>NC_060138.1:798492296-801324796 GCF_021461385.2 Schistocerca piceifrons | reverse complement strand
TGCCGGCACGGTAGCTCAGCGTGTTCGGTCAGAGAGCCGGTTGGCCTCTGTAATAAAAAAATTGAGTGGAAGGATCAACCACCGAACTTGAACAGGATGTCATGCGACGTCCGCAACGACCAAACACAATGATCAATAACGAACAAAATGCAAAGAAAAAAAAAAAGGTGCTTTAGTCTGGAGCCTCAAGACCGCTACAGTCGCAGGTTCGATTACTGCCTCGGGCATGAATGTGTGTGATGTCCTTAGGTTAGTTAGTTTTAAGTAGTTCTAAGTTCTAGGGGACCAATGGCTTCAGATGTTAAGTCCCATAGTACTCAGAGCCATTTGAAACATTTTTGTCTCATTTCCTAACCTAATTCCCTCAGCATCACCGGATTTAATTCAACTACATTCCATTATCCTCGTTTTCGTTTTGTTGGTGTTCATCTTATATCCTCGTTTCAATACACTGTCCATTCGATTCAACTGCTCTACCAGGTCTTTGCTGTCTCTGACAGAATTACCATGTCCTCGGAAAACCTGAATAACATTGGGAATAGGTTACAACCCTGTCTCTCTCCCTTCCCAACCACTGCTTCCCTTTCATGTCCCTCAACTCCAATAACTCCTATCTGGTTTCTGTACAAATTGTAAGTAGCCTCTTGCTCCCTGTGCTTTACCCCTGCCACCTTCAGAATTTGAAAGAGGGTAGCCAAGTCAACATTCTCAAAAGCTTTCTCTAAGTCTACAAATGCTAGAAACGTAGGTTTGGCTTTCCCTTAATCTATCTTCTAAGGTAGGTAATAGGGTCAGGATTGCCTGTCGTGTTCCAACGTTTCTACAAAATCCAAGCTGATCTTCCCCAATGTCGGCTTCTGCCAGTTTTTCCATATGTCTGTAAAGAATTCGTGTTAGTATTTTGCAGCTGTGACTTATTAAACTGATAGTTCGGTAGTTTTCATACCTGTTAACGCCTGCTTTCTTTGGGATTGGAATTATTATATTCTTCTTGAAGTCTGAGGGTATTTCACCCGTCTCATACATCTTGCTCAGCAGATGGTAGTTTTGTCATGGCTGGCTCTCCCAAGGCTATCAGCAGCTCTAATGGAAGTTGTCTACTCCCGGGCCATGTTTCGAATTAGGTGTTTCAGTGCTCTGTCAAATTCTTTATGCAGTATCTTATCTTCCATCTCCTTTCATCTACGTTCTCTACTATTTCAATAATATTGCCCTCAAGTACATCGCCCTTGTATAGACCCTCTATATACTCCTTACACCTTTCTACTTTCCCCTCTTTGCTTAGAACTGGTTTTCCATCTGAGCCCTTGATATTCGTACAAGTGGTTCTCTTAACTACAAAGGTCTCTTCAATTTTCCTGTAGGCAGTATCTATCTTACCCATAGCGATATATGTCTCTACATTCTTACATTTGTCCTGTAGCCATTCCTGCTTAGCTATTTTGCACTTCCTATTGATCTCATTTTTGAGACGTTTATATTCCTTTTTGCCTGCTTCATTTACTGCATTATTATATTTTCTCCTTTCATCAATGAAATTCAACATCTCATCTGTTACCCAAGGATTTCTGCTAGGTCTCGTCTTTTTACCTACTTGATCCTCTGCTGCCTTCACTATTTCATCTCTCAAAGCTACCCATTCTTCTTCTACTGTATTTCTTTCTCACGTTTTTGTCGATCGTTCCCTAATGCTCTCTCTGAAACTCTCTACAACCACTGGTTCTTTCAGTGTATGCAGGTCCCATGTCCTTAAATTCCTAGCTTTTTGCAGTTTCTTCAGTTTTAATCGACAGTTTATATTCAATAGTTTGTGGTTAGAGTCCACATCTGCCCCTGGAAATGTCTTACGATTTAAAACCTGGTTCCTAATAATCAATCTGAAACCTTCCGATGTCTCCACGCCTCTTCCACCTATACAACCTTCATTCATGATTCTTAAACCAAGTGTTAGCTACGATTATGTTATGCTCTATGCAAAATTCTACTAAGGTGCTTCCTCTTTCATAAAAATAAAATTACTTTTATGCATTGTTAATATGCATCATTAGTTGTACTTGATGAACTGTGGAAAATAAATCAGTATCATTAATACATGAATTTCTTTTTTTACATCACTCACCACTCTGCAATATTTTCCAAGTAACAGTTTTTATATACTTTAAATTCAGCATGTATTTTACAGAAACTGATTGGAGCACTAATAGACTTAGAAATGCCATCTGCAAATTGTGCTTGTATAGGACTTCTGTCTGTAGCTATAATACTAGCATACTTAGACATGGCACACATACACACACCTATACACACTTCTAACTCCTCCTTCTCACTGTAAACATTACGTTCCATTACACATTTGACAATGTCATCAAAGAAAGGGTTAATATACCTTCCTTGCAGATTGAGGTGCTCTATGCAGATGCATATTGCACCATACAAGCCATGCTGGTTCGTTACTTGCTCACTTTAAATGTAAATATTGTGTTGGATAGCACCTCCCCCCTAAAATATCAGAAATGGATACACTGTTACTGCCAAAAATGTTAATGTCCCAAGGGAATAGATTGCTCTCGGTTGTCATGTAATTCTTGATGAATTACAGCTTGCTGCACAAATGATCCCACTGAATATCATTGGGCTTTATCTTTGTACCCCACCAGATATCCCCTATTTTCACTATAAGCTCGAAATCTCTGTTGGGTGCTAAACTGATATTAAAATGCTTAGTTGATATGTAGTCTGAAACAAAAGCATTCTTAAATGACCAAGCTGAAGGACAACGAGTGGTACAGGTGCTGGATATAGTAGAAACTTAAAGTTTTGAAATAATTCTCTGTCCTGCACTGATATATCAGATGCTTTATGAGAGAGCTTGTCTGTGTGTTGACTTAGTGGTGTAGGGGAATGGTTACATTAGAAACTCAAATCCTGGAAATTGTCATACGTTCAGACTTGATTTTCACTATAATGGGTCAGCAGCTAGCTTGATTTCTGCTGCTGTTCAAATGTATCAGGTTCTGCATCATCTACATGAGGGCACTGTTGTGCTGAGTGGAAAATACATGTAGACACATAATAACAATAATAACACTGAGGGGGATATCCCTGACAGTGCTTCATGGTGATCATCAGCCTTTCACTGTGGTGTACAGAGCACAAGGATGGATCCACTTGATGACTTATAAGCCTGAATGCTGAAGGTGAGTGGTGCCACATAAAATAAACCAACCATTTTGGACTGGGAACATTGCTAGCTGTACCCATATCCCAGGTCAACTGTCTTGGATGGCCATTTGTCATTTGGGTTGCGGTCTCCATTCAGGTTGATCCCAGTAGGGTATCGTCATAACATCGTGAATAACATACTTGTATATTTGAAATAGTGTGCGTGAGGGGGGGGGGGGGGGGAGCAGGTCAGTTATATATAGAAGATGGAATGTGCTTCTGGGTTAGACAGATTCATGATGGTTACTACCGTTCCTGCAATGCAGCTTGAGGAATCTGTTTGGGTACCAAGGAAGACTGACGTCTGGAGAACCTAGGATAACCAACCAGTACGTTTCCACTGCAGACGACCGGGACATGTGGTGCGCTGTTGTCGAGAAAGGCGGCGGATATTTGATGACGCCCGCGCCAGAAGACAGCAGACCGATCTTAGCCGACGCCAACTCCGGGACGACGAAGATGAACAAGAAGATGTGGGCACAGGACGACGTAGGTCACCATCGCCGCAAGCTAGCAGCTGGAGAGGACGCACCCCAACACGCCGATCAAGGTCTTCATCGCCGTTTAGAAGCTCCAGGCGATCACCTAGCCGCCGCAAGCTGGAAAACTAAAGGGTGCGACCTTCCTTGGAGGTGAGGCCGCCGAAGAGAAAAATCCTCTGTAGTCGATCACTACAGAAATGATAGGAAACTACTTCAGTACCCTCATGGATGGCTGACCAGCCCAAGCTCTTGTGGGCTCTGGAGCATCATATTCAGTCATTTTGGAGAAGTGCCGTCGCCAGTTGCACAAAACCGTATTCATCGACAGCAAAACATCTCTGCTGAATGTCGCTAATGGCAAGTATGTAAATCCTACAGGAAGATGTGTCATTCATGTGGTTATAAGTGGCCATACACAGCCCTTAGAACTGATCATCTTAGAAGAGTGTAGTCATGGCGTCACTCTCGGATAGGACTTTTTGAAAGCTTCTCAAGCAATTGTAGATTGTGGTCGCTCGAAGATTATGATAGATGAGATGAGATACTGTGGACAGGAAGATACGTATCCGCGTGTGTGGAGACTATGTGTGCTGGATTAAGTGATCATTCCTGCAGTCAGAGCTAGAAAGGTAGCTGTCATGTGTCATTCCATGCATCAACCCATGGATCTCGTAGTGGAATGTAATAGAAGCATATCACTGAAGAATAACTTGGTCTCCCAGCCTCTGTCGTCTCGTTTAAGAACGGATTCGGTGAATTGTGGATAGTTAACTGTCGCCGAGAACCGCAGATCCTTCCAAGACGCATGGGCATAGCAAAAGCTGAGCCATTAACTTCAGAACAGCTGAGCATCATAGAAACCTCCCATGTCGAGTCTGTGGGCGAAATTAGCGCTACCACTACGAGACAAGATCTTCTATCTCGACTATCACCAGATCTCACTAAGGAACAACAGAAGAAGCTACTTTCCATTCTTCAAGAGTTCTCTGAATGCTTAAATCCACAGGTGAAGATCACAGATGCCAGTGGGTATGGGATCCGTGCTGTTCTGGTGCAGATTTCGGATGGAAAAGAGAAGGTTATGGCCTATGCTTCTAGGACACTTACAACAGCCGAGAGAAACTACTCAACTACAGAAAGAGAATGTCTTGCTGTGATCTGGGCCATGTGCAAATTTCGACAGTATCTCTATGGAAGGCCATTCACAGTTGTTACAGACCATTATTCACTTTGTTGGTTGACAGGTCTTAAGGATCAAACAGGACGACTCACCAGGTGGGCACTACGTCTTCAAGAGTATGACATTACCATAATGTACAAAAGTGGAAGAAAACAGCATGAGCCGGCCTCTGTAGAAGACTGGTTCTAGGCACTTCAGTCCAGAACCGCGCTGCTGCTGTAGTCGCAGGTTCGAATCCTGCCTCGGGCACGGCTGTGTGTGATGTCCTTAGGTTAGTTAGGTTTAAGTAGTTATACGTCTAGGGGACTGATGACCTCAGATGTTAAGTCCCATAGTGCTCAGAGTCATCTGAACCATTTTTTGAAAACACCAAGATGCCGACTGTCTCTCAAGAAACCCTGTGCAAGTCCATCAAGACTGTGATGAGGTTAGTGACTGTCTCGCTGCACTCCAGGATCTCTCTGCTGAGCAGAAGAAGGACACCAAGATATCTCAAATTATGCTTGCCTGAAATCGGTCAGTGGATGTGATGGACAATTGAAGGTAGTTAATGGCTTGCTTTGCAAGAAAAACTTTGATCCGTTTGGAAAGAGATGGTTAACAGTGAGTCCTAAACACATGCGCTTAGATGTTCTACAGAAATTCCATGACACATCTGAACCGGCCGCGGTGGTCTAGTGGTTCTAGGCGCGCAGTCCGGAATCGCGGGACTGCTACGGTTGCAGGTTCGAATCCTGCCTCGGGCATGGATGTGTGTGATGTCCTTAGGTTAGTTAGGTTTAAGTAGTTCTAAGTTCTAGGGGACTGATGACCACAGAAGTTAAGTCCCATAGTGCTCAGAGCCATTTGAACCATTTTTTGACACATATGAGGCCGGACATTTAGGATTTATTAAGACATATAATAGGATCCGCAAGAGATTTTTCTGGCCAGGTTTATTTAGGAGTGTCCATCACAATGTGTCACACTGTCGAGAGTCACATAGGAGAAAGGCAGTTCCTCAGAAACCACCTGGCCCACTCATACCAATTGCACCAGCCGAAATGCCTTTCTAGTGTGTTGAGATTGACCTAAGAGGATTTCCATTGTCTGCTGGTGGCAATAGATGGATTATTGTTTGCACTGAATATCTGACACGCTACGCCATTACAAAAGCCGTGAAAGCAGTCGAAGCATTCGAGGTAGCCAAATTCATCGTAGAAGACATTGTATTAAGACACGGCGCCCCATGGTCGTTAATTACGGATCGAGGGATAGTTTTTCAGTCGAATCTTGTGACAGAGATAAACCGTCAGTGCAACATTACTCATCGCATGACGACTGCCTACCATCCGCAAACTAATGGGCTTACTGAATGCCTTAATAAGACCTTGGCAGTCATGCTATCAATGTTCGTCATTGTTGAGCAGAGTAACTGGGATGAGGTGCAATCTTTCGTGACGTTTGCCTACAACACCGCCAAACAAGACACCACAGGATTTACGCCATTTTTCATGGTGCATGGGTGTGAGGCGACGACGACGATGGACACTGTACGTTTCCGTTACATCCTGATGACGTGGACGACGACTACATCGGCCAGGTGTTAACCAGAGCTGAGGAAGCTCGGCAGTTAGCTCGACTCTGCAAGCTGCGGGCTCAAGAAAACGATCGCCAAAGGTATGACGCGGGCCACCTCCTGTTGTCTACCAGCCTGGTGACCTCGTCTGGACCTTCACTCCTGTTCAGAAAGTTGGTCTCTCTGAGAAGCTCCTCACGCGCTACTTTGGACATTATAAGGTTGTAAGACAGTTGTCTCATGTTACTTATGAAGTTGAAGATTTCGACCCCGACAGAGACGACAATAGATCAGAGATACGGTCCACGTCCTTTGATTGAAACCCTATAAGGATCCTGCAATCCAGCGTAAATTCGAAGCTCCAGCGACAGGCAACAAGTGGAAAGGCAACGAAGAACGTAGCGGCAAGGGAAGTTCTAAGAAGACCACCACCAGGGTGAACATCAGTCATCGGGAGTTGGAGTATGCAGGACCGATAACTTGTTCCCGGACTAGGACGTCGTAACACCAAGACGCTATTCTCTTAAGGAGGGAGCAATGTCGCAGAAGAAGCTGAGTAGTGCAGTCGCCATAGTGTTGCCGGCACGATAGCTCAGCGTGTTCGGTCAGAGGGTTAGCTGCCCTCTGTAATAAAAAAAACTGAGTTAATCGATCAACAACGAACTTAAACGGATGTCTTACGACCTCCGCCCCGAGCAGATGCAATGAACAAAATTAAACAAAATGAGATTAAAAAAAAATAGTGTCGTGGTTATGATACTAGATTGTTGCAGGGAGGGTCGTGCGTTCGAAACTCACCCCATCTGAATAATTTTAATTTCCATATTCGGATCGACTACATTCTAGAAGTATCCACAAATGGCACGAATCATTGTACTGGAATGTTCTGTAGCTGTATATATACCGTATGTGTTCTGGCCGGAGGCAGTTCACTCCGCGCTCTTGTATGTGCAAGTGCTGAATAAACCTTCGTTAAGTGAAGTTAGTGTTCGTCATTCATTTACTTACACCTTCCTCTACGTGACAATATCACCTTGCTGGGGAATATCAGATTGGTACATTAGTTCGTAGTGTTGTTCTTTTGCATGTTGGAATCCCAGTGCTGCGAGTTTATTGTCAATTGTGATTGATGTGCAGTTTACTATTGCCATTTGAGTTTACATTTTTTCATTTTGTCATTTCTAGATAGAGAGTGGAACTTTGGATGCTACAAAATGGAGTTCCAAGTGGAGGAATGGAAACATTCCCGACATATTATTCTCTTTCAATTCAGTAAAGGGGTGACAGCGACGGATGCAGCCAAAAACATTTACACTGTGGACATAGCACGGCAAGAAAATGGTTTTCTCGTTTCAAAGAGTGTCATTTTGACATTAGTGACGCTCCACGTTCAGCTAGATCTTTGGGGTTTGAGTAAGATCGTTTAAACGCGTTAATCCACAGTGGTCGATGTCAGTGTTTGAAGGAACTGTCAAATGTGATCAACTGTGATCCTTCCAGCATCGAGCGACATTTGCGTGCAATAGGGAAGTTTCAACAATCTGATGTATGAGTACTACGTGCTCTAAGCAAAGATCATAAAAATCAATGGGTGGCAATATGAGCATCTCTGTTTGCTTGTCATCTATTGGATCATGAACAACACCGACCATTTCTATCCTATATCATTACTGGTGAAGAGAATTTGTGTCTTTACGCTAACATAGGGAAGCGAAAGGAATGGTTGAGCCCAAACAATGCAGCAGCTCTCCACAGAAAGACCTACGCGCATCCACAAAAGATAATGTTATGCTTCTGGTGAAACAGCGATGGTATGGTGTGCTATGAACAGCTTATTTATTGTCAACAACTCGAACATCTTGCAGATGCAACCCAAAAACAACTACCAGGGAGACTGCATAAAGTGACGCTTCTTTACGTTGACGCCCGCCAATATTTTGCTACACTAGCAAGAAATACTTTACAGGAGTTGAGTTGGGAGGTCGTTCCACACCCACCTTACCCACTTGATCTTGTGCCCTGAGATTTTCACCTTCTCTGCTCTCTATCGAACACCATTCAAGAAACTGCCTTTCCGGATGAAAATGCGCTCTAAGCATGGCTCGAGGTGTTCTTCTCCTGGAAACCACGTGATTTCTACAATCGATTAATTGAAATGTTACCCCACCATTGGCACATTGTTTTAAATACTGTAGGAGAATATATTATTGGTGAATAAAGCTTTTGTTAAGCGTACGTGCTGTGCTTATTAAACTTATGGAAACGCGCTTCGAAGTTAGGCACCAAAGTAATGGAAATATCGATCCCCCGTATCGACTGGCTACGAAAATGTCTCGCAGCCCTGTAGCATTAGACTCCTGCGGCGCCACTGGATGCTGGACAGAACAAGTTATGGGCAGCAGTTTATTTATGAAAGATGCCATCACGTTCTCCTGGAGAGCAAGTAGTGGAAGGAACCATGTCCTATTCACCACCAGTATGTTCAACATATAGTCACATGATGACAAAGAAGTCTGTTGTTGATGGCAGCTGAGTTTTTTCATCACGAAATATCTTATGCTAACAGGGTACAGACCAGCGTCATTGTGAAATGTATTTCTTTTTCCGTCAAATGTATTCACGGCTTTTTCGATGGCACTGATTCAACTTACAAAATAATATAAACGCATTTAGCTTTCAAATGTTGTTCGTACATGTTTACTGCAAATAACTGCTTGCATGTGTTTGAATGAATACCACTGCAAGCTACCACAAGGCTCCGTCCTCTCTCCCTTCTTTTATCTTCCCTACACTGCTGATAAGCCCAAACCACCTCTGCCAAACTACCTCCTTCAGTACACTGATGACAGTGCTTTCACCGCCCTCCACCCTACACTCCCGAAATCCCAGCCATCCCTCCAAATCCACCTCAATTAGTTTACTTCCTGGTGTAACTAACAGCAGTTCAAGATCAACGCTTCAAAAAGCCAGACAATAATTGTAGGATGAACCACCAACAACTTCCACCTCCATGACTTTCACCTTACCATTTCTTGGGAATTTAACTTGTTGGGACATTTATATCTCTGATTAGTAACACTCTTTGTAAGACATAAAATATTGTAAACTCTTTCGTTATATGTATGTTCTGTGACTGTTCAATAAACTGTTGTCTTAAGATTGCAAATCGCTGCTTACTACTGTGATTCACTACATAAGAAAATAGAGCCGGATCTCGGAAGCTAATTTCCACGATTGCTGTTGTGAACCACCGGCCGCGGTGGCCAAGCGGTTCTAGGCGCTTCAGTCCGGAACCACGCTGCTGCTACGTGCTACGGTCGCAGGACGAATCCTGCCTCGGGCATGGATGTGTGTGATGTCCTTAGATTAGTTAGGTTTAAGTAGTTCTAAGTCTAGTGCTTAGAGCCATTTGAACCATTTGTTGTGGACCACGAATTTTGGACGCACGTCACGCCACGCAACAAACTCTCCGACGACAACCGTCTGGATAGACAGTGAAGTTCAATTGAATTATCTCGCCACATATTCTGTAGTGCCATTTGTGAAGGCAACTGATTAGATTATCGCCCTTCTATATTGCTATTGTAACTGATCGATTGGTGCTTTAACGGATTCTCAGATCTTACACTATGCTTGTAGACTGTTTATGACTAGTTGTGCCATCTGTTAGTTGTTTGCCAAATTACGTACTACCTTGAACTGCTTAGACGATTGCAATAACTTCACGATGTCTGATCTGGAAAACGCTGATAGCAATCATCAATTACAACACTTGAAAAGCAAGCGAGAGCAAAAGCTAATATTACACGTATTTCGTATGAAATACATAACTTTAATAACACAGCTACCATTGAAGATTGTGAATATTCCAAAGACCGATTGCTGGAACTATTGTGTACAGTAATATTACTTGATGACAAAATACACGATCTTCTCGATAACGTTAATTAGTCAAATGTGACGAATACTTGGACGCAGCTAAGCGCGCTATTGTGCGCATGTCACAGGGAATAGAGGGGAAATACGAATTCCATGTTGCACACTACCATCAATGATAAACAACCTGCTGCGACCTTCACTTCAGTAGTTTCACCACCTAATAGCAGATGGACCTCTATAAAACCGGAGATGTTTTCTGGAAATGTTAAGAATTCGGCTCGTTTTTGGGAACAGTTCCAGCAATCAATGATCAAGATCCTACAACATCCACCATACATAAACACATTTTTCTGCGTGGCTACTTAATAAGGGGAAACAAAGTACTTAGTTTCTAGAATGAGATTTTCACTCTGCAGCGGAGTGTGCGCTGATATGAAACTTCCTGGTAGATTAAAACTGTGTGCCGGACCGAGACTCGAACTCGGGACTTTTGCCTTTCGCGGGCAAGTGCTCCACCATCTGAACTACCCAAGCACGACTCATTCTTGAAACATCCCCCGGGCTGTGGCTAAGCCATGTCTCCGCAATATCCTTTCTTTTAGGAGTGCTAGCGCCGGCACGGTAACTCAGCGTGTTCGGTCAGAGGGTTAGCTGCCCTCTGAAATAAGAAACTGAGTTAATGTATCAACGACGAACTGAAACGGGTGTCTTGTGACGTCCGCCCGAGCAGATACAACGAACAAAAAAAAACAAAATGAGATTTTAAAAAAAGAAAGAAAGAAAGATGGTAGAGAACTTGCCCGCGAAAGGCAAAGGCCCTGAGTTCGAGTCTCGGTCCGGCACACAGTTTTAATCTGCCAGGAAGTTTCATATCAACGCACACTCCGCTGCAGAGTGAAAATCTCATTCTGGAAACATCCCCCAGGCTGTGGCTAAGCCATATCTCCGCAATATCCTTTCTTTCAGGGGTGCTAGTCCTGCAAGGTTCGCAGGAGAGCTTATGTAAAGTTTGGAAGGTAGAAGACGAGAGACCGGCCGAAGTGAAGCTGTGAGGACGAGGTGTGAGTCGTGCTTGGGTAGCTCAGATGGTAGAGCATTTGCATGCGAAAGACAAAGGTCCCGAGTTCGAGTCTCGGCCCGGCACACAGTTTCAAAGTACTTAGTTGATGGTAGCCCTATTGCTGTGATCCCTGACACGCATGAAGAAAGCAAGAGATTCCTCATAGCACGCTATGGCGATAAAAATAGAATTATACAAACTCACCTGAATTTTTTAGAATCTAGTAAACAAACCCATTCAATTTCTGAATCCAGAATCCCTTAATTATTCATTTATCGAGTGCAACCGCGGCAACTAAGCTTTGTGCGCTCTCAGTGAAGACGTAAATGCATATGGTCGTGCTACCACTAAAAATCCTCGGAACTTTTCCGGATGATATCTGCCGACGCTGGCTCATCAATGTCAAGCAAACCGGTCATTGAGAACGGGACATACTTCAGTTGATGGAATTTATAGGTACAGAAATAGACCATCGCTTGCTTCACAGAAGAATAAAACGAAGACTTACGCCCCCACAGCTGCAGCCCTTCATGTCGGTGCTAATCAATAACAAACATTACCCAATGTTACTAAAAACTACGGTCGGTTTTGCGTCTTTTGCGAAGAACATGGCCATTGGGACCAAGAATGTAATATAGTTATTTACCTTACTGAAAGGAAACAGAAATTGAAAGGTACTAACCGAAGTTTTCTACGCCTAAACAGAGAACATAAAACGTCAGATTCTGGGAAGAAGGGTAGGGCATTTCCTGCTAACTGTAAAAAACCACATTACAAGTCGATATGCGTCGACAGTACGACGTGTAAGAAAGCAGCACAGAGCAATGTCACTTCTGTTAGTAAAGCAGAGGCAACTACACCCACGTTTACCTTCCTGCAAACTGCCCAGGTGCGCATCGTAGGACCAACAGGACTAAGTAAGCTCACTTGATGTGCGCTAGAAAATAGAAGCCAAGCATCTGTCATAGCAAAGTCATTAGTAGAAGACCTGAAATTGCCTGCCCTGGACCAACGGTAACTTAGTGTTTACTCGTTCGGATCTCATACTACCTCCTCGCGATGGCGTAGCCTTGTAAATTTCGAAATTAGAGGAGTACGGTCTAATTCTACGACTTAAATCAATGAGTATGAAAGTGACCACTACAGCATACCTCAGCCCAAAGTTCCACAAGATATTAAGAACGCAACACGTATCTGCACACTACAGTTAGCTTATCTACAGACAGATTCCCAAGAAGATATGCCCAGCGAGCTTTGAAATGGTAGTGATCATTACTGGAAGACTGTCGCCGATGATTTACCGATCCGAGTTTCTAAATCCATTGTTCTGTTTCCCATCATATTCTGTCGAATCCTCAGTGGCTGCAGGTCTGGCGTCTCTGCGAATTTAGCTGTTGTTAACTTTGTACTTCAGACTCAAATGCCCACAGACGACCAATTGAGACGATTCTGGGATCTAGATACTAGTAGCACAACTGCACATCATGATGCGGTAAAGACAAATAAAGATTCTGCCCTTCTTCAAGAATTTCAGGCATCTTGTCTTGTACGGGGTCATCGAAGAGTCGTTCGTCTTCCTAAGAAACAAAATATTACTTTATATTGTACTAACAGACTGAAAGCAGAAATTAGATTTTGAAGTTTACGTAAAAGAATTGTTAGCTACGATTCCTGAAGCACACTTACCACAATCTTATGTTGGAGTACTTGCAAAGAACGATGTAGAACTCGGTTCTCCTGAAGACCCAAGTAACACCATATTTTGGCTTCCACATCATGCAGTTAGGAAGGAGAAACTTGGTAAAATAAAGTGGAGGATTGTTTTTGATGCGTCTTATCGCGAGATCAACGCATCCTCTCCCGAGAACACTTTAGAGGCGGGATCAAATCATCTGCCAGAAATACTTGCTGTTCTGACACGGTTCCGAATATACCCCGTGGCTATTATTAGCGATATTACGCAGTCAGTTCTGCAACTTATCTTGCACGATGACGATAGGGACTTGACAAGATTTCTATGGCACAAAGTTTTTCAGTATAGTCACGGGCACTACCATACGACCAACGAAGTAACGATTTACCGTTTCACTAAACTTCCATTCGGCCAGACATGCAGTCCACTCCTGCTTTCGACAACGTCGAAAGTACACGCTTCTAGACACGAGACCTCATGTCCCGTCGTTACACACATACTCGCCAACAATGTTTTCTTGAATGACTTAGCGTTTCGTGCAGATGACGACAATGAAGCTATCGCTATGTATTACAAACTAACGACCCTTATGGAACTGTTGAACTTTCAATTGACGAAATGGGCCTCTACTTCAGATCAGTTACAGGACATATGGAGAACCGAAGGACGAGAGATTACTACATCTACTCAAGTTTTAGGGGTATAATGGAACACAACAACGGACAGCTTTAAAAACATTAACACGGATGATGTCACAGAAAAATTATCTCATAACCTACTACCAAAAGGAAACTATTAGAGACTGTAGCTAAATTTTACGATCCACTAGGATTATCCTCTCCTGCGTCAATCATGGCAAAACTATCACTCCAAGGGGGTACTGACTGGAATGAATTGCTACCCAACAATTTCGCAACACAGTGGAATACTTGTTTGCCCACTTTACCTAGAGATGGGTCAGCACGAGTTACCAGATCGGGTTAACTCGGGCTGAGGGCATTTCAAATCAAACCGAGTTAGATTGTTGCTAACACGAGTTGTGTTTAACGGTCCGCGGCGGCCGCTGCTACTGATGACGGTTTCGCGCGAAACTGGAGTTTACCGCCTTCGAGTCTGAGTTGAACGGAGTTCAATCTATGCTTACAGAACGGGATGTCACTTACTGTGATTTTTAAAAGTGCAGTCCCTTATTATAATTTGTTTGGTCAAAATTCGTGAAGAGTTTGACAGGTGCTAATTTCGTGGGGGTTAAGATCGTCCGATGGCTGTGCAGATGTTACAGGAAATTAAAAATGGCTATTGAGTGTATTGAAATTTCAGTCTGTAGTGTGGCATTAATTAATCTTAGCAATACCAACGCTTTTTCCATAACGCGCACTACCAGAGGATATTGTACATTATTCCCACCTTAAAAAAAGTTTAAAAAACACAATTCGTTAATTATTGTTGACTTATATTAACAAAATCGTTTTTCAAGAGGTAATGATACATAATTAATGTCCTGAACCTGACGATACTGAACACTAGCTTAGTGCCCGCCTCTTCGTTTGTGCAGACTGTGTGGTCTGCACAGATTTTTTTCTTCCTTTAATCGAATTTTTATCTTACAAATTGCTACACATTCTAAACTTTTCACGCTAAATAGGGTCGTAGAAGCAAGGTATTTGCAAACGTACTTCTGACCAAAAAGCGATTCTGGTAGCTGGAGTTTTTGTTAATTATGCCTTTTGTGTTCCTGTGGTGGTATTTCCGTAGAAACTTCGTCCCCTAAAACATGTTCCTTTACATCTAACGAGAAGTGAAATACAATTTTTCATGGAGTTACCTTTAAAAAATTTTAATGTAATGAAATATTTTTCTAAGAATTTTATCCCCTCTTTTACCCCCTTAGGGGCTGATTTTTCAAAAATGCTCAAACACGTATATTTTTTCTGACTGAGAAACTACACTCCTGGAAATTGAAATAAGAACACCGTGAATTCATTGTCCCAGGAAGGGGAAACTTTATTGACACATTCCTGGGGTCAGATACATCACATGATCACACTGACAGAATCACAGGCACATAGACACAGGCAACAGAGCATGCACAATGTCGGCACTAGTACAGTGTATATCCACCTTTCGCAGCAATGCAGGCTGCTATTCTCCCATGGAGACGATAGTAGAGATGCTGGATGTAGTCCTGTGGAACGGCTTGCCGTGCCATTTCCACCTGGCGCCTCAGTTGGACCAGCGTTCGTGCTGGACGTGCAGACCGCGTGAGACGACGCTTCATCCAGTCCCAAACATGCTCAATGGGGGACAGATCCGGAGATCTTGCTGGCCAGGGTAGTTGACTTACACCTTCTAGAGCACGTTGGGTGGCACGGGATACATGCGGACGTGCATTGTCCTGTTGGAACAGCAAGTTCCCTTGCCGGTCTAGGAATGGTAGAACGATGGGTTCGATGACGGTTTGGATGTACCGTGCACTATTCAGTGTCCCCTCGCCGATCACCAGTGGTGTACGGCCAGTGTAGGAGATCGCTCCCCACACCATGATGCCGGGTGTTGGCCCTGTGTGCCTCGGTCGTATGCAGTCCTGATTGTGGCGCTCACCTGCACGGCGCCAAACACGCATACGACCATCATTGGCACCAAGGCAGAAGCGACCCTCATCGCTGAAGACGACACGTCTCCATTCGTCCCTCCATTCACGCCTGTCGCGACACCACTGGAGGCGGGCTGCACGATGTTGGGGCGTGAGCGGAAGACGGCCTAACGGTGTGCGGGACCGTAGCCCAGCTTCATGGAGACGGTTGCGAATGGTCCTCGCCGATACCCCAGGAGCAACAGTGTCTCTAATTTGCTGGGAAGTGGCGGTGCGGTCCCCTACGGCACTGCGTAGGATCCTACGGTCTTGGCGTGCATCCGTGCGTCGCTGCGGTCCGGTCCCAGGTCGACGGGCACGTGCACCTTCCGCCGACCACTGGCGACAACATCGATGTACTGTGGAGACCTCACGCCCCACGTGTTGAGCAATTCGGCGGTACGTCCACCCGGCCTCCCGCATGCCCACTATACGCCCTCGCTCAAAGTCCGTCAACTGCACATACGGTTCACGTCCACGCTGTCGCGGCATGCTACCAGTGTTAAAGACTGCGATGGTGCTCCGTATGCCACGGCAAACTGGCTGACACTGACGGCGGCGGTGCACAAATGCTGCGCAGCTAGCGCCATTCGACGGCCAACACCGCGGTTCCTGGTGTGTCCGCTGTGCCGTGCGTGTGATCATTGCTTGTACAGCCCTCTCGCAGTGTCCGGAGCAAGTATGGTGGGTCTGACACACCGGTGTTAATGTGTTCTTTTTTCCATTTCCAGAAGTGTATATACCAATTTTCGTAGTTCTACCTTCAAAATTGCTTTATTAGCAAAAGATTTACAAAAAGCCTTTCATCCTCTACTTCATCCCCTTTGGCATTCCCTCTTAAACGATGCCAACAGTATAAACTCCACACCGTCTCCAAATTTCAAGTTCTTATCCTCAGCGGTTTGGTCTGGGTGATATGAGTCAATGAACCAGTCTGACTATTCCACCCCGATAGGGGTTGACTTTCCAAAAACAGTGAAACACGTATTTCTTTATTTGTAACTGAGAGGCCAAATACCAACTGTCATAGATATAGCGTTAAAAACGGTTTCACAGTGAAATTTTTCATAAAACATTTCACACCCTTATTTCACCCTCTTAGGGGTTGAGTATCCGAAAACAATGAAATGCATAGGTTTTTTTTAGATATAAATCTAACAGAGAAGCCAAATACAATTTATCATCAAAAATTCTTGCATGATAAAATGTTTCCGTAAAAACTTACATCCCCCGTTTCACCCCATAGGGGTTCAGTTTCCAGAAACAGTGAATAAAGTATCTTTTATTCCTAACAATTAAACCAAATTCAAATTTTCATAGATTTAGCTTTAAAACTGCTTTCATAATGAAATATTTCATAAAACGCCCTCCTAGGCGTTGAATTTCGAAAAAGAATGAAACAAGATTTTTTTTTTTTTTTTTTTTTTTTTTTTTTTTTTTTTTTTTTTTTTTTTGCATATAACCGAGAAGTCTAATACCGAGTTTCATAGAGCTTGCTTTAAAAATACTTTAGTAGTTCTTTAAAAACGATTTATTTTCAAAAAAACTTTCATCCACTATTTTACCCCCAGAGGAGCTAAATTTAATAAAAAAAACCGGAAACACATAGTTCATTATTTCTGACCGAGAAATCAAATGGCGACTTTCGTAGACCTAGCTTCAAAATTGCCTTAATAGCGACGTTTTCAAAAAAGCCTTTCATCCCCCATCTCACCCCTTTAGGGTCGAATTTTGAAAAAAAAAGATCTTCTCCAGCGAAGCCTACTGTATAAGATCAACACCCTGTGCAAATTTCAAGTTTCAGTCCATACTGGTTTGGTTTGGTCGACGATGAGTCTGTGAGTGAGTGAGTAATCGGGACATTGTCATTTATATATGGAGATTACATTCATTGTGGAAAGGGACGTAAATATTAAGACCTAAATTTTTGGGTTAAAGCGTAGTAGTGATTTGTGCTTGTGGCAGGACATTTTGCTACAAAATCCCCAATTATGAACTGCCCTCAAGAAAAAAATTGACTGATATTTTAGAAGATTTATAATAATATTGAGTGTATAGCTTGTAAGAAATAATTGCAAGAGATGGAACATGTTGCTTTGACATCAGATATTTGGATGTCAGGCAATAAAAAAGTGTTTTCAGTTTGATCACCGATTTCGTATAAGAAACAAAGTTGCATCCAAAAAGGTATGCAAACTGCGGAGACGCTAACGAGAAAAATGAACGCTAGAAGAATTTTCCTATTAACTCGGTTTGGTTATCGTATGTTAAGAGAAGTTACAACTGGAGCAGACGTGAAAATGGCAAACAACGTCGGAAGATAATTTAGCTTTTCCTGCCAACTCGGTTTGAACGATCTTAGGGTCAACTAGGTTTATGAAACGTACTGTCTTGGATTGAGTTAATACTAATTCGAGTTGAGCGCGTTGCACAGTGGTCGACGCTGAGTTACGATGTGTTTCGCACTAGTTCGGAGCTCACCGCTGCTTTCGCGCCTACCGAACTCGAGTTCATCCGAGTCAGATATCTAACCCATCAATAACCCACGCGAACTCAACGTCATTACAAGTCTATCTTCAAAATTTCAAGCCGAAAGACCAAAATTTGCGCCTTGTGCAGTATCTATCACACTCGTGACTAATATACAGGGTGAGTCACTAATTATTGCCACCTAGAATAACCCCGAAAGTATATTAGCCGAAAAGTTTGTGGGACAAATGTTGCCTGGAACAACGGGGACCATAATAAGACGTGGGTTTTTGGTTGCTAGGTGGGGTCGTGTCAGAGATATGAACGTCAGCTTTTTGTTTTTGTGGGATGCTATAGTTTGGTTCTTATTTTATGATAGCGGATATCGAGATGAGTCTCTGAAGGTCAACGAAGGTCACAAAGGTGGCATGAACGTCCATTTACGGAAGGTGTTCGAAGTGATGACCATTGGTATCAATGCAGTGCTGCAACCTCCTTATCATGTATTCAGTGATATTCCTTATCTCTTCGGCACTTATCGAAGCACATGCTCTGACAATTCTCTCTTGTATATCGTGCAAATAGCAAATATTCACCGAATATGGCGTATCCATCTAACGTGCCATTGACATGTATACACCATTCTACGGTTTCGCAATACAATACTAATAGGAACGGTAAGACTAGTATCGTCGAATCAAGCGAATGTGAATGAAGTATTCCTTCGAAGAAGAAGTCGATATGCTTCTTATTTACGGGGAATGCTAACGAAATTCAGTGAGAGCTAGAGACTTATACACTGAAAGATATCCTCAACGTACTCACGTCGTACATTTAAGTATGTGTATGATAAATTGAGAACAACTTAATCTTTAACGTGTCGGAAACATATCCGGAAAAGGAAAGTTACTAACGAAGAAACGAAAATTGGTATTCTTGTCATTGTGGTTCGAGATCCTTGTGTTAATTTGTGTCAAACTGCAAGGGAATCTGGCATGAGCCAGAGTAGTGTTTTTCGTGTTCGGCATCGCCATAAGTATCATCCTTACCATATCAGTCTCCACCAAGAATTAAATGGTACGGACTGTATGCATCGTACTGAATTCTGCCTATGAGCTCAACTTCAGATTCAGATGGATGACACATTTATTAATTTAATTTTATTTACTGACGAGGCTACATTCACGAACCGTGGAAATGTTCATTTGAATAACGTGCGTTATTGGGCAATTGAAAATCCATGTTGGCTGCTACAAGTTGCACACCAAAACCCGTGGTCGGTGAATGTATGGTGTGGGATTCTGGAAGACAGAATTATAGGCCCCTATTTCATCGAAGGAAATCTTCATAGTAGGAAGTACACGACATTACTGCAAGAAACATTAGGTCTGTTATTGGAAGAAATACCTTTAGGAAAAAGGAGCAGAATGTGATATCAGCACGATGTGTGTCCGACACATGTTGCGCTGATGGCTAAAAATGAGTTGCAGAGACAGTTCCTAAATCGTTGGACTGGACGCAGAGGAGATGTGTCGTGGCCGTCTCGTTCGCCAGACTTTACGCCTCTGGATTTTTTCTTGTGGGTATGCGTAAAAGACATTGTTGATAAAGACGTTCCACTACACCTGAAGATATACGAGAGAGAATTGTCAGAGCATGTGCTTCGATAAGTACCGATGTGATAAGGAATACCACTCACTCTGGATAAGAAGATAGCAGCATTGCATTGATACCAATGGTCATCACTTCGAACACCTTCTGTAAATGGACGCTCATGCCATGACCTTACTGTTACACATCATTGAATTGGTCTCGATAGCCACTATCAGAAAATAAGTACCATCTGTAGCATCCCGTTTTTTTTTTTTTTTTACAAAAAAACGTTGACCTTCATATCTCTGAAGCGATCCGACGTCGTAACAAAAAACCAACGTCATGTTATGACCCCCGTTGTCCCTTGCAACTTTTTTCCCACAAACTTTTCAGCTACTATCATACTTTCGGAGTTATTCTTGGTGGCAATAGTTAGTGACTCACCCTGTATATAGTTATCGATTGCGAAAACACGGATCTCGGGTTGGTTAACTGAAATGAATCTTAAGCTGCTCAGACGCGAAAGAGAGATGACGTTGAATGTTATTGCAGTTTTGTTTCTTTTTTTCGTCCCAACACCGTTTAGCTCGGTTTGAGCTCGGCTTACTCAAACTTTCAAGTCAGATAACTCGGTCTGGCGTAAACACGAGCTAGCCCATCACCAACTTTACCTCCATTGTCTTGCATTAGTATCCCACGATGGATACGAACTACCAAAGATCGCGACGTTCAGATGCACGTATTTTGTGATACTTTGGAACGAGCGAATGGTGCAGCTCTGTATATCTGCACTGTTTTAGACGACAAGACAACGATTCAATTGGCATGTAGCAAGACCAGACTTGCACCTGCCAAAATGATAACACTGCCACGTCTCGAACTTCTAGGGGCACTTGTGGGAGCAGGATTACTAAGATATTTCTGGACAGCTACAGGGTACGTCATTACTCATGCAATTTTGTGGACGAAACTGCAGTGACCTTAGGCTGTATACGCAGTGATGCGAATCGATGGAAGACTTTCATCTGTAATAGAGTGCCATAGAAATGATAACATGATAACCCAGCGGATATCACCTAATATGGGGCTTCATGGCAATCAAACCCAATCTACACGTGTTTGGTAGGAAGGACCACCTTGGCTTGGACACTCAAAACAATGTTGGCCATCTGGTACTCTTCATATGCGTCATGACCTCCCGGAAGAAAGAAGGAACGTAAAATACGTGATGGCAGTTGCTATACCTCTCAGCATCATAGAAATTTCCAAATTCAGTTCCTGCTAGAGACTAATTCGTACAAGCAACTGGATTCTTCGTTTCATACGTAAGATTCGTCACGAAGATAAACTTGCTGGAGAGTTGACAGCAATCGAGCTCGCAAATGCACGCATTTACTGGAATAAAACAGTTCCAAAGTCAGTGGTTCACGCTGGAATTTCGCAAACTCCAGAACGTAAACCGATCCAGCAAGACTTTAAAATTGGACACATTCATCCGTTCATTGAAAACTCATTCGCCTGGGAGGTAGACTAAAGTCTGCCGACCTCACCAGTGAGGAACGACATCCATTACTTCTAGTTGCTTCACATCGCTTCATGAGATTCCTCATATTACAAACACTTATTGATATTCGTCATCTTGGTGTCCGAATTGTGTTATCCAAACTTCAGCAAGAATTTTGGATACTTAAAGATCGTCAAACCGTTGAAGAGTCCTGCATACATGTTTACCATGCAAGATCATGAAGACTTCAAGAGGACAAGAAATGGAAACTCCCCCCTCCACAGATCGACTGAGACCATCTAAGCCTTCTACTGTCACCGGCGTAGACTTTGCTGGCCCTCTTTATATCAAGATAGGCATGACAATGGAAAAGGCCTGTATTACCCTCTTCACTTGCCCAACAACACCTGCAGTAAATTTAGAGCTCTGTTCCAATACGAATACCAACACATTTTTGATGGCTTTACAGAAATCTGGTAGTAGATATGGATTGCCACACGCCATCTACATCGACTGTGCAGAGACCTTCACGCCAAGAATTATTGGAACTATTGAACTCACTAACCACCTCAGCAACCCATAGCTTCCTCGCCAAAAACGGAATCATTTGGAAGTCCATTGTACTACAGGCGTGTTGGTGGGGAGGATGGTGGGAGAGGATGGTCGGCACCATCAAGTAATGCTTATGGAAGGTGTTTGGAAGATCAACTCTGACTGCAGAGCAACTCTATACCATTCTGGTCGACATCGAAGCTGCAGTAAGCTCTAGGCCAATCTCTCCGGGAGATGACGCAGAACTTCTGCCACCAGCACGTTTTCTGGTTGGTGAAGGCCTGCTAAATGTGGCCACTGGACCAGCGCCTACTGTCACACACAATATGACCAAAGAATTTAAAATACAGCAAAAACCAGCAAGCGAATTTTGGAATAGATGGACCAGGGAGTATCTCATAGAGTTTAGGAACTTCTACGAAGTTAAATACACATCTGCAAGATGTATTGACTTCCAATCTGGTGATCTGGCTTTGATTCAAGAGGATGGACGACCAAGACACATGCAGAAGAAAGTAAAAATAGAAAGATGTGTGCAGGGAAGTGACAATAAAATAAGGACGGTAATATTGTGCACTCCTGAAGGACAGCAGACAGTACATATGGTTCAGCCGGTCACCCACCTGGAGGTTTACCAGGATGGGGAGGATGTTGGGAATTGAAATCATCGGGACATTTATGCCTCTCATCAGTAACACTCTTTGTGAAACATAACATGCTGAAAATTTTTTGCTATATATATGTTCTGTGACTGTTAAATAAATTGTTGTGTTAAGAGTGCAAATGGCTGCTTACTACTGTGATTCACGACACCGTTTACGACCATCCCATCCAGTTAAGTAATACACTGAAATATCTTGTACTAACCATCAACTGGCAACTAATGTGGAAACCTCACCTACTAACCATGCAACAGAAAGCTCACAGTAGACTAAAACTACTAACATGCCGAACTTGAGCACCTCTCCACTGTCCTTCACCTGCAAAACCCTGATCTGAATCATCCTTTCTTATGCAAATGTTGCATGGGTATCTGCGCCACCTAAGTCCTGTAAGTCCCTCTGGATCCTTGAACGTCAAACACTCTGCCTTGCTTTCTGCATCATTGTACTTTCCCCCACATGTAGCCTTTACCACCTCATCGAACTCCCATCTCTCCTCACTGACACCGAACACCTCCAGACAACCAACACCAGACGTGAACTTGACTCCAACAACCCTATTGTTTCGCTTCTAATTTGCGATCCTAGTATGCTACTGTGCCTTTACCAACACATCACAAAAGCCCTACACCTGCGCATCCTCCACATCCTCTTCTACAGACAACTGTCTCCCCCACCCCCATTAAGAACACAGTCCCAACATTTACCTAGCGTACCAACTTGTAAAACTGTAGCCTTCCCCTCCTCATCTACTTCTCTCTTTTTGTCTCCCACCAGCCACTCCTACCCAATTAGTACTATGCAACAATCCTTCATCCTCCTTAATGACCAATCCTTCCCCTTCAGTAACAGTCCTTCACCCTCCTACCCTCCTTAACGACCAATCTTTCCCCTTCAGCAACAGACTACTTATTCCAGGAGAGGTCCTTCCAGTTTTAGTGACAGTGAAGTGCTTTTTTTTTAAACATTAGTACTTTGTATAACGTTTAAATTTTTTAAAATATGCTCTTGTTGTTTTTCGTTCTTACCTTTTCTTATTACTGTTTTTCAATGAAAGATGAAGGAATTCGTGTCTCTTGTATATAAAAATTTTATAAATTTCTGCACCAATTTCTTTTTTAATTCACTTCCAAATAACTCATTTATTGGTGTTTTTTCGCCTTTGTTAATTTTATTTGTGCCTTGGCTGAAGCCTGCTTTAAATGAACCACTGATAACACACCCCCATCCCTTATGAGGTGATGGGGATGAAATCACAGTACAGTAGCAAAACAAAGGAAGTCTGAACTGGGATTTTGCTATGAACAAGGCAGCTTACTGCTGGATTTAATAGGCACCATCCATTCCCTACATTCATTTTTCGTGGATAATTTTACAAGCATGTCACCACAACTTAGTTTTTTCGGTTTCTGTGGCGTCTGTAAAAGTTCTCCGAGAGGACAAATGTGTTTGAATTCCCCTGCAGAACGTCATTGTGGGCTATGGGTCATTTTTCATTTCTCGTCAGTGTTCAGGGTAGGTCAAAGCATATGTATGATGCTTACATTTTCAAATTTCCCTGCTTTTAACATAGGTCACACTGGGATGTGGCTGCAGCGCCTTCACAAACACCATGCTAGTGGTAGAAATCAGATCTACTAACTTGGATTTTTAAAATTTCCACATTTTTTAACTTAGGACAGTGTGCACTGTGATGGCATGGAAGACTGCAGTCTGCCCTTCACGCCATACAGTGGAGTGGCAGGACATGGCAACTACATGCAACTGACAGTCGGCTTGGCCCTGCCTGGTGCTCCAGAGATGTCAGTGGTACGTGGTGACTTGGTGGGCAGTAGTGAACAACCAGTAGACAGCAAACTTTGCGACCATGTTCGTGACAACAGAATATTCTGCAGGAATCACACCATAAAAATGGCTCTCCCTGATGTGATGTTAGATTAAATCAAAGAAATAACCACTCCTATCCTTTCATTAGGACACTTCATATCGAAACTTAGGGTGATGTCAGAAGAGAGATGGACTTTAATCTAGGAGAAGTAGTATGTGAGACATGAGGGTTGAAACCCAGTGGCCATCCTGAATTCTATAAGTGACCTGGCTGCTGTAAACAGCCTTACATGTCCAAGGGAACAAGAACTTGATGGGAACACGTTAAGTAAAATGGTTCAAATTGCTCTGAGCACTATGGGACTTAACATCTGTGGTCATCAGTCCCCTAGAACTTAGAACTACTTAAACCTAACTAACCTAAGGACATCACGCACATCCACGCCCGAGGCAGGATTCGAACCTGCGACCGTAGCGGTTACGCGGTTCCAGACTGAAGCGCCTTTAACCACACGGCCACACCGGCCGGCCACGTTAAGTAAGTCAGCAGGCAAGTCCAAGCTGGTTACTGCCTTTAAGGTGGAATCGTGTTTACATATCCTTCAACCTGCAGGGGGAACAAACACCGATTGCCATAGTCTCAGGTGGGTGACAGCAGGGGCAAGGCCAATGGCCATCTTGGATTCTGTGCTTGGCAAGTGACCTACTTCCACCAACATGACAATGCAACACCTTGAATTTACTCCCAATATATAGTTAGGACAACAGTCCAACTTCCACAGTGATGTCAGGAAAAACCCAGTGACCGTTTTAGATTCTATACTTAGCCCAAGGGACCCACTTCCACCAACAGGACAAGGCACCATCTTGGATTTCCAACCAGTTTATATTTATTAAAACTGCCATATGTCCATAGTCACCTATACCACAATTTGGCTATTTTCCATAAGTTTTTGAATTTCCCACCAATTTTTTACTTTCACCCCATTTTATACTTAGGGCACTTGACCTATGTCAGAGGGGTGGGGCCGGAAATCGGACAACAATGTGTGATGTCATCAATGAAGCCACTGTAAATCTGGCAATGATGCAGTATGTTCCGGAATACCTACTGTCTATCTACTATTGCATAAAATTACTAAGCAGACTGAAGGCTTTTATACAGTCACTCGTCGACCAGTCTGGTGTGGTAATAGAACACAGCAAAGGGAATGCTGAAGGTTCAAATTTCGTGCTTATAAAGTCGTACACTCAGGAAGGCTGTACAGACATACTATCTACTGATCGTTGCACGGACTCCTATCCAAATGACATAGAACTAGGCTTCCCTGGTGACAGAGTTGACAACAAATAAGTCGCTAGATCTGGATGGAATCACAATTCGGTTTTACAGATTCTACATTACTCCACCCCCCCCCCCTTCTCCCCCACTTAGCTTTCACTTACCGCGAATCTCTCGCCCACTTCAAAGGCCCAAGTATATGGAAGAAGGTACTGGTGACTCCTGAAGAAGAGAAAAGGCTAACATTTCAAACCAATATCCTTAAAAGAGGTTTGCTGTAGATTTCTTGACCACATTGTAACTTGGAATATAATTAATTTCCTGCAGTCAGAAAAGATTCTATCCACAAATCAGCACAGATTTAAGAAGCTTTCCTTGTGCAGAACCCATTAATGATAAGCAACAAGCTGCTTCCATAACTCTAGATTTCCGGGAAGTGTTTAACATAACGCTTCACTGCAGATTGTTAACAAATGTCCAAGTAAACGGAATAGGTAGCCAGATATCTGAATGTCTCGAAGACTTTTTAGGTAATAGATCCCAGTATGCTCATATGGAAGCTGAGTGTACATAAGAGAAAAGAGTATCGTCAGGACAGCCGCAGGAACGTGAGGTAGGTCCACTCTTATTCTCTGTATACATAATTGACCTGACAGATAGAGTGAGAAGCAATCTGCGACTGTTTTCTGATAACGTGGTAGTGTACGAGTAGGCCTAAGTGTCACCATTAGGTGACTGTGGGAGGATATAGGACGACTTGGACAGAATTTATATTTGGTATGATGAATGGCAGCTTGCTCTAAGTGTGGAAACACTTAAGTTACTGCACATGAATGTGAAAAACAATCCTGTAACGTTCGAATACAGTATTAGTTGCATGCTGCTTGACATAGTCACGTCGATTAATTACATAGACATAACGTGGCAGAGCGATATGAAATGGAATGAGCACGTTAAGGTCGTTAGTGGGGAAGACTGTTGGTCGACTTTGGGTTGCTGGGTTAATTTTAGGAAAGTGGCAGATCATCTATATAGGAGACTGCGTATAAATCACTAGAGAACCCACTTTTGAGTATTGCTTGAGTTTTTGGGAACCCCAACAAGTCGGATTGAAGGAAGACATTGAAGGAATTCAGAGCCAGGCTGCTATATTTGTTATCAGTGGGTTTGATCAAATGGTTCAAATGGCTCTGAGCACTATGGGACTTATCATCTGTGGTCATCAGTCCCCTAGAACTTACAACTACTTAAACCTAACTAACCTAAGGACATCACACACATCCATGCCCGAGGCGGGATTCGAACCTGCGACCGTAGCGGTCATGCGGTTCCAGACTGAAGCGCCTAGAACCGCACGGCCACACCGGCCGGCCGGGTTTGTTTGATCAACACAGCGGTTTTACGGAGATGCTTCATGAACTCAAATGGGAATTCCTGGAGAGAAGATGACGTTTTCTTTTTTTTTTTTCATGAAACAATATCGAGAAAATTTAGAGAACCAATATTGGCAGCCGACTGCAGAATGATACTACTGGCGCCAATGCACGTTGTGCATAAGGACCACAAGAACAAGATAAGATAAATTAGACCAATTACTTGGACGTATAGATAATCGCTTTTCCCTGCTCTATTTGCGAGTGGTAGAAGAAAAGAAATGACTAGCAATGGTACAATGTACCCTGCACCATGCACCGTGCAGTGGCTTCTGGAGTATGCAGATGTAGACCATATACAAATGTAGTAATTCGGACTCTCAGTCGATCGGCAGCTTCATTTCATTTTATTTTAGCTTACTAGCTTATTCCCTGCAGCTTTGCCCACGTATGCATTCGAGAAATACATTGCAAACATTTCCTTCTGCCTCTTCTCTGCAAATAATTTCTCACCCATTTCTCTGTCTATCTCCTTCTCCCCAACTCTGTGTTCTCTTACCCCATCTCTCTGTCCCTCTCCTCCCCCCACATCTCTGCCCATTTCTTCCTCCCCATCTTAGTGTTCATCTACTCTTCCTCCCCCTCTCTAACTGCCCATTTCCTCCTGCCCCTCTCTGTATTCATCTCCTTTTCCTCTCTCCCTCTGTCCATGTCCTCCTGCAGCACAGAGTGGCGGAGTGGCCGTGCGGTTAGAAAAAATGTTCAATTGTCTGTGAAATCTTATGGGACTTAACTGCTAAGGTCATCAGTCCCTAAGCTTACACACAACTTAACCTAAATTATCCTAAGGACAAACACACACATCCATGCCTGAAGGAGGACTCGAACCTCTGCCGGGACCAGCCGCACATTCCACGACTGCAACTGCGCTTAGAGGCACCATGTCACGAATTGCGCCACCCCTCCTGCTGGAGGTTCGAGTCCTCCCTCGGGTATGGGTGTGTGTGTGGTTCTGCGCATAAGTTAGTTTAAGTAGGGAGTAAGTCTAGGGACTGATGACCTCAGCAGTTTGGTCTCTTAGGAAGTCACATACATTTGAACATTTTTGAATATGTCCTCCTCCCACTCTCTATCTTTCTCTCTACCCATCCCTCTGTCACTCTCTAGTCATCTCCTCCTTCCCCCTATCTTTTTCTGCCCATCTCTCTTCTCTCCTCCCCTCATCTTTCTCCTCCCTCTTTTTGTCCATCTTTTCCACCCCCTCTCTCTGTGTCCATCTCCTCCTGCCTCCTCCACCTACCTATTCTCTCCATCATCATCTTTCCATCTGTATCCTTCCCTTCTTCCCCCTGTTCTTTATGCGTTCCCTCCTCCCCTTTCATTGTTCATCTCCATCTCCACCTCTCTCACTGTCGATTTCCTCCTGTGCCCCTCTCTCCCCATCCATCAGCTCCTGCCTCCTCTATCCGTCTTAATATTCCTCAGTCATACTCATCCACACATTGAGCCCTTGCAAAACAGGTCAATAAAGCAGGGCATTACTATTCCCACACATCTGGAGCTGGAAGACCTTTTCTTGGCCCTGATGTCTAGGTTCTCCTGTAGAGCAGGATGATAAGACAGGCCAATATTATTCCGCAGTGAACACATGATGTTTCATGGGGTGATCACTCTGTTTTTAAAATAACTGAAAAGCCACGATCGCTTCTATCGTTTGTTAGATGACCGGTTTCAGCACTCTGAAGGTGCCATCATCAGATCTGTGAAGGTATAACATAACAGGCTTGAGGGAGGGCTTACATGAGATAACTATATACATTACAATTATTACAGAACCACATACCTGGAACGTGGATTAACATTTATAAAACCATATGGACATCATGGCATATGAGGCAGACCATCTGATAAAATCATTGTCACAACCAATAAAAAATAATAAAAAACTGCTCTCATGGTCGTTCTTTCCATAAAATATAAAGCTGAAGTCACAAGATAAAACTACCACTGCTCGCCTAACACCGGTCAGCATCATCACTGCCCTATTCCGTGCAGGCTTACCTGCTGTGATTCTAGTGGTTCACAACCAGCCACCAGATAGCACTGTCCAAGCAGCGCATACACAGTCCCACGGTATAACCACTGATTACTACTAAAACACAACTTTACTATAACTGCTTGTTACATACCCATGCAGAGCCCAAATTTGTGCATACAGTTTTATTGGTTGTGATAATGATTTTATCAGATGGTCTGCCTCATATGCCATGATGTCCATATGGTTTTATAAATGTTAATCCAAATTTCAGGTATGTGGTTCTGTAGTAACTGTAATATATATAGTTAACTCGTGTAAGCCCTCCCTCAAACCTGTTATGTTATACCTTCACAGATCTGATGATGGCACCTTCAGAGTGCTGAAACCGGTCAACTAATAAACGATTGAAGCGATCGTGGCTTTTCAATTATTTCAATACCATTCCCACATAACAAACATGTTTTTTCCCACATCTCCACTTACATTGGAGCTAGAATACTGTAAACCTCCAGTGCTGATACTCATGAAGTTTGCTGTTTGCCAAACTTGCTACAAATTGACGTAAAGGTTTAGGAAGAGTCCCAGACATACATACACATATGCTATTCTAGCGTTTGATGCATATACTATGCATATCTCCTCCACCTCCCCTCCTTCTCTCTGTGTTCATCTCCTCCACCCACTCCCTCCAATCATACCTTCTCGCCCCTCACAACTTTCTTTCCATATCGTCCCCCCCCCCCATCCCTACCCATCTCCTTGTCCCACATCTTCCTTTACCACCAGCTGACTACCCCTCTAACGATTTTCACCTGCCTCCTGCATGTCCCCCTTTTCCCCCCTCTTATTGTCTATAGTCTCTTCCCCCTCTCTCTGACTCCCCCTTCTCTGTACATCTGTTCCTCCCCCCTCTCTATCTGTCCTTACTCCTCCTCTCTGTGAAACTCCTCCGCCCCCCTCGCTGCCCATCTTACCCTCCTTTACACTCTTTCTGTTCACCTCCTCCTACCCTGTCTCTATCCATTTTCTCCTCCCCACTCTCTCTGTACTTGTTATCCTCACCCTCTCTCTATCTATCCTCCCCTCACTCTTCTCTCTGTCCATTTTCCCTGCCCCATCTCTCTTCATCTCATCATCATCATCCACACTCTCTCTGTCCACCTCATCGTCACCCCTTTCTCACTATCCATATTTTACCACCTCTGCTCAGTTGTACCCATCTGCCGATCTGCATGTGTAGCCCCCGCAAAGTATGCAAATAATACCTGCACAGTACGTGTCCATCCTCTCTCCTGACCACTTGCCTCTCTCTTGTCCATCTCATTCAGCTCTTCCCTCTGTACACCTCATCATCTTTCACACTATTTCTATAGTGCTCCTGCTCCCATCTCTCTCTGTCCATCTCCACCTCCCTCTTTTCCCTGTTCAGCTCAACCTCCACGCTCTCTCTCGCTATCTGTCTCCTCCTGCCCACCTCTCTTTGCTCAGCTGCGTCCCTCCACAAGTGTGGCCCCTGCAGAACAGATTGATAAAGGAACCAATACTATTCTATTGATACAGCCTGCATATCAGGGGCTTGGATATAATTTTTTACCCCCAACATGTAGGGTGCCCTGCAAACTAGGTTGATAAGACAGGGCAATACTACTCCAATTAAAAACCCTGATATGCAGGGCAGCCCACACTTTGTGGGCTGGAAAATAGATTGTTGACTCTGCCCCATAAAGAAGGTTGACAAGGTAGTCTGATACTATCCCCAAACAACATACCTTTTTTTTGTCTTTGTCTCTGCTCCTACAAGAGCTAGAGGTTCTAACACTTGCAATGCTGACACTTGTATAGTGTACTGTTCATGTGCTGAGTTTGGTTAAAATCAATTCAGGGGTTTTGGAGGAATTGCTGGAGTTACACAAACACATGGTTCTTTAAATATGCAACCGTTGGTGGCTGGAAAACCGTTTCTCGCCCCTGACATATATGTTACCCCGCGAAGCAGGGCGATTAGGCAGGTCAGTACTATTCCCAAACAACATGCCTGTTGTGCAGAGCAGCTTATATGGCACAGTAAGAAAAAAACACGATTTTGCCTCTATCTCAGCTTCTGTTGGAGGTTATAAGCTCCACAGTGCTGAGACTTGTGAAGATTTTTTTTTTTGATGCGAAAGGAGCAACTACATGCAAAGCAAATATTGTTACAAGTTGTACATGTTAATTACCGTCTTTTGTAGCTGTAACGGAAGTATTATTAAGACCAGATGCGTTTCTCTTTATTGTAAAGCATCTTCAGTGATAATGGTAACGAGATGGTTTTTATTTCTCTTACAATTTTGTTTATGGTATCATGAACAGTTCACATGCTTCACTCACTACTATAAACAGTATTAATTCTTATCGTTACTCATGGTTTTTTTGTTGATTACTTCATTCTTCCTCCTCTTCCAAGTGCATGTGGTGGGTTTGCAGCACACATCACTTTCATTGCCGAAAATCCAACAAATGCACTTGGAAGAACTGGAAGAATGAAATAAAAAATAAAATACCGTGACCAACGATAAGAACTAAAACTGTTTGTACTAGTAGGTAAAGCATACTAACTGTTAATGGTCCTAGCAAACAAAGCTGTAGCAGAAAAAAAACATACTGTTACAATGACCACTGAAGATGCTTGAGAATAAAGGGAAATACATCTGGTCCTAATAAGACTTTCAATTTAAGAATAATTTTATGCAAAATATTGCCTATACTTGGAACCTGGAGGATTATAAAATGCGTCCCACCACGAAAAACCAAAAATTCTCATTTCATAAAAGACACTAACTGGGCAGGCAGAAAATGCCTAGCTGCAGAACCCCTGGAGGTGATATAAAAAAGTAATTTGGAGGCATAAAATGAAGTAAATAATAAAAATAATATTGGGAAACTCTTTTGGTACACGAGTCATCAGGGGTTTAGTTAAAAAATTACGGTATATTTTTTTTATTTATGCTCCTGGATTCCCGAAAAAATATTAGCGTGTTTATGTCTTGCAGACCTGGCTTCAAGAAACATCATCCATAGATGCATTTTGGGATATTTTTGTCTGAAAACAATGAGAAATAATATAACTTTTAAAATAAGTGTCCATTATTATACGTACAGTAGGACATGGTGGCTAAAGGGTATGCAGTGGTTTAACATGAGTTTCAGTATACTACTGACCCTCGAGTGACCTTTTATGGTCTTGTTACTTTTTAACTGTGAACATAAGAGCCGTCCTTAGGACCTTTTGCCACGTGGAATTATTACTCTTGTTATTTTCGTAGTTCTTACCAACAAAATGACAATGATATCTCGGAGGAAAACCCACTGAGGAATTAAATTATTACCTCTTATAAATTTTAAATTTTGTTACAATCATTGCGCGTTGCTGGAAATGAGGAGGGATATAGACCTTTTTTAAAGGGACTTACAGTTCAGAATTTCGACGGCTGTCGTCGAAGATGCTACAAGCCGTGGGATATGAGAAACTTGTAATAACGTAAGAAGAGACTTGCATTCTTATAACATGAAAGTATCGCGTTTAATGTACTGACTTAGATGTAGTCACTAATGCTCCCACTGTTATAGAAATAGGTCCCAGCTCGCAAGTGAAACCACCTGAGGAATTTCCCAGGACAGCCAGATAACGAGCGAGTTGATGACAGGAATCTTCAAGTTAGCTTTTTTCTGTTTTTCCACTGAGTAATCTAATAATTATAATCAAGTTAAATTTTTAATTCTTAGATCCTGCTTTTTGTCTTCCCATGCGTTTTATGTTTTTTAAAAGTACTGTTAACTGTAAACTGATTGAAAAATTTCGAAGCCACTTTAATGATGCTGATTTTTCAAACACATTGTTCAGAATACAGCCCGTTTTCGACAGGAGTGGTTCACTAAATACAGCAACAAATAAAATACATCACATGTCAGAAACTAAGTAATTCAGGCGTTCTAAATATTTTGTGATTTGTTCATGGTGACAAGAACGTCATGCATCGTTAAAGTGTGTCGAAATTGACGCATACATATGTACTGGTAGAGATTATATAAAACCTGGGGAGTGCCTTGTACCAACTATTTTTATTCGAGGCCTTCTGAACTTATGATATGATGCAAAGTCATCCAGATAATGTGCCTGTGGGCAAAGAATCATAGCTGATGACTACCTGGACATTTGTTTTGGTACGTTTAATACACAAGGAGAGTGAATTATCGTATTGCAGTTTCATTCCTGCCCCAAGCAAAAGGGCTGGATGTGACATTGAGGCCATAATTCTGAGCACGGGGCGTAAGAGTGCATGAATGTCTTGCACCTGTGTTTGATTGCACTTTCTGCAGCAGCATGCTTGAGTGTACCATCTTTCTACTGCTCACCGCTTAGGCAAACACTGCAAGCCTCACACATGGCACCTGCGTAGTAAGCATCACAATACCTCCTTGGCCACATCAGTTAGCCAACGTTTCGTTGTGAACGTGCTTTCAAGACAGCTCTGTACACGTCGTTTCATAATCCTGATGTGACGTTCAGTCGCATTAAAATAACGTTAGGCATGATCGCTTATATAAACACACAGGACAAAAAACGTAGTCATCTCCAGGAGACTTCACGCTGTGTACCATCGCCCGAGCTTGACGAGGAAGAGAGTCCTAATTTCTTCAGGTATAAAACTGTTAAGGCTTTCGTGGCCACTTGTTGACAAACTGCCTATTGGCTTATGTCTCGGGTTCTTCAGTCTACGGTCATCTGATGATTTTACTGACGTTTCGCCAACACGAGTAGCTGGAATTGTCAAAGCTTCACCCTCCATTGTCGGTGGTGAACTGGAGCCAAGCTCGCGGTCGCAGCCTAGGTCCGAGGGCTTCTCAGCGGTCTTTTCCGGTGCGGTTCTCCTCTCGCTACCTGCGACGGTCGTTCGCTGCAGTACGGGAACCCAGGATACGTTTACCTTAAGGCTTTCCTCTTTCTTGTTGATGCTATTTGCGTGATTTTGTATTTCTACAGCTTTTCTGAACGAGCGGGTCTGATAGTGCTTCTCTACAGCCAGAACTTCCGTAGCGGCGAATTTTATTACGTGGTCGGTCTCACTAAGTCCGTGCTCTGCCACGGCCAATTTCTCCACCTGCCCCAACCTGCAATGTCACTTATGTTCTTTAATCCTGGTGTTGACTGATCGTCCAGTCATTCCGACATAAAATTTTCCTCGTGTGCATGGTATACGGTATATTCCCGACATTGCAAGTGGTTCCCTTTTCTCCTTTGCCGGTCTAAGATACTCTTTGATCTTCCTTGTCGGTTTGAAAATCGTCTTTACGCCGTGTTTGCGGAATATATGGCCAATTCTGTCCGTGACTCTGGGAATGTATGACAGAAAGGCCGTACCCGACATTTGTGTGTCTGATTCCTTACTTCGCCGAGTGTTTGGCTCTGTTACACTTCTAATATAATTTGTGGAGTACCCATTGCTCCTCAGAACGCTTTCCAGGTGTTAGATTTCGCGTCTGAAGTGCTGCGGCTCACATATTCGGCCTGCTCGTGTTACGAGAGTATTAATCATGCCTCTTTTCTGGCTCGGGTGGTGGTTTGATAGTTTGCGCAGGTATCGGTCCGTGTGTGTCGTTTTTCGATACACGCTGTGTCCCAGGTTTTCGCCATCCCTTTTGACCAGCACATCTAGAAATGGCAGTTTTTTGTCCTTTTCTACTTCCATGGTAAATTTTATGTTGGCATGGACGCTGTTCAAGTGTCTTAGGGAGGAAATAGCCCGTGGTGAAACGTTAATGGAAGAGCTTTGTGATGTCTTGCGGGAAACTGGAACCGACGTGCTCCAGAGCGTCACTGAGTGGCACTTACAGGGTGTTTCAAAAATGACCGGTATATTTGAAACGGCAATAAAAACTAAACGAGCAGCGATAGAAATACACCGTTTGTTGCAATATGCTTGGGACAACAGTACATTTTCAGGCAGACAAACTTTCGAAATTACAGTAGTTACAATTTTCAACAACAGATGGCGCTGGGGTCTGGGAAACTCTATAGTACGATATTTTCCACATATCCACCATGCGTAGCAATAATATGGCGTAGTCTCTGAATGAAATTACCCGAAACCTTTGACAACGTGTCTGGCGGAATGGCTTCACATGCAGATGAGATGTACTGCCTCAGCTGTTCAATTGTTTCTGGATTCTGGCGGTACACCTGGTCTTTCAAGTGTCCCCACAGAAAGAAGTCACAGGGGTTCATGTCTGGCGAATAGGGAGGCCAATCCACAACGCCTTCTGTATGTTTCGGATAGCCCAAAGCAATCACACGATCATCGAAATATTCATTCAGGAAATTAAAGACGTCGGCCGTGCGATGTGGCCGGGCACCATCTTGCATAAACTATGAGGTGTTCGCAGTGTCGTCTAAGGCAGTTTGTACCGCCACAAATTCACGAAGAATGTCCAGATAGCGTGATGCAGTAATCGTTTCGGATCTGAAAAATGGGCCAATGATTCCTTTGGAAGAAATGGCGGCCCAGACCAGTACTTTTTGAGGATGCAGGGACGATGGGACTGCAACATGGGGCTTTTCGGTTCCCCATATGCGCCAGTTCTGTTTATTGACGAAGCCGTCCAGGTAAAAATAAGCTTCGTCAGTAAACCAAATGCTGCCCACATGCATGTCGCCGTCATCAATCCTGTGCACTATATCGTTAGCGAATGTCTCTTGTGCAGCAATGGTAGCGGCACTGAAGGGTTGCCGCGTTTGAATTTTGTATGGATAGAGGTGTAAACTGGCGCATGAGACGATACGTGGACGTTGGCGTCATTTGGACCGCAGCTGCAACACGGCGAACGGAAACCCGAGGGCACTGTTGGATCACCTGCTACACTAGCTGCGCGTTGCCCTCTGTGGTTGCCGTACGCGGTCGCCCTACCTTTCAGCACGTTCATCCGTGACGTTCCCAGTCCGTTGAAATTTTTCAAACAGATCCTTTATTGTATCGCTTTTCGGTCCTTTGGTTACATTAAACCTCCGTTGAAAACTTCGTCTTGTTGCAACAACACTGTGTTCTAGGCGGTGGAATTCCAACACCAGAAAAATCCTCTGTTCTAAGGAATAAACCATGTAGTCTACAGCACACTTGCACGTTATGAACAGCACACGCTTACAGCAGAAAGACGACGTACAGAATGGCGCACCCACAGACTGCGTTGTCTTCTATATCTTTCACATCACTTGCAGCGCCATCTGTTGTTGAAAATTGTAACTACTGTAATTTCGAAAGTTTGTCCGCCTGAAAATGTACTGTTGTCCCAAGCATATTGCAACAAACGGTGTATTTCTATCGCTGCTCGTTTAGTTTTTATTGCCGTTTCAAATATACCGGTCATTTTTGAAACACCCTGTATGTAAACAAAGAAACAACATCAACGCTGACCAGGCTGTCGTTTGGTGTAAGTTTCAGGTTCTTCAGCTTCTCAATGAAATGTCCTGAGTCCTTTATGTATGTGTCGGTCTGTCCCACGTGCGGCTGGAGCAGAGAAGCCAAGTGTTTTGCCAGTTTCTACGTCAGTGAGCCAGGAGCGCTAACAATCGGTCTTAGTCGATCGTTGTTCTTATGGATCTTAGGTAATCCATACAGCCGAGGTGGTAGGGCTTCTGTGTTGCGCAGGCTTCTCTGTATGTCCGCCGGCAGAGAAGAGGCCTTGATTAACCGATTCGTATTCGGTGTGATATGCTGCGTCGGAGCTGCGCTTAGCTTTCGGATCTAATAGGTCTCGAATCTTTAGCTCATAATCTTCGGTCTTCATTACGACGGTCGCGTTCCCCTTATCGGCAGGCAGTACCAATATACTCTTGTCGTCACAGCATCTCCGAGCTAGCGATGTAGTGGTAATTTTCCCATACCACTATTTCACGAGTGTTCTGTGAAATCAGGAATCCGGTAAGACAGCAAATCTCCTGCATGAACGAAACCAACAAAGATTGAAGAGAATCGTTCAGCGTGACAGGAGTGCAACCCTTCCACAAATTGCTGCACATTTCATTGATGGGCCATCAACAAGTGTCATCATGCGAACCATTCAACGAAACATCATCGATATGAGTTTTCGGAGCCGAAGGGCAAGCTCGTGTACCCTTGATGACTGCACGACACAAAGCATTACGCCTCGCCTGGACCCGTCAACACCGACATTGGACCGTTGAAGACTGGAAACATGTTTCGTGGTCGGACGAGTCTCGTTTCAAATTGTATCGACCGGATGGACGTGTATGGGTGTGGAGACAACCTCATGAATCCACGGACCTTGCATTCCAGCAGGGGACTGTTGAAGCTGGTGGAGGCTCCGTAATAGTGTGGGGTGTGTGCAGTTAGAGCAATATGGGACCTCTGATACATCTAGATACCTAGATACGACTCTGACAGGTGACACGTACGTAAGCGTCCTGCCTGATCGCCTGCATCCATTAATGTCCATTGGTCATTCCGACGGACTTGGGCTATTCCAACAGGTCAATGCGACACCTCACGCGTTCAGAATTGCTACAGAGTGGCTCCAGGAACACTCTTCTGAGTTTCTAAACTTCCGCTGGCCATCCGACTCCCCAGACATGACCATTATTGCACATATCTGGGATGCCTTCCAGTGTACTGTACAGAAGGGATCCAACCCCTCGTACTCTTATGAATTTATGGACTGCCCTACAGGATTCATGGTGTCGATTCCCTCCAGCACTACTTCAGACAGTCGATTCCCTGCCACGTCGTGGTGCCGCACTTATGCGTGGTCTCTGGGATCCTACACGATATGAGGCAGGTTTGCCAGTTTCTTTCGCTCTTCAGTGTAGAAATAGAAGGAAGTGATGTAAAACATATGAATCCATTTAATTCCACTTCTACTGTATTTTTGTCGATAGCAAATGAAACTGGAACTCCGAAAGCAATGTTTGTTTACTTAATGGTATCGGTACTGCTTCTTGTTCTTTACATTTTCAGCCTTCAGCTCGTTGCACAACATTTTTAGTGTTCAGGTTTGCAAAAAACTTACGTACTTTATCTTTTCTAGCCCATAAACGTATGCAGTGAGATGCTGTCCCAGCAATCAGCGCGGTTAGGTAGCCGTGTGTTATGCGTGGACGAGACCTTTGAAACAGTGCGATCCGGATGTCGGAACGTTTGCGGCTTGAAAGGCAATGAAATACACAGGAAAGAAGAGGAAGACCGGACAATGAGTAAAATAAGCCATCGTAGCTTGTGCATGTCAACGAAGTGAATGATAATTGAAATATCAAACAGAACTGCATAGAAGTACACCTCCATGCAGAATAGAATTCTTTTTTTATCAGATTGTCAGTGCATTATTCTCACTGTAGTTTACCCATCTTCTCACTTTGAAATCTTATCTGCGATGCGTCATTCAGTGTGTGGCCAATAATAGCAACTTACATGGTAAAAAAACGATATAACTCTTTAAACATCTTCCAGCATTGTGGAATGCTTTAAATGTGATTAAGGGTATGGTCTGAAAAGCTTAAGACCCCTTAAAATGAGTATTTTGCTTTAATATATATTTGAGTAACATTTTAGTAATGGTAGCCTAACCTGTGTAAGATGTAGGCCTACCTTTCCAACATTAGTCTATTTGCTTCCTTTTCCGGAATATTTCTCGCCAGTAGGACTGTCAGTTTTTCAGGAATAACCAAACATAGCACAACTGGAATGTACGTCTACTTTGATCATCTGCTTGATTTTACTTTTGAATTTCATTTTTGAGGTTTTCAGAGTATAAAATTTTATATCATGTTTTATGATATATCAATAGTTAGTTACTTAGTTTAACGTTCCACGTATCATTTGCACGATAAATCGTAATGATATGGAACAAGTCATTGTATATTGACATCGATTTGTTTTGTAAATATGCCTCCATTCTGATCATTTATTAGTTTTTACGTTTTTTAATTAAAGTCAGACAGATGTTAGTCAGTAATTTCTACCAATCACCGTTTACACTATAACAGTAATAGATATATTCCGCAGAATAGGAAGAGTTACCGAGAGAAACGTTTTCAGTTTAGTTTCAATTTTTACTTTGCCGTGTGTCGGCATTTTATATCAATGGGTGAGTGACCAAAACTTTTGGTTGCAGCATTGCGAACCCCTGTTTGTGCTACAGACACTCTCAGTGTGGCGTAATGAATGTAATTTTTTTCTTCTGGTACGGCAATTATGTGCATAATTGTTACTGATGAAGTGCAGTTAATTATTTACTTCATGAGGGAATAATTTCACTGTGAAATGGGTAGATTACTACTCACACGCCGAGCACATAGCAGGCACGACGAAAAGCGTGTTCACATAAATCTTGAGCTAAAGGCTTCTTCAGAAAGGAAGCACAGCACACATACACATTCATTCAATCATACACTCACAGCTCACGAATACATGACCGCTGTCTCCGGTAACCCTAGCAAGAATGTTTTTAAAGGGGAAGGAAATGTGAACAATGAGTAATAACTATCGGCGAGAGGAACTTAGGGCATCAGATGCTGTCCCAACAATCAGCGCGGTTAGGTTGCCGTGTGTTGTGCGCGGACGAGACCATTGAAACTGTGTGACTCGGATGTCGGAGCGTTTGAGGCTTGAAAGGCAATGAAAGAAGAGAAAGAACGGACACTGAGTAAAGTAAGCCAAATATGAAGTCGAATGACAGAAATAAAACCATTGCAATAAAAGTAAACAGTGCAACAATAATTCATGTACACAAAAGAAAATATTGCTTGAATTGTTCCACTTAAGAATGAAATGTGATTCCTCTAACTATAGATTGCGATCGGATCGATTAGTACACCCGTAAACAACGCAAGCTGGCATTTTTGATGAAACAACTACGTCTCCACACAATCACAGTACCTAACACTCTCAAAACTGAGCACGGGGACGTCAGGGTGACGTCACGGTGAAGTATCAGCGCGGTGTACCACGCACGTGTGAATGTGATGAACCTAATGTTTTGGTTTAGTTATGATGGCGGACACCAGCTTCAAATTTGTGATGTAATGAAACCTCCCTCATTTTAAACCTCCAAGTCCAGCAATCGCGGAAGAATACGTAGCTGTAATGTTTACATGATGTTTATTCTTATGAATAATGGAGTATACTCATGTGAACACGGCTCTTGTAATCTTGAAGGACGGAAGGAACCACATCATACTCACAATGAAGTTGCAGAAGCAAGGGCAACACTTGCTCGTGGAGAATGTTGAAATATACATCCTTTTCATATTCACGATCACATAAATGAGTGAGCTTACGTCATGGCACCAAATACAAAGAAAACAGAAAGGAACCAATTCCGATCTGAACTACTCTCTGAACACACTACGGATTAAACCTGTCATTGGGCGTCGGTGCATAACTTGATAAGAAGCAGAATCGTGATTCGCTTGTCCAAACTACACTCTTCCATCAACTACCGTCCAGTTTCTGTGCTGTTAGGCTCATTGAGTTAATGCACGGAATTTTTGGACATGCAATCTTTCTCTACTTACTACCTACGCATTGCTCACAAGTACTAAAATGTCGAATGTTTTGGATATAGAAATGTAAAGTTTATTTTGTGTGATTAATGTTGGCAAGAACGAACACCGCGTTCCTCTAGAAAAGCGCAGTAATGTTGCTCAAAAATGTATTCATACAGGTTGAAAATAAACTGATGGTTCATTAGGTTCTTTTCATGGCACTTGCTGTTGTTAAATTGTGCCAGGAGCGTATAGAAACGAAAATATCGACATGTATCAAAAAAAGTGTAATATATCATCCCAAAATTCTTTTCAGTGCCCTTCCCTCAAGAGTTAAAAAGATATCAAAGCTACACATTTTTAAAAATGAACTTAAGAAAATATTTATAAATGAAAGCTTTTATAACGTTGATGAGTATGTAGATTTTATGAATTTGAGGACATCCATAACGTAAGTTAAACATAGGCATGCGTCATTGAATATAATGCAAATGTAGAATTTGTTTGGTTTATGTACTGGGTTATCTGTATGACTCTGTATATATCTTTATGATTTGCTTTTGTGTATGTACTTAATTATCTGCATGAGTTGTATACGGACGCTATTATTTAACTTTATTTTGTGTTAACATATGAAAAGTACTATATCATTCTACGTGTGAAAATGTATGATCAATGAATAAATAAATAAATAAATATAGTACCAAATGTAATGTCCATTTCTGAAATATCGGTATTCGCTTACCGATTTTTGATATTCCTCTTCGAAACTAAAGAAAAACATCATATTCCATGCCCCAGTTCTTTCAGAATATCTTGAAATACTGTGTAACTACAAGCACTTGTGGCCCACCAAGAGACATTCCCTTTCGAGATCGTCTGCGTGCTGAGTGTCACAACTTCTACACCTCTAAGGTTGCCATATAAAAGTTTTCGTACATCTTCAAAGTATGAGATTTCTTGAAGAGAAACATAGCGGTTTTAAATTAATTACTCTTTCTGTAATTTCAGTACCAACGTCTTATAAAGTTGTTCATTACTCTATGCATTTTATGCCTGACGTGAAACATTTTTCTATCATTTTATGGTCAGTTTAGTGATAGTTTCCCAGGTATTTTTGGTAATACTACGGTTACACGCCATTTTTCGTATTTCTAATGTAAATGAATTCAAACACAAGGGACAGCTGCCCCTCCTGCCACTCAAACTCTGCGGGCGGCAATATCATTAACTCGACTGTACACATTAATTTTAAGTATACGGCTCGCTAATCTATTGTTCCAAAATCTTAAGAGAATTTTTCTTATTCCATTACAACTAACAACACACTTACCAAGGTCACGTCTCGGCTCAAGTGGCACTATTACGTCTGGATCAAAGATAAAAATATTCACTGAAAATGTTGACATGGGTGGTGTCGTCTCAAAATTGTCCCATACCCAACCGGACTGATACAACCTACAGAAAGGACAAGTTGAAAATAAAAATTTGATAGTGCATAGTAATGTTATTTCAAATATAGCTTAAAGTATTCTTACATCTTCTCGCTCTTACGAAGTGCCATATTCGAAAGTGATCTCATTCTTTCTGGGCGTCCAATGCTTATATCAAATGGGGCTTTGTATGATAACTCGTCGAAACATGGGAATACCTTACGTGCCTTATTTCTTGTCATGTCTGTAGCCACGAACCACCTGGAAAAAAAATATAAGTCTGAGTGCCTTTCTCTTAAGTACAGTCAACAAAATTCAAAAACAGCGCGCTGTCTGTTAAAGTCTCATAGCTATTGCTGTGCGAAATATGGCTCAATGAAAGCAGGTTGTAGTTTGGTAACGCACATTCAGCTGATGACATGATGTCTTAGTTTCTTGCCAGGGGTATCACTGACGATGCTAATAGTTTAATTGTGAGCAGACTTATACTATTCCTTTTCATACAAGAAATACATGTGCCGATTCTTCTTGGTAGCAAAGAAGCAATCATGTAATCTTTAAATTTCTGATCACTTATAAGTTGTTTAACCAGTGTTTTCTCTGTGGCAATTAAGCAGAGTGAACTAAACCTATTGTTTATAGCCCATGTATTGGGAAGCCCAATTTTCAATTTTTTTAAGGGTGCTCGTATTTCTTTCAGAAGAAGCTGCAGTGACAGGGAAAGTAAGAATCAAGTTAATAAGCTCTGATACTTCGTCGTAAATATTTTGAAGGTCATTGTCCATTATGAATTTTAAAAGGTCTGCAGGTGGTAAGTAATGTGTCTGTCAATATAAATGTTTCCTACCTCATTTTCCAGTCGCTGTTTGTTGAAGAATGGGTAATTTAGGAGGCGACCGTTCAGTTTAATATTGAGATAAAGTCTTAAGGGACTGGAAGTCACACTCTTTAGTACTTATTTCACTATTAAATTTCTTGTCACAGCTTTCAGTACTTGAGGTCACAGCGTCCTTTAACAGACTAGTCATCTTCTTGATTTTACCATTGCATATACTAATATCACACGCAGTTTTGTGTTGAAGAAGTGCATAGAGATGACCAGCATATACAAATATTTCTGTGTAAAGGCAAAGCATGAACAGGAGTAGAGTTTTATTAAGAATGCTAAGCAAGCCAGAAACACTGCTGAACGACTCTGCATCACAATCTTCATCATCTGTGGTGATATTTTGGAACGTATCTTTCAGTTCATGAGATTTAAGACATATTACCTGAACAGCTCGTGAACCGAAATTCCAGCATGCACTAAGTGTTTGAGGCAATCTGAATACTTTATTTCTAAGAGTTGCGTTCTCTGTGAGGACTTGCTGAAAGTGAATGTAGTGCTACAGGATTGTAAATGCTAAGCTTCATTACTTTGACACTTTTAGAGAAATGTAACAGCACTAGACTAAGTTTATGATCTTACCAGTACAAAAATATAGCTTGTGGATACTTTTGTCTAACGAAGTTTTGGACACCTTCATGTTTACTTGCCAGTGCCGAGGCTCCGCCGTACGTTTGGGTCGCTATTTTGTCAGTAACTTCCCAGACAAGCACATTTATAAGCATAGCAGATGGATTCTTTCCCCATGATATCTACTCTCCCCCCTTTTTTTTGTAATATCTTCGAGATCATCACTTACATGGAATGTGCACAGTCCCGAAAATCTAAAATTTAGATCAGGACTTATCTAAATTAACTTTTTTATCCATTTCATTCATTTGATTAGTTAGATGCTATTGGTATAAATAGTTTATCCAAAAAGTTTGTTGATTACAAATACCAGTAAGATAGAACTTTGTTACCATTGTTACTATGTAAATATATACCAAATATCTAATTTTCACAGGAAGTAGATCGAAAATATATGAATAATTACAGTTGTCCTACAGCTAATGCCAGAGACATGATAGTAACTTTTGCTCTCACTGTATTTCAGAGTAATTAGCATTTATAGCTGAAACATTGTTACTGAAACAGACTACAATATTTGGAGAAACTAGACACCATAATTCAATAGCAGTTACTGTTGTACTATAATTTTATATTCAGAACAATCTTTCCCCAGTATTCACTTAATCATGAATGTAAATCCTTAATTGTAATTTGTAAAAAGACAGGAAACAACAATAGTTGAGTGTACTACTAATTATTGTAGTATTATAAAAGAGAGGCTGTTGAGAGCCATTTTAGTCAGTCTGCGGCAGGTTATGAAATGAGAAACATACGTGTCTTAAAGATGCGTCGCAGGCGAGTTAGTACAAATTGCAATTAGTATAATATGCCAGGTTTTATCTAAATTTCACACCCGGGAAATTATTCGGTAATTGAGTGATTGTTTTTGACGATTTACTGAAAACGAGCAATTAATCTCTAGAACTGTGACGCATTTTGCGAACAGTGAAAAAAGTACTGAATTGTGTTGTTTCCGTATTGTGCTTACCGTGCACGTCGTTTTCGTTTTGATATGACTACATACTTTTCTACGTACTAAATGCTTTTAAGGGCAGTGTAATTAGCGAATGTGTTAGTGATTTACTTGCTACACGTTAATTATTGTGAAGCTGCATTTACGAGGGCAATCCCAAAAGTAAAGTCTCCTATTTTTTTATAAGTACATTGACCTGCTTATTTCTACAATGGTTTACATCAGTTTACAGATTGAACATTTAGCTGTTTCTCGACATAAATCACCATTTCTGTCGATGCATTTTTGTAGACGCTGTGGCAGTTTTTGTATGCCCATGTCATACCAGCTCGCCGCCATGCTGTTCAGACAGTTATGAAGTGGCGTGATTGTTGCTTGGTCTCAGGTGTAAAGTGCTATGCCAAGCTTTCGTCACCCGTGACAATTGAGTCCAGAAAGTTGTCCTGTTCGGCTGCAAGGTGGTGAAGAAATGAGCGGGACGCATCAACTCGTTGCCGCATGTGGTCCTCAGTCAGCATGCGTGGCACCCATCTTGCGCACACCTTCCTGTAGTTCAATGATTCCGTTAAAATTCTGTGAGCGGTGCTTCGGGAAACCTCAGGAACCAAAGTGCACAGATCATCCAGGGTGATCCACCGACCTTCACGCATGCTTTGCTCAACCTTCAACACTGTCTTATAAAATAAATAAAATAAATAAAAAAATATATATATTGTTATTTAAATATTAATTATTCTAGCTGTATGATGGTGATTGTGATTGCAATTGTATTTGCTTATCTGGAACGTGGACGTTTAATTATTCGGTATCAGACGCTTGACAATGGCTTTTTCGTAAAGGCAATGTTACTCGTAGTTGACCGTGAAATAAAACTGAATAATCGGACTTCGTAATTAAATCGTTTCCAAAGACTGCTGCGGTAGGTGCGGACTCATAATCTAAATCTCAATATTGCAATAATTTGCCAGCCATGCCAATACGTCGTACAGAGGTGATTGTCTACTAAACATAAAAAAGTTACACAGTTAGTTAAATCAGATATATTCAATGAATAAGCCTACAGTTCATAATCCTACTTACTTTTATAAATATAAATTCTTTACAGAATCGAGTGCCTAGTGTGGTTGCAACTCGCAGTATTCTTCTATAACATGAAATATGGCGGTGTGCCAGACAATAAAATAAAATACGTGCTCCTCGCACCACTTCAACCAGAGCTCTCCCTTTCTTAATCAAACATAAGAGTAACGTAATTGTGCTTTTGTTTTATCAGCGACACAGCGCTGCAGTTGTGTGCCATAGGCTTTATTTATTTGTCACTGATTATTTATTTAATTAATATTTCGCGTTTCCGAGGAAACTCATGCTCGGCATGCAAATGTGCCTTTATAGTCTCCTCAGAAATTGACGGTTTCCCGCTCCTTTGTTCGTCGTGAATTTCGGTCCGCCCAGCTGCAAACTCTCTACATCACTTACGAACATTAGTGACATCCATCCATGACTCGCCTTACACTTCCGTCAATTGGCGATGGATTTCAATCGACGCAGTGCCCTTTTCGTTCAAAAACCGAATAACTGCGCGCAATTCGCACTTAGCGGTAACATCCAACGTTAGCTCCATTCTCAACGGCTGCCTCAGCGTGCGCATGTTTACACACAGCACATGAAGCACTCTTCATAACAGTGTGACCAACTGCCACACAAACAGAGTTCTGCACTTATAAAAAAATAGGAGACCTTACTTTTGGGATTACCCTCGTAGGTTAGGTTACTGCACTCGAACTATCATCTCCATTGTAGAACATTAAGCGAGCATCGTTTCTGACTTAACCGTTATCTGTGATAAATAATGGTAAATGATAGTCGATGTGGCCATAAACAGTAGATTATTTAATATCAAAGTGGAATGAAAGTGTTTTGGACTGCAAACCTGGTGTAGACATGTAATTTCAAACAGGTTACTTCTGCCAATTACTTTTCAGCAACATTTGATGGAGGCGCAGTTATGGAAGGCACATTAGCTCGGGTAAACGCGGTAATGTTACACATTGTATACAATTTCTAATAAATCCTGAGCAGTTTTGTCACTAGAAAAATTGTGAAAATGAATAATCCTTTCTACGAGTTGTGTACAAAACCTCATAATAATATTCATGTGTGACTTACAAAAAAAAAAAAAAAAAAAAAAAAAAAAAAACCACGGTTTCATGTTTGACTTCCAACAAATTCGTATAATCGTAATTTTTATGTAATGTGATTATTAATGGCAACGGTAACAGATTCAGTTAATTCGTTTTGAATTGTGCTTGACATGCCTTTGAACCAAGAAGTGATCTACAAGTGATCACTGTCTAGACAAAAGTTCGAATAATTCAAGGCAGTTCCCTTTGTTGTCGGGACTTTCATCTTCAAAATGTCCTCTGAATGAGAGTTCTTGTTTGCACAAGAAACGAACAACATCAATAAGTCTCTCGGATATGAATCTATTTTGTTTTACTTATGCAGTATGTTTCATGGCAAGAAGTTCGGCTCCTTCAGAAATTGGATGTTCAGTTCGTCCATGATACAACAACTAAAAACACTCTTGATTCTAAAGATGCCATCTTGAATTCTGGTGTTGCTTGGTTTTCCTGCCAATATTTTTTGTCAAACATACTCCTAAAGAATCACAGCCCCATCAAATAAAATACATGTCTAACAATATAATTTTCTTATTACAGAGCAACATGTAAACCAAGGATACTTTTTGTACCAAGAAAATACAAAAATATATTTTTGTCCCATCAACTATTTTAATGACTAAGTGTGTGGTGTGAATCGCTTATCCTGATGAGTGCACTTGGTTTCCCAAGTTCAGCTTGAAAATTGTTTGTCATCTAATTTGTGAAAAAAAAACCAACACAAGTATTCCCTCGGAACAAGCCATAATATGATCTGTTAATCACATGCACTCGCGAATCATATTACTAAAGCAAGTTTGTAAAAACCAGAACTGAACAGCGCGAAATAATACACAGTTGCACAGCTAAGACATGTCTCAATGTCACGCTTCTACAACATATGTGACTGGCTGCAGCCCTATCGGCTGCCGCGTAGAAATAAGTGGCTGTTTCTAGAAGCCTCCAGTGAACTGTTAAACTGGATAACATGCTTAAAGGATGGAGCGAATGAAACTGTTGTAACATGTAAAACAAACGTACACTGTTTTTAATGCGTTGATATATTCTAACTCCAAAGTTTTGTTGAAATTTTTGGGTAGGCTAAGCCTCAAAACCCCCCCATGAACCATGGACCTTGCCGTTGGTGGGGAGGCTTGCGTGCCTCAGCGATACAGATAGCCGTACCGTAGGTGCAACCACAACGGAGGGGTATCTGTTGAGAGGCCAGACAAACGTGTGGTTCCTGAAGAGGGGCAGCAGCCTTTTCAGTAGTTGCAAGGGCAACAGTCTGGATGATTGACTGATCTGGCCTTGTAACAATAACCAAAACGGCCTTGCTGTGCTGGTACTGCGAACGGCTGAAAGCAAGAGGAAACTACAGCCGTAATTTTTCCCGAGGGCATGCAGCTTTACTGTATGATTACATGATGATGGCGTCCTCTTGGGTAAAATATTCCGGAGGTAAAATAGCCCCCCATTCGGATCTCCGGGCGGGGACTACTCAAGAGGATGTCGTTATCAGGAGAAAGAAACCTGGCGTTCTATGGATCGGAGCGTGGAATGTCAGATCCCTTAATCGGGCAGGTAGGTTAGAAAATTTAAAAAGGGAAATGGATAGGTTGAAGTTAGATATAGTGGGAATTAGTGAAGTTCGGTGGCAGGAGGAACAAGACTTCTGGTCAGGTGACTACAGGGTTATAAACACAAAATCAAATAGGGGTAATGCAGGAGTAGGTTTAATAATGAATAGGAAAATAGGAATGCGGGTAAGCTACTACAAACAGCATAGTGAACGCATTATTGTGGCCAAGATAGATACGAAGCCCACGCCTACTACAGTAGTACAAGTTTATATGCCAACTAGCTCTGCAGATGACGAAGAAATTGAAGAAATGTATGATGAAATAAAAGAAATTATTCAGATTGTGAAGGGAGACGAAAATTTAATAGTCATGGGTGACTGGAATTCGAGTGTAGGAAAAGGGAGAGAAGGAAACATAGTAGGTGAATATGGATTGGGGGACAGAAATGAAAGAGGAAGCCGCCTGGTCGAATTTTGCACAGAGCACAACATAATCATAACTAACACTTGGTTTAAGAATCATGAAAGAAGGTTGTATACATGGAAGAACCCTGGCGATACTAAAAGGTATCAGATAGATTATATAATGGTAAGACAGAGATTTAGGAACCAGGTTTTAAATTGTAAGACATTTCCAGGGGCAGATGTGGACTCTGACCACAATCTATTGGTTATGACCTGTAGATTAAAACTGAAGAAACTGCAAAAAGGTGGGAATTTAAGGAGATGGGACCTGGACAAACTAAAAGAACCAGAGGTTGTACAGAGATTCAGGGAGAGCATAAGGGAACAATTGACAGGAATGGGGGAAATAAATACAGTAGAAGAAGAATGGGTAGCTTTGAGGGATGAAGTAGTGAAGGCAGCAGAGGATCAAGTAGGTAAAAAGACGAGGGCTAGTAGAAATCCTTGGATAACAGAAGAAATATTGAATTTAATTGATGAAAGGAGAAAATATAAAAATGCAGTAAGTGAAACAGGCAAAAAGGAATACAAACGTCTCAAAAATGAGATCGACAGGAAGTGCAAAATGGCTAAGCAGGGATGGCTAGAGGACAAATGTAAGGATGTGGAGGCCTATCTCACTAGGGGTAAGATAGATACCGCCTACAGGAAAATTAAAGAGACCTTTGGAGATAAGAGAACGACTTGTATGAATATCAAGACCTCAGATGGAAACCCAGTTCTAAGCAAAGAAGGGAAAGCAGAAAGGTGGAAGGAGTATATAGAGGGTCTATACAAGGGCGATGTACTTGAGGACAATGTTATGGAAATGGAAGAGGATGTAGATGAAGATGAAATGGGAGATATGATACTGCGTGAAGAGTTTGACAGAGCACTGAAAGACCTGAGTCGAAACAAGGCCCCCGGAGTAGACAATATTCCATTGGAACTACTGACGGCCGTGGGAGAGCCAGTCCTGACAAAACTCTACCATCTGGTGAGCAAGATGTATGAAACAGGCGAAATACCCTCAGACTTCAAGAAGAATATAATAATTCCAATCCCAAAGAAAGCAGGTGTTGACAGATGTGAAAATTACCGAACTATCAGCTTAATAAGTCACAGCTGCAAAACACTAACACGAATTCTTTACAGACGAATGGAAAAACTAGTAGAAGCCAACCTCGAGGAAGATCAGTTTGGATTCCGTAGAAACACTGGAACACGTGAGGCAATACTGACCTTACGACTTATCTTAGAAGAAAGATTAAGGAAAGGCAAACCTACGTTTCTAGCATTTGTAGAATTAGAGAAAGCTTTTGACAATGTTGACTGGAATACTCTCTTTCAAATTCTAAAGGTGGCAGGGGTAAAATACAGGGAGCGAAAGGCTATTTACAATTTGTACAGAAACCAGATGGCAGTTATAAGAGTCGAGGGACATGAAAGGGAAGCAGTGGTTGGGAAGGGAGTGAGACAGGGTTGTAGCCTCTCCCCGATGTTGTTCAATCTGTATATTGAGCAAGCAGTAAAGGAAACAAAAGAAAAATTCGGAGTAGGTATTAAAATTCATGGAGAAGAAATAAAAACTTTGAGGTTCGCCGATGACATTGTAATTCTGTCAGAGACAGCAAAGGACTTGGAAGAGCAGTTGAATGGAATGGACAGTGTCTTGAAAGGAGGATATAAGATGAACATCAACAAAAGCAAAACAAGGATAATGGAATGTAGTCTAATTAAGTCGGGTGATGCTGAGGGAATTAGATTAGGAAATGAGGCACTTAAAGTAGTAAAGGAGTTTTGCTATTTGGGGAGCAAAATAACTGATGATGGTCGAAGTAGAGAGGATATAAAATGTAGGCTGGCAATGGCAAGGAAAGCGTTTCTGAAGAAGAGAAATTTGTTAACATCCAGTATAGATTTAAGTGTCAGGAAGTCATTTCTGAAAGTATTCGTATGGAGTGTAGCCATGTATGGAAGTGAAACATGGACGATAAATAGTTTGGACAAGAAGAGAATAGAAGCTTTCGAAATGTGGTGCTACAGAAGAATGCTGAAGATTAGATGGGTAGATCACATAACTAATGAGGAAGTATTGAATAGGATTGGGGAGAAGAGAAGTTTGTGGCACAACTTGACCAGAAGAAGGGATCGGTTGGTAGGACATGTTCTGAGGCATCAAGGGATCACCAATTTAGTATTGGAGGGCAGCGTGGAGTGTAAAAATCGTAGAGGGAGACCAAGAGATGAATACACTAAGCAGATTCAGAAGGATGTAGGTTGCAGTAGGTACTGGGAGATGAAAAAGCTTGCACAGGATAGAGTAGCATGGAGAGCTGCATCAAACCAGTCTCAGGACTGAAGACCACAACAACAACAACAAGCCTCAAAAGCCTCTGAAGAGCTACGCTACTGAGGGGTGGAGAGGGGGGAGGGGCACGGCGGCTACTGGGCTCTAGCACATTACGACTTTCGAGGCACTTCACATTCATGCAGAAGCGGTTCCGATAGCTGTTTGAGATCGAAAAGTTCAGCAAAATGATTGTGACATTTTACATAAACATTTCGTTTTGCGCTACACCTTGCATTAATAATTTTGTTTTTTTACAGATGACGAGGCAGGAATGTATGGATAATACCTAGGGAGATAACTGAAATACGACTTACACTCTGTCGTTGTTTTCTTTTAGCGCTCGTTCGTGATGGCTGGCATCCGGGCAGAAAGTTAACAAAAGCACGTTAACATGCTAGTCGGAGTATTTCTCTGTTTTTTTTCCAAAATGCGATAAAGTACATACGATCCAATTCAGCTCTATAGATCTTTGACATTTGACATCTACATGTAATGTGTAACATGAAGAGTGCTTGTGTTGGCGTAAGAAAGGGGCTAATCGCGGTAATATTGATAGGATAAAAAACACAAAAACATAAATAAAACAATAAATAAATAACGGGTAAATGAACAGAAATTAACCTCGAAAACTATTAGTACTCCTTTACAACGAAGCATTTCAAATTACTCCCAGTAAGTGCAAAGGAATCTCGTCGTGGTTTTAATAGCGATGTTTCCTTACTAGTGCACTCTACTGTAACAAATAAATGCGTACATTTTAACCATATTCTTTATAGCGTATTTAGCAAGAAAATAATTTATAAATCAGGAATGAAATTTTTGTGAAAACAGTAACAGTTTTGTCAGGAAGTTCCACATTAGAGATCACACCGCTGCAGCGTAAATGATGCAACCTACAAAAAAACAGACTTCCCTGTGCACTATACATGATGAAAGACAATCAGTAAGGTACGGTTTTACATACTAATATACATACCTCTCAGTAAAATCTCCACGCTTGTCGGTAGTGTTCACGTCCGCCCTGTAATATTCGTTAATATAAATTAATAATAGCTTGTGACCATCGTAAAGTAGGCATCATTAGTGCTATGACAATGACTAATGCTTATTATTTGGATTCCTTACATTTACACCGGTTAATTGATGTCGTTACTAAAGTGTTGGACGTATACGGTGGCTCTGTATCCAGTGGGACGTCACAAGCTGTATGTGTATGTGTATGTGTGTGTATGTGTGTGTGTGTGTGTGTGTGAGTGAGTGTATGTGTATGTGCGGGCGAGTACGAGCACGTACACGCGGTAAGTAGGATACGTAAAGAATCAGTAATGCATTTAGACCTTTAAATAATCAGTGGCATGTTGCCTGAAACGTTTATATAGCAGACAAGTTTTAGGTTTGGAGATACGTGGCTATTATAGTATCTCTGAATGTAAGTATCATAAGCAGTCCGTATAAAAAAATATATTTAATTTACATTAAGACCTAAAACGTACTCTTCATCGGAGCACTCGTCAGAATAGCTGTCGAAGTACATGGCCTCTTGACAGCTCCCATTCCTAAGGTCACTCGCAAACTCCAATGTCAGCTGATAGAGCTGTCCTTGCTGCAAGACATCAGACAGTTTTACTTCACACCATTCCTTAGGTGACCCTCGTCGTACCTCCACGACGGACACTCTTTTTATTGGCCTGTTGAATAAAGTGTGTTCTTACTCCATGTATCAAGTCAATCAGAGAAGAGCCAACAACAGAACCTTTCTTAAAAAGAAATAATATTCGCCAATTCATGCAACAATGTTTGAAGCATGCGTGAATTGGCCACAAACTGTAAATTAAAGAACTTGTAGTAGTACAGTGAAAGAAGTGTGATAAATTTGCTACGAGTAATACTTGCTCACATCGATAGGTAATTTCGTGCTGTTTTTCCGTTTCTCACTTTTATGATTAATTCTGTTTTCTAATGACTTCTATGTCGTACCAGTGATTGAATCCTAATCTTCGGTTATTAATAATTTATATGTGATTTGAGGTGCTGCCATTGATAAAATAATGAAGCAGGCAAAGCAACACTGGGGAACTGTATAAACACAAGTTTTATACCGTTTCGATTTTTAGTGGCAAAGCTTTAATTCACGTTACTCTCTGTCTAGGGAAAGTCGTCATCATTATTACTCCTGGCGCAAAATTAATATACGGGGTGTCTCAGTTGGAATGGTCGATATTGATGGATATGACAGGAACCTCGTTCGAAGTAAAAAAGAGTAGTAACGAAGGGCTCTAAAACGAATACCTTAAGAGCTATCAACACATCTTCATCTTCGATACTGTGAACGAGTCTCCTCTTTATTATTCGTAAAAAAATCGGTTTCGCCGAGATTGCTTTTAAATATTTCAAATGATTATCGGTTTCGAAAGATCTGTGCTGTCATCATTGGATGTTGTAACATACTAGCTGAAGTTCATGATCTGTACAAGCTTGCAAGCCGCATAGTGATGTTGCGTCATTTTACAATAAATGGCAGCAAGGAACATCACCATGTCAAATATAATATACCAGTAATATAAACACAAATCATGTTGTGCTAATGTCCTAGCGCACTCGTTCACCTGACACAGTAATGATCGCCATTTAATGAACGATAGCACTAGAACATAGCACACTATGATTTATGTTTTATATTTGTGTTATTATATGTTTGGCATGCTCATGTTCCTTGCTGGCTTATTGTAAAATGATGCAACATCACTATGTGGCTTGCAACCTTGTAAAGAACATGAACTTCAATCAATATGTTACAAGATCCGATGCTGGCAGCACAGATCTATCGAAACCGGTAATCAATACAACGATTTACATGCAATCTCGGCGAAACTTATTTTTTAAGAATGGTATAACAATTTAGATCGCCTACAACAGTTGGCCCAATGTCAGACATATATTAATCTATTCTACTCTCTTTGCTTCCATCTTTTGCGAAGTGGTAGCATGGGCTAATACAAGAAAGAAATGTCCACTAAACATGGGCTCTAAAGCACATGCCTTAAGAGCTATGAGAACTTGTCCATCTTCGCTACTGTGAAACACATCTCTTCTACTGAACAAGTGCATTTTGGAGCCTATGTTTACTGGACATATACCTGAATACTGGCCATCCCCAACTGATACACCCTGTATAATACGAGGGTTGCCTAGAAAGTAATCCACCGCATTTTTTTTTTCTCATTCGAAAACAATGCTACGAATGCGAAACGTTACGTATGTATTATTTGAAGTCTCCTGATTTAGCGCGCCAAGTTTCCATCACTTCCGAGAGATAGCGTTGCTGCAGGACAGTTTCAAAATGGCGTCTGTAGGTGATGTACGTCACAAGCAACGTGCTGTCATTGAATTTCTCACTGCAGAGAAAGAAACTGTGGGCAAAGTTCATAAATGCTTGTGCAAACTCTATGGAGCATCTGCTATCGACAGAAGTATAGTTAGCCGGTGGGCACAGAGGGTGAGGTCATCAGATGGTGGTTCGGCAGAGCTCCACGATTTACAGCGGTCGGGGAGACCATCCACGGCTGTCGCACCTGACATGTTGCACCGAGCTGATATTGTCATTCATTAAAGGATGCCATTCGTGGAAGACATTTTGAGGACGATGAGGAGGTGATTCACACAGTGAAGCAATGGCTCCGCTTCCACGACAAGGATTGTACCGACACGGCATACACGCCCTTGTTTTGCGCTGGAGGAAGGCCATAGAACGGGATGGAGATTAGGATGTGTAGATAAAACACCATGCTTTCATGTGGGTAATTCTCATTATGTTCAATAAAGAATTGTTGAAGAAAAAAATGTGGTGCATTACTTTCTGGGCAACGCTCGTAGTATGACACTGTCCGTTGTAATGGTTTCCTGGGCACTTTGCCTAGGTCGGTTTTGCTCTGCTGTTAAAGACATCTAATGAAGTTGCACTTTTGTAGGACTCTGGGGACTATTTGTGTTTGCTAGCATATTACCAGAAGCATTGTCGTTGATATTATCACAGTGCACAGCGGCGGTTCGCCTACAACGTCTGCGGCCAGTGCGGTCTGGCTGTCAGGAGCAGCGTGCGTTCATTACGGAGTTTGGCTGGTACTCTGAAAGGGACTTTCGAGCGTGTGGTGTCATCTCAGTGATAGTGGTCTCAACACTGCGGCAGTTACTGGCAAAACGCTCCCTACTTCCTAGGCGGTTGACTGCATAAGTCATTCTACTCCCGTCATTATGCTTTTCAGTAAAAGGATGACAGAAGAGAATACTGACACCGTACGAAGAGTGCAGTCATGATGGCAGCCAGAAGAAAACATGTCGCGACTATGGATACCAGTGTGATTTCTGTGTTGTAGCGTACCGATTACGTTATTACTAGGGGACTAGGCCTAGTGGACACGATTCATTAATCGAGTTTAATGTATCCAGAAGGCTCACTTGTCACTTGTAAGGGAACGGTTTAACCTGAAGGAAAAAGGAGAGGATAATCTAAGTCCCGACAAGAGAGTGAGCAGGCTCAGAGAAGCAATGGATAGGGCTATGCCAACTGTCAGAGACTAATGATTTCAGTTAGGTAACTTTAGAAAGGACGTCCGCATGCGTTGCAAGTCGTGCCTTCGAAACATAGGAGAGAGAGACAGAGAGAGAGGGAGAGAGAGAAGAACGTTTGAGAATTTAAGTCGTGTCACCTATACTCGACAAAATGGTTCAAATAGCTCTGAGCACTATGGGACTTAACATCTGAGGTCACCAGTCCCCTAGAACTTAGAACTACTTAAACGTAACTAACCTAAGGACATCACACACAGCCTTGCCCGAGGCAGGATTCGAACCTGCGACCGTAGCGGTCGCGCGGTTCCAGACTGAAGCGCCTAGAACCGCTCGGCCACTCTGGCCGGCTATACTCGGCAAATATACAGCAAACATGTTTGTCAGTTTACGATATTTCATGCAACTGTATAAATAATGAAGCTTACCTGTACTCTCCAAAACTATCCGCTGGGTCAATGACTGATATATCCGCTTTTGAAATACTCAAGTTGTCTCCAGCATTTAGAATCACAGTGTTCGTTGGTGTGAGACATGAAATGTTGACCTCAACTCGGCCTTGGAAGTATCGCTTTTCAGGAATAGGCTGCAGCCAAACGTGGTAGCCCACCGGAGTCACATGCCGTGGTAGAAGGGGGCTTTCTTCGATTCCACGTGGGACGCTCAGCGCGCGTTTTCTGCGATTGTGATTCTGAAATCGCATCCTCTTTATTTCAAATGTCAGTCTCATTGAACATAGAAAACAGCTAATGAAAATTCTGAAATAGTAGCTGCCGTGAAAATTGATAGAGTTTTCAAGACACCAAATTACTTTTCAAATATTATTAATCTTTATATTCAGTTACATATTCAATAGATGTGTGATTTACGCAGGGTGGAGAGAAGGCACGGAGGAGTTATAGTTGTGAATAACAATTTTGTTTATGATTAGTTTACATTGATAATTAACAAGCTAAAACCAATAGTGAGAGACTTCCCGTCTTTCCTCAGACAGAACCTCGAACAAAAGAAGAGAGAAAAGAATAAATAAAAAGGTTATTCACAGTTATAATCTCTTCTTGACTTTTGGCCCACTCTGTATTAGAAAGGTGCTTTCCACACTGTCGTCTGCTTTCAAGAGCATGCGAATTAAGTAAGATTGACAACGAAAGAGTGATAAAAAGAAAACTACATGAGAAAATGAAAATTGGCGAGGAGCGAGGAGGACCCGCGCACTGTGTTCCGTATGAGCTTAATTATGTTTATAGACAGTTCACCCACTCCCGGAATCGAGAATCAGAAACCATTTATAGCTGTTATCGACATTGATACTCGCAAGATACCGGTCCCAGGGATTTCAAGACTTTCGAGAATGTTTTAATTTCAAGTTTGAACTCGGGAATCAGATGACAAAAGAAATATTTTTTCGTGTGATGTAACTACAAATTCACAATTTTCGGATTTCTTTCTTTAGTTGTACTGTGAAACCTTGCTTCTATGGGTCTTGATGTGCAAGTTGATCAGTATCAAAATATGTGGCGGAAATGGCCATTACCTTTTACTTACAAGCTTAGATATTTTACACCGCCAGTGTCACGTAGGCCTTGGTGCGTGACATAAATTTCAACTTCGAAAAGTCCACCATTCGTGAGAAAAAGAGGGCTTCATAAACGGACGGAAAGGCAGAAGGTCAGATAACAAATGACATTTTTTTTCGTGTCATATAACTACAACTGCACGATTTCCCGATTTTTTCCTTTGTTTGTACTGCGAAACCTTGCCTCATACCAAATTCTCATTTTAGGTCAACAGGAAGTAGCCTATAGATTTTGATGAGTGAGTTATCGGAATATATGATAGAAATGGCCGTATCTTTTGATGCTATTGACTTAGAAGCTGCAATTTTTCACAGCACGAAAGGACCATAGACCTTAGTATGCCACATAAATTCCAACCTGACACGTCCACCTCTTTCTGAGAAAAAGCGTTTTTAGCAGATGGACAGACAGGCAGAGAGACGACCGGGCAGCATAGTGATCCTATAAGAGGTCCGTTTTTACCGAGGCACAGAAACCTAAAAAAGAGAAAAAGCAAATGAGCGGGACTATCAGCCGGCATAGATTTTTGTAACAAGACAGAAACTGAAACTTCCTGGCAGATTATAACTGTGTGCCCGACCGAGACTCGAACTCGGGACCTTTGCCTTTCGCGGGCAAGTGCTCTACCAACTCAGCTACCGAAGGACGACTCACGCCCCGTACTCACAGCTTTACTTCTGCCAGTACCTCGTCTCCTACCTTCCAAACTTTACAGAAGCTCTCCTGCGAACCTTGCAGAACTAGCACTCCTGAAAGAAACGCTATTGCGGAGACATGGCTTAGCCACAGCCTGGGGGATGTTTTCAGAATGAGATTTTCACTCTGCAGCGGAGTATGCGCTGATATGAGACGAGGTACTGGCAGAAGTAAAGCTGTGAGTACCGGGCGTGAGTCGTGCTTCGGTAGCTCAGTTGGTAGAGCACTTGCTCGCGAAAGGCAAAGGTCCCGAGTTCGAGTCTCGGTCGGGCACACAGTTTTAATCTGCCAGGAAGTTTCATATCAGCGCACACTCCGCTGCAGAGTGAAAATCTCATTCTGAAGACGGAAACTACCTGTAACCTAATGTTACACTGAGCGAGGCGCCGCAGTGGCTAGTACACTGGTCTCGCATTCGGGAGGACGACGGTTCAGTACCGCGTCCGGCCATCCTGATATAGGTCTTCCGTGATTTCCCTAAATCACTCCAGGTAAATGCCGGGATGTTTCCTTTGAAAGGGCGCGGCCGACTTCCTTCCCCGTCCTTCCCCAGTCCGATGAGACCGATGACCTTGCTGTCTGATCTCCTCCCCCAAACAACCCGACCCCTAATGTTACTATGTACGGTCAGTTCGAGGAGATGTGCCTGCCCCGAGTAGACTACGCCTCGCGGATTACTTAAGAGTGCTGGTGAGCGGGCTAGCCTCGGTATGGTTTTTAGAAGGTTTCCCACATCTAGCTACATATATACCGGGCTGGTTCCCGTGACGCGTCTCCGGTATACGCTCCACAAACATTTAGAAGCTGTTCTTACATTTAACCAGATTCTGTCCGGAGAGGAGGGGAAGGGAGTGGAGGGAGGAGGCGGTGAGGATGGTGTCAGCTAGGGTATCCGACCACCAACTGCCACTAACGGTGCCTCCAGCCTTGTTACGACAATGCCGATCCCGTAGTAGAAATGGAAAAAAAGAAGAAGAACAACAAAGGTAGTCACTGTATTAAATAACGATGAACACAAATCTGGTTTCATTGTCATACAGGGTGTTTCAAAAATGACCGGTATATTTGAAACGGCAATAAAAACTAAACGAGCAGCGATAGAAATACACCGTTTGTTGCAATATGCTTGGGACAACAGTACATTTTCAGGCAGACAAACTTTCGAAATTACAGTAGTTACAATTTTCAACGACAGATGGCGCTGCGGTCTGGGAAACTCTATAGTACGATATTTTCCACATATCCACCATGCGTAGCAATAATATGGTGTAGTCTCTGAATGAAATTACCCGAAACCTTTGACAACGTGTCTGGCGGAATGGCTTCACATGCAGATGAGATGTACTGCTTCAGCTGTTCAATTGTTTCTGGATTCTGGCGGTACACCTGGTCTTTCAAGTGTCCCCACAGAAAGAAGTCACAGGGGTTCATGTCTGGCGAATAGGGAGGCCAATCCACGCCGCCTCCTGTATGTTTCGGATAGCCCAAAGCAATCACACGATCATCGAAATATTCATTCAGGAAATTAAAGACGTCGGCCGTGCGATGTAGCCGGGCACCATCTTGCATAAACCACGAGGTGTTCGCAGTGTCGTCTAAGGCAGTTTGTACCGCCACAAATTCACGAAGAATGTCCAGATAGCGTGATGCAGTAATCGTTTCGGATCTGAAAAATGGGCCAATGATTCCTTTGGAAGAAATGGCGGCCCAGATCAGTACTTTTTGAGGATGCAGGGACGATGGGACTGCAACATGGGGCTTTTCGCTTCCCCATATGCGCCAGTTCTGTTTATTGACGAAGCCATCCAGGTAAAAATAAGCTTCGTCAGTAAACCAAATGCTGCCCACATGCATACCGCCATCATCAATCCTGTGCACTATATCGTTAGCGAATGTCTCTCGTGCAGCAATGGTAGCAGCGCTGAGGGGTTGCCGCGTTTGAATTTTGTATGGATAGAGGTGTAAACTCTGGCGCATGAGACGATACGTGGACGTTGGCGTCATTTGGACCGCAGCTGCAACACGGCGAACGGAAACCCGAGGCCGCTGTTGGATCACCTGCTGCACTAGCTGCGCATTGCCCTCTGTGGTTGCCGTACGCGGTCGCCCTACCTTTCCAGCACGTTCATCCGTCACGTTCCCAGTCCGTTGAAATTGTTCAAACATATCCTTTATTGTATCGCTTTTCGGTCCTTTGGTTACATTAAACCTCCGTTGAAAACTTCATCTTGTTGCAACAACACTGTGTTCTAGACGGTGGAATTCCAACACCAGAAAAATCCTCTGTTCTAAGGAATAAACCATGTTGTTTACAGCACACTTGCACGTTGTGAACAGCACACGCTTACAGCAGAAAGACGACGTACAGAATGGCGCACCCACAGACTGCGTTGTCTTCTATATCTTTCACATCACTTGCAGCGCCATCTGTTGTTGAAAATTGTAACTACTGTAATTTCGAAAGTTTGTCCGCCTGAAAATGTACTGTTGTCCCAAGCATATTGCAACAAACGGTGTATTTCTATCGCTGCTCGTTTAGTTTTTATTGCCGTTTCAAATATACCGGTCATTTTTGAAACACCCTGTATGTTTGTGTCAACGGGAGTTGGCAGGCAGCAAAATACGTTTGCTCTCTCCAGCAACTACGGTGCCACGGATGGAAAATCTCAGTTGAGACATGAGAAGTATCAAGAAGGTAAATATTTGTAGTTGATGCGAACAGAAGAGCTTTGGCTTTGGTTTGCATAAACAGTATACGACGGAAGAAGACATGTACTGGGATTGTCTAGTTATCAGTCCGAGTGTGCTTCCACCTCGACACGTGAATATAAAGAGCAGCAGAGCATCATTAGTCATAAGAGCTATAGTCTCTGTGGAATGGGACCCTCTCTGACAGCTACGCGAATTATCGTAATGTAGCCCTTTTTTTAAGTCACCACTTTCGACTTGTTTGATACTGTCCTCCATCATATTTTCTCGTTGTTGTTGTTGTTTTGTGTCTCCCCCCCCCCATCAACCATGGACCTTGCCGTTGGTGGGGAGGCTTGCGTGTCTCAGCGATACAGATAGCAGTACCCTAGGTTCAACCACAACAGAGGGATATCAGTTGAGAAGCCAGACAAATGTGTGGTTCCTGAAGAGGGGCAGAAGCCTTTTCAGTAGTTGTAGGGACAACACTCTGGATGACTGACTGATCTGGCCTTGTAACATCAAACCAACCGACCTTGCTGTGCTGGCACTGCGGACGGTTGAAAGCAAGAGGAAACTACAACCGTAATTTTCCCCGAGGGCATGCAGGTTTACTGTATGGTTAAATGATGATGGAGTCCTCTTGGGTAAAATACTCTGGAGATAAAATAGTCCCCCATTCGGATCTCCGGGCGGGGACTACTCAAGAGGACGTCGTTATCAGGAGGAACAAAACACTGAGCGTGGAATGTCTGACCCCTTAATCGGGCAGGTAGGTTATAAAGTTTAAAAAGGGAAATGGATAGGTTAAAATTAGATATTGCGGGAATTAGTGAAGTTCGGTGGCAGAAGGAACAAGACTTCTGGTCAGGTGAATACAGGGTTATAAATACAAAATCAAACAGGGGTAATGCATGTGTAGGTTTAATAACGAATAAAAAATAGGAACGCGGATAAGCTACTATGAACAGCATCGTGAACACATTATTGTAGCCAAGATAGACACGAAGCCCACGCCTACAACAGAAGTACAAGTTTGTATGCCAACTAGCTCCACATATGATGAAAAGATTGAAAAAATGTATGATGTGATAAAAAAATTATTCAAATAGTTAAGGTAGACGAAAATTTAATGGTCATGGTGGACTGGAATTCTATAGTAGGAAAAGGAGGAGAAGTAAAAGTAGTAGGTGAATACGGACGGGGGTGAGGAATGAAAGAGGAAACCGCCTGGTAGAATTTTGCACAGAGCATAACTTGATCATAGCTAACACTTGGTTTAAGAATCACGAAAGAAGGCTGTATACGTGAAGGAGGCCAGGAGACACTGGAATGTTTCATGTAGATTATATAATGGTAAGACAGTAGAAGAAGAATGGTTAGCTTTGAGAGATGAAATAGTGAAGGCAGCAGAGGATCAAGTAAGTAAAAAGACGAGGAGTCCTTCGATAACAGAAAAGATATTGAATTTCATTGATGAAAGGATAAAATATAAAAATGTAGTAAACCAAGCAGGTGAAAAGGAATACAAACATATCAGCAATGAGATCGACAGTAAGTGCAAAATGGCTAAGCAGGATGGCTAGAAGACAAATGTAAGGATTTAGAAGAATATATCACTAGGGATAAGATAGATACTGCCTACAAGAAAATGAAAGAGACCTTCGGAGAAAAGACAACCATCTTTACGAATATCAAGAGCTCAGATGGAAAACCCTTACTAAGCAAAGAAGGGAGACTTACTTGAGGGCAATATTATTGAAATGGAAGAGGATGTAGATGAAGATGAGATGGAAAATATGATATTGTGTGCATAATTTGACAGAGCACTGAAAGACGTAATTCGAAACAAGGCTCCGGAAGTGGATAGCATTCCTAAAGGGCAAACTGGGCTCGGGAGAGCCTACCATGACAAAACTCTTCCAGCTGGTGAGCAAGATGTATGACACAGATGAAATACCGGAAGACTTCAAGAAGAATATAGTAATTCTAATTCCAAAGAAAGCAGGCGCTGACAGGTGTGAAAATTACCGAACTGTCAGTTCAATAAGTCATGGTTGCAAAATACTAACACAAATTCCTTACAGACGAATGGTAAAGCTGGTAGAAGCCGACCTCGGGGAAGATCAGTTTGGATTCCGTATAAATGTTGGAACACGTGAGGCAATACTAATACTAGGACACATCTGAGAAGATAAGTTACGGAAAGGCAATCGTACGTTTCTTGCAGTTGTGGATTTAGAGAAATTTTTGGCAATGTTGGGTGGAATACTCTCTTTCAAATTCTGAAGGTGGCAAGTGTAAAATACTGGGAGTGAAAGGCTATTTACAATTTTTGCAGATACCAGATGGCCGTAATAAGAGTCGAGGTGCATGAAAGGGAAGCAGTGGTTGGGAAGGGAGTGGAATAGGGTTGTAGCCTAACTCCGATGTTATTCAATCTGTATACGAGCAAGCAGTAAAGGAAAAAAAAGAAAAAAATTGGAGTTGGAATTAAAATCCATGGAGAAGAAATAAAAACTTTGAGGTTTGCCGACGACATTGTAATTCTGTCAGATACAGCAAAGGATCTGGAAGAGAAGCTGATCGTAATGGACAGTGTCTTGCAAAGAGGATATAAGATGAACATCAACAAAAGCAAAACGAGGATAATGAAATGAAGTCGAATTAAATCAGGTGATGCATGAGGGAATTAGATCAGGAAACGAGATACTTAAAGTAGTAAATGAATTTTGCTATATCAGGAGCAAAATAACTGTTGATGGTGGAAGTAGAGAAAATATAAAATGTAGATTGGCTATAGCAAGGAAAACGTTTCTGAAGAAGAGACATTCGTTAACATCGAGTATTGATTTAAGTGTCAGGAAGTCTTGTCTGAAAGTATTTGTATGGAGTGCAGCCATGTGTGGAGGTGAAATATGGATGATAAACAGTGTAGACAAGAAGAGAATAGAAGCTTTCGAAATGTGGTGCTACAGGAGAATGCAGAGAATTAGAGGGGTAGATTACGTAACTAATGAGGAGATCTGAACAGAATTGGTGAAAAGAGGAATTTGTGGCTCAACTTGGCCAGAAGAAAGAATCGGTTGGTAGGCAACATTCTGAGGCATCAAGGGATCACCAATTTAGTATTGGAGGGAAGCGTGGGGGGTAAAACTGATAGAGGGAGTCCAAGAGACGAACACTCTCACTGTGTGCTAATATTTTCATCTCTATAATAACTGAAGGTCATTCCACAATGAACGCAATTTTTGGAATACCCGGAATTTTTATTCAAGTAAGTTAGCAGCACTGAACGTTGTACAGTTTCAAATTATGTTCTTTATGGTTTATAATGGAGCGCTTCATGACGGAAGAGCCTGCAGTCATAACAAATACGTATTACAAAAATGGTTAATGTGCGCAGACACTGTTTGTAAACTCCGCGGAATGTTTGGTCAAGATAATAAACAAAATAAGTCGACTATGATGAGACTACCTGATAAATTTAAGAAAACGGGTTCGGTTGTGGACGTGAAACCCTCGGGGCGACTTCCTGTTAGTCGTTCTGTCGGAAACATCGTATCCGTGAGTGATAATGTTGCTGTAAGTCCGTTAAAATCTATGCATCGACGTTCATAGATGGATATTTCCAGAACTAGCATGCAACTATTCTGCAAGAAGTTCGACACCTTTGGGCCTATAAAATCCAACTGACGGAAGAACTGAAGCCACACGATCACGAAAAGCGCCGAGTATTTGTCCATTGGATGCTTGCCAAGCAAGGCGCGTACAACAGTTTTATGAAGAAAATAAGGTGCAATGTCTGTTGAATGGCTTCGTGAAAAAGCAAACTTGAGGAACTGGTGCACAGATAACTATCGAGTAATTATGAATAAAGCCGCTACATTCACAACGAAGATTATCTGGAGTGGCATTTGGGTTGGGGGCGGAATTAACAGTGGACGGCGAATGTCATCGCAAGGTGTTAAGAGAGCTTTTATTATCTGAACCGAATCGTATGAATGCTGAAGAAGTTTGGTTTCGACAAAATTGTACAACCTGTCACACATCGATTGCAGCAACAGACTCGTCACGAGAGAAGGTCCACGACCGGGTGATTTCTCGTAACGGTGACGATGACTAGGCAGCCAGCTCTTGTGATTTCTTTCTGTTGGGGTAACTGATATTTCGTGTGTATGCCAAGAAACCACGATCACTTCCAGAGCACAATGACGAGCTTCTGCTCGTAGTTTCCGAACTAGAGGCGCAAGGAAGTGGAAAACATACGTAAAATGTCATCGAAAGAACCAGAGTGTGCCTGCAGAGTCATGGAGGACGTTTTAGTAACATAATACACTGTCTGACAAAAGAATGTGAAGCACCCAGAAACCATAGTGGTATGTCAATGTAACTTTTTACATGTACACCTCATTGGTGTGTGTGTGAATGATTAGAGTTGCAACACTCTGTGACAAGTAGAAAGGCCATCAGAGTGCATTAGTGTTGTTCTTGTCAGCGTCAGATGTTGAGCAACGACTATGAAGTATATGAAGATGCTGCATATGCTTGTGAGACAGCGTTATCAGCACCTGACAGTTTGAAAGGGGCCTCATTGAGGGATCTATATGTGATATGACAGTGGTCCGCTGGTGGACTGCATGGGAATGTAAGGGCAGGAGTACTTGTTGTCAATTCTCAAATGGGTCATATGGTTATAAGCACTATGGGACTTAACATCTGAGGTCATCAGTCCCCTAGACTGAGAACTACTTAAACCTAACTAAGCTAAGGACATCATACACATCCATGCCCGAGGCATGATTCTAACCTGCAACCGTAGCAGCCGCGTGGTTCCGGACTGAAGCGCCTAGAACCGCCTTGTCAACGTTCCTGTCAACCAAGTCTGACCACCAACAGGGAGTATCGCCGTATTGAGCACCAAGGACATCGTGATCCAGTCACTTCTGGGCCTGCCATTTAAGTAATGGACTCCCTGCAACATTTTGTGTCATTTCGCATCGTTAGTCGGAGACTAGGAGCAGCCGGGCTAGGAAATTATCGTCCCTTGAGTAGGCTGTCGTCACACACCGCAACACAAACGGCTGTGTTTGGGGTGGTACCGTGACTGGAAAGCATTGCCTGCTGATGAATAGCGGCGCAATGCGTTCAGCAGTGAATCACTGTCCTGCATTATCCCGGATGATCATCGTCGGCGAATATGGTGGTGACCTAAGGAAAGGTCCAATTCTTCCAATGACTGAAGAGGCACATTTGTGTCACTCCTGGCGTCATGGTGTGGGGAACCGTGGGTGTGACTTCTGGTCATGGCTGGCAGTGAATGAAGGAAGTTTGACGACACAGCGGTACATAATGAACATTCTGAGTCCTCTTGTGTTACCTCTGATGCTACAGTATCTTGGTAGAATTTCTCTATAGGTCAATGCTCCTCTATACCGGACACGTATTTCTATGAACTGTCTGTTTGATGTTGAGGTTCTTCTGTGACCAGAAAGATCCCCATGTCTGCGCCCCATAGAACGTGTGTGGGACCAGTGCTGGCGTCAAATCTGTCCCAGTGTCAATACCCAGGATATCAAGGACCAGCTACAACGTTTGCAGGCTTATTTGCCTAAGGAGAGGATATAACGCCTTTACGGCACCGTTCCCCACCGAAACAGTGCATACATCCAGGCCAGAGAGGATGCAACCGTCATACTGATAAGTGGGCTCATACTGCCAGATTCTTTATAAAGTTGACTCCATTCTGTAATCTCTGTAATAGCATCACATACCCTCTCTACCCGTAATGTTTTATTTTGTTCCATCCCCTCGTCATCGGTGCTTCACTTTATTTGTCAGGTAATGAATTCCATACATAATCACAGGTAGAACACACTGCAGTAATGTACATATTACTGGATTTTATCAATAAATATATATGTTACTGAACACTGAAAAGTGGCGTTCTTTATGTGATACTTTTACCATATCCAAAGTCTTGTGTACTCTGTTTAGCATGTCATGTCCTTTGTTTACTCTTTCTTCCAGCGACAGGTGACCCACCATATTTCTCTTAAACTTGTCTCATTTTCTTGATAAGTCTGTTCCAGAGACTCCTTTCCTCACGTATTTTTTAGTACTTATTTATTTCATACTTCATCGGTATACTAAATTTTCAGCATTCTTCGATAGCACAAAATTTCAAATACTTTCTGTTTTTTTTCCTGCAGACTTCGTATCGTCCATTTTGCACTTCTAAACAACGCTGTACTCGAAATGTACACTTTCAGGGTCTACTTCCTCAGGTTAGTATCAATATCTGATATGTAAGACGTTTGTAGAAGAACGGCTTTTTTACCTGTGCGGTCTTATTCTGATAACTTCGTTTCTTCGGAAATGCTGCGCATTTCTACTTCCTAGATAAGAGAATTCCTTCACTTCTTTAAATTCTGTTCCATTTCCAGTTTATACGTCCCTGTTTTGTTTATCCATTATTATATTATTAATCGGCTATTCCAGCTCACGGTTCATGGTTCACTGTCCTAGATGCAGACAGACAATCTCATGGCTTCAAGGGCAACAAATTTTTAATATTCCATGTAATTGTGGATCAAATTTAATAATTTAAAATTCTACTGTAATTTAACCATTAAGTGGTATAATCTTAAGTTAAAGGTTTAACACAATAAGACAAGTATTGCTGTCGGAAACTGTGTATTGATCTTGAATCAGCGCTAAGTTACGGCGTGCAAATTATCCAGATTGTATTCATACGCTGTTTGAGAATTAGAGCACTTAGTGACTTTGAACAAGCTTTACACATCATTTCAAATATTTAAGAAACTTTTCCTCGCTAATAGCACTCTACATCCCAAAAGAAACAATGATGAAAAAAAAATCGTCGCTTACCAAATTTTCGCAGTACATGCAGTAAAACTTCAGCGTCACTCATTATGTTTTAATTTATTTCCTCTCTACCCTTAACTCTGTTCGCAACACATTTTGAAGGGGATACGCCCATATACCACTGAATGTACTTGCATCATTGTATCACCGTACGACACAAAGTTCGAGGAGATATGACGATATTAAAACTAGCTTCTCCATAAAATGAAGGGCAAATTACCAAGGCTACATGCATCCAGTATTCGATAATGAGAGTACTTAGCGATTTCTAACAAACTTTACAGATAATTTCAAACCTTTTCTAAACCTTTTCTCGCTTACATGCTTAACGTCAAAAATTTAGCACATTAGCTTATTTGGAAAGTAATGAGACGTTTGAAGCTACTTTATGCATGTGATATTGATTCTTTAAAGAATCGATGGTTTACTGGTTCCGTACTAGCTAGGCCGTCCATTCCTCTCAACAGGTCTAGTAAGTCTCTCTTACCGTTGGCCAGAAAGGCTAGTCGCGCGGGGTAGCCGAGCGGTCTATGGGCGCCCTGCCACTGTTCGCGCGGCTCCCCCCATCGGAGATTCGAGTCCTCCCTCGAGCATGGGTGTGTGTGTTGTCCTTAGCGTAAGTTAGTTTAAGTTAGATTAAATAGTGTGTAAGCCTAGGGACCGATGACCTCCGCAGTTTGGTCCCGTAAGACCTTACCACAAATTTCCAGAAAGACTAAGTCGCCTGTGGAGCTTAGCATTGAAATACATTCTCCTTGCATGTTCGTTATCCTTTCGGAATTTTATTTCACTTATTTCATTGCTTTTTGGACGTAGAAGTTGCCCAAAACAGGCGATAACCTACAGCACTGCCTTATACCTTTCCTAACACGAACGCGGCTTCATTGAACCTCCACGTTTCTCACTCCATTAGTGCTTATTCATCTGCCTCCGTAACTGCGCTCAGTTACACGGTTCAGTATCACTAACGTAAACACTGCATACGTCCGAAGTCAGCTGACCGAGGTGACCGAGCAGTTATAGGCGCTACAGTCTGGAACCGCGCGACCTCTACGCTCGCGGGTTCGAATCATGCCTCGGGCATGGATGTGTGTGATGTCCTTAGTTAGGTTTAAGTAGTTCTACGTTCTAGAGGACTGACGACCTCAGAAGGTTCAAATGTTTCAAATAACTCTGAGCACTATGGAACTTAACTTCTGAGGTCATCAGTCCCCTAGAACTTAGAAATACTTGAACCTAACTAACCTAAGGATATCACACACATCCATGCCCGAGGCAGAATTCGAACCTGCGACCGCAGCGGTCGCGCGGTTCCAGACTGTAGCGGCTAGAACCGCTCGGCCACTCCGGCCGGCGACGTCAGAAGTTAAGTCCCATAGTGCTCAGAGCCATTTGAACCATTTTGTTCGAAGTCAACGTTTAATAACCACTCACAGTCGCCAGGTACGGAAACGGAGTTTATCTGACGTCCAGAAGGGCATGAACATTGGAAACACTTCCGCAACGATTAAGTTCCTTGGAAAGGGCACGGCCGATTTCCTTCCCCATCCTTCCCTAACCCGAGCTTCTGCTCCGTATCTAATGACCTCGTTGTCGACGGGACGTTAAACACTAATCTCCTCCTCCTCTTCCTCTTCCTGCTCCTCTACTGACAACACAATACTCCCCCTGTTAAGTATGTAAACTGCTCGCATGTCGCCATAATTAAAGTACACCGTGCATTACAAAATGACGCCATGCGACATCGGTGTCGAGGCAACTGTGGTGCACCACGGGCCATAGACGACAGGGGCGAACGACGGCTGTGGACATGTGTACTGGCGAATAGACCTGCAACTGTTGAGCAACCGACCGCCACATGACGGCTAGAATTTGCACGCAGTTATCGCAACTGGACGTCCGCTTAGTGGCGGCAAGTGCTATTTTCAGATGAATCGCTTTTTATGCCCCGTGGAACAGTTGCCTATTGACGTGTACGGCGCGGATTTCCTGAAAGCAAACACCCTGCAACAGTCGTCGGAAGGGCCCAGGTCGGAGGTGGGAACGTTACGGTCTGGGAAATGTTTCGTGGAATTTCCTCTTTGATTTCGTCATCCTCGATGGCACAAAGGATTACCACAAGGATGCATCAGGCTTGTGACAGGTTGTCACATTAATGTGGTTGTGCAGTGTATTTCACCTAACACTGTCGAATAATGATCATTAACAAGGTATACAATTTTTCTTCAATCTCTTGTCCACTACCAAACGCAACAGCATTGCTTCTCTAGTATTTTTTCCCTTCCTGAAACCAAACTGATTTTCGTCAAGTAAGTCTTCAATTATTCTTTCTGTTCTTTTATATATTATTCTGGCCAGTTGTTTCCAAATGGTTCAAATGGCTCTGAACACTATGGGACTTTAACTTCTGAGGTCATCAGTCCCATAGAAGTTAGAACTACTGAAACCTAACAAACATAAGGACATCACACACATCCACGCCCGAGGCAGGATTCGAACCTGCGACCGTAGCGGTAGCGCGATTCCAGACTGTAGCGCCTAGAACCGCTCGGCCACCCCGGCCGGCAGTTGTTTCCAAGCATAGCTTTTTAAACAAAGCGGTCCGATAGCTTTCATGTTCATCCGCACCTGCCTCATACAGCGATCTGAAGATCTACATCTACATCTACATCTACATTTATACTCCGCAAGGCACTCCGGAGGGCACTTTACGTGCCACTGTCATTACCTCCCTTTCCTGTTCCAGTCGCGTATGGTTCGCGGGAAGAACGACTGTCTGAAAGCCTCCGTGCGCGCTCTAATCTCTCTAATTTTACATTCGTGATCTCCTCGGGAGGTATAAGTAGGGGGAAACAATATATTCGATACCTCATCCAGAAGCGCACCCTCTCGAAACCTGGCGAGCAAGCTACACCGCGATGCAGAGCGCCTCTCTTGCAGAGTCTGCCACTTGAGTTTATTAAACATATCCGTAACGCTATCACGGTTACCAAATAACCCTGTGACGAAACGCACCGCTCTTCTTTGGATCTTCTCTATCTCCTCCGTCAGACCGATCTGGTACGGATCCCACACTGATGAGCAATACTCAAGTATAGGTCGAACGAGTGTTTTGTAAGCCACCTCCTTTGTTGATGGACTACATTTTCTAAGCACTCTCCCAATGAATCTCAACCTGGTACCCGCCTTACCAACAATTAATTTTATATGATCATTCCACTTCAAATCGTTCCGCACGCATACTCCCAGATATTTTACAGAAGTAACTGCTACCAGTGTTTGTTCCGCTATCATATAATCATACAATAAAGGATCCTTCTTTCTATGTATTCGCAATACATTACATTTGTCTATGTTAAGGGTCAGTTGCCACTCCCTGCACCAAGTGCCTATCAGCTGCAGATCTTCCTTTTTCCGGAAATTTCCTGTTAAGTCCTCATCTTCATATATTTTGGCACCAACTGAAATAACCTTCTAGGTCCTACATCTCCATAGATTTCAATAATTACAAACTTACGTCATCGGCTCCTGCAACCTTCTTTGAGCTGAGATCATTCAGAGTTCTGCCGAAGTCAGACATCATCATTAGATCATCTATTTCTCCCATATCAACTTCGTCCTTCTCTTCTGTCACAGTTAATCTCCGTCGTTCAGGTCATCTGCCTCCAATTTCACCAGCATTTATTAGAGGTTTTTCCATTGACGCCACGTGGGTTAGCGCCTTTACATTTTCTTTCTCCGAAGTTACGTTTAATCTTAGTGTACGCCGTACCGCATTTTCCTAAAACGTATCTGATATTTTCCTCTCATCCACCATGATTTAGCCTTATAGTAATTTCTGTTAGTTTCATTCTAAAACTATCTATACTGCTGTCTTCTCACCTCAGTCCGCAGCTCGTGGTCACGCGGTAGCGTTCTCGCTTCCCTAACACGGGGTCCCAGGTTCGATTCCCGGTGGGGTCAGGGATTCTCACCTGCCTCGAGATGACTGGGTATTTTTGTGTCGTCATCATCATCATTCATCCCCATTACGGTCGGAGGAAGGCAATGGCAAACCACCTCCGCTAGGACCTTGCCTAGTACAGCGGTGCAGGTCTTCCGCATCGTCCCCTACGCTCTGTCAAGGAGTATGGAACTATATCATCTCACCTCAGGCTCAAGATTCGCACATATTCTCCATTTATCCATAACCCGAGTATTTATTGCTTTATCAATGCCTGCTTCGCTTCTTATTTAACTACAACTGTCTTGGCGTAATGCCTGTTGGTTTTTGACTCGTGATTTTCCTTAACGACTTCCCTGAGGTCTCGCTGCCGGACTGGAGCCGAGCCTGCGGCAGGAGACTGTCTGTATGCAGCTGTTGCCCAAACGCCTGAGGGCTTATCCCTGGTTATTACCGCTGTGGTTCCCCTCTTGTTACCTGCACCGTTAGTTCGCAGCAGTACCGGAAATTAGCGTTCGTTTACCTTGACGCTCTCTTCTTTCTTGTTGAAACTACTGTCATGTTTGAGAATTTCTATGGATTCCTTCAACAAGTGGGCGTCGTAGCTCTTCTCCACAGGGAGAACCTGTTTGTCGGTGGCTTTTACTATGTGGTCGATCTCAAACACCGCCCGCTCCGCTACGGCCGATTTCTCCACTCCTTCCAAAACGCAATAACGTTGATGTTCAGCAATCCTGGTATTCGCGTATCGCAGACATTTCCACACACGCACGTTGCGGTATACTCCCAACACTGCAAGTGGATTATTTTCGTCCTTTGTCATCTGAAACAGTGTTTACTCTTCTTGGTAGTTCTGCAAATAATCTTTATTCCGTCTTTGCCCAACATATGGCCGATTCTGTCCGTCACCTATCGTACCCGACATACCTTCTTCCCACTTGTCCGTTTTTCGAGTGTTATTTTCGCGACACTTCGTATGCAACCTGTGGAGAACCCTTTGCTCCGCAGGACGCATTCCACGTGTAGCATCTCACGGCTGAGGTGCTGCGCCCCACATATTTATGTTGTGTCTATTACACATTCCCCTTTCCTCGCTCGGGTGACGATTTCACAGTTTCTGTACGTATCGGTCCCTGTGTGTCGGTTTCCGATACACTCTGTGATTCAGGTTCTGACCATTCCTCGTAACCAGCACGTCTGAAAAGGATCGGTATCGGTCCTTTGTTACCTCCTTAGTAAATTTTATGTTGACATGGAGACTCTTCAGGTGTCTTAGGAAGTCACTGAGTTCTTCCTCAGCACGGTTCCATACGAAAAAGAGTACGTTTCTCATAACTTCGATAAAAAAGATGCCACGTCCAGCGCCTGTCTCACCTAATGCTCTACAAAGAAATTGTCAACCATTGGACTAAGAAGGCTACCCATGGTGACGCCTTCCAGCTGTTCACAGAAATCGCCATTCCACATAAAGTAGCTGATGGTAAGAGAGCCATGGAAGAGCTTGGTGACACCCTGTGGAAAATGAAATCGGTGTGCTTCAGATACTCATTTGTGTGGTTAACACATGTCGACGACGCCTTCGTCATGTGGAGTTATGCAACCCGATTGAGAGACCTAACATTCCAAAGTTCCGATACGTAGAACGTCAGTTTTGTTCCTTCTGATGATGATTTCTTTTTCTGACGGCGATGTATAAAATATACTTAGTTTATCTCTTAAAGCAATGTTTACACTTTTCTAAATCACATTATTGCAAGAAAATTGTTTTAAAAGTTAGATTTCTATCGCTTTACAACGCGTTCGTCTTCACAGTGGTTACACAGTGACAAATTAATTTTGAAATACTCTCTGACATTCGCGAAGAAGAGACAATAATAATAATGACTGATTTATTTCTAATCTAAGAGAATAATGAGACGACGTTTTTACTCACTCCAAAATCATCCGGAAAGATGCCAGACGCTGCAACTGCGCATACTAGCGCAATAATAAAAGCGTGGAGCTGCATGGTCCACGCTTTGTTTGCTGAAAAGTAAAATAATGCAAAACTTAGTTATTGATGTAGTGTAGAGCTTTTTTGGTAAGCAGCACCCATCGCAGGAAACAATAGGATGTGATGAAAGTCCAGAACTCATTCCTAATGGCAAGCCACAAGAAATATTTCCACACCAGTCGAAATTACTAGCAGTAATTGACAACTTGCCCCCGAAATCGATCAGTTTTACTGTCTTCTCAGTTGACAATTAGAGTCTCAGCAGGCACTGGTGACAAACGACATAATTAAAAAGAAGTATCGAAACTGACTATAAAACAGTCAGCTGAACTTTTATCTGAGTGGTGATAATTTTAACGTTGTTAATACTGCTGTCACTCAAGTTTCAAGGACTACTCCCATGAAACGACGAAACAGTACGTTAAAAAAACTTTACACCAGTTGTAATGAATCTGGATTAAGATAAATGTGAAAATGACTAACGCAATTTTTATGACCCTGTCAAGGAAGGTAAAAGTGAAAATTTCTCATGAGTTAGTGGAACATGAGTTAGTGGAACAAGTTGATAATTTTAGGTACCTAGGATGCCAAATAACCAGTAACATGACAAGTAATCAAATAGTATTTTCTGATGTGCGGTAAATGCAGAATTAAGAAAAAGATCAGTGAAATGTTTTGTATGTAGTTTTTAATGGGTTGTACCGAAACACGCAGCGGAGAAAGGAGAATTGCTGAGAGGATTTTAAGATGTGGATATGAAGAGGAATGGAAGACGAAAAATGGAGAGATAAAATGAGAAATGAGGTTCTGTTACACAGGGTAGGTGAGAAAAGACACGCACAGAAACCAGTTAAGAGGAGGAAAAGAAACTGACGGCGTCATGTGATGAGAAGAGGCTGCATAATAAAGGTTTCGATAGAAGAAAAGCAAAATTTATGACAGGTTGAAGAATTTCAGACGAAGCGACTGCCAACATGTAAGACACTGAATTTTGCTATTTCTGGAGGTGGGTGTGAAGGCATCCGTGACTCGTAGAGCAAAAAAAAGAGTATAGTTGCGACTGGCTGCTGTAATTGGTCATATAAGTGTCAGAAATATCAGCTCATTGAAGAGAGCTCTGGAAATCTGCCAAAAGGCATGCACCCGACCAAAAGGTACATTACTGTAACGTCAATAATGTGAGAGAACTCTAATTCGTAGGTACATCGAGCAGACCACAGCAGAAAGAATAATGTACCTAATGTTCTCAGTGTGTAAAACAATATTGGACTCAGAAAGAAATAACTACACAAGAATATCGTTAAGGGCGATAATGACTGTAAGTCACATTTTAGAGAGAAGACCTGTAAAAGAATCTATTTCACGATGGGTTGTGAAGGCAGCAGCTCATAAGAAATTTCTAATTACAGCTGGAAGTGAAAATTGAATATAAACGGGAAAAATACAACATTTTCCCCGCGCATCTCAGTACAACAAGACATTCGGGCAACATTGGGAACACAAGTAACACATCGGGAATAAATCTTTCAGTCTGCAGTGGACTGTGAAACATTCTGGCACATTAAAACTGTGGGCGAACGGGGACTCATTCCCAGAAGGCAAGGTGTCGTGTTCGAATCTGGGTTTGGCGCACATTATCGCTGAGAAACTTTCAAATTCTACATCTTCAATTAGCCAATAATAATTTATTAAATCCTTGTTAGTGCTTTCTTTTTCTTATTGTTGCAGAGTAATTGGTCAGTTGCCTTGATGTAGTGCATCGCATTTGCTGAAAAAATATAAACATTATGCTACAAAATATAACACATTAGGAAACGATGCATAATATAGTAACCTGGAAAGGAATGCCAGTGTATGTGACACAATTTTTGTAAGGGGCAAGAAATTCTGCTTTTAAAATTCAAGCCCGCAAGAAAAACAATTACAGCTTAAAAACTAAAAACGCATAATACAGTGATTTTCTGGAGTATTTGTATAACGAATAAATATAATCTCAGTTGAATTTAATGGTGACACACTCACCAACAAATATGAACGGTGAATCTAACGATTGTGACGAAATTCCGAGTCTACAGAATTTCCTCAGTTACTGCCAGACTACTTTTTCACGACACTCAAGCGAAAACTAAGCAGTCGCTGCTGCTCGTCGTCAGAAATAATTGCTGTAACTCAAGTGTCTGGGTGTTTGCCAATTCTTACAATGATACAACCTAACAAGACGAAACGGTCTGAATTACACACCGCCAGATGCCCTTCAAATCAAGAGAAGCAGACTGAGTAAATGTGACGACCCATCTCGATATTGGCTTAAACAGCGTTTATCAAGTAATAAAAATTAGAAACTATGTGATCTGATGTTGATTCTTTTTTAGGCAAATATGTGAATGTCGTACGGAAATGCTGGCTCGTCATTCAACAAATCCTCAGTTTTCTTTTCTGTTCTTTTGTACAGTAATCTTGGAAGCAAAGTTGTTAGGCTGATTGCGCGATAGTTTTCGCACTTATCTGGCCTTGGTGTATTTGGGATGTTGTTGATGATATTTTACAAATGTCTGATGATACGTCTCCATACTCGTAGTTTCTACAAACCAACGTAAACAATCCTTTTGTTTACCACCTTCCCTATGATTTTATAAATTACGACGGAATGTTATCTATGCCTATCACCTTACTTGATCACAAGTCTTCCAAAACTGTTAAACTCTGACTGTAATGTTGGATCCCCTATGTCTTCCGTATTGACGCTTCTTTCTTCTTCTATCAAGTCATTAGACAGTTCCTTCCCTTCGTAGAGAATTTCACCGAAGGTTGTTCCAACTTTTTTATGTGTTGAATTAGTCTTCCCGAAAACCGGTTCTTTTCTTATTTCTTCCCAATTTTCCTGCTGCCATTTCGTTTTGGATTACCTGCACTTCCTATTTATTTCATTGCTAAGTGACTTACATTGATGTATTCCTGTATTTTTGTTCTTCCTTCATTTATCGATTTCTTTTGTTACCTTGCTCTTACCTATATTTGTTCGGTCCGCTTCTGTGAGTGCCCTTCCTCCACTCATTTACCTACTGTGGTATTCATTATCTTAGCGTCTGCAGTCCTATAGAACTTCAAACACATATCATCATTACTCAGTTCTACAGTATCCCACTTCTTTCCACATTCCTACTTCTGGACGATTTTCTAAACTATATTTATATCTGCTCCTGTGTAAGCCTTACAATCTATTCCTGATTTCGGAATCCTTTTTCCATCATTTTGACCATTAACCAGCTGGAATCTTCCGTGTTTCCAGGACTTTTTCAAAAATACTTCTCCCTTTTGTTCTTTTTTAACAGTTTATTCGCCATTACTAACCGAAATTTGTTGCAGAACTCGACTGATCTTTCTCCTCTCTCATCTCTACTACCAAGACCATATTCTCTCCTATCTCTCTTTGTTTCTTCCTCTAATGTAGTGTTCCACACGTCTATGATCATTAGATATGCATCTCCCTTTACATACTGAGTTACACGTTCAGTATCCTCATACTCTTCTCCACCTTTTCTTCTTCTGCTTGTGATGTTGGCATATATATCTGAAGAATTTTTATATCTACATCTACATCTACATGGATACTCTGCAAATCACATTTAAGAGCCTGGCAGAGGGTTCATCGAACCACCTTCACAATTCTCTATTACTCCAATCTCGAATAGCACGCTGAAAGAACGAACACCTATATCTTACCGTACGAGCTCTGATTTCCCGCATTTTATCGTGGTGATCGTTTCTCCCTACGTAGCTCTGTGCAAACAAAATATTTTCGCATTCGTAGGAGAAAGTTGGTGATTGTAATTTCGTGAGAAGTTTCCGTCATTACGAAAAACGCCTTTCTTTTAATGAAGTATCATTTCAGTGGCATTCTCTCCCATATTTCGCGATAGTACAAAATGCGCTGCCCTTCTTTGTACTTTTTCGATACACTCCGTCAGTCGTAGATGGTATAAGGATGCCACACCGCGCAGCAGTATTCTAAAAGAGGACGGACGAGCGTAGTGTAGGCAGTCTCCTTAGTAGATCTGTTATATTTTCTAAGTGTCCTTCCAATAAAACGCAGTCTTTGGTTAGCCTTCCCCACAACATTTTCTATGTGTTCCTTCCAATTTAAGTTGTTCGTAATTGTAATTCCTAGGCATTTAGTTGAATTTACGGCCTCTAGATTTGACTGATTTATCGTGTAACCAAAGTTTAACGGATTCCTTTTAGCACTCATGTGGGTGACCTCACGCTTTTCGTTGTTTAGGGTCAACTGCCAATTTTCGCACCATTCAGATATCTTTTCTAAATAGTTTTGCAATTTGTTTTGATCTTCTGATGACTTTATTAGTCGATAAACGACAGCGTCATCTGCAAACAACCTCAGACGGGTGCTCAGATTGTCTCCCAAATCGTTTATATAGATAAGTAACAGCAAAGGGCCTATAACACTACCTTGGGGAACGCCAGAAATCACTTCTGTTTTACTCGATGACTTTCCGTCAGTTACTACGAACTGTGAACTCTCTGACAGGAAGTCACAAGTCCAGTCATAAAACTGAGATGATATTCCATAAGCACGTAATTTCACTATAAGCCGCTTGTGTGGTACAGCATCAAAGCCTTCTGGAAATCCAGAAATACGGAATCGATCTGAAATCCCTTGTCAATAGCACTCAACACTTCATGCGAATAAAGAGCTAGTTGTGTTTCACAAGAACGATGTTTTCTAAACCCATGTTGACTGTATGCAAACAGACCGTTTTCTTCGAGGTAATTCATAATGTCGAACACAATATATGTTCCAGAATCGTGCTGCGCATTAACGTTAATGATGTGGGCCTGCAATTAAGTGGATTACTCCTACTACCATTCTTGAATATTTGTGTGACCTGAGCAACTTTCCAGTCTTTGGGTACGGATCTTTCGTCGAGCGAACGGTTGTATATGATTGTCAAGATTGGAGCTAATGCATCAGCATACTCTGAAAGGAACCTAATTGGTAAACAGTCTGGAGCAGAATACCTGCTTTTATTAAGTGATTTAAGTTGCTTCACTACTACGAGGATATTTACTTCTGCGTTGATCATGTTGGTAGCTGTTCTTAATTCGAATTCTGGAATATTTAGTACATCTTCTTTTGTGAAGGCATTTCGGAAGGTTGTGTTTAGTAACTGTGCTTTGGCAGCACTGTCTTCGATAGTATCTCCATTGCTATCGCGCAGAGAAGGCATTGATTGTTTCTTGCTGCTAACATACTTCACATACCACCAGAATCTCTTTGGATTTTCTGCCAGGTTTCGAGACAAAGTTTCGTTGTGGAAACTGTTGTAAACATCTCGCATTGAAGTCCGCGCTAAATTTCGAACTTCTGTAAAAGATCGCCAATACTGGGAATTTTGCGTCTGTTTAAGTTTGGCGTGTTTGTTTCGTTGTTTCTGCAACAGTGTTCTGACCCGTTTTGTGTACCAAGGAGTATCAATTCCGTCGTTTGTTAATTTATTTGGTATAAATCTCTCAACTGCTGCCGATACTATTTCTCTGAATTCAAGCCACATCTGGTCTACACTTATATCATTAACTTGGAAGGAATGGGGATTGTCTCTCAGGAAGGGGTCAAGTGAATTTTTATCTGCTGTTTTGAATAGGTTTACTTTTTAGGATTTGGGGGTTACAATATCAGTCTCCCTACGACAACCCTGTGTTCACTCATCCCTGTCTCCGTTTTGATACTCGTTACTAACTCAAGATTATTTGTTGCTGAGAGGTCAAGTGTGTTTTCACAACCATTTACTATTCGCATGGGCTCATGAACTAACTGCTCGAAATAATTTTCAGAGAATGCGTTTAGCACAATTTCGGATGTTGTTTTATGCGTACCTCCGGAATTAAACATGTATTTTCGCCAACATACCAAGGGTAAATTAACGTCGCCACCAAATATTATCGTATGAGTCGGCTACGTGTTTGAAGTCAAACTCAAATTTTCTTTGAACCTTTCAGCAAATGTATCATCTGAATTTGGATGTCGGTATAACGATCCAATTATTATTTTATTCCGGTTGCCAACAATGACCTCTGCCCACACTAACTCACAGGAACTATCTACTTCAACTTCGCAACAATCTACTTCTAACAGCAACAAACACGCCACCGCCAAGCCAACCGTGTTTAGCCAATCCTTTCGGAACGCCATTAGGTTCTTCGCAAAAATTTCGGCTTAGCTTATCTCCGGCCTTAGCTAGCTTTTAATGCCTATAACGATTTGAGCATCCGTGATTTCTACTAGCGCTTGGAGCTCTAGTACTTTCCCAACACAGCTACGACAATTTACGACTGTTATAGCGATGGTTCCTGTATCTACATTTTTCCTGTGTTCGGCCTGCACCCTTTGTGGCTGAAGCCCTTTTTGTGTTTTCCCGAGACCCTCTAAACTAAAAAAACCGCCCAGTCCACGTCAAACAGCCCCTGCTACCCGTGCAGCCACCTCCTGCGTATAGTGAACACCTGATGTATTCAGCGGAACCCGAAACCCACCCACCCTTTGGCGCAAGTCGAGGAATCTCCAGCCTACACGGCCGCAGAACCCTCTGAGCGTCCAGTCGTATAATCGAGCCATCAGTGACCAACGTCTGTGAACTGGCTTCTGTAATCTACTGTAGCAACTATTTTCAGTCTGATGGTTGCATGTGTTTCACTATAATGTTTGGCTGACTTTGGAACTGGTTTCGGTTGGAGCAACAATAAGATGAGTTTTTGACAAATTTAGACATGGGATTAATTACCAAAATCGTACTATTCTCATCAACAAGTACCCTTTTATCTGAAACTTAGATCGTCAGCTGTGTCCATGTGAGTTTTGACCACTCATAGAACAATCTTTTATGTATTTTGATAAATCTGATGCCTGTTGTTAAGGTCGAACTGAACTCGTAGAGTAACCTCTAATTGCTTTTAGTAGTGCCACTAACAGATCATTATGTGTTTCGATAAGTAGTACAGACAATTGAGATTTGTAAGTACTTAATTTGAGGGTCCGTTGCGACTTGTAAAGTGTAGTACAATAATCGAACTTGGGTCACCGCTAGTGTGCCTTAACCTGTAAGTTTCAGTAGTAAGAAACAGTCACTTTTGTTTGCACAAGTAAGACCTGTGTAGATAGTCATAATCCAAAAAGGAATACAATGAGACCAACTCCTATACAATCAACTAGGCAGAATGTTATCTTCGTAACGATATAAACATTTGCATGTGAAAGTGTTAAACTGTGATGTGTTTATCACTGTGATCTGAGCGGAAAATAACTAAAATTCTAACAAAAATGATTGTATTTCTACACTACTGGCCATTAAAATTGCTACACCACGAAGATGACGTGCTACAGAAGCGAAATTTAACCAACAGCAAGAAGATGCTGTGATATGCAAATGATTAGCTTTTCAGAGCATTCACACAAGGTTGGCGCCGGTGGCGACACCTACAACGTGCTGACATGAGAAAAGTTTCCAACCGATTTCTCATACACAAACAGTAGTTGACTTTCGTTGCCTGCTGAAACGTTGCTGTGATGCCTCGTGTAAGGAGGAGAAAGGCGTATCATCACGTTTCCGACTTTGATAAAGGTCGGATTGTAGCCTGTCGCGATTGCGGTTTATCGTATCGCGACATTGCTGCTCGCGTTTGTCGAGATCCAGTGACTGTTAGCAGAATATGGAATCGCTGGGTTCAGGAGGGTAATACGGAACGCCGTGCTGGATCCCAACGACCTCGCATCACTAGCAATCAGAAATGACAGGCATCTTATCCGCATGGCTGTAACGGATCGTGCAACCACGTCTCGATCCCTGAGTCAACAGATGGGGACGTTTGCAACACAACAACCATCTGCACGAACAGTTTCACGAAGCTTGCAGCAGCATGGACTATCAGCTCGGAGACCATGTCTGCGGTTACCCTTGATGCTGTATCACGGACAGGAGCGCCTGCGATGGTGTACTCAACGACGAACCTGGGTGCACGAATGGCAAAACGTCATTTTTTCGGATGAATCCAGGTGCTGTTTACAGCATCATGATGGTCGCATCCGTGTTTGGCGACATCGCGGTGAACGCACATTGGAAGCCTGTATTCGTCATCGCCATAGTGGCGTATCACCCGGCGTGATGGTATGGGGTACCACTGGTTACACGTCTCGGTCACCTCTTGTTCACATTGACGGCACATTGAACAGTGGACGTTACATTTCAGATGTGTTACGACCCGTGGGTCTACCCTTCATTCGATCCCTGCGAACCCTACATTTCAGCAGGATAATGCAGAAGGATGTAGGTTGCAGTAGGTACTGGGAGATGAAGAAACTTGCGCAGGATAGAGTAGCATGGAGAGCTGCATCAAATCAGTCTCAGGACTGAAGACCACAACAACAACAATGCACGACCGCATGTTGCAGGTCCTGTGCGGGCCTTTGTGGATACAGAAAATGTTCGACTGCTGCCCTGTCCAGTACATTCTCCAGATCTTTCACCAATTGAAAACGTCTGGTCAATGGTGGCCGAGCAACTGGCCCGTCAGAATACGCCAGTCACTACTCTTGATGAACTGTGGTATCGTGTTGAAGCTGCATGGGCAGCTGTACCTGTACACGCCATCCAAGCTCTGTTTGACTCAATGCCCAGGCGTATCAAAGCCGTTATTACGGCCAGAGGTGGTTGTTCTGGGTACTGATTTCTCAGGATCTATGCACCCAAATTTCGTGAAAATGTAATCACATGTCAGTTCTAGTACAATATATTTGTCCGATGAATACCCGTTTATCATCTGCATTTCTTCTTGGTGTAGCAATTTTAATGGACAGTAGTCTAGATTATCAGTCAACGTATGGGCAGGCATAGTCAGTAATTACAAACTAGGCTCGTTTCGTCTTCCATCCCACTGAAATGCACCAGTGTACGCAGTGTTCATCAGAGACATACTATCGAGGTACCAGGATCATATCCCACTTGTTATTAGTCAGCAGATGTGGTTCAAACATGATGGATCCCACCTCAATGGACTGAGAGTCAATGAAATACTAGATCAAACATCCCCTGAAAAGTGAATAGGTATAGAACGTCCAGTTTCATTGCTAGCACATTTAGCCAACCTCAAACCACTTGATTTCTTCCTGTGGGGCCGGGTGAAAAGGATACTGGGTATATTACAAAGAGTACAGCAGAACTTTGTGCGATGATGCCATGCCTGCATCTACGCAGGGGGGCGCCATTTTGAACAACTGTTGTAAATGTAACAGCTTGTAAGACTTGTACAAGTAAATGAAAATCATTATTGTGCAACCGAAGATATAGGATTTTCGGTCTCTCTGACATCGAGTTATGTGCAGCATTATTAGGCAGTTAACGGGGAAAGTTACTTGAGGGTGTTGGGGAATATTCAGCGGGAAGTCTGTACGGCATGATCAGGTTTCGGAAGTAGACGCCCTCAGTTTGACCTCTATACAAGGCGAAGGCGAAACTTGAGTGGATTTTCGCTTATACCTTTCGACCCTGTCGTTTCCGGACTCGAGTTCCTTACTCAAATTGGTACATTTACTCTTCTTCACTATTCCAGAAAGTTTGTAACACCATCCTCGTAGATAGATCGTCTTGTGCAACGATTTCAGTGCGTTGTGCAACCTTTCTAGCTGGAGGGCAATTTTAAGATAATGTTCGGAGACATAAAGATGCCGGATATTATCGTGTGTTACATGCTACTTACGCTAACAACTCGTAAAGATATGTTGCCACTAACGCAGACTAAACTAGGCCCGCCCTGATAGCCGTTGTGTCAAAGTGCCGTTTCCAGAACAGGAAGGTGCACCAGTCCCGGGTCGAATCCACTCTGCGGTCTGACGACGATGGTCGGTGTGCCATCCAGCCTTGACGTAGATTTTGGGCAGTTTCCCTCATCCCACTAGGCGATTAGCAGGTTGGTACCTAAGTCCCGCTTCAGTTACACAATTTCCAAACATTTAGAAAGAATTCGCTCACTTTCACATCAATAACATTACGTGCCGACAGTTGGGGTACACATATTCCATCCCAGAGGGTAACTGGGCGGCAGCATGAGCGGAATCTAGCCACTATTACACTAATCGTGCCAAATCCGTTAATAACCATGCCGTGCGTGCGTCGATGGGGGACAAAAGCAAAAGAAAAAGAACAAAGCAGACCAAACTAAACGTCGCGCCATTTTTCATCCACATCTCGGGGGGACAAGTGTGGTGATCATGATGGGCATGAAAAACACTAAATTGTTTCTTAAACAACGCCACGATTTATTTTTCCGCCATAAGTGCTCAAACGATCTAGTGAAATGGCCTTTTGACGCCGAAGTCGATGAGACATACGGCACTGCAAATTTTCTAACGTTTCTGCAAGAGAATGTGTTGGGGATGTAGTGCACCCGGAAAATCTTCCACGATAATTCTCTTCATATTATTGTAAGTAAACTGACATTTCCTAGCCGGCCGCTGTGACCAAGCGGTTCTAGGCGCTTCAGTCCGGAACCATGCTGCTGCTACGATCGCAGGTTCGAATCCTACCTCGGGCATGGGTGTGTGTGTTATCCTTAGGTTGGTTAGGTTTAGGTAGTTCTAAGTCTATGGGATTGATGACTTCAGATGTTAAGTCACATTGTGCTTAGAGCCATTTGAATTTTGACATTTCCTAACTCCCTACCAATGAGTCTATTTGTATTTACCTACGAATGAGTCATTTAGGTTCCGTGCATGATACGGTGGCCGATGCGCAGAGACCAATTTTCGTCCAGAACTCTGGGCGAGTTCATTCGTTTGTCTAAGAGGGGAGACCAACATCATCGTTTGCCATCTTTCTGCATGTCGACGACGTACTACGATGACAGAATCGGGCTATATGCGTTGCAATCTTTCTCAAATTATTGTACAGAAAGTATTCCTTAAAAAAAATCCGGTTTGTATTACTTACGGCTTTATATGTCAGGTTCACAATGACGTGCCCATCATTTCGTTAATGGTCATTGCATATTTACATAGAAACAGGACACTGAGCGAAATTCGAAAAGGTTTGCAATGAAAAATATGGGTTACTATGATTTTGGGTTTGGTGCATATTACATAGTATGTTGCTGTCTATGAAATTTAGCTGACATATAGAATGTTTCTTTAGATTTGGGTGGAGGTCTCTACTTGCCACCAATGTCGAGAAAATTGATCTGATGTAACACACCCATTTGCGATCACATCACGCCAGTGATAAAACCAGAGTGGAATATCCACAACATTTCTCATATTTCATTACAATTTGAGATACTTAAATGAGATTTTCGTAAATGATAGCATGCAAAGAGGAGAGTAATTTACGATATTGCTGTTATGAAAAATTTCATTATCTACCGTGTTATTTCATCAGCTACAGACTTTTACGATGAAAGTAAGAAAAGAGAAGCTCAAATTAAAATAATAATCAGCGATTACTATTCAGTGCACTTATTTTGGCGTAACGGAAGCATTCCTCATTTGGGATATGAAAGATTGGTTTTCAATCGGAAAATGCATTTTATACTTCTTCTATACTCTCGTGTTCTGCATAACGAGTGCGCTCTTATTGATTCTTCGTTTCACTGTTACCAGTTTTGTGGAATGTTGCTTTCCTACAGCAAGGAACTATAGATATTTGCTTTTACGCTCTTTAGTAATGAAACATATAACGATTCTCTCTTTTTAAAGACAAAGTGATACTACAAAAATGTGTTGACAAGGTTGAAAACACATCCGTGATCAACAGAATAAGTAAAAGGTAGTACAAAACATTTACTGACCTGTTATGGCGAACCTTTCCGATGCGAAACCCGTAATGGCTGAGTTTTATTTAAAAAAATATAGTCAGTGATAATGTTTATTATTCATATCAATTTTTAAAAAAATACAGTATTTCTGCGTAGCCATGATATTATAATTTCATTAAGTGCATTAAAAAGTGGAGGTTTACACCCAATCCATTGTAAACTTCAGTTAGTTGCTATCATCTTAACAACAGAATGGGCAATGCAAAGCCAAATGTCAGATTTAATGGTCGACTCCTCCACCAAAATATTTAGGTGTAACTCTTGATAGAACCTTGTCCTGCAAGATACACTTAGAAAACATCCAAGCAAAGCTGAAAGCTCGCAGTTACACCACACAGAAGCTGAGTGGTATGTCACTGGTCGCAAGAGCTACAGCACTGCGATGTTCTTCCTTAGCACTCGTCTACTCTGCCGCCCACTGCTGTTTTCCTACATAATAGTTCACAGATGAGGAAAATCAATGTTCAGTGAAATGCAGCAATGAGGACAATAACAGATACATTAGGTCTAGTTCTCTTCGCTGGTTACCATCTCTAAGCGACATTGTGTCACCACATCTGCGAAGACATATTGCCCTTCTACAGGAATTTGAAAAAGTAATTAAAGCGCCACAGATCCCAGTCCACTCTGATGCGGTCATACTTAGAATGAGCCAATTAAAATCCAAGCACTCACCCGTCATATCGACAGAATCGCTGCAAGAAATGGATTTCTACATCAAATGAAAATTGGTCAGAAACGTTGAGTAGCATTGCTCATAAGTAATAAGACCTGATACAATGTCAGTCGGCATGGAATTACCGCGACGTACTTGAAAGGCAGTTGACAGGCCTTATACAGGCCATAGTATCCGTGCAGAAATCATCCACCGAAGAGGAAAGGCTTTACCTTCTCAATGTAACTGTGGCAGTGAATAGAAGACAGTAAAAGGCATTGTAACAAGCTGTTGCAAGCGAATTTATCCTGGAAATCTAGAAGATTCCTGTGAAGTGACAGAAGGCCTCCCTTGAATGGACTGGAAATTTCGATATTAATTTGAGATTTATGGTTTCAGGTCTATTTATTTTGTAAAATTATGCAGTTCATTACCTTGGTTGCTGTTCAGTTTGTATTGCCGTAAGTTAAACAAATAAATAAATAATTTCATGGTAGACAGAGTGGCTGTTCTTTGTCAATCAAGACAGTGAAATGACTATAGAAAACCTAATTGTGAAATCAATATGCTGTCTTTACAACGCTTTTACTATGACGAAGTACATTTTTAAGTCACACTTCTATCAACAGGGCTTCATTGCAATGTCATCTCACAGAAATCCATATATCTGAATTCTTTTGATTTGTTTTTTATATGACAGTCAACAAATTTTGAAACGTCCCCTTAGAAAAATTTTGAAGTGACTATGCTGGTAAACCTGTTACCTTATTTGATTTTCAAACAGCTGAGCAAAGCTGAACGTACTCAGACATTTCTCTCTTTACTTATTCTGATCACCACTAAACTGACACACAATATTTTTTTAGAGCAATGCAATCTGACTTTCAATAATTCCTACAAAAGAATGGCCGTGACTAACAATAACCTATATCTTTCACGAGCCACTTACTTCACAAAAATCTTCGTTACTCAAACTACTGCAATATAGCGAGTGCCAATACTGCCAGCTAAATAAAAGATTCTAACTACTGAAGGCACTAACTACTGATAGGCACTGTTAGCAAATGAAAGATTTTGATAGAGAACAAACAATGTATTTACCTTAATAATGTTCAAAAGTCATCATATATATATCTATCAAACCATGACACCCATCTTTACAAATTTCCTTTTTCTGGCGGACACACGTCTAGATCGTCCGTTAAAACTCTGGCATCTCTCTCTCCACATCCACCACTGCTGGCGGCTCACCTCCAACTGCGCAACGCTACGCGCTTTTCACATCCAACTGTCCTACACTACAATAGCGAATATTCCAACAATGCCAACCAGCCACAGACAGCACACAGCACAGCCAGTGATTTTCATACAGAGCGCTACGTGGCGCTACCAACATAAAAACCTAAACAGCCTACTTATAGTTTCATAGATAAGCGTTTCTGGTGCGTTGACATAGTACGAAAGTCTTTACATAACATCAGATGATGAAGCTGTGACTTAGGGCAACAGGGATATAAATACAGCAGATAGATTTTATTATTAAGTTTTCCATCGTAATTTCAGTTTTTGGCTAGGCAGGAGAAAATAAAAAAGGACAGAGGCAGGGAATACCGTACAGCCTGTATGCTGCAGCATAATCTTCAGTTGAGTGAAACTGAGGTGAGGATCCGCTGTTAATACTTACTGTGGGCAGGCCTTGCCCGACTGGCGCGTTCGTTATCGAGGTGCGTGGATACTGGACGCCTGACTGACCCGTCGTCTAACTGAGCAGCGCCTGAGGCTCGACTCTCCCGCGCTACGTCACCAGGGCAGTCGGCGGCACCGTGTAAGTGGCCACAGGCAGGAAGCGCTAATTCGCGAACGGCGGCCAAGAAGAAAGGCACTCGTGGGTAGATTGCAACACGAGACCCCGTCACGTCCCACACCACCACTAGACCTTTCCCGCTACTAATGGAATTGACCCGAATGAAGGACACGGCCACGGGAACCGTCTCTGGAAAGCGACACTCATTTCGCAATACCTTCATCAAAAGCTGCATCAACATCTGAGTACCTATAGGTTACATCATGATCCTATCTTTAATAAACTGATACACAGACTGCAGCGGACACAGTGACCTTTATAATTAATGTCTAGCTAAACCACCACAGGTCGTGTGATACATCTTCATTACTGGTTTCACTCATCATAAGCGAGCATCCACAGATATTAACTGCCCTGGTAGCAACACATCGTCTGAATGTTTGCGAATCCAACTGGCAGCACTTTACATTGGCGATAATGCCATGTGGACCTTGCCAAGTGGACCTTTAAAACTACAACCTTTCGCCACCAGGGCAATGAATGTTTCAGAGTCCCAGGATGCTCGCGCCAGATGAGTTAAACGAGTCAAATACGTCAGATAACACATAACCTGTGCCGGTTTACCTGTAAACTGATCCTACGTTTTATTACCGTTGATCAATAACAGGCACATATCGGACACTAACATTTTCCTTGTTTTAGTGTTCAGTTAGAAAATATATGTGAATTTGAGTTAGACCCTGCGAAAGGCTCCTAACAGATTAAAATGCGTAATACCTTATATGAAGCACTTCTAAAGGCAACGGAGGCCTTTTTATACTCGATGCCAAAGATCGTTGGCAAAATTTTGCGAGTTTGTCGAAGTCACAAGTTACATGGCGTAGTGCATTTGTTGCTACACGTAAGAATTTTGAATTAAAGAGTTGTAAATTCAGTCTACTTACGAAATCATTTGGATAGATAAACTGTCTACATACATCCAGTTGGATACTTCTGTCATTGTCACCTTCATCTTCAGAAACAAATCCCAGCTGCCATAGCGGAGTGAAACCTTCGCACCTAAAAGTAACTTATGGCGTGCACCAAGCGAGTTTTTAGGATGATTGCAGTTCACAGTATATATAAATGACCCAGTGGATAATGTCAACTGATCCATGAGACTGTTCTTCATAGAGAAGGCGCAACATTTATAGCGAAATACTGCAAGGCATACAAGATCTCAAGGCTTAGTGCAGGAACTGGTGGTTAAGACTCGACATAAGCAAATGTAATGTATTGCATACAAATAGGAGCACATAGCAACTATTGTATGATTACACGGTTTCCCAACTATCATTGGAAACAGTCAAATTCGTTATACTCGTATGTTTGGGGATATGCACAAGGAGAGATCTGAACTGGAACGATTGCATAAAACTATTCCCAGGTAACACAGTTGCCACACTGAAATTCACTGGACGAATCCTTAGGAAGTGTAATACACACACCAAAAAAGTTTTGCATCACCTCGGTTCTGAGAGTTCCAGATCCTATACAGAAAATTGGAATAGAGATCAACATAAACATCATTTCCGCCCTTTTATTGCTCATAAAAGCTACACATTGCGTGTTGCACCACCGTACAGCGAGACCTTCAGAGGTGGTCGTGCAGATTGTTGTACACACCAATACCTCTAATACCCAGTAGCACGTCCTCTTGCATTGATGCATGCCTGTATTCGTCGTGCCAAACTATCCACAAGTTCACCAAGGCATTGTTGGTTCAGATTGTACCACTCCTCAAGGGCGATTCTGCATAGACCCCTCAGAGTGGTTGGTGGGTCACGTCGTCCATAAACAGCCCTTTTCAATCTATCCCAGGCATGTTCGATGGGGTTCATGTTTGGAGAACATGTTGGCCACTCTAGTCGAACGATGACGTTATCCTGAAGGAAGTAATTCACAAGATGTGCACGATGGGGGCGCGAATTGTCGTCCATGAAGACGAATGCCTCATCAGTATGCTGCTGATATGGTTGCACTATCGGTCGGAGGATGGCAATCACGTATCGCACAGCCATTACGGTGCCTTCCATGACCACCAGCGGCGTACGTCGTCCCCACATAACGCCACCCCAAAACAGCAGGGAACCTCCACCTTGCTGTACTCTCTGGACAGTATGTCTAAGGCGTTCAGCATGACCGGTTTGCCTCGAAACACATCTCCGACGATTGTCTGGTTGAAGGCATATGCGACACTGATCGATGAAGAGAACGTGATGCCAATCCCGAGCGGTCCAACCGGCATGTTGTTGGGCCCCTCTGTACCTCGCTGCATGGTGACATGGTTGCAAAGATGGACCCCGCCAAGGTTCAAATGGCTCTGAGCCTTATGGGACTTAACTTCTCAGGTCATCAGGCCCCAAGAACTTAGAACTACTTAAACCTAACTAACCTAAGGACATCACACAAATCCACGCCCGAGGCAGGATTCGAACCTGCGACAGTAGCGGTCGCGCGGTTCCAGACTGTACCGCCTAGAACCGCTCGGCCACTCCGGCCGGGCCCTCGCCAAGGACTTCGGGAGTGAAGTTTTGCATCATGCAGTCAATTGCGCACAGTTTGAGTCGTAACACGACGTCCTGTGGCTGTATGAAGAGCATTATTTAATACGATGGCGTTGCTATCATGGTTCCTCCGAGCCATAATCCGTAGGTAGCTGTTATCCACTGCAGTAGTAGCCCTTGGGCAGCCTGAACGAAGCATGTCATCGGCAGTTCCTGTCTCTCTGTATCTCCTCCATGTCCGAACAACATCGCTTTGGTTCACTCCGAGACGCCTGGACACTTCCCTTGCTGAGAGCCCTTCCTGACAGAAAGTAACTATGCGGACGCGAGCGAAGCACGGTATTGACCGTGTACGCATGGTTGAACTACAGACAACATGAACTGTGTACCTTCTTCCTGGTGGAATGACTGGAAATGATCAGCTGGAGGACCCCATCCGTGTAACAGGCGCTGCTCATTCAAGGTTTACATCTATGGGCAGGTTTAGTGACATCTCTGAAGAGTCAAAGGGACTGTATCTGTTATACAATATCCACAGCCAACTTCTATCTTCAGGAGTTCTTGGAACCAGGGTGAAGCAAAACTTTTTTTTGATGTGTGTACATCCAAGAAAGAAGTTGCTTGCAAAATCGTTGTTCAACTGATGTTTGAATATTGCTCGTCAGTCTTCACCCATAGTAAATGGGTCTACTAGAGAAAGTGGAGAAGATCCGAAGAAGAACATTGCGTTCGCTACAGGTTCTTTTGTTAACCGCGAAAACGTCACGGAGGTGATCAGACAACTCCCGTTGCAGATGAGGCATTGTGCATCACAGTGTTCTTTCCTGCTAAAATTCCGAGAGCATACATTCCTTGGAGAGTCAACCAATATATTGTCTCCTTTTACGTGTACTTCTAGAAGTCTTCAGGCTCACACAAAGCTTACAAACAATCGTTTTCCTGTGCAGTTCTCACGACTAGAACAGGAAAGGGGGACACTGAATGTGGCTGGCTGTGGCTTGCAAGGTATAGGCGAACATCTGAAACATAGCCACCATGGAAACAAGTAACTTTTTTGTTGTTGACTTAAAAGATCTCTTCCAGGATGTTCATATAGTTATTGGAATTAGTGATTTTGACATAGCTGGAAACACAATCGTCAACCAAGCACTACCACAACTAAGCTAGCAGCAAAGCCTCTGTCTTTCGTAAAATGGGCTAACAGGCCCTCATATTTTAACTCTATCTGAAACATTTGATTGTACCCAGACACATATAGAGAAAATCCAGCTAATGTTTAGGAGATAGTTGGTCAACTTGTAAGGTGTCAAAAAACTCAACACACCTTACATCGGATTCCTGAAACAATTCCAGTTAAATCGATATGTCACAGGACATAGTTATACGAAAATCTACGAATTTTACTGATAGGTAAATCGAATAGACATGCCAACATTTCGTGAATATGAAGCACTAGCTCTCACACTAGTAACTGCACGCACATAATTTCCCAGTCCCGAGCTAAGAGACGCAGTTCTGAGGAAAGAAGAATTTTACGACGGCAACGCCCGTCCCATGTTCGGTCGATACCTTCCCACAGCCGAATATCCAGCGGACACAATGCGACACCGCAGCCACTACGCAGGCCGCCAGCAAAAGCTGCCTTTGTCCATGCTTTTAACGATGACCATTCAAAAAATCCTTTCTGCAGAAACACGGTTGTAGATGGCATATAGACGCCCAGGAAAAACCCACTCAAAACATTGGTGACTCACTGTAGCCACCTGTGATGAAACCCATTTGAGTAAAAAAAAAAAAAAAAAAAAAAAAAAAAAAAAAAAAAAAAAAAAACACGATGACTGTGATGGGATACATAAACTCTAGTGGGTGGGATTATAACAAGTACGAACACTCAGACTGGTCAGAAAGAAAACGCTTGGCAATCACCTTTGATATAGGCAAACGCAGACAGAAAAATTAACTCTCCTCTTGCAGCAAATCGTCGAGTGTTGAGCAAGGCGACCGCACCACGCTGAGACGATTTCGAGAGTAATTATGTGAACACTTTTTCAAAGGCTCGTCTTAACTCTTAAGGAGTTAAACTGCAAAGTCTCCTAGTACAGCGAACTGCACTGAGCACTGAAAGTTAACGCTTGCGAGCGATTTGAGCACAACGATGTACACGCTATTGCAGCCAAATAGCGTGTACCATGCTAATTAACTTAGCTAGGGAATAACTAGGAGTCTCGGTTTCCATGAAGACGTAGGAAATGTATCAGACCGGTGTTTAACAGTCGAGAGAGATTTGGAATAGATTCTCAGGTTCACAGCTCGCGCCGACAGCAGCCACTGCCGCCACCAACGAAAGGTAATCTCATGCGCCCGCGCTACACCAGCAGGTGATATTCTATAGACACTCAGAACTGCGATCATCTCTGTCTCCCCTAATTTTTTCATACATTCAACCATGACCTTTAGTTAAACAAATTCACGATTGTCAGGCTTAATTGAAGTAGATACGCGAGATATCCGCCCTAACGAAAAGGATTGACCAGCAACTGCAGAGTGCTTTAAACTCTGAAGTTATTGAACTGTTTTAATTGTGCAATTATATTTGCAGTGATGTTTATACACCTTAAACAGACCCCATTTAATTTTGAGTATTTTCATTGTGCACTTTTAGTTTAATTTATATCTCTGGCCCCAATTGTATTTAGTTTGTTTGTATTTTATCGACCCTCCAGACGTGGTCATCAACAATCTTACATTAAAGAATCTTAGAATAGTTAGGAACTCCGCTTCACAGTTGTGAACACCCAATATCAGTATTTTACCAGTCTGTACATATGATAATTATGACTGCTGAGTAAAAATAAACCTTAATAAAGAAAATCTAAGATTTTCGTTTTTTTCCTAACGTATAGTTATGCCTGAACCCGTACACTAATTTCTGTTAGCGATAACATTTCCTTTACAGGGAGTGTAGTGGAACTGTCATTGAGCTCATTGTCTGGTGACGTCACTGTCCGTACTGCTGCACTCTTCTGATCTCTGTATGGTGAGCTGGTATTTTCCTACTTTGCTGGCCGTAGGTTCAACACAAATTCATCAAATACTTCCAGAGCTTCCTTGCGCAACTGTGGTAAGAAGAAAGATCAAAAACAGTCTCACACATGTTGGAAACTTCACAAAATACGTACCCTTTGGAATACTTGAGTATCAGAAACACCTGATAAATAGTTTTCGAATACTTTACAAATCACGACATCTGAAGAATGGTGAGTAGACACTGCAGGCACACAGTTGTTAACCAAAACATCCTTCAGTAGCTGTTGGGGCTAAATTCGGTAACAAGAGCCTCCTCCTTCACCAACTGCACTCCAAACAGTGCTAAGATATAATGATCGAGTACTTAGGTTCCAAAAGTAACAAAACTCAGTGGCTACATCCTAACTGGTAACACAGCGAACAAAACACACAACAGGGGAAGGAGGAACTAAAAAGAACTAAATGATAAAATTCGTTCTAAAATGCACATCAACAAAGTAAAATCGAGAAAAATTGCTGCGATTCGAGTTGCATAGCTATCTAAAGGTGGATGAAATATAGATATCATTATCTGTGCTCTTGAAAGGAAGTTAATAGTACACACATCAAAAAAAGTTTTGCATCACCCCAGTTCCCATAACTCCTGAAGATAGACATTGACTGTGGATATTGTATCACAGACACAGTCCCTTTCCAGAGATGTCCCTAAACCCGCCCAAAGATGTAAACAACTATGCATGAGCAGCGCCTATTAGACGGAGGGGGTCTGACAGCCGATCATTTCCAGTCATTACCCCAGGAAGGAGGTACACAGTTCATGTTGTCTGTAGTTCAACTATGCCTGTACGGTCAATACAGCGGTTCGATCGCGTCTGCATTGCTACCTAGTGCCAGGAAGGGCTCTCAACAAGGGAAGTGTCCAGGCGCCATGGACTGAATCAAAGCGATGTTGTTCGGACATGGAGGAGATACAGAGAGACAGGAACTGTGGATGACATCCCTCGCTCAGCCCACCCAATGGCTACTACTGCAGTGGATGACCGCTACCAACGGATTATGGCTCAGAGGAACCCTGACAGCAATAGTGCTTTTCGTGCAGCCACAGGACGCCGTGTTACGACTCAAACTGTGCACAATAGGCTGCACGATGCCTAACTTCACTCCCGGCGTCCACGACGAGGTCCATCTTTGCAACCACGACACCGTACGGCGCGGTACAGATGGGCCCAACAACATGCCGAATGGGCCACTCAGGACTGGCATCACGTGCTCTTCATCGTTCAGTGTCGCATATATTTTCAACCAGACAATCGTTGGAGACGTGTTGGGAGGCAACCTGGTCAGACTGCACGCCTTAGATACACAGTCCAGCGAGCGCAGCAAGGTGGATGTTCCCTGCTGTTTTGGGGTGGCATTATGTGGGGCCGACGTACGCCGCTGGCGGTCATGGAAGGCACCGTAATGGCTGTACGATACATGAGTGCCATCCTCCGACCGATAGTGCTACCATGTCGGCAGCATACTGATGAGGCATTCGTCTTCATGGACGACAATTCGCGCCCCCATCGTGCACATCTTGTGAATTACTTCCTTCAGGATAACGACATCGCTCGACTAGAGTGGCCAGTATGTTCTCCAAACGTGAACCCTATCGAAAATGTCTGGGATAGATTGAAAAAAAGGGCTGTTTATGGACGATGTGAACCACCAACCACTCTGCGGTATCTACGCCGAATTGCCGCTGAGGAGTGGTACAATCTGGACCAACCGTATTTGATGTACTTGTGGATAGTATGCTACGACGAATACAGGCATGCATCAATGCAAGAGGACGTGCTACTGGGTATTAGAGGTACCGGTGAGTACAGCAATTCGGACCACCACGTGTGTGTGTGTTGGGGCTTATGGGCGCTCACCATCGAGGTCATCAGCGCCCTTGAGACCACCACGTCTGAAGGTCTCGCTGTATGGTGGTACAACATGAAATGTGTGGTTTTCATGAGCAATAGAAAGGGTGGAAGTGATGTTTATGTTTATCTCTATTCCAATTTTCTTGTACAGGTTCCGGGACTCTCGGAACTGAGGTGATGCAAAACTTTTTTTGGTGTGTGTATATGATACTTTGAGATCTTAGGATCACTTTGCGGATTCCTTTTACACCAGTGGCAATGGTAACAATGACCTCGAACAAGTGACGTCATCACTATAGCACTGGCGCGAAGTTCAAAAATCCATGACGGCACATGGAAAAAATTATAAAAATTGAAAGATATTGGATACGAGAAATTGCACTGCCAGCAGATTTAGATGGCGGTGGTGGCAAATTTAAAAATGCAGGACGGCTCTGATGAGAAATTTAACTTAAAATTTTTTAGCAACCATTAAAACTGAAACAGTCAACTACTTCACTTAAAAGTGCAAAATGGCGCTCGCAGAAACATTAAAAATAAAATTTAGCGTTCATTGAAATGGTACAGTCAGTCATAGTGCAGTATATTTTACCTAAAATAAACAGTTAATCTGCATATGTAGCCCATCATGTTCAAAAATACCTGAATATTTTGCATCATATTCAAAAGTATTCACTATACAACAGTATTTCCATATACAAAATTCACCTGAAGTTCGTAATTAGCCACTATTTATGACACAATCACACACACACACCATATAAATATTTATGTAAAAAACTATTGCCTCCTCAGTAAATTTCATTGCTGTTATGCTTGAGTCTTTCAATAATAATCTTTAACTCGGTGTAGTATTATTTCACACAAATTATCTCAAATCTTTCAGAGTGGATCATTTTTTTTATCAACATTATAGTGTGTCAAATTAATCGTCAACCTCCTATTAAACTGAGAGAACTTCCAGATAAGATAAATAAAATTTATGTATTATAATTTTTCTTTATTTTTTACACAATAAATCACTTTCAAAACACATTTAATATTTTTTATCGTTTTAGATATACACTAAAATCACATTCAGATTTTCTGTTGTAATACAAATCTCATTTTATATTTTTATACATACACGATAAAATCAGTAACCACCTTTCAGGTGGCAGTGATCGGAATGAAAGAATGAAAACATAAACGTTTTTCGTCTTGTACTGATAAGCCTAGCTTGTGCTGTTTAACTGTAGAAACTACATGGCACTTTGACTGAAATATATACATGTTGACACAGCATGTCAGTAAGTGGTTTAATGGAATCAGAAAGATATTGTAAAGAAAAAAATATACAACCCAAAAGTGTATTGGAACACGTAAATTGGTTTTTCGTTACAATAGGTTACTGCTAAATCAACTGTTTCGCACACAGCAGGGGCCCCATGCAACTGTGTTCATCTACTAACGTGAAGGGTTTACCACCTGCAGCTGAAAAGAAGAATTTCTTCAAACTTACGATTAATTCTGTATTTGGTAAAACTATGCAAAATTGAGGAAAGATGAGAGACATAAAACTAGCGACAGCCTGGGCAGGTAGGGACGAAGCAGCCGTATTGATTGCAAAACATAATTTTCAAAGCAACATTATTTTTACCGAATATTTAGTTGGTATTGAATTAATCGAATTTCATGTAGTGTTTGACATGCCTTTAGCAGTATGAGTAGCTATTTTAGATATTTCATAGACCTATTTTACAGGCTTTCATTATGAATTTATGCTAAACAAGTTTCCAGAAAAACATGTCAAATTATGCATCGGGGATTTCCGGAATGATATACATACATTTTTGACACTTCACTTATCCCCGTAAATAATAGATATAGCATTCCACCGGTAAATAAAGAGAGATTGGAATATTGAGACGAGTTCAATGGTGAACGTATAATTGAATTTGTTGGTCTATAAGCTTCAATTGTTGCACTCGAGACTGAATCAGTATGAGTAATGCGAGAGGAAAGAGTGTGAAACATTATTCTGTTAAAGAGGTAACTAATGACGATTACCAGCAATGTGCGTTGAATGCTGATGTTATTCAGAACCATCATAATTCGCTATTACAATAGCATGTATTCGAGTTTTAAAAGCCGAATACACACGACTCCATTGTAGACTATCATCACTGATTCAAACACACTTCTTAGATGAATCAACCATTATTTATAGCTATGCAGCACTATTTATACTACTGAGGCTTCTTCTTCACTAACAGACTGCAAAATGGCTATGCCATAGTACTCCGACATGCAAAAACATCTCCATGACACAAGCACAGAGGACAGCAGCGTCAGTGACTTATCGCTAATAGTGCCACTAAGCACAGCACTAATCAGGGTTTTCAGACTGGTGTTTCGCAACGACTTAGTGTGTGATGTCACGAAATTTTATTCTACCCAGAGATCAAAAAATTTACAAAAATCAAAATAATTTCTAATAGTGTTCTGCAAGCGTAATATCGACAAATATATGATTTCAAATTTTGAATATCCATGTAAAAATGTAAACTGTTAATGAACTGTATGTGCTTGGTGGCCTAAATTCTTGTCTTACTTAAATGAGTGTATCCTCGTTGTGGTATGTACAGAATGATCCATTGTCCTAGAAACGTCAATTTTTCGTGCCCCTTCAGTTTCTACATAGGTTTATGTGATAACATCAACGTCTACATTCTGCGAATCACTGTACGCAACGTGGTAATGGACAGTTTTTATTGAATCATACATTAAAATCTGCTCGTTTTTCATTTGCGGATGTAGCGAATGAAGAATGAATACTTCTGCACTTCGATGAGAGCTATTTATCCGTAATTTCATATGCAGAGTCTCTACATGATAAGTACGTAAGGGGCTGAAAAAATTCTTAGTTTCACCGCTGAAAGGTGGGTGTTGGAGTTTTCCAAGAACTTTACTGAGAGGTGTACGACGCACTGACTCGAGTCTTGTCGGGTAAGATTGTTCAAGATTTCTGTTACTCTCTCTCACCAGGGAAACAAGTCTGTGACCATTCGTGCCAGTTTTCAGAACGTAGATATTTCTTTAAAATATTTTTAGCTTGGAAAAAGAACAACAGCCGTATGTTCTGTTAGACACATAGCCTGGCTTTAGATACATTTCTTATCACCATTATCTGTGCCCTAAACAAAAGATAAATGCCATGAGAAAATGTTATTGAAATACTGTGCACTTAATTTTTAAGATCTTTGTGACAGGCAGTATGCATGAAAAAAAAAGATAATAGTCCTACATATGCGTCTATGTTATACCTAATTCCTTAAAACCAGGTTTTTGGTTGTGAATATTCGTTGACAGTAATTGGATATAAAAGTATTATTTTATGCCCAGTTACGGACTCTGCCAGCCTCTCCTCCCCGCAAATCTCGTCGAAGTGCTTCTCTACTGCGTTAACTGGTTTGTTATTCAACGTACTCACGATTGCCCATCTTACACAGATGTTAAACTATCGTGAAGTAGTTTGTTAAAGATCCTTTATTGCTGCATATTTCTCACAGCACCTAACCGACGTAATATAATGGTGCTGTAGTGGCTCGCATTGCTGAGAATGATTGTTCAACTCATTATGTGGCTATCCAGAAATGTTTTCAGTGGTTCGCCCCAAATCACTTGAGGCAAATGCTGGGTTAGTTCCTTTGAAAAGAACATAGTCTGTTTCCTTGCCCAGCCTTCACATACCCGTTTCTAATGACAAGTTCATATGCAGCTGCAGCATCCATACTCTCCGACTGTTAGGCATTAGACTAGTATTTTACCCCGAAACTTAAAATTTAAAAAGCAGTGTAGAATTCAATAATGGTTTTAGGACCATTGATACACTTCATTCGTTGAATTTCCTACTCGTAGGAATTACATTCTTAGTAGCATTCAGAACGTCAATGAATCTCTCTTCACATATGCTGTCGCATTTGTCAGAGTAACGCGATGAATTTAATGTCTTGAAAATGTTCCCGGAAGAAAATTTTATCTCCTACCACCGTAGCAAGCTGTGACAAAAAAATATACATGACTGTTTCTTGATTAACCCTTAGCTCCTTACTATATAGTGACGCCTTTTAGAGTAAATTTAAACCGTAAGTTGATTCTTCATTAGATATTAACCACTAATGACTGACGCATCGTTATAGCCGTGGCTGCAACATCTGCTTTTCAATTCCATTCTACGCAGTGAATTGTTGTTCGAGCGCAGATTGATCTTCGACATAGGCAAAGGAGGAAAAGGATTATTCGCACATCTTTGCCTCAGAAAGATTTCTAAAATAGTAGTTAATTACTTTAACACAGTGAAAGACATCTCTGGACAATCGATTTTAGTAAAATATCTTATAAGATGAGCCGTAGGGTCAGAATCGGCTCATGCGAGGCATGTCACCGGAATCCAAGCTGATCTACCCCGAGGTCGACTTCTACCAGTTTTTACATTCTTCTGTAAATAATTCGTGTCTGAATTTTGCTTCCATGATCTACTAAGCAGATAGTTCGGTAATAATCAAAGCTATCAACAGCTGCTTTCTTTGGAATAGAAGTTATTACACTCTTTTTGAAGTGTGAGTGTATTTCGCCTGTCTCATATATCTTGCACATCAGGTGGAATAGTTTTGTCATGGTTGGCTCTTCCATTCTGAGGGAATATTGTCAACTCCAGCGGCCTTCTTACGGTTCAGGCCTTTCAGTGCTCCATAAGTTCTTACCGCTGTACCGTATCTCCCATCTCATCTTCATCTACATCCTCTTCCCTTTTTGTAATATTGTCCTCCAGCTCATTGCCCTTGTAGTGCCCCTCTATATAATCCTTCCATCTTTCAACCTTTCGTTCTTTGCTTAGCGTTGGCTTGCCACCTGAGCTCTTGATATTCATACAGCTGCTACTTTAGTCTCCAACGATCTCTTTAATTTTCCTATAAGTGGCGTTTAACTTTTCAGCAGTCACGCATGTTTCAACACCCTTGCATTTACCCTCAAGCCATTCTTGCTTAGCTGGTTTGCATTTTTGGTCAGTCTCATTTTTAGACGACTATATTCCTTTTCGACTGACCCGCACGTTAGCCGAGAGCGATAATGCGCTGCTTCGTAGACTCAGGTAGGCAGATTACCGGCGTTGGCCAGTGTGCCGGCAAGCCTTGATGTGGTTTTTAGGCGGTTTTCCACATCCCACCAGGTGAATACCGGACTGGTCCCCACATTGCGCCTCAGTTATACGACTCGCAAACATCTGAACACGTTCCATGGATTACACTAAAGGCAGACAGCTGGGGTACACTAATTCCGTACCAGGGGGTACGGGATGGCGGCAGGAAGGGCATCTGGCCACCCCTTAAAAATTAACCTTGCAAATCCGATTGTAACAATGCCGTCTCTGTGAAACTGCGGGACAAGTCACCAGAAAAAGAAGAAAGACGAAGATTCCCTTTCGACTACTCCATTTGCTGGATTCATGTTTCGTAGATTGGATTTAATACCCCATGTATTGTCCAAGGGTATCTACTGAATTTTGTCTTTTTCACTGTTTGATCCTCTGCTGCCTTCACTATTTCATCTTTCAACGCTGCTGATTCTACTTTTATTGTGTACCTTACATCTGTTTCAGTCATTCGCTGCCTAATTATCTCCTTTAAATTCCCAACAACCTCTGAATCTGATCTCATCATTTTCCTACCCTTTTGCAGTTTCTTAAGTAAATTATGGTCAGAGGCCACATATGTCTCTGGAAATGTCTTACAGTTCAAAGCCTGAAATCAAATGAAACTTACTGCACACGAATAAGCGCTGAGATCCACTAGTAGGAATGCAATGGCGATTAAAAAATGCTTCTCTTATAACTAGTGTCCGAGAGAAGCCTCGTCGGTTCCCACTGCATTGCGCAATCAGCCACACAACAATACCGACAGCAAAGAACCTTTGTTAAGGTTCTGTGTTCCAAGCCGTGTTCCAGAATTCTTCACTGGGTAATAATATTAATTTTTATTTTTAGATTAGAGGTTCGGCTTTTTACAGAGCGAGAGGGAAAAAACAAGAATGTGTAAAATAGGACTGAGGGTTCTGAAAACTTCTAACTTACATCTGTCGTCTGTACCATTTATTAAATCGCCGCTGAGCACTACACAACTTTCAAAAATATTAAATTAAATGTTTCTTTCTCACAGTTGCCTTCGTACACCTAAGTAATTCGTCAACCTTTTGTTGTACGTCTCATTAATTTCTCACCAGGCTCCAGCGTATATTAAAAATTAAAATATGTTTTTCGAATAAAATTAATTTCAGTCTCCTTCACAAAATTCAATATATTCAAATTCAGATAAACTATTTCTCTAGCTTTCAAACTACAATAAACATTTATTGATTTTATATGCTTTGTACACTAAAATGAACAAGCGTATCTGATAAACTGGACTCAGCTCAATCCTTTTCCATTAAAATACGGTTAAAATTACGGTAAAAGTCTCTCGGAAAAAACAGGGACAATGTGTGAGCCTTGTTCTGAGGGACGTTGGTTTTCGGCAAGTTACAGCTTGTGATCAGATATCTGACAGCGCGGCCATCTTCAGGGGCGTTACACATTCCTCCCATGATCGCGGTTACATAAGAAGAGGAAAATGTTATTTCTGTAGTCACATAACAAACGAGTATTTGAACGTGTAATACAACTCGCAACAGTCTTAATACATTGGATCTGTGATTATAGGTGGCAAGCGTCACTGACAATTTAGTAATACTGCAGTACATATCTTTGTCTAGCGACAGTTATTGTACTGTTTCTCCTGGGTGGACATGAATGTGAAATGTGTAGATTACATGTTTTTACGGTAAGTATTGTATGAGTAACTTGCGAGTTTTACCAAGAACCAATATATTATGCCACAATTTATGCCTATTCCATGGCACTGAGATTCTGTGTTTGAACTCTGACGTCTTTTGTCATTACTGTGCTTCTTCTTGGCTTATGATCTGGACGCGAACAGTAAGGAGCGTTTAACGAAGGTTCATCTTGCTGTATCAGCCAATGTAAGTTATTAACAAAACTGAAAATAGAGTTGTTTGTGACTTAAACATTGTGTCTGTGTTGAAATCATTTGTTATCCTAAACCTTGCTTCTCTAGAGTAGACATGCGCCTTAAATGAGATTCTTCATTGTTAGGCGCCATCTTAAAAAATAATTAAGAACTTTCAAACTTCCTGGCAGATTAAAACTGTGTGCCCGACCGAGACTCGAACTCGGGACCTTTGCCTTTCGCGGGCAAGTGCGGGCAAAGCTGTGAGTACCAGGCGTGAGTCGTGCTTCGGTAGCTCAGATGGTAGAGCACTTGCCCGCGAAAGGCAAAGGTCCCGAGTTCGAGTCTCGGTCGGGCACACAGTTTTAATCTGCCAGGACGTTTCATATCAGCGCACACTCCGCTGCAGAGTGAAAATCTCATTCTGGAATTAAGAACTTTCTTTTAGCTCGTCGTAGAGACGTGCCGCCAGTTAGAAAACTAAGCCTTTCTTTCAGATTCTACGAGCCTGGTGGACGCTGCAAATAATTTAATAAGATTCACTTTCAGATTTTCTCAAAGTTGCGAGATAACATTCCAGGCAGGAAGGCCTGGTCACAGGATTCTAGTTCTGGTATAAGATTTCATTTGCAAAAGCTACGCTTGTTATCTTATACTGGGAATCAAGACGAAACCACTATTTTGAGTTATGGAATTTATGATGAAATATTCTCTGGTGCTATAAACACACGACTTTTAACTTGATGTCAACTAGGCATATATTGAGGAATATCCGTGGTGTTTTAATAGTTAAATAAATGAGTATTTACAATTCCGTAACCCCCTGAGAACTGAGCTAGTTTACTGTGTGCTTCTATGCGTCGGGTTAAATTAAACCACATATTACACTGTTAATAATATTCCTACATTAGTTATTTCTCTTTTATGCTGAGCCATTGCATTAATGTGCGATTCTTTTTTATATAACTCACGGCTCATATTCATTCCATTACGTTCCATTGATAGTAAAGAAAAAGAGTCACAACTACTTTTATTTTATTACATTACATTGTGGCTGGATTTGCCTGACTTTTTTGTACTAATGCTGCCGTTATTCTGTAGACGAGATCAGAGGTAGAAATAGAATACTTGCTTGCTTCATTGCCAAGGTTTAACTGCAAATATTCTTACAAAGTAGACAGCAGCATAAATATCTTAAAAATTGTTTGTGCTTTACATTACGTGCTTACCAATTTACTCATTTGACTTCAAGTTGCGGAGTGCATGAAAGAAGGGAGAAAGTGGGTTTCAATAATAGGCATAACAGAAGATGACTGAGATAAATAAAAAAAACGTATAGAGTGCTGCTGTGATACACATATTTATTATAAAACGATGATAACGAATGTAAATTTATTATAAATATAGTGTATATGCAGGTACAAACGAAAGACAGAAGCTGTCCAGACGTAGCAACACGGTTGAGGTGACGGGGCGAGAGGACACGTAGCGGTGACGTCAGAGGGGCGGTGGCTGCTGGGAGCGACGCTGGCGCCGCCGGCGGAGGGCGAGGCAACTGAAGTAGGGCTGGTCGCGTCCGAAGGAGCGCGCCTCGTGCAGCGTCTCGGGCAGGCGCACGTGCAGCGTCTCGGGCAGGAACGACGCCAGCACGGCGCCCAACGTCGTGATGCTGCCCACCACCAGGAACGGCAGGCGCGCGTCCCACGTGCCCTGCCAACACGCAGCTCTGTAGCGCCCGCGCGGCGGCTCATTTTACAAATGGTTCAAATGGCTCTGAGCACTATGGGATTTAACATCTGAGGTCATCAGTCCCCTAGAACTTAGAACTACTTAAACCTAACTAACCTAAGGACATCACACACATCCATTCCCGAGGCAGGATTCGAACCTGCGACCGTAGTGGTCGCGCGGTTCCAGACTGAAGCGCCTTTAACCGCGTGGCCACTCGGCCGGCGCTCATTTTACAGAACCGACTTCGGTGTATAGCGTGACATGACAAAATTCATGGGTAGGCGATATGCACGTATAAGGATGGTGATAGTATCGCATACACGAGGTATAAAAGGACAGTGCATTGACGGAGCTGTCATTTGTACTCGTGTGATTCATGTGAGAAGGTTTGCGACGCGGTCGTGGCCTCCCGACTTGAATTAACAGACTTTAAACGCGGAATGGTAGTTGGAGCTAGACGCATGGGAAATTCCGTTTCGGAAACCGTTAGCGTATTCAATATTCAGAGATTCAAAGTATCAAAAGAGTACAGAGAATACCACATTTCAGGCATTACCTCTCAACACGGACAACGCTGTGGCCGACGGCCTTCACTTAACGACTGAGAGCAGCTGGCTTTGCGTAGAGTTGTCCGCGTGAAATAACCACAGAAATCAATCTGGGACGTACGACGAACTTACCAGTTAGGAGAATGGGGCAAAATTTGGCGGTAATGGGCTATTGCAGCAGACGACCGATGCGAGTGCCTTTGCTAACAGCACGACATCGCCTGCAGCGCCTGTCTTTGGCTCGTGACCATGTTGGTTGGACTCTAGATGACTGGAAAAGCGTACCTTGATCGTATGAGTCCCAATGTCAGATGGTAAGAGCTGATGGTAGGGTCGAGTGTGGCGCAGACCCCACGAAGCCATGGACCCAAGTTGTCAACAAGGCACTGTGCCAGCCAGGTGTGGCTCCATAATGCTGTGGGCTGAGTTCTTTGGTACAACTGAACCAATCACTGACTGGAAATCGTTATGTTCGGCTACTTGGGGACGATTTGCAGGCATTTATGAACTTCATATTCCCAAAAAATAAAGGAATTTTTGTGGATGACGATGTCCCATGCCACCAGGCCACATTCTGGACAAATTGAGTGAATGATTTCGTGGCCAAGATCGCCCGACATGAAGGTAATTATGGACGGCTACAGAGGTAGTTTGGGTCAATATTTCTGCAGGGGACTTCCAGCGACTTGTTGAGTCCATATAACGTCGAGCTGCTGCACTAGGTTGAGCAAAAGGAGGCCCGACACAATGTTGGGAGGTATCTTATGACTTACGTCACCTCAGTGTAAGGATTCGTCCACACCACTAGCGTGCAGAACACGGCAGTGGTCGACTTGCAGCATATGTCCTAGAACAAAATCTTTGAATTCTGACGCCAATATGTATGTTAGGAACATGGCTCACCTGAATACAATCCAAGTCCAATGCGCGTAAACAATGAACTTCTGACACTGTGAAACAAAATTACGAACGCTGTCATTCCACGCAACACTGTTACATGACGTACTTACGAATGCAGTGACTGTGCGGATAGAAAAACACACACACAAGTAATTAAAACAAGCTACTTGCTTCTACGTTTAAAATGAAGAATACCTAATTAACCAGCGCCGAGGAGGTGATTTTAAAATGGGTTGTGACCAACTAATGATAATGAACAGTTTTAAATGAACGCAATCTGTATTCTGCTTTAATTCTGATACAACAGTGGGTCGAGTTTGTCGAATCGGCGCTAAAGGAAGCATCAGTCGATGATGCCGACCTGTCACTGTGTTGTTCTTGGATAACAGTAGTTTCCAGCCTTACAATTCATTTTCTCCAGCTTGTACAGGCGTCAGCTGTACAATTATATACAGGCCGCTGGAAGAACGTCCCTGAGACTCCACACACTTGGAGAGCATTGTGTGGTGAGGACACTTTAGCTCCAGTCCAAGCTCTCGAATTCGTAAACGATGCCGTGATGATGGCACGACGTTGCCATCCAAACAACACAAGGTCACACTTTGTGCTGTACTTCCTCCTCCTCCTCCTTTTCTTCTTCTTTCTCTTTTTCTTCTTTTTCGTCATCAGTCTTCCGACTGGTCCGATGCGACCTGCCTCGAATTCACGAGCCGGCCGTTGTGGCCGAGCGGTTCTAGGCGCTTCAGTCCGGAACCGCGCTGCTGCTACAGTCGCAGGTTCGAATCCTGCCTCGGGCATGTATGTGTGTGATCTCCTTAGGTTAGTTAGGTTTAAGTAGTTCTAAGTCTAGGGGACTGATGACCTCAGATGTTAAGTCCCATAGTGCTGAGAGCCATTTGAACCATTTTTGAACCATTCGAATTCACGATTTCCCCACCTGTGCCAAACTCTTCATCTCATAGTAGCATTTGCAACCTACGTCCTCAATAATTTGCTGGATATATTCCAGTCTCTGTCATCCTTTGCAGTTTTTGCCTTCTACAGCTCACTCTAGTATCATGGAAGTTATTCCCTGATGTCATAACAGATGTCCTACCATCTTCTCGCATCTTCCTATCAGTGTTTTCCATGTATTCCTTTCCTCGCTGATTTTCCGGAGAGTGTCCTCGTTCCTTTCTTATCAGTCCATCTAATTTTCAACAGTCTTCTGTAGCACCACACCTCACATGCTTCGAGTCTCTTCTGCTCCAGTTTCTCCAGAGTCCATGTTCACACTACCATACAGTGCCGTGCTCCAAACGTATATTCTCAGAAATTTCTTCCTCAAATTAAGGCCTGTGTTTAATAGTATAGACTTCTCTTGGTCAGGAATGCCCTCTTTGCCAGTGCTAGTTTGCTTTATATATCGTTCTCGCTCCGTCTGTCATGGATTATTTTGTTGCCTTGGTAACGGAATTCCGTAAGTTCATCCACTTCGTGATCACTAATTCTGATATTAAGCTTCCCGCTGTTCTCATTCCGCTACCTCTCGTTACTTTCGTCTTTCTTCGATTTACTCTCAATCGATACTCTGCCCTCATTAAACCTTTCATTCCGGTCAGCAGATAGCGTAATTCTTCTTCACTTGCACTCAGGACAGCAAAGTCATCAGCGAATCGTATCGTTGATATCCTTTCACCTTAAATTTTAATTCCAATCCTGAACCTTTCTTTTATTTCCATCATTGCTTCCTCGATGTACTGATTGAACGGTAGGGGCGAAAAGCTACATCCTTGTCTGACACCCTTTCTAATACGAGCACTTCGTTCTTGGTCGTCCACTCTAATTATTCCCTCTTGGCTGTTGTACATATTGTATATGACCCGTCTCTCCCTATAGCTTACCCCTGATTTTTTCAGAATTTCGAACATCTTGCACCATTTTACATTGTCAAACCCTTTTTCCAGGTCGACAAATCCTACGAAGGTGTCTTGATTTTTCTTTAGTCTTGCTTCCATTATTAACCGCAACGTCAGAACTGCCTCTCTGAGGCCTTCACCTTTCCCAAGGCCAAACTGATCCTCATCCGACAGACCCTCAGTTTTCTTTCCATTGTTTTGCATATTATTCTTGGAAACGAGTTTAATGCATGAGTTGTTAAGCTGACTGCGCATTTGTCGGCCCTTTAAATCCTCTAAATTGTGTGCCTGGTGTTTTTCCGAACGTCTTACGATATATCACCAGTCTCATACATTCTACACACCAACGTGAATAGTCGTTTTGTTGCCACTTCTGCCAATGATTTTAGAAATTCCGATGGAATGTTACCTAACCCCCTCTGCCTTATTTGATCTTAAGACTTACAAAGCGCTTTTAAATTCTGACTCTAATACTGGATCCCACATCACTTCCCTATCGACTCCTTTTTCTTTTTCTGTCGCGTCACCAGACAAGTCTTCCCACTTGTTTTACAATTGCACTCATTAAAAGCAACAGTAATTGCTCTTGTACTCGTTGACGTGTTTTCTTCAACGTAATGCAGTATGGGCCCTTCCAATTCGGATGTGCGGCCTCTTTTTGGAGCACCACAATTGCGCGATCTGACGTTGGAGGTACCCTTCCTCGCCGTTCTGTAATTGTAGCGAAAAGATTATGCGATGGTGCCGGGCGCTGTGAAGAACGATCTTGATAAATGCGACGAACAGCTCTCTCATTACCGTGAGCTTCACCATTCAGAAAGATCATGTCGTTGTATTCTGCAGACGTGTACTCAACCACGTTACTCTAACAGTCGCAGACATGCGAATGAGTCTCGTAACAGGTCAAAGAAGTAGGATGGACGTTAAATGACACCAGCCGATCCGACGTAACCATCATCCACAATGACTGCCCAGTTGCGTAGCCACCTGGCAAACATGTTTTCAAACGGCTATAGCACGCAGACGATAGTTTCCGGACACGTTTCTGGACGTTGGTTCCTATTCAAAATATTAGGTACTCACTCCCCTCTACAAGTCCTAGAAATATGTAACGGGAATTTTCTAATACCCTGCATAACTATTAAACGTGGAGAGAATATCCGGAACGGAACGAGTTGTTTCTTTTACTACGAGATAGTAAGTTGGTTTTCGCAGAAAAAACCAGCCTTTCGGTGGTATTGAAGAACAGAGAGTTTCGATGGAAAACGTTTTCTGGAAGAAGAAGTCTGCTTGAATAGAATACCGTAGCCTGGAGATGCCGTTTCTTGAGGGAAGTATGCAAACCTCACGAAATCGTTTGGTCAGACGAAACGTGGGGTAAATGCCAGTGATTCCAGACCAAATGCGTGGGCTGGTGACACTGCACGAGTAACAATGAAATCTCCAGTTGGAGAAGGCAACCGGCTCATTCTTCTACGTGCTAGAACGACCGGTGGGTTTGTTCCAAATGGTTTGTTGTTGTTTTCAACGAAGGTACCTAGGGACCAAAACGAGGGAATGGCGGAAACGGAACTTAAAGATTGGTTCGAGCACTCTTTGGTACCAAACATAGAAAAGAAGTCCACTATAATATCGATAATGCACCATATCACTACGTTCAATTAAATACAAGGTGCATTCAAGTTCTAAGGCCACCGATTTTTTTTTATAATTAACTACTCACCAGAAATCGATGAAACTGGCGTTACTTCTCGACATAATCGCCCTGCAGACGTACACATTTTTCACAACGCTGACGCCATGATTCCATGGCAGCGGCGAAGGCTTCTTTAGGAGTCTGTTTTGACCACGGGAAAATCGCTGAGGCAATAGCAGCACGGCTGGTGAATGTGCGGCCATGGAGAGTGTCTTTCATTGTTGGAAAAAGCCAAAAGTCTGTAGGAGCCAGGTCAGGTGAGTAGGGAGCATGAGGAATCACTTCAAAGTTGTTATCACGAAGAAACTGTTGCGTAACGTTAGCTCGATGTGCGGGTGCGTTGTCTTGGTGAAACAGCACACGCGCAGCCCTTCCCGGACGTTTTTGTTGCAGTGAGGGAAGGAATTTGTTCTTCAAAACATTTTCGTAGGATGCACCTGTTACCGTAGTGCCCTTTGGAGCGCAATGGGTAAGGATTACGCCCTCGCTGTCCCAGAACATGGACACCATCATTTTTTCAGCACTGGCGGTTACCCGAAATTTTTTTGGTGGCGGTGAATCTGTGTGCTTCCATTGAGCTGACTGGCGCTTTGTTTCTGGATTGAAAAATGGCATCCACGTCTCATCCATTGTCACAACCGACGAAAAGAAAGTCCCATTCATGCTGTCGTTGCACGTCAACATTGCTTGGCAACATGCCACACGGGCAGCCATGTGGTCGTCCGTTAGCATTCATGGCACCCACCTGGATGACACTTTTCGCATTTTCAGGTCGTCATACAGGATTGTGTGCACAGAACCCACAGAAACGCCAACTCTGGAGGCGATCTGTTCAACAGTCATTCGGCGATCCCCCAAAACAATTCTCTCCACTTTCTCGATCATGTCGTCAGACCGGCTTGTGCGAGCCCGAGGTTGTTTCGGTTTGTTGGCACATGATGTTCTGCCTTCATTAAACTGTTGCACCCACGAACACACTTTCGACATATCCATAACTCCATCACCACATGTCTCCTTCAACTGTCGATGAATTTCAATTGGTTTCACACCACGCAAATTCAGAAAACGAATGATTGCATGCTGTTCAAGTAAGAAAAACGTCGCCATTTTAAGTATTTAAAACAGTTCTCATTCTCGCCACTGGCGGTAAAATTCCATCTGCCGTACGGTGCTGCCATCTCTGGGACGTATTGACAATGAATACGGCCTCATTTTAAAACAATGCGCATGTTTCTATCTCTTTCCAGTCCGGAGAAAAAAAATCGGAGGTCTTAGAACTTGAATGCACCTCGTATATCCCCTGAATCCAGCAGCGGGAAGTGTGACGTAGTGAACTGGCTAGAGAAGAACGGCACAGTTTCCTTTGAAAGGTAAATGATAAAGGCAGAACTGATAGAAATAGCGCTACAGCATAAATCGTGTATTGTCATTTACAGTGACAAAAGTGCAAGAAGAAAATGGTTAAAGAGCTGCATTTCGACTAAATTATTCCCAATTCAGTGTAATAGAGCTCATGTGGACTCAGGTGAAGTAAACTGTTGCAGACAGAAATAAGTTTAAAACTGAAAGACTTCGAATTTTTAGTGCATATTACTTCCAAAAAATGGAACAAAATAATAAGAGTAGGGAATGAAAGCACCACCAGCAGCAGCAGTGAAGATAGTGACAGTGACATAGGAAATGTGGATAACAACGACACTGCTAAAATTCTTTGCCTTCCACTCATAGTTGCAAGGAGATATGAGCTGATTTGTAGATGAGTCGAAATATCAGAGAGACGCCACAACGTCAATAGAGGGAAAAAAGTAGAAAAGATACTTCATTTAAAAATCTTGCTGGCTTAGCAAACATTGCATATATATCAGAATGCTACACATTTATGACGTAACTGAATCTCAGCAAAGGTGGATAACAGTACAGTATTCAGAGTGAATCTTTCACTCTGCAACGGAGTGTGGTCTGTTATGAAACTTCGTGAAAGATTAAAATTCTGTGAGGCACCAGTACTCGAACCCAGAACGTTACCTTTCGGTGGCACTAAGGAAGAGATCGTTCAGACATTAGGACTTATGTTTTGCAGTTAAGTCCGAAGACTGACTTGATGTAGCTATCCACGCTACTCCACCTCTTCATCTCTCCGTAACTGCTGTAGCCAGCCGGCCGGGATGGCCGAGCGGTTCTAGGCGCTACAGTCTGGAACCGCGCGACCGCTACGGTCGCAGATTCGAATCCTGCCTCGGGCATGGATGTGTGTGATGTCCTTAGGTTAGTTAGTTTTAAGTAGTTCTAAGTTCTAGGGGACTGATGACCTTAGAAGTTAAGTCCCATAGTGCTCTGAGCCATTTTTTTTGCTGTAGCCAACATCCATTTGAACTTGCTTGCTCCGTTCAGATCGTCACCTTTCATTACAAGTTTTAAGCTTCACACTTCTCTTCGTTACTGTTTTAACAATTTCTTGAAGCCTGAGGATGTGTTCTATAGCTCCTCCCATTCTTTCAGTCAAGTTGTGGCATAAATTTCTTTTCCCAATTCGATTGAGCACCTCCTCCTCATTAGGTATTCGACCTACCTACCTAAGCTTCAGCACTTCTCTGCATCAACACATTTCAGAAGCTTCTTTCCTCTTCTGGACCCATCTCTTTATCGTCCAAATTTCACATCCGTACAAGGCTACACCGCAGACAAACATTTTTAGAAAATGTTTCATAACACCTACATTTATATTTGATATTAACAAATTTCTCTTCTTCGCAAACACTTTTCGTGCTATTGCGTGGCTGCATTTTACATCCTCTCTGTTTTGGCAACCTTCAGTTATTTTGCTGCATAAACAACAAAACTCATCTACTACTTTAATTGTCACTTCCTAATCTAATTCCCTCAGCAGCGTCCGATTTAATTAGTCCACATTCCATTATCGTTGTTGTACTTTCCTTGATGATCACTTACAACCTCTTTTCAAGACATTATTCGAATCAAACATTCTTCAAAGCCTTTTGTCATCCCTCAGAGAACCAATTCTTATTTCTTCTCCATCATCTTCAACAGCGTTTCCAGTTTACTCCTTGGTTTCCTTTACGGCGCGCTCAATGCACAAACTGAATAAAGTCGGAGACAGGTTATAAACCTGCCTCTTTCCCTTCCCAATTAATGCTTCACTTTCGACTCTAATAATTGCAGTCTTGTTTCTGTACAAATGACTCCCTGTACTCTATCCCTGCTACCTTCAGAATCTCAAAGAGTGCACTGCAATACACTTTCTCAAAAGTTTTGTCTAAATCTACAAGTGCTATAAACAGCGGTTTGCCTATCTTTAACGTAAGTCGTATCGCCAGTATTGACTTACTTGACGAAAAGGTGCCTCTTGAAGTACAGTGGTGTGCAAGGTGTGGAATAGAAAACTGTCATTTTAGAAAAAAATCAAAGGAGGAAAATGAAGTGCTCTCAGATAGGAAGGAGTTAACGGATCATTATATAGCCTTGTACCAGTATAAAACTGAATTTCGGAGGGCTGGAAAGAGTGGAAAAATACTATATTACACTGAGAATCATAAAAAAAATGTCCCAATGTGTGTGAAATCTTATGGGACTTAACTGCTAAGGTCATCAGTCCCTAAGCTTACACACTACTCAACCTAAATTATCCTAAGGAAAAACACACACACACACATGCCCGAGGGAGGACTCGAACCTCCGCCGGGATCAGTTTCACAGTCCATGACTGCAGCGCCTCAGACCGCTCAGCTAATCCCGCGCGGCACTGACAATCATCAGAAAAAGGACGATTATCATGGTAGACTGCTTATTACGCCATTATTATTATACGCATTTAATAGTTACTTAAGTCGAACGTAATTGATGTAGAGGAATATGAAGACTTATAAGATTATAGACGTACAGGTATGGGAACATGGGAACAAAACTCAGCAGGCAAAGAACTGGACAACAAGGCAAGGGGGGGGGGGGGAGAGAGAGAGAGAAAAATTAGTAACGTTCCGTCGTCGATGGGGTCATTAGAGACGAAGCTCAAACTCGAATTGGGGAAGAATGAGGAAGGGAATCGGCCTTGTGCTTTTCGAAGGAACTGTATCGACATTTGCCTTAAGGGATGTAGGGAAACCACGGATCGACTAAATCTCGGTGGCCGCTCAGGGTTTGTACCGCCATTCTCTCGCCTGTACCTCCTTGTTCAGTTACACTGGAGGACAAGAAGAAAAGGAAGAAGTAGCAGGACAATGAGATTCAGAGGTACGGTTCTCGAGGCAGGACTTACGAGGTGCACGATGTAGGGCCCCAGGACACCGAGGATGCAGGCGGCGATGTTGCCGATGGCGGTGCCGGTCTGCCGCACGCACGTGGGGAACATCTCGTTGGCCTGCAGGTAGGCGGTGTAGTTGACCAGCACCAGGCACAGCCGGATCCCCACCGACAGCACCGTCATCGCCGGCGACGAGCCGTGCTCTGCAACACACGCCCGCGGCCTCGTCCTGAATCAGTCACACACATGACACCTGCTGCTGAGGCAGGACGCTGATAGAATCCAAGTGCACAGGCTAGTCTTGTACAAGTAATAGGGTATTACCGCTCGTTTTGTTGTAGATTTGAGCTCTATATTCCGACCGGACAGAAGAATCACCAGATGTCGTCTTGTGCGATATCCTACCACGTTGAAGCATTCGTTTCTCTTGACGTGGAAGGGAGGTCATACTTCACCGTCACATCGACTAATAGATCATTACCCAGAGAGCACAGGGCAAGCTGTGCCAGGAAATCAGTCATGTCATTTTCCTACGAACCATTCTTGTATCTGCTGTGAGTGACTTAGGGCAACTATGGTAAACCTGAGGCCGCAGACAGGAAGGTGAATACTGCTCCTCCCGCATCCGTGACCGGAATTTTAATCTGTGCATCACTTCGGTGTACCATGATAAATACTACATGTTCTAGACTCAAGTGCAGAAACAGCCTAGCGAGGAGCTTACCAAGACAGTCTGGCGACATCAGCTGCCCTTGTTCATTGGAGATATTGGAGACAGCCCTCTGCATCATCAAAACCTGAAATGTGAGGTTTTCCAAACGAAGTGTATATCGTCAGATAACATGCAATGCTGAACAGAAGAGATATTACTTTGTTATGTGTCATCAAGGTGCAAGGTACTTGTTAGAAATTATTGTTGTTGTTGTTGTTGTCACGTAAATTGTCAAAGTGAGGCGTAACTGGGAAAAAGTGGATGTACGACGGATCCAAAGTAATATGGCACCAAATCGAGACTGGTGCCCTGACGAGAATGATTTATGTTTTGAACGCCATGAGGTGACGCAATTATTGTATAAAGATGACCCAGCGGAGTGTTAATCTCAATAGTTAGTAGGCAGGTTGGTACTGGTGCCCACAGTATCCTCTAGATGCTTGCTTGGAACAGCTGCCAGAACGAGACTGCTTCGTTCAGTCACAAAACATAATGTGCTGATAGGACCAGAAGCCAGATTCTGGCCTCCAGCCCCAGTACAGAGATTACATATGATGCTCATCCTGTCGCCAACCGGGATGTTCGTAAGGTATGGACACGTTGTGCCATAGTTCTGCTAGGTGTCACAAGTTTCAGTTAATTCTTCGCAGGAGGACGGGCTGAAATTTGACTGACTGGTAGTACTAAAATGTGTTTTAATATAAAAATTCACTTATTTTTGGGTGTATTCCCTTCTCAGGTTTAAAGTTTTTCAGTCATTAGATTCAACTGCTGAAGTGAGATTTTGGAAGGTCTCCCAAATTCTTATCTATAACTCCCATAATATTCTATGGACTGAACACGTTATTAACCAACAAATGCGTTTAGATGTGACGTAGTTTTATAGTTCAGACGCCACAGTTTTCCAATTGACAAATTACACTGGTCGACAACGTTTTCTTCACAAGATATCTGATTAGTGATCCTAGTGCATGCTGTTACACTAAATTCATATATGCAATCAGAATTCCTCGGTAGGCACAATTTTTTTTTTGTGACAGCTACTTTTTGAAATTTGATTTTAGCATTTTCTTTGGGCTGTCATAGGAACCTGTGCCTCTTATGTAGCGATTTTATTCCCACAGTATTTGAAGAAATGATACGTAATATCATGCCGGAGCACCAAACGAGAAGACTGCACAGGTTTATTTATATTTCGTCATGCGAAGACTTGTGCAGACCTGTTAATCTGGCACTATGATGTGTCAGTACTGAGCTGACTGTGAGCGTGAGAGTACGAATATCACTAGTGCAGTATTACTTTTTTCATTTCTGTGTAGAGCGTATTGTGTATGTTGTGTTTTAGTGTTTTGTTGGTTCATCATGCCACGAAGGTGTGTAAATCATGCAGACAACTTCTGCTATAATTGTGGCGAGCTGACCTTCAAGTCTCTACGGCGACAGTCCACGCGATTTGTGAAAGAGTGTTATGAACTTCAGCTGTCACGTGGGAAACTTGGGTAAGAGCTGGAGCCCAAACAAGTGCTGTGTTTGGTGTGTTAGACTGTAGACTGAGTGGAAAAATCGTACACATCATATGCCATTTGCAATTCCCCTGATTTGGAGGGAACTGACGGATCGTCTATGGATTGTTATTTTTGTTTAACAAATACTAAAGAAACCACATATAAATCAAAACATGCAGTTAAGTATCGGAATCTGCCCTCTACATCGAGGCCTGTCTTACACAATGAAGATTTCACTGTACCAGTATATGCAGATACGATCTTAAATCTACGATTTTGACCAATCTCAAACTGAAAATGATTCAGATGAAAATAAAAATGATCCTACTTATGAGGGTAGTACCTGTTCATCAGAACCATACTTCCCCAATCAACAAGACCTTAATTACCTGATTCGGGATTTAAACTTGTCTAAACAGCAGACCGAAGTTTTAACTTCCAAATGCTGGAACCTACCGCAACAAGATGTACGAATATGTACTTATCGCCGCCGCCATAGTGATTTCAAAGACTCCTTCTCAGAAGAAAATAGTACTGTGTTTTGCAATGATATTTATTCTGTTAAGGAAACTCTTGGGCATCAACACCGGCCAGATGTTGGCGATCAATCATAGACTTCTCTAAAATTAGTTTGAAGGCCGTGTTGCTATTCATTGGTAATGGACTTCAATTAATGTAGCGCATGTCACTAGCATGAAAGAGACATATGACAGTACGCAACTAGTTTTAGAGAAAATCCACTATGAAAAATGTAAACGGAATATGTGGTCACTTAAAGATCACTGCTTTATTGCCTGGTTTGCGACTTGGGCTCACCAAAGACTGCTGTTTTTTTGTGCAAATGGGACAACAGACATAGGAGATCTCACTACGCCACAAAATCATGGCCTAATCGTGGATCTCTTATCACTGGTCAGAAAAATGTATAACATTTCCCTCCAGTGAATCCTCAGAAAATATATTTACCCCCATTGCATATTAAATTAGGAAGAATGAAAAATTTCGACAAAGTTATGGATACATTTTCTGATGGATTCTTCTATTTGAAATCGAAATCATCCAAAGCCAGTGAATCCAAGCTGGAAGAGGCTGTTTTTATAGGGCCACAAATACAGTCATTAATGGGTGATGAAAACTGCGAAAGACTCTAAAATCCACTAGAAAAAGCAGGCTGGCAGATTTCAAACCTGTAATGTGCAGTTTCCTTGGAAGCCATAAAGCAGAAAACTATTATGACATATTGGCTGATTTTCTACATTATTATAAAGCTATGGGCTGCAACACGTCCTTAAAAATTCACTTCTTAGACTCTCTCTTAGACTTCTTTCTGAAAAATCTTGGGGCTGTCAGTGATGAGCACGGTGAGCATTTTCATCAACAAATTTCTACAATGGAAAAGAGGTACCATGCCAAGTAGAGTCCTAATGAGCTGGCTGACTACTGCTGCACTAAGGAGAGAGATGTTCCAGATGCAAACTATACCCGAAAATCACTCTCCACTACTCTCCAGATAAACCAGACCGAGTAGTATATCATTTGAGTTAGATAGCTAGTTACCAATTTTGTTACAAATTATCAAAAATTAAAAGGAATATCACACAAAACTCTTGTCTGATGTTTAAAAACTGAAATTATATTTGCATTCGGCGTCTAGAATCTCATACTTTTATTCTTGTGAAAGAAAAGAGTTCTACACTCCTGGAAATGGAAAAAAGAACACATTGACACCGGTGTGTCAGACCCACCATACTTGCTCCGGACACTGCGAGAGGGCTGTGCAAGCAATGATCACACGCACGGCACAGCGGACAAACCAGGAACCGCGGTGTTGGCCGTCGAATGGCGCTAGCTGCGCAGCATTTGTGCACCGCCGCCGTCAGTGTCAGCCAGTTTGCCGTGGCATACGGAGCTCCATCGCAGTCTTTAACACTGGTAGCATGCCGCGACAGCGTGGACGTGAACCGTATGTGCAGTTGACGGACTTTGAGCGAGGGCGTATAGTGGGCATGCGGGAGGCCGGGTGGACGTACCGCCGAATTGCTCAACACGTGGGGCGTGAGGTCTCCACAGTACATCGATGTTGTCGCCAGTGGTCGGCGGAAGGTGCACGTGCCCGTCGACCTGGGACCGGACCGCAGCGACGCACGGATGCACGCCAAGACCGTAGGATCCTACGCAGTGCCGTAGGGCACCGCACCGCCACTTACCAGCAAATTAGGGACACTGTTGCTCCTGGGGTATCGGCGAGGACCATTCGCAACCGTCTCCATGAAGCTGGGCTACGGTCCCGCACACCGTTAGGCCGTCACGCCCCAACATCGTGCAGCCCGCCTCCAGTGGTGTCGCGACAGGCGTGAATGGAGGGACGAATGGAGACGTGTCGTCTTCAGCGATGAGAGTCGCTTCTGCCTTGGTGCCAATGATGATCGTATGCGTGTTTGGCGCCGTGCAGGTGAGCGCCACAATCAGGACTGCATACGACCGAGGCACACAGGGCCAACACCCGGCATCATGGTGTGGAGAGCGATCTTCTACACTGGCCATACACCACTGGTGATCGTCGAAGGGACACTGAATAGTGCACGGTACATCCAAACCGTCATCGAACCCATCGTTCTACCATTCCTAGACCGGCAAGGGAACTTGCTGTTCCAACAGGACAATGCACGTCCGCATGTATCCCGTGCCACTCAACGTGCTCTAGAAGGTGTACGTCAACTACCCTGGCCAGCAAGATCTCCGGATCTGTCCCCCATTGAGCATGTTTGGGACTGGATGAAGTGTCGTCTCACGCGGTCTGCAGGTCCAGCACGAACGCTGGTCCAACTGAGGCGCCAGGTGGAAATGGCATGGCAAGCCGTTCCACAGGACTACATCCAGAATCTCTACGATCGTCTCCATGGGAGAATAACAGCCTGCATTGCTGCGAAAGGTGGATATACACTGTACTAGTGCCGACATTGTGCATGCTCTGTTGCCTGTGTCTATGTGCCTGTGGTTCTGTCAGTGTGATCATGTGATGTATCTGACCCCAGGAATGTGTCAATAAAGTTTCCCCTTCCTGGGACAATGAATTCACGGTGTTCTTATTTCAATTTCCAGGAGTGTATTTTATCGGCCAGTGTTACCTTTGTCAGCTAGTACAGTGTCCCGTAGAAATGATTGTTGTTTTGTTTTTTAATCCATCTTTTCCCCCGTATTTTCCCCCCATTTCGTCCAGAGAACATGCGAAGTATTCCTCAGTTATTATTTTTCTATTTTCAACGTAACCAATGCTGTCATATGTCAGGAAACACGAGCGTTCGAGCACAAGAAATTCTTTTCGCATGTTTTGCATTCATCAAAGGTAAAAACTCAACGTAGTACTAAATTTATTGCCTCTAAAGTTGTATAGACAATACTGAGAAATTTGTTTTCTCGTTTCTTTTGAAGCAGCAAATAATTAAGTCCACATTCATCTTCCACAAACTTCTTGTAGTTCAATCTTCAGATGTCATATTCTTTCTTCTGGTGGTTTTAACTTTTAGCTTCTACATATTGCTCATATCTCTATATTTCCATCGGTAGTTTTCATTTTTGGAACACTGCCAAGTTTTTCTCTCTCTTTGTCTTATACCCCCTTCTGCCCCGCCTCCAGTAATCCCATAGTCGGCAGGACGTTAAGCTCCATGTTCCTCCCTGATAACCTAAGGGTAGATTCATTGTCATATTTTGTGATTAGTAAACTGAAATTTGACATCGCATTAATATTAGGAAAACATAGGGACAGTCTGTGTTTATACGCACAAAAAAGAACTGTCTAAAGTACGATTTAGTTTTGGAAGCTGTGGTGGTATGATTGTTGTTGTTGTGGTCTTCAGTCCTGAGACTGGTTTGATTCAGCTCTCCATGCTACTCTATCCCGAGCAAGCTTCTTCATCTCCCAGTACCTACTGCAACCTACATTCTTCTGAATCTGCTTAGTGTATTCACCTCTTGGTCTCCCTCTACGATTTTTACCCTCCACGCTGCCCTCCAATACTAAATTGGTGATTCCTTGATGCCTCAGAACATGTCCTACCAACCGATCCCTTCTTCTAGTCAAGTTGTGCCACAAACTTCTCTTCTCCCCAATCCTATTCAATACTTCCTCATTAGTTATGTGATCTACCCATCTAATCTTCAGCATTCTTTTGTAGCACCACATTTCGAAAGCTTCTATTCTCTTCTTGTCCAAACTATTTATTGTCCATGTTTCACTTCCATACATGGCTACACTTCATACAAATACTTTCAAAAATGACTTCCTGACACTTAAATCTATACTCGATGTTAACAAATTTCCCTTCTTTAGAAATGCCTTCCTTGCCATTGCCAGTCTACATTTTATATCCTCTCTACTTCGACCATCATCAGTTATTTTGCTCCCCAAATAGCAAAACTCCTTTACTACTTTAAGTGTCTCATTTCCTAATCTAATTCCCTCAGCATCACCCGACTTTATTCGACTACATTCCATAATCCTCGTTTTGCTTTTGTTGATGTTCATCTTATATCCTCCTTTCAAGACACTATCCATTCCGTCCAACTGCTCTTCCAAGTCCTTTGCTGTCTCTGACAGAATTACAATGTCATCGGCGAACCTCAAAGTTTTTATTTCTTCCCCATGGATTTTAATACCTACACCGAATTTTTCTTTTGTTTCCTTCACTGCTTGCACAATATACAGATTGAATAACATCAGGGGAAGACTACAACCCTGTCTCACTCCCTTCCCAACCACTGCTTCCCTTTCATGTCCCTCGACTCTTATAACTGCTATCTGGTTTCTGTACAAATTGTAAATAGCCTTTCGCTCCCTGTATTTTACCCCTGCCACCTTCAGAATTTGAAAGAGAGTATTCCAGTCAACATTGTCAAAAGCTTTGTCTAAGTCTACAAATGCTAGAAACGTAGGTTTGCCCTTTCTTAATCTAGCTTCTAAGATAAGTCGTAGGGTCAGTATTGCCTCACGTGTTCCAACATTTCTACGAAATCCAAACTGATCTTCCCCGACGTCGGCTTCTACTAGTTTTTCTATTCGTCTGTAAAGAATTCGCATTAGTATTTTGCAGCTGTGACTTATTAAACTGATAGCTCGGTAATTTTCACATCTGTCAACACCAGCTTTCTTTGGGATTGGAATTATTGTATTCTTCTTGAAGTCTGAGGGTATTTCGCCTGTTTCATACATCTTGCTCATCAGATGGTAGAGTTTTGTCAGGACTGGTTCTCCCAAGGCTGTCAGTACTTCTAATGGAATGTTGTCTACACCGGGGGCCTTGTTTCGACTCAGGTCTTTCAGTGCTCTGTCAAACTCTTCACGCAGTATCGTATCTCCCATTTCATCTTCATCTACATCCTCTTCCATTTCCATTATATTGTTCTCAAGTACATCGCCCTTGTATAGACCCTCTATATACTCCTTCCACCTTTCTGCTTTCCCTTCTATGCTTAGAACTGGGTTTCCATCTGAGCTCTTGATATTCATGCAAGTGGTTCTCTTATCTCCAAAGGTTTCTTTAATTTTCCTGTAGGCAGTATCTATCTTACCCCTAGTGATACTCGCTTCTACATCCTTACATTTGTCCTCTAGCCATCCCCGCTTAGCAATTTTGCACATCCTGTCGATGTCATTTTTGAGACGTTTGTATTCCTTTATGCCTGCTTCATTTACTGCATTTTTATATTTTCTCCTTTCATCAATTAAATTCAATATATCTTCTGTTACCCAAGGATTTCTACTAGCCCTCGTCTTTTTACCTACTTGATCCTCTGCTGCCTTCACTACTTCATCCGTCAGAGCTACCCATTCTTCTTCTACTGTATTTCTTTCCCCCATTCTTGTCAATTGTTCCCTTATGCTCTCCCTGAAACTCTGTACAACCTCTGGTTTAGTCAGTTTATCCAGGTCCCATCTCCTTAAATTCCCACCTTTTTGCAGTTTCTTCAGTTTTAATCTACAGATCATAACCAATAGATTGTGGTCAGAGTCCACATCTGCTCCTGGAAATGTCTTACAATTTAAAACCTGGTTCCTAAATCTCTGTCTTACCATTATATAATCTATCTGATACCTTTTAGAATCTCCAGGATTCATCCATGTATACAACCTTCTTTTATGGTTCCTGAACCAAGTGTTCGCTATGATTAACTTACGCTCTGTGCAAAATTCTACCAGGCGGCTTCCTCTTTCATTTCTTAGCCCCAATCCATATTCACCTACTACATTTCCTTCTCTCCCTTTTCCTACTACCGAATTCCAGTCACCCATGACTATTAAATTTACGTCTCCCTTACTATCTGAATAATTTCTTTTATTTCATCATACATTTCTTCAATTTCTTCGTCATCTGCAGAGCTAGTTGGCATATAAACTTGTACTACTGTAGTAGGCGTGGGCTTCGTATCTATCTTGGCCACAATAATGCGTTCACTATGCTGTTTGTAGTAGCTTACCTGCATTCCTATTTTCTTATTCACTATTAAACCCACTCCTGCATTACCCCTATTTGATTTTGTGTTTATAACCCTGTAGTCACCCGACCAGAAGTCTTGTTCCTCCTTCCACCGAACTTCACTAATTCCCACTATATCTAACTTTAACCTATCCATTTCCCTTTTTAAATTTTCTAACCTACCTGCCCGATTAAGGGATCTGACATTCGACGCTCCGATCCGTAGAACGCCAGTTTTCTTTCTCCTGATAACGACATCCTCTTGAGTAGTCCCCGCCCGGAGATCCGAATGGGGGACTATTTTACCTGCGGAATATTTTATCCAAGAGGACGCCATCATCGTTTAACCGACAGTAAAGCTGCATGTCCTCGGGAAAAATTACGGCCGCATTGTCCCCTTGCTTTCAGCCGTTCGCAGTACCAGCACAGCAAGGCCGTTTTGGTTAGTGTTACAAGGTCAGATCAATCAATCATCCAGACTGTTGCCCTTGCAACTACTGAGAAGGCTGCTGCCCCTCTTCAGGAACCACACGTTTGTCTGGCCTCTCAATAGATACCCCTCAGTTGTGGTTGCACCTACGGTATGGCTATCTGTATCGCTGAGGCACGCAAGCCCCCCACCAACGCCAAGGTCCATGGTTCATGGGGGGGGGGGGGGTATGATTAATAAGTATGATTAGTTGATTATTCCAGAAATAGAGATTTTGTCTATGGTATTTGGAAGGAAATTTTAAAAAGATGTGTTGCCTTCCTGAAAGTTGCTGAAAACATAATTAAGAGAATAATTTCACGAATTTTATGTTGCAGGTTTCTTAGATTAAGTTAAAATTATCATGAAATATTGTTGATAATGAAACACAGAAGTTATTGTAAAAATGTTGATTGTATATAATGTATGAGGTATAAAAATATTGGTGGATGAAATAATTTGTAGAAAAAATTAGAGTCAAAGACATTGAGAAAATCTTTATGTTAACCGAAATTGTGTAACATTTTGTGTAAAGTAAAATAATTTGCGTGACTTTAAATAATGACAATGTAATAATATTGTATAACTTTGTTTAAAAGAAACTTAAGAAAGTTAAAATTCAATAATTCATGTATAAAAATGTGTTTTATACTAAAATATGTTGAATTAGTAAAATATGTAATGCTGTATGTATTTAATTTTTTTGATTTATCATTAAGACGAGTTTAGATTCAGCACACTGCACAAAGAGTTACACTAGTACATAACGTAACCCATGTGTGTGGTCCAATGATGTTTCATATCGTCTTGGTTTCTGACAATCCGTGATGAAATAGAGCAGCATGTGTATCATTAGAACAATAAACAGTATATTTATTAACAGAACTACTGAATTCCAATCAGATACTGTTCGTCTTTATACATCACAACTTTGGAAAGTAACAACTGGCACCACTGAAGCAGTAGTCTACTGGCACTGAAAGAGGCGCTGTATGAGACAAATCTAACGTAGAGGCTCATGCCATCTATCGGTTACAATGACGCAATCTGGTTGCAAAAATGGATGCTATACGAATCACTGTAACGGGCTGCCATCTCGTGGCGGGAACAGGCAAACAGCCTAAGTTACACATTTACTAAACTATACTAAGAAATAATTAAATATTTTTCTTTCTGTTTAATTTGTTAAAAAGTTTAGATTATTAAAAGAACTGTAAAATTACGTACTTTGTTTTACAAACAGTCATGGTTTTAGAAATAAGTAATAATTGATAAGGAAACACCCGTATGTTAATCTGAGCGGCTGTATCACACTTTTTTTGGGAAGAGACAGCTCTCAAACAAAGATTGTCCAAGCGGTCAGTGGTAATGTGATCACAGTGCACGTCTATAGTGTTTCCATGGTGAAAATCAAGTACTGGTAAAATTAGCCTCGGATGACCGCTGTATGATGCTACTGTTTTATAAAAAGTACAGCCAAACTTTGTGTTACGGAAGAAGAGTTTTACTCTGACATATTGTGGAGTAAAAATCCAGATGTATTGTGGATCATGGGGCTCTGCGAGCTGCAAAAGACGTACAACGGAAGATCCTGTAACTACAAACAGTAAGCTGCCACTTCACTTCCAGCAGCATTTGTTTGAGAGACTTGGACATAGCACGTCATCACGCGAAATGAAACAGTTTTATTTGGTCTGTGCTGCAGCATACAGCAGTCCTATTTTGTCAGGCCTCAACTGATGCTGAGACGCAACATCATTGTTACAGGTAGTGTGCGAAACTCGGTTCATAGATGTTGGCCACTGATAAATCTTGTATACAACTGGATCTAAAGCCTCAGTGTCAGTTAAGGCCTGAAGATGTTGTACTGAAGCACCGAAACCGGTAGCCATATAATAAATAACACCGGCTGTAGATGTTCCATTTTATTACGCAAGTGATAAGGAACATAGCATGCACAACTTCAACACTGACGTAAGTGAGTGGTTGAGAATGAAACATATCGATCCCAGCCGCAGTTTAGCACATTTCTTTACTAGACACGGTCCTTATCCTACGCACTGAAACCGCGTGTGTCTGAGATAGATACCTACTTGCACATGCGGTGAAGAATGTTCCCCAGAACATTTTGTCTTCTTCTGCGGGCAATACGCGAGCATAGACAGACATAGACAGACGACGTAAAAAGAGACAAACATATTTACACAACAATAAGAGACGAATAACAACGGGTACAACTAATTGCATTAACAAAAAGTATTTCAAAAACAACACGTGAAGAGTATCCGCGGATACGGCAGACAGGCAGCCTGTATGCAACGAAATAACAATCTCCAGAGGGTGGACGGCGACAGCCACAGTGACAGCGAAAAGAGTAACACTAAAGAGGAACAGGCCGAGGGGGAAGAAGAGATGAAAAAGTAATTAAGACACTTAGAATGATGAACCAGACATAACAACATAACACGCCAAAATGCACTGACAAATTGTACATATCAGGACAGCGACTACTGGAGTAAATGCAATGTAAGGTGCTGGCGGTCTAACCAAGAAAGTACCCAAATTTGTATAGGGATGAGCACCTAATATTAGTGCTTATGATTAGCAATAGCATTTCTCTACTACTGACTAAACATTTGTTGTGACTGCCGGTCACCAGCTCGAAGAACCCATTCCTAGGTTTTTACTGCTAGTCACAATTGGTGATGGCACTAAGAAATCACTCCTTTATCCAATCATCTGTTTACATTCTTCTTAAAACAACAATTTTTTTTATATTTCAACGACAAATTATTGTTTTTTTTTTTAAGAAGTATTTTTCTTTATCAAATGTTGCAGATAAAAGCAAAACAAACAAAAAAGCTACAGAACAGGTGATAAACGGAAATCATAAGATGTATGACCCGTTTTGAAACATCAGGTAAGGGGTCTTGAAATTTACATAAATAAATAAATAGTATCGTCACGAAAGTTGTAGTTTGCTGAACAATAAATGACTGTTTTAACAAACTTTTATGACAAAACATAGGACGACAATCAGATATCCACTCGTTGCTCCATCACTACTCCATCCAGAGTGGCGAATTACTGGTTTTTTTACCTCTGACAACCAGGTTACACGACTCATTGTAAAGACCAATCATCCCTCGTCTCTACAGATTTCCCAGTATTTCATTTTATCATACAGCTCTTTTGTTGTAGCCTCTTGAATTTCGAACGACTGTGTATTATTGTTAAGTTATGATCTACATGCGGGTCCATGTTTAGGTATCCTGTGTATTCTGTTGTTTGGTTTATAAATATTGAACTGACTATGGCGCAGTCCAGCAGATATATTCATCTACATTTACATCTACATCTACATCGATGCTCCGCAAGCCACCATACGGTGCGTGGCGGAGGGTGAATACCACTCACTACTTATCATTACACTTCCTGTTCCATTCGCAAATAAAGCGACGGAAAAATGACTATCTATATGCCTCCGTCTGAGTGACTGCTTGTCTCTTCTACATAGACTACCTTCTTTCGTGATTTTGAAAGTAGGCATTCACTACAATCAGCTCAATTGTATCACGTAGAGGAAATGCTCTGTCTTCTCATTTCTTTCCTGTAGCTATTGTTCTCCAGTAATGCAGTCTTCATATTTTTCCTTTCCCATATCGTTCCAGTTACCTAAGACTATCACGTTTTCATCATCCAAACATATTTTAATATTTATTCAGTTTCTTATCACCTGCTTGTGATCTGAGAGTGCAAACTTGTGCAGTGATGATTGATGCACGTTCATATCTTTCATTACATTTTTCGTTTTTCCCACAATATTCAAAAATTCTAAACAACAACGATTCGCAAAAAGTTAGCCTTTTTTTCCTCCCTCTCGGCAGTCCCCTACCAGACAGCCGACTTCTTCACCTTGAGGATACAAGGGACGTTTAATAAGTAACGCAACACATTTTTTTCTGAAAGCAAGTTGGTTTTATTCAGGATTCCAATACATCTTATTATTCCCTAATCTTTTGGTCACAAAACTCTATTTTTCAACATAATCTCCTATTAATTCGACGTCTCGCTGTATCAATAACCTCCCATCACACACGTACTGCTTCCCAAAGAATGCATCCTTCATTGGCCCAAACGAATGAAGTTGGAAGCTGCGAGATCCCGGATGTAGAGTGGATGAGGAGGAACTGATCGCCGGCCGTGGTGGCCGAGCGGTTCTAGGCACTTCAAACCTCGCGACCGCTACGGTCGCAGGTTCGAATCCTGCCTCGGGCATGGATGTATGTGATGTCCTTAGGTTAGTTAGGTTTCAGTAGTTCTAAGTTCTAGGGGACTGATGCCCTCAGATGTTAAGTCCCATAGTGCTCAGAGCCATTTGAACCATTTTTGAGGAACTAATCAGTGAAGTTTTGTGAGCTGCTTTCCTCTTCGCAGACTTGAGTGAGGCAAGGCCGTGTCGTGCAGAAGGGAAAGTTCTTTTGCAATTTTGTGGCGTCGAACAAGTTGAAGTGGAGCTTCCTGGCAGATTAAAACTGTGTGCCGGACCGAAACTCGAACTCGGGACGTTTGCCTTTCGCGGGCAAGTGCTTTACCATCTGAGCTACCTGAGCACGACTCACGTCCCCTCCTCACAGCTCCACTTCTGCCAGTACCTCGTCTCCTACCTTCCAACTTTACAGAAGATCTCCTGCGAACCTTGCAGAACTAGCACTCCTGAAAGAAAGGATATTGCGGAGACATGGCTTAGCCACAGCCTGTGGGATGTTTCCAGAATGCCCGCGAAAGGCAAAGGTCCTGAGTTCCAGTCTCGGTCCGGCACACAGTTTTAATCTGCCAGGAAGTGTCATATCAGCGCACACTCCGCTGCAGAGCGAAATCTCATTCTGGAAACATCCCCCAGGCTGTGGCTAAGCCATGTCTCCGCAATATTCTTTCTTTCAGGAGTGCTAGTTCTGCATGGTTCGGAGGAGAGCTTCTGTAAAGTTTGGAAGGCAGGAGACGAGGTACTGGCAGAAGTAAAGCTGTGAGTACGGGGCGTGAGTCGTGCTTGGGTAGCTCAGTTGGTAGAGCACTTGCCCGCGAAAGGCAGAGGTCCCGAGTTCGAGTCTCGGTCCGGCACACAGTTTTAATCTGTCAGGAAGTTTCATATCAGCACACACTCCGCTGCAGAGTGAAAAACTCATTCTGGATGTTGAAGTGGTTTCTTCAGTTTCCTGAGAGTAGCACAATACGCTTCAGAGTTGATTGCTGCACCATCAGGGAAGACATCATATAGAATAGCTTCTTCAGAGTCCCAGACGTCCGTCGTCATGACCTTACAGGCTGAGCGTACGGCTTTGAACTTTCTCTTCGGAGGAGAGGTGGTGTCGCGCCACTCCATGGATTGCCGTTTAGATTCGGGTTCGAAATAATGAAGCCATGTTTCATCGACTGTGACAATGTTCCACAAAAATTGTCACGATCAGCCTCGTAACGCGCAAGCAGTTCCTCACTTATGGTCCTTGGCTGCTCTTTGTGGTCTTCTGTTTGGCGTCGAGGAACCCCACGCCACACACCTTTGAGTACTCCAAGTGGTGGACGGTTGTGTCAGAACTGCCAACAAAGACGTCCAGTTGTGCAGAGAGGTATGTGATTGCGATCTCCTCGAACTAGAGCGCTCGCACCTTCTAACACTGTAGAAGTCACAGCTGTGTGCGGCCAACCGGTACGCGGTATATCGGACACGTTTGCGCGATCTTGTTCCGATGATGACAAGCGCCTCGCCCAACTCACCGTGCTTTTTTTCACTGGCAGGTCTCCGTAGACATTCTCCAAGAGCTCATAAATATCTGCGATGCTGTGTTTTTCCGCCAAAAGAATCTCTGCTTGGAATGCAACTCAGTTGCAGACGCCATCTGGAATGCTACGTATAGCGCTGCCACCAGTCGGAACTTCATGAAACTATAGGGGCCTAAACGGAAATATTCCACTGTAGCGATGCAAGGTGTACCAAATTTGTCATAAAAGTCCGTAAATTACTCAACTGATGGTATTTTTCAGTATAGGTATTTCGTTCATTCCAAGCAAGTATCAATTCGTGACGTCATCGTCCAGACATGAGTTAACAGTAATCTGAATCCGTTTTAGCAGACTAATAGTTTCTTTCACGGGATAAAATTTTATTGATTATGAAATACAAGTTCTTGAAGTTTACTTAGAATAGGAAATGTTTAGTAATTGCATGACGCCGGCCGAGGTGGCCGAGCGCTTCTAGGCGCTTCAGCCTGGAACCGCGCGACTGCTACGGTCGCAGGTTCGAATCCTGCCTCGGGCATGGATGTGTGTGATGTCCTTAGGTTAGTTAGGTTTAAGTAGTTCTAAGTTCTAGGGCACTCATGACCTCAGATTTTAAGTCCCATCATAGTGCTCAGAGCCATTCTTGAACCAATTTAAAGCCATAATTTATCTGTTTAATATAAAGGTATTTTGATTTTTGTATGCATGTAAAAAGTGTGAATTTATGTGCGGGGTTTACTCTTAGACGAGAGTGCTAAAAGTGCGTGTGTACAGTTCGCTGACCTGTGCGGCGAATTTCATTTTGTGATTTTGAGCCGAACAGAGACAAATTCAGTTTCATTTAGACTTTACGTGAGACAGACATAATATGACGTTATTACAAAAAGTCGTTTAGCCCATCAGGGAAAATTGAAACCTGCGCGCTCGATCTGAAACACGTTACACGCTAACGCGTGATTGAGATTTCCATTAAATCGCGTATAACAATTGCAATCGTGCTTGGACTTAATCCACGAAGTTTGAAATTACTTTTCGAGACATATACTGATTTTTGATAAAAATGAACCGAAAATTTATTCAAAATATCGAGATTGTGTTTTAAGTAGGGCATAAATCACCTTGTTGATCACGTTGCTTAGCAACACTGTAATGCAAATCAATTCATTCATTAGAATGATTTGCGACATAATAAATCCCATTACACATACAAGGTGTTACACGGAATTTGCTGGTCGAATGAGAGTATAAGAGTGTTCTTTTCCAGAAATGCCAATAAACCAGCGGTTTCAGAAGTTAAATTACCAACTGTTGTGTAACTTCAGTGATATTGCATTTCACTGACGAACACTATTCTTATTGATAAATGAACATGAATTGCAAGTAGATTTTGAATACTCACCAACATTGTCAAGCAACAGTTCACATCACAACCAGTAATAAATGCCAATATAACTGAACGGTCATTACTCATTAAGACATAGCAATCAGCTTGCAATTCTAGGATAAACTGTACCAAATTGTTCCACGCCACTACTAAACTTTTTTCGTGACTCTTCACAAGAGACCTCAAGAAACTGGGATCAAGAAACAAGAAAAGAAGAGACATCAGTATACCACGATGTCTCACAACAAATTCTGCATTTTTTCAATCGAAATTTGCCGATAAAAATGTGTTGTATAATTTATTGAACGCCCATCGTCTTTTGAGAAGAATTTTGTCATCATGAGAACATTTTCGACCACTGCGTTTATCGAGGACATTTTTACACCTTAGTTACTGTGACCTCCATTGACTTCTACAGACACAAATCTGTGGCCATTGCTGTTCTATCGTTTCCTCTCCTTCCCAATCCACGCTCAAGGATGCGTCCTCTTTCATAAACTCTGGCGAGATACCTAGATCGAGCTGTCCCGACGGATTTGAACACCATTCTTCCTGGAAAAGAGTCCAGTACCTCAGCCTCTGGGCCACCTCACTTGGTAAAGACACTGAAGTCGTATTAGGACGATTGGAGATCAGAATTCCGTTGCGTTATTATAAGTTACGTTTCCAACGTTTTCCTAACGCCTTTCAGAGGATTCAGAAACAGTTCAAAGAGAAGATGGTTGATTCCCACCGCATTCAATAAACCCTAATACCAGCGTGACGCTATTTTGCACTTCTTCCTCACTTATTCTTTTTACATCTTCGCCCAGTGAAGATATATTTTCTACAGTTTCTTGGTTGCGTGCTAGCAGAAATGATCGTTTGCAGTATACAGTGCCCTCTTGTGCAAGCAGCGACCTCACAATCGGACCAGAGTTCCTTGTTGACACGAGTTACGCCGGCAGAAACCGCTTCCCGTTGCGCACCGCGGGATGCCTCTGTTTACGATGCGTCTGTTACGCTGGAGCCTAAGAGCAAACATGCTTAGCTGTCGTTTGTCGCAAGCTATTGTCCCAGGAAAGTGTTCGCTAAAGCCTATTTGACTGATTTCTGTCAGGGTAAACGCGGTGCAAAGAGCTCTCAGCAAACGCAGGGTTCTTCCTAAATACTATCTCTTTTTTCTCCATATGGGAAACTCAGATAAGAGAATGAACGTTATGCACCATTTGTCGACGTTGTGCGACTCTAAGTTACACGCACAGTAAATATTTCTTATCGAGCTGATGCCCCTGTGTAATGGAGGTAATGTAAGCTATACCCGCATTCCACTTACTACATTTTGTGCGTAACACAGTGCGGTTATAATTAAACTTTCGCTACTGGAGCCAGTATAGACGGAAACCTATTTACCGTACGAGTACCCAACTTTCAAGCAATGATGCTCAGATTGTGCCTTGCAGGATTTGCGTTGTCAGTAGCTTAAGGTTATAACCTGCAGTCAGGCGACGTATGGTTGAAAAACATGCTTCATTGCGCATTTCGGTTGCAGACAGTCAACATCGGTCTGGATGAGATGAACCAGCCTTTATTCGTAAAGCTGTTTTATCAAAACAACAGCAACAGTGCAGCTACTCTTTGCGAGTATCTACGCTTTAACGCAATACGGAGAGGTCCTCTTTCGCTCCCGGGTTGAAGAAGATGATTCTGAATAACTGGCTATTTGAAAATTGCTTCTGGGAGAGGCTGACGGCCAAATTAATAAATGTTACCCTCTCATGTGGAAATTAAAAAATGTTTCTTTCAAGGGCTTACTCATTATTTCTCTTCCACGTATCCTTACAATGTTTCCACAAAGTTTCATAGTCCTACGACCACTCGTTTCTTGTGCGGGCGCTCTTAAGTAGCGAAAGTTTAATTATAACCACTCTGTATCTCTGAACTCTATAGCGCCCTGCTGAACATTTTAGGATTTTTCCGTGCGGTGTTTTGGTTACAGACTAATTCCATTTCAGAGGGCTGCAAGAGTCTTCTGTATGTCGGCGGTCGATCAGTCTATCGACAGACAAGTTTAGGAGTATCCCCTCTATATGGAGATCCCTTTGTGTTGTTTTGTTCCCGATAGGGTTTGTGAGTGCAACATTCAGTCCTGCAGCGATTTTTGCAGCTGTCGTCCTCTTATTTTTCGTTAAAATCCACTTCAGTGCCTGTTTGTCACTCCCACTTGCAAAATAAGCCCAGAACATCACAGAATTAAAAGGTCGGACAGACTGAAGACTTGCCCTTTCAGACAGCAGTGTTCAAACAACCAGTAATGCCTGTGGAGCACTACACATAGGCCACCGAAGCAACTATACACTTAGGCAGACCTCCTAAATGTCGATCCCATGTTACCACAGATTCTGAAACAGTACCCAAGAAATTCATTTTACTTTTAGTAGAGTATTCGGCAAGATTTCCCTCCCCACATTCCAAGAGCCACCAGCGAATGCGCCACTTCTACCACACATTTACGCTGCCAGTGTACGCGCATTACCATCATACCTGAGAATGAGTAATCCACAGACAGAATTAACTGGTCGAAGGATGAAATTAACAAGATACTTCCTCGAACTCCAGAAGGCGTCTCTGTTACTACTGAAGCCGCGCGGGATTAGCCGAGCGGTCTGGGCCCTGCAGTCATGGGCTATGCGGCTGGTCCCGGCGGAGGTCCGAGTCCTCCCTCGGGCATGGGTGTGTGTGTTTGTCCTTAGGATATTTTAGGTTAAGTAGTGTGTAAGCTTAGGGACTGATGTACTTAGTATTAAGTCCCATAAGATTTCACACACATTTCAACATTTTTGTTACTACAGAATCTCACAAGATGTACTCCCTGATGCCTCACACGTCTACCCCAGCGTTTTTCATAGATGATAACGTGTACACTCTTTGCAACTAACCCATCTTCTTTTAATCAACTAGAATTTGGAGTACTGGAAAATATAAAAACTACATTTAGAATACAGAGCGTGCACAACAATATGGAGACACCGCAAGAAACTCATCACTGAACGTTGATGCAGATGCCAGTCAAGGCTGTAGGTTTCGCTGTTGTATTTCACCAAGTCCGTCACTTGTACAATGTCCTCAATACGTTGCAAGGGTTATTCGTGATCAGAACAGTGCTCTGTGTAACTGTGAGTGCATTACATCGGAGCTCAGTGACTTCGGATGTGGGCAAGTTTTTGGTGCTCTTAGTCTACAGTGGATGCTTTGTTAAGCAAGGTACCTGAAGTGTTTGGTGTTCCAAGACACAACGTATCGCCGGCCGAAGTGGCCGTGCGGTTCTAGGCGCTGCAGTCTGCAACCGCGAGACCGCTACGGTCGCAGGTTCGAATCCTGCCTCGGACATGGATGTGTGTGATGTCCTTAGTCCCATAGTGCTCAGATCCATTTGAACCACAACGTATCGAAGATTTATACCGCGTACGAGGAAAGCAGAAAAACGTCATCCTCTAAGTCACATCGCGGAGGAAGTGTGTGTTTAGTCATCGTGACGTATGGTCATGGGAGAGGACTGAGACGAAAAATAAGATAACGACACCGAACCCTGTTCGGAACAACACGAAGGGAGTTCCATTTGCAGCGCGAGTTTCCAAATCCTCACATGGAAATCCTCACATAAGTGGTGCATATGCTCCTAACGGGAAAACGTGATGCAGATGCTATAAAACCTGGACCACAGAACAATGGAAGGATTTCATTTGGTCGAATGAGTCTTGTTTCACTTTGTTTCTAGCTTCTGGCCGACTTTACCACGGTAAGAGTCCGGTGATGTTAAGGGCAGCCATATCGCCGCATTTCGCGGCCCTCATTGTTACTCTGGAAGACCCGCCAGGTTAGCTGAGAGCGCTAATAAGCTGCTTCCTGGACTCGGGTAGGCTCGCCGACCCCGGATCGAATCCTCCCGGCGGGTAACGACGTGGGCTGGTGTGTCGGCAAGCCTGGATGTGGTTTTTAGGCGGTCTTCCACATCCCACTAGGTGAATACCGGGCTGGTCCCCACATCCCGCCTCAGTTACACGCCACGCAGACATTTGTAACACTTCTGCACTATTTCATGGTTTACACTAGACGCAGACAGCTGGGATACACTGATTCCGTCCTGGGGGTATGGGGTGGCGGCAGGAAGGGCATCCAGCCGACCCTTTCAATTAACCTTGCCAATTCCGTTGTAACCACGCCGACCCTGCGACCATTGCGGGACAAAGGCGCAAGTGAAAGAAAGAAAAATTGTTACTCTGTATGGGCGCATTATTGCCAAGGATTATTTTGCTGATCAGATCCATCCCACGGTACAATGTTTGTTCCCCAATGATGACGCTGTGTTCCAAGACGACAGGGCCCATGTTCACGTCCAGGACTGGTTTTATGAGCACAAGGTTGGATTAGGGCATTTTCACTGGCCACCATAGTTACCAGATCACAATATTATCGACTTTGGTTGTCTACTTTTGAGAGAAGGGTGCGTGATCCCTATCCACCTCCGTCATGGTTACTTCAACATGCCACTATTTTGCAGGAATAAAACTTCCTCGAAAACCATACAGGACCTGCATTTATCCACTCCGACCAGCCTGCAAACTGTTTTGAATGCCAACGGGTTTCCTACACCGATTTAGGCATGGTAATGTGTTGTGTTTTGCGTGTTACTTCTGTCCTGTCCTTCGAATAATTAAATTTGTAGGTGATTCGGTGGTATACAGGCTGCCAAATTTAGCACACAGACTTGCGACCTACAGCAGCAACAATATGAAATAGAAGTATTTGTTTTGCTTACCGACGCCACACTATCACGCCACGGTTGGTCCCATATGACTATAACGAACGTAAGGTGGTAAAGCTCGTTATATTCGGAGATTCCGTACTCGGATACGTCAGTTGCAGTCATATACACTGAAGCTAGAATCGTCTGGAAAGATATCGTGATGTCACTCTTGTGTCCAAGGTTATCGTTGGGCGCATCACTGCTGCCTCGTCAAGACATGATGCGTCACTCACCGGTAGCTGCGCTGTCAGTCCATGGTGCTCCAGATGTCACTGTTCGTCTGAATATCTGTTCTGTTGCAAACAGCGCAATATCTGACTTGAGTTCTGTGACGTGTTGTACAGTCCTGCACGGAAAAGCAAACAACCTGTCTGTCCTCTCAGGCACTAGTCGTGTGGAACTACAGTGAACCTGCATGACCTTGATCCTCGTGAATCAAATGGCTCTGAGCACTATGGGACTTAACATATTAGGTCATCAGTCCCCTAGAACTTAGAACTACTTAAACCTAACTAACCTAAGGACATCACACACTTCCATGCCCGAGGCAGGATTCGAACCTGCGACCGTAGCGGTCACGCGGTTCCAGACTGAAGCGCCTAGAACCGCTCGGCCACCAGGCCGGCCCCTCGTGAATCCATCGATTCCATATTCGCATGACAGTCGTGAACACTCGTGAAATCCCGACCAACTCGAGCAGTTATATTGCGATACGCTAAACCGTAATGTTTATACTGCATTATTCTACTGCTGTCGAATTCCGACTGGTTCTGATAGCCGTTTTTATTTATTACACGGAGCGTAACACAATCTTCTCACAAACAAACAACATTCAAACGTGATATCTCAATGCGAAATCAGCTGCGTAATCTTTCCTTGTATAAAGAATGTAGATGGTGTTACTCCTACATACTGTGTGAAGTTCCACTGAAATACACACAGAAAAAAACGTTTTGCATCACCCAAGTTCCCAATATTCCTGAAGATAGACGTTGACTCTGAATATTGTATCACAGACACAGTCCCATTGACTGTTCAGAGATGTCACTAAACCCGCCCAAAGATGTAAACAACCATGCATGAGCACCCATTAGACGGAGGGGGTCCGACAGCCGATCAGTTCCCGTCATTCCACCAGGAAGGAGGTACACGGCTCGTGTTGTCTGTAGTTCAACCATGACTAGACGGTCAATACCGCGGTTCGATCGCGCCCGCATTGTTACTTTGTGCCCGGAAGGCTCTCAACAAGGGAAATGTCCAGGCGTCTCGGAGTCAATCAAAGGGATGTTGTTTCGGACATGAAGGAGATACAGAGAGACAGGAACTATCGATGAAATGCCTCGCTCAGGCCGCACAAGGGCTACTATTGCAGTGGATGACCGCTACCTACGGACTATGGCTCGGAGGAACCCTGGCAGCAACGCCACCATGTCTAATAATGCTTTTCGTGCAGCTACAGGACGTCGTGTTAGGACCCAAACTATATGCAATAGGCTGCAAGATGCGCAACTTCACTCCCGATGTCCACGGCGAGGTCCATCTTTGCAACCATGACACCATGTAGCGCGGTACACATGGGCCCAACAACATGCCGAATGGACCGCTCAGGATTGGCATCTCGTTCTCTTCACCGATGAGTGTCGCATGTCTTCAACCAGACAACCGTCGGATACGTGTTCAGAGGCAACCCGGTCAGGCTGAACGCCTTAGGCACAGTGTCCAGCGAGTGCATCAGTGTGGAGGTTCCCTGCTGTTTTGGGGTGGCATTATGTGGGGACGACGTACGCCACTGGTGGTCATGGAAGGCGCCGTAACGACTGTACAATACGTGAATGCCATCCTCCGACCGATAGTGCAACAATATCGGCAGCATATTGGCGAGGTATTTGTCTTCATGGACGAAAATTTGCGCCCCCACCGTGCACATCTTGTGAATAACTTGTTTCAGGATAGCGACATCTCTCGACTAAAGAGGCCAGCATGTTCTCCAGACATGAACCCTATCGGAAAATGCCTGGGATGGATTGAAAAGGGCGCCGGCCGCGGTGGTCTAGTGGTTCTGGCGCTGCAGTCCGGAACCGCGGGACTGCTACGGTCGCAGGTTCGAATCCTGCCTCGGGCATGGGTGTGTGTGATGTCCTTAGGTTAGTTAGGTTTAAGTAGTTCTAAGTTCTAGGGGACTTATGACCTAAGATGTTGAGTCCCATAGTGCTCAGAGCCATTTGAACCATTTTTGAAAAGGGCGGTTTATGGACGACGTGACCCACCAACCACTCTGAGGGATCTATGCCGAATTGCCATTGAGTAGTGGGACAATCTGGACCAACAGTGCCATTATGAACTTGAGGATAGTATGCCACGACGAATACAGGCATGCATCAATACAAGGTTCAAATGGCTCTGAGCACTACGCGACTTAACTTCTGAGGTCATCAGTCGCCTAGAACTTAGAACTAATTAAACCTAACTAACCTAAGGACATCACACACATCCATGCCCGAGGCAGGATTCGAACCTGCGACCGTAGCGGTCACCCGGTTCCAGACTGTAGCGCCTAGTACCGCACGGCCACTCCGGCTGGCCATCAATACAAGGGGACGTGCTACTGGATAGTAGAGGTACCAGTGTGTACAGCAATCTGGACCACCACTTCTGAAGCCTCGCTGTATGGTGGCACAACATGCAATGTGTGGTTTTCATGAGCAAAAAAAGGGCGGAAATGATGTTTATGTTGATCTCTATTGCAATTTTCTGTACAAGTTCCGGAACTCTCGGAACAGAGGTGATGCAAAACTTTTTTTGATGTGTGTATATCGTCATTTTATACATTAGTTCACTGTTATTATTTGCGTTTACATATTGTCATTTTGTCATTTTGAGATAGTGAGTGGAGCTGTAGACGTTAGAAAATTGAGTTCCAAGTGGAGAATTCGGTACGTTTCCGATATATTCTTCTGTTTGAGGTCAGTACAGGGTTGACAGTAGCGGAGGCATTTGTACCGTGTATGGTGATAATGTCTTTGGACAGACCAGGGCAAGAAAATGGTTTTCTCGTTTTAAGGAGGATCGTTTTGACGTTAAGTGACTCTCGACGTTCAGGAAGACCTTTGGGGTTTGATGAAGATCGATCGAACGCATTAACCCACAATGATCCACGTCATTGTACTCGAGAACTGGCAAATTTGATGAACTGTAATCATCCCACCACCGAATAACATTTGCATGCAATGAGGAAGATTCAATAAAAGGGTGTGTGGGTTAATCGGTACCGCGTGCTCTAAGCCAAAATCACAAAGCTCAGGGAGGAGAGGGGGATGGGGGGGGGGGGGGCATATGTGCACTCTGCTTGCTCTTCATGAATTGGCTCGTGAACAACACCGACCATACCCGTCCTGTATCGTTACTGGTGACGAGAAATTATGTCTTTATGCAAACATAGGGAAAGAATGGAATGGTTGAGCCCAATCAAAGCAACAATTCTCCGTACGAAGATGAGTGTGCATCCACAAAAGATAATGCTATGCATTTGGTGGAACAGCGACCGGTGTGGTGTACTAAGAATTGCTTCCCCGAGGTGTAACCACCACTGCTGCCAGTTATTGTCAACAACTGAGACGTCTTGCTGACGCAATCCAAGAACAACTACCAGGAACTCCGAATTAAGCGATGCTACTCCACGATAAAGCCCGATCGCATTCCTTTAGGTAAAACTATACAGGAGTTTGGTTGGGAAGTCATTCGGCACCCACCTTGTTCACCAGATCTTGCACCCTCAGATTTTCATCTTTTCGGCTGTCTGTTGAACAGCCTTCAAGGAACTTCCTTTTCGGATAAAAATGCGCTCCGAATATGGCTGGACGAGTTCTTCGCCTCAAAACCACGTGATTTCTACAGTTGGCAGACCGTTGTAAATAGTGAAGAAGAACCTGTTACTGATGGCTAAAGTCTATGATATGTGTGTCTTTTCCGTTTATTAAAGTTTCGCGCCAACTCAGTAACATCATGTTGCGAGTTACATGCGCTGGAATTAAAAGATGATTAAAGAAAAAGATTATAATAACTCCTGTTTTTCTCTGTCCTTATTTCAGCAGATGTAGATAGATAAAACACAGAATATTCACCATTCCTGCAAGTAAAACTTTGTTACAAATTAGTATTCACATGATGCTTTCCAGAATCCATAGGATACTCGAGGAGCTAATACTTTCCTTTAATTTGTAGATTCATAGACTATTTTTTGGGAAGCATCTTACCGCAGCTGGGAATTATTTCTGTTGCGAAAAGCTGATATAAAAACTCACACCACATAATACCAGCTCAAGGTATGGCACCGATTTGCAGCACACTTAATATCAACATTGCTTCTGCGTCTGACAAATCTTCCCGAAGGAAGGTATTTCGCACCGTTTGTGAACTTTGTCACATAGAATTGTAACAATATCAGGGTAAAGGCTTGTGTCGGGTATTTCATCTATATCAATGCCCTATTTCAAAGACAATTGACCGTCTCAGTAGATTCTCTTGTGTTACGGCAGCAATATTTTTCATACTTACCTGACATGTAACATCAGAAGTGTTTCTTTCTTGTGTTCAGGCGTCTGCCTTATCCTCCTGTTATCAACTATTCCTCCTCTCAATTTACTGTTTTCTCCTGCTGTTCGTCTGAACAGCCGAATGAACAACACTCGGAAAGGAATTTGTTCTGTAGATACCGTAGCCAAATTTTGAGTGGTAAGTTAAGACAAAATATTGTTGAAAAAGCCACATAACTGCCCAAGACGAATGCGTAGTATTTGTTAGCCATTGTTTTACGCCACAAGGGCAATCAGAGAACACAGACCATCCCTTCTGGAGATGCACTTCTTTTTTTTTCTCCACCACTGGTTTCTGCGCACTGCTGTTAGTGATAACCATAGCTGTTTCATTTATGACATTCTTATATCAAATAATAGATGCCAGTCTCATCAACGGTAAGAAATGGTGCACAAGATGGTCCGGATGCCCAAACGACCGTTTTTACCATTTGTTTTCAGTCAGCACTCAACATGCGTGACACCGATTTTACAGGATCTTTTTCATAGTTAATTCATCATGTCACATACGCTGTACTCTGTCAGATATTTATTATATCTTTAATTGCGAGTTATCTGGTACCATGTGTGCATTTTCTCTACGTTTTCATCTATGGGTATAACTTCTGGATATCGTTTGCGTGGATCGATAGAATTCTGTCTTTTTTTAAATTCAGTATAACATTGCATAACCGCTGAAAATAAAGAGGAAGACCCCTTACAGATTTTTACTATCTTTACATCAATTTCCACTGATGCTAAACCATCCGAGATGAAAGAATTTACATCAGTGTTCCTGTTTATCCTTTTGAAATACCGACAACATAAATATTTCACAAAGTTTAAATAAAAATATTGCTTAGAATAAATATTAGCATAACGGAAACCAAATTTTATTTGTATGAATATAATTTTTGAGCCATATGGAGAAAGTTAGAGCTTTTATGTTTGTTACAAGGGGCAGTCAAATGAAAACGTGGCAGATAGAAAAGTAAGTAAACTGATTATTGTTTGAAAAAATAGTCGCCATAACTGTAAATACATTGATCTCACTGTGAGACAAGACGGTCAGTGCCATCGTGGAGAGATGTACGAGGTTGTCTGCGGAACTATGGTTGCACACAGGTGTGTACCTCTTCGTGCGAGTCAAATCTACGGTCACGAAAGTCTTTCTTCAGGGCTCCAGAAATACTGAAATCGCATAGGGAGAAATCGGTACTGTATGGAGGATGTTAAGGGATTCCCAGCGAAACTTCTGCAGCGTAGTCGAAATAACCTTGGCAACAAGTGGGCGATCATTGTCCTGCAACAGAATGATGCTGTCCGTCAACATTCTTGGGAGTTTAGACTTTACGCCTTTCAATTTTTGCAAAATGTCCACATATCGCTGTGGGTTAATTGTGGCGCCCTGCTGCAGAATATCAATGAGCAGTGGTCCCTCACAATCAAATAAAAAGATCATCATGACTTTCCCGGAGCTAGCGCTCTTGTTGTTTCGACTACACTACAGAAGTTTCTCTCGGAAGCCATTAAAAATCCTTCATAGGGTTCCGAACTCTTCCCGTGCGACTTCCATATTTTTGGAGACCTGAAGGAAACATTCATGGTCGCCGGTTTGCTTCAGGCGAAGAGGTACACCATGGGCACAATCATGGCTACATAGGCAACCATAAATATATTTCTGTGAAGGCGTTGACCGTCTTGTCTCACAGTGGAATGAATGTATTAACAGTTATGGCGACTAGTTTTGAAATAATGAACAATGTATTCACTATTCTCCATCTGTCTCTTTTCTACTTGACTGCCCCTTATACAGTCGCAGTTGTGGTGTCGCATAGCAACTGAAACTAACGAGTACTCAGCAATAAATTTCCATTGGTTGCTGTATCCCTCGATAGACTTTATGTTTGTCCTGATATAGTCACTCCTCTCGTGAATGGTTCAAGAAAGGAAGCGGTGGAAAGCATGTTAGAAAAACGCCTGCGAGAGGCGAGACTGGAACTGGGATAGCACTTCTTCCTCTCGCTTATTTCTGTCCCAAGGCTCCGCTGGTCTGTGATGTAGGTGTTCGAAAAATAGTCTTACCAATAGCCCTTCCTGTCCAGCTGGCTGTGATTCACTGCACTAACAGTTTTTTTTTTTACTTTTTTACTACCCTTTTCCCCATAGCTTTGCCCACATACGCATTAAATATGTATTGCACACATCTCCTCCTGCCCCCTCTTTGTGTCCCCTCTTCCTCCCCATCTCTCTGTCCATCTCCTCCTCAACCCCTCTCTCTCTCTCCATCTTCTCCTCCCCTTCTCTCTTCCCATCTCTTCCTGTCCCCATCTCATTTTCCAACTCCTCCTGGACACCTCTCAATATTCATACCACCTTTCCCGAATCATCTTCTCCTCCCCCTCTTTCTCTGGCCATCCCTTCCTTTCTCCCCCTGCATGTCCAGCCCCTTGTGCACCACTCTCTTCCAATCCATCCTATCCTGCCCCATCTCTCTGTCCAACCTTCTCTGCATCTCAGCCTTCCTCAGCTGTGCCCATACACATGTGCAGCCTCTGCAAAACAGGCTGCTAAGGCAGGCTGATAATACTCGTGCAGTCTACCTGTTCTGCAGGGCACCCTATTCGTGAGGGGATTGTAAACGTTATTTTCTCCCCTACCCGTAGGCAACCACACAAAATCAGGTCGATAAAGCAGGATGGTACTGCACCAGCACATCATGCCTGTCATGCAGGACAGCCTATATGAGAGAGGTCTGGAAAACCACTTCTTGCTCATGATGTATAGGTTGCCTGCAAAACAGACCGGCAGGGCAGCTCAATTCGTGTTAGCCTATATGCCAGAGGCTGGAATAGCACATATTTACCCGTACCTCTGCTCGTATTGGAGCTGGATGGTTAGAAATCACTAGGGGCTGACAGTCGTGAGGCTTGCTGCTTTTGTGCCAAATTTGGTGAAATGTATCTGAAATTGGGGAGAAGATCCTGGACTTACACATATATGCACATACGCTCTATTGCACAGATTTACAGCACAGGAGAGAGTTCCAGAGAAATGTGCTGCAGATTTTACATCAACTTTATGGGGAATATGTGAACAAGAAAACCTAACCAATGATATTGTTTTAAATGAATAAAATGAAAAGCGCATTGTGACAAAAAAATACATTTCAGCAGTTGCACATGAACACTACCAACGTTAAGAAATTATTAATGCAGCGGCTACAGATACTAAATGTGTCCAAATAAAGAACTTGACCAATACTATTTCGGAAGGAGCAGTACACTGAACAAGTGAGACCATTTACTATGTTTATGTAGTTCGAACTTCTTGAATTCATACACACGTATTCTGTTGGCGTGCTTTCCTTCACGGAAATATTTACGGAACGGCGCACTGCTGGCAACCGCAACCCTGTTACGCGGATTGTAGACTGCACAAAGCGCTCTGTAGCGGCTTTTACGTGTATAGAAATATGAAGATGTATTACCTGCGACAATGGAGGCCGCAATGTAATTCCCGACGGAGGCGCCGACAACCGAGCCGACGAGAGTCCAGCGGCGGCCTAAGCGGTCGGCGAGGAAGCGGGCGGCCACGTAGCCCGGCAGCTCGGCCAGCGATTGCACTGACCAGTTGAGGAACGGGTTGCCGCCCAGGTTAGTCACGTTCAGGATGACGCTGTAGTACGCCAGCGAGAATATCATCCTGCACAGGAGGCGAGGCGCCAGGCGCTTTAGCACACCGTGTCTTTCATCGTGGTCGCTATCACAACATGCCTCAAAATGTGACACTCGAGGTTTCTGAATATATCTAAAAATCTTTTAGACGTGCTGCCATGGGCAGTAATTTATACTCCAGATGAAGTTGGTACGGACTACCACACGTGAAAGATACCTTTACAGATCAAGGAATTTTGCAGTATAAGGCCACTTATAAGTATGATGTTATACCACCACTGTCATTAATGCACGCAGCGATTCGATTGGGAAGGGTGTCAATGTGCCTGTATCTCTCCTGAGCCAGGTTAGTCCACAGCTATTGTAACTGGTCCTTGATATCGTGGATGCTGGCGCTGGAACGGAGTTGACGTCCAAGTAGGGCTCACACATGTTCTATTCGGGACAGGTCTGAGGATCTTCTTGCGCATGGGAGTACCTCAACATCACACCGACAGTTCGCACAGATGTCATTTGCGGACAAACAAGGCATGATACTACCTCTTGACAGGTACCACATGAGGATGCAGTATGTATGTGACGTATCGTTTACCATTAGAGTTCCCTCAGTCACTACCAGCCGTGACCTGAAGTCATATCTAATGGCTCCCAACACCATGACGATAGGATATCCACGTGACCCTCCAAACTGTGGGTGAAGGGACCTCTCCCCCGGGTCGTCCCCAAGCTTGCGACGATCGTAAGCGTTGAACACAATGCGATGCCATTCATGATAAGAACATGGCTCCCCAGTGTCGTGGCACTAATCTAAAAGAAGCCGTTTGTTTGTGTTGGAGTATTAACGACAAAAAAATGGTTCAAATGGCTCTGAGCACTATGGGACTTAACATCTATGGTCATCAGTCCCCTAGAACTTAGAACTACTTAAACCTAACCAACCTAAGGACATCACACAACACACAGTCATCACAAGGCAGAGAAAATCCCTGACCCCGCCGGAAATCGAACCCGAGAACCCGGGCGCGGGAAGCGAGAACGCTACCGCACGACCACCAGCTGCGGACTATTAACGACAGCCCACGCAAAGCGACGGTACTGCTACAAGTGACCAGTGGTGGAGGATGACGCAGAATGTTTCAGGAAGTTCATTATTTGCTGTCGGAATGCCGACCGGAATCTTGACGACGATTATACCTGCCCTTACATTCCTACGCGGTTTAACATCGGACCACTGTCAGATTCGAAAGCACCACAAATGTGAATAATGCACACTTCGACCAGCCAGCCAAATAGAGGCCCGGCCGTTGTGGCCGAGCGGTTGTAGGCGCTTCAGTCTGGAAACGCGCTATCGCTACGGTCGCAGGTTCGAATCCTGCCTCGGGCATGGATGTGTGTGATGTCCTTAGGTTAGTTGGGTTTAAGTAGCTCTCAGTTATAGGGGACTGACGACCTCAGATGTTAAGTCCCATAGTGCTCAGAGCCATTTGAGCTATTTTTGAGCCAAATAGAGACCGGCAGTAAGGCCCCTTTCAAACTGTGTCAGTTGCTGATACCGCTGTCTCACACGAGTACCCAGCGTCTCCGTGTTCTCACATCCATCACTCAATATCAGACGCTGTTCATGTCTCTTATAGACGCTACCAGGTTTGGAAACAATGGTGAACGCGAAGAAACACTAATGCTTTCTGGGGGTCATTCTAACTGTCACAGAGAACTGCAACTTTAATCATTTATATATCCGACGATGGTGACTTCGTGTATGAAGTTGCCATCTCTTCTTTATGCTTCATCTTTTTGTCAGAATGTGTACAGGAGCTGGACAGAAGTATGGAAAAACAGTCTGAAATGCATTTTCGAACATAAATGCAGATGCCGGCCAAGCCTGCAGGTTGCACAGGTTACATCTGACCATGACCGTCACCTGAGCAATGTCCTCCACACGTTGCAAGTGTCAGTTGTGGTCTGAACAGTATTGTGTGCAACTGTGAGTGCACTGTGTTGGAGCTAAGGGAATCCGAACGTGGGCATGTCGTTGGTGTTCAGATGGTGGGTGCTTCCGTAAGCAACGTAGCCGAAATGTTTGGTGTTTTAAGAGGCATTGTGTCGAAGATTTATATCGCGTACAGGGAAAACAGAAAAACATCATCCACTAAGTCACAGTCTGTGTTGAGCGATCTTGACAGATGGTCACTGAAAAGGATTGCGACGATAAAATGAGAGACGTCAGCGCCAAAGTCACAGCAGAATTGAATGTTGCACTCTCGAACTCTGTCAGTACCAAACCCTGTCATCAGCAGGGAATTGCAGGTCGAGTTGGGATTCCGAAACCAATAGTCAATGCTGCAAATTATTGTAACAGGAGCAATGGAAGAATGTCAGTTGGCTAGGTGAGTCTTTTTTCACGCTTTTTCTAACTTGTGGCCGAGTTGACGTCCCCAACGGTGAAATGCGGCTAGGGTTCGGTGATAATTTGGGAAGCCATATCGTTCTATTCCATGGCCCCCATGCTTACTCTATAAATTACATTAATGTCAAGGATCATGTGAGCGTGTTCGCTGATCAGGTTCATCCCATGGTACAATGCGTGTTCCCCAATGGCGATGCTGTGTTCCAACACGACAGGTCCGTGTTCACGCAGCTCGCATCACCCAAGTACTGTTTTGTGAGCACGAGGATGGAGTTTCTCATTCTCCCGGGCACTACAGTCACTAGATATCTTTATTAATGGGCCTCGTAGTACTGGACTAGATATACAGGCTTAGTCTACGTCCATCTGAAACATCTATAGTACTTTGAGCTCTGACAATTATTCACAACGGCGCCACTATTATGCTTTTGTACGCATTCTACTTCGTCAGTTTACCTGATGTGACACATACACTACTGGCAGAATATGGAATCAGTGGGTTCAGGAGGGCAATACGGAACGCCGTGCTGGATCCCACAGGCCTCGTATCTTTAGCAGTCGAGATGACAGGCATCTTATGCGCATGGCTGTAACGGATCGTGCAGCCACGTCTCGATCCCTGAGTCAACAGATGGGGACGTTTGCAAGACAACAACCATCTGCACGAACAGTTCGACGACCTTTGCAAAGCATGGACTATCAGCTGTGGTTACCCTTGACGCTGCATCACAGACAGGAGCGCCTGCGATGGTGTTCTCAACGACGAACCTGGGTGCACGAATGGCAAACCTCATTTTTTCGGATGAATCCAGGTTCTGTTTACAGAATCATGATGGTCACATCCGTGTTTCGCGACATCGCGGTCAACGTACATTGGAAGTGTGTATTCGTCATCGCCATACTGGCGTATCACCCGGCGTGATGGTATGGGGTGCCATTGGTTACACGTCTCGGTCACCTCTTGTTCGCATTGACGGCACTTTGAATAGTGGACGTTACATTTCAGATGTGTTACGACCCGTGGCTCTACCCTTCATTCGATCCCTGCGAAACCCTACATTTCAGCAGGATAATGCACGACCGCATGTTGTAGGTCATGTACGGGTCTTTCTGGATACAGAAAATGTTCGACCGCTGCTCTGGCCAGCACATTCTCCAGATCTCTCGCCAACTGAAAATATCTGGTCAATGGTGGTCGAGCAACTGGCTCGTCAGAATACACCAGTCACTACTTTTGATGAACTGTGGTATCGTGTTGAAGCTGCATGGGCAGCTGTACCTGTACACGCCATCCAAGCTGTTTGACTCAATGCCCAGGCGTATCAAGGCCGTTATTACGGCCAGAGTTGATTGTTCTGGGTACTGATTTCTCAGGATCAATGCACCCAAATTGCGTGAAAATGTAATCACATGTCAGTTTTAGTATAATATATTTGTCCAATGAATACCCGTTTATCATCTGCATTTCTTCTTGGTGTAGCAATTTTAATGGCCAGTAGTGCATGTACTGCAAAGGTTACATCTGGAAGGCGCTCGTAAAAGTAATCCTGAAAATATCCGTATCGACGAATCTAATCACCTAAAGCATCTTCAGCCTGTAGACAACATACCTGCAGACTGAGAGCAGCATCACGTTGCGGAAGAGTGTCCAGCTGGAGAAGAGGCTGGAGACGCCGACGCCCTTCTCCTTGTGTCCGGCAGCCTCCCGGACGTTCTGAAGAGTCGCCGGCGGCAGGGTGCGGCCGTTGACACGCGCGATCTCTCGCAGCGACGCCAGGCAGCGCTCCTCCTCGCCCTGAGAAGCCAGCCACCGCGGAGACTCCGGGAACCACCTGCGTACACCTCACATCACGAATCTACTGTGCTGTGGTCATCTTACCCGCGCTTCATTGTTTTCCAGACGTCAGCAGTTACTTAAAACCAGTTGGGAGTGTTTTAGACTACACGATCAAAAAGTTGACGGAAATTGCGAAATCATTAGAAGCATCATTGCAGTGTCCTCTGAGTCTTTCGTGGTAGCATAAGCGAATAAAATATTCTACGACCACCGTCGTTGCGAATAAACGCCTCGAGTTTTCGACAGCTGCCTCCACCATCGTCAACAAGAAAAAAAAAAAAAAGCTACTGACCGCCGGAGCACGCGTCGTATTTGATTAGTCGGCGCCCCACAGTACGGAAGGAATGCTACAGGCTTGGCCTCTTCCGCCGAGTAACTATGCCCCCTTCGTCGCGGCACCAGATTCCGTTTGCAATTTCTCCCTTGCTGTATCCACTTCCTCTAAACGTGAGTCTTAAATGGTAAGTTCACACTGAAGATGGTCGCCGACGATTCTCTGTGAACCAACATGTTTAGGACTGCTTCCTTGCGTACGGGATGGTGAACACTACGAGGGGTTTTCCGTATTGATTTACACTTTAATTTTTTCCATAACTCATGCTGCATCATTTGGATGATCATTACACTTGCAAGTATGTAATACTTTGGTCTAATCTTAGGCGGCAGGACAATCCCCAGAAATGTAATCCCTGTGCAGTGCAGCCCATTTTGCCAACGGCTGTCATTGCGCGAGGGGACGACATGGAGTGTGAGCGTGAAGGATCGCACCGGACGACGTGTTTTCTGGGTAAACACTCAGTACATTTACAGGTGATTGGTGGTAGTGTGTGGAAAGTGTGCACTGTGACGAAAAGTGCTCTTGCAACAAGACAGCACTCGTTTCCATATGAGTCGAAAAACCGTGGCAGCCATCGTTGAAATAGGGTTCCAAGTTACTTCTACACCCACCACATTCTCCCGACTTGGCCCCTTGTGATGACCACCTATTCGGGCCTATGAAGAAACGTCTGCAGGGACATCATTTCGCAGACTTCCGGACCTGCGAGCGGCTGTCCTTTGGTGGGTGCAGCAGACTACAGGAAAGTAGTTCCAGGAAGCCCTCAATAGTTAAAGGGGCTAACTCAGGACAACACTGTGGGAAATCACCTGCAACCCCGTATGGGTACCAGCACTGTAAGTGTTGCAAGAGAACTGTAAGTGACGGTGTACGCTCTCCACACACTACCATCAATCGCCTGTGATTATCCGCAGTGTTTACACCCTCCTTCCACAGAAAGCACGTCGTCCAGTGAGGTCCTTGGTGTTCACGCCCCATGTCCTCCGTTCACATAACAACAGCAGTTGGGAAGATGGGCTGTATTGTGCAGGGATTACACGTTTAGTCATTGTGCTATCAAAAACGATTAGAGCGCAGTAGTACATGCTTTCAGTTATAATGATGAGCGAAATCGCACATCATGATTGATTGGAAAATACACTCATGTTCAGAAAAAAGACAGAACACTTTGAATGATTAGAAATAGGATGTTCATATTCACAGGATATGCACATTAGTATGTTCTGCAGAAATGATTAGCATTTGAATCATGTCGGCCCTCGGCTTTAAGGTCAACACTGATATCGCAGCTCAACACCAACTACTGGTAACATGTGCCTGTAGCTATAAACTGAAAGTGATGGATCGTTGTGACTTGTGCAGACGTGCAGGATGCCAAGCAGATGTATGCAAAATCCGTATCGTGAAGTCAGTGAGTATGAAAGAGGGCGTTGAGCATCCGCCCGGGAAATCGCTACTCGTGCGCGACGAAGTGTATTGGCAGTGCAACGGGTCTGTGCTGAATGGTTCGTGGAAGGACGAACACGAAGAGACGAGTAACGCCGCACCACCCAAACCACCCCCAAAGAATGTCGACACCTCATCGGAATGGCATTGCAGGACAGATCTGTGTCCTCATCAACTCTGATATATCAGTGGAACAATGAAATACATCGTACACCGCCAAGGGGTTACAGTCAGTCGCCGTTTATTACGGCATGGGTTATGTGCACATCGTCCACTTTTCCGCCTGCTTTTGACGAATGTGCAGAAACATGCTAGACGGCAATGGTGAAAGGAACGACGTCATTGGGAAAGGCATCAGGTAGTGTTTTCAGGCGAATCCAGGTTCTGTTTATTTAGAAATGGTGGCCGCATTTTGGTTCGCCGCAGAGTCGGGAAGCGGCATCACAGTTACTGCATTCGCACAAGACGTACAGCACCACATCATGGGCTTGTGGTGTAGTGTGTTATTGGGTACAACCACAAATCACAATTGGTGCGTGTCCAGGGCACTGTGACCAGTGTGACCTACGTGAAAGACATCCTGCGACCCGTAGCCATACCCTTTCTGCACAACACCCCTGATGACAATCTTCAACAATACAATGCACGACCACACGTTGCTGCATAAACACGTGCCTTCTTGATATCACAGGGTGTCAGCCTTTTGCCCTGGCCTGCCAGATCACCAGACTTGCCGCCAATCGAAAACGTGTGGGATATAGTGAAACAACGGGTGCAGTGCTGTGACTTAATGCCAACTACCAGAGATGAACTTTGGAACCAGGCGAATGCAGCATGGATGGCAATACCACAAGACGCCTTTCACGTCTTTTACCCGTCGATGACATCACGCATGGTACAAATTATCAGGGTCTATGGCGAACTCTGTGCCTATTTGGCCACAGGACTTAAGCTGAACCAAGGTGAATGAAATGCTACTCACTTCTGCAGAACATACTAATGTACATGTCCTGTGTATATAAACGTCCTATCTCTTGTCGTTAAAGGTGCTTTTTCTGAACTTGGGGGTGTATAAGTGTAAATCAATACGGAACGCCTTCGTAACTGCATACAGGTAACGGTCGGTGGGGACTGATTTTTAGCGCAATGAATTATCAAGCGTGGCTCCTGCCTTACGCTCAACTTACACGTCCAAGAACGGTAGCTTATCATCCCTCCCCATTTCGTCAGTAAATTTAATGTTGCAACAGACACTGTTATGTGTGCGACAAACTGCTGCAGTGCACTTTCACCATGAGGCCATACCGAAAGTGTCTTCAGTGCGCAATAGTAAGCCAGACGGACGCAAAATTGCAGATTTCAGATCTTTTTCCTCAAAATATGCTATGAGAAATTATCCCAAAAAGGCACGGGAGATCCAAACGGGCCACCTCTAAACTTCAGCCGTCCACTCGGAGCCCCGTCAGCATAGAAGCTCCATATGCCTGGTGGCGCCTTTGAAGTGGTTGAACACAAGAGAGAAAAGAAAAGTTCTTGATTTAACCAGACATGACGTCGAGATCAAGGAAACTTTTCGTTGCTACCTTGGTATAGGCGCCGCCCAAAAGCAAGTCTCGCGTCAGCTTATTCAGTTAAAATTTTTCTTCACAAAACTTCTTAAATCATTTGTCCATGTTTCGTTGAAGTGGATTAAGTGTAAGACGGTACTGACATTCCCTTCTTCCTTTTAGTCGATTTATCGCCAACGAAAGCGAAATTGATGGGCGTTTAAAGGAGTTTACTCCTTCAGTTTCGAGAGTTAGGAAATAGTCGACTAAACTGTAACGCGACCGTACTCTGTTTGAAGCTGATCACACGTAATGACCTTAAAACTATAATCACAAATTAAAACATCGAGGAAGGGTAGAATGTTGCTTTGTAAAGCACATGTTTCCCCTCAGCAAGCCAGTACAGCGTTCAGTTGTCGATCGAAGAGCAAAGTCTGTGGTATCTCCTCAAATTAATTCGAAACAGTGGCCTGGGTGTCACCAGTACAACCTGCAGCATAGGGCGTAGAACTGCGAGTGCGAACAGGTCTACTCCTGTTGCGGTATTCCAGGATCGAGCCAAATGTGTATATAAAGCTGTTCGGATTGTGACAGCTACCGAGAGGGATTGCGTAGTGAAGAAAGCATTCGACGTGCTTTGAGACGCAGCGGGATACAGTCCCCAACCGAAAATTCAAACTGAAATTTCCGTGGTTTCCCTACACCACTTCGAACTAATATCGCGATTGTTTCCTCGCAAAGGACACCGCCTAATTCATCCTCATTACTGTCATACCGGAGCTTCTATTCCGCCTCTAATGTGCTCATCGACAACGGAGCGTTAAATCCTGACATTCTTTCCTTTTCTCCCGTACGACTGTGCATCGAAAAAGGTAGTCATCCCTTGCCCTGCTCACATAGCTTGTGAGACAATCTTCTACATCCATTGACTTCAAAACGCAACGCTGTCGAGAAAGCAAATCCTGCACCAGCCGAAATGCCATGGTATGAGAAAACTTTGACCTGTAGACCGGCTGTTCTGCCACTTTCGGTCTCTCTCTCATTCCTATAACGCGTCTTCTGATATCGACGAGACGTACTGGCACTTGCCTGTTCTTTTCCGCTCTGTTCGAGAATTGTTCATCTCCAGTATGGTTGTGTTTATTGCTTAATTTTTTTTCGTCACTTATGGCCAACTTCGATTTCGTTGTTGTTGTCAACTGCGCCTTGTTGGACACAACGTACGTTTTGCTCTCCACGACATGGGGATTGCATAGTTCAGATGGCCTTTAAGAAATCTTAATAGTTAAATGCTCCTAGACGTACGGTATGCATTTATCCTGCACTCTCACTATTAGTGCTACTCATCTACCGCACTGGGCATAAAAATGACCTTTCCCATCAGACAAACAAGGAGAGAGGAAGATTAGGTCCGTCGACAACGAAGTCATCAGAGGCAGAGCTGAAGCTCGGATGGGTCAGGGATGGAGAAAGAGAGAGAGAGAGAGAGAGAGAGAGAGAGAGAGAGAGAGAGAGAGAGAGAGAGAGAGAGAGAGATGCTGCGTCCTCCAACAAACAATGCCAGATGATGATGATGATAATATTTCGTTTCTGGGGCGTTCAACTGCGTGGTTATTAGCGCCCGTTTTAATTCCCTGTCTTCTCACTGTCCAGTTTCGCTACTTTTCCCAAATGATGATGAAATGATGAGGACAACACAGACACCAATTCCCGGGAGAAGAAAATTTCCGACTCGGCCTGGAATCGAACCCGGGACTCGTGATCCAGAGGCAGCAACGAGTTGCGGACGAACCCTTCCTCCATTCACCTAGAGCGATCTACGGAACCTACGGAAAAACATACAGAATGTTACAAAATGATTCCGACCAACTTCGATGGGTTGTAGAGGGTGTCTTGGGGAACAAATTGAGGACAGGAACCAGTGTCTCGAAACGTCACCCGAGGATGCTACAGAGCGTCAAAGCTACAGGCGCCGACGCTCCCGCTAGGCCATGCCTTCGGCAGCCAACGTGACTTTGTATGGTGATGGACAGCAGGCGGAACGTCTCGCAGTAGACGTGCGTTGTATGTTATTCAGTGATCGCGATTGGTTGCTACGATCGCCAGTGAGAAGATGGAACCAGCTACTGCGTAGACAGGCCTTGCCTCCTAAGAATGTTCATATCCGCAATTGGCCTTTCTCTTAGAGCTCTCTAGAATCTCTAGTGTTTTGCGGTATGTAGGATGTAACAGAAATATACTGTCAGAGGGGACCAAACAGCAAATTCATTGGTCCCGTCGGATCAAACGAACCATCCCGGCATTTTCCTAACGTCAGCTGTTGCCATGTACACAGTTGGAGTTTGCGGCTACCAGCAGCGTTCAATCAATAACGGCAGAGGTTTCGAGAATTTGGCGCTTTTATTTAATTTGAAGGAAAGGAAACGTGAATGCAAAGAGAAGAGAAGGAAACACAATAGTATTTACTGTGACAGGCAATAAAAAACAAATTTCAAAAAGTAAACATTATTATTTATTCTATTTTTGCAAGTAAAATTAGAGAAGGTGTTCAAAATACCTGTATCCAGCTTTGTAGCATGCCTGACGTCTGCGTACCATTGACTGGCGGACTTGCTGAAAGAGACCTGGCATTTTCGACACGTAGTGTGGATCCTTGATACTGAGTCTTTTCACTGACTCCATTGCGGTTCCGCACACCGTATTCTTTGGATGAGCCCACAAGAAAACGTCCAACGGGATGAGATCAGGCGACTGACGCGGTGAAGCTGCAGGGCCACATCGACCAATCCAGCGATCTCCAGACTCAAATCTAGTTCTGGCAGCTAGACTGAAGTGTGCGGGTGCCCCATCGTGGTGGGATCACATTCATTGACAGACTACAAGTGGCAACTTCTCCAGAAATTCCGGCAGGACTTCTCGAACGAATGTCGTATAGCTATCGCCTGTGAGTCGAGGAGGAAGCATGTAGGTGCCAATAAAGTAACTGCATATCATGTTAGTCCATAATTTTATGGTAAACTGTCCTTGATGGCCTCGTTCGTGCGTGGCGTGAGGGTTCTCTTCCGTCCAAATATGATAACTGTTAGTATTGAATATACCCTCTCCGTTGAAGGGCGCCTCGTCCGTGAACAAAGTATGCGCAGTGTAATACTAGTGCATGGCGGAACGCTGGAAGAAACACTACCCGAAATACACACGTGGAACAGAATCATGGGTCATTAGTTCCTGTTCCTTCCGAAAATGGAAAGGGTGCCTTCCCTTTTGCGCTATGTGGTTGCTTTACAATGCGTGTGCCACAGTGCGAGTGACTGCGGATGGGTCTACGTCAAATCTCTATAATACGTCCGCTTCAGATCGTAGTGTGTCTATGCTACATACACGACCTCCACCGATTGGATGTCCTTTGAAACCAACTGTTTTACCAAGACGCTAAGGAATAGCAGCAAACGTAGAATGGCATGGCTGATGCCTATTTCTATCGCTTTGCTCGTGAACGCGTAAAGCTTTGTGCCAATTTTCTACTGCCTCAACATAAACGAAATGCATGTCATGCTACTCGGATCAAGCGAAGTTCTCCACGATGCGGCATATCAGCATGAGACAAACTGCGAATGATCGCAGTGTTTTTACGACATATGTTTGTCTTTCCCCTCTGCTGCCATTGCTTTACCGGTCTCTACGAAGATGTTCCGACAGGCGTGGACGCGTTCGGTGACATCTAACGTCCAGAATGCTGTCACGACATTGCTAGATCTTCCGCCTGCGGTCCGTCAGCACACAGGCTCGCATTTGCCGCCGAAGGGGTAGCCTAGCGACAGGCGCCGGCCTCTGCAACTTCAACGTTCTGTAGCGTCGTTGGATGACGTCTCTGGACACGGGTTGCTATCCTCAGTTTGTTCATCAACACACCCTCTACAACCTCTCGAAGTTTGTCGGTCTCGTTTAGTAACATCTTGTATATCTGGGTTCTTTCCATTTCCCAGACAGGAAACCCTTGGTGGGTGAAAATCGTTTATTCCGATCGCTTATTCACGTTTTTCGCTAGCAGCTTACTAATCCAAAGATGTAAAGCAAAATTTGTCGTGAAGAAAAGGTACATGATGACAAAAGTCCGCTTTGTGTGTTTCAGAAGCCATTTTTTAATTTCACACTGGAGTACTTAAGACTGTAAAGAAATAATTAAAAAATATCAATTCTGTCCTGTAATCAAAAATATATTTCCTTTTCTCAACTTTAGAAAAAATTATGAGAAACTAGGCCCAAAGTAGTAAAAACCTAAAATATTACTTACTTCCAGAGTAGTATCGCGAAGCCCAAAGGAGCTGATGTGATTATCATGAAGGGCACCCAGTCGCGACACGCCCACGCTATCATGGGCATGCCCATCATCCCAAGGGTCCAGCCAACGCACTGCAGCATTGCGACGAAGCCTTTAGTCTCTTCGTCGCTCACCTCCAAGCCTGCAAAAGAATACTGCGTCAGGTAAATATCACCAGAACTGTGCACTTTGGCAGTGCGTTCCTTGGACGAAATCTCGGGCCAAAATACTAGTTTGCTACTTTAGATCAGTGGTCATCGGGGTTTTTTGCCCAACTGCCAGTTCTGACATTGTGGGGCGGCATATCGAGCTGCATATGTACCGATCTTGTTGTTAATTGATACCTACATAAATTAGTACATTATGAGCCCACAATAGACTAGCTACAGTAAAGGAACGATAAGTTGCCCACCGACCCACAGCTACTACTCGTTAAAAGTCGTCATCATTCCAAACACTTCGTGTCGATTGCTCTCTGTTTCACATTGCTGCCACCCTCAGTGATCTAACAGTTGTGACGCTATAGTTGAGTAGCGAACCGGTATTTGTACTTCATTTCAGTACACTACTGAATATGGGACAAAAGTTTGATAAATGATTTAGATGTCAGTTATCTTCTATTCACTGCGTTTTATTGCAACATCTTTAATTACTTTGATGTTCCTTGCCGCAAGTAAGCACCGCATTTGAAAATGACCGACTCTGTAATGGGCGTTCACGAATCCATGTTAGTACAGTGTCAAAATTTATACCATAGGAGATCATAGATACCAATTGCGTACGTCAGTATGCGTTATAGTGCAAGTGGAAGATTAGGGATAGTAAACCTTCCCTAGTGGATGTACGCCATTACTAAAATGATCAGCCAGGGCTTACCATAAACTGCGAAAAACATATCTACTAGTGAAGGTGAACCATCACTGTACTCGGCTAGGGTAAGTGTACAGTAGCATATTAAAATGAAGGTGTACCATCGCTGTTCTCGGGTTATTAACATTGCGTCCTACAGTGCTACCACGCATCAGCAGAATGTAATTGTCGTCAGTTCGTTATTGTTATGTCATACAGCAGTGTACTTATGATTGGCAGTAATGCAGTTACTGTTTACATCAGTGCACCTGTGGTTGGCAGTAGGTCAGTTACGGTTCACATCAGTGGAGCTATAGTTGAATCAGTGAAGTTCTACGAACATCTTAGAGTGGAATGGGGAAATCTGAGTTATAATTCTGTCTTAATGGACGGAGAAATGTACGAGTCACATATCAGCAAGGATCAATCACTAAAGTCTGGACGGCAGAGGGACGGCAACGACTATAAGTTTTTGAAAATATATGAAGGACTGAAAGTGAATGGAGTAACCAAATTAATACAACCTGTAACTGAAGAAGGTAAGATTAAAAATTATGTTTTTGATGAAGAACTGTATGATATTCTGCATGATGCTCATGTAATGATTGGTCACGGTGGACGCGACCGAATGATGAAATGATTGAAGTCAGAATTCTATAATATTAAGACCAGAGATGTCCAAATTTACCTTAATTTGTATGAGCCTTGTTTACAGAAGCAAAAAGGTCAGAGAAAAGGAATAATAGTGAAACCAATGCTGTTCAAGGAGCTAAATCCAGATGTCAAGTTGATCTCATCGACTTCCAATCGCAACCAGATGGAGATTACAAATTCTTAATGGTTTATCAGGACCATCTCACTAAATTCGTTGTTCTCTGCCCACTGAAATCCAAAACAGCTGAAGAGGTATGCGATAACATTATTGACATTTTTACGTTGTTAGGCGCTCCCTCAGTATTGCATTCTGACAATGGTAGAGTTTGTCAACAAAATAATGAGCAGCTTAAATGAACCGTGGCCCAATATTGGGATAGTCCACGCTAAACCTAGACACAGTCAGAGACAAGGCAGGGTAGATCGTGCAAATCGAGACATAGAAAATGTGCAAACTACGTGGATGCAGGAGCACAACACCGCGGAGTGTAGCCGTGCATTAAGATTTGAGCAGCTAATGAAGAAAAGGGGTGAACATTTTGGAATTAAAAGATCTCCGTACGAAGTAATGTTCGGCTGCCGTCCTAAACATGGTCTGTCTTCAACAAGTTTACCTCCTAAAGAAATGATGAAGGTTCACTCTGAGGATGACCTTGAAAATATAATTAATCAATTAAATGTTATCAGTGAGACAGGTACTGAAACGTTGCAGGATAATGATCACTGTAAATCTCCATTGCAAGAGAATAACATGCAAACAGGAACAGAGGTTGAGAACAGAGAGAAAGTATTCCAGATAATAATGACTACAGCCTGACATTTTGACGAGTCAACTCGTGCTATTAGAAATGGCAGAACTGAAGCGTACAAGTGCTTAGAAGAACAAGTGCAAAGAATGCGGCAGTGTTCAGATCGCTGCTTCCCAGTACTAGAAAACGACTGCGCTGTGAGAGTTCCAGTTCCCGACTTCGATAGAGGAAGAGGAGATGTTAGGTCGATCTTGGGTGTCGTCCTCGAGACAAACAGCCGATTTCTTCTATCGAATCGGGACGATAGATGGTGTCCTGAACCAACTGTAAGCACGGTAATAAATTTTTTGTTTTTAAATAACTATGGAAGAGACAATACGACGTGCCACTGTGACTACAACTACAACATATTGTTTCAGGTCCCAGTTCAGTACTTGCTCTCTAAGAATAATCTCAAAGGAGTTAGTTTCAGCAGAGAAAACTGTTGCCCTGAGGACAGTTGCGACGTCTCAGTCGATGGGAAGCGGCAGGGGTTCTTCAAATGCAACTGCCAGCAAAAATGTCAGTCTCTGAGATGCTTTTGCAAAAACAAAAATGTGTTGCGCAACTCAAAGTGCCGTGGTGCACGTCCTTGTTGCAATAAATGAATTTTACATAATATTACTATGTTTTCAAACTACAGGTGATAAATGCAACTTTCGAAGTAGGACTATTTCGTTATTGCAATCATGGTTCACATTCCTCACCTCTTGGCAGAGAAGACATACATTCACTATTGATAGTGCACTATCCCTAGTCAATGTGTATTGTTTGACAGAACTGGAGTCAGTAGTCCACTTTCACTAAATGGACCAGTGAAGGTGCACTATCACCAGTGATGGTATACTTTCTCTGAAACTTCTGTTTCCATTATGACATATGGACTGGAAGATAAACAGTGAAACGTTTCTCCTCTCACATTCTCCAACCCTCTAGTGGCCGCCCTACTTAGCCATCTGCGTTATCATGGCCAGTAAATGTACATCCTTAAGCATCTCTTAACGTTAGTTGACATTTTTTGATTGGGTTGTTAGTTGCTACATGAATGTTACTACAAAATGCGACTAAGAACCGCGGGAAGGAAGAACTCTTGATTCGGGGCGCAATGATAAGTTGCACAACTCACTGTTAGCCCATGGACGCGAGATATGATAAACAAATGAATACAGAAATAGTTCTCTTTTTTGTTACAGGAACATAAAGTGGCGCTGCTCCGTGCCCAATTTATGTTTGACACAGCATGTATGTTTTCTCATGGTTGAGGTAGAGCATACAAGAATACGACCATTTTATTTGCACTGGACGAAATGTGTATGTTTTTTCATGTGGCACGGGCTATATTCCTTCTCTAATGGAACACATTTGAAATTCTGCACTTTGTATCAACTGATTTTCGTCTTACACCCTCCACAGTGTTACGCCACAGGGTAGTATCGCCGGCGGACACTAAACATTCGTCCAAGCTCTACCTTGGAAGCTCCTGGAAGTCGAACCGCCTCTGTCAATATCCAGTAGACTGTCGGCTAGGGGGAACTGCTGAGTGAGTTACAGAAATCACGGAAGTTATTGCAGCAAGAAGAAACGACCGAGCGCCCAAGTCTGCAAGTGAAGCATAATGACATCATGGAAGCCAAGAGATACCGTCATATTACTGAGAAAAGCAGAGTAAGACTAGGTACAACACAATACATATTCAGTTGCCGAGCCGGCAGAAAAGAGCCTCTGAAAGTTGAAGCTGCAAAAGTCTGAAGCCACTAGGAGAGCTGTCCGCCCCGATAGCTGAGTTGTCAGCGTGACGGATTGCCGTCCTACGAGCCCGGTGAGACGTAGCGCCGTATACCGATCCTGCCTTGGAGGCGGTTGAGTGGGAGACGTGTCTCAGAGCTGGACAGCGACAGATGGTGACGCGAGACAGGACGCGCACGTAGTTTATGTATCAGCCGATAGAGGACAGTATTGGATAGGGGACTGTGATTTTAGTTTCGATTGTGCCCACTAGAGTGCACTAAAGTAATAGAATGTTTTTCATAAACTGTTCTAGTATTTTCATAAAGTGTTATTATGTCTTTTTGTGTATGTAAAATGTTATAAATATGTTTTAGCAGTGTGAATGATGCGTGAGTGTGGTTTAAGGTTAATATGAAGATAAGTGTTTAACGACTTATGTAGTAGGATTTAGTGTGGGAACATTTCGAAGAAGTATGGATATGGACAAAGGGGATTTTTGTAGAATCGATTTGTAAAGTAAGTTTATGGTAAAGGGAAAGTTAATTCAGGTATAAATAACAGTAATAAATAACTTTATGCATAAGCAAAACTTCAGCATATTAGATAATTACGTCGGTAAAAAGTGCAGTCGGTAGGTTTACTATTTTGCGATTGGTTATTGATGAAAAGCGCGGATTGACGCGGGAGAAAGTTGTTTTGCTATTGGCTGTTGAGTAAACTGACCAATGGGAAAGCAATATTCTTCGCACGCCTTTTTCTGCCGGTAGAGAAGACTTAGAGTATTGTAGAGAGGAGTGGGAGCATAGTCATGAAACAGTTCGGACGTGTGTCGTAGTCGTTCCGATGGAAACGATAAGTTACCGGATCTAGCAGTGTTTCATTCATCGAAAGTGTGGTAAAGTGGCGGCATAATTATTCCGATGGGCGTGTAGAAGTTTCGAAATTTTTAAGTGAATTTTGTGACGAGTAAAGACATATATTCCGAGTGGCGTATTGAGCAGGTCAGTGGCTAAAAACTGTGACTGTATTAGGTACCGACAGACTTAATATTTGGTGAGTATTCTCAATCAAAAACAATCAGTATTTTTGTAGCTATTACGTTTTCGGGAAATGCAACACCATAAACTTGCTAATGTGAGTGAAAGGGATTGTGAGTGACTGTGTTAAGACTAGCACGGGCTTGGCAGTGATACTTGTTCACCTAAGTTTCAGAATATGGTAACTGAGGACAAAAATTTCAACCTTCCATTTCGTGTGAAAACTTTCTCCCGAAACGTAGATTAGTGACTTTAATTGCAGCCTGGTTCACGTCGAAGTACAGTAGGTTTCGCTCGGCTTCCCTACTGATGATATGCTGAGACAATGTTCACAGGTAGGTGCAGGTTCGTCGTAAAGGGACGGAAAGAACCGCGCCACCGCACCGGGTTCGATTCCCGGTTGGGTCTGTGATTTTCTCCGCTCAGGGACTGGGCGTTGTGCTGTCTTCATCATCATTTCATCCCCATCCGTCACGCAGGTCCCCCAATGTTGCGTCGAATGTACTAAGACCTGCACCAAGGAGGCCGGACCTGCCCCGCAAGGGGCCTCCCAGCCAATGACGCCAAACGCTCATTTCCACTAGGAGAGCTGACAGCGAGGGAAAACCAAGGACACGTGATGTCTTTGTTATCCGCACCGCCGCAGAGCACACGGGAAGCGCCAACTTATATACCCCTTTCTTCTTAACAAACGACTGATTGCTGAGTGCTGATTGCCGACTTCCCACTGCGTAGTGTCAGCTGCAGCTGTCCAGTGAGAGGGGAGGCTATGGAGCTCGACCCTCGGCACGCCTAGCTGTCTTCGATCATCTATGAAACCACGATTCCGGGTGGAAGGGCGCTGTCGCTGCCAGCTGCATTGCGAAATTCTGATGCAACATTGATGGGGTGCGGAAGCCACCATCACCCTGTAGGCTTGCTGGAGACTTGACCTGCGTGACCAGGACGCTGTCCACCATCCGCCTTCGAGAGGTCGAGCACTTCTGCTGCTCATCACGTTCCTGTGTCAGACAACGACGCTGCCAGCTACAGTCTCCTAAACGGGGCTGAGAGCCGACACCTGCTTGCCAGCGAGTACTTCATTTGGATTTTGGGCCTGACTCCTGAGTGCAAGTCTTCGCCATCAACGAGTGCAGTTTGGAGATCGACTCATAGAGCTAGAGGCCCTCGGAATTCGCTGGTCAAGAGCCGCCCAGTGGCGTAGCAGAAGCCACCCAAGGCTTTGCTGCACTAGCGGTACTACAAGTCTAGCGCCCACCGTCCTTCTGCCCCTGATGAGGCGCTGCTCCGACGGCCTGGCTGAGGCATGGTGCCTTGGAAGCACAATCCTGTACTGCTGCCTGATAAATGTATTATTGTCAATGATGTTTTCTTGGCGCTTTCGAGTGTGACTAGGTCCTCACTACCGCATCCAGCCTGGCTCTCTTCTGAAGACTATAGGAGTCTGGGACCGGACTCTTCTAACAGTCTCACGAAACACTGCTTCATTAAAGGGCATGTGATCCTGACGATTTGTCATTCCGCCTCATCATTGCTACTTTACAGCAGCAAGATCGTGCACTTATCTCCTGTGCTAACAATAAGTCACGACCAGCCTTACACTGCTGCAAGCTTCAGCAAGAGAGAACGAGGCGACGGTATGAAGTGACCTCAGCGGCACAGTTCTCGGGCTCGTCATACTCACAGGACTACAGCCGGAACAAAGCACTGACGAAACATCGAGCCTTGACTTGTGAAATATGCAACCCGCAACATTAGTGTCGTTCTCGCTCTGTTTCTGATCTTTAACAGAAAAGTCCATTCTGCTACTTATGCAGAAGAAGACTCGCCTGAAAACACGATGCGTGGTGACACGCCCGTGTTCAGTGTTACCCGTCTTCCCGCAGACAAGCCATTTTCTTCGCTCAAGGAATGTGATATAGCTCTACGATCCCTCAGGGGTGAGCTAACTTGGCTCGGTAGTGTTTGTCAAATGAGACAATCGCGCATGACGCTGAGCCTCATAAACCCATCTGCTCTGTATTCCTTGTCGAGTTCTGACACAACAGAATGTTTCTACTTAATAAACGAAGTATAACACATTATTCTCACAGACCATTGCCATTCAAATGTTATTTCTGAATGAGGAAACTACTGCACAATCTTTCCTTAGAATGGGAGAACATTAATAAGGTCGACAAACTGGAGAGACGGATTCCTGACTAGAAATAGAGGAAAAAAGGTCCTATAAACATGTGTTCGGAAATGCATCGTTGCTGTGGTAGATGGCACTGACGAATGAAAGTTTCTCAGACCATGTGCTGTGTGTTTCTTATGGGTTGCAGGCTGTGTGATTGAGGCAACATATTGTAAGCAGAAGAATGGTCCGGCATTCATGTTGGGAACAAACCGAGATGGTGATTGTGTACGGCCAAGCAGCTGGAAACGGCCGAGAGGCAGAAACTAGCCCTCCAAATCTGGTGTACGCACAGTTCGTCTGTCCGAAAGGATCCATGATCACAGAAACGCCCAAAAAGGGCTTGAAATGTTGTGTGATGTGGCTGGTGTCTGTGAGAGTATTTGTTTTGCCACAGCCGTGCTGCATCTTGACCGTTTCCATCTGCTTGGCTGTACACAAACACCATCTTGGCTTGTTTTCGACATGAATATCGGGCCCTCCTGCTGCTTACAGTACTCTGCATCAATCAAACAACTTCCAACACACAAGAAAGGCGCGGCAGGTTGTCAGAGGAACTTTTATTCGTCAGCGCCATCTACCGTGGCGCATGTTCATAGACCTGTCTTCCTTAATTTCCAGTCGGGAATCAGTCTCTGCAGTTGGTCGCTTTTATTAATGTTAACTCTGTAAACGAAACATAAATGGCGTTACTTCTATCTACTTTGAGCGACTGCGCTGAAATGCTAATCATTTGCACATCCAGACGTCTAGTACACTTCAATCCAATTTGAAATCTGTTGCATGCTGACATAATTGCATTGCACTTTTAATGAGCAGCAGAATAATTAATCAGTTGCATCTCGGGAGGTACTCTGATAGGATACCGCCCTTCGATTGTGCCATTCCAGCTCTAATCGAAGCACTAGGTTTTCAGGTGCCAGCCAGCCAGCCAGCCAGCCAGCCGAGCAGCAGCGGTCCAGCCAAGCAGCAGCGGTCCAGCCGAGCAGCAGCGGTCCAGCCGACCAGCAGCGGTCCAGTCGAGCAGCAGCGGTCCAACCGAGCAGCAGCGGTCCAGCCGAGCACCAGCAGCAGCAGCAGTCCCAGCCACCAGCAGCGATCCCGGCCAGCAGCAGCGGTCCCAGCCGGCAGCAGCGGTCCAGCCAGCAGCAGCGGTCCAGCCAGTCAGCCCTCCAGCAGCACCGGCAGCAGCAGTGGCAGCAGTGGCAGCAGCAGCAGCAGCAGTAGCGACAGCAGAGGCCCCGGCCCTGTCCGCAGCAGCAGCAGCAGCTGTGGCGTTCCTGCCAGCCGTCGCCGTCGCCAGCACCAGCAGCATGGGACTCTGGTCTTCGTCCATCTTTGTCCGTCTTCATCCAGCTTCGTCCATCTTCATCCGTCTTTGTCCATCTTCGTCCGTCTTCGTCAGTCCCCAGTTTTTTTCTCTCCTTTTCGTCCTGTGCTTTTTTGTTTATCCCTGTCGTCATGTCAGCCCCCACCACCACTGCCACTACTACCATCATTGCCATTGTGTACATGTCGCCCTCCGCCGCCACCACCACCATTACATGGTGTACCCAGTCACACCCCCCTCTTTCCATCCCTCCTCTTCTCACTCTCCCTTCGCCCTCGCCCTTTGTTGCCCCCTCTCCAGCTTCTTCCTCCCGCTCCTCTCCCTCTGATCCGTTCCCCCCACTCCCCCAGCCGGTCACTGCAGCTCCAGCTAGGGCGGTGACCCGTCGGGCCACTGACCATGCCCAACTCTCCCCATCGCCTTCGCCATCACCGCCATCACCATCGCCATCGCCGTCGCCTTCACCGTCACCATCTCTGGTGCAGGGACCTGCCCCTTCCCACCACCTCCCTATAGCTGCCGTCCCTCATGTCATCACCCACACTTCTGCCGCCATTAAACGCCCTAGTGGCACCACCACCTCCTCCGCTCCCAAAAAGGCCCCACCCCATCCTCCTCCCCCCCCCCCCAGGATTCCATGTATATCTCCCCGCCTGGCCCTGCTCCCTCCGCCTCCTCCTCCTCCTCCTCCCCCCATCTTTATACAAATACCTCCTCTCCCGTCCCAATCCTTCCCTTCTCGAGGCCTGTAATCTCTCCCTCCTCCTCCGCCAACATATCCCTGGTGCCCCCATCTCCTTCCTCACTCCCAGACGGGATTCCGTTCTCATCTCCTCCTGCAGCCCCACCCTCCATACTGACATCCTCTCCACCTTCCCATCATCCGTTTTGGCCCCAACGCCTCCCTCACCCCTGCTCCTTCTCCATCTCCTACCCGCCAACCCCAACCCCCGCATCGCCCGTCGACCCTCACCACCGTGATCACTCGGCTTAGTCCGACGATCACGGAGGAGGAGGTGTTGGCGGAGCCCAAGACGCATCCCACACTGGAGTTGCAGGCGGTCCGCCGCATTTTTAACTCGGCCGGCCCCGCCCGCCTTATGCGGGTTTTCTCCGAGGGCGCCCCCTCCATTGACTGTCTCCTGAAGGAGGGTGCCCTCCTCTTCAACCAGCGCTATAAGGTCGACCCCTACCCTTCCCCTCCTTCATCCCTGCGCTGCCAGAGGTGTCTGCGCTATAACGCACACCCAACAGCCGAGTGCCGCGAGGCCCCTACTGCCCACACTGTAGGCAAGCACACTTCCTCTGGCAGTGCCCTAACCTTCAATCCCCTCTCTCTTGTAATACCTACAATCTCCCCCATCCCACCTACTCCCAAAATTGTAAGGCCCGACCCCCTCCGACCACTCCTGAACTCACCATCCCTGTCTGTCCTGTGGACGCCCCCACACCTCCTGGCAATTCCCTTTGTCCCCCCCCCCCCCGCTGAGGACATCATCAGGTTCCTCACCATTGTCCTACAAAACGTCCACCCTTTCCAGCGCACTCACACCCTCCAACAGGTCTCCCTCGCCGCCCATTCCGTCTTCCACCTAAAAATGTATGCAACCTACTCCCACAACCAGGCCCATTTCACCTTCTCCCATCTTGACACCCTCATCTAAATCCCTGTCATGGCGCATCAGCACCATATCCTGTTCAACAACATCCGTTCCCTTCCTGCCAACAAGAACCTCTTCATGCACACCCTTGCAACCCACCACGTGGATGCCTTCCTCCTCAATGAAACCTTCCTCCAACCCCAGCACACCGTCCACACTTCACCCTACCTTCTCCACCGCTCTGTTAATCCCCTCCCGATTGCGCGTGGCGGAGTTGCCATTGGCCACCACTGCCAGATCCCGGTTCGGCTCCAACCTCTCCTTCCCGACCCCACCGAACACCTGATCCTTAGTCTCTTCTTCCCCGGCCTTACCATCACCTGCGCCACCATCTATGTCCGCCCTAACACCCCTATTCATTTCGACTTCCTCTCCCACATTGATCATACCTTCTCCCACATGATCGCCGCCGACCTCAACATCCACAGTCGCTCCACCACCCAGTTAAGACGGTGGCATTGGTTCCTCTCCACCCTCCAAGGTGACCTCGCCCTCATTCCCCAGCACACCCGCCCCGAATCCAACTCCACTCCCGATGTCATCCTCTCCTCCCCAAACCTCCTTGGCCGCATAGCGGTGGATGTCCTGGACCCCATTGGTAGTGACCATCTCCCTGTCCTCACCATTTCAGATGGTCATCGCCCCCGCCCTGACCCTCGTGATGACCCTCCCCCGAAGTATGTCCATGATTATTCTCGTGCCAACTGGAATGCCTACTGGGATACCCTCTCCCCCAAGTCGAAGGCCACCCCTTCACCTACCACCACCCTGACGATGTTACCCATGCCACCTCCTTTCTCCAGCAGACCTTGTCTGAGGCTGTGGAGGCCCACGTCCCTAGTGTCGCCATCCACCCCCACCGTCCTACCTTACCCCCACAGGCTGTCCTCCTCCTCCATGAATCCCACCGTCTCTACCATGCCTTCATCCACATGCGTGACCCGGACACACTACGACGCCACCAGCAACTCCAGTGACACATCCGAAACTTGCTCACGGCTAAGAAACGCCGGGACTGGCGACAGACATGCACCCGTTTAAACGCTACCCTACCTATAAACTCGTCCAATTTCTGGTCAGCCTTCCGTCGCCTTACCGGTACTAAACCCTCCCCGTACTATCCTCTTCTCCATGATGATCACCCCTTTCCTGACCCCCTTAGTAAGGCCAATCACTTTGCCTCCTACCTTTCCGATGTCTTTTCCATCCCCAATGATCCCCAGTTCGATTACTCCCTCTTCCCGGATGTCCGCGATCGTACTGACACCTCTGTCCCACCCCTCGCGCCTGTTTTCCAGTACTTGGACAACATTGCACACGTGGAACTCAATGCCCCTATCACTACACAGGATCTCGTTGCTACACTCCGCACAAAACGCAACACTGCTCCTGGTCACGTATCACGTCACCTACCACCATCTTCGTGAAGCTCCTGTCTCTTTCCTCTCCACCCTGGCCAGGCTCTACAATGTAGTCCTGTCCACCGGCTACTACCCCGACCTGTGGAAAACCTCCCATATCCTGATGTTCCTTAAACCCAGTGAACTGCCATCCGCCATCTCCTCCTACCATCCCATCAGCCTGCCCTCGTTCTTCAGCAAGGTCCTGGAATCCATCCTCACCCGATGCATCCACCAGCATCTCCACCAGCACCGCCTCCTTCCCGTTACCCAATGTGGCTTTTGACAGTCCTGCTCTTCTGATGACCTTCTCCTCTACCTCACTCATCTCCTTTATCAACAGCTAAATTCCCGTTGCTCCACAATCTTCCTCTCCTTGGACCTCGAACGTGCCTATGACCGCGTATGGCATTCCGGTCTCCTCTTCAAGCTCCAAACCTTCGCCCTTCCCATTAACTACGTCGGTCTGATTGGGTCCTTTCCCTCCCACCATCCTTCCTACATCACCATCCATAACATGGATTCCTACACCATTTTTCCTTCCGCTGGTGTGCCCCAAGGCTCCGTCCTCTCCCCCCTTCTGTACATTTTGTATACAACGGACATGCCGCCGCCGTCACCCCCTGTCCACCTTCTCCAGTTTGCCGATGACACCGCCTTCCTTGCCCTCGCCTCCACCCTGCAGCATTCCCAACAACTTCTCCAATCCCATCTTGACCGGTTCACTGCTTGGTGCAACCAGTGGTTGCTCAAGGTCAATCCCTCCAAAACCCAGGCGATCATTGTAGGCAAAACCACCCCTTCCTTCCGCCTCCTTGAATTCTATCTCATCATCTATGGCCGTCCTATCGCTCTGACCCCCACCCTTAAGTACCTTGGTGTCACCCTCGACCATCGCCTCTCCTGGACCCCCTATCTCCGGACAATCCAAGCCATGGCACACTCCCGACTCCATCTCCTCAAGCTCCTTTCCGGCCGTACGTGGGGTCTGGACCCCTCCACCATCCTCCACACCTATAAATCCCTCATCCGCCCTATCCTCTGTTACGCCCATCCTGCCTGGATCTCTGCCCCCCCCCCTACCTTTTAAAAATACCTTCAGATCCTTGAACGCCATGCTCTCCGCCTCGCCTATTGCATCCGTCTCCCCTCCCCCACGCGGATCCTGTATGACCTCATTCCGTTTCCCCGCCTCCTCCTTTTCCTTGAACGGATACGGATCCTGTACACCTCCCGAAAACTCGATCCTCCTCACCCGCTTGTCTCCCCCATCCTCTCCCACCCCCACCTGCTGCCGCGCCTGTATTCCCACATCCCACCCGGTCTCCATCTCTTCACCCTCCTTACCCTCTCCCAAGGTGGCTTCCGCCAGCTGCCCCTCCCTGATGATGTCCTCCTCCCCTCCATATACCCCTCCTACCAACTTTGATGCTCCCTCCCTCTTCCTGTGTTTATTCCTTTGGGCACCCTCCCTCCCCCCTCCATTTCTCCCCACTACTCCCCCCGGGCTTCCCCTCCCCTGTCCCTCTACTCCTCCTCCCATCTCCTCAGCCATTGGCATCTTTGTTCTCCCCTCTCCACACCCCCCCCCCTCACCCTTCTACCCCTCTTGGCAGGTCCCCAGACTCGCACACACTACATGGACTTCCGCGCGCTGGAGATCATCGCCATCAGTGTCTCGTGTGTGCCGTCGTGTTTAGTGTTCAGTGTTCACCGTCGCACTCCATCGTTCACCTGTGCCATCGCCATCTTCAGTGTTTGTGTGTCGTGTCAACAGTTTGCAGTGTGGATTATCGTCGAGTGTGAACGGCTCCATGTTTGTCTTTATGTGTCTACTGCTTTATTGCCCACCGTTCTGTAACTTATGTGTATTCTCTCTGTTTTTTCTCATTGTGTATTCTACGGCTGAAGAGCAGCGTAGAATGCTGCTGACAGCCTGCCTGTTGTACAGGTTTTAAAATAACAATAAAGAAAAAAAATTAATCAGTATGTACTAACATGTCAGCTTAAGTACTTTTAAGACAAAATTAAGTGATTCTTTGTAAGTCATAGTTACTTAATTTTTCGAAGTTTATCAAAGTGCGTTGGTAATGAAGGACCAAGCAAGGCTCTGGAGTTATTAAGAAGGTACATGTGTATTTGGGTTGGGCAGGTTTCATGTCTTCAACCAGCCATCCTGATGTACGTTTTCTGTGCATTGCTTCAACCCCAATTTCACTAATATGATTTTAATCGTTACCGAATTCGGCTGTTCATCCTTCATGTTCAGAAACCATTTGCTCCTTAATACTTATGGTTTCTGGAGATGGTCACGTTTGACCAGATCCGTCACCGTTAAAGGTCTGCTCCTGTAGTTGTGTCTAGACGGAATACAAATTAACTTGGTTCAAATGGCTCTGAAACTATGGGACTTAACTTCAGAGGTCATCAGTCGCCTAGAACTTAGGACTACTTAAATCTAACTAACCTAAGGGCACCACACGCATCCATGCCCGAAGCAGGATTCGAACTTGCGACCATAGCGGCCGCGTGGTTCCAGATTGTAGCGCATAGAACCGCTCGGCCACTCTGGTCGACCAAATTAACATGTATCAGTCACTTTTCTCCATGGACAGGCTGTCGTTCCTCGGAAAAGGCCATGACCAACTTCCTGCCCTACGTTCGTACATCACGGGTATAGTCCGAACGGCGGAAGAAGAGTCCTTACCGTTAAAGTGGGTTTCAATGGGTTGCTACTCGCATCAATATAACCAATCACGTAACGGGATTTTGTGTACGTCTCCATGGGGACACCTCTGTGTTTCAGTAGATATCTAGACGATTACTGTTTTCAGTCACGCTTCGGTAGCGCCAGCAGCGTCTTGTGCATGGCAATTCAAAGCTGGCATTAGCGCTGCCAGCTGAAAGCACTCTTCTTTCGCGATTCAGAGCTCCATCTCTTTCGAGTATGATGTTAGTAGAACGTCGAGTCCTAGCTGTTCTTTCCATTTATAACAAAATAGGAGTTTTCAGGAAAGGTATGGGAAATTATTTCTTTAGGGCACTCGTACTGTACCATAACTAGCGCAGAAATTAGAAATTTGTGGTAAGGTCGGCTGCTGAGGGCATCGGTCCCTAACCGTACACGCTACTTAATCTAACTTAAACTACACTACTGGCCATTAAGATTGCAACACCACGAAGATGATGTGCTACAGACGCGAAATTTAACTGACAGGAAGAAGATGCTGTGATATGCAAATGATTAGCTTTTCAGAGCATTCACACAAGGTTGGTGCCGGTGGCGACACCTACAACGTGCTGACATGAGGAAAGTTTCCAACCGATTTCTCATACACAAACAGCAGTTGAACCGCATCGCCTGGTGAAACGTTGTTATGATGCCTTGTGTAAGGAGGAGAAATGCGTACCATCATGTTTCCGACTTTGATAAAGGTCGGATTGTAGCCTATCGCGATTGCGGTTTATCATAACACGACATTGCTGCTCGCGTTGGTCGAGATCCATCGACTGTTAGTAGAATATGGAATCGGTGGGTTCAGGAGGGTAATACGGAACGCCGCGCTGGATCCAAACGGCTTCGTATCACTAGCAGTCGAGATGACAGGCATCTTATGCGCATGGCTGTAACGGGTCGTGCAGCCACGTCTCGATCCCTGAGTCAACAGATGGGGACGTTTGCAAGACAACAACCATCTGCACGAACAGTTCGACGACGTTTGCAGCAGCATGGACTATCAGCTCGGAGACCGTGGCTGCTGTTACCCTTGACGCTGCATCACAGGCAGGAGCGCCTGCGATGGTGTACTCAACGACGAACCTGGGTGCACGAATGGCAAAACGTCATTTTTTCGGATGAATCCAGGTTCTGTTTACAGCATCATGATAGTCGCATCCGTGTTTGGCGACATCGCGGTGAACGCACATTTTAAGCATGTATTTATCATCGCCACACTGTCGTATCACCCGGCGTGATGGTTCGGGGTGCCATTGGTTACACGTCTCGGTCACCTCTTGTTCGCATTGATGGCACTTTGAACAGTGGACGTTACATTTCAAATGTGTTACGACCCGTGGCTCTACCCGTCATTCGAACCCTGCAAAACCCTACATTTCAGCAGGGTAATGTACGACCGCATGTTGTAGGTCCTGTACTGGCCTTTCTGGATACAGAAAATGTTCGACCGCTGCCCTGACCAGCACATTCTCCAGATCTTTCACCAAGTGAAAACGTATGGTCAATGGTGGCCAAGCAACTGGCTCGTCACAATACGCCAGTCACTACTCTTGATGAACTGTGGTATCGTGCTGAAGCTGCATGGGCAACTGTACCTGAACACGCTCTGTTTGACTCAATGCCCAGGCGTATCAAGGTCGTTATTACAGCCAGAGGTGGTTGTTCTGGGTACTGATTTCTCGGGATCTATGCATCCAAACTGCGTGAAAATGTAATCACATGTCAGTTCTAGTATAATATATTTGTCCAATGAATACCCATTTATCATCTGCATTTATTCTTGGTGTAACAGTTTTAATGGCCAGTAGTGTAACTTACGCTAAGGACAACACACACACACCCATGCCCGAGGGAGGACTCGAACCTCCTACGGGGCGAGCCTCGCGCAGCATGCAAGACGACCCAGACCACGCGGCTACCCCGCGCGGCTACTAGCACAGACTAACTAGCATAAGTTAAATAAAGGTGTTGTACGTACTGAACACGAGAGGTGCCTGGAAGGTGGCGGCATTGGTGGCGCTGGCGAGCAGAGTGACGGCGAAGAAGAGCGGGTAGATGGACGCCGTGCACGCCATCAGGCAGTGTGTCACAGCGGAAGACACCGCCGACAGGAAGAAGGTGGGCCGCCGGCCGTACCTGCGCCGCACAACACACACCTCCCTCAGCCGCAGCCGCTCACCGGCCTCACACAGGCGCTGCACATGTCTACCTTATATACTGGGTTAACACTAACTCTAACGATAAAATTTCGGAGGTTGTTCACAGATATTTTCTAAACATTTTCGTGTAAAAGATCTTTGGTCTCTTGTGGTTCGTTACAAAGCAGTAATGTAATTATGACTTGTTCTGTTTGTTACCCCGACAACTTTTGTCTCTCTCAATATATCTTCCCAAGAGTACAAAAGCCTGATTATGAAATCACTGAAGCGTGCAACACAAAACATAGAGTACTGTAACAATCCTCTGATGATAAACTGCTGCGACATCTTTGTCAGGAACAGCTGAGTACAGCGTCGTCGTAGCACTCTTCCTTTGCATCCATACATGCGATGCGAATCGACCAAATCTTCGTCAACAGATCTAGCCACACTACTGCGAATCACTGGTAACGTCCAACTCACATTCCGAATAAACAACAATTTTTGTTGCTGACAAGTCAGATATATGTACAGTATTTAACAATCATTTTCTGAGCATTGTTGGTGAATTAAATAAAAACTTGGTATCTACAGGAAATCATATAACTCCCTTGGAAAATGCCTTTCCAAGATAGATGTCTGAAAAATTCCTCTGTGATACTGACAAGGGGGAGATTGAGTCAATAACTAAATCACTGAAGACTGAGGACTCTCATGGATATGATGGAGTGCATAGCAGAATATTAAAGTACAGTGTTGCACATGTTAGCCCTATACTCCTATACTTAGTCATATTTGTAATTTTTACTTTAAGGATGGTCAGTTTCCTGAACGATTAAAGTACTCAGCAGTAAAGTCGCTTTATAAAAAGGGAGAAAGGGATAATGTAGACAATTTCAGGCCTGTTTCTATGCCATCAGTGTATTCTAAAATTATTGAAAAGGCTGTGTATGTAAGGATAATTGATCATTTTATATCACATAACTTGCTGTCAAATGCACAGTTTGGCCTTAGAAATCGTTTAACAACTGAAAATGCTATATTCTCTTTTCTCATTGAGGTTCTAGATGGATTAAACAAAAGGTTTTGAACGCTAGGCATATTTTTGGATTAAACTAAGGCGTTTGATTGTGTTGATCACAAAATATTGCTCCAGAAGTTAGACCATTACGGAATACGTGGAATAGCTCACAATTAGTTCACCTCTTATTTTAACAACAGACAGCAAAAGTGTTGAGAATGTGTGTAATGTGGGGTCTGAGGGGACGACAGTCAGATGTGGGGTGCCTCAGGGATCAGTGTTGGGGCCACTCCTGTACCTTATTTATATAAATGATACGCCCTCTAGTATAACAGATAATACTAAACTGTTTCTGTTTGCTGATGACACTAGCTTGGTAGTAAAGGATGTTATGTGCAACATTGGCTCTGTTTCAGATAGTGCAGTTCATGACAAGTTCATGGGTTGTAGAAAATAAACTAACGTTAAATCACAGTAAGACTCAGTTTTACAGTTGCTGACACACAATTCAACGAAACCTGACGTTTTAATTTCACAGAATGGGCATATGATTAGTGAAACTGTATATATATATATATATATATATATATATATATATATATATATATATATATATTCTTTACTGTCGTTTCTCGTTAACAATTTCAGTTTATTTCCAAGAATTAGCAGCTTTCACTCAGTTAATACTCGGCAGAAATCCAATCTGCATTTGGATTGAACTTCCTTAACCTTCGTGCAGAAAGGCGTGTGGTGTACTGCTGCACCCATTTTCAGTAGCTAGGACAAGAATTCTAAAATCTTAGTAGTAATCCATGCGCTTTCATATCGAAACTGAATGGTTGCCTCATGGGTCATTCCTTCTATTCTGTCGAGGAGTTCCTTGAAAAATTAAGTCGATTCTTATGTTATATTGTTGATTTTGTTTACTTAAACTTGACTTTTTTGGGGTTCATAAACATTTCATTTTATCTGTTATTACTTTTACGTTGTAATTTAATGTACTGACACGTTCCATGACTTTGCAGATTTGCTCTCAGTTTGGTCCTACGAAACTAGACGTGTAAATAAATAACAAACTGGCAACACTGAATGCAAGGTTGAGGGCGAACAGTAGAGCAAATAGCCAACTGAGGGTGAATGGAAGAGATTTTTTTCCAACAGAGTCGCAGTGAACATTCCATTGACGTTTCCTCTGTTGTGCAGATACTTTCAATAATAAGCAGATACATGTACGGATGGGAGTTGGTAGTCAAACGCAAACAACCCGAAACGGTTGCAAAAACAGACATAATGTCTGATGGGATAGCAGCAATCAGTGATTATACAATGTTACTTACAATCTGTCTTGATTGCAAAATTTTTATTCATACGACCGGTTTCGGTTCATCCAGAACCATTTGCAGATCTGATATTTCGGTTACAGGAGTAACCCGTCCAAATCCAACAACTTTCACATGCTGCCTCACATGTGATGAACCGAAACCGGTCATATGAATAAAAATTTTGCAATCGAGACGGATTATAAGTAACTCCGAAACGGGCCAACGCAGACTAAAGGTCTGCTTTCCCGAAATAGTCAGAAAATATCCCTGAGAAACCTCCGAAATTTCGTCAGTGGAGTTGGGGTTCACGTTGTACATACAGTGCCTCTATACAGCACATCATCGCACAACGCAGATTTCTTCCCAATACCGGCGTTTTTCTCTACCACTGAAATCACGTTACAACGAAAAAAACTTAATTGTACGGTTTCATGTATTTCGTATGGGAACAGCAGCCGCCATCACTGCTATTGGAGACTATCACCTGTACTCAAAACTCTTGTTTCGTGGTTGAAATTCACAGGATGATACAGTTTCCAATCATCTGTCTTTAATTTTGCTATTTGTACGTACAATACGTTATGAATTAAGATTTCAGCTTCAGAAATCCGTGTGATTGTCCATTCATGTCTTAATATGAAATTATTTAACCCTCTACTCAATAATGTGTTTTTTGTACAAACAGTGAAAATAGCGACAGATGGTTGTACTATGTCAAATATACATTACTGGCCATTAAAATTGCTACACCACGAAGATGACGTGCTACAGACGCGAAATTTAACCAACAGGAAGAAGAAGATGTGATATGGAAATGATTAGCTTTTCAGAGAATTCACACAAGGTTGGCGCCGGCGGCGTCCCTACAACGTGCTGACATGAGGAAAGTTTCCAACCGATTTCTCAAACACAAACAGCAGTTGACCGGCGTTGCTTTCCGACTTTGATAAAGGTTGGATTGTAGCCTATCGCGATTGCGGTTTATCGAATTGTAACATTGCTATTAGCGTTGGTCGAGATCCAATGACTGTTAGCAGAATATGGAATCTGTGGGTTCAGGAGGGTAATACGGAACGCCGTGCTGGATCCCAACGGCCTCGTATCACTAGCAGTCGAGATGACAGGCATTTTATCCGCATGGCCGTAACGAATCGGCATCTTATCCGCATGGCTGGAACGGATCGTGCGGCCACGTCTCGATCCCTGAGTCAACAGATGGGGACGTTTGCAAGACAACAACCATCTGCACGAACAGTTCGAAGGCGTTTGCAGCAACATGGATTATCAACTCGGAGACCATGGCTGCGGTTACCCTTGACGCTGCATCACAGACAGGAGCGGCTGCGATGGTGTACTCAATGACGAACCTGGGTGCACGAATGGCAAAACGTCATTTTTTCGGATGAATCCAGGTTCTATTAACAGCATCATGATGGTCGCATCCGTGTTTGGCGACATCGTGGTGAACGCACATTCGAAGCGTGTGTTCGTCATCGCCATACTGGCGTATCACTCGGCGTGATTGTATGGGGTGCCATTGGTTACACGTCTCGGTCACATCTTGTTCGCATTGATGTCACTTTGAACAGTGGACGTTACATTTGAGATGTGTTACGACGCGCAGCTCTACGCTTAATTCGATGCCTGCGAAACCCTACATTTCAGCAGGATAATGCACGGCCGCATGTTGTAGGTCCTGTACGGGCTTTTATGGATACAGAAAATGTTCCACTGCTGACCTGGCCAGCACATTCTCCAGGTCTCTCACCAATTGAAAACGTCTGGTCAATGGTAGCCGAGCAACTGGCTCGTCACAATACGTCAGTCACCACTCTTGATGAACTGTTGTATCGTGTTGAAGCTGCATGGACAGCTGTACCTGTACACTACATCCAAGCTCTGTTTGACTCAATGCCCAGGCGTATCAAAGCCGTTATTACGGCCAGAGGTGGTTGTTCTGGGTACTGATTTCTCGGGATCTATGCACCCAAATTGCGTGAAAATGTAATCACATGTCAGTTGTATAATATATTTGTCCAATGAATACCGGTTTATCATCTGCATTTATTCTTGGTGTAGCAATTTTAATGGCCAGTAGTGTAATCAGAAAAAATCCCTGAGAAACCTCCGAAATTTCGTCAGTGGGGTTCGGATGCACGTTGTACGTACAGTGCCTCTATACAGCACATCATCGCACAACGCAGATTTCTTCCCAATACCGGCGTTTTTCTCTACCACTGAAATCACGTTACAATGAGAAAAACTTAATTGTACGGTTTCATGTATTTCGTTTGGGAACAGCAGCCGCCATCACTGCTATTGGAGACTATCACCTGCACTCTAAACTCTTGTTTCGTGGTTGAAATTCACAGGATAATATAGTTTCCAATCAGTTGTCTTTAATTTTGCTATTTGTACCTACAATACGTTATGAATTAAGTTTTTTCTTCAGAAATCCGTGTGATTGTCCATTCATGTCTTAATATGGAATTATTTAACCCTCTACTCGATAATGTGTTTTTTGTACAAACAGTGAAAATAGCGACAGATGATTGTACACTACTGGCCATTAAAATTGCTACACCAAGAAGAAATGCAAATGATAAACCAGTATTCATTGGACAAATATATTATACTACAACTGACATACGATTACATTTTCACGCAGTTTGGTTGCATAGATCCTGAGAAATCAGTACCTAGAACAACCACCACTGGCCGTAATAACGGCCTTGATACGCCTGGGCATTGTGTCAAACAGAGCTTGGATGGCGTGTACAGGTACAGCTGCCCACGCAGCTTCAACACGATACCACAGTTCATCAAGAGTAGTGATTGGCGTATTGTGACGAGGCAGTTGCTCGACCACCATTGACCAGACGTTTTCAATTGGTGAGAGATCTGGTGAATGTGCTGGCCAGGGCAGCGGTCGAACATTTTCTGAATCCAGAAAGGTCCGTACAGGACCTGCAACGTGCGGTCATGCATTAGGGTTTCGCAGGAATCGAATGAAGGGTAGAGCCACGGGTCGTAACACATTTGAAATGTAACGTCCACTGTTCAATGTGCCGTCAATGCGAACAAGAGGTGACCGAGACGTGTAACCAATGGCACCCCGAACCATCACGCCGGGTGATACGCCAGTATGGCGATGATAAATACATGCTTAAAATGTGCGTTCACCGCGATGTCGCCAAACACGGATGCGACTATCATGATACTGTAAACAGAACCTGGATTCATCCGAATAAATGACGTTTTGCCATCCGTGCACCCAGGTTCGTCATTGAGTACACCATCGCAGGCGCTCCTGTCTGTGATGCAGCGTCAAAGGTAACCGCAGCCATGGTCTCCGAGCTGATAGTCCATGCTGCTGCAAACGTCGTCGAACTGTTCGTGCAGATGGTTGTTGTCTTGCAAACGTCCCCATCTGTTGACTCAGGGATCGAGACATGGCTGCACGATCCGTTACAGCCATGCGGATAAGATGCCTGTCATTTCGACTGCTAGTGATACGAGGCCATTGGGATCCAGCACGGCGTTCCGTATTACCCTCCTGAACCCACAGAGTCCATATTCTGCTAACAGTCATTGGATGTCGACCAATGCGAGCAGCAATGTCGCGATACGATAAACCGCAATCGCGATAGGCTACAATCCGGCCTTTATCATAGTCGGAAACGTGATGGTACGCATTTCTCCTCCTTACACGAGGCATCACAACAACGTTCCACCAGGCAACGCCGGTCTACTGCTGTTTGTGTATGAAAAATCGGTTGGAAACTTTCCTCATGTCAGCACGTTGTAGGTGTCGCCACCGGCGCCAACCTGGTGTGAACGCTCTGAAAAGCTAATCATTTGCATATTACAGCATAATCTTCCTGTCGGTTAAATTTCCCGTGTGTAGCACGTCATCTTCGTGGTGTAGCAATTTTAATGGCCAATAGTGTAGTATGTCAAATATAATATTAATAATTTCGACAGAACTCCCCTTCTTCCCTTTTTTTATTTTTATCTGTGTTGTGAAACAAATTTTGGTGTTCAGACGTAACTTCTCTGATTACTTCATTAAAGTTCTTTCATTGGCTAAAGCGGTCTTCAGCTAACAATACTTGAGAAACTTAACACGCTAAAGCTTCGAACAACAATATGATTAATGGAGAAACAAACTGACAGTAAATCTGACTTACAGGTCGCCCATGCGAGCGAAGGCGAAGGTGCCAACCACCTCTCCCAGCTGGCCGAAGGAAAGCACGTTGACGGCGCGCAGCCGGCGGTCGCACACCCAGTCCTCCTGCGATGGAGCCGTGCGCGAGAACCACGTGCGGTCGTAGTCCCAGCCCTGCTGGCAGGCCACAGGCTCCCCGCCGCTCGAGTTGAACATGAGGCACTGCTCGAACGAGCCGTTGTCCGCCCTCCTGCACAGTCGTCACCAGTCCGCATCACTTCTGCTTGTGTTGGCGGTGAGATACGTCATCAAGCGATTTTTGGACGGCTAATTGATGATGATATTTTACATTTACACTGAAGCGCCACAGAAACTGGTATAGGCATGCGTATTCAAATACACAGATATGTAAACAGGTAAAATACGGCTCTGCGGTCGGCAACGCCTATTTAGGGCAACTAGTGTCTAGCGCAATGGCAGGTTACGGGATTTAACTGAGTTTGAACGTGGTGTTATTGTCGGCGCACGAGCGGTGGGACACAGTTTCTCCGAGGTAGCGATGAGGCGGGGATTTTTCCGTACGACCATTTCACGAGTGCACTGTGAATATCAGAAATCCGGTAAAACATCAAATCTCCGACATCGCTGCGGCTGGAAAAAGATCCCGTAAAAACGGAACCAACGACGACGGAAGAGAATCGTTCAAAGTGACAAAACTGCAACGCTTCGGCAAACTGCTGCAGATTTCAATGCTGGCCCCATCAACAAGTGACAGCGTGCGAACCGTTCAACGGAACATCACCGACGTGAGGTTTCCGAGCCAAAGGCACTCTTGTGTACCGTTGATGACTGCAGGACACAAAGCTTTATGCCTCGCTTGGGCTCGTCAACACCGATATCGTACTGTTGATGACTGTAAACATGTTGCCTGGTCGGACGAGTCTCGTTTCGAATTGTATCGAGCGGACGGATGTGTGGGGGATGGACACAGCCTCATCAATCCATAGATCATGCATGTCAGCAGGGGACTGTTCAAGCTGATGGAGGCTCTGTAATTGTATGGGGTGTGTGCAGTTGGAGTGATATTTGACCCCTGATACGTCTAGATACGGCTCTGACAGATGACACGCACGTAAGCATCCTGTTTGATCACCTGCATCCATTCCTGTCCATTGTGCATTCCGGCAGGCAGATACTCCACACGTCCAGAATTGCTACAGAGGGCTTCAGGAACACTCTTCTGAGTTTAAACACTTTTGCTGGCCACCAAACTCCTCAGATATGAACATTATTGAGCATATCTGGGATGCCTTGCAACGTGCTGTTTAGAAGAGATCTCCACTTCATCTTACTCTTACGGATTTATGGATAGCTTTGCAGGATTTATGGTGTCCGTTCTCCCCAGCATTAGACATTAGTCGAGTCCATGGCATGTCGTGTTGCCGCACTTCTGCGTGCTCGAGGGGCCTTACACTTTATTAGGCAGGTGTACCAGTTTCTTTGGCTCTAAATTGTATAATTTGAAATACATACTATGTAGTAGTAAATAGTAGCTTACTACATATTAGCCGACCAGACAAAAAAATAATTACCACCAAGTAAGCCGCCTGTAGATGTGACCATCAAGAACACTCTGTGTTTCATAGAATAAATACTCTTAATATTCTGTCTTTATTTCTTATGGTCCTATATATCTCAGAGTTGCTCGCCCCTTGCTCGATGTATCTTCTCTTTCATCTGGACCTTCCATCGTCTTGATCGCCTTGCCTGCAGTCTCTTACCTTCGAGCCGGCCGCATTGGCCGAGCGGTTCTAGGCGCTACAGTCTGGAGCCGCGCGACCGCTACGGTCGCAGGTTCGAATCCTGCCTCGGGCATGGATGTGTGTGATGTCCTTAGGTTAGTTAGGTTTAAGTAGTTCTAAGCTCTAGGGGACTGATGACCACAGCAGTTAAGTCCCATAGCACTCAGAGCCATTTTTTTCTTACCTTCGATATTGCCTTGGATGATCATCTTTCCCATGTTATCTCTGTCATCGAACTATGTGACCAAAGAACTGCACGATTTGCTGGATACAAATACTGGACAACCTCTTCTCCGCCATCAATTCTTCAGCAATTGATTTGGTTGGTCCGTTTGCTCAGGCACAATATTGTCAGCAAGCTCAGATACGTCCGCGTCTCAAAAGCATCAGTTCTTTTCCGCGGATCAGCAACATAAACGAAAACTGTAAACACCAGAGATTTCAGCATTCTCAATTTGGTATGTGATGATTAGGACTCCCTCTTTCCAAATCACTGTCAGCTTCGATGCAGCATCCCTACCCAGAAAAATTCTGTGTCATATTTGCTGTGTAGAACAACCATCTTTCTGAACCATGAGTGCACATAGACAAAGTGATCAACTTCTTCATACTCTGTCAGTACGCTGGTAGCTGGTAGTGACTCTGTCTGTTATCATGATCGTGATCTTTTACCCATTAATTGACAATCCGGGTTTCTCACTTTCTCTCTTAGCTACACCCCCTAGTCCTTTCATTTCCGCTTGTGATTCTGTAAACAATGTGCCGTCGTCAGCAAATTTTAAATAACTGGTTCTTCGTCTTCCAATTCGGATCCCACCAGTCCAGACACGAAGAAGAAGAGACTCCACAAGCTTCACCAGGTATTCCGCACCAAATTCAAACTGTTCATTCATGATTAGACCACAAAGAGCTACCAAACTACTACAATGTTGACTGCTATTTTCCACCTGCACTTCCAAACAATCCCAGGTACTTCCTGCGGGATTACGACTGGGTGATTTAGTTGTGTAATCGAGATGTGATAGGGTGCCTGAGTGTTGTTCATACCAGGAATGTAAGAGAGCCATCTTTTTAACATGGTAACTGTGAGCTTGGAAGACTGGAGTATCCTTAAGTCGTCATCTCACAGGCCGTGGCATTCAAAGTGCGCCGGCCGGCGTGGCCGTGCGGTTCTAGGCGCTTCAGTCTGGAGCCGCGTGACCGCTACGGTCGCAGGTTCGAATCTTGACTCGGGCATGGGTGTGTGTGATGTCCTTAGGTTAGTTAGGTTTAAGTAGTTCTAAGTTCTAGGGGACTGATGACCATAGATGTTAAGTCCCATAGTGCTCAGAGCCATTTGAACCAAGCCATTCAAAGTGCAACACGCTGACTTGATCTCGGCTATGTTGCTGGACGCTCAGAAATGATTAGACTTGTGCATACGTTACGTGCCCTTCAACGTGGTATACGCGACTGCAACACTCTCCAGCAGCAGTATGCGCATCAACTACACTGTACGCTAAACAGGAGTTCTCTAAGTGGACAAGTGTAATCTAGCTGATATCCTTTAAGCCGGCCTCACTCAGGACGCGGCAACTGAATCGACGTGGACCGAGATGCTAAAACCAACCACACGAGATACAGCACCCGCATTGGACATGCTGGTTAATGTCATTTGCTGTGTACCTACGTGATTTGTGAGTGCAGCGCTCTCCAGTGGCAGATGTCGGCTGTATCTGGCTAGAAAATTACACAGTTTGTTTACGAAACGGACAGGCACAATATTCATACATTAGCTCTATTAAAGCGCATATTTCCTCCCTTGTCTAAATCAGACAAATGTCGCGGTGGTTCCTTTGAAAGGGCAGGGCCGCCTTCCTTCCCATCCTTCCATAATCCGATAGGACCGATGATCTCGCTGTTTGTTCCCCTCCCACAAATCAACCAACCCACCGATCTCCCTTGTCCATATGCCAGTCATGTTGTTCTGTCTGCAGAATACGTAAATAATAAGTTCAATATCCATAAACGTGTTATAATACAAAAACGAACGTTTCATGTCCAGTCAGTAAGAATGAAGGGATATTAATGTTTCCTTGCAAATAGTGCGGTACAAATATAGAATAATGTTCCACATAATGAAAAAATTATTTCAACATTTTCATTTTTCTGTAAAATACTAAGGCCATTCTTATTTTGTCACTGTTAATATCATGTAGCAGAATCACTAGAACATATGAAACAAAAGATTTGAAAGAAGAAACTGCAAAATATCTAACTGCAAGTAGTGGAAGCTCTGTTGTAGATACAACCAACTAAACAAACTTACTCCTCACGGAGAGCACATTCGTATTTAAATAATTTCGATTGTTATAGAACATACTTCCGTCAAATCAATAAGAAAGTATCATAATTTCTTTGGATGTAGTGAGACCTGAACTACCTACACATCACGCAGCAAATTGTAATTCTGTGTCTATTCATTACACTACGTTGAACTTCTGTAATATACTGTCTATGGGATCAAAAGTATCCGGACACCTGGCTGAAAATGTCTTACAAGCTCGTGGCGCCCTCTATCGGTAATGCTGGAAGCCAGTATGATGTTGACCCATCCTTAGTCTTGATGACAGCTCCCATTCTCGCAGGCATACGTTCAATCAGGTGTTGGAAGGTTTCTTTGGGAATGGCAGCCCTTTCTTCACGGACCGCTGCACGGAGAAGAGGTATCGATGTCAGTCGGTGAGGCTTGGCACGAAGTCTTCGTTCCAAAGCATCCTAAAGGTGTTCTATAGCATTCAGGTCAAGACTCTGTGGAGGTCAGTCCATTACAGGGATACTATTGTCGTGTAACCACTCCGCCACAGGCCGTGCATTATGAACAGGTGCTCGATCGTGTTGAAAGTTGCAAGCGCCATCCCCGAATTTCTCTTCAACAGTGGAAAGCAAGAAGGTGCTTAAAACGTCAATGTAGGCCTGTGCTGTGATAGTGCCACGCTGAACAACAAAGAGTGCAAACCCCCTCCATGAGAAACACGACCACACCATAACACCACCGCCTCCGAATTTTATTGTTGGCACTACACACGCTGGCAGATGACGTTCACCGGGCATTCGCCATAACCACACCCTGCCATCGGATCGCCACATTGCGTACCGTGATTCGTCACTCCACATAACGTTTTTCCACCGTTCACTCGTCCAATGTTTGCGCTCCTTACTTCAAGCGAGGTGTCGTTTGGCTTTTACCAGCGTAACGTGTGGATTATGAGCAGCCGCTCGACCATGAAATCAAAGTTTTCTCACCTCCCGCCTAACTGTCATAGTATTTGCAGTGGATCCTGATGCAGTTTGTATGGTCTGGATAGATGTCTGCCTGTTACACATTACGACCCTCTTCAACTGTCGGCGGTCTCTGTCAATCTACAGACGAGGTCGGCCTGTACGCTTTTGTGCTGTATGTGTCCCTTCACGTTTCCACTTCACTATCACATGGGATACAGTGGACCTAGAGATGTCTGGGGGTGTGGAAATCTCGCGTACAGACGTATGGCACAAGTGACACCCTATCACCTGACCACGTTCGAAGTACGTGAGTTCCACGGAGCGCCCCATTCTACTCTTTCACGATGTCTAATGACTCCTGAGGTCGCTGATGTGGAGTACCTGGCGGTAGTTGGCAGCACAATCCACGTAACATGAAAAACGTGTGTTTTTGGGGGTGTACAGATACTTTTGATCTCATATGACCATGTCTTGTATGTTACCATCTCCTGAAGACTTCAGCTGCAGATATGTTACTAATTGACATTTACTTCTAACAAATTGTACCAAGAAAAATGCCTATTTAAGGATCTCCAAGTGCTCTTGTCTTCAAGCGGCGTACTTTAATAACGTGCATGTTATAACTCGCAAATTCTTTAACCAGCAATGTGATGTTAGCCGTCATTTTATTACAACAAATCGTACCAGTAACGACAGGTTTTCGACAGACCCTCAATTTTCTGGTACGTTGAAGCGGCATATATTAGTAGAACGTAATTTATAATATAAAACACACCAAATATGGCCTTCAGCTGAGAGCCATTATGGCTTCTCGCAACTACGTACTGAGAAGAGGTAGCCTGCAAGTGATGAAGGTGCCGTTCTTCCGCCTCACTGGTCTACGTTCGAACACGTGTTAAGAGTGTTATCATGCTTGATATTTCTATGCACGTTCACAAAACTCGCCAGCTTGCTCTTTCCACACGGAAACTCGGCACGCTCAACGTTGATGTTGGAATGCTCGGTCCGTGTGACGACAGCTTTAGCATGCGCATCACGAAGATGAAGAAGGAAGGGCAACACTTGGGTGACCGAGAATTTTGAAATAAGCATCCCTGTGTTCACGGGAACCTGAATGAGTGTGCCCTAAAACGACACAGTGCAATGCTTAGGACACTGGACTCGCATTCAGGAGGACGACCGTCCAAAATACCTATCCGGTCATCCAGATTTAAGTTTTCTGTGTTTTCCGGAAGTCGCTCCAGGCCAGTACCGGGGTGGTTCTTTTGAAACTGGCACAACCGATTTCCTTCCCCATCCTTTTCTAATCCGAGCTTCTGCTTCGTCTTGTGAGCATACAAGCTGTGGGGGGGGGATTAGAGCGGTAGTTTCCCGCCGCAGAGCACGTGGCTGGCGGTTGCTACGGGGCCGTGGCGAGAGTGGCTAGCGTTTGCGCGGCCTTGGAAAAAACTGAGCGCGAGCTAGGCAGGGGAGCGCATCGTAGCGTTTGCACTCATGGAGGAATTTATATTCCAGAGAAAAACTGATAAAAACAAAACTAAGAGTGACACGAAAGTGCGAGTTGGCACTCATGGACAGAAAGTTATGTAAAGCTAAGTTATCTAGATGCGTCACAAACATATATAATAGTTTAAAAGTTATTGTTGTCTTAACAATTGTAAATTTATGAAAGTTCAAAAGCTAATATCTCGGCATTGCATTGGCCGATTAATATAAACAAAGTGTTTACGGATACGGCTAGTAGAGCTGCATCGAACAGTCATAGCCGATTTAGCGTAGACTATGCACCGTTTTTGAATGAGAGGTCGGAATATGGGATTCGACTGAGAGAAACCGTTTTTGCTAATAAATAAATTTAAAGACACCAAACTAGTGGCAGCATTCTAATGTTTAAAGAGGTAGATAAGTTATTAAATACGTATTTTTATTTGTTTGTTTGTGTTTAGTATAAAAAGTCCGGGAAAAGCAAAATCACGCCACAAGAACATAATTTGTGGAAAAACGGTGATAGATACAAAAAAATTGGACTTTAGATTGTTATTGCCTGGAAAATTTCCATATGTTTCAATGTATCATATATGTTTTTGTGTATGGTTTTAGAATATTCGTAATTTTTTATTCAAACGTTGTTTTGAGTTATGCAGTCGTTTCGTGGGTGCATAGGGCGGCCATCTTTGAGGACAGTTGAGTTTGAGCGACGCTAAGAGCCGAACGTGCCGCCCATTTGGGGGTAGTATTGGGTTGCTAGCCACGATCGGGGACAAGTATGTATGTAGCGACGTTCGAAAACGATCAAGTTGAGAGCGATATAGTGGTTTAGGACAGCAGACACCAGCGTATTTTGTGAACTGTGAACATACTGTCGAGTGCCGTGATCGCGACATTTGAATTGTATAGTGCATTGTTGTAGCATGAGTCATTAACGGCCGCCCTTACGTAAGAGCCCCTCAGAGTGCATTTTTTGTTTTTAGTCAATATACTGAAGACTAATCATGGAAAAATAGAAATAAACTGCTCGTCCACATTATAAATCAACGTGAGTGACTCAACATTTTTAAATTTCACTGTAGTACCTGCCTGCATTGTTTTTTTTATATTTTATTTCAACTTGAAAACTGAGTTTACGACAGGTGTGACCTGGCACCTTATGACGAAAAACGTAGCCAAACACTGAGATCAGCCACATTTCTGAGCCGCTCAATTCAACTGAATGTTGAGTGTAACAAATATATATATTTTCTTGCCATAGCACGTGGGGGCTCGAGCCAGACTATTCAATCTTCAGTCGTAGTGCCCAGTACCATCGTAGTCTCTAATGACTTCACTGTCAGCGGGACGTCAAACTATAACTTCTTTCCTTAAAACACGACAGAACAGTCTTACGTCACAACTACAACCAGCACACATTGCGAGTTAAACGCCAAATTGGGCCGTCGGTGCACTCGATCCCTTGCACCACTTGAAAAGAGATGAGATCGTGACTCGTCACACCAGATTAGACGTCTCCAGTCAGCTACTGTCCAGTTTCTGCGTTGTTTGGTCTATTAAAGTCGTGTACATTCACTTGTAGCTGTGTTATATGACACTTTGCAAGGCACACGACTCCAAATGTTCGATGTATGCAGTCCTCTTCGCAATATCCACTCACTAACTGATTGGATTACAGGTCTGGATTACGTCAAGGCCTCTCTCATTGTTTTATAGCGATCCAATGTAGATTAAAAGCTCATTCTGAAAATTATAGAATTAACCTTCGTACACACAAGTCACATTGACGTTTTGAATACTTACCGAACTTAAAGATGAAGAAGCGTGAGTTAGATATTTTGCCCACGCGTTCAGCGCTTACCTGGGTATGTGCAAGGCCTTCCACTGGTCTTCCGTGTAGTTGGTGGCCTCCCTACCGGGCACGTGGCACCAGTGGTCGGGCACGGTGAGTGCAATGACGATGTTGACGTAGGGCATGCCGGCGAAGATGACGACCAGTAGGTTGAAGGTCCAGTTGAAGCGCCGCTGGAAGCGCCCTCGGGTGCCCGCCGCCTCCATCAGCTTCTCTGTCGGCGTCAGCTCGACCACATCGCCCAGACCTAACTTCTCTTGTTTCTGTTTCTCATCCGGCGGCTTCACTAACGCAGTTAGAAGGTCTTTCTCAACTTCCTTCTGTTTCGTTCCAGTCTGTGCCATTTCTTCACGTTGTTTTGTATTGTATGATGACACCATCCCTAGCAGAAGACAAAATATTCACGTAAACAACATTTCGACATCTTAAAATCTTAAGAAAGTGTAAATCACGTTTCATTTCCGTTCATCGTGGTGTTTATCTTATTACACTTCTGTGATGAAATCATCTTTCGTTAAATTTACATGTGTAATGCCGGAGAGATTGGAGGGAATTGCGTTGAGACTGCTTTCTATGGCCACGCGGTGTAGCCACGTGGTCTAAGGCACATTGTGACGGTTCGCGCGGTTCCCGTCGTCGGAGGTTCAAGTCCTCCCTCGGACATAGGTGTGTGTATTGTCCTTAGCGTAAGTTAATTTAACTTAGGTTAAGTAGTGTGTAAGCCTAGGGACCAATGACCTTAGCAGTTTGGAACTTGCCAGCATGCCATGCTATCTGTGAACTCAGTATAAAGCGAACTGAGTACTCAGAGACTTATTGGCAGAGACCATCAGCGAGCACATTGCTTTTACACTGAAGAGCGAAAGGAACTGGTACACCTGTAATATCAAGTAGCCCCCCCCCCCTCTAAGTTCCCCCTCCCCCTTCTCCCTCACCACTAGACACAGAAGTGGCGCAACACGACGTGTAACGGACTCAACTAATGTTTGAAGTAGGGCTGACACCAAGAATCCTGCAGGGCTGTCCATAAAACTGTAAGAGTACAAAGGAATGAAGATCTCTTCTGAACAGCACGTTGCAAGGCACTCCATATATGCTCAATAATGTTCATGTCTGGGGAGTTTGGTGGCCAGCGGAATTGTTTAAACTCAGAATAGTGTTCCTGGAGCCCTCTGTAGCAATTCTGGTGGAATTACCCAAGTCCATCGGAATGGACAATGGACATGTTGGATGCCGGTGATCAGGCGGGATGCTTACATACGTGTTACCTGTCAGAGTTGAATCTAGACGTATCAGGGGTCCCATATCACCCCAACTGCACACGCCCCACACCATTACAGAGCCTTCACCAGATTAAACAGTCCCCTGCTGACATGCAGGGTCCATGGATTCATGAGGTTATCTCCATACATGTCCATCCGCTCAGTATAATTTGAAAGAGACTCGTCCGTCCAGGCAACATGTTTCCAGTCATCAATAGTACATTGTCGGTGGTTTTGACGGACCCAAGTGAGGCGTAAACCTTTGTGTCTTGCAGTCATCAAGGATGCACGAGTTGGCCTTCGGCTCCGAAAGCCTATATCGCTGATGTTTCGTTGAATGGTTCGCATACTGACACTTGTAGATGGCCCATTACTGAAATCTGCAGCAGTTTGCTGAAGGGTTGTACTTCTGTCACGTTGAACGACTCTCCTCAGTAGTCCTTGATCCCGTTCTTGCAGGGTTTTTCTCCGGCCGCACCGATGTCGGAGATTTTATGTTTTATTGGATTCATGACATTCGCCGTATACTCCTGAAATGGTCTTACAGGAAAATCCCCACTTCATCGCTACCTCGGAGTTGCTGTGTCCCATCGCCCGTGCTCCGACTATAACATCACGTTAAAACTAACTTACATCTCGATAACCTGCCATTGTAGCAGCAGGGACTCATCTAACAACTGCGCCAGACACTTGTTTTATATAGCCGTTGCTGACCGCACTGCCGTATTCTGCCTGTTTACATATATCTGTATTTGAATACGCATGCATTCTTTGGCGCTTCAGTGTAACTATTATGTTTATTTCACTCAGTGCTCACGTATATCAGTTATTGGCTATAACAGTTTAGGCTGACATGTCGACAAGTACTTTTTGGTTACCGATAACGCCTACTCAGTCGCAACTGATATAGCCTTTGAACAATTCATGTAAGTACTGACTGAAATAAACTCGAAAAGGGTCCATTATGACCGTTTCATACAGGGAGGCTCTCACTGTGAGCATCAGCTGCAGCTGACGCTACAAGTTACCCGTATGCGACGGTAACATGCCTTTGGAAGAGAGAGGAGCTTTTATGCCCATGTAATATGTATGTATTTTTGTGTTTGTATCCCTAAGTTCTAGGGGACTGATGACCTCAGAAGTTAAGTCCCATAGTGCTCAGAGCCATGTGAATTATTTGAACTGCTAAGTGTTTCCTGTCCCTTTGTGCTAAATCAAAACAAAGCTAACGTATCACTACAGTGAATTTTGGTACTACAACCATCACGTTCACGTGTGGAATCTAGGTAGAGAGAGATGATTGCGCCTCTTCTTCGTCAGTGACCACCTAAATCTGTTTATTTGCCAAATCCGACTTTACATGTTTTTGCAATCTCGAGGCCGCTCAGGGACGTTTTCTCTCTGGTGGGCTTACTATAAATGTGTGATTACTTAGCGGTGGAATACAATGATGTTTCTACTTTCATCGTGCTTGCGAACTGATGCGTCAATGACATCTTTTGTTTATGTCTCTATGTCTCATATGTCCTTTCGCTACTCCTGTTGCGGATAACGCTGTCCCAATTTATGGGCGCTTCGGTAAATCAGTGCATTACCTCTCTCCTGTATCGATGGGCCACGTACATTAAAAATTATTACGAGTAAAGGCCGTCTGGTTTGTCGTATTAGACTATAATTACAGTTGACCTCTCTAAGTGTGTTCCTTTGCCCTGTTAATTTATTGTCCGTTTTATTCACTTTGGTTATCACACGCATAATGGAAGTAATAAAATTGTGGTTCAGAGTTAACAAAACTGCTTTCAGTTACTATGTCACACCAGATATATCCTTCTCTGGGGAAATTAATATCCTTTTGTTTATAATCTCGATTCAGAGACAGACAACGTTTTTCAGTAAAAGAAACAAATGCAATGAACTCCCATGCTTAAGCCACATGCTTCTGCTGTAACGCCATGGTTCCCATTCATGTTTGCAGTTAGCTTTCATCTGGCGATCCCTACCAGGCTTTTCAAAAAACCAGATGGCTTCATCTGGCGATCCCAGCTTGCAATCTTTGTGAGGAGAGGGAGGTAACTTTTTCATTTGGCGATCCTGACAGGATATTTTTAACCCACTCGCAGGTGCATCTTTTGTAGCAATCCAGCGAAGATAGCTTTTTTTGCTGTCCTATCAGAAATGTGGTCAACTGACTATATTTATTTTCTGATGACTTTTTTGTGTTTTAGGACCTAAAACAGTGGTGTTACATATATTACCAGGGCACCTTTGCGAAGTGTTAAAACTGTTGGTAAATGGATTTCACACTTCCCTTTTGTGTGCTGTAATGTGTTGTCATCACACATAAAAAATAATGAACAGCGTTTTCTGTTTTTATTGTATGTTTTCGTTTGTTATTGTTATTATGGTCCTCAGTTCATAGATTGACTGGTCTGATGTACCTCTCCGTGCAACACTATACAGTGCATGCTTCTTCATCTCCCAGTACGTACTGCAACCAACATCCTTCTGAATCTGCTTAGTGCATTCATCTCTTGGTCTCCCTCTACGATTACGCTGCCCTCCAGCACTAAATTGGTGATCCCTTATTGCCTCAGTACGTGTCCTACAAACCGATCCCTTCTTTCAGTCAAGTTGTGCCACAAATTCCTCTTCTCCTCAATTCTATTCAGTACCTCCTCATTAGTTACATGATCTACCCACATGGGCGTACCCAGCGAAGGGCAGGGGGGAGGGGGAGCAGCTGCACCCCCTAGAAGATATTCGCAGTTATTCACTAGTTTACTGTTTTATTTAATAAGAAATGCTGCGTGTTTCCTCGGATTGTACAAGTGCGTTCTTGTATTTAAAATGTTTATTAAAAGCAGTTTTTCACTGGTTTACTGTTTTATTCAATAAGAAGTGCTGTATGTTGTCTCAAGTCCTTGTTCCCTGAGACTAGTATGACCTGCCCCCCCCCCCCCCCCCCAGTTAAGATCCTGGGTACGCCCTTGTCTACCCATCTAATCTTAGCGTTCCTCTGTAGCACCACGTTCCGAAAACTTCTATTCTCCTCTTGTCTAACTGTTTATTGTGCTTGTTTCACTTCCATACATGGCTACACTCCATACAAATACTTTCAGATGAGACTTCCTGACACTTAAATCTATATTCGATGTTAACTAATTTCTCTTCTTCAGAAACGCTTTCCTTGCCATAGCCAATCTACATTTTATATTCTCTCTACTTCGATCATCATCAGTTATTTCGTTCCCCAAATAGCAAAACTCATGTATCAATTTCATTGTTTCATTTCCTAATCTAATTCCCTCAGCATCACATGATTTAATTCGACTATAGTCCATTATCCTTGGTTTGCTATTGATATTCATCTTATATCCTCCTTTCAAGACACTGTCCATTCCGTTCAACTGCTCTTCCAGGTCCTTTGTTGTCTCTCACAGCATCACAATGTCATCGACAAACCTTACAGTTTGTATTTCTTCTCCATGGATTTTAATGTCCATTCCAAATTTTTCTTTTGTTTCCTTCACTGCTTGCTCATTATACAGATTGAATAGCATCAAGGATAGGCTACAACCCTGTCTCGCTCCTTTCTCAACCACTGCTTCCCTTTCATGTATAAACTGTAAATTGTCTTTGGCTCCCAGTATTCAGAATTTGAAAGAGAATATTCCAGTCAACATTGTCAAAAGTTTACTCTAAGTCTACAAATGCTATCTTCTAAAATAAGGTCTAGGGTCAGTATTGCCTCGCGAGTTCCACCATTTCCACGGAATCCAAACTGATCTTCACCGAGGTCGGCTTCTATCAGTTTTTCCATTCGTCTGTAAAGAATTCGTGTTAGTATTTTGCAGCCGTGACTTATTAAATTGTCAGTTCGGTAATTTTCACACCTGTCAACACCTGCTTTCTTTGGGATTGGAATTATTATATTCTTCTTGAAGTCTGAGGGTATTTCGCCTGTCTCATATACCTTGCTCCCAAGGCCATCAATATTTCTAATGGAATGTTCTCTACTCCCAGAGCCTTTTTTTTTTTTTTACTTAAATCTTTCAGTGCTCTGTCAAATTCTTCACGCACTATCATACCTCCCATTTCATCTTCATCTACGTCCCCTTCGATTTCCATAATACTGCCCTCAAGTACATCACTTTTGTACAGATCCTTTGTTTACTTCTTCCATTTTTCTGATTTCCCTGGTTTTCCATCTGAGCTCTTGACACTCATAAACATGGTTCTCTTTTTTCCAAAGGTCTCTTTAATTTTCCTGTAGGCAGTATCTATCTTACCCCTAGTGATATATGCCTCTACATCCTTACATTTGTCCCCTAGCCATCCTTGCTTAGCCATTTTGCATTTCCTATCGATCTCACATTTGAGACTTTTGTATTCCTTGTCACCTGCTTCGTTTACTGCATTTTTAAATTTTCTCCTTTCATCAATTAAGTTCAACATCTCTTCTGTTACCCAAGGATTTCTAAAATCCCTCGTCTTTTTACCTACTTGATCCTCTGCTGCCTTAGCTACTTCATCTCTCAAGGCTATCTGTTCTTCTTCTACTATAATTCTTTTTCCTGTACTTGTCAATCGTCTCCTAATGCTCTCTCTGAAACTCTCTACAACCTCTGGTTCTGTCAGTTCATTCAGGTACCATGTCCTTAAATAACATTGCAGCGGACTGCCACTAGATTCCTATAAACGCTGTAAGGAAATACGTTTAGAGAGAAGTGTATCTCCCAAGGCCCACGAAAGGGTTACAGCAGGTAACTTTTAAACTTTTAGTCAGTCCTCTAAGTTTCTGTATATTTGTTAGTGTGCTGCATATATGAAACTGCATTTGGTAACGTGTCCCATATTCGACGACCTGGTTGCGGAATTGTGTACAATAACACAACTGTTAAGCCACCTCTACATGATCGTTGATCTCTTATTTGTTTATCTGTAGAGTGAGGGTCATCATATCTCGAATAGCATCCCACCCACTTTCATTTCCTCTTCATACGGAGACAACTACTTACGGTTTTTCCAAGTTAGTGAATAAAGGAACTTGTATCAAAACATTTACACAGAAGGACCTGAATGTATACAATCAACCCGTGTAGCTTCCGCTTAGAGGTCTAGCTTGTGAAACAACAATGTGAACCAGAGCACACTCGAGTCTGCTTTCTGGATTAATGGCTGTTTGTCCCTTATGTCGGTCACTCTGGATGGGGTTTTTTCTTTTATACCTATGGTAGGACTGGTCCCTGTCTCTGTCTCAACTGAAATCATATCAAACGTAGTTCTAGAAATATAAGTTGTGCAGATGACGTCGGCCCCACTACACGTAGACGGCGTTGTGGCACCCGAAAGGAAATAATAATCACATTAACAGGTAAGTGATTCACTGTGACCATAGGTTTAAAAAGTGAGGTTGCTATAAATAAATGAGGATAACACGACAGAGAATAATTGTGGTCCTGAATTAAAATTTCTTGCCAATTTCATTGAAGCATATCACATATGCAACACTTTCGGTGATGTCTGCAATACGTATTGTTTGTATTTGCGTAAGACAACTTTGCACAGGCATAGAACATTTTGTTTCATTTGCTGAAGTTGACATAAACTACTGAGGAGGTATTTTTAAATTAATCATTTTCAAGTGACTCTGTCAACCGAAAAGATTTTGTCAAAATTAATAAAGCTATCTAACTTTTGTCATGTGCTTACCAACGTTTGATTAGATTATTTATAAGATCAAAATTCCTAGATGTATATAGAAAAAGTATCTAAATGTTTTAGTGACAAAAGTATACCACATTTGAGAAGATGTGTTATTTTACATGCATTTTCATTAGTTTGCAGACTGTAGACCAAGAACCTTATTTATACTTTTAAGTATATTATGTTATAATTCCAGGTCTCCAACTGAAATTACCTATTTCTCTTACTTACACGAATATTACACATTTTCCCGTTTTCAAGTATAAAAAATGTGAGTCTACTTTGTCCTTTTAAGAATGATATTGTCTCTTCTTTTCCAAGAAGACATTAATTATAAAATTTTGGTATGTAAGTTAGTACATTCAGTATCTTAGTATGAGATACTGAACTAACCAATATTTCCACTTTTTATTTAAAGTGAACATGACACACTTGAAATTATTCATCAATAAACATAGAATGTTTTTAACTAAACCAAAAAATGAGTATTATATTACGTATCACTATTTTACTTTATCATTAGCAAATTACGGAACGTTTATGATAAAAATTTTCTCATACAACTTTTTGGAACATCTATAAATTTCGCCAGATTTGTCATCCTGCTAACACACGTCAAGAATTGTTTGGAAGGAAAACGTGTTTCATCGAAACAATGACAGCCATATATAAAGAGTGGAAATGTCAAACGTTTTAAGTGCAAAATCTCACATTTTTAGGAGAATCAAAAAACAATGAAGCTCCTGATACCTAGCTTATTTGTATCCCAAAAATTGAGGAAGTGCTTTGATATCACAGAGTTATGCTGCTCACCTTATCACTGTAACAATAATGAGACTAATTAGAAAATAAATAATTTTTAAGAACGTTCTAGGTGCCATATCAGGTAACTGAGAGGTTTCCAAGTGTCAATAATAAAGTTTTTCTTTCAAGTGCTTTAACACTGAGGTACTGCGTGTCGTTTGCGATAGTACAAATTCAGAAATGCATAAGAAATATTTCAATTAATAGAAGTGCAGTCAACAAAAACCTTTTCACATATTTCTTAAATTTTTTACAGGACAATACTAAATTTGCGACAAAAATCTCTCAGTATTGACTACTGCTTTTTACACAACTCTGTTCTTGGGATCAGATGTTGCAAAGTTTGCTGTTGCACACCCTGTGTTGTTGAGGAAGAAATGGCAACTTCGTCAACAGATCTTTCTGGTTTGCAACTGATAAACATGGCTAGTCTTTCAAACGAAGTACGGCTTTGCACAAATTTGCCATGATCTTTCCTCTTTTGAGCACACTGACATTTTTCCACTCTTCTGTTTAGAGTAAGAATTTTTTAATATCTTTTTGAGATTGATGAGTGCGAGACGCTTTGATCATGTTGCATTTAGAGCTCTTAAGACGCCTTCATTGGCAGCAGAGGTTCTGTAGCATCTTTAAAATCAACTGTCAGATGTATGCCTTGGAATTAAGTGGAATGATTTCGTAGTTTCAGCTGACTCAACATCCTTGCGTAAATCCAGCGGTATAAAGGCCTTGATAACATTTTTTCCTTCCTCTGTACAGAGTGTTAGGAAATTCCGGAAACGTCACCCAACGACGCTACAGAGCGCCATAGTTATAGGCGCCGATGCCTGTAAATGTATATTCGTATATACAGGGTGGTCAGAAAATGTCTGAAACGCTTGTCGTGATGTTGTAGGGCAGATTGTACTGAGACATAAATGTTAAGAAAAAATTTCGTTACGTTGCACCGTTTCCGAGTTATTAAGCACTGAAAGTAGCCAATCGGGGCGTCGCGCGCTCACATTCAAGCAGCCTGCCAGGGGGGATGTTACCTAACGAGTGCTTTGTTTGGTTAGCAGAAACTTGAATTCGCGCGCGCAACGACCTTATTGGCTAACTTCAATGCTAAATAACTCGGAAACGGCGCAACGTATCGCATTTTTTTCAACCATTTATGTCTCAGTACAATCTGCCCTACAACATCACGACAAGCGTTTCAGACATTCTCTGACCACCCTGTATACAGGTGATTCCTTGATGATGTTATAAACATTCAAGGATGTGGAGGAGGACAGAGGAGACGTGTTTCACACTAACAGAGGTGAACAAGTGCTCATACCTCTTAAGGTATGCATTTTGGAGCCAAGATTTACTAGACATTTTTTTCTTATTTTAGTCCATACTACTACCTCTGAAGTTTCTATAGGAGGTCGGAGAGTGGAGTGTATAAGATTTTCAGACGACATGGTTGTGATGGCAAAGAGTGCAACAGAGATGGAACAAATGTTAGATGATCTAAACACAAAATTAGAAGAATATAGAATGAAGATTAACAAGAAGAAAACGAAAAGTATGGTAATTGAAGGAAAGGGGAGAAAATGCCATATGAAAATAGGGGTAGAGGAAATAGAGCAACTGAATAACTTCAATTACATGGAAAGTGTAATAATGGATTATATGTATTGCTCAACAGAAATTAGGAAAAGAATTGCAATGGCAAAAGAAGGATTCAAGAGGAAACAGAAATTACTTTGTGGACCACTAAATGAAGATCTGAGGAAGAGACTTGCCAAATGTTACATCTGGAGCATTGCACTATATTGTGCGGAGACCTGGACATTGAGGAAGGAAGATGACAGAAGATTGAAGGCACTAAGGATGTGGAGATGGAGAAGAATGGAAAAAGTAATTGGGAAGACCGAGTAGGGAATGAAGAAGTATTAAGAAGAGTTGGAGAAGAAAGAAACATGCTGAAAGTCATCAGTACGAGAAAACGGAACTGGATTGGACATTGTTTGAGGAGGGACTGTTTATCGAAGGAAGGAATAGAAGGAATGGTGGAGGGAAAAACGAGAAGAGGAAAAAGAAGATATCAAATGCTGTATCATATCAAAGGAGGCAAATATTCAGAAATGAAAAGACTGGCTACGGAGAGACAAAAGTGGAAGAGGCTTAACCCATGACAAGACCTACCTCTGAAAGTTGGATGCCCTACATTCACGGCAACAACAATACCGGTACATGTATTCCACTGTCAGAGGTATCAGAATGATTTTCACTTGTAGCTTTCGACTTGTTCGTTTCCGAACCAGGGACCCTTACCTCAAACTGACACATTTACCCATCCCCATCAGCCTTAAAAGTTCGTAACATCATCACAAAATCACACTGTATGTACTCGTACATCATGTACAGGCGCCGGCATCTATAACTTTGACGCTCTGTAGCGTCTTTGGATGACGTTTCCGGATATGGGTTCCTATTCAAAATGCTATGTACTCACTCTCCTCTACAAGTCCTAGAAGTTTGTAACGGGAATTTCCTAACCCTCCGTAATTGCAAAACCTTTGTCGCAGTTCAAAAAGCTGCGCCCACTCACCAAAAACTTGTGGGTGATCTTTTCAAACCAACCCAAGCTAAATGGGTAAACCTTACCGCATGGTACTTGGCACAGAGGAAAGCACTGCTCTGTAGTGAACGTTTGAAACATTTTCTGCATTATTTAGCTCTTGGAACAGGTCTAGAGTCATGTAACAGAGTACCGAGAACACAATATCACTGAAAAAGCGTTTTGTGAAAAAATAACGCATTGAATGTTCGAGATTTCCACTCTTCTCGCAGACATTTTGCGTGCCTCCTAGAAATCTACTTCAGGAAGCGAATTAACAATTGGGAAATATTCTGGCCAGTGTTCATGGACCTAAGAGGAGATTACGCAGAGAAGCAGCTGCATTTGTGATATAGAAGCACAGTCTTTGACTGAAAGGCCGAATACTTTTCCCCTCGCTCTTGTAATTGTCAAACTGCAATGAGTCGTATTCTCTTAGAGGTCGAGCAACCGCTGCCAAAGTAGCACAAGGTGAATAAAACCTTGCGCACTGGCTGCCAAAATCTTATGATTAAAAAGTCACGATAGGCTTCGCGTTAGTGGAGATGCTTCGTCAGGTAATAAGTTTCTTTATTTTTTTAAACAGTTATGACGCGGCAAAGTAAATGCATGGAGCCATTTCCCACCGTCCATCGCCAAGATTAAACCAATAGCCCGCTAAAATAGTTGTCTAGGATCAAACTGGCCGTAAACACACCGCATCATGGCGTTGACATCATAGAAGTGCGCACGGCATCATCAGTACTCTTTACGCTGGCACCTCGCGCACTTTCATGATTGCGTTCCCAGTCAGTTTGATCATAGACAGCTTTTAGGGAGACGAGTTTAATCTTGATGATTAACTGTGGGAATTGGGTCGTAGCATTCACTTTGCCACGCCGTATTTTTAAAAAGAGGATATATATGAAACACTTACTTACTTGCTGGTGAAGGTGCTTGATAAAGCCCGGAGACCGAATTGAGTGGAGAGTAGCACAGCAACGTAGTGGGTAGAGCTGTTACTGAACCATTTGTGCAGTGATGTGCCGAGTGCAGCAGCTATGGAACCAGATGTACGTCGACGCTGTGTGCGTAACAGGTGGCCACTTAAGCAGCTGTGCAGTAGTGTGCGGGGCTAGTCCTCCGCCACCGACGCAGCGCGGCGATGTTGCGGGTGCTCCAAGCAGTGGCGAGGCCGCTGGGCGAAGCGGCTGCCGGGCCATCGGCGCCACCGTTTATAATGAGCGGTAGCTCAGCCGCACGACTCTCTTTCATCCACTTAATGCCACAGCAAACAGAAGCTCGTGCTCCGCTACGACAGTGTTATCTGCTCCTGCATCCTGCAGTGAAATACAAGCGCTAGGTCACTTGAGCTTGCTGAGGTAAAGTTTTTGCGGGTGAGTTCGATGACCAGTATAGTTTTAGAATGTTCCATGACCTTTGTGAACACAGTTACAATTATGATAAGTAGAAATATAGATCAAGATCAGCGTGGACCCAAAAAGAAATGCGCCATTAGCTTGAATCACAAAGTCACGATATTCCTTTCATTGCTTCAACCATGAAATACCCTGAGTTTCCGAAATTGTATGTTCGGTATCGTTCACCACGGAAGATAAAGCATATTAGGTCCAAAGAAGAGCGGGAAGATTCGTGACTGGTACATTTAGCCATCGCGAGAGCGTTACAAATCTCATAGAAAGTTTGAAGTGGGACACACTTGCAGATAACCGGCGCGCTAAACAGAAGGGGTTGCTCACTAAATTCCGAAATCCGATCTTCACCGAGGATGTAGAGCATATATTATCACCACCAACTTTCAAATCGCGCAATCATCACCATTCAAAGATAAGGGAAATAAGAGCTTGTACTGAGGCGTTCAGACAGTCGTTTTTCCCTCTCGCGATCCGCGAGTGGAACAGGGGGGGAGGGGGGGGGGGGAATATGACTCTGGCGCGAATTGTGCCCTCCGCGACACACCCCTTGGTGGCTAGCGGAGTATATATGTAGATATGGATGTAGATATCTTCTTAGAACTGTGTTATACACTGACGGAAAATAAATCGCTACCCAAAATAAATAGCTAATGTGGAGTAACGAAATATCGAGAATACGTTTGTCTAGGTTACATATTTAAGTGATTAACTTTGCAAGATCACAGGTTAATGTAAGCGCGAGATAAGCCACTGCAGATGTGAAATGCTAATACATTAATAGCCAGTGTAACGGCCAGGTTGTTGAATATAAGCATGCAAACGTGGATCTACATATACATGTACGTCTACGTGATTGGTCTGCAATTCACAATAAAGTGCCTGGCAGAGGGTTCAATGAACCACCTTCATGCTGTCTCTCTACCGTTCCACTCTCGAACGGCACGCGGGAAAAACGAGCACTTAAATTTTTACGTGCGTGCCCTGATTTCTCTTATTTTATCGTGATGATCATTTCTCCCTAAGTAGGTGGGTGCCAACAGAATGTTTTCGCAATCGGAGGAGAAAACTGGTGATTGAACTTTCAGGAGAAGATCCCGTCGCAACGAAAAATGCCTTTGTTTTAATGATTGCCACTCCAATTCACGTATCATTTCTGTGACACTATCTCCCCTATTTCGCGATAATACAAAACGGGCTGCCAATACATTGTGTTGTACAGGTGCCGGATGTCAGTTTGTGGAATGTGTTCTATGTCTGTTGCACTGGGTCGGTCAGTACAATGTCTTTTTGAGATATCATATTACGATGTCCCACAGGTACTCATTTGGAGACATATCTGGTCATCGACCAGGCCAAGGCAACATAGCTGCAGAGCATGTTGGGTTATAACAGCGGTTTGTGGGCGTTACGCTCTTGGAAAACATCCACCAAATGCTACGAGGGAAGATCGGAAGCCGGCCGGTGTGGCCGAGCGGTTCTAGGCGCTACAGTCTGGATCTGCCCGACTGCTACGGTCGCAGGTTCGAATCCTGCCTCGGGCGTGGATGTGTGTGATGTCATTAGGTTAGTTAGGTTTAAGTAGTTCTAAGTTCTAGGGGACTGATGACCTCAGAAGTTAAGTCCCATAGTGCTCAGAGCCATTTTTTGAATTACCAGACTGATGTATAAATTTGCAGTCATAGTGCGTAATATAACCACGAGCGTGCTCCAGCTGTCATGTCATAGGAAACCGCACCCCATACCATAACTACAGGTGCAGGTCCAGTGTGTCTAGCATGCAGATAGGTTGGTTGCAGGCGCTCAGCTAACCTCCTTCTATCCAACATATGACCATCACTGGCACCAAAGCAGAACTAGATTTCATCAGAACAAACAACAGACCTCCACCAGCCCTCCAATGAGCTCTCGCTTGGCACCACTGACGTCATGAGTGGCGGTGGTTTGGGGTCAGTGGAATGTCGCTGCAGGGTGTCTGGCGCAGAGCTGTAACCGATTTGAAACAGTTCGTTGTGTCACTGTGGTGCCAACTGCTGCTCAGATTGCTGCTGTAAAGGCTGTACGATGCGCCAGAGCCATACGCCCAACACGATGGTCTGCCCTCTCAGTAGTGCCACGCGGCCATCCGGAGCCCTGTCTTCTGGCAACCGTACATTCTCGTGACCTCCGCTGCCGGCAGTCATCGAAGCTGAGCTTAATATCTGCAGCATAGTGCCCAGAGTCGATCGCGGTCCTCTGGTTTGGAGCCGTGTGGAGGGTCTAAACCAGAGGCTCAGACGACTCTGCGACTATAATGGTTGCAAATTCATCGACCTCCGTTATTGGGTGGAGAACTGTAGGGCCCCCCTAGACAGGTCAGGCGTGCACTACACACCGGAAGCAGCTACTAGGGTAGCAGAGTACGTGTGGCGTGCACACGGGGGTTTTTTAGGTTAGAGGGACCCCCCCCCCCCCCTTGGGCGAAACGATAAAATACCTGACGGCTTACCAGAGAGGACATTATCATCGTTGATAAAGAACGTCCGTCCTCAGAGACCAAAAACAGGAAAAGTTAACGTAATATTGGTAAACTGCAGGAGTTTCCAGGGCAAGGTTCCTGAATTAGTATCTCTTATTGAAGGAAATAGTGCGCATATAGTATTAGGAACGGAAAGTTGGTTAAAACCGGAAGTGAACAGTAACGAAATCCTAGACACAGAATGGAACATATACCGCAAGGATAGGATAAACGCCAATGGTGGAGGAGTATTTATAGCAGTAAAGAATTCAATAATATCCATTGAAGTTATTAGCGAATGCGAATGTGAAATAATCTGGGTTAAGTTAAGTATCAAAGGTGGGTCAGATATGATAGTCGGATGCTTCTATAGACCACCTGCATCAGCAACCGTAGTAGTTGAGCGCCTCAGAGAGAACCTGCAGAACGTCGTGAAGAAGTTTCGTGATCATACTATTGTAATAGGGGGAGACTTCAATCTACCAGGTATAGAATGGGATAGTCACACAATCAGAACTGGAGCCAGGGACAGAGACTCTTGTGACATTATCCTGACTGCCTTGTCCGAGAATTACTTCGAGCTGATAGTTAGAGAACCATCTCGTGAAGCTAACGTTTTAGACCTCATAGCAACAAATAGACCGGAACTTTTCGACTCCGTGAATGTAGAAGAGGGTATCAGTGATCATAAGTCAGTGGTTGCAGCAATGACTACAAGTGTAATAAGAAATGCCAAGAAAGGAAGGAAAATATATTTGCTTAACAAGAGTGATAGGGCACAAATCGCAGAATATCTGAGTGACCACCATCAAACGTTCATTTCTGAGGAAGAGGACGTGGAACAAAAATGGAAAAAATTCAGGAACATCGTCCAGTACGCCTTAGATAAGTTCGTACCGACTAAGGTCCAAAGCGAGGGGAAAGATCCACCGTGGTATAACAATCATGTACGAAAGGTACTACGGAAACAAAGAAAGCTTCATCATAGGTTTAAGAGTAGTCGAATCATAGCTGATAAGGAAAAGCTGAACGAAGCGAAAAAGAGCGTAAAGAGAGCAATGAGAGAAGCATTCAACGAATTCGAACATAAAACATTGGCAAACAATCTAAACAAGAACCCTAAAAAGTTTTGGTCATATATAAAATCGGTAAGCGGATCTAAATCCCCTATTCAGTCACTCGTTGACCACGATGGCACCGAAACAGAGGACGACCGAAGAAAGGCAGAAATACTGAATTCAGTGTTCCGAAACTGTTTCACTGCGGAAAATCGTAACACGGTCCCTGACTTCAGCCGTCGCACGGACGCCAAAATGGAAAATATTGAAATAAACGATATCGGAATTGAAAAACAACTGCTATCACTTAGTAGCGGAAAAGCATCCGGACCAGACGAGATACCCTTAAGATTCTACAGTGATTATGCTAAAGAACTTGCCCCCTTTCTATCAGCAATTTATCGTAGATCGCTGGAAGAACGTAAAGTACCTAGCGACTGAAGAAAGCGCAGGTCGTTCCCATTTTCAAGAAGGGTCATAAATCAGATGCGAATAATTATAGGCCTATTTCGCTTACGTCAATCTGTTGTAGAATAATGGAACATGTTTTGTGTTCTCGTATTATGACGTTCTTAGATAATACAAATCTCCTTCATCATAACCAACATGGATTCCGCAAACAGAGATCATGTGAAACTCAGCTCGCCCTATTTGCCCAAGAAATTCACAGTGCCGTAGACACTGGCGAGCAGATTGATGCCGTATTCCTGGACTTCAGGAAGGCATTTGATACGGTTCCGCACTTACGTTTAGTGAAAAAAATACGAGCTTACGGAATATCGGACCAGGTTTGTGATTGGATTCAGGATTTCCTAGAAGAAAGAACACAACATGTCATTCTTAACGGTTCAATATCTGCAGATGTAGAGGTAATTTCGGGAGTACCGCAGGGAAGCGTGATAGGACCTTTATTGTTTACAATATACATAAATGACTTAGTTGACAACATCGGTAGCTCCGTGAGGCTATTTGCAGATGACACGGTTGTCTACAAGAAAGTAGCAACATCAGAAGACTCGTACGTACTCCAGGAGGACCTGCAGAGGATTAATGCATGGTGCGACAGCTGGCAGCTTTCCCTAAACGTAGATAAATGTAATATAATGCGCATACATAGGGGCAGAAATCCATTCCAGTACGATTATGCCATAGGTGGTAAATCATTGGAAGCGGTAACGACCGTAAAATACTTAGGAGTTACTATCCGGAGCGATCTGAAGTGGAATGATCACATAAAACAAATAGTGGGAAAAGCAGGCGCCAGGTTGAGATTCATAGGAAGAATTCTAAGAAAATGTGACTCATCGACGAAAGAAGTAGCTTACAAAACGCTTGTTCGTCCGATTCTTGAGTATTGCTCATCAGTATGGGACCCTTACCAGGTTGGATTAATAGAAGAGATAGACATGATCCAGCGAAAAGCAGCGCGATTCGTCATGGGGACATTTAGTCAGCGCGAGAGCGTTACGGAGATGCTGAACAAGCTCCAGTGGCGGACACTTCAAGAAAGGCGTTACGCAATACGGAGAGGTTTATTATCGAAATTACGAGAGAGCACATTCCGGGAAGAGATGGGCAACATATTACTACCGCCCACATATATCTCGCGTAATGATCACAACGAAAAGATCCGAGAAATTAGAGCAAATACGGAGACTTACAAGCAGTCGTTCTTCCCACGCACAATTCGTGAATGGAACAGGGAAGGGGGGATCAGATAGTGGTACAATAAGTACCCTCCGCCACACACCGTAAGGTGGCTCGCGGAGTATAGATGTAGATGTAGATTCCTGCCAAGTCTTTCTGCAGTATCGAAGAAGGAACATCCAGCTTCTCATAATCCCCATTACACGACCTCGGTCAAACACGGTGAGACGTTAATAAAGGCGTCTTTGTCGCCTTAAAGCCATTTTTGACTAACATCAACTCAACACCTCCGTTCTCAAAGTTAACTGATGCTCACGACCGTTACAACGTCTATTTATAGCAAACCTGATTTGCGTCCTCATAGTGGCACTCTTATGCGACTGGCACGAAATCTGAATAGACATCATCTTTCAGTTGTTCAAATACGCCAACCAACTTTCGTTTATGTCGCAGATCTCCTTCTCTGTGTTCCGATATTTATCCGTCAGTGCACTGGGTAAATACCAGGTAGATTTCTAGCCTTGAAATGGAACCACGGAACACGTCCTGACGAATGCGAATTATTTTTAGGACACGAATTCAAAGAAGTGTATGTGTACATATGCAAGAGAACAGATTTTAGGAAACACGGGCTGTTTTGTCTTGTCTAATTCTGTACTAGAGATCTGTTGTACCATTTGCCGTTTCCTCGATTCTCCCAAAACGACAATGCCACCGATCCTTCTCAGATATGCCGAGCCGTCTGAGAAAAATGCCATTTACATTCGTCCATTCCACGCTCGTACAGTTTGGAAACGATTACCTGATGCTGTCCTCCCCCAGACAAAGAGAGGCGGGAAGGTGTTTCTGATTGATCTTGCAGGAATAGAAGAACTTGGAAGCTGTTCGAGATATTGTAATAGCTCATGGACAAACTACGTCAGCTATAATTAACTAGTGATTCTATGTCACGTGCAAAGATTTATATTTGCTAAACATTTATTTACGGTTTGCTTAAGCAAGTGTTCCAAATATATGACATAATTTGGAAGATTGGGCTTCTTCGTTTGATGTATTCGTTAGTGATGCTCCCCACTGAAGTGTGCCAAAACAGTTCAAAAGCAAAGCAGCTAGACTACTTTATCGCAAAATTCCATCGAAATAACGATCAGATAATTTCGTTTCTGTAGCCAGCAGGAGAGAGAGATTCTGGACAGCCATCATGCTCCGGTCGAATACTCCTCCATGGAGTGTCGGATAAAAGTAAAGAAAGGTTTCCATGTGATATGGCTAGTATGAAGTCAGACAATAAAATATCCTAAGGTGCTGCACTCCTCTGAAGCAGGAATGCATGAATTCTACGAGGATCGTGTCTCGCCATATAATACTTGTCTCGTAAATTGACATTACCGTAATTGATGAAGTCACTTCGTCGGTAAAGTGCACTATTTCAAAATGCGCCGTATCGTACTGCAGGCACTGAAGAGCAAACTACTAAAATTCCTGACGACATTCTAAATTCCGGCCTTCCAGTCCTAACTAGCTAATTCTGAATGGAATTCCTGAAGATAATTGATACAACATTTCTTGTCAACATGCCGCGTACCATCGCGGGACTGCTAAGGGTCGCCGCTAGAACAGCTTCTAGGAGTACCTCCCCAGTTACACTTCTCCTCCTTGTACTGTGTGTGTCTTCCCAGCTTCCGGTTTCCACGAGTTTCCCATGAAGGCACTTAGCGGCCACATAAGACTCGAGCGATCGGAATAGAGCCCCTGCTCTACTGACGGCATTCTTTCCGCATTCACCGCACACGGGTAGCATACCATATCTTTACCTTTTTGTACATGTCTGTGAGCAGGAAACTTCGTCGCAAGAATGAGTTGCCATGTCAAAGTAGGCAGAACTACAAATGGCACACTTCATGTTAGCTATAATGTTAACATTTTTCCTGATGACAGACAAAATAAGCTTCTGATGGAGCAACCAGCGCTAGTATCCAGGACAGTGTGTTACGGACGCTATGTATGTGACACGATCACTTTGTTCATCGGAACAAAAGAGGACTGCACTTAATAAGAAATTCAATGAGCTGCACAAAAACATACGACTTTCCCCCGAATATGAAAAACACAAGGCTATAAACTTTTTAAATGTGACTATACGTCATGAAAACGGGACTGATGTATTTAATGTTTTCTGAAAGCCAGCCATGTCTGATGGGATAATCCACAATACCTCGTTCACCTCGTGTCACATAAAAAAGCGTTTTTCTTTCATACCACGGTGGACAGGATAATACGTTTAACACTATCTGATAAGATCATTGAAACAGAACTGAAGACGGTCAGACACACAGCCATGGAAAATGGATACAACCCTGAAATATTTGATGATATCTACACTGATAAGAAAAATAAGTACTATAAGAAGGAGAAAAAAATCTAAATAAATGAAGAGGAAAAATCCCAAAATCATAGAATGCAAGCTTTCAGGGCCGGTTTTGTGCTATTGCCGATATTTGTTTTATGGGCATAAGGCCGTTGTTCAAGGCATAATCCCATGCCTGACGATTGGTCTCTCAGTGCTGGAGACATCATCGGAGGGTTTGCAGTCACCAACAAGCTCAGCAAGCCCAACTGTTTATATGCATCGACGCAACGATCGGTTCGTGACGTCATCAGACCCCTGCCTAAGATCGCGGAGTCGCGCCGACGGATGGTATGGAGCTTGTAGAACGGAACAGTTCGGGCTGTAGTATTTGTTTTATTTAGCACTAGGGACTACAACTTGTCTAATTTTACTCCTCTTCTGTTAAAGTTGTTTTTGTGCTTTTTAATTTATATGGTTTCTGTGGATTCTAACATAGTAATGATTATATCTGGCTAAAACCACAGTATCAGACAAACGAATTTGCTGCTTTCCTCGACCCATTGCATGATTTATCCGACTTGTCCAGGCGACACTTGCTCTTGTGTTCCTTGATGCGGCCATTCGTGCTTCTGTTTGTAGTTCCTATGTACACTTGACCCCAGGTGCAAGGGATTTTGCATACTCCTACTATGGCAAGCGAAGTACGGGTATTGACGTAGTGTTTAAACCAAATAGAAAGCTGCGCAAATATTTGAACATCTACGCCCAAATTACAGACACTTCGTTTTAAACCTTACTAGTATTTTCATAGTTGCTAAAAACTCGCAATCACACGTTTTCAGGATTATCTGTATGTACACTCATACTCATAATTTAAGGATAATGCTGATACATGGTGAAACAACGCTCTGGTGGGTGGTTTGCGGGTTTTAATCACCTCGGGGTATGACCATGCGATGTATTTGGTGCATTTGGTGCGTGTTGGTGCATGTCAGAGTACGTGCAGCGAGTAAGTGTGCAGACGTTTTCAGTCGTGCTAGTGGTGACTGTGTGTTGAAAATGGCTCAAAGAACACATATTGATGACGTTATGAGGGGTAGAATACTAGGGCGACTGGAGGCTGTTCAAACACAGCAGGTCATAGTGCCACAAAGTGTGATCTCAAGATTATGGCAACGATCCAGCAGACAGGAAACGTGTCCAGGCGCTATATTATGGGACGTCCAACAACACAACACCACAATAAGACCGATATCTCACCATCAGTGCCCGCAGACGGCCACAGAGTACTGCAGGTAGCCTAGCTCGGGACCTTACCGCAGCACCTGGAACAGTTGTCTTCAGACACACAGTCTACAGGCGACTGAACAGACATGATTATTCGCCCGGAGACCTACAAGGTGCATTACACTGACCCCTGGTCATTGCAACAGTGGCCCCAGGTTACGTTCACGGACGAGACCAGGTATAGTCTGAACAGTGATTCTCGCAGGGTTTTCATCTGTCGTGAACCAGGAACCAGATACCAAATCCTTAATGTCCTTGAAAGGAACCTTTATGGAGGTCGTGGTTCGATGGCGTGGGGTTGGTTTATGATTGGTGCATGTAAAGCCCTGCATGTCTTTGATAGAGGAGCTGTAAGAGGTCAGGTGTAACGGGACGTCATTTAGCACCAATATGTCCGGCTTTTCAGGGGTGCAGTGGGTCCCACCTTCCTCCTGTTGGATGATAACGCACGGCCCCACCGAGTTGCCATCATGGAGTAGTACCTTGAAGCAGAAGATATCAGGCGAATGGAGTGGCCTACTTGTTCGCCAGACCTAAACTCCATCGAGCACGTCTGGGATGCTCTCGGTCGACATATCGCTGCACGTCTTCAAACACCTACGACACTTCAGGAGCTCTGCCAGGCACTGGTGCAAGAATGGGAGGCTATACCCCAGCAGCTGCTCGACCACCTGATCCAGAGTATGCCAATCCGTTGTGCGGCCTGTGTACGTGTGCATGGTGATCATATCCCACATTTATGTCGGGGTACATGCGCAGGAAACAGTGGCGTTTAGTAGCACATGCGTTGCGGGACGGTTTTCTCAACTTATCACCAATACCGTGGACTTACAGATCTGTGTCGTGTGTGTTCCCTATGTGCCTATGCTATCAGCACCAGTTTTGTGTAGTGCCACGTTGTGTGGCACCACATTCTGCAATTATCCTTAATTTATGAGCGTGAGTGTAGTTACGACTCTGTATAGGGGCTCTTTGACTGCTCTGGAAGATGGCTCATCTAAGATACAACACATGAAATATTAGTTCACTTCATTACTTCAATGATAAAAAAATTTATTTGACGTAATACATGAAGTACGGTGTTCAATATTTACATAAGCACATCTCCATCTGTGATCTGAATAGCGCTTTAGTCCTACTCGATGATGTTGACTGCTACAGCTAAGGTCACTAACTGCGGCAAGGCGGTTCCATGTTCGGCTCTATATTGACCTCCATCCAAGGGCGCTGTTGTGATGAGAGAGAGGGAGTGTCTTCTTCAGCCTCACCCATTCGTCGTTGCGGATTGCAGAGAGACATCGTTAGTGTCTGTGGTGCCATTGTGCGTTGCTGGCTTTGGTATGGAGCCGCTATCTTTGGACGATACCACAAGTGTGTTTTAAAAATGTATTACACTAAAAAGTTTTTTATTTAAATAATTCAAAAAAATTCAAATGGCTCTGAGCACTATGGGACTTAACATCTATGGTCATCAGTTCCATAGAACTTAGAACTACTTAAACCTAACTAACCCAAGGACAGCACACAACACCCAGCCATCACGAGGCAGAGAAAATCCCTGACCCCGCCGGGAATCGAACGCGGGAACCCGGGCGTGGGAAGCGAGAACGCTACCACACGACCACGAGATGCGGGCTATTTAAATAATTATTTTCCGCCTTTTAGTCTTGTGTGTGTAAAATTTTTCAATCGATTTAAAACGTTCTGATGAAATTACAACGAATATACATGTTAAATTTCAGGTTTATATGAGTTTCTCTTCGCCTCAGCCGAAAAATATATCGTATCCTGCAACATGTATTTCGCGAAAAGACCATGAAGGTGAAAATTATGGAGATTCGATCTCTTATGGAGGCTTATCAAGAATCATTCCAATCACAAGCATCCACGACTGTAACAGGAAAAGGGAGAAATGGCAGTTGTACACAAAGTATCCTGCGCCAAACACCAGACGGGAAAGCAAGTTAATATTGTATTGTCATCCATTTCTGAGCTATGTTGAAAGTTTCAGATCTCTAGCTCCTCGGGAAGTTGGATTCACATCAGTTGCCAAATTTGTGCTGAACAGATAAACATAAAGGAAAGCGACCTAATAAAATCACGTTAAAAAGCATGTACTAGATAAAACTTAAAACAGTGCTAGTAGTTCACGCAACGCAGAGAACGGCAGGTGTGTCGATCTCATGGAAGTGACAGACATTTTTTCACATGCTAAACATCCAAATTCCATTCTGTTTGAACAATTCGAACTGAAAAACAAAAAAATATATTGAAAATTTTTGTGATATGTTATTACAAAGGTATTAATAGTCGTGCAGGTCATTTCATTAGCTCTCAATCTACGGTATTTACAAATTGCTATGTGTTACGCAAATGGTGATTCATGATTCTTTGGCGTTTTATTTTGTGTACTCCTTGAATAGTTGCCTGTAATTTACATTTTATGCCTCAACCTCTACATGTCTAAACATTACGCCGATTTATAGATATTACATTTTGCATTTTATTTTGATGTATATATTCAACTCTTGTTGTCAACATAAATCTATAGGTATTTCTCGCATTTTACTACAGTTTTAAAATCCCCTTTTCGACGAAATTTTCCTATAACCATGACATGTGTCCAACAGGTGCTGTAAAACGGTCATTACCGAAACCGGTCGCACAATGGAGAACATTTTGAACGTTATATTTTTGAAATAAACCGCTTTCCGCTGTGTATGAACTTTTACAGGAACACGAGCGGTTTCGTGACGTCAAATCACATCTTAAGGTGTACATTTATAAGATAGGAAACGTACAATGGGCTTTATGATAAAAAACAGATACCTATCCTAATAATCTATGCGCTATGACAACCAATGTGGAATACTCACATGTCAGTAAAAATTTAAGCCCTGAAAGAATAAGGGGGACTCAGCCTTCTCAAAATAAAATACTTTTACCCGCAACATGCAGGACGTCATACTTCAAATTGACCAGTTAAAAAACTGACATCTTTAAAGCGCATTTAGCTACAACGAAAACAGCAAATAAGAAAACGAGAAAAGACAAAACAATTCCAGTCCCATGGTATGTGGATACGCGTGAAAACGTTTGTAACTTTTCCTGCTGTGTGTATGGTGGCGCTAGTGCCCTCCGTGACTCGCATGAGGACATTGACTAGCAGTGTATATAATGGCTTAAATGTTTTACTGACGTGTATTTCATACTGGTTGTCATGGAGCATAGGTTATTAGGACAGGTATCTGTTTCTTATCATAATGTCGATAGTACGTTTCCTATATTGTAGATGTACGCCTGAAGATATGATTTGACATCACGAAACCGCTCGTGTTCCTATAAAAGTCATGAACAGCTGAAAGAGGTTTATTGCAGAAACATAGATTACTTCAGCAGCAGTTGCCCTAAACAGAAAACTATTTGTATTTTGAACGTTGCTTAAGTTGTTACATGACGTCATTTTTACGGTTTATAAGAGGCGTGGAACACAGTCACCGAAAAACACAAAACATAGTTTACACAATCCACAAACTGGTGGCGCTTATGACTTTCCTCCCTTAGGGCATCCGGTCACAAGGTTATATAATAAAATAAAACTTGCAAACCTGAAAAACTGATGGGATGAACGTTAGGTAAAAGAAAGGAGTATGAAAATTATCTCTGTCAAAACACTGCTTGTAGAGTTTCAATCCGAAAGATACAAAATGAAATTACTTATCCCATGTTATAGGGCAAGGTGAAGCGCACTTACTTTTTGTTGCACTTTTCTGAAACACTGAAATAAGGCCAACATTATTTTTAAAAACTCTCAACCATCTACTTAATTTTGTCGCATCTGATGGTCTTCAGAAGGAACATGTGGTGTGTGTACCTTCTCAGTCAAGCGAACAGATGTTCAGAAATGGTCATGTTATTGTCATATAATTTTTCAATAAATCTTCGCATTTTATTGTCTCCACTATTCCACCTAACGGGAAGTGTATCCTGTCTGCCTCTGCTTACCTCTACTTAACAGATCATTCTTGCGATGTTTCCTGTTCTCAGACATGCGCTCACGGGCTGCCGCGGGAAGAGACTTTCGCCAGAAGAAGTCCCATGTAGAGACCACGATGGTCCGGTAACTACTTCATCACTCATTCTGGCACATATGTAGCTCAAATATGACAGCGAAGATATACACGGTATTCAACAATTGCTGCAACAGTGCTATTGTAGGCAGTATTGTTTCATCACCGAGGTCGACAAGATGGGGGGCAAGGGGGAGGGGAAGGGGCTAAAAACACTAGCATCCCGAAATCTTCCTAATTCTACCTATACACTTATACCGAACCAGGAAATCCACATGCCAAAATAAGTGCACGTGAGTAATTTCCGGCCGCACGGAGTGGCCTCGCGGTTTGAGGCATCATGTCACGGACTGCGCGGCCCCTCCCGTCGGAGTTTCGAGACCTCCCTCGAGCATGGGTGTGTGTGTTGTTGTTAGCATAAGTTAGTTTAATTAGTGTGCCTAGGGGCCGATGACCTTAGCAGTTTGGTCCCTTAGGAATTCACACACATTTGAACATGTGAGTAATTTCCTTTCTTTTTGTAGTATTACCACTGAGCAGCAGTTATAAAAAAAATCATAAATTATGTGCATATCACTTCACAGTAATGGCATTTATATATAAATTTTTGTGAGTGGCTTTTTAAAAATAAATGTTGAAGTATGTCAGGTTCTTAGATATTTTAGGTGTTTCTTTCCTGTTTCAAGAGCCATGGCACCTGTAAAAGGAGTCGCACAAATGGAGTTTTACCCAAAAAAACTATTAAAATACTCACTGTGTTACGTGCCATAAACCGTTCACCGAAAAGAGTATCATATACAACAAATTGAAAGAGGACCCTAGAAGAAATCACATAATGTTCACTGAGAAAGACACTGCATTATACATAGGCTAAGAAGCAGCAAATAGTTCACACATGGTTTCATCAAGTTAACTTTTCCAACCAAAAGAAGCTGATCGTGAAGCTCCACATCGATTTTGCTTTTCGAACTGCTGAAAAGAAACCTCTTACATTAGGAGCGGATCTCACCCAGGCTTACCTACTAGATCCGGTAAAGCTCGTTCATGTAGAGGACAAAATATAAATAAAATACGTCTGTTTAGCATCATTAATCAAAAGTCGTATCAAGGATGATGCAGTATGGTTAGGTGCTCTTTGAAGTAAGATCAAATTCACTCTCTCCTCCGCAGGTAGACATGTCAACCGACGTTGCACTTTATTCTTAGCTGATAAAAAACCACGGCATGGACAATGATATTTATTTTTTCAATACTACAAGTGGCGAACTGGTCTTCCGATCAGTGGAGAATTTTATTGAAGAAAAGCAACGTCACCAATCGAAGTTGGTAGCTATATCTACGGACGGAGCACCCTCCACGTTGGGCATTCCTTCTGGATTCTACACATTGTTGAAATTAGTTGCTCAAAATGCAACGTGCACCGAATGAAAGCTCACCAGAAAAGATATTAGTCAGCCCTTAAAAAGATCACTGTGGTCGCTTTCGAGAGTTATGGATGGTGTAGAACTTGTACAAATCTGTGCTGCGATTCTCCACCACTGACAAAAATTATGGTCGTGGCCTGGTATGCATGTGCCAGCGGGTTTTCGATGGGTCGACGTTGAGAGGTTACAAAATGACTCCGTGAACGAAGTTGCTCGATTCATTCAGATATCAACGAGGACCGTCCAAGGTGTCTACAACTCTGAGCCATGTAACGGTATGGAATAGCCCTGGTCATAGAAAGAGCCAAACCGACAGCGACCGCCTTGTAAATATAAATCAGTTTCAGATCCGATAAGAACTGTTTCCGTCAGAGAGTGACAGAATGAAACAATTTCCTAGTCAACACTGCGAATGGAACTGCATGCAGTGAACTTTTGCAACCGCTCGTTCGCCTACAGTTCCTGCTAGCGACCTGAACTTTCAATAAGACGAACTGTGTCAGAATGTTTTGAAGAGCACTCTACGGACGTGAGCTTGCTTGTGTGGTTCCCATCTCAGCTGACATCATCTGGGATCACATCGAACGACATGTGGTCGCCTTGAACCCAACTCGGACCAGTGTCCGTGAAGTGTGAGTGGCGACTGTGCAGCCATGGATCAGCTTGGCTTCGCAACGCTTTGGTATCTCCTAGAGTCCATTCCAAGACGCGTTGCGGCCGTCATCGGGACAAATGGGGGTGTCACATGGTACTAACTAGATCTAAATAATTCAGTTGCGCAAAATTGTATCTCTCGTCCTATTAATTAGTCTGAAGTGCTGTTAATATTGCCACTAATACTAGGTTGAGAAGAATGATTACACATGTACATTACCTACATAGATAACTGGTACTAAGTAAGGACACGAATCAATAAATTACCCATTTACAAGAAAATATTTTCAACTAAAATCTGCCGTTTTGGGAATCAGTGCTTTGTTTTAACGCTGTTGTGTGGAATCGTGTCGTTTGGTTTTGTTTTTAGATGGCTTTACTTGAATGGTAAACTAGCTATTCGCCTTACCCTAAAACATTTTCTCTACTTAAGCAATTTCACAAAAACTAACTTTAATCCCATTTTAATGCCCATTGAACACTGACACTCATTCTTGCTGCCGCTGCATCAAGACCGTTAACAAATCTTGATGAGAATGTCGTCAAAGAAGTCACGCCTGTTCCATTCTGCGTGGTCTAACGTACCAGGATTATTGTTGTTCCATGTCGTAGTATTAACTTCCCTGAAGGGTCACGTTCATACAAACATTTGCTACAACATCTGTGGTTCCAAGAGAATTGGATGCGATATTCGCTTGCAGAGAGTGTGTGAAAGCTAAAATTGCAGTGTGCTTCCGTTTTCATGAGCACCATTTCTTAATAAACATGTAGGCATAGCTTTCGACAGGAAGGGGGGCAAGAGAGAGCATTTGCCAACCCCACCCCTGTGGTTAACTATCAGTTCTCCGGGATGTAATAAGCTTTTTGTTTGGCCTATAAAATTTAGTTTTTATGGCATGACAGACCCATAACCGACCAACTCATTTATTGGTTCAAAATGGTTCAAATGGCGCTGAGCACTATGCGGCTTAACTTCTGAGGTCATCATCGCCTAGAACTTAGAACTAATTAAACCTACCTAACCTAAGGACATCACACACATCCATGCCCGAGGCAGGATTCGAACCTGCGACCGTAGCGGTCGCTCGGTTCCAGACTGTAACGCCTAGAACCGCACGGCCTCTCAGGCCGGCAACTCATTTATTTCAAAAATGGCAGTTTCAGTCTTGTCCTCTCACACCATGTGTTAAATTTCTGCGGATCCCCACGAATATAGTTAGCCCAAATACTGTATGTAGTCTTCTTAATCAAGGATCTATTTGAAGTTCCTTCAGAGCTTTTTTCGTCAAGTTCTAGGTTATGATGTTACAACACAATAGATCCCCTACAGATTTCTCATGTCCTTTTTTGCGTACCTGATAGAATGCTGTACGAGGCGAACGAAGTGAGGTATGTTCACTTCCTCCTGCAATACACTGTAAACATAGCATTCCCTCTTAACTTCGCCACAATATGTCATCTATACACACATCGGATTGTTGTGAGGCAAAAATATATTCTTTTCACGAAGATTTCCAAATAGTTTACTACTACGTTTCCAGAATAGGACTTAAGCTGGGAGCTAATCAAGTCGCAAATCGAGAAGCGCTTAAGGTATGTACCGTAATTTCCATAATCGTGATGCAGCATGTGATTTCTACAGCCATGTAGGAAGTACCTGTCACTGTGTCAACAATGCAGGAGTGTGCGTACCTTACACATTTTTCATGCCCACTGTTGCAGTACCCGGTATACCTGCGCGCCACCGTCACTTCTATTAGAAAATATCCGCTCACTTTTGTTTTGGATTGGCACACTCTTATTTTAATGTTAGTATCACTCTCTGCAGCGTGCCCTTGTAAATGTACGTATGAAAGTTGCTTTTCTCTTAAGTAGTCGTTTAGTGGCATTTAATATGGCAATGTGTGACGAAAAAGTACCGTACATTACTGTCTCAGCAGAGCTGTAACGGTCTGCATGTCAGTCACTACGTTTACATGCGACACATCTTCCGAAAGACGAAAACCGAATTTCGGAATCTGTTTTTCGCTGTCGTGTTTACATTTTAGGGTCTGAATCGGATTTGCTAGCCCAACTAAATATAGTGCCTGGAAAACGGCTGTCACAGTTTCTGATTTAGTCAGCGCAGTCGCTGTTGCCCTTCAATTATACGAGGTGTAAACAGCTTTAGTCTAATATTTCTTCTTATGCTTCATTGTACAAAAATTTACTTCGTCCATATTAGCTGAAAATTTTTAAAAACAAGACGAAACCTGACAGCTAAACCGGTTGCGCTTACATGGAAGCGAAAATTGATTGCGGAATTGGAAAACCGGCAACTAGAAACCGAGTCCCAGATTCGATTTTGAAGTGTTTACATGATCACCCAGAAGCGTTATTGGGAAATAGATTTACGAAATCCGATTTTGGGAACTCCATGTAAAGTGGTGATTGCTAGTTTCTAATTGTCGGCGTTGTAAAACAGCACTGATCCTTTCACCCATTTTCTGTAATAAACCAATATTTCACAGCAGTGGACACTATTTGAGTAAACATTAATCGTTTGTAAAAGAAAAGGTTTTATTTAAAAAACAAAATTTTAACACTCTTGCTATGGCAAATTGATATGCTTGATTTTTATTGAAAACGTCTGTCACAACCGAGACCAAACAAATACCGTAAAATACGGTTGTTCATAACTAAACTAACGGTATCTGTTTTAACCTATTGCTCTATCCCATACCTACTGCGCTCTGGATCCTTACGGAACGACGCCAGAACACCAGTTGATGTTCCATCATCTGTAGCCGCTTTTGGTTTGTCTGCAACACAGTCAGCTTCACGGAGTTTTGCGAGAACTTTCAACATCACACTGTGTATAATGAATTGTCTGTCTGAGTAGCATTGTTTGAAATCCATTTCGGTAATATGGGCGCTCATCTGTCCTGATGTCAGGACGTTCTCAGTGCGTTCGTTCATCACTAGTGATGATAAATGGGCTCAACACTTCGAATCGGTAACAAAAAGGGAAAGAACCGTAATTCTAGGATAAAAAAGTTGCGCCCAAATGAAATTATGCGTTGTTTCTCTCGTATAATTCCCTTTATGCATCATGTCACACGACACTCTTCCTCTCTGAAACTTACAAGTTGCATCCGAGATGCGGCTTCCAAACTCACTTCCATGCTGGCAACATAGCTTTACAAGTTTAGACCCTCCTCCATCACATACTACTTGACTTTAAATTTACGTCCACCCAACTGTATCAGTTTTATAAAAATGGCTACATACCCATGAATAAACTTGTACGAGTGGTGTTCAGTAAGTAATGCAACACATTTTTTTTCTCGATCAACTTCGTTTAAAAAATAAGTAATTTGTTGTGAAACATAGCGGAATATTCCCGCTTCAACCCCTATAGCTTCATGAAGTTCCGATACGTGGCGGGGCTATACGTAGTCTTCAAAATGGTGTCTGTGACGGAGGTGCGTTCCAGGCAGAGAGCTGTCATTGCGTTATTTTTGGTGCAAGACCAGAGCATAGCACATATTCATAGGCGCTTGTAGAATGTTACGAAGACCTGACAGTGAACAAAAGCACGATGAGTCGTTGGGTGAGGCGTCTGTCCTCATCGGAACAAGGTCGCGCAAGCCTGTCCCATCTCCCGCGTGCCGGCCGGCTCCAAACAGCTGTGACTCCTGCAACGTTGGAACGTTCGGACACTCTCACTCGGAGCGATCGACAGATCACAGTCAAATACCTCGCTGCTCAACTGTACCTCTTTGTTGGTGCTGCTGACACACTCCTACATCAGTTGGGGTACTGAGAGGTATGTTCCCGTTAGGTTCCTCTATGCGTAACAGAAGTCCATAAAGAACAACGAAGGATCATCTGGGCGGAATTGCTTGTTCGTTACGAGGCTGATCGTGACAATTTTTTGTCGAATATCGTAACAAGCCATGAAAAATGAGCTCAACACTTCGAATCGGAAACAAAATGACAATTCGTGAAGAAGCAGTACGTCACCTCCGAAGAAAAAGCTAATAACCGCGCCCTCAGCCGGTGAAGTCTTCTGAGACTATAATGTCCTCCCTCAAGGTGCAACGATCAATTCTGAAGTGTACTGAGTTACCCTCAGGAAATTGAAGAAACGACTTCAGAGTGTTCATCTCCACAAAAATACAGACGAACGGCTCCTTTTTCGTGATAACCCATGTCCTCACACAAGTCTGCGCACAAGAGAGGAGATCACAAAACTTCAGCGGACCTTCAACGTAAATAAATGTAAGGTGTTGCGCATAAATAGTCAGAGAGATCCACTACTATTCGGTTGTGCTACTGACAAAAAATTACTGAAAACAGCAACAACCGTAAAATACTTAGGAGTAACCGTCCCTATCGACGTGAAGGGGGACGAGTATATAGAACTAGCTGTAGGTAAAACAGATGCTAGGCTTAGAGATTCGTTGGAACAATTTTAGGGAAATATAATTTATCCTCGAAAAAAGTGACTTACAAAACGCTAGTACCTTAAGCAGTGTGGATTAATAGAAGGGACAGAGAAGATACAACAAGAGCAACAGGTTTCTCGTAAAATCTTTCAGTAAACATAAAAACTTCACGAAACTGTAGTGGGAGACGCTGCATGTTTGACGTTATTCATCACGACACGTTTACTGTTGTAATTCCTACAACTTTGGTTCCACAAACAGTAGGGCAACGTGTCACTTCCTACCACATACGTGATTCTAAATTACCGCGATGATAAAACCAGAGGAATTGGATCTCGTGCGGGAGGCTCAACGGCAATCATTCTTCTCAAGTACAATTCGGTAACGGAACAGAGGGGAGGGGGAGGTGATAACAGTGATACCAGAAACGCCTTCCGCCACACAATGTAAAATTGACTGCGTAGTCTATAGATAACATAAATTTAGATGTAGAACATAATTCATCAGTTCTTACTTGTAGAAACATAATATCCTGAGTATGTATCAGCTAGTACGATCACTTCATCTACAACGCACATGCATAATGGCATCGTCACACCTCTAAACTTGCCTTCTACGGAAAAACCTAAAAGATATTGAAAGTGCACTGTAAAGGCCATAGACGTCGATGCCAGTTGATATGATTCGTGGGCTTACCATCAGCATTAATCATTGTTGTGAAGCCAGTACTATTAATTGTCCACTTTACAATTTTTTTTCCCAAAATATTACCGAAATATTGTTATCTAATTTCGATAAAGTGTGCACCCACTAGTTTCATTTCGTTGCAAATAAACCAATTGTGTTGTATTCAACTGCGGGTTCCTAGTTTTACTTGTTCCCAAAGTTCCCTGTGCGTGCGCTGAAGCATTTCTCTTGCACACCTCGGTGACCTCTAGCCTTCCCGGCTGGCGGAAGGAAGACAGCCGTGACCGTACATAGTCACGAGACAAGAGGCCGCTATAAGCCGCCGCTCACTGAGCTCAACACCGAGTCACATGCTTAAGCCCCTGTTGTGCCTTACATTCAAAACAGGGGCTCCGTTTTGTGTGTTAACTCCCTATTTATCTCTCGTTCAAGGCGCGGTGATAACAGGCACAATTAAGAGTAATATGAAACGTCCTCTTTCCCAGAAACACTCCCGCATTCTTGCACAACAATACGCATGCATACCGTATCCCGAAGAACGTACACACGGTATTAACGAGATAGACAGTCTTAAAGGACGTCAAAAACCGCAAAACGGCCAATGATATGTATGTCACAAGATATTCTAAAAATAATAATCCGAAACATTGAGGAAGAATATGTCATTTGTCGTACTCCCTTAGATATGGCATTGATATCGACTAATTGCTGTTTTTCATGTTGGCAAATGTTGCACATTAAAGTAAACCTTTTGTCAATCTGATTTGCAGAATAGTTACTCAGTTTGGTTCGGTTGGGTATATTTCGTTCAAACGGGTAAACTTTCATACCTCGCAGTCTTAAATTTATTTCTCCATCGGATATTTGGTGTGCAGTTTACTCTATTTTCAATAATTACAAAATGTATGAGTGCATTTAAATGTGGATTAGCTTCTCTGTCAGTGGCCTAAAACGTAGATGTCCCAACATCGAAACAGAAGAAAACATCGAGAAAATAAATATAATTTAGTACAGCAAAGGGGCGGTTTAAGGTGTATCACGTAGCTGCTACCGTAAGCATACCAGAACTAAGAATTCAATCAGTTTTACAAGAATTATTAACTAGTAGTAAGCTTCATACAGGATTCGTTGTTGAATGATGACCAAAATAAAATGCAAAAATAAATTGTTCTAAAAACAATCCAGCTGACTTTGGGCACCTTCTTGTTATGGATTCAAAACCAGCTTCAGGACCAGCAATTAGAGCATGAGTGGATGACAGTAGAAATGATACTAAAAGAATTGACGAACTCTACACAAACCTTCAGGACTTACTCGATAACAGAGATGTGAGAACAGTACTGTACTGCAAAAGAAAAAGAATCTAAACAATGGAATAAATAGTTTTTTATGTGGACTACGAGTACGCGTATGCTCCTGTCAGCCTACCGAGAAAGGTAACCAGAAGTACATTCACAATAAGAAAACTAAGAATGACATACGAATTCACCAGATTTTGCGTCGTTCGACGACTTTCACTTCTAGCAATTAATAGTGTATTTTGTGAGTGGGAAACACATCCATTTCAGTGGAGAGGTTTGGACCGCCGTAGTTGGGTGTTTTGCAGATCTGCTCTTTGACTCTGTGGCAGACAGCATATTCCTGTTTAGTTGCACTGCGCACAGTTTCTCCTTTAGTTGGCGCAAATAATTGTAATATGGTGAGATGAAGTCATGGGGGTGGCAGTAGAGCTACCACATGTTAACCAGGTAACCTTTATCTAGCAGTAGATGCCAAATGGATTATGATGATAGTGAGTAGTTTTCCTTGTCCTCTCTATCGGCACCATGAAGATCGTCGTATCCAACGTGGTTTAATATAGATGAAGACAGAATGTACAATGATGACGCCAATACTTCATTATTCGGAACAAGAGATTTGGTACTGAGACACAAGTTCACCCATTACACTCATGGAAAGTGGGATAGGCGGTGAAACAGAGTAATGGTGTTCTAAGACAGGTGCTTGTCAGTTGTTTCGTAAAGATGGCCCAGTAAGCTGAAACCTAGTTTGAAATAAACAAAAGTCAATAGAACAAAATCGGTGTACCTGTTATTCAACCTTAAACAGACAAAAGTCGTATCTGTCCGCAAATTGGAAATTGTGGAAACAGCCTGCTTGTCGTTTCTGGAAATTCAATTTTATTTGGGAAAATAAGTCAAGTTAAAAAGATGGGAAATTCGAATCAATCGATTGTGTTGAGTTGAAATTACAGTAAAAATTAAAATATGGCAGAAATAGTTCACTTTCCCCATGTCGGTCAGACCCCTCACACCATTGTAAGTGCCTCGTAAGTCACGAGTCCGACGATTAGTGATGGGTTTTTTAAATTATTTTTGCCATTTTCGTCACTTTCCGTAATTTTCCGCTACTTGTGCACACTGTTCAAGTATTGCACAAGCGATTTGTTACTTCTGCCTATAGCTATTACACTCCAGGACCACGCGTTTAGGGGTACACAGATTTCGTTATATTAAAGCTTTATTTTATCACGTTTTTCATCAAATATGAATTACGGCTTATAAGTTCATAGGTTTCCACGACCAATGTCAATTTAACTAAAATCGTTTTGGGTATTTGGCCGCGCCATCAAAAAAAATAGTAAAACAACGAAACGCCGACGTTTCGACCAACTTTTCAGCGGTTCTCTTCAGAACCACGCAGCCTAATACCCAAAACGATTTTATTCAAATATCAAACACGGGTGATTTATTTCTCTATTTTCTCCACAAGTTTCTCAGTATTCAAAAGAAATTGCTTAACTGTTGTTATTCGCATGTTTTCACATCACAACATCCACTTTTCACATAAAGCCAGAGTATCGCCAAACTCCTAGATGTCGGCTCTTGCACACACACACACATCAGACTTACACGTCACATACAAATATCTGATCTGTAGTCACACATGCGCGCAAGCAAACACATAACTACACAACAAGCGTACAGCTAACCGCACAAATACGCAACACACAGACATGTAGATACTTGCAAATGCAAATACACATCCACACGCGGACTCACATGCACAAATACAAGTTACACATGCAAATACATCCCATATGCACGTAGTCACAGCCGCTATAATTTACGACGAACTATATTTTCAAGCCATATCCTTAACTATAAGTTCAGGTGACACATGCTCAAATGTTAACTGTTAAAGCCAGATTGATTTCTGGCTCCTTGTGAAGTCAGCAAGACTTCAGACTAACACACAACATGAGTCATGCTCAAGAATTTTTGTAAACCGCCACTATCACGCACTTTAATGATGAATTTTTCTGTCCTGGTTCGAATGCTCGATATACTGGCGAGAGTGTTCGTGGACACATCGACTAACGACAGTAAACAGTAGGAATGTGTGCACCTAGAGGAGGATAGCATCAAGAGTTGGATGCTACAAGTTTTGAGAATACTCTTCCAATATATTGTTTCTTATGGACGTCTATATTGTCTCAAAGCTCTTTCTTGTATAGAAACTTACATTTCAAAACGTGTAAAATGGACTGAATAAATCTAGAACCCACCTGTGAGGAATATTCTGGTGCTTCTATCCACATGTCGATCACACGTAATTCCAGCTCGTCTGGAAGACGTGTGTCGGACCAGTTGTTCTTGTGTTACATTCCAGCCTGCCTACAATAAAGTTTGCAGCCTAAGAGGCATTTGTACAAAATGTAGAGGGTGTAACAAAATTGTGGAACTGCGTATCTTTTTCCACATTGCCTTTATAGGGAGCTGATTATAAAGAAATTTCCAGGCTGCCATTATTAGGAGCGTGTGAAGAATTACAGTGACACGTTCAATGAGTGGAAAGTTCAAAAATGTACTCCTTGCCATTAAACTTGCAGGGAGGAGGACAGCAAATAACGAAATTTTACTTATTCTGAGTATACAGTACAGTAGAAAGAATACACTGTAGGCTTTTGATTATTTTGAGGGTAACAGTGGACAGTTTTGCCACCTCTTACAGCAACAAAATGACTCCAATCTGGATGGAAATCGAGTCAAATTGAACTTGAATTTGTGGCCGCTTCGACTCTACTCGATATTTCATCAACTGTAGTGCTGGTGAGTGGTAGCACGTCAGTCCTCCGGCAGCCCGTGACTGGATGTTTCAAGCGATCCGGAAAATTGCCTGTCGAGGCAAAAAGTTGAACACCCTATGTATCGAGGTAAGTCAGACAGCAAGGGAACCATGCGATCTTGCGTTATCTTGTCGAAAAATAACGTCAGAGATGTCTAGAAGGTGGAACACAGTCATCAGCCTTAGCATGCTAAAAATGTAATAGCTGCTGGCCAAATTACCTTCTATACGAGTGAGAGGTGGTCGAGTTGTGTACTCAGCGGGACCCTATACCATTAAACGAGGTACTGGGCCCACATGACAATAAGGAATGCAATCTCGCAACGTTCGTTCTAGGCGGAGTCTTCTAAGACGGATACGTCGCGCCGGCCTGAGTGGCCGAGCGGTTCTAGGCGCTACAGTCTGGAACCACGCGACCGCTACGGTCGCAGGTTCGAATCCTGCCTCGGGCATGGATGTGTGTGATGTCCTCAGGTTAGTTAGGTTTAAGTAGTTCTAAGTTCTAGGGGACTGATGACCTCAGAAGTTAAGTCCCACAGTGCTCAGAGCCATTTGAACCATTTGATACGTCGCATGCTGTGCGCTGAAGCATGGCTCGTCTGGGACGACAACATGAAGCCACTCCCCAATGTTAACGTTGCCCTCGCCGGCCGCCGGCCGCCTCCCCCCCTCTGCTGCCACGTCAAGGGAAACCGCAACAATGGCGCCAAGCTGACGGTCTGTGGTGCTCCAGACGTCGTCACACTATCCATAAGGACACCTGTCTCGCTAGAAGCAAGCTCATTTTTTTGACAGATGGTACGTGACGCAGCTGTGCTACCCTGATGGGCGAGTGAAATAGCCTAGCCCAGCGGGCGATAGTTGTGAAGAGCTTTTGATATCCCGCATGGTGTTGAGTGTGGACTCCTTAACTCATGAGATCAGTGCGATCCCAAATAATGTGAGCAGCATTATCACGAAATGATAAACTGCAATCTTGTCAGGCCATGCTATTGCCGCTGACGAATTCCATCATGCACTGATCTTATTGAGAAAGATCTGTCAGAAACCTTTCATATCTTTTTAATTTTCCAAACTGTTCACTGGCTTTTACCACTTACTAAATTTTTGCGAATATCACCAACGTTTCAGAAAGAACTGTGTCACTGTATTCTTTTGGTTTGCATGTTTGGACCGCACACTTGACTCCTTTTCTAGTTCAACTAATATGCAAATGCAGTCTGACAGCAGATGACAAAGCGATAGATTAATAAAAGGAACACAGGTAGACGGAAAGCGTGTGTCTCACTATTAACTCTTTGACCGGATCATCCGCCTTCTGTAATTAAAAGTCGTTTCAGATTGGTTTCCGCCAGTAATTTCAGCTTCTTTTAATAAAATCTAGATAGACGATTTGATACTTCCCTTAATAGGTCAAGGAACAAGCAGATCAGCTCTTACCGAAATAACAGTATCTCGTGCTTATGAGGTAACGTTCGGATGCCGAGTTTCATAGGCGAGTCATGTGCCTCTCCCGGTGAAACAGCCCGTGTGCCATCTGGACAAGAGAGAGCTCACATACAGTGCGGAGACAAAGGTCATGGTATGGTGATATGCTCATATACAGCTGGCAGTATTACCACGTACACAAGGCATAAAACTGCACTGCACTGCCGGCGTCGTCATTTGCACTCATTCACGTGAAAAGATTTCCGTCGTGATTATGGCCACACGACGGGAATGAACAGACTTTGAATACAAAATTGTAGTTGGAATTGACGCATGGGACATTCCATTTCGGAAATCGTTAGGGAATTCAATTCTCTGCGATCCACAGTGTGAACAGCGTGCCGAGAACACCAGCTTTCAAGCATTACCTCTCACCACGCACAACGCGGTGGTCGATGGCCTTGACTTAACGATCGAGAGCAGCTGCGTTTTCGTACAGTCGTCAGTGTTAACAGACACGCAATGTTACGTGAAATAACCGCAGAAACATTGCGGGACATGCTACAAGCGCATCCGTTAGGAGCGTGCGGCGAAATTTGACGTTAACGGTCTGTGGCAGCAGACGACCGACGCAATGACCTATGCTAACAGCACTACATCGCCTGCAACGCCTCTACTGGGTTCGTGACTATATCGGTTGGGAACTAGACAACTGTAAAAACCGTGAGGTAAGTCCAGTTTCAATTGGCAAGAGATGATGATAGGGTTCGAATGTGGCGGAGACCCTACGTAGCCATGGACCCAAATTGTCAATAAGGCACTGTGCCAGCTGATGGGGGCACCAACATGGTGTAGCCTGTGCTTACATGAAATCGACTGGGTCCTCTGTTAAGTTCTGCTGCCTGGAGACCATTTGCAGCCATTCATGACCTTCATGTTGCCAAACAACGATTGAATTTTTATTGCTGACAATTCGCCATGTCAGTAGGCCACAAACGTTCGCCATTGGTTTGAAGAATGTTCTGGACAGTTCGAGCGAATGTTTCGGCCACCCGGATCGCCTGACATAAAACCCATCGAACATTTATGGGACATAATCGAGAGGTCAGCTCGTACACAAAATCCTGCACCTTCAAAACTTTCGCAATTATGGACAGCTATAGAGTCAGCATTGCTCAATATTTCTTCAGGGGTCTTCCAGCGACTTGTTGAGTCCATTTCACATCGTGTTTCTGCACTACGCCGAGCAAAGGGAGGTCCGTCATGGTACTAGTAGGTATCCCATGACTTTTGTCATCTCACTATAATGTATACAGCAGAGCCGCTGCTCTGGGCGGTCGCTTTACAAGTTCGTTCTCCGCTTTATGGACAGGGGAGGACACTTCTCTCATTAACGGTAGAGACACGCCTCTTTCAGATGCCATGGCACCAACCCAGAAGAAACATCTCAGAAACACGATTTTTACGCACCCAATCGAAATGCTCGCGCCAGTGGAGAGTCGACAGGCTGTCAATTGAGTAGGAAGTTACAGCCAAAACACCAACGGTACTTACCTAGCCCTGTGGAAAGGGTTAAGATTCTTTCAGAAAATGAGCGGAATGGTAGGGGGATAATCGAGCATTTGATCAGGTCATGTAAGCTAACACCAAGACTAGAGCTCTCATTGGCCACTAACATGTGACTTTGATCTTTCTGATGCTCATAAGACGAGAAGAGGGGAGGGGAGTCGTCTGGAAAATTTTCCTGATAGCTTAATAAATAGTCTTGAGCCCTAGTTAGCTGATGCGGGTATTTCGTGGACTGTTTTTGGGGAGACATCAGAGTTAGAGAAACGAAAAGCACACAGAACATAATGTTCTGGAGAGCGGTGGACAAAACATTTGGTGTCGGAGCTCGGTGGAGAACAGCGGCTTTCTGGTTCAGGGACAGACTAAGAGCAGTTAGTATTCGTTCGAGATCCGAGGCTGCAGCCAGAATGCCGAGTTTCTCACTGCGATATTAGGATTTAACTGAGGTTGGCATCATGTGAAGTTTACGAACCTTGTGACCAAATTAGAATCGTTTCACAGCCATAGTCGTGATTCTTGATATTTCTCGCCTCTTTTACAGTATGTTTCCTATTACCTTGCGAACCCTCCATACGTGTTTTACTTGTAACTGGGGTAGTTTAATACTTCATGTATTTCTTGTTAATTTTGAACAAAGACGTTCGCTATCTTTGGTTTTTCCCATGTGTGTAGATCTTTGTAAAATATATGTGTAGTGATCGAATTCTTCTTGATACGAGGGTTGTCCAGAAAGTATGTTCCGATCTGTCGCGAAATGGACTCCACAGTGAAAACCCGATGAAGCACTGCACAGATGAGTTGGGTAGTGCCTCTAGTATGACCGTCGATCGCATGAAGACGCTCTCTTCAGTTGTGAGCGCTCTGTGAGCGAGTGAAGGTGCCTAAAACAACGATGTCTCCCGCCAAGTAAGAGGGCCCGCTGAGAGGCTTCGCCTTAATGAATGCAGCCCACCTAACACAACTGCCACGCACTTCCTTCTTCATGGCAATTCTCAGCCGCACTCTGCAGGGGCAGTGAAGACGCTCCTGCAGCCCTTTCGATGGGAAGTGTTCATCACCCACAACACAGCCCTAATTGGCTCGTCCTGAGTATCATCTCTGTTCACATGAAACGCAGGATACGAAGACAACACTTGGGCGCAGGTTACGCCTATAGACCAGGGTAGAGAATTATCGGAAAGCATAGGCGGCTGCCTTCTATGACGCGGGTGTTGGAAATTTGGTATAACGCTCGAACAAATATCTAAGTCGGAGCGGCAACTATGTAGAGAAGTATCTGGAAAGTGTAGCTAACTCTTGCAAATAAAATGTTTCTGATTTTCACTATGGTTTCCTTTTAGCGACCGATCGGAACTTGCTTTCTGGACAACCCTTGTATCATTTTAGTTGTTAATTATACCCATGTCATTTGAATAAGATTGACCAAAGCTATCAACCCTACTTACATGTGAGGGATATTTTTCATTGTGACAATTCTGTGGTGCAAATCTTCTTTTAAATAACAGACACCTTCTGATCAATCTAAAGGCCATACGAAGTAACTCTAAGATGCTTATTTCTCTCCATGTATTATTAATAGCAGATAGATTTCATTTGGTGAACCCTGTCTCAGTATATGCAAATTAGTGCGAATCTTCGGATAAGTAGTCGGGCTGCACTACGAGAATAAGCGCCTTATATAGGTTAAGATGCCTGCTGATTTACCTTTTTTCAACTTCAGACGGTTTTCATAGTCTTTCAGCGTTCTATGATACTGCGTTGCATGGTGGTTTGATGTGTTTATCCCTTCACATTTTTAATGTGTAACGATTTTGGCGTTTTTCGTAAAAATATGTGGATATGTGATTTTTGTGGGGACATTTGTAGGGAAATCAAGAGGTATGCGTCACTAATTCTTTTTGAGGGTATGTGAGAAGTCTGTCTGAAATGTGTGATGCAACAGATCTACGAGTAGTCCTAGGCCAGTGATGTCTGATCTGGGGGAAGGATTGGCAGAATTGGGAGCACGAGGAGCATTTTACAGTGAGGTAGAGACATTAGCGAATGCGTACATGATGATGTTAACTGTGCGGAGGAAACAGCTTCCTTGTCCAGTGGGGAAGATACTGCGACTTTTAGGGGTAGTTGAAATACCTAGCGATTGTACAGCGATAGAAACTGGTTGTACGTCAGAGGCTTCACAAAGCTCAGACTCCACTAATATGCAAATGCGTGAAAACGAAAGAAAAGGTAATGAATGACCGACGGGTCGGGAGCCGTTCATGCAGAGTCTTAAGAACATACCTGTAGTTTCTCACATCGAAGAAATAAAAAAAGAAAGCAGGGAAATGAATAAATATTTAAGTGAGCAAAATAAAGATGTGAGTGGGAAAATGGATGAACAAGGCGAACTTCGGTATAGAAAGCTAAACAAGTTAAGTAAACTGCATGAAACACGCATGACAGAATGCCGCGTAACGGGGGAGAAGCTTACTAATAAAGTCAAGGAGATCAGTAATAGCTTAGACGAGTGGTTCCAAACCCGTAGCCTTCAGCTGAGGGAAGAATTGCAGACCGAACAAGAAGCAAAATTTTCAAGGATCGAGGAAAGGGTTTACACCATGGAAGCAGAACAGATTAAATTACGAGAAGACGTTAAAGGGAATTTGGAAACAGTGCAGCAAGATATCGAAACAGTGCGACCGCAACAGATAAAATATCAGGCATAGATTACGGTCCACAATGCTGTCGTACAGTGTATGCAAGATAACTTATAATCCATAAGATTAAGTGCTGAGGGGAACAATTTAACTTTCAAAGGTGAGATAAATTAGTTAGCCGAGAGTGTGAAGGCATTATCGTCGTGGATGAAAGCAATGGCGGTACGGCACCTATCGCGGTGGCCAATAATGCCGAAGTTAATTCCTTGTTACAGTTCATAGAAGTGCAATGTGAAATTGATCGGCAGCATTGCGGACGGACACATGAACTTCACGATCATATGACAGAGGTAGAAAGAAGACTAGGCCACAGCCACGAAAGAGAGGAACGCATGGTAAATGATAAGTGTCGGAGGTACGACGCTGAACATGAAGATGAACGGGATTGCAGACGGAACTGTACGCATCCGTACATGGTACAAAAAGTAATAAGAACGTCTGAGATTTTTCACAATGGCAACAAATGGACGGCTTCGATTATAAGCATTTCTTGTTTATACAGAAGTTCGAAGTGTTCCGTAATTTCTCAAATGGGGCTTAGTTAGAACATTCCACATGGCCCAGTGAGTATAGAATTTCCAGTGCGGGCCCTCTGTATGATACCAATTGCGCGAGAATCTCGTTCATACCGATAATTTTGCCAAGCATTCTTATAAGGGTATTGGTCAGAGGCTGCGCAAGAGCATTCTCAAGTCGGCATCATAATGTTACCGAATTACCATCAGTCAAAATTCTTTGAGTATATGGTTCAGAAGAATCAGTTTCTTTACAATACATACAGTCCCACCGAGCTGGTCTGGAGTTGTATCACCAAACTAGCAACACATCTGAGGCGTATTATTTTAGCTGGAAGATGCAAATACGATACTTTTAAAAGCCTACTCCTGGAACTGGAATATGATGCAGGAGGAAATTTGTGAAACGACCAACATGGTTCGAAATACTAGACTGAGCCATCGCGTAACAGAGGATGCAGCAGCAGCCCACACAGCAAAAACGATAGGATGCATGGGTGTGATAGAATTGATAGGCAACACCAACCCTATTGTTCATGTTGGTGGAATCAACAAGATAACGAGCACTATAAGCATGGGGATAATCATCGTACCGACAGCCCGGATATACGAAACTGGAACAGGCAGACTTAAAGGAAAGAAAATTGGTACAGGTGAAAGGTAGGAAACACTAACCAATTTGCGAACCTGCAAAGTGTGCAGATACGTTCTGCAGATCCACATAGGAATCTGTCAGAGGAAAGGCCAGCGCCCAACCAATGACAAGTTTTGGCGGCAGAAGGGGTACAGAGAGATGAAGTGCAAGTGGAGATGAAATGTGGCGTTCACCTTCTCTGGGGAAGACATAATGGAGATGCCTCTAGACAAAGCCTTTGAAGCAAAAGTTCTAAGAATTACTCCTATTGTATTGCCACCTTTGGGATTAATAGACTTAAATTGTGTTTTTGACACTGACAGGCCTTTTTCTATTATTAGTGAGAACACATTTCGAAGGTGTGAGGAGGTAGAGATCTGTCCTACTTTCCCATTAAAAGGAATCAAAATAAAGGGAGCAATGTTCAGTGAGACATGAAGCAACGGGCTCGTTTCATGTTTTTGTGTGTCAGGGTGTAGAGAGTGAACCAAGTTTAATAACTGTACCATCGCTGAATGTCGATATGATTTTGGGCGTCGATTTTTTGAGTTTTCACCAAGCAACGGTAAACTTGGGAGGACATGAAACATCACTGAACATTAAGAGAATTGTTGAAAGAATATGATGTGGTAAGATTGAGACAGAAAGGGGTTGTCTTATATGTCTTATGGAAGGTTATTTGGGATCTGAGACTGAACGAGTCGATGGTGGTGATGACAGACAAGGTACTTTGCTCTCGGAACAGAGGCGAGATGAGTTCCTTGCAAATATGGTAGTAAAGATTGTTGGAGCTGTGGAAGGCATTTCAGACGCTGAGCAATATGAATTGTACGATATCTTACATAAGTATAGGAAGGTATTTTCTGACTTGTCTTTTACCATTCACAGTTTTGAATGTGAATTAAGGGTACGTGGGCACCAGAAGTCCTTTGCCTGGCCTCACACCATTCCCCTTGCTTGCAAAACAAAAGAGGAAAGGGGGTCCAAGGCATGCTGGCAAAAGGTGTTATTGAAAGAGAGGTCAGTTAACATAATAGCCCCCTACTGGGAGCTCCAAAAGAAGACGGCACTGTCCAATTGGTTTTAGATTTTAGACAAATAAATGCAGTCAATTTGTCTGAGACCGATTTACTGGAGAGTTTGGAAGAGTTGTTGCAGAAGTTTCAGGGAGTGGAAGTGTTAACTTCCGAAACCTTGAGTGCAAGCTCCTGGCAGTTTATACTGGCGCCCGCCGCTACCTTGTTAATTTTCGGCGCATCTCACCAATTCAAGAGGCATCCCTTTGGGCTCAATGCGTCTTCTGCTATATTTATTAGAGGGCTGAAAATGATTCTCCCAGATGTTTTAAATGTTTGGCTTATCTTGTGTGATGATGACATTTTGATAGCTGAAAAGTCGTGGGCACACCACAATGAGGTCTTAGAAAGATTACTAGCAGTTCCCGAGAAAGCTGGAGTCCCTGTCAACTTGGAAAAACCGCTGTTTTATAGACATAGTATTAAATTCGTAATTCATATTATCTAGCAAATGGCATTCACCGAGATCAAGAAAAGATTCAGGCAGTGAAAGAACATCCCATCCCACATACTAAGCAACAGTTGAGGGTTCTCCTAGGGTTAATTAACTATTATAAACGCTTTGTTAACTATATCGATTCTGCAAGTTAATGGAAAAAATGAAGTGTGAAACTGGGATGATGAATGCTTAAGTTGGAGTTCTCTCACAATGTGAGCAAAACTATTTCATGACCGAACTTGAAGCACTTGGGTGTTCGGAAACGTTTGTTTCTTTCTATTTGGGAGAGTGACAAAGACATACATGAATCACAGAGCTCTACAGTTCTTGGTGATGGCAAAACTAAGCAATGGGAGGTTAGCTCGTTGGGCACTCTTTTTTTAGAAGTACCAGTTCACTGTCGAGCACATCCCAGGAAATAAATATTGTATTCATTGTCATACGCCCCAAATGGTTTGCCATACAGTCTTGAAGACAACCTGCGAGAGAATGATGTTAATTTGTTGTACTTAAAGAATGTGACTTTCAAAATTATGTAAAGTCAGCAAAAGAGCAAATTATGCGTGAGAAAGACAAAGACTCGCTGTTGGATGAAATAAAATGGAAATAATACGAGAGTGACCAATTGGCCATATACCGATATTATTTAGTGCGGGACAATGTACTTTTTAACATCAAGATCCCGGGGATTCTGAATGGTTTTGGTGATCACAGAGGAGTTGATTGATAAGCTAGTGTGGTATACACACTTCAGCTACACTCATTTTGGTGCACAAAAATGTTATGAGAAGTTAAAGGAGCCCTGTTACTTCAACAGTGTGTTGATGAGAATTTGCCAGGCGCTGAATGTGTGCTCTGTGTGCCAAAAGGCGAAACCACTGACGGTATCATAAGCAGAACCATACCACCCAATAATCCAAAGAAATTGTAGGATGTGGCAAAGGTGGATTCATTGGTGGCAGTCACGTGTTTGCACACAGGTTGTTCCTATCCTTTGTGGCAATAGAATTAACATCGAAGTCTGTGACTTTAGTGCCCTTGTAAAAAGTTGCTGGTAGAAACCTTTTCTTCTGGGAAGTAGTTACGGTTAAACGAGTGATCTCCGACAGTAGTCCAAAATGTACATCGCGACAGTCGTTGAGCATGACAAAGAACTGTGAAGTTAAACTGGTCTTTATTTCAGTGTACCACTCTTCATCGAAACCAGCAGAGAGGGTCGTGAAGGAACTTGAAAATTATGTAGACACTACTGTTCCAGGCGGCATAAAACGTGGGACGTGCATCTTCAGTCGTTCCAGGGTGTTTTAAACGAACTTACCAATGAATCTACGTTGCTTCTCCCAATTCTCATTCTGAAGAATCAAGAACCGCCTAACGGTATAAAGAAAACGGTACCACGGCTAAAGGTGAGCCGGCTCTGTTGGCAACTAATTGTAGAGATGGTTTTGGAAAACTTAAAGCAAGCTGTGGAATGTAGAACCAGATACGGGCACACATGGGTGAATCAACTACGGTTTCATGCTGGCCAGAAAGTTTACTGCGCACACTGCGAGTGTGTAAGAAACGCAATATGTTAACAAAGAAATTTTTCAAGGTTGTTAGCGGTCCGTATTGGATACAAAGGATCCCACATCCTAATTCTGTCGAAGTAGAATCGATGTGAACGCACAAGCTAAAATGCTTACGTCCTATTTCACATGTAAACCATGGATAAAGCAGTAGGGAGCGATAAGTATTGGGAAGTATCTCAACATAACTGTGAGTAACAAAGCCATGGTGAATGTAAATATTTCTCTCATGCCTTGTATGTTTTGTTTAATTTGTTTTCATTTGCATAATTGCCTTCAAATGTACGTATTCGTTGTAAAACGCGTATGGTGCAGTTTCTAATAAATTTGGGTTTCCATGAATGACATTTTTCTAGAAGGGTATCGTATTGGTCGTGTACATAAGCTTCTGGCGATTCCACTCTGTCGGTTAGTTAAGTAATACTTCATACGATGATTTTATTTGTGTGAGCTTAAACGTAAGGTGTCATAAGAATAAAAGTAGTTAGATTTGATTTTTTCGTAGTATTTTGTTGGAATAAGGTATGGGTACGGAGCGCTGGAGTGGTCTGACAGAGAGAGGAGTGAAATGAATTTGCAGCTTCTAATATTTCCTTAGATTTCTGCTCTTGGTTAGGCTGTTATTCTACTTTTGGATTTAATAAGGAAAGGTCTGCATTTTCCGCATGTTTTTTGGTCAGTGTGATCGAAATATGTCAGACGGTTTTGTTGTCAATTGCTCCAATGCTGAGTGGCTGTTTTTTCAAAAATTTTGTTGATGTGAGTGGAATCCTCATGGGGATATAGGTGATCTATATTATGGGCGTGGCAACCTACGGGTCCCTAGCTAAAAAAAAGTATTTCATTTTATTTTTCTGTTCTGTTTCTTATTTTCATTCTTCCCTACATCTAGATGTCTGTGGATTATTTCGCTACTAGTATGCTTAGTATGCCCCTCAGGGGGTATACGTTCGTGTATATGTCACGTGCTTAGCTAAGGCAAGAAAACATAGCTGCAACAGAATATATATCATATATCGTATTTTATTTATCCTACTGTTTTCTATAATTATTCTGTTCTATATGCGTGAGTGTGAATCTTATACTACGGGTATGCTTGACGTGAAAGTGGAGTGAAGTTGGTCGTCCTGTAAGTATGCGTGTGTCCTTGAAAGTGTTTAGACAATCGCAGAAGAGTTTCCTAACGAATGTCTCATGTGACTGAGAAATTTCAGAGATATATTAGTTGCCAGATTCATGTTGTATGGATTAACAAAATGCTCAGGGAAGGTTTAGTTAGTAAGATCTGCTGAGGTGGTGTTTTTCAGTGAGGTTTTTTTGTATAATGAGTATTTCTGTGCAGACTGCGGTGGTATTGAATAATTATTGTACGGGGTGGCTATTAGATGTGAGTTTGCCGTGTTTAATGATTCCCTCTTAGTGAGGACGACAATGAGATATTTAATGGTTTTGATTCCCTCTTTGTGAGAATGACAATGTGATTTTCAGGTCTTATTGATTCCTTCTTAGTCAGGGTAGCATTGTGATTCTGATGGCCATGTTGTTGTTCTAGTGATTGACTTGGAAAAAAAATTATATAACCGAAAACCAGCTGGTTCACCGATAAGCGTTATCCCTACAGTGAAGGTCCAACGCTGCCCCACGACTAGTTCACCGCAGCCCACAGAACCTCCGGTGCTGGCACAAGAAGATGTAATCACTCCCCCTCCCTACTTCTGATTCCCGTTTTTGCTGATTACTGTTTCCCATGGCGACTCTGTGAACCAAACATGCCGACACAAATCATGCATTTCCCTGGTGCATGCCCTACAAGGCCTGGCGACACACCACAACTTGTAAGCGGCTACCCACTGCGGCCTCCGGTGTCGCCGCGTCTGCTGACTGCCCACAGCTGTGTCGTGCCACACGAGGAAGCCTCCCTGTGGTGCTGCCTCTGCCAACTCCAAGCCACACGTGCCAACTGGCGAGACTCACGCATAAGGCTCACGGTGGCGCGCGACCATGAGGCCATCAGGGAGAGCGGAAACGGAATCGTGCCCCGAAATTTCAGTTTCATTGCACACTGAAAAGGGCGAGGAATGAATTAATAAATGATCAACTCCACCTTGCAAACTATCTGAATGAGCATTTTAAATTACAGCAGAGAAATTACAACATTAATTCCAAAAACAAGCGTAACACCTGGAAATAAATAAGTACGATGACTTTACTAACAGCCATACAGTAAGAAGTCCGTAAAAGCCAACGAAACCTACAAAAAACCCAATCAGTAGAGTTAGATGAAGCACCAACGTGTGTGTTGAAACAATGCATACAGAGTATACAGTCTTCCTTAACAGGCGTAATAAATGAGTTATTTGCATGAAGGAAATATCTAGAGTATTTAAATCAAGCAAGAGTTGTGTCTCTGCTAAAGAAAGGTAATTGAAAGGTATAGGAAACAATTGGCTCGTTTCCCTGCCGTCATCATATCCAATAGTAATAGTGTTGTTATGAAAGACTGATCAATGAACGTGCAACATTCTATATAAATCATAGTTTGGGTTTCGACGTGGTAGAAGTAAAGACTCAGTCATAGGAGAGTTCATAAACATGGTAGCCCTGCTTGATGCTCCTTACAACGATGGCTGGTTTTGATCATACCTAGAAGATAGGGTACAAAGAGTAGAATAATACAGTCCTTAAATAAGACTCAACAATAAATGAGACACTTATTATAACAAAAATCTGTTCTTATACGAGCTTCTCAACATAGCATATTTCGATCAATACTGGCCTTAAAATAAATCACTGATTTAGTCATGAGAAGAAAATGTCACTGCTGATTACAGCAGTACTGTAGTAACTGAGAAAATAAGGACATTACTTGCAGAGAAAGCAAATGAAACCTCCAAATAAGTGCACAATAGCTCAGTATGAAAGAAAGTAGCTTGAACACAAAGAAAACAAATGCCAAAAATTTCACTTTGAAGAGGAAAAATGATAATGTACAGTTAAACCTAGGTCATACCTCTACTTATTCAGTAACAAAGAAATTCTGGGAGTGAATATCCATTCTCAGTTGAAGTGGTGTGAACACACGAAGATACTTGTAAACGTATGTCGCCAGCATGCTATGCCCTTAAAGTCCTGTTATGAGAGTGTAATAGCTAGAATCTTTCAGTTATATACTCATAAACACACTCAGTTCCTAGTTATGAAATTCATTTGTGGAGAACAGATGCACATAACGTGAACACAGTTTCGAAAATATAAAAAAATATCCATAAGGATAATAACCAAAATAGTTGTCGAGGTCGATGTAAAATTCTGTTCAACACATTGGGGATTCTAACTACGTCATGTGAGTACGTATAGCAATCACAGGTGTACCTAAAAAAATAACATTAATAATTGCTGTACAAACAGTTCTGCCCATGAACATGAAACAGGATCTAGACCTACCGAATAAACATAAAACTCAAACTGCATCTTCTAACAACGAATAAAACTGTACTATAAACTGCCCAAGGAGATCAAAAAATTACTAACGTGAGCTTATTTTAAAATGCAGTTGAAAAATAGCTGTAAAGCAATACATTCTATGTATCGAAGGATCTCTTAGATAACATAGAGTAAGAATTTAATAAAAAATGTAATGCAACAAAATAATAACAACAATAATAACAAAAAATCTATCATTTCACGCAACAATTTCACACTATATCTACATCTTCTTTTTTTGTTTCTCGAAAACGTTACTTTAGAAAGTATTCAATGTGTAATACTAACATCTTATTCTCTTTCTTAACCCAACATCTCACTCATAAAAGAAGGACTCTGACTCAGCTTTTCAGCCTAGGAAATAGAGAGTTGCGGTAGGCAAAATGAAAAGTAAGCGTCGTCGCTATATTCCTGAAGTCAACTGATAATGTGTGTAATGTTACATTACGAAATAACATGTGTGCAGTGAATGCTGCGACTGAGAGTAAGAAAGTAAGCTTCTGCACTACCTCAGGTGGATAGTAATTCAGCAGCTCACTAGGTACCATCAACTGATGGCAAAGGCAACCAAATCGTCTGATCCACGAAGGTGGAAGTGATGCAGCGGCAGCCCACTACAGTTAAGTCTTTCAGGCTGGGCTAGCTGTTCCATCGTAGATCGTAGTCATCCAGGTGGGCAACGAATGGGAGTGTCATAGGTACCACCTCGGGACTGGGTAGCAGCAGGCTGAGTATCAAGCCGTGGAAGTCAGGGTGTTTCTACCGATCGGTTTATTCTAATGACGTTATCTTGTGGTAAGGATAAACGCATGTGTCGTAGTTTTCTGAAATTGTCAGCGCTCTACACCGTACCAAGGTGCCCTATCTCCGTTCTTTAGACTTTCAGTTCAGTTATTTCCGCAGTATTTGTGTGCTGAATATTGGTCTTGCATACACCTTGTTGCTTCACTGTGCATGAGATTACTTCGCTGCAGTGCACTTGGTTCTCTAGCTTGGGTATGGTGTGGCAGTTAGCTCGGTGGTATTCCCCTGCTGCATGCAATATTGGCTGTTCTTCGGGATGTGATTCCAGTCTAAATGTTCACCCCGGTTCTGGCACTTCCGTGAAAACTTTAAAAAATTTCACATTCACTTGGAATATTATTCTGGGATGTAACAATATACAGGGTGATTTTTTTTCCCACAGTGTACAAACTCTAGGGATTTATTGATGAGAGGATACGGAACAACAAAAATCTAATGAAATTATGTCCAGAAATGAATGGTTTCCATGTTAGAGACCATATATTCAATTATATATTGTTACAGAGACTGCAGTCTAATAAGCAATGTACCATGCAGCCCAATTACATACAGTATGTGTTGAAAATGATTTCCATGTTCCTCAACTCATGCATGTACGCGCCGTAGCATGTTCTGTCCCACATTTCACATCGTCCAGGCTGCATCCGAACAGTGTTAAAAGACAATGTGAACATGCTGCTCCAGTGCCTCCACATCTAGAATGGCTCTGCATACACGATACTTTTGAGATGACCCCATAACCAGAAATCACACAGATTGAGATCTGCTGAACGAAAAGGCCATGAAATTAGACCATCTCGCCCATCGACCAGGGAAGACACGACTGAGATGCGTCTGGGTGTTAACGGTGAAGTGGGCTGGAGCACCATCACGTAGCAGCCACATAACCCTTCGAATCATCGACGGCACTTCTTCCAGCAGGGGAGGCAAAGTCACCCGCAAGAAACGCCGATAGTTACGGCCTGTCAGGCGACGTGGGAGGAAGACTGGTCCCAAAATACGGTCGCCAATTATCCCCGGCTCACACATTTCGGGTGTACCGATCTGATGACTCCCTGTCACCATAGCACGGAGGTCCTGCACACTATCCCACATATGACTGCTATGAAAGTTGAAGATACCACTCCGTGTAAAGGTGGCCTCATGTGTGAATAGGATAGATAACTCAAATCCCGGGATCGTGGCTGCCTAGTGAAGAAACAAGTGACAAAACTACTCCCGATGTGGAAAGTCCGTCGTTAGTAAGCCCCGCACACGCTGTAAGTGATGAGGGTAGTAACAATTGTCATGGAAAGTGTCACACATAGCCGTCTGGCTTACCCTGTACTGGGGGTCCAGTTGCCTGGTAGGGACACTGTGGTCGCATCCCACAGTGTTAATCACATTTTCCTCCAAGTCTGGTGTCCGAACATTTCGGGTACGTCCTTCATGATTTCCTGCTTCCTGAAACGATTCTATCTCAGACAAACGGCGAAACACCGTTGCAAACATTGAATGCTGTGGTTGTTGTTGGCGGAGATAGGTCTCCTGATACAAGCTTGCTGCCCGCCGCCCATTGCCATTTGCCCTTCCATACGTAAACACCATGTCGGCAAGCTCTTGATTCGAATAGGGTACCACTGTGTACACCGCTGTATCACATCCACTACAAGATGAGTCAGCAAGAGAAGTGAATCGGATTCAACATTACCAATTACTATGGCAGGAGAGGGCACCAGGGCACGTCGTATGAGGAACAGTACCACTCTCTAGGATGAAACCATGCATACTGTAACTAACGCTGCATGGTATAGCTAGTATTAGACATCAGTCTCTGAAACAAAGTATGATCTCTAGCATAGAAACCTTGCATTTCTGGACATAAGTTCATTAGGCCTTTTTAGTTCTGTATTCTCTCATCGGTCAATCCCTAGAGCTTTTACACGGTTGAAGAAACCACGCTCTAGGCTGTGGCCCAAGCTCATGACTGGGCTAACTGGCCTGAATGCATGCAAAGTGCAACTTTCCTTCTGAGTGACACTGGAGGGGGAAGGTGGCAGGGCTATTGTTCCAGACGCCTTTTACCCCTAGGAAAGTTCCCCGTCACGCATTTTATAGTAAGCAGAGTAGCTGAGTAACCATGAATCCGTCCTGGCGGGACTGGAACAAGGAAAAATCCCCGCACTTATGTGGGACTGAACTCGGAACGTCCAGGACTGGAGAGGACCGGAACCTAGTGCTTTATTCGGAAACCACCACAGCCAGGCCTGTATATACGAATTATGTTATTTTTCTTGTTCTTAAAGTGTTCTTAAGTGTCCCGCTTTCAATACAGCTGTATGTAACTTGTACCATAACTTGTCGTCAGCAACTTGTTACTCCCATTTTTTCGTTTCACTTTCCTCGTGGGAACTTACATGCCCTCCTCTGGTAAGGAAGTACGTTTGTGTGTGTGCACGTATGTGTGTACGTGTGTGTGTGTATTTATTTTTCCTTGATACAATTTGTCCCTGCCTCCTTTCTTACCTGTGTCTGTGTATGGCTGTGTAATGGAGACGACAAGAATGTTTTGAAGCATGCTCCTCGGTAGTCAGAGCTGTAACACCAACTAAATTTTCTGCTGCCTCGGGTAGCTTAGTGGAAGGAATTGAACGCTCTGTCTTAATACAAGGTGCAGGTATTGGCAACAGGAGTCTCTTCCTTCTCCCACTAGCGGGGTAGAAGTGTGCTAGAAAGAAAGCTTTTGGCTCGCTGTCCACCTGGGGTTGGTAAGTAATGCATGTATGTCGTTTACTATGCTCTTGGATGACGAACATTGTATTCTGTAAACTTATTTTCTCTTGACACTTCAGTTAGTTCAGATCAGTTGCTCATCGCGAACAGTGATTATTCGGCATTTTTGGCGTAAATTCATGTAAGTGAAGGTACCTCATGTCGTATGCTTTGTTCGGGGAAATGACAGTTAGGCCTGTGGTCTGGGCTAGAATTTACAGCATGAAGAACAAGCCTGTTATCGCTATATTTATTTATTTATTTAACCTGATCAGATTAGGGCCATCAGGCCCTCTCTTACATCGGACCAGTGTTCCACACATGCAGCGTTTCACACATCAGAGTTACATCATGACCATAGTTTAAATGAGAAAATTAGCTTACTCTAGTGACAATATGAATAAAGAGTAGTGACTAAGACCTAATAAAGTAAATGCGGCAGTATTTTTACAACAGGTGCTATGAATACAGATTATGATAAAAGCAATAGTAATAACAGTAAAAAAAATCAAATAATAATGATAAACATGACTAAGACATAATAAAGTAAATGCTGGCAGTATTTTTACAACAGGTGCTATACATACAGATTATGATAAAAGCAATAATAATAACAGTAAAAAAAATCAAATAATAATGACAAACATGAGAAATATTGGCAACAGTAATGAAGGTTTGTGCAGATATACACTAATATCTTGGTGTGTAAAGTAGATGTTTACTAGTATAGCGAGTTTTGGGGAAGGGAAATTTAAGGGGGGGGGGGGGGGGGAAGAGGGAAGTAATGAGGTGAAGTGCATTCATGTACAGAGGAAGGCATTACTGTTGCTTAAGTAGATACGTCATTAATTGTTTTTTGAAGCCGGACATGTTTTTAAGTTCTCTAACACAACGAGGGAGGTTATTCCAGAGTCGGGTTCCCGCTACTGTAAAGGTCTTGGAGAAGGTGACTGAACGATGCAGTAGAACGGAGAGGATTTTATTATAATGGGAACGTGTGTTTCTGTCATGTTGTTCCGACATGAGCGTTCGGGACGAGGAGAGATATGAGGGACAGTGTACATTTATAAGGCAGTAGATGAGACAGAGTGTATGGAAATCTCTGCGTTTATCTGCACGCAGTCAGGACAATTTTGCATATGCTGGTGAAATGTGATCAAATAGTCGAACGTCACAGATATATCAGACGCAGGCATTCACGACCAGTTCTAGACGTCGGGAATTTTCCTGAGAAAGGCCTTGTAGGATAATATCACTGTAGTCAATGATTGGTAGTATAAGCGTTTGTACTAATTTCTTTTTCAGATCGAAAGGGAAGAGTTGTTTATATTTTTGTAGGACATGAAGGGATTCTGATGCTTTTTCGCACACTGCAGTTACGTGCTCTGTCCAATTTAGATTTTCGTCTATTATTACTCCCAAACTCTTTGCTGAGGGAGAGAAGTTAATATTTGTTCCATTTAGGATATGAGGTGGTACGGATTCCCGATGTTTTGGGCTAATGAGCTTAGAGTGACCAACAAGTACCGCTTGGGTTTTAGATGGGTTTAGTTTTAGACCTATGTCCTGTGCCCATTTTGACAGTGCATCGAGGTCAGTATTGAAATTTTCAATAGCTTCCTTGAGATTGCTTGGTTTCGCACTTAGATACAACTGAAGGTCATCAGCATACATATGATATTTGCAATAGGTCAGAACCGATGACACATCATTGACACACAGAGAGAACAGTATAGAACCTAATACTGAGCCTTGGGGAACGCCTGACACGACCTGCCGCCATTGTGATTTTATATTCCCAGACAGGACGCGTTGCTGACGAGACATCATGTATGAGCGAAACCATTGCACTGCACTTGGTGAGAAATTTAGACCGCTAAATTTGGCTGGTAAGATGTCGAAGTCGACAGTATCAAATGCTTTGCTGAAATCTAAGAAGCAAATGATAGTCGCTTCTTGTCTGTCCATGGCAAGTTTCAGGTCATCTGTCACCTTTATCAGTGCGGATGTTGTGCTTCGATGTTTACGGAAACCTGACTGGTATTCGTCTAGTAGGTTGTTAGTAGTTAGGTAGTTGGTGAGCTGGTCATGAACTATATATTCTAAGGCCTTTGATAGTGCAGGAGGAAGGCAGATGGGGCGGTAGTCAGAGGGTGCTGTGGCGATGTCCTTTGTAGGCAGTGGCTTAATTTGTCCCAGTTTCCAGGCCTCAAGGAAAACACTTGTGATTAATGAATCGTTGAAAATGTCTGTTATAGAGGGCAGTAGTTGGTCAATAATAGGTTTTACCATCTGGATAGTGATACCATCATGTCGAGTAGATGCTGATCTAATCCGCATTATGGCTTTCTTGACAGTACTGCAAGTGACATGCTGTAGATAGAATTTTTCTTTGCTACAGTCGTTCATCCCCATGAAGTAATTAATGATTCTCTGTTTTTTTGCGGTTCAATTTTGGTTGTAGGTAATGCGAAGAATCTGTTTAGTTCTTCAGCTGGGACCATGGGATTTTCTGCAACTTTTATTTTGCCTAAATCGAGACTACGGAGATTTTTCCACAGGATAGCTGGTCTACATCTATTGTCAGCTAATGTACGGGCATGTCTGAGCTTAGCGTTTCTCACCGCTTGACTGACTGTTTCGTTTCTGCTTGTATACAGCATGATTTTCAGGTGTAAGGTCTATCTTGTATGCTCGATGTGCAGCATCTCTGAGCTGTTTCAGTTGATCAGTCAGCCAAGGTGCAGGTTGCCTTTTTACTTTTCTGGTCTTTATTGGAGCATATTTGTCATATAGTTGAGTAATTTTGTTAGTGAAATCCTGAAGTTGGTCGTTTATGTCCATTAGGGGAGTAGAGGTCATCCCCCAAACTATTTCTTGTGCCTCAGTTTCGAGTTCAAGCAAATTTATGCGTTTGAGGTCTCGGTATGAAGACAGTTTTTGTTTCTTTCTAGGGCATTCTAGTGATTACGTCATGGAAATGATGTCATGGGCAGACATGCCAGGCGCAGATATTTGAGAGGTGCGGATTATTCAGGTCGGAGATTTCGTTGCGAATATATCTATGAAAGTGTGACTGGTAGTCGTGTGATGAGTAGGTGCCAGCTGAAGTAGCGTCATATTTGAGGAAGAAAGCATCCTCTTAAATTTTCCAGTGGAAGGACTCTTGCACAGAAAATTAATGTTAGTGTCACCAGCTATAATTACATGTTCATATGACGATTCGAGACTAGAGAGGGCAGTTTCGAAGCAGGCGAACCCATCTACTTTAGGAGGTTTGTAAAGGACACATATTAAGCACTTTCTGTTAAGTGATTTTATCTCTATGAACATATATTACACTTGTTTATCTACATTGTTGTCGGATGTGTGTAGTACTGTAGGTGACAAAATGGTTCAAATGGCTCTGAGCACTATGGGACTCAACTTCTGAGGTCATTAGTCCCCTAGAACTTAGAACTACTTAAACCTAACTAACCTAAGGACATCACACACATCCATGCCCGAGGCAGGATTCGAACCTGCGACCGTAGCAGTCTCGCGGTTCCAGACTGCAGCGCCTAGAACCGTACGGCCACTTCGGCTGGCACTGTAGGTGACAAATCAGAGCGTATACACACCCCTACTCCGACCCCTCGTCTGTTGCATCTGTCGTGTCTGAGAAAGATATAGCCATCTAGGTTTACGGAAGTTGTTGGAATACTTGGTTTGAGCCAAGTCTCTGATAAAAGTATTACGTGTATATCAGCAGTCTGAAATATATATTTGAACTCGTCGAAGTGAGCTGGCAGAGACTGGACATTTGCATGTGCAATATGCAGCTTGGTGCGTTCGGGTGTTGATTGCCCGAGGAGGCTGCCAACCGATGTTTGCGGGTCGTGGTTAGCGGTGACAAGAGGGTCTAGCATGAGAAATGCGGAAGGCGTGTGAAGGAGGGGGGGGGGGGGGGGGGGGGAGGGGGGAGTGTCCTCCCAGTTCTGTGCAGTGAAAGCGGCCGGGAATGGGAGGGGGTAGGTCCCCGGGGAGGCAAAGGGATCTGCGGCCAAGGTCAGCGAGGTCTGCAACGGTTCTGGAAGTAGCGTGGGCTGGCAGGGGAAGGAATTTCGCTAAACACAACGGGAGACGTGCCCTTAGCGCTAGGATTTCACCCGGAACAAGTCCCGCCCATTCACCTCCCTCCACGCCTACCCATAGTGTAAGGCCCTCCCCTAAACGGCCACCAGTTCCGCAAACTGGAGGCTACAGCAAAGTTGTTATCGTCACTGTTCAACACATGTTACACTGTGATGAAATTCAGTAATGATAAGAAATTTAAGTTTTTCTGGATAATAATATAACACGAATTTGAATTATTAAAGAAATAAAGATATTTATAGAGAATTGAAAGCATCGCCAGCAATAGAAAACAAAAAATAACGTGATGTTATTTAAGGGCAATAAGGACAAATTTTCATTAACTAATTCACTTATTATAATACGTTTATTTGAGGGAAACAGCAGAGCAAACATACAATGCGAAAACAATGGTCTTGAATCTGTCATGTCGGTAGTAAAGCCACGGGTGCAATCGACTAACTCTGTTGTCTAACATCAACGTTATATAGAAATAAGTGAAAGTCGTTTTGTTTATGTAGGCCCTCATAGTAACTCACGAAAATTAAAGAATATAAGAATGCCATAAAGTAGAAATGCCTAATGGAAGCAGTAAGATATTTGCTTATATGACATATTTCGTTAGTATTTGCATGGGTAATGGGTGAATTTTAACTTGTAAATTCTTCCAATGCCATACCTGCGCATTATAAACGAGGTTATAAAGAATTGTGGCTGTTTCTGTGTGATTAATGTACTATACGCTGTTGCAAACGTCTCAGGAAAATAATCTGTCGTTATTCTTTGTCCTGTCTATTTTTAACCAAAAGATTTATTAATTTCATAAATGCCATTCAAACCATTTTTTAAAAATGATGATGATGGGTATGTTTGTCACAGAGCAGTTATGGAGGAAATAAATGCTGCAGTGTTTGACGGCTTTAAAACGTTCTTCATGCTGTGCAGCTCTTCTTCCACCCCTAAAACTTTTCAGCATAACTATTCAGTGAATAACATGCGAATCGATCTAGCAAGAACAAAGTAATTTTGATGCCCTCTGGAATTATAGTGAACACTGGTGCCTGTTTCGCGTATACTGTCTGAGTTCTGAAACTCGAGTGTCAAATATACCGTGGTTCCTATTTCTCCTTCATAGGCTATTCATCTGAATACTGAGTTCTCGCATTTAAAGAATTCAGTGCTAAATTGTTTTCTCTTATGTTTGCTGTGGAAGTACCTGGCAAAGCTGAGGCCAACTGTAAACGTTTTTTGTAACGTGTCTTGTAACTATGTGGCAAAATTTAAGACCTAGCAAGATATTAATCTAACATTCACGCCGAGCGAGTGCAGCTGAACGCGGTAAACCACGTGGGTCAACTGAAACGATGCCCAGGCGCCGAACAAAGACCGGGAAGACCGGGGGTGAGTGGGCGGGACTTGTTCCGGGTGAAATCCTGGCGCTAACGATTCCTCAACGGGAGTAATCTGCACGTTACGACAGAGTGTGATATTAATTTCACTTATGAGGATAACAACTAAAGTATGATGGTGGCTTGCTAATTAAGGACTGAAGTGAGACTAATTTATGTAATAATTAACAAAATTGCATGAGAAAAACAATTAAAGATGAAAATAGTTATGTGGAGAAACGAAAAGTTGATAATACAAATAACAACAAATATTACACGAGAAAAAATAATTACAGACAAAAAAATAGTTATGTTGAGAAACGAACAATTTGATAATACATTAGTTAAGATATGGTTGACAGTGTAAACAATATAAACATACAGGTTAGTGGCACCAAGATTAGACATGATTTAGCTTCTAAAGCACAGTCTTTCGAGTTCATTAACACTGCAAATTGTTTTCTTTCCGTTTTCGGTCTTAACCATTATCCTGCCGTCATTTGTCCATACATTCTGTAGCCCAAATTTCGAAATCGCGCTCTTCAAAATGTTTAGTCTTTCAGAGGTCAGATCCTCGCGTACCATCAGATCCGTTTCACGAGATTCTTCTTTGCTCTGAAGATTTCAGATCTTTTCCTAAACGACATAAATTTCACTATTATAGGTCTTGGTTTTGTAGAACTTGGCGACTTACGACCCACTCTATGACCTCTGTCAATGTCACTCAGAGTCACCTGCACGCCTAGCTTTTCTTGGACAAGGTTTATCACAAGTTCATCTGTGTTCTCTCTGCTGCTATCTGGAATGCCGAACAGTCTGAGATTATTGCGTCTCTGATACTGTTCGAGCTCGTCCGTCTTCTCGATCAATTTCTGTTCGAGCAGTCGTGCTTTCTCCTCACTTGCTTTTAACGATGTGTCCAGTGCACGGATCTCGCTCGCATTCGCCTCCAGAGTTTTCTGTATTTTGTCCGTCACTGCTGCTCAACTAATTGATTCTGGCCAGTCGCCACCACGTGTACTCCAACTTTATGCTACTTCATTTTCACCAAGTTAATTGCAAAGATCCTTCGTTTTTTACTTAAATCCCCCTTCGCCCGCTTAAGTTGAATTTTGACGCATTTACAAGATTTTTACGTAACTGGTTTTGTTCGCACCCGAGGTACGCGTCCGATTGTGAATGTGCTCGGTCCCATAACACTAATCGGGACGCATAATAGAGAAGAGTTAATAAGAGAACTGCTTACCCATATATATGTGGAATGTTTTTGGCCAAAAATCGGCTTTGCATTTTTGTACCCTTGTATGTAGTACCAACAAATTCGCAGGGAACACCAATCTGTACCTCCATGTTGCTGCGCAATGTGTTCTGCGTCCTACCGTACTTTCATTCTTTAGTCAGATCCCAGTAGATTAATAGTTGAATGCATTCCTTGCGTTCGTCACGTGTGTGAATCTGATTGTGAGGTCCGTCTCGTCCTCTGTATCCTGATAAATCACGCTGGGCCTGATTAGGTTATAACACTGACGTTGCATTCCTGAATGAATATATTGTGTTATCTATGTGATATAGCCCCGTTGCCACTTTTAGCAGGTATCTGTGAAATAGTGAGACGATTATTATGTGCTAAGTAATAAATCAACAGCGTAATCACGTAATTTTGTAATGAATAAACATCCGCTGAGCTTTTCGCCATTTCCTTATCCTAACCATGGACCTTGCCGTTGGTGGGGAGGCTTGCGTGCCTCAACGATACAGATAGCCATACCGTAGGTGCAACCACAACGGAGAGGTATCTGTTGCGAGGCCAGACAAATGTGTGGTTCCTGAAGAGGGGTAGCAACCTTTTCAGTAGTTGCAGGGGCAACAGTCTGGATGATTGACTGATCTGGCCTTGTAACACTAACCAAAATGGCCTTGTTGTTCTGGTACTGCGAACGGCTGAAAGCAGGGGAAAACTAAAGCGGTAATTTTTCCCGAGGGCATCCAGCTTTGCTGTATGATTAAATGATGATGACGTCCTCTTGGGTAAAATATTCCGGAGGTAAAATAGTCCCCCATTCGGATCTCTGGGCGGAGCTACTCAAGAAGACGTTGTTATCAGGAGAAAGAAAACTGGCGTTCTACGGATCGGAGTGTGGAATGTCAGATCCCTTAATCGGGCAGGTAGGTTAGAAAATTTAAAAAGGGAAACGGATAGGTTAAAGTTAGATATAGTGGGAATTAGTGAAGTTCGGTGGCACGAGGAACAAGACTTTTGGTCAGGTGAATACAGGGTTATAAATACAAAATCAAATAGGGGTAATGCAGGAGTAGGTTTAATAATGAATAAAAAAATAAGAGTACGGGTAAGCTAATACAAACAGCATAGTGAACACATTATTGTGGCCAAGATAGACACGAAACCCACGCCTACTACAGTAGTACAAGTTCGTATGCCAACTATCTCTGCAAATGACGAAGAAATTGACGAAATGTATGATGAGATAAAAGAAATTATTCAGGTAGTGAAGGGAGACGAAAATTTGATAGTCATGGGTGACTGGAATTCGAGAGTAGGAAAAGGGAGAGAAGGAAACATAGTAGGTGAATATGGATTGGGGCTAAGAAATGAAAGAGGAAGCCGCCTGGTAGAATTTTGCGCAGAGCATAACTTAATCATAGCTAACACTTGGTTTAAGAATCATGAAAGAAGGTTGTATACATGGAAGAACCCTGGAGATTCTAAAAGGTATCAGACAGATTATATAAGTAAGACAGAGATTTAGAAACCAGGTTTTAAATTGTAAGACATTTCGAGGGGCAGATGTGGACTCTGACCACAATCTATTGGTTATGAACTGTAGATTAAAACTGAAGAAACTGCAAAAAGGTTGGAATTTAAGGAGATGGGACCTGGATAAACTGAAAGAACCAGAGGTTGTACAGATTTTCAGGTAGAGCATGAGGGAACAATTGACAGGAATGGGGGAAAGAAATACAGTAGAAGAAGAACGGGTAGCTTTGAGGGATGAAATAGTGAAGGCAGCAGAGGATCAAATAGGTAAAAAGACGAGGGCTAGTAGAAATCCTTGGATAACAGAAGAAATATTGAATTTAATTGATGAAAGGAGAGAATATAAAAATGCAGTAAATGAAGCAAGCAAAAAGGAATACAAACGTCCCAAAAAATGATATCGACAGGCAGTGCAAAATGGCTAAGCAGGGATGGCTAGAGGACAAATGTAAGGATGTAGAGGCTTATCTGACTAGAGGTAAGATAGATACTGCCTACAGGAAAACTAAAGAAACCTTTGGAGAAAGGAGAACCGCTTGCATGAATATCAAAAGCTTTGATGGAAACCCAGTTCTAAGCAAAGAAGGGAAAGCAGAAAGGTGGAAGGAGTATATAGAGGGTCTATACAAGGGCGATGTACTTGAGGACAATATTATGGAAATGGAAGAGGATGTAGATGAAGATGAAATGGGAGATATGATACTGCGTGAAGAGTTTGATAGAGCACTGAAAGACCTGAGTCGAAACAAGGCCCCTGGAGTCGACAACATTCCATTAGAACCACTGACAGCCTTGGGAGAGCCAGTCCCGATAAAACTCTACTATCTGGTGAGCAAGATGTATGAGACAAGAATATAATAATTCCAATCCCAAAGAAAGCAAGTGTTGACAGATGTGAAAATTACCGAACTATAAGTTTAATAAGTCACAGCTGCAAAATACTAACACGAATTCTTTACAGACGAATGGAAAAACTGATAGAAGCCGACCTCGGGGAAGATCAGTTCGGATTCCGTAGAAATGTTGGAACACGTGAGGCAATACTGACCCTACGACTTATCTTAGAAGAAAGATTAAGGAAAGGCAAACCTACGTTTCTAGCATTTGTAGACTTACAGAAAGCTTTTGATAATGTAGACTGGAATATTCTCTTTCAAATTCTGAAGGTGGCAGGGGTAAATACAGGGAGTGAAAGGCTATTTACAATCTGTACAGAAACCAGATGGCAGTTTTAAGAGTCGAGGGGTATGAAAGGGAAGCAGTGGTTGGGAAGGGAGTGAGACAAGTTTGTAGCCTATCCCCGATGTTATTCAATCTGTATATTGAGCAAGCAATAAAGGAAACAAAAGAAAGGTTCGGAGTAGGTATTAAAATCCATGGAGAAGAGATAAAAACTTTGAGGTTCTCCGATGACATTACAATTCTGTCAGAGACAGCAAAGGACTTGGAAGAACAGTTGAACGAAATGGACAGTGTCTTGAAAGGAGAGTATAAGATGAACATCAACAAAAGCAAAACGAGGATTATGGAATGTAGTCGAATTAAGTCGGGCGATGCTGAGGGAATTAGATTAGGTAATAAACCACTTAAAGTAGTAAATGAGTTTTGCTATTTGGCGAGCAAAATAACTGATGATGGTCGAAGTAGAGAGGATATAAAATGTAGACTGGCAATGGCAACGAAAGCGTTTCTGAAGAAGGAAAACTTGTTAACATCGAGCATAGATTTAAATGTCAGGAAGCCATTTCTGAAAGTATTTGTATGGAGTGTGGCCATGTATGGAAGTGAAACGTGGACGATAAATTGTTTAGCCAAGAAGAGAATACAAGCTTTCGAAATGTGGTGCTTCAGAAGAATGCTGAAGATTAGATGGGTAGATCACATAACTAGTGAGGAGGTATTGAATAGAATTGGGGAGTAGAGGAGCTTGTGGCACAACTTGACTAGAAGGAGGGATCGGTTGGTAGGACATGTTCTGAGACATCGAGGGATCACCAATTTAGTATTGGAGGGCAGCGTGGAGGGTAAAAATCGTAGAGGGAGACCACGAGATGAATACACTAAGCAGATTCAGAAGGATGTAGGCTGCAGTAGGTACTGGGAGATGAAGAAGCTTGCACAGGATAGAGTAGCATGGAGAGTTGCATCAAACCAGTCTCAGGACTGAATACCACAACAACAACAACAACAATACTTATTAATGAAATCCCGTAAGAACACAAAAAAACAAAAATCAGACAAATCGGTCTAGTTGCTCTCCGGTAATGAACTTCCATATATGCGAATAAAAATAGATTTAACAACTGTCTATCGAAAACAGTCATGACATATGCAACTGTGGTAATGACATATGCAACTGTTCTGTTACGGCGGACTGATCCCTCTGCGGGTGCATCGGGGTCTAGAAAACGGAGAAATGTGAGTGAAGAAGTTTCAGAAACTATCGGCAAAGAGCACGGAAACGGAATGGAGAAGGACATCGCAAACAATAAAAGTACGTCAATCAACGAAGATGCTATCATCATCACTAATAAACCACAAGACGGGGAAAATCAGAATGCGTTTGTGCTTGTGGAAGATCGCAGCAAGCGTCACGGCATTCAAAGAATATTCGAAAAACAGTGAAAAATGCTATTCTGAATACGCAGAAAATAAATGCGACGAGGAATTTATCACAAATGAAGGCATGCTGGCAAAATTCTTGGAAAATGGACGCAATAACAAAGTCCCTTCTATACTGAGCCAGTCTTCAAAATAGTTATAGGGAAAGTATAAACCAAGATAGTACCTTGAAATCGGACAAGGCAACAGCGAAGAAAGTGAGAGTATACACACATCCAAAAAAGTTTTGCATCACCTCGGTTCCAAGAGTTCCGGAACCTGTGCAGAAAATTCATTTCCGCCCTTTTTATTGCTCATGAAACCCACACATTGCATGTTGTACCACCACACAGCGAGACCTTCAGAGGTGGTGGTCCAGACTGCTGTACACACCGGTACCTCTGATACCCAGTAGCACGTCCTCTTGCATTGATGCATGCCTATATTCATCGTGGTATACTATCCGCAAGTTCATCAAGGCACTGTTGGTCTACATTGTCCCACTCCTCAACGGCGATTTGGCGTAGATCCCTCAAAGTGGTTGGTGGCTCACGTCGTCCATAAACAGTCCTTTTCAGTCTATCCCAGGCATGTTCGATAGGTTTGATGTCTGGTGAACATGCTGGCTTCTCTAGTCGAGCGATATCGTTATCCTGAAGGAAGTCATTCACAAGATGTGCACGATGGGGGAGCGAATTGTCGTCCATGAAGACGAATGCCTCGCTTATATGCTGCCGATATGGTTGCACTATCGGAAGGAGGATAGCATTTACGTGTCGCACAGCCGTTATGACGCCCTCCTTGAATACCAGCGGCGTACGTCGGCCCCTCATAATGCCACCCCTAAACAGCAGGGAACCTCCAATTTGCTGCACTAAGGCGTTCGGTCTGACCGGGTTCCCTCCAAACACGTCTCCGACGATTGACTGGTTGAAGGCATATGCGACACTCATCGGCGAAGAGAACGTGATGCCAATCCTGAGGGGTCCATTCGGCATGTTTTTGGGCCCATCTGTATCGCGCTGCATGGTGTCGTGGTTGCAAAGATGGACTTCGCCATGGACGTCGGGAGTGAAGTTGCGCATCATGCAGTCTGTTGAGCACAGTTTGAGCCGTAACATGACGTCCTGTGGCGCTGCTATCCGGGTTCCTTCGAGCCATAATCCTTAGGTAGCGGTCATCCACTGCAGTAGTAGCCCTTGGGTGGCCCGAACGAGGCATGTCATCGACAGTTCCCGTCCCTCTGTATCTCCTCCATGTCCGAACAACATCGCTTTGGTTCACTCCAAGACGCCTGGACACTTCCCTTGTTGAGAGCGCTTCCTGGCACAAAGTAATTACGTGGACGCGATCGAACCGCGGTATTGACAGTCTAGGCATGGTTGAACTACAGACAACACAAGCCGTGTACTTCCTTCCTGGTGGAATGACTGGAACTTATCGGCTGTCGGACCTCCTCCGCCTAATAGGCGCTGCTCATGCATGGTTGTTTAATCTTTTGGTGGGTTTAGTGACATCTCTGAACAGTCAAAGGGACTGTGCCTGTGATAAAATATCCACAGTCAACGTCTCTCTTCAGTTCTGGGATCCGCAGTGACGCAAAACGTTGTTTTGTGTGTGGATATTCAAACTCCTGTTTCGAATATCAGAAAACATAAAGGGGAAATGAAGGACAACGAAACAACGTCAATCTCTGTGTTACATGTCAAAGAATTCCATTACCAGTTAAGTAGCTTTGACGGGGGTGGGGGGCAGCGGGGCAGAAGATTGTACTCTTTGACTGTGCAATAGGAAGTAGTGATGATTTGACGCAGAATTATACAGACGATGTAGAAATTCGTGTAAGGAAAAGAAGGCCGCCCGGTTAGCCGTGTGGTCTAACGCACTGCTTTCCGGACGGGAAGGCGTGCCGGTCCCCGGCACGAAGCCACCTGAACCGCACAATAACCCTGGGTTCGGTGTGGGGCGGCGGTGGTGTGAGTGGACTGCTGTAACGTGTTGAGGGTTGTGAAACACTGAGGGCTACGGCGGGGACGAAACCTCTCCGTCGTTTCTAGGTCCCCAGTTCCATACAATACAATACAATACAACGAAAATACTTAATGAAATAACATGCAAATGTTGGCAGGACCACCTGAGGAAAGAAAGAAAAGTCTAACAAATCCAAAATTCCGAACAAAATATAAACCATGCATATACACAGTCATACAGAGCCAGGAACAACGGGAAATCAACAGTAGTCCTAAAATTCTAAGGAAATCTTATTCAGCAAGTTCCTAAAATGTAAGAATTTCTTTCACCTGTAATACTTCATAAAGCTCACGTAACAGGAAAAGACTTTTAGGTTAACAACCCAAAAACACAAAAAGTGCTGACTGAGATTTATACAAACGCTAGAAGACGCAGCTGACATTTACAGTTGCTATATATAAAAAAATCAATTGCCGCATATATGAAAGGTCATCACCTGAGAACAGCTAGACCGATTTGTCTGATTTTTGTTTTGCTGTGTTCGTAATTGTCAGGACAAGGTTTGTGTGAAAGAAAATTTTTGTGAAATACACCAGTAAAGGTGGAAATTTGGATGGTATTTTTGTAAGAGATCTCAATGAAAGAAACGTGATGATCGGTTTGAGAGTTCTACTGTCACATGTTTTCATAAAAAAAATTAAAAACAATGTCACGTTCAGTTTGACAGTTCTGGTGTAGCATTTTTTCATAACAAGAACAAAACCCGCATTGAATGTTGATATTTTCCGAAAAATAACATAATGAAAGCGATATTTCAGTGTGTTATTGGTGGTGATCATATCTTTGGTGTTCTTCAAAGATTGAATTGATGTCAGTTAATGGCAATTTGGTGTGTTGTAAATTTTCAGTTCATTTCAGTTCACGGTTCATTTATTTCGAAAAAAATGCAGACAACGCACAGCCTAAATTACTGGAGATATAGGTATGTTATACAATAAACACTTGCTGTTAAACCGGCTGTGAGAAAGAACATACTAAGCTGCACAGTGGAAATATGAGATTTTGTTTTCCTTTTCGCAGTCGTTTTTAACAGAAAACAGGAAGTCCTGTGTATGGCTAAATTTATAATCCTTCCTGTTCGTAGATTAAAAGCTGTGCGAAATACTGTCTTCACAGCCACTATCTTCACAGACCCATCAGACGGAAAGATGTCTCTCATAGTGTGTGTACTAATGATTCCAACCGTTTTTCCCATTCATTTTGACATCTATTCCCAATAGATGTTCCTTCTGTAATAGCAATAAATATGGTCAGGAAGAGGAGGGTGAAGAGATGGACAAAGGTGGGTGAGAAAATTGGTATAAGGAAGGGGGAGGAGGATGTGGAGAAAGAGAGGAGGGAGTAGGAGATGGATACAGAGAGTGCGTGATAGGAGATGTACAGGGAGCTGGAGCAAGATGATGGACAGACGAAGGACGGAGGAGGAGAAATTGACAAAGAGAGGGGGAAGAAGGAGAGGAACAGAGAGAGAGGGAAAATGAGATTAGGATGTATATCTAGTTCCCATACATATTTAAGAACTGCAAACCATGGCCGGGTTTGCTAGTGTTTTCATAAATTGCACTAAGTTTCTAACAAAAGCTTGAGATATAAAACTCAGTTCATGAAGGGAACGTTCATTTTACATTCCATTATCTTTCAATGTTTTCCGTTTTTATTTGTCTTAATGGGAAAGAAGAACGTGTTAATTTATTCGCTGTTAAGGAGAAAATTGGAAATCTAATAAGAAGAAAGATTATAATTCTATCAATTTATGTTATATTTAACTCTAGATTACTACCCTAGATTACTAATCACCGCACAATCAGCTTAACAGCTCATGCATCCAAGTTTTTGACAAGAACAATGTTCAGAAGAATGGAAAAGAAAATTGAGGAGAGAGGCAAATCTGACGTTGCGGTTGATAATGAAAACAAGACTAAACAAAAATCAAGCGATGCTCATAGGATTTGTCGACCTGGAAAAAGAGTTTGACTATGCAGAGTTGTGAAAGGTGTTTGAAATTCTGGGAAAAATAGGGGTAAGCTATTGGGAGAAACGGGTAATATACAGTATGTACATTTAAAAATTTTGCTGACAATTTTGCGTGCGAACATATTCGCGCTTTTTTCTGAGAGAGAAGTAGACGGTGGCAGTGCTCAAGGGACGGAAGAGTAGTAAATACTGCAAGATAGTAGGTAGTGGCTGTGTTGTAGAAAGAGCGAAGTGGACATTGACAGTGTGAGAGAAGGACACAGTGGCAGTAGAACATAGTTGACAGTGACAGAGCAGTGGTAGGAAAAGAGTGAAGCACACAGTTCCGGAGGGGGTGGGGGGGGGGCGAGGAATAAAGAGAAGGAGAAAGTGGAGGTGGGAGAACTAGTGATAATGAGAGACAGTGACGACAAGGAAGAGAGTCATAGTGACAGTGAGAAGAGACAGCAGCAGTAGGAAGGAATGAACGAGGTATTAGCTATAAGAGACAGCAAGTAGGAGACAGTGACAGTGAGAGGGGACTGCACCAGAAGGACAGAACAAAGGGGACCTTGGCTGTTACACAGGAAACAATGACAGTGAGACACAAGGAGGTAATGACAATGAGTTTGGCTGAATGATTGAGTGAGAAACGACAACTGGGAGTGGATGGGTAAGAGCGGCTTACAGAGTGAATGAATTGCAGTTAGTGGAGATTGTGGGAGTCTGACGTGAGCTGCACGTTAAAAGAGCACGAATATGTTCGCATTCGAAAACTGATGGAAAATTTTTGTAGGTGCTAAGGAAGGTAGAATGAGGCAGCAGTTACCCCCTTTTCAGTCAGAATCTTTTAAATAAATAGGAACGTATTTGCATTTTTTGTGCTCTGGCTGGAGCATTTTTCCGCCGGTCTTGCATTATGATCAGTGTGTACCAATTAATAAAAATAACTTTTTGTATCAATGTCGTCTCTGACCTCTGCTCCTTGCACTGGGAGATTACCTTGTATAGACAGCCCATATGGCTCTCCAACCTTATACGGATAAAATCAGCAGTAGCTTAACACGACCGCTCGCTTTTCATGACGTTCTGAACGGCACGAACAGCGAGTGTGTCACCAAACGCGAGTGCTGTTTACAAAGACTGAAACGAGGTCGTCCTCTGGTGAGTGGGGGCGACGCCTATGACGCGACTGTCCCGTGGCGCACCTCTGGTGGTGCTGCAGGTCCGGCCAGGCAGGAAGCGCCAAATCAACGCCGGCCGCGGGCAGAGGCTCAATTATCCGCCTACAAACAAGACCAGCGCAAGGAAGCCTGGGCCACGACCGAGGAGTCACAGCCAGACACGTGAGGATACCCACTCTGCTCTTCGAAAGACGCCAGCTATATAAACAGGACATTCGTTCCATTTTTAATGCATATTTCAACGTTTCATCATGGGGAATAGTTAATCTCTAACTTCTGAAAAACTGAACGAAGAATTTGTTTCCGTTACCTGTGAAGCAGGACTACTGGTTGTTTCTGAGTTTCTTAGCTGACTGATCTGGCACAAAAGAAGTTCTAAGGTTTTCTCGGTGTGCTTGTTTAATGGTGTGTTTCCGCATATACAGTCGAGTTGACGATTCTGTTTTATGCGTAACATATCTACGACAGAGCCGGTCGTCTTCCTCAGATGTTGTGAGCTGTATTTTTAAGCGTACTCGCTGCCTGGACTCTAACCAGACTGCAAAGTATTGTCGCTGCAGTGCCGTTAATTATAGCGGAGTTCGACTGCCGGCGCCCGCTAAGCCGTTTAATGCTCGTTTGTATTTCAGAGTACCCACTGATATTCCACGAAGCATACATTCAGTATTTCCGAGCTCTGGCGGATAAAATAGCCGGCTAGATAATGAACTGAGTGCCGGACGCCAAGCTTTGTTTAAACTGAAACCTCCGTCATAGTTTGTAAGCTTTCCGATATCTTTCTTTCGATAGACTTCTTCATTAAACCTTCCCAGAAACACGGCATCTGCTCCATAATACTGGTATCCTGTTTCACGTCATGGTTGTTTGCGAGGCAATACTCAGCGACAGCCGCTTTGCTTGGCTGTTTTATCCCGGTGTGCCGCCGGTGCTCCTTGCACTTCTCCTGACTGTTCTGCGCAATAGTCCGTCGCACGTAATGGAATGCGGTATACTCCTGGATTTCGGAGACCTACATCGTCTTCAACATTACAAAGAAGCCTTGTAATCTTTTCTGAGGTGCGCGAAATATATTGGATGCCTCGTTTCTGTAGGAGTCTACCAAACTTTCCTGGGATCTGGTCAGCGTAAAAGGTAAATGATTCTTGACTTATCCCTTCTTCCTTAGTCTGAGCTGTTGATTTTGACTGCAACGCCCTCTCAGTTTATCGATGTGAGCACCCATTTCATCGGAACACTATTCGCAGGTGTTTTAATTCTTCGCAAAGACTTGTGTACCATCCAGCCCAACGTTAAACGGTGCTGTAGCCTGCCCGAAAAATTTTGGATGGAATTCTGGCTGGAAATTAAGGGAGGAAGATTGGCTCTTAGCGTTCTACATCTACATCCATACTCCGCAAGCCACCTGACGGTGTGTGGCGGAGGGTTCCGTGAGTACCTCTATCGTTTCTCCCTTCTATTCCAGTCTCGTATTCCAAAGCCGACGAGATCGTTAGAGACAGAGATCGGCTAAGTTAAGGACTGGGAAGGAAACCTGTAGTGTCCTCTTCTAGGAAACCATTTTGGCAGCTGCCGTAAGTGTTTTAGGAGCACCGCGGAACACCTAAATCTGGACAGCTGGGCTGAATTCATCCCCGCTTCTCCTGAATGCGTACGCACTCGTATCCATTTCTTCATTAATCCGTCACTTCACTCTGTTATTTCGATTTTAGATTTGCATAGGGATACGAAAAAAATCAGACGACATTCTTTGGACGATACAGCAATGAGATATACTTCAGAAAGATACAGTTATGAACTACGGATGGAAATGAAATGTGTTGTACCGTGAAGCATTAGTCCGTTATTTAACACACTCCGTGGAAATTTCAATCACATAACGGGTTGTTGTTGTTGTGTTCTTCAGTCCAGAGACTGGTTTGATGCAGCTCTCCATGCTACTCTATCCTGTACAAGCTGCTTCATCTCCCAGTACGTACTGCAGCCTACATCCTTCTGAATCTGCTTAGTGTATTCATCTCTTGGTCTCCCTCTACGGTCCTTACCCTCCACGCTGCACTCAAATACTAAATTGGTGATCCCTTGATGCCTCAGAACATGTCCTACCAACCGATCCCTCCTTCTAGTCAAATTGTGCCACAAACTCCTCCCCAATTCTATTCAATACCTCCTCATTAGTTATGTATTCTACCAATCCAATCTTCAGAATTCTTCTGTAGCACCACCTTTCGAAAGCTTCTATTCTCTTCTTGTAGAAACTATTTATCGTCCACGTTTCACTTCCATACTTGGCTACACTCCATACAAATACTTTCAGATGAGATTTCCTGACACTTAAATCTATGCTCGATGTTAACAAACTTCTCTTCTTTAGAAATGCTTCCTTTGCCATTGCCAGTCTACATTTTATATCCTCTCTACTTCGACCATCATCAGTTATTTTGCTCCCCAAATAGCAAAACTCATTTACTACTTTAAGTGTCTCATTTTCTAATCTAATTCCCTCAGCATCACCCGACTTAATTCGACTACATTCCATTATCCTCGTTTTACTTTGGTTAATGTTCATCTTATATCCTCGTTTCAAGACACTGTCCATCCCGTTCAGCTGCTCTTCCAGGTCCTTTGCTGTCTCTGCCAGAATTACAATGTCATCGGCGAACCTCAAAGTTTTCACATAACGGGTATTGACTTATTAAACATTCATTTCAATCGTAACTGATGTCCATCATCATTAGTATGAGTTGTGAGCTCCACGACTACGGATAGACTCCTCTATTCGTTGTGATATGGTAGTAAACAACCACCGAATATCATCTTGAGAAATTTATTGACATGTTGAAACATATTCAGCGTCATTTCATGATGGTTCCGAACTTGAGGCGATATGAAAATATATGTATTCCCATCGCACCCCAGACATGCTGTATGGGTGACAGATCAGGGAACAGGAATGGTACATTTCCTCAAGGCATTTCCGGTGTGAACCACAGTGTGGGCTAGCGTTAGCCTATTGCAATATGACGTTTAATACCCCGATCATTAAGGATAAGGCAACAGGACTTAGCACTCTTGCTCCAATATGGCGAGCATTCAGTTTCCCTTCAACAACCACCAAATGAGACCCGTTGTCATATCCTACAGTTCTCGTTGCCATGATCACGTGAGTTGAATAAGCATGCGTATCGAGAATTGCGGCTTCTTGTGACCATCAACGGACACTACGACGTCGATCTGACCGCCAGAAAAAGAATCGAGGTTCATCGCTCAACACCACCTAATGCCACTTAGTTTCGCAGCTGACTCTCACTCGTCACCACGCAAATCTCTGTTGTACATGGTATGGTGTCAGCAGAAAACATGACATCCAAATACAAATTCCAGCACTCTATTCACTATAGTTCTTGTTGAAATTCTGTCTACAACCTTTGCCCAGTTTTCAGGTGTTGTCATTCATCTATTCGTCAAAGACGTCGAGCAGTCCTTCTGGAAAGACCAGTGCTTAGTTTTCTTGTCACACTGCTGTCCTGTGTCCATATCGTCACCTCTCATTCTGCTCTCATTCAACTACATCCATCTGTCTGTGTGCTCTGTTGGTATGATGCATCCATGTCCTCATGCAATAATTCGACCTTTCTCAAAGGTGGAAATAAGCTACAAGTACGCATCTTCTTGGAATTCTGTGATGCGATTCCCATTTCCAGTAACATTAGACACACCGATTATCCATCATGTAGTCACATCATTATCATGTCTATGAATAAGTTTATTGTTTTAAGAAATACAACCAGCAACTTTTATATGCATTTTTATGCATGTTAATACGCGTTTCGGGCCTCCACCCATCTTCAGTTAGCCTATAATATACAGGGTGTCCGGGCTAGAAGTATACAAAAACATTTGTTTATACTCAGTACCTATTGAGGTTTATAACTTTATTTGTCCAACATTGCACACACGAGGTCAAGCATTGTAATGCATGTTGACATAGTTCAATGTGAGCATCGTTTGTAGCACAACAGATACCGAGACGGTACTACACTTCTCGCCACATGTTCATAAGCATTACAGGTGTTATGCCCTCTACTGGGGTGTAAATCCGTTTTTTGCAATCTAACAGATCTCGGAAAATGTCCTTGATAGACCCACATGCACTGAAACCAAGAGACGTCAGATCGGGAACCGAGAAGGCCAATGAATCAGATAGAACGCTCAGGAAACGTCTCATGCAGAAACGTAGTAACATTCCCACGTTAACGGGTGAGGGGCACCATAGTGCTCGAAAATGACGTCGGGAGCATCTCTGTGCATAGTTCGCCAACATGTCGAGATAGCTGTGCCCTGTGACGCATGCATGCGTCATGTGACTCAGCGCTGTTCATGAAATTGTGAGGCTATGTCGATTGCGTATATACTCAGTAATATAAAATATCGAGTTCGTTCGTTATGAGGATTTGCCTGTGTGTACCTCTAGCCCAGACGCCCCATATTTGAATCACTAGCACATCGTTAAAACATCGACAGCAAATTGGATTCTGCAGCTGCCTTTCTACTTTGCTTGTTGTTATTCCGATTTTCGTGTCTATATAGGTGGCGCAAACACATTTCCGTTTGTATCTTACACAATACAGCCCAGTACTCTTCATGTTGCAGACTGGCATCGCATGAAATAAGTGATGCCAATATTTGTTTGGGTTGACTCCATTTACACATTTCAAAACCTAAATTTCAAATACACTAGTGGCCATTATAATCGCTACACCACGAAGATGACGTGCTACAGACGCGAAATATAACCGACAGGAAGAAGATGCTGTGATATGCAAATGAATAGCTTTTCAGAGCATTCACACAATGTTGGCGCCGGTGGTGACACCTACAACGTGCTGACATCAGGAAAGTTTCGAATTGATTTCTCATTCACAAACAGAAGTTGACCGGCGTTGCCTGGTGAAACGTTGTTGTGATTCATCGTATGAGGAGGAGAAATGCGTACCGTGACGTTTCCGACTTTGATAAAGGTCGGATTGTAGCCTATTGCGATTGCGGTTTATCGTATCGCGACATTGCTGCTCGCGTCGGTCAAGATCGAATGACTGTTAGCACAATATGGAATCGGTGGGTTCAGGAGGGTAATACGGAACGCCGTGCTGGATCCCAACGGTCTCGTATCACTAACAGTCGAGATGACAGGCATCTTATCCGCATGGTTGTAACGGATCGTACAGCCGCGTCTCAATCCCTGAGTGAACAGATGGGGACGTTTGCAAGACAACAACCACCTGCACGAACAGTTCGACGACGTTTGCAGCAGCATGGACTATACGCTCGGAGACCATGGCTGCGGTTACCCTTGACGCTGCATCACAGACAGGAGCGCCTGCGATGGTGTGCTCAACGACGAACCTGTGTGCACGAATGGCAAAACGTCATTTTTTCGGATGAATCCAAGTTCTGTTTACAGGATCATGATGGTCGCATCCGTGTTTGGCGACATCGCAGTGAATGCACATTGGAAGCGTGTATTCGTCATCGCCATACTGGCATATCAGCCGGCGTGATGGTATGGGGTGCCATTGGTTACACGTCTCGGTCACCTCTTGTTCACATTGACGGCACTTTGAACGGTGGACGTTACATTTCAGATGTGTTACGACCCATGGCTGTACCCTTCATTCGATCCCTGCATTTCAGCAGGATAATGCACGACCGCATGTTGCAGGTCCTGTACGGGCCTTTCTGAACACAGAAAATGTTCGACTGCTGCCCTGGACAGCGCGTTCTCCTGATCTCTCACCAACTGGAAACGTCTGGTCAATGGTGCCCGAGCAATTGGCTCGTCACAATACGCCAGTCACTACTCTTGATGAACTGTGGTGTCGTGTTGAAGCTGCATGGGCAGCTGTACCTGTACATGCCATCCAAGCTCTGTTTGACTCAATGCCCAGGCGTATCAAGGCCGTTATTACGGCCAGAGGTGGTTGTTCTGTGTACTGATTTCTCATGATCTATGCACCCAAATTGAGTGAAAATGTAATCACATGTCAGCTCTAGTATAATATATTTGCCCAATGAATACCCGTTTATCATCTGCATTTCTTCTTTGTGTAGCAGTTTTAATGGCCAGTAGTGTATCTGCCGAAACGGCAGAGAAAACGAGCCAGAGGTGGAGGGGGGGGGGGGGAGGGGAATCGAGGCTGAAGTCGATGAGTTCCTCGCTATTTTTTTGTTTCAGGTTACATATATTTCACTTCATTTATTAAAGGAAAGAGAGGTAGTTTAACGTCTGTCTGATGTGGATTAATGTTCAAATTATAAAGATGATGACCTTCTTAGAAATCTTCAGTGATTTTCGCCATTCGAAGGAGGATGTACGTACATGGATGTTACCTAGCATACTTACTCGACAATTCTTGAGCGTATGTCTCCTAACAAGCAGCATAACTCAAGCTGTTATTGAAATATGTTTTTAAAAAAGTCTTAGAGATGCTTCCTACATTAACACGCGTGGCCCCCGCGGCTCTAAGGAGCAGAAGGTCACACGCAGACTTCAGGTACGCCCTTTAATCACCGCTGACGCACTTTAACCGGTGGCACTGCTGCTCCACCACGTGGCAGTCCGCCGTTGCGCAATGGAAGGCCGTTTATCTCTGAGATCCGCAGCGCCGCTTCTATCGTTTGTACTGTGGCAGCCGAGAGGCGTCTCAAGCGGCGTTGTAGCGTTCGCTGAGAGACCTCACGTTGATTTATTAGCTTCCGATAGCAAAAAATGTAGCGAAGAGTTTCCTGCATTTTAGGAGGAACCGCGCCGTTGCAACAGTATCTGTGAGTACCTGGATTCGACGAAGTTACTTACCTATAAGTATGGTTATTTTTATTGCTTTACAACATTTTCAAATGCTTTAAAAGTTACTCTTTGCTCTAATTGTGAGGTAGCTTTAATGATTTAAAACGTCACACAGGCAAATGTGAGGTACATTAAGCGTACTTCTTCAGTATTTCAATAATAAGCAGGCAACTACACCGAGCCGGCCGAAGTGACCGAGCGGTTCTAGGCGCTACAGTCTGGAACCGCGCGACCGCTACGGTCGCAGGTTCGAATCGAGCATGAATGTGTGTGATGTCCTTAGGTTAGTTAGGTTTAAGTAGTTCTAAGTTCTAGGGGACTGATGACCTCAGCTGTTAAGTCCCATAGTGCTCAGAGCCATTTGAACCATTTGAACTACACCGAAAGAAATCGAGTAAAAGATTAAACTTAATTTTATTGTGTACTGTGTAGAAGTAATAGATAGGAATAAATAAATAAGAGACCACATTACCAGCTTTGCTCATAGATTTAAACACGTACGTGTCTTACAAGTTACGATCAGAGACGGAAAGTGCTTAAGGTCTCTTCCTTTAATGAAACTGTCACCAACCGCCCTCCCAAGTTTCGTCACCGTCTGTACTTTTTGAATCAATGATTATAAAATAAAAGAGTTCCGCCTGAAGTTATAAAAATATTGGTAAGATTCACTCGAAAACTGGATCCAAGATTTAACATTAAATTTTTCTAGCATGACCGATAGGCAACCAGGTAGCAGTTTTTATACTGACGTGTAATTAGAGAGAAAAAAGTGACGAACAGAGCTCAGACTCGAGACTTCGTCGTGGCGGCGTTTGATGCGGCGCCGCACATGCGCCACACTAGTGCTGTCTGTCAGAGTACGCGCATGCGCACTCAGCCTCATACTTGCTCCGTAACCGGCGAACGCGTTTTCTTTTCTTCCGCTCTTGATTTTTCCGCAAACATCGTAAACCTCTTGTCTTATCTGCCCAGTAACAGGAGGCAGTTACATGCGAAACTCTCGTATGTTTTCTTTTTCTGCAGCTTTCTTATGGCCAGCATAGTTCAAGCATTTTTCCTTCATATCAGCATTACTGGGCGAAATGGCGCAGTGGTTAGCCCACTGGACTTGCATTCGGGAGGCCGACGGTTCAAACCCGCGCCAGCCCTACAGGTTTAGGTTTTCCGTAATTTCCCTAAATCGCTTCAGGCAAACGCCGGGACGTTTCTTTTCACATGCCACGGCCGATTTCCTTCCCTAACCCGACCTTGCACTCTGTCTCTAATGACCTCGTTGTCGACGGGACGTTGAACACGTATCTCCTCCTTCTCCTCCAATGTCAGCATTGGAACTTTTTACGAACGAAATGACATTCACTTCTCTATATTTTTTTATATGTCCGCCTTCGTAGTTGATCCGTCATTGCACCAGACTGCTATACGGAGAGATAGGCTTCCATTCCAACTGCTGACAGAGATTTTCGTTTGGCGAGGGACTGGAACGGTGACCATTCAAGCGTGGTTGGGTAACTTGATGGCTACTGAAAACGAGATGAAGCGGACCCAAGTTGAATGCTAGCGTTAAAGCCTGGGAGAGCACACTGGCTGGCACTCTACGTATAATAACGGACAATAACGCCGGTAAGCAGGGAATAGCATAGTGGTTCATCAGCATCGCATTGTCACCTGTGCTTGATTAGAATATACTTTTAATCAACTTTTTTAATAGATGTGTTAACTAAAATTTATGACGTGTTTGCAACCCGTATTCCGCATTCAGTGACTCACCCGCTCCCTGTTGAATGGCAAAAGAATCTTCTGCGACTAATTACTGTTAAGTGTTTATTTAGAGAGCATTCTTATGCAGAGATGAAGAAGCTTGCACAGGACAGACTAGCAAGAAGAGTTGCTTCATACAAGTCTTCGGACTGAAGACAACAACAGCAACATTCAAAGTGCCTGCGGAGTGCAACTGTACTCGGGCTCGTTCACTACCTATTTTACACGTGGCTCATCTGCAAAGGGTTTTGGTAGTGAATGGTTGAATTTGCGCCCCTAATACTGACTCATATATTGGCTAGCCTTTGAACAGCAGTGAATTGAATACACAGTTGTCTACAGCACAACCTTGCGCAAAATGAGGTACACTATACAAGTTCAGATTGAAACTTATTTGCCGACCGGAGTGGCCGAGCAGTTCTAGGCGTTACAGTCTGGAACCGCGAGACCGCTACGGTCGCAGGTTCGAATCCTGCCTCGGGCATGGACGTGTGTGATGTCCTTAGGTTAGATAGGTTTCAGCAGTTCTAAGTTCTAGAGGACTGATGACCTCAGCAGTTAAGTCCCATAGTGCTCAGAGCCATTTGAACCATTTGAAAATTATTTATTTAAAACAAACACTTGTAACTTTTTGGTCATACATATTAAAGTTGACAAATAAATTTGATCTAGATAAATAATAATCGGAGCAATTTGTACACATGGTTTATTGTCTCGCACCCACACACTTTCAAGTTGTTCCTTCACAGTTTATTCGCATACACTGGCGTCCATGCTTACACTCGCGGCAGTTTGCTGCTCCGAACTTATCACCACAACGGACAACGACCAAAGTGCACATTTTCCCGCTCATATCCCCAGTCCTGAGTCGGTTCACGTGACACTACAGTAATCAAAATAATTCCTAAACATGGGCACAAAACGTTTACAATTTTTGTAAAATTTAAATACTTAAACCTAAATTCATTATATTATTTCACACACATTTATCACCACATAATTTTATAATTCGTTGCAATTAAAAAAACAAAACACTATGCAACGGAACTACGAACACTCATCAACACACAAAACAAGTATTTTCATGTCCATTTTGCATTACCCGATTTTCACTCTGCATTTAATACATAATTTTATTCTTAAGCGTGGAAAATTAAAATCAGAACTAATTTATGACATGCTGTCAGATTTACATAATTAGGAATAACTCCATGTTTTGGCACAGTTTCACCCACTCCCTTCATTTAATAACGTCTTTGCACGAAATATGAGACATACAAATACTTGTGTGGCACTACAAAGATTGAAACTGAATAGTGTCTTCATAATAAAATAATGACTTACTTTGCAGTTGTTCTAAACATCTTTATAACTTAATTCTACTACGAAACGTTTTGATTGAAGTACACCAGCCCAACATATTATTACTGCTGCTGTGCTTTAAATTTAAATTACGAACTACTTGGAAGAGCTCGTTTTATATGACTTCTATTTCAATGATCCAAGGATTCACTACAAGCACACCCTACATTATTTACTTAAGTGCAAAGTCATGTACAGTAATTATATGCAGTTATGTAACCAAGTAATTTAAATCATCTGAAACTGCTGGATGCTGCCTTCTGTTTATCAGGGAAAGACGAGTCTATAAATATATTGACTTGTCTTTGTGCTTTTCACATCCCATCCATTTTTGCATAGCTAATATTTGCATTGAGAGTAAAGCAGCTGCTGTATGACCATATTATCCCCCGTTACCTCACAGGAGTTGTAGAATACGACCGTCTGAGAGTAACAGGAGAGACAGGCGAAAAATCTCTAGAAAACGCCACTACCGTAGAATACCTAGGAGTAAGCATCCACCGCTGTAAAATGATGACATAAAACAAACAGGAGGAAAAGCAATGGAGTCTGAGATTCACTGGAAAAATCTTAAGGAAATGTATTTCACCCTTGAAATAATTGGCTTTCAGACCACTAGTTCGACCGATTCTTTGGTATTGTTCATGAGTTTAGGACCGTTACTAAGCAGGATTAATAGAAGAGACAGAAGAGAGTAACGAAGAGCGGCACATTTCGCACAGTACGGTTTACAGGGCGTGAGATGCTCAACAAACACCAGTGCCAGATGCTACAAGAGAGGCCCTGTGCATCGTGCAAAGATTTACTGCTTAAATTTAGGGAGTGTGTTTTCCAAGAAGCGTCGGTCAACATTTTACTTCCTCCCACATACGTCTCGGAAAATGGACACGACGAGAAAGTCAAAGAACTTGCATATGATGCGTAGCTTTACCGGCAATCATTCTCCGCACGCGCCATTGCCGCTGTTGATTGTTAAAGTGCTTTGGGAGACTAATGTATAACGTGATTACTCTCCTACTCAACCCCCTCGACAAAGGCAGTGTACCGCTACTGTCTAATAAAGTGCTTACCTTATTCGAACACTGTTTTCCCCCCAAACCTACCAAGGTTAGAGCAAAGTCTACAAAGAATCCATGGATTACTCAAGGAATAGGGATATCTTGTAAAACAGAAAGAAAACTGTATCTGTCAATCCGAAACAGTTCCGATGTTGATGCTATAGCACATTACAAGAAATACTGCAAAATATTAAAGACTATAATACGGATACCAAAGCAAATACATTACAAGGAAAAGATAGTCACATCAGATAACAAAATAAAGACAATATGGGATACAGTGAAGGAGGAGACCGGTAGAACCAGACATGAAGAGGAACAAATAGCATTAACAGTAAATGATACATTGGTGACAGATGTGTATAGTGTTGCAGAACTTTTTAACAAACATTTTATAACTGTTACTGAAAAGATGGGGTTGTCAGGTTCGGTAGATGCTGCTATAGAATACCTCAGACCAGACATTTCAAGAAACTCCCACAATATGAATTTGACCCTCACTACCCAGCAGAAATAATGTCCATCATAAAATCTTTAAAATCAAAAGTATCTAGTGGGTATGATGAAATATCAACAAAGTTAATTAAAGAATGTGATTCTGAGCTAAGTAACATATTAAGCTATCTGTGTAACCCGTCGTTTATCAGTGCAATATTTCCTGAATGGTTGAAATATGCTGAAGTTAAGCCACTGTTTAAGAAGGGAGATAAAGAAATAGCATCAAATATATGTCCAATATCACTGTTGCCAGCATTCTCAAAAATTTTGGAAAAAGTAATGTACAATCGGCTTTATAACCATCTTATCTAAAATAACATACTGTCAAAGTCATAGTTTGGATTTCTAAAGGGTTCTGGTATTGAGAAGGCTCTCTACACTTACAGTGAAAATGTGCTTAATTCATTAGACAAAAAATTGCAGGCACCTGGTATATTTTGTGATCTGTCAAAGGCATTTGACTGTGTAAATCACAATATCCTTTTAAATAAATTAGAATATTATAGTGTAACAGGAAATGCTGCAAAATGGTTCAGATCTTATATCTCTGGCAGGAAACAAAGGATGTTATTAGGAAAGAGACATGTATCAAGCTATCAGGCATCTTCCAACTGGGAACTAATTACATGTGGGGTCCCACAAGGTTCCATTTTGTGGCCCTTACTTTTTCTTGTGTATATCAATGATCTTTCATCAGTAACATTACCAGATGCCAAGTTTATTTTGTTTGCCGATGATACAAACATTGCAATAAATAGAAAAATCAAGTGTAGTCTTAGAAAGATCAGCTAATAAAATATTTGTGGACATTAATCACTGGTTCCTAGCCAAATCTTTGTCACTAAACTTTGAAAAAACATACTACATGCAGTTCATAACTTGTAAGGGGTGTCCCACGAGTATATGCCTAACACACAATGACAAGCAGACAGAAGAAGTGGACAGTGTTAAATTCTTGGGATTACAGTTTGATAATAAATTCAACTGGGAGGAGCACACCACAGAACTGCTGAAGCGAATTGTCTCAGACATAGGGGATATAAAAATGAAAAAGCTGGCATACTATGCTTACTTTCATTTCATAATGTCATATGGGATATTTTTTGGGGTAATTCATCAAGCCAAGCTAAAGTTTTCTGGACACAAAAACCTGCAGTAAGAGTTATATGTGGTGTGAACTCAGCAACATCCTCCAGACGCCTGTTTAGGGAACTAGGGATACTAACTATTGCTTCCCAATATATTTGTTCCTTAATGAAATTTGTCATTAAAAATATATCACTTTTTCAAACCAACAGCTCAATTCATGGAGTCAATACTGGAAATAAGAATAATCTTCACAAGGATTTAAAGTCACTTAGTCTTGTACAAAAAGGTTTGCATTATTCAGGAACACAGGAACATACATTTTCAATATCTTGCCAGCAGCAATAAAAAGATTAACAACCAATGAAAATCAGTTTAAGAGAAGCCTAAAGGATTTATTGGTGGCCAACCCCTTCTACTCCATTGATGAATTTCTCAGTAAAACCAACTGATTTGTGTATAACTTCTGTACAATTTCAGTGCAGTAATGTGATCATTGTAAATATGTGTGTGTGTGTGTGTGTGTGTGTGTGTGTGTGTGTGTGTGTGTGTGTGTGTGTAAGTACATTCGAACCTCTGCACCATTTCAGTGCAGTAATGTGTTCATTGTAAATAAGCATTATAGTAGTTGCATTACACATTTATTACCTTATAAATAAATAAATAAACTTTTTTATTTTAAATTCAGTGCATTAGTATTTGTAAAATGACTCTTTCATGTAGTGCTCATTAAAAAATGACGATTTTCCACTTGGGACCTGTGGAATAGTACATTAGCTTATTTGTTTTAGTTGTAAATATTTGTCATGTATTGTTGTTTTCTGACATGTTCTACATCCTGGAGGACCTCCTCACTACGGATCAATTAGAACGAAAGCTAATCTAATCTAACATAATCTACTTCTAGAGTCAATTCTGTATGTTATTGTGAGAAAGTGCTCTAAATGTTTGCCGGCCGGGGTGGCCGAGCGGTTCTAGGCGCTACAGTCTGGAACCGCGCGACCGCTACGGTCGCAGGTTCGAATCCTGCCTCGGGCATGGGTGTGTGTGATGTCCTTAGGTTAGTTAGGTTTAAGTCGTTCTAAATTCTAGGGGACTGATGACCTCAGATGTTAAGTTCCATAGTGCTCAGAGCCATTTGAACCATTCTTGACGTCTACAATGAAACACCAATCAGTGCGGTGGGTGGACGCCGGTGGCGCCGCACCAAGAAATGAGCACTCGTTTTCATAGGCCGATGTTCTCTGGAATGCTAAAGGAATTCTCCGTATTGATTATCTTGCAGATGGTGCAATAATTACTTGCTAATGCTGTGCAATTCTTCGCGATCATAAGGCAAGTATAAATGAGAAGTGTTGGGATGGTAAAAGATAAAATTCAGGACAATGCATCAGCCCATAAGGCCGTTTGATAATGAGAAAACTGAATTGTGGAACTTTCACACTGTTCATCAGACGACCATCATATAACTTTCAACGAGAGACACTGAACTCGAATTCGGGGGACTGCAGCTGAGACATGGTTTTCCTATCACACTGTTGCCGAATGCAGGGATTGCCCCTTTGCAATGACACGGCCGGGCTGGTAATCCGTCGCTAATGACCTATTCGTCGATGGACGTTGAATTCTAAACTTCTTTTTTTTCCTTTCCGTGAATTCAACTTATTTCCACATACAAAGACATTTATTCGTGTAATCCAGTTTTGTCAGTTCAATGATGACGTTACACCAGCCACAGACAGGTATTTTATGAGCCTCAGAGAGGACATCATCGTAAAATAAAGGAACCTTCGGCTTGAAGAACAGTCTTTCATTGCAATGGTAACAAATTTACCTAGCTCTCATACGGGATAGAGTTGTTGGATTGTATAAAATGTCACAGAGATGGCGACAGTACATTTAGTTGTCAGGTGAATGCCGCGCGGGATTACCCGAGCGGTCTAAGGCGCTGCAGTCATGGACTGTGGGGCTGGTCCCGGCGGAGGTTCGAGTCCTCCCTCGGGCATGGGTGCGTGTGTTTGTCCTTAGGATAATTTAGGTTAAGTAGTGTGTACGCTTTGGGACTGATGACCTTAGTTTTTTTTTCAGGTGAATAAAGCGCGGGAACAGCTTTGGCACTGGGTATATGTCGCACTTATTCCATAGGACGCACTGTAATGACTCTAACATAAACGGCTAGAGAAGGAAAGCTTCAGAATGAGTGCCAGAAAGACAACAGAGTCAAGTCCGTACCAACGTTAGGAGCTAGAGAGAGGGTACGAGGGAGGGAGGAGTGAAGGAAGGTGGGGAGGTGGGAGCTACTGATATTAGTTTCGCAGTGAGTGACGAAATAAAGTATAAATCTCATGAGAAATGTTTCTGTGTACACTACTAGTCAGTATCGATTATACGTTCCCCCTATCTTCTAAATGATACTCATATCTGTGAGGCTGCACTCGGCTTGTGAAGATCACCTTCTTCTGGGGGGGGCGGGGGGGGGGGGTTTGGAATTGCCCCACACCTTGGTCCCCTCTCCCCCCCCCCCCCACTCCTGTAGGGTGCGCCGTTTAGCACCGATCACACACGTACATAGAACAGAGTCCGAGCAGACAATCCAAGGTCACATCGAAGGCGGCTCAAGCATCCCGCTGAATCGGATGGAGGAATTTCAGTTGCTGTGTCGTAGACACCTGTACATGCACGGTATCTATGGGCAGCGGCGTGCGTTCGGGATCGCTCTTGCCGCAAATACTAAGACTCTCACATTAATGACTAATATTAACTGCTGAGAGTTGTAAAACACGAAGATGTGCTAGCAATATACTGAAATTGTAATCTTATAGGTAATGATAAAAAAAGGAATGAAAAACTTGTATAGCAGTGGAAGCCAATGAAAGTACACTGACAGAAAAAAATCGCAACACTAAGCAGGACTTGTGCGACATAAACGAAAGGGAGTACGAGTGTTTCTTCATCTGAAAGATGATGTCTATTCACGTTTCGTGCCAGTCGCATACGAGTGTCGCTAGTAGCAGCACTGTGAGGATACATAACAGGTTTGCTTTAAAGATGCGCTGTAACAGTCATGAGTGTTAGTTACCATTGAAATTGGACGTGGTGAGTTGATGTTAGTTAAGAATGCCTTTGTCAAAGACGCCATTCCTAAGAACTCAGTGAGTCTAGAAGAAGTCATGCAATATGACTGCGAGAAGCTGGATGTTCCTTCTGCGTTACTGTAGAAAGACTTGGCAGTAACGTAGCCACTGTACATGACTGCTGAAAGCGGAGGTCACAAGAATGTACTGTCGCTAGAAGACCGAGCTCCGGACGGCCAAGTAGCGCTACCCAGAGGGAAGACCTTCGTGTTCGACGTATTGCTCTGGTTCATCATAATGCATCTGCAGCAGCAGTTTGAGCAGAAATTGGTACCACGATGACACAATGAGTCGTTACAAATTGGTTGCTTCATGGACATCTCTGAGCCAGATGCTCTGTGGCGCGCATTCCAGTGAGCCCAAACCACCGCCATTTGCTACATCAGAGGTGTCAGGAGACTGCTTTTGGAGCGCTGGGTGGAGGTCTGTTGTGTTTTCTGATGAAAGCTGGTTCTGCCTCAGTGCCAGTGACTGCCGACAGTTGGTTAGAATGGGGTCAGCTGAGGGCCTGCAACCAACCTGTCTGCATGCTAGACTCACTGGACCTACACCTGGAGTTATGATCTGGAGTGCCACTTCGTAGGACAGCAGGAGCACTCTCGTGGTTGCCCCACGCACCCTTAGTGCAAATATGTACGTCAGTCTGGTGATTCGAACTGCTGCGCTGCCATTCATGAACAGCATTCCACGACGTGTTTTCCAACAGGGTAACGCTCGCCCACATAGGCTGTTGCAACCCAACAAGCTTTGTAGGTACGTGCCTCGGCCTAGTCGATCACCAGAACTGTCTCCAGTCGAGCATATATGGGACAGCATCGGACGAGAACTCCAGCGTCATCCACAAGCAGCATTAACCGTCCCTGTATTGACCGACCAACTGCAACAGGCATAGAACTCCATCCCACAAACTGACATCCGGTACCTGTGTATCACAATGCATGCATATATGCCTGCTTGCATTCAACTTTCTTGCGGATTTACTGGTTATTAATATACCAGCATTTCACTTTTGCTATGGATTATTCGTGCTAACATTAACCTGTAATCTTGCGATGTTAATCACTTAAATATTTTATCTAGACAAATGTATTCCCGAATTTTCATTACTCTACATTAATTATTTTTTAATGTAGCGATTTTTTCCGTCATTGTATATCTGGTAAAATGAACCTGAATAAAATCGCAAATAGCTGTTAACTGATGATTTATTCACGACCGGTTTCGCTGCGTTGAAACAGCATCTTCAGGAGCTTCTACACAGAAACGAAAGTATCCTCGTGATCGATATATTTAAAGACTTAATTAAGGACAGACAATGAAAATAAACCCAAAGAAAAACTGCTTACTGTAGTGGCACATAGATTAGCACCCGAAGACGCCCGCAGCCCCACGAAGAGGAGAAGTGTTCAACAAATAGTAACTGGCAGAGCATTCGGGCTGCTAGTGCAAGGGATGAGGCACTGTGGCGAAAAGAACCATAGATACTGTAATAAATATGATTAAATGCAATAGAAGAAGCATAAAGTAGGTACCATCAATAGTACATCTGTCTAAAAAACAGAACATATGAAACAGCTCCGTTACTGCAAAGATAAACCCGCAAGGAAGGGAAAAGTTATGTAAGGTTGGATTCTGCGACCGTAAACTTTGGGGGCGTATTTCGGTGCCAATGTATGCGACATTACTATTAGTTCTTTTTACTTAGGTTTATTTTTTATTGGCTGTCCATAATTTTTAAATATATAGATTACAAGGACGCTTTCCTTTCTGAGTACAACCACCTGAAGATGCTGCTTTAACGCAGCGCAACCGGTCGTGAATGAATCATTAGTTGACACCTGCTTGTGGTTTCATCAAGTTCAGTTTAACATGAATTCAAACAGCCGTGGCTGCCCATATTACGAAGTTATATGTAAATGTATATGTGTCTTGTTCCTGGAACAGGAAATTGAAAATTTTTAGTTTTAAATTAACACCAATGAGTTAAACTATTATGTTTACAGAGAAGTTTTTATCAACACAAGACAGGGTTACAAACAGCAGGACAAAAGCGCCGAGTAAAATGGCAGAGCTGGGCCCTTTGAGGAAGGACGAAGACGGAAATGCCCCGGACAGAAATGTGATGGACAGTCTTCTGGAGGCGGTGGGCACGCGCGGCCGCTTCCAGCAGCGCTTCAACTGGACCTTCAACTTGCTGGTGATGACGTTCGCCGCCATGCCGTACGTCAACTTCGTCATCGCGCTCACCGTGCCCGACCACTGGTGCCACGTGCCCGGCAGGGAGTCCACCAACTACACGCAGCAGCAGTGGAAGGCCTTGCACATACCCAGGTGAGAATCGGATCTTACCCGTGAAGAGACTACTCGCATTTCAGTAACGAAATGGACTATTTACTTAAGCTGCTGCCCAATTCAGGTTGTACGATACTGTCTTTCTATTTTCAGACAATTACTGCGTGACGTATTCGAAACCTAAGAGCCGTTTAGACATTATACTATACACACCTACTCCGCTTTTCCACGTAATGTCATTTACTTCTAACGAGGACAACACGATAGGTGCCAGAAACCTCGCTCAGTGGAAGAGCGGTCAAAATAAGCGAACATCAGTCTCCCCTTATCCGTAGATACTCGATAGTTCCGGAAAAAACGACGGTCAAAGTTTTCGAGGTATTTTCCAGAGACTTTGTGTGCCTTTTATGTACCTTTTAGATACTCAGACTAAATGGTGGCACAGTTGTTAGCGTCGAGGCTTCTTAATTTTGTGTCCCATGTTCAAAACCCGATAACTGTTTCTTATTTATTTTATTTTAATTTTGTTGCTTTCATTTATCTACCCATGTTTGTAGAATGTTACTACACGGATGTTTTACAGCGTATTTTGACATAACGTTGTCGTTAGTCATCTAATAATTGTATGATCGTAATAAAAAGAAGAATGAGAAAATTACTTGAAATTGTTTCCGGTGTAATTCCTGTAGCGTGTCTTGATTCATGATCAACCGCAAGCGCCAGTTTTCGGGAAAGTATTCCATTATGCTTGGTTTGCCGTGAAATTATTGCCAATGCGCGAAATCTTCTCAGAATGTTAACGTTTCTTTCCCAAGTGAGATTGATATGACGAAGTATCATTGTGGCAAACCTGCCTTCACGCGATACTCACGATGTTCAGAACATCTGTGTTTCGAATGTTTCTACAATCGCTATCATCGAGGGTAACGCACCAAATCTTCCTAAAGAATAAACATATATAAAATATAAGAATTAATATAAGAGTTGATATAAGAATGAAAAATCAAAATATGAGAATTTAAAGAGATTATAGCCTCTCAACATACGATACGCACAAATGTTACATAATAAATGTCTGACACTCATTGTGAAATCCAGTTGTAATTTACAATTAATAACGCTCCTGTATCTCCTAATCTGATACGAAACATTCGTGCTGTAACCTTCTGCGGACATGGGTAGATAAAGGAAAACAATAAAAATTAAAAAAGACAATAATCAGGTTTCGAACACAGGGTGCAAGATTAAGAACCTGTGACGCCAACCACTGAGCAACCAGTTCGTCTAAGGATTCAGAACGGTGAAAACTTTGACCGTCGTTTCTTGAGAAACAGTCGAGTATCTACGTATAAGCCGAGACACGGGATCGCTTATTTTTACTCTTATTCGACTGAGCGAAGTTCCTAGGAAATCAAGTGATGGCACTTGTGTCTTCCTTGTAAGTACTTTTCGTAACTTCGGACTAGGTTTTCCAACCCCTCTCCATAGAAGGTCTCCGTTTGGGAAATGAACAGGTAGACAGTGGTAGACTTGCGTTCCTCTTCAACCCATTGTCAACCAAGTAATAGTTTCACGTGCAAAAAGACGTAGTAGTGGGAGGAAGCGAGTGAGAAGAATAGCGCCGACCGGAGTGGCCGAGCGGTTCTAGGCGCTACAGTCTGGAGCCGCGCGAACGTTACTGTCGCAGGTTCGAATCCTGCCTCGGGCATGGATGTGTGTGATGTCCTTAGGTTAGTTAGGTTTAAGTAGTTCTAAGTTCTAGGGGACTGATGACCTTAGAGGTTAAATCCCATAGTGCTCAGAGCCATTTGAACCATTTGGGAAGAATAGCAAGAAAACGAAGCATCTCCATCTGGTCAACAACGGTCCTCTTTGTATTGGTCGGTAAGCTGTTTCGGTCCTCACCTTACACACGATTTTCGACATACGAAATTTTCCGTGACAGTCGAGAGGAAATTCATAAATCAGAGTACGAGCGGTCAATAATCGACCAGACTGCAGGTTTTGGTGAGGTAGCTGCATAATGTTAACGTTCTAGACCTGCCACTCCGCTCATCGTGTACCTACTTAAGACTACTTTAAGGCCTCGGCAAAGCTGTCTATGACTGTAGGCCCATAAAGTAGGTATATCCACTGATGAATATGTGGAGCTTTAGATCAATTAACACACAAAAATCTAATTGCAGCACGCACTTCATAACTGGCGGGAGCAACGATTTTCAGGGCCATACTCGTTTGCTTTCACTCGCAAACGACTGCTGAATCAAAGCAATGACTTCGGCGGATTCGTAAACAATCCATAAACACCGCTGCCTCCATGTAACTTCGTTTTTTTTTTCTTTATTGTTATTTCATGCCCCTGCCCCATATGGGCAGGGGAGGGCTGTCAGCAGCACAATCCGCCGCTCTTCAGCCGAGTGACATGACAACTAAAACAATAATAAAATAATACATACATAAGGAGGTAAAAAAGGGGAACACAAAACAGAGTAAGGGGAGAAAATGGAGGTAAAAATACACTGACATGTAGAAGTTCATTGGGGACAGTTAAAAAAGTCACCAGAAAGTTAAAAAACACAGTTAGCGATTCGTAAAACACAGAGAAGACACTGGATGCGCATGCACAGGTTAAAAGTTGGCCACAGTATTAAAAACACTCCGAAACAACACACTTAAAACCCACTTGGAGCACACACGACGAAGAATAAAACTACCAGTCGGGACCTGCTGAGGGAAAGGTCAGAGAGGATGGAAAAGGAGGGGAGAGCATGGGGCAGCTGGGGAAGCGGCGGGATGAAGAGAGGAGGGGCAACCGTGGGTTCACGAAGAGGCAGGAGACACATGGGGCAGGAGAGGAAAAGGGAAGACAGGGCAGGAGGGAGCGCAGAGACACTGAAAGAAGGCACAAGAGATGGACGGGGAGTAGGAGGGGAAATCCGCTCAGAAGGAGGGATGGGGAGGAGAGGGAGCCCTGAGGAGGAGGCAGGAAGAGGGGGTTAGAGTTGGTAGGAAGGGTAGATGTCAGGGCGAAGCTCATCATCTGGGAGTGGTAGACGGTGGTAGTTGTGTTGGGAAAGGAGATGGAGGGTGTGGAGATGGAGAGAGGGAGGGACACAACGGTAAAGGCGCGGCAACGGGTTGGGAGTGGAGAGGAAGGGAGACACCAGGGGGTGAGGGGGATCAAGGCGGCCGACAATATATAGTGTGCGGAGGTGTTCAAGGAAAAGGAGAAGATGGGGGAAGGGGATGAGGTCATAGAGGATGCGCATGGGGGACGGAAGGCGGATGCGGAAGCCGAGACGGATTGCATGGTGTTTGAGGATTTGGAGGGCTTTATAGAACCGGGGAGGGGCGGAAATCCAAGCGATGCTGGCATAACAAAGGATGGGGCGGATCATGGATTTGTAGGTGTGAAGGATGGTGGAAGGATGCAGACCCCACGTCCGGCCGGACAGGAGTTTCAGGAGGCGGAGGCGGTTGTGAGCTTTGTTTTGGATGGTAAGGAGATGGGGAGTCCAGGTGAGGTGGCGGTCGAGTGTGAGGCCAAGGTATTTGAGGGTAGGAGTGAGGTGGATAGGACGGCCGTAAATGGTGAGGTAGAAATCATGGAGGCGGAAGGAGCGGGTGGTGCGGCCTATGATGATCGCCTGGGTCTTGGAGGGATTAACATGGAGGAACCACTGGTTGCACCAAGCGGTGAATTGGTCAAGGTGGGTTTGGAGGGTACGTTGGGACCGTTGAAGGGTAGGATAAAGGGCTAGGAAGGCGGTGTCATCAGCGAACTGGAGAAGATGAACAGGAGGGGGAGGTTTGGGCATATCAGCAGTGTACAGGAGATAGAGGAGAGGGGAAAGGACAGAACCATGGGGCACGCCGGCAGAGGGGTAGAAAGTAGGGGAGTTGGAATTGTGGATAGTCACATAGGAGGGACGATGGGTGAGGAAGGAAGCAACGAGACAGACAAAGTTGACGGGGAGAGCATAGGTCTGGAGTTTGAAAAGGAGCCCGGGATGCCAGACACGGTCATAGGCGTTCTGGAGATCAAGGGAAACAAAGATAGCAGAGCGACGGGAGTTAAGTTGGAGGGAAAGAAGATGGGTAAGGTTAAGGAGCTGGTCGTCAGCAGAGAAGGAAGGCCGGAAGCCACATTGGGTAAGAAGAAGGAGGCGGTGCTGGTTAAGGTGGCGGTGGATACGGCGAGAGAGGATGGCCTCAAAGACCTTACTGAACACGGAGGTGAGGCAGATGGGACGATAGGAAGAGGTAGCAGAGGGGGGTTTGTTAGGCTTAGGGAACAGCAGGACACGGGAAGTCTTCCACAGGTCAGGGTAAAATCCAGTGGAGAGGAGGACATTGTACAGGGTAGCAAGGACAGACAGGAAGGATGGAGGGGATTCCTTGAGGTGACGGTAGGTGACGCCATCATAACCAGGGGCGGTGTTTCGTTTGGAGCGGAGGACGAGTGTGATGTCTTGCATGGTGATGGGAGTGTTGATGTCGGAGGGGGGTAGCCGATCCAAGTACTGGAAGCTAGGGGCGAGCGGGGGGACAGAGGTGTCAGTGCGGTCAAGGACAGTGGGGAAGAAGGAGTAATCAAAATGGGGATCGTCAGGAATGGAGAAGACCTCGGACAGGTGGGAAGTAAAATGGTTAGCCTTACTGAGGTTGTCAGGAAAGGGTCAATCGTCATGGAGGATGGGGTAATGCGGGGTGGGATGGCTACCAGTAAGGCGGTGGAAGGCTGACCAGTACTTGGAGGAGTTGACAGGGAAGGTGGAGTTGAGGCGTGTGCATGTCTGACGCCAGTCCCAGCGTTTCTTTGCTGTAAGGAGGTTCCGGATATGTCGCTGTAATTGCCGGTGGCGGGTGAGTGTATCCCGGTCACGAGTGCGGAGGAAGGAGCGGTAGAGCCTGCGGGATTCACGCAGAAGAAGGACGGCCTGTGGAGGAAGCGTAGGGCGGTGAGGGTGGATGAGTTTGGTAGGGACATGAGCCTCCACAGCGTCAGTGATGGTCTTCTGAAGGAAGGAAGAGGCATGGGTGATGCCATCAGGATGGTGGAAAGTGAGGGGGTGGCTTTCGACCTGTAAGGCAATGGATTCCCGGTAGGCATCCCAACTGGCACGGTGGTAGTCATGGACAGATTTTGGAGGGGCAGGTGGACGGGTGGATGCAGTGGCAGGACGAGTAGAGGAGATGGTGAGAAGGACAGGGAGATGGTCACTACCGACGGGATCAAGGATATCAACGGCAATGCGACCAAGGAGGTTGGGGGAAGCGAGGATAACATCGGGGGTGGAGTTACTTTCAGGACGGGTGTGCTGTGGGAGAGGAACAAGGTCACCATGGAGGGTGGCAAGGAACTGATGCCACCGCCGAAGGGTGGCAGGGTCACGGCTGTGGATGTTGAGGTCAGCGGCGATCACATAGGTGGAGAAGGTACGGTCAACATGGGAAATGAAGTCAAGGGGAGAGGAGCTGCGGGGCGAATATAGATAGTGGCACAGGTGACGGTGAGGGAGGGAAAAAAGAGGCTGAGGAGAAGGTGTTCGGTGGGGTCATTGAGGAGGGGTTGTGGCCGGACAGGGAGATGCCTGAGGTGGCCGATAGCGACCCCGCCTCGAGCTTGGGGAAGGGGATTGTCAGTGCGGTGAAGGAGATAAGGGGAGATGCGGACCACATGGTGGGGTTGGAGGAAGGTTTCATTAAGGATGAAGGAGTCAACCTGGTGCTGGGAGAGGGTATGCATGAAGAGGTATTTGTTTGCAGGGAGGGAGCGAATGTTGAGGTAGAGGAGACGATACTGTTGACGAGCCATGGGGTAGGGTGTGGGAAGGGTGTGGGACGGGGAGAGAGGGGCTTAAACGAGGGTGTCTAGGCGGGTGAAGGTAAAGTGGGCCTGGTTGTGGGAGTATGTGACGTAGGCGTTTAGGTGGAAAACAGAGCGGGCAGCGAGGGAAATCTGCTGGAGTGTGTGGGGGTGCTGGAAGGGGTGGATGTTCTGCAGGACGACGGTGAGGAACCGGATGATGTCTTCTGCTGTAGGGTGAGGGCGGAGGGATTTGTTAGAGTGGATAGGTGGGTCAATGGGGCGAATGGGGACAGTGAGTTCAGGGTTGGTGGGAGGGGGCTTGGCTTTGCATTTGGAGGAATAGGTGGGGTGAGGTCCATTGCAGGTGTTGCAGGATAGGGGGGAGGCGAGGTTGGGACACTGTTTGAGGAAGTGGGAGGCTTTACAATGAGGGCAGGTGGGTGGGTTCTTGCAGTTTTGAGTGAGGTGGTCATTGTACAGAAGACAACGCTGGCAGCGGTAGGATTGAGGAGGGGAACGGGATGGGTCAACAGGGTGGCGGAGGTTGAAAATCAGGGCTCCCTGCATGAGGAGGTGGTCGATGGAGGAGGCGGACTCTGTAAAGATATGCATGAGGAAAGTATGGCCAGAGGAGTTGTAAATACGCCGGGCAGAGCGGACTTCCAGGAAGGGGTGGGCATTCAGTTCCGCCAACACCTCAGCCTCCGTGACCACAGGGCTGAGTTTTGTGATGACGGCAGTGAGGGTCGGCGGACGATGAGGCGGTTGGGGTTGACGAGGAGAAGAGGATGTAAGGAATGGGGTAAGGGATGCGTGGGGCCCAAAGGTGATGCGGGAAAGGCGCCGGAGGAGATCAGTATGGAAGGACAGAGAGGGAGGCTTGATGAGGACAGAGTCTCTGCGAGGGATAAGTTGGGTGATGGGTGCACTGGGGATGTACTTCCGGATTTCAAGGGTGAGCATGTAACTTCGTTCTGAGCTGAGAACATTTAAATACAAGCGGACAGCTTTCACTTCTCAAATACGCCTCGAATTTGTAGATGATTCCATCTGATGATTGGCGGTTTCGGTGACGCTTTTTCTTTTTGTTCTTTCGTGAATAACTTTTTGAGAGGGGCTTTCAGTAAGTAATACAACACATTTCTTTTTCTCGGCCAAATTCAGCTGAAAAAACGCGGAATTTCTTTTGGGGCGTTGTGGCATATTTCTGCTTCAGCCCCTATCGTTTCATGAAGATCCAATAGGTGGCGGCGCTGTACGTATCCTTCAAAATGGCTTCTGTAACGAAAGTGCGTACAACTGATTTTCTTTTGGTGGAAAACCAGAGCATCGCAGTTATTCACAGGCGCTTGCAGAATTTGTACGGAGACCTGGTAGCAAACGAAAGCATGGTGAGTCGTCAGACTCGTCCACCAGCTGAAATACTCACAGGGGTGTTCCTGCTGGGTTCCAAGCCGCCTACTTCTTCAAAACCCTAGCTGTCATCACTGCTACTGCGGCTAAGAAACGCCGGGACTGGCGACAGACGTGCACCCGTTTAAATGCTACCCTACCTACCAACTCGTCCAAGTTCTGGTCAGCCTTCCGTCGCCTTATTGGAACTAAACCCTCCCCCCACTATCCTCTTCTCCATGATGATCACCCCTTCCCTGACACCCTTAGTAAAGCCAATCACTTTGTCTCCTACCTCTCCGATGTGCTTTCCATCTCCGATGATCCCCAGTTCGATTACCCCCTCTTCCTGGATGTCCGCGATCGTACTGACACCTCTGTCCCACCCCTCGCGCCTGTTTTCCAGTACTTGGACAACATTGCACACACGGAACTCAATGCCCCTATCACTACACAGGATCTCATTGCTACACTCCGCTCAAAACGCAACACTGCTCCTGGTCATGATCATGTCACCTACCGTCACCTTCGTGAAGCTCCTGTCTCTTTCCTCTCCACCCTGGCCTGGCTCTACAATGTAGTCCTGTCCACCGGTTACTACCCTGACCTGTGGAAAACCTCCCATATCCTGACGTTCCTTAAACCTGGCAAACCGCCGTCCGCCGTCTCCTCCTACCATCCCATCAGCCTTACCTTGGTCTTCAGCAAGGTCCTGGAATCTATCCTCACCTGCCGCATCCACCAGCATCTCCGCCAGCATCTCCGCCAGCACCGCCTCCTTCCCGTTACCCAGTGTGGTTTCCATCCATCCTTCCCTTCCGATGACCTACTCCTTCACCTCACTCATCTCCTTTCCGAACAGCTTAATTCCCGTCGCTCCACAATCTTCCTCTCCTTGGACCTCGAACATGCTTATGACCGCGTATGGCATTCCGGTCTCCTCTTCAAGCTCCAAACCTTCGCCCTTCCCATTAACTATGTCCGTCTGATCAGCTCCTTTCTCTCCCACCGTCCTTCCTACGTCACCATCCATAACACGGATTCCTACACCTTTTTTCCCTCCGCCGGTGTGCCCCAAGGCTCCGTCCTCTCCCCCCTTCTATACCTTTTGTATACGGCGATATGCCGCCGCCGTCACCCCCCATCCACCTTCTCCAGTACGCCGATGACACCACCTTCCTTGCCCTTGCCCCCACCCTGCAGCGCTCCTAACACCTTCTCCAATCCCATGTTGACCGGTTCACCGCTTGGTGCAACAGTGGTTGCTCAAGGTCAATCCCTCCAAAACCCAGGCGATCATTGTAGGCAAAACCACCCCTTCCTTCCGCCTCCTTGATTTCTTTCTCACCGTCTATGGCCGTCCTATCGCCCTGACCCCCACCCTCAAGTATCTTGGCGTCACCCTCGACCATCGCCTCTCCTGGACCCCCATCTCCGGACTATCCAAGCCAAGGCACACTCCCGACTCCATCTCCTCAAGCTCCTTTCCGGCCGTACGTGGGGTCTGGACCCCTCCACCATCCTCCACACCTATAAATCCCTCATCCGCCCTATATTTTGTTACGCCCATCCGGCCTGGATCTCCGACCCCCCCCCCCCCCCCCTATCTCCAAAATCTCACTTTTCCTCAAGCCATATGGACCCCCCTCCCCCGATATGCGATATGTCCTCATAACGCCCCATCATCCTCACTCAGTGTTCAGCAAGGTATCTCAATCCATCCTTTCCCATTGCATCCACCACCATCTGCAGGAACATCCTCTGCTTCCTATTACCCACTGTGGTTTCTGCCTTTCCTCTCTGTTGATGATCAACTCCTGAACCTCACCCATCTCCTATCCCAACAAGTCAACAACTGTAACTCTACCATCTTTGTCTCCCTTGTTCTAGAGGAAGCATAGAACTGCAAGTGGCGTTCCGGTCTCCCTTTCAAATTCCAGACTTATGCACTTCCCATCAACTATGTACACCTTATTACATCCTTTCTCTCCAATCGCCCATCCTATGTCCTTCTTAACAACACCATTTTCCATACCTTCCATCCCACTGCAGGAGTGCACCAAGGTTCCATTCTCTCCCCTCTCCTTTAACTCTTATACACTTCTGATACATCCAAACCATCTCCTCCAAGATATCCCCTTCAGGATGTTGATGATACTGCTTTCCTCACTTCTATGCTACACTCCAAAAGTCCCAAAAATCCCCCCAAATCCATCTCAATCACTTTACCTCCTGGGTTAGCCAATGTCTCCCTAAGATTAACCCCTCCAAACCGAGGCAATAATAACATGTCGCACTACACACACTTCCTGTCGCCATTGCTTATACCTCTTCGATTATGACCGTCCCCTCTAGGTAACTGATACACTAAGATACCTTGGACTAACCTCTGACTAGCATTCAGTGTGGAAAGCTCACCTACCAACCATCCTACATAAAGCCCACTATAGACTAAAAGTACTAACTGGCCAAACATGGGGCTACACACCTCTACTGTCCTTCACATGTATAAATCCCAATCTGCTCCATCCTTTGCTATGCATGGATATTCGCCATTCCCAGGTTCTATAAGTCCCTCAAGATCATTGAACGTCATGCACCCTGCCTCATTTTCTGCATCTGTTCACCTTCCCCCACAAGGATCATTTACCAACTGATCACATTCCTGCCTCTCCTCACTCACACTGAACACCTCTCAACAGTCTACACCATCCACAAACTCGTCTCCAATAATCCTATCATTTCCCCTCTAGTTTCCAATCATACATTGCCGCCCCTTTAGCAACCACTAACCCTCCACTACACACCCTCTACATGCTTGCCCAAAGGAATTTCAACCATCTCATCCTTCCAGATCATGAACTACCAGCTATAGGTCCAACCACATAATCCACCCTATCAGGGCTTCCTCTTCCTCCCCTCCCCACATACCCTTACCCCTTTTTACTTTTCAGCCTTGCTTTCCCCACCTACTTTTCCCAACAACTATTATTGTCACCAGTTCCCCCCTCTGGCCCATGCCCTCTTCTGTCCCAACAACCACTTTTGCCCCATCGCTGCAATGCACCAGTCCTCCATCTTTATACTACCACATTCCTGCCCTCTTATTATCCATAAAAATTATGTAAAAAGGGATGTCACCTGACAGAGCAGCATTTGTTTTGGATGTACTTTCTTTAAGTGCACACTCACATCACGGTGTCTCTCCTATAGTGATGACATACAGAACGGATATTTGCAGCCTTTGATATGAAATCTGGTCGCCGCAGAGGTTGTCTTTACCATGTACTTAACTCTGACTGTCGAGACACAATTTCAATACTGTAAGAAACAAACGTTTCTGGAGGACATACTGTTCAAAGATCGAACTATACTGCTCCTGTATCTGCGGTTTGGATCTAAACATTCTTATACTACCACTTTCCTGCCCTCTTCACCAGTCAACCTTTTCCCTTTCAACAACTGACTCCCTATTCCATGGCAGGTCCTTCCAATTTCTAGTGACAGAAAAGTGCTTCTTTTATATATCAGTGTTTTGGCAACATGATTTTAATCTGTGCTTATTGTATTCATTTTACCTTTTATTATTACTATTTTTAAGTACCAGTCCAAAAAGGCATCCATCACACATCTCAAAAGTTGCATTTTATTTTTCACCTTCAAAAAGTTTTAAATTATGTGTATATATGTCCACTATTTGTTTCTTAGTTTTTCAACGGCTTTATTATTTTATTGTCAATTCGCTGAAAAGCGAGTTGACTGTACCGCTCACAGCCCACCCCCCCCCCCCCACCCCACCCCTCCTCCCGCACGTATGGGATGCGAAAGGATGAAATAACAGTAAAGAAAAGTCTCTCACCACCTAACAAAAGATCGTAAAGAGCAATGAGCTCGGCCCAATGAAGGATGCACTCCGTGGGAAGCAGTGCATGGATGATGCAGGCGTTATTGTCGACCAGTTGAGTGGTAACACGCAGACATACAGGTCCTGCCAGTAAGGCCTTTGCATTGAATGGAAATTATTTTGAAAAATAGGGTTTTGTAATCAAAAAGAGTGGCGAATAATATGGTGTATTGAAATCCTATATAATACCAATATGCTTTGAGAAAAAAATGGCATTACAGTAATAAAAAGCGATAAAATAGAACACGACAAAAGTCAGATTGTTAAAAAGAGGAAGAGTTAAGAGACAGTAGTTGACATATGCTCGAGTGCCAATATGTGTGTTCTATTTTACCACTTTTTATTACTGTAATGCCTCTTATACGTTATAAGCTCATTACAGACTTCAACTATTGTATCCCCCCTTTATTTTACGCTGTTCAATTAATCATTGAAAACTAGTGTATATTAATCATATTAGTGTATATTAATCATTGAAAACTAGTGTGTATTAGCGACATCGGGTGAACCTACAACAGAAACATCTTGTGGCTACTGTACAGCAGCTTGTTTTGAACAGTAGTGCTACTGACAACATGACTCGTGCATATGCTGTTATTTATACATATTTGACGATGCTGGTGCTGATTTTGCACTTAACATTTGACGATGCCACTTTGGCTGCAGTATATTAGGACTTTGTTTTTATAAAACAGGTATGCCTCTTCATACTTAAAGCGCACAAATGCATATATATGTCAGTAGTACTTTTCATTATGGTCTATTTACTGTTTTTAAGCTGTAGACAATCTGCGAGTGTATTTATGTTTGTCCCATTTTTTGCTGCACATCTGATGATGGTCATTATAGACCGAAACCGGTAATCTGTTAACAAAAAGTTTGTGACCCTAGACGTAAATTAAAGGAAACTTTTATATATACGGGTCACTGTTTTATTCGCGACAATGTCGCAACTTTTAGATCACTTACGATTGAAATAAATAGGAAGTACAGCGAAGCTATGGCTAAATGGCTGTAGGAAAAATAAGAAGAAATCGGAAAAAATGATCGTAGGAAGGACTGTCTCAGCATACAGAAAAATCAAAACAACATTCAGTGAAATTAAAAGGAAGGTTGGTACCATTAAGAGTGCAACGGGAATTCCACTGTTAAACGCAGATGAGAGGGCAGAAAGATGCAAAAACTACTTTGAAGATCTCGGTGAAATTTGGAAATTTGTGGTAAGTTCCTCTGGAACCAAACTGCTGAGGTCATCGGTCCCTAGACTTACACACTACTTAATCTAACTTAAAGTAACTGTAACTGACGCTAAGGACAAGGACAACACACACACACCCATGCTCGAGACAGGACTCGACCCTCCGATCCGCGGGCGGGGGAGGATGGTGGGGAGGGGGAGGGGGGAGGAGCCACTCGAACTGTGGCAAGGCGCTCAGACTGCACGGCAACCTCGCGCGGCGACCTCTGTGATAGGGAGGACTTGTCTCATGACGTGACAGAAGAAATTTGATACGAGATGGAAGGCATAAGGGATTCGGTGATAAATTCAGAATGTAGAAAGAGCTTTGGAAGACTGAAGCCCAAATAAGTCAGATGGAGTAGGTTTCATCCCAGTTTCTAAAATCATTGGAGGAAGTGACAACCAAACGACCATTCGAATTGGTGTGTAGAATGTATGAGACTAACGGCATACCATCAGGCTTTCGGAAAAATATCATCCATTCAGTTCCGAAAATAGCAAGAGCAGATAAGTGCGAGAACCATCTGACAGCTAGCCTAACAGCTCATGCTTCCAAGTTGCTGACAAGAGCAATATATAGAAGAATGGAAAAGAAATTGAGAAACTGCTACATGACGAGGGCTTTGGCTTTAGGCAACGTAAAGGCACCAGAGAGAGAAGCCCTGATGTTGCGCTTGATAAGGGAAGCAACACGGAAGAAAAATCAAAACACATTCACAAGATTGGTCGACCAGGAAAAAGCGTTCAACGATGTGAAATTGCGCAAATGTTTCAAAATCTGAGAAAAATAGGAATAAGCTACAGGAAAAGCTGAGTAATATACAATATGTACAAGGACCAAGAGAGAGCAATAAGACTAGAAGACCAAGAACAAAGCGTTCGGATTAAAAAGGATGTAAGACAAGGATACAGTCTTTCGTCCCCACTGTTCAACCTGTGCGTCGAAGAAGCACTGACGGAAATAAAAGGAGGGTTCAAGAGTGGAATTAAACGCAGGATGAAAGGATATCAGTGATAAGATTCGCTGACGATATTGCTGTTCTCAGTGAAAGTGAAGAAGAATTACAGGATCTGTTGAACTGAATAACAGTCTAATGAGTACAGACAGGGAATGAGAGTAAAACGGGAAAAGGCAGAAGTAATGAGAAGTAGCGGAAATGAAAACAGCGTGAAAATTAACATCAAAATTCGTGATCACGAAGTAGGCGAACTTAAGGAATTATGCTACCTCGGAAGCAAAATAACCCATGACAGACGAAGAAAGGAGGAGATAAAAAGCAGACTAGCAAAGGCAGAGAGGGCATTCTCTGCCAAAAGAAGCTTACTAGTATGAAACGTAACACTTAATCTGAGGAAAAAAAAAAAAATCTGTCCGCAGCTCGTGGTCGTGCGGTAGCGTTCTCGCTTCCCACGCCCGGGTTCCCGGGTTCGATTCCCGGCGAGGTCAGGGATTTTCTCTGCCTCGTGATGACTGGGTGTTGTGTGATGTCCTTAGGTTAGTTAGGTTCAAGTAGTTCTAAGTTCTAGGGGACTGATGACCACAGATGTTAAGTCCCATAGTGCTCAGAGCCATTTTAGAGCCAAAAAAATTCTGAGAATTTACGTTTGTAGAACAACATGGTACGATAGTGTACTACGGATTGTAGGAAAACTGGAACAGAAGAGAACCGGAACAGAAGAGAACCGAAGAGTTTGAAATGTGGTGCTATAGAAGAACGTTGAAAATTTGGTGAACTGACAAGTTAAAGAATGGAGATGTTCTCCTCAGAATCGGAGAAGAAAGGAAACATACGGAAAACGTTGATAAGAAGAAGGACAGGATGGTATTGTACGTATTAAGACATCTGAGAATAATTTCCAAGTTCTATAGGGAGCTGTAGAGGATAAAAACTGTAAAAGAAGACAGAGATTGAAATTTATCCAACAAATAATTGAGGACGTAGGGTGCAAGTGCCACTCTGAGATGAAGAGGATGGCACAGGCGAGGAATTCGTGGAGGGCAGCATCAGACCATTCAGAAGGAGTGACTAATTAAAAAGAAAGTACAGAGTGCAGAATCCTCAGGTGGATGTTTATAAGTGAAGTCTGTACCCATTGCAGATGCTAGAAAACATTTTATGAAAGCCCAGTGAAACAGGAAAAAAGAATGTACGACACAGTTAGCTGCTAGATCTCAAGAGGTTCTTCAGCGACGTGGTGAATGCCGTTTAATGTGTTGACAAATTTCATTTGTGATTTATTCGTGTGTTGTGACATGAAAGTATCACTCTAGTGTACCTCTGCTTAGAATGTAGTGTCACGTTTTTTTCTGACGAGGAGAGGGGAATGAAAAATTATATCGGTACCTAGGTGTCTTGCCGACTCTCTGCATTTTGGTTTAGGATTTAGACAAGAGCATCGACACGAAGTCTGTTGTTCATGTGGGCTAGCGACCAGGAGCGGTTTGCCACCATCTCCTAGCCTGTGGTCAGTAAATTACTGTGACAAATATTTATTCCGCTATCGAGTACCTCGGGTCGTGAGCCATGACTCTATTCTGCTAGAAGCCATTTTGGCAGCTTGCGCGCCCAACGTATGAGATTTTTAAGAGCCTGCGACCCTGATGATGTATACAGGATGTGGTGTCATTTTGGTTTGATTATTATGAGAGAGAAGGTAGATGTTGAAACCCGGCGCAAGCACGTAGTCCACTTCCTACGGATCAAATATAGGAGTTCACTAAGCTTAAAATCCCATCTAAGAGGCGAATGACCAATAACTGTGTCGCTTATACTCATTTACTGACACACTATGGACAGGCTTGCAATTTAAATCTCGCCTTTGAAGCGAACTGTGTCGATCAAGACGTTGCATCACTGCCTCTCCTGCCTCAGCCAGCCAAATACTCACGATGACAATGTCTTCTATCGTCTACGTTCAAATCGACAACCTGTGCTTTGAGCACCACTCTATAAATGTGCATTAGCGACAACAGCAATAGGACTGCTTTTGTCCATGGAGAATTTTACTTAACGTAGGGTTCTAATGTGCTTCTCAATAACTTGATTTTGTTATTATGTTATTGTACAACGTCGGTGATGATAATTCACGTTATACAATGTTGCTTCAATCACGCTGCATGTCTGCAGACTGCGTGGCGATCCACAGCTGCTCATCGAATATTAATCTGAAGGAGAAATTTCTGAAAATGTACGACTCTTAGATAGATCTGAATCATGGAATACGGCAAAACAGGAAAAGAAGAGATTCGAAGCGTTTCAGAAAGATACTGAAAATTAATTGGACTCGAAATATAAGAAATGAGGTATTCCGTAGACTCGACGAGTACCTATTAAGCGTCGATCGCTTTTGCATAATCTGGTTAACGACCTAACCAGTTAGAAAAGCTGCGATTACCAATGTCATGCGCTCCATGAAAATTTCAACGCCAAACGCGAATGACTAGTAGTTTCATAGTACTCATGATGACAAGTGGATTTACGTTCAATTCGAAAATCACCTTTAACTCTTGTTATCTAACACGAAGGATATTAAATGTCTACGGTATTCATGAGCAGCTACTTTTGCCAGTGTGTGAACTTTAATCGATGTGACGAACTGTTTTGTTCAGGATATGGTTTCAAACCCCTGCACCTAAAATCAACGATAACTAAGCAAAGCGTTCGTGCCTGACTTAGACTCAAACGCAGCAAGAATCGTGATTAATGGTTCAAATGGCACTGAGCAGTATGGGACTTAACATCTGAGGTCATCACTCCCCTAGAACTTGGAACTACTTAAACCTAACTAACCTAAGGACATCACACACATCCATGCCCGAGGCAGGATTCGAACCTGCGATCATAGCAGCAGCGCGGTTCCGGACAGAAACGCCTAGAACCGCTCGCCCACCGCGACCAGCGTGATTAATGACTAGTCACAAAGAGAAGGGATGTTTCTAATGTTTCACCAGTATCAGTTAGCAAGTCTGAACTTGTAATTACATGACAAGGGTTACTGTACTGGACGGAGACTCATATACAGCAGTTATTATCCCTATCAACTAACCACCAAAGATATTGAATATTGTTTCATTCACAGGTAGCAAAGTGTGTGTGTGTTCAAACTTGAAATGATGTGAACTAAAGCTTTGTATTGGATATATTTTAGAACTCAGCACTTAACCAAATTGTTAAGTGAGCGTAATCAAATATCAGATATCTTTTTTATTCACCAGTAGCGAGCTGTTTCAAGCTGAAACGAAGAGATGAAACATTATTACTGTACGGAGAATCGAACGTGGTACCTATCGCCGTTATTTTTTAGCCACAAATAGACATTAAATATCGTTACCATGCAGCAGTAGTGAGATATACACACTTTTGAACTAGAAATAACATGCCGCAAAGTTCTGTGCTGACAGGGAGTCGAGTCCTGCAGACGTCATCGTTCTTGACTACCAGCGAAGAGGCGTTAATTGTCAAATTATTTTCCACCAATAGCTAGGAGTGGCGTGTTACAACTTTAAACGATGTAATAGAAGGTGGTGGCTCTCTTTCGTTATTGTTGACTAGGCACGAAGAGCTATTAAAATTCAGAATTATTTTTTCACGAGTAGTTAGATGTACTGCTGGTAGAGCTTGAAATGTCATTATGAAAATTTTTGTGCTAGATCGTTATTATAATCCCGATATGCACCTTTTGTGGAGGCCTTGAGGACGTTGGAATCTTTGTGAAACAACTGAGCGATGGAACTGAACGTCTGAAGTTCTTATAAAATACGAAATACGTACCCTTTGATCTTACCTGACGATTGGTTCGTTAACTGAACTGAAATTTCTAATGTAAGAAAGATTATTGGTGACTGAGTTTCTACTCATGGCAACTTTAGTCCCTGTCATGAGCGAATATAAGCCGACTCTGCTCCAGTCGACAGTGAAGGTTATCATATTTAATCGTGATTTGCAACCATGGAGCTACCCCACGTTTTTCACTTGTCGTTACCAGATATGAAGGGAGTCTGTTCGTGCTGGTTAGAAATCGTAGTCTGAAGTGGGAACCGAACCCATACCATCTCGCATACCAAACTAGGATCAATCCAACACACCACTCAACTCCACATTAGGCTGGATCACCATTTTGTCATAATGGAGGATGCGCCGCGCTGGATAAGAGTTAACTATTCACAAACTCAAGCTGATTCGCTGTGATTAAAATTAAAAATAATTGAAGTTCATCCGAAAATACCTATGGAGATCAAAAATAGTTCATGATGGTAAGCTAGTCGTACAAGTTCTTCATTTTAGCTATTTAGTCTGCAGTACGTATGTTTTTGGATAGGGTCCGCCTTTAGCATAACACAATTTTGTTTTTTTAACCCAAATATGTTTCACTGCAGCTGCAGCACCTTCAACGGACCCTATCCAAAACCATATGTATTGTTAAAGCAAACACGGAAAAAAGAGCTTCAGCCCCAAGCTGATTATTAGTCTGCCGTGTCAGCTATGACAGTGGCACGCAGATAAAACTACGTGCGTAACAAAAAAAGTACAGTAGAAGATTAGAGACACACCTCAAATTTATTCGAGTTCCATACAGAGCAGTGTTCTCTAGTGGTCTCTTACAGTGACCATTTTTTATAGACAAAGGACTGTACCGAAAAGAGATTAGAGGACCCGCAAGGAAGTTACAATACGTGGGCTGCATGCATATTAGGCGGAACCACTTCCAGTTGTTTGGATTTTTTAGAGCGTGATGGTACATATATAAGGTACCACCTTCATGAAGCCACTTGCGAGGCGCACTTTATAGCACGCTTCTAGTGGCTGACAGTTCTCTCACACTATAGTTGGTGTGCGATCTTGATCCTGTTCCCCCAACCGCATAACAGCATATGCGGAAAGTTGGTATGCTTCATAGTTCTTGTTCGTCCTTCGACTCCAAATGTCCGTTCCGTGCTTAGAAATTTCCCACAGCTGAGTTGGTCTATCACTTGCACTAGAATAGCAGGAGCAAGGCAAGGGTTCGAGACCGGTACTGACACAGTGTGTCAGTTGCTTTAATGTGCGAGGAGTATTTAGTCTCATCTTCCTTTCACCTTTTGTTTCAGAAAGGAAGACAACGCGTCTTTCGAGAAGTGCCTGATGTTCAACTCGAGCAGCGACGAGCCCATCCCTTGCCAGCAGGGCTGGGACTACGACCGCACGTGGTTCTCGCGCACGGCGCCCTCGCAGGAGGATTGGGTGTGCGAGGACGAACTCAAGGTGGTCAACGTCTTCTCCTTTGGACAGCTGGGCGAAGTTGTTGGAACGCTCGCCTTCGCACATATCGGAGATATGTGAGTGTCGTCATTACGACAGACGCCATAATTTCCGTTCAGACGCTTCACACTTGGCAACTACTACTGCTGAAATTATAGTACATGTAGTTTAAATGAACACTTTTTCTCTCCAATGGACCAGCTCCTGTTTGTTTTTCAAATAGCACAATAAATTGAGACCAGTACAAAGACGTTCCAGTGGTGCTGGTTAGTTGCTTTTGTATCATTCTTTCAAAGAAAGGAAGGAAGATCTGTGTTTAACGTCCCGTCGACAGCGCGGTCATTGGACACGGAACATAATCTCGGATTACGAAAGGAAGGAAATCAGCCGTGTCCTTTCAAAATGAATCATTCTGGCATTTCTATGGTGCGATTTAGGGAAATCAAGAACTTCCGAATGGGAATTCGAACCTTCGTCCTCCCAAATGCGAGTCCACATTCTTTTGAGACAGATGGAAATGAAATGAGTGTGTGGCACCGGCGGCCGGGAGGTCCCATCCGGGGAAGTTCGGCTGACAACTGCAAGTCTTACTTCACTCAAAGCCACATTGGGCGACTTGCGCGTCGGTGATGAGGATGAAATGATGATAAGGATAACACAGCAACCAGTTCCCGAGAGGAGAAAGTCTCCAACCCGGCCGGCAATCGAACCCGGGCCCGCTTCCAGGGGAAGCGAGCGCGTTACCACCCAGCTATTTTGAGACGGATGTCCTCGAAATACAAATTACTTGCAGTAGACACCAATAAATTTCAGGTTACGTAGGTGAAAATAAGGAAAAAGGTGGCTTTTATTGTACTTTAAAATGTACAGGGGTTGGACAAAAATATGGAAACACCACCAGAAGTGTATACTTGAACATAAATCCCGGTGTTAACCAAGCTTGAAGGTTGCGCTATTGTATTTGACGACGTACGGCACTTGTACAAAGTCCTCAATCCGTTGCATGTATTAGTCGTAGTTAGAACAGTGTTGGGTATAGATGCAAATGTGTTACGTTGAAGCCAAGTGAACTCGAATTTGGGCAAACTGTTCATGCTCGTACGGCGGGCGCTTCCGTAATCAGGGTAGCCGATGTGTTTGGTGTTTCAGGAGGCACCGTACCGAAGATTTATACCACACGTAGGTACAGCGGAAGAACACGACCCATTAGCCGCACGGGGTAGCCGTGTAGTCTAGGGCGCCTTGCCACGGTTCGTGAGGCTCACCCCGTCGGAGGTTAGAGTTCTTCCTCGGGCATGGTTGTGTGTGTTGTCCTCAGCGTAAGTTAGTTTAAGTAGAGTGTAAATCTAGAGACCAATGACCTCATCAGTTTGGTCCCATGAGAACTTACCACAAATTTCCAAAAACATCATCATTCATTAAGTTACATGGCGGAAGAAAGTGGATTTAAGTGATCGTGATAGACGGTCGTAGAAGAGGATTGTCACGAAAAATAATAGGACGATATCTGCAGAAGTCACTACAGAACTGGTTGTCGCATTCGCGAACCCTCTCATCACGGAAACAACACGAAGGGAGCTCCATAGGCAGGAAATTTGAGGCAGGGCTGGAATTCGAAAACCACATAGCAGTAATGCAAATATCCTTAAGAGAAAACGTGGTACCGAAACCACAAACCTGGACTATTAAACAGTGGAAGAATGTCATTTGGTCGGATGAGTCTTGTTTCACAAATTTTTCAATTTTTGGCCTAGTTTGCATCCCAAGAGCGAAATACGGCAGGGTTTCGGTGGTGATTTGAGTACCCTTATATTGGTATTCCGTGGGCCCCATGGTTACTCTACAAGATCGTATTGCTGCGACGAATTACGTGGCCATTGTGACCGATCAGCTCCACCCCAATTAATAATGTTTGTTTCCCAGTAATGCTGTGCTCTTAGACGACAGGGCCCTTTTTCACACAGTTCGCATCGTCCAGGGCTGGTCTTGTGAGCACGTTGATGAAATTTCGCATCTGCTCTGGTCACCGCCGTCACCAGATCTCAATACTATTGAGCCTGTGTGGTCTACTTTGGAGAGAAGGCTGCATCATCGCTATCCACATCCATCATCGATGTGCTAGTCTTGGCGTTATTTTGCAGGAAGAATGGTATAAGAGTCCCTTGAAATCCATAGAGGACCTGTGTTTAGAAATTCCGAGATGTTTTGAATGCCAACGGTTTTCCCACACCGTATTAGGCATGGCAATTTGTAGTGGTTTTAGTGTTTTCGTATTTTTGTCCACCCCTGTGTTTTTGTTCGGAAAAGATTTACATTTCACAGCACGGCCTTGAGTTGCAGACTCAAAAAATTTTTTTTTTATTATTGAGAAAGTGCATCAGTTGTTGCACTCCGAATAAAACTTCTTAGAAATATAGCCGATTTTTTAAAACTAATTCCATAATTTTCATCTACTGTCGACTTCTCTTACTTCTCTATAGTGGTACACATATGCACAATCTTCGTGTTTCTTAGCTCGAGTATCATCTATATTACTGTTTCCAGAAGCTCTTTTATCAGGTTGAAGAACATGTTTGCAGTTTCAGCTCAGACGTTTACATATATTTCGATAATCACATTACTTCATAAATGATGCAGTCATATATAAAGATAAAATGGAAATAAGTCGTTATATGAAGTGACAGTTCAGTGCTTCATGGGTTTAGTATAGTAAAGCCCAATAGACGATATTCATCACGTATCTATTCAATATGGCTCTAAACGCCATGTTGTACATAAAATTGTAATGAGTCAGCTGTCCCGAGCTACGCAGTCCGTACTCAAGTTGACATTTTTAACTTCTATGGGGATAGACTGCCAGACAGTACTGCATAGCTAGCATACGTCAAAAGCTGTTCCAGTCCATACTCCACAACAGTTCACAGTTTTATAAATAATTGTTTCTTATAGTGAAGAAAAAATGGTTCAAATAGCTCTAAGCACTATGGGATTTAATATCTGAGGACATCAGTCCCCTGGACTTAGAACCTAACTAACCTAAGGACATCACACACATCCATGCCCGAGGCAGGATTGGAACCTGCGACCGTAGCGGTCGCGCGGTTCCAGACTGAAGCGCCTAGAACCGCTCGGCCCCACCGGCAGGCAGTGAAGTAGAAACATCGAGAACGTCTAGCGAAACAGAAAAACAAGTGGCAGCCACCTATGTTACTGCACTATGTTCGATGGCCACTGAGTGAGTGTCTACCTGAATATACACTACCGGAAAAAAAATTAGTACACCTAGAAGGCAACGTCACGTCGATTTTGATCTGATGACAGCGAAGCCATCTGGGGGATAGTGGATGTACCGATAATGATTCCAACGTCGTCCGCCAACAGACAGCGCAGTGACGTAGCTACCAGATTGCCACATTTGTCTACCCTTTAATAGGGATTGCAAGGCTTAGTGTGGCGCAAACGTATAAAGCAAGCAGCTAACCATGCCACGGAGACGCACTCGTGCTTCCTACAGCCAACTGGCGAATTGTGGCCTTCTTAGTGACGAGATCGACCTTTCGGAGAATTGCCACACAAGTAGGATGTGCTGCGTCAGTTAAGCAACGATGCTGGTATCAGTGGTCACGAGAACATGCTCACACCCGTTGAGGAGGTTCTGGTCATCCATGCAGCACAGAGGCCCACCAGGATCGTCGTATTGTAAGGCCAGCAGTGGCTGATCGTAAGCTACCACAGCACGTAAGTGAGGGCTTTTGAACCCAGACGTGTCAACCCGATGTGCTGCGAACCGGTTATCAGCAGTGGGGCTACGGGCACACACACGCTACAGCATAGACGTGCACGGTTCGACTGCTGCCGTGAAAGGACCACTTGGAAGGTGGAATGACGTGCCGTGGTCTTCAGTGATTAAAGAAAATTTGTCTGCACGCAAGTGATGGTCGTTTGCGCTGATGACGTCGTCCTTATGAGCGCTGTCTCGTAGAGTTCATTCGTCCAAGCCGCATTGGTCCCATCCCAGCCTTTGCGGAGTAGGGAACGATAAGCTACAACTCTATCTCAGCTTTGGTATTTCTGGACGGGACGCTAATCACCTCACGGTAGGTGCAGAACGTTGGTAGACCTGTACTTTTGCCGTTCTTGGTTCAAATGGTTCAAATGGCTCTGAGCACTATGCGACTAAACTTCTGAGGTCATCAGTCGCCTAGAACTTAGAACTAATTAAACCTAACTAACCTAAGGAGATCACACACATCCATGCCCGAGGCTGCCGTTCTTACAACAGGAAAGTGATGTGCTGTTCCAACAGAATAATGCTCGCTCACACACTGCCCGTGAAACTGAAAGTGCTCTACAAGACGTGCAGCAACTTGTCTGGCCAGCACGATCTCCGCACTTGGCTAAAATAGGGCACGTGTGGAATATGACGGGACGAGAAGTGACTCGTGCGACTCGTCAGCCAAACACGTCTGACAGCTACTGGCAATTGTAAATAAGCAACAATTTGAAAAGAATAACGGTTTGTGGCCCTTGCTTTGCGCAAAAGTAATCCTTTGTATGCCTCAGATAATTTTCTACTTTACCGATATTTTCCAGCCTTTTCACATAGCGCCCCCGATGTAACGAAATTATCAGTCACTGTACTTAAACAGTTCATCGTCTAGGCAATTCAACGATTAGAGAGTCCCATTTCCTTGTTCTTGCCGCTTTTTGCTTGTTCATCAAATGACAACTGTTTTCCGCTGGTATTGTCATAATCGTCATTACATACACAACATTCACTGTCATTAATGGGGTCTGCATCCTATATGCAGTAAAGGCACGTACGCACACATTAACACCGCACGGAGCCGACTGTCGTTGTAGCGAGTTCCAACTTCTACGACCTGAACCGTTGATGTCTTTTTATATACTGTACTACTGACATCAACTGCGATATCATTTTACTGCATTTGTCGGCATACTGGGTTTCATACCATTGCATATACAGGGTGATTCAAAAAGAATACCACAACTTTAAAAATGTGTATTAATGAAAGAAACATAATATAACCTTCTGTTATACATCATTACAAAGCGTATTTAAAAAGGTTTTTTTTTCACTCAAAAACAAGTTCAGAGATGTTCAATATGGCCCCCTCCAGACACACAAGCAATATCAACCCGATACTCCAACTCGTTCCACACTCTCTGTAGCATATCAGGCGTAACAGTTTGGATAGCTGCTGTTATTTCTCGTTTCAAATCATCAATGGTGGCTGGGAGAGGTGGCCGGAACACCATATCCTTAACATACCCCCATAAGAAAAAATCGCAGGGGGTAAGATCAGGGCTTCTTGGAGGCCAGTGATGAAGTGCTCTGTCACGGGCTGCCTGGCGGCCGATCCATCGCCTCGGGTAGTTGACGTTCAGGTAGTTACGGACAGATAAGTGCCAATGTGGTGGCGCTCCATCCTGCTGAAATATGAATTGTTGTGCTTCTTGTTCGAGCTGAGGGAACAGCCAATTCTCTAACATCTCCAGATACTGTAGTCCAGTTACAGTAGCACCTTCGAAGAAAAAGGGACCAAAAACTTTATTGGCTGAAATGGCGAACAAATGTACAACTAAATGAAACTTTATAGCTCCCTTAATTCGCCGACAGATAGTGCTTAGCTCTGCCTTTCGTCGTTGCAGAGTTTTAAATTCCTAAAGTTGTGGTACTCTTTTTGAATCACCCTGTATATTGTGCACAAGTATTCCAATCGAGAATATTAATTTTCCTGTGAATATCTATCCCTTAATACTGATTCAACTACCGTATGCGTTGTCGGGAGTGTCTGCTATCCCGCACGTCAAGAAACATTGCTACTCTTGAGTCGACACTCGTACAGATTCGTATTAATGAGTAAACCTAACAGAAATACGGACACCCGTGTGATGTGTTGATCTCCTGGTGCCGGGCAGGTGGGGCCGGCGCACGGCGTTCTTCCTGTCGGCGCTGACGTCATCGGCGACGCACTGCCTGATGGTGGCCACGGCGCACTCGTACCCGCTCTTCGTGGCCGTCTCCACGCTAGCCAGCGCCACCAACGCAGCCTCCTTCCAGGCGCCGCTCACCTTCAGTAAGTGCATCTCCGTAAGCTGGACTCCTAATTTATCCAACGAGAACATGAGAAAATCTCTCGACCTGGCAGGTAGGTCAGAAGTGAACTCCTCGTAGTCTGATGGCTGGCCTATACACTTGGCCCAACGGTAGGATACACAACAAAGTGCAGTTGAGAGAGGTCTGTAACATATCCATCTACAGCTGTCGTAATTTCATCATTGGGCTCAAAACGGTACCCACCCACCAATTTCTTTAGATGTGGCAACAGGTATATGTCGGACGGTGCTACACCAGGTAAATAGGGAGGATGTTCAAAATTGAAGAATAGAATTCTTACTTCAAATACTTCAGGTTTCCGACTGTCAAAGCTCGTTTGTAGATAAGTGGATTGTCTGCAAGAAAAATGATTACTGTATTTTGTAATCCAGTTCACTTCTCGCCCATTCAATCTTCCGCATGGTCAAGAAGACATATATATTCAGCAGATATTGTCTTCCCCTTTCCAACGTAATCATACCATATCAAATGGCTCAAATGGTTCTAAGCACTATGTAACTTGACATCTGTTGTCATTAGTCTCCTAGACTTAGGACTACGTAAACCTAACTAACCGAAGAGCATCACACACACATCCATGCCCGAGGCAGGATTCGAACTTGCGACCGTAGCAGCAGCGCGGTTCCGGACTCATCTCATATCACACATATATTATATATAAGAAAATTTGTAAAAGATTATGTAGATCAGAAATCTTCCGAAGTAAGAGTGATTTCAGGTGTGCCGCAGGGGAGTGTCGTAGGACCGTTGCTATTTACAATATATATATAAATGACCTTGTAGATAACATCGGAAGTTCACTGAGGCCTTTTGCGGATGATGCTGTAGTACATCGAGAGGTTGTAACAATGGAAAATTGTACTGAAATGTAGGAGGATCTGCAACGAATTGACGCATGGTGCAGGGAATGGCAATTGAATCTCAATGTAGACAAGTGTAATGTGCTGCGAATACATAGAAAGAAAGATCCCTTATCATTTATCTACAATATAGCAGGTCAGCAACTGGAAGCAGTTAATTCCATAAATTATCTGGGAGTAGGCATTAGGAGTGATCTAAATGGAATGACCATATAAAATTAATCGTCGGCAAAGCAGATGCCAGACTGACATTCATTGGAAGAATCCTAATGAAATGCAGTCCGGAAACAAAGGAAGTAGGTTACAGTACACTTGTTTGCCCACTGTGTGAATACTGCTCACCGGTGTGAGATCCGTACCAGATAAAAAATGGCTCTGAGCACTATGGGACTTAACTTCTGAGGTCATCAGTCCCCTAGAACTTAGAACTACTTAAACCTAACTATCCTAAGGACATCACACACACCCATGCCAAAGGCAAGATTCGAACCTGCGACCGTAGCGGTCGCGCGGTTCCAGACTGTAGCGCCTAGAACCGCTCGGTCACCCCGGCCGGCCGTACCCGATAGGGTTGATAGAAGAGATAGAGAGGATCCAACGGAGAGCAGCGCGCTTCGTTACTTGAGCATTCAGAAATCACGAAAGCGTTACGCAAATGATAGACTCTAGTGGAAGACTCTGCAAGAGAGACGCTCAGTAGCTCGGTACGGGCTTTTGTTGAAGTTTCGAGAACATACCTTCACCGTGGAGTCAAGCAGTATATTGCTCCCTCCTACGTATATGTCACGAAGAGACCATGAGGATAAAATCAGAGAGATTAGAGCCCACATACAGGTATACCGACAATCTTTCTTTCCACGAACAATACGAGAGTGGAATAGAAGGGAGAACCGATAGAAGTACTCAAGGTACCCTCCGCCACACACCGTCAGGTGGCTTGCGGAGTATAGATGTAGATGTAGAATGCATTTCACTGGTTGGTCTCTTGTTCCCACCCCCCCCCCACCCCCCCTAAAGTGCGGGCATCTGGGATATGGGGTACTTGAATTTGACTTGTCGTCCAACTCTCGTACGAACGACAGCTGTTGTGTCGGTGTGAGCACAGTTGTGACTGTTTGTCCTGTAGTCCTCTGGCATCTTGGCACTGTCTCTTCAGTTCGACTGGATGTAGGCTCGCCTTACAATAGATCATCCGAAAATGGAGGAGTACTTCCATGCTTCAGTGATAGTAAGGTCCATATTGGTTTCACTCTTTCAGCGGACACTCTGACAATTTTTGCATTTTGCGAAATTCCTATAGTATGGACATTACGTCGCAGCACATGGTAAGGCCCAATGTAAGGAGGTTGTAGGAGAGCCCATATGGTGTCTGTGCGCAACATGACGTGCGAGCAATCTTTCAATGCTCTGTGCACAGCAGCGGTAACTCCGTTTGTTGTTGTAGTTGTGCCTTTGCGAGATAGTCGCCAGGAATTCTCAATGGTTCTATATAAACGATGGTAGTGCCTCTGTCCAACTCTCTCGGTGACACATGATGGCGTCTTCAGTGTTCTGTGCCACCTTTCCACGATCCCGTTGCTTGCCGGGTGATAACTGGTTGTGTGGTGACGCTGGAATCCACACAGTCTAGCCAGTTCATTGAACAGATTACATTCGAATTGTCGATCTTGATCTGTTGTAATGTGTAGGGAGCACCCGGAACGTGCTAGCCAATGCGCAACAAATGCTTTTGCTATGGTCTCGACTGCTACATCTGTCACTGGTATAGCCGCTTCCCATCTCGTGCATCTGTCTACTGCCGTGAGCAGGTATTTATAACCCTCTGAGGATGGAAGTGGATCCACTATGTCGAGGTGAACGAGACCAAACCTTGCCGGCGAACCTGCAGAATTTCCGACCTCTGCATGAACATGTCGTCCTATTTTACAACTCTGGCATCTTGGCGTTGTCTTTTCAATTCGAATTGGTGTAGGTTCGCCTGATCCTAGATCATCCTGAACTGTAGCAGTGCTTTCGTGCTTCGGCGATGATAAAGTCCATGCTGGTTTCACTCTTTCAACGGACACCATGGCAGTTTTTCCATTTTGCGAAATGTCTATAGTATAAGCATTACGTCGCAGTACTTGGTAGGGCTCAGATCAGAAAATTGCTTGTTCAAATCACGTCGGGGTCACCAATCATGTAGCTCAGAAATAAACCCACATATACCGAGAGACATTTATTTACTTGGATTACAGTCAGAAGTACAGCTCTAAACAAACAACAAAAACAAAGACTTAACATCAAACTATCAAAATCAGCTATGCTTCCGAGGAATGAAAAATGCACTTCACTGTTTGGTCTCCTGTTCCCACAATTATGTTTCTTACTACTTCACGCTGAGACGGCTGGACGGATTAACTTACATCCTGAACTAACACATAGACAACTTTTAAAGGTGTATTGTACAAGATATTTATTGAATTGAAGAACGCGAAACGTTGAACAATAAGCTATTTTCTCATTGACTTTTGAACTGGATCATACTTGTGAAAATGCTTTTATTGTTTAATATGTCCTACAAAACACTATTCAACTTAATGAATACAATGCCTATATAATCCTCAAAGTGTTTAACCCATACTTCCATACAAGCGCATTATAGCAGCATTATAAGCTTTTCAGCCTGTTTCTTGATCAGCCTGTACACCTTAAACGAAATCCATTACACGCGTGGAGTCATATCATCGGTACTACCTCTTCAAAGCTACAAAAAACTGCACTTCAATATTTTAGCTAGTAGCTACACAGCCGTCTTCTGGAAGAGTGTGCTCAAAGGGAGGATATGTTTGTTCTCTGTCAACATCGTGATTGTATAAAAGAGGAACTTCTATTTAAAATATTAATTTACAGTCTATAGACGAGATGTTGTGTGATATGTAATGTTAATTATTTATTTATTTGTTGATTAATAAATATGATATTAGATGTACTCTGACGAGCAAAAGAAACTGGTACACCTGCCTAATATCGTGTAGAGCAGCCGCGAGCACGCAGAAGTGCCGCAACACGACGTGGCATGGACTCGACTAATGTCTGAAGTAGTGCTGGAAGGAACTGACACCATGAATCCCGCATGGCTGTCCATAAATCCGTAAGAGTACGAGGGGTGGAGATCTCTTCCGAACAGCACGTTCCAAGGTATCCCAAATATGCTCAATAACGTTCATGTCTGGGGAGTCTGCTTGCCAGCGGAAGTGTTTAAACTCAGAAGAGTGTTCCTGGAGCGACTCTGTACCTATTCTGGAAGTGTCGTGTGTCGCATTGTCCTGCTGAAATTTCCCAAGTCCGTCGAAATGCACAGTGGACATTAATGGATACAGGTGATCAGACAGGATGCTTACGTTCGTGTCACCTGCCAGAGTCGTATCTAGACGTATCCGGGGTCCCATATCACTCCAACTGCACACGCTCCACACCATTACAGAGCATCCACCAGCTTGAACAGTCCCCTGCTGATATGCAGGGCCCACGGATTCATAAGGATGTCTGCATGCCCGTACACGTCCATCTGCTCAATACAAATTGGAACGAGACTCGTCTGGCCAGGCAATATGTTTCCAATCATCAACAGTCCAATGTCGGTGATTTTGACGGACCCAAACGAAGCGTAAAGCTTTGTGTCGTGCAATCATCAATGATGCACGAGTTCGCCTTCGGCTCCGGAAGCCCATATCGCTGATGTTTCGTTTAATGGTTCGCATGGTGACACTTTTTGATGGCCCAGCACTGAAATCTGGAGTAATTTGCGGAAGGGTTGCACTTATGTCACGTTGAATGGTTTTCTTCAGTCGTCGTTGTTGCTTGCAGGATCTTTCTCCGGCCGCAACGATGTCGGAAATTCGATGTTTTACTGGAGTCTTGATATTCACGGTACACTCGTGAACTGGTTCTACGGGAAAATCCCCACTTCATCGCTATCTCAGCGATGTTGTGTCCCATCCCTGGCGCGGCGACTATAGCACCACGTTCAAACTCATTTAAATCTTGATAACATGCCATTGTGCAGTATTAACCGATCTATCAACTGCGCCAGACACTTCTTGCCTTATATAGGCGTTGCCGACCGCAGCGCTGTATTCTGCCTGTTCTCATATTTCTGTATTTGAATACGCATGCCTGTACCAGTTTTTTTGGCGCTTTAGTGTATTTTTATTTAACGTCGATGTTAAAGTCATAGATATTCTGGGGTCGATTATTATCAGACATCGATGTTCAGAGGTCGATGATGAGATAGAAATTAAAATTGATGATTGCCAACATCGCCCATCCCTAACTGAGATAATGTCTTTTACTCTGAATTCATCAAGTAACTTACAAAAACTGCGGCTTTTGAAAGAGAAGAACCTTTAGATGACAACTTCAGTCCGCCACTATAGTGACGGCACTCAGATTCCGTTCGAAATCGTAAAAAATGGCCTGAATGGAAAGGTTTCACTTTCATTACATTGACTGACATCAACGGGATGCAGTGTGAAAAAGTAAAATGGAGACTTTTCTACCATTTCTCAGGAACAGAAGACTGGAACAGCAGTTTAACGTCTTGATGACGTCGAGGTTATTACTAACGAACCACTTCTGATCACCGTATGTTGTTCGAACTTGCTACAGTAAATTAGTTTAGATATTAATCTCACAAGCCAGAACATTAGTTACCCATTAAAGAGCAGAATGGTTGCTTTGGTGCGCTGGTGACGGTATAAAATTTCCGACAAATCTCTGTACATTTAATGTCATTAAATAATTCCTCCAGAAATACTATAACTGTCTCAAGTGAGAACGTCGATTGTTAAGGGGTCACGAATTATAATTTATTCAAACACTCAGTAACAATGAACACTTTTGATGACGTTCAGCATTTCAGTCTACATGCCACAATTTGCTACCGATCGGTTGCATACTGGAACTTAAGCAATGACCGATCGCGGCATGGACACGCTATAAAAGCATTAATACGGCCACCGAGCAGTGCCGACGAATGCACTATCCAAGCTCGCTTCACTCCGCCCTAGCCGAGAGACCAACTGCAACTAACTGGCATCACAAGAATAACTGGTCCCCAGCATATTGTCAACATGCAGAGAGTAACTCACACTGGTAGCCACGGGTACAACACGCTCAATGGAGAACTTCAGCAATAAATATATAAATCATTAACATACGGCAAATACATTGCCATGTGAGGACACTGTACCCTCACGAGCTGTATACCTGACAAAAGTCATGGCAGTGAAGTGATACGTATATGCCAGTTGGCCCTACGGAATCAGTGCAGTAACATGGGTGAACGTGGAGACGTGACAAAATGGTAGAAATGTGCGCTCGTGCTTGGACGTTCCCATAAGTATACCGTGAACAAAGTTGTGTGTTTTGTTGGTATATCAACGCGGACTGTCCAACGCGCCTCAAGACTTGGTCTACCGCCTTCAGTCATGTGACGGCTTACGAACGGTGGTCACGAAGACACAGGAAGCGGTGACGAGCTTCATGCTGTCACGTCTTTGTATGAAGCATTTCTATAACGATTGGAATTCACGATATCCAGTGTGTTTGGCGCTACACGATAAGTTCGCTTATTTGGATAAGAGCGTATGGAGCCTCAAGATGGCAAAATGAATTGCTGAAACTGTTTGCTTTGAGAATAAAATAAAATATATTAAAGTATACGGCTGTTGGTGAAGTTTATTGACATTGAAAAGTTTCGTGCCTTGTCAAAGGCAATCTCTTTCAAATCAGACAGGTGTAAATGCTGTCGGCGAGTGCAGGTCCATCTCAACCAGTTTCCGATCTAACACTGCGAAGGGAACAGCATGCAGTGGGTTTATGGAGTCGCTTACCTCGCACAAAGCCATTGATCACTAAAAAAACTAAACTCCTCCCGCACATGCCATGAAGGCCCAAAGCTACCGACTGGCCGCCGTGTCATCCTCAGCCCACAGGTGTCACTGGATGCAGATACTGAGGGGCATGTGATCAGCACACCGCTCTCCCGGTCGTAGGTCAGTTTCCGAGACCGGAGCCGCTACTTCTCAATCAAGTAGCTCCTCAGTTTGCTTCATAAGGGCTGAGTGCATCTCGCTTGCCAACAGCGCTCGGCAGACCGGATGGGCACCCATCCAAGTGCTAGCCCAGCCCGACAGCGCTTAACTTCGGTGATCTGACGGGTCCAGGTGTTACCACTGCGGCAAGGCCGTTGGCAAAGCCATTGATCTCAATGGCACGCAAAGCTGCTCGTCTTCAATAGCCAAACAACAAAATCACCAGGCAGTAAGTTACTGGACACGTGTAGTGTGGCCCAACGAGTTGTGATTCCGCCTCTTTGCGAACGAGAGAGCCTCCTACCCATGGCCGAACCTTTATCCGCACAAGCGACTTACCATCTGCCGCCCTCGCCCTCCTCCATTTTCCCTCGTAGACTTTCACCAGTGTTAGTTTCCGCCACTAATTGTGATACACGCTTCATACTAATCTCGCAGCTTGTCGCCCCAAGCGGTGGCCACTAATACGTCCCGCACTAAACCCAGGGTGGACGTACATGTTTTACAATTCATATTAGACACTTCTAGAGGTTGTAGAGGGGACGTAGTATAGCATATTTTACAAAGGAACCCATGTTCGGAAACGTCGTCCAGCGCCGCTACAGACCGTCAAAGCTGTTGGTGCCGGCACCTGTAAATGTATGTATACAGGGTTATTACTAATGATTGAAGCGATTTCACAGCTCTACAATAACTTTATTATTTGAGATATTTTCACAATGCTTTGCACACACATACAAAAACTCAAAAAGTTTTTTTAGGCATTCACAAATGTTCGACATGTGCCCCTTTAGTGATTCGGCAGACATCAAGCCGATAATCAAGTTCCTCCCACACTCGGCGCAGCATGTCTCCATCAATGAGTTCGAAAGCATCGTTGATGCGAGCTCGCAGTTCTGGCACGTTTCTTGGTAGAGGAGGTTTAAACACTGAATCTTTCACATAACCCCACAGAAAGAAATCGCATGGGGTTAAGTCGGGAGAGTGTGGAGGCCATGACATGAATTGCTGCTCATGATCTCCACCACGACCGATCCATCGGTTTTCCAATCTCCTGTTTAAGAAATGCCAAACATCATGATGGAAGTGCGGTGGAGCACCATCCTGTTGAAAGATGAAGTCGGCGCTGTCGGTCTCCAGTTCTGGCATGAGCCAATTTTCCGCGGGCTACGCGTGAAACTTGCCCGCACGTGTTCAACCTATCTTCGCTCACTGCAGGCCGACCCATTGATTTCCCCTTACAGAGGCATCCAGAAGCTTTAAACTGCGCATACCATCGCCGAATGGAGTTAGCAGTTGGTGGATCTTTGTTGAACTTCGTCCTGAAGTGTCGTTGCACTGTTATGACTGACTGATGTGAGTGCATTTCAAGCACGACATACGCCTTCTCGGCTCCTGTCGCCATTTTGTCTCACTGCGCTCTCGAGCGCTCTGACGGCAGAAACCTGAAGTGCAGCTTCAGCCGAACAAAACTTTATGAGTTTTTCTACGTAACCGTAGTGCGCCGTGACCATATGTCAATGAATGGAGCTACGGTGAATTTACGAAATCGCTTCAATCATTTGTAATAGCCCTGTATACAGGGTGTTCCCATGATAATGCTAAAAACTTTCTGAGATGATAGAGAAGGATTAATGCATCAATTAGAGGTAAGCGTCCCTGTATCGGAAACGAAAGAATCGAAAGCTATAAGCAAAAACGGTCCTGATACCTCTGCCACTGGAATACATGTACTGGTACTGTTGCTGCTAATATTGTAGGGTAGGCAACTGTCAGAGGAGGTGGTATGGACCAAAGCAAGGAAAAAATGTCTAGTAAACATGCGCTCTAAAGTGCATATGAGCACTTTTTCAATAAAGGAGATGTGTTTCATAGTAGCAAAGATGAACAATGCTCATAGCTCCTCTGGTTGTCCGCAGACGAATCTGGTTCCAGCACGATGGAGCCCCGGCTCACTTCAGTCGAAACGTCAGGAACCGGATGGACAGTGTCTACGGCCAGCAGTGGATAGGACGGAGCGGCCACCGCTTTCTCGTGGTCTCTCGGTTTAACCTGCGTGGATTTTTTCTTGTGCGGTCATATGAAAAGCTTGGTGTACGAGAGCCCGTCACATCTGAAGTAGACCTAGTTGCCCGCGTGTCTGTTGCTGCTGGGCATGTGATCAACATGCCTGACGCCTTTTGTAATGCACACCGATCCATACGCCGTAGCTGTGAATCATGTATCACTGTTGCTGGCCGCTCTTTCGAGCAGCTCTTGTAAACTATTAATAAATTCTGGTGTCATTTGTCTTTATACGCCTTTTCAGTATCTGTGGGTCATACTTGCTGTACAAGCTGGCGCTGTAATGTGTCATTACTACACACATGTTCATACTAAATCTGTTTATTTTGGTCCCCTCTTCCTGCCCTTACATTTTTGATGTATAGTTTAGGACCACTCTGTATATATAAATTTCTGAGATTTATATAACCAATTTTCCCTATTATTCAATTTATAAAAATTATATGTTACACATATTAAAAATACGTATATAAAAAAACGCGTATTCCAATGCAACGTTGTGTCAAAACTGCAAAGCATTCGCTCAAAAAATTTTGAGAGATTTGAGATTAGGAACATTTATAGTTACTGTGTAAGTACAAACGTTATGCTCGTTTCTTCAAAACTTCACATCTCCGGAACTTCTTCTCGGATTGCTTTGAAATTTTGATACAACATTGCACTCGAATATTCACGTGTCTTCACATACCTACTGGAATGCCATTTGGTATATATGTAATATATGAGTACTAAAAGGAAAACGTTAGAAAAATGTAAATATTGGTTTGCTTAAAGTCGTTAATCCCCGAAAGTTCTTGACCGATCGCTTCTTATTTTAGATGGAACGTTGGATTCTAATACTGGCGTGTTGTTGTTAGGTACCTAATTCTTCAGTGATATATAAGGATTTTAAATAAATCGGAAAAGTACATTTTGAGATTTTTGGTAACAAAGTTTTCCATATATATATATATATATATATATATATATATATATATATATATATACAGGGTAGTCCATTGATAGTGACCGGGCCACATATCTCACGAAATAAGCATCAAACGAAAAAACTACAAAGAACGAAATTCGTCTAGCTTGAAGGGGGAAACCTGATGGCGCTATGGTTGGCCCGCTAGATGGCGCTGCCATAGGTCAAACGGATATCAGCTGCGTTTTTTTAAAAGGAACCCCCATTTTTATTACATATTCGTGTAGTACGTAAAGAAATATGAATGCTTTAGTTGGACCATTTTTTTCGCTTTGTGACAGATGGCGCTGTAATAGTCACAAACATATGGCTCACAATTTTAGACGAACAATTGGTAACAGGTAGGTTTTTTAAATTTAAATACAGAACGTAGGTACGTTTGAATATTTTGTTTTAGTTGTTCTAATGTGGTACATGTACCTTTGTGAACTTATCATTTCTGAGAACGCATACTGTTACAGCGTGATTACCTGTAAATACCACTTTAATGTAATAAATGCTCAAAATGTTGTCCGTCAACCTCAATGCATTTGGCAATACGTGTAAGCACATTCCTCTCAACAGCGAGTAGTTCGCCTTCCGTAATGTTCGCACATGCATTGACAATGCGCTGAAGCTTGTTGTCAGGCGTTGTTGGTGGATCACGGTAGAAAAAATCCTTCAACTTCCCCCACAGAAAGAAATCCGGGGACGTCAAATCCGCTGAACGTGCGGGCCATGGTATGGTGCTTCGACGACCAATCCACCTGTCATGAAAATATGCTATTCAACACCGCTTCAACCGCACGCGAGCTATGTGCAGGACATCCATCATGTTGGAAGTACATCGCCATTCTGTCATGCAGTGAAACATCTTGTAGTAACACTGGTAGAACATTACGTAGGAAATCAGCATACATTGCACCATTTAGATTGCCATCGATAAAATGGGGGCCAAAGCGATATTCCACTTGTCGCTGCCCTCGTGGATTTTCCGTTGCCAAATAGTGCATATTATGCGGGTTTACGTTACCGCTGTTGGTGAATGATGCTTCGTCGCTAAATAGAACGCGAGCAATAAATCTGTCATCGTCCCGTAATTTCTCTCGTGCACAGTGGCAGAATTGTACACGACGTTCAAAGTCGTCGCCATGCAATTCCTGGTGCATAGAAGTATGGTACGGGTGCAATCAATGTCGATGTAGCATTCTCAACACCGACGTTTTTGAGATTCCCGATTCTTGCACAATTTGTCTGCTACTGATGTGTGGATTAGCCACGACAGCAGCTAAAACACCTACTTGGGCATCATCATTTGTTGCAGGTCGTGGTTGACGTTTCATGTGTGGCTGAACACTTCCTGTTTACTTAAATAATGTAACCATCCCGCGAACGGTGTGGACACTTGGATGATGTCGTCCAGGATAGCAAGCAGCATACATAGCACACGCCCCTTGGGCATTTTGGTCACAATAGCCATACATCAACACGACATCGACCTTTCGCGCTGTTGGCAAACGGTCCATTATAACACGGGTAATGTATCACGAAGCAAATACCGTCCGCACTGGCGGAATGTTGTGTGATACCACGTACTTATACGTTTGTGATTATTACAGCGCCATCTATCACAAAGCGAAAGAAGTGATCCAACTAAAACATTCATATTTCTTTACGTACTGCACGAATATGTAATAAAAATGGGCGTTCCTATTTAAAAAAACGCAGTTGATATTTGTTTGACCTATGGCAGCACCATCTAGCGGGCCAACCATAGCGCCATCTGGTTTCCCCCTTCAAGCTAGACGAGTTTCGTTCTTTGTAGTTTTTTCGTTTGATACTTATTTCGTGAGATATGTGTCCCAGTCACTATCAATGGACCACCCTGTATATACAGGGTGTTACAAAAAGGTACGGCCAAACTTTCAGGAAACGTTCCTCACAAACAAATAAAGAAAAGATGTTATGTGGACATGTGTCCGGAAACGCTTAATTTCCATGTTAGAGCTCATTTTAGTTTCGTCAGTATGTACTGTACTTCCTCGATTCACCGCCAGTTGGCCCAATTGAAGGAAGGTAATGTTCACTTCGGTGCTTGTGTTGACATGCGACTCATTGCTCTACAGTTTGGGCAGGCATTGTTGGTGATGTCTTGATTGGGCCCCATGTTCTTCCACTTACGCTCAATGGAGCACGTTATCATGTTTTCATGCGGGATACTCTACCTGTGCTGCTAGAACATGTGCCTTTACAAGTACGACACAACATGTGGTTCATGCACGATGGAGCTCCTGCACATTTCAGTCGAAGTGTTCGTACGCTTCTCAACAACAGATTCAGTGACCGATGGATTGGTAGAGGCGGACCAATTCCATGGCCTCCACGCTCTCCTGACCTCAACCCTCTTGACTTTCATTTATGGGGGCATTTAAAAGCTCTTGTCTACGCAACCCCGGTACCAAATGTAGAGACTCTTCGTGCTCGTGTTGTAGACGGCTGTGATACAATACGCCATTCTCCAGGGCTGCATCAGCGCATCAGGGATTCCATGTGACGGAGGGTGGATGCGTGTATCCTCGCTAACGGAGGACATTTTAAACATTTCCTGTAACGAAGTGTTTGAAGTCACGCTAGTACGTTCTGTTGCTGTGTGTTTCCATTCCATGATTAATGTGATTTGAAGAGAAGTAATAAAATGAGCTCTAACATGGAAAGTAAGAGTTTCCGAACACAAGTCCACATAACATATTTTCTTTCTTTGTGTGTGAGGAATGTTTCCTGAAAGTTTGGCCGTACCTTTTTGTAACACCCTGTGTATGCCATGTATAAAAATATAAATGGAAAACTTTTGTTAGCAAAAATCTCAAAATGTACTTTTCCGATTTATTTAAAATCTTTATATATCACTGTAATAAACGTTACATCATTGTAATAAACGTTTAGACACATATAGACTACACACTTAGTAATGTATATAAAAAAACATACGGTAGCGGAACGTTCTTAACAAACAGGGAAGCTGTATTTATGGCTTACTGGTTTATGACTAGAATACTACTACAGAATCTGAATTTGCATTAACAGTAAACAAATTTCAAAGTCAAAGAGAGGCGGGAAGGGGCGGATGGACAGAGAGGTGGGAGGAAATGGACACAGGAAAGGAAGAAGGAGATGGAGAGAAAGGGGGGAGGAGAAGATGGACAGAGAAATGGGAGGAGGTGATGGACTGAGAGAGGAGGAGAGAGGATGGGCAGGAGGGGATTAGTGAGAGTGTGTGGGGAAGGAGAAAATGGGCAGAGAAAGGGGGAGAAGGTGATGGACAGGGACGGGGTGGAGAGGGGCCAGGAGGAGATGGTGAGAGAGAGGGGGGAGGGAGTGATGGACAGAGAAGGAGGAAGGCGGAGGATATAAACAAAGAAGGGGGAGGGGGAGATGGACAGAGACAGCGGAGAGGAGATTAGGATGTGTAACCATTTCCTAGACATGTTAGAAACGCATTCTTTCTGTTTTCTTTCTTTTCCATTTAAACGGACTGAGCCACAGCAAAGCGCTGTTGAATACAACTAGCTAGCTTATAATTACGTGAAGCCTCTAGAGTATACTGGTCTGTTCCTTTAGAGAAATGCTCGATGTATCTAGCAAGTAAGTAATTCTTCACTTGTACATGGAGTAACCTCGACGTACGTGCCGCCCACAGGCATGGAGGTGTGCGACGAGGAGACTAAGGGCCGCGTGATGATGATGCAGTGCCTGGCGTGGACGCTGGGCATGCTGGTCATGCCCATGGTGGCGTGGCTCTGCCGCGACTGGGTGCCCTTCATGCTCGCCACCTCCATACCACTAGGGCTCGCCGTCTTCCTGCATAGGTAAGCCGTCGCCGACAGTGTGTGTCAATGTAGCACTAAAGGCTACCTCATGCCTATCTGTTCGAGCAACTTACGTGACTTACTGCATAGGTCAGCAATTATTTTCGCTATCACTATTTAGATCAATCATCTTCCTAACTCAGAAAAGAATGTAAGAGCAATGCAGCATACCCGATAAACAGTTTCCTGCAAGCCCCTCTTTCGAAAGTCATCAATCTAACCATTCCTCTGTATCTGACAAATTTGTAAATATGTTAGAAGGAATTGAAAATACACAAATAAAACTTAAATATCCTCGAACACGACACCAGGCAAAAAGAAAAGTACCACGTCAATTTAGTAAAGGTACCAAGTGCCACTACAGATCGTGCGATGCAAATTTAACCCTATGCTTACCAGAAAATTTGCACAGTGTTGCCTACCAGTCGCGCTGCTCAGATCCGTGTTGTTTAAACTGTCATAAAATGTCACTATTTTGACTACTTATGATGTGAATGACTTTTGAAGTGTAAATACTTTTTAAATACTTTTATTTACTTAAATTTTATATTTAAAATACACATTTCCTATACTTTCACTAGTGGTTTTTATTCTTACTGCAAATTTGTGTAAGGTCTGCAGACAACAGCAGAATGTCCCAAGCATACAGGTTTGGTGCGCTTATAACATGTAATTTGCTTTTTCTATCTTTCCTCTCTAAACAATATGCACATCTTTTCTTAGCTGGTGGTTTCACTGCCGTTCCTGGATCCGTGTTATTAATGAATTCATTCACTTCTTTACCCCTGCTAGTTGCTTTTCCAAATTGATGATGTAAGTCCGACATCTCATTTCTTAATAGTCCAGATTATGCATTCATTACACTTACATCAATCATGTTGAAGAAAATCACCAACTGCCAGGGCCTCATTTTTCCCTTCACACCAGCATCCTATCTTTTGGTCCATGGTATCAACATCGCCCTTTGTGGCATTGTCTGTCATTATAACTTCAGGCTTCTTTACTTATGATGATGACACCGTTGGTTGGTCATGGACTGGAATAACTTTGTTTTTCTTAGGAATATAAGAGGCTCTCATCACATCTAGTTGAAAACCAAATAAGGTAGAGTATACTTCACGTCCTTTAGGTGTAATATAATCGGCGGGCAGTTCAACTTTGTTTTTTTCGGATAGTACCGATTAGTTCAAATGGTTCAAATGGCTCTGAGCACTATGGGACTTAACATCTATGGTCATCAGTCCCCTAGAACTTAGAACTACTTAAACCTAACTAACCTAACGACATCACACAACACCCAGCCATCACGAGGCAGAGAAAATCCCTGACCCCGCCGGGAATCGAACCCGGGAACCCGGGCATGGGAAGCGAGAACGCTACCGCACGACCACGAGATGCGGGCAGTACCGATTAGTGTCAGATGTTTTGACAGCAAATAATGAGCTAAATTGAGAGATGTAAAAAAAAAAAAAATATGACAGGTGGTATTATGTTCAGACTTTTCAGATTCAATCACTTGGGTTTTCAGTACATTCTCTCCAAGTCGTACTGCTCTGGTTCCTTCCTCCTTTCCCAAATACACGTTCATCTTCCAGCACAGGATCGCTGCACTGTCACAAATTGCCCAGAACTTTATTCCTTATCTACCAGGTTTTGATGGGATGTATTGTCGAAATTAACAGCGATCTCGAAATGTAACCTACTGTCCATCCAGGGTCATGCACCATCCTGGAATGTGGCATCCCTAAAGGGTAATTTCCCGCATCTCAAAAACTTCTCTGGTTCAAATTTGCTACTTGACCTGTGCTCACTTTGGGTTGCTGGAATGTCAAATTGCAACGCCCTCAGAACATCATAGAAGCGGTTGTGAGACATAATTTCACTGAAAGTAGTCGGCCATTCTCAGTATTCCAGAGCTGATGATATCTTCATTACTTAACTTGTAAACTCCAGTCAGGAAAAGAACACCAAAGAACTTTCTTATTTCATGAATATCCATGTCCTCCCAGTCCTCGTAAATGATTGAACGTTGCTTGCTAGTCCACGCGCATATTTTGTCAATGAGGGATATACGAAAGAACAACATAAAAAAAGTTCTTCCTTATCACACTTCCTAACCGAATAACTTAGGTCCCTGCTCTTCTTTCAAACCACTCTTCTTTCTCCGCCTGCCAGACATTCCAACTTGAGGAGCTGTAGCCCATATTTTATTCCCATAACGAGAAACAATAAGTCACACTCAAGAGATTTTCCATTAGATTGTTGTTCTCCATCTTTGTAAAGGGATTCTTCATTATCTCCATCTTCGTGTAGTTCTGAGTTCCCAGCGACAACTACCACATTATCATCACCATTGGAAGATTCGCGTTCACTAGGTGGGTTTTCAGAATCAGGAGACTGTTCCAGCAATTCCCCTTTCTCCTCATGTGATAGTCCTGTTCTCCATAACATTTTCAGTTTGTTGAACAGACAATTGTTATGAAATAATGCACCAAAATAAACATATGTTTGTCACAAGGAGGACTGTTGAACACCTGATGTAACAGATGGTGCGAGTTCTGTACGGGAGCAAACGTGCACAAACACTTTAACACAAAGCCATAGGTTAATTTTTATAATTTTTTCCAAAATTGTGACTAACTTAACATATTAGGAAAACCCATAAAATTTCATTAAAATAAAATACATAGTTACTAATAGAGAAGGTATGAAACATCACGGACGGACCTCTGAAGCCCGATGGTAGGTAGGAAGTGCACCAGACAGTGATGCTTAAGTGAAAAGCAAAATAAGTACGAGTAGTATCCATCGACAGGCAGTGTTTGTATGTGTAACATGTGAATGAAATACTGTAATTAAGAAACATAAGTTGATGTCAGTCCGAAAACGGCATCCATCATAAGGCAGCCTAAGTCGTAACAAATGTCATATTTCGTAATTTGCTGCCCAATGTTATATGCCTCAGCAATTAAACGAAATGTAAATTCCTTTCATTGACATTTCTCATCAGTGCAAGAATTTAAGGAAATAAATTTCCCACGAAAGATATTAATTAGTCATGTTGAAGCGATATATCTCCATAGAGCTACGAGGGAAGATCGGAAATTAACGCACAATAATTCTATTATCAGAAAGTTTAATAGGTAACAAAACAAAATCACAATTGAACTTACATATTTTACCTAATTTTCCACACGGTCACCAACGCTCTCATCACATTTCTCCCATCGTGGTACCAGTTTCAATATGCCCTCTCCATTTGGTTGGAGTATAGCTATCCGCGGACTGCTGATTTCACTTCCGCTTCTGTCGCAAGGCGTTGGCCGGTCAGATTTCTTCACGGGACAAAACAAATTAAAGTCCGACGGTGCAAGGTCCGAACTGTATGGTGGATGCTGGAGAGTCTCCCACCCAAATTCGGCGACTTTCTTACGAACGAGAGTAGCAACATGGGGGCGAGCATTATGGTGAAAGAGTTTGACACCGTCAGCATTAATGTTGTGGCGTTTGTCACGAAGGGCACGACGCAACTAAACCAAAGTGTTAGTGTAGGCCGCAGCATTCACAGTGGTCCCGTGTTCAGCATATGCCAAAACACTGTCACAAGCACTTTATTACCGGACTGAGTCACTCTGAATTTTTTTCGTACTGGGGAACCAGAACGTTTCCACTCCATAGAGGCCTGCTTGGTTTCGGGTGTGAAGTGCTACGCCAACGACTCATCGCTAGAGACTGTTTCTTTCAAAAAGTCGTAGCCTTCTGCATCGTAACGCTTGAGTGGTCCAAGATTATCATCATTCGCTGTACCTTGTGGCTGTCTGTCAGGTTCTTAGGCGGGCGCTAACTTTACGAAATTTCGACGTGTCATGAACATTATCATACACCGCATCTTGAGAAATATGGAACTGCTGCGATAAGGTGCGCTGTTGCACACCCCAGTCTTCCTAAATTGCTGCCTCAATGGCTCCAACATTCTGCGCGGTTGTAGCTGTTACCGGCCGCCCGGAGTGTGGCGAATCACTGAGGTTTACATGGTCCTCTTGGAAGAATGTACACCACATGGAGACATTTCTATGGCCCATACTGTCGTCCCCATACACGCAACTTATGTCCCTGTAAATTTCACTCGGTTTATGCCTTTTGGTCTTCAAGTATCGAACTACACTTCGCTGCTCTTCGTCAGCTGACAACAGTAACATGCACGCCATGTTAGTTCCGTCGTTCAGGCCTCCCTCGCTAGAGCTACACATGGAAACAAAATACCCCAAACTTCAAACTACATCGTCGTAAGTTCCAACAATCCGGCTGCAATATCAAGGGAGGAAAAGAAATTGTGCGTTACTTTCCGATCCTCCCTTGTATTAACGTCCATAGAGTAGACTTGTTGACAATAATTAAAAAAGTTTCTAGCCTAACAAATAAAGAATGACAGAAAGTTCATAATACCAATTTATTTTTCAATATAATACCCGTGTACACTAATACACTTGCGGGCACGCTCTGATAACTTTTACAAAATATTCAAATAAAAGTTCTTACATTTCGAGTCCAACCAAGCGTTCACAGCATCAATCACTGCATCCTCTTTGTCAAATCGTCTTCCTTTGAGTTCTTTTTTTAGATTTGGGAAAAGTTAAAATTATGATGGAGCCAAATGTGGAGAATATGGCGGATGACGTAACAATTTGAACCCGCATTCAGGCAGAGTTTCCAGCGTTGCGAGGGCTCTGACCCGATGCATTGTCCTGATGCGAAAGAACACCGTGCTCTAATTTTCAGCGCCTTTTTTTCTTTATCTCTTCTCTCAAATGCACAGAAGGGTGCAATAGTATGATGAACTGATAGTTACGCCCTCTTGCAAGTAATCCACCACAATTACTCCTTCTGCATTCCAGAAGACCGATGCCCTCACCTTAACGACTGATTTTTGTACCTGGAATTTCATGTTAGTGGTTGAAAGATGTTTCCATTGTTGTACCTGTTGTTTTGTCTCAGGATCAAAGTGGTGAACCCAAGTTTCGTCCATTGTCACATACCTTGCAAGAAAGCCGTCTTAATCCGCTTCAAATTGCCGAACGATTTCTTCACAACACAGTACATATGCATTCAAGTCTTTCGGGACCACCGAGATGAAACTTCCCGCATTCCCAAAATATCCACAACAATGTCATAAGCACGCTCATGGCAGATTCCAAATGTTATTTCAATGTGCTGCAACACTGTTCGACGATCCTGCAAAATCGTGACGTCAATTTCAGTCGCTGTTTCATCAGTGGCAATGGTGACAGGTCCTTGGCGCATCTTCCACACTCGTATTTCCACGTTTGAAGTCAAACACCCAGTTTTTCATTGTTGCATAAGACACAGCACTCTCCTTAAGGGGACCACAACCTGCCTATCTAACCCATGTTAATTTAGACAAGTATATGACACATTTCTGAAAAAAAACTATTTGATGCAGGACCTTAATATTTTTACCGTATGTTACATGATGATAATAGAGTCAACTGTACTAAAATTTATTTTCACCCTCTGCGACATAATCGCTTATACAAACAGTGACCCAATACTGTAAAATGCTTTTTTATTTCAGTCTCTGATCACAATATGCATTCTTTAGACAATGACCGGTTTCAGTCTGTAATGACCATCCTCAGATCTTTTTTACACCATGTCCATAGGATGCGGCCTATTCTACACCATATATATGTGACGATGCTATGCTGATTATATTTGTATGTTTTGACGATGCCATTATGGCCATATCACTTTAGGACATGGTGTAAAAAAGATCTGAGGATGGTCATTGCAGACTGAAACTGGTCATCGTCTAAAGAATGCATATTGTGATCAGAGACTGAAATAAAAAAGCATTTAAAATCTATTTTATCCATTTTATAGTTTTTCACAAGTACTTTTTTAAATTTATTAACAAAATATATAACGTTTTTTCTGCAGAAAATATTTTTTGTGAACTTCCCAATGGGGGAATATTAATGAATGGTGGTTTTTTATGTTATACAGAGTCTCTGAAAATTTAATTCGTTTACCTATGATAGTTCCTGATATAATGGGGCATATGTACTGAAAATTTTAGTTTGCGGGAAATTGACTTTAAAGAAAAAACTTTTGAAATTTGTTACTTATAGTTAATTAAAACTGTCCTGCTGCATATGATGGCCCTTCTTTGGCCCCTGGCAGGTCTTCCAGCTTCTTTTTCACCTCCCTGGATGTTTGTCTTCCTTTCTTGGTCATGTTAGATGCAGACCTGTCTGCATCAGCTATCCTCATTTTATCGCAATATTGCAGCCCAGTGATAATATTTTCACCAGGATTAATTCCTAGCTTTTTCAGTACCCAACACTTTCCAATATTACAACAATTGAATGTAATAGCAGCATCACGAACTCCTAGCTTCACTTATGTGTGCCTACAAATATAGTTTTAGGAAGGCGGTTCCAAACTATGCTGTTGAGACATTCATATGGGTTCTGTGTCTGCCCATGCAGACATTTCCTTAGAAGGTGAGGATGAGCCAAGTCTCTGAAAATAGGTTTAATTGCTGTAATAACAGCAGCAGGAAGAGAATGCTGGTGAGAATAAGATTCTCCAATTGCGTGAGCCCTATTGTATTTGCACCAATAATTTTCTCCTGATGGACACAATCCATGACATGGCTTATCAGTAGAGGACTTATGGAAGGATATGGCCCAAACATCTCTCTTCATTGCCTCCAGATTTTCTTTATTTTTCTTAATTGCCTGCCCATAGTATACCTGCAAGTTTTCTACAACAACTACTCGCAATCACACTTGAACAAAACTAATCGTGTGTTTGAAAGCGTTGTTGTTTACAAACAACAGAAACAAAACAATAGCGACCGTTGCATTTCCAAGGATAGCAAACACACTCGGGAGTAAAAAAAAATCCTTAACGTGCAATGTAGGGGAATTAAAGATCTAAAATATATGCAGAGAAGTGAGTGACAGAAAAATGGGCGTGGCACATAAACACGCCTTGCAGGATTAGCCGAGCAGTCTAGGGCGCTGCAGTCATGGCCTGTGCGGCTGATCCCGGCGGAGGTTCGAGTCCTTGCTCAGTCATGGGTGTACGTGTTTGTCCTTAGGATAATTTAGATTAAGTAGTGCATAAGCTTAGGGAATGATGACCTTAACAGTTAAGTCCCATAAGATTTGAAACGTCCCCTTAGAAAAGTTATAAATGACTGTGCTTAAACTGACACACAATATTTTTAGCGCAATCTGACTTTCAAAAATCCCTACAAAAGAATGGCCCTGACTAACAATAACCCCTACCTTTCATGAATCACTTACCTCACAAAAATCTTCGTTACTTAAACAACTGCAATACAGCGAGCGCAACTACTGTCAGCTAAATAAAAGATTCTAACTACTGAAGGCACTAACTACTGATAGGCATAGTTAGCAAATGAAAGATTTTGATAGAGAACAAGCAATATATTTACCTTAATAGTGTTCAAAAGTCATAAAATATATCAGTTCATGACATCCAGTCTTACAAATTTACTGTCTCCGTCCAGATCATCCGCTCTCTAAAACTCCGCCATCTCTCTCCCCAAATCCACCACTGCTGGCGGCTCACCTCCAACTGCGCAACGCTACTCGCTGTTAACAGCCAACTGCCCAACACTACAATGGCGAATATTGCAACAATGCCGACCAGCCTCAGACTGCACACAGCACAGTCAGTGATTTTCATACAGAGCGCTACGTGGCGTTACCGATATAAAAACCTAAACAGCCTACTTACATAGCCCCCATGCTCCCCACAAAAAATTTTACAAATTGTTTTGGGCAGTGGCCAATACAGATTTGAAAAAAAATTTCATAATTACAAAAACAAAGATGTCAAATGCACACACTTATTGATACAATGTTGGTCAAAAGCTAAAATTTTCTTACAGTCCGTAAAGACAGTCCTGATCATTCATCACAGTAGTAATTACAGTTTTTTTTCACGAAGTCTCATTAGTAAATGAAAATGCACATGGAAGTAGTGGATTTCCATGCTGCCTTGAAGAAGTAGTGTTGTCCTTCCAACGGAAAGACAGTGCTGACTCTTGACATGCAGACAGGTAATGGGCCACAACAGAGCAAACCCACAGGAGAGTCACTCGAAGTTCAAGAATATTGGTAGGTAGGTCATCACAGAGCAGACCACTGTAGTCCTATTAGAGATTACGGTATTGGTGGGCCACCAGAGGTGCAGACCCACTGCAGTCCTTGTAGAAATAGTGGTATTGGTGAGTCATCAAAGGTGTAGACCCACTGTAGTCCTTGTAGAGATGGCTAGCAGCCATCCGTTGCGACTGTGCAAGTGCACAATCACCATCAAAGAGTCTTGTGGACAATATAGCAAGTCCATGAACCACCACTTGTGCACCCACAAAAAAATTTTTTGAAATGTCCTTAGAACCAGCAATGCTGTTAACCAGTCCTTTGCTGAATTATCAACACACATGCAAGCACTAACAGTCCTTTTTTCACATATTGTGCATATACTATGACCAACAGAAATGTGTGCAGTGAAATGAATGCTTACAAGTTACTTAATTTGATGAACTGGTGTCAATTAAAATATTATAACATAAGAATACAATTACAAAGATACAGAAAACATCATTAAAACATAGTAATACAGATAACATTTGTAGTAATACAGGCTTTACAAATGAATAGAAATAGACATATACATCAGTGTTACAGGAATTATGACATAAGTAAATACATAAAAGGTCAGAATATCTTTCGAAACATCAACTTCACACGTGAGCATTAAAACAATACAGAATAAATTATGTCTAAAGATCTTTACAAAGTAAATAACATATTATAAATGCAAATTATATTTGAGGATAACAGTATTCCTCACCATAATGAATGTAGCTGAGTATTAGAAAAATTCTACAACATATGTCTTATCAGATAAACACATAAAGAAAAGAACAACACAAATACACAAGAGTACACAAACACATAGCGGAATAACACCAAATGACAGGTCAGGGTTTGTTTTCAGTGTGACATTTGGTACCGCAATCCAACCCAAAACTTCATTCCATAGATCTTTCGTCTTATTTCAACATTTGTTTCCACCAAAAAATCCTACCCAACGATGCTTTCTGTATTTATATGTTCACATATTTCTTACCTCAAAATTTATTTTCCATTATCTTACCTCATCATTTATTTCCAAGAAAATCCTACCTAAACCTATTGTCCCTAAATCCTACTTTTTTTGTTCATATCCTCTTTCAAAATCCTTTTTTGGCCAAACCATTTTCTTATATCTTCTCACTGCATTTCATCCAATTCATCACAACTCGGTCTCTTATATAGCCTACCCCATCTTAAGCTAACTCAAATCTACTGAGCTCAGATGCTAAAGTAAGGGATGAGGAATGCAGCAGCACAAAACAATTAACACAAACAGCAATGACAAAAAATGCAAATTGGCAAAGCAAGCAGCAATAAATATAAATTAGGAAAGCAAATGCAACATTACTACTAATATAAGGCAATGTGCAGCAAACAAGAAAAATAATCAGTAGTAAAACTGGCTTAACAGAGTAATACAAAGTGAAATTTAATAGCACTATGCCTGTCAAATAGCAGCAGCAAATACAATAACTTATATCTAAACATGACAAAGCTCAAGCAGAAAAAATATTACGCTAAAGATGGCCATGTCTAATACCTATGTCACATCTTAACACTAGAGCGATACATCACTATAACGTACTCTAGCAGACAAGTTACCAAGTCACTGACAAAAATTACATATGCAATTCCTGTGAAGTGGAAATGTCTTTTTGTGCTCCCTCGCCTCTTTTTTTTTAAGTAGATCATATATTAGTACATCTATTAAATTTTATTTTAACCAATGTTGCAGTGCAGCTAGAAATTAGATATTAAACGAAATGAGCAAATATATACAAAGCAATGTGTGAAATGTCATTCACTAGGCAAATGGCGTCTCCAAAGGCTGTAAAAAATTTCTCAACTAGAACAACAATAGATGTAAAAATGTTTCTCATCATTCCATTAGGCAATTTAGTAAATATCATAAATTAAGAGCTCCACAGTGTAATCATATGTTTTCAAGTTTGGGTGTGTCATAATTGTGATGCTTTCTACAAAGAAATGTCAATAGCGAGGATAATGGCCTCTTTTTTTTCTCCACCTGTGCCTCTGAAAGGCACACACTAATGGCTTTTTGCCAGGCGACTGTCGCGCAGCTGGGTGCTTACAGTGCATTACGTCAAGGTGACCTACCTTCCTTACCGAAACATTTACGACATCAGTTTCTGCTACAGTGACAGTTTGATACAAATAAAATTTCACAGGTCGAAATATTTGCGTTACAAATCTGTAGAAACAAAATCTTATAAATATAACAGTGTCCAAAAATTTTTTGGCAGCATTGTGATACATTCACGCATATACACACATTTCATAACTCTTAAAATAAGATTCTTGGTTACCAACATCCTTTTTCACAAAACAGAGTCGCTAACCACTATTCATTATTCCTTACCTTATTACACATATACATATTCGTCGACACTTCTTCAACATTTCATCATAATAAATACATAGCTTAATCACATTCCTCATATGGCATCAGCTTATTGATCATAAACATACCTCAACAGCATAATACACATTGTCGTTGTAATAATGTCATAACACCTCAGTCAAATCTCAAAAACGTCGTAGCTTTCTGCAATAACTTAAAAACCTAAAAAACTCTGCTCATTTCAGTAGTGTCATCTTCCTCACTCGTACTTTAAAAATCATTATCCCATACCAAATACGACATTCAAAGCTCTCATATTATCACAATGGTTCCGAAAAAATATGAACAGTTCACAAAGTACAGAAAAAATACAATTTCATAAGTAGTTACGTAAACATTGTCACTGATGTAGTAAAAAAAAAGTTCGTTTCTCTGTTAAATAATCAGATAGCTGTGTAATTCTGTGTTAGAGAAATTTGGTACCGATGTGTAAAATTGTATAAGCAAATACCATATTAGCTAGGGCTCCTTGTGCTTGCCAAACACATGATACACAAAGTAAGCGTGTACCCCCCCTGAGGATTAATGTAATTATACCCTCAGGTGTTGCAGTTTACCGCAGTGGAATGAAATGTATCATGGAAAACTTTCTTTGTAATTCAAAAATCTTTAAAAATAAATGTTTAAGTACAAAATTAATCACTCAAATGCGTGTCCTGTTGCGCTAAATGTGCGTCTTTTCATGCCATTTACTTTTGATGTCTTTCCAAATCGGATCTTTATCTTGTTCATGAGCAATGTCCTTTAAAGATGTGATGAAGTTTCCAAAGGCGATTTTCTGAATGTAAAGAAAACTGAAATTTTTCTCGAGGTTGTCTTCTGTGTTACTTTTCTCAAGCCCGCCGGTGCGCGTGACAGTGCGTCCGCAACAATGTTCTCCTTGGCGGGAATGTAGACTATTGTGAAGTGGAATTCTTGCAGAAACAATGCCCAACGTTTTAACCTGTCATGATTTAACTTTGAAGACATAAGAAATTGTAATGCACGATGATCACTGTATACTTTTACGTGCTTGTTAAATGCCCAAACGATAGCTAAAGCTTCTAATTCAGCAACGGAATAATTTTTTTTTCAGATTTTGTTAGCACTCGGCTAGCAAAAGCAATGTTTTCTCAACAGTAGTGTCATTTTCCATGGCTTCTTGAAATAAATGGGCACCAAGACCGACTTTAGAAGAATCCGTGCTAAGGCAGAAATCTTGTGACAGATCTGGAAGAGCTAGTATTGGTGCGTTAAGTAGCGATTGGCGCGTTAAGTAGCGATTCTTTCAAAGAATTGAATTCCAACTGTGCCTGTTCGTCCCAGTTCCAAATAGTATTTTTTTCCAGTGAGAGAACAGAGTTTTGGTGTAACTAGAATTTTCATATTCAGAAAACGACGGTAAAAATTTACGAGACCAAGAAAACTGCGGACTTGTTTTTTTTGTGGATGGAACTGGAATGGCTCTGATTGCTTCTAACTTTTCAGGATCCAGCTGAATGCCTTCAGAAGAAATAATATGTCCCAAAAACCTCACCTTTGACCTACCGAATTCAGACTTTTCCAAGTTAACTGTAATTCCAGATTCTGCAAAAATACGTAACAAACTGTTGAGGATGCGATTATGTTGTTCCCATGAGGCTTCTGCTATTAGAATATCATCCACATATAAGATGATGTGACGTTTTAAGAAATCAGGTAATATGGAATTTAGCCCGCGAATGAACGCTGCCAAAGAAATGTTCAAACCAAAAGGAAGTTTCCGAAATTGATAACAAACACCGAAAACAAAGAAAAGTTGTGTATTTTCTATATTCTGGATAAAGTTCGATCTAATAAAAGCTGTATCTGAGATCAACAGAAGACAACACTTTTACAACATTAAAATTTTGAAGAAGTTCTTGCATCGTTTGCGGCCTGTCTGTTTAAGGAACGATGATAGTATTGATTTGTCTCGAATCTAAGATAAGTCTGATCGATCCATTTTTCTTCTCAACAACATGTAATGGATTGTTGTATGAGCTTACTGCAGGCTCAATAATGCACTCGTCAAGCATAGATTGTATTTCTGTTCTAACACGGTCCCTATAATATGCTGGAATTATGTATGGTCTAACACAAAATTTAGTATGCTCACGAACACGAAATTGGTATTGAAATCCCTTGATTGTTCCTGTTTTGTGAGTAAAATCTGTGGAATATGTTTGTAAAATCTCAAAAAGGTCCTGCCTATCAATGTCATTACAGTTCTCAATTGTTTGAATTTTATTCTGAATTAACTCATTAGGATCAAGTATGCCATCGATATCATCCCTGTCAGTACTTGCAGAGTGATTGTTAGTGTCTAGTTCCGTCGATAATTCCGAACTGTTGTCTAACAGAAGGTAAAGCCGATTAATTTCCTAGTCATGGTTTGAGAGCCAATCTTCAAATTTCAAAGCTATTGACTTACCTTCTTTCTCTAAACTTATTTCAGCATCGTGAAAGTTTAAGATTGCTTTGTATTCATTCAAAAAGTCTACTCCCAATATAATTTTCGTCGACAATAATGGAACAATAAGAAAGTTCATAGAGAAGCTGTGGCTTTGACAAAAGAATTCTAAGTTGGTTTGTTGGCGTACATCTACACTTTTTCCAATGATTGCACCTTGTAATTTAATCTTACGTAACAGAAGTGTGGGGCAATCGTTCGATTTGTTGCATTTGCTAAAGGCTGTTTCACTAATTGCTGAAATGGGACTGCCAGAGTCAAGCACTGCCGTAAATTTTACATCATTTACTGTAATGTGAATTACAGGATATGCAATGTTGTTATGTTTTATGTCGTGTTCCTGGAGTAAGATGTCCCTAACGTCTTCCATTTTTACGTAATTACTAGCCACGGCAGCTACGTCACGAGCTTCATAAGTACATTTTGTGGCTGCCAGTGGTGTGAGTCATTGCCTATTGTCTCTTTGTTGACGCGCGTCGTTATTGGGATTTGGAGACCTAACTTCTACAAATTCACCTTGTCGAGAGGGCCCTGCCCTGTTTGAATCCCGCCAGTTCTGATGAAATTCAGGTCTGTCGTTTTGTCGGTAGTTTACATAGTTTCTTTTTTGTCGGTCATGGGGTGGAGAATTTCTCCCGGAATCGTAACTGCGCGGTGGACCGTTGCGTCTGACGTTATTCTGTCTCCCTTGATAATAATTATTTTGGTTCCCATATTGTCTGTTTCTCTGATTGTCTCTGTCATAATCATTACCGCAGAGAGGTGGTCTTTCCCAGTAATTGTTACTCCTCTGCCAACGGTTGTCATACGGGTGGTGTCTGTTTTGGTCACGATTTACGTTGTAAGAATAGCCTTGTCGTGTCCACTTATTATTTCTTTCATCACAGAATTGTGACGGATGCGACCTGTAATTGTTGTGTTCCTGCTTTCGCGTCCCGCGATTGTCAGTGTCAATTTCCAACTCTTGTAATAGTCCCTGAAAAGCTTCAATGTCGTCTGCCAAAATAATGTCGTAAATGTTCAGGCAATTTGATTAAGCAAATGCGGATGAGTTCTGAGGGGCTGTAAGGGTTTGACAGGTACTGATTCTTGTGCAACATGTCTTCAAAATATTTCACAAGACTGGAAAATTCAGATTGTTCGAAATGTTTCATCATTATGATGCTATGTTTTACTCGGTCTTGTGTAGCTTGAGACCAATATGCTGAGAGGAAGGCATGATCAAATTCTCCTTCACTGTGACAATCGTGAATGACCGATCGCATTCTTACAGCTAGTTCATGCTCTAAATATACACACATAAATTCTAATCTGTGCTCTAATGACCAGTTGGGAGGAAAACAATGAGAGAATTGATGGAGCCACGCTTGCGGATGAATGTCGTTGCCAGAATTCTTAAATGTTTTGAATTTACGTGTAGTAATGAACAGCTTATAGTCAAAATCATCGTGTCAGCGAGTTGCATATCGATGATTGTTACGTCGTGTCGGCGGTTCCATCCCAAAATTCGGTGCACCTTGCCAATTTCTTTCATAATTTCTGAAATGTCCTGTGTTATTATTTTGCGGGTTTTCCGTATTTCTGAGTCCCTCTTCCCGTGTTGGAGCGCGAGTGTCCTCTGAAATATGTAATTTTTGTATTACTTGTGCCAACTGACCTTGTACTTCCCGGATTTCTCTTTTGTGTTGCGTATTAATTTGATTCTGATTTTGTTTAAATTTATTAATTTGTTCATACTCTTCTGTGTCAGTGGTGGCAGATCATCATCTACCTTTATAGATAAGTTAATGAACTGATCTGAAAGTTCGGCTACTTTCTCCGAAAGTGAACTTATTTCCTCAGTGTGTTTTTCTGAACCAAGTTTCAGAGTGTCCATTTGTGTTGAAATCGTATCTACTGTGTCCTTTAAGTTTTCCTGAGTTTTTGCAAGTTGCGTAACCGAATTGGTAGATGCAACTGCGTCAGTTTTAGCTAGCAAGGTGTCGTGATTTTCATGAGCAATAGTTTGCAGTTCTTTTATGGCTGCTTCGTGATTCTGTAATGTATTTTCATGACGCGAAAAAATAGGTTGGAAATGCTCACAAATTTGTGTTTTTACGTCATTACAGACTTTTTGACATTTCGATTCGATTTTATGTAACTCAGTAGTTAAATCTTCACGTGTTTGTTCAAGCGTTGTGTCTAACTTTTGTAGTCTTTGTGCCATTTGTTGCATTAACTGTAATAACAATGCACTGATGTCTGAAACATGTTCCTCAGAGCTATTCGGCAGTGCATTTGAGCCGGCAAAATTCGTATTTTGAAAAGCAGAAAATGTGTCTTGACGTTTTTGAGAAAACGGTGAGGACGCAAAACCTGAATCTACAATATTTGCAAGATTGTGTCCTGTCATTTCGGATTCCTGAGGCGAGCTGTTGCCGACCGATCGATCGATAATGCTTCCCTGTTCACTAATTGTTTCACTGACTACACCATTATCTGCAGCCCGCCTAATTTCCCTATGCACAATTACCAAATTACTACTTTGAGCATTAGTTAATTCATTAAACAGTCGCGCTAATACACTGCTTTCGTCTTCACTGTCATTTCTCAGTTTACTTTGGAGCCTAGTATTACGTTTTTCACACGCCATTATTGTCGCAATATTTCACACGATAACACAGAAAAGCACAATTTGAAGAGCAAAATAAGGAAACACATTAACATAGCACTGAAAATAATATGTAGTTAATTGCAAGCGCAGCTGCAAAATACTTGGTGCAAATCTACATGCATACCACAACTGTTTTACTGTACAACAATGAAAAACTACAACTACAAAGGAAATTCTCTCTATAATTACGCGCTAGCAATAAACAATAGCTACTCTAATTACACAAACTAGAAGAAAAAATCAGAAGATTCCAGTGAGGTATCCTCGGCTAAGGGTCGACATATGAAACGTCCCCTTAGAAAAATTATAAATGACTGTGCTTAAACTGACACACAATATTTTTAGCGCAATCTGACTTTCAAAAATCTGTACAAAAGAATGGCCCTGACTAACAATAACCTCTACCTTTCATGAATCACTTACCTCACAAAAATCTTCGTTACTTAAACAACTGCAATACAGCGAGCGCAACTACTGCCAGCTAAATAAAAGATTCTAACTACTGAAGGCACTAACTACTGATAGGCATAGTTAGCAAATGAAAGATTTTGATAGAGAACAAGCAATGTATTTCCTTAATAGTGTTCAAAAGTCATAATATATATCAGTTCATGACATCCAGTCTTACGAATTTACTGTCTCTGTCCAGATCATCCGCTCTCCAAAACTCCGCCATCTCTCTCCCCACATCCACCACTGCTGGCGGCTCACTTCCAACTGCGCAACGCTACTCGCTGTTAACAGCCAACTGCCCAACACTACAATGGCGAATATTGCAACAATGCCGACCAGCCTCAGACTGCACACAGCACTGTCAGTGATTTTCATACAGAGCGCTACGTGACGTTACCGATATAAAAAGCTAAACAGCCTACTTACAGATTTGACACACATTTGAACACATGAACACACGTGGTACGAAAATGCTCGAAAAAAAAATTTTCAGCAACATTCTTTTCATAGTACTTAAATAAAACCTTAATCTATCGAAATATGACGAAAACCGAAAATCGATTTTTTTTCGACCTGAACTACGTTGTTGTCTCCCTAAGTGTATTCCGCATGACCTCCGAAATTTCCTTGGGCGTCATTTCCTTCAAATAAAGATATTCAGTCACAGCACGGTTCTTGACCACTCGATATTCGCCATTTTGCTTACACTATGGTATACAATTCATCCTAGCGGCGATACTAACGAAGCTGGAGCCGCGAAATTTGACTTGCGTACCCTCAAAAAGTCACCATAGAAGTAGGTGGTGTTGTTTGTGAGACACATTACGGTAACTATCTCGGGCCAGAAACTTTTCGACCTCCCCACGAATTCGTGCAGAGCGGCATTGTTCGATTCCTCCTCCCCCGGCCGGCCGAAGTGGCCGAGCGGTTCTAGGCGCTACAGTCTGGAATCGCGTGACCGCTACGGTCGCAGGTTCGAATCCTCCCTGGGGCATGGATGTGTGTGATGTCGTTAGGTTAGTTAGGTTTAAGTAGTTCTAAGTTCTAGGGGACTGATGACTTCAGAAGTTAAGTCCCATAGTGCTCAGAACCATTTTTGAACCTCCTCCCCGTGTCCCCTCTTCGCTTTTCATTACTAGTCGTGAGCCGGCCAACTGCTCACGGCTGAGGCGTGAGCTGGAGCCAGCTCTCGCACGATCGGATCGGTGAAGAGGCCTGGCCTAGTGAAAACATTTTCGACAGTTCCCACTCTAACTGACGTCACGAACCAGCGTTCCCGGTATCTGCGCCTGTTGCCTTCCACCTCTGCTAGGCCCGTGGTGCTGGTTACAGGCTGTTCCCGGAATCGCCGCGCTGGCTGGCCAGCCGTGGGGACCACGAGCGCTGCCTGGAGTCATTGCGGGAGATCGCCCGCGTCAATGGCACGGCGGTGCCGCCCGGGGCGCTCCAGCAGCTGCGCCACTCCAGCGTCGGCCGCGAGAAGTCTCTCGGCGTCGCCAGCCTCTTTTCCAGTTGGAGGCTCATCCTCAACACGCTGCTCATATCCACCTGCAGGTGACATAAACTTAACTCCTATCTAAAGTCGAGCAGGATTAGCCGAGCGGTCTAGGCCCTGCATTCATGAACCCGGCGGGGGTTCGAGTCCTCCCTTGGGCATGGGTGTGTGTGTTTGTCCTGAGGATAATTTAGGTTAAGCAGTGTGTAAGCTTAGGGACTGATGACCTTAGCAGTTAAGTCCCATAAGATTTCACACACATTTGAACATTTTTTTTCTTATCTAAACATCACATTTCGGTTTATGTATGATCCTCTCCATCACATTACAAATAATGTTCACTCAAACCTTCTCTCTCACGGAACAGTTAATACTTTATGATACATAACATGATGTCTACATCAAGCCGGCCGAAGTGGCCGTGCGGTTAAAGGCGCTGCAGTCTGGAACCGCAAGACCGCTACGGTCGCAGGATCGAATCCTGCCTCGGGCATGGATGTTTGTGATGTCCTTAGGTTAGTTAGGTTTAACTAGTTCTAGGGGACTAATGACCTCAGCAGTTGAGTCCCATAGTGCTCAAAGCCATTTTTTTTGTCTACATCACAACATAGTGCCATCTACAAGTTTCTGTGTTACAGTTCAACAGCCTGTTGAAACAGAGCAGAGGGTGGTCAAAAGTTTTCGTCACAAAAAAAAAGTTTCTGCTACCTTTAACGTAACTGCAGCTGGCTGGGATCAAATACTTGAAAGTCAATTAATGCACCAAACTTCATATAAAGTTACTAAATTACGTTGATATAATGCTGTGATAAATATTCTTGAAATTACCCACTTAAATAATAATATATCTGCAGAAAGTGAAGCAGTAGGTAAACCCGTCGAACGTGTACTTCACTTGACTGACCTGCATCGAAAAGATGATCTGCTGCTGTTGCTGTAGAAAAGAAAGTCCAAATCCGGGTATATCAATAACTGACCAAATTGAGCAATTTGCTCACAGTAATTTGTGCCACACTTATTTTTTCTTTTTCTTTTAATTTCGAAGAAATATACTCCCATCTTAAAGTCATCCATATAATGAGTAAGCACTAGTACATCTGAGCTAAATTGTTACATATTTACAAATGAGACACAAGGGCCACCTCGGAAGTTCATGCAAATCTGGCATACAACACTTGTCCCGCAAGGGCATTATACACATTAAGTTACAATGTCGGCGTTTATTAAAAGCATAAAATTAATGAAATACAATGAAATTTGACATATATCTGAACAGAAAATAACATAGTATGAATCGTAAAATAAAATGCAATTAGGCGTCGTCAGGAGTGGCTGAGCGGTTCTAGGCGATTCAGTGTGGGACCGCGCGACCGCTACGGTCGCAGGTTCGAATCCTGCCTCGGGCATGGATGTGTGTGATGTCCTTCGGTTAGTTAGGTTTAAGTAGTTCTAAGCTCTAGGCGACTGATGACCTCAGAAGTTAAGTCCCATAGTGCACAGAGCCATTTGAACCACTTTTTTTTTTCAATTAGGCAGCAGATGAATCTTGTTACAGAGCATTCCCATTCACAATGCAAATGGTCAGATATGTAAATATAACAATACATATTGCATTTAGCGGATTACATGAAAAACATCGAATGTAATTTTCTTCTAGCATGTTTCCTACTTTCAGAAAAATGTACTTCATTTCAATAATAACAGTCTTTCTAAAAACAGTCTAGAAGTTCCTTAAAACACCAGAGGTTGAAAATACCGCTTTAGTTCTAAAGTTGTTTTATTATCACACGTCCGGTTTCGGGCTCTTATAAGCCAATCTTCTGGTGTCGTACTGGAAATAGCAAGAGACGGGAGATAATTTTCAGACGCAGCAATACACATAAAAAACAAAAGATTTCATACAAAAGTATACAAACATTTGAAAGCCGCCGGTCGGGCTAGGAGCTGTGAAATCTATGTCAGCCGCGCTGGATAACCGCGCGGTCTGGCGGTCCTGTCACGGTTCGCGCGGCCTCCCCACCGGAGCTTCGAGTCCTCCCTCGGTCATGGATGTGTGTGTTGTCTTTAGCGTTTAAGTTAGTTTAAGTTAGTTTAAGCAGTTGTGTGTAAGCCTAGTTGCTGATGACCTCAGCAGTTTGGTCCCATAGGTCCTTACCACAAATTTCCAAACCTATGTCAGTGCGAAAGTGACACCAGACAGTACTACGGAAGCCTGCCTGGTTAGGGAAATATACAAATAACATCAGGACACTTACACTTGGTGCTGTTGAGGTGCACTAGGAAGTGCTGTTGACGTGCACTAGGCGCGGAGTGCTACCGAGCGCACAACAGGGAGTAGCGGATACGAAAGAGGCAGTAAACTGGTAAACCAGAGTGGCAAAAGTGCTGCCATCTGTTGACAGAGACAAGAACGCGGGGCCACTAGCCAGGCAGTCCATAATTTGGATTAGTGGTTTACATTTAAAATGAAGAAAAAACAAAAAAAATACCTAAGAAATACACGAAATAAGTTAAAAGTGCTTTATGCATAGTAAAGGGGCGTATTGAACAGGTCACTACAGAACTGTCGTAAAACTGAGTGGGAGCTGCGATATAAAATTTATATATAAACCGTAGAGCACAATGAAACTTCTCTTTTACATGAGTGGCAAACAAGTTTTTAATTTAGTGGAGATTTAGAAGTGCCAACGTGGAATAACACGCCACAGTCATCAGTTAAAAGAACATACACATGTGTCACTCCTGTTTACAAGCTCTCGTTAGTGACCTACGGGGAAAGTAGCGAAACCTTACAGTCAAGACTGTCTGAAAGTAATATGCCAATAAATAGTTAGCAGCAATAGAGCTAAAAGGACACATTAGAAGTGGGTCAATTTAAAACATGTTAACCAACAGTCGACAACTAATTGAGGTTTACATAAAATAAGACCTGCGATTATTTTCCATAATGAAAGACAGGTAAATTTTTAATTAGTGGAGGCACAGATAATGCCACAGCATAATAATGCACCATAGTCATAAGATAAAATGGAAAAATATGCAAATTTCTATTAAGAGAGGACAATTTTACAGACATGTAAAATGAACTGGGCGGACCTTGCGGACCTGACTATAGAAACAGGATTATGCAGTACGTTCGTTACGCCTAATGAAGGCTACAAAAATAATGGCAAAAAACACTGACCCAGCTCAGAAATATACATGTATGGCATAAAGTAATAAGGACCAGAAAGAGAAAGAAATGAGGCTGGACACTGCTTCAAAAAAGAAAAGTTATTCAGCAGGACTGCGTGCTTAAGCGCAGTTTGCTCGTTCAAAATGCCAGACAGGTCATGGCAAATGCTGCCTATGATTTCTGTTTATTCCAAAATGTTTAAAATTTGACCCTTACGTTGAGTATGCAGAATGCTGCAATTTATGTTTATATTTGAAATGGAATGGTTGTGATCCTTCATGTGGTTAGTGAGAGCGGATTTGTAATTGTTAATATCCTGATGCTCTCTGAACCGTATGTTAAAGGAGCGGCCAGTTTGGCCTACGTATGCGGAAGGACACTCACTACACTGGATGCAATAGACTCCCGATTGTGCATAGCGACTGTGTTCTCTGGTTTCGTGGTACTTCAGTAGGTGCCCGACCTTATGTGGGGTGTAGAAGGCGGGTATAACCCCCTCTTTTCTAAGCCGTTTGGCAATCCTGTTCTGTTAGAATTACCGTTATTAGTAGATGAAAAGGTAATCCCATACAGATCATTGGAAGCGGCCTACGAATTCATTCGCTGATAAAGAACATCAACAACATTTGGCTGGTAGCCATTAGCATGTACTATGAATTTAATGGTATCCAACTCTCACTGGTAATTACCTTTTGAGAGAGGGACTCTGGCCGCGCGGTAAAGCTGCTTTGGATGCACTGAAGAGCAACGAGTAATAAAACTAGTCATAGATGGTTTTCTAAATATGTTAAAGTGAACATTACTTAACGAAATTTCCAGATCTATTTTATACAGAATCTAGGGGTGCATTTTGTTAAAGTTGTTTTGAAAAAGCTGCAGCTCGGCATTGGTTACGTTATACAAAAGTATGATGTCATCGATGTATCTTTTGTAGCATACTTCTGTTTGAAGGTGTTGTGGGTGGACTGAAGAAAACTGATGTTCAATGTGATTGATGTAAATATTACTTGTTATACTGGCAATGGGGGATCCCATGGCTGTCCTGTCGGTTTGTCCATATATAGTGTCTTTGAAGACGAAGTATTTATGGTGCAGGATAATTCTGAGCAAATGAAGGAATTCATTAATTTTTTGTGAATCTAGACGAGAGAACATCCGTAAGTTGGATTCAGTGGTAGGGATCACCTCTTTAATAGAGATATTCGTGTACTTGCTTACAATTTAGAGACTTGCTAGGTTCATATCAGTGGTTACAGTTACATGTTAGAGGTGTGTAATTAACTTCTCTCTGTTCTTGACGGCATGATCATAATGGAAAAAAGAATGCTTACTGAGGAAACTTTGCAATTCCTTAGCCAATAAGTAATCTGGGGCATTAATGGCGTTAATAATTGGCCTTAAAGGAGCCTGTGGCTTATGAAGTTTCACGACGCCCCTGAAAGTGGGCGTTCTCGGATTCATCGATGTTAAAGCTTTTTTAAGAAATGGGGTGAACGACGCATATATTTCTTTAAGCGCCTTCTTAATTTCCGCGACGAACTTAAATGGTTCAAATGGCTCTGAGCATTATGGGACTTAACTTCTGAGGTCATCAGTCCGCTAGAACTTAGAACTACTTAAACCTAACTAATCTAAGGACATCACACACATCCATCCCAGAGGCAGGATTCGAACCTGCGACCGTATCGGTCGCGCGGTTCCAGACTGTAGCGCCTAGAACCGCTCGGCCACACCGGCCGGCCCGACGAACTTATCTGTGGGTTTGAATAAGAACGTTTTGAACATATGGGCTGGAGAGGAAGTCCTGTGTTTTCCGTACGTAGTCGTCCTCGTATAAAACTACTAATATGTGGCCTTTGTCCTCATGTACAATTATGGCTTGGTTCTCCTGAAGCTTCCTGTTAATGTCGCGCAAAATAGATTTTTCCTGCGCACGGATATACTTCTTGTGGGGATACCAGTGTTTCTGATTTTTATGATTTACTGTGCCATGTTCCAGTGCAATGGCTTTATTCAGTTTTTGACAGACGGAGTTTTTTGTGGGGTTATCCGATTTAGCCTGCTCCAGGACAACGATAGTATACGCCACCAACAAAGAGGCCGTATTTTGATTAAATGGGGATCGGAGACTATGGGCCATCCATTTATTTAGCAAACACATTTTCTCGTGATTAAAAACGATGCTAGTTTGGCCCTCAAACGTATGGTAAAAAACTAAAATTACATTTAGGAGCTACTTCTAAAGCAAAGTCACACCTCACACCTAATCTTTCCAGCTTCCTGCATAAGAACTGGTAATATTATCCTTTAGACAATCAATGAGATACATAAAATGGGTATACGCGTCATCAAAAATGAAATTTTCAGTTCCTTAGAAAATTTAAGGTGCATTACAAAGGCATTCTTATTTAAGACATTTTTTTTAATATTAACTTCTAATTTCTTTAATAATAGCAGTTTCCATGAGCTGCTGAATGTAACATGTTGAGCTACCTGTAATTCTGTTAAACAGTCTTCTGATAAAGTTGGGGATCATGTTATATGCTAGACACGTTTTATTAAAATTAGTAGCAGCTGAAGTCAGACGAAGTCTCTTGAGAAAATTCAGAAATTAGGAATATGTTCCACATGCCCTGATCATTTTACTACAAACGATCCTGTTGGACGAACACCCGCAACTGAGCATTATACCAGAGGTTGAAAAAATGGTTCAAATGGCTCTGAGCACTATGGGACTTAACTTCTGAGGTCATCAGACCCCTAGAACTTAGAACTACTTAAACCTAACTAACGTAAGGACATCACACACATCCATGCCCGAGGCAGGATTCGAACCTGCGACCGTAGCGGTCGCGCGATTCCAAACTGTAGCGCCTAGAACCGCTCGTCCACCCCGGTCGGCCCAGAGGTTGAAAATACCACTTCAGTTGTAAAGTTGTATTATCACCCGGCCGCTTTCAGGCTCTTATAAACCCATCTTCTGGTGTCGTACTGGAAATAGCAAGAGACAGGAGATAATTTTCATACGCAGCAATATACACAAAAACAAAAGATTTCATACAGAAGTTTTAAAGACATTTCAAAACCTCCAGTCGGGCTAACTGCTGTGAAACCTACGTCAGTGCGAAAGGGACACCAGACAGTACTACGGAAGCTTTCCACGGTAGGGAAATATACAAATAACATCAGGTCGCTTACAGTTGATGCTGTTGCCCCCGAGCGCCACGGTGGATGTGTAGGCGCAGTGTGCTACCTATGAGTGCACAACAAGGAGTAGCGGATGTGAGAGAGACAGAAAACTGGTAAACCAGAGTGGCAAAAGTACTGCCATCCATTGACGGAGACAAGAATGCTGGGCCACTAGCCCGGCTGTTAACAATTTGAATTAGTAGTTTGCATTTAAAATTAAGAAAAACAAAAAAATACATAATAAACACACGAAATAAGTTAAAAGTGCATTATGCGTAGTAAAGAATAGTATTGAACTGGTCAGTATAGAACTGTGGTAAAACAAAACAAAAGACATCATGCATTTGCATAATGGGACCAATGCCCAGCTGCAGCTTTTTCAACATATCTTTAACAAAATGCACCCCTAGATTCTGTGTAAGATAGAATACCACTCTGGCTTTACACTCCCATTTTTAGATCTGGAAATTTCGTTAAGTAATGTTCAGATTAACATATTTAGAAAACCATCTATGACTAGTTTTATTATTCATTGCTCTTCAGTTCATCCAAAGCAGCAGAAACTAGCAGCTGTTCATGCTATGCTTAACCATGCGGCCAGAGTCCCTCTTTCAAAAGGTAGTTACCAGTGCGAGTTGGATACCATTAAATTCATAGCACATGCTAGTGGCTACCAGCCAAATGTTGTTGATGGTCTTTATCAGCAAATGCATCCGAAAGCCGCTTCCAATGATCTGTATGGGATTACCTTTTTATCTACTAATAATGATAATTCTAACAGAACAGGATTGGCAAATTACTTAGAAAAGAGGGGGTTATACCCGCCTTCTACACCCCGCATAAGGTCGGGCACCTACTGAAGTACCACGAAACCAGCGAACACAGTCGCTATGCACAATCGGATGTCTATCGCATCGAGTGTAGTGAGTGCCCTTCCACATACATAAGCCAGACTGGCCGCTCCTTTAACATACGGTTCAGAGAGCATCAGGATATTAACAATTACAAATCCGCTCTCACTAACCACATGAAGGATCACAACCATTCCATTTCAAATATAAACACCAACTGCAGCGTTCTACATACTCAACGTAAGGGCCCGGTTTTTAAATAATTTAGAAGAAATAGAAATCATCCGCAGCATTTGCCATGATCTGTCTGCCATTTTGGACGAGAAAACTGCGCTTAGGCACGCAGTCCTGCTGAATAACTTTTCTTTTTTGAAGCAGTGTCCAGCCCCATTTCACCGAGCGAGGTGGCGCAGTGGTAGCACACTGGACTCGCATTCGGGAGGACGACGGTTCAATCCCGCGTCCGGCCATCCTGATTTAGGTTTTCCGTGATTTCCCTAAATCGCTCCAGGCAAATGCTGGGATGGTTCCTTTGAAAGGGCACGGCCGACTTCCTTCCCCATCCTTCCCTAGTCCGATGAGACCGATGACGTCGCAGTTTGGTCTCTTCCCCCAAACACTCCAATCCAATCCAGCCCCATTTCCATCTCTTTCTGGCTCATGATTACTTTACGCCATACATGTATATTTCTTAACTGGGTCAGTGTTTTTTGCCATTATTTTTGTAGCCTTCAATGGGCTTAACGAACGTACGGCCTAATCCTGTTTCTATAGTGAGGTCCGCAAGGTCCGCCCAGTTCATTTTACATGGCTGTAAAATTGTCCTCTTTTAATAGAAATTTGCATATTTTTCTTTTATCTTATGACTATGGTGCATTATTGTGCTGCGGCATTATCTATGACTCCACTAATTAAAAATTTACCTGTCTTTCAATGATGTAAAATAGTCTCAGGTCTTATCTTACGTAAACCTCAATTAATTATCGACTGCTGGTTAGCTTGTTTTAAATTGACCCAATTTAACGTGTCCTTTTAGCGCTATTTCTGCCAGCAATTAATTGGCAGTATGGACTGTAAGGTTTCGCTACTTTCCACGTTGGTCAGTAGCGAGAGCATGTTAATAGGAGTGGCACATTGTTCCACGTTGCCACTTATAAATCCCGACTAAATTAAAAACTTGTTTGGCACTCATGTAAAAGGAAAGTTTCATTGCACTTTATGGTTTATACATAAATTTTATATCACAGCTCCCATTCAGTTTTACCACAGTTCTATACTGACCAGTTCAATACTATTCTTTACTACGCATAATGCACTTTTAACTTATTTGTGTGTTTATTATGTTTTTTTTTGTTTTTTTTTTTTTGTTTTCCTTAATTTTAAATGCAAACTACTAATTCGAATTGTTAACGGCCGGGCTAGTGGCCCAGCATTCTTGTCTCTGTCAATAGATGACAGTACTTTTGCCACTCTGGTTTACCAGTTTACTGCCTCCTTCGCACCCGCTATTCCCTGTTGGTCGCTCATATGTAGCACACCGCGCCTAGTGCACGTCCACAGCACCAAGTGTAAGTGTTCTGATGTTATTTGTATATTTCCCTACCCAGGCAAGCTTCCGTAGTACTGTCTGGTGTCACTTTCGCACTGGCATAGATTTCACAGCAGCTAGCCCGAACGGCGGTTTTGAAATGTCTTTAAAACTTCTGTATGAAATCTTTTGTTTTTCGTGTGTATTGCTGCGTGTGAAAATTATCGCCTGTCTCTTGCTGTTTCCAGTACGACACCAGAAGATGGGCTTATAAGAACGCAAAACTGGTCAGGTGAAAATAAAACAATTTTACAACTGAAGCGGTATTTTCAACCTCTGGTATAACGCTCAGTTGCGGATGTTCGTCCAACAGGATTGTTTGTTCCTTAAAATAGTTTGTTTACGTATTGTAATTAGCTTTTTTGTTAATAACGTGGTAATTACACTTCACACACACAGGAAAATGCTTTGCAATTACATAGTAAGACTCAATTTAATGCGGCTCTTTTGTTACAAATAACATCAGATTTAAAATGTGTGTCTCGGACAAAGATCGTAACCATATTTTAGGGATTTTAAGTAAAAAGTATGGTTTTAAACATTACTACCAATTACAGTGCCTGCTTAAGGCATAAAGAATATATTGTATAGGTTTATTTAAACATAAAAGTTCCAATGGTGTAGTATTACCTGTAATGCCCATATTTTTCTATGCTTAGGATTATTCTTGACATGTTATCAGCCTTTCAGCTAATCAGATGTGAACAAGAATCTGGTGGTAATAAACTTTAAAGAAGTGGAAAATGTAATAGCTGTTACATTTCAGCGGACACTAACTCCATTACCGAGCGAGGTGGCGCAGTGGTTAGCACACTGGACTCGCATTCGGGAGGATGACGGTTCAATCCCGCATCCGGCCATCCTGATTTAGGTTTTCCGTGATTTCCCTAGATCGCTTCAGGCAAATGCCGGGATGGTTCCTTCGAAAGGGCACGGCCGATTTCCTTCCGCATCCTTCCTTCATCCGGGCTTGTTCTCCGTCTCTAATGACCTCGTTGTCGACGGGACGTTAAACACTAATCTTCTCCTCCTCCACTAACTCCATTACTCAGACAAAGTCTAGGATGGGTGCATTACGCCTACTCGAATTCCGCAAGTTGCCCTTCAGGTGAAAGAGCTCTTACACATACACTATCTGATCAAAACTGTTCGGACACTGTATGTAAGCGAAATTGAGCACTAGATGTCACGAGAAGCGGACTGGCCAATATACAGGGTGCGTCAAAAAAATGTGTACACACTTTGAAGTGTCGTAGGAAATTTATTTCCTGTTCTACAATGTTAAATTTCTGGAAATGGAAAGCTTAAAGTTCAATTGGAAAAATAAATGTACTTTGCAAATATGATTAATGTTCAAACTGGTCGCCTTCAGTATCAATACATTTCTGAGTACAAGTCACCACTGATTCCGTACATCGTACCGAAGTGTCCAATGAGATTTCTGCACACACCGCCTGAATTTCATTCCAAAGTGTGTCCAGGTTACATGGTTTACGTTTGTACATCTCATCTTTTACTGTGCCCCATAAGAAGAAATCCAGCGGCGTGAGGTCTGGAGAGCGTGCAGGAAACTCGATTGGTCCCCTGCGTCCTATCCACTGGCCTGGCACATTGTGATCCAGGTATGCTCGTATGTCCCTATGATAGTGCGGTTGGGCGCCATATTGTTGGAAATAAAACTCATCATTACCGTATAATGCACGAATGGGAGGGAATATGGACTCGGCAAGCATTGTTAGGTACGTTTCTCCAGTAACAGTACCTTCAAAGCGGAAAGGCCCAATGAGTCCCCTTGCAGACAAACCACACCACACATTGGCTGTTGATATACTTTCCAGGATGTGAGGCATTTGCACCAGGCAAATTCACAGCCTTTTCAACTGTAATGTGAGGATTATCTTCAGCCCAGTACACACAATTGTGCCTATTGACAGTTCCATTGAGTTTGAATTGGGCTTCATCCGACCAAATTATGCTACCCATAAATCCCAGTTCACCTCTCACCATCTCCTGAACCCATTCACAAAATTCTAACCTTCGATCTGGATCGTCGTCACTTAGCTGTTGCACCAGCCTTGGACTGTGCACACGAAACTTGCCTTTCTTCAGAATGCGTAGCACACTACCAGCACTTACATTACTCTCACGCGCCGCTTCCCTTGAAGATTTTTGAGGTGAACGCTGAAACAGTTCCAAGACCACAGTTGTGGAATCATCACTTGTAGCTGTACGAGGTCGCCCTGATCGACCTTTGTGCACATCACACACTGTTCCATGAATTTCGAATTTGTCTCGTAGACGTGTAATTGTTAACCTTGAAGGTGGTTCTGTACCATACTCACTTCTCCACTGTCTTCGAACCACAGCTACATTCTCAAACTTCCAGTACCACTTAATTATCTGCTTCCGCGCTTCAAAGCTCAAACGCACGTCCACCATGTTGCAGTTACTTCCTTGCCACTGCTGCCACCTGTTGAAGAAACATAACATTACTTTCTCACAGATATTTAACCTTCTAGAACGGGAAATAAATTGTCTATGACAGTTCAAAGTGTGTATACATTTTTTTGACACACCTTGTATAAAGACGTGGGGAGTGACGTGTTGTTGGTAGGGTAGCAGTAACAGCAGGCAGGAGAGCTCAGTGACTTCAGAAGTGCACTAGTCATTGGACATCACCTGAGTAACGGATCTATCAGGGATGCTTCAAACCTTCTAAAGCTGCCCAAGTCGATGTTGGTGACGTGACATGAAACTGAAACATTAAGGAACAACCATAGCTACACAAAGACCAGGCAGACTGCATGTACTGACAGACTGGGACCACCTAGAATTGCAGAGGGTGGTTGTAAAAAATCGCATGAAATCAGCAGATGGAATCACTCGTGAATTCCAAAGACAGCAGATAGCACACAGAGGGTGCATAGGTAGTTAAAAGGAATAGGGTACAGTGGTCGACCAGCTCCTCATAAGCCACACATTCCCCTGGTCAGCGCTAAGTGACACATTAGATGGTGTCAAGAACAACGCTGTCGACCACTGAATGACTGAAAACAAGTAATGAGCGCATGGCATTGGTGGCCGGGAGACCCCTCACGGGGTGGTTCGGCCGCCGCTCCACAAGTTCTTTAACGCCACTACGGCGACTTGTGAGTGAATGAGGATTAAATGATGTTGAAAGAAACACAACACTCAGTCATCTCGAGGCAGAGAAAATCCCTGACCCGCCGGGAATCGAACCCAGGACCCCGTGCACGGGAATTGAGAACGCTACCGCAGGACCCCGAGCCGTGGTCACTGAAAACAAGTGATTTGGGATGATGGATCACACTGTACACTGTGGCAATCCGATGGATGGGTTTGATTTTGGCGAATGTCTAGAGAGCGTTACCTGGCGTCATGTGTGGTGCCAACAATGAAATATGAAAAGAGTGGTGGTTAAGGTATGGTGGTGTTTTTCGTGGTTAGGCCGTGATCCCTTGTTCTGCTGAAGAACACGCTAAATGTGAGAGGACCTCTGTTTAAGAAAACGCTAAAGGCGGGAGGGTGTAGACGCATTTCCTGAAATGGCTGTGCTACTCACATCCCTAATCAGAACCCAGCGGAACACCTCTGGGTCGTTGATTTCGCTCCAGACGCCAGCGTCCAGCATCAAAACCTTGTCTAATATCGGCTCTTGAAGAAGAGAGAGCGGCCATTCCTCCGCAGATATTCAGACGCAATGAAAAACATCCAGCATAGTTGTAGCTGTCATAAGAGCGATCATAGACACACCCATATTAACTTCCACCAATAGGTGTCTGGATACTTTCGATTAGATAGTGTATTTGGAAAGCGACAAATGCATGAGAGTTTTCATTTTCATCTTAACCACTTGTTTGAATCAGCCCACCCTAATACTTACATTTTTGTGAGTAGCTTAAGAAGTATACAAATAGAGTATTACCTCCAACTAAATAGTGTCCGCTCTGGTTTGGTACCAAAAGCTGGTAAGGAAGACAAATATTTCACCAGAACGAATCTGTAAAATAGTGAAATGGTGAAACTGCTCTACTTGAAGTGTGATTCGTACTAAATGTTATAGCTAGCTTTCAGTATCTTGTGAATAAAAGTATTTCCAATTGAAGCTCGCTTTTTGTTACTTTATTTTCTTAAATTAACTTTTTGTCGTCTTATCAGTTACAGTATTTAAAATAACGTTTTACGTTTTTTTAATAGTATAATAGAAATATTATATTGGTCTTTAGCTTAACATAACTACATTCCTTGATAGAGCTTAAAAACGTGTTGCGGGAGTGGCTAAGACAAAATAACAGATCTCTTGCTAGTTGTGCAGTTCTTGCACAGGCCATAGGGGCAGCTTTGGCTAAATGGCCGAGTTCAGGTGTTGAGCAAATACGTGGACAAGTAAAAAATTCTATGCATAGCTTGGTGAGATAGTGTTAATATAAACGAAATGTTGGACGTACGTTCACGCAAGCTGTAATAACGAGATAGGTTAAATTTCAACTTTATCTGAATCACAAGTTTTTTCTTTTTTCTCATACTGCTTTTTAAAGCAGTCGTGCTGTGTATTTTGTTCAAATGGATAAATTGTAATATTGTGCCTACATGAAACTACATGTTTTGGGTGGCTTTTCGTAAACGTAAATTTATCTGAAGTTGTTACAAGAAGAGTGCTCATTCGTTATTCACAGGTTAAGTAATACAAATGACCGTCCTTCTCTTGAAGATGATCCAAGTGAAGCTTGTCCCAGAACTGCAAGCACAGAGGAAAACATGTAGCCAAGCCGAGTATGGTACTGAGCGATACTAGATAAAGGGAGAAAGAATAATAGTACAGAGTACAGTTCATTTTTCATAAAGAATAGAAAGCGTTATGCAGAATGGCTGCTGCATCTGTTGAACATTGACCAATGCATAAAAGAATTTCTGTGAAGTGTTTAAATGTTTTTAAATAAATTTCCTAATTTCCTGCACCAGTTTCTTACTGTAGATGAAATGCGAGTTCACAAATTCACACCGTAAACGAAGCAGTCGTTAAAGTAGTGGCTGGAATCCGGTTGCCCAATAGCAGAGAAAGCGAAATAGATTTCATCTACCAGGAAGATTAGGCCCATGTTTCCTGAGATCGAAATAGGTTATTCTTATTGATAACCTTTCAGATAATAAAACATTAACTAGCAGATACGAGGGTGGTTTGAAAAGTTCTCGGAATCACCACGAGAAGTCATCACTAGCGCAACGAATTGTTCACATGATATTCATTGGATTGTTGCCTGTAGTTAAAGTAGTGGCTGGAATCCGGTTGCCCAATAGCAGAGAAAGCGAAATAGATTTCATCTACCAGGAAGATTAGGCCCATGTTTCCTGAGATCGAAATAGGTTATTCTTATTGATAACCTTTCAGATAATAAAACATTAACTAGCAGATACGAGGGTGGTTTGAAAAGTTCTCGGAATCACCACGAGAAGTCATCACTAGCGCAACGAATTGTTCACATGATATTCATTGGATTGTTGCCTGTAAACACGTGCCACGCCAGTGCTCTTGGAAGAGAGCTGTGGCGGTGACGTAGCTCTGTTGTTGTTCCCGTGTAGTAGTTTGCGACGATGGAAAAAAATCAAGATTCGAGCAGTGATTAAGTACTTCGTAAAGAAAGATATGAAAGCAAAGGACATTCATGCTGATTTCCAGAATACACTGGGAGACTCTGGTCCTTCATATGCAACTGTTGTCAAGTGGGCAAATGAATATAAAGTTGGTCGGGAGAGCTGAACAGTGGTCGGCCAAGCTGTGTCACTACTCCAAAAATCATTGCAAAAATGCACAAAATGGTCATGGAAGATCGCCAATTGAAAATGCGTGAAATTGCTCGTGAAACGAAAAAATTATCCGCAAGATGGGTGCCATGACTCTTGACATCAACACAATTAGTGCCCGCACCCATGTGTCATCACCATGGCAGAGTTACACAAATTAAGGTATGAACTGTTGCCACACCCACCTTATTCACCTGATATGGCTCCGTCAGACTTCCATCTCTTCCAAAAACTGAAATTTTGTCTTGGTGGACGAAGATTCACTTCAGACAAAGAATTGATAGCCAGAGTTGAAAACTATTTTGCAGACTTGGTTGGTTGGTTGCTTTGGGGAAGGAGACCAGACAGCGAGGTCATCGGTCTCATCGGATTAGGGAAGGACGAGGAAGGAAGTCGGCCGTGCCCTTTGAAAGGAACCATCCCGGCATTTGCCAGTGGCGATTTAGGGAAATCACGGAAAACCTAAATCAGGATGGCCGGACGCGGGATTGAACCGTCGTCCACCCGAATGCGAGTCCAGTGTCTAACCACTGCGCCACCTCGCTCGGTTTGCAGACTTGGAGGAAACTCATTTTCAAGATGGGATCAAGGCACTGGAACATCATTGGACTAAGTGCATTAATCTACAAGGAGACTACATTGAAAAATAAAAAAAGTTTCAGTGATGTAAGTACTTTTTTTCTATTCTGTTCTGAGAACTTTTCAAACCAACCTCGTATTTAGCAAACGCTTTGGACACACTGAAAGAAAAATATGTGATAAGAGGTCTGGACTGCAAACCAGAAATCATCTGTCTTCAGGGCGGTGCACTTGTCTACAAGATGCTTTGAACATAGGAAAAATTAGGAGTTTTAATTACGTACTGTTAGGACATCTACCCACACAGTACTGTGATGTGCATGTAACAGAGCGGGCGGTAGGGCAAGTGGCCGCATACCATGTAACGCTCCAGCCTGCAGCGGCGTTTTGCCACATCTGCCTGTAGTGTGCACTTTGGGATGCAAGTAGAACATTTAGCGCTGATTTTTACACTACAGGCCATTAAAATTGCTACACCACGGAGATGACGTGCTACAGACGCGAAATTTAACTGACAGGAAGAAGATGTTGTGATATGCAAATGATTAGCTTTTCAGAGCATTCACACAAGGTTGGCGCCGGTGGCGACACCTACAACGTGCTGACATGAGGAAAGTTTCCAACCGATTTCTCATACACTGGTGAAACGTTGTTGTGATGCATTGTGTAAGGAGGAGCAATGCGTACCATCACGTTTCCGACTTTGATAAACGTTGGATTGTAGCCTATCGCGATTGGGATATATCGTATTGTGACATTACTGCTCGCATTGTTCGAGATCCAATGCCTGTAGGCAGAATATGGAATCTGTAAGTTCAGGAGGGTAATACGGAACGCAGTGCTGGATCCCAACGGCCTCGTATCACTAGCAGTCGAGATGACAGCCATCTTATCCGCATGACTGTAATGGATCGTGCAGCCGCGTCTCGATCTCTGAGCCACCAGATGGGGACGTTTGCAAGACAAAAACCATCTGCACGAACAGTTCGACGATGTTTGCAGCAGCATGGACTATCAGCTCGGAGACCATGGCTGCGGATATCCTTGACACTGCATCACAGACAGGAGTGCCTGCGATGGTGTACTTAACGACGAACCTCAGTGCACGAATGGCAAAACGTCATTTTTTCGGATCAATCCAAGTTTTGTTTACAGCATCATGATGGTCACATCCCTGTTTGGCGACATCGCGCTGAACGCACATTGGAAGCGTGTATTCGTCATCGCCATACTGGCGTATCACCCGGCGTGATGGTATGGGGTGCCATTGGTTACACGTCTCAGTCACCTCTTGTTCGCATTGACAGCACATTGAACAGTGGACGTTACATTTCAGACGTGTTACGACCCGTGGCCCTACCCTTTTTCGATCCCTGCGAAACCCTACATTTCAGCAGGATAATGCACGACCGCATGTTGCACGTCCTGTACAGGCCTTTCTGGATACATAAAATGTTTGACTACTGCCCTGGCCGGCACATTCTCCAGATCTCTCACCAATTGAAAACGTCTGGTCAATGGTGGCTAAGCAACTGGCTCGTCACAATACACCAGTCACTGCTCTTGATGAACTGTGGTATCGTGTTGAAGCTGCATGGCCAGTTGTACCTGTACACGCCATCCAAGCTCTGTTTGATTGAATGTCCAGGTGTATCAAGGCTGTTATTACGGCCAGAGATGGTTGTTCTGGGTACTGATTTCTCAGGATCTATGCACCCAAATTGCGTGAAAATGTAATCACATGTCCAATGAATACACGTTTATCATCTGCATTTCTTCTTGGTGTAGCAATTTTAATGACCAGTAGTGTATGTTACGTTATGCATGGCGGTCAGTCAGATGAAAACCGAACAACCGCCACATCGGGAGCATACAAAAGTATTACCACACGTCTTAAGACATTTATTTCACTGGGACAAGAGAAGTTTAGTTCCTGTTTCGTAGAACACAGGTGGATGCACAACACACCTATGTTTGCACTTCCACGTCTGACTGAAACTGACGTCCACCCATGTATTTCTGCAGGTCGCCAAAGATTTGAAAATCATAGGGTGAAATATCTATACCATATGGAGGATGTTACATTGTTTCCCAACAAAATTACTGAATCATAGCCTTCATCTCCCTAGCAGTGTGGGGTCGGCATTATCATACAACAAGATGATTCCGTCCGACAGCATTCCTGCACATTTTAACTTTATAACGCATCACAGTTTCTTGAAAGTGTCTTCATAGTGCTGCACATTGATTGTGGTTCCATACTCAAAGAACTGAACCAGCAGAGGGCCCTGGAGCTGATCATCTCGTTTCCCAGTGAAATAAAAGTTTTAACACTTTTGGTGACTACTCTTAAATGGATCTAGCAAGGTGGTGGCCCACCATGTAAACTAGAAGTTGCCCTGCTGCAGAGAATGGGGTTTGTTGTGGCATGCAGAATCAGGCCATCAACCCAGCATGGATGAAACCATTTACAGCAGCAGCAGCAGCAGTGTTTGCCCACATAAGCAGAGGCAGGCAGCAGGGAGTTAGCCCACACAAGTAAACATGCCTTAGCAGCTGCACTACCCTGGGCTGAAAAATGGGGTTGGAAGGTCACCAATGATTACTGTAAATGGTGTAGCCGACAGTTGCACAGTTGCATTTCACATTTCTTTACTTTCACTGTTCACAATCCCCCAATATTACAGTTATATGGCCAGTTAACTATTGGCAAATTTAGATAAGCCTCATTAATAGATTCCAGGCAAACATCAGCATACTGCTACAATAGTTTACTGTTGAATATCTATGAGCAGTAAAAACCTAACCACACAGTTCACAGTTCTTGCAGAATAATATGGTACATATTGAACAGACAGTGTAATTGTTTTAACACATGGTCTAACTGTGTTACACTTATTCCACTGTTAATTTGATGCACTGTTATTGTTCTAACCAGCACAGATCCCTCGGCTGAAAATCTGCCCTGGATTGACTGTCTCAGGACCAAAAGTCAGGCCTGTACATACCATCACAATAACAGGTACTGAAACTACACACATTGGTCAATGTTTAAGTTGCAGAAATTACAATTAAAATATAACTCATCCAATTAACTGAATATATCAAAAAAATTGTTCTTTTTAACAGTTTCTTCTACTACAAGGGTTAGGCTGAATTATTTGTTTAAATGATGAAATTAACAGATATCGTCATACAAACAATACTTTCGACAAAACTGGTCATTGCTTTGGAATTAATTCAGAGCTGGCATTGCTAACATGTTTTCAAATGCAGCCAAACAAATACTTTAAGAATCTTAGTGATTCTTTTTCCAAATATTTATCATTATTACAGAATTTATATTTGTTTGTAAGCCAACAACAGAATTTAAGTCATGGAATAATTACTGATTTCACCCTGTAATGAAAGATATTGATTAGGAATAGTCAAAATAAATTTGGAAATTGATGATGTACACAAAACTAAGCACAAAACTAGATCTGGTATTATATTCTTTAAAACTGAGGGCCAACCTTTCTCTTTTATGAAAATGCAGATTATACTTGCATATATCAATAGCTATTAGTTAAAAGTGAAAAACAAATTTAAGGAGGCAGATGGTAAAACAAGAGAGGAAATAGAAAGATACCAGCTTACTTTGTCACAATGTTAGTCATAAAATCTGGTTTGGTCCTTCATAATACAAGAAGAATTTCTTGGGTTTTTTTTCCTTTCCTAATTGTAGAACTGCTCAATAGAACCCACTCCCCTTGTTGATAGGGTGGTAAAACTGAACTTCTATTACTTATCTTTATTTGCCTAGCAAGTGCCTTGAATTACACTGTTCCACTCTTCTCCATACGATTTTAAGTCTCTATTTAAATCCTTTGACTTTATATGAGTAATTACATACCAGTAATTTTTTTTAATTTGAATGTAGGGCTCATTTTCCCCATTCCACAACCTTTTTTAAGAATAAAGAATAATTCACACTGCTGATGTCTAAAATACAGCTCCTCACATTCCTGAAGCTGTAGCAAGTCACCTCACTAAAATGTAAAAACATTGTTATCTTCTTTGATGGCTGTTGCATCTTCTACATCTCCAGCTGGACAGGGTGCCACTGTAAAGCGATGGCTTAGTGATATTTATTTATTTATTTATGTTTTCTTTGCATGGAGCCATCATAATGATGGCTTTTGCAAATGTCAGACTTAATACTGTGGCTATATTTACATTTATAAAATAAACTATATTCTGTAGCTCTTGCTTCTTATGTCTATTTTTTACATTTATCACATTACAGCTGTTACAATCACTATCTTAAAATTTGCTGAAAGAATGTAAACATTTTTCTATTAGAAAAGATTTAAATTTTGTTTTAAAAACATTTCCCGTGTACGTTCTTAGAGCGTTTGGTAGCTTGTTATACCAAATCAAACCACTGATATACGGGTTTCTATCACTCATTTTTAACATTGTTCTGTTACAGAAATAGTTACATTTTGTTCTAGTGTTGTGATCATGTACATCACTGCCCTTGATAGCTTCTGTTGGTTGACTTATAAAAAATACAACTATTTTGAAGATGTACAGAGAATATATTGTCAGATATTTGTGCTGCACAAACACTTCACAATAGGAATCTCTATGTCCCATCCCATGTATATGTCTTATTGCTCTTTTCTGTAGTAGTAGTTTCTTTTTAAATGTACATCAGCTGCACAGCCCCATAGTTCAATTCCATAATTGAGAAAGGGGTAAAGTGTTCCATAATATACTAATTTCAGTGCTTGGCTCGGATCTATCTTTGCGAGCTGGCTGTGGAGATATATGGCACTACTGTCTTTTCCACATAAGAAATTAATGTGGTATGTCCGCCGCAAATTTTCATCAACATATACACCCAGGAATTTACAGTTGCCGTTTTCTGTTGCAGAGATATTACACATACTATTCATATTGTTGTGGTGAGAACTGTCTGTTTTAAATGTCAGTAGTTGAGATTTGGTGACATTCACCTTGAGTCCCTGATCATTGAAGTATTTTGTTACTTCTGTTACACCACTAGCAAATAGTCATCTCAATGTTGAGGTCGTGACAATGTGGCAAGGTGTTAACAGCTTGGGCAGCAAAGCAAGGGCTCCCGTGGCTGAAGCTAGCTGAGACTGTCAGACAAGGCTGTCTGTATGTATGGCAGTGGGGAATGTCTTGACCACATTAGCCAGTATGACATGCTGTAGGCATTATTGGCTGACTGAGCATCAACTAACTCTCTTCTGACAGTTAACTCATGGTAAACGTTGTGACAAATTTACAGCTTCCTTCATAGAATGAAAGGTGGCTATCAGCCAGTGAATGTGGTCATGAAGAGATGTCCTGTTAGTGTCAGAACAAAGTCCAAGAAAAAAGGAGAATATGAGAGATCTCACATCAAATCATTGCTACCTGAAAGATGGTGCCAGTGAGGGCTCAGGTCTAGAGCTGACGCACTTTGACAGCAGCCAATGATCAACACATGTTTCTTCTCCCACACTTCCAACAAACTACCAAGAATGGATTAAAAGTAAGCATGCTGTCAGTGGATCACACTCCACAGGAGCAAACAGTCTTTGCTTAAATGACAATCTTTCACTGCACATGGGTCAAAACGAATTGCATTTCAATATTGCAGACGAAAATTTAAGTTAAAAAATTAGAAATAAAAGTTTTTAATAGCCCCTAGATTGGCTAGGAAACCTGGACAGCTGCAATATATACTTTAGGATGATGTAAACAACTTGGGAGACCTTAATTGTCAATAAACTCGTCATTTGAAAACACAGCTTGAAGAATAAAGTGTTATTTACCCTATAAACAACCTTTTTGTGTGAAATGATGAATGTATATTTATTTCCACCCTGGATATGAAAAATAAATAATATAAATTATTGAAAAATGTGTGTTTCCTTTCCAACACACAAACTTTTCACCTCCCTGTGTAGGTCATCTCTGTTATAAAAAGCAGATTTACAAATGTTGGGTTCATTCTAGTATCACCATTGAATATTAAGCACTCTGTTGTTGGTAGCTTCAAACCAGAGGTATGAATAAGTGTGTAAGTGTGTGTGTGTGTGTGGGGGGGGGGGGGGGGGGGGGGGGGGTGCGTGCGTGCGCACATGCATAGAGATTGCTGCACACCCCAACAGTGAGTGTTGTATGCCTTGAAAAGTGTGACACATTGAGACAGACTGTTTTACGTTGAGGCAATAACAACTACGGTTGTATTCTGACAGTTTGATGGAGAAACTATTGAGTACTTTAGTGTTATTTTGTGGCTGCACTTAATGTTTTAAAAGAATGTACGTAGACTCTCATTGAATGATGAGTTTTACTTTGATATAGTATGTATAAACTCTAATATTTATTCTTGTTATTGCTTTTAAAAGAGTTTGTAAATTGTTAACAAATTGTGTGTTCTTTATAAATTTGCAGTGCTACTGTATTTGTCAGTCCTAATGTTGGCCCTTGTTACTCTATTGAAGAGAAGAAATTAATGCCCACTGATGATAAATGATCTTTTCTACATTTGTAGTATTACTGCATGTAAAGTTTTGAATGAATGATGAATGTAAAAATTGCTTTTAATAAATGAATATGTGAGCAAACTATTATTTTGTCCTCATTATCTAACCTTGCCCTGGTTTTTGGCACCCATTAACACCCTGCATTCTTACTGAAAATCACTACAGACATAAAAATCATGTGATAATTATAGCTGTCACTATGTAGTACCATTGATACCAATCTTGATACAATATTGAGGAAACCTACTAATTATTATCCATGTTTAACAATTTCAAATCATGGAGAAAAAAGCAAGATGGCTGCTGATACATGAGCATACTACAACTTTCAGAGTGTAAATAGGCAGATACCCACTGCCATGATCATTTCAACTTCATGTAACTAGACTTAAATTTGAATCAGCGTGACATCATTGAGATTCTTATCAACCTACCGATTTATCAACAGAAAACATGGAACTATTGACATGTTACTCATATAATCTAGATTATGTTGAGCACCATAGCTCACACTAATTTTAATAATTAATGAAAACTACCTCACCTATATTATACACATTACTGTACATTATGGGCCAAGATGTGAAGTTGGTGGTCATACGTGCATGAGATGTGCTTGGTTGTGTGTACAAATGGTATGTGTTTCTCTTTTTCTGATGAATGCTATGGCCAAAAGCTTTTAACTATGTCTGTCTGCAACTTAATGTGTCTTCTTTACAGTAAGTAGCAATCTGTCTTTTCCCACAATGTTGTTATTACACTTTTATTGTTTTAGGACCAGTTTCATTCATTTAACAGCTTCAGGTTGTCGAATTTTGTTAAAGCCATGACAGAAATATTCTGGTTGTCATATGTGACATTGAAGACCAAATCCAAAAGCAGTTATCATAAAGCAACTTCCTGGCAGATTAAAACTGTGTGCCGGACTGAGACTCGAACTCGGGACCTCTGCCTTTCGCGGGCAAGTGCTCTACTAACTGAGCTACCCAAGCACAACTCACGCCCCGTCCTCACAGCTTTACTTCTGCCAGTACCTCGCCTCCTACCCTCCAAACTTTACAGAAGCTCTCCTGTGAACTATGCAGAACTAGCACTCCTGAAAGAAAGGAAAATGCAGAGACATGGCTTAGTCACAGCCTGGGGGATGTTTCCAGAATGAGATTTTCACTCTGCAGTGGAGTGTGCACTGATATGAAAACTCCTGGCAGATTAAAACTGTGTGCTGGATCAAGACTCAAACTCGGGACCTTTGCCTTTCACAGGCAAGTGCTCTACCAACTGAGCTACCCAAGCACGACTCATGCCCTGTCCTCACAGCTTTACTTCTGCCAGTACCTCGTCTCCTTCCCTCCAAACTTTACAGAAGCTCTCCTGCGAACTATGCAGAACCAGCACTCCTGAAAGAAAGGAAAATGCGGATACATGGCTTAGTCACAGCCTGGGGGATGTTTCCAGAATGAGATTTTCACTCTGCAGTGGAGTGTGCACTGATATGAAACCTCCTGGCAGATTAAAACTGTGTGCTGGACCAAGACTCAAACTCGGGACCTTTGCCTTTCGCGGGCAAGTGCTCTACCAACTGAGCTACCCAAGCACGACTCACGCCCCGTCCTCACAGCTTCACTTCTGCCAGTACCTCGCCTCCTACCCTCCAAACTTTACAGAAGCTCTCCTGCGAACCATGCAGAACTAGCACTCCTGAAAGAAAGGAGAGCACTTGCCCACCAAAGGCAAAGGTCCCAAGTTCGAGTCTCAGCCGGCACACAGTTTTAATCTGCCAGGAAGTTTCATATCAGTGCACACTCCGCTGCAGAGTGAAAATTTCATTCTGGATTTATCATAAACATTCTTCTGACTGCCTGGCAGAAGTATGGTAAGCAGACACAGCATTGTGCATACAATGTGCAGTTTTTTGCCATACATCTGCCAGGTGGTCAGCAGAATGTTTGTGATCAAAGGTTTTGGGTTTTTCCTTCCACATTTCATGTGACAACCAGACCGTTTGTGTCATGACTTCAGCACAACTCCATAACCTGAAGATCTCCAATGAATGAAACTGTTTGTAATACAATAAATGTGTAATAACATAGTGAGGTGGTTTTTGTTAATGATTAACAATGACACATTGAACATTTTTACATCTAACGAGGGCACTGCCAGTAAGGAAAACATCATCTCTGGCTGTTTGATCACTTGCAGCGAGCTAGCAAGCCAGTTTTAGCCCAAATTGTCACAAGCTCACTCTAATTCTCAGTGAAGCATCTGATTTTATGTTCTGATCTAATTAACATTTCCCTAGATGACAGTGCTACATTTACGGTGTCTGCCAGATAGCAAAGTAGACTGTTGTTACTGTGGAGCAAGTCAGTTACACATGTGTATGAGATTGCTAGTGTGAAATTAGCCTATGCGTCAGCACTTATGGAATTGTATACTTATTCAACCACGTGATCTAATTTTGACAATAGTTTCCATCACTTTTTACTAATATTGACATACCTGTGTGGTTATACAGCTGTTGGCCTGAGTTCAGTTTAATCTGTGTGCATGGTGAATTAGTTGTGTGAATTTTTCTTTCATTTCCTTGTTGTTCAACATTGTTTTATTGTGAACTTATTGACTTTTTTTCATGTTGCAACGTACTTACGAATGTGTAATCAGAAACTGTAGCTACAAAGGAGTGAGCCAGAAAAGAAGATCATATTGAATCAAGGATGCCCATACAGTAGTTGTTAGGGAGGGACCTAGACCTAGGGTATGGTACATTTTTAACATTTTGGGAGACAAATGGCAATTTGTAGGTAACCAAAAAATATTTCAGGTTTGACCATATTGAAAACCTCTTTAATACCGACTTTTAAATTGTTTTCTTGAAATAAAAACACCTGAATAGGCTACATTTTTCCTTTTCCTGAGAGCTCAGGGGGAGGGGGAGTATGGTCTCCCCTTGCCGATAGGTATGGGTTCCCTTGTATTAAATTGGCTCATCTATGTGACATTTATGACTGTACCAGGATCAGCAATGGCCAACCATTTTTAATGAGCTAGCCCTCAATTATTGTGATAAATTTTAATTATATCTCACAATTAATTAACTAATTGTTGCCCTATTTCAATCTGTTCACTGCCATGCATTCTGTTTCTGTTCATATGACTGGTTTTATTATGTTTTGTATTTTAAATTTTTACACAATAAAATGTCATTCTCTTGATTTGCTGAAGTTCTGCAGTGGAACATAGAAGTACCTGAGCAAATAAGTGAGCCATGTGATGTCGTTGCTTCTTCTCAAATGTGCTGTGTGTGCAAGCTCCTCCTCTAGTTGACATTTTCCCACAATGTGGTGGAAGGCTACTTGCAGTGGGTAGCAGTGAGCTGTACAAACATGCTCACTGCCTCTCATATTCTGCACACAGTACTCAGTGACTGTAATTCTGACTGTGATTTTATTGGTCCTGTAAATTACTTTTTGTAAACCTTATATGAACACGCACACACACACACACACACACACACACACACACACACACACACACACACAGAGCAGTTATATACAAAGCAACAACTATTGTGGCTTAATAACGTGCTCTGGGCTAAATGAGTACAGTACAGGTGCAGGACTCATTGGTAATTGCGATAATGCAACACCACTTTCCCTTCCACTTGCAACAATTTGACTCATGACTGTGAGAGCATGCTTTGTTTGTTCGTTGGTATAGTATGTGCATGCATGTTTGTTGTGGTGGCTTGTTTCAGTTTATTTCACTATGGACACATTTAAAACAGGATCTTGCCATAAAAGACTGAGTTCATGTAATCACAACGAATCTTCCACATCCAGTAAAAATGCATCATGTAATACACATAAAGGCAACTGTGTTAGCGAAATTAGTGAACCGAACTCCTTTCAGAAGAACGCAAAATTTTGCTTTCATAAATACAATGATGATTATTTGAAATACGGGCTTGTGTTTTCAAGATCAAGAGCCACTTCCTCAGTATGTTGTGTGCTTTGAAGTACTTCCTTGCAAGAGTATGAAACCCTCAAAACTGGAAAAACATTTATCAAAGAAATGTAAGTAAGTAAATCAATTTTTCCAAGACAAAAAATGAAAAATTTTTAAGTCAAAATCAGTGATGACAAAACCGACTTCTGGGAAATAAAATAAGCAAGCTACAATTGCTTCATATCGACTGTCATTATTGATAGCCAAAAAGAGGGCAGCTCACAACATAGGAGAGGATATTATTTTACCAGCAGCCAAAATAATATATGATGCTTTATTTGGTGAAAAGCACACAAGATAATTGATGAAATACCCTGTCAAACACAACAGGAAAGAGAAGGATTGATAAAATGTCAGAGTTTGTAAAACAGTTCATGATCACAGTTTTCAAGCAAAGTGACTACTTTCCACCTCAGCTTGAAAAAAGCACAGATATAGCCAGTGTGACTACTCTTTTAGCTTTTGTTATGTTTGAATATGGTGGGAGTACAGAAGAAGAAACACTCTTTTGTAAATGTTTGCCAATGATAACAACAGGGGAAGAAATTTTTTAATGTCTTGATGGCTTTATGGTAGAAAATGAAATAGAATGGACAAAATGTATTGCACTGACAACTGATGGTGCCCATGTTATATCTAGCATTTACTCAGGTTTGACTGCCAAAGTTAGGGCATTTGCCCCTTCTGTTCAGTGGACTCACTGTAGCCTGCACCAAGAGGCCCTTGTATGTAAAGGTCTGTCTGAAAGCCTTGGGAAAACCACTAATGACACAGTTAAAATTGTGAATTTCCTTAAATCTAGACTTAAAAATTCAAGATTGTTTGCTATACTGCGCAATGAGATGGGCACTGAGCACAAAACACTTCTCCCGCACTGTGAAGTACACTGGTTGTCAAGAGGGAAAGTGCTATCAAGATTATTTGAGCTTCGAGATGAGCTGAGACTCTTCCTGTTGGAGCACAAAAGTGTTGCAAAACCTGTGCGCAGTTTATTGGATATGTTAACTGATGAAAACTGGCTAATATGTCTTTCATACCTGAGTGACATATTCAGTGCTCTTAATAGCCTCAATTTATTACTGCAAGGGAAGGAAGTCCACAAGTTCTACGTTCACAGTAAAATAGAAGCAACTATTAAAAAAACTTGAAAGATGGTCCACTAAAATGAAAGAGAGTTGTTCTGATGCATTCCAACTCCTCAATGATTTCTTAGAGACATATGGAATCAAAGTTAATGAGGAAACAGCAGCTGCCACGAAGGAATATCTTGAAGCACTGGTCTCTAGTTTCAGGTACTTATTCTGAAATAATTTTACTTGTGATCACTTAGATTTGAAGTATTCCTTATTAAACATGTTTATAATTTTCATGTTGTTCTTTTTCACCCAATACAGAAAAGTAATAATAAGTTCAATCACCTCCATTTTCAAAATGATAGATGGCCATCCCAACATAGTGAACTCAAAAGAATTTGATAGTTTCACATTGATCCCGCTGATAGTTGTTTGCTTATTCAGTAGTGTTACTTAATATTGATTTCTTGTTGTAGGTATTACTTTCCAAGAATTCCTGATGAACAGCTATGCATAAGAAATCCATTTGAAGAAGACAACTTTAAAAATTTAAAACTGTCAGCATCTGCGGAAGACTCCTTAGTAGAAATATCATGTGATTCTGCTTTGAAAACTTTATTTTAAGAATTCAGCCTAATGCCATTTTGAATCAAATTAAAGGGAGAGTATCGAGTGTTTGCAAAGATAGCTTTGAAGGAACTAATGGAGTTCACAACTACTAACTTATGTGAATGTGCTTTTTCTAGCTTGGTTTTTTTATATATATATATATATATATATATATATATATAATAGAGGGAAACATTCCACGTGGGAAAAATATATCTAAAAAGAAAGATGATGAAACTTACCAAACAAAAGCGCTGGCAGGTCGATAGACACACAAACAAACACAAACATACACACAAAATTCTAGCTTTCGCAACCAATGGTTGCCTCGTCAGGAAAGAGGGAAGGAGAAGGAAAGACAAAAGGATATGGGTTTTAAGGGAGAGGGTAAGGAGTCATTCCAATCCCGGGAGCGGAAAGACTTACCTTAGGGGGAAAAAAGGACAGGTATACACTCGCACACACACACATATCCATCCACACATACACAGACACAGACACAAATGTCTGCTTGTGTCTGTGTATGTGTGGATGGATATGTGTGTGTGTGCGAGTGTATACCTGTCCTTTTTTCCCCCTAAGGTAAGTCTTTCCGCTCCCGGGATTGGAATGACTCCTTACCCTCTCCCTTAAAACCCATATCCTTTTGTCTTTCCTTCTCCTTCCCTCTTTCCTGACGAGGCAACCATTGGTTGCGAAAGCTAGAATTTTGTGTGTATGTTTGTGTTTGTTTGTGTGTCTATCGACCTGCCAGCGCTTTTGTTTGGTAAGTTTCATCATCTTTCTTTTTAGATATATATATATATATATATATATATATATATATATATTTGCATGAAAACGATTTACAACTAAAACTAACAAGCTTCAGTCCAGATATAGAAAGTGTCATTAACATCAAGACTAAATAATCCCACAAATCTCATTAAGTTCACCACTTAATTTGCATGAAATAAAATTCTTATGGGCCAAAATATTGTTTCTTTTCTTTAATTATGTTCTCTTCACCAGTTTCAACATTGTTACTCAGAAAAGCACTTTTTCATACAACACTAAGTTCAGTCTCATATTATATATAATTTTTATATCTCTATTAACTACTGTGTAGTGATTGTAGTTGTAGGTATACATATGTATATACTGGGTCAAAAAAATGTTTCCAGAAAAATAGTGGGTCGTGTTACAAAAAAGTTCCTAACTGACCATGATAATAATAATAATAATAATAATAATAATAATAAAATTTTATTGTCATTTGGCTGATTACAGCAATAGACAAAGTCAAGAGCATATATTTCTACACAAACTACAATATTGATGTAAATTGGTTCACTTAAAATAGGTACACATTAGAATGCAGTATTTTCATCTTCAAAAAATTTGTCAGTGGTGTAAAACGAATTGTTCACTAGTAGCTTGTATAATTTAGCTTTAAAAATATTTACAGGCAGTTCTTTAAAGTCAGCACTTAGTCTATTAAACATCCATAGTCCAAGAACTAGGTAGGAGTTCTTTGATTCTGATAATCTATGATATGGCACGTCTACAGATATTTTACAGATGTGACTAATAAAAAAAATTATTTCACTTTCTTATTTTATTGTGCCTAAAATTCATTAGTCTCAGAGAAAATTAGTAATGTCAGCTTGTATACTCCAACACTGCTATAGAATTATTTTTTCATCAGTATTTTTTCAGGGTTTCAGCAAAACCATTCTCTGTTTTGAGATTGCAGATTTCTTGGCAGTGCTTTCATTGATTTAGTAGCAGAATATTGAAGTCCTTTACCAAATTTTTGTAGCTTATGTGAAAGGCAAGTCAGTTGTTTTCTTTTTCTTGTGTTATGGATATGAATAGTCTCATTGGTATCCAGATTTGTGATGTCTTCATATGCAGGCACAATGGTCTTGAATACATTTACAAATATCTGTATCTACATACATACTCCACAAGCCATCATACAGAGCACGGTGAAGGATATACATGTAGTGACAATAATCTTTTCATTATTGTGATGGCAGAGTTTCCTCATATTGTCATTCCTGATTGGATATATGATTCAGCAGGGACCATGATATACAAAAACTTTTGAAATGCATATTGAGACAGTTGTCTCATTAGAAATAGCTGCCATAGAGCTTAACTTGCTGAAACCAGTGTTAATCTGTTGTTTACACTTTAGCTCACATCATTACACTTAAAGACTTAACTGAAACTATTTCTTTCACTCCTGTTTCATTCAAAAGTACAGATATGTGTTTTATCTATTGTTGAAACCCTTGTGAAAAGTTCTTTTTTTTTTTTTTTTAGATTAATGATTAGCTCATTAACCCTGAGCCTCTCTCTCTCTCTCTCTCTCTCTCTCTCTCTCTCTCTCTCTCTCTCTCTCGTGAGTGTGTTTTTTCTCAAATGCCACAAAAGTGTTGGTTACACTCAGTCATGTCATCTGCATATAGTTACTTTGTTTCAGTTTCACATGTTTGTATTACATTGTTTATAAATAAATTTAACAAGATAGGCCAATTACAGGTCCTTGAGGAACTCCAAATGTTATGCTTCTATCTCTCATGTATATATCTTCAAAAGTAACATATTGTCTTCTGTCACTGAAATATGTTGTTATCCAGTCTGCTGCATACTGTGCAATTTATTATTTTCAAAAATGGTTCAAATGGCTCTGAGCACTGTGAGACTTAACTTCTGAGGTCATCAGTCCCCTATAATGTAGGACTACTTAAACCCTAACCAATCTAAGGACATTACACACTTCCATGCCTGAGGCAGGATTCAAACCTGTGACCGCAGCGATCATGCGGTTCCAGACTGTAGTGCCTAGAACCGCACGGCCACCCCGGCCGGTGGTGTATTATGTCAAATGCCTTGGATACATCAAGGAAAACTCCAGATATTTTATCCAAGGCCTGTACAAAGAATCCCGTTGAACCTTCAATTGCTGAATCTGTTGCTGTCCCTTATTTGGTACCAGTCTTGTGTTGGAATTTTTCTACTTCAGAAAGCTTAGAGGTACAGCAATCTCTTCATTATACCTGTCTGTCACTCATAAGTACCAATCTAGCCTTTTTGTAACATTATTGTAAAGCTCATCAAAACAGTTTTCTAACTCATTCTTAAGTATTTATTTTTATTTTTTATTTACTTATTCATCCAGTAAATCTCTACACACACACACACACACACACACACACACACACACACACACACACACACATTTTGCATGCTCTTGCTTCATATCTGTTCACACACACACACACACACACACACACACACACACACACACACACACACACACATTTTGCATGTTCTTGCTTCATATCTGTTGTACTTCACATGGTTTAACAATCCTACCACTGAAATAATCAGTGAGAGTATTTTCCTTTATTTCTAAAGTTATCTAAGATAGCAACCATTTAAATAAACTATGTATTCCACAGCTGGAAGAAAACTCTCCTTAGCTTTGGGCTAACAGAATGTGTGTGATGAGATTGTCCACTTGACGTCCTTTTCCTCATCCCTTTAATGACATAAAATTCATTAGTTCTGAAAGGAGTTCATTGCAAAATTGTCAGATTTGTTGTTCTACAGAAAACAGTTTGCTTCTTAGAACAAGACTCTTAATTTAAATTATTGGTGACAGTGCAAAGCTGAATGTGTGCCAAAAATATGTCACAGGATGGTGTTCGAGCTGGCATACTACAGCCTGCTACTAAATGTGACTAACTTGGAGGGTAACCCATTCATGAATTTCGCATGGCAGTCACTGGCAGAGTTCCCTGGATATGTAGCAGGTCGTTGGGTGGCTGACCACATGGGTCGTCGCTGGTCACAGGTGGGCGTCTCAGTTATTGCTGCCTTTGCCCTCTTCATTGCTGCTGCATTTGCTGCAGGTAAGCTGTTCTACTTTTTCCCAACATATACATTCTGTTAATAGTGAAACCATCAGAATCAGTCATTTATAAAGAGATTCCTTCTAACAACTTTTTTACAGCACTCATTGAACAAAAATTGATGAAAGGTTTGAGAATGCTAATCATAAACCTTTACTGCATTTGTGATACATATGGTCACCAAAAACACACTTCTTACCAAATCAGTCCTTCCACATCTATAGTCTAAATATCAATAATAATATCTTGACCATTACAGCTGTGAGTTATTTTCATATTTTCTTCTTTTATTTCATTCAAATTCACAATAATTTGCTTCCATGTATGACTATGCAATGTATGAATGTGCTATCAATCATTTGTAGTGAAAGATAAAACACTCATTTTTATGCAAATATTCATTTATTTAATTATTTACCCATCTAGTTCTGTAGGGCCAAATTGAGGAGTAAATATCCAAGGTCATTGAATGTGTCATACATGAAATTACAACATAGAAGTAATAACCGATAAAACAAAAAGTTTAGGAACCCAGAAAAGGTCAGGCCATAAGTTTAAGTAAACACAATCAACAATATAATGTAGGAATCAGCTTAATTTTTCAAGTAACTTCTCAACAGAGTAGAAGGAGTGACCCAAGAGGAAACTCTTCAGTTTCAATTTGAAAGCATATGGAAGAAATGACAGTAAGGAATGTATATATTGAGAGGCCAATGTCAGAATACCCAGACTAGTGAACGGGTCGACAAGAGGTTTGTGAACTTACACCACTTATAGCCTGAATTGCCTGTTTCTGAGCCAAAAATATCCTTTGAGAATGGGAAGAGCTACCCCAAATTATAATGCCATATGACATAAGCAAATGACAATAAGCAAAGTAGACTAATTTTTGTGTCGAACAATCACTAACTTCAGATACCGTTTGAATGGTAAAAATGGCAGCAATACGTCTTTGAACAAAACGCTGAATTCGAGCTTTCCATGACAGCTTACTACCTAATTGGACACCTAGAAATTTGAACTGTTCAGTTTCAATAATCATATGCCCATTCTGCAAAATTAAAATGTTGGGTTTTGTTGAGTTGTGTGTTAGAAACTGTAAAAACTGAGTCATACTGTGGTTTAGCATTAGTTTATTTTCTACAAACCATGAACTTATGCATGAAGTGCACTATTTGAAACAGATAAAATGCTGTACACAACATTCTTTACTACCAAGCTGGTGTCATCAGCAAACAGAAGCATTTTAGAATTACCTGTAATACTAAAGAACATATAATTTATATAAATGAGGAACAGGAGTGACCCCCAACACTGATCTCTGGGGCATCCCCCATTTGACTGTGCTCCATTCAGACACCATATCATGCCATTCTCAGCACTGTTAATAATGACCTTTTGCTGTCTGTTGTTAAAATAAGAGGTGAACCAATTGTGAGCTGCTCCCCTTATTCCATAATTGTCCAACTTCTAGAGCAATATTTAGTGTCAACACAAGCAAATGCATTAGTTCAATCAAAAAATATGCCTAGCATTCAAAACCTTTTCTTTAATCCATCCAGTACCTCAAAGAGAATAGAGAATCACACCTTTTCAGTTGATAAACAATTTCTAAAGCCAAAATGTACATCTTATAACAAATTATGTGATATAAAATGATTGATTATCCATACTAATACAGCCTTTTAAATCACTTTAACAAACGCTGGTGGCATAGGAATAGGTCTAAAATTGTCTACACTACCCCTTTCTCCCTTTCTATAAAGCAGCTTTACTACTGAGGACTTCAATCATTCAGGAAACTGACCATTCTTAGAGGAAAAATTACAAATATGGCTAAGTACAGGGCTAACATGTGCAGCACAGTACCTTAATATTCTGCTAAGCACTTGCATCATATCCATGAAAGTCCTTAGTCTTCAGTAATTTAATTATTGACTCAATCTCCCCCTTGTCAGTATCACAGAGGAGTATTTCAGACACCAATCTCAGAAAACCATTTTCCAAGAGAGTTATATGGTTCCCTGTAGAAGCTAAGTTTTTATTTAATTCACCAGTAAAGCTCAGAAAACGATTGTTAAGTACTGTACGTATATCTGACTTATAAGTAACAGAAATATTTTTACTACGAACTGACTTTATAACATTTTAAGCACCTTACAATACTATTTGTAATAGACTACTGTAGCTTGATTGTGACTGCTTCTAACATTTATTTATGATTCCCACTTTGTTCTACATGATATCCTTACCTTATCTCAGTAGTCAGCCACACAGGCTGCCTTTTATTGCTAGTACCTCATTTAGAATGTTCAAGTGGAAAGCAGCTCTCAAAGATCACAAGGAATGTGTTAAAGAAAGCATTATAATATTTGCCTTCTGTGTTATCAGCTGTATAAACATCCTGCCACTCTTGTTCCTTAATAAAGTTTAAAAAACTCTCTATTGCCAGTGGATTAGCTTTCCTAAATAGTTTGTGATTATATGTGACATTTGTTTGAGTACAAAAGCATTTTAGTGCTAAAATTTGTGCATAATGGTCTGAAAGGCCATTCACCCTTTCATCAACAGAGTGCCCATAAAGTAATGAAGAATGAATAAAAAATATTGTCTATGGTTGTGATACTGTTCCCCTGCAGCCTGGTTGGAAAAAGCACAATGTGCATCAGATCATGTGTGTTTAGGAGGTCTACCAACATCCATTTTCTTGCACAATCATGTACAAAATTAATATTGAAGTCACCCTATATAACTAATTTCTGGTGCTTCCCTTAAAGTGAACTAAGAAACCTCTCTAGCTTGAGCAGAAATGCTCTGAAGTCAGAATTAGGAGACCTATAAACAACAGCTATTAGAAAATTAGTTTCACAAATTCAACTGCCAATGCACAACATTCAAATACCTGTTCAGTGCAGTGCCATGATACAGCATTGGACACAATAGAATACCACTTTTTTGTACATGGCCACTCCCCCACTCTGCAAAGAACTCCTTGAAAAATAGCCAGCTAATCTGTATCCAGGAAAACGAAGCCTCTAAATTGTCAAATTATTTAAGTGGTGCTCTGATATACCAGTAATGTCAGAGTCAACATCTATAAGCAGTTCACTAACTTTATCTCTAACACTGTTAATATTTTGATGAAATATGCTAATTCCTTTTCTACTTGGATACTTGACCTCCTCTGAAGGTGATTCATTTGTTAGGATGACTTCCTTTAAGCAGGTATACCTATCAGCCAACTTCAATCTAAAAAAAGGTGCAGCTCTGACACCAACCATTACAGGAATTTTTCCATGAGTGATCCCACCACCAACTAACACACTGTCACCTGTACGCTTTGCCAGCCTCCCCTCCCCATTTGTATTGAGGTGCACACCATGCCTAGTGAAACCCAATCTATTGACAGACTCAGTTGGCACCACTGCAATGTGAGCCATGCCCTCTGCCATCAGTGACTTCTCCAGCCCCATGTTAACACACCTAACATCAGCATTAAGATGCAACCGACCATGACACTGAAACAGTTGCAAGATGTGCACATTAGTGCCACCATTTTGAATAGCTATCTTTACCAGGTCACCACCTATATCATATTCCCCATCCCTATCAAGATCATTCCCTGTTCCACCCACAATCGCTACCTGATCCTCTTTCATAAAATCATTACAAAACTCCCCTATTGACAACAAAATATTCAGGGTGAATGTAAAGTTATCACTACTTCATGATATCAAAGTAGTGCTGACACATTGGAAAGCAGTACGACTTCATAGTTGAAAATGAATCTGGTGATTAGCACTGCTGATACTGTTTAATAAGAAAATCTGGTTTGAAATGATATACGTGAGCTCCTAATCTAAGGGCTGAAGATGGACCCATACACAGTACTACAACAAAAGACTAGAAGGACTGAAGGACTGAAGGACAAAGTGCCAGGCTCAGGCTTGGAGCAGACATTACTTAAGAAATAACCACTCTCAGAAAATATAACCAAACGACAGAATTCCTTAATGGATCATTCCAGTATTATCATACTGTATTTGTGCATATGAAGGAACATACACTGAAAGAAAGATGTTTGTTGTATTATGAATTACACCAAGTACATGTTAAGTATGATATGTACTGGTAGTAGTAGTAAATTTGCTCATAGAACTGTCCTGCTAAGGAAAACAAACAACTCACCATTTCCACATGACTGTAGTATCTGCAAATAACGTTTAACCAGGGCTTGTAGCAATATTTTTCTTCTTCTTTTATTTGTGGTCATTTCAGGGACAAATTTATTTCTTCTGATTTTTATCAGGGTAGGATATTTTCTTATTCTGACATTTTGCAAACTTCTGCACTCTTCTGTTCACCATGTCATTGACCTAGGTCTAATTCTGTCCTATAAACCAGTGACAGCCTGATTGTTATTTAAAAGTATCACTGTTGTAAATCTCTGTTTCCTGTCTTGCCACTTCTTCCAAATCACTTTATACCTCTCGGACATAGTGCATTTTGGTTTTCTTTTTCACAATAAATTGCATTGTCTAATGTGTCAACCTCCACAGGTTCTTTGTAAGGATGTATTCAAAGAACAAATAGTCCTCCTTTTCCTGGTGTATCCTATATCTCTATCTGGGTACACAGTTCTTGGTTTCCTTGTCTTCTATCCTGATCATCTCTTGTTCTTCAATAACTCAATATCTTCCTCAGAATCTCCCATTTCACAAGTTCTAGCCTCTTAAGCAATCCTGTTCTTACAAGGATCAGCCTCTGTGCTGCATAAAGGGCTTCAGGGATGATCATTGTCTGATAATGTCTCAATTTTTGCATTGATTGAAAGATTATTCTTATTGTAGATGTTCATAGCTAGTTTTTATGTTAAATTCATCTTGTTTATTTATGCTCCCACAGCTTTTTTTGTCAGACCAATTTCTGTCCATTCTGTTAGATATTTAAATCTTTCTACCTTCTGTATTTCACCTTTTATTGTCACCCATTAAGGAGTTGTTCTTGATTTTGTAAGATACTTTGTCTTCTCAATAGAGATCTGTAGACCTGCTAATGATCCTGAAAATATCATATAACTGTTTGTAAATACCAGTCATCTGTATTCTTTTTTTCTTACATCCCAGCCATATTTCACCCACTTCTTTCATTTATCATCATCATTCACCACATCACTTTATTGACAGCACAGTTAAAGAGCAAGGGGGATAGTCCACCCCCATGTCTGATGCCAGTTTTGAAATTGTAGGACTCCAAAGATTTTCTCTGAAGTTGATGTTTGATATTGTGTTCATTGGAGTTTCCATCTAAACCCATCTTCTCTTGTATTTACAACAGTGCTGATCTACCTACTAAATCAGAGGCTTTCTTAAAGTCATAAATACTGACATGAAGTTCTTCCTTCTCTGTTTTTGGACATGTGTTTATTGTTTTCAGATTCAAAATTTGTTTTGGACATGATCTGTCCTTTTCTGAAGTTTCTTGATACTTAACTATTTGTGAATAGACTTGCTTTTCCTCTCCATTCAGTGAAGCTTTTGAGAATATTTTGTAGGTCACTGGTATTAAAGATAACCACTTGTAGTTCCAAGGCTCCCACTTATCACCTTTTCTATTGATAGGATGAATTAATGGTGGTGTCCACCTTCCTGGAAGGTGCTCTTTTTCTCTAATTTTATCTGTAATATTTGTTAGATTGATACTCAATTTCTTATTACCATGCTTCAAGAGTTCTGCAGTAATCCCATCTTCCCCAGGAGCTTTATTATTCAAGATACTTATGATGGTCTTAACTTTGTATTTGTATTTGTATTTGTATTTATTTATTTATCCTGTGGATCACATATTGTACAAAGTACAAATGATATAGGACAAGTCATTTTTCTTAACAAATATCATTTAAAAAAATGTACACAAAATTGTTCATTGATGAATATAGTAACTTCACATACAGAGAATACAAACAATTTACATGGGGAACTAAGAAACATGTAGGCAATGTAGTGCTACTTTAAATCTACACAAATAATCACTGAGATTACAGAATAGTGAAAATGTCAACTGGAAACACAGCAGAAGGACAATGTCATTTAAAAACTACATTAAACATGAAATTAACATTGAGATTTCACAGACAATTAAGTTTTAATACTAATAGAATGTGTACTTGTACATTCAAAAGCGAGTTGAAAAATTTTGGGAAGTGAAACTGAAACATAGTTGTGTATATTAGAAATTAGGTTATTATTTTGCCTATAGAATGTTTTACCCTAATCACAGTATTTTACAAAGGAACTTTATAATTTTTCATTTCCAGGAATTCTTATACTGAACAGAAACAGTGCTTTGTCAGAAATGCCTTTAGTTTATTTTTAAATATTGGATCTGGAGCAGTTGGTGGTTCTAGGTTTTAATTTGGTTCTTTCTGACTGCAGCTGAATATCTCAGATGGTACTTCACAGTTTAAGAGCTCTTCAAAATACTTGAGTAATATCAGACCATTTTCCATGTTACTTCTTTGTTGTTAGAACTGAGATTTGTTAATTTTGAAAATGTTATGAACAGGATAGATTGCTACTCACCATATAGTGGAGATGCTGAACTGCAGACAGGCGCGAGCGGAAAACACTTGTTGGCACTGACTGACTGCCACGCTTAGAGTGTTCTCATAGCCAACTTCCCACCTGCACACAGAAACTGGTGGTGCGGTAGATACTTTTCCATTATTCCACACTCATACTTAAAATATCAGTTGTTTGAGACAGAGGAAAGACAAGTGTTTCTAGAATTTACTCTGAAATTCTTGAAGCACTACCTATCCCTCCCCTCAGCCTGAACACGCAATATTTTATACATAATCAATATGTACCTTAATATCATACAGCATAACAATCTACATTTTAAAAGTATTCACTTTCTACATAGATTTATATGCATACTTCTTTCATTCTGTATTACTCTTACTTGTGAATTGTGAGGACTCTGACCTTGACTCCAATCATAAATTCCAGGTGTCTTGGACACTTGAATATTTCATCCTTTATTCTAAAACTCTGTGCTATTTTTTCTCCATATGTACTAGTATCATTATTTATACTCATCTGTAGCCTGGAGGAACTTTGGGCAAAATAAAAGTGGTTTTGTTTTCTGACACACCTAAAACCTAATAATGCTAGTGGTTTATAGAATCCAAACTTACCAGAATAATTCCTATCAAATTTTGTAACTTCTGTCATGATACTGTCCTTTTTCCCTTTCCCTTTAAATTCCTATTCTACTATGGTACAGGTCAATCCCCCTCTTGGTGCCCCTGTCCGCATAGTATAGGTCAGCCTTCCTTCGGTCCACCTATCTGCCTTTTATATTAATAAATAATGAGTGCATCCCCCTTATCCTTCCTGAGTAGGCCTCATGATTCATTGCCCTAGTATACATCTTTATGTACACTATCATTAAATATTCTCTGGTCAAACTGAAAATATACTTTACTTCATACACTAGAGTCCTCCTTTACTTATCACTTCTACATTTCCAGCATATACTTCATGCCTACATACATTATTCATTACATAATATACTTACTTAGGTTATAAGAGTCCCACTATCCTGCAAGTCATCAGAATATTTGTTACCCTGACAATCCTTGCTAATTATCACAATCTATTCCTCTCTGGCTTATGCTCTCCTTAATTTACTCTTGCTTCCTTCTCAGGTGTACTTGATGTGTAGTTTATTTTACTTATATATCTATGTGCATATATGATACAAAATGATCATAGTCTTTACATATCTAAATATATTTCTTTACATACAGATATGCGATGTAGAACCATATGCAGTGTAGATCTGTCACCGTAAACACCAAAGTGTGCGTGTCTTTTGGGCCTCCTTCGTATGTATATCTGGTATAGACTTATGATAGTAGATGTATACAATACGATGTAGAAATGTCACCATAAACAACAATGTGTGCATGTCTCATGGCCTTCCCCCCTACCACCCTTGCCAGTTCTTACATCAATTCAATCTGTCCTTTTATTGTTTCCATCTTTGTGTTCCGTTGTGTGTATGTGCAAATGTGTCTGTGTATCCTGATTCTTCAGCCTGCTTATATGAAATAAGTTGTATGTTATTGGAAACCATGGAAACTAAGAAGGACTTCAGCAATAGAAGTGGTTGAATATGGAAAAAGGGAAAGATAGATAGGTACTCAAATGAGAAGTAAGAAAGCAAAAAGTGGAAATGGTTGCTAAGATTGAAGAAGTGAAAGAAAATAGCCCCAAAGACAGGAAACCCTTCCCACCTCCCTTCCCCAGGATCCCTACCTTGTCGGTACATGAGTGAAAAGCTGGAGAATGTATGGTGTTAAATTGTCTCATATAGAATGGACATTCTCACCTTCACCCTTGAGGTCCCTGAAGAAAATCTTAGCAACACCCATGGAATGGCAAATGGTGAAGACTCAGCCATACTTGTCTGCGAGGGTCGTTTGAAAGGTGTGGTGTGTGTTTACTGTTAGTTACGCCTGTACCTACACTACCCATTTCTTTCAAAATCGATACAAACCCTCTCATCTACATTATATCTCATAAAATGTAAAAAATGTAGTCTGTATTAAGTATAAAATCATGTATCATATTATCACAGTCATTTAATTATTCATATAATGTCATATCTTCTGTTAATCTAATATCCTTCGCAGTTTTTTAGGACCTCTACACCCAGGTTTGCACAGAGAAACTGAAATAACCAAGGACAACACCATAAAATTTCCTAGTGGACACAACTCCTTACTCTCTAATCACTGAAGACAACTTCTTCCAAATATTTAGCAGGTACAATCCTCTAACAACGGAGGACGACTTCTTCCAAATACTTAGAGGACACAATTCTCAAACAACCAAGGACGACTCAGTCACATACCAAGAGCAATTTTGGGTGACGTTATCACAATTCCACACTGGTATGTTTCTCTATTAACCGTAAGCGGTGGATCCAACGGTCGTCACTCCACCTGTTAACACAGAATGTTAACGTCCCTCAGAGATATACAATTTAATGCTCTTAACATTGTATTTCCCATTTTCTGATCCAGTTGTTGGATCTACCAAAAATAATGTCTTGGGATATATTACCGTTTCTACTCAGTAAGGTCCCTCATATTTTTGGAAAAATTTGTGCATTTTGTTCTTTAGTGCTGAACTTAGAAGATGCTGTTTTATTAGAACCAGGTCATCCTTGTATTGAGGTTCAATAGCTTGGTCATTATGTTTACTTACTCATTGTTGTGCCCTTTCAACCAAATTCTTAGAAACTATTGCTTGATTCAGTTTGTAATCAACAGAAGGTTGTTCTGGCCAAGTAAAATATTTAATAAGAGGTTCTCCCACAAAGGGTTTGCCTATTACTTCCAAAACTGTTAATCCCATCGATAAATGTGGCAATTCATTTAAAATAAGCTCAAAGTCTTTAACTTTCGTTGCCCATGACGTATGTCTTTCATGGCAGTAGGTGCAGCATAATTTCCCAATTTCTTTCATAACCCTTTCACACAGATTGGAAGACAGATTATTGTTGGAGATTAACAGTTGACAAACATCTTCCCATGCTAAAATTCGTTAAATTCATTACTAACAAACTGTGGCCCATTGTCTGTAAGAAATCATATTGGTTTGCCTACTTCGAGAAAGTACTGTAGCGGACAGTGAATCACGAGTGGTGTATTTGCTTTCTTAATAGGATACAACTTAACATACTTCGACCAACACACTATGAGAACAAAAATGTATGATACTCCTCCCTTCCCTTTTGGAATTGGTCCAAACAAATCCGCTGCTGTAAGATCATGTAAGGCCTTAGGAATGATTGGATACATTTTGTATTTAACATGAGTGTTACTCTCTTTTACCCTCTGACAAATTTCACAAGTCCTAATTAAAGATACTACCTGATGTCCTAATTTCTTAAAATAATAGATCTTATTCATATGAGCAATACATTTCTTTAATCCGAAGTGTCCACATCCAGCATGAACATACAACACAATCTCGTTCTCCATCACCTTCAGGACGCATAAATGCCAATGCTGTGATGTTATATTGTCCCTCCAAAACAAATTATTCCCTGTAACCTTCCATTTCTCTGCTTGATGAGGAAGTAAAGACTTCCTAACACACACAGCAAATATTTCTGTAAAGTAGTGATCATGATGGATATTGTTGGTTATTCTTTGAGCCATTTCTTGTACCCTGTTGTGTGAATATTCAGTTGTCATAAAATTAATTGCAAAAATTACACCGGGTCCTTCTGTACATTTTAATTCTGTCATATCTAAAGGTATCTTAGCCAATTCATCAGGTACAATATTCTCAGAACCTTTTACATACTGTATTTTAATGTCATATTCCTGTAGGAACAACATCTACCACATTAATCTACTATGTAATAACCAACTACTCATTAAAAAAGATAGAGCTTGGTGATCTGTATATACATGGATTTCTGACCCCATACTAGTGTTTGGAATTTTTGGATACTCCATACTATTGCTAATAGTTCCTTTTCTGTGGCTGTGTAGTTAAATTCATGTTTGCTAAGACTCTGTCTAGCAAAAGCTATAGATCTGTGATTTGTACTTTTCAGACCTGACTCTCCTTGGAAAAGTTCTGCTGCTGTACCATAGTCGGATGCATCTGTTGAAATTTTAAATGTCTCGCCCATAACTGGATGTTGTAATATGGGTGATTCTACTAGTGCTCTTTTTACATTTTCAAATGCATCATTGGCCTCTTGGTCCCAAATCCATGGTATTCCCTTTCTTAATAACCGTAAAAGTCTTGGGTCATTCAGCTCTTGACTTCATACACATCATCTATAGTATCTGGCCATTCCAATAAATCCCTTCAATTATCTTATGTTTCTAGGGCCTTTATACATTTCGGATCTGGTCTAACTCCCTGCACTCCTACAATATTCACTAAAAATTTAAGCTCTTGTCTCGCAAAGTGCAATTTTGACAATTTTACTGTAATACTTTTTTCTTTAAACCTTTTCAGTCTTTTATTCAAGGTCAGGCAATGCTTTTCCCAAGTAGATGAGATTACGAGTATATGATCTACATATATTATTAAATCCTTTAACAATTCTCTTCCTAACACCTCATCCAGTGCATGTATAAACACAGATACTGAAATATTGAATCCGAACAGTAACACATTAAAATGATACGATTTCCCATCAAATAGAAATGCTGCATATATCTTTGATTCAGGATGTAATCTACTTTGCCTATATCCAGCAGTCAGGTCTATCGTGCTAAAATACTTTGCTTTCTCAAATTTGGACAATAATTCATTGATGTTAATTGGTCGGTCTCATTCTGTCCCTATATGATTATTCAAAGTACACGCGTCTAGCACTAAATGCACATCTCCTGTAGCATTTTTTACTACTACCAAGGCGTTATTCATTATGCTAGAGCTACGTTCTATTACATTATTGTCAATCATCTTGCCAATTTCTTCCTTAACTGCTTCTTTCAGACGTACCGGTATTCAATATGGCTTACAGAAAAATGGAGTACTATCTTTCATTTTAAATTTACATATATAATTGCTAACACTACCAGGAAGATCAGAAAATACTTCTTCATATTCCATTGGAATTTTATATAAATCTAGTTTTTGTTCACTGCTTAATATTGGCGATTCATTTACTTTGCTCTGTGTGTCAGTTCAATGTGACACATAACTTACCTTTTCAATCTCTGGTGACAATTGTGCTGTCGCTGTTAATCATAAACATTGATTCTCAGTTGTTTGTTTACCAATATAGCTGTCTGTTGCAAACAGTACACAAAAGACTCTCCTCGAAATTCAATATGACATTAAATTCTGATAGCCAATCTAGGCCAAACAACACATCCATACTGATATTTTCTACTACTAACACTGTCTGTTGAAATGGGATATTCCCAATATTGCAGTTCTCCTGGGTCTCATGTTTAACAATTTTGCTCTTCGTTCCAGTAATACCAACTATGTACACTCCTGTTACTGGTAATAGTGGTGAGTGATATTTAGTTCATAATGTGCTAAAGAAAGTGTTAGAAATAAGTGACACTTCAGTCCCGGAATCTATAAATGTGTTAACGTCTAAATCCTCCACTTTTCCTATTATTATTGGTTGAGGGTTAATGGTAGTTAAGCTCGGTTCTTCCAGTAACAACCATTTTTTGGTTGGTATTTTATGCATGAAATTAACATACTTATTCTGAACCAGGCCTCCTAATGTATTTCTATGGCCTGGGCCCCAGCCCTGGATCCAGACTGCACTAAATTTTCTTCATTATTGGTAATCACTGGTTGGTTACCGAAATGGGGTATTATGTTACCGCTTTGTACTCTATTACTGCTTGGTACAAATTCTTGCAATGTCAATTGGCCTATATTCGAAGGTAGATGCTTCTTTAGGTAATTATCATTACCATTACTCATATTACATTGGTGTACTCTAGCAAAATTAGCCTCATGTTTTCTAAAATTATTACTACTATTCCTATTATAAGTCTGATTTTCATTTTGGTGCATGATCTCCTTATGGTCCTGGTTCAAGGCATTGAGTACGTCCACAAAAGACAACAGTTCTTCTATGATTTTCCACCCACTACACAATATACCTTTCCTGGCGTATATGGATAAATGTCCTATTAAAATTTGAACTAACCCTTCTTCTTCCATGGGCTTATCTAAGTACTTTGCACATGTTAAATGTCAGTCAAAATAGTTTCTCATCATACCCCACGTACTGTTATAATTCTTCGGGTCCCACAAATCAGATATTAAATTTTCCTGGGCACTAGCTGACCAATACTTCTCCTTAAACTTCTTCTGGAAATCTGCCCAAGACAAAAAGTTCTCGATGTTGACTGTACCCCACTCGGTGGCTTCTCCTAAAAGGTACCCTACTACAAACTCAAAGTTTTTTGAATCTTCCCAGGTCTTCAGTAAGGCTTGGTTAAACAGTTTCAGAAAGTGAGTAGGATGTGCTTCCCTGCCTGGCTTAAACTTTGGAAATTGCCAGGATAGTCCAGAATTTGCCCTTCATTGTAGGTCGGTCATTACTTCACTGGTCAATACCATGTTAGGAGAAGTCATCTTTCTGTCTATATTACCCTGGATGAGTTTGAATTCTTTCCATGAACTATCTATGCCTCTCTTAGTATCATTAAGTTCTGAAGCTAAATTTTGAGAAACGTTGTCGGAGGTTACACTTGCGGCCACTTTTCAGTCAATTATTTCCTCTACCTGTTCCTCCAGATTACTCATATTTATTAAGTCTGAAGTGACTAATTTCTCCTTAAAGTCACGTTCCACATTATCTACTCGGGTACTAACACATGCAATTTGCGACTGGACAAGAGGTATTAATTTATCCTGTTTTTCCACATTTTCTTTTAAGGTATGCAACCTCTGTGTACAGCATCACATGTAACATTGCATACACTTTGGCTTACTTGAAATGTTTAGATGATCCTCTTCACTGGGTAGTTGGCTACATCAATTTCCACAACTTTCTTCTCCAAAGAACTAATGCTGGTAAGAGGAACTTAAACGACTCTCTCTCTCTCTCTCTCTCTCTCTCTCTCTCTCCAAAATTCTCGAAGCACTACAAGGTGTGGGCGAAGAACTGATAGACTACCAGTCTTGCAGCCGGGCCATAACGTATGTGACCCTACTCCACTGGCTGCAGAAGGTTGGTCACAGGTGGCCAAGCATGTCGCAAATAAGGAGGATGCATGTAATTGGGCCACCTGATGGTCAGCCTACACTACCTGCCACTAACCACGAACCTGGTTAGGGGAGAGCAGAGGTGCCCTCATCCCAAAGGTCACATTGGAGCAGCCTAGTACAAGGAATTATAAATGCATGCAAGGCAAAATCCATATGATTACTGGAGTGAGAGTCACACTTTTTTTCAGTTAATGCCAGGTTACAGATGTCAGTCATGATAAAAATCTGAAAAAACGAAAACCACAAGATATCTAAAAGATTTCAGAAAAAATAAGTTAGTTTGTCGCAACAACACATTACAAGACAGAAAAATAAGGTAGATGAGCTTTGTGTACATTTAGAAGATTTACGGAAGAGAGAGTTGTTCTATGCATGACTGAACATTATGTAACAACATGGACAGACAAGTTAAATATAGCTTCTTAAAGGCTAGAACAAAGGCTAGAACCATTTTCATGTCTAGTCAATAAGGAGTAAAGGGAGTAGCTACACATAATGTATGTAAAAGCTTAACACAGAATCAAAAACGGTGAAGTAAGTTTTGTATTGGTTGAAACATAGAATCACCTTCTCATGATTGTTTCAGAATAATAAACCTTTCATAGATGTAACAGTCTAGAGATTGCAATATCATAATTGATATTTTCATAGTGGAATCATTTAGCACCATACAGACCTACAACATGCCTGTACAAAACAGACAGGCTTAATAATGATACCAGGATATAATGTTTTGCAGCAGCAGTAGTAGTTGTCACCATTTGGTCCCCAGTGTTGGATAAAGGATACTTCCAGCCTTCTCCATGCATCATGATCTTCATCTATACAAAATCACACTGCTCCTGCAAGTTTTCTAATGCCCATCCACCTTCTATTGAGTGGTTGACATAGTCTTTGGTAATTTCTTGAAATACAGCCAAGAACTATGTTCATCCACTTAACAATGATTTGTCTGACTACATGTCATACCACCTCCATTTAATCTTTGTTAGTTGTAATTACGTATTTCACTCAAGTCTTTTCACCGACCCACTTGTTTGTTTCCTTGTCTCTCCTGGTAGTTCCCAATATGCATCCTCCATTACTCATTGAACAACCAGTAATTTAAGAATGCTTTTAACATTACAAGTCCACGTTTACAATATTGTACAATTTGTACATAAGACCTGGAAAAGTCAGGTGTACATTTCTACCAGTAATTTTTACGATTTATTTGTTACAATTTTATTTTTTAAATGAAAGACTGTGTAATATTACAAGAACGTAATGGACATCACATTGTACTTTAACCTGTAAAGTGGGTTGTAATTTCTTTCTACAGTACTAAGAAATGCAATGGAACATTGTGGGAGCAAAGTAGGAATAAATACAGACCTGTATGTTACATGCCTGAAGGATACATGCATGATACATATACATAATTATAAAATGTAAGTGATTTTCTACTAACAAATTAGTTAATATTTATAAACTTTTACAAAAAAAAGTCATTTGCGGTGTAAAATTTTTGTTCGGAAAGAATTTTTTCTTAATTTATACGTGAAAACTTTTGGCATTTTTGTTCTTTTCATTCTGTCTGGTAAATTACTAAACATCCATATCCCAACATGTAGGGCACTTTTATGGTAACTAGTTGTTCATGTTTCCTAGTTTTCAATGTGTTCATTTAATATTAATGAACTGTTTTTGTTTAGTAGGTCTTAATGAATGATACAGCACTATAAATGTAAACAATGGCTGTGTCGTAAGCCCAAGTCTCTTGAAATGTTATCTTCATGGTTCATTACATCACAGTTTGCATATTATATGCATTGCCTTTTTTTGTGGTTTGAAGATATCTCTGCTGCACAGTGAATTACCCCTAAGTATGATGCCATACTGCTGGAGTGAAAGTAAGAATGATATATTTATATAAGAACTAATTTGGTGGCTACTTTGCTGAGTACCCTTAGAATATAACACACAGTTGATAGCTTATTTGTGATACAATTGACATGAGTGCCCCAGTTTAAAATTTCCTTCAAGCCATACACATAGAAACTCAACATGGTTCACATTGGATAGTTCTTGGTTGTTTAGGAGCATGCCAGGTGAGAAGCTGCGGCAGGTTGGGGCTTAATTTCTCATGTCTTTTCGTTGTTGTCACTCTGCAGGCTGCAAATTAAAATTCACCTACCTCATAACGGCATCTGATCAATGTCCCTTCACTCGGCAATGTAGATACTTACAAGATGATGTAAAAGCAATGTTGGTAAAAAACATCACCTAATATCTACAAATACTGAGACCATGCAACTCTAGTTATGAAAGAAAGTTCTGTAGAAATACTGTCATCCTTTATCAGGCAATAAGAAAATGGATTGGCTTCTGGAAAATAATGTCCAAAATTTCCACATAATAAAGTTTATTTTGTCCTTGATAGCAAAAGAAAATGTACTATTCAGTCCACATTTGAACTATTGGTTGTTTCCTTCCAGCTGATGATTCATACACACATTTCACATGCACAGCAGCCAGAAATCTGTCCAAACCTGACCCAAATTAAACAACGTTTTCACAGTCATATATTTCACAACTAATATGGATTATTACATTCGGTCCTTCTTGTGGATTCCTAAAAAAGAAGCTGCTTGCCAAAAATGCTCAGTAGTTGAATACTGAAACATGCCACCCAGATTCTTTAAAGGCCAACATTTCACATGCAAATATCTGTCCAACAGATTTAGTCAAAACCTCTGATATTTCGCCAAGCAGTCCTCAACAACAACTGCTATCAACTTAGCTCACCAGTAACTCAAACACTAAGTAATTCTTCATATTACACATTATTTCTACTGGCACTAGTAACGTGATCATCCGTGTTCAATGCTAGCAAGCGACCTCCTTCTTCCAGCCTCACTCCCAGTATAACTACCAGGTAATGAGCGGGAACCCTCTCAATTCTGATTGGCTGGCCATACTGACTGCCAATCAGAATACTCGCTTGTGATCATACTTGCGCCAAAACTGGTCTGCACCAATCCTTATACACAGACACATTTGCATCAATCTGACATACAAATATTATAATAATGTTTAATAAACGAAAATGAAAAGACAAAAATTCTGGAAATGTTCTTTAGATACAGATTTTACTCCAGCTGACTTTCAGGCTGCTCTGTTACGACAGCAATCACACCTAGACATGCATCATCAGCAAAGTGGGTAAATCCCCTAGGATCATTTTCTCACGACAGGCTTGTGTAACTCTTGCACATTACTTAAGACGGTATATAATGCAATATTGAAATTTGACGAATGTCCCACATACACACTCTCATTTACTCACAGGCTCACATAACACATAATAAAATAAATATTGATTTTAATAGTACTTTCTGAAGTTACTCTATATTTCATACTACGAAGATTGTAAGGTATTTGAAATTTTTAAATTAAATTTTAGTTAAATAATTCTATACCCTGATAATTCAGTTGATTATTTTAACTGATAACCAAAAACAAGTCATAAATTTTCCCAGGTGAATTTCCTTTCTTAAGTGCAGTTTTTCTAACTTTAAAGTAAATTTTTCTATCTCTGAAAATATGTCCACTAGATAGCTGAGATTTTCACACCACCTTTCTATTAATAACAAAGTGCAGTATACAAATTTTGAAAGCAATCACACAAAAACTACTATCCTTTATTTAGATTCTTATAGGTGGTGAATGCACGCATTCAGTAAGAGACAATGAGTAGCTTTCCCATGGCAGGCAGTGACAGATGCACATGTGTCTCTCAGGTAGGCTGCTAGATGACAGCCCCCAAAGTTACATACAGCAGGCTATCCTAAAGCAAACGTTCTCTCGGAACAACTTGCAATGCTACAAGGCTAAAACCAATGTGAGTTGTTTTTTCATATACTTAGAATGAGATTGTTCTCACTGAACAATTCACTCAGTGATGACATAAGTGGTTTAATCTTTTGGTCGCGGTCACCTTTGTCTGTATCTGTTACCAGAGTACCTGTGTCATCAGCAAATAGTTTTGTGTGCCCTAAAGCAAACTTTGTGTTTATGTCATCAATATACTGTATAACAGAAACAGTACCAACACCAGGACTGAGCCTTGTGGTACACCATGTCTAACAGTCACTACCTCAGAGGAGTGCACAGCACACTGATGAAAATTAGTATTCTTTTTTCAAATTTGATTTCAACTTCTTTGTCCGCTGTTTGATAGATGTGACTCTAACCATTGAGTTGCAGTTCCTCTTACAGCTTCATTAGCTAACTTTCTGAAGAGTATGTATTGTGTGGCCAGTAACATGAACAGCTTTAGACAGATTTAAAAAAAGCACATAGTAATTTCTTTACTATCTCATGATTTAAGATTGTGTTGAGGTGCTCATATACAGCTGTGGCTGTTGTTTTTGCCTTTCTAAATTCATGCTGATGCTGCAGTATTAAAGATAATCTGTTAACAAAACTTTCTAGTCAGGTGTAAAACAATTTCTCAAACATTTTTGAAAATGTGCTGAGTTGTGCTACAGGTTTGTAATTAGCTACATCATTTTCAGGTCCTTTTCTGTGGAATGGGTTAACTTAAGCAACCTAATGTTGTTAGGGAAAAATCAGTTACTAAAGGACGCATCAATTATGTGAGTTAGTGGTTCTACAATGTATTCCCCATATTTCTTTAAAATTAAATCTGGTATATTGTTACTGCCCCTGGAGTATATACTCTGTAGTGCTTTTTATAGCTGTGAGCACTTCAGTGTCAGAAGCTTTGTGTGGAATCATTGATGCTTTTATGGCTTCCACATTTGTTGGATGTTGAGTACTGGCTCTATGGCAGTTCATCATCATCAGGTTTCCAACTATTTTGCTAAAATAGTCATTAAAAGCATTTACTATTTTTTCTGGTCCTGATGTCAACTCATCATTTAGATTTAGAATTTTTTTGTAGCATGTTGCATGTTTGTTTCATTTTTCACAACTTTCCAAAAGTCTTTCATTTTATTGTTAGATTATTTTATTACTTTATGATTACAGAATTTTTTGCTTGTTTAATTACTTTTTTGTTGGCGGCACAGTAAACTTACAGTATGTTCTAAGCTTATCATCAACTTCCTAGTTTTTCATGTGGTTCTTCAGGTAGTGCTTCTTTGGGCCAGAGATTTTTATCCCTATTGTCACCCATGAATTTGTACATTTATTTCCAATTATCCTTGACTTCAATGGAAATTCAGTAAGCAGATATTGGAAAAATGTTTTATGAAAGGAATTAAACATACTCTCAACATACTTGTCTTCTCTCTCTAACCAGTTCTCAGTGCTTAAAAGATGATTAAAAAGCCCTATATTTTCATCATTCAATTGCCTTTGTCTTGCAGTTTTTACAGGACATTGCATTTTGCTGTTTAAACTCAGTGTTAGCATCTGGACTTCATGGTCACTGTAATTTTGTTAATGATTTCAGCTGAGTAGTGCTGCTTATCTACATTTATGAAAATCTGATCAAGAGCCAATTTTGAAATTTTTGTCATCCAGTTACCCTCAACTGCTCTAAAATCAATATTTGTCAACTGTTTCTATAACTTCATTGTTAATTTTAATATTTTCTTCTTATACATCATTTTAGTGTATAATTGACTTCCAAATCACTTTCAAACTCATTTCTTTCAAGCCTACTTTCAACCTTGCATTAGTAAATTCATCCATTAGGTTAATGTTACCAGCACCAGAGGCACACATACTATGTCACTGGAAAAATGTAGGTCCTTAAGGTACATCCCATTGCCAAATTCTTTTTCCCAAATTAACAACATAAAAGGTGGCAAAGGAATAACCAGAGAAGAAAAGCAAAATTGTAGAAGTACGTATGACTAAAAGAAATTCTGGTTCCCCATACAATAAAATTAATGAAAAAAGAAGAAGAAGAAGAAGAAGCACTATATGAACACCAAGAGCTCAAACAGCACAACAGCATTAAGCAAAGAATAGGATTTAATGAACGTACAGAATAACTATACAAAAGAATTAAAGTTGCAGACATTAAAGAGTGGTAACAAGATTAGAAAAACCTGTTTCTAGAGCACTGATTACACCGGTGACGGGATACTGTAAATTAGGAGTCTGCAGGTTTATGTCAATACAAGTAAAATGGTTTTGTCATGCACTCTGTCTAAAGATGACATAGACTGCAGATTTAGATACATTCCTGCATCCTTCTGCGGTGCCTGAAGATGGTAGCCATTTGACTCAGAAATGAAACTCCATGTAAATTTGAAATCAATTAAGACAGTCAATGGGGAAAATAAAGAAAAAGTGAGGAATATAATATTTATTTTTCTCCATGAACTCTATCAGCCGACATTCCCAATACCTTCCATCACCATCGAAGCTACAATATACTGTCTATCTTCATAAAACAGTGTCTGTCTCTGCACAGTACCTAATACTTTTGACTACAGAGAGTCAACAACACGCAACAGTTGCTGTGATGAGTTTTTGGATCTAAAGATGGCCTAAGGGCTGAAACCTATCATTGAAAACAAATAAATTTGTGTTCTGGACTGAATTATTCAGGCAATTAGAATACACAGATCACTGTGGTGTCCCGAAAGCATGGTGCCATCTTACAGTACTCTGACCAGGTGTACTTTGACACACCATTTTGTTTGCAGTGTTGGTTGGTGAGTGGCCAATCTAAATTTGTTCTGCATAAAGTGAGCCTTGAGGGTACTACCAGAGGTACTGTGCCATGGAGAGTTCAATGTGTATCAAGACTGCAGACACATACCAGCAAATAACAAAAAATTAGGTAGCTATCTTTACGTTTTCAAGTTGATGATTAAATCATTGTGACTTCTCCTTGTATTGATAAACTAAAGTATTACCTACACTACATCTCATTCCCAGTTACTACCCATATATCATAGTACCTAAATATCTATGTTTCTGAAGCAGCTGAACAGTTTTAGCAGTATACACTTCTTCTGTACTCGTTTCTTCCAAGAGAGAAAATATGTGTTTCTCAAAATCCCATAGGTATGTCACGTCCCATGGTGGACCTACCCTGGTCTGATTCCCATCCTCAGATTACATTCCTTTACAATAGAACTTGTTTTCATCTAAAAGAGGGCTCTGAGCACTATGGGACTGAACTGCTGAGGTCATCAGGCCCCTAGAACTTAGAACTACTTAAACCTAACTAAGCTAAGGACATCACACACATCCATGCCCGAGGCAGGATTCGAACCTGCGACTGTAGCAGTCGCGCGACTCCAGGCTGTAGCACCTAGAACCGCTCGGCCACCCCGGCCGGCCATCTAAAAGACCTTTAGAGGAGACACTCGTGTGATTTGGAAATAGCATTGCCATCCTGATTACAGATGAAACAGATATCCAGCAACTATCCACTATCCGCCCTAATTTTACTATCTGGCCAGGTACTTGTTAGAAGGTCAATATTTCACAGGTACTGGACTTTCAATAAACTATGAAAAATTCATAAAATCAGCTTATTTAATTTATGTGTAAAATATTCTAAATACAAAGAAGAACACAAAACCTCCAAATCAAAACATTGTTTTCTATACATTTTAACAAAAAAATAAAGTAGTACTTGTACTGAACTAGAAGCAAATTATGGTGAATAGACACCAATTTCTCTTCTTTAAGAGGTAATAAGCAATTTCACTCACCTCCATAAACAAGACCAGCTTCATAATTCTTCAAGATAAATTCTGCTGCAAGGTGCTGAAAGAAAAGGCCTAGCAAACATTGCCAAATGCCAAGTACAGTACTAGGATTGCAACTGTGAACAAATCAAACCATCTTCAGGTGATAGCAAATTTCCCTCGCAATCACATTTCTTGATCATTGCACACGCTATTACTATATTCATTTGACATCTTAGCACAATAACAAAAGTGCTTTGAGCTCCGTGAGTCACTGTCGACTCAGTCTCCTCTCCTCTTAACAGACATTGGAGATGAACTGCTGCTGGAAATTTCCAATAGCATCTTCTGTCAAACTTTTTCAGTTTCAACAATCCCCAGATAGTCTATCTTGAAACCCAGGTCTCAGAAGATTGCAATCAAGTAATCTAGATCATTTAATAAGCTGAGATGACTTTCTAATGCAGCTTTCAACAAGGATCTGATGTCTGGTAGGCCAGGGGTCCTTTCTGCCTTCTCGTCCTTATCTAAAAACTTATTCAGTGTCACAATGTGTGGTATTACTTCAGATATGCAAGAGAGATCAGAACTTATTTTTGTACTTTCTTCAAAGGGCTTTGGAAATTTAACACACTTCTCCATCAAAAATGACTGATGTGATATCAAATAAGTAAGTGTATTATGATCAGACACATACAACAACAAAGCTGGTATCTTAAACCAGCTGATGCTCCAGCAACTTTAGCTCCTTTTGAGTCACCAACAGTTTTTCTTGAGTTAAGCTCGAATTATTCAAGTGTGTTGCCAGAACCCTTCCAGTAGCAATCATTTCTGGCACTTCAGGCTGGACTCAGTTACAGCCTTCTGTAGCGAATGGATAAAACAGCTAGCAAAATTATATTCAGCCACTTGAAAATCTTCCACCATGTTAGTGCCACCGTTGTGAATGAGTACACGTATGTGGACTTGCTTGACTTGACTTAGCTCCTGTCATTCCATCTGGAACATAGGGCCATAAAGAAATTCCTCCACCTGATATGTCTCTTCACTTCACTCCTGGTTTTCCCTTCCTCTGCAGCTTCTCTCTCGATCGTCCTTTTCCAGGTCTGTTTGGGACGAGCATGTTTTCTAAATCCTTGAGGGTTCCAGTCTGACGCCACCCTTTCAACAGCTCCATCTGGTTTACTCAATGTATGCCCAATCTAGATCCATTTTCTTTCCTTGATTTGTATATTGATTGGTTGCTGATTTGGTTCCCTCCTAAGATCTTCATTTGACATTATATCTGGCCATCTCACATTTAAAATATGTTGGAGACAGCAGTTGATAAAACCTTGGAGTTGGTTTTTGATGTGGTTAGTCACCTTCCAAGTTTCGCAACCATACAACACAACAGTCTTCACATTACTATTGAAAAGTCGGAGTTTGGTCTTCTTTGAGATGTTCCTATTTCTCCAAACAGGGTACAGTTGTAAAAATGCACCATTTGCTTTGCGGATGCGACTACAGACATCCTCCTCAGCGCCTCCTGTAGTCATGACTATACTTCCGAGATAAAGGAAAAATTGGACCTGTTCTATGTCCTCTCCATTAATGGCCAGCCTATTCATTATAGTTGAATTTATCCACATTTCTTTCATTTTGCGAACATTTATCTTGAGGCCTGCAACTTCTGTCTCTCGCTGTAACCTTGCCAGTTTCTCTTCAATGTCTTGATATCATTGTGCCATTAAGCACATGTCGTCTGCAAAATCTAGATCTTCAAGTCTATCTCGCATTCCCCATTGCACCCCTCTCTTCCATCCCCTACCACTCCCTTCATCACATGGTCCAACACCAAAAGAAATAGTGTTGGTGAAAGAATACACCCTTGTCGTACTCCCAAATTAACTTGGAAAGGCTCTGTTAGTTCTCCATTATGTAGTCCTTGGCATTTAGAGTCTTCATACATTTCCTTGATGTTGTTAGTAATCTTTGTTGGAATGCCATATTTTGCAAGTGTATCCCACATGACTCTTCGATTGACAGAGTTGAAAGCCTTTTCAAAGTCAATGAAGATAAGGTAGAGGATGTGTTGCCACTCTGCACTTTGTTCCAGAATAATTCTGAGAGTATTGAAAGGTCCACGCAGCTTCGATGTTTTCTAAAACCCAGCTGCTCTCTCCTCAGTGGTGCTTCCACAAAATCCTCAATGTGGTTTAAAATTATCCTCGAAGGTACCTTACTCGGTACTGACAATAGAATAATACCCCACCAGTTGTTGCAGTTAGTAACATCTCCTTTTTTGGGTATTTTCATGATAATATCTCGTTTCCAATCTGTTGGCAGTTTCTACTCTCTCCATATCTTCTCTAAGAGGATGTACAATAACTCGACAGTGGTGTCCATTTCTGTTTTCAGCAACCCAGATGTTATATTATCTGGTCCTGGTGCCTTCCTATTCTTGATCTGCTTCAGCACTATCCAAATTTCTGCTTTCATGGGTGCATTTCCACCAATCCTGGGACTAGGATCATTGTATTCCGTTTGTTCTTGTGCTTCTACCTCACAGCCGAGGTCTCTATTTAGAACTTTGTTAAAGTGTTCCTTCCACCCATCTGATTGTTCTTCATGTGTAGTTAGTATCTCCCCTTTCTTATTCCTCACTGGCCGGTTCGTCCAGAAGCTTTTCTTTGAGAGCATCTTAGTGATATCATATAGTTCTCTCACATCTCCCCTCTGCACTGCCTGTTCTGCTCTATCAGCCAGTTGGTCTATCCATCTTCTGTGGTCCCTTCTCACACTCCTTTTCACTTCCTTAACTGCTGCTCTATAATCAGCTTGTGCCTGTGCTTTTTGTTGCATGGTCCTGTGCTTGTTTACTCTTCCCTTGTCCTCCTTTCTATGGGTGATCTTCCTCCAGGTATGTTTGGACATCCAATCTCTCCACAGGTGATTTTTAAAGCCATGTTGTCTCTCACTCGCTTGCACAAAAGTATTCTGAACTTCTGTTCACATTTCCTCAATGTCTTTATCCTTAGTCATTTCCAGTTCCAGCACCTGGAATCTATTCTCAAATTCCAGCTGGAACCCCTCAGCTATCTGTGGATCTTTAAGTTTACCTACATCAAATCTTCTATTCCTTGGCTCAAATTTCTTTCTGGAAGCCACAATCTTCATTTGGAAACTGGCAGTAACATGATAGTGGTCGCTACTTGCGTCTGCTCCTCTTCTGTTCTGCACATCTTCCAGGTTCCTCCTGAACTACCTGGACACTGTGATGTGGTCAATTTGCTTTTCTGTAACATGATCTGGGAATACCAATGTTATCTTACGACATCTCCGATGAGGAAACAAGTTCCCTCTTATTACAAGGTCATGGCTTGTGCAGAAGTCACTAAATCTTTCCCCCATTATCATTCATTTCACCCAAACCATGTACCCCCATTATCTGTTCCAAGAATCATTGTTATCTACCACCTTGACATTTATGTCTCCCATATCAATGAGGATCTCTTTCTTGCTCATTTCCTTACAGTCTTTCATATTAGGTACTAGAACTACTCCTCCTTCTCAATCTCTGTGTGTCTGTGGGGCATAGCACTGGATGAGCATCACGTTTCGAACCTTCATCTTAAATCTGGCAGTCGTGATCCTACTGGACACAGGTCTCCATTCTAGAAGGCTCTTCTTTGCTGCCTTGGTCAACAATAGCCCATCTCCATCCCAGCGTTCCTCTTCCTCTTCACATCCTGAGTATAAAAATGCAGTACCATCCGATGTCTGCATTTCATCAAACTCTGACCACCTTACTTAACTCAAGCCCCGGATACCAAGCTTCTAGTTATCCATTTCCCTGATCTCGCCCTCAAGGTTTTTATATTCCAAAAGCTGATTTTCCTTTTCATGTTAAAGGTTGTCACCAGTTTACCCATCTGGTTTTGCATTCTCATCTCAGTTTCAGTAATCAGGTTATTTAAGAAGGGCTGGTGATTGGCCCACCACTTCTGATTGCCTTGGTGGGGCTGCCACCTTATCGCCCAGGTACTGACGATTTACCAGATGTTCAACATATGGGCTTGGCATTTCCTCCGCACCCCTATATGTGGTTTAACCACCAGCATCGAATAAGTGGGGAGGAAATGGAAAGGAAAAGAAAAACGATGGGCTAGGGATAGGAAAAGGATAGGAGACAGGTTTTGATAGGTCGTTGTGGGACACACTTGGTCTGGCTCCTCCCCTTCAGCCTGTCTGGCAAGGGTGACCCTGCTGGTAGCTACACTAGCACTGGCATAGCCCTCCAGATCCAGAGCATGTAAACCTCCTTGCCTGCACGGACAGTGCTACATTAAGGCAGTGTCCCCTGAGGAGGACATGAATGTTGCTTCAGTCAATATCCCAGCAATCTGTGGTAGTATTACATTCCCGTGCTATATTTTCTACACTGTGAGCACCTAGATAAGGCTTCATGGTAAGGACTCAGTGTCTCAGCTGAAATTCAGGAGGCAACAAATGGGCTCTGAAACTTGAGAACCTGGTGTTGTTATGCAAACAGGTCCAGATATCAGAAGTCACAGAAAACATGACAGCAACTAAAATGTTTGTTTTGATTTTTTCCTAAATTCTGTTGTATATATCACGAACAATTTTTTGGGAAATGTTATTGGGGGGTAAGGCTTGATCTAGGAGTCTTGTAAATTCAATCCTTTCTACAATAGTTAAACAATTCCAACATAATCAATTCCTTTTCTGTTGATGGTGAAGATAAACTTGTACCAGAGATGTCTAAAGATGATGTAGGCAAGGCTAAGGTTGTATCTTTATTAATTATTTGCAATTTTTCTGTGTGTTTCATTTTCAAATGATTTTTCATAGCTGAAGGACCTACTAAAATAGTTCACTGGGTTTAAGTAAGGTTGGGTATTTTCTATTAGTACAAATGGTTTTTATAACTACATTTCACAAAACATGTGCACACACCAAACAAGTTTAATTAAACTGAGAATTCGATAAATGGATGACTTATCATGATATTAATTATCATGTCCATGAACTAGCAACTTGTTGATCAGTGTAATAAAACAAATCAAAACAAAAGAATAAAAGACAAGCTAAGCCTTTGGTACTTACCTACTTTCCTTCTCTCTCACAGTAAATTTAAAATTGGCATAACATATAAACAGCAAACTTACTATTGTCACTGTTTATATCAATATATTCACAAATACCATTTTTGTAATTTATCTTGCTATTAACAAATTAGTTTTGGTAGTAACATCAAATAACAAGTGAAAGTGATCGCAATTTGCAACAAATCAAATAGTCTAATCAATCGATCAATACGTTATTCACTTGCTTCAATTATGAATGATGATGCCCAAATTTACCCATATCTGCCTGATCATTTATGCTTGATCTCTGCAGGCTTGCTCAGACCTACAAGTTACAACATGCTATGTGGCAATGTTAGGGCAAATATCCATTAGCCAAATAACTGGCTATCAACTCATGGGATGGGCAGACATTCAGTATCCAGCCAAAGAGCTATCTGCTTCATCTGTAGTCATGATACCCAGGAGGAGAGAATCCACTCTTCTCCTGTTTACATCATGCATCTCAATAGGAACACAGGGTCAATCATGTTATAAAGTAAGGAACTCCATGTTTGGTACTGCATTAGCTATAGTCCACCTTGTCCTCTGTTGCAGTGCCTGAACTGTCGTGGATATGCTCAGGTGTGACCATGTTTGCACGATTGTGCCTCATAGTACAGAGCTATGTGAGCTATCTGCAGGCCATGGAGGCATTTCCCACTTGTGTGCGACAGACGGGTACTGCTGTTGGCAATGTAGCAGCAGGTGCCCTTGTCGTTGTTGGACCATACATAGTGTACCTGGTAAGTATGTCATCAGTTCTGCTGGTTTACGTCAATTCTCTTTTTACCCTTGTAACAGATCAAAGATGTACCAATTTCTTGCATAATTCGTAATAGAACATATACTAACTTGCCTGACTTACAGACACTTTTCTAGCAGCACACTCTTTTGTTTTAATGATGGGCTTGCTGATATATAACTGCTCAAAAGCTGCTACAAATCACAAAATTCATCAGAGTTGGGTCTAAGATGTGCAGTCTTACTCATTGGTATCGTAGGTGTGCTCAACACAATTTATGTCAAGTTACATGGAGGACCACACAAGCACCTTCGTATATGTAGAGTATTCCTCAAACCATGTTGAGACAGTATGGAACCAAGAAGGTATCTGTTGGTTGTGACTGACCACTGACCACTGACCACTGACCACTGGGTTCTTGTAACGTACACCTGTGAACAACAGTAGCAGACATGTCACAGCTCATAATGCAGTGCATGGTAACATCCCTCACATGACAATACCTCCATCACAACATTCCTGAAGGATGTCTTTTTAGCAATCAGTATTTAGTTTTTGATGTACATCTACACTGCTGTTAAGTCTGCATTAATGCATACTATGATTTCCCAGTTAAGACAATCTTCCCTTGCTTCACGCATCAAATGGTGGCATTCCTGCAATAATTCTAATCTCTGTGTCATAAGAGATGTTGTGAGCAAAGGTACACAATTGAAACAGTAACTTCTCTAGTGAGGTATTAATTCAGAGTGGTATGGCTGTTAACCAGGTTGTTTTTTTTTCTTCTTTATTTTTTTTATGACATGTGAATTACTGTGAAACAACAAAAACAGAGTGTATGTAGGCAGCTGCACTTACATCAAACTATGCATATGGTAGTTATATAATAAAATGATGTATTATTCACACTGTACTTCAGCACATATCAAAACCTTAAAAGATCTGACATGTATATGTAGTTACCATTATGTCCATATGTTGCATATTTAATGGAAAGTATGCATGTACATTAACCGAAAATGAGATTGTGTACATAATAGAAAATGGCATAAAGAATACCTATTGTTATTACACTTTACATAAATCATATCAAACCACTACACAAGTTCACTGTACCATCGTACATGTGCAAGGCATGAAGTAAAACACAATTTCTCAGTACTCCACTTCATAATCTCAAATGGCCAAAATTTCAGATTTTTGTGCTACTGCCTGTGATTGCCTGTGTAGACCCTGGACATCAACGCATTGACTCTAGCAATGTTCCTCCCACCTATGCAAATGGAGATACGGCATACCCTTGATATAACAACAGAACCCTCACTCAAGTCACAGAGAAGACGGTCTGTCATATAATGAACAGATAAATCAGTTAGTCTGACAAAACAATAGAATAATTCCTTTGACATCAAGAAAAGAGAAATACTTCTTAGGAAGTGTTCTGTAAAGCAAAAGACTGCACCAATTATCATCAATGAGAAAAGCAACAAGGAGACAGTCAGCAATGATTCCTATTATCAAAAGTGCTTTTGCAACCTTCAGCTTCAGTTGTCTGCACTAATCTACTACACAAAAGTACAGCTGTCCTCTACCAGATGATTGGTTTTTACACCTCAGTCCTATTGGGCATGGTATGACCCCGTCTTCCTCTGGCATTTGATCTAACTTATTCAAGGAGTTTTAGGGGGACCTACAGCTGAATGTGGATTTTGAACACTAGTGTACTTTGGCTTTTTTACTTTAATAAATTATTTCCAAAGGTGAAAGAAGCAATAAGTGACAAAAAATCATAGTATTGACTGTGTAGTGAACCACAGATTTTTGGATCTGGAGTCTCACTCTTATTTACAAATGTCTACTACATAAATGAATACAAATGAACCATATATGAAGCTGTGAATTAACAGAATGAAGATCCTAATAAACTTAGGTGGTGATTTGCTGGCAGTAACAGAGATATTAATAAGACTGAGCCAAAATGAACTTTACACTCAACAAAAAAAATTGAAAAAGAACTAGGGCCACATGTAATTAGAAGTGCCGGGTACCCTTGAGTTTTTCAACATCATATTTTATCATGATCAACACTCAACAGCACATATCCACAGGTTCCCTGTGGGTCTCATTTGAGATTGTACAGTGATGCATTTTATTTTGACAATTAGGAGAGGAGTTGTTAATATAGTGGAGAAAACATAAGAACAGGTATCACATTTCCATCATTACAATTTAAACAAAATTAAACGTCTCCAGAGTGACAAACACACTCTAAAAATTATGTCAAATGCCTAAGAGCCATTTAATGCATGTTGTATTTAACGAATGATTTATCTTTCCAGAAACATGGTATACAGTCAACAGTACACAACTGTATCAATCTCTTAAGCATCCTGTTGTGACCAGATTGCCTATTCTTCTGTGAGCTGTAATAGCCACTCATGCATGTATTCCATTCTCCCTTCTCCTTAAAAGTGGTGTACTGACACTGTCCAGTCTCTGAACAAATGTTATAAGCCTTTAGCAAAAGTAATGAGAAGTAGTGTGGAAGCCACCTTGGAGCAACATGTCAACAATTGTAAGTCAATAGCCACCAGTATGGCAACATGTAGGTCACAATAACAGTCATACAGAAGGATTCTGAAGCCAGAATAGCCAAATACAGCAGTAAACTGTGCCACACAGGGTAACCTTGTAGCCAGTGGTGAAATGTCACCACACCAGGGCAAGTCTCTTGTAATGGCCAATATGATTAAATGCTGGGTTTTAGTAACACAAATGTGCACCAGAGGTGTATAAATAAGTCTGAATTTCAAGGCAACGGATCACTTCTTGTCACTGCAAAATCAGCAGCACTCCCACAACACCAGAGTTACATTGGGCAGCCGGACAAAAGGGATACCACCAGCAGCAGCCACGGGTTTGAAACTGGGCTGCACCTGCTGCCAGAACTAAGCCCTTCACCTGACTTGGTGCAACAGCCCCACCAACCTCCCATCTTTGCCTGTGGCCGCCAACGCTGAGTTCATCGTGGGACTACGCTGTCTGACTCCTGCCAGAGGGCAGTGAGTCATGCTCCATGCACAGCTGTATCCTTGTGCTTCTGCAGTGGTGTGAGGAGGGAGGGGACGTGGGGATCAACAACAATGCAGGAAGTTGTGTGCAGCTGACGTCAACAGCCGTAGCCTCTAAAGGCGGCCAGCCTCGCATGGGACTTCTGTCAGCAACTCAGGGCACTGGCTCAGCAGCCAGGGCAGAAGCCTCCACCCATACATCCTCAGAGAGAGGAGTGTTGCCTCACTAAATCATGTACTGAAGTCAGTAGAAACCATTCTTAACTGTCACTGGGTCCACCAGCCCATCAATCACCCCAACCCCTTTAAAGAAGCGTCAGGGGTCCCAACAGCACCACAATCAGCAGTGAAGGGTGTGCTATCACTGCAGCATGACATCCAAGCACCAGCCTACAGTGTCATCATTTGAGATGTCAGGATATTTTATTCTTGAGTGGTAATAGTCATGGGGGTCTACGTTTAGAGGGCATGATTACACGTGGGTTACCCTTATGATATCATGGGAATCAGCAGACATATCACAGTTTAAGGGAAATTCTAGAGACAACTGTTTAGTACCTGCACATTGTATGTATTGCAATTTGCTTGGACATTCTGCCCCTTGTGCTGGGTCTGTAGCAGTTGTTTGCTTTATGCATACTGGACACATAGCCAGGCAATGTAAACAGGCCTGGTGGCTCATGATTGGCCAGAAATAGGTTGGTAGAGCAGTCTGCGACTCCCTGTTCTATCTCTGTTATTAGTAGATTTTTGTTTTGTGTTGTTTTTAGGTATTATTATTGAGTTATAAAGATGAATAAGAAGGCAGCAGTGTCTAAATGGAAGACACAGGGTGTCTCCAGTGAGTAGGCTATAAAGTCATTGGTGAATCAAGTAGCTCAATTATGGGCAGTTAAAGTGGCTGCAGACAATAAATTAGCAGAGCAAATCAGGAAATAGGGGTGTTAAGGTCACAGGCTCTAGGAGTGGATATGGCAGTTGCTAACCTTGTCTCTCCCTTCTGTGGTAGGATGTCTGAGAATGTGTTGGCATTGTGGAGGATCTCTGGTCACCAACTAACAAAGGGGGCCAGTCTAACGAAAAAATGTTATTCATAGCAAGTTCACATTGAACAGGGGAGGCAAAGTCGTTTGCATGGTGTGCAGTGGCACTCTATAATGTGCAGACTTTTGACCAATTCAAGTAAGGGCTAGAGCAAAGTTATAGGAAGCAGAACAGTGTGCGGTTTTTCCATGAGCAGTTGAGAGCGGTTTCCAAGAGGCAAAATGAAGCAGATGAAGATTTCACAGGCAGGATTAGCAAATTAAATGTGCATGCTTTTCTGTGAAGTTTGAATCCAGATATGTCTAGGAGGCTGCACACTGGGGTGTTTAAGATCTCCATGCAGTGGTTAGGTTAGCATTGGAGAAAGAGGAAACATGTGGCTATAGGTATAATGGATCAGAGAAGCGTGTTTGCATCGAACATAACATTTTAACTGCAATCGTGCAGGTCTTATGCAAAAACAATGCTACCAACCACAGAGGGTAATAGAGATGGCATAGACTTGAGGTGGTTTAGTGGAAATAACAGTAGGGGTGGTATGGAGCAAAGGCAGTGATACAGGGGTAATCAGCGAGGTGGTCTGTGTGGTATGAACTGCCCATCAAACTCAAGGAATCCCAGAGTCACCAGAAGCACTTACCATTAAAGATGTATGCAGTAAAAACAAATTCAGAGATGGAATGTGCTATAGTACGCTTGATATATGGTAGGGAATACAAAGTTTTGTTAGACACAGAGAAGCATGTGTCAGTGGCCTCAAGAGTGATAGGAGGTAGGGTGCACTGAAACCCACCATGTTACAATTTGTGTGCAGTAGGAGGTAGTCACATATAGCCACTGGGATCAGTGGTGATCAATTTTCCATTTGAGGCAACCAAGTTTAAGCAGTGTGTGGAAGTGGTGTCTCATATGAGGGCTACCGCATGATCCTAAGGTTAGACTTTCTGCATCAGCTTCGTGCCATAACTGAACTTCAGTGACACAGAGTGGAACTTAGTGAGAAGGCATTCTAGCTAGGGGAAACTGTTGTCAATATTGATATACCACAAATAATGTCTATTATGTGCAACAAAACAGTTAAACTGTGAGAAATGACATTAAGGCTTCAAAAATGGTTCAAATGGCTCTGAGCACTATGGGACTTAACATCTGAAGTCATCAGTCCCCTAGAACTTAGAACTACTTAAACCTAACTAACCTAAGGACGTCACACACATCCATGCCCAAGGCAGGATTCGAACCTGCAACCGTAGCAGTCACGCGGTTCCAGACCGAAGCGCCTAGAACCGCTCGGCCACTGCGGCCGGCCATTAAGGCTTGATCTTCATGATCATGCATTGGGAGGCACCAGAAAATGGTTGTAGGTGGAAGTGGAGCCTGACTTACCAGTTGATACGTTTTGTGTAGTACCACCACTGGGAGATAATGGAATAATGGATACAGTGTGTTGCTTGGTGAAACATTATTGTATGCATACAAGAGAGGAATGTTGGCAAGGTTGTGCCCATCAATGTGGATAATTTTGGTGCTGAGGAGGTTAAGTTGTTGAAGGGAACATGATTGGCTGCACCAGATACTCCTGATGAGGAAGATTACCACGCATGGGGTATAGGCTATAAGAGGCTACAGGACACTGCCGTGACTGCACTTTGTGAGAAATGCGATCACTTAAAGGGAATGGTGGAGATGCAGATGTTGCTGTTGCTAGATTTTCATGATCTGTGTCCCCCCCCTAGGGCCACTGCTTGCTATGCCAGTAGTGCAACACAAAATTCCAACATGGAACGAAGCACCGGTGTATTGAAGGCCATGCAGAATACCATGATCACCGCAATCAGTTTTGGAGGAATTTATAGAGAGTAGTAGTTCTCACGGGGAGGGGGATTGTGATCGTGCTATGGATTGCTCAAAGAAGTATCGCTTTTGTCATAATTATCCTCATTTGAAAAGTAAGGCTATGAAGAATGCCTATCCAATTCCAAACATCACAGAAATGATAGATAACCTAGAGCAAAGCCAGAACTTCTCAGCATTGGACTTAAGGAGTGGGTACCAGCATTTAGACATGTCTCCAGAAGAGTACCAGCATTTAGACATGTCTCCAGAAGACAGACCAGACCTAAGTTCAGACTGGAACTTTCATTGCAAGGATAGGTTAGTGGCCAGTGGTGGTGACGTGTTTATTGCACTAAAAAATTCAATAAAATCTAGAAAGGTTATCACAGATTCTGAATGTGAATTAATCTAGGTGAAATTATCAAAGAATGGTCAAAAATGGTGATCAAATGCTTTTATAGACCACCTGGGTCTAGATCTGTAGTTGTAAAGCACTTTAGACAGAACTTGTAGAATATCATTAGTAATCTTCTTGATCATGCTGTTGTAATAGGGGGTGGCTTCAACTTGCCAGGTATAGATTTGGAGAGAGAGAGAGAGCTGTGTTAGAAAAGCACTACACAAAAAAGAGCACTTCATCTCTCATTCAAGAGAATTAAAAACCCAGCTGACAAACAAAAGCTGAATGAAGCAAAAATGAGCATAAGGAGACCAATGAGAGAAGTGCTCAATGATTTTGAAAGTAAGACATTCTCAACCAACCTGAGTAAAAACTCTAACAGATTTTGGTCATATGTAATAATCAGTAACAGGGTCAAAATCATCTATTCATTCTCTCAGCAACACACCAGCATCGAAACAGAAGATAACAGAGAGAAGGCTGAAATACTGAATTCAGTCTTCTGAAACTGTTTCACTGTGGAAGATCATAACACTGTCCTTCCTTTCAATTGTACGAATGTCAAAATGGCAGATATTGAGATAACTGATCATGGAATTGAAAAGCAGCTACAATCACTTAGTAGTGGAAAGGTGTCAGGACCAGATGAGATACCTATAAGATTCTATAAAGATTATGCGACAGAACTTGCTACACTTCTAGCAGTAATTTACCGTAGATTACTTGAGCAACGAAAGGTACCTAATGACTGGAAGAAACTGTAGATCATTCCCATTTTTAAGAAAGGCCGTAAGACAAATCCACACAATTAAAGACCTATATTGTTGACATCAATCTGTTGTAGAATTATGGAACATGTGTAATGCTCAAGAATTATTACTTTCTGGAAAATGAACATCTCCTCTATAAAAATCAACATCGATTTAGCTGATTTCACAGAGATCCTGCAAAACTCAACTAGCTCTGTTCCTCCATGAAATCCACAACGCAGTGGACAACAGTGCTCAGGTTGATGCTGTGTTCCTCGATTTCAGTAAATCATTTGACACTGTCCCGCATTTCTGAAAAGAATACAAGCATACAGAGTATCGGAGCAGACTTGTGATCAGATTCAAGGCTTCCTTGCAGACAGAACTCAACATGTCGCTCTTAACAAAACAAAATCAACAGATGTAAAGATAATATCTGGCGTACATCAGGCAAGTGAGATAGGGCCATTGCTGTTTAAAATATATATAAATGACCTAGTAGAAAGCGACAGACGCTCTTTAAGGCAATTCACAGATGACGCAGTTGTCTACAGCAAAGTAGCAACACCAGAAGATAGTAAGAATTTGCAGAACAACCTGCAGAGAATTGATGAATGGTGCAGGATCTGGCAGTTGATCCTGAATGTAAATAAATGTAACATATTGCACATACATACGAAAAGAAATCAACTACTGTATAGCTACACTATTGATGACAAACAACTGGAGACAGCATGTGCTGTAAAATATCTAGGCATAACTATCCAGAGCGACCTTAAGTAAAATGACCATATAAAACAGATAGGGGGAAAGGCAGATACCAGAGTCAGATTCATTGGAAGAATCTTAAGGAAATGTAACTCATCCATGAAAGAAGTGGCTGATAAGGTACTTGTTCGCCCGATTCTTGAATATTGTTCATTTGTTCATCTATCTGGGATCCCTATCAGGTAGGACTGATAGAGGAGACAGAGAAGATCCAACGAAGAGCGGTGTGTTTCATCATGGGATTGTTTAACTGGCAAGAGAGCTTTACAGACATGCTAAACAAACTCCACTGGCAGACATTACAAGAGAGGCATTGTGCAACAAAGAGAGATTTACTATTGAAATTTCGGGACAGCAATTTTCAGGAGGAGTCAGACAACATATTACTTCCCTCCACATACATCTTGCATATTGAGCAAGAAAATTTGGGAAATTAGAACCAATACAGAGGCTTACCGACACTCATTCTTGCCACACACAATTCGTGACTGGAACAGGGTTGGAGGGATCAGATAGTGATACTGAAAGTACCCTCCGCCACACACCATTAGGTGGCTTGCATAGTATAATGTAGGTGTAGATGCAGACCAGAAAGTGTTTTCTGTACCATAGGTACACTACCAATATAGAAGGATGCCTTCAGGTTGAAAACTGCACTGGCAAATTTCCAGCATTTACTGGACAGGGAGCTTAAAGGACTGAAACTGCATCATGTCCAGTGTATCTTGATGACATAATAGTCTTTTCAAGGGATATGCAGGAGCATAGATGTCTGAGGTGAGTATTCAAGAGATTAAGAGCAGCCTGTTTGACATTCAGCACAGAAAACTGTCACTTTGCACTCGAGGGTGTCAACTATTTGAGCCATATCATTATTAAGGATGGTGTAAGAACTGAACCTAGGTTAGCACAAGCAGTTTTCCGGTACCAGAAACAACCAAGGAGTTGCAGTCTTCTCAGGGGTTTGTGAGTTAATACAGGACATTTGTGAAGGGGTAACACTTACGCAATCATTGAAAAAGGGTGTCACATTTGTACACTCAGAGGAATATCGGGGGGGGGGGGGGGGGGGGGGGGGGGCAGCTGTTGGATTAAGAAAAGTGTTAATGTCACATCCAGTGTTGGTGTTTGAAAACCTCCAAAAGGTGCTCGTAATACCATGTGATGCCTCCAATCGTGCTCTTGGGTGTGTTCAAATCAGGAAATGGGTAGTCTGGAACACCCTACTGCCTTTACATTAAGACAGTTGATGGAGCAGAGAGGAATTACTCCATAACGAAGATAGAGATGCTTAGCTTAGTGTATAGAGTAACATGCTTCCAGTGTTGCCTGTATGATATAAAATTCAAGGAAGTGATGGACTATGCTGCTTTGAAGTGGTTACTAGGCTTGAAGGGCCCACCCAGTATACTGATGAGGTGGGCATTGAAATTCAGTGAATTTGAGTACGAAGTAATTCACAAACCTGGGAAGAAATGTGGTAATGTGGATTGATTGAGCAGGAAGATAGCGGTAATATAGGCACTAGGTCAGGACCTCTGAGAATGGCAAGTGCCAACAAAGAGTGTAAACACTATGGCAGGCAACAGTGGTTTAGCATGCATGTCGGATTATTATGCAAAGAAATGACATAAGGACCATGAGTGATGGTACCAGCCAATTTGAAGCTAGAAGTACAACATGAAATGCATGATCACTTCTTATCAGACCATGGGGAATGCAAGGTGACAGATGGGAGTGGGCCAGGAAAGTCCTGATGGAAGGGAAGGAGGAACAATGTTGATCAGAATGCCAGAAATTGTGTGGTTTGTGAACAGCAAGTGGATTCAAATCAGAAGCAGGTACTGTTACACAGACTGCCAGAAGGAATGGAACTGTTTAGTTTCATAGGCATGGACATGTTAGACCCATTCACCCAAACTTCAGCAGGTTGTCATTTTGTGCTGACCATAATGGACCCTTTTCATGGTTACACAGAGTTGGTGCCAATGCCAGACCAGCAGGCAGACATAGTTGTGCAGGCATTGGTAAATAAGTGAATACTGACATTCGGGAAGCCAGAGACAGTGTTTACAGACAAAGGTACGAACATCACATCAGACCTGATGAAAGAGTTTTGTCGGCTGCTACAAGTAAAAAAAAAACTGATAACTAGTCCGCTTCATCCACAAAATAATAAGAACAGAATGAGTTCATCAGACAATTGGAAAAATGCTTAGTTATTACATGAATGCACACAATTTAGACTGAGACAAGTATCTACCCTTCGTGGTTAGTGCGTACAACTCCAAACTGCCCACTAGCACAGAGTTGACAACATTTAATATGGTGTATGGGGAGAAGATGCAGTCACCGTGACATGATTTGGCCAGAAAGGGGACAGGAAGAAAGGGAGAGAGAGACTGGGAGTTTGCAAGAACAGTGTAGGAGGTGTGCAGAAAGGTCCAGCAAGGAAATACTAAGGTTTTAAAGAAGCAAGGGGAGGCAGTGAAGCAAGTGGGAACATTACCTCAGTATAAAAATGGTTCAAATGGCTCTGAGCACTATGGGACTTAACATCTGTGGTCATCAGTCCCCTAGAACTTAGAACTACTTAAACCTAACTAACCTAAGGACATCACACACATCCATGCCCATGGCAGGATTCGAACCTGCGACCGTAGCAGTTGCGCGGTTCTGGACTGAGCGCCTAGAACCGCTAGACCACCGTGGCTGGCCTACCTCAGTATAGAACAGGCCAGAGGGTGAGGCTGTCAAGCTCATATACTCTGAAGGGAAAAACTAAGAAGTTTTTAACAAGGCACCTGTCCACACACCTAATAACTGAAACTACATCACCAGTAAATGTGAAACTGCAGCTGCCGACAAGAACAACTGTGCACGTTGAGTGTCTATGACCATTCAAGGGTGAGCCACAGGCAATTCCACGAGAGGTATTAGTGATGGCAAGGAAAAAGGCAAAGAGGAGGAAATGGATGGATGAGCAACAGGAAAGAGGTTAAGATACCTCATGCTCAGTATGCACAGATGCTACAGAAGTAACTGGTATGTATTGTTATTGTGTGATTTTGGAATATTTTTCTTTTGTGAATAGTCTAGGACATTAACATAGGTTATATGTTTGTTTTAGGGCATGTTAAGACATGCTGTTCGAAGACAGTAGACTTCTGGATGGAGGAGAGCTGATATGTATCCCTATCCTCAGGTTACCATACAAGAGGAGTGGAAAAGAAAAATGCTAGTTTTGGCAGTGTTGTACCACTTTGCCAGGGGTGGAGTGCTGAGATAAGAAACAGAGCGAGCACAAGCCTAATGTTTGGGCTGCATATTTCACAAACCAAGGCGCCACTGTTACATAAGTACTAATGGGCTTCCTTCATTCCCACTGTAGTTCTGCAAATATGACAAGTCTAAGAACTGTGGTGCTGGAGTAGCTTCATACTCATTGACTCATCCTCTCTCACAAAAGCATGTAGGAGTGTAAAGCTAGTCGTGACTTATTGTTAATATGGAAGGCGAGTACACAATCTTGTGCGGTAAAGTAGCACTGACTGTTGGGATCATATGCCCTTTAATGAAGCTATGTCTAATGGGACTATGGTGGGTGTAAGAAGAAAACTAACTGATGCAAAGTACCCTATTGCAAATGTGTTCCATTAGCGAAGGAGCAATACCTGGAATAAGTTTCTCACTTCAGATGAAAAATATACGAATCTGATCCAAGGCAGACAAAATAGTTATATTCTTGTTTATTCCAACTTCACCATGAGAAAACAAACATGCTGCATCAAACAAAAACTGGGCTCAGTGCAATGTCACTGTCATATCCCTCTGACAAAAAAGTGTGCTATTTCTGTATTCATTTGCATTTAAAGGCTAACAGCAAGATGTGTAGCTTATCATTCAATTTTGTGATTTATTTCAATAATTTTATCACCATTGAGAGATTGCATTTCATCCTCATGTCATGTTTTGTGGTTCTGTTGTTACAGACTCGGTAATGACATGAATTTGTGTGTAGCGCATGCAGAATACCATATCCAGTAGATGCACATATGGCCGGGCATGCATGGGGAGAGCGATGATGGTGGGAGTTGTTGGCAGGCGCTGTAGGGAAAATGTCGAGTGCTGTAGGGAAAGTGCCATTCTAAACTGAAGCCTTGTACATATTAAGTGGAGCACCTATATGCCCACACTTGCATGGTGACCATTCAAAAAGATCTACCGTCCAAGTGATTCAGTTAGCATCTAAAAAGAATTCCACTGAAAATGCAACAAAAAATGTGATTTATTTTTGCCTGGCTTGTTAACCATTTGTAACTTAACAGAGAAACGCCACGAGTGGCGAATTTTGAGTAAAACCTACATTTATCTTCTAGCCATGTTAAAATTTGCTTCTTTTGCCAAAACATAGCAGAATTTACACAATGTCACCTCACCATCATGTTGTGCACATGCAATTACGAAAGAATTCCGAAACAGTGATTCATTGATTTTATTAAGTAAGGAACTGATGAAAAGTAAGGTCAATACATTATGAAAAAGCACATCCTCAGTACAAAATAAATGTGTAATGTCTTCACTTATGTTGTTCCAAACCCACAGAATTTCTTGTTTCACCAGCTATTGATGGCCTTGAAAATTACATTCTTCCATCTAAAAGGTCTGCAGTTAGCAGAATAGCACAATAGGTAATGAAATTTCACATAATAACCATATGGCAAAACACTCTCCTCTTTGTGTGCTATCATTTGCAAAATTCCATTTCAATATTTCAAACCATTTATGAAATATGAGAAAAGTTTTGTATATTTCATTCTGGCTTTATCACTGGCAGCAGCTATCACAAACGAGTGTGCTACATCGGATAAATTTTCTCGATATTGGTGACAGATAAAATCCCCCACCCAAGTCTAAGGCAAAATACAATATGGTAGCTTAATTTCATACGCAGCAATGTATTATTTAATATGCACAAAATGCAAAATCATAGCAACTCCTATTTTTTGTTGCAAAATATTTTGAATTTTGCATAGTGTCTTATTTCAGTGCAAATACCAAAATAACTATAACTATTAGCAACATGATGGCCATGTCATCATGAAGCTGACACATAAAGTCACAAATAACACAAAAATGACTTCTTTACCACATCGTTTCTGTAAAATCATTACAGAATGACTCGATTCTGTCATCACAGCATGTCACTGACCGGCCAAAAATGGTATTGGGCTCCCTTTCTCAACAAACAAATGAACTCACCCAGTGCTTTGGATGAAAATTGGTCACTGCGCATCGGTCACCATATCCTGCATGGACAATATACGTCAATGTAATAGAAACTCTCTGAATAGATATCAAATATTAAAATAAATTCACAATGGTCATCAAAAATGTTTTATCCATATAAATGTAATAAAAGAGCTAATCGATAAGTCGTTATTTTGGTATACAACTGCTTTTTTCAGTTAGGCAGGTTGGACATTTTGTGGTTTTCAACTTTCTCCTGAGAATGGCTATAAAGCTGATATCACAACTGTGTGAAATAAATTAATAGTTATTTATAGTTTAATGCCTGAAATTTCATTCAAAACAACTTCATATGTAGCGGGAATGCCACGAGTCTGGGGCTACTATTGCAAAATCATGTACTTACTCTCCTTTCTGAGTGAGATGAGCCCACTTGTACCCAACAACGGAATCAGGTGACAAGTGGGCTGTTGTGGAGACTCAAGAATTGAACCTATGGGCACACGGAGATAGTAAGTTCTGAGGTGACAGTACAGGACTCACTGGCAAGTTTAAAGCGAGTATACAGAGGTCATTTCTGACCTCTAGCGAAGTGGGACACTGCAAGATCATCAACTGGATGAAGGAGTTCACTTCTCCAGGCAAACAGACATGGTGTTATCCAGTCACAGAGAGTGGTTCAGCTTAGTGTTTATCGTATGGGAGTTGCAGAAAGAACTTAAGAGGATGGAGGAGGTATCTTCAGGGATACAACAGTTAGCAGTTAGTAATGGGAAACCAAGAGAGGTTAAAAGGAGCACAGGAAACTGATTGGGGCATAAACACGACTAAAGAATCAGATGCAGGTGTTGATTGGAGTGGTACTGCACAGATTCGGGAGAGTGAAGATGGGAGGGGGTGGGAGGGAGGGAGGAGAAGAGACACTGGTAGTAGACCACTGAAGACCATCTTCAGGACAGCAGATGCAAGGTAAGCTAACTGAATGAAACAGCAGAGGCCACAAGGGGGTTAGTGGCAACAAATAAAGTTAACTTGTGGAGTGGCAATTCATCTAGATTGTGGTCAACACATGCGTGCTTCCAAACATGACTAAGGAAGTCATGGATTAAGTCAGGGCCTCAGCAAACACTCTGAAACGGGATCTGAAAGTGGAACAAACACAGATGCAAGTACTAAATGCAAGACTAACAATGATGAAACTACTGCAGTCAATAGGGTATAGCACGTGAGATACATGAGAGGGTTCCGAATTTGCATGGAGCTGTCCATCAAGTGCCACATGGGCAGTGAAGTCCCATCTTGCTGTCACCAGAACAGTATCTGAAAGAGTTGAGGAAGGCTCAAGGAGAATTACTGCCAGAATTACAGCTAATAGGGGAGCCAGGCAGCCAGAACTGTCTGTTCTACCACCATAGTGCTACAGTGGATGTAACAGCTGATAGTGTGCGGTTGTACATATCAGCGAAGATGCTGGTGAAAGACAAGCATGTGGTGTTTAGGTGTTACATGATGCACACTTACCCAGTGAAGTAAAGGACAAGTGGCAAACTTGTGCAAGGGAGAGAAGAACGGCTGCTTCTGTTAGCAGAAGACAGGGATCGACACGTGGTGATAACCAAAGGTGAGATCCACAGATGTTGGAGTAGCATAGTCGCCATATGACAGACCCGTTAGATTACAATGAAAGGGAGCCAGTGCATCATGCCACTCTTCAGATTAAAATGGAGGGACAATGTTGCCAAAAATAGGTGATCAGGTTTGAACCATACTTCCAAAAGCCAGTTTACCTACGATATACTCAGTATATGATGACATAGTGATGGTTGCTTGTTGCTGTAAGTGAGGGAACCTCATGGAAGCAAGGTGTTTAGAACTGCAAAGTAGTGAATGGTTAATCAGTTGTACTATGTGTGTAATGCAGGGCCCATGTTTCATTTACTAGATACTGTAGCGGGGGTTACTCTGTTGGCTGTAATATGGCCACAGCAGTATTGACCAGATGAACCTCTATAGAAATGTTCTCCAAACAAAACCATACCTTCCATAACAACACTTGGGAACTGAGCGTGGATGATTCAAGTCGGATGATAGCAGCACAGGACGGGTGGATCACTGCACAGAAATAATTTGTGTACATACAACAGTGTCAGGATGGTATACATCTAGTAACCATGACCTTGAGTATTGCAATTCCTAGTGCAGTGATGACTCTTATTTTTCTCTGCCTAACTCATATGTACAGAGCTGTGCCACAGCCCTGCCAACCTCCCATACGTGCCTGCTACCATCGACACTGAGTTTCTAGCTGGAGTTGCCGCCACCATGCAAGCCTCTACCTGACTGCTGCCTGAGAGCAGCGAGTCACACTCTACTACAGCCATTTTCATTCGCCACTGCAGTGATCTGAGCAGTGTGAAGGGCCACGGGGGCTCCCAATGCTGAGGGATGCAGCATGCCACTGACGTCAATGACTGTGGCCTCTGAAGGTGGCCGGCCTCCCACGGATTTTCCATCAGCAATGCAGGGCACTGGCCCAGCAGCCAATGTGGAAGCTGCTGCCTTTAGGTTAGCACCAGCCAAGGACAACAGAGAGAGGCTTGTTTGCCTCACTACATTGTGTAGTGAAGTGAATACAGTCATTCTTTACTGTCACCAGTTTTCCACTCAACCCATCAGCCCACCACTCACCCTGACCCTTTCAGCTGCTTTCTTGAGAATTGTTTGGAATGTGCATAATAGTTTTCCCTCTTTAAACTAACTCCTTAATAATCTACACAATGATTAAAGCACACAAATTTCAATAAATTGTTGACAGATCACGAATGAAGATATGGGAAAAAATGTGTCAAATGCGATTAAAAATTTAACCAAAGAGCATGGGATGCAATATAATAAATGTGAAACACAGTTCCATTTAGAACACATTTGAAACATATAAAATGTGTTTCATATAACACAAGCAATGGCAATAAATTGTGTGTGTGTGTGTGTGTGTGTGTGTGTGTGTGTGGCAACACACAACAACACTGACATGTGCTGCCCTTAATGGTGGTGTGTAAGAGCTTTAGACTAAATAGATAAATTTTCCTTTGAAAGTTGTTCTAAGTACAACGTCACAAGGATGTGACCAGCAATGCACCTCCCAAATTGAGCTGCCCACTCCAGGTGCTGTAGTGTAAGCTGTCAAAGGAATTTGTCCACGAGATGAGCCCTGTTCAGAACAGTGTTATCTTTTGTATGTTTAACACATTATCTATTAAAGCAGTAACTTCATATCCTTCAACACCAAACATGTCATCTGTGCACCACAGATCCACGTGAATAGATGGTAGGTCTGTTTCCACTCAAAGGTATGCCACCTCACATGATAGCATGACCTGTCTGAAACTTCTGTGACACAAATGGTTGATAACAGGTTTTACTATCTTGACAAATGAAATCACATCTGTTGTCATTCTAAGATAAACAGGAACTCATCCATTAACACAATTATATGCAGTCCAGTGCAGATATTGTTGCTTTCATTACCAACACACACTCCTGCGTTGAGTGGTGGACAGTATCCACATGGCTGGTTCAACTGTGTGGACATATCCTCCTTAAAGCGTCTACCCGTAAAGCGTTCAACATCACCTTTCTAAATGTTGCAGCAAGAACAAGCCATTGTTCAAATGGGGCCCAGGTCACAATTCTTTTGAAATCATAACAGAAACATTGGTCAGCAACGAACAGCATATACCTCAGTTGATGCTGTGGCTAGAAACTGTTGTTCCAAGCTAATAACAGAGTTACTATCACCTGACCAACCGGTCACATCTGTCTGAATTTGACTTGCCTGCCACTTGCCAGTCATCCTCCATTGCAGTTGGTCTGGTAAGGTGATTTCGCCCATTGTTACCCCAGCGTGTTCTCTCACTCTCGTAGCACTAAATGTCCATCTACTCTCAAAATTCAGTTTTCTACTGCATACAGATGAGGCAAATGGACTGCAGTGCTGTTGATTTACAAGTGATAAATTTATTGGTACAGATGGCAACAACATTTCACAGATATTTCTTTAAGTTTTAACAAGTTGTTACTGTTTTCATGTTTATACATAATTTACGTGAACTTGTATACTTTTGAAACAAACATGAGACCTGAGGAAAGCAGCTTGACCAGATGGCCTGTAGTACCATCATAGTCACAAATTAAAGCCAACTCTTGCTAATATCTCACCAAATTAGTTTTTGACTTACCACACGACAAACTCCTAGGAACAGCCATAGAATCAAATACAGAGTCACAGCGTTATGGTGGAGCTGCATGAGAGAAAATATAATAAGACATTTAATTAGTCTTATCAGATGAAAATAGATGGAAGTGATTTATGGATGAGCACTAATTAAACCTAGTTTTGCGATATAGAATGCAAGTAACAAGAGTGTGGGCAAGTGTCAGTGTGGTGACCACAGGATGTCACTGCCAACGAAGGGCACAGTACTGTACCACTTCATCATCAGCTGTCAACAGGTACAGTCAGTTCCACATGAAAGTGTACACCATAATTTTAAATGTAGCGTCCACAGCAACATCTCTGGTGGTGGTCTTGCATCTGTAATAAGTGTGCTTTTGCACAGTGTATAGGTAAACAGTGTGAGAGTTGAATGTTTTGTTTTGTTGGTTGCAGTATAAAATGAGTGTAAAATATCTTAAGCATCACAAGACAATGTTCCTTGTAAATCATCCAAAGGGACCAAAGCTTTCACATGGATACTTGTTGCGAAGTTAGTCAAACAATATTTGTTGGAAACATGGATGATTTACCAGAGAGAGGACTAAGGTGTCAAGCTATAATCAATAACAGTGGTGATTGTATTCACTATTAGGTAATTGTGCAGTTAGTAATAACACGTATTTCCATGTAAACATATATTTATAACAGTGTCTTATTTCATACAGATAACAGTGTACAGTTTCTTGTGTAACTGACTGTATAAACGCAGTTTTACCTCCACAAGACCAGAGTTTAATGCAAAGTTGGTGCTTGTGAAAGAAGTAAACTAAAAACAGATTCCTGTGTACTTCTGGGAGTGAATGTGACTCTCTTAGGAGTACACACAAATGTCGACCACAACAGATTCATTAGAAATTTAAATGTTAACTGTGGATCGATAACAAGCACAGAGACTTATGACTTTTAACCCTGAGATAGCAAAATAGTGATAGTCTTTCACTGTCCTTGCTTTCAGGTTGAACACTTCGTGAAGACAGCTCTGCAGAGTACCAGATGTTACAGTATCTATTCACACTGAATAAACTCACAGTAATTGCTTCAAAGCTGACTATATATAATTGTTGATATGTTGCAGGGAAAGACAGACCCATGGCTGCCATTTGCGGTACTGGGTGCAGTGACACTGGCAGGGGCTCTACTGGCATCCTTCATCCCTGAGACACTGCATGTGCGTCAACCTGAGACACTGCAGGAAGCTCAAGTCTTTGGGTCTGACCAGCCATACTTCAGCTGTATAGGCATGAAGCGCAGGTGCCACACTTCTGGATGATCATTATCAACCATGCAGTGGGCTCTCAATGTAATCACACAACATTTTTTCATATTTATTCTTACCACTCATGAGCAAACTTATTATAGGACTAAAAAAATTACTGCTAGAATGACAGAAAATAACTATTTCAGCAAAACCTATGTCTCCCCATCCTCACGAAAAATAGATCTAAAGAAAAGGAAGGAAGATTTAGAGTTCAGTATCTTGTTGACAAAGTAGAAATTCAATACAGTTACTGAACAACAATGGAAAACATGTTAAAAATGTGCTACTGGTTAACACCAAAATCCTTAGAGGTAACAGGATTGACAAGAGGAAACAAATTCAAATTTTTCTTTGGAAGTTATACCTTGCTCAATACATACTGAGACCAAATCTTCTGCAAATCCAGTTTTTTTTGGGAACACTATTTAACTCAAGATTTTGAGCATTGGTTTATTATACTTGTTTGATCACATTTGGATTTCTGCTTGTTAACAGCTAATCCAATTGGGGCTCGCTCAGTTTTTTCGTTCCAGTCATAAAAAAGTCTAACCACATTTACTCTTATGGCTTACATCCTGAACAAACATTTGTGAGCTGTCAATATTTTTCCCAATTTTTAGCAGAATCTAATATTTCCTGAAGCCTCACTGTATCATAATGAGAAAGATCTCTCTTGATAGCTATGTGCATTCACAGACGCTTGGAACCTATTGCTGTTGAGATATTAAATTATTTGTATTTTTGCTGATGCATCTTATAGTTTCTGAACAACACTATGTGGGCTTTTAACATGCAGCAATAGAGGACTCATGAATTAATAATCAATTAAATTAGAGGTTTAGTTCAAACACCACAAAATGCTCATTATTAGGCATAGTCTCCTCATATCTTCCAACAAACTTACCCAGTCAGTTGTAATGGGGCCTACAGTTAAACATGCACAACAAACCGCAGTACAAATTGGCATTTTCACATCTACATACCACTACCAGAGGTGAAAGAAGCAGCAAGTGACAGAGCAAATCCTAAGATCTACTGAAGTTTAAAAACCAAATTTTTAGATTTGTGATCTGACACTTCACTACTTAGTCCCACTAATAAAAATATGTGACATGAGAAGTGCATCTACCTACTCGCTGGTAAAAAAAGAAGAAGAAGAAGAAGAAGAGTACAGCTAGACAACTGACAGATACAACAGGTTAACACAACATTTTATTTTCAGTTTATGGAATTTTCTCAAAAATTCTTCTGTGCAGAAATACAGCAACCAAGAAAAAATGTGCAGCAGTTGTAAGGGAAGAACACTCAGAAAACAGTGTGAATGAAGGTTTGCAGAGCTATAATCCTAACTTAAACCAGAGGTGGCTAACTGGTGGGGCAACAAATTGAATGTGAACAGGAATAGAAATACAAATAGGTGACACACATTAGCAGTTGCCAATTGGACCGATGAATTTATTATTGGGAAAACTCCTGGCACCAGCTGGATGACTACTGCTCATCCAGCCAGCACCATGTAGAGGCATAAGTTGTTTATGTATGGGTGTCCTCTATCTCGAAAAAAGATTACTCTGAAAGCCAACAAGTTTTCTTCCTTTTTACTGCGCACCTGTTGACATTCAGCACTTCTGCTTTTTGATGAATGGTCTCCTTTGCTTCGAGTACTCACAATCTTATATGATATGGCAGAACATAACATCTTTATTATTTATTGGTAACAAATAAGACTACTGATTCAATCAATTATTAATTTACATCAGTAAAAATATTTATTTGTTATTTTTTGATAAAAGGGTGTATGAATAAAAGATTAATTTCAAGCCTAAAAACATTTGTTGCTCCTATTCTTGGACATTTAAAAATCATAAGTACTTTTGCTGCTTTTAGTTTTATTTTCAGAAAAATTTCTTTTCAAACATCTTTTCAAAATTTTGATTTTGAAAGAATTTCCACTGTTACTTATTAAAAACGCACACTGTTTTGGAATGCACTTTGAATAAAGCTGTATATTCTCCATTTTCATCAACATTTTGAAGTATAGGATTAATACTACTTGTATCACACAAATTTAGTTTATGTGCAGTGTGATAGTAATCTCATATCATGTTCAGTAATGTGTGTTGTCAATGAATGGGAAATTCTCCAGCATCTCTAGACAGTCGTCTTCACCACAGATATCATCATGTTTTTCACCTTCATATCTTCCTCTTTCTTTAACTCAACTGAACTATTAAGACACTGTGTTCTTTAAACTTTTCATGTAATTGCTGCCATTACGTTATGAATTAATAGAGGGAAACATTCCACATGGGAAAAATATATATATCTAAAAACAAAGATGATGTGACTTACCAAACGAAAGCGCTGGCACTTCGATAGACACACAAACAAACACAAACATACACACAAAATTCAAACTTTCGCAACAAACTGTTGCCTCATCAGGAAAGAGGGAAGGAGAGGGAAGGACGAAAGGATGTGGGTTTTAAGGGAGAGTGTAAGGAGTCATTCCAATCCCGGGAGCAGAAAGACTTGCCTTAGGGGAAAAAAGGACGGGTATACACTCGCGCACACACACACACACATATCCATCCACACATATACAGACACCTTCTGTATATGTGTGGATGGATGTGTGTGTGTGTGTGTGTGTGTGTGTGTGTGTGTGTGTGTGTGTGTGTGTGTGTGCGCGCGCGAGTGTATACCCGTCTTTTTTTCCCCCTAAGGCAAGTCTTTCCGCTCCCGGGATTGGAATGACTCCTTACACTCTCCCTTAAAACCACATCCTTTCGTCCTTCCCTCTCCTTCCTTCTTTCCTGATGAGGCAACAGTTTGTTGCGAAAGCTTGAATTTTGTGTGTATGTTTGTATTTGTTTGTGTGTCTATCGAAGTGCCAGCGCTTTCGTTTGGTAAGTCACATCATCTTTGTTTTTAGATATATATATCTACCATTATGTTACATTTATAGCACATCTTTTTGGGTCTAAACTGAATTTTTATCCTCCATATTGGCTACACAGTCATATATAAGAACTCCAGAAAATCGCTGAAATATTGGTGTTTTATAGTCTCTATCAAGTTATCATAGACAGTGACTCAGAAAACTCTCTTTTGTATCTTGGCTCTTGACCATATGTCAACAAATGTACACACATATTCTATATCTTGCAATGAAAATTTTATTTCTAGAACTTGTGTTGCTGTTGTGGTTTTCAATCATAAGACTCATTTGATTCAAGCTCCTCTCCATGCTACTCTATCCAGTACAAGCCTCCTCACCTCCAAGTAACTACTACAATGCTTACTGTATTCATCTCTTGGACTACCTTTACAACTTTTACCCCCACACTTCCCTCCTGTGCTAAATCAGTAATCCATTGATGTCTCAGATGTGTACGACCAACTGATCCCTCCTTGTAGTCAGGTTGTGCCATAAATTTCTCTTCTCCTGTATTCTGTTCAGTACCTCCTCATCAGTTACATGATTTACCCATCTAATCTTCAACATTCTTCTTTAGCATCATATTTCAAAAGCTTCTATTCTCTTCTCATCTGAACTGTTTATCATCCATGTTTCACTTGCGTACATGGCTAAATTCCATACAAATACTTTCAGAAAAGACTTCCTGACACTTAAATCTACACTCTATGTTAGCACATTTCTCTTCTTCAGAAATGCTTTTGTACCCATTGCCAGTCTACATTTCATATCCTCTATACTTTGACCATCATCAGTTATTTAGCTGCCAAAATAGCAAATCTCATCTACTACATTGAGTGTTGCCTTTCCTAACCTAATTTCCTACTCCATGCAACTTTTCTTCCAAGTCCTCTGTTGTCTCTGAACAAAATTACAAAGTCATCAGCAAACCTCAAACTTTTTATTTCCTCTCCCTGGACTTTAATTCCTATTCCAAATTTTTCTTTTGTTTTCTTTACTGCCTGCTCAATATCAAGATTGAATAACGATGGGGATAGGCTACAACCCTATCTTACTCTATTCTCAGCCACTGCTTTCCTTTCACTCCCCTCGGCTCTTGTAACTCCCATCTGGTTTCTGTACGGATTTTAAACAGCCTTTTGCTTCCTGTATTTTACACCAACCTCCTGCAGTGTTTGAGAGAGACTATTCCAGTCAACACTGTCAAAAGTTTTCTCTACAAATGCTGTACATGTAGGTTTGCTTTTCCTTACCCTATCCTGCAAGAGAAGTCATTGGGTCATTATCACTTCACATGTTCCTACATTTCTCTGGAATCCAAACTCTTCTTCCCCAAGGTCAACTTCTACCAGATTTTGCATTCTTCTGTAAAGAATTCATGTTAGTATTTTGCAACTGTGACTTACTAAACTAATAGTTTGGTCATTTTCACACCTGTCAGCACCTGCTTTCTTTGGAATTGGAATTACTATATTCTTCTTGAAGTCTGAGGGTATTTCACCTGTCTCACACATCTTGTTTGGAGATGGAAGAGTTTTGTCATGGCTGTCTCTCTCTCAAGGCTATCAGTAGTTATAACAGAATGTTGTCTTCTCCCAGGGCCGTGGTTCAGCTTAGGTCTTTCAGTGCTCTGTCAAATTCTTCATGCAGCATCATGTCTCTCATCTCATCTTCATCTACATCCTCTTCCATTTCCATAAAACTGACCTCATGTATATCTCCCTCTTATGAACCTTCTGTACTCTCCTTCCACATTTCTGCTTTCCCTTCACTGCTTATTTTCACACCTGTCAGCACCTGCTTTCTTTGGAATTGGAATTACTATATTCTTCTTGAAGTCTGAGGGTATTTCACCTGTCTCACACATCTTGTTTGGAGATGGAAGAGTTTTGTCATGGCTGTCTCTCTCTCAAGGCTATCAGTAGTTATAACAGAATGTTGTCTTCTCCCAGGGCCGTGGTTCAGCTTAGGTCTTTCAGTGCTCTGTCAAATTCTTCATGCAGCATCATGTCTCTCATCTCATCTTCATCTACATCCTCTTCCATTTCCATAAAACTGACCTCATGTATATCTCCCTCTTATGAACCTTCTGTACTCTCCTTCCACATTTCTGCTTTCCCTTCACTGCTTAGGACCAGTTTTCCATCTGAGCTCTTGATATTCATACAGGTCATTCTCTATTCTCCAAAGGTCTCTCTTAATTTTCTTGTAGGCAGTATCTATCTTAACTATAGTGATATATGCCTCTAATTCCTTACATTTGTCCTCTAGCCATCCCTGCTTAGCCAATTTTGCACTTTTGTCACTTTCATTTTTGAGACGTTTGTATTACTTTTTGCCTGCTTCATTTACTGCATTTTTATATTTTCTCCTTTCATCAATTAAATTCAATATCTCTTCTTTTACCCAAGGATTTCTACTAGCCCTTGTCTTTTTCCCTACTTGATTCTCTGCTGCCTTTAGTATTTCATCTCTCAAAGCTACCCATTCTTCTTCTACTGTAATCCTTTACCCTGTTCTTGTCAATAATTACGGAACGCTGCCTCTGAAACTCCTTACAACCTCCAGTTCTTTCATTTTATACAAGTCCCATCTCCTTAAATTCCCACCTTCTGCAGTTTTTTCAGTTTTAATCTACAGTTCATAACTAATAAATTGCGGTCACAGTCGACATCTGCCCCTGGAGATGTCTTACAACTTAAAATTTGGTTTCGAAATCTGTCTTCCCATTATATAATCATTTGGAAACCTTCCTGTGTCTCCAGATCTCTTCCATGTACACAACCTTCTTTCATTATTCTTAAACCAAGTGTTAGCTGTGATTAGATTATGCTCTGTGCAAACTTTTACCAGGAGTCTTCCCATTTCATTCCTTTCCCCCAATCCATATTCACATACTATTTTTCCTTCTCTTCCTTTCCCTACTATTGAATTCCGAACCCCAATTACTTTTAAACTTTTATCTCCATTAACTATCTGAATAATTTCCTTTTATCTCACCATACATTTCTTCAAACCTCATCATCAGCATCATCATCAGCAGCAGAGCTAGTTGGCATATAAACTTAGACTACTGTGATGGGTGTGGGCTTCAGTGTCTGTCTTGGCTATAATTCACTATGCTGTTCATATTAGCTTATCCATGTTCCTATTTTTTATTCATTATTAAATCCACTCCATTACTCATTTTTGATTCTAAATTTATAACCCTGTATTCACATGACCAGAAGTCCTGTTCCTCTGGCCACTGAACTTCACCAACTCCCACTGCATCTAACTTTAACCTACCCATTTTGATTTTCAAATTTTCTAACCCACCTGCCTTATTAAGGGCTCAGACAGTCCGCAGTACGATCTGTAGAATGCCAGTTTTGTTTCTTCTGATAACGACATCCTCCTCAGTAGTCCCAGCCCAGAGATCAGAATGGGGGACTATTTTACCTCTGGAATACTTCACGCAAGAGGATTCAAAAATGGCTCTGAGCACTATGGGACTTAACATCTGAGGTCACCAGTCCCCTAGAACTTAGAACTACTTAAACCTAACTAGCCTAAGGACATCATACACATCCATGCCCGAGGCAGGATTCAACCCTGCGGCCGTAGAGGTCGCGCAGTTCCAGACTGAAGCGCCTAGAACCGCTCGGCCACCAAGAGGATGCCATCATCATTTAACTATACAGTACAGCTGCATGGCCTCAGGAAAAATTACGGTTGTAGTTTCCTCTTGCTTTTAAATCATTTGCAGTACCAGCACAGCAAGGGTATTTTGATTGATGATACAAGGCCAGATCAGTCAGTTGTCCGGATCGTTGCCCCAGCAACTACTGTAAAGGCTGCTGAGCCTCTTCAGGAAGCACATGTTTGTCTGGCCTCTTAATAGATACCCATGTGTTGTGGTTGCACCTACAGTATGGCTATCTGTATTGCTGAGGTGCACAAGCCTCCCCACCAATGGCAAGGTTCATGGTTCATGGTTCATGGTAACTGGAAGTCACATCACATGAAAATAGTTTATTTTCTGCTAAATATCCTTCAGCTAATTACATTTTAAGACATCCTCAAAGAAGGTTGTGCATTACATTTTTGGCAAAGTTGCATCTTCACTGGAATACAGCAGTGCATCACATGAGACATGCTATCAGAGCAATAGACATCTTTTTTTCTGTTTACAAGTTGAGCTATTTGCAGCTGCAAAGTTGACCACCTGGGAAGAATGTTGTATGTCAATGAAAATATTGGATGTGGCTGATGTAAGTCGCACTAAAAAGGATACTGTATCATTAAATGAAAGCATAGAAAGAGTACTAGATCCGTCAAACTGAAAGCAGAATGTCAATAAAAGTAGAATGAACAGAGGAAAATCTTATATTTCTACAGCTGGTAAGGAAGTCCCTGAAAAAACTACATTAAAGTGGTAAGTATAAGAATGTTGTAAATCATTGTAACATAGCTGTATATCATTGTAACATAAATGATACTTTTTTACAACTGCCTTGTTGTGACAGGAGATATTAGAACAGCAGAGCAGGACTGTTGCTGGTCATAGGTTTCTGCCTCGGGGCCAGACTTTTGCTGGGGAAAAAAGAGAGTAACGGATCTCATGACTAGCTATGAATGCAATTATGTAATATCAGAAGCTTGTGTGCATACATCTTTCATTACAAAGGAAATGAAAAGAATATTTTTGTTGCTGTCAATGTTCTTGAAGTAATTGTAATGTCTAACCCTAACTTGAATGGGTTGAATATCAATGCAGATGATCCAAATGCATGGTATCTGTATCTTAGTCACAATATCATTCAACTCTGGGTATGTCATTCTCTGCTAAAAACAAAGGAGAAAATCAAACTCAAGTTGGCATCCCTATTCCTCTGCAATGCTACCTTCACAATATGTTGTAAGTGTTAGTCACAGTCAGATCAGTGTAATTGCGAGTGCACTATGTCAGGGAAACTTTAATTCAATCATCAGAAAATTGTTGGCCCTGTGTGGCGGGAGCATCCTTTGTTGTATAAAGTGCTTCTTCCTCTATCGGCCAGGATAGCGAGAGCCTTGTTGGATGTGCGTCAATATCTAGATATACAATACTGGGAATATTATTTGAACTTACATTCTGATTGAATGGTTCAATTTATTTTTCCTCCATTTAACTTGTTCTTTGCTGTTGTTTCTTGTCCTACATACAACTAGTTTGTTTTTTTCTTTAAAAAAAACTTTGGAAGTTAGTTAAATAAATTCACTGCATTATTTCAGTATGACAGGTATGTTTACTCTTGCCAAGATAATATCTTCTGTTAATACTGTCCATTATTCTTGCCATTATAACAGAAAACCAGTATTCATAATTTCACAATGTGCTTTCATGTTCTTACACAGAAAGCTCCATAAAAATTACAATAACTTTCAAAATATTGGGAAATATCCTAAATGCACATTGCTGTTGTATAATAAATCTAGTATCACTTAACTAAACATAACAAAATGCATAAATAAGCACTACCAAAGGAAAACAGCAATAATTTTTACTTGCTTAACAATTATGAAATTGTAATAAACAACCTTCCTTAAAGGATGTCTTCATTTATACCATAAAGTAAAATTTTAAAAATTGTTTAGCATTTCAATTTAAAAAAATGGATCTTCAGCAGCATCAGTATGATCATGGAACCATCACTGTCAAGTGTAGTTTATGAAATATTCACAGACATTTCAACACTATTTGTGACATTCTTCAACAGTTTCTATTTTAACTCGCTGAAAAAGTCAGTACTTTAAAACATCACTTCGCTTAATTCGAACAATATTTGGTCAGCAACTCAAGCACCTAGCCACAATACATTTTCCATTCGAATTTTCAATGCAAAGTTTGAAAAACTTACTGTTGAACATGGTCAGCAATGAGGCTCAATCCTTTTCATCTACAATGACTTATGTCACCATTTAAGGAGAGCTTACATTTAAAGTCTATTGATGTTTATTACAAATCACTGAATGTTTACATTGTTCATTCATTTTGTAGTATTGCAAACAAGATGCAATTGGCAGTTGTAATAAAGGAATCCACATTCATGACAAAAGTTTCAAATTTCATGCAGGAGAACTGCACAAACATACCATCATGCACATTCCGTATGGACGACATCATAATAAGCATCCCTGGCATCGACAGACAACTGAAAGAGTTGAAAACAATCAAGTCACCTGGTCCAGATGGAACCCCAATTCGGCTTTACAAAGAGTACTATACGGCATTGGCCCTTACTTAGCTTGCATTTATCGCAAATCTCTTGCCCAGCCCACAGTCCCAGGCAACTGAAAAAAGTGCAAGTGACTCTTGTATATTAGAAGGGTAAAAGAATGGACCCACAAAATTATAGACCAATATCCTTAACATCAGTTTTCTGCAGAATCCTTGAGCACATTCTCAGTTCAAATATAATAAATTTCCTTGAGAGGGGAAAGCTTCGGTCCACAAACCAGCACAGTTTTACAATACATCACTCGATATACTGTGCGCTACAGATGAAGGAAACAGGCAGCTTCCTTATTTCTAGAGTTTTGGAAAGCATTTGACATAGTGCCACACTGCAGACTGTAGATACAGGTACCAGCATATGGATTAGGTTCCCAGATATGCGAGTTGTTTAAAGACTTCCTAAGTTACTGAACCCAGTATGTTGTCCTCAATGGCGATTGTTCACTGTTCATCATAGACAAGGATATTGTCAGGAGAGCCCCAGGGAAGCGTATAGGACTTCGATTATTTTCTATGTACATAACTAATCTGGCAAACAGGGTGGGCAGCAATCTGCAGTTGTTTGCTGATGATGCTGTGGTGTACAGAAAGGTTTCAAACTAGAGTGACTGTAGGAGAAAGCAAGATGACTTAGACAGAATTTCTAGTTGGTGTGATGAATGGCAGCCATCTCTAAAAGTTGAAAAATGTAAGTTAATGCAGATGAAGAAACAACCCACAATGTTCGGATCAGCATTGATAGTTTTCTGCTTGACACAGTCACGTCGTTTAAATATTTGGGCATAGTGTTGCAAACTGATTTGAAATGGTATGAGCATGTGAGGATTGTGGTAGGAAAGGTGAATGGTTGACTCTTATTCATTGGGAGAACTTTAGAAAAGTGTGGTTTATCTGTAAAGCAGACCACTTGTAGGACTCTAGTGTGAATTATTCTTGAATATTACTCGAGTGTTCGGGATCCACACCCAGTCGGATTAAAGGAAGGCATTGAAGAAATTCAAAGGCAGGCTGCTAGATTTGTTATGGGTACGTTCGAACAACATGCAAGTATTACAAAGATGCTTCAGAACTCAAGTAAGATTCGCTGGAGGAAAGCAACGTGATTTTTGAGGAAAACTATTGAGGAAATTTAGAGAACCAGAATTTGAAACTGACTGCAGAACGATTCTACTGCCACCAACACACATTTTGCTGAAGGACCATGAAGATAAGACACCAAAAATTAGGACTTACAGCAAGGCATATAAACAGTCATTTTTTCCTCACTCTAATTGTGAGTGGAACTGGAAAGAAAATGACTAACAGTGGTACAGGCTACCCTCCACCACACTCCATATAGTAGCTTGCAGAGTATGTCTGTAGATGTAGACCACTGATACAACTGAGGAAGGTATTGTAAATTAGTCTCTGTTGGCTGCATTATTGTCCTTGTCTTATTACGCACAGTGCTCCCACATGTTAGCATTGGCAAGGAGGGAGGGTGCGAGAGGAGTACCAAGTGCAGGGGCCAGTTGAATTGGGCATTATTGGTAGTCTAAAGCCATTTGTTATTTTATACCTATTATGTTGTTAATAAAGTAAGTAAAGCTGCACTCAATTGCAAAATGGTTGGAGCACCACAGTGTTTTATCAGATATAGTATTATTCAAGATAGTAATCCATCACAGTACCCCAACTTCAGAACTGGCTTACTTATCCAGTTATAAGAGGACATGCAGTTTAAATGAGACTGCAAACCACAGTGGAATGTGGAATTCTTCATATGAACAAACCATTGCTAAAAGTGAAAGAAGAGATAAATATCAGAAAAAAAATCATAGGAGTAGCTCGCAAGCACACCTTTCAGTTTGCAGTCTGGCCATTATTCACTGAGCCATCAAGTCATATTTCTGCATAAAGCATTAATTATCATTTATGAAACAGAAAGCTCATTGAGCCACAGGGACAAACACTGGTTATACATGACAATGCTGATAGAGAAAGAAACAAACAATAAAAAGGTGGTTGTAACCTATGTTATTTGTCAGTTACATGACACTTTGACCAGCGTCCTTAGCCAAGGTCACTAATGGATGCATTTGTGGTGGTGCTTGACTATAATATAAGCCAGTTCAATTTCTTGTGTTGGAAAATTTTCACTGCCAGTATTTGGCCAGCATGGGGAGGAGGGATAGTGGCATCAAGTTCCTCATCCTCAGTCTTTGTGCCAATGTCCTACCTTAAACTCCAAATTTCTCTGCAGAGTCTCATGGCACTATTGACAGAGTTCTGATTGTCAGATGGTGCTGTTAATCTATTCAAGAGGAGCAGGCTATGTGCTGGCACTGGGATTCACCTTCTCCCCTCCCTTTAGACATAAAAACACTAATCCAACTCTACACAGTACAAGCACTCACCACAGTCATCCATCTGACACAGATGAACACTTGACGCTTCATCACAGGTGAGAGAAGGGCAATCACGCCACCTCTACTAGGACCTTGCATAGCAAGTATATGCAGAATTGCTTCATTTGCCACCCAACACTCATTGTCAGAGTACGGGTCTCTGCTAAGTCACAAATAATAAATAACAAATAATTATTTGTATTAACAGAAACAAATAATCTTTTTATCCATGAACAACTTATTCACAAATATTTTCTTAATTTTCTATCTGTATTTGAATAATCATCTAGATAGGTGTTTACTTTGCCTATCTCTGTTCACAACCAACACAAATATTTCAAATGATCACCATTAGTATGTAAATAAACATTCTAATTCTTCTGCTTGAATTTCATGAAGCCTATTGATAAGGAAATTTACAATCTTACTAACTTGAGAGACTGGAAGCACTAGTTTATCATCAGTCCTCCAATAGAAGTAACTAAACCAATAAATAAAACAAAATTTACCTTCAACTTTTCACTAAAAAGGAAAAAAGAAAAAAATAATTAAAAGACACTATGTAAGTCTACATGCAAGATGAAGCCTAAATTATTTTTCATTATGAGTTGCACACTAACATAGATTCAGTAACAAGTCTGCAACGTTCCACTGCAAATAACAAATCAATTCTCAAATAGAATCAATGTGTCACTTTGCTCCCACTAACAAGCTACAAGTCATACTACTTTTCTAAATTGATGTATTGTAGAAACTTACAAGATAAAGTGTCCATGGCTAGATGTCAGAGTAACTGCATTCATGATTTTAAATATCTTCTCTACATTTTTTTCTTCGAGTAACGAGTCACGTATCTCCTGTGTGTGCGTGTTTGCGCGCGGGTGTGTCTGTGTGTGTGTGTGTGTGTGTGTGTGTGTGTGTGTGTGTGTGTGTGTGTGTGTGTGATGTCCCTCTGATATCTTGTGTTTGTTAATATTTCTTCTCTTTCTTCAAACTAAATATTGTGCCCATTTGTTATTACAAAATTTAAACATGCTACATATGCCATTGCTAATTTTTGCACCAAATTCAAAAACATTTGTCATTTATTTTCCATGAATAAATACAACAAAAGGTAATAAAGTGCCTTGAGTTTTTCAATCTTACAATGCAAAGTAACAGGCCAAAAACCGATGAAAAGTAATTCTCAATACAAATGTTGTGTTTTAGATTCTAAATACAATACAGTCAGTAATTGTAAAACACAGTATCTGACAATGAATAAAATGCTTGTTTAAGTACAATGTGTGTACATACAATCAGTTCCATTACTGATAAATATTAAAATCTATGCCTTTTTCCCTTCACTCACATGTCAGACTCATTCTTCCTCTTACTCACTAACATGACTCTTCAGCATGTCACATTCTGGGCAACAACAACAACAAATGTGAGCCATAGAAAAACAGAAAATGATATAACAGCATATAAAATAAAAATATAAAAATATGTTTATGGCAAAAGACTTATCATTGTTCTCTACCTGTAACTCATCAGTCACATGCTAAAAACCAAAGCACACAGTTCTATGATGATTTCTCATTAACGGCAAATAATTTCATGTTTCCATTTCAAACTGTTATCCATTTTTTCTTCTCACATTGTCATAAAGAAAATGGCTGTAATAAGCAGCTTCCAAAATGTAATTCTGTACCTGCAAAAAATGCATACAGTTAGGGTTTTTGATAGGTCTACAGTACTGTATAATGCAAACATTTTACTGGTGATAACAGTTGAGTATCTTAAAGTATTCCTTTGTATTATAACTGGTTAATTAAAGACACACAACAAAAATCAGAAATTTATGATTTCTAGATGTGATTAAATGTATTTCATCAAACAACAAAGTACTTTTAACAGCTATGTCAGACTCAAATTGAAGTAAACAGTAGTACACATTCAGCTGTAAATTTTGAATTCTCTATTAAGCTACAGGTTTTGATGTGACATTACACTGTCATCATGCCCCCGAATAAACATATAAACAACAAGATAATCAAGTAGAATAATAATGTTAACTGATGAATGAACAATAGTTTGGGGCAAGTAGATATTGCCAATGCATCATATAATGGGTACATAAGAATCAATTAAGATTATAGGGAGGTTAACAGAAAATCATTGCCAAAATTTATTTAGGCAAAGCTCTCACCAATGTGGATGTAATAATTCGTAATTTATAGTGAACTCCATGTAAAATAATTAAAAGTAATAGGGAACAAGTATACAATGTACCTAAGTCATATAAAAGGTACAGAATAACAAGAATCATCACAAATCCGTTGGAAGTTAACAGACAGTTAATGCCAATCTCAAACAATGAATGCCATTTCATTTCTGTAATAATATAATAATCTGCAACAGTCTGTCAGAGGTAATTGTAATGAATATTGACTGCATAAAAATACCTAAGAAATTTACTAATCAGCCAAAATATTATGACCATCACTTTACTATCGATATACACCTGTCCATGCAATATCAGCATTGTCTGGCAAGGAATGACTGCTAGTCAAACACACACACGGTTCACGCAGTACCAGTGAGCATGTTGTCTGTGTGTAGAATGGGGAAGGCACACTATCTATCTGAGTCTGACTGAGGACAGACTGTGATGGTCCAGAGGCTCAGCACTAGCATTTCAGAATTTGCAGGACATGTCAGGTGTTCTAGGAATATTCTGGTGAGTGTCTTCAACAAGTGGCAAAACCAAGATGAAATCACGTAAAGACACTGTGGGGTTAGGCAGCCACTCCTCTCTACAGATTTCAGATGTCGTATGCTGGGCAGATTGTTGAAACAGGACAGGCAGCAAGCTATGGCAGAACTAACATCAGACTTTAATGCTGGGCAGAGCACAAATGTGTGTGAGCATACAGTACATCGAACACTCCTAATGATGGGCTTCTGCCCATACATGCATGATAACACCATGACATTGGCAACTACGAATGAAATGGGCACGTGACCATGGGCATGTGACCATCAGCACTAGACATTGGCACAGTGCCAGGGAGTTGCACGGTCTGATTAATCCTGGTATCTTCTTCATCATGCCAATGGGAGGGCACGAATCAGTCGTCATCCAGGGGAACAGCTCTTTGGCATCTGTACTGCGAGACCGAGGTCGGCTGGCGGTGGTCCATTATTCTCCGGGGAACATTCATATCGGTATCCATGGGTCTAGTGGAGCTCATGCAAAGCACCATGATGGCTAAGGCATATCATACACTGGTTGCAGACCATGTACACCCCTTCACGACAATCATGTTTCCCTATTCTTACTTACTGCTATGGCCACACAGACCACAGTCAGTCTTTGGCCTAACCAATCAGCATCCTCCAGCGACCTGGCTCCATGTATTCTTCTTCAGACAGTCCCAGCATACTCATATCCTCTCTGACCTGATCAATCCATCAGAGTCGTGGTCTTCCCCATGGTCTTTTGCCTCCAATATCTTCCTCCACTACCTGCCTGATGATCTGGCCTTCTTGACACATTGTGTGTCCATACCACTTAAATCTTCTTTCTTTGATCACTGCCAGGATGACCATTGACTTGTACAGCTCCTGCAATTCACAGTTCTTTCTTTTCCTCCATTCATCTCCATCCTTCACTGGCGCAAAAATCTGTCTGAGAATGTCATTCTCAAATGTCGGGAGTTTTCTTTCCATCTTTTGGGTGATGGTGCAGCTCTCTGCTCCATATAAGACTACATTTTGTATTATTGTCTTGTAGATCCTGGTCTTTAAAGATCTCGATAGTAGTCAGGACTTTAACAGCTTTCCCAGAGCAAACCTTGACCTGTTTCCTGCTTGTATTCATGCGGTAATTTTCTGGTCTATCTTGTTCCTTTCATTGAGTATAGCCCCAAGATATTTAAAGTCTTTTACCATTTCAAAGACTTTGTCCTCCACCTTCACGGATCTGTCATCATTTTCTCTCCTAACTATGAGGTATCTTGTCTTATCCATATTCAACTTCAGGCCTGCTCTCATTGCCTCGTCCATTAACGTTCTTGGCATTTTAACCAAGTCTTGTTCTTTCTCTGCTATTAAAACTACATCATCCACATAGGCCAGGGTGTTGATCCTTCTGCCCAGTTGTATTCCTGTCTCTAGGCTTGCTACCTCTCTCAGGGCTCTCTCCAATACCAGGTTAAACAGAAGAGGGGAGAGGCAATCTCCATGTCGCACTCCAGTCCTCACCTTGAACTTCGTTGATATGTTTCCATTTACTTTCACCATGCATGTTGTCTCCTGGGTGCATATCTGTCAGTTTTATAAGTTTTCTCAGAACTTGAGCCCTTTTGGGTTCTTGCCATATAGCTTGTCTATTCACACTATAATATGCTCTTTGGAAGTCCACAAAAAGGCAGTGAATTGTTTGTTAGCACTTGCCATATTGTATGTAAATGGTCTACAGTTGACTTTCCTTTTCTGAAACCTGCTTGTTGGAATCCCAGCACTTTCTTGACATGTGGTGTTAGTCACTTCAGTAACAACATGCTCACGATTTTATAAGCTGTGCATAGTAGTGTGATTCCTCTATTGTTGCTACATCTCACTGGGTCTCCTTTCTTTAGTATAGGGCAGATTAAGTGGTACAGTTTCCCTATGGTAGTGGGATTTTTCAGTAAGATAATGCACCTTGTCACAGGGCCAGGAGTTTGATGGAGTGGTTTGAGGAACACAGTGGCGAGTTCCAGTTGATGTACTGTGCTGCCCCCCTCCCCTCCCCTCCCCTCCCAACTCGCCAGACCTGAACCTTATCGAACACATCTGGGATGTGATTGAATGTTGTGTCTGAGCTCATTGTTCCCTCCCTGGAAATTACGGGAATTTGGTGCCTTTTGTGCGAGAATGTGGTGCCAACTCGCCTCAGCAACATAGCAAGGCTTCACTGCTTCCATACCACAACCCATCACTGCTGTTATCCATGCCAAAGGAGTACATACCAGCTATTTGGTAGGTGATCATAATGTTCTAGCTGATAAGTGTACATAAAAGCTAAATAAGTTAAATCACAAATAAAAGCATAACTAGGTAAAAAGTAAAGTGATTAAAGCAAGTGTAGGCAGGTAGTACCAAATCAAGTTAAAATTGCTTGTTCATCAAGTGACTAATCCATGTGTAGGGAATAACACCACTGCATAACATAAAATAAGAGGGAAGTCAAGTATATGCCATTCTGCATTCCAAACCCCTAGAACTTAATCCAATCGAAGGTCGCGTACCAGAATACCGATCTAAAGATATGGCTTGCCTGTAGTTGATTTGAGCAGCCTATCAGAGTTCATTCTCTAGAATCCTAATGTGACCCAGAGTCCACACAAAGATCATCGAGCATCCACATTGTTCAAAGGCGAAAAGGAAATCATGGGTAGTCAGGAGCAAGTGATGTGTGGGTAACACCAGTCAAGAGCTTGTAAACTGCTGAAAGATTTGCTTAAGGCAAAGGACTCACCAGTGTAGGAATGAATATGCTCAAGAGCATGAGAGACAGCCACCAATTCCACAGTGAAAACACTGTAGCCATCTGGCAAGGATTGGAGCTCATTACATCCTGCATGAATGTAAGCAAAGTCGGCATGACCGCAACCACTGACCTATTAATAAAGACAACCTCCAATGGAGAAGAATTGGCAGCAGAGGGCCTCAGGATTAACCATGTCTTCTGGACCTTGTAATAGGTCAAGACAGAGCTGTGGATGGGAGATGTGCCATGGAGGTTTACGTGAGCAGGCCCGGAGAAGAGGTGGTACAGGGGCTGGATGTAAATGGTGATCGAACCCCAGACCAGGTCCACATCCGTGAAAGGTGGATCTACACGTCTGGAAAGATGAGATGATTGTCTGGGTGCTCCTGGTAAAAGCAGATGCATAACGCATAAGCAATCAACTGTTGTTGGCACAGAACCCACAACAAAGGAACCCCTGCCTCGGCTAGGAGTCTGATCACGGGGCTAGTCAGAAAGCTACCAGTTGCTAGTCATAGGCAACAATGGTGTATCAGATCCAGTATCTGTAATGTTGAAGGCGATGCTGAGCTGCATGTGAGACTCCTGTAATATGGACAGGACTGGACCAATGCTGTGTAGAGTTGTATCAGAGCAGAGCAGGCTGCACCACAGTTGGTGTTGCTGAGGCATCCAAGAGCACTGAGGTGCAACCAACATGTATACTTTAGCTGACAAAGATGGGGAGGCCATGTCGAATGGACATAAAGACCAGCCCCAAACAATTACAGGAAAACCTGTATGTGTGAATATGTCATCATTTGAACTTCAATAGATTTAACAAGCTATATGATCAGCAGCAGCTAAAAAGAACTTCAGAGATTGTGTTGTATTAACAATTAAAGGAAAACCTGCAACATAGTATGACTAAAACACATGAAATAATGCATACAGCAAGATTCAAAAGTAATGTGAAAGTAAAAGAAAACTGACAAATATTGCCCTGTAGTAACATGGTAGAAATAAGCCACAAAAGTATGCAGTGCCTAAGTTTAGATTAAAGGAATAGTGATTCCTTATTGAATGAAGACAAGTAATACATAGAATAAAATAAGGAAAAATACAAAATCAAATAAACAATAATTCTCTTAGAATGTAAGATGTAACAACATATCAACATTCCGCATGATACAGCTATCATGAAATGAAACAAAATGCTAGGAAGTGATGTTGCTGCTTAGGAGAAGAAGAACCAAAAGAATACGTGATAACAGATGAGATTACATAATTTATTGACCTACAGTTATGCTGATATGATTATGCTTACAATGGATAGCTGCACCAAATCAGTCTTCAGACTGATGACCATAACAACGTAATTTTTTTGTGGACACTTTAACGAGAAAGTCTTACGGGGGAGTTTGTACAATGGTTGCAGAACATACAACTAGAAGTTAGGCCTGAACTACCATGTTTATGACACTGGCATCCTAAGCGACCAACCACGCGATAGCTGTTAGCAAATGTTTCGTGTGTTCCATTTTGCTCTGGGTTCTGCACTGCTTGTTGTTTCCTTTTTAGTGTCTGAAACAAGTGAAGAGACTAATTTTTACCCACTGTGGGGCTTGAATATGACTCTCACAACACCAGAAGGCATTGGTGATCCCTATAACAATTTGTCATTTCTGTTTTTGAAGCACAGAACAAAGACGTTGACTATCAGCCCTGCAAGAGGGGGGGCTTCGTTCCTTCACATCACTCTTCTCCCCTCGGGTGTTCTAAACTCTCAATTGTTTGCTCTTGCAACCAACAGCCACATTATAGTGTACGCACTATATTTCAGAATTTTTACAAGAAATTTTAAGATAAAATAATGAGAAGATCATAAAGACAATAATCTCATAGCTCAAAATGCTCTGAAAGCTAAACATACAGGCAAAACTATAAATAAAACTGAATTATTTATTTCTATTCCAATATATGAGAATGAAATTTAAAAAATAATAAGTATGCCAAAACAAAATTTATCAAGCCAAAAAGCATCCCTGTGTTTACCTTACCTCATTTTGAAAAACTTCCAGTTTGTATCACAAGTTTTGCTTGAATTTTGAAGGCACTTTGCTTTGTCATATACAGGGTGGCCAGAAACAATCCGTACACCTTTTAAGGGTGTTGCAGTGTAGGCTGTGCTGAGAACTAATTGTTATGAAAAAAATTCGGCACGCTATGCCATTTACGATTTAATTAGCACTGAATTTAGCCAATCAGGCTATTGTGTGTGCAAATGCAAGCAACCTGCCTGCTACTGTGTTCCCAAATGTGTTCTTTGTTTTGTCAGCTGAAACTGTAAAAAAAATCATTGGAAACCACTGGACAGTAGTGAGGATCAAAACCGCAGCCAACAGGTCAGCAGTCTGGTGTGCTACCATCTACGCTATGAGAACAACTAACAATAATTATATCAGCTTGTGTAGTGGATGTGGGAAGCAGGAGTGGTGGTGGGGGGAAAGAATGAGCATATTTTATTGTTAACTTGCTTTAGTTCGTGCATTCAAGCAGTCGTTCTTATAGCGTAGGTGGTACACATGAGACTGCTCAGCCATTGTCTTGGTTTTGATAATTGCTGCTGTCTGATTTTTAAATCACTCTCTCGTTCAGTTTGAGTACACACACACACAAAATATGAAAACAGGCAACTCCATCTCAACAATGGCCTGATTTGCTAACTTCAATGCTACTTAAATAGGAAACAGTTATTTCTCAGCACTGCCTAAGCTGCAACATCCTTATAATGTTTTCATACTGTTTTTGACCACCCTGTACATCCACCTCCAATTTTAAGTTGTGTCTTAATTTGTGTAATAACACAGAAACTTCTCTTCTTATTTAGCTTCAACCTTAAAACAGCTTAAAAATGTTAACAATCTTCTGTGATAAATAATCAGAATATGGAATCATAGCTATCTTAACACAGTGTGTAGTATTCTTATTTGGTTCATGTTCAGTTGGTTACATATTAATTTACTCATCACATTTTAAGGGTATCCATTTGCTTTGGCTAATTGTTTGATAATATTCAGATCCGTTATGCTAGTGTCTTTACTCTTTGAAATTTTGCTTGTTCTATCAACTAAAAAGCAAAGGGCAGATTGTTTTTGGCAGTTCAGTGACTGCAGTCCACTTATTATTTTCATGTTTGCTAGTATATTCAATTATATCATGCACATTATTAAATTAGTTAACTGTCACCATAATCTTTCATTTCTCCCTGTCTATCAACAGCAGAATATCATTTATGTAGCTCTTGTAGTCAAGATTTTACCAACCGAATGTTGCATATTGGCAAAAATTTTCTTTTATTGCTGACGAGCTACATCTTAAGAACAGGACATGGTTACAAGTGACATGACCACGATTTTTATTACTTTTATATGGTCGCATTCCGCCTTTTTTCCTTGACAGAATGATGACACTGTTGTGGGGATTTTGCACAGATGCATATTCATCAATGCTGTCCAAGCAATGCAGATTGTTGTTTCCAACGATGAAGACATATGCCTTTGAAACAGGCAAAATTTAGTGCTTTTGCAAAGTAAGTGGTTGAGACTACATTTTAGCTTTCAAATGTTTTCAAAGATGAAATCTCTTACCAAACAAAGTTTTGCACATTTTAAAGAACTTATCAGGCATATTAAAATAGCGTGAGTTCAGGCTTCAAACCCCTTCCATAGCATTTTGTTAGTAATGCTGTGTTAGCTTTCAGAGACACTACTTTTACAATGTGGAGTTTTGGACAGCAGAGGAATATAACTGACACTACGAAGTTCCTTTTCTCTGTAGCAGTATGACAGTATAAGGCTACAAGAAGACTCTGATGTCTGCTGACTAGTACATGTAATAATCCATGGGAACATGGTTTTAATGTTACAAAGAACTACTAATGGACTGATCTGATAAATAGGCTGATCTGAAGAAAATGAATACCTATGGGATGTTTTAGATCACTAGGTTCATATTAAACTGTAAAACAGGGGTCTCCAAACATTTCAGTCAAAGGACCACACTATTTCTGCCACTCAGTCCCAAGGTCCAAGAACTAATTACATTCTGTCTTTGATGCCCGATACCCTGGTGGAACTTGTCAGTACAATTCAGAAGTTTTTGTGATGCTTACTGCTACTGCCACTCAAGTTGATACTGAGTGGCACTGCAGGAGTCATCAGGAAGTGAAATGCTTATTGTTTGATCTTGAACTGTGGTCTAATTTTATTTCATATACTTTGCTACAAATAAAAACCACTTGTAAAGGTCACTGTAATATGCTTTCACGAAACACTGTTACTTCAGTGCATAATTAAATCACAGCAAGTGGTCAGAATGTAGCGCAAGTGCATATGCTGTCAGCACCGCGGGATATCTTCCTAGTGCTTGCCATGTGGCTGTAATAATGGTGACCTCTTTGTTTCCTGCAGTCACCACTGGCAGGGCTAAAGGAAAGCGGGACAGACTATAATTCATCATTCTAACATACTGTAGTGTCGAACTATGAGCAAATTTTCGTTTCAGGACGAGACAGTTATTGAGACACCTACGGCACGGGGAGCGAGGGTTTACTGCATTCTGCAATTTCTGTTGGCAGCTGCAGGGAAGTGGCCAGATCATTTTTTTGCTGCAGAGACAGCCAATGCATATGCTCCACTTTATGTATTAATATGACTACTTCCAACATTGCTAAATGTGTAGTAGTGATGTCTTACAGAGAGTACAGAAGTGCAGCAGTACAGCACCATTTTGGGGGTAGCAGAAACAAGTGCTATCTGAAAAGCAAAACATAGTGGGACCAGTGTGCCTACAGTTTCTTAGTGAAGATATAGTGAGTTTAACAGTGAGCATTTAATTTAATTAAAATTGCCTTACACCAGATAAATCTAGTGTAAATCTTTACTCAAACCCTTGCTCTTAATACTATTAATTGGCATCATTTTGATTTGCAGTTACATCACTTTTTGTGAGGATTTGTGTAAATATGGAAGAGAAATGGAAGGTAGATAGTGAATGTAGAAACTTTAAAGAGCAATAAGGACATTAACATTTCACGATTGAGTGAAGTAATAAGACACTGTGTATAATTTGAAATGAAACCACATCAGTTCTCAAAGAATACAATATGAAATGTCATTATGAGTCTAACCATTCTCAGAGTTATTCCAAATTTACCTGGTGCCAACAGTTAGAAATAGATGCATCTTTGAAACGTTGTTTGAAATCTCAGCAAATGTTTTTTACATAACTAAATGCTTAAAGCAGAAACTCATGTTAGTTCCGGCGTGGCTCATTTAATAGCAAAACTGGAGAACCTCTTATTGATGGCAAATTAACAAAGGATTGCATGAGTGCAGCAGCTGAAGAAATGTTTCCAGAAACAGCCAGTTTATTTAAAAACACCAAACTGCCAACAAACACTGTGGCTCTAAGGCTAAGTGATATTGTTAAAAATATATTAACTCAACTTTCTGAAAAAACTACACTCAGATTGGTTCTCTTTGGCTCCAGCTGAGTTAACAGATGTTTCAGATACTGCACAGGTGTTGATTTTTATCTGATGGGTAAACAAAACTTGCAAAGTGTATAAAGAGCTTCTTGACATTCAGAACATTCATGGCACAGCTACAAGAGAAGAATTTTTTTAAGGAGTAGGAAATGCTGTTCAGAAAAATATCTACAATGGAACAACTTAAGGTATATCACAAATGATGATGGCAAAAGCATGTGTGGAAAAAATAAAGGTCTTGCCACACTCTTGTCAAAGGCAGTAGAAAATGACTGTGGTCAAAAGCATTAATTTTACATGACCTCATTCCTCCACAGTCTTTGTCAGAAAATGCTTGGATATGTATGAAGTATTACAGCCAGTCATATCAGCTGTTAATTACATAACATTGTTTCCTTTTAATCATCATCAATTTCATGAATTTATTGAAGAAATTTAGGAAAATGACTTACCACATCATACAGCTTTGCTGTGGAAAAGCCCACACACGATTTTTTGAGCTCTGAACAACAACAGAATTTTGTTTGAATGAAAGGAATCATTCTCTGCCTAATTTTTAACACAATGAGTGGTTACGGGAATTATCATTTTATATGGATATAAGTAAACATACGAACAACTTTAAAGATAAATATTTAAATTCATCATTGCTTGCATTTTATATGGGTCTTCCACATACAGCTTTATAATACAGTATTGTAATCTTTTGTTTGTAGTACATTACATCCTGTTTTACTAGAAACTTGCTTAAAGATATTTGTTTAAACTTGTGCTTCAAAATCTGTCGAAAAAGAGACTTAGCATGATCATTAATTAAATTCATAACATGTGTAAATACTGCCTTACGGTCATCTTTAATGAATTCGTGTTAGTTAACCACAACAAATCAGATGGTAATTCATAAATATATATTGCAAGAGAAAGGGTTACCATGAACTGGGGAAGGAAACATCGTGCAATAATGTTGCATAAAATTTGCAACATCGTCACAGAAGCCCAAGCAATAGTACAGATGACAACAACTGATGTGCAAGGTACACTGTGATCGGGACAGCAGACTGAATACAGCATTATCGGAGCTTCTGCTTTACAGAGTGATAGTTTACAGAAGAACACATGATTTAGTGTTCATTTATACTGTCCAAAGAGACCGACCCAGGACAGAAGGTTGTTTTTCAAATGAACCACTAAACAGGCTCTTTATGAGAAACATAATTGTTAAGCATGTCAATTTCTTACATTTTCTTCTACTCATTGTGCAAATCACTCATTATGGCAGTTACTTGATAAGCAAGCAAGGTGGATACACGGACAGGAAAAAAAAAATTCCCAGATTTTTTCCTGGATTTCCCAGTTAAAAATATACTTTTTCCCACATGAAAATAAACTACCGCCCTGGTTAGGGTACTTTTTTCTCAGTCAAATGACAGTATACTTTCCACTGGAGCTGTAAAACTTATCAGTCCTTTGAATGGTAAAGGTTTTATACACCGGTGTAGAACTTCCTGGCACTTCAGAAAATGAAGCAGAAAAAATTCATCATGTTACAGAAAGATCTTCAATGTGCAGCAACACTTAATTTTTTGCTGCCTCATCTTCTCCCCCCCCCCCCCCCCCTCTCTCTCTCTCTCTCTCTCTCTCTCTCTCTCTCTCTCTCTCTCTCTCTCTCTCTCTCTCTCTCTCATAGCCTTCTTTATCCAATCTAAGGCCATCTTTGGGGTCTTCCTCTTTTCTTCTTTCCAAAGGATGGTACAAAAACATTTTCTTTGGCCATCAGTCATCTACTATTCACATGATATGTCCATACCATGTGAACTGCTGTTCTCCTGTTCTATCTGTGACACTTTCTTGGGTCTGGATCATTTCCCTAATCACTGTATTTCTTACATGCTCTTGCTGAGATACTCTGCATGAATGTTTGAGATAGTCGATTTCTAAAACTCTCAATCTGTTCCCCCCCCCCCCCCCCCCCCTCCTTTTCCCCAGTATGCTCCCAGCACTAATGTCCACAGGTCGTTATAGGCTCCACAATACTTCTATAGAGCATCATATATACTTTCCAACTATCTTAGAAGATCGTAACAGAGGATTTGGGTTCTGGATTGCTGTTTTCCCATGGGCTACTCCTTGCTTTATTTCCCAATTACTTTTTCCATCTTCAGATAACACGCTACCCTAATATTTAAATTTTTTACGTGCCCTGATGTGCTGGCCCTCTACTTGTAACCTCCGCGTGACACAGTACTCGTTAAAGCTTGTACTACGGTAGGTGAGTGGGGTTCACCTTATGAGAAAGGATTTTTGTATAGATATTGACCGCGTGTACCTGAATGGTGGCAAATCAGACTTACACCCACTCTGTAATAACAATGATCCGTCAAGCAAGTTCGAAATGCAATTACATGTCAGGATGCACCAAAAGCAACACTGAAGATGATACCAATTTGATAATAATATGGTCGCCAGCCTAATTAGGCATTAACTGAGTTTCTTCCCTGTACAAGTTGGTAGATATTCATGCAAAACAACAAGTAGTAACACTGCATAATATAGTAGAATTTTAGAACCAGAAAATCTATTGAACTGATAGTTTCACATTCTGTACTGATATGGAAGAACCATGAACACACAACACTACACTATAATGTATACTACAAAACTTTATACTGTCTATCAATCCGGCTAAAATCGGGCATAGGTTACCCTAGAAATATCACTTTCGTGCCACACACAAAATGTCAATTTTGATAAAGATAAAACACTGATAAATTTTGACTTTTATATTGACTCTAACTTCTGCTGATCAAACCAATTTAGAACACTTCAGAATTCAAATGAATAAAAGGGAGGGGGGGGGGGGGGGGACCCTGAAACTGTTATGATCGCTGTATTAAAAAAATGATTACTGAATTTATTATGCGTTCAAGATTTCCAGTATATAAGTTACTACTCTTTTCATCTTATTTACTGCTCATTTAAATACCTTTATATCTGTCTCGAAATAATTAAACTCATTACTATATCAATATTAAAGTTATCTTTCAACTTTGTTACACCTTCGTTATTCATTTACTGGTTCATTAACAAAACATTGCTTTAAACACCATTCTAACATAGCTAGTTCTGCAAATAGTTATTATTAACACAAATTTTAATTTTCATTTTGGAACACTCGGATTGCACAACATTTGGAAAGGACCCTGTCTAGGTTAGTTGTGAGGATAATTAAATGATGGGAAAGTTCTGGTAAAATTTAGGTTATTATTGCACAGTTCACTCTCTGATCCATACGAATACAGTACTAAAAGTTTCAACCTGCTTGTATCGATGCAGCGATTGGCGGGCGGCGAGATGACGAGGCACAGAGCACACATACAACCACAGCTATGGCTCTTGATTTATCAGCACTATAATTATTCTTAGCGTCGCAATACTTTTCCATTTAGTGCCTATGGAATTTTGCTGTGCTGTGTGGGCGTTGGAACAGCATACCCGAGGCTCAGTGAAGCTATGTCTTCCAGGAGAGCCTCCTCACTCCAGAAGGTGTTGCTCAAACCACTGCCAAACTCCAACTACTACTGCTGCTGCTGAGCCCGTTGTGCCGTGCAGTGCCCGTGCGCATTTTCCCGCACTCGCCTGCCATCCACCTTTTACCGCTCCCTGACAGACCGGGTATTCACCCGAGGTTTTGCATTCTACATATCCTAACACATTGCCTACGTATGGACCAGACGCACAGTTACAATTTTAAACATCTTACAACAGTTCCAAAATTTGTTACATTTCAGTTCTATCACAATATCGCTTGACATTTGACACAAACATTAATATTCACATTGAAACTTGTTTACAGTTTTCTTAACACAATGGCATGAAACAAAAAAAAATGAAATCAGAACATCAATTACACAAATGTACCGAAAAACCAGAAGAAAAAAATTATGTATAGTACAATAGTACAGCGTTGTTGTTGTTACATACTATTACATTTTCTACATTTCTCAAATGCTTAGATATTCAGTATTTTGAAAATCTACTTCCAATCCCCACTTACACCCATATCATTCTAATAATTTTCTTAACATAAAGCAGATATCATCATCTTCACTGGCCACCACTACCTGCGCAAAACAGGGTGTACAAACATTGATCCTTTGTTATCTAAATGCCCATTCATGCACATTTCGTACTTCAGAGGTCTCAGACTTTCTGGGTGTATATTTTAAACAGTGCAGGAGATAAGCAGCATCCTTGTTTTAATCCGTGTGTAAATGTGATAGGCTGTGACAAAATTTTATTCTCCACTTTGATTACGCAATCTGCAATCTTTGCCATACCCCTTCTCAAGCCCTGTGAACACTAAATGGTTACTCAGTTTCCTTTCATCTCTTTGCCATTAGCTGCTTTAAAGTAAAAATCCACTCTGCTCTTCAGCCCCCAGTGACATCCACTCTATCCTCTCTTTTAGGACTCAACCATACAGTACTAGCAACTGAGTTTGTAACAAAATCTACAATAATTTTGACATATCTTCTTACTACCTTTCGTATAAACTGGACTTAGATGTGCCAAATTCTATTCATTGGACACTACTACTCCCTCCAACATACACTCCTGGAAATTGAAATAAGAACACCGTGAATTCATTGTCCCAGGAAGGGGAAACTTTATTGACACATTCCTGGGGTCAGATACATCACATGATCACACTGACAGAACCACGGGCACATAGACACAGGCAACAGAGCATGCACAATGTCGGCACTAGTACAGTGTATATCCACCTTTCGCAGCAATGCAGGCTGCTATTCTCCCATGGAGACGATCGTAGAGATGCTGGATGTAGTCCTGTGGGACGGCTTGCCATGCCATTTCCACCTGGCGCCTCAGTTGGACCAGCGTTCGTGCTGGACGTGCAGACCGCGTGAGACGACGCTTCATCCAGTCCCAAACATGCTCAATGGGGGACAGATCCGGAGATCTTGCTGGCCAGGGTAGTTTACTTACACCTTCTAGAGCACGTTGGGTGGCACGGGATACATGCGGACGTGCATTGTCCTGTTGGAACAGCAAGTTCCCTTGCCGGTCTAGGAATGGTAGAACGATGGGTTCGATGACGGTTTGGATGTACCGTGCACTATTCAGTGTCCCCTCGACGATCACCAGTGGTGTACGGCCAGTGTAGGAGATCGCTCCCCACACCATGATGCCGGGTGTTGGCCTTGTGTGCCTCGGTCGTATGCAGTCCTGATTGTGGCGCTCACCTGCACGGCGCCAAACACGCATACGACCATCATTGGCACCAAGGCAGAAGCGACTCTCATCGCTGAAGACGACACGTCTCCATTCGTCCCTCCATTCACGCCTGTCGCGACACCACTGGAGGCGGGCTGCACGATGTTGGGGCGTGAGCGGAAGACGGCCTAACGGTGTGCGGGACCGTAGCCCAGCTTCATGGAGACGGTTGCGAATGGTCCTCGCCGATACCCCAGGAGCAACAGTGTCCCTAATTTGCTGGGAAGTGGCGGTGCGGTCCCCTACGGCACTGCGTAGGATCCTACGGTCTTGGCGTGCATCCGTGCGTCGCTGCGGTCCGGTCCCAGGTCGACGGGCACGTGCACCTTCCGCCGACCACTGGCGACAACATCGATGTACTGTGGAGACCTCACGCCCCACGTGTTGAGCAATTCGGCGGTACGTCCACCCGGCCTCCCGCATGCCCACTATACGCCCTCGCTCAAAGTCCGTCAGCTGCACATACGGTTCACATCCACGCTGTCGCGGCATGCTACCAGTGTTAAAAACTGCGATGGAGCTCCGTATGCCACGGCAAACTGGCTGACACTGACGGCGGCGGTGCACAAATGCTGCGCAGCTAGCGCCATTCGACGGCCAACACCGCGGTTCCTGGTGTGTCCGCTGTGCCGTGCGTGTGATCATTGCTTGTACAGCCCTCTCGCAGTGTCCGGAGCAAGTATGGTGGGTCTGACACACCGGTGTCAATGTGTTCTTTTTTCCATTTCCAGGAGTGTATATGCATTAAAAAACTTGCTCAGACATTCCCATAACACATTTGGCCTTTGATCCCCTAATTCTATTGGTATGTTTCCTAATCCCAGAGATTTTCCATTTCTTCCACAGATCTTCCAACTTCTGCTGTAGTTATTGGATTTATATTTCCAACAGATAATTCAGTCTCAAAATCCAATTCTATGTCCTTATACCCTGTTTCCTCTTCTATTAGTAGTGTACTGAAATTATTTTCCCATTCTCTAATGCCAGTAGCTGTTATGTTTTCCCATACCTCATTTTCCCTGTTAATAACTTCATTTTTAACCTTCTGTTGATTTCCACACTTTTTTTCACTATACTCCAGGTCTCTCATCCTCAGTCAATTGTTCTACATTTTCTTCTTCACGTTTATCTTTTTCCATATATTCTCCATCCTCCACTGTGGGCTTTGTTTTCTTTCTGTGTTTTGTTGACCCAGCACTTCACATGATGCCTCGTGAATGCATCTTCATATCTGTTGCTAGTGATTTTCAGCATTTCCACCTTCATCAAAACTTTATAGCTAGTCTCAGTTTATGAAGAACTTTCACATTTTGATCTCTGAGACTATTTACATTACATTCTACATCTACATCAATACCCTGCAAATCACACAACATTATTCCACTCTCGAACAGTGCACAGAAAAAACCAACACATGTATCTTTCCATGCAAGCTCTGATTTCCCTTACTTTATTATGATGATCATTTCTCCCTATGTAGGTCAGTGTCAACAAATTATTTTCACATTACGAGGAGAAATTTGGTGATTGATATTTTATGAGAAGATCCCGCAGCAACGAGAAACACCTTTGTTTTAATTATGTCCACTCCAAATCCTGTACCACGTCCATGACACTCTCTCCCCTATTTCTTGATTATCCAAAATGTGCTTCTCTCCTTTGAACACTCTCAATGTACTCCATTAATCCTATCTGGCAAGGATCCCACACCGCACAGCAATATTCCAAAAGAGGATGGACAAGTGTAGTGTAGGCAGTCTCTTTACTAGATCTGTTGACTCTTCTAAGTGTTCTGCAAAGAAAACATCCTTTATTCACCTCCCCCACAACATTTTCTGAGCGTTCTTTCAAACTGAAGTTGTAATTCCTCAGTATTTAGTTGAGTTTACAGCCTTTAGATTTGATTGTAATGTAACCATAGTTTAAAAGGTTCCTTTTAGCACTCATGTGGATAAGCTCACACATTTCAATATTTAGGGTCAATTGCAAATTTTCACACCATACAGATATCTTTTCTAAATTGTTTTGTAGTTTGTTCTGATCTTCTGAGGACTTTACTAGATGATAAATTACAGCATCATCTGCAAACAACCTAAGACAGCTGCTCAGATTGTCTCCTAAATCCTTTATAAAGACAAAGAACAGTAGAGGGCCTGTAACACTACCTTTGGGAACACCAGAAATCACTTCTGATTTTTAATTGATGACTTTCTGTCAGCTACTACAAACTGTGACCTCTCTAACAGGAAATCATGAATCCAGTTGCATAACTGAGATGATATTCCATAAGCACGCTATTTGATTACAAGCTGCTTGTGAAGTACAAAGTCAAAAGCCTTCTGGAAATCTAGAAATGCGGAATCAATTTGAAATCCCTTGTCAATAGCACTCAACATTCTGTGTGAGTAAAAAGGTGGTTGTATTTCACAGGAAAGAGGTTTTCTAAAACTGTGTTGACTGTGTGTGAACAGACTGTTCTCTTTGAGGTAATTCATAATGTTCAAACACAATATATGTTGCAAAATCTGTTGCGTATCGACGTTAATGATATGGACCTGTCATTTAGTGGATTACTCTTATTGCCTTTCTTGAATATTGGTGTGACGTATGCAACTTTCCAGTCTTTGGGAACGGAGCGGCTGTCTATGATTGTGAAGTACTGAGCTATTGCATGAGCATACTCTGAAAGGAAGCTGACTGATATACAGTGTGGAGCAGAACTTGGCAAGAAATTGAATATAGACTCGATATTCTTCGTGCTAAAAATGATTCACATGTAGAGGTGTATTGATAGTAAATAAATAAATAAATTCTTTGAGATGCTCTACAATGTGGTGCACTTTTCATTGTCATATCTACTGTGTGGATTGTGTGTGTGTGTGTGTGTGTGTGTGTGTGTGTGTGTGTGTGTGTGTGTGTGTGTCGGGTGTTTGAAATCATGGGGGTTTGAGTGGGACACCCTGCATTAATGCTGATGATGATGTTAAGGTTCTCTCATATTTTGGTAGCTTGCACAAATTTCAGCTAGAATTCTTCTAAATTATGGTCACCTTCTGACGATTTCTTCATGTCATGGACTTGCCAACCAAGGCAAGTGGTTGCTGTATATGACTCTTCTCCAATGCAGTTCGTACGAAGACTGTGACAGTGTTCTAAATACGTCCAGTGGCTTGAAATTATATCTTAACATAATCTCACAAAACTGTTGTATCGTAAATCGTTGTGAACAATCTTACAATATACTGTAACAGCTGTAACAGACCTGGAATTTCTAAGTCATTATATCAACACATATCTAAATATATCTGTCACATTTAATGCCCAAAGTTTAACTTAGTAATGAATGCACAAATCCTTTTTCATTCTTCTTTTGTTTTTACAATTACTGATGGCACTTCTTCGAGATGTCCAAAACATCATATTCATATTTTGGAACTCCGAAAACGACTAGGTTCAACAACTTTTGTAGTCAGAATAATTGTCAATTTTGAGGATATAGAAACTAGTAAGCTAACATACTTTGCATACAGTCACTCTCTGATGCCATACGGAATAATATTTTGGAATAACTCAACATTTGGGCAAAAAGTATTCACTACTCAAAGGAGAGTGGTAAGAATAATGTGTGGGGCTCATAGCCGCACATCTTGTAGACATCTGTTTAAAAGGTTAGGAATTCTTACAACAGGCTAATAATACATTTACTCAGTAATGAAATATTTTCTCTTCAAGGTGGACCAGTTTAAAAACAACAGTGACATTCATGATTATAATACCAGAAGAAAGAAAGAAAGACTTACACTATCCTCTACTTAACTTATCTTTGACAGAGAAAGGTTTAAAATTTACTGCTGTGAAACTTTTCAATAAATTACCAGATGAAATAAAATGTCTGACAGACAGTACCAATAGTTTACAAAATAAACTGAAACCATATCTCCTTGAAAACTCCTTCTATACCACAGAGGAATTCTTGAATAGGAATAAATAAATCTATAGGTATAATATATGCATTTTGTGTCATTTACGGGAATGGGGTAAATAAAAATTTTAAGCTTAAAAACCTTGATTCATGTGAGACCTGAGTTTCTCCTGGCGTATACAACTTTCAAATAACTTCCGGGAATTCAGCCAGGTAACACTTTCAGCGACCGCCGATATTTCGGCGGGAGAACACCCCGCCATTTTCAAGGCAAACTGCAACGGACAGGCGGCGTACATGCAAATTTAATACCTCGGTCCTCGGACCCAAGCAGGAAAGATAACACACACACACTGAACACTAGTGCCACCAAAGATGGCCAAAGTCAGAGCTATCGATAGTGAGACTATGAATTCGCCGGTGAGGTAGCATTGAGTCTGTCCCTCTGTTTCTTGACAAGGGAGAGAGCCGGATTCCAAACAGAGTTTAAACTCTGTTTGGAATCCGGCTCTCTCCCTTGTCAAGAAACAGAGGGACAGACTCAATGCTACCTCACCGGCGAATTCATAGTCTCACTATCGATAGCTCTGACTTTGGCCATCTTTGGTGGCACTAGTGTTCAGTGTGTGTGTGTTATCTTTCCTGCTTGGGTCCGAGGACCGAGGTATTAAATTTGCATGTACGCCGCCTGTCCGTTGCAGTTTGCCTTGAAAATGGCGGGGTGTTCTCCCGCCGAAATATCGGCGGTCGCTGAAAGTGTTACCTGGCTGAATTCCCGGAAGTTATTTGAAACTTGATTCATGTGTTCACTTCTTATGCACTTGACACGTTCCACATTATAACGATTACCGTTAGATTGATCAATGGAACACGTAACTAACTAAAACCTCCAAGTAGTGATAGCACAGCAAAATAAAATGTCCAAACAGCAAGGAGGTCTGCTAGGGTGCTATCACGCCTTGTAGATATTCTGTATGCATCCCATTTCATTGATTTTACCTATACATTACAACAACCTCCAACAGTGGGCTGCTCTCACCTACTACTAAGCTAATTGTGCTTTTACATGCTCACCTTTTTTCTAACATCGAGGAATACATGGTCCATGTACCTCTGGATGAGATACACTTTGCAATTTAAATGACTGATTCTCGCAGATGAATAAATACATGTCCAACAGTTTTTATCTGCATAGTTCCCATCACTTTCCCTCATTCTCCCACTCATCATAAACACGACAATCCTACAGCCACCGGAAAATAATGTAAATTATGCTCCAAAGAGAGAGAGAGAGAGAGAGAGAGAGAGAGAGAGAGAGAGAGAGAGAGAGGGAGAGTGTGTGTGTGTGGGGGGGGGGGGGGGGGGGCGTGTCTGTCTTATGCAAGTTAGCCTGTGCCTAACCAGACATCTCGCAGCTGTTTCCCAGGAATACAGGATATACTCACCACTAAATTGGTCAGAAAAAGGAAGGATTTCATCAATAGAACCTATTGCATATGGACAGAGGAAAGATAGAGCTGGTATTCCTAATGGAAACGTACGAAAGGAAAAGATTGAGAATGAATGTGTTTATGCGAAAGGAAGAAGGAAAACAGATTCAAAAGGCTGTTTCCCATGTCATCCACCACCCCGAAAGTACTTGAGTGAAACGTCAGAGGATGAAAAGACTTACATGCGTTACATAATGGCTTGTTTCAGCTTCGCCATACAGCTCCACTAAAAGTGACCCTAAACACACCCTTACTGTAAGCCAGAGTAGGTTAGTATCTACTCATGTCAGTCATCAACTATAAGTCATCATATCAGCTTCATTCATCTATATGTCACCATTCAGTCATCACCTCACCTTTGAGCATTTGTAAGCTAATAGTCACAAATATTGCTACAATGTAATATTGTATCAGCCATCTCTCAAATAATATCCTACTCAACCTCCCCTATAAAATTTATCTGCAAACCCAATTACTTATCAACAAAGGAAAGGAAAAAGTAGAAAATTTCTCACATAAAGATAAATTACGAGGGAGGATCAGAAAGTAATGCACAATAATTTCTTCTCCCCTGGCATTGCAGCTGGACTGTTGAAATTTCACAACAATATAGTTTGAAGTTTGCACTATAAAGGGTATTTTGTTTTTATGTGCAGCTGCAACTAAAGAAGCCTGAACTACAAAACAAGTGTGACACACATATCACTGTCATCGATTTCTAAAGGGCAGCAACGTGTAGTTCAATATTTGCGGGCCAAAGGACTTAAACCACATTAAATTCACAGAGACTTGCATGGCATTTATGGGGATGACTGTATGGCCTGTAACATTGTCTCCAGGTGGTGTTCATTCTTAAAAGGGAGTCATGTAAGCATTAGAGATTCACCACACCCCAAACAACCAGCAACAGCTGCAACCTCACAGAATGTCGGAGCCACTGAGGCAGCAATTTTGAACAACCAGAGTGTGCAATTGCAACCTTATTGCAGCAGATGGTGAACCATGTTGTTCAATGATACATTGAAATTTTGTAAAGTTAGTGCTCACTAGATGCTTAAGAATGTGACAGACCATCACAGGAGACAGCAAATGATGACTAGCTTGGCTCACATAATGCGTTACACTGCAGAAGGGTATGACTTTCTGAAAGGAATTGTCACTGGTGATGAGCCGCAGCCGTATCACTACAGGCCTGAAACTAAGCAGGCCTCTATGGTATGGAAACATACTGGTTCCCCAACATGAGAAAAAAATCGAAGTGACTCAATCTGTTAGAATATTGTTTGTGATAGTGTTCTGGACTATGGATGGTGTGTTACTGGTGGACTTAGCAGAATACGGGACTGCTGTGGATGCTGCAGTCTTCATTAAAATGTTGGTTAAGTTGTGTTGTGTCCTTCATGACAAACACCACAAACTACTTCATCACAATGCTTGCCCCCATGCTGCTGCTCCTGTTTGCGAGAAAATCACCAAATTTGGGTAGGAGGTGCTCCAGCATCCACCACAAACTCCGGACCTTGCACCATCAGTCTTTCATCTGTTCGGACTCAGAAGAAATTCCTGGCTGGCTATCACCTTGTGACAGATGTGAATGTGAAATCAGCAGTCCGCAGATGGCTATACTCCAAGTACATGAATTTCTACGAACAGGGCATATTGACAATGGTACCATGACGGGAGAAATGTGACGACAACATTAGTAACTATGTAGTAAAATAGGTAAAAGATATAAGTTCATTTGTCATCTTTTTTGTTTTGTTACCGATTAAACCTTTTGGTAATAAAATTATCATGCGTTACTTTCCGACCTTCCCTTGTACTATTTATTATATATCAACAAGCCTTTTACTGTGTCTTCAATATTTATTTTTTTATTATAGGGATTTTTTTTTCCCTCCTCACAAAATCAGGTAATTGTTGGACCAATATTTCTACTAACAGTATCCCTTCTATTGGGTTATCTAAATATTTCTATCTTGCAATATGCTACTCAATATAATTTTTATAACCACCTTTCAAATTAATTACAATGTCTTGGATCCAATAGTTCTAATACCAGTTTTTCTTATGTACTATGTGACCAGCATTTCTTACTAAGCTTTTCTTCAAACTTTTCAATCATTTAAAATCTTCTGAATGAGCGGTCCCCCATTCAGCTATTTTCCCCACTAGAAAATGTAGCTTAAAAACTTTCCTTTCAGGATCTTCCCAGTTCTTGCATAAAGATCTTGACAACACACTGAGAAAATAAACAGGATGAACTTCATCCTCAGGTTTGACTTTTGGAAACTGTTTGGAGAAATTCATACCTTCCCCAACTCTATATCTTTTACTACTGCAGTAGTCAGGCTATTGTTCTCTGTAACAGATCTTTTACTGATTTCATTTTCTGTCTTTTTGAATTCTTCCCACAATTTTCTGAACTGAGTGTATCTTTCTTCCATCTTGACAGAAGAATTTAGTGCAGCACTAGCAGATTCTAGTTTTTCAATTACTTTTTGTTCAAGAAAATGTTGGGGACATTCCTCCAAACTGGTCAAAATGTGTTATTGTTTACATTTATAACGTCTTTACCCCATTCTAATGCCTCTACCCAACCTCACACTTCTGAAATTTGGTTTTTCATCTGTTCAAATTCCTCATCAGATATCAATGCTATCTGTTTTACTTGTCTGTATACTTCTTTAAATTGTTCCTTTAACTAAAATCTAATTAAGTCACAATGCTCTTCAGAGCTTTATGTAAATCCTTAGGTATTTAGTTAGTGTGGCCTCTGTACTGACAAACTCACCTTCCTGTAATTTGATAGTTCTTGTTTGGTAGCATCAAAATTACTTGACAGGCCATCAACTTGATTCTTCAATTCTTCACAGAGTGTTAATTCTGCCACTTAAATCAGTTTCAGTGGTATGCAATTATGTTTCTACCTTATTATTTACATTGGTTTGAACAGCATTTAAATTCGTTTCAACAGAGCTGACCTTCTTATTTAAATCAGTACAATTAGATTTCCGAGTGCTAACTTAAACTACTCTGGCACAAACCTCACACACTAACAAAATTTTATGTTTCATGGCTCACTGCACTACTAGAGGGTAGTTCTCATAGCAATGAATTGCTGGTGAGAAGGTGGTCAGTCCAGTGAAAAAGATGCCATTGTCCGGTGGGATGTGGGCTGCAACTGACACTGGAATTTATTGCACCACTGTAACTGACGACTGATGTGATGACTCATAGCACTGAAACTAACAGCTGCTTACCACTGCCACCGGTATCGTTTATCCAGCTCATCTTCCGCTTCGTGATGGGTTAATTCATTCAGTAAAAGTTCCCCAGAAACCTATAAAACTTCTTACTTCACTTTTGATTTCATTGCTGACCATTATTTACTTAGTTGTCAGGGTACTTGCTGTCTTCTGTTGGTCCATTTTAACACCCTGTATTTCAATGTTATTTTACTGGAATTTTCTCCGTATTTGCTGCAAAATCACTTACACCACTTCTACTTTTTCTCATCATGTCCCTCAGCTGATAAATGTGTTGCTTCTCCTCGCAACATATAATATTAATGCTGATAATGGGATTAAGATTCTGTAGCCTCTTGGTACCTTGCACACGTTTTTAGCTGCACATCTTCTGAATCAGGGTCGCCTTCTGATGATTTCTTGTGTACGCATCCCATTCCATGGATTGTACCAACAAATTATAACATCCTCAAACAGTGGATTTCACACTTACTACTAAGCTACTTAGACTTTTAGACCATCATCCTTTTTCTAACATCGAGGAATAGGTGGAAGATTGAAAGGTGGCTACACTGTGCCACTGCGCCAGAGAGTGCGCCAAAGAGTACTATTAAGCCGCCTCCACAGTGCGTGTTAAGAGATCGTAGAAGTCAGTGCTTGTTGAGAGTTCATGGCAGTACAGTGCTAGTAGAGAGCTCGTAGAGGACAGTGTGTGTTAAGAGTTCGTGCCGAGATGTGCTAGTGGGCACTGCTTGTCGTGAAGTCGGAGTAAGATGTTGTAGTAAAGGGTGTTGTTCCATGTTTTATGCAGTTATTTGATGGGAGAGATAGCAGATGTTATTGTAATGAGTGCCTTTCGTCAATATATATGAAGGTAAAATCCACAATGTTCTTTTATTATTTGTGTGTCTGAAATAATGCGTCACTACAGGTTCAGTCAACAAAGCATCTGGTTTGTGTTCTTGTATTAGAGTGAATTCTGGTTTTCTTGCGTAATTATAGTTTTTCTAAATTTCTTTTGTCACGTCAGTATAGTTGGTATTTAAAAATTCTTGTCTTGTTGGAAAAGAACCGTGCCACATGTGGACGTTGAGTCACACTCCCACATACAGAACAGTGACTCTGGTGCTTATTGGTTTTGTTGGTTTTTTAGTTGCTGGGGACTTAATTAATTAACTGTGTTTACGAAAATTTTCTTACATTGTTTGTTGCAGTCAGATAGCGTAATAATAATGGTCAGGGCCAACCGATTACGAGACTTGCGTAATCGGACATACAGCTACTAAAACAAAAAAAAATATTTTCAATCAATAATATTTAATAAAGCCCCCATGCACGTGGCGACCGCTGCTTCGGATCGTCCCTTGGAATTTTTCTGACTGTAAAAGTAGTAGACAGTAGTTTTGTTGTAGTAATTTGTAGCTAGTAATTGTAGTCTATTTTGTATGTGTAGATTTGGTAATTGGCATTCTTCTAATGGTATTTTTTTTCTCAGAATTAAATTTGTTGTCTTGTCAACGGGTTTGACAATTTTGTGCAATTATTTCAATTGTTCGTTAATCGTGTTTGAGGGAAACATCTCGTGTGAATAGTACTGTTGGAGATAAGGAGTCATTGTGTGTGATTTTCGAACAGTGACGAATTTTTTGTGTATTTTGTAAATGATTACGCGATCTATGAAAAAGGCAAAAATGATGGATAGTGAGAATGACGAAATTGTTGAAATGGCGAACTCGCCAACAGAGGAAAACAGTATGGTGGATAATGAAGTGGAAAACAATGTAATAAGTCGGGAAAATAGTCCAGAACCATTTCGAAATTTTTCTCAATCAGAAATTTCACAGAATACGAGAGTAACGATAGAAGATTTTGGAATAGTATCGAACACAGATAGCTTTACAGCCATGCAGAAGGAAGCTGGTTTTGTGGGAAATGTGAGGGGTGAAAAGAATTTTGAAACAGTTACTATGGAGCAGTTGATGAGTGCTATATTAAATGTGGGATCACAGTTACGATCTGAATTAAAAACAGATATGGAAAAACAAATAGGAACTATTAAAACTGATATGGGAACAATGGGAACAAAGTTAGACTCACTGGGATCACAAATGGGAACAATGGAAACACGAATGGAAACAATTAAAACAGAGATGGGAACTTTGCGATCTGAAATTAAAACTGAGATAGGAACAATGGAAACACGGATGGGAACAATGGAAACTCGGTTAGGGTCTGAATTTAAAACAGAGATGGGAACTTTGGAAACACGGATAGATTCACGAATAGGGACATGTTTCAAAAATATGAAAGATGAATTAAAGAAAGAAATCAGGGAAGAAGTACAACCGATTCTGAATTCTCACAATAATAGATTAATTGCAGTAGAAATCAGACAAAGGGAACAGGATAGAGAACAGGAAGAAAGAGATCGCGTGATAGTACAGAATTTTTCAGAGTTAAATTTACAACGTGCAAAGGATAAGGAAGAAATAATTGAAGGAACCGAGGAATCCGTACCAAATGACAGAATAAATAACTTAACGCAACAGTGTGAACAGTTAACTACTAAATGTGACAACACCGAAACCCGAGTCGCGACATTTACAGAAGACGTAAATAAACAGAAAGAACAATTAAGTGACTCATCGGAAAGAGTTGAGATGATCTCAAATAAATTTACAAGTGTTAGTTTAGCAGAAGGGTGTGAAGAAAGTAATTTATTTCATTTACGGGATGCAACAAGAGACCGCCAGGCGCGTGAATTTAACAATAGTCGTCGTTGTGACTGGGACAGACGCGGTAGGTCTTTGTCGCCACGAGGCGAAAATATTGACTGTACACACTTCTTAACTGTTCGGACATTTAAGATCTTTCGTAATTCTAAGGATGACATACATCCATGTTCATGGCTAGATCAATTTACGTACGCACTTCCGCCAAATTTGCCACTAAGTCACAAACTAGAAATTATGTGCAGTTATTAAAGTCCTCAGGGGATTCACTACTCTAAGTGAATATGTGCCGTAGCGAGCATAGGGCCCCGAGCTGTAGTGGTGCTATTTCTCTTTTAGTTTTCTGGACCGCTGCCTACTCTTTTACTATTCTTTGCATCTGTCAAACCAGCTCTTCTACTATCAATCTATATAGACAGTAGATAAACAATAACCGGATTTGACTATTTACCTAAATGAGATTTCGAAAATTACTGTTTGAACTTATTAAAGTCCTCAGGGGATTCACTACTCTAAGTGAATATGTGCCGTAGCGAGCATAGGGCCCCGAGCTGTAGTGGTGCTATTTCTCTTTTAGTTTTCTGCACCGCTGCCTACTCTTTTACTATTCTTTGCATCTGTCAAACCAACTCTTCGACTATCAATCTATCTAGTGAGTAAGTGAACAATAACCGGATTTGACTATTTACCTAAAAGAGATTTCGAAAATTACTGTTTGAACTTATTAAAGTCCTCAGGGGATTCACTACTCTAAGTGAATATGTGCCGTAGCGAGCATAGGGCCCCGAGCTGTAGTGGTGCTATTTCTCTTTTAGTTTTCTGTACCGCTGCCTACTCTTTTACTATTCTTTACACCTGTCAAACCAACTCTTCGACTATAAATCTATCTAGTGAGTAAGTGAACAATAACCGGATTTGACTAATTTACCCAAAAGTGACTTTGGAATTTACCGTTTGGACTTACTATATTTTCTGCAGCATTCATTCATAGCTTAAATGAAATTTTACCTGTTTATCTTCGTGACAATATTACTTCGTATTTTGACGACTTTCTTATTGCTAAACATTCTCGGAGTGAACACAACAAAATTTTGGATTCATTATTACGTATCTTTGCACGAGTTGGCATTACAGTGAACTTATAAAAATCTGAATTTGGTCGTTCATAGGTGAAATTTCTCGGTCACATTATTTCTACAGAAGGTATTTTTCCTGATCCAAAAAAAAAAATTAGATGACGCTGTTCCTACCACAAAACGTGAGGTTCGTAGTTTCTAAAATTTTTGTGGAATGATATACTTTTGAAAAATTTTTGTGGAATGACATACTTTTGAGAAACTAACAGCTACATGTAAACATGCGGAGAGTACAAGGATACCGCGCTGTGTTTTGGCGGCGGCATATACTCAAAGCAACAGTCAAGTCTGCGCGCCGCACAAGGCAGTCGTTGACCGCGAACAATAGCTTCCTATGTCACGCGCCTACAGCTGATCGAGCGCTCAGTGCGAATGCACTGACAGCAGTAAACAAATACACAGTCTAATTTCTCCGACTAAATTCAGTATAAAGCTATAGTGACTTGATGAATTATGTTATTAACATTCAGTATTTTTCAGGATACGGTTCTATAAAATATTTAAGAACTTCAGGTAAATTATGGGCGTGTCCGACGTTAAGACGACTTGCTATCGAGAAATTTTCAGGAAGAATGTAATTTCGAAGAAGAAACTAATAAACTAAAAAGGGTAACTATTAATTGAGTTCATTTTTGAGGTAACATATTTCCACTTAGGTACGTACTTTAGACGTAATTTGCTGCTCGCGATTACGTGATTCATACTTTGTGCTAATTTCATGTTCTATGAATTTACTTGTGAAGCGACGTGCTTGCGTACGTTAACTGATTTTGACAATAATTATTAATGAACTGGGTTGTAACTTGTGTATATTATGCATCGCTTGGCTACACTGCTTTTCCACTGATGTCATATTATTTTTAATTATGTGCCTGCTGTGCTTATTTATTTAAATTATAATTGTAACCTGATTTATTGTGCTGATGTGTTTAGGTATGTAAGTTATACTTTGTCATTTATCTGCTTGCGCCTTCATGTTTACTTGTTAAGATGACATATGAACATTTATTTGCTTATGCTGATATGATGCTAATAACCTGTTTGCTGCTATGCGTATGGATTGCATATTTATACATATCTGTTTGTCGTCACAACTACTCTTTAATTTGGTGTATAGAAATGCTGATATACTGTGTATAAACATAGAGTTTAGGTCACACTATTGGATTAATTATAGATTGTTCACTTGGCAGAGCCTCGTTGTAGGGATTGTGCTGCATCCACTTGTTGACATTCTGTTCTCTACTGGTATATTTACTCGCTATTGCTTGTTTTGCTTACGCTCAGTGCCTTACATTTTTAAGATAAGAAAATTAACTGCTATAATTCGACGAACGACATTAGTACAAGAAAGTCATTGAAGTCACATGAGCTAAAGTTTTATGGAAGCTGTATAAATTTATGCTAATAGGAAGGAAGCTAACGACATGACAGACCAAAACTAGGTTTAGACCATTAACAATTATTACACTGCATTTTTCGTGAGCAATTGAAATAGGAAGTGACACTTGACACAAAAAATACTCCACATGTTTGCTTCTGCTATGATTCTTGAAGTGGTGTACACACTGTGAAATATTATGATCATTCACATTCCGTAATCGTACTTAATTACTGAGAGTTATTCGAACTAAGTCTGTTAGAGGTCAGGTATGCATTTCTTTTATTTAATGATGGACAAGGAACCAAAATGTATCTTATAATTTATAATGAGTATAAAATTTGGGTCAGATGGATTACACAGAGGTTGTGTGTGGACACTGTGTCTTCGGATTGTATGGGATGCTGAATTGAAGTTGCATTAGGATTTTATCTGTACTTGTTCGAGGAGACTGACTAGAGGAAAGAGTTGTTATGGAAGTGAAATGATATTGGTGCTGAGGTTTATATTTGTCGACGTATTATTGAGGTATAGAGATTATGTGAAGTTGATGATTATTGGAGTTTTTGTGGACAAGAGGTAAGGTAAATGATATTGATGATAAGACGTATTGAAGAGGTATTATTAAGGTATTATTGAGATTGTGTGAAGCTGATGATTGTTGGAGTTTTGGTGTATAAGAGGTAAAGTAAGTGAGGAGCATATTTTTTTTGTTGGTCTTATGGAACAAGGAGGATGAAGATACCAGACTAGAACACTAAAATAGAAGGAAGATAGTCTATACACACACTTTGTTAAATCACTAAGCAGTATATACTTTTTTTTGAAGAGAGGAAGTAATTGCATATCTTGGCTCACTGACAGTTGTTCAACAACAGTACATTTTGATCTGGCTTGGCAAACATTGGTCTTGACATGATGACTATGACGTTGACTAACTATTATTGACTATTATACATTGCTGCCAGTACTACTTGATATACATGATGAACATCAGATTTAGACAGAATTTCATTTACACAATTAACACTATTCAATTACACAGTAGTATTTAATGTGAATGAAAGATGAGTGAGTGTGTTTTGTGTGTTTTCCTTTCCTAATCCTACCCACCTATCTCGTAAATATTATTTTATTGTTGGTAGTGGCTTGCACTGACACCCATGAATATTATAGGTTTACTGGTATTTGTGTATTGTAATAGTTAATAGGACAATTATCTGACATCATTTGTGTGTTTGTTATGATTTGTATGTCACTGTAAAAGCATTTGTATGTGCATTCAAACTATTGTTCATGCCTAAACTGACTGATTAGTGAAGATAAATATTCTGAACTGTTACCTGCACTTTTCAACATGATGTGTGACATTTGGTCGTGTTTAATTTCTGCTGATGAACTGTGTGATCAGTGATTGTAAAAAAAAATTATGGACTGTTACTTGTACCTTTTCTACATGATTGGTGCCAGCAGGACATGTTTAATTTCTGCTCATAAACTCTGATGAACAGTGTGATCAGTGCTAGTGAATTTTATCGAACTGCTTCTGCTTAGAGAGGTGACCTTTTGCTGTCTGCACCTACTCAACATTGCTGGGTGCCTCTGATGGACTGCTTCTACTGAAATAATGTCACTTGTTGCTGTCTGCACCTGCTCAACATTGCTGGGTGCAACTGATGGACTACTCCTACTGAAATGGTGTCACTTGTTGGTGTCTGCACCTGTACTCAACATTGCTGGGTGCAACTGATGAACTGTTTCTACTGAAATGAAGTCACTTGTTGCTGTTTGCACCTGCTCAACATTGCTGGGTGCAACTGATGAACTGTTTTTACTGAAATGAAGTCACTTGTTGCTGTCTGCACCTACTCAACATTGCTGGGTGCCTCTGATGGACTGCTTCTACTGAAATGATGTCACTTGTTGGTGTCTGCACCTACTCAACATTGCTGGGTGCCTCTGATGGACTGCTTCTACTGAACTAATGTGACTTGTTGCTGTGTGTACCTCTTGAACTTTACTGAGTGCCACTGTTAGAACTGTTTCTACTGAAATGATGTTACTTTTTGCTGTCTGCACCTACTCAACATTGCTGGGTGCCACAGATGGACTGTTTTTACTGAAATGGTATCACTTGTTGGTGTCTGCACCTGCTCTCAACATTGCTGGGTGCAACTGGTGAACTGCTTTTACTGAAATGAAGTCACTTGTTGGCGTCTGCACCTGCTTAACATTGCTGGGTGCATCTGATGGATTGCTTCTACTGAACTAATGTGACTTGTTGCTGGGTGTACCTGCTAAACTTTACTGGGTGCAACTGATGGACTGCTTTTACTGAAAAGATGTTACCTGTTGTTGTTCTTTTTTGTATAAACTAATCATTGAAAGCATTTTATGTGAACATTTGTATAAACTGATTTTTTGTATATTGTGTAAACTATTATGTAAAGTCACATGTATGAAAAGAAGTTGTATTGCTTACTGTATTTCATATGTTAGGTTAGTGAAAGGTCAGTGCAAAGCCAAAAATTTTAACTAATTATGTGATATTTAGGTATTAATATTATCTTTTATTTTGTCTGTATTTTTCTGGACGAATTTGGTGGTATTTTCACCAACAATGCTGGCAAAAATACCATCAAATTCTGGCCTGTGGAGGAGGGGCATATGAAAGGTGGCTACACTGTGCCACTGCGCCAGAGAGTGCGCCAAAGAGTACTATTAAGCCGCCTCCACAGTGCGTGTTAAGAGATCGTAGAAGTCAGTGCTTGTTGAGAGTTCATGGCAGTCAGTGCTAGTAGAGAGCTCGTAGAGGACAGTGTGTGTTAAGAGTTCGTGACGAGATGTGCTAGTGGGCACTGCTTGTCGTGAAGTCGGAGTAAGATGTTGTAGTAAAGGGTGTTGTTCCATGTTTTATGCAGTTATTTGATGGGAGAGATAGCAGATGTTATTGTAATGAGTGCCTTTCGTCAATATATATGAAGGTAAAATCCACAATGTTCTTTTATTATTTGTGTGTCTGAAATAATGCGTCACTACAGGTTCAGTCAACAAAGCATCTGGTTTGTGTTCTTGTATTAGAGTGAATTCTGGTTTTCTTGCGTAATTATAGTTTTTCTAAATTTCTTTTGTCACGTCAGTATAGTTGGTATTTAAAAATTCTTGTCTTGTTGGAAAAGAACCGTGCCACATGTGGACGTTGAGTCACACTCCCACATACAGAACAGTGACTCTGGTGCTTATTGGTTTTGTTGGTTTTTTAGTTGCTGGGGACTTAATTAATTAACTGTGTTTACGAAAATTTTCTTACATTGTTTGTTGCAGTCAGATAGCGTAATAATAATGGTCAGGGCCAACCGATTACGAGACTTGCGTAATCGGACATGCAGCTACTAAAACAAAAAAAAATATTTTCAGTCAATAATATTTAATAAAGCCCCCATGCAACATGTACCTCTGGACAAGTTGCAGGTTACACCTCACACTGCACCAAAATATCCTACCATAAAAAAAGGTGAAATGGCTCACTTTTACAGAGAGATGGTTTCAAATCTTATAATAGTTACTATCAAACTACACAGGGATTGATTATATTAATTACAGATGTTGTCAACCATAAAACAATGGCAATCTTATTTGTTCACTGCAACAATTTGACCATGTTTAACATCTTTCAATTTGTATTTCCAAGCCTGACTGGCTGAAAGGACCTCTGCTAGTCAGAATGTGTAAGAACACAAAAATGACGATTATTTCTTAAGTACAGGACAATTTATCCTGAAAAGTTCAAAGCAAGATAAACCGTCGTGGCTTTGGGTGACCAATACGATGTTTTAACAGTAATGCTTTATGCAAGAACACATCAACATTACTTTTCCATTCCCAGGAACAACTCTAACTTAGTGTGGCAACAAAGGCTAATTCTCAAGACGAACTTACACAAGGATATAACCACAGTGAATAAAATGTGTGAAAATATGATGAACTTAAAGCAAAAATGCTGTTATTTAAAAATCATAAAATACGTCTCACAAACTCTGCTTATCTGAAGAACTAATGACAATCAAAATGAAATATTTATTTCTACTGCTTCTTACATAAGACTCAATAGGAATTAATATCTAGGTACATGTTAATAATAGCTCTATACTCAACTTTATTATGCTGTTTAAGTGATTCCCTCGGAGCATTATCCAAATAGCAGCAAAATGAAAGTGTTTCAATGGTTAAGGACTAAGAAACCCTACACGCATATACTACATACAATTAAGGAAGACACATTTCAGAGACAGACACATTTCATTTCAGAAATATTTCACATTCGACTGCAACAAAGAATTCTATATTTTCCAAATAGGACATATGCTTTCATAATTCTCTGACAACAACTTACATTATCATTTACAGTTGTGAGAGATCATCAAAATCTTCATCATATGCAAATTGTACATATCGTTTTGCACCTTCTCGAGCTAGATGATCTGCCATCTCATTTCCATGAAGACCACAATGTCCTCGTACATGGTTCTGCAAATAAAGAAGAAAACAACTTAGTTAATTTACGAATGAGATCGTGAATACATCAATAAAAAGCATTTTATGCATTGGTTCTTCAGGCTCACCCATTTCACGTCAATGCCTTGCAGTTTGTTATCCAAAACAATAAGGTCATCTTTGTTTTTAACAGGTTCTCCTCCTTGTACACGCCAATCATTTTTCTTCCATTTTTTTATCCATTGTGTAATACAACTAATCAAGAAATTTGAGTCTGTGTGGACAAGTAATTTTTTGACTCCTGTAAGACCAAAACATAAATGATCTGAAGCATCATTTAAATATCTTTATCCAATAGGTGAGCAATATATGTGAGCAAAAAACTAACTAGCATGCCACATTATTCTGATTATACTTTAAGTATCACACCAATTTTCAAGTCTTACAATAAGATACTGTTTATTAACCTGAATGTTAAGCAGAAACAGAATCTTCATTATTGCCAGGTTCAGAAACTAAATTTTAGTTTAGTTATTATATTTGGCCCTAATGATGAGAAATCTTTAAGTTTTGTACTTGGTTGGGCATTTTTCTAGTAACTTTTCAATTACTATGATTAGTAAGCTCTGACACTCCAATCCAAAATTGTGAATCTGAGAATTATTCGTTTGGTTACTTTAATAAACTTTTTGCTTTGGAAATCAATGATGGTATCTATATTTTTCAAGTCACACAAGTTGGTCTAGTTTTTAGGTTCAAGGAGAGGAGTGCAGACTTTGTAGTTGGTATTTTGCCATTCTTAATAAACGTCTCAAACGTATTGTACAACAATTTGAAAATCTGAAAACAGGGAGCATGAGGGACACAACTTTGAAACTTTCTTAGAAATAGTTCAAATTCTAAAGACATAGTTTTGAAAAACGCCAGTTTAGATTTAATGAAAATGTCTTGTTTATGCTGATACAATGGTCATTCAATAATTAAACACACCTAACCCAGATAACTGAAATTTTTGTTAAGTGACAGTTGGCAACCTTGTAAAGAGTGTTCCTCATTTGTTTGATTAATATTCATGCAAATAATGTCTAAGGACTTAGTTACGGCTGTGCATCCATTCAATGAAAATAGTTTAGAAGTACAGTGCTCTGTGACCCAATTTTTACTTGTGCAAAGTATACAATGTCAGAAATATTCTGTTGGATGAATCAGTCTTTCCTTCTCATCCCGTCCAGTAAGTCTCCCCAGACCCAGGGTTCTGGGTGACTTTTCTAAACTGCATCCCTTTCCCTAAACCGCTCCAGTCCTTTTCCTTCACCCCTCTTCCTTTCCCTTCAACTCTACCGCCAGAAGAAGAAGCCGCTGGCTCTTAAAACTTGTGAAAGTTACATCCTAATGTGTGTGTGTTCCTCTGCCAGCTCTTGGTGGGAAGGCTTTTTACCCATCCATTTGCAATATATTATCAATAATTAATCATTTTCATTGTTTGAATATCATTCAGAATTGACAAAACTCTATCAACACACAACACAGTTCCACCCACTGAGTACTAACATGTTTTAAAGGAAACACTGTTTCCCAGTTAGTTCAGTATACTCCACACAGTGGGCAGGAGAATCAGTGAAAATATGCTTTTAGCAAAAAATCATCCACAGCCCACTTTGTAGAGCAGACTCCACTGCTCCACAGCCAACATGCAGCCCACAAACTACAATGTTAATGCCTTTTTTCAATCAGGATTCTATTCCACAATTTTCTTTTCTGTCTCAAAATTTTAAATTGCGCTAGGTCCATCCATGAAATTTGAAGAACATTTTTTGGATGTAATAGACAGATTCCAGCAACAAAACCATTAAGAAAATCATGTGCAGTAGCTCTGAGGAAAAACACACTGTTTAAATACTCTGTACGAACTCTGAAATTGACATTTAAAAAAAAAATCACAAATATATCCATCTGAACTCTCTCTACAATTTTAGCTAATGATTCATCAAGACATAGGACAAATCATCACACTGATGCTGCTTATTTTTAAGTTCATAAGAAAAATGGGAAGCAAGACCACGGTTCCACAGTTCATCCTATATTTGAATTTGCGTTGTGTTGTACCCAGTTTGAAACTGGAAACAACTTGACTACGTGAAAATATCTGTTCGAATGTCTCTCCAGCATCTGGACAGGAGTTCATTGAGAACCTACTATTTTCAATTTTGAAAGCCCATTGGACAGGAGTTCACTGAGATCTTACTGTTTAAAAACGATTCAATTGACTGTCAAGCAGCTTTTGGCATGGACATAGTCATAGGTTTGATTGGAATTTTCTGGGTGATTGGGTTTCTACTTTACTTGTATTGGCAACATTTTCTTGACATCCCACACTGCATAAAATGAAAGGTTTTTTCAATATGTCCTACAGCAAGCTTGAACATGGTAATCCCTCCCCCCCCCCCCCCACCCCCACCCCCCACCCCCTTTACTAACCATTGTTCATTGAAAATAGTTTTCTTTATGACAGTTTCATAACCTATCAGTGGTAAAAAATCATTAGAAACCTAACATTTATCACCTTAGGAAACTGTGCTTTATTATGAGAATAGGGTACAATACACAGCTCAATGTGGTATTGCTATATTATTGACAGTTCTTACCATACCGCAGTTTAAAGCACATGGACAACCAACTATAAAACATCCCCTGACTTTTCTAAAAGAAGTCACCTATTTTTCCTGACACTCAGCATTTTTTGTGCTCATTGAGTTTCCCTGACCTCTGTAAAATTTGCTCAGCCAGTAGTAGCCAACTGAGACAGACGCAGCAACAGGGATGTAACCGCTTTTGTAACATTTACGAGTTCCTAATCAGGAGCGAATTTTATTATATCACCTGTGTGCTTTAATAGTTTAGTTTCTTGAGTTTCTGCAAGTAAATTTAATATCTAATAGCCACTGTTCTCGCATTTTCGTTTGCGTCGGAAAGTAAACCAATTTTGTGACATATTACAAATTCCTAATCAGAGATGAATTATTTAGTTTCACCTGAGGGCTTCGGTAGTTAGGTTTTTGAATATCTGCATACTATTAGACACAGTTCCTGCATTTTCATCAAGGTCTACAGTAGAGTAGTGCAGCACATGCCGATAGTCCATTTATCTGCATAGTTTAGTTTTCCATGGTCTTTAGTATGCACAGGGACTACGATTGTTGCGTGTGGATGCGAGCCGAGTTGGTGACACTTCACTCTCAGCTTCAGGCTGTCATGGCTTCGGTTACACAGTTTGAGGTTGCAGTGGATGGGCACTATTGTTGTGGGCCGGCCGTGGGGATCCAACGGACGTCCAGCATGTCCGAGTCCTCCGATTGGTCCTCACCAGTGGCCAACCCAGTTACTGCTCGCACTGTCGCACTGAGGCTGATCCCTCGCCTGTGTTTGAGTGGGAGGTCGCCCCGGGGTGAAGCAGGCAGCGAAACACTTCCCAGGTGGCTGCACGTAAGGCCTCCCCAGTTTGTCTGACAAACAGGTTCCAGGTGCTGTCTGTGGCTGACACTGTTACTGAGCCAGATGTTGTCACTTGTCCTGTTTCAGAGGAAACCACTCAGCCTGCAAGATCCGGGCAATCACAGAAGGTGGGATTGTTGGTAGTTTTGAGCTCCAACGTTAGGCGCTTTATGGGGCCTCTTAGGGACTTGGCTGATAAGAAGGGTAAGAAAACCAATGTGCACTCTCGTGTGCATACCGGGTGGAATCATTCCAGATGGAGAGCCCAGGGTGCAGCCAATTGCAGGTGGTTGCTTACACTGGTACCAATGATGTGTGTCACTTTTGATCAGAAGAGATTCTCTCTAATTTTGAGTGGCTAACAGAAGTGGTAAAGGCTGCCAGTCTTGCTTACAAGATGAAAGCAGAGCTGACCATTTGCAGCATAGTCGACAGGACCGATTGCGGACCTTTGGTACAGAGCTGAGTGGAGGGTCTGAATCAGAGGCTCAGAGGATTGTGTAATCATGTAGGCTGCAGATTCCTCGACTTGCGCCAAAAGGGTGGTTGGGTTTCGGGTTCCGCTGAATAGGTCAGGTGTCCACTATATGCAGGAGGTGGCTACATGGGTAGCAGGGGCTGTGTGGTGTTGACTGGGCAGTTTTTTTTAGGTTAGAGAGTCTCGGGAAAACACAAGAATGGCTTCAGTCACAAAGGGTGCAGGCTGAACACAGGAAGAACGCAGATAGAGGAACCATTTGTATGACAGTTGTAAATTGTCATAGCTGTGTTGGGAAAGTACCAGAGCTCCAAGTGCTAATAGAAAGCACTGATGCTCAAATCATTATAGCCACTGAAAGCTGACTAAAGCCAGATATAAGCTCAGTCAAAATTTTTGCGAAGAACCTAAGGGTGTTCTGAAAGGTTGGGCTAAACACGGTTGGCAGTGGAGTGTTTGTTGCTGTCAGAAGTAGTTTAACTTGTCGCGAAACTGAAGTAGATACTTCCTGTGAGTTAATAAGGGCAAAGGTAATTGCTGGCAACCGGAACAAAATAATAATTGGATCCTTTTACTGACCTCCCAATTCAGATGATACAGTTGGTGAAAGGTTCAAAGAAAACTTGAGTTTGATTGCAAACATGTACCCGACTCATACGATAATAGTTGATGGTGACTTTAATTTACTCTAGATATGTTGGCGAAAATACAGGGCTATTACAAATGATTGAAGCGATGTCATAAATTCACTGTAGCTCCATTCATTGACATATGGTCACGACACACTACAGATACGTAAAAAAACTCATAAAGTTTTATTCGGCTGAAGCCGCACTTCAGGTTTCTGCCGCCAGAGCGCCCGAGAGCGCAGTGAGACAAAATGGCGACAGGAACCGAGAAAGCGTATGTCGTGCTTGAAATGCACTCACATCAGTCAGTCATAACAGTGCAACGACACTTCAGGACGAAGTTCAACAAAGATCCACCAACTGCTAACTCCATTCGGCGATGGTATGCGCAGTTTAAAGCTTCTGGATGCCTCTGTAAGGGGAAATCAACGGGTCGGCCTGCAGTGAGCGAAGAAACGGTTGAACGCGTGCGGGCAAGTTTCACGCATAGTGATGTGAAAGATTCAGTGTTTAAACCTCCTCTACCAAGAAACGTGCCAGAACTGCGAGCTCGCATCAACAATGCTTTCGAACTCATTGATGAGGACATGCTGCGCCAAGTGTGGGAGGAACTTGATTATCGGCTTGATGTCTGCCGAATCACTAAAGGGGCACATATCGAACATTTGTGAATGCCTAAAAAAACTTTTTGAGTTTTTGTATGTGTATGCAAAGCATTGTGAAATTATCTCAAATAATAAAGTTATTGTAGAGCTGTGAAATCGCTTCAATCATTTGTAATAACCCTGTACATGTTCAGTTCCAGAGTACGCATAAAATATAATCTGAAATTGTGCTAAATGCATTCTCTGAAATTTATTTCGAGAAATTAGTTCATGAGCCCACGCGAATAGTAAACGGTTGTGAAAACACACTTGACCTCTTAGCAACAAGTAATCCCGAGTTAATAATGAGCATCAAAACCGATTCAGGGATTAGTGAACACAGGGTTGTCGTAGCGAGATTGAATAATGTAATCCCCAAATCCTTGAAAAATAGGTGAAAAATATACCTATTCAAAAAAGCAGATAAAAATTCACTTGACGCCTTCCTGAGAGACAATCTCCACTCATTCCAAATTAATAATATAAGTGTAGACTAGATGTGGCTTAAATTCAAAGAAATAGTATTGGCAGCAATTGAGATACTTATGCCAAATAAATTAACAAACGATGGAGCTGATTCTCCTTGGTACACAAAACAGGTTAGAACACTGTAGCAGAAACATTGAAACAAACATGCCAAATTTAAACAGACCCAAAATCCCCAAGATAGGCGATCTTTTACAGAAGACTGAAATTTAGTGCGGACTTCAATGTGAGATACTTATAACAGTTTCCACAATGAAACTTTGTCTTGAAACCTGGCAGAAAATCCAAAGAGATTCTGGTCATATGTGAAGTATGTTAGCAGCAAGAATCAATCAATGCCTTCTCTGTGTGATAGAAATGGAGATACTATCAAAGACAGTGCTGCCAAAGCACAGTTACTTCACAAAAGGAGACAAAGTAAATATTCCATAATTTGAATCGAGAACAGCTGCCAACATGAGTAACGTAGAAGTAAATATCCTCGGTGTAGTGAAGCAACTTAAATCCCTTAACAAAAGCAAGTCTTCTGGTCCAGACTGTATACCAATTAGGTTTCTTTCGGAGTATGCTGATGCATTAGCTCCATACTTAACAATCATATACAACCGTTCGCTCGGCGAAAGATCCATACCCATAGACTGGAAAGTTGCACAGGTCACACCAATATTCAAGAAAGGTAGTAGGAGTAATCCACTAAATTACTGGCCCATATCGTTAACGTCAATATGCAGCAGGATTCTGGAACATATATTGTGTTCGAACATTATGAATTATCTCGAATAAAACAGTCTATTGACACACAGTCAACATGGGTTTTAAAACATCGTTCCTGTGAAACACAACTAGCTCTTTATTCACATGAAGTGTTGAGGGCTACTGACAAGGGATTTCAGATCGATTCCATATTTCTGTATTTCCGAAAGGCTTTTGACATGATACCACACAAGTGGCTCATAGTGAAATTGTGTGCTTATGGAATATTGTCCCAGTTATGTAACTGGATTTGTGATTTCCTGTTAGAGGTCACAGTTCGTAGTAATTGACGGAAAGTCATCGAGTAAAACAGAAGAGATTTCTGGCGTTCCCCAAGGTAGTGTTATAGGCCCTTTGCTGTTCCTTATCTATATAAACAATTTGGGAGACAATCTGAGCAGCCATGTTTGGTTGTTTGCCGATGACGCTGTTGTTTATCAACTAATAAAGTCATCAGAAGAGTAAAACAAACTGCAAAATAATTTAGAAAAGATATCTGAATGGTGCGAAAAGTGGCAGTTGACCCTAAATAACGAAAAGTGTGAGGTCATCCACATGAGTGCTAAAAGAAACTCGTTAAACTTCGGTTACATGACAAATCAGTCTAATCTAAAAGCCGTAAATTCAACTAAATATCTAGTTATTACAAGTACAACTACTTAAATTGGAATGAACACAAAGAAAATGTGGGGAAGGCTAACCAAAGACTGTGTTTTACTGGTAGGACACTTAGAAAATGTAACAGACCTACTAAGGAGACTGCCTACACTATGGTTGTCCATCCTCTTTAGAATACTGCTGCGGGGTGTGGGATCCTTACCAGAGAGAGTGTCATAGGAATGATACAGGATTTGGGCTAAACGTCATTAAAAGAGAGGCGTTGTTCGTTGCGACGGAATCTTCTCATGAAATTCCAATCACCAACTTTCTCCTCTGGATGCGAAAATAATTTGTTGACTCTGACCTACATAGGAAGGAACTATCACCACGTTAAAATAAGGGAAATCAGAGCTCATGCGGAAAGATATAAGTGTTCATTCTTTTTGCGCGCTATACGAGATTGGAATAATAGAGAATCGTTAAAGGTGGCTCAATGAACCCTCTGCCAGGCACTTAAATGTGTTTTGCAGAGTATCAATGTAGATCTACAAAGCTATATGGGGAATCCTTCTGTGATTATAGCATGTTTTATAAGGTACTTGCTGAGAAACCCGGCATTGCCCAGGTCATAATATATGGCACTGGAGAAGGCACGAGTACCATTCTAGATATGAGCTTCATACAGACATATATCACATTAAGGATATTATGAATTCAGTTATCCTGTTAGTAAGATAGTTTGGTCACGGTTCTTGGCACTGGATGAGTGTGGTGGGCAAAAATCCACAAAATACAGAGCAATACATACTTTTGGGCATGTCTTCATAAGACAGTGTCAGTGCCAGTATGGATGGAACCGAGTGAGGACTGTATAAGCGAGTATATTCACTAAAATGGTAAAGTTCAAATGTCAAATACAATATATATTTTTCTATGAAAATTAAGTGTTCCACATCACATATTATACTGAGATATCTGCCAACCACAATCACCCACTTCCAGCCACCACAGTATAGATGAAACACAAGGACAGGACTATCACCATTACACCGTGCCATGAAAATAGAAATATTTTCACGTATGTGGTAAAGTTCATAAGTCATATATTACTTAGCTTTATCTACGAGTATTGCTCCATACTTTGTGGATTTGTGTCAATCACAATGATCCAGTGCCACATGCACCATGACCAAACTACCTTAATAACAGGATAACTGCATTCACAATATCTTTAATGAAATGTACTATACATGCAAACTAAGTTGACACTCAGTGCGGTGGCTAACCGGAGCGACCCTGAATAGGAAATGCCTTCATAGTCACTCCCACCAGCCACCGCTCCGAGTGTCAACATAGTTTGTGCTTATGGTATGTCTGTATACATCTCATATCTACAATGGTACACATGCCTTCACTTGTGCCATATATTCTGACCCAGGCAACGCCAGGTTTCTCAACTAGGTTAAAAAAATGGTTACTTGATATTACATGTCATTATTAAAGTCTGAATGATGAAACTGCACAAGCATCATATTAAGTCGGATGATTGAAACAATAAAAACATTTTCACATATACGGTAAAGTTCATAAGTCACACAGTACATGGCTTTTCCTAAGAGTAACATGAGACCAAGGGCTACCAATGACCACAACCCTCACTATTCAGTGCTCATTTAAGAGAATACAAGTATTCTGCTAATGACATTAACAAAAATATCACCATTCTCCATAAAGCAGAAAAAGGAGATTATTAAATATTCTAGAAGAAACTGAAATTATACCCATGTGACAAAAACAACCAGACAACATACTTAACAAACAAAAAGAGCTAAGGAATAAGATGTATATACAAAATTTCAACAGTGATTTAACCAAATAATTTTGGTTTGGAGTTTACGTCCTGCATATAAAACTGTCTAATTCGACATGACCTGTTCTATACTCTATCTTGATACAGCAATTAGCAAAAGTCTGTAATTTACACATATGAATCCATTTCACAGATGTATATAAAAATGACCTCAGAAATAACAAGAGACATGTAATGTAGGTTCTTTGACATTGCATGGGGGCTTAATTATATAAATATGAAAGGCAAATACTTTTTTTATTTTTTTTAGTAGCTGTCTGTCCGATTACGAAGTCTCGTAACCGGTTGGCCCTGACTAGTATTATTACGCAATCTGACTGCATATAACAACAACAAAGAATGAAAGAAAATTTCCGTTAATACAATTAATTAATTAAGTCCCCAGCAACTATAAAACCTACGAAACCAAGACACAAGTGTAATTGTTCTGTGTGTGGAAGTGTGATTCAACGTACACATCTGGCACGGTTCTTCGTCAATAAGACCAGATATTTTGAACACCATTTATACTGAAGCAATTAAAAAAAAATAGAAATACTATAATTGCGTAAGGAAACCAGAATTACACTCTAATACAAGAACACAAGCCAGATGCTTTGTTGACTGAACCTGTAATGACGCATTATTTAAGACATTGAAATAATGAAAAAAAAGGGAATTTTTTTACCTTCATATATATTGACGAAAAGCACTCTGATCATTACAATATCTCCATTCGAACAACATCTGCTGTCTAGCACATCAAACAACTGCATAAAACATGGAACAAGCACTCCCTACTACAACATCTCAACACCGACTGACTCCTACCACATCTCAACAAGCACTGACTACTGCCACATCTCGCCAAGCACTCTCCACCACGACTTCTCGACAAGAACTGCCAGAGGAGGCGGCGGAATAAAACTCTTTGGCGCAATCTCTGGCGCTGTGGTTCAGTGTAGCCACCTTTCAACATGTCAGTTCCATGTTTACACTATGTGACAGTTATGTCAAATGTAATCAGAAATTGTCACTGCCAAAGATTTGACAGCAATATCATACACTACAAACAGTATATGAAGGACAGATTTCGTATCCTGTTGTATGCTGCAAAAGGACATAATGTAAGTAGACACATATTACTGCGACTATGTATACAGTTGTCATTTTATAGAAATTGATATACGAGGTGCGGCTAGAAAAAAACCGGACTGATGCTGGAAAAAACATTTATTTACAATTTCATCTTATCTCCTTCAATGTACTCTCCTCCTCGGTCTCTACACCGCTCCATATGAATTTTCCACTGTTCATAGCAATGCTGCAGATCATTTTCGGTAAGTCCATACATTACTTCAGTCGCTTTTTCTTTTACTGCTTCAACAGTTTCAAATCTAGTTCCTTTCAAAGCTGACTTGACTTTAGGGAAAAGAAAAAAGTCACAGGGGGCCAAATCAGGTGAGTAGGGTGGATGATCTAAGATGGGAATGTTGTGTTTTGCCAAAAACGTCTTCACTGACAACGCACTGTGAGCTGGGGCATTGTCTTGGTGAAGGATCCATGACTTTTTTCTCCACAAATCGTTCCGTTTTCTCCGTACTCGCTCACGTAGGGTAGCCAGGACGCTAATGTAGTAATGCTGATTCACTGTTTGTCCCTCTGGTACCCAATCAATGTGCACAATCCCTTTGATGTCAAAAAAAAACAATCATCATTGCCATTCGTGCTTTTTTTTGTCGTGGAGAACCAGGAGTTTTCCAATGCATCGATTGGCGTTTAGTTTCGGGATCGTAAGTAAAAAACCACGATTCATCGCAAGTAATAACATTTTGTAAGAAGGTGGGATCACTTTCAATGTTTTCCAGGATGTCAGAACAAATCATTCTTTGGCGTTCCTTCTGTTCAATTGTGAGACACTTTGGAACCATTTTTGAACACACTTTGTTCATGTTGAAACTTTCATGAAGAATCTGCCTAACACTTTCCTTGTCAACTCCTGTTAACTCAGACACTGCTCTGATTGTTAAACGGCGATCTTGTCGAACAAGTTTACTGATTTTTTCAATGTTTGCATCAGTTTTTGCTGACAATGGTCTGCCAGTGCGAGTGTCATCACTGGTGTCTTCGCGGCCATCTTTCAATCGTTTAAACCACTCAAACACTTGTGTTCGCGATAAACAATCATCGCCGTACACTTGTTGTAACATTACAAACGTTTCACTTGTAGATTTTCCTAGTTTGAAACAAAATTTGATGTTAACACGCTGTTCTTTTTGTACACTCAACATTTTCCGACGCACAGACAAAACGTCAACTACTTAAAACAGACGCCACGGGCAGACTGAGTGCAGGAGGCAGATGAAACTCGAGCAGTAGGCGGAGCGAGGGTCACGTGACAGGCCACGCGACTTTCAGCCTTATTGCATTCGTTTTATTGTTTCACCAGTACTAGTCCGGTTTTTTTCTAGCCACACCTCGTACGTACAGCTGTTTGTTCCTCTTTATCAAAGGCCACTGATGATGGGTTATAAATCCAAAAACCGGTTTTGGGAAAAAAACTTTCTAGTGTGGCTCATGGTGTATAGAATATGTCCCTTAATAGTTAGTTTTGTAGTGAATAGGTTCCAAGACAATGGAATCTTCACTTGTATACAATCAATCAAGGAAGAGAGCCAGTGTGCACACATACCAGAGGATCCCCAATGGCAGTTCCATTACATAAGGCACATGCTATTAAAATCTCAGTCAGCTGTTGCAGACTAAACTTAGAAATCAGCTCAGGACCAACAGTGATAGAAAGGTAAAGTTAAAAACTCAGTTCATTCCTGAAGTGAGTCAAACTCAAAGCCTTCAATTCTAGTATTAACGACTTGTTTATTTTTAGATCACTCTGCTTGACTGCCAAGCTGGTATGGCTCATTCCTTGTCTCATTATTGCCAAAGCTGAGTTAATGACATTCTTAATTACCATATTGCTGAAGGTAAATTATAGTCACCAGTAAAAAGACAAAGAAAATAACTTGGGTAGAATTATTCTTTAAAAAGAAAATGATTCATTCATTACCAGCTTTTTTTGCTGTTTCTACAGCATAGGTTGCAGCCTGAATTTCTGCTGTGTTATTAGTTGGTCTCCCAACAACAGGTTCAGATATATTTCTGTAAAAGATAATAAAAACTTCTTTTAAAAGATATTCACTTTCTATTGGATTATCAGACATATTGCAGAAAAAGAAGTCATGGATTAAAATATTTCATGCAGTAAGTGTCCTACTGAGGAAAATCTTTAAGCAGGCAAAGTATGCATTCCACAACTGAAATATTCAATTCTTTTTTATTAATAGTTCAAGCTACCTTTTCAATTTACACATTTCTGTTCAACGTTCATAAAATTATGAGGCCCCTCACTTAAAAGAAAAAAGATAGCACTATCACAGAAAATTATCTCACTAAATAAAATGAACAGCTCTCGTATCTCAGCTCCTCTCAATACATCTGATAAAACATCAGCATGAGAATAAAAACATCCAAGACATCCGCTTGCAGCCAGCAAGTTGATGGTTCACTCCACAGATATGGGTCACATCATAAGGTCAACAAACGTTCCTAGACGGAACATAAGTAAACTATTGCCAAAAGACAATACTATTACTTAAAATCCTTCCTTTTATTTTACCATCTCTTGTGTTATGTATGCAATGGCATTACACTGCTGTTTCCCTACATCTACATGGTTACTCTACAAGTCATAATTAAATGCTTGACAGAGAGTGCAAGGCAACACATTCAAATTGTCTCTCTACAACTCCACCCTTGGTCTCTGATTTCTCTTATTTTACTGGTTTTTTTTTTTCTTATTTTATTTTATGTATGTGGAATACAACTAAATATTTTGGCACATTTTGAGGAGAAAGTTGTTCATTTTACACAATTTGCTGCAATGGAAAACATTTTTATTTTAGTGGTGCCATTCCAACTTGCATATTATATCCATAACTCTGTCTCCCCTACTTCGTTTTAACACAAAGTGAACCACACGTTTTTTAGCTTTTATAGATGTCCTCCTCATATACAGTTAGGATCTCACGCAGCACAGCAAGGTATTTTGGGCTGAAGGATTGTGTCGGGTGGTGTGGGTAGATGCAGCAAGGAGGTGGAAAATGGGAAAAGGGGTTGGGGTAAGGTGGCTGACGGCTCAGATAGGATAGGCATGTAAGGGGTAGGTGGCTTAGAAAATCGGGGATAGAGAGAGACAACAGCTGCACAGGATGTACAGAGTAGAACTTCAGAAAAGCTGGTGCTGAGAGGATGGATACACATGGCACAAGTTGTGATGCAGCCACTGAACTCAGACATGTTGTGTTCACCGGTGTGTTCCCCCACTGGACAGTCAACTCGTCGTTGGCCACAGTTTGTCAATGGCATTCATTCTGGTGGACAGCTGCTAGGTGGTCGTACCAATATAAAATGTTGTGCAGAAACTGCACCAGAGCTGGTGTATAACATGATGGCTTTCGAAAGTGGCTCGGCCTCTGACAGGATAGGATGAGGCTGTAACAGGGCTGGAGTAGGATGTGCTGGGTGGTTGAGTTGAGCAGATCCTGCACCTGGGTCTTCCACAGGGATCTGACCTCACTGGCAATGGTTTGGGAGTGGGGTGGCCTAGGGATGGACCAGGGTGTTGTACAGATTGGGTGGGCAGCAGGATACTTCTTTAGAAAGAATGAAAAGGGTTGTAGGTAGGCTGTCCCTCATTTCTGGGCATGATGACACATAGTTGAAGCTCTGGTGAAGACACAGTTTCATTGGTCCAATCCAGCATGAAATGTACTTTTCTGTAGCTGGTTCTTGGGAATAATGGGATCATTACGGGTTTGTGAGGATATGGCACATGAAATCTCTTTGAGAACTAGGTTTTGGGGATAGTACCTGTAGGTGAAGGCTTTTGGTTGGTTGGTTGGTTGATTTGGGGTAGGTGACCAAACAGCGAGGTCATCGGTCCCATCGGAAGGATGGGGAAGGAAGTTGGCCATGCCCTTTCAAAGGAACCATCTTGGCATTTGCCTGAAGCGATTTAGGGAAATCACGGAAAATCTAAATCACGATGACCAGATGTGGGCTTGAACCCTCGTCCTCCCGAATGCGAGTTCAGTGTGCTAACTAACCACTGCGCCACCTTGCTCACTGTGGTGGATTTTGAGAGATTTTCAGCAAACTGGACAAAGGAATTTTTGGCATTGCAGATACATCATCCACAGGCGGCGAGGCTACATGGGAGAGACTTTCTTTATGTGGAAGGGATGACAGCTGTAGAAACACAAGTACTGTTGTTGATTAGGGCTTGATACTGACAGGGGTACAGCTTGAGCTACCAGTGAGATGGAAGTATATCCACGAAGACAACATGTTGGGCTTAGAGTAGAACCAGATGAAGTGAATGGCAAGAGAAGTATTGAGGCTGTGGAGGAATGAGGATAGGATGTCCTGGCCCTGGGTCCAGATCAAAACACCATCGATGAAATTAAATCGGGCTAAGGGTGCCTAGGAAGTTAGGAAGGTTTCCCTCTAGGTGGCCCATAAACAGAATGGCACAAGAGGATGCAATGTGGGTTACTAGGGCTGTGCTGCAGAAGTGCTGAGATATCTTCCCTTCCCCCCCCCCCCCTCCCCCTCCCCCCCTCCCCCAATGGAGTAGTAGTTGTTTGTAGATGTGTAACTGGTTAGATGTATAAGGAATGAGATGGTGGGTCTGGAGTCTGAAGGACATTGGGAGAGGAAGTGTTCAACAACAACAAGGCCATGGTCATGGGGAATGCTGGTGTGTACAGAGGTAGCATAAACAATGATGAGTAGGTATCCAGGTGGTAATGGAGCAGGGATAGTCACAAGGAGAGAGTCTTTCAGCTGAAGCAAAGCAACCAGCTACAACAGGACGTCCAGAACTGTGAATACATGTAAGGAGAGTGGTTAAAAATAAAATATACATAGTAATAAGATTTTTTTAAATGTACTTGATTCACACTTACAAGGGGTGATTGTCACCAAACCACACGCCAATGCCTGCTTTAGCGCCTTTTTTTCCATTCTTTTCACAAGCTCCGTCAGTGTAGACTTCCACATAGCCTTCATTGTTGACAATGAAAGCAGAATTTGACGATAAGTTGCCTCTGAAATTTAATGATGACACACTGGCAACTTTCCGGCCCTCACTGGAGTCTAGTTTTGGCTGTTTCACAGAGTTATCCTCTGTGCTCTGAGTACTATATTTTCGTTTTGCTCCTCCAATGGAACTGCTGACTGAAGCATATTTGCTACCAGAGGGCCTAAAAGTTTAGTTTATATTAACACAGTTAACAACAATGAGGTATAAAGAAAGAAATATGAGAGGGCAAGTAAGAACATGAGAGACTAGAAATATTTCCATAATATGATCAGAAAAGTGAGCCAACTATTAACAGAAAAAAAAATCAGTTCCTATATGTTCTGTCAGTGACAAAATACTATTATTACATTAAAAAATATTTCAAGTGGCTTGTTACATAAATTTTATTCTGAGGTTTGAAAAACGAAATAGTTTTTCAAACTTACACAAGAGAACAATAGACTATTTGGTCACATTGACAAGGTTAATGTACTACTAATGTAGTATATACTTGCTTCTTGAGGTTCCAACACAATTAACATGGAAGACTATGCATTATTATTAGGACTAGAGAAAAAAAACATAGTTTGAATAAAAAGTACCATATTATTGCACAATAAAATTTCGCTAACACTTGGTGACCTCCTGTACAAGCTTGCAGTAGAATATCTGCAGACAAGTTGCAATCTATCACAGAACTCTTATTACAATAAAAGAATTAGCTATCACAATAGCCAATCTGCCAAAGTAACAAATTCCCTTATTACACTCAAATGGTGTGGAAATAAGTTGTCACCATACTAAATTTATTCATTATTCATTTGTTTAACCCTCATTTCCTTTCTAGACATGATTTTGAGGAATAAGCTTAAATTTTACACATATAATAAGTGTTTAATAAACAACGCTCTTCAAAATAAGAACTGCTGAAGGATCCAACACTGAGGGGGGCAGAATTATGGTATGGGTAGGTATTGCGAATCTGCATTGGTGAATAAACAGACCTCAACATCGTTTGGCATGTCCAAATATGATGGTTCAAAAACTGAAGGAATGACAACATCCAACCTTCCATTCTGCTGTCTGGTAGTGCCAGCAGCAGTATTTTTATGGATAACAATACAGATCATCACACAGATTGCATACAGAAAAAGGAATCATTGAATGCTGTGGTCAGAGTGCCATTATGGACCATGTCTATGATTTGCTTGGGAGATGTTTCACTACGAGGTCAACATCACATAAAATCGTTCCTCACTTGGACATTGTTACTACTCTAGATGAGTGTTAAAATATCCCCCACGACATAATCAATTAATTACACAGTAGTGGAAGATTGTGATGAGGACTAAACACATATATTAGGGGGACTAATTGCGCATAATTTGCAATTTACAAACTCACTCACTAGTGCAACAATTATTCTCTCCTAACGTAGATAAGAAATGCAAACTATCTACATCAGTATTTTCCATAATATTACATTGTACAGAAAACTATCTTCTCCTTGTATAATACTGGATTGATTAAACAAAATAATATTTGACATTTCACCCAACTTTCCAATAGTTTTTATCCTCAATAATACAGATAGCCGTACCATATATGCAACCACATCGGAGGGATATCTGCAGAGAGGCCAGATTAAAATATAGTTTTGGACAAGGGGAAGCAGCCTTTTCAGTATTTATAAGGGCATTAGTCTGGCTGCCTGCCCAATCTGGCCTTGTAATATTAGTAAAGTCATTAGTCACTGGGAATAACAAATCTAAGAGCTCTACAGGCTGGAACACAGAAGATTAGCTTCCATAACTGGGTAGGAAGACTGGAGAATTTAAAAATCGAAAAGATCGGCCAAACTAAGATTTAGTGGAAATTAGTAAATGTGTGAAGACAGAAAGAAAAGGACTTCAGGTCAGATGAGTCAAGTGTTATCAACACAAAATCAGAAGTAATGCTGAAGTAGAATTAATAATGAACAAGAAAATAGGAATGTGAGTAAGCCACTATTAACAACAGCATAGCGAACATGTTATTGCAGTAAGACACCAAGATAAAAGCCACCATAGTAATAAATCCATAATTCATGAAAAGACAAAGTATGTATGATGATATAAAAGAAATTACATGGATAGTTAAGGGATTGAAAATTTAAATCTGTAGGAAGACACCAATTTGATAGTAGGAAATGGAGAGAAGGAAAAAGAAGATGCTACCTGGTAGAATTGTGCATAGAGCAAAATTTAATCATTGTTTGGTTTAAGATGCCAGAAAGAAAGTTTTGCATGTGGAACAAACCTGGAGAGGATGGAAGTTTTTGATAGATTATATAATGGTCAGACAGATATTTCAAAACCAGTTTTCAAACAGCAAATCATTTTCAGGGCAAATGTGGACTCTAACCGTAATTTATTGGTAATGAATTCTAGATAAAAACTGATGAGATTTCAGAAAGGTAGATGAGACCTGGATAAACTGGAAGAACAACTGGTTGTAATGAGTAACAAAGGGAGCATCCAGCAACAAAACACTGAAAGAGGGGAAAGGAATAGAACAAAAAAATGAATGGGTAGCTTTGAGACTGATGACAGCGAAGGATCAAAAAATCAAAACCTTTAGGACCAATAAAAACCTTCTGATAATGCAAGGTAACTTTAGTTTAGTAGGTAAAATGAAAAATAATATCAAAATGCAGCAAAAGATGCAAGCAAAAGAGATGAGAGACCTAAGAAAATTGAGACTGACAGAACATACTAAAAAGGGATAAGCAGGAATGGCTGAATGGGAAATATTAAGACTTCATAAGCACACATGGTTACGAGAAAGCCAAATGCTGCCTATCAAATAAATAAAAAGATCTTTGGAGAAAACAAAAGCAGCTGTAAGATTACCAAGTGCTCAGATGGCAAGCCAGTAATAAGCGAAAAAGGGAAAGCTGACAGGTGGAATGAATATATAGATTGATTATGCAAAGGAAATAAACCAGAACACAATATTAAGAAAAGGGAAGAGGAAGGAGATGAATTCCCTCAAAATTATTGAGATCCTTGGGAAACAAACCATGCCAAAACTATTCCACCTGTTATACATGATAGGGAAACAATGGAAATACCCTCAGACTTAAAACCCAATTTCAAAGAGATGCTAATCCACCAGTTAACAAGTCAGGATACAAAATATTGACACAAATTATTTCCAAAGACTGGCAGAAGCAAACCTTGGGAGAGATTCGCTTAGCTTCTGGAGAAATGTAGGAATATGTAAGGTGATACTGACCCCACGTCTTAACGTAGAAGGTAGATTGAAGAAAGGCAAACACGCATTTGTAGTGCTTGTAGATTTAGGGAAAGGTCTGACAATGTAGAGTAGAATACACTATTATTGTAAGTCACAACAAAAAAAAACACAATATGACACTCCCAGAAAAAGTATATTTCACAATCTCACAGGACAATAGCTCATAATGTATACAATGTAAAGTATAGCCACATGGCAAGACAGGTTCAGTTCAGTTCTAGCTAGTGAAGTAAACAGATGATGAGAGAGAGCAGATGGAAGGCTATCGCTGGGCAATAATTGCACACATACAAGGGGCATCACAAGTGGCGCTGGGAGCTGCCTACGCAGCAGTCATGGGTAGCCACTCGGGCAAGGCGTCTCCCACTGGGAGCCATGCTTTACAACAGTAGAAGCGGAGTGACTGTCATGCTGTAGATGCCAGAACATAAGACAACTGCCGATATCAGATATGTCGGCTCTTGCACAGCGTCTAACTGGTAGCCCAGTGGGCTACCACATCCCACCTTCCATAGGTAAGCAGCAGAGCATCTCGGCAAGAAGACCCCTGCTTGGCCATGTGTCCAGAATTGTCCTGAACCATGCCAATGTCTTTGGAAGTGTCAGACAGACCCTCCAGTTTTACCAGCTCATGGTCCGTGCAGACATGAGTGTACAGCCAGAAAGTCACTGTCCAGCAGCACAGTTTTGAGTCTTGGTGGCTCCCATGCTGGTAGTGGAAGCCATTCCACATTTAAATTGGCTCCTGGCATGGAAGAGCGCTGCAATGATGGAGGCAGTGCCAGCAGGGCCAGTACCGTAACCTGATCTTCTGATATCCGATCCATCTAGGGGAGCCTACAAACAGAAAGAGATGAGAATGCAGTCAGGTTTGGCGAACAGAGCTGAGAACTAGAGGACAGGAACAGCTCATGAGGAGGAGGGGAGACAGCAGAGGCTCTGGTGGAAGAGAAACAAAAGGTGGCACCACCATGGTGTGTGTCCAATGGAGGCAGCAATGGCAGAGTCCCTCGCCACTGCTGGCATGTCACTGTCTGGTCCCCAAAAAGAACATGCAGTGTCCCCACTGCTGCCGGACGACTGCTGGAATCTACTTAACCCGGTGTCCAAACCCCGCAGCCACAAATAGGTGTCCAGCTGGAAGGGTGGAGACAGTGCTGTGAATGACCCCACACAATTTGGCAGCACGATATGGAGGAGTGTGTGAAACTGACAGCCATGAAGGAGTTCAGCTGGACTCTTCTCCCCTATCAGCGTCGACCTGTAGGAACTCAGAACAGAAAGTGTTAGCAGCTCATCTACAGGAATGTCTGCCACATTCTTTGTCATCTGTGTTTTTAAAGTTCACAAGTCTTTCAGACTCACCATTTGACTGTGGGTACAAAGGTGGAGACAGCGGGTGTTGAATGCCACTTCTGCAGCAGAACTTGCCAAAAACCTGTGAGAAAAATTGTGGTCCATTGCCTTGGCTAGTGAAAATTCTACTAAGCACTACAGCCATAACCTCTGCACTCGTTGACCAGCAGTTGACCATGTATGGAAAATTAGAGTATACTCTGAGGACAATAAGCCAGGTAGTAACCAGGAAGGGACCCACGAAATCAGGATAACCTGCTCCCACGGGCGCGAGCGAGTGTGCCAGGGTGATAACGTTTAGTGGGAAGCTACTTGCTGTTGTTCACACTGATGACAGTTGTGGCCAAGATGTTTGGCCTTTCAGTCTATGCCCTGCCAGCACACATAACGCTGGGAGAGCAGTTTAGCTCGCAAGATGCCTCTGTGATCTTGGTGCTAGAGCCATAAGATTGTCAGGCACAGAGGATCCAGTGGGACTACCAGGGGAGACCACCGTTGATCCTTGGTCAATCAGATAACTCTGTCCACCCGAATTAACTGTTGGCAGAGGTGGAAATAACACCACAACGTGTTGGAATCCTGACTGGGAATACAGTATGGCCACCCCTGTTGTATGTACTGCTGTACCTGTTGTAAGATGGTGTCCTCGGCCATGGCTGCAGCCACATGGACCCTCATGGCGCAAAAAGCGTCCACTGCCTCTTCATCCAACTGGAAGCACAAGATCGCATCTTGGTCAAGTTTGGGTCAGTGTCCGTCGGGACACAGGACAGGGCATCTGTATTGGCATGTTGAGTGGTATTGTGGAAGCAAATTCTGTAATTGTACCTGCTGAGATACAGTGCACAGTGCTGGAGATGGTGGGCAGGCCTCTCTAGAGATCAGAAATGGAGTGAGTATGATTCACATGTTCAGGTTGCATACCTTACAAGTCAAGGTGCTGATGTTACATCAGTGCTAACAGGTATCCTCCATTCCTACTCTAGCTCTGCGAGTGTGACGAGTCTGAGAACTGTGGCGCTGCAGTCACTTCATACTTGTCGAGTCTTTCTCTCTTACTCAAGCAGATAGGAGCGTTAAGGCTAATTGTGACACTGTTAGTACTGAAGATGAGTACACGATCTTGCTGGTGCAAATTAGCACTGATAGGGCAAAATAACCAATTGTCGAGTCTGATGGCCTTTACTGAAGCTGCGTTTTGTGAGATTGTGTAGGGTGTAAGACAATAATTAAGACAAAAACTAATTGATGCAAAGCCTTCCATCAGAGAAGGAGCGATATCTGGAATAAGTATTATGCTCCAGTCCATGTTACAGATGAAAAATGTACAAATTTCGTCCAATGCAAGCAAAATGGTTGTATTCTTGTTTATTCCATCTTTAGCATAAGAAAAAATATGTGGTGTGTCAAACAAAAACTGGGTATAGAATAATGTCACTATTATATCCCTGCATCAAAAAAGCAGGCTGTTTCTGTATTCAATTGGTTATGGCAACTTGCGTTTTTAAGCTAATAGTTAATTGTGTAGCTTATTCATTTCTGTAATTTAATAATTAATCACCATTTACAGATTGCACTTCATCCTCATGTCATGTTTTTGCCACTCTTGTTACAGACTCGGTAAGACCTCAAAAGTGGGTATATGCCAGTGTAATTGTTACATGTTCTCTGAACTCGGACCGTGAAGGATAAAAACATGAAATTTGGAGAGAGTGATGATCTGATACTGTAGGCATCATTTAAGAAGGTATTTTTTGAAAATCCACCCCTAAGGGGGTGATACGACAGATGAGAGGTTTTTTGAAAATATGCCACTGATAATGTAATTCTGAAGCTAGCACATAGGAAGTATGTATTTGGTTACTCAGTCAGAAATAAAGAAATATGTACTTCAGCATTTTTGGAAATTTAACCACTATGTGGTGCAATTGTTGGTAAAAGTTTTTTTGAAAATAAATCATTATTAAAAACTATAAAGCAATTTTTAAAGCTAAGGGAGGCAAAATAGGGCTAACTGATTCATTCACTCATCACTGGCCTGCCAAAACTGCAAAGAATAGAAACTTGAAATTTAGTGGGCATCTTGCTCTTCATCTTTTGGATTTGCAGCTCTTGTATTACTTCCATGTTTTCAGTTAAAATTTTTGGATATATGTTCTGCTTTTATGCAAAAAAATTGTTTTTTCTTATTATTCAAACATGTTTTGGCACCTCTGTGTCATCATCAGTAGGTTTTGTTTATAGAAAACTGTAAAACGTGAAGATACATTTGGTTGTAACTGATCTAACATAATGAGTCATAAGGACAGTTTTTGTTCTTAGCAAGATTTTACATTATACGGTTTTGCAGGAACATCTGTATAGTGTCCTGCACCAATAGCTTGTCATCTGCAAACCAAATAATGTAAATGTGAATTTTATCAGTGAGTTAACACATCCCTCGATTTTTTAAAAGCATGATTTTCTTATGTGTTGTGACTGATCCTCCTCCGTTTGCATTCTGAGAGCACTGCACACACATATTAATGTACATTGCATAATTTTGATTTTACAAACACCTTTCCACTTCGCAAAACACAGTGTGAACTATGTTGTTGTGTGTCCTAACACTGTCAGGGCTCATTTGTTCCCGACAGAGATAAGCGGCAAATTTGAATTTTGTTTACTTTTATCTCTCTCTCTCTCTCTCTCTCTCTCTCTCTCTCTCTCTCTCTCTCTCGTGTGTGTGTGTGCGTGTGTGCGTGTGATACACTGTTGTGTCTGGCATATGGTCACTGTGTGTTATACAATGTTTTGTGTGTATCAGCATAGATAGAATTACTTCAGCACAAAGATGATCATGGGGGTCTTCTTTTTAATCTGTGAATACCACACTTGTGCAGCAAATGTGATTGAATGTTCAGAGCCATACACATCTCTATGAGTCAGGATGGGCCCCAGGCCATAGGTCCCAGGCCCTGGCCCCATTCAGAGACATCTGCCGCCACCACCAGTTGTTTGCTCCACTGATATGTTGTGAGACACAATGCCGACAGGAGGGCCTGCTGCACGTCTGTAACACCTGACCCCATGCCTCCCATCACACAAAAGGCATGCCCTTCTTCCACAGGTTTTCGAGCGCGTGTGCAATTGACACCCCTGGATAAATTTACCTCAATACATTATTTTTCCTAAGAATCAGCTTCAGTGTAGGCTCAATACCTCTGCAAAAGATAATGTGTCCTAATTATTCCGCCAATAGCTGAGAGAGGTGTGTGTGTGTGTGTGTGAGAGAGAGAGAGAGAGAGAGAGAGAGAGAGAGAGAGAGAGAGAGTGAGAGAGAGAGAGACACAATAAGGTCATTAGAGACAGAGCAGAAGCTCGGACTGGGGAAGAATGGGGAAGGAAACTGGCCATAACCTTTGTCAAAGGAACTATCCCGGAATTTGCCTGAAGCAATTTAGGGAAATCACAGAAAACCTAAATCAGGATGACCATACATGGGTCATCCGAGTCCAGTGTGTTAATAACTGCACCACCTCACCTGGTGAGAGAGATATTTTTCAAGCTTCCATTTAAGGACCATGGAATGGGATGGTGTGGAACAGCTCCTACATGTTTCCTAAGTGTTCTCCCACTACGGCTGCTGTCACCAAAATGTCGTCTAGATAATTTACGCTGTCAAGAACGTACTGCAGTAGTTGCTCAAGGAACCTCTGAAGGATCACTGGGGCACTGGCCACCCTGAAAACTATGAGTCTGCTCCAATATAATCCATGTAGCATGTTTCCTCATCCAGGGGTAGTTGTAAGCAAGTTTCAGAGAAATAGATCGGCGAAAAATACTGGCCTCCCTCAAGTGCAGAGAAAAGCTCATCTGGTTTCTAAGTAGGATACACATCAATCCCTGACTGGAAATTCACTGTAATATTGAAGTCTCCATACAGGCACTGCTTCCCCGACAGTTTTTTCATGCTAACCAAGGGTGTTACCCACTCACTTGCAGACACCGGTTCAGCAATATCCAAGGTTGTAAATCTATCTAGCTCGTTCTTAATGGCATCCCGCAGTGCGATTTCTTTAATACAATGTGCGTGATAAAGTCCTTCACTTATCCTAGAGCCCCAGAGGAAATATCAGAGTAACCCATAAGGAGGTTTTTCAATTCCCAAAATGGTACTTGTTCTGAAACCAGGCGGACTGAGTCATGGATGACATGTCCAAAATTGGAAACGACGTCAAGTTCCAATAGGTTCTTTGCATGGATGCTGTGGACCACAAGGAAGGTGGAGCATCATATGATATTTTTGTGCATCGCTGTGGACTGAAAGAGCAACAATCCCAACTGAGGATACATTTGAAAGTTTAACAGGGATAGAGGCACAGCATTGGTTTCAATCTGCAGGTGAATTAGATTATTGCACAAAGTGAGTGTGATGAATGGTTCCCTAGGTGACGCCACTGTCGAGTGAGATGCTGACGAAATTCAACTTATATCCATTAAGTGGTTCTCCCCCTCTCTCTCAAGAGCACAGCAGACAGATGCAATATGTCCTTCCTTCCAACACGTCTCTCACTGTGCCCACCTGTGAGGAGTGCCGGTCAGGAGGCCCAGACTTCTTGCCTTGTTTATGAGGCAGAGGCAGAGTGTGGCAGTGTTTGCACTCTACTGTTGTGCCAGTTGATGTGTCAGCAAAGTTTAATCTCTCCCCGAAGTCTGACGAGACAGCTGCCACTTCAGCTCAGAACTCTAATCAACGTCCCAGAGCCTGGGAAATTTAGAAGGGTTCCATTTTAAAATGTCCTCAAATTAGGGTTCTCAAATTGTACAGCCTTCTCACACACATCCTTATCTGGAGCTGCCCAAATAATTACATCCTTAATCATCACCTCTTATTTACTGCAGTCACAAAACAGCATTTCCTATGAAGTCCCTGCATTCCAGCCGCCATGTGCAGTATGACTGATTAAGTTGTTTACAACTGATAAAATTCCACACGGCAGTGTGATGCAGTAGTGTCAGTGAAAGTAGATAATACAGGACATATTTTGTCAAAAGTCATGTGTGCCACTTCCCTGAGAAAGACCAGCTTACAACAAAGCTGGTACATACTGGGCGAGATCTATGACAGGTAAAGTGATTTTACCATAGCTAGATCCATTACCTGGAATATGGCAAAGTGCTACCAGAGGCACTTCTCATGGGCTTCCCATTCCTCTGCCATCTTGGCATATGGCGACAACAGGAATGGATTTGTAACCAACGGTGGGAGAGCAATGGGATGTAATGTAAGATGTAGCCATGTGGCAATAAAGGCACAGTACGGTTCTAGGTGGCATAGTAAACAGCATGATGAGCAAGAGCGGATCGAGGGCGATCGCTGGACAGCTATTGCATACCTACACATCATGTTGCAGGTGGCGCATAGATATGCCTGCGCAGCTGTTACGCATGGTCATTTGGCTGCAGTGTCTCCCCTGGTGGCTAAGCTTTGCAATACTGGATGTGGAGTGACTGTCACATCATATGTGCCAGTTGTGCAATGATGGCCAACATTTTGGTTGTATCCCAGCAGCTGACCACTGCTACCTGAAATTCTTAAGGTAGCTGGGGTAGTATGTTACCTACAACTTTTTCAGGAACCTGACTGCAGTTAAAGGAGTCTACAGACATGAGAGGGAAGCTATAGTTGAGAAGGGAGTGAGATAGGTTTGCAGCCTATGTAAAGTAACTAGAACTGTACTGCACTCGTCTTGCCACATAGCTACACCGTACATTGTATCCATTGTGTGATCATTCAATATATGCATTCTGGAGGTACCGCCTTGTGTTTATTTATGTTGGGAGTTACAGCGTAATTGGTGATGAGTGTGAGCATTTTTCGTTTTCATTACATAACCACAGAACCAGAACAACATGCCATCTTACCGGGTGTGTCGATGGAACTCATGTTACAGCAATTTCTGCTACAGTAGTTAAGAGGGGCAGAAATATTAGGAAGCCTTGTTGTCCTCATTGTCCTCACCATACGCCAAGATGGTAGAAGAATGGGAAGCATATGAGAAGTGCCTCCAGCAGTAATTTGCCACATTCCAGGTAATGGATCCAACCATGGTAAAATCACTTTTTCTGTCATGGATCTCGCCCAGTATGTACCAGCTTTGTTGGAAACTGACCCCTCTCACAGATCTTTGACAAATTGTGTGCTGAATTACCTACTTTCAAAGACAGTCCCGTATCACATTGCCACATGGAATCGCATAATTCTGCTGCCATTCCCTAAGTTCAATGGCAGTGGTCACCAGGCCAGAATTATGATGGCAGTGTTCCACACACAGTTTTTACAGTGTGTGCGTGTGTGTGTGTGTGTGTGTGTGTGTGTGTGTGTGTGTGTGTGTGTGTGTGTGTATCACCTCCATGAAGGCAAATTGAGTACCCCATTGCCGCCACATTATCCCCTACTTTAGTGTTTTCTGTAACCCGTAACCATAACTTCGTCATGAAGCTCAATCAGGCACGTACATGAGTTTTGACTTGATTCTAGACCACTTCAAGTCAAATATACTAATCTTGAATAATCACCATCTATTTCATATGGCCCATATTGCTGGATGTTACAGATTAGATATAGACTTGTTCGTAAGTTCAATCATGATCATTTGTGTGCTAAGTCAATAGGATGTTCATGCATTGTAACCATAGCTAAGCAAGTGCTTAACATTTATGTTTCAAAAAATTTTTAGACCAAGTCATAATAATGACGATGTTGGCTTTATATTATCCTTCCCACTCGTAAGTTCTCTTTAGGTGATTAAACTTCGTACTTAAGCACAAAATTTTCCTAGTCAGGCCATACGTTGTAAGCACGTGATGTCTTCCTCATATCATGACCAAAGAATACGTCATACATATTAAGACAGTCGATCTAAGTACATTCTGCACAGGATAACATATACACCATTTTCCTGAGCTGTACCTTTTCTTTCACTTTACTAGTAAATCACGGTTAGGAGTTAGGTTCGTTTCTTGCCCCAACAAGTAACTATGACACAGGTGCAAGCCTCCTCCATGAAAAAACAAGACCACACAATAACACCACTGGCTTCAAATTTTACTGTTGACACTACACACGCTGGCAGATACGCTCAATAATGTTCATGTCTGCAGAGCTTGGTGGCCAGCGAAAGTGTTTGAACTCAAGAAGTGTTCCTGGACCCACTCCGTGGCAATTCTGACCATGCGGGGTATCACATTGTCCTGCTGGAACTGCCCAAGTCCATTGGAATGCACAATGAACATGAATGGATGCAAGTGATCAGCCAGGATACTCATGTATGTGTCACCTGTCAGAGTCGTATCTAGATGTATTAGGGCTCCCATGTCACTCCAACTGCACGTGCCCCACACCATTACAGAGCCTCAACCAGCTTAAACAGTCCTCTGCTGACATGCAGGGTCCATATATTCATGAGGTTGTCTCTATACCTGTACATGTCCATCCCCTCGATACAACTTGAAGCAAGACTCGTCCGACCAGGCAACATGTTTCAAGTCATCAACAGTCCAATGTCAGCGTTGACGAGCCCAGGCAAGGCATAAAGCTTTGTGTTGTACAGTCATCAAGGGTACACGAGTGGGCCTTAGGCTCCGATATCCCACGTCGATAATGTTTCATTGAATGGTTCACACACTGACATTTGCTGATGGCTCAGCATTGAGATCTGTCGCTATTTGCAGTAGGGTTGCATTTCTGTCACGCTGAACAATTCTCTTCAGTCATCGTTGGTCCCGTTCGTGCAGGGCCTTTTTCTGGTCGCAACGATGTCAGAGATTTGATGTTTTAGTGGATTCCTGAAATTCATGGTACACTCTTGAAATGGCCGTACGGGAAAATCGCCACTTCATTGCTACCTCGGAGATGCTGTGACCCATCACTCATGCGCTGACTGTAACATGTTCAAACTCACTCAAATCTTGATAACCTGTCGTCATAGCAGCCGTAACCGATCTAACAACTGTGTCAGACACTTGTTGTCTTATATAGGTCCTGCCGACCGCAGCACCGTATTCTGCCTGTTTACGTATCCCTGTATTAGAATACATTTGCCCATACCAGTTTCTTTGGCACTTCAATGTATTTCTTAGATCTCTAGTAACTTTCAAATACATTACTTACAGTACAGCATTATGACAAGTAGCACCTTTTATTGAGCTCTGGATAAAGACCAAGGCTATGAGCTGCAATTGATAAAGGTATGACAAATAATATGAAGGTATTTAGATCATTTGGTAAGTTGCTGTATCATCATCTTCTCCAGTTCCATGAAGAAACGAACCCGTAAGTCAAATCCAGGTCCCTTTCTAAAGCATAATATTTTCACTGTCTTTTCCACTGAGGTGAATGAGTGGCTACTGACTTGATTGCAGTGCAATTACATACAAATATTCATATGGCAATCTTCTTAGAGTATACACACACTCCTGACCATTAAAACTAAAGCACAAAATTTTACTCATTATGTGTATGCAGTATGGTAGGAAGAGTAGGTCATTAAATTTGTAGGTGATAAAAATATACAGGGTATGAAATTTAGTAAACTGAGCTGCCAACTCTGGCAGCAACAATGGCTCTAACCCAGCAGAGAACGGATATGCAAATGTCATTCCACACTGCTTTTTCTCTGTGCCACAGTTGATTAATCACAATGGCTGCCAAGTGGTATCACCACAGTCTCTAGTCAACTCATGACCATATGTTTTAATGGGTGTGAGACCTGGATAACACAGCCTGCTGGCCACGACAACGATCCCACACCCTCTATATCTATCTAGGTCAGTACCGCATTGGCCACTTCTCATATTATCTTGTTGAAAGACAATAGTACAAAGACCTCCAAGATGAGAGTACAGCCATTGGCCCTAACACATCAAAAATGTAACAGCAGCTATCAAAATTACCAGCTATGTGAACCATAGCTGATCATGTTGTGTGCCCAATGACATCCCATACTATCATGCCATGTACTTTGCCCACATGACAATTAAAAATGCAATATGTTATGTCATTCTCCATGGAGCTTCCATGAATAGATACATCCATCACAATATTGTCTGCAGAACTGGAATTCATATGAGAAGACAAAGTAGTGCCATCCCTGTGACCGATATTGTAGTTAGGTACAAAACTGCCTGTACACCTCTCTCTGTGCTGTCATGTCAAGAGAAACCAGAGCAACGGTCACTGTGCGGGCAGTCTGTCGTGCTTCAGACAGTATCACATAGTTCCTACGAATACTCACCTTGCTACACAGAAACCCATTTCCAATCAGATTGTTAAGGCAGATACAAAATTTAGCTAGAATTCAGTATAAAAATATGTACAAGATGTGGCTGTGTAATCCTCCACAGCCAAGCGAACAATACATCTGTCCTCTCTGATGCTAGTTCTGAGAAGCCCTTTGATTCCACACAGTGCTGGGTATGGCCCTTCTGAACCCATCAATTTCATATTTGCATCACAATCATTGAATACCAACCAACGCAAACAGCAATATTGTGTAATGATAAACCACAGTCTACATAGGACACAATCTTACCACTGTCGAATTGAGACATATGCTGGTACATATTCCTCCTCCTCGTATGAGGCATAACATAATCCTATCCCAAACAACTAACATTCGAATGTGATTTCTTAATGAATAAACTGCTGTGTAATGTTCCCTTACATACAGAATGTAAATGCCATTGCTCCTGTCTACTTTGTGAGGAAATACTAACTATTTGCATACCCAAGCACATAGTACACCGCATGGCAATTTGACATTTGTTGCATGCGGCCTTCAGTTTTAATAGCCAGAAGAAAGAGAGGGGATGTGACGAGTGGGGAGGGGGGAGGGGGAAAGGGGAGCAGAAAGAGAAAGCGAGAGAGAGAAAGCAAGCGCTTGTGTATGTCACCGGCAGTGGCATTGGCAAAAATCATATGAAGCCTGGTTTGATACAGCTCTCCACACTTGTCTAACCTGTGGAAGCCTCATCAACTATTGCAACCTAAATTCATTAAAACCTTTCCATTGCCATACTGGCTATTCCTTGATGGCTCAGGATGTGTCCTATGAACCAGCCACTCATTTTATTCAAGCTACGCCCTAAATTTATTTTTCCCCCAATTCAATTTAGTACCACTCCATTAGTTATCAGTTCATTAATTGATTCTTCAACATTCTTCCATACCACCATATTTCAAAAGTTTCTATTCTCTTCTTGTCTGAACTACTTATTGTCCATACATCACCTAACTAAAAAACTGTACTTCAGACAAATAGCTTCTGAAAAACTCATTGAAATTTATATTGCATGTTAAGAAATTACTCTTTTTCGCAAATGCTTTTCTTTTTCAATCCAGCATGCATTTTATATCTCCTCTACTTCTCCAATCATCAATTACTTTGCTACCCAAAAAGTAAAACTCATCCCTCACTCTAACTTCCTCAGAACTGTCTGATTAATTTCAACTTCAGTCCATTGCCCTAGTTTTACTCTTATCGATGTTCATCTTATAATATCTTTTCAAGGCATCATCCACTTCATTCAACTGGTTTTCCAAGTTCTTAACAGTCTCTGACAAAATTACAATGTCATCAAGAAACAGCAAAGTTTTTTATTTCTTCTCCCTGTACTTTAATTTCCTTCCCAAATTTCCCCTTTCTTCCCTTTACTGCTTGCTCAATGAACAGACTAACATCAGGGATAGGCTACAAACCTATCTCACTCCTTTCTCAACCACCGTTTTCCTTCCAAGTCCTTTGATTCTACTAACTGCAGAGTGGTACCTGTACAAGTTGTAAACAACCTTTTGCTCCCTGTATTTTATCCATGCTACCATCAGGATTTGAAAGAGTGTAAAGCAGTCAACATTTTCATTTCAAAAGCTTTCTCTAAATCTACAAATGACATAAATGTAGATTTACCTTTCTTCAACCTATCTTCTACGACAAGACATAGGGTCAGCACTGCCTCCTCTGTTACTACATTCCTCCAAAACTCAAAGTAATCTACATCAAGGTCAACTTCTGCCAGTTTTCCTATTCTTCAGCAAATAATGCTTATCAATATTTTGCAACAAATCAGCCTTCCTTGAAATTTAAATTATTATACTCTTTTTTTACCGTAGGTACAACCACAATGGAGGGGTATCTGTTGAGAGGCCAGACAAACGTGTGGTTCCTGAACAGGGGCAGCAGCCTTTTCAGTAGTTGCAAGGGCAACAGTCTGGATGATTGACTGATCTGGCCTTGTAACAATAACCAAAATGGCCTTGCTGTGCTGGTACTGCGAACGGCTGAAAGCAAGGGGAAACTACGGCCGTAATTTTTCCCGAGGGCATGCAGCTTTACTGTATGATTAAATGATGATGGCGTCCTCTTGGGTAAAATATTCCGGAGGTAAAATAGTCCCCTATTCGGATCTCCGGGCAGGGACTACTCAAGAGGATGTTGTTATCAGGAGAAAGAAAACTGGCGTTCTACGAATCGAAGCGTGGAATGTCAGATCCCTTAATCGGGCAGGTAGGTTAGAAAATTTAAAAAGGGAAATGGATAGGTTAAAGTTAGATATAGTGGGAATTAGTGAAGTTCGGTGGCAGGAGGAACAAGACTTCTGGTCAGGCGAATACAGGGTTATAAATACAAAGTCAAATAGGGGTAATGCAGGAGTAGGTTTAATAATGAATAGGAAAATAGGAATGCGGATAAGCTACTACAAACAGCATAGTGAACGCATTATTGTGGCCAAGATAGATACGAAGCCCACACCTACTACAGTAGTACAAGTTTATATGCCAACTAGCTCTGCAGATGACGAAGAAATTGAAGAAATGTATGATGAAATAAAAGAAATTATTCAGATAGTGAAGGGAGACGAAAATTTAATAGTCATGGGTGACTGGAATTCGAGTGTAGGAAAAGGGAGAGAAGGAAATTTAGTAGGTGAATATGGATTGGGGCTAAGAAATGAAAGAGGAAGCCGCCTGGTAGAATTTTGCACAGAGCACAACTTAATCATAGCTAACACTTGGTTTAAGAATCATGATAGAAGGTTGTATACATGGAAGAACCCTGGAGATACTAAATGGTATCAGATAGATTATATAATGGTAAGACAGAGATTTAGGAACCAGGTTTTAAATCGTAAGACATTTCCAGGGGCAGATGTGGACTCTGACCACAATGTATTGGTTATGAGCTGTAGATTAAAACTGAAGAAACTGCAAAAAGGTGGGAATTTAAGGAGATGGGACCTGGATAAACCGAAAGAACCAGAGGTTGTACAGTGTTTCAGGGAGAGCATAAGGGAACAATTGACAGGAATGGGGGAAAGAAATACAGTAGAAGAAGAATGGGTAGCTTTGAGGGATGAAGTAGTGAAGGCAGCAGAGGATCAAGTAGGTAAAAAGACGAGGGCTAGTAGAAATCCTTGGGTAACAGAAGAAATATTGAATTTAATTGATGAATGGAGAAAATATAAAAATGTAGTAAATGAAGCAGGCAAAAAGGAATACAAACGTCTCAAAAATGAGATCGACAGGAAGTGCAAAATGGCTAAGCAGGGATGTAAGGATGTAGAGGCTTATCTCACTAGGGGTAAGATAGATACTGCCTACAGGAAAGTTCTTTGGAGATAAGAGAACCACTTGTATGAACATCAAGAGCTCAGCTGGAAACCCAGTTCTAAGCAAAGAAGGGAAAGCAGAAAGGTGGAAGGAGTATATAGAGGGTCTATACAAGGGCGATGTACTTGAGGACAATATTATGGAAATGGAAGAGGATGTAGATCAAGATGAAATGGGAGATACGCTACTGCGTGAAGAGTTTGACACAGCATTGAAAGACCTGAGTCGAAACAAGGCCCCCGGAGTAGACAACATTCCATTGGAACTACTGACGGCCTTGGGAGAGCCAGTCCTGACAAAACTCTACCATCTGGTGAGCAAGATGTATGAAACAGGCGAAATACCCTCAGACTTCAACAAGAATATAATTATTCCAATCCCAAAGAAAGCAGATGGTGACAGATGTGAAAATTACCGAACAATCTGTTTAATAAGACACAGCTGCAAAATACTAACACGAATTCTTTACAGACGAATGGAAAAACTAGTAGAATCCGACCTCGGGGAAGATCAGTTTGGATTCCGTAGAAATACTGGAACACGTGAGGCAATACTGACCTTACAACTTATCTTAGAAGAAAGATTAAGGAAAGGCAAACCTATGTTTATAGCATTTGTAGACTTAGAGAAAGCTTTTGACAATGTTGACTGGAACACTCTCTTTCAAATTCTAAAGGTGGCAGGGGTAAAATACAGGGAGCGAAAGGCTATTTACAATTTGTACAGAAACCAGGTGGCAGTTATAAGAGTCGAGGGACATGAAAGGGAAGCAGTGGTTGGGAAGGGAGTAAGACAGGGTTGTAGCCTATCCCCGATGTTATTCAATCTGTATATTGAACAAGCAGTAAAGGAAACAAAAGAAAAATTCGGAGTAGGTATTAAAATCCATGGAGAAGAAATAAAAACTTTGAGGTTCGCCGATGACATTGTTATTCTGTCAGAGACAGCAAAGGACTTGGAAGAGCCGTTGAATGGAATGGATAGTGTCTTGAAGGGAGGATATAAGATGAACATCAACAAAAGCAAAATGAGGATAATGGAATGTAGTCGAATTAAGTCGGGTGATGTTGAGGGTATTAGATTAGGAAATGAGACACTTAAAGTAGTAAAGGAGTTTTGCTATTTGGGGAGCAGAATAACTGATGATGGTCGAAGTAGAGAGGATATAAAATGTAGACTGGCAATGGCAAGGAAAGCGTTTCTGAAGAAGAGAAATTTGTTAACATCGAGTATAGATTTAAGTGTCAGGAAGTCATTTCTGAAAGTATTTGTATGGAGTGTAGCCATGTATGGAAGTGAAACATGGACGGTAAATAGTTTGGACAAGAAGAGAATAGAAGCTTTCGAAATGTGGTGCTAGAGAAGAATGCTGAAGATTAGATGGGTAGATCGCATAACTAGTGAGAAAGTATTGAATAGGATTGGGGAGAAGAGAAGTTTGTGGCACAACTTGACCAGAAGAAGGGATCGGTTGGTAGGACATGTTCTGAGGCATCAAGGGATCACCAATTTAGTATTGGAGGGCAGCGTGGAGGGTAAAAATCGTAGGGGGAGACCAAGAGATGAATACACTAAGCAGATTCAGAAGGATGTAGGTTGCAGTAGGTACTGGGAGATGAAGAAGCTTGCACAGGATAGAGTAGCATGGAGAGCTGCATCAAACCAGTCTCAGGACTGAAGACCACAACAACAACAACTCTTTTTTTTTTAAGTCTGAGAGTACTTCCCAGCTTGTATATGATGCACACCAGGTGGAATAGTTTTGTTCCAGCTAGCTGTCCCACGGATCTCAAACAACTTTGATGGAATGTCATCAACTCCAGGGGTTTTGTTTCCATTTCAGTTCTTCAGTGCTCTGTCAAATTATTCTCACAGGATCGTATCTCCCATCTCAAATTCACCTACTTTCTCTTCTCCTTCTATAATATTTGTTTCCCTTAGATAAAACCTCTGTATATTCCTTCCACCTTTCAGCTTTCCCTTCTTTGGTTCATATAGCATTTTAAAGGTGTCATATCAGGAAGTGTTTTCCTGAAACAAGCAAGGTGGCACTGTGGTTAGAGCACTGGACTCGCATTTGGGAGGACGATGGTTCAAATCCGCATCCAGCCATCCTGATTTAGGTTTACCGTGATTTCCCTGAATTGCTTCAGGCAAATTCCGGGATGGTTCCTTTGAAATCTGATGAGACTGATGACCTCACTGATTGGTTCCCTCCCCCAAATCAACAAATCACTGAAATGGATTAATCAGTAACTCTGCCATCACGAAATTGTTTTCGACAGTTTATCACGAATGAAAATCATGTCAAAGTTCATAATTTGTTACTACAGATGAGACATGTCACTTCATGCGAGAAATGAAACAGCAATTAAAATAGTGAGTGTGGCAGCACTGTTGCATCTGCCACGGAGTTTATGGTCAGTGCGGATGCCAAAGGAACCATACTTACTGATGATATGGTAAGGGTAAATCTGGTGAATACAAGGCAGGTCTCCTGATCAAATGTGTCAAAAATGGGCAAGTGGAGAGGAAAAGCTATCACCTTTCACTAAGACAACATATATGATTCGGCTATGGGAAAAATTAGGGATGTGAGCAATAATCCAGTTTATTGGCTTAATGCAGCAGTTCGTGTCTTCCACCTATCCCCTAACATATGGAATTTTGGTCTGGAAAATTATTTTTAGTCCGATGAAGAGGCTATAGCCACAGACAGATATTTTGTAGCCATTACAGAAATGCACTTCAGGCACAGACTATACTCTATATTAGATAAAATACATTAACTCAACCCAAAACAAAGAGTGTTTTGTTAGCTCAGAAGTCTTTTACTGCTAAACAGAGGAATTTACATCTTACCCCCGAACTATCAAATGAAACAGAACAGTTAAACAAATAAGCAATAAAATTTTTAGGATGGAAACAATATTTTTAAAAATTAGAACATGCAACAAATACTGTTACAGATTCATTTCTGAACCATTTACATTCATTTCTGAACCATTTACGTCTGGAACTGACTTCATCACAATACAAAAAGCTCTCCAATTCTCAACTTGGAAATATGATTCAGAAGCCCTAATTTTTATGCCAATAAGTGATGAAACTACTTTATAATAGGGCTTCACTCTCTTTTGGTAAATACTCAGTTGTTAATAGTAAATAAATGCACATCATTTTCAGAGAGATTCAGAATTTTGTAAACGGAGATATATATTTTGCTCTGCCATATAAAAATGTTACCAGATTATTTGCATCCTAACTTATTCTACTAACCTCATGCCATGAGAAGTCGAAGCAAATTGTATACCAGCTGCCACCAACACTATGGCCTGAACTATCAACAATGGCCCACGTACTACAATAAAAATGAGACAGCCAATGTTGCTGGTTGGTTGGTTGGTTTAAAAGAGGGGGGAAGGGACCAAACTACGAGGTCATCAGTCCCTTGTTCCGAAGGAAACAATGCCACAAGGGTCAAAATAAGACAATGAGACTTAGAACACAAAACAGAATGAAAGGAAAAACCAGAACAATGACTGAAGGGCAACAAACACTTAAATGGATAAAAGAGGTCAAGAAAACCACAAAGACACAAGAAACAGGAAGAAGAGGTTAAAACAAGAAAGCAGGTTACCATGGCTGGCTGACCATGGGGATGAAAAGCCAGCCACTCTGCAACACATTAAAACCTCCACCCTGAAAGCACTAGGGTGGAGGACACAGAGGAACAAAGGAGATGTGCTAAAACTTAGGGGAAATGATAAAACTCATCCTCATTAATAAAACGTAAAACTAAAGCTGCTGTTGAGGCATTGTCTCCCAACACCGAAGGTAGGGTGCTGGATAAGTTAAAAATCCACCGCAGAGCGGATAAAAGTGGGCAGAGAACAACAGAATCCCTGCTAGAGGCACACACAGAGGTCTTCCACACATTCGTAGTTTCCTTAATGGCACGCAGCTTGTTGTGCGTGCTGAGGTTATGCCATTCTGTCTCCCAAAGCCACAAAACCTTGCAGCATAATACTGAATGCAGGTCAGTTTCAGAGAAGCCGATCTCCATAAGCAGTTTCTGCGTAGCCTGTTTGGCCAGCCTGTCGACAAGTTCGTTGCCTGGGATTCCGACGTGACCTGGGGCCCAGTCAAACACCACAGAACAACTGGACCGTTCTGGGGCATAGATGGACTCCTGGATAATCGCTACCAAAGGATGACGAGGGTAGCACTGGTCGATAGCTTGTAGGCTGCTCAAGGAGTCAGTACATAGGAGAAATGACTCGCCTGGGCATAAGCGCATATGCTCAAGAGCACGAGATATGGCCACCAGCTCTGCAGTCAAAACACTGCAGCCATCTGGTAAAGAGTGCTGTTCTATATGACCTCCATGAACACAGGCAAAGCCAACGCGACCATCAGCTATCGAGCCATCAGTGTAAACCACTTCATGGCTCTGGTATATGTCGAGAATCGAAGTGACAGCGGAGAGTTGCAGGGTTAACTGAGTCCTTAGGGTCATGTGAAAGGTCCAGGCGAAGCTGCGGCCAAGGTGTACACCATGGAGATGTTCGTGAATGAACCTCAAGTATAGGTGGTAAAGGCAAGGACTCCAGCTTGGACAGAAGGGATCGCACGCTTACCGCAACTGCAAGCCCGGGCCTGGGCCGCCGATGAGGGAGATGAACCACCTTAGGGGGAAAAGGAGATGCTAATTCGGATGCGTAGAAGAACTACAAATGTGTGCAACGTAACTAGAGAGCAATTGCGCATGCCTAACTTGCAATGGAGGGACTCCGGCCTCCACCAGGACGCTGGTCACCAGACTCGTCCTAAAAGCTCCTGTCATTAGGCAAACGCCACAGTGGTACACTGGGTGAAGTGAACGCAACGCTGAGGGTGCCGCCGAACAATAAACCACACTCACATAAACAAGGTGGTATTGAACAAGGGCTCTGTGCAGCCGCAGCAGCATAGAGCAATCTGCACCCCAGTTGGTGTTGCTCAGGCAGCGGAGCATTGAGGTGCTGCCAGCACTTCCGCTTAAGCTGATGGAGGTGAGGAAGCCAAGTCAATCGGACGTCAAAAACCAGTCCTAAGAATCAACATGTCTCCACTATGGTGAGTGGGTCATCGTTAAGGTAAAGTTCTGGTTCCAGATGAACAGTACGACGCCAACAGAAGTGCACAACACACGACTTTGCGGCCGAAAACTGGAAATCATGGGCGCCGTTCAGCAACACCAGTACTAGTGTAACAGTACGAAATGCAGAAGTTGTCTGCCTACAGAGAAGGTGAGATGGATGGTCCTACAGCTGCTTCTAGACCATTAATGGCCACTAAAAATAGAGATACACTCAATACAGAGCCCTGTGGGACCCCATTCTCCTGGATGTGGGGAGGGGGAGGGGGAGGGGGGCGGTCACTATTTAAAGCACCAACTTGGACACAGAAAGTAGGAAGTGACAGGAAATTGTGGATAAAAATCGGGAGCGAGCCTTGGAGATCCCACTCGTATAATGTGGCAAGGATATGATTTCGCCAGGTCGTGTCATACGCTTTTCATAAATAAAAAAAAAACATGTGTTGGCATCTGGAAAAGACTGTTCGGTTGGCAGACTCGAGGGAAACAAGATTATCAGTGGTAGAGCTACCCTGGTGGAAGCCGCCCTGGCATGGAGCCAGTAGGCCACGTGACTCCAGGACTCAACCCAACCGCCAACACACCATACATTCCAGCAGCTTACAAAGAACGCTAGTGAGGCTGATTGGTCAATAGCTATTCACATAAGTGGGTTATTAGTGGGTTTAAGCACTGGAATGATGGTGCTCTCCTACCATTGCGATGAAAAGATGCCGTCACACCAGATCCGGTTGAAGATGAAGAGATGTCGGTTGCAGTCAGATGAGAGATGTTTCATCATCTGACCATGGATCCGATCTGGCCCAGGAGCTGTGTCAGGGTGCTGTGCAAGGGCACTGAGGAGCTCCGACTATGCAAATGGGGCATTATAGGATTCACTGTGGTGTGTAGTGAACAAGAGGACTTTTCTTTCCATCCACTGTCTGAGGTGTGAAAGACTGGGGGGTAGTTTTCCGACACAGAGGCTCGAGCATAGTCCTCAGCAAAATGCTCAGCAATCGCGTTTGCATTGATTGGTAACATGCCACTGATGTTAATGCCAGGGACACCTGTTTGGGGTCTGGAACCCAAACAGACATCTGATCTTCATTCAGACTTGGGAAGGTGACGTATGGCACCCAAAGGTCGAGATGTATCTCTCACAATACTCCTGCTTCCATCTTTTGATAAGCTGACAAATGCGGGCACGGAGCCACTTAAAGGCTATGAGGCGCTCCAAGGAAGGGTGCCACATATGCCGCTGTAGAGCTCACTGAGGCTGCTTAATTGCCTCAGCGACTTCCGGTGACCACCAAGGGACCACCTTTCGCCGGGACCACCCTAAAGAGCGAGGGATCGAATTTTCCGTCGCAGTAACAATTGTTGTAGTCACCTGCTCAACCATGACATCGATGTTATCATGTGGGGGAGCGTCAATGGTGACCACAGAGGTGAAAGTTTCCCAGTCTGCCTTGTTTAAAGCCCATCTGGACAGCTGTCTGTGGGCCTGATGCCGGGGCAGTGACAGGAAGATGGGGAAGTGGTCACTACCACACAGGTCGTCATGTGCTCTCCAGTGGATAGATGGGAGAAGTCCTGGGCTGAGAATGGATAAATCAATGGCCGAATAACTACCACAAGGCACAGTGAAATGTGTGGTGGCCCCAGTATTTAAGAGGCAGAGGTCGAACTGAGACAGTAAAGTTTCGACATCTCTGCCTCAGCCAGTAAGCAAGTAACAAGGGGTTATGGGCATTAAAATCTCCCAAAGGTAGGAAAGGTTTAGGGAGTTGATTAATTAGTGCAGCTAATACATTCAGGGGTACTGCACCATCTGGAGGAAGATATACACTGTAGACAGTTACTTCCTATGTCGTCATTATTCTGAGAGCCACAGCTTCAAGAGGGGTTTGAAGGGGCACAGTTTCACTACAGACTGAGTTTAGAACATAAACACAAAGTCCACCTGATACTCGATTATGGTCGCTATGGTTCCTGCAATATCCCTTACAGCTGTGGAGGGCAGGGGTCTGCACTGCCAGGAACCAGGGTTCCTGGTGGGCAATGCAGAAAGCAGGTGTAAAGCTTAACAGCTGCAGTAGCTCAGCCAGGCGGTGGAAAAAACTGCCGCAATTCCACTAGAGGATGACATTATCGGGAGACTGGGAAGGCATGGAACATTCAATAAGGCAGCACTGCTGCCACTGACTTATTGCCTGAGCAGTCTATATCCACTGTGTCTGAGGGTCCGGCAAGATCTAGGTCCTCGGCAGATGCGACAATCTTCACCTTATCCCCAGATGCAGAGCTTGTAGGTAGCTGTGGTGTGGGTGCCACCACAATTTCCTTGGTCTTAGGGATCTTCATTTTGGACTTTTCTTGCTGTTCCTTGGGTTGCTCTAGCTGGGAGGACTTCACTGATTCAGTCTCTGGGACAGTGGGGACTGGTGTCCCCGATTGGGGGGGGGGGGGGGGGGGCAGTGCCCCCCGAGGTAGGTGATGCGGGAGCCCCAATTGGCTCGCCCTTAAGGAAAATTTTGAAAAATGGAGGTCAAACCCTACAGGGGACCATCACATAAAGGCTGGAATGTGTGAGACTCCTTTTAGTCGCCTCTTATGACAGACAGGAATACCTCGAGACTATTCTAATGCCCGAATCCGCAGGAGGACTAATGTTTTTCACAAGGTCTTTGCTATTTATGCAGATACAGAGGGCATACCTCTCCTCCCACGCCCCTTGCCCCCAGGCAGTGGACTTCTCATGACACAGTCATAGTAGTGAGATAAAGAACAGCCAAAAACAAGATGCACAGATCTGATTTTTCGCTACTCTTTAAGCCGGAAGTTTATATTTAAGATCCTAACCACTAGGACATATCATCTAAATAGATAGCAGTAGAAGGGATCCTAATTGCTTTCAAAATGAGACAAATTTCCTGGAAGTGACGTACACTGCTACAACTGACAACCAGGAAATATTGGAATGCTGTTCCATGGTACATGTTTCACAAGATTATGTATTTCACTATAGTTCTTAGCAAAAATAGGAACATCACCTCTTTCCTTACTGTATCTGCAATATATTATTAAGTCATAATTACTTGCAAAATCATTTAGCTCTTCATGTAATATTGAATGTTCGACAGCTGCCATGAATGCTGACAAAGCACTTCAAACTCACTACTAATATTATTATTTTGGTGGAAAATGGATAATTATTGCTTAGAGAAATCCATCACATTGCCCATATTTCTCACTAGACATTCAGGCAATGTATTTGGTCTACACACACACACAGCATTTGCAAGACCTATGCCGTTTCATAAGGCAAAGTATCACACCTTATCTGGAATGTTCACACCCTTACCATTTGTCTAGATCGAGATTACACCATACTGTCTCATTTCAATAATGATGGATTAACTCCCATAAGAGGTCTACTAGTGAGCTCCAATGCTGTTAACACTTTGGAGACCAGCCGTTTACAAGAATACTGGGCCTCAGAAACTGGCCATTTATGCCTTTACTTAATGTGTTACTTGCACATACGTAATTGACGTATATTAAAGAGCAAAGATACTAAAAAGAAAACCAAGCTTCAAGATATATTTTTCATATTTACTTTAGTTCTATAACAGACCACACATTTTAAAATACTGAAAAAAGTATAATTAACCCCTCAAAAAAAAGTGCAAGGTGAGTAAATGAGCAATTTCTTTCACTTGAGCTTCCAAAATTTCTTGCTCACTCAAAAAACATGACTTACTTGTAGCAGAATTACTACAGCAAATTGAAAAACCTAATTAGTACATGCACAAAATTATGTAAATGCTATCATATTGGCTCAGCCATTCGCTACAGCAGGTTTCTTTCAAAATAATTCTAGAAACTGACAACATAGGACAGCAAAAGTCAAGGGACAGATAGTGAGACGTCCATACATTGTTCTCAAATGCAATCAGCCATGGCTTCCATGTTGAGAAACTCGTGGCCCGACCAGTATGCAAGTGCGGTCTTTTCAACACAAAGTTTGGGGCCAAGCTATGCTTGGGCTTGGTCTGTGAAGCGTTAAGCACCTGTGGCCTCTGGAAGATACAGAGAGACATTCAGCCTTCTAGACCAAAGCCTGGTGTCATAATTTTAATCAATTCCTCCGGTCCGAAGAATTCTGTCCAGGACTTCAAACAACTTGGGTGCTTCCATTCAGACATGCCAATACATGAAGTTAAATTATGTGTTCTATAATGAGTGATCACGCCATAATTCTATCAAAATATTTTGGGAATATTTAAAATTTTAACTACCCACATAAGTAACACACAAATTATTTTAACATTTTTATTTATTTATGAATAAAATAGCTTTACATAAATTGCTAGCATTATCCAGTCTTTGGTGTTACATACAGAGTGTCGTCAACTGGTCTCTGAGCTTTCATATCTCTTAGAATAATACGGAAGTCACATTAATATATGACACTGGACATTAATTGCAGAGTAGCTGGTATACAAAGAGTGACATTTTTACTTTGTTATTTTGATAATCACGGGTCACAATCAAGTGATTAACTTCAGGGTACAGCCAAGAACTTAGGTGTGTTATTGTGCATTTTTATGATGTTAAGGAGATTTGTGAGCAACGGATGACTACTAAACAGAAATTTTAACAATTTATACTGCACTACTCAAAGTAGGACTCATCTTGAACTACTTTTGGAATTGTATGTATTAATATTCACCTCATTCTTTTACCTTGCATTTCTTAAGCTCTCGTTGACTATTACATAAATGCAATGTCCACATGCCAAACTATGAGGAGATATTCCTCTTGGCATATGATTTACACACTGCTCATGCACCCCCCCCCCCTCCACCCCCCCCCCCCCCCCCACCACACACACACACACACACACACACACACACACACACACACACACACACACACACACACACTTACAGAGGCTTATCTATGTCACCATTGAGCTTCTGCTTCTTCACTAGCTCTAATTTGAATGGTTTCATAGACTGCTTCTGTCGCAGGACTTTCCACACTGTCATTGGAGCCATTTAGAGTTCATGGAATGCAAGACGCACCGATTTCTTTAGACTCCTTATGAATGTCTCTCGTACATGCTCCACATTCACTTCACTCACACTGGGACGTCCGCTTCTCTTTGCCGGGCACAAGTAACCCGTCTTAATGAATTTGTTGTGCCAGTGATATATGACCTTCCTTGTTGGTGACTTCTTACAGTATTTGGTTCTAAGCATCCACTGAACAGCTGTAGCACACTTGTTTTTGTCGAACTTCAACACACAGAACGCCCGCTCCGCACCTGAACTCGCCATGTTTGCGACTAGCGCTGACTATCAGCAAATTACCAAACTACACAGTGGCGGTATACATTAAAAAGAACTTTCTGGGTTTCTCTTCAAAATGACATATGCATGATATCTGTCCAATGTTTGGTTCTTGTGCAATAAATAATTGAAAGTGTTCCTGGACTTTATGTGCATTCTGTATGTGTGAAATACATAAGATATAGGTGAAATACATGTGGCTTCTATGAAAGCAAAGCCACAGGTAAAAAGCTTCTCCTGAACTTCAGGGTTTATTTAAACCAAATTTGCTACACACACTACTTACTATACAGAAAGACATGCTGGGGGGGGGGGGGGGGGGCACAGATAGGGGCAGGGGTAGAAGGAGGTGCACAGAGAGAAGGGAAAGGGGAAATAGACAGGAAATGAAATGGATGAGACTGTGAGGTTTCCTGTTTGGAAGAGTTTTTATTTTTTCCAAATTTCACATTTACTGGAGCTCAGCATGTTTGGAAGAGTTTTTATTTTTTCCAAATTTCACATTTACTGGAACTCAGCAGATAGCCAAAAACAATTCACAGCATGAAGCAGTGTCACAAAATAACATAGCAACAAGTAGGAACACGGTTCGCTCAGAAGTAGAGGTAGCAACAGGTCAGTATAGCATGATGGTCGATCACAAGAGTGGGAAGAGGAAAGCGAGCCCTGAGAACATATCTTACTCGGCACTAAATATGTTGGGGAACCACTACTGTTCTGGCACAAAACACTGATTTTACTTTATTAAATATTAATGATTAAAGTCTTCCTTTGGCATAATGAGCAGCCTACAGGTCATCAGAGGTTCAGTACAATACTAGCACTGTGCAGTAAACCAGTAAATTCAGTAAACAAATGAATATTCTTAAATTACTGAATATGTACACTGGGCTATGAAGTTTTACGATATAAGCAATGGATTTCGGCTGTACACCAATCTTGCCAGGATGTACTCAGAGCCTGTTCACAAGTGATATGGGAAGTACATGGAACTTGTTGTTATATGATAAGTTACTTCACCGCGTTATCAGATTCTATTAACGTCTTGAGGCAAATTGTTTCATAATACTAAACTGTTACTATTTTACAGTGTTTGCAAATAAATGCATTGCAATGGCATTCCTGGACTTATTTCATATAAATTAGCTACTCGCATCACCAATTAACATCACAGGTCACCAGCTTGCATCTTCAGAAGAATCCAATGCACTACGAGACTGTGTTGAGGGACAATATCTATGAGAGCTTCACAGGGAACAGGTAGGAGAAAATCCTATGTGTCAATTCCCTAAGATAATCCACAAAAGGGTCATCTTAACTAGCACAGTCTCCAGTGGGAAGTCTTGGCCAGTATACTGTATGCCACCTATACCATTTTTATGGACTCACTGCTGAACTGAGAAACTAGTATGGAGATTTGGGATCATGAAGGGAATTTGCACATGGCATCCATTGTGTGGGGAAAGCCCTGCTAAAAGAAAATAAAAAATAAAATAAAAAAGTTACACATTTATAGACAATGCACGCAATGAATTTTACACATGAACTGTTATCGAAAAAAATATGTATTAAGGATAGAAGATGCAATGTGAAATTATGAGTGCCAGAAAGAGACATCAGGAACTGAACTGCGACGTCAAAGCGACTGATGTGGCTTGGAGGCAGCAATGTCAAGTTAAAATAGCGCACGTCGCAGACTGGGAAAAGTGTGTCGCGAAACATCATAAGCTCACCTCGTGGACAGTTAAACTGCATCCTTGAACTGTGAACATTTTGCAAGTGAAACACAATGAATAATCTTTGAGAAGACATAGCAAGGGGAAAAAAAGACAGTGCCAGCAGATGTAGCATGAGGGCAGCAATATGGGATGTGCTGAGATCACACACACTCGGGTCTGGAGTTAGCAGTGAGGGTGTGGCATCGACACAATCTTCAAGCAGCCATATCATCTGTATGGTGCAGAAACTTACATCAAATAAGTCAAGGTTTACATTATTGCTAATGGTATTTGCAATTTAGTAATTCATTACTGTGGTATGTAATCTATTTGAGAATAGTTAAAATAATGGGAGGCAAAATGATTATGTTAGAAATGTGAGGGTTGACTGAAAAGTAATACCGCCACCTTCGTAACTCTTCAACAATTGGCAGCATTGGTATACGCATGTACTGACTTGTTCCATAGCCTCTTCTCTACAGCTGCATTTGGCAGGAAGCCTTAGCATTGAATGGTTGTGTTGTTACAGCAGTCAGTGCAATTTAAGCAACGTGCAGTCATTGAATTCTTGACAGCAGAAGGTGTCACCCCAAAGGAGATTCATCAGAGAATGAAAGCAGTTTATGCTGATTGTGTTGATGTGAGTACTGTGTGTCATTGGGTGAGTATCTTTAAAGATGTTGAGGCAGTAACAAAGAGTTGGACGTCCTGTGACAGCAACCACCGAGTTTCAAAAGCAAAATGTTGACAGATTGATTCAGGATGATCGTAGGATCACTCAGAGAGAAATTGCAAGCACAATCGGCATTTCACAAGAACGTGTGGGTCACATTATTGCTTTGCTTGGCTATCAGAAGATCTGTGCACAATGTGTACCTCGGATGCTGACTTCTGAAATGAAAGCGCACTGACTTGAAATTTGCCAGAAACTCTTCTCGCGTTATGAGAATGAAGGTGACGCATTTCTCCTTTCAATTGTGACAGGAGACGAAACATGGGTACATCATCACAACCCAGAGATGAAACCTCAGTCGATGGAATATCGACACAAAGACTCACCCCAGAAAAATAAATTCAAGATGCAGCCCTCAGCTGGAAAAATCACAGCCACAGTGTTCTGGGATGCAGATGGTGTTATCCTTGTTGATTTCCTTGATTTTGTCTGCTTTCTGATTCGGCGTATCGCAAAATTGGTGCTGACCCTACTAATAGTGTTGAGAGAAAGACTAATAATCTCCTGAAGAAAAGTTCTTTGTCACAGGATACTATCAAGGGTCATAATTCTTACTGTGCTGTACCACCTAGATTATATGGCTTCCCTAAGGTCCATAAAGAGGCTGTCTCGTTGAGGCCTACTGTTTCTAATATTGGTGCTCCGACATATCATGTAGCTAAACATCTTGCTAGTTTGTTGAGCCCACTAGTAGGCAGGTGTGAACACCACATTAGGAACTCTGCAGATTTCTTACGTCGATTGCAGGGTTTGCGTTTGAAAGACTCTGATATTTTACTCAGTTTTGATGTGGTTCCTCTTTTCACTCGCGTTCCTCTCCCTGATTCGTTGCAGCTAATTGAGGTTAAGTTTGGTGTCAAGTTAACAAATTTGTTTCGACATGTGCTGACTTCCACTTATTTTTTATTCAATAGTCAGTACTACGAACAGACTGATAGAGTTGCAATGTGAAGCCCATTGTCACCTATTGTAGCCAATTTGTTTATGGAGAACATGCATTGGAGTCAGCGACCTTGAAACCTGTGTATTTTTTCAGATACGTAGACGATACTTTTGTTGTTTGGCTTCATGGTAGTGAGAATTTAAACCGGTTTTTGGAAAACCTGAATTCGATCCACCCAAATATTCAGTTCACTATGGAGGTGGAAAAGAATGGGTGCCTCCCCTTCCTTGATGTGTTGGTCAGAATGAAGACTGATGGTACGTTGAGACATTCTGTTTATAGGAAGCCTTCTCACACTGACTTGTATCTGCAAGCTGATAGTTGTCACCATCCAGCTCAGCGTGAAGGAGTATTTCGTACCTTGGTTCACAGGGCCCATGTTATCTCAGACCCTGAAAGTTTGGCAGCTGAACTATCACATCTCGGAGTCATCTTTCATCAGAAAAGTTATAGTAAGAGGCAGATCAAACGTGTGTTGCGCTATCAGCCTTCTGTGCATCGGGTGAGTGACGATAGCAACGAAGTGGCACCTTAGTCTACGGCCTTTCTGCCTTACGCAGGAAGCATTTCCAATAGGATTGGCCATATTTTGCGGAAATATGATGTGAAAAGTGTTTTTCGACCACCTTCTAAGATTAATGATCTGTTGGCATCCGTAAAAGATGATTTTGGTTTGCGTAAGGCTGGTGTCTATCGTATTCCTTGCAGTTGTGGCATGTCATACATTGGTCAGACAATCAGGACTGTGGGAGAACGGTGTATTGAACATAAGCGTCACACACGCTTATAACAGCCGAGCCAATCAGCTATTGGAGAACATTGCCTTGACACCGGTCATCCTATGGAATACAACAATATGGAGATACTGGTTTGCACGTCCAGCTATTGGGATAGTGTCATTAAGGAAGCTGTTGAAATCAAACTATCAAGCAACCTTATAAACAGAGATGGTAGATTTTGTCTAAATGCTACTTGGAATCCGGCTCTGTCTCTCATCAAAAAACAGAGGGACAGAATTAGGGCTACCTCACCTGTCGATTAATAGTCACTATCAATATTTCTGATGATGGTTATCTTTGGTTGTGTGTTGACTTTGTGGTTACTTGTTCTGTGTGTGGTATTTTCCTTGTTTCTCCTCTGTGAACCGAGGTATTAAATTCCCTTGCACATTCCTTCCTCCTTGCAGTTGTGCCTTGAGAATGGCAGGGTGTGCCCCTGCCGAAATATCGGCGGTGGTCGACGACGTCACCCGGCAGCAAACCCGTAAATTATTTGAATAAATTCAAAGAGTTACATCGCAACGCTGCGAACTCTAAAACGACGGCTAACGAGGGTGCGAAAGGAAAAGGGAAATGTTTTCTTGCAGCACGACAATGCCAAACCAAACACTTCACATGCCACCATAGCAGAACTTCAGAGACTGAATCTCACCACCATATGGCATCCTCCATACAGTCCAGATTTAGCACCATCTGACTTCCATCCGTTCCTGACAATGAAAGAAGATCTGCGGGGACATCATCATGCTTCTGATGAAGGCGTTGAGAGAACTGTGAAACTGTGGTTGTGGAAACAGAATATGGACTTTTTCCATGATGGCTTCAGAAAACTTGTTCATCGTTGGTAGAAATGTATCTAATTGGCTGGTGATTATGTGGGAAAGTAAATATTTGCAATTAAAGATCACATTCTAAGGATTATTTCTGCTTTTGATTTATCAAAATATTCCTATCCAAACCCAATTAACGAAGGTGGAGGCATTACTTTTCATTCAACCCTCATATGTGAGAAGCTAGGAAAAACTGAAAGAACTGTAGAAGTAACAAAATGTAATAGTAAAGAGGATGAGGATCTTCAGGCTGAGCAAAGATGAGATATTAAGGCCATTTTGTGAAAGTGGGAGAAAGAGAAGCCAAGAGCCACAAGAAGACATACGAATTTTGTCATATACTGAACCACCAAAGAAATTGGTATAGGCACGCGTATTCAAATACAGAGCTCTGTAAACACGCAGAATACGGTGGTGCGGTCAACAACGCTTACATAAGACAGCAAATGTCTGGCGCAGTTGTTAGATTGGTTACTGTTGCTACAATGGCCAGTTATCAAGATTTATGCGAGTTTGTAAGTGGCATTACAGTTGGCACACAAGCAAAGGGACACGGCATTTCTGGAGTAGCAACAAAGTGGGGATTTTCTCGTATGATCATCTCACGAGTGTACCCTGCATATCAGGAATCCGGTAAAACATCAAATCTCTGACATCACTGCGGCCGGGATAAGATCCTGCAAGAACGGGACAAATGACAACTGAAGAGAATCATTCAATGTGACAGAATTGCAACCGTTTTACACATTGCTGCAGATTTCAATGCTGGGCCATCAACCAGTGTCAGCGTGCAAACAAATTCAATGAAACATCATTAATATAGGCTGAGTCGAAGGCACATGTCACAGCCACAGTAAGCCAACCATTACCATGTCCACAAGCGTCTGCATTAGCATGCGTAAAATTCAGTATACATCAACAAAACGCTGAAGGGCCACGCAAAATCACTTGTGCACCTACACTGTTCTCCATACTAATAGCAATATTAGCAACTGCTTTATACACTGTCAAGGGCGAACACCTACTCTGTCAGGTGTGAACGCCTTCTCCTCCTATAATAACGCGGCATCTCTAAGTTGTTCAACGCTGCTGCAAGTGCAGCTGCTCGATGACTGACGCCATCTTTCCATATCTAACTGCAACTTCCACCTCTGGCACCTTACTAACTTCCGGTCTGAGAGCAATAGCGTGCGCAATGCCTATTAAAACTAGAGGCATTGCGCCAGTCCCACCAACCTCCCCTATCACCCCTCCTTCCACACGGCTAAGTGTTGCACAACAAATCATGAGCCGTGACTCACAGAGATGCCCAGAGGTGCCTCATACACATGGCTTCCCAGGGTGCCCCTGAGAGCTACAACACAAGAAAGAACAACAGGATAAAGCTGTCAATAATATTGCTATTAGTAAGAAGAACAGTGTAGATGAGCACATGGTTTTGCATGGCCTCTCAGTTTTTTATGGATTTGTACTGAATTTTACGCTTACTAACACAGATGCTAGTGGACATGGTAATGGTTGGGTTACTGTGGCTCTAATATGTGGTCAGGGTGTATATGTGGACGAGGAAAAAAAATTCCCCGATTTCCTGGTTAAAAATACACTTTCTCCCAGTTCCCGGATGAAAATACACTTTTTTCTGTGTTAAGTAACAGTATACTTTTCCTCAGAACTGTAAAATTTATCAATCATTTCAATGGTTGTGGTTTTATACACCGGCGTAGAATTTCCTGGCACTTTAGAAAATGAAAATCAGGGGAAAAAACACATTTTGGAAAGATGTCTGATGTGCAGCAACATGTACAGTGCATATTTTCGTATTACAAAAGAATAAATTCAAATTCCACCAAATACCGCATGTTACTTTCCGAAGGATTGAAATCCAGACTGCAATGTGCTTTTGTAAGCCAGTCATAGTTCATGTCAAGCGATCTCGCCAGCCGATGACAGCTGATATTCAGAGCATAGGACACGTGTTGTAGTCAGCCAATAGCAACATCACTGTTAAGTAGTGCGAACATACAAATAGGAAAAGGTAATGGTTTAAATTAATATACATAGCATTGCTACAAGAAAAGAAAAGCTTTTACGTATAATATTGGTCTCTAAGATTAATAAGCTGCAATAGAAGCTAAGCTTTCATACATAATGTTGATCTATTTTGCGCATGTTACACTTTAAGATACATCACAGTCTTCCTAAAGCCTTTGACACATTTTGCTATTGGCAGACGCTTGTATGAGCGCTGTGTTTTGTTGTTGTATATGGTGCATTTCCTTTGCAACTCATGTTTCATTTTCTTTTTTTTTCCTCTCATTTGTTTTTTATTGCTGCAGTATTATTCTGCAGTAGCGAGATACGGTAATATTCTTTGTTAGAGTATTGGTTCTTACCAGTCAAAGTTACAAAAATTTAACTGAAAACTAAAACAATGAAAAATATCCGGAATTCTAAAAAATTCCCTGGTTTTTCCCACTTTTCTCCCGGATGAAAAAATTCCCGGGCTTTTCACAGATCTCCCAGTTGTCCCAGGTCGTATACACCATGGTGGTGGTAAACTATAGACCCATGATGACTGCAATACACACAGCTTTATGCCTCGCCTGGGCCCATCAACACCGACATTGGACTGTTGATGACTGGAAACATGTTGCAAGGTTGGACAAGACTCGTTGCAAATTGTATTCAGTGGATGGACATGTATGGGTATGGATACAACCTCATGAATCAATGGAACCTGCATGTTAGCAGGGGACTGTTCAAGCTGGTGGAGGCTCTGTATTGGTGTGGGGCGTGTGCAGTTGGAGTGATAAGGGACCCCTGATACGTCTACATATGACTGACAGGTGACATGTACGTAAGCATTCTGTCTGATCACCTGCACCCATTCATATCCATTGTGCATTCCAATGGACTTAGGCAATTCCAGCAGGACAATGCAACACCCCATATGTGCCGAATTGCTACAATCTCTTCTCAGATTAAACACTTCCGCTGGCCACCAAATTCTGCAAACAAAACATTATTGAGCATAGCTGGGATGCCTTGCAACGTGCTGTTCAGAAGAGATCTCCACCCCTTCGTACTCTTACGGAATTATGAACAGCCCTGCAGGATTCAAGGCAACAATTCCCTCCAACACTACTTCAGACATTAATCAAATCTATTTCATGTCATGTTGCAGCACTTCTGCATGCTCATGTTGGGCCTTCACAATATTAGGCAGGTGTACCAGTTTCTTTGGCTCTTCAGTGTATATTGACTTGGTGATAAGATTGATATGTAGAAAAATACATACTAGAGATTAACAGTATTATGCAGGATAGTATCAAGGGGGATGACACAAAAAAATTACATGGCATCAGTAGGAGTTTTACCGAAATGTGCGATTTGGTCAATTATTGGCAAAAGGAGCTCTATGAATGTACACTTATCAACTAGAAAATTATGACCACCTACCTAATAGGCAGTATGACTAGCTCTGGCACTGATAACAGCAGTGATGTGTGGCATGGAGGCAATGAGGCCTTGGTAGGTTGCTGGAGGGAGATGGCACTATATCTGCACACACACACAAATCACCTAATTCCCGTAAATTGAGGGAGGAGGACGATGAGCTCTGATGCCATTTTCAATCACATCCCAGATGCGTTCGATTGGGTTCAGATCTGGCGAGTTGGGGGACCAACACATCAACTGGAACTCATCATTGTGGTCCTTGAAACATTCCATCACACTCCTGGCCTTGTGACATGGTGTATTATCTTGTTGAAAACGCCACCACTGTCAGGAAACATTATCCTCATGAAAGCAAGGAAGTGGTCTTCAGTCAGTGTACACTACTCCTTGGCAATCATAGTGCCTTGCACAAGCTCCTCTGGACCCATGGATGCCCAAGTAAATGTTCCCCAGAACATAACGGAGCCATTTGTTTCCATTCTGCAGTACAGGTTTCAATGAGCTATTCCCATGGAAGACGATGGATTTGTGCTCTCCTATTGGCGTGATGAAGAAGGTAGCAGGATACATCAGAACAGGTAACACACTGCCACTGCGCCAACGTCCAGTGCCAATGGTCGCGTGTCCATTTCAGTCGTAGCTGCCGATGTCATGGTATTAACATTGGCACACCATCAGACACACTTTTACTCTGCCCAGCATTAAATTCTGATGTTAGTTCCACCATCTTTTGTTGCCTGTCCTATTTTATCAGCCTGCCAAGCCTACGACATCTGTAATGAGAGGTGGTCACCCAACCCCACAATGTCTGGACAGGGTTTCACCTTGGTTTCGCCACGTGTTGGAGACATTCACCACAGCACTCTTCGAACATCTGACAAGTTGTGCACGTTCCAAAATGCTCATGCTGAGTCTCCGGAACATCAAAATCTGCCCTTGGTCAAACTCAGATAGAGCACACGCCTTCCCCACTCTACACACAGACTACATGCACTATGTGTGTGTGTGTGTGTGTGTGTGTGTGTGTGTGACTAGCAGTCATTCCTCGTCAGGTGACACAGCTATTGCCTAGACAAGTTTATATCAATAGTAGGTTGATGGTCATAATGTCCTGGTTACCTGTTAATAATATCCAGGGTTGAGGTGGAGCCAAGCATCTCAAAGAGCAGATAAATGCTGTCTATTAAAGTATAGGAAAGTGTGTTGATAATGAGGGTAAGTTGATACAGTATGTAAATGCAAAAGCAAATGCATGTAATAGGGGTGCTCAAGGAAAAACAGAATTTATCAAAAAAGAGTTTTTCACAAATAGGTGAATAAAGATAGGTTTAGAAACAGGAGAATCTGGTGGGAATTTTGAAGAATGCTGTATGAGAGTCCAAGAAATCAGAATGTATGATTTAACAGATAGTGAGGAGGAAAATACATTCAAAAGTATCTTTGGAAATGTGGGAGAATACCAGGAAATTAGAATGAATGTTTTGGTAGAGAATGAGGAGCAGGGAATGGCTCAAGATGATGTGTACACAACAAATAAGATAGCTGAAGCTGGTAATCCAATAGTGAATAGTGAGGATCAATGGTCCTTGCAAAGGAGTGCTAAATTGATACTACATGATGAATCTGGTAAAGATGAAACTACCTCATTTTGAGAATAGAATAGTCAGAACTTCATTGGAAAAAGCATATCTAACAATGGGATACAAGTTAAAGTAAAGGAAATTAATATTATTAACGAGATAGTAAAAGGAAGAGTAAAGAATCTGATTCCAAAGTGCCTGAATGTGTTTTCAAGTAACACAAACATAAAGAAAAAGTAACAAAAAATACGCAATGCTGTTGACATGATTAGAGCAATATACAAAGCTGTAAATGTGTGACTAAAGAATTTATTTTCAAGGAAAATACTTTCTAGATGTACAATATCAAGACAAAATGATGAGACATTATTCAATATTAAGAACAACATAAACCAGTACCATAAGAACTTTGAAGAGCAGTATACCAGGAGCAGGGTACCTTGCCAAACTCCAGGAGAAGTGACTAGAGAAAGCTGTTGGGGTATGACCAGCATGAATACCAGTTATTGGAAAAAGCACTTCTCTTGTAAACAAATAAAGATTAATTTAAAAAGTTAAATGTATATAACTGTATGTATATAAAAGGAAAAGGCGATTTTATTGGGAAAAGGCCATTGTGCATAATATACTGTCTCCTGTGTTTAAATATACAAAAGGTCTCCTGGGTTGAATGGCCACATGAACAATGCACCAATAGGGGTGTGACATTCAGTGGGGCATTTAAAAGGCAGCACCCACCTGGTCATCCTGATGCGAGTGACCTCTCGGGGTGGGGCAGCCAATTAGCAAGGCCATCGCCCATACATACATCAAGTGACATAAGCAGTGACGCCACGCAAGATGCAATGTTGGCATATAAAAACTGTGAATAGTAATTATTATTACAAATGAAGGAACTTGTAAAATTTTATCAGTATATTATATCTAAAACATGTTTCCCTGCTGCATGCACCTATAATAAAATGCACAATGCCTGGAACTCAGAAGATATGGAGCCATAATAACAGAATGATCACAGCTGAAATCAGAATCAGAGCCCCACTCAAAAAAGAAACATGCACAGTTGGAAACTGCATAAAGAAGGCAGTCAATGATTAAACATAATGAGGGCACTGCACCAGGATCAGGCAGATGTGATCAATGAGTATAACATGGTGTGAATGAAAGGAATTTCACAGTACAGTGTGCCATAAAAGAACGACTGTCGAGTCATACGTGTTCCTTAAAAGTGTTGTGGTTGACAGCGAACTGCTACTGTACAGCAAAAGGAGAATAAATACCCCGCATGTAGTGGTACTGGTTATCTTGAGCGATAATGACTCGCTAGTAAAGGCACATACTTTCATGTCTATGTTTATGTAATGACAAAATGTTAAGAAAATCTTCATGGATTTTAATTGGTTGGTAACTACACCACAGAAAATGTGAGCAAAAAGTTTAGTTTTGTGTTTATAAATTACCGTAACGAAATACTATCAAAGAACTCCATTTCATGAGAATGTTACAAATTTTGTGTTCATTGTTTGGAAAACTAAATCTAAATATGTCATTTCCTATACTATATTACTTTGTATTAATTTTTCATCTGTCAGAAAGGGTAATGGGTATGGACATTACAAGAGTATGGGAAATTAACTGAAAATATTGTGTTGGTATTTAAGAGCCTGAAAATCTGTATGTTTTTGATAGTTATGTACAATTGTAAAATCTATTTTTTTTTAACCTTCAACAAGATCATCTAAAAACTTGGAGAAAAAGTTTAAGTTTACTGCATAGGAAAGAAGCAAGGACCAGTAAGTACAGGTCTATGAACCATAACATTGGGACTTTATTTTTTTCAAAATTGGAATTTTCTTTCTGAAACTCCAATTTTTAAAATTCCTGTTGTTGTTATGGTCTTCAGTCCTGAGACTGGTTTGATGCAGCCCTCCATGCTACCCTATCCTGTGCAAGCTTCTTCATCTACCAGTACCTACTGCAACCTACATCCTTCTGAATCTGCATAGTGTATTCATCTCTTGGTCTCCCTCTACGATTTTTACCCTCCACGTTGCCCTCCAATGTTAAATTTGTGATTCCCTGATGCCTCAGAACATGTCCTACCAACCGATCCCTTCTTCTGGTCAAGTTGTGCCACAAACTCCTCTTCTCCACAATTCTATTCAATACCTCCTCATTAGTTATGTGATCTACCCATCTAATCTTCAGCATTCTTCTGTAGCACCACATTTCGAAAGCTTCTATTCTCCTCTTGTCCAAACTATTTATCGTCCACGTTTCACTTCCATACATGGCTACACTCCATACAAATACTTTCAGAAATGACTTCCTGACACTTAAATCTATACTCGATGTTAACAAATTTCTCTTCTTCAGCAACACTTTCCTTGCCATTACCAGTCTACATTTTATATTCTCTCTACTTTGACCATCATCAGTTATTTTGCTCCCCAAATAGCAAAACTCCTTTACTACTTTAAGTGTCTCATTTCCGAATCTAATTCCCTCAGCATCACCCGACTTATTTGACTACATTCCATTATTCTCGTTTTGCTTCTGTTGATGTTCATCTTATATCCTCCTTTCAAGACACTGTCCATTCCGTTCAACTGCTCTTCCAAGTCCTCTCCCGTCTCTGACAGAATGACAATGTCATCGGCGAATCTCAAAGTTTTTATTTCTTCTCCATGGATTTTAATACCTACTCCGAATTTTTCTTTTGTTCCCTTTACTGCTTGCTCAATATACAGATTGAACAACATCAGGGAGAGGCTACAACCCTGTCTCACTCCCTTCCCAACCACTGCTTCCCTTTCGTGCCCCTCGACTCATAACTGCCATCTGGTTTCTGTACAAATTGTAAATAGCCTTTCGTTATCTGTATTTTACTCCTGCTACCTTTAGAATTTGAAAGAGAGTATTCCAGTCAACACTGTCAAAAGCTTTCTCTAAGTCTACAAACGCTATAAACGTAGGTTTGCCTTTCCTTAATCTTTCTTCTAAGATAAGTCGTAATGTTAGTATTGCCTCAGGTGTTCCAATATTTCTATGGAACCCAACTGATCTTTCCCAAGGTCAGCTTCTACCAGTTTTTCCACTCGTCTGTAAAGAATTCGTGTTAGTATTTTGCATCCGTGACTCATTAAACTGATAGTTCGGTAATTTTCACATCTGTCAACACCTGCTTTCTTTGGGATTGGAATTACTATATTCTTCTTGAAGTCTGAGGGTATTTCGCCTGTCTCATACATCTTGCTCGTCAAATGGTTGAGTTTTGTCAGGACTAGCTCTCCCAAGGCCGTCAGTAGTTCTAATGGAATGTTGTCTACTCCCGGGGCATTGTTTCAACTCAGGTCTTTCAGTGCTCTGTCAAACTCTTCACGCAGTATCGTATCTTCCATTTCATTTTAATCTACATCCTCTTCCATTTACATAATATTGTCCTCAAGTACATCGCCCTTGTATAGACCCTCTATATACTCCTTCCACCTTTCTGCTTTCCCTTCTTTGCTTAGAACTGGGTTTCCATCTGAGCTCTTGATATTCATACAAGTGGCTCTCTTTTCTCCAAAGGTCACTTTAATTTCCCTGTAGGCAGTATCTATCTTGCCCCTAGTGAGATAAGCCTCTACATCCTTACATTTGTCCTCTGCCCATCCCTGCTTAGCCACTTTGCACTTCCATTTTGCACTTCCTGTCGATCTCATTTTTGAGATGTTTGTATTCCTTTTTGCCTGCTTCATTTACTGCATTTTTATATTTTCTCCTTTCATCAATTAAATTCATTATTCCTTCTGTTACCCAAGGATTTCTACTAGTCCTTGTCTTTTTATCTACTTGATCCTCTGCTGCCTTCACTACTTCATCCCTCAAAGCTACCCATTCTTCTTCTACTGTATTTCTTTCCCCCATTCCTCTACCTGGAACACTGTACAACCTCTGGTTCTTTCAGTTTATCCAGGTCCCATCTCCATAAATTCCCATCTTTTTGCAGCTTCTTCAGTTTTAATCTACAGTTCATAACCAATAGATTGTGGTCAGAGTCCACATATGCCCCTGGAAATGTCTTACAATTTAAATCCTGGTTCCTAAATCTCTGTCTTACCATTATATAATCTATCTGATACCTTCTAGTATCTCCAGGCTTCTTCCACGTATACAACCTTCTTTTATGATTCTTGAACCAAGTGTTAGCTATGATTAAGTTATGCTCTGAGCAAAATTCTACCAGACAGTTTCCTCTTTCATTTCTTACCCCCAATCCATGTTCACCTACTATGTTTCCCTCTCTCCCTTTTCCTAGTCTCAAATTCCAGTCACCTATGACTATTAAATTTTCGTCTCCCTTCACTACCTGAATAAATTCTTTTATCTCATCATACATTTCATCAATTTCTTCATCATCTGCAGAGGTAGTTGTCATATAAACTTGTACTACTGTAGTAGGCATGGGCTTTGTGTCTATCTTGGCCACAATAATGCGTTCACTATGCTGTTTGTAGTAGCTGTATTTTTCTCAATTCAAAATGCACTTTTTTTCCCAGGTGAAAAGACAATGGACCCAGGTGACAGTACATGTTTTATGTGTTAAGTGGCAATATACTTTTCCTTGAAGATGCAGAACTTACCAATGTTTTGAATGGTAAAGGTTTTATACACCAGCGTATAACTTCCCAATACTTTATGAAATGAAACCCAGAAAAAAAACCAATGCATTTTGGAAAGGTTTTAGATGTGCGGCAACATGTATACTGCATATTTTCATATTACAAATGTTTAAATACAAATTCCATCAAATACAGCATGGCAGCTTTCAATGCGCTGAAACAAAGATTGCAATGCACTTTTGTCAGCCAGTCATAACTCATGTCAAGTGATCTCGCCATTCAATGACAGCAGATACTCAGAGCATACGACATGTGATGTAGTCAGCCAACAGCAACAACAGTGTTAAGTAGTGGGAAGCCACAAATAGGAAAAGTTAATGATTTAAATTTCATATACAGTATGGCTACAAGAAAAGCTAAGCACTCACATATAATAATGGTCATCAATTTTTTTTCCGAGGGTTCATTAGGCAGGATTAAACTGCAGAAGCTGAATATTTCTGACAAGTACGATTATAAATTTCACCACTGTACACCAAACATTTTGTGCTGATATATGTCCCATAGAGCACTTCGACTTTTCCATAGAAAAGCCAATTACATGTGAAATTGCTCAAGAACTCACCTCACACTTTTTTCTCAAGAATAATTATAACAGAGGTAGTGAAAAGTCTTTACAAAATTACATGCACTGGAATAAACACAGGTAGGAGCTGATAAGAAGAAATAATTATTAACCAAGGCATTAGACAAGGGTGTGGACTATCACCTACCCATATCAAACCTACCCCCACTTCGACAGCTGCCACCCTTGCCATACCAAGAAGTCCCTTCCACGTAGCCCAGCCACCTGTAGCCGTCGCATCTGTAGTGACAAGTGGTCCCTCTTGAAATATACCCAGGGTCTCACTGAGGTCTTTACAAATCGTAATCACCCTTCCAGCCTTGTATAAAAAGACATCTCCTGTGCTGTATCTTTCCAGTTCCCCAACATCTCCCAAAGCCCCACCAATCGGCCACAGAGAAGCATTCCCCTCATGACTCAGCACTACCCAGGACTGGAGCAACTGAATTACATTCTCTGTCTGAGTTTCGACTACCTCTCATCGTGACCTGAAATGATAATGTCCTACCCACTATCCTTCCTACTCCTCCCACAGTGGTATTCCACTGCCCACTGTGCATACACAATATCCTCAGCCATCCCTACACAACCCCTGCTCCCAATCCCTTGCTTCATGGCTCATATCCCTGAAATAGATGCAGATACAAGACCTGGCCCATACATCCTCCCACCATCACCTACTCAAGTCCAGTCACAAACATCACCTATCCTATCAAAGGTAGGGCTACTTGTGAAAGCAAATGTGACCTACAAGCTAAGCTGCAACCACTGTGCTGCATTCTATGTGGGCATGACAGCCAACAAGCTGTCTGCCCGCATCAATGGCCACTTACAAACTGTGGCCTAGAAAAGCTAGACCACCCTGTTGCTGAGCACGCCACCCAACATGCTGTTCTTCATTCCATTGACTGCTTCACAACCTGTGCTATCTGGATCCTTCCCATCAACAGCAGCTTTTCTGAATTGTGCAGGTTGGAACTCTGCCCAACAATTATACCCTAGGCTCCCTTAAGCCCCCAGCCTCAACCTTCATAAGTCGTTGTGCTTACCCATCTAGCCCTATCCCAGTTCCCATTCCCGCACTACACAGCCCTCTACTATACAAATGCATGCAGTCTTTTCACTTCTCTCATTTTCCACTTCTCCCCTCCCCCACCCCCCATCCCCCTCACCATCTGTCTAACCTCCAGACTGCACCTAGCTGCCCTACCCTCTCCACACCCATCCCTCTGTGCTCCCACAAGCAGCATTTTACCATCTCCCCCCCCCCCCCCGTACCCCACTATCCCTCCCCCTCCTGCCCCAGCCTCCTCCTTACCCCCACCACCTGTTTGCCTCTCCCATCATGCGCTGCTACTCACAGTCTTACTTCAGCTGCCAGACTCTGTGGCCGTGTGTGTGTGTGTGTGTGTGTGTGTGTGTGTGTGTGTGTGTGTTCGCACACGTGTGTTGTCTATTTTCAACAATTACTACGGTGAATCTACGACCATTTGTGATGAGTGATTCTCATCAACAGGCTACATATAGCATCATTACACAATTTATCGCATCCTGAGGTACATGGTACAACATGGCTAGTGAAGCGAGCTTTTTTCTAACCAAACATGGAAACAGACTGCAGGACATTTGTGCTCCAGTGTGTGGCATGTCAACAATAAGATCAGCCATCATGTTGATGCACCCCATAGCACATTTGTCTCACCGAAACAACAATTTGACTGTATATCTAGACATCATCTGCCCCCTCTCACCACCCCAAGGATATATGCAGCAGCTGATCGCTTCATTCGCTGGCCTAAAGTGTTCCCCATGGCTGACATTAACACTGAAACAGTTGCAACCACATTCTTCCAATGATGGATTGACCATTTCAGAGCACCTTCATGTATTACAACCAACCAGGCCAGACAATTAAAAGTTGCACCTATTCAAAGCACTTTCTGTCCTATGAGGCAAGAAGCACGTTATTACTACAATGTATCACTCAGCAGTGAATGGATTAGTAGAAAGCATGCACTGACAATTCACAGTATCCCTCCAGCGTCACAACTCACAACAGTGGACAGAATCACTACCAATCGTAATCCTCGACCTCTGTGTATCCATCAAGGATGACTTAAAAGTCATGACTGCAGTGCTTGTCTACGGCCAACTGATCTGGCTGTCTGGCGAGTTCCTCAGCTACATACTAAACGACCTCATTGTGGCATCTGACTTCACCCATAAGCTGTGTTCACATATTCAGCAGCTACATCCCAGTGCATCAAGGGATCACCACACTTGCTGCCCTTTCATTTTCAACATCCTCTGAAAGTTTACTCAAGTCTTTGTTGAATATGACGCAGTATGCAAGTCAATGCAGACACCATATAATGGACCACATCCAGTTATCAGCAGAGAGCAGATGATGTTTGATGTTGATGTTATGGGAATACCAACCACCACCTCCCTTGACAGAGTCAAGCCTGCCTTTAGCACCTGCTACATTGGTACAAGCCCGTCACCGGATAGGGCAAGGACAGGATTGACTCGCTCACCACTCCATCTCCCATCACAAACCAGTCACAAGAGGTGTCAGATGCTCACACTGACTATTTGATGACAGCTTGAGCAACGTCCATCATTATAGGATCAAGATGTTATGTCTGTTTCAACAAGACATACCGCTAGCACTTAGGGAGGAGTGGTGAAGTGATTATGCTTGGCTCATAGTTATGACTACATTGCACAAAGTGTATACTCCACATCACCTAATCTCTGACAAACATCTGCCACGCTTACATGAATAATCAGTGCTCTCGAATACTCCACGCACCCAACTTTTAATGCAGGGCATAAAAATATTGGCTTCAATTTATGTCCACGGATGCTTTCCAGGACCAACAACTTACATACCAGGGCAACATTGCCAAACATGCACCATCCAGCTGAACCGCAAGATAATTGTACATCCACCCTTTCGGATTTGTGCTTAGCAATATGCCTTTCACTGATATTTTCAGAATAGTTTTCATTTTAAATATCATGTAAGGTGGTAGCATTCATTATCGCCAGTTACACAACACTGCTGTACACCTTTGCTTCTCACTGGCGCCAGTTCATATCCTGATGCTTAATTCCCCTTTCTGTTCATGGTGTTGTCGAGCAACATCTCAAAATAAATTAGCATTTCATCCAAGTCACCAATTTGCATCAATATATAGGAATACTTGCAGTGGAAATTTACCACATAACGATGAAAATTCACTACTATTTTCTCATAATTGCCTGGAAGCCATTGGGGCAATGCCAGTTTTGCTCCCACCCTCGCTCACAAAGTACTTCCTTCCCGTTCCACAGTTTCTGATTTTTCCTGCTTCTTCAATAGTTTTAAATGTTTCTTTAGATGTGTATGAGCAATAATGAGAACCTGTAACCATCTTTAATGAGGTACCCCATGGTAATACTTCACTTCTAACATGCTACTGATGTGTCACAGACTGAGGTCACAACAACACTAAAGTATAACAGGATCTATTTAACAGTATCAACCTTATTGCAATAAATCTGCACATCTCAGTTTTCAGGGAAAAAATATGCATGGATTATTCATGAACACACGGTATTCTTTGCTTTCCATTAGTAATCTGTTGTTGTTGTTGTTGGTATCTAGTTGTTCAGACTGAAAACTGTCAAGCTGCTGTTATGGTGTTTAATGTTGCAAATAAAGTAAATTTGTTTCAACCTACAGCATGTGTATGGCAATAAAGTACAGGTTCCATGATGGAAAATTCTTATTCTTTCTTAACACAATCACAGCTATCACTTTCATAAATAATGTAACACAAATGTGCACGAATGCACAAGAACAAGCACCTAAAACTCATAGTATAAGAGACACCTATTATTCTCCAAAAATTGTTGTAATTACAAATATATATTTCAATCTTCTGTTCAGTTATAAAACGGATTTGAGCAAAGTATTAAGTAAAACCACACAAAACCAAATAAAATCTAATTTATTTGGCAGTATCTTCACACCTGTCTGACTGGCATGTATGACATTACATCACTTGCACAGAACTACCCAATAAAATTTCTAAATTTTAGTGGAATTTTTTCTTCTTGACTTCTGCTTCATTTCATGCAAATTTATATACCACCAAAATACACTCCTGGAAATTGAAATAAGAACACCGTGAATTCATTGTCCCAGGAAGGGGAAACTTTGTTGACACATTCCTGGGGTCAGATACATCACATGATCACACTGACAGAACCACAGGCACATAGACACAGGCAACAGAGCATGCACAATGTCGGCACTAGTACAGTGTATATCCACCTTTCGCAGCAATGCAGGCTGCTATTCTCCCATGGAGACGATCGTAGAGATGCTGGATGTAGTCCTGTGGAACGGCTTGCCATGCCATTTCCACCTGGCGCCTCAGTTGGACCAGCGTTCGTGCTGGACGTGCAGACCACGTGAGACGACGCTTCATCCAGTCCCAAACATGCTCAATGGGGGACAGATTCGGAGATCTTGCTGGCCAGGGTAGTTGACTTACACCTTCTAGAGCACGTTGGGTGGCACGGGATACATGCGGACGTGCATTGTCCTGTTGGAACAGCAAGTTCCCTTGCCGGTCTAGGAATGGTAGAACGATGGGTTCGATGACGGTTTGGATGTACCGTGCACTATTCAGTGTCCCCTTGACGATCACCAGTGGTGTACGGCCAGTGTAGGAGATCGCTCCCCACACCATGATGCCGGGTGTTGGCCCTGTGTGCCTCGGTCGTATGCAGTCCTGATTGTGGCGCTCACCTTCACGGCGCCAAACACGCATACGACCATCATTGGCACCAAGGCAGAAGCGACTCTCATCGCTGAAGACGACATGTCTCCATTCGTCCCTCCATTCACGCCTGTCGCGACACCACTGGAGGCGGGCTGCACGATGTTGGGGCGTGAGCGGAAGACGGCCTAACGGTGTGCGGGACCGTAGCCCAGCTTCATGGAGACGGTTGCGAATGGTCCTCGCCGATACCCCAGAAGCAACAGTGTCCCTAATTTGCTGGGAAGTGGCGGTGCGGTCCCCTACGGCACTGCGTAGGATCCTACGGTCTTGGCGTGCATCCGTGCGTCGCTGCGGTCCGGTCCCAGGTCGACGGGCACGTGCACCTTCCGCCGACCACTGGCGACAACATGGATGTACTGTGGAGACCTCACGCCCCACGTGTTGAGCAATTCGGCGGTACGTCCACCCGGCCTCCCGCATGCCCACTATACGCCCTCGCTCAAAGTCCGTCAACTGCACATACGGTTCACGTCCACGCTGTCGCGGCATGCTACCAGTGTTAAAGACTGCGATGGAGTTCCGTATGCCACGGCAAACTGGCTGACACTGACGGCGGCGGTGCACAAATGCTGCGCAGCTAGCGCCATTCGACGGCCAACACCGCGGTTCCTGGTGTGTCCGCTGTGCCGTGCGTGTGATCATTGCTTGTACAGCCCTCTCGCAGTGTCCGGAGCAAGTGTGCTGGGTCTGACACACCGGTGTCAATGTGTTCTTTTTTCCATTTCCAGGAGTGTAATTTGGACACATTTACTATCCCCTACCACCCAAGTCAATCAGTATTTAAAACATCACCACGAAATACAAATATGGTAAATTTCATTTCATTCCATAAGCAACACTTCTGTCACACAGAGGACGGCAATGATGCACCACATCCAATAAGGCCACACCCACCTTAGTAAAGCACTGTGGTTTTCCAACAAACCTAACATTGTATCAGTTACATTTCTTCATGAATAGCTTGATGTGTTCAAGAATTTATTTCTGTTTCCAAGTACAACTTATTTTCCTTCACTCATGATGAGCATGGTTTCAGGTAGCTTGTGTCCATACTGATTAAAGGCCTGATTATAGAGGCCACCTGGGACAGCCCCCTGACACACTCTGGTGGGCCACCAAAGAAAGAGCATTATTTAAGCAATCGCAAACGAGTGCTCAGCTTATTCTTTATGCTGTTTTACTTTTGGCCAGTCCATGTGCCCAGTGCTACGCACAACCTATATCTTGTGTGCTGCTTCTCTACAGTATTACGTTCCATATATCGTGCTTGTTCTTGCTATAGCAAACTTGACGATGTGTGGGGATTACATTTCCTCCGTGTGTTAGTGTCAGTGCTAAGTCACCTGACAAACACCTTGATGGACAATATACTCCAACATCTCACTGCCTAGCAGCAAGCTGTTACGGAACAGCAGCAGGCTCTTGTCACCGCTTTCAATTGGCTGGTGTCTGCATGTTCGCAGCAGGTTACTCTCCCATCAGTGCAGTGCCAGATTATCATTTGATAAAATGTGCATGCTTCTCTCAACCTATTGCTGTGACAGAATGCAAGTCATTGTGACGCGTGTACAATTTTAACATCGTCAGAAATGCCCAGACCAATCTTACAAAGCCTAGGGTGCCAAATTACATGAGTTGAGCTGTCACTGTGAATTTGTCACTAATACCAATCACAAATCCTATACTGATCACTTGGTCCATGATGTTATTATTCGTCTGGCCCCAGATCAGAAATTCCATGAAAAAGCACTTCCATGTGAGAATCAGATTCTTACGGATGTGCCCAATACAGGACAGTCCTTTGAAGTGTCACTGGCCACAGGCGATCAAATTGCTGCGTGGGGAAAGGTATCGGAAGTTGCTCAGTCAACCCCTGTTAGGCACGTTGCAAGTGTTCAAGATGATGGGGAAGCCACTGCAGCAGTATGATCTCCCACCCAGCATCACATGGGGCACCGTCGGATACAGCCACAGCAGCAACAGGCCATGTCACAGCAGCGGCCACATGCCGCCCTTCTGTCTTGCTTTTACTGCTGCGTCCGACACGAGCGTGCTGCATATCCTAAGCATTGGGTGGTTTGAAACAAGTGACGAAAGAAAAGCCACACTGCATCAGTGTGTAACCGCTCTTCAAAAATGGTGGACACAATAGTAACAGTAGTACCTATGGACATTAACTACAATGACTGGTTTCCCAAATGAATTGTTTATTGACTTGCATGTGTTTAATAAACAGCTACAAATACATGTGGATACAGTAAACACACAAACATACATGGACTTGGGCTCCCCTCCCCTCACACAGGTTTAACAGAAATTGGTTAGCTACAATAAACAGCAGATTTGAATCCTAGGTCAGCTCTCAGCTCTTGTATCTTACAAACCTGTTGTTCATCCTCTCACTTTCCTTGTTGCGGATCATTGCCATACAGCAGACCTGTTCAGGTTAGATGCATTCAACACTTTCGGTTTCCCCATTGCCGATGAGGTACATTTAGTGTCAGATTGAGTTCCGTATCAGCAACTGAAGTTCCTCCGCTCTGAGTTTTTGGCTCTATTTACCCCTGGACTACGTCGTGCACTCAGTTTTCAAGCCCACTTCACCAATAAAGAGTCGGCCTGCCCTCGTTTTTCTCGGACACGACAGGTACCTGTTACAATGAGCGACTCTGTCAAGGCCAAATTAGACCATTTGACATCACTCGATGTCATTTGGCCTGTTACTTCCAGTGAATGGGCTACACCACTGGTCATCATTAAGAAACCACTTCATCTCTGCAGTGACTTCAGAGTAACGATTAATGCACAGTCCATGATACACAATACCCTTTCCCCCCCCCTGAAGAGTTGCCCGCAAAATTGTCACGTGGCTACTACTTTTCAAAGACTGATTTGTGAGAAGGGTACCTCCAGCTCCCCGCAGATGAGGCCACTGGACGCCTTCTCATTGTCAATAGACCTTTCGGCCTATACCAATATCAACGCTTGCCTTTTGGCATCGCTAGCACGCCCGCAATTTTTCAACATTTTTTAAAACAGCTGACAGGCTCTGTACCCAGCTGCATTAGTTACCTCAACAGTATAACTGTTTTAGGTTCTTCCACCAAAGGCTACCTTAGCAATATCCAATCGTTGTTTTCTATTTTGAAGTCTGCAGGTCTCAAGTGCAATCTTGCCAAATCTCAATTTTTTCAGTCATCAACTGAGTACCTCGGTTTTGAGGTTTCTCACACTGGGGTCAAGCCGTTATGTCACCTTTCAAGGTAAAGTTGCATACTACCAGAAGTTTTTACCAGATGCATCCACTGTTGCTCAGTTCCTTTTGCATTAAAATATGCCTTTCTTCAAGTCCACAGCTTGTGACCAAGCATTCACTTAAACCTAAGCTTCAATTCACCCCTTGTCGGAAACTTTTCAGCTGGGTGAGCATCTTTGCATTGGCTACATATGCCTCCCAGCGTGGTCTTCGCGCAGTGTTGGCACACAAATACGCCGATGGTCTGAACAACCCATTGCTTATGCTTGTAAGACTTATTTTGTGCTTAGCGACTTTATGTTGCATACATCGTGTTTTTTTCTTGCTATAACAGCAACTATTTACAATGGTATTTTCTGTGTTGTCTACATGCGTAGTTCTGTCTCACTTGCCCTGAAGTCTTGTTATGATCTTACTCCAATCAGAAAATACAAATCTTGTGACTTTTGACAGTTTAATGTTAGAAAATAATGTGCTACAATACCAGCATCATTCACATTTAAGGAACGGTACAAAATACGCCTTCGAACAGAAGGAACGAAAAATAACATATGTTTTTCTTCAAATCAGTTTACAACTCATTTGTTGATTCCAAGTTATTCCTATTTAATTGTATACAAACACACACAACATTTGAAATTTCTACTTCATTAGGAACTAAAATAGGACATATGTAAGAATAATGTATAATAGATACTACAGGAACAAAAAGAATCAGTATAACTGATAAGTATCAGAAAGAGCCGGCCGGGTTGGCCGAGCGGTTCGAGGCGCTACAGTCTGGACCCGCATGACTGCTACGGTCACAGGTTCGAATCCTGCCTCAGGCATGGATGTGTGTGATGTCCTTAAGTTAGTTAGGTTTAAGTAGTTCTAAGTTCTAGGGGACTGATGACCTCAGCAGTTAAGTCCCATAGTGCTCAGAGCCATTTGAACCAATACAAGAAAGAAGTCAAAAGCAGCCATCAAAATTAAAAATAAAAGTCAAAGTCAGTCCACAGGGCTGAAACATTCCTATTGGGAAGGTTTGGTACAAGAAAAAACACAGTAAGTATCAATACCTCAAGAGAGAATAATCAGTGGAAACATTGAAAAAAAACAGGATAAATAGAGGAAATAAATACAGGAGGGAGGCAGACATGGGTGTGGGGAAGGGGGAGAGGGAAGTGGAAGAGGCGGGGAGAGAATGCTAAACTAGAATCAAAAGTACTGCATTCACAGTGCCAACTACAATGCTACCGCATGTTACATTGTTTAGTGGTCAAGGCTAAAGCAGGCAATGAACTCAAAGTCATACTACTTCCACAAATTCCTTTGCTCCCAGAAAGGGGTCATGTTATATGGTGGATAGGGTACTGATCAAAATGTACTAGTCACTGGTTGCTATTTCAATTGTGTCTAATACAAATCCTTTCTTTTCTTTTTTTTTTTTTTTTTTTTTTCTTTCTACTCAGTTAAACTACTCTAAGTGCCTTCTTCATTACAAGTTATCTTTGAATCTCAACTAAAAAATTTGCAACAAAACACAGGTGATAGTTCTGATGTAATTAAACTGTCCTCAAGACATTTGAGTATCGTCTTTATCTACAATAATGATGGAAGCTGAAGAAATGAATTCAAATTTGTGCTTTGGTTGGGACTTGAACCTGGGTCTTCTTGCTTACTAGGCAGTTACGCTAGCCATTACAACACCACAGGACAACAGCTAACATAGCTGCATGGACTACCCTACATCAATGCCCTCCCTAATAATAAGCTGAAGATGCAAATTGAAGTTTGTGTTACAGAGGGCATTGGACTAGTGTAGTCCATGCAGCTATGTTAGTTATTGTATTGTTCTGTGGTGCTGTAATGGCTAGCACACCTTCCTAGTAAGCAAGGAGACCCGGGTTCAAGTCCTAGACATGGCACAAATTTTAATTCATTTCCTCAGCTTCCACCATTACAGGAAAAAATAAGCATTTTACTTATAAACTACTATGCTTGTAGTATGCATATTATCCACACAGTGTTTTTTTAAATTGAGCTTAAGAAGTATTAACCTGTTTCCAAGAACTTTTGGCTTTGTTTCTTCATACAATATTTCTTTTAGAAGTTGCCTACGAGATTCAGTACCATTGTCTTTCGGAACTAACTCAGTTTTCTGTGCTTTCAAATTGATTATTTTTTCTCTGAGGAGACCAAACTCCTCTTCAAATATTTTCTCCACTTTATTTATATCATCAATTCTTGATTTTATTACAACATGATTCATGTCAGATTTATCAAAAATTTTTGATTCCATTTTAGAAAGCCTTGAATCAAGAGCCTGAAAATTCTCTCTCAATTCATCTAGCTCCTCCCGTATTCTTTTTGTTATTTCATCCTGTTTCTCTTCCAGTTGTGACAGTCGCTTGTAAATATCTGACACTGTTGCCTTCTCTTCATTATTGTGTTGGTCAGCAGCTGCGCCACTGTCTGCGCGATGTTTCACAGCATTTGAAATAGCCTCTACATATATACTAGCTATCTCATCAGTCGTATAAAGACCTCTACTTGGAATCTCTCTTTTGATTGTTGTTGGGTGAGATGAATTTGTGCAAAACTGGCTTACAAAATTTCTTGCTTCAACTTCAGTGGAAAATTTCCTGTATTTTGCTCCAGGAAACTGATCTACCTGCTTCTTGCAGTCTGACCTGAAAAACAAAATTTACTCTGTTAGTAATGCACCTATATTCACATAATTTGATGAAAGTATGTTAGCTCCATCACAATAATAATAAAACTATTTCAGCACAATAATAACAATAATTATAATAATAATGTTAAACATTTAATTTCCTTTGCGTTTATGAGTTTACATACAAGTTTGAAAACAAATAAAAGAGCACCAACTCTAAAGCACAAAAGACTATGCAACTTCATTAATTTAAAAAGCCAATAAAAATTAAAGACCTCACAATGACACAAACACTTCACTTATTAGTTCAACACTCATCCAAATCTGAACTTCCCAAAATACCTCTCCTCCAAAAACTCAACACTTCCTTCTAGAAGCATCTAAGGCAATATTATTTTTCCATGGTAGTAATACAGAAGTCGGGATCTAAATCTACATTCATACTCTGTGAAGCAATCATATACCAGTTGTAATGGCTTATTCAATTTCCATTCACATATGGAGCACTGGACAATTGCTTGCTTAAATGTGTCTGTGCACACTGTGATTAATCTTATCTCCATGGCACTATTCTTGGAGCTCTGTAAGAAAGCTTTCACTGGATGATTTGCATCTATCTCCAAGTGTCTACCAAGTTCAGTGGTTTCAGCATCTCCATGGCACCCTCCTTTGGGTCAAACAAACTTGTGGCCATTGATGCTACACTCACTTGTATACATTCAGTTTCCTGGTTAGCCCTGTGTGATATGGGGCCTACATACTTGAGCAATGTTCTGGGATGGGTTATGCAAGTGTTTTGAAAGCAATCTCATCTGTAGACTGATAGCATTTCCCTACTATTCTACCAGTGACCCAAAGTCTGCCACTGATTTTCCTACAAATTATTACACCTGGGTATTCATATGAGTAGACTGTTTCCAATTGCCTTTCATGACAATGTCATCGTAGGACAAGTCCACAATTTTACATTTCCGAATGTATTTTACATTTCTGAATATTTAAAGCAAGTTGCCAATCTTTGAAATTTTATCAAAGTATGACTGAATATTTGCACAATTTGTTTCAGACAGCATTTCATCATAGAGTATCATATCATCTGCTAAAAGTCTGCGGTTATATTGTCTGCATGGTCATTAATGTACACCATGAACAGCAAGGACCCCAATACACTTCTCTGGAGAATGCCTTAAGGTATTTCTACATCTTTCAATAACTCTCCATCAGCGAAGATACGCTACATGCTGCCTACCAAAAAGTATTTAATCCAGTCACTAATTTTGCTTGAGTCACAAATTTCACTTGATACCAGATGTGATTTAATTTTCAGTAATAAGTGTAAGTGCAGAACTGAGTCAAATGCTTTCCTGAAGTCAGAAATACTGCATATACCTGACTGACTTGATCCAAAGCTTTCAGTATGTCGTGTGAGAAAAATGCAAGTTCTGTTTCACATGATTGATGCTTTCAGTATAAATGCCAGTTGGCATGGAGGTGGTCACTCTGTTCGAGATATTTCTTTTTAAATTTGAGTTCAGAATTTTTTCTTAAAATTCTACAACAATTAAATGTCAAGGATATCTGATGGTAGTTTTGTGGATCATTCCTGCTATCTTTTTCACACATGAGTATTGCCTGTGCTTTAATCCAACCACTGGGCATGCCTGTGCTTTAATCCAACCACTTAGCATGATTTTTTGTTTGAGGGACATACCTTAGATTACAGAAAAACTTGGGCCAACTCATCTACAAATGCAACTTAGAATCTGACAGGGATTCCATCTGACCCTGGAGCATTGTTGAATTTTCTAGTGGCTGTTTCTGGACACCAGTGATGCCAATATTTATTTCACTCACCTTTGTGATGGCAAGAATTAAAATGGGCAATCAGAGTTGCCCCAAGTGAAATTCCCTGATATTTCCTTGATTTCCAGACATATTTTAGCAGTTTTCCCTGACAAATTTTGAGATCTCAAGGATAAGTTAAGACGTAAGTTGAAAATATGTCTTTGCAGTTACAGTACAAGAAACAATAATGCAAAAGAGAAAATATCTAAAAAATTGCAAGCAGATGGCATTTCCTGATGTGAGCAAAAATCTTAAGTACTTACATCAACATCTTTTGTAATGAACTGTTTTTAGATGGAGAAAGGCAAATGTTATAAGTATTTCATTCAGACCACTGATGTTATTTTATTTCAATAAAACAAAACACATATTGTTGACGAAAACACGCATTTCCTTGGAGTTGCAAGACATACTTAAAATACCTTCAGAAATAACCTCGGAAAACGTAGGCCTCTTGAAAGAAGTGTATAAGGTGGTGAAGAATTGTGTAAACCAACACTGTATATGACCGCCTATAAAATTTGGCTCTCCTATGTTCATTATTGTTGGTTATTACCCACTGCGTTATATCTATTATTTTACAGGCATTTTGTGATTTTTTTTTCAAGAAATATGTGAGTACATAGCATAAAAACCACCAGCGACAAACACAATTTTCTTCTTCTTATCATCCATACTTTCTAAAATATAAACCACTTTTGAAGTGCCAAAAGGTACTAGAACAAATAAAATGTCTATAAAACACCACACTGTACATTGTACTTGCAGTGAGATGGTCGCAAATCCTGAAATGCAGCGCCCATGGCCTCTGGTGTGCTGAAGAACATCTGAGTCCTGGGCCCTTGAATAAATCATGAAAATCTGCTGCATTATGCCACACACAAACAGACCTAGACCCAGCCTGTGGACAAATGGGTGCACTAGATCCAACAGGCAGGACCTGTACATTAGTGGGAACTAAATGGCTTCAGATCGACAGGCCTGATCCATTACAGATACCTGCAGAAATGGCCTGCGGTTTTGGCCCGTTATGGATATCCACAAGTGTGGCTAGCTATTCAAGAGCCACAGACAACATGTTGATGAAATGAGATCACAGTGATCCATCCATGCAACAGATAACCTGTTCAAATACTCTGAGAATCAATAATAATGAGGATAGGTAGCAACTCACCATAAAGATGAGTGCAGAGCCATAGACAGGCATATGTAAAATACAATCACTCTCTCACTACTAAATTTTCAGCCATAGCTTTTGTCAGAAAACAAGAGCACACACACACTCAGACAATCACTCAGGCACAACTCGTGCACATATGACTGCCATCTCTGGCCACTGTGTTTACAGTATCCAGTATTGGATCCAAGCAAACCACTCCTCATGCCTCCCTGCCTCTCAACGGCAGCTGCTAGGGTAGCGGCTAGAAGTGGTGTCAGCACTGACTGCAAGCTGAAGGGGGCGGTAGGAAGGAGAGAAGCAGTAGGAATGATGGAGAAGGGAAGCAGTGCACGTACTCAGCTGCACCCAGTCAGAGACAATACACGACACCTCAGTAAATAAACCATTTCATCTAATGAGACAAAACAAGATCATCCCTGTATTTTTTTTTTTCAAATTTCCCTGATATTTCCCTGATTTCCCTTTTTTGAAATTCCCTGACCTACCCTAATTTCCAGAACCTGTAGCAACCCTGGGAATACTCCTGGACTTCCCTTTGCACAAGAACATATGAAAACTTAAATCAGCATTTCTGTCTTTGCTTTGTTACCCTCAATTTCAGTGCTGTCGTTAAGTGTCTGGACACTAACTTCGGTGTCATTAAGAGCCCTTAGATATGACCAGAAATTCTTTGGGTTTTGTGAGACTTTTTTTGATAACATGAAGGGTAACCAAACAAACTAGAATTATTTTTACAAGCTGTATGTTTTCAATTTTTTTTTACAAAATACAAAACAACCTTATCCCTTTCAAAATACTTTCCATTGCAATTAATATATTTGTCCCATTTGTACTTCCACTATTTGAAACATTTTTTGTAGTCATCTTAAGAAATGGCTGACAGCTCCAACCTTGTTTTCTTCTTGGCTTCTTAAATGGTATCAAATTGGTGTCCTTTCATGCTACTTTTAATGCATGAAACTAAGGAAAAGTCAGATGGCGCCAGATCAGGCAAGTAAGGCGCGTGGCACAGTGGAACCATGCCATTTTTAGCCAAAAACTGTAACAGAGATGGCTGTGCACACAGATGCATTGTCGTGGTGAGAGAACCATTCTCCTGTCTGCCACAAATTGGGTCTTTTTTGACAAGCACTGTAGCACAATCTTCTTAAAATTTCCAAATAAAAGGTTTGATTGATGGTCTGACCTGGGAGAATAAACTCTGAATGAACTACACCCAAGGCATAAAGAAAGCAACTCAGCATTTTTCTGATGTTTGATTTGAATTGCAACATTATTTTGGATGGGGTGATGAATAGCACCACACCTCATCACCAGTAATGACCTTTGACAGAAAATCTGAATCAGTTTCAAGCTGCTGTTTCAAAGCACATGTTTCAACTTGACGCTTCTAGATAACCCACTAATCTCTGACAGTTGATCAATTGTCTGTCAATGGTCTGTGAGCACAAGCTCTCAAAGTTTTTCAATATTTTTGTCAATTTGGGCAGTTGATGGATGTCCAGAACAAGTTTTGTCCTCAATTGATGGGTCACGATTTTTAAATCAAGCAAACCACTCGTATACTTGAGATTTTTTGCATTGTGTCATCTCGGTACGGTTTTTTCAACATTAAAACAGTTTCAGCAGCATTTTTACCCTTTAGAAAACAAAATTTCACAGCTGCACATTGTTCACTTAAACTTGTCATCACAAAAAAACAAATAAGAACAAAACAGCAATCGCAAAAAACAATCACTGCAGTTGAACAGAACAAGCCAGATCAACAACACATGTGGCACTGAACTGACAATGAGTTGTACTATACATGCCTAGCAGCAGAAATGCCTACTACAAAGCTCTGCCCACAGCAATATTATTTCCCCCGTATTCTCCTACAATAATATTTGAAGGTTTCACACACTGCCCTTGTCAGCCAAATACTTTCCATTCAGCATCCCTCTAGCATTAACCTTGTGCTTTGTTTTACACCTACTATGCAGTAGTTAGTTTCTTTAGATGTTACAGGGACAGTATACCACGGAGGGGGGGGAGGGGGGGGGGGGGAGGGGGGAGGGTGCAGTGTCCCTTCCATCAAGAACTTTTCTACTCTGTATGTATCTATCATGTGCATGGTCAACAATTCTTTCAATCTTGAGACTTAGATATATATGCTTCGGTACAGCGTTAAAGTTTTCAACATTTTTCATTCAGATACGAGATACTTTGCTGAAAACATTAATCTTTCCACTTTGTTTTAGTTGCCCCTTGTACTTTAGTAATCACTGCTGCTAAAACTGCCTTATGGCCAGTTTTAATGTGAGCATCCCAAAAGAGATTAGGTTGTTGTATGATGAGCTTTATCTTCTATTGATATGACTGTCTTCATACAATAAAGATAAATTTGAAGTATGCTGTAAAACAGAGAATCATGATATAACGTTCCAGTCCATGGTACATCACATTGTTCAATGCACTACCACTAAAATCTGCTACCAGAATTTCTATGGCATCATACAGAGTCAACTGACAAGTAATATCCAGAATTGGTCTAATGACAGCCAGTTGTAACCAACCTCTTTCATGTGTGAATTCCATTTTCTTAGGATTACCTGGAGTTCTAATGGAATGTTGTCTACTCCCGGAGCTTTGTTGCGACTCAGGTCATTCAGTGCTCTGTCAAATTCTTCACGCAGTATCATACCTCCTATTTCATCTTCATCTACTTCCTCTTCCATTTCCATAATATTGTCCTCAAGTACTGACAGCCTTGGGAGAGCCAGTCCTGATGAGCAAGATGTATGAGACAGGCGAAATTCCCTCAGACTTCAAGAAGAATATAATAATTCCAATCCCAAAGAAAGCAGGTGTTGACAGATGTGAAACTATAAGTTTAATAAGTCATGGCTGCAAAATACTAACACGAATTCTTTACAGGCGAATGGAAAAACTGGTAGAAGCTGACCTCGGGGAAGATCAGTTTCGATTCCGTAGAAATATCGGAACACGTGAGGCAATACTGACCCTACGACATATCTTAGAAGCCAGATTAAGGAAAGGCAAACCTACGTTTGTAGAATTCTTGTAGACTTAGAGAGAGTTTTTGACAATGTTGACTGGAATACTCTCTTTCAAATTCTAAAGATGGCAGGGGTAAAATACAGGGAGCGAAAAGCTATTTACAATTTGTATAGAAACCAGATGGCAATTATAAGAGTCGAGGGACATGAAAGAGAAGCAGTGGTTGGGAAGGGAGTGAGACAGGGTTGTAGCCTCTCCCCAATGTTTTTCAATCTCTATATTGAGCAAGCAGTGAAGGAAACAAAAGAAAAATTTGGAGTAGGTATTAAAATCCAAGGAGGAGAAATAAAAACTTTGAGGTTCGCCGATGACATTGTCATTCCGTCAGAGACGGGAGAGGACTTGGAAGAGCAGTTGAACGGAATGGACAGTGTCTTGAAAGGAGGATATAAGATGAACATAAACAAAAGCAAAACGAGGATAATGGAATGTAGTCGAATTAAGTCGGGTGATGCTGAGGGAATTAGATTAGGAAATGAGACACTTAAAGTAGTAAAGGAGTTTTGCTATTTGGGGAGCAAAATAACTGATTATGGTCGAAGTAGAGAGAATATAAAATGTAGACTGGCAATGCCAAGGAAAGCATTTCTGAAGAAGAGAAATTTGTTAACATAGAGTATAGGTTTAAGTGTCAGGAAGTCGTTTCTGAAAATGTTTGTATGGAGTGTAGCCATGTATGGAAGTGAAACATGGACAATAAATAGTTTGGACAAGAAGAGAATAGAAGCTTTTGAAATGTGGTGCTACGGAAGACTGCTGAATATTAGGTGGGTAGATCACATAACTAATGAGGAAGTATTGAATAGGATTGGGGAGAAGAGAAGTTTGTGGCACAACTTGACTAGAAGAAGGGATCGGTTGGTAGGACATGTTCTGAGGCATCAAGGGATCACCAGTTTAGTATTGGAGGGCAGCGTGGAGGGTAAAAATCGTAGAGGGAGATCAAGAGATGAACACACTAAGCAGATTCAGAAGGATGTAGGTTGCAGTAGGTACTGGGAGATGAAGAAGCTTGCACAGGATACAGTAGCATGGAGAGCTGCATCAAACCAGTCTCAGGACTGAAGACCACAACAAGAACAGGATTACCTGAATGAATCTCATCCTGTAAGTGCTTTTCTTACAATTACATTTATGTGAGCATTCCATGTGAAGTTGCTCCTGACATTTGGCTCCATATATTTCATGGCTGTTACAGTTTCCAGAGGGTAAAGTGCCAGTCACTGTATTTCACTACAAATTTCTGACATTGTGATTTTCCTATATACAACCATATCTTGCATGAATATCCTCACGAAGCCTCTGATGTTATCCTCTCTATCATTACCAAATACTGTAGCCACTAACAACCCCATAACACAACCTCAATTACACCAGAAATGATTTTTACATTGAGTTCAATCCGCTAAGAAGTCCTGAATCAAGTCACAAAACTTTTCCAATATTACATATAGGTACTCATTTACTTCATTAGACCACAGTGGGGAGTTATATCTAAAACATTCCAAAAGTCAACAAACACAGTGTCAACCTCATCACTTACTGCCCCTACAACTTGTGGACGAACAGAGTGAGTTGAGCATATTTTGCTGAGCACCTTGTTCAGCCACCTGCTTGTCAAACTTGCTTATGGCAAAGTTATGTCAGTAGTTACTTATATACCGTAGTTGGACACCTGGTTGTTGGTTATGCTTCCATAGAAAGCCTACATAAATGTCAGATTAGAATTGGCATGTAACGTGTCTAGCTTCACGGGTGGTCCTGCCATTGACAGGACGAAATATACAAGCGGAGGCGGTGGTGGTGGTGGTGGTTGTGAGGATGTTTAAGGGGGACCAAACAGCTAAGGTCATCAGTCCCCCATTCCAAAAACAGGCGAGACAATAAGGCGCGGAGCAGATAAAACCCCAAGGGGAAGGATACTCCCCCCCAGACCCTAAAAGAACACAAATGCGGTAACGAATACGACAGACACGAAGAGGACGGATGAACACCAGACAAAAAAAAAAAAAAAAAAAAAAAAAAAAAAAAAAAAAAAAAAAAAAAAAAAAAAAAAAAAAAAAAAAGAGACCGAAGAAAAGAAGATGGCCGGAGACTGGTTGACTGACCACGACAACAAAAAAGGGAAAGAGTCAACCAACCGACTACACACTAAAATCTGCAACCAAATATGAGAGACTCGAGGACAAGAGACACACAAAGGGAAAGGTGCAGGACCACTCTAAATGGAACCATAAAAAGGACTAGCACGGATAAAATGTAAAACACTGTCAGCCATGGAGGCATCGTCGCATAAAATCAAAGGCAAGGTGCCCGGGAGATTAAAAGACTGCCGAAGGGTGCGCAGTCAGGGACACTCCAATAAAACGTGGGCGACCGTCAGTCGGGACCCACACCGACACAGGGGGGGATCCTCCTGACGCAAAAGATGGCCGTGCGTCAGGTATGTATGGCCGATGTGGAGCCAACACAGGATAACAGACTCCCTGCGAGAAGACTGCAGGGAGGAGCGCCACACATCGGTCGTCTCCTTGACAGCCCGCAGTTTATTCGGGGCTGTCATGTCATGCCACTCAACAGACCACACCCCAAGCACCTTACGGCGCAACGCCAGCTGCAGGTTGCGAGCTGTGAGGCCGATCTCCAAAGCTGGGGCGTCGATCGCCCCTTTGGCCAGCCTGTCAACACGTTCGTTCCCCGGGATGCCAACATGACCTGGCGTCCAAACCAAGACCACCGAACGACCAGAACGGGCAATGGTGGAAACAGACTCCTGAATAGAGGACACCAGAGGAGAAGAGGGATAGCAGCGGTTGATGGCCTGAAGGCTGCTCAGGGAGTCACTGCAGATGACGATGGACCTACCTGAGCAGAAACGCATATGCTCAAGAGCGCGCAAGATGGCCACCAGCTCTGCAGTAAAAATACTGCAGCCAGCTGGCAAGGAGCGATGCTCAACATGGGCAGCATGAGCAAAAGCGTAGGCAGTGCGACCGTCAACCAGGGAACCATCAGTGTAGACAGGCTCACAGCCCGGAAATGATTCGAGGAGCGCAAGAAAACGGCGACGGAGGGCCACAGGCGGAACCGAGTCCTTAGGTCCCTGTGCCAAATCCAGACGGACGGACGGCCGGGACAAACACCAGGGAGGCGTAGGTGTACGGACCCGGAAGGGAGGCAGAAGAGGGAATGACCCCAGTTCTGACAGCAGGGACTGGACACGGACAGCTACGGAAAGCCCAGACCTAGGTCGCCGTTCGGGCAGATGGAGGACCATGGCAGGGAAAAGCAGGCGACGATTGGGATGGCCTGGCGAGCAATCCACGTGGATAGCATAGTCGGCGAGCAGACGATGGCGGCGAATCCGCAGCGGGGGAACCCCGGCCTCCACCAGTAGACTATCCACGGGGCTGGTGCGAAAAGTGCCAGTTGCAAGCCGAACCCCACAGTGGTGTATGGGGTCTAACAACTTCAACACTGAGGGTGACGCAGACCCATAGGCCAGGCTCCCATAATCAAGCCGGGACTGCACAAGGGCTCTGTACAATCGCAGCAGCGTGCAGCGATCTGCACCCCAAGACGTGTGGCTAAGCCAGCGGAGGGCGTTGAGGTGCCGCCAGCATTTTTGCTTCAGCTGAGTAACATGAGGAACCCATGTGAGCCGGGCATCAAACACGAGTCCCAAGAAGCGGCAAGTGTCCACCACTGCAAGCAGGTGGCCGTCGAGGTAAAGTGCAGGATGAGGGTGGACCGTCCGACGCCTGCAGAAGTGCATAACTCGAGTCTTGGCAGCAGAGAACTGAAAACCATGAGTCAGAGCCCATGATGCTGCATTGCGAACGGCGACTTGCAGCCTGCGTTCGGCGACTCCCGTAGTCGTGGAGCTAAATGAGATGCAGAAGTCGTCGGCATACAAAGAAGGAGACACCGACGACCCCACTGCTGCAGCCAGACCATTAATGGCCACTAGAAATAAGGAGACGCTCAACACCGAGCCCTGCGGGACCCCATTTTCCTGTATATAAGAGGAACTAGAGGTGGCACCGACTTGCACCCGGAAAGAGCGGCGCAATAAAAAGCTTTGAAGAAAAGCCGGGAGCCGACCACGAAGACCCCACTCATGCAACGTGGCGAGGATGTGATGCCTCCATGTGGTGTCATACGCCTTCCGCAGATCGAAAAATACAGCAACGAGATGCTGACGTCGGGCAAAGGCCGTACGGACAGCAGATTCCAGCCGCACCAAATTGTCCGCTGCAGACCGGCCCCGGCGGAAGCCACCCTGGGATGGAGCGAGGAGACCGCGCGACTCAAGGACCCAACACAAACGCCGCCCCACCATACGTTCGAGCAATTTGCTCAAAACGCTGGTGAGGGTAATGGGACGATAGCTGTCCACCGCCAGTGGGTCCGCACCGGGCTTCAAGATGGGGACAATAAGACCCTCTCGCCATTGCGACGGGAAAACGCCCTCGCTCCAGATGCGGTTAAAGATGGTGATGAGGTGTCTCTGGCAGTCCCTGGAGAGATGCTTCAGCATCTGTGCGTGCATGCGGTCCGGTCCTGGTGCTGTATCAGGGCAATCGGCGAGGGCAGCGAGGAATTCCCTCTCGCTGAAAGGGGCATTGTATTTTTCAGAACGACGCGTGCGGAACGATAACGGCGTCTGCTCGGCTCGCTCCTTGAGAGAGCGAAAGGAGGCGGGATAAGTTGCAGTTGCAGAGCTCTTAGCAAAGTGCGCAGCAAGGTGTTCAGCAATGGCAGCAGCGTCCGTGCAGACAGCGCCGTCCAAGGAGAGCCCAGGGACACCCATAGGGGTCTGGTGTCCATAAATCCGCCGGATCCGGGACCAGACGAGCGAGGGGGAGACATGGGAGCCCAGGGATGAGACATACCTCTCCCAGCACTCCTGCTTACGCCGTGCAATAAGACGACGGGCGAAGGCACGGAGCCTCTTAAAGGCGATGAGGGTCTCCAGAGACGGGTGCCGCCTATGACGCTGGAGAGCCCGCCGACGGTCACAAATAGCCTCAGCAATCTCCAGCGACCACCAGGGTACAGCCTTCCTCCGAGGGAGGCCAGAAGATCGGGGTATGGCAGCCTCGGCCGCTGAAATGATGGACGTGGTTAAAACACGGACCACCTCGTCAATGTCACCCTGTGGGGGAGACTCAATGGTTGCAGCAGAAGTAAAAGCCGGCCAGTCTGCCCTGTGGAGAGCCCAGCGGGGCAGGCGCCCAGAAGAACGACACTGGGGTAGTGACAAATAGATGGGAAAATGATCACTAACGCACAGGTCAGGGTGCACCCTCCAGTGGAGGGATGGGACAAGTCCGGGGCTGCAAAGAGAGAGATCGATGGCCGAGAACGAGCCATGGGCAACACTGAAATGCGTGGGAGCACCGGTGTTCAAGAGGCTAAGGTTGAGCTGAGCTAACAAATGCTCCACGGCCCGACCGCGGTCATCAGAGACACTCCCACCCCATAGAGGGTTGTGGGCATTGAAATCACCCAGAAGCAGCAATGGTGGCGGGAGTTGAGCCAGCAGCGCAGCCAAGACATGTCGGGGGAGCTCCCCATCCGGAGGAAAGTAAACAGAGCAAACAGTAATAGCCGGCGAGAGCTCAACACTGGCAGCAACTGCCTCTAAAGGCGTCTGAAGGGGTACTGGCGAGCTACAGACAGAGTGGTGAACAAAGAGGCAAACCCCACCTGACGCTCGTTGACAGGCAGCACGGTTCTTATAGTATCCCCGATAACCGCGAAGGGCGGGGGTCCGCAGTGCAGGAAACCAAGTTTCCTGCAGAGCAATGCAGAGAACAGGGGAATCACTCAGAAGCATCCGGAGCTCAGGCAGGTGGCGGAAATAACTGCCACAGTTCCATTGGAGAATGGGAGCAGGAAGGGACTGGGAGGGCGTGAATGCGACTAAGAGGCAGACAGCGCTTCAGAGCCAACTGCCACCACCGGGGGAGAGTCAGCTGAGTCCATAGGAGAGACCCCCAAGGATTCCGTGAGGGCGAGATCCGCGGCAGAGGCGAGGATCTCCACCTCATCCCCGGAGCCAGGACTATGTACAGCAGGCGGTGCTGAAACCTCCGGAACGTCCTTCTTCTTGGACACATGCCGTTCCTTCTTCTCACGTCGGCCCTTAGGGTGAGAGTGCTGGGAGAGCTTCTCTGAAGGAGCGTCGGAGGATGACGACGACGCAGAAGCCCTACGACCAGCAGGTGGCGGAACCTTCAGCCACTGGCTGACATCTGGCTGGGAAGGAGAAGAAACGGAGGAAGGGAGAGCCCCGAGGGACCCCTTCCGCGAGAGAGGAACCGGCGGAGGCAACGCCGGCGGAGAAGGAGGGGGAGGGATCGAGCCTCCAGGTTGTGGAGCAGATGTCACTCCCAAAGTAAGCGTGGGGGGAGCGACAGAAGAAGGTTTGCCCCCAACTGCTAAGGGGGCAACAGAGGAAGGCTTGCCCCCAGACACGAGGGGGGCAGACAGAGATACACGGCCCCGAGGGCCCACTGAAGGCGGCACAGATGAGGCGACAACTGTCGCTCGCGTGGGCGACGATAACATGGCTGCAGCGTAAGATGGTCGAATGGAAGCAGGATACAACCTTTCATATTTCAGTTTTGCCTCTCGATAAGTAAGCCGGTCCAGGGTCTTAAATTCCATGATCTTCCGCTCCTTATGAAGAACGGGGCAATCCGGCGAGCATGGAGAGTGGTGCTCCCCACAGTTGACACATACAGGCGGAGGCGCACATGGAGAATCGGGATGAGAGGGGCGTCCGCAATCTCGACATGTAGCGCTGGATGGGCAACGGGAGGACATATGCCCAAACTTCCGGCACTGGAAGCACCACATCGGGGGAGGGACGTATGGCTTCACGTCGCAACGGTAAATCATCACCTTGACCTTCTCGGGCAAGACATCACCCTCGAAGGCCAGGATAAAGGCACCGGTGGCCACCCTGTTAGCCTTGGGCCCTCTATGTACACGACGGACAAAATGTACACCACGTCGTTCCAAGTCGGCTCTCAGCTCGTCATCGGATTGTAACAAGAGGTCACGATGGTAAATAATCCCCTGGACCATATTTAAGCTACTGTGGGGAGTGACGGTAACAGGGACGTCACCCAGCTTATCGCACAAGATCAACACTTGTGACTGGGCTGGGGAGGACGTCTTGAGGAGGATGGACCCATTCCTCATTTTAGACAACCCCGCCACTTCCCCAAACTTATCCTCCAAGTGTTCCACAAAAAACACAGGCTTCGTCGTAAGAAAGGAGTCACCATCAGTCCTGCTGCAGACAAGGTATTGCGGTACGTAAGGCTCCCGCTTGGCACTAGATCGGCGTCCCTCCCATGGCGCAGCCAACGAGGGGAACGACTGAGGGTCATATTGTGCAGCATCAAAGTCTACTCTACCACACTTAGAGACGCTGGTGGCCGTGCGACCACCAGCTTGGTGTGATTTATTGCGCTTCATTGCGCCACATCCGCCCAGATGCCACCTACTCCGAACGAGGGCTCTCCCCAAGGGCGCCACCCAGCCAAAGCAACGGGTACCTGGCCGATATCCCATTGCCTGGAGTCCCCGTGCCCCAGACAAGATGGGCACATACTCCTTGGCATGCATGGGGAGGAAACAGCTCTGGCATCTGTAGTGCGATCCCTGTGTGGTCAGGGGGCTACCACCAAGAGGGTACATGACGACCCCACCACAACGGACTGGCTATCGTGCTGGATTTTAGGTGTTGAAAGGGTCCACAGTTGTCGTAGGCGCTAAGAAGAAGAGTGCGCACAAGGTGAGAAGGAGACAACCCAGAAGATGTTGGGCATAGTCCCCCCCCACACGACAATAGGTAACATGCAAGATGGTGGAGCATGATGGACCAATAGAAAAACACCATGTAAGGTGTCCTTCCCCAAATGGCATGCACTAACAATGGAAATTTGGAAAAAAAAGGAGGTCAAACCCAAGAGGGGACCATCACAGAAGGCCGAAACGTTTGAGACTCCTTTTAGTCGCCTCTTACGACAGGCAGGAATACCGCGGGCCTATTCTTACCCCCGAACCCGCAGGGGGGGGCAAGCGGAGGCCTGGAATAGAATGTGCAGCCTGTATGTATGGAACTGGTCACAACTGTGTCTTTCACATTATATTTCATAGGCTGGTGGAATGCCCTTTCAGAGAAGGTGAGATGGATATTAACAATTTCTGGGTAAAATGATAGCTAGTTAAAATCCTCATGGGGGATGCAGTTCAGATTTTCCAGTCCATGGTGGTGCTGTGTAATGGAAGGTTCTTTGTTGCTACTTACTGTCTGTGGTTGGAATATTAATGATGACATTTTTGTGTACACACCAGCAAGATCTAAGTATCCAGACTTTGAACTCATGAGAAGAGTGTGGTAAAAAATCAAGTATTTGAATACAACAGTACAGCAGACAAATGAAACTGGCTGATCACTAAACTAAAAAAGATCAAGACAGCCACTCTGCAACTTTCTAAAGTCTACAGTCTAATGCCCTAATAAACGTGACAAGCTTTACCACACTTGGCTGGCTATAAACTAAAATAGAGCATGTCCCTTACATTCTGCCCTCTTATTGGGCTCTGCCAGAGTATGAAGCCCTCTGGAGAAGGACATATCCTATAACAAGGAGGGTCAAGAATGAAATCGCTCATTATCACAATGGATGTTAAGAGAAAGCCACTGTTGGATAACTGGTTTTAGCAATGACAGTTTATTGTCACTCACTGTTAGCCATTTTTCCTCCCATATCTGCATGATTATTTACATTAATTGTAAGACGAATACATACAGAGGTATGAATATCAACAATGTATGGAAAGATAGATTGCTACTTATTGTGAAGATGACACGTTAAGTTGTAAAGAGGCACAATTAAAAGACACTTGCACAAAAGTAATGTATTACGAATACACAGAAAGAAGGATCCATTATTGTATGATTATATGATAGCGGAACAAACACTGGTAGCAGTTACTCGTGTAAAATATCTGGGAGTATGCGTGCGGAACGATTTCAAGTGGAATGATCATATAAAATTAATTGTTGGTAAGGCGGGTACCAGGTTGAGATTCATTGGGAGAGTCCTTAGAAAACGTAGTCCATCAGCAAATGAGGTGGCTTACAAAACACTCGTTCGACCTATACTTGAGTATTGCTCATCAGTGTGGGATCCGTACCAGATCGGATTGATGGAGGAGATAGAGAAGATAACAAAGAAGAGCGGCGCATTTCGTCACAGGGTTATTTGGTAACTGTGATAGCACTACGGAGATGTTTAGCAAACTCAAGTGGCAGACTCAGCAAGAGAGGCGCACTGCATCGCGGTGTAGCTTGCTCGCCAGGTTTCGAGAGGGTGCATTTCTGGATGAGGTATCGAATATATTGCTTACCCCTACTTATACCTCCCAAGGAGATCACGAATGTAAAATTAGAGAGAATCGAGCGCGCATGGAGGCTTTCAGACAGTCGTTCTTCCCGCGAACCATAAACGACTGGAACAGAAAGGGAGGTAATGACAGTGGCACGTAAAGAGTGCCCTCCGCCACACACCGTTGGGTGGCTTGCGGAGTATAAATATAGATGTAGGTGTAGAAAGCTTTCAGCTACAGCCTTCATCACCAAAAGAGAAATACACACCACTGACACAAACAAGTAAGCACACCTCACACACACACAGTGATGGGACAATCGACTGTTTTAAACAATCAATTGGTCAGTCGACTGTTTCTTCGTTCAGTTGGTTTTTTCAGTCAACCAAATGAAAGTAGTCTCTGTGGCCATATCAGCTGTATGAGTGTTTTCTCTCATTCAAGTGTTTGAGTGGTTTCATTCAGTGTGAGACAACTGTCTGAAACAACTCTGTCATTGCATCTTCACTCACTCACCAGGTTTGAGTGATTCTATTTACATGCTTTTCAGCCTTTTCTACACTCCTGGAAATGGAAAAAAGAACACATTGACACCAGTGTGTCAGGCCCACCATAGTTGCTCCGGACACTGTGAGAGGGCTGTACAAGCAATGATCACACGCACGGCACAGCGGACACACCAGGAACCGCGGTGTTGGCCGTCGAATGGCGCTAGTTGCGCAGCATTTGTGCACCGCCGCCGTCAGTGTTAGCCAGTTTGCCGTGGCATAATACGGAGCTCCATCGCAGTCTTTAACACTGGTAGCATGCCGCGACAGCGTGGACATGAACCGTATGTGCAGTTCACGGACTTTGAGCGAGGGCGTATAGTGGGCATGCGGGAGGCCGGGTGGACGTACCGCCGAATTGCTCTACACGTGGGGCGTGAGGTCTCCACAGTACATCGATGTTGTCGCCAGTGGTCGGCGGAAGGTGCACGTGCCCGTCGACCTGGGACCGGACCGCAGCAACGCACAGATGCACGCCAAGACCGTAGGATCCTACACAGTGCCGTAGGGGACCGCACCGCCACTTCCCAGCAAATTAGGGACATTGTTACTCCTGGGGTATCGGCGAGGACCATTCGCAACCGTCTCCATGAAGCTGGGCTACGGTCCCGCACACCGTTAGGCCGTCTTCCGCTCACGCCCCAACATCGTGCAGCCCGCCTCCAGTGGTGTCGCGACAGGCGTGAATGGAGGGACGAATGGAGACGTGTCGTCTTCAGCGATGAGAGTCGCTTCTACCTTGGTGCCAATGATGGTCGTATGCGTGTTTGGCGCCGTGCAGGTGAGCGCCACAATCAGGACTGCATACGACCGAGGCACAAAGGGCCAACACCCGGCATCATGGTGTGGGGAGCGATCTCCTACACTGGCCGTACACCACTGGTGATCGTCGAGGGGACACTGAATAGTGCACGGTACATCCAAACCGTCATCGAACCCATCGTTCTACCATTCCTAGACCGGCAAGGGAACTTGCTGTTCCAACAGGACAATGCACGTCCGCATGTATCCCGTGCCACCCAACGTGCTCTAGAAGGTGTAAGGCAACTACCCTGGCCAGCAAGATCTCCGGATCTGTCCCCCATTGAGCTTGTTTGGGACTGGATGAAGCGTCGTCTCACGCGGTCTGCACGTCCAGCACGAACACTGGTCTAACTGAGGCACCAGGTGGAAATGGCATGGCAAGCCGTTCCACAGGACTACATCCAGCGTCTCTACGATCGTCTCCATGGGAGAATAGCAGCCTGCATTGCTGCGAAAGGTGGATATACACTGTACTAGTGCCGACATTGTGCATGCTCTGTTGCCTGTGTCTATGTGCCTGTGGTTCTGTCAGTGTGATCATGTGATGTATCTGACCCCAGGAATGTGTCAATAAAGTTTCCCCTTCCTGGGACAATGAATTCACGGTGTTCTTATTTCAATTTCCAGGAGTGTATTATACATGAACCAACGACTATGGTTGGCAACATTTTTCTAGAGACAAATAAAGTATATTATTTCAAGGATGTGTGAAAAAAAGTGTATCACTAATAATAAGATATATTCAAAAATGTATGTATTTATTTACTGAAATACTAATTTTCATACTTGTGGCATTAAATATCAATTTTTGGTTTGTTTAAAAGATTGAAACCAGCTGTTGCAGTGTAAATTTGTGTAGATATAAATGAACTACCACTTTTTAGCACATTATTATTTGTCAATTTCTTGTAATTCTTTTTTTTCTTTTTTGTACAAATTTTGCAATTAATTTTAAACAAGTTTCCCAGTAAGCTAGGGACTTGAAACTTTTAACTTAACTCAGATCTTGATGGAACTGAAATATTAACTCACTTTCTCTTCTGGTGTGTGGTGGAGAGGAAGTATTTGGTGTACCACAGCTATTTCCCTGTTTTCTTGCTCCATTCACAAATGTTTCGCAGTTAAGAATGATTGCTGCTAAGCTGGCCTGTGAGCTCGATTCTCTCTCATTTTTACATTCATGGTATTTTCATGAGATGTGTGCAAGAGGAAGCAATATATTGGTTGACTCATAAACTGAAATAACCTGAAGCTTACCACATGGCTCTGATACAATCTCATCAAAATGTTTAAAATCAATTCAAAAATTTCACACATACAAGCCTCAAAAGCAGAAAATAACCATTTAAATAGGAAAAACTTTTCAAATATAACATGCTTTTAAAACAGACTAATAATCTCTCCTAGCCTCATACAATTCATAATCCATACAGTCCTGAAAATTTTTGCTTGTGAATTTGTAATAGTTATGACACTATCTGTAGAATTGAAAATATGGAGTGTGCAAATGCAGCCGGAGTCATAATTTTCTGTACAAAATAGTTAACCTTCCACACATATAAATGGCTGAATATTCAAATGATTTTGCATTTGTGGAGATAATCACATACTGCCTATAAAATGGAATGCCAACTGTCACTAAAACGAGTTAAGGTTCCTTTCTTCTTCATATATCCTTAATGCTGTGGTTTCTAACCTTTCATAGACTATTACCCCTGAGTGCAATCAAATATTGGGTAGTAGTATTCCCATCCAAACCCCCCCACCGCCCCATCACCCATCTTAGCCCCTAATTAGAATGGAAAATAATCTCTGAGCACATTTACTTCTAAAATAGCAAAAGATGAATTATAGTTAGTTTTTGTGTTTTATTAAGTCACTGACTAATGAGTCAATGAGGTGACTGATACTGCTAGTGTCCAACAACCTCTTTTATATCTGAGTGTTTCTCAATTACTACAGGTTATAAATCAAGTTCCAAATCCATTCAGTCCCGTGTTTTTATTTAGCTGTTATAGTCAACCATCTACTTTCACATCTATAAACCTTTAATACCACATATCTTTCCTGTTTGTGTGTGTGTGTGTGTGTGTGTGTGTGTGTGTGTGTGTGTGTGTGTGTGTGTGTGTTGTTTTTTAATACGATGAATGATGAAGCAGTTCCCAGTGCATTGTGGCTGCTACTACAGTTCCCTCTCAGATAAGAAAGCTAATCATCCACAATGAGTGTAGACATTTGTACAAAACATGCTTCCTCTGCACTACTCTGATCCCAGCGGCAACTGTTTCACATACAACCCCATTTCAAATCAACATAGTTCAAATGTGTGCACTATACTTACTCTTTGTAAATCACGTAATTGTTGAATTCTCTACTTTTGCACTGGCATAAAATGAAAGACTTCAGGGTTTTAATACTTTGTGTCTGGCCACAATAATAATAATCCTGTGTAAGCATTATAGTAGCCCTTATGTAGTTACTGTTGTGTCATGCTGTCAATTACTTCATTTACCTGTTTCAAAGTGAGTAATGAAGCAATTTCTGGTCTGCTGCATGAAATATCTACAACTCTGAGAATACATTTTCATCAAATATCTAGCATTTATTAGGTGTAGACTCCTATGTTTCGTTTTTACGGTCATGGATGTATGGCAGTAAGCACAAAGTATGTGTGTACTTGGTGGAGTATGTGATAAGCCTGTAACCTCCATCTCATAGTGCCATGCATTAATGCTAGTGATTGAGAAAAAGTAATTTTTGGTAACTTATATATAATCAATATTATCTTTTAAAAAAAGATAGTTCCACAAATGAAGCATAATCAAACCGTTTTCGTAATCAATACCATCTTTTAAAAAAAGATAGCTCCACAACTGAAGCACAATCAAACCGTTTTCGTTTTTACCCCCTCAGAAAATCTGATTTTAGCCATCAAGGTGTAATCACACCCCGGTTGGGAACCACTGCCTTAATGGAACCATTATGGATACCTTTTTTTCCCAACTCAATACTTCTATATTTCCCTGGATTGGTCCTAAGTTTTGAGAGCATCCAAAGGTATTCTGTAGGGATTTTGATACAACTGTATTGGGTAAACCCAGACCTTTTTGCGTGTCTGGAGAAATTTGGTTGGTTGGAAATAAATACATTGTAATAAACCTTAGTAAAAATTCATTTAATGAGGACTGAGCCATATACTTCCTTCAATTTAGCATATTAAAATGCTTGGCTGCTCTCCTATACACACACAGTATTTTCCAAAATTATCTTTATAACTTCGATCATATATATTTTACAAATATGAATAGGTAGATAGATGCAGTTAGCAGCGTAATGTTCATGAGCATATAAAGCAGTTCCCCTCCCCACCCCAGGTTCGTTAGTAACTGGCTACCATCCAGTGGCACAGTGTGTGGAATGGTTGGTACATACCAGATCTGACACACAGGTCCTGCAGAACCCCATCACTTCTTTTTCTTTGGGCAGGACTTGCGTGACTGGTGAGCTTGCATCAGAGCTGCAGCAGCACACTTTAATGAGGAGTCCCTAGGCCAGACATAGAACTGGAACATTGCTAAGTTATACTGTGTGCTACAGATGGCACACACATTTACAGTTACCATCCGCAACCCCTCCCCTTTTTTTGTGACAGTCACAATTTTTCTACCTCTGTCCTGAATTTTTTTCAAAAGTAATTTGGAACCTCTATTTGTACCAGATTTAACACTTATGAAATGATTTTTCAGCTGTATTGGCATGCTGTTTCCCAAACCAGTAATGTATGGAGTAGTGACAAAACACAGTTTCTTGTGGAAACTACAAAAGGAATGTTAGTGACTAAAGTGAATTATGATGAAACTTGAGTTGAATGTTTTCATATGCTGTTGACGAATACAGACATGCTGAAGAAAATTCACAGCACTGATAAATACTGTACACCTGCTCGCACTCCATCTTAAAAGCAATGTACTTTTTGTAACAAATTAATGTGATAATTGCATTTATTACATTCAATTAAGAATTATTTTGCAATATTAAATTTTTTTAATGTGTCCTGAATTTGGATCTAGAAAATATGGTCATCTTAACAAGTTGAACTCTCTTAAGCAGTTACTAGAACCTTAGGTGTGTACAAACATTATGCTGCAAACCGCACTTTTCTACCTATCACCATTCTGAAATACATGTGATCAAAACTATAAATACCATTTTGGAACACCCTGTATTTTCCACACTTTTTTACTGAGACAACAAGAAGCCAACGACTATGGGCAATCACATGCACATGCACCGTGACAATGCCCCACTCACCAGACAATTGAATATCTTAAATATCATTTGCCTTCTACTCTTTGAGCTATATAAAACTGACTTCATTTACATTCAAATTCCTTACTGTAAATTAGAACTACATTAGAATATCAATGTCTCTATAATGTGCTTTCACAAATTCTTGTTTCTCTCATGTGTAGTGTATATATGCTAGTCGAATGGAGGCATGCGCCAACTGGCTTCGTCAGCACTGAAGCACAAGCAAGGAAACATTCCCCCCCTCATGTCCCCACTCCCCGCGGAACATCATGGCCATCGGCCAACTTATCATCTACAGACTGCTTACGTCTGGGAAAATAAACCAATTTGATTCAGATGTCTGGGGTTTTCGAAGTTTTTGTCTGGAGTCTGCAACTTAAGTGATGACAGTCCTATCCCAGAGATAGGTCAGCTTAATTAGTTATGCATTAATGGCACCTGGAACAATTCAATCCACAACAATAAATGAATCAGTTTTAAATGATGAAAATAAAAATTACTCCATTCAGTACATAATTAAATGAACATGTATACTGCTTATTTTAACTTTGGCATACCCCATCTTCACTTATCCCTGGGGATCCTCCCTCTAGCAGTATAATGTAGCATTGCTTTAGTTGAACAAATTAAAGTATCGCAGTCTGGTTTCACTCAGAAGCATGAATGGATAGCTCAGTCAGTTAAAACGCTAAAGAATGGCTTCAGTTAAAAAAATGTATACATGGTTCAACTGACAGAAAAACTACTGACTGCTTTCACTTGAAAAGAAAGAATGAATAATTCAGTCAATATACATAGCTACAATGGTGTCAAATCTTTTCATTCAGTTGCTCTCACTGACTGTTTTCACTTGAAAAAATAAATTCCCACCCACTAGACAGGTAAAACTACAACCAAATGACTCAATTGTTTTCATTTGATTGCTTCCACATATTGATTTCACTAAAAACAATGAATGAGTAGTCCAACTGACTGAACAGACTGTTTTCATTTGATTGCTCGATGCAAAGAATGAATGAATAATTCAAGTGATATGTGTAACTACAGCAAAATGAGTTGCTTGTTTACCAACAACTGAACAACCCTAACCTGCTGACATATTAGTGCTGTCTCTGGGTGCCACTATCCACACTGTCCTACCCCTCAGTGCTCCTCCTTAAAACTCTGCCTAGCTGATCTTTTCAACTTGTCACATCTCCCAAAACTCCATACCAACATTCTACTTAATCCAGAACTGAAACTTTCCTATAACACTGTTGTTAACCTTTCCACCAAAAACCCTCAGGAACACACAAGTTTCAGTCCTATCCAATGGCCTCATACCCAAATTCAATCATACCAGACTTTTCAAAAACATGCTCCCCTTCTTCCGATCCCCGCTATGGAAGCACTTCTTTGCTGCCAATCCCTACAACCAAAACTCACCTTAAGACAACACTGAGCTCTGCCTCTAACAGTTCATACCACCATCCAATTGTGATCCTCTCTCCCTTCCATTAAACCAGTCACTGGTTACCACCCAGGAATTCCTTATCTCCAATTTGGCCTCATCATCCTTCTCCAGGTCCCTTCCTAAGAACACCAGCCTTTCAGCGGAAGAAAGAACAGCCACAGACAGCCTCAAAACAGAAACTGATCTGATCATCCTACCTGCAAAAAAAGTTTCCACCATTGTCACTATGAATAGCAGCGACTACCTAGCGGAAGATCTCTGTCAACTGTCTCAGTGTTCCACCTATAAACTCTGTCCGAATAATCCCACCCACAAGTCCAAAAAACCTCCAGTGCCTGCTTAAAGCCTCAGGATGTTCCCAGAACCTCTACCTTGAATCCATTTCCTCCTCACACATATGAGACACTGCACACTCACCTTCATGCTCCACAAATCCTACAATCCTACACCCACCCCAATTGTAGCTGGCTATTATGCTCCCACTGAAAGAATTTCAGCCCTCACTGGGCAACACTTCCAACCAATTACCCAAAATCTAGACTCCCACAACAAAGATACCAACCACTTCCTTCACATACTCTCCAACATCCCCATCCCTTTACCTCCTGGACCCCTACTTGTTACTGTTGACACCACCTTCCTATACATCAACATCCCTCACATGCCCACAGTCATACTACTACTGAACACTACTGTTCCCAACATCCTTCACACTCCAAACCCACTATCTCTTTCCTCATACATCTTACTAACTTCATCCTAACCTGCAATTACTTCTCCTTTGAAGGGAAGATATGCAAACAAATCCACAGCACCTGCATGGCAACTGTACCATTATACATATTTAGGTGAACTAATTGGCCACCCAGTATCGGTATGAGGTAAAATGTATTTGTTGTATGGCTGAACGCTAGTGGGCCCAGGTCTCAGGGCACGCCACGGCAGTTCCGGCTCCTGACTAGGTGACCGGTACGAATGAATCCAGGTACAAAGACTAGCAGCATTGCCTGAAATGGGGAAAATCCCGAAGCTGGGAATTTGGACGGCTGTTACTCAGATGGGCTTTGTGCAAGAGATGCTCCAAGAAATGGTGGAGTGTCAGAGATTCTTAAAGATGGCTCAGTTACAGATCTTTGAGATTCAACAATAACTCACAGCCAAATACTAGCACAAATCTGAATACGCCTGCAATCTCATAAAAATGAGGCACAGCCAATGGCAACAGTGTTTGAATATCTTTAAAACTGCAGAATCTAAGTTCACCATGAATAAACTTTTTCACAATGAACCTTAGAATTAACAACTTTCAATCGCTTCATGCGCTTTCAACAAACAATATCTCAGATGATAACATTACACTACAGCTATCATCCCTGAAAGCTAAGTATTTAACTCTATTTTATTCAATGATTTAAAACTCTTTTATATCTTTTTCATTACGTCAATGTTTGTCAGAACATCATATTCTCCATATTTACACAGCTTATGAACTCAGCATCAATACCTCACATTTTGTCATACTTGTGTTTTTATCTAATCAACAGTTTGCTATTTAGTCAGCAACTTTATTTAAATGTTGACTGCAATTGCTATTTAAAAAAAACACAGTGCTAATTTAAAAGTGGCCAGTTGCATGTATTAGTTGACAGGGAAAAAAGAACCAAAAGACACTTCTGACAAGCAAGCCTAAATAATTGTTTAAACCATATTTAACAACAATCTGCAGTCATTTATTGTGAGCACATTTGTGCACGAATACTGGCTTGTTTATTTATGGGCAAATCTTTATTTATATTTATTGTTATTGTTCTGAATATGACTGAGCATTTATAAAATTTCTTTATTAAATATTGTTGTAATACATTAGTTTAACCTGAGAACTGTTCAACTTGAATCAAATCATGTCTGTAGAGATTAAGGACAATGTATTTTTGGTGGAAGCAGCCTTCAGACAATGGAAAAGCAGACAGTTGTGGAACACGACAGGTTTCAAGTGGAGTCTGGGAATTCTCAAGTGAAGAGCTCAAGGAGCAATTCTGTACACTTTATGTCCAAGTTCTTGAAGAAGGCAGAGCTGCACGATTCAGTTGTATAGGTGTTTGACTCTGGGCAGTGAATGGCTATTACTTCAACTTCTGAAGGGACTTCATATTTCAAGAGGTCTGAATGTGCCCCAGAATAAGACTAACTTATTCCAGTTGTGTTAAGGAACTGAGGACAGACAAAGTATGCGTTTATGTTCATTGTATCATGCATATTAATTTGTGAATCATCATACTGAACTCTGAACTATTTTCAGCTGGTGAATGTTTAATGCACTGTGATCACAAATTGGACTTGATTTTTGTGAGTCTTTGCTGACTATTTAGTTTGGGGATTTGCTACCAGCCTTCTCAACTTAAGTTTACGTCATTTGATACGGGTATTTTCTGTCTGTATTTTAACTGAATATCATAGGATCACTTTCCGTTTATTAGAGATGTCCTGTCTTGAATAAATGTTTTATAACATAATTCTCTGTCATCTTCATCAATTACAGACTTTTGAATAGAACTCTTTTTATTAAATTGCTCACTGATCTTTTATTTTATATTTCTGTGTTTTATTAACACTCAATTCTAGCCAACACACAGACGATTTAACTGCAAGATCACAGCTACAGGACATTATCTGCAGTGAATTGCCTGCAGGGCATGAATGCAAATGTATGCGACTCAAACCTATGACTACATTGAGCTATTCTTTTTACACTGAGCCGTGCACAGCCCCAGTACCTAAAGTATGAGTAACCACAGATAGAGATGCAACTTGTCTGCTCGTATGCGACTGCTACTTAGAACAGCAACTACATTTATCAGTAACTGTTAGGTACTGTTGCATGATGATGCCCTATGCCAATCTGTTTGTGGAGCATCTAGTGAGACCTCCCTAGCCCCCCCAAAATGCCAAAACCCTAACCTGTTTGAGGTTCATTAATGATATCTTCATGATATGGACTCAGGATGAAGCCACTATCTTCAATTCCTTCACAACCTCAACACCTCCTCTCCCATCCATTTCACATGGTCCTCATCAACCCAGCGTGCCACCTTCCTAGATGTTGACCACATCCTCTCTGACGTTTCATCCACACCTCTATCCACATTGAACCCACCAATCACCAACAGTATCTGAATTTTTACAGCTGTCATCCCTTTCACACCAAAAATTCCCTCCCATACAGCCCGTCCACCTAGGGACGGTGTACCTACAATGACAAGATTTTCTTTACTCAGAATGCTGAGGGTCTCAGCACACCCTTCACAGGTAGGCTCTATACCTACGATCTAGTCTGCAAACAGATCTACCATGCCATTTCCCCTCACACCCCCAATCCTCCCACCACCCCCCAAGAACTAGCCACAAAGGGGTGCTCCCTTCATCACCCAGTACCAGCTCAAGACTGGAACAACTGAATCACATCCTTTGCCAGAGCTTTGATTACCTATCATGATGCCCTGAAATGAGCGACATCTTAGCAGAGATCCTTCCCACCCATCCTACAGTGGTGTTCCTTCCCCACCCAACCTCCACAACATCCTTGTCCATCCCTAAGCCACTCTCACTCACAACCCCTTGGCACAAGGAAGACCCAGGTGCAAGCCCTGCCCAATCCACCCTTCTAGCACTTCCTATTCCAGACCTGTCACAAGTTTATCCTACACCAACAGGGCTCAGGCCACCTGTGAAAGCAGCCATGTCATTTACTAGCTCTGCTGCAATCATTGCACAGCTGTTTATATTGGAGTGAGTATCAACCAGCTGTTCACCAGGATGAACGGCCACCGCAACTGGGCCATGAGGAAAGTAGCCCACCCTGTGGCACAACATGCAGCTGAACACAACTTCTCGGTTTCAATGGCTGCTTCACTACCCAAGTCATCTGGATCCTCCCCTCCATCATCAGCTTTTCTGAACTGTGCAGATGAGAGTTATCCTTACAACACATTCCCCTCGCCCATAATCTCAGCCCGACCTACAGTAACACACACTGCCCACACCCTCCACCCAACAATTTCCACTCCCTCTGTCCTATCACCTCCTCCCCCTTCTTTCCCCACCTCCCTGTACCACAACCTCCTGGCACTGCACCTGATGGCATTCTAGTCCCTGCACACTCCACCAGACAGCATTCCCTCCCCCCGCCCCCTTACACTACTATCCCTTCCCATTCTCCACCCCCTCCAAAGGTTGCTGCTTCCACCCAATGTGATATTTGCAGTCTGACCTGAGCTGCCAGAGTTGGCTGTCATGGGTGCATGAGGTGTGCTTGCTTCTGTGCCTTTCTTTTTTTGCTGATGAAGGCTGTGGCTGAAAGCTTTGTGCCTAAATTGTGCCTTTTTGCAATTTAACATGTCTTCTTCACAGTACGTAGCAATCTATCTTCTCCCACAGTGTTGATATTCCTACCTGGAGTTTCCATTGTTTGGTTTGAGCACACAGAGGTATGTAACACTATCACACTGTGTTTCTTGCAGGAGCCCATGGCTACTATGTCAACTTGCTTGTTTCCCCCGATTTATATTTGACAGTGTACCCGGAGAAATGATACATTTCATCTACATCTACATACATACTCCGCAAGCCACCATATGGTGCGTGGCAGATGGCATTTTATACCACTACTAGTCATTTCAATTCCTGTTCCACTTGAAAATACAGCAAGGGAAAAACGAGTGTCTATATGCCTCCATATAAGCCTTAATTTCTCTTATCTTTGTGATCTTTATGCAAAATGTATGTTAATAGCAGCAGAATCAGTCTGCAGTCAGCGTTAAATGCCAATTCTCTGAATTTTCTTAACAGAATTTCACAAAAAGCATGTTTTCTTCCCTCCCAGGATTCCCATGTGAGGTCACACAGGATCTCCGTAATAGCTGCATGTTTATCAATCCTATCAGTAATAAATATAGCGGTACACCTCTGAATTGCTTTTGATTCCTTCCTTAAATTCAACGTCATGGGGATTCCCGACACTTGAGCAGTACTAAAGAAAGGATTGCACTAGTGTTCTGTGTGTGATCTCCATTGCACATAAGCTGCATTTCCATAAAATTCTCCCAATAAACTGAATCAACCATTCTTGTCCCCTATTACTGGCCTTATGTGCTCATTCAATTTCATATGCCTTTTCAAGGTTATACCAAGAGGTTCATTTGACATGACTGTGTCAGATAGCACACTACTAATGCTGTATTCAAATATTCCAGAATGGTTTTTTCCTTCTGCAAGGCATTCACTTACCTTTTTTCTAAATTGAGAGCAAGCTGCCATTCATCACACCAATAGAAATTTTGTCAAGTCATCTTGTATTCTCCTACACTCACTCAGTAACGACACCTTCCCATATGCCACAACATCATCAATATACATTTGCAGATTGCTGCTCACCCTGTCAGTCAGACCATTTATGTACATAGAGAAGATGAGCAGTCCTATCACACTTCCCTGGGGCACTCTTGAGGATATCCTTGTCTCTGATGAACACTCACTGTCAAGGACAAAGAAACTTCGAGCCATTCTTATAATCCATATGCTCAGACGTTTGTTAACAGTCTGCAGTGGGGGAATGCATCAAGTGCTTCCAGGGATCTAGGAATATGGACTGCCTGTTGCCCTTCATCTATGGTTCACAGGACATCACATGAGAAAAGGGCAAACTGAGTTTTAAGCAAGTGTTGCTTTCTAAATCTATGACGATTGATTCCGTATTTCTAGATCTCCAGAAGGATTTTGACACCATACCTCACATGTGGATTGTAATCAAATTGTATGCTTATGAAATATTATCTCAGTTATGCAACTGGATTCATGATTTCCAGTCAATGAGGTCACAATTCACAGTAATTGACGAAAAGTCACTGAGTAAAACAGAAGTGATTTCTGGCACTCTCCAAGGTTGTGTTGTACACCCTCTGTTGTTCCTTATCTATTTAAATGATTTAGGAGACAATACAAGCAGCCATCTTGGTTGTTTGCAGATGATGCTCTCATTTATCACCTAATGAAGTCACCAGAAGATCAAAAACAACTGTATAATAATTTAGATTAGATAGCTGTATGGTGCAAAAAATTGGCAACTGACCATAAATAATGAAAAGTGTGAGGCCATTCACTTGAGTGCTAAAAGGAATCCATTAAACTTCAGTTACACAATAAATCAATCAAATCTGAAGGCCACAAATTCAACTAAATACCTAGAAATTACGATCACAGACAATTTAAATTGGAAAGAACACACCGAAAACATTGTGGGGAAGGTGAACCAAAGACCGTTTTACTGGCAAAACACTTAGAAGATGCAACAGATCCAGTAAAGAGACTGCCTCCACTACGCTTGTCCGTCTTCTTTCACAGTACTGCTGCACGATGTGGGACCTTTACCAGATAGGATTAACAAAGTACATCGAGAAAGTTCACAGAAGGGCAGCACGTATTGTATTATCGTGAAATAGGGGAGGGACAATGTTACTGACGTGATACAGGATTTGGCTGAACATCATTAAAACAAAGGTGTTTCTCACTGCACGATCTTTTCATGAAATTTCAATCACCAACTTTCTCCTGTGAATGCGAAAATATTTTGTTGACACCAGCCTACATAGGGAGCAACAATCGTCATAATAAAATAAGGGCAATCACAGCTCGCCCAGAAAGATACAGGTGTTCGTTTTTTCTCCATGCTGTTCGAGAGTGGAATAACAGAGAATCATTGTGAAGGTGGCTCAATGAACCCTCTGCCAGGTACTTAAGTGTGATTTGCAGAGTAGCTGTGCAGATGTAGATTTGTGGACAGAAGTTTTTCTGTCTCAAAGAAATTTATTATATTAAAACTCAGAATGTGTTTAAGAATTCTGCAGCAAACCAATGTTAAGGATATTGGTATGTAAACATTTGCCTGCTGGGTACAATGTTATTGAAGCTGTAATGCACTGAAGTAACTGGGACAAAATAAATCTCTTTTATCTATGATGGTATCTTCTCTGCCCCGGTGCTTTCAGGATCACATGCAGATCAGTACTGAATAAAACTCCGACACTGAAAAGGCAAATTCTGAAGACATTTTCACAGATAATGACACAACAGCTGATGGGATTCCTCTCACTCTGAATCACCTATGTATATTATACTACTGTCTGACACAAAGAGAAACTCTGGAAGTTTTGTTTTGCGTGGTTGGAAAGGTTACTCATATCATTTGAATTTGTTACATGCAGTTAAAATAGTAACAAGGGAAGAGCGGGTTCAATGTGTTTTGCAGATGGGAGACTTGCAACCTGTTACATCCATACAATGACATTTTAGAACTCAATATGGACAACAACCACTTATGAGGAAAAACGGTTCTGAGAACTAAAGGCAGTCTGTTACAAGTAAGATCTCCTGGAAATCCACAGACCTACCAAAACAATGCTGATTGCATTAGAGAAGCATTTCAACGAAGCCCCCGTAAATGTGTTCAAGCTGCTACCTTGCAGTTACAGATTCCACGTTCAACAGGGCATGATGTGTTGCACAAAAAGCTGCTTCTAAGAGCACACAAGATTCAAATGATTCACACAATAATACCCGAATAAATGGTTGTATGTATGAACTTCACATCAGAAATGTTAAGAAGGATTGATGAGTCACACAGCTACCACCAATGTGCGTTTCTCTGAGGAAGTGACATTTCATATTAGTAGATTTGTAATCAGAAACAACTGTAAAATATGGGGTAATGAAAATCTACATGTCACATGTGAATGGGGGAAGGACATCCCAAAAGTCACTGTGTGGGTTGGCTTAATGTGAACATGGTGATCAGACCATTCTCCTCCTTATGATCAACAGTGGCTGGAATTTCATACATAGATATGCTGGAACAGTATGCTCTCCCACAACTAACATACATAACTACCTTCCACCAAGACAGAACCCTGCCACATTTCAGCCTCACTGTCAGGGACTTTCTGAATAGAGAAAAGCCTGAGAGGTGGACTGGCAGAGGTGAGTCAGCTGCTCAGTCTGCTAGGTCTTCAGACTTAACCCCATTATATTTTTTTCTTATGGGATTATGGGAAAAAATGTCTACCAGGTTAAGATCAACAACAATCTTCAGTGAATGAAAGATCACATAAAAAGGTTTTTCTTTGGAGGGGGGAATAAGATGAAGTAGCGTTGCTCTACAAACCTATTCCTGTGAATAAGATAAAAAAGAGCAAAAGACAATTTTTTTATCTCTTCCTGTCAGTTGCTGCAACAGGTTGTACTGGATGCTGAATACCCCTTCCACATGGAGAAGAGGCAGTAGCACGCTTTAAAATTGGTGGAACGGAAGTCCCCCACTGCCCCTCTCTGCAATCACATAAATTTTCTCAGAATGTTATAGACTTAGGTGGAGATTTCAATTTACCAGATATAGACTGGGACACTCAGATGTTTAGGACGGGTGGTAGGGACAGAGCATCGAGTGACATTATACTGAGTGCACTATCCGAAAATTACCTCGAGCAATTAAACAGAGAACCGACTCGTCGAGATAACATCTTGGACCTACTGATAACAAACAGACCCGAACTTTTCGACTCTGTATGTGCAGAACAGGGAATCAGTGATCATAAGGCCATTGCAGCATCCCTGAATATGGAAGTTAATAGGAATATAAAAAAAGGGAGGAAGGTTTATCTGTTTAGCAAGAGTAATAGAAGGCAGATTTCAGACTACCTAACAGATCAAAATGAAAATTTCTGTTCCGACACTGACAATGTTGAGTGTTTATGGAAAAAGTTCAAGGCAATTGAAAAATGCGTTTTAGACAAGTACGTGCCGAGTAAAACTGTGAGGGACGGCAAAAACCCACCGTGGTACAACAACAAAGTTAGGAAACTACTGTGAAAGCAAAGAGAGCTTCACTCCAAGTTTAAATGCAGCCAAAACCCCTCAGACAAACAGAAGCTAAACGATGTCAAAGTTTGCGTAAGGAGGGCTATGCGTGAAGCGTTCAGTGAATTTGAAAGTAAAATTCTATGTACCGACTTGACAGAAAATCCTAGGAAGTTCTGGTCTTACGTTAAATCAGTAAGCGGCTCGAAACAGCATATCCAGACACTCTGGGATGATGATGGCATTGAAACAGAGAATGACACGCGTAAACCTGAAATACTAAACACCTTTTTCCAAAGCTGTTTCACAGAGGAAGACCGCACTGCAGTTCCTTCTCTAAATCCTCGCACAAACGAAAAAATGGCTGACATCGAAATAAGTGTCCAAGGAATAGAAAAGCAACTGGAATCACTCAACAGAGGAAAGTCCACTGGACCTGACGGGATACCAATTCAATTCTACACAGAGGACGCGAAAGAACTTGCCCCCCTTCTAACAGCCGTGTACCGCAAGTCTCTAGAGGAATGGAAGGTTCCAAATGATTGGAAAAGAGCACAGGTAGTCCCAGTCTTCAAGAAGGGTCGTTGAGTAGATGCGCAAAACTATAGACGTCGATCCGTTGTAGAATTTTAGAACATGTTTTTTGCTCGAGTATCATGTCGTTTTTGGAAACCCAGAATCTACTATGTAGGAATCAACATGGATTCCGGAAACAGCGATCGTGTGAGACCCAACTCGCTTTATTTGTTCATGAGACCCAGAAAATATTAGATACAGGCTCCCAGGTAGATGCTATTTTTCTTGACTTCCGGAAGGCGTTCGATACAGTTCCACACTGTCGCCTGATAAACAAAGTAAGAGCCTACGGAATATCAGACCAACTGTGTGGCTGGATTGAAGAGTTTTTAGCAAACAGAACACAGCATGTTGTTATCAATGGAGAGACGTCTACAGACGTTAAAGTAACCTCTGGCGTGCCACAGGGGAGTGTTATGGGACCATTGCTTTTCACAATATATATAAATGACCTAGTAGATAGTGTCGGAAGTTCCATGCGGCCTTTCGCGGATGATGCTGTAGTATACAGAGAAGTTGCAGCATTAGAAAATTGTGGCGAAATGCAGGAAGATCTGCAGCGGATAGGCACTTGGTGCAGGGAGTGGCAACTGACCCTTAACATAGACAAATGTAATGTATTGCGAATACATAGAAAGAAGGATCCTTTATTGTATGATTATATGATAGCGGAACAAACACTGGTAGCAGTTACTTCTGTAAAATATCTGGGAGTATGCGTGCGGAACGATTTCAAGTGGAATGACCATATAAAATTAATTGTTGGTAAGGCGGGTACCAGGTTGAGATTCATTGGGAGAGTCCTTAGAAAATGTAGTCCATCAACAAAGGAGGTGGCTTACAAATCACTCGTTCGACCTATACTTGAGTATTGTTCATCAGTGTGGGATCCGTACCAGATCGGGTTGACGGAGGAGATAGAGAAGATCCAAAGACGAGCGGCGCGTTTCGTCACAGGGTTATTTGGTAACCGTGATAGCGTTACGGAGATGTTTAACAAACTCAAGTGGCAGACTCTGCAAGAGAGGCGCTCTGCATCGTGGTGTAGCTTGCTCGCCAGGTTTCGAGAGGGTGTGTTTCCGGATGAGGCATCGAATATATTGCTTCCCCCTACTTATACCTCCCGAGGAGATCACGAATGTAAAATTAGAGAGAGCACACACGGAGGCTTTCAGACAGTCGTTCTTCCCGCGAACCATACGCGACCGGAACAGGAAAGGGAGGAAATGACAGTGGCACATAAAGTGCCCTCTGCCACACACCGTTGGGTGGCTTGCGGAGTATAAATGTAGATGTAGATGGCATTGGAAATCTGGATGCTGAGTGGCAGACGCGATAACTCTGGTAAAACATTTCACCTTTGTCTGGACAAAGTCTTTGGGCTTGTTTGGATTCATCCACTCACATTACAACAGCAGCTCAACACCTCCCACTGCTCCTCAAAAGTCTCCCCATGGTCTCCAGTACATATGTTATCTTAGAAGAATAATTTACGATTGGTTGGTTGGAAGCTTAAGGAGCAAACAGCAAGATCATCAGCCCTTTGTCAAGCAGCAGTTCATCTGGACTTACAAACAGATGTAAGTTGTGCTCTCTTGCAACTACTGAACACATTTTTGTTTGACAGATCTATGATAGGCTATAGTTAAGAGAGGGGCTATCTTAGCCACATATTGGGAGGATTCCATTAGGCCATGGACTTTTGTTCCATTTTAACAATTTCAGCTGTTCCTCAACACCACTAACATTAGTATCTATTTCACTCATCTTTTAAATTGCACAAAAATTAAATAGGGGCAATAGTTCTGGATTTTCCATTTGGTAAAGGAATGTTTGAAAAGAGTTAAGCATTTCTACTTTTTCTTTACAACTCACAATTTCGGTCCCTGTCTCGTCCATCAGTGTCTGGACACTAACTTTGGTGCCACTAACAGCCTTTACATATGACCAGAATTTCTTTGGGTTTTGTGGAAGATCTTTCTACAGTATTCTGCTAAAGTAGTCACCGTACTCTCTCGATACATAAATGTGTTTCATTTTGAATCTCCAGAGCTATAGTCCCGTACTTTGTTTTGCACCTATTACACAACAGTTTGTTTCTTTCAAAATTTCTTTACAATGACTGTGTACTACGGCAGGCACCTCCCATCATGAATTGTTTTACTGTGTACATATCTGTGCAGTGTATGGTCATTCTTTTAAATTTGATCCATAATTCCTTTACAAACTCCTGTCCTGAGCTAGGCAGTTTGAGTTCCTCACTGAGATACAGTGGTGGAATTACACTGCATTACAGTGATGGAATTAGTTATTAAATCACCAATTATTACTTCATAATTTTGACTTTTGTGACTGTTCGCTTCAGGTTACATCAGTTCAATGCTGTTAAAACATCGGTTACATATGCCTGCCTTTATTGCTTTACTTGCTATCAAATTTTTTAAACAATAGCCAACTCCTTTTTACCACTGTCGTCAGCTGCAATGAAGCAGCAATATGCATACAGACATTTTAAATTGACACAGTGAAACGCAGAGATGGGTGTCAGAGGAATTGATGCCAAAGAAGACAGCTTCTATATTTGCTTATGCCTCAGTTGACCTCAGTCCAAGAAGATATCCTCTCAGATAAGATTTAACACATCTGCAATGTCTGGGCTACTGCAAAAATACAGGGAGAAAGTAATGCTGATTGCATGAAAGGAAGAGACTGGACAAGGGTATCTACTGTCAAATAAGGTAGTAGAACATTGAGACTTTTTCTTATGAATTATCACCTGTCATAAATAGAAATAAAACGAGACTGGGAAGAAATTTGTGACATCTCAGTAAATAGTAGAACTTAATAGAGGGAAACATTCCACGTGGGAAAAATATATCTAAAAACAAAGATGATGTGACTTACCAAACGACAGTGCTGGCAGGTCGATAGACACACAAACGAACACACAAAATTCAAGCTTTCGCAACAAACGGTTGCTTCATCAGGAAAGAGGGAAGGAGAGGGAAAGACAAAAGGATGTGGGTTTTAAGGGAGAGGGTAAGGAGTCATTCCAATCCCGGGAGCAGAAAGACTTACCTTAGGGGGGAAAAAAGGACAGGTATACATTCGCGCGCGCGCGCGCACACGCACACACACACACACACACACACACACACACACACATATATCCATCCGCACATACATAGACACAAGCAGACATTTTAAATAGTAGAACTGTTGGAAACAGACTACTGGAAGATGGAGTCATTGCACATCAACCTAGAAAGAAGCCTTTATTGACAAACAATGCAACAATAGTGCCTAATATAGGCAAAAAGCACATGTGACATGGCTGCCAGAGATATGGAAAAGAGTAATTTTTCAATGAGTCGAAATTTAATCTGCATGGTCCCAATGGCAGAGGGTTGATGCGTCAGAGAGTAGGTGAAGAATTTTTGCCTTCATATAAAATACACATTTAGTCAAACATCCAGCAGGACAGATGGTGTGACGATGCATTTCTACAGACAGAGTAGGCCATCTGGACTTAATACGTGGCACAGTTAATGCAAATGTATACATCAGTATCCTTGACATGAAGCTTACAACCACAATAAGACTCTAGTTTGGAAATGTTTGCTGTTACATTTTGCAGGATGAGCTTCGATGGTAAGTCCTATGATCAATGTTATCCATCATGAAGCAGATGATTTCCCAGCATAATTAATCCCCATTTTTACGTTCCACATAAAAATTTCCCTTACACAAAACAGAGTTCAAACATCAGAACGGCCCTGATCTCAATTCTATTGAGAATTGTTGGAAGATTAATGGAAATGCTGTTGCCACAGAACACACAGGAACTGTTGGATACACTTATGCACACGTAGTTTCATGAACTGAGTGAGGAATAGATGAAGAAGCTAATTCTTTCAAAGCATACACGATACAAAGTAGTCATTATGTAACAAGTAGGACCAACCAAGTAGTAATGGTAACAGTGCATTCAGATGAAGTAACTGGGTAGGCCTATGTACAAACACTAAAATGTCAATTATTCACTGTTTCTCCTGAGATTAACACTCACAGTTCAGAAGGCAATAATGGCCGGGAGACTGAACCTGTGGTAGTTCGGGTGTCCAGTTGCAAGTCTTTTCAGTTGATGTCACATTGGGTGACCTGCGTGTCGATGATGATGATGATGACAAGGATGAAGACAACACAATACCCAGTCCCCGAGTGGAGAAAAATCTCTGACCTAGCCAGAAATTGAGCCCGGGTCCACTACACAGCAGACAGATGTGCTGAGCCCTCAGCTAAGGGGACAGACACACTTTAGAAGAAAAAAACGGAAATATGGAAGCGTCCGATCCCGCCCGTCTGCTTTGACCCATGACGTCACAAATATGGCGGAAACAAAAACAAACACACACACTTTCCACAAGAAGCCTAATGACACTAACGGGACAAGCGCGGGAAATGTGGTGTTTTGGGTGGGGGGCAAACTAAATGTAAACAAATTTAGACGCCATGCGTAGCTACAACGTGTAAGTGAAGACAGCCATGCATGAATACCCACCCACCTCCCCAGGAGTCGTAACCCCTGCAACCCATAGAAGATAAAGATGTTTCAGTAGCTGATTAGTGTTTTTGTCTTTTTAAAAAACAAATCTCACGGGATAGAACGAACAGATCAGAAAGATAAATATAATAAACTAAAACAGAAATTGGAGGAAACAGATAATTAAAATAAGTAATAAGTGTTTTTAAATTTTAAAAAAAACTCACGAGATAGAACGAACAGATCCGAAAAGTAAATAAAATAAGATAAAACAGAACTGGAGACAGCCACACTCAAACCAAACTCAGCGCCGTCATGACGTCACACACGACAACACCCTTACGCCACGAATCAAAGCCGACGCGTGGGATCGGACGCTTCTGTCGACCCAGAAAAACAGATCAGATGACATATGCACTTCTACCCAGTTCCTTTAGTAAGTCTTAAAATATAAATAACAATTAATTTTATAAAAATAGATCAAGAGCATGGACTAAAATTGAAGCAAATTATTGCATATGTCTGCCTCACCTACAAACGGGATGGGCACTGTCGTAGAGAGGGGGGGAAGAGGAGGGAGGAGGGGAATCAAGGCAACTTCACCACTGTATGGCACAATTATTTCTTTATCTAATTTACTGAACATATAGGCCTAAATCTTGCTACATCTTTTAGTTGGCCTTTGCACTTTGGTAATCAGTGTTGCTACACTTGCGTCATTGTCACCTGTTAACATTTTTGATGTGGACGTCCTCAAAGTTGTGAGGTATATTTGATGCCATTAGATCTAATATATACTTCCATTATGAGTGGGTTTCCGATCTGTATGTGCAGGAAATTTTCAGAGAAGACATTTAGTTAAGCTTGACAAGACGTCTTGTCAGGCCCACCACTAACAAAACTGTAAATTGGTTTTGCTGTATTTTACAACAAACACTAACAGGTACTTCTATTACTCATCAGTAACCACTGCATGTTCCACCTTCTCATACTGAAACGGTACGCCTGTCCCATAAGATTTGGAGGGCGGGCTGTAGGGGCATTATTCGTGCTCCGTATGTGGCAATCATTTTTTTCCACCCTTCCCCCCCTCTCCCCCCCCCCCCCAAAAAAAAACAAAGCCCCCTGTGTATGGCAATGGTCAACGGCGCCAAGTATGGTGTAGTCTGGTATTTTACTTTCAAGAAAATGATTTAAAAGTCGGTATTAAGTAGGTTTTTAATAGGAATCATTCAAATTAATGTAGGGTGCCCCTGGCCATAGTTAAAGTGCACGCAAATCGGCCTAAAATTTCAATTATCTAATATATTCTAACAGAAATACTGGACGCAAAAACTAGAATTCATTTACTGCACGACACCACGCACCAGTTGTAAAACACACGCTTCCGTATTTCCCACTTCAGCAATACGCCACAACACAAATGCGTGAAACAGAGTTACTTACCAAATAATTAACTTCTTGTCCCCCTCCCTCGAAAATTCCCATAGCTCTTTATTGACGAAATACAGTATTATCATCGACTACTTGTCACGATGATATATGTGTACTTACCACGAAGAATAAACTCCAGGATATCTGCCCTTCGCAACAGCGTAATAACTCATCTTCTTCCAAAATTTCTCAACAAAACTAGTTACTTTAATCATTTAAATTCACAACACTTTCCCAGAACATACATCTCCGTACAAAAACCGTCACTTAAATTTCTAGCAGAAACAGCTTTCACTCACAATAATAAACAAACATTAAACTATATGTGTGTAGCCAAAGACGTTGTAAATAATAAGGTGTGTACCTTACGCAGCAGGGTTGCCAACCCCAGAAATTTTTTCCTAGTACATAAACAACTCATACTTTGGCTTTCAGATCTCGTACATTTATGAAACATTTAAAATTTTATAAAACTTAAAATAAGACTTATTAAATGACTGTGAATTTAGTAGGCATTTGTTAATTTAAAAATTTTGAATGAAACAAATAAAATGTTGCGCTGGCCGTACTTTCTAGACCCAAAATAATCTGGACACATTACTCGTCTCGGTTGTTTGGGCCAGACGGGTGGAGGGGGCGGCGGGGCGATGATAAGAATGAGACGTCTCGGAAGTACCAAGGATTCGCAAAAGCACATTATACCTTGAGGTTAAATGAGAATGCACGTTAATAAATAATCTCACCACGAGATATAACAATTAGTTCATAATTTATTAGTTTATAAAATTACACAGGTACACGACATGTTATTATTTAGACGATCCTTGAGGCACTTTAGTTAACTGTGTTGTTAGCTGACTCGAATATATTCCCCTCTCATTAGTGGGAGAAACCTCTTCGTTACTTTGGCAAATGTTTGGTGACGTTGAAGCGATTTTCGTTCCTGATCTGCCATTAGAGAGGTTCGACTTAGGCCACGACACCACCACAGATTAGTTAGTTAGTTAGTTACGTGTTCCATTGATCAATAGCACGGAAAAGCCGTTATGATGTGGAACGTGTCAAATGTACAAGAAATACGCACAGGAAACAATTTTTTTGTTGACATTATAGTGTTATACCTCCTGATAACAACATCCTCTTGAGTAGTCCCCGCCCGGAGATCCAAATGGGGGCCTATTTTACCTCCGGAATATTTTACCCAAGAGGACGCCTTCATCATTTAATCATACAGTAAAGCTGCATGCCCTCGGGAAAAATTACGGCTGTAGTTGCCCCTTGCTTTCAGCCGTTCGCAGTACCAAAACAGCAAGGCCGTTTTGTTTAGTGTTACAGGGCCAGATCAGTCAATCATCCAGACTGTTGCCCCTGCAACTACTGAAAAGGCTGCTGCCCCTCTTCAGGAACCACACATTTGTCTGGCCTCTCAACAGATACCCCTCCGTTGTGGTTGCACCTATGGTGCTGCCATCTGTATCATTGAGGCATGCAAGCCTCCCCATCAACGGCAAGGTCCATGGTTCATGGGGGTATTAGATATGTACTTCGTTATGGCTAAACCAAAATAAGGTCATCATCCTGTTCATTACCAATGTACATCATTTAACTTGAAGATAGTGGGAATGCAAAACCATACGAGTTGTGGTTAGTTTAAATTTATATTAGAAAATACAAATGCATGGGTTGAACTTCATTTACATCGTATACGAATCTGCCAACTCAAAGTGTGACGCCATCTAAACTCTGCTACAACATGAAGGCAGTGATTATACATTTGTGCTATTTTTCAAATTTAGCTATAACAATATTTCTGCTGTGAAAATTATCTCTCTTACAAATTTCACTTTGTAATGACAAGCATCCAAATTATAAGATGTACATATGCAAAATGTGCTCTGATGTTTGTTTTTTCTTTATATCATTTACACCAAAGGCTACAGACATCTAACATTTTTTTTCCAAATACAATTTACATAAGTTACATGAAGTCTCATAACTCATTAAATATGAAATCATTGTTGTGTTCAGAAAACACACGTAAGTTTTATTAATACGAGTAATTTTTATTACATTTTGTAAAAGATAAATTGTTATTGTCTTACATGTGTAGTGTACTGCATAATTTCAAAAATTATATTTCATAAAATTTAAAACTATCTACGTATCTATTTTTATATTTTTCTAAAAATCAAAAGATTCAGTTTTGCTTATACTGTTCCCTCACTTAAAAGCAGCAAGTTAGTGTAACTATTAATTGGATCAATTACTGCTTCTAGAACATACCAGAAGCTCTTGTTCTAACCTGTAGATCTGAATCCGCACCCAAGAGATGAGTTCAGTTCAAGACTTCAGTTCTTCAAGTCAGTGCAATCAACTTTTGAGCAGCATAGTTTGTCTTCGTTTTATTAGAACGAACAAGGCATGTGTGTACAAGCTCTCTCTAGTGCAAAATGGAAGAGTGGTGTGAATTTCTGCTGTTGTGATATATCAAAATGTGTAATAGAACTTTGTGTAGTGATACTGTTAAGAACTGTTTTTAGTATGAAATCAAAAACTCAGGGCCTCTGATCTAATTCTAAACAGAATAGAACTAGCCTAAAATTTGGAATTGCAACAAAAACAACTATGTACAAATGGAAAGAACAACATTATCTGTAGGTGCTCAGTCCAGGATCCATTAAATGTTAGTAAAGATGCTAAAAAAGTGTTTTATGTTTCAGAGAAGGAAGTAAAATATACTTTTTTTGGGGGTGGGGGGACCACAGCAAGAGGACTTACAATATTCTTGACACAACCTGGAAGATAATATGGTATAACTTTGTATCAAATGATATTAGGTTGGTACATAGCTTCAGCGCATTTTTTGAAGTTTAGTAAACACAACAGATACACATAACAGAGACTTTAGTCATCAAAAATACATTCTTATTCACTGTTTACAACAGTCTGCCAATGCTAGAGTAACTTTTCCTTTCTGCAATTCTAAAAATCACATGGTTTTGAGGCGAAGAACTTGTCGAGGCATGTTTGAGCCGCATTTTCATCCACAAAGGAAGTTTCTTGTAGGTTGTTTGATTGAAAGCGGAAAAGGTGACTGAGGTGGGTGCAAAATGACTTCTCAACCTAACTGCTGTATAGTGTTTCCTGGCAGTCTAGCAGACTGAGGGCAGGCGTTATCATGGAGCAGCATCATTTCATGTAGTCTTCCTGGTTGCTGTTCATGTATTGCATCTGCAAGATGTCTCAACTGTTGACAATAAATGTCAGCAGTCATGGTTACACCTTGGGGAAGCAATTCTCACTTCACCATCACTGCTATACCAGGTGCATAACATTATCTTCAGTGGATGCGCACACGTCTTTCTATGCAGAGTTGACGTTAGCATAAAAACCAGTATGATATTAATGGGTGGAGTTGTACATGAGCCACTTGATGATGGACAAGCATCATGTGTATGTACTCATACACCCAATTTTTGAACCTTATTCACTGCATGAAATTCATACACTGGTGAAATGATCACAATTCATCACATTTACCAGTTCTCGAGTACGCTGATGTTGCCCATTGGGGATTAATGTGTTTAAATGAACTTCACAAAACTGCGAATGTCATCCTGAACATGGAGAGTCACTAACATCAAAATGAACTTCCTTAAAAAGAGAAAACCATTTTTTTTGCGGTGCTCCATCCAATGGCATTATCCCCATACATGGCGCAAATGTTTCATGCTGCCTCTGCTGCTGTAACCCCCTACTAAACTCAAGCAAAGGAATATCTCCGAAATGTTGATTTCCCCTCCTGGCACTCCATTTTCTAGTGCCCACAGCTCCATGTACCATCTCCAAATTACAATATGTTAACTCAGATAGCAACAGTGAGTTAAAAATAAAAGGGACAATCAATAAATAAACCCATACCAAGTGGAATACCAAACTGCAAAAATGCTAACAACTTATGCACCAACCTAATAGTTAAAATAACAACAACAGGTCATCAAAGTGGGCTTCAGAAGAAGAGTTGAGATGAGCACCATACACATATCCAAAACTGTTCTTCTGGTTCAACTGTTTGTTAAAGAAAATGACCAAGTGAGAAGATATGTTTAGTGAAGCAGGGGCGGAGGTTTCCAGATATGAATCAGTCTGTAGATAACACAGAAGAAAGAAAGACTTTAGATTTAGAAAATATGTTGTAATCATTTGTATTGCCAATAGAAGAACAACTGTATGTTGGTAATCACGTATTACATAAAATTAGTAATAAAAAGTAATGATGATCGCCTGGAAACTAAATTGTTGGAGAACAATAATCAGCTCAATGAACTGAAATCTCAAATTAAATATTTCAAACAGGAACGTAGTCAACAGATTTAGATAATACCTATCAAATTACAGAGTTAAAAAATCATTTGAAGGGTGGCTTAAAAGATGTGGACTCCAGAGTAAATCTTGATGGAGGAAGGGTTATTGTCAGAAAATGTACTGATAAAGAAAATTCCAAACAGTTGAAGAACATCGAAGAATTGAGGCCTATGCAAAAAGCTGTGAAGTACTAAAACAGAGGGGAAAATTATTATATTAAATTAAAAACTGAAGTAAGTAAAAAAGAATGTAACTAATGATGTAAAAGTATTAGATAAAAAAGTAAATGAAATTCAATGAAACTTTGTGTTAGGAACTTCTGTATAACAGTGGTATTATGTGGTGTAATTTACCACTTCAAAGTTCTGCCTTTGATAACTTACAGTCTGTTGATTTTTGGGGCTACGAAATATAACTTTGTATCTGATATGATAGTTTAAAGATTAACAATACCTGAGAAGGGAAGTTGCCACTCGCCACATAGTGGAGATGCTGAGTCGCAATAGACACAATAAAAAGATTGTGCTATATGGTGAGTGGTTACTTTCCTTCTCTGGTATTGTTTAATTCCATCCTGGATTTTCCATTGTTTGAGATTAAAGATTAAATTTGTCAAGAAGTTTCTTGAAGAAGAATCATTGCCAAGGACAATTCCAAACTTTGGCCAGTGGGTAACATTTCAGGACTTTGGGAAAAGTTTTTTGAATAAGTTTTGGTCAACATCTGAACAAGCAAGAATTGAGAATTTTTGAATGGGCTTAATTACAGAGGGAGAAATTGAGGTATGAAGGAATTTAGTAAAAACCAATTGAAGAAATTCATACATTGGAGAAACCATTTGAGAAATGACAAATAGGTGCACTTAAGAATAAGTTACCTCAAATATTATAGTAGAATTTAGTTCATGGGCCAGCTTATTACTGGATCAAATCTCGAAGTATGAAGATAATTTACACACGGCTTTGGAAAGGAATCATGAATAAAATCTTAGTCAGGACAATTACCACTAGGGGGGATGAAAACCAGGTTTTAAAGAGAAAAATTATGGGAAGAGAGATTATGGAAACTATAGTTATGAACATCAGAATGGTGAAGAGATTATTGTGGTAATGGTTGAAATGCAAACTGGGAAAGAAATGTTGACAACAGAAATAGACAACGGAGATGGAGAAAATAGAATGCCTACAAACAGGAGACAGAAAAATAGAGGAACCTGACCAGAAAACTCCAGATCACCAAAATGAGGTTTCACACTTTTGGGGTGAACAGATCAAATAACAGTTGGATCTCTGACTTTTGCTGAAATACAAAAGGAAAGTATAAACATAATGAACAGGGACAAATCACCCAGGCAAAGTGCAATATGAGTAAGTTGAGTTCTGACAGTAAGTTCTGGAATGTCATAAGGGACAATGATATATAAAAAATTAATGTCACAAAAGAAGTGTTGAGAATACAGTACTGAGGCTATGACTGACTTTTATAATTGGGCTGTGACTTAAATACAAAGCAAAGAAGAAAAAAAGATTACGTTAGTTCTGGAATGTCATAAGGGACAACGATATATAAAAAATTAATGTAATGAAAGAAGTGTTGAGAATACGGAACTGGGTACTGAGGCTATGACTGATTTTTATAATTGGGCTGTGACTTAAAATACAAAGCAAAGAAGAAAAAAAAGATTACATTAGTTCTGAATTAGGGGTGATTGAAGAACAGGAAGATAACTTAGTGAATGATAGTGCCACACTACATGAATCTGTAGATAAGCTGCAAAGGAAGTAATACTGGTGATGAATGTGGTGTTGAGGATTCTGAAGCTGAGAATAAAGTTTATATTGAGATAAATGAAGATTAAATTGTGACGATGTTTGTGATAACGAAATTAGACAAAATCAGGTAGTTGATGAAATAGTATCTGAAAAACAGTTTTTGCCCACCAATGCTGGTCAGTCATTAGTCACTAAGGGATTTGGAAATAACATTAAGGACAATGTGGATCAACTACATCTATGTATGAGCTTAGAAGGTAAAGGAAAAATAAAGGTAAGACTAGTTATGGATGTTATGATTACAGGGAAATAATTCGGAAAAAAGGCTTGCAAAGATCAGTAAAACTAGTGGGAGAAAATTAAAAATGGCTTAAGTGAAAAGTATGTAACAAATAATATATGTTTTTTGTACAACCTATGTTGAAGGGAAATACAAGTAATGAAAATGTAGCCTGAAATGTCTGTTAATCTGTTAAAAACTGACAAAGAAAAAATTTAGGAAAAAGACAAAAGAAATGGATTTCAAGGAAACTGAAAATGAAGATTCTAAAGCAAAAGATGGTAATGAGATGGGTTCTCAATACATTAAAATAAAAATTGATGAGAATTCATACTGCAAGAAAAGTTGACACTGATGTGAATTTCTTGTGAGTCCATAGGCATACAGGCACCATGGGAAACAGAATATCCGACAGATATGCCATATAAAGTATAACTCAGGGTGTATTCCAAGGAAACTCCCCTGTAGTAGTTTTACATAGAAAATGCACCACCAAGCATAGGAAACAGAAAGTGGACAACTACACAAATGAAAAAGGAAAATATTTATTCTCAACCGGAACATTCGAGGAAACCACGGTTTAACAAAGTGAGAATGAATAAACAGCACCAGAGCTCCATAATACGAATGTGATTAGCATATGTGTGTTACCCCAGTCACCTACAAAAAAATTAAAGTTACCATTCCCCAGTGTAAAGTCGTGACAGTGAAGAACAGGCCAACTTAAATCGTGTAATATTAACATGCACCAAAGATGGGACACAGCAAGTGAAATTATATTGCAAGTTGAGCCAGGTGAAGATTCCACTGCAGATATCCATTACTGTCCTATTAAGTGTGAATGATGTAAGGATTTGTTACATCACAGTAACATATCTAAGACACAGACATCAATATTTTGTTACATTTATCTCGAATGGTTATACATGTGCATATGTGTCTGTCACATTAATATTTAATTTCAATTTTGTAATACAAGATTAAAACAAAATATATACCCCGTCAATCTTGAAAGTGTGCCTTATGCAAAAACAAAAGTATCTGGTGAACAGGTTGATATCATCTAAAGTGAATAATAATGACATATTGCATTTGTCATTTTCAGTTGAAACCTGTATTTAGAGGGCCGTATATAATACCTTACATCCTAAGAATATGTTCTGTTTCCAAGCACTAGCACATTGATGCTCTCTAGGAAACACATCATTATTGGAATGATTTATTGTAATAAAATGACGGGAATCATCATACTGGTGGTTAAAGAATTTTTATATTGATTATTTTCGTGTTATAAATCACATTATGAAAGTATGACATTGTACGGCAACGGCACATTGAAGATTAATCAGAAATGTATCATTCTTGGTAGGATTTGTTATACTAGTTTCAGTTAATAACATGTCATCAATTAAAGCCTGCGGCAGATTTTAACATAAAATACAAGGAAATTTGTTGTGGAAGTGCAGCGTAGCAGAGTTGGCATATGTGCCCCGAGTTATGAAACAATATATAGAGGATATCCTCCCTCCCACGCCCCCTCTCCCCCATCTTTGTGCTTCTGTATAGATTTGGAACTTTCTTATTAAATTAACAGAAATACTTTTTGTAATATTCAGTGTTAAGCAAATATAAGTGCACTCTCAGGACTGAGTTTGTGGAATTTTGTGAAGTTTTAGAAACAGATGTCCTCACTGAACATGGAACTTACCTTTTCATCCTAAGATGCTCATGGATACAGAAGGTTTTATTTATGTATACCATAGACAGGACAATATGACTATCATATGTACATAGGAGAAAAAGTGTGTTTCAATAGAACTAATTAGGAATTTTATGTTTTCATAAACAAACTGTATAGTTTGCAAGCCAGATACAACCGTCAGCTGGCACTGGAGATCACTAATCAGAAATTGCGTTAACTAGCATGTCCTAAGTGATACGGACACTATGCCCCATGAGGCTGCATTTCCTCATCAACGACAACTACTGCCTACCCCATGTGAGGGCGGCTTAGGAGCACAGCCTAAATTTCTGTGCCTGCAACTAAATATCAGCTGATCAAATTGCTGCACGTGAAACAAACTACCAGCTGACTTCATTTACAAAGCAAATGAAATTATGATTGAGAATCTCGTTTGCTGTCTACATTTGACAGATGCAAACTGTTGTCAACAGCAACTCTGCATGGACCTCTGAAATCTCAGAAGTACATATGAGATCTGTATTTTTCTATCGATAACACTGAATTCTCTTTGGACTGCTGTATCGCTTAAGGCAACAACAAAAGGAGACAATATAGCAGATAAAAACTTTTTGCACTGCTACAGCCAAAGCAGATAGCACCTTAATTTCTTTGATGGTTCACTGAAAAACTGACAACCAATGGAATAGGTGTGAACAACTGTAAATGCTACCACTGCACCCCTTCCACTCACACCAGCCAGTGTCTACAGTCTCTGCAGTTTGCTGATGGTATTATGACCCTCTGTAGCAGTAACATTCAAAATAGATTTTGTAGTGAATTATCAAAAGAGTTTCACATGTTTTCAAACACATGCATTGCATAAATAAATGGATCCACAAAACTTTGCTGTCGCAGCATCATTAGTCATACATCTCTGATACATTTAATTTGAAGCATCATGTTTTTTCAGTGCATGACAAACAGAACACCTGTGAAGTAACTGATGTGCCCAGTTTATGGATGTAAATTAGATCTGAAAAACACACTCAACAGTGTCAGTAGCATTGAATTACTATAGAGATTGAAATCAGACAGGGCAACCTTCGAAAAAATGTAGGGTCCCAATTGAAAAGGGTAGTATTCCAGCTTTGTAAAGCAGCACGCTACATGAACAATTAGAGCAGCTGAAAAGGGCACAGTTTACAACACACTTGTTCTCATTTCTGAGTATTTGTGAAGCATTTTTAAAGAACCATACAAACTAACCTATATGCATTCCTCCAGATTCTCAACAACTCCCCATTCATTTCACTTGATATTCCTTGGCAAAACAAACCATCTTCGACAATTTCAAACTCCACCTCAAGGACGGATACATCAGTAACATCATCAACATCAAATCCACCAACACTAACAATACCTCCACTTCGATGGCTACCACCCAATCCACATCAAGAGGTCCCATGCATACTGCCTAGCCACCCATGGTTGTCACAGCTGTAATGACAAGCAATTCATTTCCAAACATGCCACGGGTCTCACTGAGACCTTAAGAGATCGAAATTACCCTTTCAATCTTATCCCTAAATGGGTGTGCCATGCCTTGTCTTGCCTCCCCAGTCACCTACCATCCGTCATATAACCTCTATCCAGCTATAAAGGAGCATTCTTCTTGTGACTCAGTACAACCCATGACTGGAGCAAATGGATCATATTCTCCACCTGGATTTCGACTACCCCTTATTGTACTCTGAAATGAGAAATATCCTCCTCACTAATGTACCACCCCTCCCACAATGGTATTCTGCCACACAACCAAGTTATGCAGTACCCTAGTATGGCCCTTAATCCATGTTCCAATCTGTGATGGATACACTAGTCCCATGCACCCATCCATACCAGATAACATCACGCACTTCCATTGGTGACCACATTGTCAGTACACATCTACCTTCCATCATGATATGTATTCTAATAAACTTGGGCATGCTGGTTTGTGTTACTCTCTCTTCTTCGGCATTCTACGCATGCGTTATTCCTACTCCACTGATGCTCTTTTTGTCACTGAACCAACAATAGGTTCGGATTAATAAGGTGTTGCTTTGATTGATCTTATGTACCATCTTCTCTTTCAAAAACAATGGCAAAACTTACTTTCGGACTGTCCCTCGTAGTTTGCTAGGTAAAATGGATCACTTATTATTTTACCTCCATCAGTTATTAGTTCGTTATTATGCTTCTGTTTGTCTCTCCATTTACTTTTTAAGGATGTCCCAGACTGATATGTTTCTATTCCCTGCACTGTACATTATTCTGTCATTAAACGATTTTTTTTGCAGCAATCAGCAACTTCCTATAAATCTTTTTGTACCTACAAAACAAGTTCAAGAACTCTGGCTCATTATGACTTTTTATAGGCTCATTATGACGTTTTTCATAGAACTCAAGTACTTATAGATTTTGGAGGTCTTCTTACTAATGGCCATTATCCATTTGTTTTTCTTAGACATTGACACTGATGTGGGTACTCTTGGAAATATCTTTTTAAAGTTCAGTTTAAATAAGGCTAATAATTTCACATTTACACTGGCTTCTCTATACATTACCCCAACACTTGTTTGGTAGTTCTCTGGAAAAATTTTGCACTTTGATTTTTGATAAATGTCTCTCTTAGGCATGCAGTTTATGAATTTTTCTCTACCTGACTTAACTATTATCATTTAGGAAAAATTGGTCTGTAAGTTCAAGATTTTTTGCAGCTGCATCACACTTTCCCCTTTTGATACCTGTGGCCACATGATTGATTACTGATGCAGTCACTGCAGTAAACCTTGTTGCACCATTGGCCAACAGGGACATGCCAAAAGTCTGAACTTATGAGGGTACTATTAATTTCATATATGATATTTGTGGATATGTTAATATCTCCAGGCAAAATTATGTTAATTTTTGTGCTTGAGGCTTTATCTAGAACTTCTATTAATTTATTGAAAAAACGTCCACACTACCACTGGGTGGTCAATACACACACAAAACGATTAATTTCTTGGTGATGTCAAACCCTGTTCAATCAATAGTTGGTATTTTAATGTATTTCTCTTCACTTACTGTACTAACACAATATCTTGATTTAAACAGTGTTCCTTTTCTGATATAAATGCATGATCCTCCACCCTTTAAAGTAGTGCTTAATTCATTATGATTAAAGAAGAACAATATTCCCTAATCGGTGTCTCCTTCCACTGTGGAAATAAAATTTTGTAATTTCATCATAACAAGGTGTAACTCAACTGTTTTACCTGTCAAACACACATGGTATGGAAAGTGGGTAGAGAGGAAGAAGTGATTCTGTTAACTATGTACCCTCCATAACACACCATGTGGTGATTTGCAAAGTACTGATACAGATTTGTGGCTTTGCTACACATTTGGTGGCTTAGTATGATGTAATTTGAATAAAACTCTGACTAAAAAAATTTCAGGGTGTAATCTATCACACTTTCTTATTGAGAAATTAAGGTTTGATATGCTACGGCAGCAGGAGTAAATTCCACATTTTGGTGGTGCCACTTTCTTTTATACCACTACTTATAATTTGTCACAACACATCTTTGGGGCCTACTGCAGAAGTTACTTCCCAACTGACGACATCACTGGAGCATAAGTCATCATCCATATTACAACAGCCTTGCACCAATCTGAACCACAAAATATTGAGTCAGCATGGTGCTACATTATGCTACCCCCAGTCACTGAGGCATTATTCATATGTGCCCATCCAGTTACCACTGGACAGCCATATTTTGGTGCCAACTGCTACTAATACACCAAGGTTCTGGGTTTGGAGTTCCCTATACTTCGGTTGCAAACTGTGGAATTTCGCTCACCTGGTATTCTGCTCTCGGTAGCTGCACTAATTGTTGCTGATCTTCTTATGTAAGAATTTCTTGCAGATATATTTCAAATAATGTACACCACACAGCAGTAGCAAATTCTCAATTTCTTCAGGTTTATTTGTAACCCATATTCAATGTCTGTTTTTCAGCTTTGTCACAAGCAATAGTGTAAGCGTATGAACCAGGTTGAACACTCAAACTGACAGACACTATACCACAGTCATAGTGTGACAAAAGAATGTGTAGATTCACACAAATTGTACGTTTTTGACAGATAAGTTACAACATAGTTCACATTTTGATAATTGAACACTAATTAACTGGCTAATAGCGACACTTAGAAGTTCACATTTTGAATGACTACCATCTACCGACTCTATGGTGTTAATGAAATGAATGATAGCTTCCAAATGTCTGATATAGCCTCCGAATACTATTTTATGAAAATGACTTCTATTTACCTGGGGATTTCTAAAGCCTGCAAAAAAGTTTCCAGAAGGTGAAATTTTGTGACTTGAATAATTAACAAAGTAATAGGTTATTCTAGTGAAACTAGACATTTTCGGAATCAGAAAAATCCAGGCTGCAAAACTATGTTATTGAATCTTGGAAGTAATCATTATTTAAGATTTGAACTTTCTGGAACACAAAAATATTGAATACAAATAACATTTTAAATGAGAAGTATTTAGAAAAAGTAAAATGTCTGTTGTAAGCAGGGAAATGAGGGCTTTTAAATGAGCTATATTAATTTAGAGACAAACAGTTAGTTGCTCACTGAAGATTTGAGCTCCATGTGTTTCTTATGAATCATAAATCATGAATATTATTTAAATAAAATATTACTATTATCATTAGTAGTCTGAAACGAATCCAGTGAATAATAAAGTTCAATGAAATAAGGCAGTAATAAGAAATTAGGTATTTTGTGTGATCATCAAATATATGCTATCAACAAAACTTGATCAAATAAAGGAAAAAAATTACAGCAATATCAGGAATGGCATAAGAACAAGTGGGATACCATCCCTTTCCTCTGCTACAACTGTTGTGTAAGCTGAGCTCTGGGCCTTCACCTCCAGCTGCCTCCACCAAGTCAGTGTGAGCAACATCTGGCATATCATTGCTTAAGCCACCACATAACCATCGCCCAGACCACCACCACAACACCCCCTCACTTCACACGAGCCACAAGTTGACACCTAATGACACCCACAGGATGAGGACACTTACCTGCCTCTGACATGTATCTGACCCTATGGCTTGCAAAAAAGTCCAACCCAGCTGTTATCATCTTACTGACTGGTTCGTGTCCACCATAGTTGCCATTCAAAAGTTGAATATCTGGGCAGGACGCAGCCAAATCAAACTAACAGCATAAGAATCACTCTCCATCTCTCTAGTAGTGGATGAGATCTAGATCTAAAGCAATGCAAGACAAACTGCATACCTTGCACGCGAAGGGCAGAAATTAGTCATCAGCAGTTGCCCTTGCAGATATTCCTGGAGGTTAGCAGGTCATCATAACAACAAGGATGTACGCCTTTTATTTATTTATTTTAGTGTCTCTGTATATGATAGGCGGTCAACAGATTTACATTCCTGTATTTTCTTTCTTTACAACTAGACAAACCGGTGAACATGAAGGATGATGCTTCACACAGTTGACATACAAAGGTGGTTGTTCACAAGGACTACCTCTGTGGAGTGACTGTCCACAGTTGCTGTATTTTGGATCCACCAGGCAGTGGGATGAAATATGACCAAAATGTAAGCATCAGAAGCACTTCATGGTTGTTGGGACGTAAGATTTCATGTCACATCTGTACACCACAACTAACTTTTCCCAGCAGTGTAGTCCCTCCAAAGGCTTAAGATAAAGGTGCCTGTATCTCTTTAATTATCCCTGGAACCTTTTTCGACACTTGTGGGCAAACTGTCTACTGCACTGCTTCAGATTAGCCTGGAGCTCCTCCTTTGGAGCATATGGTTGGTGTGGAAGACTATTCCTTGGACCATACTCAAAGTTTTGTGTCTGGCAATGGACACTGATATGTCACACAGACATTCACATGCCTGAAGAGCTTTACAATCAGCAGCAGGAGGCTTTAATCACTAGTTATCCATTGCACATTTTCCCCAATGACTCAGCTTCTCCAAATTTATCTTCACCGTGTTCCTCAAAAAATAATGGCTTTGTCACAGTAATCAGTTTGAGTACCTACTAATTATTGGATATATTGTTTTGCTCCTAGATGTCTGGCTTGTCGCTCTCCCATGGGGTAGTCAGGTCATGGAAAGTATAGGGTTGTAAGTCTCCACACTGAAATGTCTAGACCTGTCTGATGAGACAGCCACATCAGAACAGCCATTGGCCTGGTGTAATTTGATAGGTTTCATGTGTGAAATGTTCTCCCCGATGCCACATACTCCGATCAAAGACTCTCCCCAAGGGTGCCACCTAGCTTCAGCAAAGGCCAACTGACGCAGTGGCCAATGGTGGGAGACCTAATGCCGCACACGGATGGGTGTCTACTCTTTGGTGTGAATGGGGAACTAGCAGCTCAGGCGTCAGCAATGTGATCCCTGCATTGTCAGGAGGCTCAACCAAAAGGGTACAAAATGATCCCACCCTGTTGACCACATATAAGATTATGTGGGTTAAAGCATGTCAAAACACTGCTCAGTCTCACTCGATTCTCGCTGAGTACGTGGCTCATTATTGCTGGCACAGGCGCGTGAGGTGGGAATGACTGACATCACGCTATGAAACTGAGCTGAGACGTGGATTGTCGAATAGAACACGTGCTGGCCCGAGACTGTGAGAGCGCGAGCTGGCCGAGAGACTCACATTATCGTAACGTAGTGGGAGGCAGTAAACTGTCATGGGACTAAACTCAGCATGAGTAGTTGTGGAACCGAGACCAGTGCAATGACTACCATCACAAAAGATGTTGTGTTGAAGAAACTTGCTGATGGGACATACATTCTGATAAATAAAGTGGGAGTAAGGAGTTGCAGTTCTAGTTGGGAAAAATTTAAGGTAAGCCCTTCAATTATTACTAAATAATTACAGAATAGAGCTTCTGAATTCGAGATGTGATAATATTTGATTAATCGTATCACTTCCTTTGTGTAGCATTTTTTAATGAATTGATAAGTTTGTTGTGTCTGTAAACGAAAAGAAAAATTGTCTTCATGAAACATACATGAAGGTGTTTATTACGACTGTTTCAGGTGGTTGTTGAAAGAGATACACATCTTCCAGTTGGTTATGTTCAGTGCCAAAATGGAAATTGTGGAGCATTGCTTGCTTACAAAGGAAGCACAACTGGAATGAAAAGACGTAAATGTAATGATAATTGACACTTGCCAAGCGTTGCAGCTGCCAGTGCTGATAAAATATCTATTAGGGACAAATGTGTTTTAATGTGTGTAACAGACCTCCGACAATTTAATATGGTAAGTGGTGACGGATTCATAAGCTTAGCTTAAGAACTGATAAATACAGGATCAAAATATGAACAAATCACCGCCCAAGACGTGCTACCTTCCCCATGGACTGTAGCACGACATATTAAGAAATTGGCTGATCAAGTCAGGAGTGAACTTATTCCAGTAGTGAAAGACACAATTGGTAAAAATCAGTGTTCAACGACGTGCGTTTTGTGGACAGATAGTTATCGTAAGACCCATTATCTGACTGTCACGTCCTGCTATATTGATGAGTTGACGGATAAATGGAAACTAAAAAAACAGTGTACTCTTAACTACAAGGTTTCCTGATGTTGCCAAGATGGGTGAACATATCACTACGGAAATATATGAACAAATGGCAGAGTTGCACATCACGACCTCGGAACTAAGGTTACTTTCGTTACAGATCAGGGAGCTAACATCAAGAAAGCACAAATGACTCCCATGCGTGATGCACTGTATTAATACAGCACTGAGGCACACATTCAATGAAGGTTTCTTAATGGATGGATGAGATTCCTGCAGTGTATGACTCCATCCTGACTGTACGTAAACTAGTAGGCTTTATGAAACGATCTGGCTTAGTCGCAAGATTAGATAAAACCTTACACCATGATGTAGAAGCCAGGTGGAACAGTGTGTACATGATGTTAGACTCATTCCATTTACAGAAAGACCAAATAGAGACCGTTTTGCGTGATTAAAACAAACACAAGATGATGACGTCATATCAAAATGCGACTATGGAATGCGTTATTCAATTTCTGAAGGTTTTCAAAGAGGCCACGAACGATTTGGAAGGAGACAATGAGCCAACACTATCATTTGTAGTGCTGTGGATTTTGAAACTGATAGGTCTCTGAGAAACTGGAGCCGACGATGTGACGATGTGTAAGCTAAAGAACCATCTATAAAATAGAAGGTTCTACATGAATTACATGATATTCATTACATGGCAACATTCTTGCATCCCTGTTCCAAGGAACTATTAGTTTTTCCCAAAGAAAGAAGAGAAAAAAATTCATCAAGATGTGAGAAAAATGTTAAATAACGTTGTTGATACGAATGTAACCAAAGATGTCATGTCTTCTCCCACAAAAAAATTTCAAAATTGGCGAACATCCACCTCAAAATGGAAAGATGAGGTTGAGAAATATATGAACATGGAGAGTCCAAACGATGAGTTCACAGACCTTCTTTCATGGTGGAAAACAAATTTGTGTGCCCTGTCGAAACTCAGCAAAGAGGTTTTCTGAGTACCTGCCAGCAGTGCCTCGAGTGAAAGAAATTTTAGTAAGGCAGGGATGGTAACGAGTCAGAAAAGAAGTTGTCTAGATTCCGAGGTTTCGATCGCGTTAATGATATTATCATCATCCATAACAATAAGAGAACCAAATAAGCTAAATTTGAAGCACAGAAGCAAAGGCAACTGACAACTGGTTTTCTGAGGTGTGTACATAATCAAATAAAATATTGAGAAGTGATACGTAACGACTGCACAATTATGCAGTGGATATTACGTACTTCATACTAAGTAATGTAAATTGTTGTATAACTATGGTACTAACAGGAGAACAGACTCAACTGCAGTGCAATATCTTCAGAAATGGGACTGCTGAATTAAGGTTTCAGATTAATTTGCGAAACTATATTATACTTTATTCATTATGACTATGTACACTTTCTTTTAATTAAATGAATTTATTATTGTGTACTATAGTCGTTTACATAGCTTGAGTAGGAGAAAACTGGTTGTGTATAAGACGCGACTAAATAACAGATTAATTTCAACGTACTGTTTAGCGGGTGGATCAAATCCTCAGCTGCTGCTTTAAATCGTTTTTCTTTTGGGTGCTATTGTACGACTGTCGGCACAACAGTCTTTGGTTGGTCAGTTAGTTAAATGTTCGACAGATCATTTGAATGATTCTTTTATGGAAATGATGTGGAAAGAGCGTCTTTTTTTCTCTAACTACCACCTTTTCAATAGACATTCATCAATAGAACAGAAGGAGTTGTCCAGGAAAGATTTAAAACTCACTTTGCTACCTATCAGACATTTTAATTTTTGAGTTAGATTTAAAACTTACTTTGCAATCTGCCAGGCATTTTGTGTTATTGGGCAAGTGATCAAACATGTTTGTTATACTTGAAAAAAGAGACAGCATTGGTCGTATATTTTTTACTATTGCAAAATCGATTTTCTGTCACTGAGTGACCATCTTCAGTGCTATATTGTATAACTTAAATTGGGATGCACTGTTGTCACTAAGCTTACGGCAATCAACATCAAGACAACATGGAGTCGCCAATCAATAAACATGTTTGTTGCTGCATATTGAACTAATTTCTGAACCACTGACAGCTTTGATAATGGGTAAGATATTTTTTCCCTCTATTGTTCTCCCTCTGGACATCACTGTTCTTCTCAAACTCTGATGGGCTGTTTATGACGAAAGTCATTAGCAAATATATGTATTTTGACAGCACAATTAAAATGCCAACCTCCTTGAAGATTATTGTGCCTACATGATTTCTGTGAGTGAACATGGCATATTACTTTTACTGCTCTCTTTTGTGCAATCAATACTTTCTCTCTAAGTGATGAGTTACCTCAGAACACCATTCCATATCACATTTCTCTTTGCTGAGTTCAAGCATCGTAATCTTAGTGTTCTTTCAGCTTTAGCAACAGGTGGATCCGGCTTTTTGTAGTTTTTCTTATGTCTGTTGCTGTGCTTTGTATATTTTCTGTCAGAAAACAGAGCATATAAAAATAAAATTGCAAGGCGGTGATGGTTAACAGAAGGGTATCAAATGATAACAAACGGTAATTACGTACAGAGATTAATACATTAAGCATCTATGACCTGAAAAGTGCAACACCTCAAAATGTGGTCGTTACCATCAAGCGTTCCAAGTATGTAGCCACAGAGCCTGTGAAAGACTGTTCATAAGTCCAAAGCACCTGCCTCCTTGAACATTCTACCAGTACAGCATTGTTGCAAAACTGTAATATCTTTTATAGCACTAGGGCCTACAACAAAATAAAAATAAAACTCAAAAGTTACATAATTAGCTTTGATAGCAAACGTTACAAAATTAACTCTGAAACAGATAATATGTTAACAACCTTGCCCTAGTTGATGGGAATCTTTAATGCCAATGGAGGTCGTAATAAATACAATGAACCGTATTAAGTCGTCGAAGAGTGAAGAAACAGTGGGATAATAAATCTGTAGCTAAATAAAGAGGAAGAAATAAAAAAAAGCATAAAGGCAATAAACTTCAAAACTAATTCCGCGAAAGGAAATCTTGCGTATTCATAGTTACACACGAAATGGGAAACATTTGTAAAATGAGACGTCACTTTAAAAAAACCGTAATACAAAACGCACACACACACACACACACACAAAATTCAACATTAATATCTATGGAAGGCAGGAAAGTGGGTGGCTAGTTTTCCTTGCTACTGAAAGAAATGATTTCGTGTTAATGGCTAGCTTAGACCCCACGATAATTGTATCTTCATGTAGAAAATAATTTACAGTCGTCATCTCTTGCTTTATCGTAAGGTTTCATGGTTTTCCTTGTCGCCATTACATGATGGTTTCTGAGTAACCAGAATGCCACCACTGATAGCATTTTTACAGGAAACTTTTGCAGCTTTACATTTATAATTACATGGACTGGATTTGTCCGAGGGTCTTAGTTTTGATTCGTTCAACCAAAATGTGTCTTACATCTCCCAAAATGAATTCATACATACCAGCACAACTGTGACATGTCACACGTGCATGTTCCTTACCAGTATACTTATAACTCTGATAGCTGCACACAGTACGACCCGTGTTTGGAATAGCCCTATGCGACCGGCTGCGCTGCAGGTGGCCAGCCGAAAGTGTCGGGTTGCCTTATCGAGACCGCGCTCTCGGAACATGATAATCTCGCAGGCAGCATTCTCACTGCTCAGTCCCACTTACGAGAATGAGTGGGAATACGGCGACAGCTCACGGCCTCTAATGTGGGTACTGCACATAGATGATCTTTAACACTGCATGTAGTAGGTGCTCGTGAGGGTGTTCTTCCCCAGTCACCCTACACTACTTAAAAAATTTGGAAAATGAAGCTCAAACCCATAAGGGGACCAAAAATTACTTCAGCCAAAAGGTGATGTAAAGTAAATGAATGAACAATCTGAGAAACAAAAATAGAACACAGGGAATTGCCAGATTGAGATCAAAGGCTGCCACCATTAGAAAGAGAGTAAGAGAAGGAAAGATAGTCAGAGATGAGAGGCTACAGTGGGGGAATAGAAGTGAGTGCTGCAACAGCTTGGGGCCCAATGATCGTCATGCACATACTCACAAAACAGTCTCCCAATGTTCCAGCGTAACGTCAAGCGTCGGCCAGGAATGTTACAGCAGACAGGGCTGTGAGGTGACAGCCAATAGTACAGTCACAGACCTCTCTCTAGGATGACACCGAGACAGGAGCGGCCTCTACACGAAGAGAATATAAGCACAGCGCTGCCTAGTCGCCACCACGTTGAAGTCGAGTCAACCTAAGAACACTATAGCAGTGACTTAGAAACTGTACTGGTTCACTTGTATTACGAATTGTATATACTGAAGAGCTTGCTTATGTTTGCCTGTCGTCCCTTGCTTGTGACACATCTATATCTCACAAAGTTAAGTATTGAAATCATTTCCTTTTGTAATAAACTCCACTAATACAATTTATTTGAATTGTTGTTTAGCAATCTGAGAAAGCTGCTTTCCTAGGCACCCTATATTAGATGAGTGGGTAGAACACAACACTGGTGACGAGGTGTACCATGAGCTGACAGCCACCACTGCTTCCCTGTTTCGACTTTTTGTGGGCTATTGTTTTGCTGGAGCCTTAATTTTCTCTTGTCTTTTCTTTGCTTTAACAGCCTCTTATCATGTTTTTGCTAATCAGTGTTTTCAGATGGGCGTTGCAGAAATTTTCTTTGCTTCTGTACTTTCTGTTTATTGCATTTCTCTCTTCCAACATGCCCACCCCACCTATCCCACCCCTTGCTCAGGCACCACAGCTGCAAGTGTTAGATGCAACGCAGCTATTGCAGATTTCAGTTCCAGACCCAGAAAATATCCTCACTGCTACACACAGTACAGGAGCTCCTGGCAAACCAAACTACTAATGCAGCACAAGCAACACCTACAGCAGCTCCAAGTGCTACACCGTCTTTTCAACAGTTTCATGAACAAGAAGAGGGATGGCTCGAGTGGTTGCAACAGTTTGAAGCTCACATACTTGCTCACATACTTGCTCACAACTTGCCAGGTACTGTGAAATTGCTTTATTTATTGTCCACAGTAGGAAGTGCAGTGTTCTGCCTCATTCAAAAACTCTTTCCTACTGGCACTCCAAGTGAACTTTCATATGATCAGGTTGTGGATTCGCTAACTAACTGTTATGACCAACAAGTGAATGTGGTAGCGGCTAGGTACCAATTCTTTAAATGCAAGAAACAGTCAGAACAAACTTATCGCGAGTGGTTAACAGACTTGCAGGGTATGACAAGGAAATGCAAATTCAAATGTGCTTATGGTGCTTTATATTCAGATGTTATGTTGCATGATGCGATCGTGTACAATGTAACTGATGTCAAACTCGGAGAACAGATTTTGAAACAGTCCGATACATCATTTCAGCAAGTAGTGCAAATACTAGATCAGTACAATTCAGGTGCCTTGTCAGGCGACAGATTTGAGCAGCCAGCAATTTGTTGGGTTGAGTCATACCTAGCTAACGACTGGCCCATTAAGCAACAGCTCGCGCATGCCAAGCCACGTAAACAATTTTCCACACCACGTAAGCAGTTCGCTAAACAGGCGGCTACAAAGGCGAACAGAAGTAAGTCATGTCCTCGGTGTTATTGACGGCCCACACATCAAGACTGCCCCTCCCGACAAGCACAGTGTTACGCTTGTGGAAAGAAAGGGCATGTACAATCTGCATGTTTGCAATGGAACAAACATAATAATTCAGCCCACTCACAAAAATCTAGTCATGTGTGTTGATCCCTTAAGCTTTGCAAAAAGAAGTGTTGCAGTCTCTTCACCAAGGACACTCGAGGATTGTTCGTACGAAACAGTCAGCGCATTGACATTGTACTTGGCAGGATATGGACATCCAAATAGAACAGATGCCATCACAGTGTCACGCATGTATGGAAAATCAGTCAGTTCTGCCACAAACATTCTCTGCTTGGCCTAAGTCACCATCACCATGGCAATGTGTGCACATAGATTTTGCGGGACCTTTTGGCACACTCATTGGTTGACTGTGGTTGACTTGTATAGCAAGTTTCCTTTTGCTGTGCTAATGAACTCCATCACGTAGCACAATTCAGGTGGTGTCCTCATTTTTTTCCTCAAACGTTTACCTGAACTCATAGTGCCAGACAATGGCCCTCAGTTCAAGTCAAATGAATTTGTAACATTCTGTGAATTCAAAGGCATACAGTATCTAACTAGTGCCCCGTTCCAGTCAAAAGGTGAAGCATAATATTTTGTCCAGACCTTCAAGCAGCAGATGGTCAAAATTCGGTCCGCACACACCAGGGATCAAGCACTGCAACTGTTTCTCGCCTCCTATCGTTCACATCCACAATATGGACCATCACCGATGGAATTGCCTCACGGTTGCCACCATCGGACACTGCTCCACCCTTCTCAGCATTCGGCACCGAAGGAAGGCTGCAGAGTATCACTTCGCGCTATATGATATTGTGTTTTACAGGGTTTTTTAGCAGCAGCAGACAGTGGGTGTGAGGCAAGATTGTCCGTCGACATGGCACTTGCATGTATCTCATTTCAGGTCCAGAGAGATTGCAGTGCCGACACCATCAACTTTGCCACTGTCATTTGCATGGTGATCCTTATGTGGCCCTTCTCCCAGATTCATGGATCCCGAGACAGCGCAGCCGCAGCAGCCGCCAGAGGGTGTCATCACAACACTGCGGGATGACGCCATGGTGACAGAGCCTTCGCCTCCTCTCGTCCTACCAGTGGAGCTGGACCCGCCCATGCCACAGCAACCAACGCCTTTGACATCTTGCTATTTGTCTCAGGAAGTGGACACATACCCTTCTGGTCCTTTTCCAGGGGATGTTTCCGCCAGAGCGAAGGCCGGATAGCGTGGTACGACCGGAAGCCTCATGTCCCCTACAGCCACAGCTTCTGGTACACTGCAGCGTCCACACTCCTGCCTCCCCCATCATTGTCATGCTCCCTACACAACAACAGTCCATCGCTTTGGGGGAGAGGGATGTTCGAGTGTAACGTCAAGTGCCAGCATGTTGGCCAGGAACATTACAGCAAAGAGGGCTGTGAGATGACGACAGCCAATAGAACACTGACGCCCCTCTCAAGGATGACACCGAGACAGGAGCGGCCTCTATACGAAGAGAATATAAGCACAGCCCCCCTAGCCGCGGCCATGTTGAACTCGAGTCAACCTAAGAACACTACAGCAGTGTTAAGTATTGCAATCATTTCCTTTTGTAATGAACTCCATTAATACCATTTGCTTGAATTGTTGTCTAGCAATCGGAGAAAGCAGCTTTCCTAGGCACTCTATATTAGACGAGTGGGCAGAATACAACATTGAGTCCCCTGAAGGTTTTACTGATCAGTCTTCGAGTAGTTCTAAAGACATTATGCATGGCAACATATTTTAAAATAAATTATTCTATTCACGATGTCATCCTACACATCAAATGTAAGATACTTGTGGTTCGCCAAAACAAAAATGGATGTATTTACAATTACGTTAAGAGAAACAGAATTTGAAATGGAGACCATGAGAGGAAATGGCTAAGTTTCTGTTCTTTTATTTTTCACTCTTCAGTGTGAACTTATTTCCTAAGAAAATTATGTGCACAAAAGATATGTAAAATGCTCATTTCAATTCCAGTATTTTCTCTCTACAAGGAAATAACTTTACTATTTACATATTGAGGTCTTTAATGTTCAATGCAGCTGCATTGCTCTTTGTTGCACATACCAGCACAAAGTATGGTATAATACACGTTAAGTTAGCACATCTGGTTTTTTATATAAGAAAGAGTGACATACTGCAACATTGAATGTGCTGATGGAGGTATTATACGTTTACCTGATACAGTTTATGGAAGACTTAAAATAACAATAAATTTTTCACCTTAAATGTTGCCATAAAATTAGAATAGGATAATTTGTACAACTTCTTTGGTGCTAATACTACAAAATACTGAACAAACTATAATTTTTTTCCTTGCAGAGCAATCTTATTACTCTGCATGCACAGTGATTGCTTTAATTTTCCATCAGACAGAGAAAAATAATGTGTCCAAGTACATTATTTAAAACTATATACAAAGCACCAACAACATTTTGGATCATTATCAAGATCTATTGCTAACTACCATCTTTTCCCCAGTCTCCCTTGCAATGTCAGGCTTTGTCATTCTGCCATGATACACAGTACCATCAACATCCAATGAAAAATTGTAGTCAACTTCATTGTCTAGGGCCTTTTCTATGGCTTCATCGATATTTTCAGGAGTGATGTAGTGTTTAGATCTTTCCTGAAAATAAAAGAAAATGTGTTTTGTGTTAGGCAGAAAGAAACTGGATATGTTTTGTGGGTGTTTCATGTGAGGAAACTATACAAAAATAATTATTTGTCAGCAAGCTTCCATAACATACTATCACAAAGTGACATGCACACATTTATAAAACCAATGTGATAATTAATTTTACTAAAGATACTCTGCAAACAAAAAAATTACTAAACTAAAGTTTTAAATACTTGGACATAAGATGCATGATGAGTTCTACAAATCTCTTCCACTAAGTTGGCAGACAGACATACATGCACGCACATGTGCTCCAGTGCCCCCACCACACACACACACACACACACACACACACACAGGGAGAGAGGGATGCAGGGAGAGAGGCAGGCAGGGAGAGAGGCAGGCAGGGAGAGAGGGAAGGGAAGAGGAGGAAGGGAGATGGGGAAGGGGAGATGGAGAGGGGGGAAGAGAGAGGGAGGGAGGGGAATAGGTTGCCAGAAAAATTGATGATTGTTCTTTTTAAGGAACTTTCAACTGTGGTACACACTAGTACTACATGTTGTGCTGAGACCAGTGTAACATACTAGACTGATCTTTCACAGCTGTGAAAAGCTATACAGCATTTTAAGATGTGCCACACACAGGTATGTCTAAATGATCTTATATTATGCATGTTTATGCTGTTGATCCGCATGTAAATGTGTGTACATTTGAGGCCACTACAAATGTTACACAATAAATTAACATGAAAAAGTTCCTTTTTCGCAGCTTCTTATTATGTTCCTTACTGCACCTTATTATTATGTTCCTCGCATGCATTGTATAATAATATAACAAACGTGCAGAATTATCTGGATATTTTGTTGTTGTTGTTTCTGGGGTGTACAGGTGCTCAACAGTGAGGTTATCAGTGCCCTTACAGCTATTAAAAGAAACAAATATGGTTAAAAGGGCTAAAAACGTTGCCACACCCATTCGAATTGATCCATATAAGCACTCCATATTACATGCCATATAACAAAAGAGAAACAATGAGAGGTACTACATCTGGTGAGAAAACAGAAGGAAAACAACAGAGGAGCTAAAAAAAGAGCACAGGGATATGTGACCAGCCGACCAGTTACAAAAAACATGTGAACCAGTCACCCTCGTAACACATTAAGAACATCTCCCTAAATTTTTTGCAAACAAGTTGGTCAAATCAAAAAACCTTAAAAGCCTCAACACATTCATTTGAACATCACTTAAAATACAGGGCATTTGAACATCACTTAAAATACAGTGGAGACCTGCCCACTTAAAATACAGTGGAGACCTGCCAGAAAATCTACTGCTGCTCTCTGGTCCAAAAATAAAACACAATCTAGTAACATATAGCACACAGTGATTTGTATGCCACAAGCACCCCACATTGGAGGGTCGTTGTGCTGGATCAAGAAACCATGGTCACAGAACTGCGGCCTATGTGCTGACAAGTAAGGAGAACCTCATTTCATCTTCATGGCTGAAAGGAGGTATGCCACAGCTGCACAGAGGGGTTTACTACATGCAACCACTCATCTTCTCACCGATGCAACAGCAAAAGCAAAGTGATAGCATGCTGGAGATGGCATACAGAAATAACTGAGTATTATGACGCACTTCCTAGGCTGCTACTTCCACCCTTTCATTCCTCAAAATACCCATGTGCCCTGGTACCCAATGGAAAGATACCTCCTTCTCCAGCTGCAGTAACTGGAGGAGGCTGTCCTGGGCATTCTGAATTACTTTATATGGTGAGTACAAGCGTTGCAGAGAGTAAAGAGTACTCAGAAAATTGGAAAAGATAAGGAATTTAGCACTTGAAGCAGATCTCATCTGCTCTAGTGCCACAAGACCGCATATAATTCCAGGTCACAGACAATAAGCTCTCAAGGACGTTGGAACTTGAGGGCCCAATCAGAGAAAAAAACAGAGTAACCAACAGTCTGCCCCCCCCCCCTTTTGACCTATCCATAAAGACAGCTGTAGAGTTGTGTCGCTCATTTAAAACATATGCAGGCATGCAACCTCTCCTGCTCTGACAAAATCTAAAATAAATCTGGACCTGTGCAGTAACCATGGTGGCAGGCTGCTGAAACCCTTGATTTTGGGTTGCATGTTCTTCACACCAAGCTGACACCAGCACATGCTAAACATTTATCCCAAATGGCATTGTTGCTTATGGACGATTGGAGAAAAGGCATTCCCGAGCTGGACGAGCAACAGTATGGTCAGCGAGGGATGTTGGAGCTGTGAGGAACTTACATGCCTGATGCACAATAAGGAGTTGCCGCAGGATGGTGAGTAGTGGTTTCCCACCCTCAGCACAGAGACTGGGTATGGGGCTGGTCCTGTAAGCACCAATGGACAGCCTAATATCCTCATAGTGGATAGCAACTATAATCTTCAGGTAAGAAGGCCTTGTTGACCCATACACTGTGCATCCATAGTCTAGCCATGAATACACAATAGCCCTATGAAACTGGAACAAACACACCCTTTCTGCTCCCTAAGACGTGTGGATAAGGCACTTTAAAATATTCAGTTGGACGAAAATATTGTGTTTCCAAGTAGTTCTTATGTCTTACTGATATCAAATAATATGCTGAGAGAGGTTTACGTCGGAAAACCTGCTGAATAGCCACCTCTAGTAGGGTCTGGTTGTTGACAGTGGACCAAAGTCTCTGGAATCCACATTGACATGAGCTAAGGAAATGTCGCTGTCTAATATTGAAAAAGCTGTAATTACAAATAGGCCCAAGACTGATGTGATTTCTCGACCTGATTACCTGTATTTTGTCACTGTCTGCGAGATAAAACAAAATAGGCCTTTATAATACTGCAGCAATTGTAACACACACCAAATAAACGAGACTGTTTTGGCTGAAATGGTCATTTTTATAACACAGCAGAATATAATTCACAAAGTACCAATATTAAATACCTATTAGGCCTACTACAAGCAAAAAGCTTTACATTAGGAAATAGTTTTATACTTCATTCATATGCTCCAGTTTCTCAAGCATGAGATCGAAAAGTAGTAGTGCGAAATTTTTATATAAATTTGGAATCGTCATATTCTTCCATAATTTAAGTGATGTCACCGTTTCTTCTCCTTCCTCGTTCTAACAAAAAATGTTGTCATCACTACTTCTGTATCTATTCCTGCCTGTGTCAAAGCTTATCCACCGATTAACTTGGCTAACTCTGCCAGAATCACGAGTTTAGTTATCTCGCGATTATTCTCGGGTTTGGCGTTATTACATGTTCGTGCAACACATTTTCCACACTACTTCCAGTACAGACCTTAAAGCGGCTGCTAGCCGCAGACTGTACAACTGGCCCTTGCTAGTATATCGATCTGGCCAAAATTTTTTTGTCAAAATTTCATTTTCTTGGACACACTGAGAAGATAATATGTAATCTTTCTTACCTGTTATTCCCGTTAGTCGTTTATTCGCACTCTGGTAGTCCGAATCTATGGATTTCGCTGGTAATCATAACAACGCTCATCATTCGCAAACCCAATCAACCACTTAATCAGACAGTGGTTGGCTTTCTTTCGTTCGGCTATACTCTGCTCAGCTCGTATAGCCCCTTTTGTCTGCAGGAAAGTTTATTTCTAGATGTGACTATGATTCCACTGACAGAGACATCACATATACTATGCATGCATTCACAAATCAACTTATGATTCATTCAGAAATCAACTTAGAATGTGTTCAACAATGTTCAAAAACCGACAGGGACACATTTCAAACTCATACGAATAATCGATAGATCAATGTGCGCTGGATGCTAGGCACTTTGTGAAACAAGGTTTTTTCCTCAAGAATATGAATTGCCGCCCCCCGTCCCCCCACTCCTAGATGCAGTGCTGCTGCACTATCTGGCAGCTTGGGCGCGCCAGTAAAATTTTTCCCGGTAGCACCTAGCTGCCTTTTTTTTTTTTTTTTTGCTGCGACTGCTGACACAGCCAACATCCATGTTTCTGTAGACACAGGCGGAAGAAGGTACAACGCAACTGCGCATGCGCATGATCCCACTCATAACTGCTAAAACAAATCTAACGTTAACAGTTGTGACATCATGCTCGTTGGAGGCAATTTGTTCTTATGAAGCATTGCATAGTCTTCCTAAAGCCTTTGACACATTTTGCTGTTGGCAAACATTTGTATGAGCACTGTGTTTAGTTGCTGTATATGGCGCATTTCCTTTGCAATTTAAGATTTATTTCAGTTTTTTCTCTCATTCATGTTTTATTTGTTGTTGTTGTTGTGGTCTTCAGTCTTGAGACTGGTTTGATGCAGCTCTCCATGCTACTCTATCCTGTGCAAGCTTCTTCATCTCCCAGTACCTACTGCAACCTACATCCTTCTGAATCTGCTTAGTGTATTCATCTCTTGGTCTCCCTCTACGATTTTTACCCTCCACGCTGCTCTCCAATACTAAATTGGTGATCCCTTGATGCCTCAGAACATGTCCTACCAACCGATCCCTTCTTCTGGTCAAGTTGTGCCACAAACTTCTCTTCTCCCCAATCCTATTCAATACTTCCTCATTAGTTATGTGATCTACCCATCTAATCTTCAGCATTCTTCTGTAGCACCACATTTCGAAACCTTCTATTCTCTTCTTGTCCAAACTATTTATCGTCCATGTTTCACTTCCATACATGGCTACACTCCATACAAATACTTTCAGAAAAGACTTCCTGACACTTAAATCTATACTCGATGTTAACAAATTTCTCTTCTTCAGAAACGCTTTCCTTGCCATTGCCAGTCTACATTTTATATCCTCTCTACTTCGACCATCATCAGTTATTTTGCTCCCCAAATAGCAAAACTCCTTTACTACTTTAAGTGTCTCATTTACTAATCTAATTCCCTCAGCATCACACGACTTAATTCGACTACATTCCAATTATCCTCGTTTTGCTTTTGTTGATGTTCATCTTATATCCTCCTTTCAAGACGCTATCCATTCCGTTCAACTGCTCTTCCAAGTCCTTTGCTGTCTCTGACAGAATTACAATGTCATCGGCGAACCTCAAAGTTTTTATTTCTTCTCCATGGATTTTAATACCTACTCCAAATTTTTCTTTTGATTCCTTTACTGCTTGCTCAATATACAGATTGAATAACATCGGGGAGAGGCTACAACCTCGTCTTACTCCCTTCCCAACAACTGCTTCCCTTTCGTGTCCCCCGACTCTTATAACTGCCATCTGGTTTCTGTACAAATTGTAAATAGCCTTTCGCTCCCTGTATTTTACCCCTGCCACCTTCAGAATCTGAAAGACAGTATTCCAGTCAACATTGTCAAAAGCTTTCTCTAAGTCTACAAATGCTAGAAACGTAGGCTTGCCTTTCCTTAATCTTTCTTCTAAGATAAGTTGTAAGGTCAGTATTGCCTCACGTGTTCCAGTATTTCTACGGAATCCAAACTGATCTTCCCCGAGGCCGGCTTCTACTAGTTTTTCCATTCGTCTGTAAAGAATTCGTGTTAGTATTTTGCAGCTGTGGCTTATTAAACTGACTGTTCGTTAATTTTCACATCTGTCAACACCTGCTTTCTTTGGGATTGGAATTATTATATTCTTCTTGAAGTCTGAGGGTATTTCGCCTGTTTCATACATCTTGCTCACCAGATGGTAGAGTTTTGTCAGGACTGGCTCTCCCAAGGCCATCAGTAGTTCCAATGGAATGTTGTCTACTCCGGGGGGCCTTGTTTCGACTCACGTCATTCAGTGCTCTGTCAAACTCTTCACGCAGTATCATATCTCCCATTTCATCTTCATCCTCTTCCATTTCCATAATATTGTCCTCAAGTACATCGCCCTTGTATAGACCCTGTATATACTCCTTCCACCTTTCTGCTCTCCCTTCTTTGCTTAGAACTGGGTTTCCATCTGAGATCTTGATGTTCTTACAAGTGGTTCCCTTATCTCCAAAGGTCTCTTTAATTTTCCTGTAGGCAGTATCTGTCTTACCCCTAGTGAGATAAGCCTCTACATCCTTACATTTGTCCTCTAGCCATCCCTGCTTAGCCATTTTGCACTTCCTGTCGATCTCATTTTTGAGACGTTTGTATTCCTTTTTGCCTGCTTCATTTACTACATTTTTATATTTTCTCCATTCATCAATTAAATTCAATATTTCTTCTGTTACCCAAGGATTTCTACTAGCCCTCGTCTTTTTACCTACTTGATCCTCTGCTGCCTTCACTACTTCATCCCTCAAATCTACCCGTCTTCTTCTACTGCATTTCTTTCCCCCATTCCTGTCAATTGTTCCCTTGTGCTCTCCCCGAAACTCTGTACAACCTCTGGTTCTTTCAGTTTATCCAGGTCCCATCTCCTTAAATTCCCACCTTGACCAGTCCACATCTGCCCCTGGAAATGTCTTACAATTTAAAACCTGGTTCCTAAATCTCTGTCTTACCATTATATAATCTATCTGATACCTTTTAGTATCTCCAGGGTTCTTCCATGTATACAACCTTCTTTCATGATTCTTAAACCAAGTGTTAGCTATGATTAAGTTATGCTCTGTGCAAAATTCTACCAGACGGCTTCCTCTTTCTTTTCTCTCCCCCAATCCATATTCACCCACTACGTTTCCTTCTCTCCCTTTTCCTACTCTCGAATTCCAGTCACGCATGACCACTAAATTTTCGTCACTCTTCACTATCTGAATAATTTCTTTTATCTCATCATACATTTCTTCAATTTCTTCGTCATCTGCAGAGCTAGTTGGCATATAGACTTGTACTACTGTCGTAGGTGTGGGCTTCGTATCTATCTTGGCCACAATAATGCGTTCACTATGCTGTTTGTAGTAGCTTACCCGCATTCCTATTTTCCTATTCATTATTAAACCTACTCTTGCATTACCCCTATTTGATTTTGTGTTTATAACCCTGTAGTCACCTGACCAGAAGTCTTGTTCCTCCTGCCACCGAACTTCACTAATTCCCACTATATCTAACTTTAACGTATCCATTTCCATTTTTACATTTTCTAACCTACCTGCCCGATTAAGTGATCTGACATTCCACACTCCGATCCATAGAACGCCAGTTTTCTTTCTCCTGATAACGACATCCTCTTGAGTAGTCCCCGCCCGGAGATCCGAATGGGGGACTATTTTACCTCCAGAATATTTTACCCAAGAGGACGCCATCATCATTTAATCATACAGTAAAGCTGCATGCCCTTGGGAAAAATTACGGCCGTAGTTTCCCCTTGCTTTCAGCCGTTTGCAGTACCAGCACAGCAAGGCCGTTTTGGTTATTGTTACAAGGCCAGATCAGTCAATCATCCAGACTGTTGCCCTTGCAACTACTGAAAAGGCTGCTGCCCCTGTTCAGGAACCACACGTTTGTCTGGCCTCTCAACAGATAACCCTCCGTTGTGGTTGCACCTACGGTACGGCTATCTGTATTGCAGAGGCACGCAAGCCGCCCCACCAACGGCAAGGTCCATGGTTAATGGGGGTTCATGTTTTATTACTGCAGTATTATTCTGCAGTAGCAGGCTACAGTAATATCCTTTGTTAGAGCATTGGTTCTTACTAGTCAAAATTACAAAAATTTAACCGAGAACAAAAACAATGAAAAATTCCCAGAATTAAAAAAAAAATCCCGGGTTTTTCCTGGTTTTCTCCCAGATGAAAAAATTCCCGGGTTTTTCCCGGATCTCCCGGGTCGTAGACACCCTGATTATGTAGGCAAGAGCATTACTCCACTGGGACCGCAAATGTGTCCGTTCTTTGCTGCATGACAAATATACTTAAATCAAACTCTGATAGCCTTCCCTGCACACTAGTAAGTAGTGGCATGTAGCTGGATCATCATTGTTGGACAGAGGTTTGGTATAATCATTGCAGTTTGATTCCCTTGTATAGCCAGTGTGTCCTAAAGCACTCTTCCTTCTGTGGTTTCCCTACACTTGGGTATTAACTCACCATAGGTTATTGTTCATACTTCAGGTCATACCTCCAAACCCCAGAACAAGGGACTAAAATTGGCTATTGAGAAGGTACTAGTTCAGACATCACCCCTCCTCAGGCCTGCCATTTACCAGAAGGTGTGTGCATGCCCCACCTGTCGATCCAGGTGCTGGGGACGACACATTACACAGCCAGTCTCTGTGTGTCAAACCTCCTTCAGTAGAGCACAAAGAGTAAGAAACACAAAATCAGGACCTCAAATGCTGAAACTGAGGAAAAACACTGTAAATCAGTGAGAAAGAAAGGGAAGACAGCCTGTGCATAAACAGAATATGTTGAAGTGCCAGAAATTATCAATAAGGACTTAGTGGCAAAGGCGAAGACTAAAGATAGAACTTAGCATCTGGAAGGGGAAGCAATGACTCTGTCATGGCTGGGGAGCAATTGGGTACAAACTATTTGCTCATCAGAAGGCATGAGCCAAATGGGGATGGGGATGGGGATTGGGGGGGGGGGGGGATAGTAGATGGATAACTTGCAGCCATTTTTGCGAACCATGTACTCACATAACAGCTGTCACTTCTAACGCAGTCTCTATGAGATTTTTGGTTATCAGCTTCACACAGTATCCTTAATGCCAATTTTTGTAAAGGGTTTTGGTATTAATGTATGCTCAACAGTTGCAGCACAGTGAAACATCATCTTACTGAATACAACAAACTAAGTAGCTAATAGGGAACATAAATATGATCCCTAAAGCAATGTGTGCAGCAATATTTGTGCACTTTTAGATGAACTGTGTTAATTTCAGAGACGTGTACAAACACGTGAGGCAGTACTGACCCTACAACCTCTCATAGAAGATAGGTTAAAGAAAGGCAAACATATGTTTATAGCATCTGTAGACTTAGAGGAAGTTTTTGACAATGTTGACTGGAATACTCTCTTTCAAATTATAAAGGTTGAGGGGTAAAATAAAGGGAGCAAAAGGCTATTTACAATTTGTGCAGAAACCAGAGGGCAGTTATGAGTTGAGGGGCATGAAAGAGAAGGTATGGTTGAGAAGGGAGTGAGACAGGGTTGTAGCCTAGCCCCGATGTTACTCAATCTGTCTACTGAACCAGCAATAAAGGAAACAAAAGAAAAATTTGGGGTAGAAATTGAAGTCCACGAAGAAGAAATAGAAACTTTGAAGTTTGCTGATGACATTGCAAATTTTGGCAAGGACAGCAAGGGACTTGGAAGAGCAGTTGAACGGAATGGGCAGTATCTTGAAAGGAGGATATAAGATGAACAACATCACCAAAAGCAAATCAAAGCTAATGGAATGTAGTCTAATTAAATCAGGTGATGCTGAGGGAATTGGATTAGAAAATGAGACACTTAAAAGTGGTAAATGAGTTCAGATATTTGGGAAGGAAAACAACTGATGATGGTCGAATTAGGGAGGAAATAAAATGCAGACTGGAGGAGGAGGAGGATATTGGTGTTTAACGTCCCGTCGACAACGAGGTCATTAGAGACGGAGCACAAGCTCGGATTAGGGAAGGATGGGGAAGGAAGGCGGCCGTGCCCTTTCAAAGGAACCATCCCGGCATTTGCCTGGAGTGATCTAGGGAAATCACGGAAAACCTAAATCAGGATGGCCGGATGCGGGATTGAACCGTCGTCCTCCCGAATGCGAGTCCAGTGTGCTAACCACTGCGCCACCTCGCTCGGTGCAGACTGGCAATGGCAAGAAAAGCATTTCTGAAGAAGAAAAATTTTGTTAACGTCGAGTACAGATTTAAATGCCAGGAACTCCTTTCTGAAAGTATTTGTGCGAAATGTAGTCATGTATGGACGTGAAACATGGACAATAAATAGTTTTGACAAGAAGAGAATAGAAGCTTTTGAAATGCGGTGCCACAGAAGAATGCTGAAGATTCGATCGGTAGATCATGTAACTAACGAGGAGGTACTGAATAGAATTGGGGAGAAGAGAAATTTGTGTTACAACCTGACCAAAAGGAGGGATTGGTTGGTAGGACACATTCTGAGACATCAAGGGATCACTAATTTTGTTTTGGAGGGAAGTGTGTACGGTAAAAATTGTAGAGGGGGACCTAGAGACAAATACAGCAAGCAGATTCAGAGGGATGTGGGTTGCAGTAGTTACTTGGAGATGAAAAGGCTTGCGAAGGATAGAGTAACATGGGGAGCTGCATCAAACCAGTCTTCAGACTGAAGATCGCAACAATACATGTTAATTATTCTGGGTGGGATTATCTGCAAACAATTAAAAACTTTTGGAAATCATTTCTGTATGCTAAGGAGGAGGCCAGTCACAGCCAGTCGGCCACAGACATCTACAGGTTGACCCAAAAGTCGGTTAACATTTGAAAATGCACTGATTCACACAATAACGTAGGTAGAGAGGTAACACTTGACACACATGCCTGAAACAACATAGGGTTTTACTGAAATCCAAAACAAATGCAAAAACTGACCAAGAGATGGCGTTGGACAGCAATACAGAAATGATGCCGCATGAGAATCATGTATAAAATGAGCTGTACTGAGAGAGGGAGTCAGGTCTCCACACCTCAATCCATGTGATTATTGAATGTGGGGTTACCTGAAGTCACAGGTCTACTGCGTTCGCCCGATCTTATTAAGGATGGTAAAAGACAACATCCCATGGTTCACAGTATTGTCCCTTGACTACAGACAATGTAGATGAATGGCAGCCGAGGTTGAGCATTTGTTATAACTGACATCGTCTTTACTAAAGTCGATTGTGATGTTAATTACTGTTTTTGTGTCATATGAACTGGCATCCACTGGTCACTTTGTGCACATTGTTTTTGCTTTCGAAAAAGCCCGATGTCATTTCAAGCATGTGTGTCATTTTACCCTTCTATCTACAATATTCCAGAAAGTATTTACTTTTCAAATGTTAACTTACTTTTCTACATCTACATTTATACGCCGCAAGCCACCCAACGGTGTGTGGCGGAGGGCACTTTACGTGCCACTGTCATTACCTCCCTTTTCTGTTCCAGTCGCGTATGGTTCACGGGAAGAACGACTGTCTGAAAGCCTCCGTGTGCGCTCGAATCTCTCTAATTTTACATTCGTGATCTCCTCGGGAGGTATAAGTAGGGGGAAGCAATATATTCGATACCTCATCCAGAAACGCACCCTCTCGAAACCTGCGAGCAAGCTACACCGCGATACTTTTGGGTCACTCTGCATTTTGTACTGCAAGCTATCAGGACATCACTCTTTTTGGGTGACTCAATGTTACATTTGTAACTAAACAGTAAATATAAGAAGCCATGCACCCGCAGGAATTTATAACCTCCTCATAAATCATCTAGAAGCTCTATTGGCCTATACAACAGGGGAAAAAAAACGAATTTTGGTTGTCATTGGTTTAAACAAGGACTTTCTTAAAAACTCTTCCAGTCAGCGTTTATTACAGTCAGTAACATCACCATTAAATGTAATTGTTAAATTAAACTTTCCAACTAGGATTGCTACATGCTCTAAAATAGCCATTCGGGTCATTCCACACCAAGTGGTCTAAAACTGAAAAAAGTTCCCACCATCATGGTCTCCAATTTTCGTCAAATTTTAACTGTAGCTTTAGTCAAGTGTTGAAGTAAGTTTCCCAAGATTTCAGGCCTCTAGCTGCAATAGCTGCTGATCTAGACCCCCTTGTCTGAAGTGTACTTAGTCCGTGTGCATGCAACATAAAAAAAATGTCATATTTGGAGTCTAATAAAATCGAAACTAATTCATAAGAATGGTTAGTAAGATGCGACCCTGTACAGTTTTTTTTGCTGATTCCAACGAAATTATGTATAACATTACTCATGCAAACCCCGGTCAAATAACTCGACTCAAAGTATACTTCAAAATTTGTCGTGACACAACGCGACAAATTTTGACCAATATTAAGACTGCAATGATTTCCTTGCAGTTGAAGATATGGACTTGAACTTTTGGCCAAGCTTCATGCTTGTGCTAGACATAATGCAGCCGGATTTGCAATGATCCAGGCCATATGGTCGCCCTGCAGTATCTCTTCAAATTAGGCAGTGTCAGCACAAACGGTAAAATTTACCAAAGTTTCAAGCCAATTACTAAAAAATAGTTGGCCTGAATCTGCTTGTGAATAGTATCACCTAAAAGAGAAACTCTTGCTCTACAAGACTGACATTTGTTTTTTTTGCAACGCGACCATTAAGTACTCATTAACTCACATCAAAGTTGTTATATTTTGTATGCGCGATGCACTAATTTTTCTTCATTTCTAGGAATTTGAATCTTAATAGTCGCTTAGAATTACTGATATAATTGGATATTTCATTCGTGTTTTATTCAGTGATTGGCCAGTGAGAGATGTCAGAAGTTAATGAAGAAGAAGAATCGTTGGCCCCCTGTTCAATTGGAAAAGATGCTGCTGCATCGAAGTGCCATGTTATCTTCTATGCTAAGAAGACTGGATTCAAAGCGTTTAGTGATTTCACAGAATGTGACCAGAAATTGCTTGTTTCGCGTTCAGAAGCCAAACTTGACGAAAATTCCATCATTTGCTTCCACCATGAAGCCCTCTTCCTACATGAATATCAAGCGATGCAAAAGAAATGTTGCAATCCATTCAAGAAGAGGAATCACAATGTAAAAGCTGGACTTAGACTGCTTGATAATGAAACAGCTGCCAAACTTTGCCTGTTAAAGAAAAAAGAAGTGATTGATATAAAACCTGGTCAGAAGCTTTGCCCTCGCTGCATGTCGGCACTGAACCAAAAGCTAGAAGATTCATCATCACTATCAACCCAATCTGAACAAGATTTCACAACGGATGAAACTGAACCAGCCATCAACAAAAGTTTATCATTTATTGGTGCTTCACCATTGAAAAGAAGACAACTAAGTAAAAGAGATAAGCAAAGCTATGCAAAAAGAAAGATCTTGGATGCACAAAGTTTAATTGGGAATCAAATTGCTGCTGCTGTAGGAATCAATTACGATGAACAGCCAAGTTCAAGTAAAAGTCGCCCATGCAATAATTGTGCAGATCTTGATAATCTTATAGAAGAGTTGAAAGAAAAATGTAAAGTGTCAAATCGTAGGACAAAAGTTCAAATATTGACCTTGGTTCCAAGAAGCTGGACAATTAAAGATACGACAACAGCATTTAATGTATCAGAAAGAATGGTAAAGCAAGCGAGAAAACTGAAGAATGAGCAAGGTGTTCTAGCTTTTCCAGCAAATCGGCAAGGAAGGAAGCTTTCAGATGAAGTTGTCCAGAAAGTACATGACTTTTTTCAAGATGACGAATTCAGCAGACTTTGTCCAGGGAAGAAAGACTGTGTGCCTGTGAGAATTTCAGGAACAAAGGTGTACAAGCAAAAGCGGTTGTTGCTTTGCAATTTGAAGGAAATGTACGTGTCTTATCAGAAGCAAAATGGACCAGAAATTGGCTTCTCAAAGTTTTGCGAGCTTAGACCAAAATGGTGTGTTACAGTTGGCTCTGCTGGAATGCACTCAGTTTGTGTCTGTACAATACACCAAAATGTCAAGCTTATGCTCACTGGTGCATCAATCAATGAAGACTACAAGGAAATTCTTAGCAAAGCTGTTTGCAGCTTGGAAAACAAGGATTGTATGCTTCATCGTTGTGAAAACTGCCCTGGTCCAGAAGGTGTAGAAGCAGTTATTGCAACATATTTTGAAGATAATGACCCTGAAGAACTGATTGAGTACAAACAATGGATTCATACCGACAGGGATACTTTAGAAACAAAGCAGCTTTCAACAGAAGAGTATGTTGAAGATATTGCAGCAAAAATTTGGAACCTGTCTTGTCATCACTACATTGCCAAGCATCAAAGCCAGCACCTGAAAGCTCTCAAAACTGATTTGAAAGAAGGCGAATTCATAATACTAATGGATTTTGCTGAAAACTATTCATTTATTGTTCAAGATGCAGTGCAAGGCTTTCACTGGGAAAACAGTCAAGCAACAGTTCATCCATTTGTAGTCTACTACTGTGAAAACGAAGAGGTGCAATGTGTGAATCTTTGTGTTATTAGTGACTGCCTTCGACACGATACGATTACTGTCCATGTTTACATTGGAAAAGTAATCAATTACCTGAAGATGCAATTTTCCAAAATAAGCCACATCCACTACTTCAGTGATGGTTCAGCTGCACAATATAAGAATTTCAAGAATTTTCTCAACTTATGCTATCACAAAGAAGATTTTGAAATAACAGCAGAATGGAATTTCTTTGGAACAAGCCATGGAAAGTCGCCTTGTGATGGCATTGGAGGCACAACAAAACGGTTGGCAGCAAGAGCAAGTTTGCAACGTCCATATGAAAACCAGATTCTAACACCCAAAGATCTTTTCAACTTCTGCAATGATAATATCAATGGAATCAAATTCTTTTTCATCAGCAAAGAGGAAGTTGAAGAAGAAAAAGCTTCTCAAGAAGAAAGATTCCTGCAAGGGCACACTCTAGCTGGCACAAGAGAAAACCACCATTTTTTGCCCATTGATATGACGACAATTAAGGTCAGTAGAGTTTCTAATGATGCGACATCTTTTTTGGCCAAAATTAGTGCTGCTGAAGTAGTAGTTCAAGTCATGGATCTTCAGCCTGGGCAGTATGTTGCTTGCATTTATGAAAAGAAATGGTGGATTGGAAACATCGTTGAAATCTCAGTCGAACAGAAAGATGCTTTCATAAGCTTTATGCATCCTCATGGTCCTGCAAGTTCATTTTATTGGCCCTTAAGACGTGATACTTGCTGGATTCCAGAACAACTTATCATTGGTGTTATTCCAGCTCCATCAGTGACATCATCTGGTCGGCAATACAGTTTTCCTGAAAGCATTCTCTTGCAAATCAACGATGCTTCCAGAATGATGAAGTAACTGAGGAAGACAGGCTTGGGAACCTGCATAAAGAAACCCACAATCAGGCTTGGGATCCTGTGGTAAAGACACCCTGTAATCAGGCTTGGGAACCTGCAGTAAAGATACCCACCCGTGGCTGTTACTGCATGGCTATCGGGCGTGGCCCCTATGGCGATGGGGATGCTGGTTTTATTGTGATAACCAGTAATGGCTCAGCCATCATGGACCAACGCAGGGCACTGCGCACACAAAATATAAGATACTTTGACCTGAGTAAATAAGCACTTAATGGAAGCGTTGCAAAAGAAAAATATATCCATCTTGTAGAGCAAGAGTTTCTCTTTCAGATGATACTATTCACAATTAAATCCAGGCTGACTATTTTGTAGTAATGGGCTTTGAACTTTGGTAAATAAAGCCATTTGCGCTGACACTGCCAAATTTGAAGAGATTTTGCAAGGCGACTATAAAGCCTGGGTAGTTGGAAATCCAGCTGTATTATGTCCAGCACAAAGATAAGACTTGGTAAAAAGTTCAAGTCCATATCTTTATCTGCAAGGAAATTATTGCAGTCTGAATATTGGTCAAAATTTGTCGCATTAAGTCACGACAGAATTAGGGGTACACTTTGAGTCGACTTGTTTGACCGGATTTTGCATCAGTAATCTTATAATTAATTTCGTTTGAATCAGCACAAAAAACTGTACAGGGTCTCATCTTACTAACCATTCTTATGAATTGGTTTCAATTTTATGAGACCCCAAAAATGGCATTTTGTCTGATGTCGCGCGCATGCGAACTTACTACCCTTCAGACAAGGGGGTGTAGATCAGCAAGTATTGCAGCTAGAGGCTTGAAATCTTGAGAAACTTAATTTAGCACTTGACTAGTGCTACAGATAAAATTTGAAGAAAATTGGAGACATGATGGTGGGAAGGTTTAGACCACTTGGCATGGAATGACCCATTCATAACGTGTTTAGAGGCAAACAAAAGTAACACCACCACATCACAAAACCAATAATCAATAACCTATGCAGCTTCTTGTTAGAAGTGTATATACTGAGCAGGTAAAATGCCTACTAAATCTGAGTATGTGATGAATCTACCAAAAATTGAGTATTTTAGGAAGTACTTGTTATGTGAGTAATCTATAAGTGCAGGACCTATACCAAATAAGCCTGCAAGAATTTTCATCTGCTTCTATTACTGCCTGGATCCTTCTATGAGCCATTTTTTATTCTTTCAGGAAATCAAAGTCAGTTAAGAAGAAGAGGGTAAGTTTGCCAATTTATTTCAACAACTATTCCCATGGTCGGTACACATTAATTTTGCTTCAAATTAAATTTTGTGCACCTGAACGATTCTGATATGTAAGTTAAAATTTTTTTTCACTGGAGTGCTAGTTAGTAGTAACTTCATGTGACCCATCACAGTCTTGCACACACATACACACACTCAAATGTACTTGTGTTCTTATCTACCCAAACCCTGACAGAATCCTTCTCTTCCTGTTCATGAGGCACACGACATTAGGATTATTGTGTTCATTCATTCCCATAACATTTTCTGTAAATCACATCATGGAAGAAAGCCTTCGGTGAGGTGGAATGAGTCAATTATACATTACTAGGTAGAAACAGCAACCCCTGGCTACTACAACAACAACAAATTATGACTAATGCTAATCTACTCACATATAATTATAGTAATTACTTCTAAAATACTTTACGTATAAGTATGTACATTACGAAAAAACCAACTATTTCAAAACAGCCACTGTTCATTTTCTTATACTGCCCAGCTACTCTTTTTTTCTAGAATATAACGTATCACAAAAATACAGTATAACAATCATTTATAGCCTATTTCAGGTATCACCCCACCATTCATTACATATTATCTAGGAAACTACAGATAAAACAGATGAGCTGTCCAGATTGTAATTTGAATATTTAAAGTGGAACTCACCTGAGATACAAGTCCAGTATCATAATGAAAGAAAACTCTGTAGGTCTCTCTAGCTACCAAATTTTATGTTTCATCTTAGACTTTACCACTTCTTGCATTGAACTGACTCATTTCAGAGTATTTAATGCACACTTGCAGTTCTTCAATGTTACAAGACACCCAAACCTAGGTGCATTTCACAATTGCCAGATCCACAAACAACGCCCTCCCCTTTCTTTTTGCAGAAAAAAAACATCCAATGACAACTGTCTCTCCTAATATGACATTACCACAACAGCTAGCTTTAATTTTTCTCATTTGGCTGGCATTTGGCACCCTTAATTATCACTAATCTGGGCAAACTTAACATAACAAAAGTTTGGCAGACACCCCAGAGGTTGCTTGTTGAACTCTTGCTTTGAGAAGCATGTTGAAGTTTAGAAATTTCCAAAAGCATACTACATGAAAGTACATAAAAATAAAATATCAAGAGGGCTATAGGAGTGGTTAAAACTTGCTTAAAGGACATACAACCTTATGTTTACTATTAGTCTTACATGTGTATGCTTCATTTGTTCTATTTCAGTACTAACCTTTTCTTTGGAAACAATGTCTTCTACTTTCTCCAAGTATTCTTTTTCTTGCTGTTCATGTTTTATGATAGCATCAAGAATTGCTTCTTTCTCAGCCAGCTCCTGTTTTGCTAGTCGAACTGCCCGCAGTTTTGCTACTTCTACATTCCAGGCATCATTTTCCTTCATACATAAAACATGCTGCTCTCTCTCTCTTCTTAGCTCCTCCTGAGCTTGCTCACTAGCCGATGCTGATTTTTCTAGTTCTTGTTTCAGGAAAGCTCTATATTGAGGAACAAAACTTACTATGCAGTTCAGTGTTGTTTATTAATGTGAAACATTTTACAACATAAGATAAAAGGTTGCCGGTTTTATGATAATAGATCGAAGAGGCACATTTTAACACAGAACTTGATACACAATCAGTAGCCAGCAAAAGTGTAATTGTACTTCTGCACTGTTAACATCTATTCTCACTGTTTCTCTAATAACTGTCAACAAATTAGGGAGATGTGACAAACACACAAAAAGAAAGCAGCTAGTATGATTCAAAACATAAGCTGACAATAGTAGTAAAGGTAATATTTCTATAAGAATTATTCATTCAAATCAAATTTACAAACAGTATCTGTAGATGTGGGTCAAGACCCATGGTGCAGTTAGTGTGATGTACGTATTTATAAGAAACTTTATGCACGCTGCCTGACAAAAAAGTAAAGCATCCAGAAAAATGGTTGGATGTCAATGTAACTTAGTAGAAGTACACACCGTAAGCCACGGGCATGTAAATGATTTGAGTTGCAATTCATTGTGACTGCTACCAGGGTGTATTAGTGTTGTTCACGTCTAGTGGTGTCACTAGGCCTGCTAGCATACATAAAGGGTGTGAACATTGTGCTACCAGGGTGTATTAGTGTTTTTCACGTCTAGTGGTGTCACTAGGCCTGCTAGCATACATAAAGGATGTGAACATTGTCAGATATTGAATGATCACTGAACAACACAGCAATGCTACATACTCGTATGAGATAGCGTTATTAGCACATGGCGGAATTTAACAGGGGCCTCACTGTGGGTCTGCAATTGGTCAGCTGGTCAAATCAGACAATATACAGATTTGGGGGGCACTCAGATACGACAGTGGCCCAATGCTTGCCTGCATGGGAATGTGGAGGCTGGCATACTCATCGTCAAAGCTCCAGATGACCATGTTTGACCACCTTAGTGGAGAATCACTGTATTGTGCACCATATACATTATAAACCTTCACATCTGTGCCTGCCGTCCTACAACAAGCAATGGACAATATTCTGTATCACTCTGCAGCATAGATTGGAAACTAGCAGCAGCCACACAAGGAAATTTCCGTCACATGAGCAAGTTGCCATTAACACTAGAACACAAATGGCTGCGTTTGGAGTGGTAACATGACTGGGAAACATGATCTGCTCATGAATGGCATTTCACTGTGTTCAGTGATGAATCATGGTTCTGCACCACCCCAGATGACCACCATTGGCGATTACTGGCCTGGGGAGAGGTCCCATTCGTTCAATGTTTTGGAGAGGTAAAGCTATCTTACTGTTGACATCAGGGTGTGGGGAGCCATCAGGTACCACTTCAGGTCATGGTTTATAGTGAAGTGGAAACACTGACGGCAGAACAGTACATCACGGACATCCTGTGACCTCATATGTTACCTCTCATGTGAAAGTATCGCGGTGACAATTTTCAACAGGGCAATGCTCATCCACACACGGAATGTGTGTCTGTAAACTGCCTGTGTGACGTTGAGATACTTCTGTGGCCGGCAAGAGCCCAATATCTGTCCCCAGTAAAATGTGTGCAACCAGCTTAGACATCAACTTCATCTCAGTGTCAGTACACAGGATATCAAGAACCAGTTACAACAGTTGTGAGTCATCTTGCCTCAGAAGACGATGTAAGTTTTACAACACCCACCTGAACCAAATCCAGGCATGGGTTCAGGGCAACGGAGCTAGAATGTCATACTAATAAGTGAGCTCATACTGCCAACACCTTTGTAAATTTGACCCAATTTTTGTAATCGTTGCAATAACATCACATACCCTCTAAAGCTATAAAGCTTCAGTTTCTTCTATCCTCCCCTTCTGGGTGCTGCTTTTTTTCCAGGTAGCGTACATATAATTTACATACACTCACATGACATTTGTATAACTGACAATATAACAACACAATGTTACTGATTACATAGTAGCTTTCCCTTATTTTCTTCTAGCTTGTGTGAAAATAGGAGAGGTTACAGAAAGACTAAAATTTTCATGTAATAATGTCACACAATCTGCTGTAACACCATTGTCCTTGTCTATATTTAATGAAATATGTTTTCAGTTTATCAAAAAATAAGTTACTCTTGCAAAATCTCTACATACTATTTCTTTTATACTAAATCAGCATAGTCAGCTATTCTAAAAATTGCAACACCGAACTCAGATGAAGAGGAGATGCAACTGTAGGACAAGTAGCAACATCTTGTATGACCAGAAAGGTTAAGTGTTATGCCAGGCAGAGTCAATGAAGAACCGCTACACGAAATGGAAACATGTGAGAAAGTTTCAGCATATTTTGTTAGTGCAAAAATGCATAATTTTGTATCAAAGTTCAAATTATGCAGAATATCAGTCTCCAGGAATTGGCTTTGTCACACTGACATTTCAGGTGATAAAGGGCCTGCTGCTATGTCTGTGTGGTTGTAGAATCAGTGGATAGAACAGGGTCATACGTGGCGACAACATAGTACTGGACCACACAAGGTGACATCGTCATAGGATTAACATATTCTTACTGACATCGCTGTTAACAAATCATAGAGCTTCATTCAGTACGGCTCGCTGCTGTGGTTGTGCAGCTGTTTTCATAAACCATTTAATGCCATCTGCTGTTGTCTGACTTGGTAGCATGCATAAATGTACTAAGTGGCAAAATACAGTGTCTACAGACAAGCTCTGCTTCCACCTATCACAAAGCTGATGGCCAATATATCTGTTGAATATTAACATGGTAACCAAAAACTGCTGGCCAAGATAGCTGAGTGTCAGACTGCATAAACTTCAAGTGTGTTGATTTGGATTGTCACTGTGAACAACATGCAGTTTCAACTACCCAGTATTAAAGATACGATGAACAGCAGTTTTAGAGCACAAGACACTGTGTCTTCATCAGACAACTCCATTCACATCATACCTCTTGAGGACCTGTGATAAGGAATATGCATGCCTTCTCTGAGTAACAGTGGGCACTATTGTTTACCTGAATTGCATGTTACCAGTGGTACAAATCTTGGGTCTAGTTGAGTGACATCTTGTCATGGCCCTACAGAAAAAACAGTTGATGCTTTCTTGGAATAAAAATCTTGTGGAGGTGTATTGCCAAAGAACATTTTCAGACATTCTGCAGCTTGTGGGGGTTTCACAGCTTACTACAATCTCATCATGTTCAAAAACTCAATATACTCCTGTAATTCCAATAATTTCCAAACTGTAACTCTTCATACCAATGAATCAATCTGACTCTCTACAGTGATCATGTAAACTGTATTTTCTCGACTGTCTGGCCATACATATCCCTTTCTTTAATCCAGCAATGTTGCCATTGGGGAGCTGCACATTAACTTTGAATGTGTGCTACAACCAGCAAAGTCACATTAAGCAACCAAGTCTTGTCTACTTGCCTATAAGTAAACTTTCAAGTTCTCATATCCAAATAGCCCACAACATTAAGTTCAAGGCGCAGGTGCTGTAAACAAAGGCAGCATTTGTAATTTGCTTGTGACAGCTACAAGAAAATAAATTATGCTGACTCAAACAGTATAGTATCCCACAAGGCTTCTGCTATCTTCATATAACAGTATGGAAGTAACTGAAGCGTTCAATACTAATTTGCCATCTCACAACCAAACTGTCACCTTACAACATGACCAAGACCTCAGCCTGCAATACAGATCAATATGTCACCACAATCTATATTTCAGATACTAATACATACATAGAAAACTTTTGATGTTCTGTTCCCTAACTTGCGTATGTATGCATGACATAACATGCCACATAATTATGACATAACAGGACGAAGCTGACACTAGTGCAGTAGACCCACATTATGTAGGCCTACACCAAATTCTACATGTAACATGGTACTGGTGATAGAAAGGTTAAAAAAAACATGCACAAAACACTAAATGGTGGGTGTTCTACAACCAGAAGCCTAAAAACCTGATGTGAACTGAAATTATCATTAGGAGGTGGTAAGCAATAGAAGAGCATGGGGCAGGTCATTTCAAACTGTAGATCAGGTGAGCATTCTGGAAAAAAAAATAGAACAAAACGTTTGAAATGACGAACATTGGCTTGTGAAATCTACATTAGCCAGCAAAGATCTCTAACCTAGCTGCCAGTGTCTCTGATGCTGTCAGTGATATGAATAACAGTGTGACGCAAAAGCAAATTAAAAAGAGTCATCCCAGCAGCATGCAATGAACAGGAACTATATTACAGATTCTATGCTGTTGTGCCCAATAATAAAAGGAAAAATAAATAAAATAAGAATCAATACCAGCTAGTCCATTTAAACGTTAAGCAACAAGTAAAATATCAAAACACAAAACATATGTGACTTGCCTAGAAAAGCAGCAACAAAACACACGACCTTATATCACATACGAATTCACAAAGGTTGAGTTAGCTATTTAAATCCAATTAAGAATAAACAAGGGAACACAATATAAATAGGCCTATGAGGCAAACCAATTTTGACCTATCATAACAGTTTGGCGAAACAATATCAAAATATAAGCAGACAATGGAATGATAAGATTCTAAACTTCTGGAAACTACAGAAAATGATGTAGTGACACGTTGCTCAATATACTGACTGTAAAAACAGTGAAGCAACTTTTAATAAGGATTAAAACTGTTGCTGTAAATATACATGTCATGCACAAAAATAAATTACCGAATACTTTTAATGTAAGTCTTGTAATTGTTATGCAGTCGCAAAAGTTCTGAATTTTCTTCTTCTGGAAGCCGTTTTCTTTCTGGTACTCGAAACATTTTGCTTTTTGCCATAGGTAAATGTCTTGGTTTCCTCCGTGCCATACGTATACTCTCATACTGAACTGATAAATTCCGAGGTGCTGCAGATCTACACACATTAACTATTGCATTCATTGTATTTCACGGCACCAACAATACTTTAATCGTCCCAGAATAATAATGGGTAGTTAGGTTATGTAGGTCCAGACGACGCCTCTCTCTCGTGCGCAGTCGCAGACGCACAGAAATATATGCGCAATTGCGCATGCTATGCACTAGTAGTGGATAGGACGCACGCATGTAACTACCAACGTCATGTCACGTCAACTTCAGGGTGCATTGACGCTGGACGTCACGTTACGTAAATTCGGTTTTCCTAGTACCAGTGAAAGTGAGATTATGAGTGACAATCCGTGATACACATGACGGAGTATAGTGTTAGGAATGAGGAAGTATCAACGATGAAGGCCAGTTCACACGAGCCGTCGCGTCACGTCAAGATACGGAACGTCAAAACATTTCACAATGCATTCACACTGGCCGCCATATCACGGCACCGTCAACGGTTCTTACGCCTAGTTCCCTGGCTTGCACCATTCGTTGCGTGAAGTGAGTTACACGCAAATGGTTGCGTATATGTTCCATAGACACGCCACCATAAGTGTACACTTCAGTTTCGTGGTTTGTGAGTGCCGCATATTTTTGTTTAAAATGAAAGTTTTCACAGCTGTACGAGCTGTGACGAAGCTGACACTTCTTTGTGTGAGAACACTCCACAAGAAAAGAATTAAAAAACTTAAGAAACATGTTTGGTTTGTGAGTGGACCAAGAAAAGACGTCAGCTCGGTTGCTCAGCGACCTTGCTGAAAGAAATTGTAGTGGAAGATCCAAGAAGTTATTTTAATCACCTCTGAATGTTACCAGACCAGTTCACATATCTTTTAAATACAGTGAACAACGCAATAAGGATAAAAGATGCTGTAATGCGTATCCTGGCAAGTGGCGATTCATAGTCTTCACAACAGTATCTGTCTTTTGTCCCCAAATCCACAACTGCCAAATTTGTTCCAATTGTTTGTGATGCCATTTACATGGTACTTGCAGAATACGTGAAGGTAAAGCATATCACTACGTAGTTATTTTTGTAATATTATTATTAAAGATGAAAAAATACACTTGCAGGAAGATCACACCATTACAGTTCCACGTAATTCATTGTAGCATCATAGTGTAAAGTAATGGTTTCTGACTGTGACAGCTCTTCTCCCTCACCTAGCATTTCCTAGGCTGCAACTAATAGTTCTGAGTAGTCCTGTTCTTTCTTTTGCCTTTCGTCCAAGAAATGCTTCCGCTCATGGCTAATTAGGGACTGGATTTCCTCCATCAATTCTATGTTACATTCTTGTGGAAATTTTCGCATTTGCTTCATAATGCTCTTGCAAAAAGTGGATATTCCATCCTCCTCCTCAGGGAGATTTGTAATTGACCTTAGCGCATCCACAGCAGTTTTGAGATACTGTAAAGGGTCTTCAATGCTACTTTTTTTCTACTGTGTTTTGATGCTGACTGCAAACTGATGCTGCAAGTTTGGATGCTCACGCTGTCATTGATTTTGTTTATGTTTCATATGGGTGGAGACTGTGGTTCACTTATTAGCATGTCCTCCAATGCCTGCTAATTTGCCAATTTTCATCTTCTTCATTTTCTTATTATCACCTTGGAAGGGAGAGAATGAGATTGTTATAACTTGACTTGTAGTATACATGAACATAATTTGGTATCATTCTAATGAACAGTAATATTTCGCACAATAATCTTGATTACTTTTTTGCAGGTACCCAGACTGAAGATGTATGGAGGGACACAATGAAGGACTCTGAAGTTCGATAGAATTTCGGGTGCTTTGGTGCAATAGATGGGGAAAATATAGTGATTAGATGTCCACCAAAAAGTGTCTCTTGAGTTCCACAATTATAAGGGAACCTTCAGTATTGTTCTCTTTGCTGTTTGCAGACGGTAATTACTGTTTCACTTATGTTAATATATGTGAAGCAGGAAGGGCGTCTGATGGTGGCATTTTCGCAAGCTGTACACTAAAATGGGCAATATAATCCAGAACTCTCGGCCTGCTAGAAGATGCAGCTTTAGTTGGTGATGATGCTTTCCCACTAACACCATATTTAATTAAACCTTTTTGCAAAATATGACCCACTGAGTGTAAAAAATTCAACGACAGATTTTCGACAGCTCGCCATGTTGTAAAAATGCGTTCGGAATTCTGGTGTCAAAATTCCGTGTATCTGAAAAGCCAATAACACTTCGCTCACAAATAGTGGACAAAATTGTCAGGGCTACATGTGCTATCCATAGCTGGTAGAGAAAAACAGCTCCACAACAATACTTACAGCCCCAACTGATAGACCAAGAGAATGTGGATAGTGGAGTTTACCAGCCAGGGATATGGAGAAGCCTAAATGCTGAGGGGCTGATAGACGCAAAGCTACAAGTCTGCAGCAGTAAATATTCGGAACAGGCAGCATTAAGAAGCGAATGATTTGCAAACTACTTTGCTACGGTTATAGCTGTACCATAGCAAAATTAAAGAGTTTAAAAATATGTACCAGTACTAAAAATTGTGAATGTTAAGCACTGATGTGACTTTTTAAATAAATGAATGTCGAGTAAAGAATTCAACTTACCAAATTTGTGTATCCTTCTCTCCTGTACACAGTTCCCTTAAAAACAAATCAGCCAACTCGAACCGCGGGATTTTCGTCTTGTAGATGTTCTACTTGCCTGCATCTTTCGTAGTTCATTTGCACATGTACTCCTAGTTGAATGTATTTTACTCTGTACCTCAGACATCGACAGTCCTTCAATGTTCAGACTGGGTGGGCTGGCCTCAAGTTAGGCAACACTTTGCTGCTTGTTTTTCTAGTCGGCATCACTAAAATACCACAAACACTCATGCATAGCATAGTTGTCCAAAAAGCGAAGAATTTCTTCTGCTCCCCATTTTATATTTCCATTTTTTTGCGCTATAGTGACATACCTAGCCTCAAAACTTGTGCTACTAGTGTCGCCAAAGTTGGAGCGAGCTGAAATACTTAGTTTCACCAACGAGTTGCACAAACACATGTTCAGATAGTAGAGTTGCATGCAACCTAGTGTCATCGTGCAAACTAGGCCTTAAGCCATTGCCCATGGACTGTGCTTTCGAACATCAATGTTGAGCATACCGAATTCAACATGCTGGTGAATGTTCAGTAACAATGTAGCGTATGCATATGATGGTGTGCCTTAAAGGCCAACTCATATTGGCTGTCACGTCACATCCCATCCCATTCTGCAATGCATTTCAAATGGTGGCATCCGCATTGTCCATCATGTCATGTCACGCCACAGCACATAGGAAGAAAGTTTTGATGGCTGTCATCATCCATCCATTGTTGATCATGTGACCCCCAAGCTCATCACCTCCTGATACACACCATGTGCAGATCGCCATATTTCGTTTCGTCATTGTTTTTGTTAAAAGAAAAGAAAAAATTCCTTGGCGTCTATATTTATGCACTGCTCCATGATTCTGCTGTCAATATCATTATTCTTGGCTTGTGTGTAACTTCTGTGTTTTTTCTTACAGTAAATGTGTTTTTTTCGTATCCAGGGTGTAATTACAAAGCTAATAAAATGTTTTCTTGCCTTTAAATAATATTTTTCATCAGGTTATGGGCCCAGTACGCGTGTAAAGGCAAACAACACAGTTTAATTAAAACAATATTTGAAATGAACGTATGCCTGTAAAGAAACATGACTGCTAGCGGCGATTATAAGGTCAGCATTGATAAGCTTGAAGGACCTGAGGACTGGGCCAAATGGAAATGGCATGTTTCTATGGTGCTACGTTCATATGGACTAGAAGATATTATTAACGGTACACGTGAACGTGTAGAGTTGCCGCAAGATGCGACAAGTGAACAAAAAGAAGCGTATGTGGAATGGCTCAAAGACGCAAAGGCAGCAAGTCTTATAGCAAGTGCGCTAAGTAAACCTGTTCCAGAACTCGTCTTAACGTGCAAGAATGCTAAAGAAATCTGGGACAAATTACGCGCCCGATTTGAACGTAGCAGTACTCAGCGTTTGAATATGTTGATTGAAACATTTTTCCGTGTTAAACGTGATGAATCGGAAGATATTAGTGCACATGTGGCCAAACTGCAAAAGTTATTTGTGGACCTGAACGATGAATTATCAAAACATGAAGAAAATACGCTATCTGAAAGAATCTTAAATGGTCGAATTTTGTCTACACTGGGAAAAGACTACGACAATTTTAAGGATCTCTGGGATACGATACCGACAGAAAAGCAAAGCTTGAATTTATTGATTGAAAAACTCTGTACTATTGAACTGCGTGAACAAGACGTTAATGGAAGTGCAGCTTTTGTCGTTTCTAAAACAAGAAAATGGCAAACAACTAACCAGAAAATAAAGATGACGAAGTCACAATTAAAACAGAAGTTTCCGTGTAATAAATGCAAACAATTAGGTCACTGGGCAGCAGAGTGTCCACAGAACACTCGTGACAGCAATAAAAGAAAAGAGAAGAAGCGAGATAGTGAACACGCTGCATTTACTTCATACGCTATGGGTGTGTGTACCAGTAATCACAGTGACCCAAATAAATGGTATTGCGACAGTGGCGCTACAAATCATATCACTCCCAACAAACAGTATTTTGTTTCGTATAGTGAATTTGATGTTCCTCAAGTAATTTCATTGGGAAAACAAAATGTGAAAATGTGTGCGTACGGTCAAGGAACAGCTTACATCCAAATCCGACGAAACAATAAATGGTACAATGCTAGAATGGACAATGTTTTATACGTCCCTGATGCAAGTGCTAATCTGTTCTCTGTGAGAGCCATTGCCTGCAGAGGCTACAGTACTAATTTTAGTTATAATAATGTCTGTGTTCGAAAACAAGTCAGTGGCAATATTGTTATGACAGGTTATGTGAAAAATGGACTTTGTGTGTTGAACATGCGTGTTGTTAGAAATGCAAAATTGAATCATATGAGCTTGATGACTTCATCCGAAACATTGCAAGTGTACCATGAAAGGTTTGGTCATCAGAATAAACAACATGTGAAGAATATTTTAAAAGGAATGAACATTAATGTGGAAGATGCCAAGAGTGAATTTTGTGACGCCTGTGCGGTTGGAAAGATGCATAGGCTGCCACTCAAAACACGAACAATACGCGCTACCAGTACTGGTGAATTAATCCACGCGGATGTAAATGGACCAATGAGCACGAAATCTTTTGGAGCAAGCATTATTATGTATGTTTCAAAGACGATTTTAGTAAATTTCGTCGAATTTTCTTTTTAAGACACAAAAGTGAAGTGTGTACTGTGCTTAAGCAGTTTTTAAATGAAGCACGAACTAATGGACATGTTGTCAAACAATTTAGATATGATGGTGGCAAAGAATTTAACAATAAGAATGTCAGTGAACTGCTTGCAGACAGGGGAATAGAGCTACTGATTCATCCTCCTTACACTCCTGAACAAAATGGTGTGGCTGAACGGGAAAATAGGACCATTGTTGAAGCTGCCTGGTCAATGATAAATCCGAGTAAATTACCTAAAGGGTTGTGGGCAGAGGCATGTAACACAGCAGTCTACCTAATAAATCGTACTGGAAAATCTTCAGTTGAAAATAAAACCCCTTATGAACTACGGTTTAATCGACCAGTAGGACGACTTGATCATCTCAGAATTTTTGGTACAGGCTGCTATGTTCACATTAACAAACAATTCCGTTCCAGGTTTGATGATAAGGCAGTGTTTGGACGACTTGTTGGATATGTTAATGACAAAGATGGGTTCAGAGTTTGGATTCCATCTAAAAGAAAAGTGGTGTTGAGTCACGATGTAAAATTTAAGCCAGAAATTGTTTGTGATTTACATAGTGATCATGTTGAATTTGAAGTCCCTTGGGAAGAATTTAATGATCCGAATTCATCTAAAGATGACCAATGTAAATCTCCTAGGCTGTACACTTCTGGAGGAAGCCAAACTCAAGAAAAAATTGGCGCTCTCGATTCTAGAGAAAGTCAAAAGTCGAGTGAATCTGAAGAAAATAAAGAATTAACAGAATTTCTAAAAGCAGAAGCTGCTGAATCTTCTAATGAAGAGAAACAGAAGAATAAAAGACAACGGAGAAAACCAACCTGGATGGAAAGTGGTGAATTTTGTATGGCAACAAAAGTTGATGCACTTGGATACAAAGATCCAAACTGTTTTTCAGAAATATTACAGTCAAACGAGAAGGAAGAATGGATGCAAGCTATTAGTGAAGAACTTCAATCACTTAAGGAAAACAATACCTGGGTGCTGGTTGACCGTCCGAAGAATGCCAAAGTATTGCGAAACCGCTGGGTTCTACGGCGAAAGGTCGCAGTCAATGGAGGTACTCGCTTTAAAGCCAGATTGGTTGCAAAAGTCTGTATTCAGAAAGCAGGAATTGATTACGACGACGCCTTTAGCCCTGTGGCACGTTATGACACCATACGAACTCTGTTGGCTGTAGCTGCTTCAAAGAAAATGCTGCTAGAACAATTCGATGTAAAGACAGCTTTTTTGAATGGAATACTTGAAGATGAAGTATATTTGGAACAACCAGAAGGTTTCGAAGATGGTACAAGCCGAGTATGTTTCTTAAAAAAAGGTCTTTATGGGTTGAAGCAAGCGCCACGTTGCTGGAACAAACGTTTTGTTGAGTTCATGAAGAAAGCTGGTTTTTCAAACAGTGATGCAGACCCATGCCTATTTTATCGTAGACAAAATGGAAATAGCCTTTATGTGGCAATCTACGTTGATGATGGCCTGATTGTTGGCAGTAACAAGAAAGAAATTGCTGTTTTTATGGATGTTTTACAACATGAATTCGAAATAACAACTGGCAGTCATGACAATTTTCTTGGCATAAAAATAAAGCAATATGAAGATGGAGCAATAATGATAAGTCAAGAGAAATACACAGAAGAAATTCTGCAAAGATTTCGAATGTGCAGAATGCAATACAATCTCAACTCCTATTGGACGTGAGGACAATAATCAAAACGAAGAAGTTTCGTCATCTGTCTCATGTACCTTTCAACAGTAACTCGTCCAGACATTACTTTTGCAGTCAATAAAGCTGCTCGAGCTATGGAGAAACCAACCACTGAAGACTGGAATAGAGTAAAGCGCATTTTCCGGTATTTGAAAGGGACCTTAAATTTTGGAATTGTATATAATAAAAAAGAAGAGTTAAAGATTTACGCTGATGCAGATTTCGCAGGTGATAACCGGACAAGGCGCTCAACAACTGGAATTCTTGCAAAGTACTCAGGTGGTGCAGTGTCATGGACAAGTCAGTTGCAGAAAGTAGTGGCCACATCCACAACCGAGGCGGAAATAATTGCAGCTAGTGAAGGAGCAAAAGAGTTGATTTGGTTACGTCGTCTGCTATCAGAATTAGTGGAAATTTCGGGGCAGCCTCCAGTTCTTTACATTGACAATGCTAGTGCATTGAAGTTGGCAAAAAATCCAGGATATCATCGACGTTCTAAACATATAGAGGTCCGACATTTCTATGTTCGTGAAAGATATCTGAACGGTGAGATTTTCTTGGAACACATTGATGGACACAACCAGTTGGCAGATATTTTGACGAAACCTCTTGAACGAGTTCGATTTAATTTTCTATGTTCAGAAATTGGCATGCAAGAGACAAAGCAATAATTTCATGATTTTTTCTTTTGGAGGAAGTGTTAAAAGAAAAGAAAAAATTCCTTGACGTCTATATTTATGTGCTGCTCCATGACTCTGCTGACAATATCCTTATTCTTGGCTTGTGTGTAACTTCTGTGTTTTTTCTTACAGTAAATGTGTTTTTTTCGTATCCAGGGTGTAATTACAAAGCTAATAAAATGTTTTCTTGCCTTTAAATAATATTTTTCATCAGTTTTAATCAATTGTTTGTTTCTCATTATTTGTGTAAATTGTTTTGATGCGTTATTTCCTTTGTTAAAATGTATAATTAATTTCGAAAGATCAATTGAAGCAATGCGCTAGCAGTCTGAATTGTACGACATGGGCATACTGAATTATTTGCCCTCTACTAAATGTATAAAGTGGATTTTTATACATACCAGTGCCATATTTTATAATGGAATGGATTGCAATATTGGTGCAATTTGAAGTGAAAAAAGTGATGTGAGTAGAACAGATGGATTAGTAGGTGGGATTTATCTTAATGTTGTAGTTTTTCATAAAGAAATGGACTGAAGCCTTCAGACACTGAAATATGTGTTCCTAGCAGGCTTATTTATTGTTAAGTGACTCTCTGGATTGTGTGCTAAACAGTTTTGCAAGCATCAGTCGTCAATATTTATGTGGTTTCACTAGCCAAGTCCACTAGAAGTAAGGCACTTAACTATTAAAAGCCAAATACAATATTTAAAGAAAATCTATAAATCTTGAAGGGAAAGGAACTGAGGTAGATGTGACTATTGCACTAAAATTTGCACTGGCCTAGCAACTTAAACTTAAACAGACCCGTTTTTCATGGGATATGATGGAACCTCGCAATAATGTGCTTCTTCTAGTAATCCTGGGTCCAATTTGACATAACAAATGAAAAAAACTGATGCTTGGACTTTATAAAATATGAACAGCAGATTTCTCTTCCTTGAGCTCCTTATATAGTCTTTGAAATTCCCCTTCTATAGGGCATAATGGCATTTTTAGGACCCACGCGCCTTTTCGTGTTGTTTTGCACTTCTGCCTTCCTTCTCTGATATGCAAGCTATCCCTGAAAGCTGCAAACCATTTGTGTGCCATAAATATAATTTTCGTTCAAATCTCCAGCATCCATGTATATAAACTACTGCATTATGCATTGCACTTTGCACGTAAATACTGTCAAAAACCATCTTGTGAAGAACGCATGCGAGTTGAGATCATGTGACTTGAACTGACGTGTTGTGACGTTACTAGCAGTAAGAATGCGCCTTCACATGACTGTTCCATGATGTGACACTTCCGTGACAGCCAGTATGATTTGGCCTTAACGTGGTATATGCGATCACAGTGCACTCCTGTGGCTGTTCTCGTTGCATCTGGCTCGCAAATCACACTGTTGATGAAATGAACCAGTGTAAAATTCCTGCTTTAGCCCTATTAACACACATTTCCTCCATTGTTCACATGCTTGCCATGTTGTTCTGTCTGTGGTAAACATAATAAAAATTTCAATATCTATGGACATACTATAAGGCAAAAAGGAGAGTACTATAACCAGTCAGTAAGGTCACTGGCTTATAAAAGTTCCATTACAAACACTGTGGAAAAAGTTACAATAGTTCTCCATATAAGATTAAAGTTATTTCATCATTCTCACTGTTCAGTAAAATCCTAAGATCATTCTTACTTGATCACTATTCCTGTTCAGCAGCAGAACCTTTACAATGTGTGAAATACAAAATTTGAAACAATAAAGTGCAAAATACCTTACTGCAAGTAGTGCAAGCATCTTGTAGATCAAGTCAATTTACAAACTGAGTCCTTAAAAAGAGTACACTTACGTTTACATAACATTGAAAATTATTGAATATACTTTTTAAATGAAAGTGGCAGAAGCTATCAGAAAACTAGAAAAACAGTACAAATATTTTTTGACACAGTGAGGCACTAATGCGAGACAGACCAGCCAAAACCCTACAACTCTACTCAATGCTCTATACTGAGATGATTATTGTGGGACCAAAGTTTGCATCTTATCATCTCCTGAGAGCTTGAATGGTAGATTATTAACTGAGAGCTTTAATTGTAGATATGTTATTAACTGATATTTATTTATAACAAACTGTGCCAAGAACATTGTATTTCTTAAGGATTCTTTGTGTGCCATTGCCTTGAAACGTCATATCTTCATAATACACAAGTTACAATAATTCTTTCAGTACCAATATGATGGTTCCCTTCATTTTATTGCAACAAATCATACAATTAACATCATCTTCTCGAGAGATCCTCAATCTGCAGATAAAATGATACATATACATATGGGATTCAACTGAATGTCAATATGGCATCTTGCGACTTTGTAATGAAGAGAGATGGCATGCTTGTAACATAGGTGGCTTTCTTTCATCTCACTGGTCAACATTCAAGTGCACATTCAGGATATCTGACATGCTAAATATTACTCTACACGTTTGGAACGAATTCCCACCGTGCTTTTCCACACTATGACGTCAGAAACTTGGCACAACCGAATGCATTGTCTGTGTGGCGACAGCCGTAAAAAGAAAGTTTCGATGGATGACACCATCGTCCATTATTAATCACGTGAACCCCAAACTCAATTCCTTCCAATAATCAGCCATGCTCTCCATCTTCAATCCTTTGTTTCAAGGTGCTTATGTTAGATGATGGTTTCCGATGTTGATACCAGTTGTTATTCTATGTCTTTGTTATTCGTTCTTCATTACCTTTTGTTATTTGTTATAAATTGAAAACAGTTGGGAATAGCAATTTCTATTGAAATTACATGACTAGGAATTAACTTCACTTGGCAGTCAGTGTCAGTACATCATGATGTGATGGGTGGTGTGACAATCAGTGTAAACTGGCCTTAAAGCTTGTTGATGGCCAAAGTAAAGTTTGTAAGGGATATTCTTGATCAGTTTTGCATCTTAAATTGCAGATTTGCTAGCGAAAACTTATACATACCAACAGATCAAAAAATTATAAAAGAATGCATGAAGCCTGTTTATCTTATCCATTGCACTTTTTTCTATAGAAAGTAAAATCATAAACAACTGCACTTTTCTATTTAAGTAGAGCTGGCTTTTTCACCCAATAAAACGTTACTTTGTGAAAAATTGCTTCATGAATTTATGCACTTATTCATACACAGTGTAGGCATAAGTTCTGTTCTGTTATTGTAAATCATAATCATTTTTCACTTTCAAATATCTGGCCTCGTTTTCGGACGACTATTCAGAGGGAAAGATGTCAAAGTCATATCATCATGGAACATTCAGAGTTTGTCACAAAACAAAGCAAAATCATAAAGATTATGAAGATATAAAAGCACAAAATTTACAATTATAATAGAAGTGAGTGTGGGGAAAATAGGTTAGCTTCCGATGTTTGAAGATAACATAACGCCCCCAACCAACATCACAGTCAAAACTTTCTTTCCAAAAAATCTTGATGGCGACGTGATGTGATGTTGACAACCTGTGTGACTGTCCCCATTTGAAATGCATTGTGGAATGTTTGGATGTAACTTGATCACAAGTATGTATTGGTCTTTATCAAGCAACTACACTATAAGGAACGCCATTGCGCTTTGAATTTCTGCTATGAAACATGAACTGCTGTCTTTAGCAGCAGTGGCAGTTATGGCCATTTCACATTAGGCACCATGACATATCAAAACATTCCACAATGGATTTTAAATGGTGGCATTCATACTGTCTGTCACTTTCATGGCACAGTCAAGGTTTCTCAGGAACAAAGTTTTGATGGCTGATGTCATAGTCCATTGTTAATAATAAGACCCCCAAGCTCTTTTCCTTTTGATACACAGCCATGCTCTCACCCACTGTGCTTCTTTTCATTGTGCTTCCAATTGGTCTTGCTTTTCATAATTGATATCAGTTATTGTACTTCTTTTTTATTCATTCTTTGTTGATTTTTTGTTATTCGCTACAGATTGAAAAAAACTGAGGACACTCATGTGAGTTGTGATGTGCTTTGAACTGACTTGATGTGACGTGATGGACAGCGTGAATATACCCTGAAATGACGACGCCGTTAGTTAGTGGGGCCATAATGGTCAGTGTGAATTGGTGTTTAATCTCCAATAAGTCTTGGAAAAATTAGTTGTTCTTGAAAGGTGTGGGGACGTCATTTTGCATGCACAAAACTGAGATTTTTGTCTGTTTTGCCCTTTCTGCCATGTCCTCAAAGATAACGAGAACTACACTTTCATCCATTCATCTCTGCCTGGCGAACAATCAAATGACCCCACATCTGCAGAGCTGGCATGTGGAAAAATCGTTCTATGACTAAACCATGAGATGTTCACTGTCTGAGGTGTGTCATTGAGTGTGAAAACCTGTTAGCGCCATCAGTGGGCAAATGGTAGTAGCCGATAATGTCACATCAAAGTCACCTGACACCACTCCTGCTATGACTTGTCCTGGCGCAGAGGTAGCATAGGCTCATTGTCATGCCAATTGGCCCAGTGATCAGAAGACACAAAAGTCGTTGAAATTACTGACCTCAGGCATCTTCCTCCACAACTATCCAAGAGCTTCAGCAGCTGTTACGTGATGGACCTAACCTCATTCTGCATTTGTCCATTCGACAGCACACACCTTGAATCCTTTGCTTGTGTATGTAAATTGTTAGTGTCTTTGGCAAAAATTGCTTTATATTCAACTATGTAAATAAAAAATTTGTCATGTGGTGAAATGTTTTTAAACTTTGTGATAGGAATCTCATTCTAGTCTTCAGCAGTTCCCTTTAACCACTGAAGAGTGTTCAAGTAATCCAGCATAATTTACACCAATGTAATGCAGGTCTATGAAAGAAATAATGTATGGACATGCTGGAGTTCATATACTGTAGCTACAGAAAAATCGATATTTTAAAGATATTTTCATTTCAATAATGTTATAATTAAGTGGAAGTTGAAAACTGTTTGTGCCTTCATAGATTTAAAGCCACTTTTGACCTCAAATAAAAACCAGTTATAATGCAATATTGTTCTTATTGGCACAATTAATGAATCACGGCAGGTTCTAAACAACGACATAAAGTGACAACAAAGTAATTTTATCTATTTGGCGTCAGTAACCTCTCAGAACTCTGACTAAAAACTGATGGGATAAGAGCCTTTCTTTCTGAAGTGCCATTAGGGCATGTAAATAGCAGTGATCGTCTCATGTAATAACGCAGAAACTGTACTTTTAAGCATGTGGCAACATAGAATAGCGGAAGTAACAGTGCCCGCAATTGCCAGGTACCTCAGTGTTACTTGTAACGTAACAAGAGCTGGTATCATATGTATATCTAATTTCTGTGTAAAGGAAAACACAGCTTGATAATGGAGTCACAGTAAAACCACACAGATCTTTATCATAGGATAACAAAATGTCTTATTATTTTCAATGATTATCACAGCACAGCTCAAAAGGAATACAAAATTAGTTTATTCATTTATAAGTGACTTAGAAACACCTCTTCATTTCATGTCGCTAACAATTTCATTAGCATGGTTGGCACCCAAAAATGATTTATGATGAATCTGTTTCCTTTATTTTGGTGATCTGTGTTCATTTCGTTTTTGTAAGCTCTTGAGATAAATTCTCCACAACTACGTTCATCTATTGAAGAAATTATTAGACTGGTGCATTAATTCGTAGCGTTTATCTTTGCGTATTGGTATTCCGGTTGTTGTTGGGTTATTTATAGATTGTCAGCTTTCATTCGTACTTCACTGTTGGTATTGGAGTTTACATATTCTCATTTTATCATTTGGAGATAGTGAGTGGAGCTGTGGACGCTAGAAAATGGAGTAACAAATGAGCAATCGAAACATTTCCGACGTATTTTTCTGTTTGAGTTGAATAGATGGGTGACAGCAGCGGAGGCAGCCAGAAACATTTGTGCCATGTATGGGGATAATGCCACTGGACAGAGTATGGCTCAAATGGCTCTGAGTACTATGAGACTTAACTTCTGAGGTCATCAGTCGCCTAGAACTTAGAACTAATTGAACCTAACTAACCTAAGGACATCACACACATCCATGCCTGAGGCAGGATTCGAACCTGCGACCGTAGCGGTCGCTCGGTTCCAGACTGTAGCGCCCAGAACCGCACGGTGGACAGAGTATGATAAGAAAACGATTTCCTCATTTTTTAAGACGGATCATTTTGATATTAGTGACTCTCCATGTTCAGGAAGAACTTTGGGCTTTGATGAAGGCCGTTTAAACTCATGCAACCTAGAAATAACTAAGTCAGCGTACTTGAGAACTGGCAGATGTGATGAACTGTGACCATTCCACTATTGTTCAACATTTGCATACAATGGGGAAAGTTAAAAAGTCTGGTGTATGGTTACAGCATGCTCTAAGCCAAAATCACAAAAATCAGCGGGTGGCCATATGTGCGTCTCTGCTTGCTCATCTTCAGTTGGCTCATGAACAACACTGAACATTATGTTCTATACTGTTACTGGTGATGAGAAATGTTGTCTTTATGCCAACATAAAGAAAAGAAAGGAATGGTTGAGCCTAAACAAAGCAGCAACTCCCCACACATGTGTGCATTCACAAGAGATAATGTTATTCATTTGGTAGAACAGTCGCAGTGTGTTCTACAAATTACTTCTGTAGTGTCCGCCGCCAATGTAGTATCCTGTACCATAGGAATCAAGGGAGAGGATGTTGTTTGGTGGCTGGTTCCTCTTTCTACAACACAACTGCATACATGGATTAACAGGGTTCTTTATTTACATGAACAGGAAGCTACTATCTTTAAGAGAGTCCATGTGTTGTGGTACAAGCTCTTCCATAATAGTCCTTGTTAGTCTCACTGTTGGGGAAGTTCAAGTCACACTATGTGATGAACAACACGTTAAACTGGAGTGCGAGTTGGTGCGTTAGTGAATGACCTAGTGTCTCAGCAACTGCTCTGGTGCTTGAGATTGAGACAGTGGCTGAGACTGAGCCCTCTGGTCAGTGGCATCGATCTAGATACTTGCAGTGAGGGCAAGAGGGCGTTGGCGGCGCGTTGCTTGTGAGTCTGTCTTTGGGCTCTGTCCTGATAGACGCATTTGATTCAGCACCTACTATCGATCATCTTGCTACAAATTTGCCGACCTCTGTGCGGCGAAAACTTGTCTAGTCTAGGGACCGATGACGTCTGTAGTTTGGTGCCTTAGGAATTCACACACTCGCTCAACAAAGCCCATCGATGCAATTTTTGAGCAGTGTATGTAGGAACCAGCTTTGACAGATGAAACAAGGACTCCAAAGGCCTGTGATCTGTCACTAAATAGAACTTGCGACCAAACAAATAGTGATGGATTAATAAAATTTTCTCGGGTTTCCAGCCACGTCAGATGGTTAAAATCCCACGAGCTTTCGACTGAGCTCTCCTCAGTCATCGTCAAGTAGTGAGAACGACTGCTGTGTCGCCGTGACCGCGTCGTTATATAGCCGCGAACCATGCATTCATACAAATAGTGATGGGATTTTGTCACACCATACACAAAAGCGAGAGCTTCTTTTTGAACCTGCGAATAATTGCACTGATTTTGAGTTAACAGTTTTGAGGCAAAAGCAATAGGTCTGTCTTGTGCACCAGTTCTATGCTAAAGCACAGTGCCGATTCCATAGGAAGAAGCGCCGAATGCAAAACTACTGCCTTGGCAGGGTCAAAATGCACTAAACGTCTGTCACCAAGCAAAGCAGTTTTGAGATTCTGAAATGCGTCTTGAAAGTCTTTAGTCCACACGAAAGGCACATTTTTGCAATGCAAGCGATAGAATGGAGCCGCGGTCTGAGTGACATCTGATATGAATCGAAATATAGTATGTCATCTTGCCTAGTACCAACTGCAGTTCAGACACAGTGAGAGAAACAAGCAGGTTATGGCCTGCAAGAAAATGAGGTTGGAAGGGGTGCACACCCTGACTGTTTATCACAGACCTAAGTACTGTCGTTCAGTTTGAAAAAGTCACACTTTTCGAGACGACACCTGAGTCCTGCTTCTGACAACACCACTCAAAAAAGAATACGCAAATTGGTAATTTGTTTCTCTGGTGTACGAACTGAGACGACAATATCGTCAAGGTAGTTTGAACAAAATGGCGCTTTAGCAGGCAGCTGTTCCGAGTAAAGTTTGAGAAATGGCGGATGCGGAAGCATTGCCGAAGGGGAAACGCAAATACTTGAACAGTCCTAAGTGCGTATTTACAACAAACGCTTTCTGTGATTCTTCATCCAGTAGAATTTGCAAGTAGGCATTACTCAAATATATCTTAGAAAAGTAACGTCCTGCACCAAGCCTGTCCATGAGTTCCTTAGGGCGAGGTGACAGATAAGTCTCAACAACTGTCTGTGGGTTGATTGTAGACTTGAAGTGAACACAAATGCGAATTCGACCAGAAGACTTAGGCAACAAAACCAATGGACTTGCCCACTGACTAGCTTGAATGGGAGCAATTACACCATTATCTTGCAATTCTCTCAATTCACTAACTACTTTGTCTCTTAAATCAATTGGAATGGGGCAGGTCCAGAAAAACTTAGGCTGTGAATTGTTTTTCACTGTAATGTCTGCTTCTGAAAATAGTTCAGAAAATTCTTTAGGCAAACTAGCTACACTGTCTTGTGGATTAAAAGTAGTCCCAGAGAGTAAATTGTCTTGGGTGCTAAATCCAAACCAATCAAAAGCGTCTAAACCAAAAATGTTCTCACTGTCTCTTGATTTCAACACGGCAAAGTTCACTGTCCTTGTGTGAGATTTGTAAATGGCAGGCAAACAACACTGTCCAAACACTGAAATTTCCTGTCCGTTGTAAACAATGAGATGCTTGCTAGATTTAGAAAGGCGTGATGAGCCTAACTACTCGTATGTGGCACGATTAAGCAAATTTACTGATACGCCTATGTCTACCTGAAAGTTCACACGACGGCCACCAATTCCTAATGAGACAAACAGTTTGCTAGAATTTCGTTGCACAACACTAGGGCGAGAAGGACGCACAACCTTCATCTTACGTTTGTCAGAACCTGTTGTAGGTTTTGAAAAGATTTCACACACATTTGAACATTTAAACTTCACTAACTTCGCAGACCTGTTTACCTGTCTACGTGGCTGTCTGCTCTGCTGTGTATGCGCTCGTTGTTGAGGCTGCTTGTGGTGGTCGCAAGCAAGGGAAGACTCGACCCGACAAATCGAAGCCTGGTCAAATTTATTGGCCGCTATGGCACCTGAATCATGTTGCTCTAACATATGAGATACTTGGGGAGGTGATGGATCAGAGTACTTTAGGATCTGTTCCTGTATTCTGCTGTCTGGGACCTGAATGTTACTGCATCCCTTATGACTCAATCACTGCAAAAGTTGCCACAACTGCACTTAAATTTAGACTTCCTAGGCATGCCCGTTAATTCTGTGTACCACTGACGGCACGTCTCTTCCGGTTTTTTCTGCAAGCGAAACAATGGATATCTAACTGCAGCTACTTGTACTTGCTGGTCATAATACTGAGTTAATTCAGTGATTACTTGGTCATAACTGAGTTGTTGGAAGACGTTGTTGGGAATAGTTTTTGTATTAACCTGAACACTGGAAACCCCGCATTACAAAGAAAGTATTGTAACTTTACAGTACTTTGAGCATGATGAACTTGACGATGTGCTAGGAACTGACCCAGGCTTGAAAGCCATTCTTCTTCTGTATCATTAAATTGCCGGTATACTGATCGGCGGCACATGGTGGGCTGGTTGGTTCTACAAGCTTGTGTTAGATCTATCACATCGGTCGTCTGCAGCTGATGCGCGTCGGCAGGGGATGAAGGGGGCGGGGAATTCATGGTTTACGCAATTACGTTATAGCAAAAAGCAAGCAGAGCCTCTGAAAAGAGAAATTTGATTAATTCTGCGGCACCCCTTCTGGAATACATGCAAGAACACAACAACAACGTATAAAATACTTGAACATGATCACCCATGCAAGCTAAAACACAAGAGAAGCAACTAAAATCTTCAGTCAAGTTGCTTATCTTCAGTCTGCATTGAATTATGCTTGTAGCCACTGTAGTTTTAACCGAGCGGTCTAAGGTGCTGCAGTCATGGACTATGCGGCTGATCCTGGTGGAGGTTCGAGTCCACCCTCAGGCATGAGTGTGTGTGTTTGTCCTTAGAATACTTTAGGTTAAGTAGTGTGTAAGCTTAGGAACTGATGACCTTAGCAGTTAAGTCCCATAAGATTTCACACACATTTGAACACACTGTAGTTTTCTCATCGTCACTGTAGTGTCTCGTAGCACAGGAATCAAGGGAGAGGGTGTTCTTTGGTAGCCGTATCCTCTTTCTACAACACAATTGCATACGTGGATTAACAGAGTTCTTTATTTACATAAACAGGAAGCTACTTATCTTTAAGAGAGTCCATGTGTTGTGGTACAAGCTCTTCCATAATAGTCCTTGTTAGCCTCACTGCTGGGGAAGTTCAAGTCACACTTTGTGATGAACAACACATTAAACTGGAGTGCGAGTTGGTGGGTCAGTGAATGACCTAGTGTCTCAGCAACTGCTCTGGTGCTTGAGATTGAGACAGTGACTGAGACTGAGCCCTCCGGTCAGCAGCGGCAATCTAAATACTTGCCGTCGAGAGAGCGTTGGCGGCGTGTTGCTTGCGAGTCTGTCTTTGGCCTCTCTCCTAATAGGCGCGCCTGATCCAGCGCCTACAATCGGTCTTCTTGCTACATCTTTGCTAGCTGTTGTGCTGGCGACAGCTTACGCCAGCAAAACTTCCCTGAAGTGTAGCCATAGTCACTGATTACATTTATTGTCGACAACTGAGATGGCTTGCAGACACAGTCCAAAAACAACGACCAAGAAGAGTGAGTGAAGTCGTGCTACTTCATGATAAGATCCATCTGAAGTCTGTCAGTTGATAATACTCAAAAATCAATTTATTGACACCATTTATGTTCACAAATATTAGTTCTGTGCTCTGTTAGTAGTTCAAAATAAATAAATAAAGTGCTTTTTGAAAATAAAGGAATAATTTCTTTGACAACTTAAAGTTGTTAGAAAACAACACAAGTAAACTCTGCAAGAGACTGTCTTCTGGAAAGTTCTCTTGCAAACGAAACAGACTATCTTCTTAGACATGAACAGCAGGCAGAAAATTAATGTCCCATCTCATGAGCAGTACAAGGAGTTCCAACATCAGAGTCCATGGCCAGAATAGTGAGTCATGTTGTGCTGTGGCCCCTGGTGACAAGGATGACATAGAGTCTGGACGGCAGCATGGTGCTGGCGATCTTCTAATTCTGCTGATGGAGGCAGAAATGCCTGCTGCTCACTCAGAGACGGCAGCTATACCCCCGTGGTGGATGACTACCAGATACCTATTGGTCCAGCGATATGGGCTCTGATAGGCTGAGGCAAATGGCACAGTGGATGCAGCAAATGGTTCATAGATGTGGCGGCCAGTTCTGTTCTTGTGCACACCCACTGAACAAGACTGGTTTCTACATCTCAGGTGAAGTTCAGCTGACTTTGGCTGGTGCGCCTGCTAATCCAGAATGATGACTCTTATCATGGTTCTATGTCTCTGGTTGGCAGCTTTGCTGGAGACTCCGGAAACAAGGTATAGCTTCCCCCCTTTCTCAAGAGAAGAGGCAGAGGTATGAATCAAAGTTGAGAGCCACGTTGCTGTCGTAAGCATCGCCACAAAGCCAGGCAGGGGATGCCTGTGGTTGACATCTATCGGGATGGGGTGGAGGTGTCAACAGGCTGGATGCACCAGACTGATGAAGTAACACATCTTCAGGTGCACAGTGAGCCACTAGGAATCCTGTGAGAGCAGAGTGGCAGAGTCTGTTGGAGGCAGGGAACCATGATGGGGCAGAGTTCGTTGATGTGCTTGTGGTTCTGGGAGCCATTGAGGAGTGTGGTGATCAGCTTTGCTCGGCCAAGGAGACTGGCAACCACCTGGGTTGGCCATGGACAAAATTCATAGCGCAGATATGGGAGAAAAACGATGATGATGGGTGGATGGGAGAGAGGAAGGATGATCCAAGGGCTGGAGATTGGACAGAAACGAATGGAGGGGCCAACCATGGAGCTGCTCTGTCAGAAAGGGGCTCTCCATCAAGTAGGTTGGTATGATGTGGAGAAAAAGATGAAAAGCCCCAACTGAGGGAGCGATGCTGGCATAGTTTGGACATTTGAGACTTAAGAGTCCCCATAACACACTCAGCAGTGCCATTGGAGGCAGGGTGGAAAGATGTGGTGTGGATTAATGTAATGCAGACAGTAGCACAGAAGATGGAAAAATCAGAGGCCCATTATCACTAATAATAGATTCAGGGAGGCCATGGAGGGCGAAATATTTGGGTAAGGGCCAAATGGTGTGGGAAGAGAAGTGGAAGACATATGTGCTGCAAATGGCAAACTGGACCTAGCGATATGCCACACACAGCCTACGAATGGGCCAGCAAAGCGTGGATGGAGGCAGAAACAAGGAGCTGAGGTAGAAGGCCATGGGAAGTAATGCTGCAGTGGCGCTGCCTGCTGACTCTATCAGGTGGGGCAGGTGGTGACCAAATCTGTTATAGCAAAAGCCATGCACCACCAGAAGACATGATGATGAGCCAGCTGCTTGGCCAGGACAGTACCCCAGGGTCCTTTTTGTAGTAACCAGAAGATGCAGTTGCAGAGAGCCACTGGAATCGCCACCTGAGTACATCCATTGTCCTGGATCAGGACGACGCTATATTTGGAAGAGAGGTTCTGTCGATGTTTCCAGAATGGCTGATGAACTTGGCGTCCCAGAGCATTCCAGTTGGGTGGCAAGCTGTGCTGGATGTGTTGGAGGACAATACAGAGGGCCAGATCGTTTACAGTTTGCCATTGGATGAGGTCCACATCCAGTGGCAGCTGTGCAGTGGCGTCTGTGGTAGTGAAGCGAAGATGGCGACAGACTTCCAGATCAGTATCTAACCCCAGATCCTGTCCTAGTGGGAGCCTGGACAGCGGATCAGCGTTGCCACAGCGAGTGGTGAGGCGAAAAATTATCTTGTAGGAATAGACAGAGTGGAACGAGGCCCAGTGCTGGAGGCAGTGGGCTGTTTTGGTAGGAGCAGATGCCGAAGTCCAGAGGGTTTGTGCTCCATATAAAGGGTAAACAGATGCTCGAAGACATAATAATGGAACTTTTTGAGCTCAAAATAATGGCCCATGCTTTATTAAGGTAGGCTGCCATCGAGATGTTTCTGTAGTAAGTTTAATTTGTTTTAGTACAGCGAATATTTTAATTGCGTTATCCATTAGTTTATTGAACACAACAGTAATCATCAAAGAGGAATTAATCTGCAACAGTATATTCGACCACAATATGTAAAACAATCTAACAATGTTAAAGTAGTATACCAATTCTACGCCTGTAGAAAACTACGGGATCTAACGATGTCATTAAACCAGTGTAGTTTGAAGAGCATTTTCGTCTAGAAATGAATTGCCTTGACGGTTGATCGATCAAGAGCGGGAAAGGTAAAAAGTTATGGGAAAATGATCAGAGGGACAAGTGCCTGAGAGATGACTTCCCTATCAATACAAGTGCCTGAAAGCTGACTCGCCTATCAAGCTCCTGGATAGTTTTGTTTCTCATATCAACAGAGTACGTTATCATGCAGTAGCACACGTGATGTAGTTTTGTCGATCGATTTCCTTAACTGCGACCGAAAGGTGTCTCAATTGTTGTCAATAAATTCCAACTGTGATGGACAAACCCTTGGGGAACAATTCGTAGTGCAAAACACACATTTGGAGCTATCACATGGAAAATATTGGGTTCACACTACTCTATGCTCGAGTTTATGTCTTTTGGTAGGGCTCAACCTTTCATTTCTTGTTAGGAAGTTAACGATAAAGGCATTATAACTCATCACCAGTAATAGTATTGCGTAGGAATGCGATACACCTACACCAGACTTCTGGACCTTTTCTGTTGAATGTAAATGTCTCATGAAGGTTAAATGGTAATCCATCACTTATATTGAAACGTCCCCTCAGAAAAATTATGAATTACTGTGCTGGTAAACTTCTACGTTATTTGATACAGAGACAGCTGAGTAAAACTGAATGTACTCAGATATTTCTCTCTTTACTTATTCTGATCATCCATAAACTGACACACAATATTTTTAGCGCAACGCAATCTGACTTTCAATAATCCCTACAAAAGAATGGCCCTGACTAGCAATAACCTATACTTTTCATGAATCACTCACCCCACAAAAATCTTCGTTACTCGAACTACTGCAATACAGCGAGCGCCAATACTGCCAGCTAAATAAAAGATTCTAACTACTGAAGGCACTAACTACTGATAGCCTTAGTTAGCAAATGAAAGATAGAGAGCAAACAATGTATTTGCCTTAATAATGTTCAAAAGTCATCATATACATATCAGTTCATGATAACCAGTCTTAGAAATTTCCTCTTTCTGACGGACACACGTCCATATCGTCCGCTCTCAAAACTCTGGCATCTCTATCCCCACTTCCACCACTGCTGGCGGCTAAACCACCAACTGCACAACACTACATGCTGTTCACATCCAACCAACTGCCCAACACTACAAATGCGAATATTCCAACAATACCAACCAGCCACAGACTGCACACAGCACAGTCAGTGACTTTCATACAGAGCGCTACGTGACGTTACCAACATAAAAACCTAAACAGCCTACTTACATAGTCCCCATGCTCCCCACAAAAATTTTACAAGTTGTTTTGGGCAGTGCCCAATACATATTAGTTTAAAATTTTTTATATTAACGCTAACAAATATATCAGATGCACACAATTATTGATACACTGTTGGTCAAAAGCAAAAATTGTCCACTGTCCGTAAAGACAGTCCTGATGATTCATTACAGTAGTAATTACATTGCACGTCTGATCAGTAAAAGAAAATGCACACAGAAGTAGTGGATTTCCATGCAGTCTTGAAGAAGTAGTGTTGTCCTTCCAACGGAAAGACAGTGCTAATTCTTGACATGCAGAAAGGTAATGGGCCATAAGAGAGCAAACCCACAGCAGAATCAGTCGAAGTTTTGAAGAATATTGGTAGGTAGGTCATCACAGAGCAGACCCACTGTAGTACTGGTAGAGTTTATGGTATTGGTAGGCCACCAGAGGTGCAGACCCACTGTAGTCCTTGTATACATAATGGGCCATCAAAGGTGCCGACCCACTGTAGTCGTTGTAGAGATGGCTAGCAGCCATCTATTATGACTGTGCAGGTGGACAGTCACTATCGAAGAGTCTTATGGATAACATAGCAAGTCCATGAACCACCACTTGTGCAATCAGAAATAAAATTTTTGAAATGTCCTTAAAACCAGCGATCCTGTTAACTAGTCTCTTGCTGACTTATCAACACACATGCGAGCACTAACAATCCCCCTTTTTTTCTCACATGTTGTACATATACTATGACCAACAAAAATGTGTGCAGTGAAATGAAACTTAATTTGAAGAACTGGTGTCTATACAATTTTATGACATGACAATACTATCACAAAGGTGTGGAAAACATTATTAAAGACTATAATAATACAGATAACATTTGTAGTAATACGGGCTTTACAAAAGAATAGAAATAAACATATACATCAGTGTTGCAGGAATTATGACATAAGTAAATAAATAAAATAATGAGAACAGTTTTTGAAACATTGACTTCACACATGAGCATTAAAGCAGAACAGAATAAATAATGTCCAAACATCTTTACAAAGTAAATAACATATTATTAATGCAAATTGTATTTGAGGATAACAGTATTCCTCATCGTAGTGAATGTAGCTGAGTATTAGAAAAATTCTACAATGTAACTCTTATCAGATAAACACATTAAGACAGGAAGAACACAAATACACAAGGGTACACAAACACATAGCAGAATAACATAAAAGGAAAGAACAGGGTTTGTTTTAAGTATGGCATTTGGTACTACAGTATTTATCGTATTTGATTTGCAAACAAAACTTTCTTTACTTCTTAGAGATCTCCCTTAGTTCATCATTATTCCCAAAATGTCCTATCTATACCTGTTGTCCCTAAACCCTACTTTTTTGTTCATTTCCTCTTTCAAAATAATTTTTCTTCATTGTACACTACTTTTTTGGCCAAACCTTTTTATTATACCTTGTCAATGCATTTCTTCCAATTCATCACAACTCATTCTCTTATATAGCCTACCCCTGCTAACTTAAATCTATTGGGCTCAGATATATATACTAGAGATGGGCAATGAAGCAGCACAAAACAATTAACACAAACAGCAATGACAAAAAAATGCAAATTGGCAAAGAAAGCTGCAGTATATCTAAATTAGCAAAGCAAATGCAACATTACAACTAATATGAGCCAATGTGTAGAAACAAGAAAGATAAATCAGTAGTAAAATTGAGTTAATACAATGTAAAATTCAGTAGAATTATGCCTGACACACAGCAGCAGCAAATGCAATAACTTATACCTAAACATGGCAAATCTCAAGCAGAAAAAATGTCACAGTAAAGATAGGAAATGTCTAATACCTATGTCACATCTTAACACTAGAGTGATGCATCACAATAACTTACTCTACCAAACAAGTTACCAAATCATTAAAAAAAATTAGGTATGCAACTCCTGCGAAGGGAAATGTCTATCTGTGCTCCCTTTTCTAACAAATTGCATCATAAAATTAATATTTAATCCATCTGTAGAAAGAAGATAGTGATATTAGTACATCTATTAAATTTTATTTTAACCAGTGCTGCAGCACAACTAGAGACTAGATATTAAACAAAATGAGCAAATACATATATATACAAACCAAAGCATGAAACGCCATTCATTAGCTGTATGGTATTTCAGTAAATATAAGAAATTGCGAGTCCCAAAGTGTAATCATTTGTCTTCAAGTATTAGAGTGTCGTATTTGCGATGCTTTCTGCAAAGAAACGTCAATAGCGAGGTTAATGGCCTCTTTTTTCTCCACCTAATGGCTTTTTTCCATGCGACTGTCATGCAGCTGGGTGCCCACAATGCACTACGTCAAGGCACTTACCTTCCTTACCAAAATATTTATGACAGCAGTTTCCACTACAGTGACAGTTTGATATAAACAAAATTTCACAGGTCGAAAAATTACACTAGAAATGTGTAGAAACGAAATCTCATGAACAGCTGTGATGTGAAACATTCATGCATGTACACACATTTCATAACTCTTGAAATATGATTCTTGGTTTCCAACATCCTTTCCACAAATCAGAGTCCCTAACCTCTACTCATTATTCATATACATATAAACACATAATCACATTCCTCGTATAGCATCATCTTATTGATCATAAACATACATCAACAGCATAATACACATCATTGTCATAATAATATATCCTCATAACACATCAATCAAATCTCAAAATAGTTGTAGCTTCCTCCAATAATATCAAAACCTAAAAAAAAATGCTCTCTGCTCGTTTCAATAAAGTCATCTACCTCAGACACATTATAAAAATCATGATCCCATACAAAATACATTTTTCAAAGCTCTCATAGTATCACAATGGTTCCAAAAAAATATGAACAGTTCACAAAGTACAGACAAAATACAATTTCGTAAGTATGAATTAATTTAACTATGTAATTAGGTAAATATGTGTCACTGACATACTAAAAAAAAGTTTGTCTCTCTGTTAAATAATCAGATAGCTGTGTAATTCTGTGTTAGAGAAATATGGTACCGATGTATAAAGTTGTAAAATTAAATACCATTTTAGCTAGGGCTCCAAGCGCTTGCCATACGCTTAGTACACAAAGTAGGCATGTACCGCATGAGGATTAATGCAACTATAGCCTCAGGTGTTACAGACTACAGCAACGGAATGAAATGTATTACCGAAAACCTTCTTTGTATCTTTGTAATTCAAAAATCTTTAAGAAATGTTTTAAGTGCAAAAATTAATCACTCAAATGCGTGTCCTGTAGCACGAAACTGTGTCCTTTGCTGTAAGGTAATTTCTGCCATTACTTGACGGTAAAAACGAGCCAAGTGTCGTAGTTATCGTCCCCCATAAGCCAAAATCTGCAAAAGTCAATGTACTTACCTCGTCATAAACTAAAGTAAAATGCTATGCGTATAGATATTGTAGTTACTACGTTTATTGCTGTGATCAAGAAAGTACTATACTGTAACGTATTGTTGTGCTACGGAAAAGGCTGTCTCATTGTAACTATACCATAAAAGTTACTACTAAAACATGTTTTACTTTCCAGAATAATACAGAAAAACTGTGCAGATATAAAACAGATCCAGCGCAAAAGCAACAATATAAATTGTGTCACTCATTAGTAGCATCGTGATATAATCGTTTAGCTGTCAAATAAACTAACCACTGTGTCATCTGGTATCTCTCAGAAAGTGCTTTAAATTCAGAATGTCTTTTCAAGTAAACCAAAATGTAGCATTAAAATCTCGTTAGCAGTATATGTTCGAAGTATTTAAGCCTTATAGTGGTTACGTAATCGTGCAACTAACAAGCAAGAATATACACACAACAACACTGTGTTGACTGTTCACTATAACAATGCATTAGTAATTACTGTTTAAATAATTTCCCTTGGTTCTTGCATGGATGGTTGACTTCAAAACATTGTTGCATGCTAACAGTTTCCAAGTGTGACAAAGCGTACTAGTAATGTAAAGTGAAAAATTTTATGACAAAGACTAAGTTCAGAAGCAGATTATCTCTCAATAAACGGTTTTACATGTGAAATGTAGTGCAGCCCTTTACTCTTCCTAGTACGCAGAGTTTCAACGTCAACGCAATTATCATGTGGTATATGTCGGATTCTGTAAGGACCATTGTAAATTTGAAAGAATTTGTGACTCAAGTGGTTCTTCTAATGTGACAATGAATGAGCTTTAATCAGAACTTTCTGACCAATATATAGTTTCTTCGCATTTGCTTTACCATGTAGTTTTCTCCTTTTGTCTGCAGCAGAATTTGTATTTTTAATAGCCAAATCAATTATGTCTTTGTGTCGAAGTTTACGTGTATTCGGAAGCGGTACAAGCCCTCTGATTCTGTTTGGTGGTTCTTCAGTACAAGAATAGGTGGTAAAGCTGTGGAGTCATGCCGGCCTATGTGGCCGTGCGGTTCTAGGCGCTTCAGTCTGGAACCGCGCGATCGCTACAGTCGCAGGTTCGAATCCTGCCTCGGGCATGGATGTGTGTGATGTCCTCAGGTTAGTAAGGTTTAAGTAGTTCTAAGTTCTATGGGACTGATGACCTCAGATGTTAAGTCCCATAGTGCTCAGAGCCAGAGCTGTGGAGTCATGAGGCATTTCATTCAGCACATTTTGAAATAAGTGTAAATATCTGTCCCAATACTGATGCTTTCTGTGACAATAAAGTCTGCAAAGCTTATTGATTTCTTTCATAATCCGTTCACATGGGTTACAGAGTGGGGAGTACAATGAAATAAAAACAGGTTTGATTTTACGATTCCGAAGCATGCGTGACAAAACAGTAGATCTGAATTGCGGTCCATTATCTGAAATGTCTTTACTAACGTGTCCAACTTCTGGTAAGAAACTTTTAAGAAAGGCGTTGGATACAGACTGTCCAGTGACTTTACGTAACGGTGTGAAAGAAGCAAATTTTGAAGTAAGTTCAACAGCGACTAAAAAGTACGAAAATCCATTCGATGTTCTGAGAAGGGGTCCTAAAAGATCAAGAGCAGCAAATTCTTTTAATTTAGGAGGAATTATAGGAAACAACAGAGCACGATGTGAGATAGTAGATGGTTAAGCCTTTTCACAAAGATTGCAAATAGACAAGACTCTTCGAAATCCCTTTTCCATATTGTTAACATAACAAGTCGTCCAAAGAGTATGATAACATATGAAACGTCCCCTTAGAAAAATTATGAATTACTGTGTTGGGAAACTTCTACGTTATTTGATACAGAGACAGCTGAGTAAAACTGAATGTACTCAGACATTTCTCTCTTTACTTATCCTGATCATCCATAAACTGACACACAATATTTTTAGCGCGACGTAATCTGACTTTCAATATTCCCTACAAAAGAATGGCCCTGACTAACAATAACCTATATACCTTTGATTATTCACTCACCTCACAAAAATCTTCGTTACTCGAACTACTGCAATACAGCGAGCGCCAATACTGCCGGCTAAATAAAAGATTCTAATTACTAAAGGCACTAACTACTGATAGGCTTAGTTAACAAATGAAAGATAGAGAGCAAACAATGTATTTGCCTTAATAATGTTCAAAAGTCATCATATACATATCAGTTCATGATAACCAGTCTTAGAAATTTCCTCTTTCTGACGGACACACGTCCATATCGTCCGCTCTGAAAACTCTGGCATCTCTGTCCCACTTCCACCACTGCTGGCGGCTCACCTCCAGCTGCACAACGCTACGTGCTGTTCACATCCAACTGCACAACACCACAAAAACGAATATTCTAACAATGCCAACCATTCACAGACTGCACACAGCACAGTCAGTGATTTTCATACAGAGCGCTACGTGATGTTACCAACATAAAAACCTAAATAGCCTACTTACAATATCAGTAGTCGAGACTTCATTAATGCAGAAAGTCATTCATGCCAGAACGATCTTTGTTGAAACAAGAATATCTTTTTCTGGCCTATTTTTCCCAAAAGCACTTACTCCACACACACTGTTCAAATCTTTCGAGGTGCCTCCTCTGCATTAACCCCTCTATTAGGCCTATACCAGAAGTAAATATTGTGTTGCAGATGTTACATCTCTTTCCACTTGCGACCCAATTTTACAGCGCTTAACCGTAGTTCATGATTTTCAAGTATGCAAAATCCAATGCTTAACTGCAAGATGATAACTAGAGTTTCAAACTCGAAAATGGCAGTTGATACACACACTGTCAGTGTCGCGCAGCGTTCACCTGTGCGGCACCCGATTTCAGCGTAAGCTGTTGTGATCGCGACGCAGCTACGAGCTGTCCTGCCGAATTGTTTCTGTATTAGCTATTACTGGTGGGTAGAATGTGAAGCCAATTATCTTCGATGTTCAATCAGACTCATAACTCTAGACAAGGGCCGAAAACTGAAAAAAAAAGACATTTGGACGCGAACATGCGACTATAAGTTTAGAATTTGCTGCGATTACCACTTTTTTTAATCTCATTTTGTTCTATATTGTTCGTTGAATTTTTTCGGGGCGAACGTCCGATGACAACCGTTCAGGTTCTTTGTTGGTCCGTTCACTCAGTTTTTTTATTACAGAGGGCAGCTAACCCTCTGACCGAGCACGCTGATCTACCGTGCCGTCGCACTAGACCACGGGCTCACCCAACACAACGGCATCACGGTAGTAGACAGCACTTGCTCCTTACACTTCGGCATCTAAAGCCGTCGGGACACGGACCGTGCATCCGAACGTTGAGCGTTGAGCGTGCCGAGTTTCTGACGTCATAGCGTGAAATAGCACGCTCGGGAGTCTTTCCGAACGTGCAGAGCAATATCTGGCATGTCAGATATTCCAAACGTGCGTCTGAGCATTGACCAGTGACATGGCACAACGCCACCTACGTCACACGCACGCCGTCTCCCTTCAGTACAGAGCTGTGAGGCGCAATATTGGCATTCATTTCAAGCTTATATGTATATATGCTGTTTGTGAGCACCAGCAAATTCAGAATCACTGGAAAACCCGTTGTTAACTGTGTGATTCGTTCCAATAAAATAACGAGAAACATCATATTCATTTCAAAAGAATTATTGTAACTTGCGTATTATGAGAGTAGGATATTTAAAGGCAGCGGCACACGGAAGATCCACAAAAACGCATTGTTCTTGGTACAATTTGTTATAATTAAATTTCAGTTAGTAACATAATTATCTACGATTAACGTTTTTAGCAAGGGGTAACAAAATATGATTAAGTACAAGGATCCTGTTGTTGGTTTGGCGTAATGAGTGATGATGAGGAACCTCAGGCTGCAGAAGAAGAAAATGTGCATGCTGAACTGCCACCAGTTGAAGGTGACAGTGAAGGTGCTATATGTGTGCTGCTCCAAAAGACTGAATATCATTCCTTATTCTTTGAATGCTGTAATTTATGACTGCAATTATCCTTCGCCTTATTTATGTCATTTCATTGTAGCCATTTTTGTTACTGTTTTTGTGGAATAAAAAAAAGTTGTTAAAGCGATAAAAAAAAGTTGCGTCTCTGACCAGAAACGAGTTTCAGTTCGGGTTGTGGTTCGCGCCGTAACACTTCCAAATTTTTTTCCTAACATTCGTGTTTTTATTACGTCTGATACTTTATTATTAGATTAATATAAATATATACTATAATATTTGATGTTATGTAAATATAAGTTCACCTTATTTTTGAGGGGTGACTTTGTTCGATTGGCTTAATCTACAGGACAGCTTGCGCTACTTGTATAAAGATATTCTGCTCCTTTTCTTTTACGCTTCGTAATTCACATATTGCAAAGATTCTGCTACTGGGTAGGAACAGTGATTAAGTAAGACTGACCTTGGGGTTTTACTAAAATGCGGAAAAGTATTCCAAATTTGTCCCGCACTGTTTGAAATGGAACTTTAATAAGCCTGTGTCATTGATTGGACATGGTACTTTCCTTTTCGTGGACGATGGGGGAAATGTGCGTTTTAACAGAGCTAACGTGGGAATTTTACGCGCGGCCGTTGAGTAAACAGTGTGATTTACGAACTAGAAACATCCCTCAACTGCCGCTGGAGTGCGTTGCGATCGCGTATACCACGTTGGAGCCCACGTACCGTATGCACAAGTCGCATCCTTCCTGAGCGTTCAGCAGCACGTTGAACTTGGCACGCTCAACGTTGACGTTCGACAGCACGGTCCGTGTGCCGACGGCTTAACAGTGTTGCCGGATTGTGTAGATGGCCGGACTTAGCGCTGTCAGGGGCGGTCGGTTTTATTGGCCACCCTAAGTGGACGACTCAGACTTGGTCTCTGTGGTGGCCGGCCTGTTGTCAGTTTTTATGTCTAAGACTGTAATTGATAAGCCAAAACATTATGACCATCTGCTTAATAGGTTGTTTGTCCGTCTTTGGAACAAAATACATCACTGATACTGCATGTCAGAGATCCAACAATTTGTTGGTAAGTCTGTGGGGCTATGTGGAATTGGATGTCTACACACAGGTCATGTAATTCGCGTACATAACGGACTAATGATTCGCGTACGCGATGATGGCGCTCGATAGCGACCCAGATGGGTTCCATAGAATTTACATCATGTGTATTTGCTTGCCGAGACATCAACGTAGGTTCATTATAATGCTCCTCAATCCACTGTAACATGTTTCTGGCTCCGAGACGTGGACAATTACACTGCCGAAAGATTACATCGCCGCCGGGGAAGACATCAAGCCTGAATGGCTGCAGGTGGTTCGGAGCTGTTTTCATGTCTTCTATTACTACCAGAGGTACCATGCAAGCGCAGGATAATGTCTCCCATATCATAATATTGCTCTCACGAGCCTGCGTCCTTGGTGTGCCGCACGTTTCGAGCCGCTGTTCCCCCGATGGTGGCGTTCGTGTAGAGCCAATCGACCTAGCGTAGTAAAAATGTGATTCACCCGAAGAGCCGACACGTTTCCATTGATCGACGGTCGAATACAGATTGTCCCGTGACCACTGCAGTCGTAATTGAGATGTCGTTGGGACAACATGTGAACACGGTGGGGTGGTCTGTTGCGGAGCTCAGTGTTCAACCATGTACGAAGAACGGTGTGCTCCGATACACTCGTGCGTGCACCAGCATTGTGCTCTATCGGCAGAGTTGCCACGGATCACCATCTGTCCTACTTTACAGAACAGACAAGCCGCCTAACCCCACGTTCTTTGAAGAGTCGTGGACGACCAACGATTTGGTAGTTTCACTGTCCTTCTACCGCATTCCGTAGACTCACGATAGTAGCACTTGGATATTCGACCAGCTTCGCTATTTTCGAGATACTCGTTCACAGGCTCTGTCCAATAATAATCTGCCCTTTCCCGAAGTCGCTTATCTCATTTGATTTCCCCACTTGCAGCCCTTGTAGTGTCTGCTCCGCTTACATACTTTTGTTACCGTGTCAAGATCCCGCAACGTCAACAGGCGGCATCCAACGTCGCGGTGAACAGTGGTCATAATCTTTTGGTTTATCAGTGTATATTCGGATTATGATGTGCGCTCACTGAAACAGTTTCGAAAGAAAATTTATATGAAAACATACAGACGATTCATCTAAAGTGCTTTGTAGAATGGACTGAACGAACGAGATCCAAGAATCGATTTCAGTAGCTAGACATTCATCGTTGTTTTTAAATATCAACGTTAGCAGTTTTTATTAGGTACCATAGTGTCCCTTACATTTCTGTCTACGATCACCATCAAACTATGGGCGTGTCAGTGGAGCATCATGTCTGCGCATTGTGGGACAGTCGTCTGGGTTCGATCCATGTCTTTTCGAGAGTGGTCTGGTGGCCATTGTGTACATGGTTTTTAGGTGATTTTTCCAGAGTCATCCAGGCGGAAAGTGACAGAAATTAAAATCATATCTTTATTGTAATTCTAATGTGAAGACTCATTGTATACACGTCTGCAAGCCACTCGAAATGACCACTATCTTTGTAAGGTGCATCACATGCTCTTCGAACAGTGCACATTTTACAAAGCACTTTAGATGACTCGTCTGTGCGTTTTCATACAACTTTTCTCTCGAAAATGTTTCACAGAATGTACACCATAATTCGAAAATACACGAGTCCTGGCATAAAAATGTGGGTTCACACCAATAAAAACTTATTATACCACGAAATCAAAATGTTTTCTTGGTTTACAAATGATATTTGCAGACCGAAGTGAGCACCATTAGCAAATAAGTAACTGTATCAGTAAAAACTAAGAAAAGCCCGATTTTCAACAGAAGGCATAAAACAGCTTACTGCATTTTTGTCAATTAATTTTGTTCAGTACATTCTGGCACAGTGGTAATTCGAATGATTAGGTAATTTACAAATGCACACAGTATCTCTAGTTCCACAGGCGATCGACTGTTCTATTGTTTATCAACAATAGCGCTAAAGCAGAATCTATTTTATGAAAAGTTTTGAATTTTTTGAATAGTTTCCTCTTGAACTTGGCTGTAAATACCTTTGCACTGATATATATTAAATGATATAATTATCAGCTTCCACTCAGTTGCATTATTTGTCTACAGTTAAACCTAATGAAAAGAAAATAATAAAAGCTACAAGCCATCGTGATGTTCAAATCAATATATCGCGTGGTTAGCATGCTAGACTTGCAAATGGGATGATGAGGGTACAAATCCGGCCATCCAGATTTAGATTTTCCGTAATTTCCCTAAATCACTCCAGGCAAATACCGGAATGGTTCCTTTGACAGAGCTACGGCCAATTTTCTTCCCCACCCTTGTTACTGTCCGAGGCCGTTCTCCGTCTCTAATGATCTCGATGTCCAAGAGAAGTTAAAGCCTAATCCTCCTTCTCTCCTTTGTTCCTTTAAATCTGTATGTAAGCGACATGTCATAATTAAAATATAATGTTGTATTTAAAACTTGCGATTAGTTGCGGATTTAGAGTTCAATGTGCTACACATCAAACACGAGATAATTTTAGGACACCATACACTATGTCTTTAAAGCATCACAACTTGTTACTGATGTTCTCAAGGTGTAGAGGTCATTTAGCAACGAAACAAAACTTTATTACGAAACATGCTAACTAACGAGCACACTATCCGAAAATAACAATATAACCATTACAGAAGGTCCATTGCATAATAGTATCAACTCGGAGCAGAGTCCGTCAGCAGTCTGTTATCACGAAATCGAGGCCTCATACTGCAAACTGTCCGTATAAGAAACGCAATAACCAAACACACCAATGAGCAATTAAGGAAAGGCGATGCTTCCTCTGTTCTTGCCAACCGCAGAGCATGTCGCGTCATGAATCGGTGCCCGAGCGATAGTTCTGCATCAAACTGCGACACTTGACAACACGGCGAGGGAGGATAAACAAAATTTCCTTTCTACACGGCAATCTACTACAGCTAAAATTCAAGGAATGTTATTCAGTTTGCCTCAGACGTTTTATAACTGCTTCTTGCGATAGGTGTGTCGGTAACATAAAACTGATAAATGTGGACTTGTAGCAAAGTGAACGCATGTGCTGCTGAGGACTTCAGTATAAAAATGATAGGTCCTACAACGCCTGAACCGCAAAATACTTAACCAGTCCTGAAACCTGCAGCACGTCGTCGGTAGGCAGCGTTCTGATGATGTAGGCGCCGACTGGTGCTGTGCAGGGAACTCTGTTTCAACTCGTGGCCTCGAATGCTGTCCGAGAATTCTAAGTACTGCTCGCGTTGCCGAAACAGAGAAATTCCTGGACGCACGAGGATTTATCTCCAGGAAGAGACACAGAAAAACCGCCTGAACTCACCCTGTCAGTCCAGGTGCGAAAACGCTGGGTAAGAATATGGGTCTTAAGTCGCAGAATAAAAATGGAGTATGGCCGAAGTCATGTTCCACAACGATTCCGAAAAAGGTGCCACTGAGTCGCAAGACCGTCCAATTCCAACCAAGATCAGATCCCGAATGCTCTGCGGCCGCACAGCGCAAGAGCGAAGGCAACGTTGTTCAACTCCCCAAAAGCCTCGAATCAGCATTCAGTGCTGATTCCAAAATTCCCCACACTATCTCAGAACATCATTCGCCCCAATAGCGACCGTTCCCTCCAGTTTCGTGCAGGGCTTTATGACGTCAACTGGCCTCTGTTTAAGTTAACCAATCATGCCTTTACTATTCAGCTGGGGGCGCTAAACTTGCCGTTTGACCGGCTATGAAAACAGCATGCCAAGACCACCGACCATCTGGCGCCAGACAGTTGCACCCAGCAGCTCACCGTCATAAGAATTCTCAGAATCCTGAAGACGATACTGTCTGTTGGAGCCAACAGTCATCGTTCCAGACGCACCAGAACTGTAAACACATAAACTTGGCATCACTCATACAGCTCGCAGATCGTTTCGCCCTCCTTACAATAGGTGAAACTCGACGGAGGTCAGTCGCCCCGCCATGCGCTCAAGCCCATTGAGTACGATCCTCTCCATATTCACGGAAGTGCATACCGCCCACGAAAACGGAGTGTGTTGAGTCCTTCGGTGCTCGCCTCACAACAAGCCACACAGGGATGTAACAGAGAAAGCTAAAAGCAAGACCACACACAATTCCAAACATGCAATAGCAATCAAATGAAAATTAAATTTAGCTCTCAGTACAAATACTCTCATCAGAATAACCTTATTCGGGCCGTTCCCACAATGAAATAATATAAAACATTAACAAAACTGGTGAAAGTGAGAGGCGACATCTAAAAAAAGGCACGGAACCTCTCAAAACTACTACCTTGCACACCAAAGAAAACCGATTCTTTGTGACACAAACACTACATAGGTTTACAGTGGTATATGACACGAGCTGTTTACTGAGTTCATGCCTGATTGCAGTTCGGAAATTATGACATGTTTGTAAGGTGGCATCATTTTGAGCGACATTACAACTACCACTCCGGAAGTATAAACATCGAGACAGGAAACCATTAACGATACTGACATCGGCTAGGGATCTTAATTTGTAGCAGAATATCCGCACGTTGGGCGATAGTGAAGCGGACGGAGACGGGAGGCTGGCAGGAGAACGGGAAAGACACAAGCGTGGCGGGCAGGCCTGAGAGCTGAAGACAACAACCCCTGTAAGCTACTCTGGAAACCCCAGGCGGGTGGACCGCGGCTTAGCGGGAGCCACGTGGCCGAGGGCAAGGAGAAGACACAAGGGCTCGCTCACAAAACGCGTGGCGGCGTGTGGGTGTTTTTCCCAACGGCCGGAGCGAAAGCTTCTGGAACAGTCTGGAAGCTTCTAGAAGCTTCGGTCGGTTGCAAAAATCAGATTCGTCGGCGCTCGGAAACGAACGCCTCCCAGCAACATGATTGGCCACACACATTAAAAGGGGGAAGAAAAAAAGAACAGGAGCTACGAAAAAGCGTAGCGACTGAGAAAGACTTGTTCCTGGAGCGTCGAGGAGAGAGGTTGGTCCTGGCGAGGTGTGCGACCTCGTTACTGGGACAGAGTACTTGTAGTGAGAGCCTGAGGATCGTCTGGTGTTCCACGGCAGCCGTGGAGGTGCCCACGGAAGCTTTTGGTGAAGTAGAATTTATGTTATCTCGCTGAGCCGAGAAGTTTTGCAGCGATAAGCGTCAGATCACTGTAGTGGTCGTGCGAGGGAAGTAAAGTAAATTGCTGATCACGTGTCTTTTTCGTTCTATGCTGAGGCTTCACGTTGCTAGTCGCGAGTGTAGTTCTAAATATAATTGCAATTGCCATAGCTGATGTCAGTTTTCCGCGCTTGAATTAACGACCGCGATTATATATCACAGGACAGTGCCAGACAGAGCTTTTACCAAATGTGAATAGGCAGAACCATAATGTTGCTCGTACTGTGTAATCTTGAATAGAGTGAATTGCAGAAAAGCAAAGAATTTAACACTACTGAGTGTGTCATTTCATAGCTAGTACTTTCTTTTGTCATTTTATTATGTCCTTATTTGTGTATTTCATGTTTGCAACCACCTGGTGGAGGCAGTGTTTGTAGGTCAGCACATCTGAACATTCTAGCGTATACTGAGGATATGGTTAGAAACTAATCAGATTTGCATACGACTAGTTAACGTCACATATAGAGCAAAGGATAAGCTTAGCCTTCTGGAGAGCGTATAAGTGTCAGGGCGACAATTTAGCGTTATAAAATCCGTTGTGCAAAATTTTTCACTTATACGCTCGGCTCTCAGGCTTAACCATCAGCAAGAAAGAGCAAAACAGAAGCGGTAGCTTACAATTGGCTGACCCTGCCACGATAAGTATCTGCGAATCCTGAAACACAGCCAGCAAAAATTCGAAGAGAGAGCAGTTTGAAGTCTCAGTAAATAATTACTTACATATTAATCGTGATCTCAGCTTGATTGAATAAATTATGCAGAGATGCATAGAACCACGCGTTATAATTGCTAGTTTAATAAGAATTGCATTTGTTGCCGCGTTATAGCGTCTGTTCGCTGGCTTCAATGTCTTAGAAGAATTTGTAGAATTACTGCTGCGCTTGAGCGTCTGCTCGTTGGTTCCATTGTTTTCAGTTGTTTTAAATAGTGACTTGTTTGAGCTTCTGCTGGCTGGTTGGAGCCGTAAGGAGTGTTTTATATATGTGTTTGTAAGTGCACTGCGCACTCACGACGTTGTGTAGGGAAATTAAGTGATTACTATGTTATTTCTTGTAGGTGTGCGTGTGACAATTTAGTTATTATTTGTGTGAGGGATAATAGTGAGTAAGCCCATGCCTCATGCTAACAAGAGCTAAAGCTACAGTTACAGAAACAAGTAGATACAATAGACAAAATTAATAGTGATATGGCGGAATAAATAGGAGTAACGAGAATCGATGGGACGAGACAGAATTGAGAATGCTAGGTGCGCAGGGTACTGATGAGGTGAACGCGGATCACAGGGAGTTTCTGGAGGAAGATAGACTCAGCCAAGCCAGGGGACGAGAATCTGATAGCGAGGAAGATCTTGGAGAACACGTAGATGCAGTTGTTACCATCAGAAACTACGGTGTAGTTAGCCCACGTGAACACAAAAGCGACAGTAATTACTACGACCGACCACAATCAAATGCGTCAGCACGCAGCCACGCATCAGGTTATTGTAGGTACAGCAGGCAAGAGGAGGTTGATAGAACATAGTACCGGTATGTCCGCACTTGTTCAGAACCTATTGTGTCAAATAACGTGCAAGGTGTTGACGCGGTAGGAATGGCAAACATACTCGCGTTTCTTAAAAATATGAGTAACGAAATGCAAAGTATCAAGATAGAAATTCAAACTAGTATGGAAAAGAAAATGCAATAAAACAAGATAGAAATCCAAAGTAGTATGAAAACCGAAATTAAGGGATTTCAAACTAGTATGAAAAACGAAATCAAGGGAATCCGCAGCCGGATAGATCACGTTAGTATGGATATTAATGTGATTAAGATGGAAACGAAAGACATGAAAGACGGTGTAGCTGCGTTACAAGCCACATTGGCACGTGGGGTAGCGGAAATTAAAAGAACGGCAAACGTAGCGAAATTAATAACAAAAGGCGCGAAGCGCATGTCTCGTGCAACCAAAGAGGAAACATTGCAAACCGCGAAAGTGGGAAAGGGAGCGATACACAAACTCCAGAACCGGATAAAGAATGTCGAAGAAACACAATTACGTACCAAAGACGCACCACAGAACGGAGCACCGAATGCAGAGCTCGAACAACTAAAAATAGACGTGACTAAAGAAATGGAGCGGCTAGCAGGGGAAATAAAGTCACTGAGCAAAAATGCAGAGATTATAGAAGACCGAAGTAACAGCCCCACAAGTACAGAGGGAACGACGAGAATAGGAGCAATTTCACTGCCAACCAGTCACACGCAAACGGCGAATAGCGAATCAGAAATTAATGTAATCCACCATGGGAACACGGAGAGGGAAATAATATGGCGAACGGTGGCATAGAACGGACAAATCCTTTGAATCCACCTGCCCCCCTAATCAACAACCGTGCGAATAGTAACATTACGGTCGACTCAAGGAATTGCAGTCCGTTAATCCGAACCACCGCACATCAACTGTATAATTCCGAATGTGCCGTTACAATGAGGAACGAAAACTGCCGGTACAGTGAACAGGAAGGAAAACAAGATAGACGTGAGATACCGAAGTCAGAAGACGACATCGATTTTAAGCACTTTATATCAGTCCGGCGGTTCCAGCACTACGAAGACGACGGTAATCTGTTGCACCCGAAAACATTCATCGGACAATTTGACCTAAGTTTACCACCGCATTGGCCGCTCCGATATCAGCTAGACTTTATCTGTTCACATATGGAAGGCGCCACCGCAGAGTGGATGCGAAACATTGCGAGAACTTGCAATACCTATGAAGAATTCCCTACTGCGTTCCTCAACAAGTATTGGTCGAAAGAAACACAAGACAAAATTAAACAAGAACTCATAATGAGCCGAAATTTTGAAAGTTCAGGTTTCCGCAGCCCCGTCAAATATTTCGAAAACATGACCAAACGAAACCAGTACTTATACCAACCGTGTAGCCAAGCAGAAATAATCAGATAATGCTACATGATATTGCCGATCGCGTATCAACAAATCCTAGCTGGTAGGTGCGGCGACAACATCGATATATTTAAAGGCACGTTAAGGGAACTCGATTTCGCTTTTAATGAGCAGCAAAACAGAGAAAGGAAAGTGCAAAAGGACACACAAAGGGCTAATTGGGAAAACCAGAACGAAAAACGGTAGAGGACAGGGCTGGCACAAGGATGGTCGTAGATCGCCTCAGCGAACTTCCAACGTGAAAATCAGACAGGGAACAATCCCAATTGGACAAACAATCGAAATAACAGGCAGCATAATGATCAGAGAGCGAATACGTGGAGGAGTAATAGCGGACAGTGGAGCAACAACAGAAACCACAACCGAACGCAGACTTATCAGAATCGGCAAGGAAACGGACGCACCGAAAACAGGCATGAAATTGAAATTCGGCCACCAAATCCGGGACGCGTACAAGCGATCGAAGTAGACAATGATAATTGACTAGGCCACAGGTCGGGCACGACACAAAGACAGCCCCAAAACAATATCGGATAAGGTCAAATGAACATGCTAGAAAACGAAGATATGGGTAAACTACTATTAGAAGAAAAGCATAGGAAATGTAGGGCAGAAATAGACCCTCTGGTAAAAATAAAGATAGGCGAGATCAACTGCACGGCGATAATAGACAGTGGAAGCGAGCTGTCTGCAATATCTGACTCCCTATATAATGAATGTAGAGACTCCATAAATCCACCAACGCTGCAGTAAGGAAATCGAAAGTGAGGGGTGCGCTAATGGGGAAAGGCACTGAAATTTCGCAACAGATGCAAATTGACTTTGACTGCCAAGGACACAAACTCACAGCAAATCTGTTTGTCATTCCCAAATTAACTGCAGACATCATAATAGGGGTTGATTTTCTCTCCGCCCAAAAGGCAATAATAGATTTGGGAAGAGGCGAACTTACTATAGGGGAGAAAGAAAGAATCACAACCAGGTTTGACGAAGAAGCCATAAAGGCGAAGGTTACAGTTTACTGAACGACAGGCCGAAAACGACAGTGTTCCCCAGGAAAAGATAAACAGTAAAGAACCTTGCATGACGGAGAGAGAAGAGCTACGGGAAATTCATCAGGAAATAGACACTAAAATGCAGGCATTAACGAACATACCTCCTAGGTCGAAACAAGAGTTAGAAGTGACGCTGCACAATAATGCAGAAGTCTTTCTACCCAAGACCGGTACAATAAAAGGATACCGATACAAATTCAATGTCAGGAAACATAGACCTTTCCGCGTCCCACCCAACATCATACCTTGGGCGTACCGAGACAGAGTTTTGTCAGAATTACAAAAAATGAGGGATGATGAGTCATTGAAAAACGGTAGAGGACAGGGCAACATCAGAGTACAACAGCCCATTAATAGTAGTCGAGAAGAAGGATGGCGGAATCCGGCTTGTATTAGATTCGCGTCATATCAATACAATTATTGTCCCGGAAATGGACAGACCCGAACGATTAGAGGAACTACTCCAGAAATTCCACGGGATCACTGTATTTACCTCATTCGATATGAAGTCTAGCTTCTGGCAAATCGAGCTGGATCCAGCGTGCCGTAAGTACACTGCATTCATTGCATTTGGACAGTGCTTCCAATTCTGCAGGTTGCCATTCGGTTTAAGTATCTCGTCAGCCGCATTCATTAGAGGCTTTAGTAGTATATTAAGTGACAACCTAAAAGAAAGGATCACTTGTTACGTCGACGACGTCCTCATAGCTGAGAGCACGTGGGAACGACATAACGCGCTACTGGGGGAAATGCTGGGCAGACTGAAGCAACTTGGGGTAACGGCAAACATCAGGAAATCATGTTTTGGAAGCAGTCAGGTGCACTTTCTGGGTCACATTGTAAATAGTGAAGGTATCTCTCCTGATCCCGAAAGCCTGGCGGCTATAGCCGAATTTGCCACTCCAAAAACGAGGAAGCAACTGAGGGGATTCCTCGGAATAACCAATTTCTACAAAAAATTTGTTTATGTAAGCTCTTTAGCGACGCCTCGCCTCTATCAGTTAACGAGTAAGAAGACACCATGGATATGGGACGAGAATGCGGACAGGGAGTTTCGGGCGCTCAAATCAGCACTTGTTACGGCTCCCATACTGTCACACCCGGATATGTCGCAGGAATTTTGCATGGCGACGGATAGTGCGAAGATTGGATTAGGGGTGATGATATTTCAGGAGTACGAGCAGGACGGAAAACAGGTACACAAAACAATCGCGTTTGGGAGTAGCGTTTTGACGAAGAGTGAACGCAATTATTCAGTGACGGAACTCGAACCCTAGCTATAGTTTGGGGTTTTAAAAAATTCACATATTTCCTTTTTGGCAGAAAAACAAAGGTATATACCGATCACAAGGCACTTAGAGTTCCTGCTGACTGCCAAACTCACGCACGGAAGACTGGCTCGATGGATTACCGCATTACAGGAATACGAGTTCACGACAGTACACGTACCAGGGTCCATCAATGTTATTGCCGACGCGTTGTCGCATTCACCGGTAGGCGTAATTGAACAGGCAGCAGAGGAGCTAGAACACGAACATTTTTCGTGTTTTACCTCCGAAAGGTGGCGTTCGAGAATTTCATTACCGTCACTATGCAGAATATCATGACGGAACAGGACAAGGATATCACACTACCGGAGATAAAACGGAAATGGAAGGATCGTACACAGGCAAACATACGCCAACACTACCTCCTTAGAAAGGGCATTCTCTTCTATAGAACGAATATGGATGAGTCACTATGGGTTAATTTGGTACACCCACTTAAGTTATGCACACTTTGGTGCTCGCAAATGTTCTCTAAAATTAAAAGGGATATGTCGCTTTAAAAACATGGAGAGGCGAATAAGAAAGGTGTTGGCCGTCTGCAAAAGGTGCCAAAAGGCAAAGACGACAACAGTAGCGTTGCAAGCCCCGATGTACCCAATCATACCCAAGAAATTGCGCCATATCGCGGCCACTGATTTAATGGGTCCTTTGCCGGCAGCGCCAAGGGGATATAGGTACCTCCTGGTAGTGTTAGAACTAACGTCTAAGTTCGTTACTGTGACACCACTACAGAGAGCCACAGCCCTCACGGTAAGCAAGGCGCTCTGCAAAGACTTCTTGACCCAGGTCGGGACGGTTGATGTAGTTCTTTCTGACAACGGCCCGCAATACAAATCAGAGATTTGGAAGAGAATGCTACGGAGGCACAAAATAAAGCCCGTGTTCATATCAAGGTTTAAACTCAGTTCAAACCCTTCAAAGAGAACGATGAAGGACCTAGGAAATCTGTGCCGACCGTATTGTGGCAAAAGACATGCAACGTGGGATGTCTTCCTGAAAGATTTTCAGGATGTTATTAATGAACTTCCTCATAGCACCACATTGTTACCACCAATCTCTGTATTAAAGAATAGGCCGGCTCCAGATAGGATAATGGAACTAGTCGATTTCCCGCCCAGGAAACGACAACAACATGGAGCCCTCGTAGCAGAGGCGCTACGTAACATTCGCATGGCAGGAGAAAAACTTAAGAAGCGAGCAGATACAAAGGCAAATGAGCGTGAATTTGTTGTTGGGCAGCGAGTGTTAGTAAAATCTCACCGTTTGTCCAACAAACAAAAGAGGCTTTCCCACAAATTCTTCGATGTCTATGACGGGCCTGTAAGGATTAGGCGATTGGCACATGCGAACGCAGTGGAACTGGAGTCCATCAAAACAGGGAAGTCACTTGGTTTACACCACGTAAGCCATATCAAGTGCTTCGTAGAGTAAAACAAGGAACGGAAAACAGACAAATGGAGAATGAGATGTACATTATGTAAATTATTGCTAAGTCTAGAGTAAGCAGATATAATAATTCTAGTATAAAATGATTAGTATTAAGCTGTGGGAAATGAACGATAGATATAATACCAGCATATGAAGGACCTGTTAATGATTTCACCTGGTCTGTACCTGAAAAGGACAGAACGATACTAATTAGTTTAGTCATAAAAAACTATATCTATTTAAACACATTCTAGTCATCTGGGTGTGTAATAACAGAATCACCTGTATAAATGGGGGCGACAGCTTTCGGAACGACAAACTGTAGAGAATATTTAATTTGCGTGAATACAATGCCACCAGTGAGTGACTTGATAGACATTATTTACGGAAACAAATGGGTATGCCTGCTGTGTTATGTCGAAGTGTTTATATTGATGAACTGGTGGTCTGTTTTGCGTAAAGTTCGCAGAAGCGCACCGCAAAATAAAGAGGGTCCTTTGATGTATTTATAATGATATTTATAATGATATTGAATGATATTGAGTGGCCAGCTCTGCGTAAAGTTAGCGAGAGCGCACCGCGAGATTATAGAGGGGGAATTCTTTTATGTTTGTTAGTGATAAAATGTATAAGGGTGGACTGATCTACGCTATGGCGTATGAACGCACTAACATCTGAGAAAAATGTGAGGGAATTTGACGTCATAATGCCAAGTACAGTTACTCGATCACATAAGATTAAATACAAGTAGGGAACACGCCAAATATAGGCACAAGAAATTCCGAAACTTGTCGCTTGAAAAAATGGGTTAATTATAAGATCGCATTATAGTACCTGTGATACTGAGCAGTGATCACAGTATCACACAAACGATTCACCTGTCTACAGGTGCCGGCCGCGGTGGTCTAGTGGTTCTAGGCGCGCAGTCCAGAACCGCGGGACTGCTACGGTCGTAGGTTCGAATCCTGCCTCGGGCATGGATGTGTGTGATGTCCTTAGGTTAGTTAGGTTTAAGTAGTTCTAAGTTCTAGGGGACTGATGACCACAGAAGTTACGTCCCATAGTGCTCAGTGCCATTTGAACCATTTTTTTGTCTACAGGTACCAAACAAAGACGCAACCAGCTGTGATCTCAACAAGAAAAAACAAAATTTCCAACAGAGAAAGACATGACTAATCTTTGCGCTGTGGCGCATTCTGATCTTATGTTGACAGGGGAAGCTACACACCTTCCGTAACCAGAGAACCACGGCGCAGAAGAAGGCTTCTGAGATGATAAAAACAGGGAGTTCTTTTAGTTTAAATGTAAAGCGAGAGCTTTATAGAATACATGTAACCATCAAATTGGAATAGGATAAAATTAGAAATTATAATATTTGCTGAAAAGGGGTCACTGCAGACCATCTTAGAAAGTCATTCTATGTATGTAAGATGTTTTTCTATGTGTTAAATTCCATGTACAGGTATTGATGACTGAGACTGTGTACTTTAGTGGGTGCAGGGAGCCGGCCGAAGTGGCCGTGCGGTTAAAGGCGCTGCAGTCTGGAACCGCAAGACCGCCACGGTCGCAGGTTCGAATCCTGCCTCGGGCATGGATGTTTGTGATGTCCTTAGGTTAGTTAGGTTTAACTAGTTCTAAGTTCTAGGGTACTAATGACCTCAGAAGTTGAGTCCCATAGTGCTCAGAGCCATTTGAACCATTTTTTTTGGTGCAGGTATTCAGAGAACCGGAACGAGCATGACGAGCTGCTCACGATAACACTGGAGGAGACAGGCGCCGGGGTGGCTGAACTGCTGGCGGACGCAGTAGGGAAAACCGCTGTTGGCGAGGACTGCACGCGCAAAAGATAATGGGACAGTGGACACTGGCCGCTGCCTTCCAGGTATCAATGGGCCTGCGCAGCAAGCGCCGTAACGACTTACAAAGTGGCGGCATGTTCAATAAGACATCGACAGCAGATGACATGGCAGATAACTGATAGGATCACAGCAACTGAACGCAGGCCTTTCACAGACGACGTTTGTGTATTGATAAAGAAAACATTATCGCTATCATTGTAGCAAAATTATTATTTAACGAGCGACTTCTACGCAGCGAATACAATAGTTTCCTGTCTTCCGACACCTTCCAACGGGAACCGAGGCTCGGATTTCCAAGCAGGAGACCTAACCCAATCCTCATAGTAATATTACCCACAAAAACCTATGTTCCTTACCTGATTACAAGAGTTTACAAGAGAAAGAAGATCACGAAGCAAGAAGATTAGGAACACAAAAACTAAAGGCCAAAGAAGAAATACATGAAGATTGAAATAGGGCAGCTACACAAACTCTTAGACAACGAAGAAGAACTATAGGTTTCCTTATACCCACTACTTGCACCACATAAAAACCGGTGTACCTTCCTCTCGACCAGTTATCTGTTTCGGTGAAGAAAACCCATGAAACTGCCCATCAACACAGCACTTTGCCTTGCTGCTCACCTTGTGAACAGACATGCCATCCCCCTACGTCATTGTACATCAACGATCAGTGATAATCGACGAGAAAGCGGAGTGCCCATGGACCCTATTGCCAAGGTACTAGAGTGAATTCAGGCTAGAGACGCGCGTCAGTTCATGCCATATCTCACACACACAGACTACAGTGCCCTCCTGTAAATAAGCTAGCATCGATAGTGTCAGTGTAGTGTCAAGCAGTGCCTATGTGTTATGATCATACAAACAGTAGAACCACGTCAGATAGACTCGTACTAACGCCCACAGACAAAACTTTATCGATGCCTTTTTTTTCTCCTCTTTCTTTTGTATTTTGTAAACTGTATTAATTTAAGGTGTATCTGATTAATAATGTTTACACATTTTCCTGTAAACAAACTCATTGAATACTTATATATTGTTTCTCTTTATTATATTGCGAGGTCGATCCAAAAACGGGCATTGGTAATTTCCTTTAATACAAATTGCCAAAGTAAATAACAGTATTGACTCCATTGAATTTACAAGATGTACACTAAAAGTAAGTACTGGACTTACCCAGGCAGGTTATCAATTATGTAAAGCTAACTGACTCATACACCAGAGACAGAAACACTTCCAGATCCAATTACACAGGAAATTATATATGCGATGAATATTAGTTAGTTAAAATGAAATTGAATATCTATTGACGAAACTGCCCTCTGCGAACTTGAGAACTGTTAATATTGGACGACCACGTATATCAAATATGTTTTTATGTTGCATTACTGTAGACTCAGTTAGGGAAGGATGAGTGGTTACGCAACAAGAACTTAATTTAAAATAAAGGGACTACCATTTGCCATAATTAAATAGATAAATCTCAATGTTAGTTTACAGTTTTCTTTTGCTGACATGCATAATCTTGCACCTGAACATTGTAATCGTCGTGCCACAATCAAGGACTATTAACAACATAAAGCACGAACGAACCAATCTATAAATAATTACCATGTCAATAATTTAAATTAAATTCAACCAAAGTTGGTAGAATCCCGAGTATAAATGTTGCAATAAAGACACATTGGCATTTATCAGTCCCACTGCCTTCATCAAATTTGGAATGATAACAAGGGCAAAATGTAAATGAATTTGGTACTGCATAAGATGACACTATTAGAGTCACCTCATGCAAGTACAAAATTGCTCGGAACGGGGAGGTATTGTAAGGTGGCATCATTTTGAGCGACATTACAACTACCACTCCGGAAGTATAAACATCGAGACAGGAAACCATTAACGATACTGACATCGGCTAGGGATCTTAATTTGTAGCAGAATATCTGCACGTTGGGCGATAGTGAAGCGGACGGAGACGGGAGGCTGGCAGGAGAACGGGAAAGACACAAGCGTGGCGGGCAGGCCTGAGAGCTGAAGACAACAACCCCTGTAAGCTACTCTGGAAACCCCAGGCGGGTGGACCGCGGCTTAGCGGGAGCCACGTGGCCGAGGGCAAGGAGAAGACACAAGGGCTCGCTCACAAAACGCGTGGCGGCGTGTGGGTGTTTTTCCCAACGGCCGGAGCGAAAGCTTCTGGAACAGTCTGGAAGCTTCTAGAAGCTTCGGTCGGTTGCAAAAATCAGATTCGTCGGCGCTCGGAAACGAACGCCTCCCAGCAACATGATTGGCCACACACATTAAAAGGGGGAAGAAAAAAAGAACAGGAGCTACGAAAAAGCGTAGCGACTGAGAAAGACTTGTTCCCGGAGCGTCGAGGAGAGAGGTTGGTCCTGGCGAGGTGTGCGACCTCGTTACTGGGACAGAGTACTTGTAGTGAGAGCCTGAGGATCGTCTGGTGTTCCACGGCAGCCGTGGAGGTGCCCACGGAAGCTTTTGGTGAAGTAGAATTTATGTTATCTCGCTGAGCCGAGAATTTTTGCAGCGACAAGCGTCGGATCACTGTAGTGGTCGTGCGAGGGAAGTAAAGTAAATTGCTGATCACGTGTCTTTTTCTTTCTATGCTGAGGCTTCACGTTGCTAGTCGCGAGTGTAGTTCTAAATATAATTGCAATTGCCATAGCTGATGTCAGTATACCGCGCTTGAATTAACGACCGCGATTATATATCACAGGACAGTGCAAGACAGAGAGATTACCAAATGTGAATAGGCAGAAATATAATGTTGCTCGTACTGTGTAATCTTGTATAGAGTGAATTGCAGAAGAGCAAAGAATTTAACACTACTGAGTGTGTCATTTCATAGCTAGTACTTTCCTTTGTCATTTATTATGTCCTTATTTGTGTATTTCATTGAGAGGCACCCACATGCCTTGCTCATACTGTGGCATCAAGCAGTCAGGCCTGCAAGATGAGTGGTCTGCCAAGCGAATGGATTCATTCTTATTTATCGAGTAACATGAACTCTCGTACTCACAATTAAGTTACAAATTATCCTCCTATATGAATAATACACATCGGAAACGCACAACTGACTACCAGTAATTAACAGAACTCTGACTGTTCACTACGCACTGGCAATACCACATTTTTTTTTTTTTTTTAATTTAATGGCTTTTATCAACACGTGGCCATCGCACTGAACATGAGTGGCGCACACATTTTAAATTCTGGATATCATGACAACATACAATTCGAAGGAAAAGGCCACCAATCTTTTTCTTTTCACTATCTTATTTATTCCGATAAATTCTATAACCTAAACACACAAATTCTATAACCTACAACAATAACACATGAGAAATTCCGCCCAGTGGGCATGGCTTTACATTGGTGATTCTCTATCTTATGGTCTTGTAATTATTTAACGCTACAGTGCACTTTCTGGATAGGATGGTGGAGTTTTTTCTATATCTCACACTTCGACTCTCACAACCATCATCACGAAACTTTCCTCCAGACCGAGCGGTACAAAAGGAACACGCATAACCCACTACCTCTGAAACTACCTTGCTATTCTCCCATGCAAACCACACATACTTAAATTACGTGACATACACCACACTACAACATGAAATACAACACAGGGAATAGTCACAACATTATCACTTTCAGCTTTCCCACTTCAATTAATATTTATCCCAGTTTCACACGACACTGCCCCACTTCGTAATTCTACTTTCCTACTATGAACTCTGGAGATATATGCACGTCTTCCTGTGCAATGCAAGCCAAGTGGCGTTGCTGGATAGACGGCTGACTCACCTCGCTTCTCTCTCAGAGTATGAATCAAGCGTCACACGGAAACATATCACGCAAAGTAATGTTAAGAACATATTCATCACACACGCGAGTCCTCAACTGATACCATGGACGAGTACTTCTCTTTATCCTTTGTCTCATACACAGATTGAGACTCACACAGTACTCACCACGTGGAAGTACTCGTCTCTAATTTCAAGTCCTGCACACGCCATTTCTTAAATATTTCAACTTATAGTACACACGCTAGTAATTCAGCTTAACTTAAGCACACGGAAGTATTTCAACTTATTGCTACACGTGGTTTCATTGTGACCATTGGTCACTTCTGAAGATTACTACGATCCCATTAATATTACCTGCCTGACATTTAATTCTCCCCACAAAAGTTCCTGAAATAGAGAAATTATTATTTCAAACTACTCTTAAGTATTCTACATGCATACCATGTCTCCACTCTTTTGTCTTTACGGAGCACACCTAAGACAGGTCTTAACAGCACAAGATCCAGCGGCAGAGTGCTGAAACATGGCCGTTCTTCAGGTCATCTCGCACCTCTGTTGAGGTGGGGGAAGACCATGCTACCGAAATTGGTCAGCCACATTTCAGGTGCTCAAAGCTCCGGTAAGTTTCATCTCTTTGGTTCCACCAAAGGTGGCCAAAGGATCGTCTTAAAGATGATCATATATTCACATTCACTATCTGCGGTTAGCGGACGACCATACATTCATTCATTTCACAGATCTCACCAAACTGGATGTAGGGATTTATTTTGTGGGAGTGCAGATGTGATCAATTAAATAAATAAATTGTCATTCTTTCCCACACTGGTATCCGGCTTAGCTGTATTAATTGAAATTGAGTTATTATTAGAAAAAATATGTTGTTCTGACAAGAATAACGAAGAATGTTGTACATATTTCCAATGTCGGGCGGTACTGTACCCTTTCATCATGTTTGCAACCACCTGGTGGAGGCGGTGTTTGTAGGTCAGCACATCTAAACATTCTAGCGTATACTGAGGATATGGTTAGAAACTAATCAGATTTGCATACGACTAGTTAACGTCACATATAGAGCAAAGGATAAGCTTAGCCTTCTGGAGAGCGTATAAGTGTCAGGGTGACAAATTAGCGTTACAAAATCCATATTGTGCAAAATGTTTCACTTATACGTTCGGCTCTCAGGCTTAACCATCAGCAGAAAAGAGCAAGACAGAAGTGGTAGCTTACATGTTCACAACAGCCCTATAAAATGACCGACGACAGCCGAAAAGGCATACGAAGAAACAGTGACATCTTAGGAGGAAATAAACACTACGATCAGTAGCCAGAGGAGACGTATCGGTCTCACTGCAGTTTTTACCACCGCCCATTGGTAACCTTCCTCTTGTACATGGAAGTCATGGTCCGATGTTAGGTTGTATTGCTCATGTGCAGGATAGTATTGCCGTTTCGCCTTGACGTCACATATCTGGAAGCCTCTTCTCATCACTAATACGGTGTGTATATGTAGTATCAGTCTACTCTGCTCACCAGAATACATTTGATTTTGCGCGGTGCTCTTTTCATTGTATTTGTCTCTAATTTTCTGTATTCTCAGTCAGTAATTTTATTAGGTTTTCGCGATTTTACATATTTCATGGTATTTCCTAAATTTTTACATGTCTCACGTCTACTTTTCGTGATTATACCAGGTTTTCTTCGAATTTTACCGATTTTATGTCATCTTTCATATTCTTCCACAGTTTTCCATATGTATATGGTCATGTTACTGACATACCCATGTGTTGTTTGATTTGCTACGAGAATATCTGCGCTTTTGATACACTAACCTACTAAAAAATTCTGACTTGCCCTCTCCCCGATGATCCACTTGCGTCCATGAAGGATAGGACGAACATGAAAAGTATAGTAACAGTCGTTTCGTACCTATGTGAAACTGAAGACTCGATTTGCGTCCAAGACGTGGCAGAGAAATGGCATTCTTCACATACATCTTCGTTCGTTTAGAGGAGGATGCCCAAACAGGTTTTCCATCGATGGACATGTTTCATCACACATGACTTGGAAGTCCTCTGAGAAGTGGTTCAGAGAAGTTTGCTGTTAACGACCACATGTAGATAGTGCTCTAAGCAGCACACAGAACACGCAGTTGTATACTAGTCGATCGCAGATTATACCACACAACTGATGCACCCCAAGAGAACAACGGAAAAAAATGGTTAAATGCGTGATAAATGACCTGCAGCTCCATCTGCTCCGTACCATACTTTAACTCAGTTCCATGTAAGTTTAGAGGCAGATGGCTCTCTTTTCCAGAACACCAAAGACAGCAGTCATCTTGCATGTATCGCTATTACGTCAATAGACATACAGAAGAATGTTGCCATACAGCAACTGCTTGTTACCTGACACCGCAAGGTTTTGACTGACGGCGAGTACAGAGAAGCACATTGTAAATACTGTTTGTTAGGGCTTAAAACTCCTAAATAGTCCCGCGCAGGGTCAAACACGCAATCCATTCTGTACTTGTATTCTTCAGTCACCCCAGCCGGTAATACAATGCTCTTTAGCTAAGGACACTTTACAAAAAATTTTAAGGCGTTTGCCAATAACTTCGAGGTTGCACATGGGCTTGTGATCCGACAAATATAAATTTATTACTCTAAATTTGGTGGTCATCCACGTTAAACATTCTATTCCAAACATCTTATCGCTGTCGACGAAAAATGATTGTTTCCTGGTTGTCGGAGCTTCCATGTCAACGTTTTCTCATATTCCTCTTACTGTCGCATACTCATTCCCATTACAAGAATTGTCTTGCACCAAGCAGAAGACATGCAAGTACTCCTTCAATTTGCCCCCCTTTCGGCGTATTTTCCCTCACTTCACACGTAATTTCCATAATTTTTTTGAAATTTTATCGATTTTATGTCACTTCTGCCCATGCGATCATGACATCACTTCTCGTTCCATATTCTAAATTTGATTGCAAATGTAGTACATAAGCGCAACACCTAGCAGACGGCATAGTATAGCACTGTACTCGAATCCAGTCATCTCCTACCACATATTCTACAGCTGCAGGTTGTTTTCTCTGTTTTCTGTATATCGCTCCTTCTGCAATCAAAATCAAATTTCAGTTCTCAATAGTGTTCCTCGAAAATAACTTCGTCTTCCCTCCAGGGATTCCATTAGAACTATCTGGTGAGTGTAATCCGACAATTGAGAAAAACATACTCGCCATGCAAAACGACTGTAACGATCAATTTAATTAAATAGCCTATCAGTTTGATATCAGTGCCATGCAAGCTCGTGGGTGGAGGCAATGGCTAGGACACCACAGATATGATTCTTGACTTGACGGCGATGTCTTTTAACGATATTTAAATCTCTCACCTACACAAGGAGAGATGGACATCGTAACAAAATCAAATGTATTACCAAATTTATAGTGATCGTAGCATAAACCTTGTATTTACAACAGCTTGGTACTGTTACCTAAAGAGAGAGACTGAAAGAGAGGAGGCATCCTGTAACAGTGGTAGATCTTAGCACTCCATCATGAGCCAAAGCTGAGCTTAATATTCTAGTCCTGTGATGCAGGACAGGACAGATAAGAAAAGATATGCTTCTATTTGAAGGAATATAGCCTGTGCTATAGTCCTGCACAGAATTTTCATTACAAGTAACGATACTTTAGCGATGTGGAAACACGTGTATTGTCCGATATCTTCTATCTTCGAAAATAACTCGTGTAAAGGGGAGGAATCTACATTTCTCGTAAGAAATTCGGGGTGTATGGTAACAACATGGCTGCCTCAGATTGGATAAAGTGGTTTTTTTTAACTGGTGGGTCTATGTCTGCGTGGAATAGTTTAGAACTACATTATACGTCCACGCTGCAGCTGCTTGTTTCGCAGTGCACCGAGGCTGGCTGCAGCAGCGGTCACAAGGAGTCGGCAACTGGAAGAAACGGAATAGCTCAACCTGGGTGCCTTTCTGTATCTTTCCGCCATTGTGCCGATCGTTTCGGTACTCAAGAACACCGAACGGTCTAGTACTCGAATTAGAGCCCCTGCATTATTCAGTATGCATTTCGGTAGCAATACCGTTCAGGTCTAGAGAACCGAAGCACTGTTGTCGGTTCGCTTCGGGCAAGCCAATCATAAGCAAGCAGCCGCGGATCCGCGCATGCGCACTGCAGCGCGCACAGCGCCACGAACACAAAGCGGCTAGCAGACAACACAGGCGCGCTATTCTTCCAAGTACCGAAAATTGCGTTTACGTTGCCATAACGCATTACGCCGCATTCCATCGAGCTGGCGTGCCTGCCTTCATCGCTCTTGCCTCCTCCTTAACAGTATCAGGCGCAGTATATCCATTTCCATGATTCTCAGCTGAAATGCATAGAAATTTTTAGTTTCCCTGCCCACATGTTTCCATGCTAATGATAGCGTATTTGACTGTATTCTGCAGATTGTCGTAAATGCCGCATTATATTAATTTATTCTCATTCACACTGAGATCGTGTTTTGGTTTTTACGTTTCGGAAATAGTGTGTAGTACCATAGTGTACTAATACATCTATAAAACACCCGAAAAATTGATTCTGAGAGTTTCAAAGAATAAGAAGATAAACAGAATGTGGTTATAACTCGCTCCTAGAGATCCACTTCCCTATATGATACATCAACGATTTGAGTCTTAAATACAAAATTGAAAAAACGCATTTTCGAGAGCTCCTGCAGTTCGTCGAAGTTTATAATATGCATCTCATGAATGAAAATGTTCCGTATATGGTGCTACAGTCTAAAAATATTACGGCTGAAATCTTTTATCTCTGTCTACTGTTGTTGAGGATTCGATCGCAGATACAGACTTGTGACAAGCAAGATTATGAAGATGACTGCTGCTAGTTACATTCCCAGTACTTTAAGTTGTGCTCTTAGATTCCTGTCTAACCGCAAACGGAAATCGCTACATATTCGAAAAAAACGGTGAATTATTTCCGACAAGAAAAAACATAAAGGTCACTGTCGGTTGTTTCACTCACAGCAATTTCATCTCCAACAATTTTTTCATATTTCGTTTTTTAAACACACAGAAATCACGAAATCAATACTGAGGAAGTGCACTCTTACATGTAAGTAATATCGAATATTGCAGAAAAATCTTAACTTACACGAATAACAATGTCTCAGAACGTGTCCGTGTCCTTTTGATTGGCATTCGGTGCTGCGTAAGTCAGAAATGCGTGATAGTTTGGAAGGTTTCCAATATCAGGCTTCACATAATTGCTTTCCATTGTTACTTGAAAGTTGTAACACGTTTCGGTAATTATTAACTAAACCATTTGTGGGAAAAAGTACACAAAGTCACTAGTAAGGTCAGTTCACAGTCATATAATATACGTAAGCAGAGCCAATGTCTTGATATTTAATGATCTTTAAGCGCTTATTTGCATTAGAAAACACGTATTTTGAAAGAATATTGACCGGAAACGTTTTTTTATGTAATCATTCACAGTAACAATCTAACCTAAATATTTCTAACAAAGGAAAATAGTCTATTATGAAATCACTTTCCAACCGAATGAGTCCTCTGGTGATTCTTTAGTAACACAATCACTCAATCACTAAATCCAAAGCTAAAACCGCTAAATATGTTTAAAATAACAAATTATATGTGTACATAAACCACAGCTCACTGATCGACAGGGCCACACCGATATCCAAAACTTCTCGGTACAATTGTAAAATCGGTGGGAAGACCGTTTGGTAACAGGTCTCAGAAGCTTACTGAATAGGATACTTCGATAAAGAACCGAAAATGACGTCACTACCTATCGGTATGAAACGATACAGAATAGGGCCCCTGGGCTGGATACAAAGAACGCGCCGACCTGTCTGATCTTGCCAATGGCAGCGAGGGCTGGTAAAGTGACCAGTGTGCTGGGTTAGCGTGACAGAAGCGGACATGTGTGTGTTCCACGAGAGAAGATGCAAAATGATTGACGTTTGTGCTGGACGTATCGATAATATCCGAATTCCTACCACTCCAGTCGTCCCCATATGCTCTCCATGGCCAGGGGTGGCGCACTCTGGCACACACACGCGTGTCCACAACTGCGGCTGCGATCACTGTGGTAGTTTCCTCCCGTCTCTGAACGTCGGCGCTGGTGGTGTATGAGGGGATGGGCCTGCTGTGTGTGGACGTCTGGGAGGTGACTGCACAGGATGTGCGCGTGTTTCAGTAATCTCCAAGATCTACCCACGGCTACCACTGCTATGGACTAGATTGTGGTTAAACCATGTCCTGTTTAGTGCTTCTCAATACATTGCAGTGGACTCTGTCTTGCAGTGGTACTTGTTGTTGTCTCTATCCTATCACGCAGTAGAGCTTTCCTTCTTCTGACTTAAGGGAAGAGAACCAATTTAGGAATTCTATAGTGCCTTAAAAACCCAATCGCGACGTCAGATTCCCGACCGATATCGATCTCTGACATCTAGCCATGGCAACTTATTACTACAGATTGGATAGTGGTTTAAATGTGTGTCACATTTAATTTTTCTCATTACACTGCAGTGGTTATGTCTTGCATGGGTATTTGTTGTTGTTGTTGCTACTATCCCCTCACGTGGTGGACCCTTTCCTCCCTCCTCCTTCATCCTGGCGTAGTGGATAGAACTAGTCAACTTAGGAATTCTATAGCATTTAAAAAAAAGAAAATACACTTAACATACCGTAACGGTATAAATTCACGTCGAAATTTGAAATTCCAACTGTGATTTCATACATCACCGCTAACAATCGTGACGTCAAATAATAATAGGTTTGTATTATTTAATGAAATTTCTTGTCCAAAACATAACACCGTTGTTGATCCACGCAAACTACTGTGCAGTGTCGATCTTTTTTTATTTCTAGTAGTTTTAAACTGTGTGAAGCAAATTGTTTTAACACTTGTATTAATTAATTAACGTTTCAAGTGGTACGTCTTCTGAAACAACACTTGTGACATCTTCAAGGTGTGATATTCCGCACCAGATTTAGTAACTCCTGAAGCAGTTCGTGAAACGGAACACAAGAAAGTGCGCCAGGAAGGCTGTGGCAGTTTATCCCATGCTAGTTCCGATGTCATCTGCAGTGCAAACTACAGCTGCCTCCCCCCCCCCCCCCTCTCTGTCTCACTCTCTTTGTATGGAACGATCTTTTATTAAAGTGTATTTCGAGTCACCCTGCTACTAGCTTTGTGACATCGTCAACCTGTGTGCGTGAAGTAGCTACCACATCTGACTTACATCCCCTACAAAACGATCATGTGATTTGGAATTAATTATTTATTAAATTCAGCAGTATTTCTGGATCGATTCCCAGTCAGGCATCTGGTTTGGAAGGAAGGCGTCTCTCGCGTGCGCCATCATCGACAGGTTGTTCATGCATGCAGACTACGCGATCGGAATGAAAAACCGCCGCATTATCTCACACACTACAATCGATTTCCTGACAAATTCTTTAAATAAACTGTATTCCATACACCACTGTGTACCCCTATAATATTTTTAAATAACAAATATTTCACACGTTGAATTGTTTAAACATTATTCCACACACTGTATTCAAACAATCAATATTTACAGAAGTGGGAAGGCGGCAAGGAAAACTGAGGGGTATCGATTTAATTAATTAACTAATTAGTCAGTGAAATTGATACAGTGGTAGAGGGTGCTATTCGAATAACCTGAAGCAGCTCCTAAATACGAAAGTGGTAAAATTGAGCTATCTTCCCGCTAATTTTTCAGTCAATTTAATTATCAATTAATTTGACATCAGAAGTGTTGCCGGGTTACTGAGAGGTTGGGTGCAAAGGACTGTGAAGAATGAAAATCAATAAAAAGTTCACTTACCTTTGATGAATCATGGGTTTTGATGTACAAAGTCAATCCAAGTGTAGATTATGAAGTGGATAAACTCTTTGAATAAAGGTGATGGACTTCTGACGATGGCAGTGCTGGACACTTCTAACAGTGAATACTATGTACTACTGTGGCAACCATGTGCAACGAAACTAACGCAATATGCTCTCAACAGTGGGAATTGTGACATATGAAATGTGGAAGTGCTTAAACATAGGGGCAATGAACTGTATATAAACTACAAATAAAACAACTACCATCGAAGGATACCTGTAAATTGTGCTTGTGATGGTGAATTCAGTGTACTTGGACACAAATTAACGACAGACATGACAATTTCTATAAGTAAAGAGCTGTGCAATTTTGCTATGTAACTAATAGAAAGTAAAATTTTAATAAATGTAATAATAATAACGAGCATGCAATGAAATTCCTCAGTGGAAAAACATGCATCAAGGAGAATAAAATTAGAAATATAAAACAAATACTTTGAAATATTGGGAACTAAGAAAGCGATGTACTAATGATATTGTCCTTCTTTCCTCATTAGAATAAGTCATGTTTGATAGAAAACTGATACTGTTGTGTGAATATTTCATGTATTCAACTATCGGGAATGGCATCTCAACATGAAGCAGAACCAACTGTCACTCTGTGACTTGAGCTGAACTGTGACTGCAGCATGTGGCAACAAACGTGAGATCAATCTGGTCAACTAGCGGCGCGATGTCATGGTGGTGCATTTACACACAACACTGATACTCAACGATATTTTTTCCCACTGACGAAAAAATACTATTTGTGAAAGATTACTCATCTAAAAACTGAACTGAACATTAAAAATACGTTAATCCATGCTGTTGCTGTTGTGGTCTTCAGTCTGAAAACTAGTTTGATGCAGCTCTCCATGCTATTCTACCCTTTGCGAGCCTCTTCAACTCCAGTAACCTACATCCCTCTGAATCTGCTTGCTGCATACATCTCTTGGTCTCTCTCTACGATTTTTACCCCACACACTTCCCTCCAATACTAACTTGTTGATCCCTTCTTATCTCTGAATATGTTCAATCAACCAATCCTGCGTTTAGTCAAGTTGTGGTGCAAACTTCTTGTCTCCCCAGTTGTATTCAGTACCTTCTCATTAATTATGTGATCAACCCATGTAATCTGAAACATTCTTTTCTATCGTAACGTTTCGAAAGCATCTATTCTATTTTTGTTTAAACTGTTTATCGTCCATGTTTCACTTTTGTACATGGTAACACTCCATACAAATACCTTCAGAAAAACTTTCTAACGCTTAAATCTGTATTCGATCTTAACAAATTTTTCTTCTTCATAAATGCTTTTCTTGCCTTTGCAAGCCTACATTTTATATCCTCTCTGCTTCGACCATCATTAGTTATTTTGCTGTGCAAACAATAAAACTCACCTACTACATTAGGTGTCTCGTTTCCTAATCTAATTCCATTAGCATCTCATGATTTGATTCGACTACATTCCATTACTCTTGCTTTGCTTTTGTTGATGTTCATCTCATAGTTCCCTTTCAAGACACTGTCCATTCTGTTCAACTGCTCTTCCAAATCCTTTGCTGTCACTGGCATAATTACAGTCTCATCAGTAAACCTCATAGCTTTTATTTCTTCTCTCTGGACTTAAATTCCTACTCCAAATTTTTCTTTTGTTTCTTTCCCAGTTTGTTCAATGTACAAATTGAAAAATATCAGGGATAGGCTACAACTCTGTCTCACTCCCTTCTCAACCACTGCTTCCTTTTCATATCCCTTGGCTCTTACAACTGCCATCTGGTTTCTGTACAAGCTGTAAAGAGCATTTCGATCCCCGTATTTTAGCGCTGTTACTTTCAGAATTTTAAAGAGAGTGTTCCAGTCAACATTCTCAAAAGCTTCCACCAAGTCAAAAAATGCTATAAACGTGGGTTTGTCTTTTCCTTAACCTATATTCTAAGATAAGTCGTATAGTCAGCATTGCCTCGCACATTCTTACATTTCTACTGAATCCAGACTGATCTTCCCTGAGGTCAGCTTTCACCAGTTCTTCCTTTCTTCCCTAAAGGATTCGTGTTAGTATTTTGCAACCATGACTTATTAAACAGATAGTTCGGCAAGTTTCACACCTGTCAGCAACTACTTTCTTTGGAATTGAAATTACTACTTTCTTCCGAATTCTGAGAATATTTCGCGTGTTCTTACATCTTGCACACCAAATGGAAGGCCAGCCGCTGTGACCGAGTGATTCTGGCACTTCAGTCCGGAACCGCACTGCTGCTACGGTTGCAGGTTCGAATCCTGCCTCGGGCATGGGTGTGTGTGATGTCCTTAGGTTAGTTAGATTTAAGTAGTTCTAAGTCTAGGGGACTGATGACCTCAGATGTTAAGTCCCATAGTGCTTAGAGCCATTTGAACCAGATGGAAGAGTTTCTTCATGGCCGGTTCTCCCAAGGCTATTAGTAGTTCTGGCAGAATATCGTCTTCCCCAAGGCCTTGTATCCTATTAAAAGTAAATTATTCTTGAACTATTTCGTTGTAATACAAAACACATTTTGAAAGTATAGCGAACTTGTTAGTCACGTAATAGCTAAATATAAATTCACTATGACCTCTCGAACAATGGTAATTACAGTATTGTTATACAACTAAGTTAATGGCTTTTGCTATTTCATCTAATGAGCAGGGGTTTCACTACTCCAACAGCAACTAAAGAAATATTTAATTATATTGTTATCGTATATTAATATACCAATTATCAGCGACGTTTTGTAAAAAGATTACTGTAATTCTGGGAGTCTGCCATACATACTGAGTTTTTGTGCTCTGTTTCCTTGATATCGCACTTGAATGGGTGAAAGCATTAAAAAATGTTATCGGAAAATAGTTCAATAAAAATAAATTTCAAACTGCCCAAGTATGTCAGTTAAAAGTTCAAGCGTAAGCTCTAAGGTGACAACTTGTCGACTTATAAAACAGGTGCACAACAAGAAGTAAACGTAATTTCAGTTCAACTGAATGAACCCGTTTATATAGGTTGGGTTGTTTGGGGGAAGAGACCAAACAGTGAGGTCATCGGTCTCATCGGATAAGGGAAGGATGGGGAAGGAAGTCAGCCGTGCCCTTTCGAAGGAACCATCCCAGCATTTGCCTGGAGCAATTTAGGGAAATCACGGAAAACCTAAATCAGGATGGCCGGACGCGGGGTTGAACCGTCGTCCTTCCGAATGCGAGTCCAGTGTGCTACCACTGCGCCACCTCGCTCGGTCTGTTTATATAGGTTCTCATGGCTGAATCCTGGAAGCGAGGCCATGCCTTCCAGGATTCGGGGGGCGGGGGAAGGGGCAATCAAGTGTAAGAAATAAAATGATTTGAAATTTCTTTATTTTATCCACATCATTTTAATAAAATATACACCCACCCAACGATAAGATATAAAGAGACTAGGCACTCCAATAAGAATAAAAAACTAAACATTTTTATATAAGTGAATAAAGACAGATAAATGTATTGATCTATAAAAAAACCATTTTTCAGTTGCTAAACAGTAGAAGTTTCTTGAGGGAAGAAGTTTCTTCCAGCTAATCACTCTCACTGGTATCGGTTTACAAATAACATGTAGGTACGGGTAACTGGCATATCTTGTACTTTATATTGTTCTGAATATTTATCAAGATGTTTTCTGTTAATGTAATCACCTATAGATTCCTCATTTACATTTTTGTGCCATGTATTTTCTGTTTCAGAGATGGTGTGTCAGGAAGGGAAATCCACATTGTTTGAAAGCAATGAGTCCGATCACAGATTGTGTCTTGCTGGTGGGGCATTGTATTCTGAATAGAGTCTGTATCTTTAAATATGAAGTCCAATTCAGTTTTAGTACCACTATTTAAAGGGGAATTAAATCAGGATTTTGCATGGTCAGTCTGTTTATCGAACAATGGTATGTTCACCAGGACCCAGGGTCTGATACACTCACCAGCCAGTAAACAATAGCGATTTCATTTTTCCTACAAGAATTCACATTAATCCTCAATGACATAATTAATATATTCAAATACATCATGCTGTCGCTTCTGGGACGTGTCCTGACAGCAAAACTTTAATCCATCCATTACATACTACTGAGCAGATTCATTTAACATTATCATTTTCATACTTTCTCCCTGTTGACTGACGATGGGTACAGTACACGGTTAATAATGTCTAAACACATATGGGTGACTTCTGTTGCAGTTTTATCATTTGTAAGGAAGAATCCATTAGTCATTAACACTACAAAACACACCCAGCTACAAGGAGCAACACCATTCAAAGCACAAATATATAGGCCCTACCCATTCCATGACAAGATGTAATATAGTTAAATATCAGTTCTGTCAAAAGCTGCTAACACTGATTTCTCCATTAAGTGTGAGAAAGTACAAAACACGGCTGTCGGGTAGAATACGGCAATATACTTGTAATGCATTTAAAACAAGCAGTTTATACGTGGATTCGTAGGTAGGAACAAATGTCCATAAACATTAAGTGACAAAAGCAACTTTTGTTTTAATTGAAACAAAAACAAAATGGAATCATTCACTGTGGCCAATATGATGGATACATGTAAAAATAAGGTATACACTATGTGATCAAAAGTATCCGGACACGCCCAAAGACATAATTTTTTGTTATAAGGCCCATTGTGCTGCCGCCTACTGCCAGGTACTCCATATCAGCGACCTCAGTAGTCATTAGACATCGTGAGAGAGCACTACTGGGTGCTCCGCGGAATTCACAGACTTCGAACGTGGTTAGGTGATTGGATGTGACTTATGTCATAGTCTGTAAACGAGATTTCCACACTCCTAAACATCCCTAGGTCCACTCTTTACGATGTGATAGTGAAGTGGAAACGTGAAGGGACACGTACAGCACAAACACTTGCAGACCGACCTCGTCTGTTGACTGACAGAGACCGCCGGCATTTGAAGAGTGTCATAATGTGTAATAGGCAGACATCTATCCAGACCATCACACAGGAATTCCAAACTGCATCAGGATCAACTGCAAGTACTATGCCAGTTAGGTGGGAGGTGAAAAAACTTGGATTTCATGGTCGAGCTGCTGCTCATAAGCCACACATCACGCCGGTAAATGCCAAACGACGCCTCGACTGGTGTAAGGAGAGTAAACATTGGACGATCGAACAGTGGAAAAACGTGGTGTGGAGTGACAAACCACGGTACACAACGTGACGATCCGATGGCAGGGTGTGGGTATGGCGAATGCCCGGCGTACGTAATTTGCCAGCGTGTGTAGTGCCAACAGTAAAATTCGGAGGGGGTGGTGTTATGATGTGATCGCGTTTTTCTTGGAGGGGGGCTTGCACCCTTTTGTTGCTTTGCGTGACACTATACAGCACAGGCCTACATTGATGTTTTAAGCACATTTCTGCTTCCCATTGTCGAAGAACAATTCGGAGATGGCGATTGCATCTTTCAACACAATCGAGCACCTGTTTATAATGCACAGCCTGTGGCAGAGTGGTTACATGACAGTAACATCCCTGTAATGGAATGTCCTGCGCGGAGTCCTGACCTGAATCCTTTAGAACACCTTTGGGATGTTGGAACGCCGACTTCGTGCCAGGTCTCACCAACTGACATCGATACCTCTCCTCAGTGAAGCACTCCGTGAAGAATGGACTGCCTTTCCCCGAGAAACCGTCCGGCACCTGACTGAAGGTGTCATGGAGGCTAAGGGTGGGCCAACACCTTACTGAATTCCAGCATTACCGATGGAGGGCACCACAAACTTGTAAGTCATTTTCAGCCAGGTGTCCGGATACTTTTGATCACATAGTGTAATACAAGCAACATATTAACAAAGCAATTGAGATATTACAGTACACACAAAAAATTTAATCAGGAACACTGCAGTGTAACCAGCTTCTGTGTCATATAAGATAATTTTTACCTATTTGATGCGTGCCAAGGCGCACTTTTTTCTACTTGATAATAGCCACATGGTCAAAATTGTGACAGTGGGTTTTACAAATAAATAAGTTTAAAGTCGCAAAGGTGACCATAACGTCATTTACAAAATTTTACATGACTGTGAATCCTAGCTATGAGAAGTTAATCCTTGTTCTTGAGTGAGATTTTTCGAACGTATTACTTTCCATCTTTCAAGTTTCCAAGAACGCCATTTACTACCAGACTACGAGGACCATCCACGAAGAATAAATGAAAAATAACCTCATCTAAATCGCATATTTTGAATTAAAGATATGGATTTTCACGCCATATTTTCTCATATACGAAGTTCACTGCCAGGCAATAAAGAGCTCTACTGTCACTCTCTGTTTCTGTACCACAGCAGGGGCATTCTACTTCTGATATTTTGGTGTTCTGTGGTCATACGCCTATTGAAACAGCTACTTCCGTCAGCCAGTCAGTCATTCTCCATATAGTGAACAAATAATAATACATAGTACAAAACTTTATAAGGGGAGTGGCATCGAAGGCATATAGTCTCTGTACAAAAAAATTATAAGGAATCAGCGACTGTTGCACAATAGGTATAAAACACAGCATAGATAAATGCTAAATGAAATACATTTGGCTGTCAGTTACATGAAACTGTTCATGATTACTGGAACAGAATGTTATTGAAAGACCTCTTAAAAACTCTATAAAAGTTCTGTTCACGTGTGAAAGTTATCAGTGGCATCAAATTTAGTGTCCAGGTACTCATGGTTGACGAAGGAACTGAGAATGTGGATAGCATAACAAAATCAGAACTGCTGAATTCCTTTTCAAATTGCTACACACTTCATAGTGGTTTTCAGAGTATAGATGATGATTTAGATTCTGGTTTCATTCGTTCAGCACCACAGAATTTGTCTTCAATTAAAAAAATATACACTTTTTAAATAGGTAAAATATTCCTGCACACTGTGACAGGAAACTCATTCTATCCTTCCGCAATTATTTCTTTTAATCACTAATTAAAGTTGATATTGCTGCATACCTGTCAGTATCTTCCAAGTATTTTAAGAAAGTGGAAAAAAATTATTTGTGCCTTCGGAGGTTGACAGCTACTATAGACATGAGATAAAATGCTGTTCTAATACAATAGTGTCTTATTGGCACAGTTAATGATTGATGACTGGTTCTGCACAATACTAAAAAGTTTGGTTACAAAATTCGGTACAGCACCTGTGTCCACTCCGAATCCTGACTAAGTTTTTCAAAAAAAAAGAACAAATTAGAACTGATGAGATAAGAACCTTACTTTCAAGTTTACCACAGTGTATTGTAAATGGCATTCAGAATTTCACATTGAAATTTAGAAATAGTATTGATAGGAATTTAGTAAACATTCTAAAATGAAAGTAAAGCGTGTCTTGGTCAGTATCTCGGTGTCACTTCTGACGTAATATGAGCTAGCATGCCACCTAGTGTACATATATCTCAGTTCTCAACAAAGCGGGAAATACAGCTAAAAAGGAAATCAAAATTTGTTTTACTTATTCGAAAATGACTTTCAAACGATCAAACGATGCTTTATCCTCTATAACTTTATCAATATTTTGGAAACCATATATAACGTGTATGATAGAGGCTATTTCCTATTGTACCACTTATTAGGTGTTCTCCTCATTCTGTTCGTGTAGGGAGCATGAGAAGACTGATTACTGAAATGCCCTGTATACACTGTAATTACTCTAATCTTTTCTTTATGATAACCATGGGAACGAGATGCACAAGGATGTAACGTGTTATTAGATTGCTCACTTAAAAATAGTTCTTGAATCTATTGTAAGTCGATTTTCATGGGATAGTTCTGGATGTCAGAAGTAAATTATCGTAAATACAAAAGTGACAATTGTAGGTTTTTATCATGTAAGGTTTGTTTAAGTCATACCTTCTTAAGGGAAGACTATTGCATGTTTGCATTGCACTATTGCAGAGGCGAAATTCAGTAATGTTATACTATCATATGTACAAGCAGAACCGAGTGGTAAACTATGATAAACGATCATGCGACAATTGAGCAGAATGTAGGCCTCTATGCTCCTTATCGTATTGGCTGTTATGATGGTTTACCTCTCTGTGATACATTACTTCTGTATTGTCATTCACATTGCTAAATATGAGCAGCATTTTATAATGGACTCAAGGAATAAAATGGATTCGATTTGTGGCAGAAGTAAAATCATCATGGAATTAGCGCTAAATTTACTATGGGTAACCAAACGTGTAAGTACGAGGGTTGTCCAGAAAGCAAGTTCGTATCGGTCGCGAAATGGAACCACAGTGAAAACCCAATGAAGCTTTGCGCAGATGTGTTGGGTAGTGTCTCTACCATGACCGTCGATCGCATCAAGACGCTCTTTTCAGTTGTGAGTGCACTGTGAGCCAGTAAAAGTGCCTAGAACAACGATGTCCCCACCAAGTAGGAGGGGCCTCCTGAGAGGCTTACAAGACATATAAACATAAATACGAAAAGAAATGGACAACAAACTATTGTAATAAGCACCTTGACAGTATTTTTTTACGTGTAAATAAAAACAGCTTCACAAATATATTCTGGAGAGGTAACATTTTTTAACTGCATCCCCTCTCTTCATAATATTACACAGAAATTTTCATAAAGGCAAAGTACATGTGTAGACTGACGAGAAAGCATACAAAAAGGAAGGCTCTTCATAACTGTGTACTTGACGTACTTAACAGGCAGCAAAATCCGAGCGCAGTAGCTGCTTTATCCTCTCCTGTCCTGATGACAGTTTACCCCTGACATCCAAGGTTTGAGTCTATGTTCAAGTGTGTGTCTCTTCAAATTTTTCAGCATTTCCATGATGCTCATCCATATGTCAAATAAACCTATGAAAGAATTCATGCTGCTCTGCTTTTCATATTTTCATCATTCTTCATTAGTTGTATTTGGTACAGATCTCACAAATTTGAACAAAATTCTAGGATAGGATACGCAAGTGTTTTGTCGATAGTTTTCTTTGTGGACTGACCGTATTCCACAGTAGCCTGTCAATGAATCAGCGTCTCCTCCTGATTTACGATCATTTGAGCCTATGTCATCATTACATTTCAAATCCACGAAAAGTGTATGTTTTGGCTGATTACAGATACTTCTTTTCTGTGTTTTTTTAAATGCACGAGTTTACATTACTTCACATTTAAACCATGTAACAAATATTTGCGTCACTTTGAATCCTATCAAAATTTTCCTGGACATTTGTGCAGTTTTTTAGATAACTGCATCAACTGCAAAAAGTCTGAGATTACTGTTAATATTATCTGCCAGTTTATTAACAAATATAAAGAGCCACAGTGGTTCCTATACACTTATTTGAGAAATGCCTGAAGTTACTTCTACATCTGTTGAAGGTGCTCCATCTAAGACAACTTGCTGCTTTCTTCCTACCAATAAATCCTCAATCCAGTCACAAATTTCATTTGATATCCTACACAACTGTACTTTTGTTAATAAGTGTTGGTGTGATACTAAGTGGAATGCTTTTTGGAGGTCAAGAAATACTGATCCGCCTGATTGCCTGGGTCCAAGGCATTTGGGATACAGAGTGAGAGAAGTGTGAGTTGGGTTTTGCATTGTCGATGTCTTCAGAATCCATACTGGTTGGGGTGGAGGTCAGTTTGTTCCAGATACATCTTAAAGCTTGAGCTCAGAAAATTTTCGAAGATGTTATGATAGATGGATGCAGAATTTATCGGACGATAGTTTTGTAGGTCACTTGCAGGTATCCTTCTTGTAGATGCGTGGGACCTGTGATTTCATTTGATTTTCATTTGGGACTGTTAAATTAGAATCTTTACAAAGATTATACTGTAATGTAGAACGCATCGGGGAATACAATAAGCCTATTACACAGATAAAAAGAGAGAAAAAGAACAGTAGGCCTTCCGCAAACAGTATACATACAAAGCATACAATTTACATACATAGCACACAATTTTAGAATATAATTCATAATACGATACATCTGTTACATAGCTTACAGCTCTAGAAAATCATTTAAATTGTGTGCAGTATGGCTTATGAGGAATTCTCCCACTCTCCTCTTGAATACAGAGTTTAAAAAAGTATTCCATACTTTGAGAGGTGATAGTACGGACCAAAACTAAACAAAACTGTCCACTATGCATAGGCTCTAAAATGCTTACCTTAAGTTGTTCATGTCCAGCACAGTGAAACACATATTTTCTATTACAGCTCTTTGCTATTATGAATGACCTGCAGCAACGATTGGCTAAAATTAGGAAGCTACAACTAGTGTTCAGTGTTCAGCTGGTGTTTGGGTCACATTAAATCCCTCGCTCTCAGCTGTCCCATTTACAGAAACACTCTTAACGATTTGATCACAGTTAAATGTTTGTGACAAAAAGAACTTGCAGCAATTTAAGTTGTTGTTCTGGGTTCCTGCCTAACACTACCTCCGAAATTGTGACATATTCGGAATAAACAAAAACGTATTAGTGAACAGCAAGAATATAAATGCCATTACTGCTCGTTTCACTCGCTGTGATTTAAACTGTACTCTTAGGTTCCTGTCTAATCACATCCATGTAAATCGCAACATATTAGGGAAAAGTGGCCGAATATTTGTGACAAGCGACAAGACAAACGTCATTGCTTGTTCTTTCATTAACAAGAATTTCACTTTTTTAAAATCAGACTAAAGTAACAAAATCGGAAGAGATCCTGAGTGACCACGTTCTTATATGTAAATAACTACGAATATTGAGAAAAATGATTGTATTACATGAATAAGAAAGAACCAGACAATGTTACAAACGTGAAGATGAAAAAAACATTTGCGTGTAGCAGGACGCAAACCTACTCCCTGTGACTCTGTAGCTGCACTTCTGTAACTACAAGACCACGAAGAATATATACGACTGCAAGTTTGTTCATCTTAGGTTCTCCTAAACGCTTTTTCTACTGATGTACTGTTAGCGATTGCGATAAATCTTCACTGCACCATTGCCTTGAAACGTCATACTGTCATAACACGCTAGTTACAATACAGACACAGCTAAATACTATGAAATCCTATATAACATCAAAAGGTAGCAAACGAAGAACGCCACATGATCCGACCTGAACGCCAGTTGTAACATGCTCATTTTAGTTACTCGTCTTTCAGAAACAGAATGCTGTAATCTAATGAGGACACGTTCCACTTATGTTGTTCATGGATGCAGCATGCTGTAAACGCCTGTTAGTGTTGTTGCTGTAAACCATATTCACAGTTCTGGATAAGTGGAGATCATACATTAGTTCTAGTGCAACAAGTTTGTGTTTTGATAAGTTTAGCAAGTGCTTTTACACTGTACTTTTATCTTTGCGCTTACCAGCATAATGGAAGACTCTTATTCCACACGCGAAATGGTAGGCAACATCTTTTGGTATGGTTTGGCAAATGGAAGCAACTGTTGAGCTCATGTCCTCTATGCTGAAAAATTCTCAGAATGCAATGTACAATCTGCACAGTTATTCAGCTGTCTTTTCCAGCGACTGTTAGACTCTGGCTGCATAGCCCCAACTTTCTTTAATGATGGCTCACAAGTGCAGGTTGTATGTAATAGCAAGCAGGTTGCATTAGAAGCTCTGCTGTTTCACAGTAACAGAATGATATGCTCTTATTTCCTTACTCATTCGAGAACTGAGTTCTGTCGGTCGTTCGTAACAGCAAAGACATTTTTGCAGTAGAAGAGATGTGGTTCCCAATAGTGAAGATCAACAAGTGCTTCTAACTCTTAAGGTACGCATTTTAAATCCAATAACTACTGGACGTTTTTGACTTTTTTGGTCCACACTATAACCTCTCAACAAATGGAATACTTTTTTAACACACTGTATATTAGGGTCTTCACTGTACTTTTTACATTCAATGGAAGCTTATTCTAAACCATGGTCGTCAAAGTGCGGCCCGCGAGCCACTTGCAGCCCAAATTAAGTACTCATGCAGCCTTCGCTTCTCAACCATAGGTCCTAATAATATGTATCTAGTAATTAAGACCTTTATCCATAAACATCGACTAGTATTATTTTCTTTACAGTGTAGTTTTCCTGGTCAGTAACAAACAAAAATAATTACACGCAGAGGGTCGTACACTACGGGCTTGAGTGCATGATGGGGCAACTGACCCCGGTCGAGTTTCGCCTATTGTATGGAGGCCGAAATGACCTGCGAGCCGTCTGAGTGTCGCCACGGTTTATGTGTTTACCGTTCTGGTGTATCTGGAAAGAAGACTGCTGGCGCCAACTGACTGTATTGTCTTCATGATTCTGAGTATCCTTGTGGATGGTGCGCTGCTGAGTGCAACTGTCTGGCGCCAGATGGCCCGTGGTCTTGGTATGCTGTTTTTGTAGCTGGTCAAATGGCAAGTACAGTGCCCAAGCTAAATAGCAGAGGTATGATTGTTCAACTTAAACTGAGGCCAGTTGACGTCATAAAACACTGCACGAAATTAGAGGGAACCGTCGCTATTGGCGCGAATGATGTTCTGAGATGGTGTGAGGGAATTTTGGAATCAGCACTGAATGCTGATTCGCGGCTTTTCGAGGGTAGCGTGGCGTTGAATAATGTTGGCTTCGCTTTTGCGTTGCGCGGCTGCAGAGTATTCGGACTCTGATCTTGATCGGAATCGGAAGGTCTTGCGACTTAGTCGCACGTTTTCGGAATCGTTGCGGAGCATGACTTTGGTCACACTCCAGTTTTATTCTGCGATTTAAGAACCTTATTCTTACTCTCCGTTTTCGCACCTGTACCGACAGGGCGAGTTTAGGCAGTTTTGCTATGTCTCTTCCTGGAGATACATCCTCGTGCATCCAGGAGTTTCTCTGCTTTGGTCACACAAGCAGAACAGAATTCTCGCACAGCATTCAAGGCCACGAGTTGAAAAAGGATTGCTGCACGGCAGGAGTCGGCGCTTGCATCATCAGAACGCTGCCTACCGACGACGTGCTGCAGGTTTCAGGACTGGTAAAGTATTTTGTGGTTCTGGCATTGTAATACCTATCATTTATATTGAAGTCCTCAACAGCACACTTGATCACTTTGCTACAAGACCACCTTGTTTGTTTCTCCATGTGTTCCCATTTGAGCTCTCACTGCTAACCACGATACTGTATTACAGTTGGGGGAGTAATATTGACCTCCAGGCATTATCGTCAATTTATTGTATCACAGAGAGTAGGAGCCCCTTTTTCTCGAGCCAACTCTTATTCTCATAATAGCTCAGTATACCCTATCCTTTAGCCTACTATTTGTATCGACAATGAAGTACCTTTCTGTTATTATTTATAATAAATCTCATCGTAATATTTCATCAGAATAGATGTGGAATCCGATTTCCTGTCGTTTATTATGATAAAATTCCCCTTATCTTCTGAGTATTACAATTTTTATTAAATTATTGTGAGTGTGCACTCCTTATTTTACCAACTATCAGGGTCGACTATCAATTCCTTTCGTTACCGTTGTGCACATAATTAATTAGGTGGTAAGAAAGGAGGTCTAGTTCTCATGCAACATTCGCCAGAATTGAAAAGATACAATCTCTTCTCCACTCTAGCACCTCACAAAATGTGGTACTTATTTGTAACAAGGAACATTACATTGATTATGTTGTTGTTGTTGTGATCCTCAGTCCTGAGACTGGTTTGATACAGCTCTCCATGCTACTGTATCCTGTGCAAGCTTCTTCAACTCCCAGTCCTTACTGCAACCTACATGCTTCTGAATCTGCTTAGTGTATTCATCTCTTGGTCTCCCTCTACGGTTTTTACCCTCCACGCAGCCCCCCAATGCTTAATTTGTGATCACTTGATGCCTCAGAACATGTCCTGCTAACCGGTCCCTTCTTCTTGTCAAGTTGTGCCACAGACTCCTCTTCTCCCCAATTCTATTCAATACCTCCTCATTAGTTATGTGATCTACCCATCTAATCTAAAAGCGTTCTTCTGCAGCACCACATTTCACAAACTTCTATTGTCTTCTTGTCCAAACTATTTATCGTCCACGTTTCACTTCCATACATGGCTACACTCCATACAAATACTTTCAGAAACGACTTTCTGAAACATCTATACTTGATGTTAACAAATTTCTCTTCTTCAGAAACGCTTTCCTTGCCATTGCCAGTCTACGTTTTATATCCTCTCTACTTCGACCATCATCAGTTACTTTGCTCCCCAAATAGCAAAACTCCTTTACTACTTTAAGTGTCTCATTTCCTAATCTAATTCCCTCAGCATCATCCGACTTAATTCGACTACAGTCCATTATCCTCGTTTTGGTTTTGTTGATGTTCATCTTATATCCTCCTTTCAAGACACTGTCCATTCCATTCAACTGCTCTTCCAAGTCCTTTGCTGTCTCTGACAGAATTACAATGTCATCGGCGAACCTCAACATTTTTATTTTTTCTCCATGGATTTTAATACCTACTCCGAATTTTTCTTTTGTTTCCTTTACTGCTTGCTCAATATAAAGATTGAATAACATTGGGGAGAGGCTACAACCCTGTCTCACTCCCTTCCTAACCACTACTTCCATTTCATGCCCCATGACTCTTATAACAGCCATCTGGTTTCTGTGCAAATTGTAAATAGCCTTTTGCTCCCTGTATTTTACCCCTACCACCTTTATAATTTGGAGGAGAGTATTCCAGTCAACATTGTCAAAAGCTTTCTCTAAGTCTACAAACACTAGAATCGTAGGTTTGTCTTTTCTTAATCTTTCCTCTAAGATAAGTCGTAAGGTCAGTATTGCCTCACGTGTTCCAATATTTCTACGGAACCCAAACTGATCATCCCCGAGGTTGGCTTCTACCAGTTTATCCATTCGTCTGTAAAGAATTCGTGTTAGTATTTTGCAGCTGTGACTTATTAAACTGATAGTCAACACCTCCTTTCTTTGGGATTGTTGTTATTATATTCTTCTTGAAGTCTGAGGGAATTTCGCCTGTCTCATACATCTTGCTCACCAGATGGTAGAGTTTTGTAAGGACTGGCTCTCCCAAGGCCGTCAGTAGTTCTAATGGAATGTGGTCTACTCCCAGGGCCTTGTTTTGACTCTCTTTCAGTGCTCTGTCAAACTCTTCATGCAGTGTCGTATCTCCCATTTCATCTTCATCTACCTCCTCTTCCATTTCCATAACATTGTCCTCAAGTACATCGTCCTTGTATAGACCCTCTATATACTCCTTCCACCGTTCTGCTTTCCCTTCTTTGCTTATAACTGGGTTTCCATCTGAGCTCTTGATATTCATACAAGTGGTTCTCTTTTCTCCAAAGGTCTCTCTAATTTTCCTGTAGGCAGTATCTATCTTACCCCTAGTGAGATAAGCCTCGACATCCTTACATTTGGCCTCTAGCCATCCCTGCTTAGCCCTTTTGCACTTCCTGTCGATCTCATTTTTGAGACGTTTGTATTCCTTTTTGCCTGCTTCATTTATTGCATTTTTATATTTTCTCCATTCATCAATTAAATTCAATATTTCTTCTGTTACCCAGGATTTCCACTAGCCCTCGTCTTTTTACCTACTCGATTCTCTGCTGCCTTCACTATTTCATCCCTCAAGGCTACCCATTCTTCTTCTACTGTATTTCGTTCCCCCATTCCTGTCAATTGTTCCCTTATGCTCTCCCTGAAACTCTGTACAACCTCTGGTTTAGTCAGTTTATCCAGGTCCCATCTCTAAATCCACACCTTTTTGCAGTTTCTTCAGTTTTAATCTACAGTTTATAACCAATAGATTGTGGTCAGAGTCCACATCTGCTCCTGGAAATGTCTTACAATTTAAAACGTTGTACCTAAATCTCTGTCTTACCATTATATAATCTATCTGATACCGTCTAGTATCTCCAGAATTCTTCCATGTATACAACCTTCTTTTATGTTTCTTGAACCAAGTGTTAGCTATGATTAAGTTATGCTCTGTGGAAAATTCTATCAGATGGCTTCCTCTTTCATTTCTTACCCCCAATCCATATTTATCTGCTATGTTTCCTTCTCTCCCTTATCCTACTCTCGAATTCCAGTCTCCCATGACAATTAAATTTTCGTCTCCCTTCACTACCTGAATAATTTCGTTTATCTCCTCATACATTTCATCAATTTCTTCATCATCTGCAGAGCTAGTTGGCATACGAACTTGTACTCCTGTGGTAGGTGTGGGCTTCGTGTCTATCTTGGCCACAATAATGCATTCACTATACTGTTTGTAGTAGCTTACCTGCACTCCTGTTTTTTTATTCATTATTAAACCTATTCCTGCATTACCCCTATTTGATTTTGTATTTATAACCCTGTATTCACCTGACCAAAAGTCTTGTTCCTCCTGCCACCGAACTTCACTAATTCCCACTATATCTAACTTTCACCTATCCATTTCCCTTTTTAAATTTTCTAACCTACCTGCCCGATTATAGGATCTGACATTCCATGCTTCGATCTGTAGAACGCCAGTTTTCTTTCTCCTAATAACGACGTCCTCTTGTGTAGTCTCCACCCGGAGATCCGAATGGGGGATATTTTACCCAAGAAGACGCCATCATCATTTAACCATACAGTAAAGCTGCATGCCCTTGGAAAAAATTACAGCTGTAGTTTCCCCTTGCTTTCAGCCGTTTGCAGCACCAGCACAGCAAGGCCGTTTTGGTTAGTGTTACAAGGCCAGATCAGTCAATCATCCAGACTGTTGGCCCTGCAACTACTGAAAAGGCTGCTGCCCCTGTTCAGGAACCACTCGTTTGTCTGCCTCTCAACAGATATCTCTCCGTTGTGGTTGCACCTACGGTATGGCCATTTGTATCGCTGAGGCACGCAAGCCTCCCCACCAACGGCAAGGTCCATGGTTCATGGGGGGGGGGGGGGGTACATTGTTTAAGGATGTCGTAATACAATGCAGTGAGTAGAGGAAAAATGACAATTAAAACATTTAGCAAACATCTGTGATTGTATCTCGTATTGCAAAATGTAACTTGTCTGGCAGTTACAGTATCATAACTCTGGGTTCTATGATGGTGCCAGTTATGTGAAACAGACAACAATCGACACAATGTGTTCCTGATGTGCCGGTTCTGAACGATACTTCTGGGTTGGTGGCCGAGTTAACGGGAGCTTACTACAAGTAGGCTATTGGTATCTTGTAACACACTAATTTATGTAGGTTGCCAACTGATAATAAGATCAGTACATATGCAGCCCGAGGTGCTGCAGAGTCAATAATGGCTTTTGAGCAAAGAAGCTTGATGACCACTGGTCTAAACCCTTATTCAATACTGGATAATTCCGTTTTGCTCTGTACTGAGATTTACTGAGTCTTTGTAAAGGCTTTGATCTGATTTGTGTCATGATAGTGAATGTCACAGGAGGTCTGGAAAATATTTTTGTTATTGATTACAATTATCATCAGTAATCAGATATACACACTTAGAGAGTCAGTATCTGAAGTGTCTTGAATAGCTGCCGACAGTATGTCCAGTTTGTAACACTACAGATGAACTTCACAGCTCTTTTTTGTAGTGTAAAAGGTTTTTCTACTTTTGCAGCATTTTCCCTGAATATTACATCATATGAGAGCAGAGGGAGGAAATATGTGAAATATGACATCATCAATATTTCCCTATCAACACAGGGTGGAACGGCTCTCAGGATAAAGCCAGCTGAGCTTAGTTTGTTGAAGAGATGATCAATATATTCATGCCATCTTAACTGATTATTCATTTGTATGCCTAGAAATCTTATACCTGGAGTTATATTAATTTTCTAACCATTGATATCTACTACAAGAACTTGTGCCTTATTGTTTGCTGTCTGAAATTGCATTAGATTTTTTCTTGGAAGGTTTAATGACATTATACTTATTGTGTACCATTTGTGTACTTCGTGTGTTACTCTTTCAACTGTAATCCATGGTAAAAATTTTATGACTGTCAACATGATACTTGTATCATCAGAAAACATTACTATATTTGCCCTATTACTTATTGACACTGGTATGTAAATGTCACTAAGATGGTCAGTACTCCAAGGACTGAATCCTTGAGAACACTGTATTTAATAATGCCCCATTTTGATTTTATTGTTTCACTCATTGCTCTTAGGGCAACTCTTTGTTTCCTACTATCTATTTACTGTCCCCATCGTTCCAACCACTCGCTACCATCATGAAGTGTCAACAATATTTGAGGTTGAAGCACAGGCGACACCTGAAATGAGTTGTGACTGAAAGTTTACTTGGAGACACAGGATGTGGTGGTAGAAGTCTGGATGCATCAGTCATCCTTGTGAAATCACATGTAGTTAGTGTCTCAGAGTTAATTGTTGTTCTTCATTGGGTGTGAATCTCAACTGGGATAAAGGCTGGCTTAAATATGTCAGAAGAGCCATTGAAGTCAGCGTCAAACCTGGTATGATGTTGTGTCAAAACTATACATGAGCCACTGTATGATGGTTGGAGAGCTATACGAAAAGCGTTGTGTCAGAAAAAAAACCTGTTTGCAGGACAGTAAGTCACAGAAACCAAATAGTCGCTGGATCGAACATTCTTCAGAAACAGCTGGACAGGATCTGCAAGTGTGCTAGCACAGATGTTGTGCAAAGTTTGTGACTTCAATAACGTTGTTTCACAAGTCAATAAAAATTCTTTGGGCAATTCAAAAAGTGTCCATACACTAATTTAGCCATTGTCATGTTGAAGCGACCGTTCTGGCACTTCATTGGGAAATTTAGAGTCATCTCAAATGTCAAGAAATTACAATTTATTCGACAAAATATGCAATAGTTAATTACACTGCGTAGTTACTTGCTGCACAGAACCTCTATACGTCATTCACTTGTTCGGACTACAGAGCTATTCGAAGACCTAGCTATTTGATCATATGCACATGATCTCATTTGGACGCAAAGTAAATAGTGTAAGCTCAGTTAAATATGTAAATATATGTAAAGAAATGTATGAGTCACTAGGATTTTACGCTTCACATTCTACACTACTGCGCCAAAAATGAACACTGTAGCATCAGTATAATTCACTAAAAACATCAAAAAGTTTGTAGCACAAGAAACCACATCTTCAGCACATGGTGGCTGCTCTTTTGACAACTCCGTCAAATAATTTCTATAGGAAATCCATTTTTGCAACCACTATTTGTGAGGCAATTTTCTTTTCATTAACGTTTCTGTTATCTCTTGACTTAATATCTGCATCACTGCATTTAAGCCTGCATGATCTATTTCAGTTGGCGCCACCTTGGAATGTGTGTGCTGCGCCAATAGAAATTCAGGTCACCTGAGTTGCAACGCTTCTGAACGCTATGGATGGAGGTTGTATGTGCAACTGTTCACCATTACAATTGTATACACATTAGCGTCTTTACTCATCGAAGCTGGAAATGCTACTTATACGATTTTCAAGTTGGTGAAGAGTGAAATTATTTGTATGGGGGTTTAACAGCTCTCAGCCAAAGATCTTACAGTGACGTTGATGAACAAAAATCTGGCACAAAAATGCTGGGTATGTAAATGGACATCTCGTAGCAACTGAGTGGTAACATCCAGTATGTTAGTAAGGGAGTTATCTCTCAAGGATGACGTTTCACTCCAAAGTCATTTTCGAATGAGTAAAATCAATTTTAAAATCTTGTCGACCCACATTTCTGCCTGTGTAAAAAAGCATGATTTATGTATGTAACATGCTGTGCCAGCTACAAGTAACATTAAAATATCTGGCAACTGGAGTCACTGCAATATTGCATTTCGGAGAGCAGTGTTTCTAAAATTTTATGTCATCAATAACGCACTGGAAGTACATCAGAAAGCAAGGTTTCTGTCACAACAGTTAAGTGTTGGGTGTTTCAGGTTTCTGATAGGTCACAGACGCTGTATATATATGTTTGTTTCACCACTGCAGTACTTAATTTTGTAAACAAACTTTGTACCACTGTGCAGAACACTCATTATTCAGTGAAAGCGCCAATACAAACACTATTATATTTGCATAGGATTTTAATCGTGGTCAAGAATAGTTTTAAATGTCTAAAGCCACCAATAAATTTGCATTTCACTGTAATATTTACACCCAATGACTAAAGCAAAAGTTACTATGGTTAGATTGAAACAAAAAAGAAACTTTACAGTATTGACTGTTCTGCTGTAATATGAACATCAGCAAGGTCGCACTCTCTGTTTTAATACTTCTAATCCATTTCGTCGTTGCAAACGATAATGTGTTACTCTGTTACAAATAAGTTGCTGAATGCTAGAATGATATTCCTATCGCACTGTTTAAGAACATTTTGCCACTTTAGAAAGTATTTATTTACTTAGTTGAAGAATAAGCCCGTTATTTTGGCACAACGTTAACTTTCCACAGACATAAACGATTCTAGATATGTGCTGTGGAACGAACCAGAGCAGACTGAAGCATTTCCACGTATCGGCAGTTGCAGAAACTCGTACACAAAGGTGGGGGCAGCCGCATCGTGCAAGAAAGTAGAGCCCCTTTCATCTCTTGTCACTTACGCATAAGTTGGTATGACAGTACACAAGCAGGGTGCTTCCACATATAAGCTGTCTTACACTAGTGGTGGTGAGGGTTACACGTTTAGGAAATTCATGCCTGTAAAAGCCAAGCTTTAAGGCCAATTGAAACTGGCCACCACGTTCCTTCAAAACGCGTGGCAATGCATTGCAGATGGCAGCATCTACACTGATCGTCCCGTCACGTCACGTCACAGCACCATCAAGGTTTCTCGGGGAGAAAGTTTTGTCGACTGCCGTCATCCGTCCGTTGTTGATCACGTGATCTCCAACCTTATTTCCTCTCTATATACGGCCATGCTCAGATCTCCGTACTTAATTTCACTGTGGTTTTCGTGGTTAATATCAGATGTTTTTCGTTCGTTATTTGTTATAAATTGTTTCATTTCGTTATTTCTTTTGTTAAAATTTATAACAAATGACAAAAGATTAATTGAAGTAGTAAGGCATCAGTCTGAATTGTATGACATGAGTGTGCTAAATTACTTGCCCTCTAAATGTTGAAGGGATAGATATCAAGGGAGATACGACTATTGCACAAAAATGTGCACTACACTAGCAGCGAAACTCTTAAGTGTTAATTATTTTCTGTGTCTTGTAATATGTTATGGAAGGTGTTTTTATATATATTCCATGTTCCATGGAATAATGCTGAAATAGTTACTCCATGTCAGTTTGTTTTCTTATCCTAGCATGCCGTAGTGCTGTACGTAAGTGAATGATATATTAATGTGTTCTCTTTTATATATCACAAAATAGTTACTTATCTTTAAAAAAAGAATTTATCAAGAGCTTATGGACCCAGAACGAATCTATAAGCTTGCCCAGATAAATGCAAGTACAAAACTGGATATGTAACTATTCGTCTGTTATTTTTAAAGGAGTGCACAAACAGGTCAGTGACGCATTGCATATCAGTAAATAGTCTGAAGTAGCGCCAATCGGCAAATTAGTGTCACGAAAATTAAAGTCGCGAAAACTTTGTTAATCGTCAAAGTACAGTCAGAACAGTCAGTTACGTGTATTAACTTCGCAGACAGTAGAGTTCTTACCTGTTACCAATGAATTCTATCAAGACACAATTTGAGGAGGATGACCACGGAAATGGTAACCACATTTAATGGCGATTTAAACTAGATTTAACATTAAAGTCAAAGAAATTGTATTTGGTAGCAACCTGACAGGAAATTAAACCAACAGGAGGAGAAAGTGATCAACATGTAAAAGCTTTGGTTGAGAAAGATCTTCAAGCACAAATTTTTATAGGTTTTAATTTAGTAGCAACATAGCCAGGAAAATACCAAACTGCAAGTGTGCTAGTCAAATGCTTCAAAAATTGGAACCGCTATATGGCAAGAAATCGGATTTGACAATTGAAGGTTTGTAGAGAAATTTCTTCAGTTACAAATACGATATGAGTAAGTATGCTATTCAAAACTATATGCATATTCAAGAATAAGCAGAAGATTTAACAGCGGAAGGTGAAGCCATGAAAGAGAGCTGGGATATGTCGCGAATTCTTGGGATGTTACCGCCAAAACTTCACCAGTTCCGTACTGCATGGGATAATGTAGCAGCAGCGGACAAAAATCTCGACACATTGTTTGAACGTTTGGGTCTGGAGGAAGAAAGGTTAAGCACGTCCTACACTAATAATTTTATCTCAAAACAAGGTAAATAATTTGTCAAAGCAGGTCAGCAGGAAACGTCAACAGTTCAATATTTCAAATGCGACAAAAATGGGTATTTATCAACACTGCAGAAATAAACCGTGTGCCAAATATTTAGTATACTGTAGAGAGAATTATTCATGTAACAACTGCAAACAAAAGGGTCATTTTGCCAGGGAATGTCCAAGTCCAAAGTCAGAGAGAAACAAGACAAGTGGTAACTTGACAGTAAAGAATCAAAAGGTTACAAACATAAAGCACTGATCAATGTTGGATTATCTATTGCCAATATAAATGAAATAAATTTACAGTCAGGTCAAGAGAACATTTGGTACCAAGACTGTGATGCCATGCAACATATGACATTTAGAAGGGACTGGTTAATAAATTATGTCAAGTTAAATCACTGTACGAAGGTGTTAATTGGTGATGCAACCGAATTAGAAGGAATTGGAGTGGGAGATGTCGAATTAGAGGCTTTCGATGGAGAACAGTGGTATGATGTAGTTCTGCAGAATGTTCTATATGTACTGAACATAAACTTTAATTTACTTTCTGTTACTCAAGTCTTAGACAAAGGTTATGTTCAGACTGCAAATGCAGATCTCTCAGTTTTCAAAACCGCTGACAATCTGGAAACCATAGCAATAGGTCGACGCGAACGAGAGCTGTACAAAATGTTGTTTTGTACAAAAGAATTTAACAAATGTGTGACAACTATCTCAATTAAAATGTGGCATGAAAAGTTAGTACATAAAAATGTCACACATGTCAGGGACGTACTAAAAAGAAACGGTATCGATTATATTGATGACTGGAGTGAATATGTGTGTGTTGGTTGTATCTATGGCAAGCAACATAACAAATCTCATCCGAAAAATACGAAAGTTGCTGAAAATACTTTGGATGTAATTCATGTTGACTTGCGTGAAATGAATCTCAAGTCGTTAGGAGGAGCAAGATATTTCTTTCTGTTTAAAGATGATTTTTCTCATTTCCGAACTATTTATTTTCTCAAGACGAAAGATGAAGCTGTTTCCAAATTAGAAGCTTTCATGAAAATGGTAGAAAGGCAGTTTAGGAAGACAACAGGACCGAGATGAAGAATGAACTCACTAAAAGGCTTCTAGATGAGCTTGGTGTATTTCACATCACGACGAACACGTACACACCTCGGCAAAATGGGAGAATTGAAAGAGAAATGTGCACAGTTGTCGAGTCAGCACGATTGGCAATACATGCACGAAATCTGAATGAGAATCTTTGGGCTGAAGCGATAAATTACGTTGTCTTTACGCTAAATCAAACTGTTAGAAGTTCAGTAAAAGGAAAAAGTCCTCCTGAATTGTGGTTTGGACGAAAAATGGATTTTGGTAAGTTGAGAAATTTTGGATGTGACTGCTATGTTCTGACTGAAGGTCACAAACGAAGAAAGACTGAAAAGAAATCAAAGAAATGAACCTTTGTCGGGTATGATTTGGATTCACCCTGCTACAGAATCTATTTACCTGATGTAAAGGACATAGTTACCTCAGATAATGTCATATTTGACAAAAGAATAGAAGATAGAAAGGGAGCTAGTGTAATTAAATTTTTCACAGGAGAAGAGAATGAATTAAAATATCCAGAAGAAACACATCTATCTAATGATTGTTTCTCTTATATCTCTGAAGATTGTAACATGTCATCTAATAACATAAAAAAATGAAGTCTCACCGCCGAAATTACGTGACCGACGAAACTTTAGGCAACCTGTCAGATTTACAGACTACGCAATGGATCACATACAACAAAATAATAATGCAAACATTGGCATGATTGGCGAAGTTGATGACATTTCTGTTTCAAAAGCCTTGAAAGATAAGAACTGGTATAAAGCAATGTCTGAAGAATACTAATCGATAGTAAAATTGAAAACTTGGAGTCTCGTAGAACTTCCAAAGAATGCAAAACCTTTAACCTGTCACTGGGTATTGCATAAAAATCAAGATGGGTGTTATAAAGCCAGACTAGTTGCTAGAGGTTTTGAGCAAGAAGAAGGATTGGATTATTCAGAAACTTTTAGTCCTGTAGCACGACTTGAATCAATTAGACTATTGCTTAGTATTGCGGCTACAAATAAAATGAAAATAGCAACACTTGATGCGAGGACAGCAATTCTGTACAGTGATTTGCAAGAGGAAATCTACATGAATCAACCTGATGGATTCAACATGGTACAAATAGAGTACAAATAAGAGTTTATATGGCCTAAAACAATCCCCAAAGAACTAGAACGAGAAATTCTCAAATTATCTGATGACATTAGGATTTGAAAATACAGACGATGACCCTTGTATCTATTACAATGATGACAAGCATCATTATAGCACTGTTTGTTGATGATGGACTACTTATTGGGAGGATGACAGACAACATCACTGAAGTTTTGAACAAATTTAATCAGATGTTTTCTGGCCAGAGTGGCCGAGCACTTCTACACGCTTCAGTCTGGAGCCGCACGACCGCTACGGTCAGAGGTGCAAATCCTGCCCCGGGCATGGATGTGTGTGATGTCCTTAGGTAAGTTAGGTTTAAGTAGTTCTAAGTTCTGGGGGACTGATGACCTCAGGTGTTAAGTCCTATAGTGCTCAGAGCCATTTGAACCATTTGAATTTAATCAGATATTTGAAATAACATTTGACAGGAAAATGTGAAATCAAATGACAGATCTTGGAATGAAAATTAAAATAAGTTTGCAAGGAATCTTTGTACATCAATCTACATATACATAGAAAATCTTAAGACAATTTAAGTTCGATGATTTAAATTCAGTTGCCACACCTATGGAGCGTGGAATGATGACAGATGAAGTAAATCTTGTCAACGATGAACCATTAGAAAGGACTGAATCTTATAGAGAAACTACAGGCTGTCTACTGCATCTTGCAACAATATCACGTCCGGATATTAGTTTTGCTGTTAATTACATAAGCAGATTCAGTAATAAACCAATGGTTAGTCACTGGAAAATGGTGCAATAAATTTTTCAGTATCCAAAAGGAGCTATGAAGTATGGCATAGTATTTGATGAAGGCTCAACATTGCTTGCTTATACTGATTCTGATTATGGTGGTGATATTGCAACCAGATGCTCCACCAGCAGAGTTTTTATTATGCGAAGAGGGCCCATTGTCTGGTATGCTCGAAAGTAATGTCTTGTGGCAACTTCAACTGCTGAAGCAGAATACCGAACTGCTGTCTCTTCAATCGATGATATATGTTGGATACAACACCTTGGACAATAACCTAGAATGTCAGGCTTTAATTAACCAACAGAACTCTGAGCTGATAATGAAGCTGCAATATATATATGTTGAAGAATACTTTTGAAGGAAAAATGGGTCTAGTTTAGCAGGGGATACAACCCGTCGGCTTTGAACAATGACGTCACAAGTCGCCAGAGAGCATGTATTACAAAGATGAAAGAGCTGAGGAGAATGTTGAGAAACAAAGGAATGCGAGAGAGATAAACTTTATTTCACATATGTAAGGGCCAGTAGTATTTTCATGTTAACGATATCGCGTGTTTGTATCTTAGTATTTCTCCGCAAAATACAATGGAAAGAAATGAATGAAATTACTAGCAAAGAATACATCACGTTAAATGTATGTCAGTTGTATCTCAAAAGTCTTTCGAACTGTATTGCTTAAGTGTCGTACGGTATACAAGTTCAGCGTAGTCGATTTCTTAGTTTCAACTAGCATTGCTGTCCTGTTGTTCACTTGAACTATGTATCCCCTGCTTCACTAAACCGCAAATGAAACCCGATACAAATTAAAAGCTCATTCGAAGTCTGTTGCTTAAGTACAGTCCGGAATATGAGTTTGTCGTAAGGCGATTTCTTCGTTTTCACTAGCATTACTGTCCTGTTCTTCACCTGAACGATGTATCCTCCGCTTCAGTAAACCCTAAGTGGAACATGGGATACAAATTGTAGATGTGCTGTTTATTGGAACACGGCCATAGGATGAAAGTGAAAGAACTTGGTGCCCCCAGACCCGATCTAACGATCAATCAAGAACAGAGGTGGGTGGGTGTGAGTCGGAACTCCCGCACCCATTAGAAGATACAGATGCTTCAGTAGCTGATAAGTGTTTTTTGGCTTTTTTAAAAAAAAATCTCACGAGATAGAATAAACTGATCCTAAGATACAGATGCTTCAGTAGCTGATAAGTGTTTTTTGGCATTTTTTAAAAAAATCTCATGAGATAGAATAAACTGATCCTAAGATACAGATGCTTCAGTAGCTGATAAGTGTTTTTTGGCTTTTTTAAAAAAAATCTCACGAGATAGAATAAACTGATCCTACCATACAGATGCTTCAGTAGCTGATAAGTGTTTTTTGGCTTTTTAAAAAAAAAATCTCACGAGATAGAATAAACTGATCCTACTTACGAATAGGTGGAAATACATGTACGTTACATTTGCAACCTCTGAATAAGAAACAAACAATTAACTTCATTAAATCACATGTTTAATGATTTAGCGAATATCAAGCGATTGCTTTTAGATTCACATTCAATTATTTTAATGATAGCGCTTATTAGAACACAGAACTGCTTTATTATCTATGCCTCAAAGTGAAGACATTGCTATCTACGACTAAGGAATGACGTCATTGTTCAAAGCCGACGGGTTGTATCCCCTGCTTCACTAGACCCAAAACTTGGAACACAGCCATAGGATGAAAGTGAAAGAACTTGGTGCCCCCAGACCCAATCTAACGATCAATCAAGAACAGAGTTGGGTGGGTGTGAGTCGGAACTCCTGCACCCATTAGAAGATACAGATGCTTCAGTAGCTGATAAGTGTTTTTTGGCTTTTTTAAAAAAAAAATCTCACGAGATAGAATAAACTGATCCTAAGATGCAGATGCTTCAGTAGCTGATAAGTGTTTTTTGGCTTTTTTAAAAAAAAATCTCACGAGATAGAATAAACTGATTCTAAGATACAGATGCTTCCGTAGCTGATAAGTGTTATTTGGCTTTTTTAAAAAAAATCTCACGAGATAAAATAAACTGATCATACTTACGAATAGGTGGAAATACACGTACGTTACATTTGCAACCTCTGAATAAGAAACAAACAATTAACTTAATTAAATCACACGTTTAATGATTTAGCGAATATCAAGCGATCGCTTTTAGATTCACATTCAATTATTTAAATGATAGCGCTTATTAGAACACAGAACTGTTTTATTGTCTATGCCTCGAAGTGAAGATATTACTATCTATGACTAAGGAATGACGTCATTGTTCAAAGCCGGTGGCTTGTATCCCCTGCTTCACTAGACCCGGAAAAATAACAAGAGGCAAGAAATACATTGAAATTTCACGAAAGTTTATTCAACAACACATGGGAACGACTGTCAAACTGAAACATGTGGACAGTTCAAGTCAACTTGCTGAAATACTCACAAACTCACAGACTGTAAACGTGTTTCAAGAATTAAGAAGAAAAATAAATAAAGAGGAGAGTTAAGTGTTAATTATTTTCTGTGTCTTGCAATATGTTATGCAAGGTGTTTTTATATATGTTCCATGTTCCATGCAATAATGCTGAAATAGTTACTCCATGTCAGTCTATTGTTTTCTTATCCAAGCATGCTGTAGTGCTGTACATAAGTGAATGATATATTTAAGTGTTCTCCTTTATATGCCACAAAATAGTTACTTATCTTTAAAACAAGAATTTATCAAGAGAAACTTAACCTCAAACAAACCAGTTTTTCGTGGGATGCGATGGCAACTCATAACACTGTGTTCATTTTAGCAAAACAACAGAAAAGGAAATGAGGCTTCGACTTCCAAAAATATGAAATGAATATTCCTCTCCTTCGAGCTCCTTGTGCAGTGTGTGAAATTCCCCTTCTGTATCTCTTAAGGTGCGTTTACACTGCCATTTGTATCGGCACATGTATGAGATACATGTATAAGCGACTTTGCGACATGTATCGCGACTTGTATGAGTTGACAAGTATCAACCTCATACATGTATGAGCGTGCGTTTACACTGGTTGATATGTATCACTGTGTGATAGCTTTCGACGACGATTTGGAAGATTTCACATTTTTATGTGCTGGTACACTTGCTCTTTTGGAAGATGATAGGAAGAAAAGGCGGAGGAAGCGTAGATGGTGGCAGAGAGAGTTTCTCGCGAATTAACGCTAAAGGATGGCGCATATTTTAGAAATTTTGTTAGGATGAGTATGGAGGATTTCCGCGGTTTGTTATCACTTGTGGCACCTCTTGTGTCCAAAACCAACACAAACTTTCGGGAAGCGATTCCACCAGAGGATCAGTTGGCAGTAACACTCCGCTTTTTGGTCATTGGGGATTCCTCTTGAAACGAAGATTTCATTACAAAACATTTGCATTGTCACGCGATTGCTAATGCCAACGTTTCACACACGATTGTCGGCATCCGTTGTCAACATTATCACGCGAGGCCGCCGGAATAATAGCAAAAAATTGATATACGTGCCAGATGCATGAAAAAATTATAGAATGTATTACATACTCTGATATATATAAAACTTTTACCTTCACTTCTTGGCATAAAACTTGCACAATAGCCTCGCAAACACGAAGAATAATGTTGCATATGGCACTTTTTGATGTTCTATGCAGATACATTAACGTCGAAACGATAGTCGGCACCTCCAAAACTCAAACAGCCGCCAAAGAGCCTGGTACTACGCATGCGCTAATCGTCAAAATAAGCGGCAGGCGACAAGATGACAGGAAATGATAGTACTGCGCATGCGCGAGTTCTTCAAATGTCGCTCATACATGTCGCGTATACGGCCAAAAAGCGATATACAAAATGTATACGCGACATGTATGAGCTCGAGGGTCTGCATACAAGTTCCGTGAATTTTTGTATGAGGTGATGTATCGCGACATGTCAAATTGACATGTCGCTCATACATGTAGCGATACGTGTATCCCAGTGTAAACGTACCTTGATAATGACATTTTTCGGATCCAACTCTTTTTTGTGTAGTTTTGCACTTCTGTCTTCTCTCTGTAATTTCCGTCCAATAAATGTCAATTTCGTAGAAACGTGGACACCAGCATCCACGAACATTAGGTACCATGATGTGTATGTCCACTTCGCGCGTATAAAAGGTGGAAAACCATCTTGCGAAGATCGCAACCCCCGCGAAAGAGACAGTTGAGGACAGCCATTCGACCAAAGTAAATGCTCCTCGACGTGACGTGGCCGCGCCGTGACGCTTAGGGTGAATTGGCCTTTATAGTGATTTGTTGCTCTACGTTTGGCACGTCAAGTGGAAGTATTTCCAAATTCCAAAGACAATCGGTTGCTGAGCGCCGAGTGGTATGAGGCGTCTGTAGAAATTACTGTTTGTGTAGTGTGTATAAACCACTTTATTGTTATTATCCAACCCATCAAAAGGTTTAAGTGACTAAAATGTCATACCAGCTTTATAGGAATACAACATTAGGGAATACGTTGCAAGAAAGTCTGGACGAACTGATACAGGTTAGTAGTTTTAATGTAAATGTACGTAATATTGCGACGGACAGTGTCTTTGGAAACGATATCGTTATTTGAGATCGGGTAGTAAAAATCTAGAATTAATCCTGATTGTGAACGACTTAGCGAGATTAATATTAGCTGTAATTACTTGTTTCCATCCTTTATATAATTAGTCCGCAGTTGCTGCTTTTTTTTGCGAGTGTTTACGTTTTGATTTATATATTTTCGCAGTAAAATAACATTTACGGAAGAACAGTATATAGGAACATACATTTTACTCTATTCAATATGTTCCCGACAATTTACAAAAGCATACTACATCAGCCATGTAACACGAAACTAGTTTGGAGATGTAAGAATACATGTAAGTATTTACATAGTATATGACCGGCCGGCATACACAAAAAAAATATTTGTTCGCCAGATCCCAACCTGCAACTTTGAACAAATATTTTTATGTGCTTCAATCTTGTCGAACACCACACCATCTCAGAGCACAGTGCGTTGCACTTTGTGATTAAATCATAAATTTAACCAATTTCTGGAATTTTTATGTCCTGAGAGACTTGGTCAGTAAATTAGAAAACATTTTTCGTGGTATCTTTTTGTTTTAGGTGGTACCCAGTGAAATTATGCCAATTTCAATGTACTTGGATCGCACACTTGTTTGGTTCTGAGCTAACTTGTTAGCGCTGGTCGGCTCAATAATCGTATGCGGCCTAATTTTACCTATTTAAGAGTCCTTATCCATAACTCTTATTGAAAGGTTAAAATGCCATATACTTGGCAAATACAATATCTGGCTTGGAAGTTTGACCTAAATGTTAGAGAAGCCCTATTGTCTCCAAGTAGGATACTTACTTTTTCCTCATTTCATCTTCTTCTGCTACTGACAACTTCACACCCTGTTCTAGCACTGTGGAAACTGGCTTACAGGTATTCATGCCATATTTTTGTAGGATTCTCATTGTGTACATTGGTTGGTCAATCAACAATTCTCTTTTGTCACTTTTTATGATCTTCATATCTGGATATTGTTACTCTTCATCTAACATCAAAATCAGATTGAAGTTGTTTCTTGGAACTGTTCATCGAACTTTCATTTTGTGTCAAAATAGAAATATCATCAACCACATGGCCAAAATTACAGTTTCTTCTATGATATGTATTGGACCAGCTACTGATCGGCTCATGTTCATCTTTGTTAATGCTTTACGTAAGCACTGAGTCCAACAGTAAGCACTCTGTTTAAGACCATGCATGCCACTTTTCAGAAGCCAAGTTTTACTCTTTTCTTGAAGAGTTTTCTGGTGAAATCACAAAAATTGCTACTCAGTTTGCCATTGATAAATATGGTCTTCACATCCATGTAGTGAATTAAAAATTTTCTTTTATGGCAGCGGATAGGAGATATCTTAAATGAGCATATTCTTCTACATATGAGAATGTTTCTTTGTAGTCTGTCCCCTCTAACCGAGAGAAGCCTTTGATTACCAAATAAGCTTCAAAATTTGTATTGCATCTTCAGGATTTTTACTACTAAAGACACATCTCCCATTAGGAGACTGGGAGCTGTTCACAAAAAAGTTTGACTCCCTATGGGTCGACAGAAGTGTCCGATCCCACGCGTCAGCTTTGACCCGTGACGTAAGGGTGTTGTCGTGTGTGACGTCATGACGGCGCGGAGTTTGGTTTGAGTGTGGCTGTCTCCAGTTCTGTTTTATCTTATTTTATTTACTTTTCTGATCTGTTGGTTCTATCTCGTGAGATTTTTTTTTTTTTAATTTAGGAACACTTATTACTTATTTTAATTATCTGTTTCCTCGAATTTCTATTTTAGTTTATTATATTTATCTTTCTGATCTGTTCGTTCTATCCTGTGATATTTTTTTTTTTTTTTTAAGACAAAAACCACCAATCAGCTACTGAAGCATCTTATCTTCTATGGGTTGCAGGGGTTATGACCCGTGGGGAGGTGGGTGGGTATTCATGCATGGCTGTCTTCACTTACATGTTGTAGCTACGCAAGGCGTCTAAATTTGTTTATATTTAGTTTACCCCCCACCCAAAACACCCCATTTCCCGCGCTTGTCCTGTTAGTGTCATTAGGCTTCTTGTGGAAAGTGTGTGTGTTTGTTTTTGTTTCTGCCATATTTGTGACGTCATGGGTCAAAGCAGACGGTTGGGATCGGACGCTTTCGTATTTCCTTCCCTATTATGCTGTTTGCCAGACAAAAAGAATAAATTGTTAATCTGTGGTGATTTCAATGTAAATTTTCTAAGTAATTCTGATAGGAAAAGTGAACTAGAAGTATTATTAACTACATATAACTTAGAATCAGTGATCAATTTCCCTACACATATAGCTCAAAACAGTAGCATGTTAATAGATAATGTATTTGTACAGAAAGAGGATGTAAAACAAACACATGCTTTCCTTATGGTAAATGGGTTGTCGGACCATGATACACAACTGATTAACTTACAAAACCTAACAGGGTGTACAGTTCGGAAACCATTCTACATCTACATACATACTCTGCAATCCACCATACAGTGCGTGGCGGATGGTACCTCGTACCACAACTAGCATCTTCTCTCCCTGTTCCACTCTCAAACAGAACGAGGGAAAAATGGTTGCCTATATGCCTCTGTACGAGCCCTAATCTATCTTATCATATCTTTGTGGTCTTTCCGCGAAATGTAAGTTGGCGGCAGTAAAATTTTACTGCAGTCAGCCTCAAATGCTGGTTCTCTAAATTTCCTCAGCAGCGATTTACGAAAAGAACGCCTCCTTTCCTCTAGAGACTCCCACCCGAGTTCCTGAAGGATTTCCGTAACTCTCGCGTGATGATCAAACCTACCAGTAACAAATCTAGCAGCCCGTCTCTGAATTGCTTCTATGTACTCCCTCAATCCGACCTAATAGGGATCCCAAACGCTCAAGCATTACTCAAGAATAGGTCGCACTAGCGTTCTACAAGCGGTCTCCTTTACAGATGAACTACATCTTCCCAAAATTCTACCAATGAACCGAAGACGACCATCCGCCTTCCCCATAACTGCCATTACATGCTTGTCCCACTTCATATCGCTCTGCAATGTTACGCATTAAGTAAAAGTGTGAGGTCACTCAATCCAGTATCTATACAGCAATTCAGAGAAAGCTTAAGAATTGTTAATCGGGGAGATGTATATTATGAGCCAAATGCTAATGATAAGTGCAACATATTTCTTGATAAATTTATATCCCTCTTTGAACATTGTTTCCTAAAGAAAATTACCAAGTGTAACACCACACACTTTTCCAAGAAACCTTGGATTATTACAGGTGTTAAAGTCTCTTCAGAAAGAAAAAGAAAACTGTATCAGACAACAAAAACTATTAAAGATCCAGAAGTAGTTTTGCACTATAAAAATTATTGTAACATACTGAGAAAAGTTGTAAGGAAATCAAGATATATGTATGTTAGAGAAGAAATTAACAACTCCGGCAATAAAATAAAATCAGAATTGAATGTTGTTAGAAGGCAGACAGGAAAAGTAACCACTGGGGTAGGTGGTATTACTATTAAAGAGAATGAGACCATCCTAACCAACAGTACACAAGTAGCTAATGTATTCAGTGACCATTTCGTAAGTGTAGGAGAAAAAATTGGTGAGAACAGTTCAAAAGAAAAAGCCAGACAGTACATGGAAGGAATTTAGTCAGATTAAGTTTCACCTAACAATCTCTTGTGATATAAGTAAAATTATTAAATCTCTGAAAAATAAATGTTCTGTTGGAGTAGATGACATCTCTAATAAGATATTAAAACAATGTGGAGCAATTACAGCTGATGTTCTGAGTCACATACATAATTCATCACTAACTCAAGGTTAAAATATGCCATTGTCAGGCCTCTCTACAAAAAGAGGGACACCACAGATGTCAATAATTATCGGCCAGTATCCTTGCTTCAGCATTTTCAAAAACCTTCAAGAAAGTAATGTACTCAATAGTGGTTAGCCATCTCAACAGTAATGGGATACTTAGTAAATCCCAGTTTGGATTTCAAAAATGCTGTTCCACTGAGACAACAATATACAATTTCACTGTCCACATAATAGAGTCTTTAAATAGTAAAATGTCACCAATAGGAATTTCCTGTAACTTGTCCAAAGCATTTGATTGTGTGAACCATGACATTATGTTACAGAAGTACAATTCTATGGTATAAATGGAATAGCATACGAGTGGTTTAAGTCATACCTACAGAACAGGAAGCAAAAAGTTTCGTTATATGGGTCAAGTGATTTAAATAAGTTTGCCTCTTCATTTAATTGGGGTGAAATTACATTGGGTGTTCCACAGAGTTCAATCATGGGTCCCCTTCTGTTCTTGATATATGTGAATGACCTCCATTTTTATCTGAAACAGGAAGCTGAACTGACACTGTTTACTGATGATACAAGCATCGTTATTAATCCAGTAAAAGAAAGTCCAATTGAAAACGATACAAATAAGGTCTTTGGAAAAGTCATTAATTGGTTTTCTGCAAATGGGCTTGCTCTAAACTTTGAAAAATCACACTACATCCAATTTTCTGCTGGGAAAAGTACAGTTCCTTCAATAAATGTAACACATCAGCAGAAGTCAGTAGACAGGGTAGAGTATACTAAGTTTTTGGTTGTACATATAGATGAGAATCTTAATTGGAAAATTCATATTTTGGATCTTCTAAATCGACTAGGTTCAGCAACTTTTCCAATCAGAATAATTTCCAATTTTGAGGATATAGAAATTAATGAGCTAACATACTTTCACTCTCTGATGTCATACGGAATAACATTTTGGTGTAACTCAACATTTAGACAAAAAGTATTCACTGCTCAAAAGAAAGTGGTTAGAATAATGTGTGGGGTTCATAGTCGCACATCTTGTAGGCATCTTTTTAAAATATGGGGAATTCGTACAACAGCCTCACAGTACATTTACTCACTAATGAAATTTGTTCTCAGCAACATGGACCAGTTTAAAAACAACAGTGACATTCATGATTATAAAACCAGAAAAAAGAAAGTCTTACACTATCCTTTAATCAACCTATCTCTGGCACAGAAAGTGGTAAAATATGGTGATATAAAAATTTCCAGCAAATTAGCAGATGAAATAAGGTGTCTGACAGACAGCAGTAATAGCTTCAAAAATAAATTGAAATCATGTCTCCTTGACAACTCCTTCTATACCATAGATGAATTCTTGAATATGAATAAATAAATCTATAATTATAGTATATGCATTTTGTGCCATTTAAGGGAATGGGGTAAATAATAGAAATATTAATCTTTAACTCTGTATTGTAAGATGATGTGACTTACCAAAAGAAAGCGCTGGCAGGCCGATAGACACACAAACATACACACAAAATTCTAGCTTTCGCAACCAACGGCTGCTTCGTCAGGAAAGAGGGAAGGAGAGGGAAAGACGTATTAAACAACCATTTCGGCTAGTTCTAATAACTTTTACTTTATTTCCACTTCCGTTTTTCGTACATCACTGATCATTTTTAGCCGCTCTCCACAGGTTTTAACGTCATTATTTACAATTGTTAGCCTCATTTTCGTAATCTTTCACCACAACACCACGCCTTTTAATACATTTACACGTTTTTTCGAAATTTTCCCAAATTTCTCCGTCCTTTAACGTGTTTTAGCGGCAACACAACCACCTAACCTTCATGCACATCGCTGTCTACCAACCCAAGTTCACCACAGGATCAACTTAACCAACACTTTTTCGCATTTTTTCATACCAGATCTCCAGTTATTTTCTAGTTCACCCTTATTTCTCCCCATATATTTTTATCTTTCATTTTCATTTCAACCTCATGTTACACTTTCCACCTTCTAATACCATGTCACCCTCACAACACCCCCACAACGACCCCATTAAGTTTTATTTACATTCCCTCCGCAAACATGCCTTCACCCTAGCCAGATTACGCTCGCATATTTTATTTTCTCAGGCTTGTCTGACATTTGGCATAACCCCCAAAGGCCTCACACTTAAAGTTCCCATCTCTGGCTGCAACCCTTCTTTCCATCAGCTCCTATACCAGTTCCAAACTGAACAATCCATTGCCCTCACCCACCTAATCCTTCACCTACACATCAGCTCAGCCAATGAACACACCCGCCAACTCCTGTCCTTAATAAAAGTCCTCAATCTTTCCTCTCCCACATCCACACCGGCTATTCAGAGCATCCTCCTACAGGCCAACCGCAAATTAGAGCAGCATGCCACCCTTCACTTCAAAAAACTATCCAATCTCCTGGTTTCCCACCTCCGGAAAGGCAACTCACTCACCCTTCACAACCTTTCCAGCAAACCTCAACCACCTCTCATTGCACACAAACCCAGTCTCTCCCATCTACTCAGTCTCCCACTTCCAGCTCCACTCCCTCCAAAACCTCAAAATTCCAAGCAACACAATCTGGCACCACAACACCCTAATTCAGTAGTTAACCTTTCCTCCAAACCTCTCTCCCAATCTGAAACCTCTGTCCTATCCAAAGGCCTCACCTTCAGCCCCACTCCCAGATTCAACCAAACAGCCCTTGTCAAAGATTTACTGTCCTACACTCGTACTCTCTGCTGGAAGTATCACTTTGCCACGAAGAAATATGATCCTAATCCTACCCCTAATGATCCAACTCCCCAAGACACTATCCAAATTGAACCCTGCCTGGAACAGTTCCGTCCTCCCCCCAGGGGGTCCACAACTCTTTCGTGGATACATGCGTGGCGAGCACGGGGCCCCGAGCTGCATTTCCTTTCCCTTCCCCTCCTTTCCCCTCCATACCCCTTTCCCCTCGCCCTCTCCTCTCCCTCTATTGGTGTCCTTGCTTATGTTGGCCCCCGCTATCCTCCTGGTTCTGTTAGTTTTACACTCTGGCTTTGTTGCGTAATCATCTCCTCCTTTTGGCATTCCTTGGTCCCCCTCTGGGGTTTGACCTCCATTCCAAAATTTCTCTTCCGTAGTGTGAGCCATTTGGGGAAGAGCACCTTACCTAGTGTCTCCGACGTATGCCCTCCTAGTATATTCCACCTTTTCTTCTACGTCGTTGTCTGATGCTAGGGTGCATAGCCAGCACGGTAGCCAGCCCGTGTGGTGGGGTCGCTATGTACCCTTTTGGTTGAGCCCCCTGAACACACAGGGATCACACTTCTGATACCTGAGCTGTGACCTCCTCATGCATGCCTTGGAGTGGTTGCTCGTCATCCTGGAGCATCGGAACTCCCGGCAATGGCCGCCGTGCCAGACGGCCCTTGCTGTGGCTGGGTGGCGCCCGTGAGGAGAGCCCCTGATCGGAGTGGGTGGTATCAGGGCGGACGCTATGCAGATGAAACGCATAAGGGTCCAAACCTCTGGCCGCTCTTCTGCGGCCGTCTCTCTGCGTGGTACTGATTCCTCAAGTGCTGCTTCTCTTGCCCCTTCGGCCTTCCCTTCCGTGGCTACCCCCTGGGAGGATGGTCAGGCCCGTCGTCTAGGGGCAAAACCTTTCCCCCGTTATCTAGTTTGCACCAGGACTGATGGAGATACTTTCACCAGTGTCAAACCTTTATTCTTTGTGGAACACATTGAAGACAAGTTCGGCGAAGTGGACTCCCTGAGCAAGATGCGGTCGGGTTCGTTACTGATAAAAACTGCTTCGGCTGCCCAATCTGCGGCCCTTCGTGCCTGTACCCATCTTGGCACAATTCCCGTGTCCATTACCCCTCACCAGTCTCTAAATATGGTACAAGGTGTGATTTTTCACAGAGACCTCATCCTTCAAACTGATGAGGAACTTCGGGACAATCTCGGACGGCGGGGTGTTCACTTTGTTCGGCGTGTTCAGAAGGGTCCTAAAGATAATCGTATTGATACTGGTGCCTTTATCCTGGCCTTTGAAGGGGATACCCTTCCTGAGAAAGTTAAGATTATGGTCTATCGCTGTGATGTGAAGCCGTACATCCCACCTCCTATGCGGTGTTTTAAGTGCTTGCGTTTTGGCCACATGTCTTCTCGCTGTACCCAGGACCCTCTCTGTGGTGACTGTGGACGTCCACTCCATGAGGGGAGTCCCTGTGTTCCCCCTCCTGTATGTGTAAATTGTCATGGTAGTCATTCTCCACGTTCAGCAGATTGCCCAGTCTATAAGAAAGAAAAAAAGATACAGGAGTATAAGTCTCTTGATCGTTTAAGCTACACAGAGGCCCGTAAGAAATATGCACGATTGCACCCTGTGTCCATGACATCTAGTTACGCCTTGGTTACATCTTCATCCCTTCCTCCCCCTTCCTTACCCCCGTCCCGGTCCCCTCTCCTTCCCCCCTCCCCTCCGGCTCCCACACCTTCTCCTCTGGGCGCCGCTCCCCCTCCCCAGCCGGAGAAGTGTCCCACTCCTTCGGCGTCTGCCGGTCAAGGGCGCCTCTCCCGGGATGCCCCTTCCCGGCACCTTCCAGGTCAAAGGTCTGCTGCAGCGCGGCGACCGCGAGAGCCGCGGTCTATCGGCCCCCAGGTCGCCCGGTCTCTTTCTGTTCCTGATCTTGCTGCAGCTGGCTCCATTATGCCACACAGCCCTCCTCGATCTCAGCCTGAAAAGAAGAAGAAACATAAGTCCCGGGACAAAGAGCCTCTGGTGTCACCGGAGGTCCCTTCCCCGGCTTCACAACCGGATTCTGACCTGTCGTTTATGGATGTCGCCCCCTCCTTGTCGGTGACGGGTGGGGACCCGGCGGTATGACTGGATTTAGCGTGTTCAGCCCTCATTTAAACCATCGTTCTGTGGTTCTCCAATGGAATTGTAATGGCTACTATCGTCACCTTCCGGAATTGAAATCCCTTCTTTCGTCCTACTCAGCAGCTTGTGTGGTTCTCCAGGAATCTCATTTTACTGATGCTCACTCACCGACTCTCCGTGGGTTCCGTGTTTTCTGTCGAAATCGGGTCGGACCCTTGCGGGCTTCTGGTGGCGTTTGTACGTTGGTCCGTACAGACATTGCTAGCACGTGGATTCCTCTCCAAACTACATTGGAAGCAGTTGCTGTTAGGGTCCACTTAGACTCTGCAGTCACAGTATGCAATCTTTATCTCCCTCCTGACAGGACTCTTACACCTGCTGCCTTAACCACCCTTCTTCAGCAACTTCCTCCTCCCTTCCTCCTCCTTGGGGATTTTAATGCTCATCATCCTTTGTGGGGCAGTGCCTTTCCATCTAGACGAGGTCTTCTTATCGACCAATTTATTGCAGACCACGACCTGTGCCTTCTTAATGATGGCTCCCCTACTCATTTCAGTGCTGGTCATGGTACCTTTTCTGCCATTGATCTTTCTCTTTCTTCTCCCTCTCTCCTCCCTTCATTACACTGGTCGCCACACGACGACCTTTGTGATAGTGACCATTTCCCGTTGATTATCACGCTCCCTTCCCGCTCCCCGATGGAGAGGTTACCTCGTTGGTCTTTCCACCGCGCCGATTGGCCTCTATATACTGCACAGGTCGAGTTTTCTCCCTCTTTGTCGGGTTGTATTGATGACGTCCTACGTGACGTGTCTGACGCGATTGTTCGCGCTGCTAACCTTGCTGTCCCGCGCTCATCTGGACAATTTCGTCGTCGGCAAGTCCCGTGGTGGAGTACGGCCATTGCCATTGCCATCCGTGATCGCCGTCGAGCTTTGCAACACTTTAAGAGGCACCCATCTGTAGCCAGCCTTTCTACCTTTAAGCGCCTTCGCGCTAAAGCCCGTTATTTAATCAAACAGAGCAAGCGGATATGTTGGGAACGATTCGTTTCTTCCCTTGGTTCCACTGTCCGTCTGTCACGGGTATGGGCTACACTTCGCTCTCTCCAAGGTTGCCATCGGCAGTCCACCCTCCCAGGCCTTCACCTCCCAGATGGCATTTGTACGGACCCATTAGTTCTTGCAGAACATCTTGCGACCCATTTTGCAGTGGCATCAGCGTCGGCCTCCTATCCAGCTGCTTTCCTTCATCAAAAACAGCAGGCTGAAGCTGTCACCTTATGTTTCACCACTTGTGAGTCAGAATCTTACAACGAACCTTTCACTGAATGGGAATTTCTTTCTGCTCTATCTGCTTCTCATGATACGGCTCCTGGCCCAGATTCCATTCATAACCAGCTGCTTCAACATCTCAGTGCTCCACAACGGCACCATCTTCTTCGGGTGTTTAACCGTATCTGGCTCCAGGGTGACTTCCCTTCTCAGTGGAGGGATAGCATTGTGGTTCCTGTCCTTAAGCCTGGTCAGAACCCCCTATCTGTTGACAGCTATCGGCCAATTAGTTTGACCAATGTTGGTTGTAAGTTACTTGAACGGCTGGTAGCCCGTCGGCTCACTTGGGTCCTCGAATCTCGGGATCTATTGTCCCCTTACCAGTGTGGCTTTCGAGAGGGACGATCTCCAATCGATCATTTGCTTCGCTTGGAATCCGCAGTTCGGCAGGCTTTTTCCCAGCGCCGCCATTTGGTTGCAGTGTTTTTTGACCTTCGCAAGGCCTATGACACGGCCTGGCGCCATCACATCTTACTAACCCTTCATCAGTGGGGTCTTCGGGGCCCACTCCCGATTTTTATCCGCCAGTTCCTGATCCATCGGTCATTCAGAGTTCGAGTTGGTACTGCTTTTAGTTCTCCACGGACCCAGGAGACGGGCATCCCACAGGGTTCTGTCTTGAGTGTCCTTCTTTTCCTCATTGCTATCGATGGACTTGTGGCCTCTGTCGGTCCCTTGGTCGCCCCTGCCCTGTATGTGGATGATTTCTGCATTTGGGTTAGTTCCTCCTCGATGCCATCTGCAGAACGGCAGCTCCAGGTGGCTATACGGCGTGCCTCTGCATGGACCCTCTCCCACGGGTTTCAATTCTCTCCTTTAAAATCGCGGGTGGTCCACTTCTGTCGCCGTACTACGGTCCACCCTGATCCAGAGCTCTATCTCGCTGCACAAAGATTGCCTTTGGTTCCACAGTTTCGTTTCCTAGGTCGTCTTTTCGACAACAAGCTCACTTGGCTGCCCCATATCAGACTCCTGAAGGTAGGATGCTTCCGTAAACTCAATGTCCTTTGCTTCCTTGCCCACTCCTCCTGGGGTGCGGACCGTTCCCTCCTCCTCCGTCTTTATCGTGCTCTAGTTCTGTCACGTTTGGACTATGGTTGTCAAGTTTATGGTTCAGCTGCTCCTTCCACGCTGCACGTGCTGGATCCAGTCCACCATCGTGGTATCCGTTTGGCCACCGGTGCCTTCCCTACTAGCCCTGTTGATAGTCTCCTGGTTGAAGCTGGGATCCCCCCCCCTTTCTGTTCGGCGGTCCCAACTTCTGGTGTCTTATGCCCTTACTATCCGTTCTTCTCCCGCTCATCCTTCCTATTCTATCCTATTCCCAGACCATGGACGTCGCCCGCCTGACTCCCGCCCTCGGGCGGGTTTACCGGTTGGGCTGCGCCTTGCGTCTCTTACCCGTGATTTTCGGCTTCCTTCTTTGTCCTGTCTTCCTCGCTCCCTCCCCTCCACCCCTCCTTGGTTAGTTCCTCGGCCTCGAATTCGGATGGATCTCCGCCGCGGTCCGAAAGATTCCATCCCCCCGGTGGTGTTCCGTTCCTTTTTCCGCCAAATTTTATGGGAGTTTCGGGATGCTGTTGTTTTTTACACTGATGGCTCTAAATCTGCTGATCATGTTGGGTATGCCTTCACGTCCTTTGTTGGAACGGAAAATCATCTACTGCCACCCTCATGTGGGGTGTTTACTGCGGAGTTGATGGCAATTTCCCGGGCCCTTACCTTTATTAAACAATACCAACACAACCGCGTTTTGTTATGTACGGACTCGATGAGTGGCCTTCTTGCTATTGACCGGTGTTTTTCGCGCCATCCCTTGGTCTCTGCCATCCATGACCATCTCGCTGATCTTCACCGTGCTGCTTGTTCCATTGACTTCCTATGGGTCCCGGGCCATGTGGGTATCCCGGGTAATGAGCTCGCTGATCGTTTGGCTGGGGGAGCAGTTACTTACCCCCCGTTTTCTGTAACCCCTCCTGCAGCGGATTTACGGCGTCACATCAAATCCCACTTTGCACAGTCATGGGCCAATTCTTGGGAGGCTACTCCACTGTCTAATAAACTTCGTGCCATTAAGGTGAATACAGGCCCATGGCGTTCTTCCTTTAGCCTCTCCCGCAAGGACTCGACCACGCTGTGTCGTCTCCGCATTGGCCATACCAGGCTGACCCATGGTTTCCTTTTGCGTGATGAGCCACCCCCGCTATGTGGTTGTGGAGCCTTCCAGTCAGTGGCCCACATTTTGGTTGAATGCCCCCTTCTTTTGGCTCTGCGTGCTAAGTACAGACTCCCCCACACTTTACCTTTGATGTTGGCTGACGATTCCCGGATGGTCTCTCTGGTTCTAGGTTTCCTCCGGGAGAGTGGTTTTTATTCTCAGTTTTAAAGTTTTTAATCTCCCTCTGGTGTTGGGGCAGGGCGGTGAGTGTTTGGGTGTCTCCCACTGTAGGCAGTGTTCAGAGATTCCCGATTCACCTCCCTGACCGGAATCCTCTTTTCTTTCCCTTTTACTCTGTTTTTACCCCTTCTTTTTAAGGCTTGGTTAGTTTTTCTATTCCCATACGTACTTTCTGCATTATAGCAGTTGTACCTTTTAAGTCACAGGTGGTCTTGCCTATGCTGTTTCAGCATAGTGTTGGGTTCGTTCTCTTGCCAACTTCCCTCATTTGTTTTTACTAATGACAACGTGACTGCCCTTTTACGTTTCCCCTTTATCCGTTTTATTTTTCTGACTATACTGAGATGTCCCGTTAGCAGAATGGAGTCTATTTGAAACAAGGGACTGATGACCTTGCTGTTTGGTCCCTTTAACCTCAAACAACCAACCAACCAACCAAGTTCCGTCCTCCGTCACAGCGGGACCCACCTCCTCTTCCTCAAAATCACCCTCTCCAAACCTTCCAGGAATTTCTGACTTCCAGCCTTGCCTCTCAATCCTTCTTAAAAAACCTTAATCCTACTCCCAACATCACCACTGCTGAAGCCCAGGCTATCCGTGATCTGAAGGCTGACCAGTCCATCATCATTCTTCCGGCAGACAAGGGTTCCACGACCGTGGTACTTGATCGTCGGGAGTGTGTGGCTGAGGGACTGCGTCAGCTTTCAGACAACACCACATACAAAGTTTGCCAAGGTAATCCCATTCCTGATGTCCAGGCGGAGCTTCAGGGAATCCTCAGAACCTTAGGCCCCCTACAAAACCTTTCACCTGACTCCATCAACCTCCTGACCCCACCGACACCCCGCACCCCTACCTTCTACCTTCTTCCTAAAATTCACAAACCCAATCATCCTGGCTGTCCCATTGTAGCCGGTTACCAAGCCCTCACAGAACCTATCTCTGCCTACGTAGATCAACACCTTCAACCCATTACGTGCAGTCTCCCATCCTTCATCAAAGACACCAACCACTTTCTCGAACGCCTGGAATCCTTACCCAATCCGTTACCCCCAGAAACCATCCTTGTAACCATTGACGCCACTTCCTTATACACAAATATCCCGCACGTCCAGGGCCTCGCTGCGATGGAGCACTTCCTTTCACGCCGATCACCTGCCACCCTACCTAAAACCTCTTTCCTCAATACCTTAGCCAGCTTCATCCTGACCCACAACTTCTTCACTTTTGAAGGCCAGACATACCAACAATTAAAGGGAACAGCCATGGGTACCAGGATGGCCCCTTCGTACGCCAACCTATTCATGGGTCGCGTAGAGGAAGCCTTCTTGGTTACCCAGTCCTGCCAACCCAAAGTTTGGTACAGATTTATTGATGACATCTTCATGATCTGGACTCACAGTGAAGAAGAACTCCAGAATTTCCTCTCCAACCTCAACTCCTTTGGTTCCATCAGATTCACCTGGTCCTACTCCAAATCCCATGCCACTTTCCTTGATGTTGACCTCCACCTGTCCAATGGCCAGCTTCACACGTCCGTCCACATCAAACCCACCAACAAGCAACAGTACCTCCATTACGACAGCTGCCACCCATTCCACATCAAACGGTCCCTTCCCTACAGCCTAGGTCTTCGTGGCAAACGAATCTGCTCCAGTCCGGAATCCCTGAAGCATTACACCAACAACCTGACAACAGCTTTCGCATCCCGCAGCTACCCTCCCGACCTGGTACAGAAGCAAATAACCAGAGCCACTTCCTCATCCTCTCAAACCCAGAACCTCCCACAGAAGAACCACAAAAGTGCCCCACTTGTGACAGGATACTTTCCGGGACTGGATCAGATTCTGAATGTGGCTCTCCAGCAGGGATACGACTTCCTCAAATCCTGCCCAGAAATGAGATCCATCCTTCATGAAATCCTCCCCACTCCACCAAGAGTGTCTTTCCGCCATCCACCTAACCTTCGTAACCTCTTAGTTCATCCCTATGAAATCCCCAAACCACCTTCCCTACCCTCTGGCTCCTACCCTTGTAACTGCCCCCGGTGTAAAACCTGTCCCATGCATCCTCCCACCACCACCTACTCCAGTCCTGTAACCCGGAAGGTGTACACGATCAAAGGCAGAGCCACATGTGAAAGCACCCACGTGATCTACCAACTGACCTGCCTACACTGTGACGCATTCTATGTGGGAATGACCAGCAACAAACTGTCCATTCACATGAATGGACATAGGCAGACAGTGTTTGTTGGTAATGAGGATCACCCTGTGGCTAAACGTGCCTTGGTGCACGGCCAGCACATCTTGGCACAATGTTACCCCGTCCGGGTTATCTGGATACTTCCCACTAACACCAACCTATCCGAACTCCGGAGATGGGAACTTGCTCTTCAATATATCCTCTCTTCCTGTTATCCACCAGGCCTCAATCTCCGCTAATTTCAAGTTGCCGCCACTCATACCTCACCTGTCATTCAACAACATCTTTGCCTCTGCACTTCTGCCTCGACTGACATCTCTGCCCAAACTCTTTGTCTTTAAATATGTCTGCTTGTGTCTGTGTGTGTGGATGGATATGTGCGTGTGTGCGAGTGTATACCTGTCCTTTTTTCCCCCTAAGGTAAGTCTTTCCGCTCCCGGGATTGGAATGACTCCTTACCCTCTCCCTTAAAACCCACATCCTTTCGTCTTTCCCTCTCCTTCCCTCTTTCCTGATGAGGCAACAGTTTGTTGCGAAAGCTTGAATTTTGTGTGTATGTTTGTGTGTCTGTCGACCTGCCAGCACTTTCATTTGGTAAGTCACATCATCTTTGTTTTTTTTATATATATATTGTTTCAATGTACATTTCTTGTGCACTTGACACGTTCCACATCATAATGGCTACCGTACTGTGCGATTGATCAATGGAACACGCAACCAACTAACTCACTCACTCTTACTTGTAATGGTTTCTTTCCTTGTGGTGCATCAACCCATTCATAAGTGTCATTCTTGGAGAAAGATTGTAATTCCTTTTCTACCAGTTATCTGTATTTGGACTGGTCAAGGTTTGTTCAACCATAAGATGTTCATTGTAGAATCTGTGAGCAGACATATACATCTCATAAGCTGGATACAACTTAAATTTCATTACATGTGATTAGCATTATAAATTGACATCCTATGCTACTGGAGTTTCTTACTAAATTTACTGGTGCTTTTGTATGTTTTTAGATGTCTTCTTTGAAATTAATATCTGTACGCACTTTTCATCATTTGTTTCATTTTCACCAGATTCTAAAAATGTTAGATTTCTGCTAGTTATTAACTGTCTGTTTCGGGCATCTTCGCACTAAAAATATATTTTTTGGATTTTGAGTCCCATTTTCTTCTAAGTTGTTTGGGAATTTGTACCATGCCCTTACATCCAAAAACTCTTAGATCTAGACCAGGTTTCTCACCAGTCTAGACTACTTACGGGATCTTGGTTCATGCAGCTTTAGTAGGCAATCTGTTGTATAGATACACTGCAGTTCATACTGCTTTGTCCAACAACATTTTGGTAATTCTGCATCCTTTAATATGTTCCTTGCTTTCTCTAAGATTGTTCTGTTAGCCCATTCTGCTACTCCATTTTGAGCAGAACTGTAGCAAATTGTAGTTTTATGTCTAATTCCAAATTCACTCAGTTGTTGCCTAAACTGTTCATTGACGTACTTGGTAACATTGTCATCTTTCAACGATTACCCTGTCTTTCAACCATGCCATGAAAAGTAACAAATATTTATCTCAATTTGTCCTTGGTTGGTTCTAAGGAAGTAAACGTGGGTACATATTGAAAACTCATTACTCAAAGGAAGGAAATTACAACTGCCTTCTATAGTTTATTTTTCTTTATGAATGTAATTTACAGGATTGGCTAGAAAAAGTAATTGGATTTTGCCTTACAATTTTTGTTCTGGAAATTTGAATATGTTGACTTTAAGGTTCCATCCATGACATTCCAAAGGTAATCCAACTGTTGTCAAAGCTGCATAATTCTCTCAACCCATGGGCTTCCCAGTCTGTACTATTTGGGCAGAAGCCATTTGTGCAGTTACAATATAATTGCTGTAAATTATAAACTGTTCACAGAAAATATTTAGTTTTCCACCATTCACTGGATAAACTTATTCAGTTCAATTGTTGAATTATATATCTGTGCAATAAAATAATATTGATGGAGAAACATTTCTACATTTAATGTGTTTCCATAGGTTACAAAAGCATGAGACTACACGAGGTACACAAGACAGAACATTTAGCTTAAATACCTAAGAATACACGTAATAGGTAGAGAGATCTATACATGTTAACTCACTGCTCACATACATAACAAATATTTTGTTCACAAAATCCCAACAATAACTGGACTGTTTCCACATCCCTGAAACCTTTCCATCAGTATAGCATTTATGGAGTAGTCTGTGTGAGTAAATGGGTGAATTAGGCTCAGTATGTAATGTTGAAGCCAGGAAGCCAAACAGCAAATTGATAGGAAGGTCTCAAGTTTACCCACTTTTCATCCACTGGGATTTCACATGCCTTTAAAAGAATTGTGTGTCTTGCAGAGACTGGTCTTTGGAGCTTTGAAAGCTGTCAAGGATGTTCCTTTTATTGAATTGCTATATGATTAAGTGTAGATACCTAGAAGGTATCAGATAGATTATATAATGGTAAGACAGAGATTTAGGAACCAGGTTTTAAATTGAAAGACATTTCCGGGGGCAGATGTGGACTCTGACCACAATCTATTGGTTATGAACTGTAGATTAAAACTGAAGAAGCTGCAAAAAGGTGGGAATTTAAGGAGATGGGACCTGGATAAACTGACTAAACCAGAGGTTGTACAGAGTTTCAGGCAGAGCATAAGGGAACAATTGACAGGAATGGGGGAAAGAAATACAGTAGAAGAAGAATGGGTAGCTCTGAGGGATGAAGTAGTGAAGGCAGCAGAGGATCAAGTAGGTAAAAAGACGAGGGCTAGTAGGAATCCTTGGGTAACAGAAGAAATATTGAATTTAATTGTTGAAAGGAGAAAATATAAAAAAGCAGTAAATGAAGCAGGCAAAAGGGAATGCAAACGTCTCAAAAAATGAGATCGACAGGAAGTGCAAAAGGGCTAAGCAGGGATGGCTAGAGGCCAAATGTAAGGATGTTGAGGCTTATCTCACTAGGGGTAAGATAGATACTGCCTACAGGTAAATTAGAGAGACCTTTGGAGAAAAGAGAACCACTTGTATGAATATCAAGAACTCAGATGGAAACCCAGTTCTAAGCAAAGAAGGGAAAGCAGAAAGGTGGAAGGAGTATATAGAGGGTCTATACAAGGGCGATGTACTTGCGGACAATATTATGGAAATCGAAGAGGATGTAGATGAAGATGAAATGGGAGGTATGATACTGCGTGAAGAGTTTGACAGAGCACTGAAAGACCTGAGTCGAAACAAGGCCACAGGAGTAGACAACATTCCATTAGAACTACTGACGGCCTTGGGAGAGCCAGTCCTGACAAAACTGTACTATCTGGTGAGCAAGATGTATGAGACAGGCGAAATTCCCTCAGACTTCAAGAAGAATATAATAATTCCAATCCCAAAGAAAGCAGGTGTTGACAGATGTGAAAATTACCGGACTATCAGTTTAATAAGTCACAGCTGCAAAATACTAACGTGTATTCTTTACAGATGAATGGAAAAACTGGTATAAGCCGATCTCGGCGAAGGTCAGTTTGGATTCAGTAGAAATGTTGGAACACGTGAGGCAATACTGACCCTGCGACTTATCTTAGAAAATAGATTAAGGAAAGACAAATCTACATTTCTAGCATTTGTAGACTTACAGAAAGGTTTTGACAATGTTGACTGGAATACTCTCTTTCAAATTCTAAATGTGGCAGGGGTAAAATACATGGAGCGAATGGCTATTTACAATTTGTACAGAAACCAGATGGTAGTTATAAGAGTCAAGGGGCATGAAAGGGAAGCAGCGGTTGGGAAGGGAGTGAGACAGGGTTGTAGCCTGTCCTCAATGTTATTCAATCTCTATATTGAGCAAGCAGTAAAGGAAACAAAAGAAAAATTCGGAGTAGGTATTAAAGTCCATGGAGAAGAAACAAAAATGTTGAGGTTCGCCAGTGAGATTGTAATTCTGTCAGAGACAGCAAAGGGCTTGGAAGAGCAGTTGAATGGAAGGACAGTGTCTTGAAAGGAGGATATAAGATGAACATCAACAAAAGCAAAACGAGGATAATGGAATGTAGTCGAATTAAGTCGGGTGATGCTGAGGGAATTAGATTAGGAAATGAGACACTTAAAGTAGTAAAGGAGTTTTGCTATTTGGGGAGCAAAATAACTGATGATGGTCGAAGTAGAGAGGATATAAAATGCAGACTGGCAATGGCAAGGAAAGTGTTTCTGAAGAAGAGAAATTTGTTAACATCAAGTATAGATGTGTCAGGAAGTCGTTTCTGAAAGTATTTGTATGGAGTGTAGCCATGTATGGAAGTGAAACGTGGACGATAACCAGTTTGGACAAGAAGAGAATAGAAGCTTTCGAAATGTGGTGCTACAGAAGAATGCTGAAGATTAGATGGGTAGATCACGTAACTAATGAGGAGGTATTGAATAGAATTGGGGAGAAGATGAGTTTGTGGCACAACTTGACAAGAAGAAGGGATCGGTTGGTAGGACATATTCTGAGGCATCAAGGGATCACAAATTTAGTATTGGAGAGCAGCGTGGAGGGTAAAAATCACAGAGGAAGACCAAGAGATGAATACACTAAGCAGATTCAGAAGGATGTAGGTTGCAGTAAGTACTGGGAGATGATGAAGCTTGCACGGGATAGGGTAGAATGGAGAGCTGCATCAAACCAGTCTCAGGACTGAAGACAACAACAACATATGATTAAATGAATTAATTCCATTGAGCAGTATAGTGTTATATGCTCAATTAAATTATAACCCACATGGTAATTTGCAGTATCTCTAACTGTAACTCAGTCTTAAATTTTACCTTATCACCTACAAAATATATTTTTTTGTTTTTCATTCATTGGTATCTGAGAGCTGAAGTGATTAATAACCAATTTTTTGTTTATTATGGAAATTAATATCAATTGTTGTTTGATAGATTTTACATTAGATAACAATTGGTTGTTCTTCAGCCACTAAACTTTCTGGGAGGTGCTCGTAAACAAATAAATAAATTTTCCATCATTGTGGTATTTTTAATTTCCCATTGAGCTGAACAGAATATCTTTCCATGTCCACTGTGTTATAAATGAATGGTGGTAAGCATTTGATTTCATGCATACAAAATCTAAATTATGTAATGAACTATTGATTTACTTTCAAATTGGAAGTAACGTGATTAAGACACTTTCAGTATTTACAAAGGAAACAAATTGTTTGGTGTGAAGTTTCGGAAATATAAATAATATATCTTGAAATTTTCAGTTGACGTTAAGCAACTGAAAACGGTTGTTTGTTAGTCATTTACAGAATGCTCCTAAAGATTTATGCGACGGAGCATTATATAATGTTAACACGTTGAAACATTGTTTTGCTACATGTAATCTTGCTATTGTTGATCACGCTTATACCTCAGACAGTAAAAAAGAGGGGGGGGGGGGGGCAAATCAGTCCTCTTCCTGAAGGTCAGGTTGAACAACTTGATACTTTAGAGGGCATGGTCCATGATACCAGTGTTTGAACAAACTCAACCAGCATGTTACAGAGGGACTGACAGTTTAACAAATACCAGGGCAACTTTGCATTTTTTATACACTCCTGGAAATGGAAAAAAGAACACATTGACACCGGTGTGTCAGACCCACCATACTTGCTCCGGACACTGCGAGAGGGCTGTACAAGCAATGATCACACGCACGGCACAGCGGACACACCAGGAACCGCGGTGTTGGCCGTCGAATGGCGCTAGCTGCGCAGCATTTGTGCACCGCCGCCGTCAGTGTCAGCCAGTTTGCCGTGGCATACGGAGCTCCATCGCAGTCTTTAACACTGGTAGCATGCCGCGACAGCGTGGACGTGAACCGTATGTGCAGTTGACGGACTTTGAGCAAGGGCGTATAGTGGGCATGCGGGAGGCCGGGTGGACGTACCGCCGAATTGCTCAACACGTGGGGCGTGAGGTCTCCACAGTACATCGATGTTGTCGCCAGTGGTCGGCGGAAGGTGCACGTGCCCGTCGACCTGGGACCGGACCGCAGCGACGGACGGATGCACGCCAAGACCGTAGGATCCTACGCAGTGCCGTAGGGGACCGCACCGCCACTTCCCAGCAAATTAGGGACACTGTTGCTCCTGGGGTATCGGCGAGGACCATTCGCAACCGTCTCCATGAAGCTGGGCTACGGTCCCGCACACCATTAGGCCGTCTTCCGCTCACGCCCCAACATCGTGCAGCCCGCCTCCAGTGGTGTCGCGACAGGCGTGAATGGAGGGACGAATGGAGACGTGTCGTCTTCAGCGATGAGAGTCGCTTCTGCCTTGGTGCCAATGATGGTCGTATGCGTGTTTGGCGCTGTGCAGGTGAGCGCCACAATCAGGACTGCATGCGACCGAGGCACACAGGGCCAACACCCGGCATCATGGTGTGGGGAGCGATCTCCTACACTGGCCGTACACCACTGGTGATCGTCGAGGGGACACTGAATAGTGCACGGTACATCCAAACCGTCATCGAACCCATCGTTCTACCATTCCTAGACCGGCAAGGGAACTTGCTGTTCCAACAGGACAATGCACGTCCGCATGTATGCCGTGCCACCCAACGTGCTCTAGAAGGTATAAGTCAACTACCCTGGCCAGCAAGATCTCCAGATCTGTCCCCCATTGAGCATGTTTGGGACTGGATGAAGCGTCGTCTCACGCGGTCTGCACGTCCAGCACGAACGCCGGTCCAACTGAGGCGCCAGGTGGAAATGGCATGGCAAGCCGTTCCACAGGACTACATCCAGCATCTCTACGATCGTCTCCATGGGAGAATAGCAGCCTGCATTGCTGCGAAAGGTGGATATACACTGTACTAGTGCCGACAATGTGCATGCTCTGTTGCCTGTGTCTATGTGCCTGTGGTTCTGTCAGTGTGATCATGTGATGTATCTGACCCCAGGAATGTGTCAATAAAGTTTCCCCTTCCTGGGACAATGAATTCACGGTGTTTTTATTTCAATTTCCAGGAGTGTATGTATGAAAACCACTGTCAGAGATAAAAGAACCAAAAAGCATCAGAAAAAGTCCTAAACCCAAGTGAGTATTGAGGACTGGGTTCGTAACTTGACAATTGCCTCACTCTATGAAGAACGTAAAATTCTGTGTCAGCACTAAAGTAAAATGAAGGGGAAATGTGGAGAACATTAAGACTTCTGTATGGAAAAAAAGGTGTTGACAAGAAAAGTGCTTAATGAAATGAATGAAGTGCAAACTGTTGTATATTACTGAAAGAATAAGAAATGGGTATGTGGTTAGGAGCAGCTGCATAATTCACAATTGTATAATGTATCTTGAAACTAGTGAAGAGAGTGAAGTGCACAGTTGACATAAGAATATAAATATGAAGATAAATGAGTTAAAGTGAAAAGTGTTTACAAAGTTGGATAGAGTGACACAGTAATTAAAAGGGTGATGTACATGATATGCAACCTTGAGGGCTTGGAACAGGTCCAGTGTGCAGTGGATAATATTAAATCAAAAGAAGACTCAGTGAAGAAGTGGGAAGAGATCTAATGCATACAGTTACGCAGATATCAAAAGAGAAAGAAACCAAACTTAACCTTGTATGATGTTGAAACTATCTGAGCTCTGGCATGCCATATTTCAATGCAAGCCTTAGGAAGTCATAGCTGTGGTGGGGAAACAAGTTATATAGTGAGAGGAATGTTCCTCTAGCATTTGATGTGAATAATGACCTGAGATAGCTAATACAATTTCGAAAATCTAGGCAAGAGGTAAAAAAAAAGTTTTCGAATAAGGCTGGTCTCATTATGGAACTTGTTGAATGTATGCAAATAATTTGGCAAGTATCTTTATCAGTCTGCATAGCCTCATGGGTATCCTGAAAAATATTCTTAACTCAGAAAACAGTAATCACATTAGTTAGTAATATCAGTTTGTGATTTCTGTGTATCACTGCCTAAGAATCTGTTCATTTTAAGGCTGTCATCACTCACAGGTACTTACCCCCCTGCGGGTCCGGGGATTAGAATAGGCCCGAGGTATTCCTGCCTGTCGTAAGAGGCGACTAAAAGGAGTCCATCCCCCTCACGGGGGTAGTTAGCGCCTGCGTCCGGAGACGGACGGTTTCACGACCTATAATCGTGGTCTTTTTGGTTTCTCACTTCTCGTTTCTTTCTTCCTTCCTTTTGTTGGATCCTTTCTTTGCTCTTCTCCACTTCACTGTCTTCCTTACTCTTTCCCTTGACTTCTCCTTGCCTTCTCATTGCCTTTTTCTCCTTGCCTTCTCATTGCCTTCTTCTCCTTGCCTTCTCACTGCCTTCTTCTCCTTGCCTTCTCACTGCCTTCTTCTCCTTGCCTTCTCACTGCCTTCTTCTCCTTGCCTTCTCACTGCCTTCTTCTCCTTGCCTTCTCACTGCCTCCTTCTCCTTGCTTTCTCATTGCCTCCTTCTCCTTGCCTTCTCTGGTCTCCGCCTCGGCGTTTGAGACAGTCTGTCCTCTTTCTCCCTCTCCCTTCTTTTTCCTCTTCTTCCTTCCTCCCTGTGCGTGTCTGAAGGCCGACCCACGCGTTCGCACGCGTAGCCGGTGACGGGGTAACGCGTAAGTCCCCGCCCTGGGTAGACATGTAAGGCACGCGCGTACCCCCTGGTAAAGGCCAGGCCCGGGGAGGGGTGATTGCCTGAGCTGATACCTTCTGACCATGCCGATTGGTCCCTCCGTCTGTTTCTCGGGAGGTGTGACCTGAGGTGTAAACATTCACCTAAGGCGGGAGTGCCCTCTGAGAGGGTCCCCACAAGGAAGGAGCGCGCCATCGGAGACGCTGGCAATCATGGGGGATTCCTCCGCAATGGATTCTACTCCATCTCTTTCGACTTCGACCCAAAAACGGAAACGTGACCAGCCTACCGTGACAAAAGTACTACCGCCTGCCCCACAGTTCCTCGTAGTTTCTCGATCTGAGGACGGAAAGGATTTTTCCTCTGTCAACCCTTTCGTTATACAGAAGGGCGTAGATGCCATAGCCGGATCTGTCAAATCTTGTACCAGGTTGCGTAACGGAACCTTATTACTAGAAACTGAGAGTGCCTTTCAGGCACAAAAACTGCTTCGGGCCACCCTCCTGTACACGTTCCCTGTCCGGGTGGAGGCCCACCAAACTTTGAATTCATCTCGAGGTGTAGTCTATAGTAGCTCTCTCGACGGATTGACTGACGAGGAGCTTCAATCTTTCCTCGCTGAGCAGGGCGTGACGGCTGTCCATCGGGTCATGAAAAAGGTCAACAATGACCTTATACCGACCCGGACACTTTTCTTAACCTTCGATAGTGTTAAGCTGCCATCACGCATCAAGGCGGGCTACGAGGTTATTTCTGTTCGCCCCTATGTCCCGACACCTACGCGCTGCTACCAGTGTCAGCGTTTCAATCACACTCGACAGTCTTGCTCCAATGCGGCTAAATGTGTCACTTGTGGCAGGGATGCCCATGAGGGTGACTGTCCACCTCCGTCTCCTCGTTGTGTGAACTGTCAGGGTGACCATGCCGCATCCTCCCGCGACTGTCCTGTCTATAAGGAAGAACGCTGTATTCAGGAAATTCGAGTCAAAGAGAAAGTGTCCACCTCGGCTGCTCGCAAGCTATTGGCTAGTAGGAAGCCCACGCTGCTCCCAGCGGGGAAATACAGCACTGTCCTCGCCTCTCCTCGGCCTACCCGGGAGGTAGCAACCCAGACATGCGATCTGACCTTCAGCACCACGGTCGTCCGTTCGGCCAGTGCTAAGATCGCGCGGTCGACGTCTCCTCTTCCTCCCATCACCCCACAGACACGAGCACCTTTTTCAGCTTCTGCTAAGACGAAGACACCGAAGTCAGATGCACGGGCCTTCAAGAAGGAACCATCCCGTGCAGACTTCCTCCGTACCTCGACCTCACAGCCTTCGACCGGTACTTCCACTACACGTCCTTCCAAAAAGGCGCATAGGAAGCACAGTTCTCCTTCCCCGCCACGGCGCATTTCTTCTCTTGCGCCACCCAGCGGCTGCCGCCCCAGGCCGTCATCCGTTTCGCCTGGCCGCACCGCTGGTCGCCGTACATCTGGCCGTTCACTGGCGGAGGAAGCTCCCCCTCCCGGCCATCCTCCCGAGATGGCCGATGACCCTATAGACCCCATGGACGATGACTGTCCGCCTACTGATAGCGGCGGCAGTGCTCGCTCGAAGCCAGGCCCTAAGCGGCCTTCGAGGTGACCACTTCTCTCATCTTTCTTTTCTTACGATGGCACTTATTCACTGGAATATTCGCAGCATTCGCTCCAACCGAGAGGACTTGAAGTTGCTGCTCCGCTTGCACCGTCCGCTTGTCGTAGCCCTCCAGGAAACGAAGCTACGCCCATGCGATCAAATTGCCTTGGCACACTACACCTCTGTGCGTTTTGACCTACCCCCTGTGGTAGGTATCCCAGCTCATGGAGGGGTTATGTTGCTGGTCCGGGATGATATTTACTACGATCCCATCACATTGCACACCGGCCTGCAGGCAGTTGCCATCCGCATTACTCTCCCCACTTTTACGTTTTCCTTTTGTACCGTTTACACTCCATCGTCATCTGCCGTTACCAGGGCAGACGTGATGCAACTTATTGCTCAGCTACCTGCACCATTTTTGTTAACTGGAGACTTCAATGCCCACCATCCCATTTGGGGCTCTCCAGCATCCTGCCCGAGGGGCTCCTTGTTAGCAGACCTTTTCAACCAGCTCGATCTTGTCTGCCTCAATACTGGCGCCCCTACTTTTCTTTCGGACACCTCTCACACCTATTCCCATTTAGACCTCACTATATGTACTCCCCAACTTGCACGCCGGTTTGAGTGGTATGCACTTTCTGATACATATTCCAGCGACCACTTCCCGTGTGTTATCCATCTCCTGCAGCATACCCCCTCTCCGTGCTTCTCTAATTGGACCATCTCCAAGGCAGACTGGGGGCTCTTCTCTTCCAGGGCGACCTTTCAGGATCAAACCTTTACAAGCTGCGATCGTCAGGTCGCACACCTCACGGAAGTCATTCTCGCTGCTGCTGAATATTCCATCCCTCACCCTCCTTCTTCTCCACGTCGCGTACCGGTCCCCTGGTGGACCGCAGCATGTAGAGACGCTTTACGTGCCCGTCGACGTGCTTTACGCACTTTTAAACACCACCCTACAGTGGCGAATTGTATCAATTATAAACGATTACGTGCTCAGTGTCGTCGTATTATTAAAGAAAGCAAGAAAGCCAGCTGGGCTGCTTTCACAAGCACCTTCAACAGTTTTACTCCTTCTTCTGTTGTCTGGGGTAGCCTGCGCCGGCTATCTGGCACTAAGGTCCACTCCCCAGTTTCTGGCTTGAAGGTCGCGAATGAAGTCCTTGTGGCCCCTGAGGCTGTCTCCAATGCCTTCGGCCGCTTTTTCGCCGAGGTTTCGAGCTCCGCTCATTACCACCCTGCCTTCCTCCCCCGCAAACAGGCAGAGGAGGCTAGGCCACCTGACTTCCGCTCCTCGAATTGTGAAAGTTATAATGCCCCATTCACCATGCGGGAACTCGAAACCGCACTTGGCCGATCACGGTCCTCCGCTCCAGGGCCTGATTCTATTCATATTCAGATGCTGAAGAACCTTTCTCCTGCGGGTAAAGGTTTTCTTCTTCGTACATACAATCGCATCTGGATTGAGGGACATGTTCCCGCATGCTGGCGCGAGTCTATTGTTGTCCCGATTCCTAAGCCGGGGAAGGACAAGCACTTGCCCTCCAGTTACCGACCTATCTCGCTTACCAGCTGTGTCTGTAAAGTGATGGAGCGAATGGTTAACTCTCGATTGGTTTGGCTGCTTGAGTCTCGACGCCTACTTACCAATGTACAATGTGGATTTCGTAGGCGCCGCTCTGCTGTTGACCATCTGGTTACCTTGTCGACCTTCATTATGAATAACTTCTTGCGGAAGCGCCCGACCGCGGCTGTGTTCTTTGATTTGGAGAAGGCTTAAGACACCTGTTGGAAGGCGGGCATTCTCCGCACCATGCATACATGGGGCCTTCGCGGTCGCCTCCCTCTTTTTATTCGTTCCTTTTTAATGGATCGACAGTTCAGGGTACGTGTGGGTTCTGTCCTGTCCGACACCTTTCGCCAGGAGAATGGGGTGCCACAGGGCTCAGTTTTAAGCGTCGCTCTCTTCGCCATCGCGATCAATCCAATAATGGATTGCCTCCCAGCTGATGTATCAGGCTCCCTTTTCGTGGACGATTTTACCATCTATTGCAGCGCGCAGTGTACATGTGTCCTGGAGCGCTGTCTTCAGCGTTCTCTTGACCGTCTTTACTCCTGGAGTGTCGCCAATGGCTTCCGTTTTTCTGCCGAGAAGACGGTCTGTATTAACTTCTGGCGCTACAAAGAGTTTCTCCCACCGTCCTTACGACTCGGTCCCGTTGCTCTCCCAATCGTGGAGACAACCAAATTTTTAGGCCTTACATTCGACAGGAAACTTAGCTGGTCTCCACATGTGTCATATTTGGCCGCCCGTTGTACCCGTTCTTTAAATGTCCTCCGTGTTCTCAGTGGTCTGTCGTGGGGAGCGGATCGAACCGTCCTACTTCGTCTATATCGGTCGATCGTCCGCTCCAAGCTGGATTATGGGAGCTTCGTATACTCCTCTGCACGGCCATCCATCTTACGCCGCCTCAACTCCATACAACATCGGGGTTTACGACTTGCGATCGGAGCATTTTATACCAGTCCCATAGAGAGTCTTCATGCTGACGCTGGCGAATTGCCACTCACTTACCGGCGCGATATACTGCTTTGTCGGTATGCCTGTCGGCTACTGTCAATGCCCGACCATCCGTCTTATCGTTCCTTTTTGGACGACTCTCTCGACCGTCAATACGGGTTGTATGTCTCTGCCCTGCTACCCCCTGGAGTTCGCTTTCGTCGCCTCCTTCAACACCTTAATTTTTCACTCCCTGCAACCTTTCGAGTGGGCGAGAGCCGCACGCCACCTTGGCTCCAGGCTCCGGTCCGCATTCACCTCGACCTCAGCTCGCTCCCAAAAGAGGTCACCCCCGGTTCGGTCTACCACTCCCGTTTTTTGGAACTTCGTTCGAAGTTCATCGACATGACTTTCATTTATACAGATGGCTCTAAGACCAATGACGGGGTCGGGTGTTCCTTTATTGTCGGGGCACAAAGTTTCAAATACCGGCTCCATGGCCATTGTTCGGTCTTCACAGCTGAGCTCTTTGCCCTCTACCAGGCTGTTCTTTACATCTGCCGCCACCGACATTCTGCTTATGTCATCTGCTCAGATTCCCTGAGCGCCATCCAGAGCCTCAGTGATCCGTACCCGGTTCACCCTTTCGTACACCGGATCCAACGGTCTCTTCAGCAGCTGGTGGACGTCGGTACGCCGGTTAGCTTTATGTGGGTTCCTGGCCATGTCGGTATCCCTGGGAACGAAGCTGCAGATGCCGCGGCCAAGGCTGCGGTCCTCCAGCCTCGGACAGCTTCTTGTTGTGTCCCTTTGTCCGATTTTAGCAGGGTCATTTGTCGGCGCGTTGTGTCGCTGTGGCATGCCGATTGGGCTGCACTTACCGACAACAAGCTTCGGGCCTTAAAACCTCTTCCCGTGGCTTGGACGTCCTCCTCACGCCCTTCTCGGCGGGAGGAGGTCGTTTTAGCAAGGTTAAGAATTGGACACTGCCGGTTCAGCCATCGCCATCTGCTGACGGCTGCGCCGGCGCCGTTCTGCCCATGTGGGCACTTGCTGACGGTTAGACACATTTTAATGTCCTGTCCAGATCTTACCACACTGCGCCTCGATCTTAACCTGCCTAATACTTTAGATGCCATTTTAGCGGATGACCCACGAGCAGCTGCTCGTGTTCTTTGTTTTATCAATTTGACAAATCTCGCTAAGGACATTTGATGATGTTTTTAATCCTATGCCTGTCAGTCTGTCTTTTCTTGTGTTTTCCCTTTTAGTTGTTGTTGTCAACTTGTGCCTCGCGGTGCATTCTTAGAGTAGTCAGGGCGCTAATGACCATTGAAGTTGTGCGCCCGAAAACCACAACAAAAAAAAAAAAAAAAAAAAAAAAAAAAAAAAAAACAGGTACTTACTTTACTGAAAGCTGAATGCACCAACTGGGATAGTTCCCAATATACAACACAGATGTTCACACCAAAGTGGTAGATATTGGTAAACACCACACCTACATCCAGTATGGCAGCCATTGTCTCAGTCAAGCAGGCACAACAAACAAGAACGACAACAGTTTTGTAATAGAAAGTATATGTAAAATGATCAAATAACTAATAAGTAAATAATGAAACTTCCACAGGGATTGGACGAGAACAAACCAAATAAATTATGGCTACTTCCATCACGTCTACATCTGTAATCTGTATCTGTATTTTGCAAACGGCTGTGAAGTGCAAGGCAAAGGCTACAGCCTATTATACCAGTTATTAGGGTTTCTTTTTGTTCGGATATGGAATGCGGGAAGAATGATTGTTTGAATGCCTCTGTGTGTGTGTGTGTGTGTGTGTGTGTGTGTGTGTGTGTTGTAATTATTCTGATCCTGTTCTTACAATCCCTGTGTGAGCAATACATAGGGGACTGTAGCATATTCCTAGAGTCATCATTTAAATCTGCTTCTTGAAACATTGTTAGTAGACTTTTCTCAGGATAGTTCAGGTCTGTCTTCAAGAGTCTACTTGTTTGCTTTTTTCACCATCTCTTTGACACTCTCCTACAGATGAAACAAGCCTTTGAACATTCATGCTGCCCATCTTTGCATACTGTTGTGTCCTGAGAGGGAGCGTGAAGGACACATCACTTCTGCAATATGGGTCTTACCTCAGACAAATAATCGATGAGTGGAAGATTGTGTGGACTGCGTATAGAACTCTGGCCATTTGTAGATACAAGCTATAAGTGGTTCAGAGTACAGAACTGGGTGAGGGTAATTAAGGAATTAGGGTAGGAGAAATTCGGAGTGCCTCCACTTGCTACATAACATTTGAAGACTCCTCTGACAATATCTCTCAATGTAACTTATCATCAGTGGCCAATCTGCTGCTCTGAAAATGTATCTCCGTAGCAACGGTTGGTGCCAAGGCTGGTCAAGTAATCTTAAGTCCAGCAACATGTGACACAGAGACGGTGTCGACTGGAGACTGAATTGCCTTGCAGCTTCAATTTCTGTCTTGGTGGATTTGAATTTGTTGTCTACTGCTACGAATACACTGCCTCCATTTCTCATTAGCATATCCTTTCACCATATACTTAAATTTTCCCCAAAAATCTCACTTCTATTAACTTCAAGTTTCAATCAGCATTTTGTACCTAGTATTATGTCAGCTTCACTGCTTTTCAGGAGTGCTTTGAACTCTGTCACTTTGTTGCGAATACTTCAACAGTTAACCTCTGGATTTTAATACTCTCACCTGTAGGAGGCATTTCTTTCGATCTTCCTCTGATACTTCTGGGTTTCCTACAGCTATTGTTACCTGAATTTGATGGCGAGTCGCCTAATCTAAAAAAGGCTGGTGTGCATCCCACACAGTGCCAACTACCTGGGTAGCAACCTTTGCTGGTAGAGCACACCCGACCCAATTAGGGGGACCCCGCAGTTCTCAACTCTATGGCACAAGTTCAGAAGTTGCAGCGCAGCTTGTTATAGAATCTTCAAAATCTCTGGTTCAGTCCCTCCTCATGACTCAGAACCAAGGGGCCACAATCAATTCTGGGGACTATTCTGCAAATAGTGGGTTTTGTTGAAACTCCATGCAAAAGGCTAGTCTTCTCTCCCAGTTTCTGGAATGATCCAAGTATGACCTTGGAGCCCAGACAGCAGGCATCATTTGTTCCAACATGCACCACTCTCTGCAGCTGGTCTTTCAGTGGATGCTGGAATAGCCTCTTCACATGTTGAATGAGGCCCACAGGCATACACCCTGAGTGTACCTGGTGTCCTTTCCTGTCCATTGCTGCCAGTTCCCTAAGGGATACCATCATTCGCCATACATTAAAACTGTCTGTGACTGATGGACACCTACCCCGATGACCTAATAGATCCCTCCCCTTTTGTGTTTGCCTCCTCTTGACACAGGACAAAACAGGTTTCCCCAAAATAGATGACTTGAGTCTCTCAGGCTGAGTGTAAGGGAATGACAGCGCCTAGAACTTGTTGGTTTGGGGGATTGGTATCACACTGCGATTTCTACCTGGTCCCTGTCCGCCCCGTACGGGATGCCTAGCTCTACCATCAAAATGCCGCTTACAATCAAGTACATGAGTAATGACAGATCCCGTACTTTCTACATAGGCCAAAGTCAAAAATGGATTAATCCATATTATATAAACCCTCCAAATATATCAGGAAATTGGTGTTGTCATCTTTAATTATCCTATGTAAGTAAACTCAACTTCGTGATACTAAAGAATGATCAAATAACAATTTCAAGAGAAAAATAAAGAACAAAAAAACCATCAGCTGATGGTATTGAAAAATTCACTTGACTTATACACCTAAAATGAGTATTGTGGGACGCTCACCAATGAAAAATAGTGATATCCACAAGAAGAAACACCAAAATTACTACTGTCAATAATTTCACTGAACCTGTGAAGCTAAACATAACTCCATCATCCCAACTAATGACAGAGCAGCAACTTCACCAAAAAAGAGCCACAACTGCTAGTAATGATTAATTCACTTGACCTTTGTAGTTTCAATAAAGTCCACAATACCCACCAAAAGTGACATGTAGTTATCTGAAATTTAAAAGCCATTTATGAAGTAGGATGTACATAATTATTTCCACTTTACCTATGTAGCTGAAATCATTTCCACTATATCCACAGCCACAAAAAGCCACCCTTATGTTAACAATGTACCATACGTACAATAAAAAAATGCCATCATACTAAAACTGTTGGGTTAAAATGTGTTGGGTTAAAAAAGGGCATGTCACTCAGACCCCAGGACAAGAGATGCTGGCCAGGTGTTCTCTGTCAGCCAGTTGTATTAAAGACACAAGTATACCTTAGAAAATTGCTTGCCTGTATTACCTTTTATTTAGAGACAATAAATTACAAAAGTTTATGATCCAGAGATGTGTGGATAGCAGAATTACAGGGAAAAAAGGAAGAAAAACCAAAAAGAATTAAGATCGGGACACTTGTTACCAATGAGGATGAAACAGGAGGAAGTTCAGTTGAAGACTCTCCATTATAAACAAAGAAATTAAAAACAGTATAGTGGACATTGGAGGAACCTCAGATTGAATGAATAGCTCAACTTGTAAAGATTAACAGAATTAATTCCATGGGAATAGTAATTTGTTCACCCTGTTCTGTAGATTCCATCAACAAGGAGAACCTTCAGGCGTGTGGATCGGGTCAGGTTATACATTTAAAAAAAAAAAGACAAGCTAATAGTAGAAGATTGATCAGTATATCACTATACTGCTCAATAATATTCTGAATCAATGTGGTCTCATTTTGAAGAGGGGGTAGAAAATCATTGTGAAAAGTTGCAGGAGGTTGTAAGTGGTGTCAAATGCCTTTAAAGGATGATAAGGGAAATTTGATGCTAAAGTAGATTAATAGTGAAAGAAAAGTTCTTCAGTGCGCATCTTCAGAAATATTGAAATGACAGAACCGAGCAATATAGTGGGCAGTAAAGACCACCACCACTTTATTCTCATAAAAAAAGAGGAAGCAATTTTCTGCACTAAGAAAGGGAAGAAAACAGTGAAATTTCTACATTAGAAAAGATGTCCACTTCCGTAGTTTGCGTCATCTTGAATTCTATGAAGTGCAACTCAAAAAAAATTATGCAGGTATAAATTCTGCAACCCAGTTGGTGTGGCTGCAGAACTACCTGTCAAATTGGGTTGACAGTATCAGCTTGGTTCAGTCCTGTACTGTTAGGCCAATTTTATCAGGCAATTTGATGGTAGTTTTGGAAATTTCCCACATATGTCCAACTTACTGTTCAACTGAATGCCAGTCAGCATCAAAAAATAGAAGGCATGAAGTAATCCAAAAAATTAGGTCAATATCTTGTGGTGTAAGTTTGTAAGCAATGTATTCAGAGTATTGTAGATTACATCAGCCGTCTAAGTAATTTTTTAAAGTTTATTTCTTGTTTCTCCACTTTTTACAGTATTGGTCAGTAGCATTTCTTGCTGTGTTTTTATTTATATTCAACTAAACTTTCTTCAGATCATAAACTTCTGCAATTAAGAGTATGACAAGGAAACTGTATGAGAAAAGTTGCTGGTTGGCTTCTGATGACATAAAGCAACAGACATCAAGGAAATCAACTTTTAAAGCAAAAGATAGAATAACAGCATTGGCCAACCATTATCTAAGAATGTCTCAAGGTCTTAGTTTTTTTCTGTGCTAGAATAGTCTTGCTAAATTGTATGTGCAATTGGATGAAATGTGCATTCCAAGAACTATGTAAAGAAAACCATTTGTCAATAAAAGTAAACATAATTTTTGGCAGCAGTGGGAAGTAACATTATAACGTGATTATGTACAGCCATATTTCAGCTCAAAGTAGTTTGTGTGCAATGAGAAAGGTGGTTGCGGAAAATTTCTTTCCGGTTGGATGAGGTACGTTGTTATGAATGTGATTGAATTTATAGCTGGTGGAAAGGGCTGTTGATAGCATAGGCCTGTGAAAGGTTACATCTGTAAATGGAGTGCAAAATATTGAAATAATGTAAGTGGGCTTACTTACCCAAAATATATAGTAATACACTTATTTATTACAGTGATGATATGCATAAATGTACTACTGGAGAGTTGGTTCCCCACTCCAATGAAGAATATATCTGAACCATACTTTAAGGAATTAAGCACAAGATTAAACGCATGCTGGCATGTGATTGACAAAATGTAAAGAGGACACACTACATTAGATTCACACCAAGTATTGAGCGCTATTGACAGGGGCTCTCAAATTCATTAATCATTTCTACATTTACGGAAAGTTGTTGATAAGATTCCTCACAGGTGTCTCCCAATCAAATTGCATGTCTATGGAGGATCATCACAGTTGTGCTACTAGATTCGTGATTTCAAGTCAGAAAGATCACAGTCTGAAGTAACAGACAGAAAGGCACTGAATAAAAGAGAAATGATAACCGGCGTACCGCTAGAGACGTTACAGGTCTTCTGGTGTGCTTAATCTGTGTAAATGATGTAGCAGACAATCTGAGCAGCACTCTTAGATTGTCATTTACCGTCTCTTAAAGCTAATGGAAGACAAAAACCAATTGCAAAATCATTCAGATGAGATATCTTTGTGGTGTAAAAAGTGACTATTATAAACAATAAAAAATGTGTGTAGTGATAGGAATCCATCAAATTTCAGTTACACAGTAGATCAAACAAATTTAACAGCTGTCAATTCAACTAAATACCTAGGTATTACAATTACAAAATTTTTAACTGGAAGCGTCACAGAGATAATATTGTGGCGACAGCAAACCAAAGGCTGTGTTTTATTGGCTAAACATGTAGAAGATGTAAGAACCCCATTACATTACACTTGTCCATCCTCTTCTGGAATACTGCTGCATGGGGGATCGTTACCAGATAGGATTGATGGATGACATCGAAAAATTTCAAAGAAGTGCAGCTCGCTTTTTATTGTGGCAGAAAGGGGGGAAGAACATTATGGATATGACACACTAGTTGTCGCAGGAGTAATTAAAACAGAAATTTCTTACTATGGAGAGAACCTTTAAATTTCAATGACCAACTTTCCCCTAAAAATCTTACAGTATTTTGCTGGGTTCTACTATCATGTGGAGAAAAGACCATCCTAGTAAAATAAGAGAAATCAGAGCTCACATGGGAAGACTTAAGTTTTTGTTTTTCTGACTACCTGTTCAAGGGAGGAACCATAGAGAAATAGTCTGAAAGTGATTCGATGAAACCTGTGCACACCATTTAAGTGTAAATTGCACAGTATTCATGTACATGTAGGTTTTTACAAAATAAATAAAGCAATGAAATTCAAACTTGCAGTGATTTATTTAGATAAGTCATAGAATAACAGATTTCAAACCATAATATGAAATGCACCATTCAGTGTTTACTTGATGCTAGATGTTCAGCATGGTACTGATCCACTTTTAATAATACTGGGCAGTATGTTTTTTATTTGTCTGTCTTTCTTGGGTGTAGTACGATAGTACTGTCATTCTGGTTTTGCCTTTTGTCTACCTTGTCAGGCAATACTAAGAAACTTTAAAACAAAAATCTGTCTAAGAGACTTCTGTTGCTTGTCCATCGCATAATGACAAAATGAATAATAGAATGAAGATTGAAATTCTGAACTTTCATTTTACTGAACAAGATCATATTAAAGTTTCTTTTCGATGTCCGCCCAGATGCATATCTGTAAAATGTAAAAAGCAATTAAACCTATCAGCGTGGTCTCCACAGAAATTTATCCAAGAGATTGAAAGAGTCTAAAATGTCATCTTTTATGTAGTGGATTTGGTGAATTTGAAGACACATCATGCCCTAAGAACTAAATTTGACAAGAAATGAAGTATACTTACTTTTCCTTAAACAACTGACCATTATGCACTTGTATTTTTTAAGATAAATTAGTGTGGTATCCAAAAGGTATCAGTGCTTTATTGGTACATGCAAAATATGTTTTGTTTATTTTATTTTTTTATTTTAGTAATGTGATTATGAAAACCATCTTGTTTAAGCTAGTGCTCTAAAATTACATTTTCATATGATCTAAACCAAGTAGCCTGTGGTCTAGTGGCTGGCATTGCTGTCTCTGGATCATGGGGTTCCAGGTTCGACTCTTGGCCAGGTTGGAGATTTTCTCTGCCCAGGGGACTGGGTGTTTGTGTTGTCCTCACCATTTCATCATTCTGGAAAGTGGCGAGACTGGACTGTGCACATATTGAGACTTTGTACGGTCACTGATAACTACGTAGTTGAGTGCTCCACAAACCAAATATCCTCATCAGGTGTATTCTACAGATTAGGAAATAAAGATAGAAAGAAAATATTCATGAAATATTTTTCTAATCGTATACCAGTAATGGTGAACTGACATTGAAAATTAAACCTCAGAAATAAAATAGTTCCAGGATGTGTCAAATTGGTTCAAGTGGCTTGCCTAACTATGCCTAAGAGAAGTACAGCAAAGAAGACCAAATAGAATTGAAACACATGTATTACTGAAGAGGAACAGAACAGGAGGAAGTTCAAACAAAAGCTTTATTGTAGACAAGAAAAAAAAGTATTACAGATATTGTTGGAACCTCACACTAAATAGTAAGGCTTGTAAAGATATAAATCATTTGAACTTATTCATTCTTTCATTCAGTCAATAAACCTGTCTGTAGATCCTCTCAAGGAAAGCCTTCGGTGATATGGAACAAGTCATGGTAGACTTAAAAAAATATTGCTTTGATAATTTTACTCACACATCGTGTTATTGTTTTAATTTTCTGCTGTTCTCTTTTTATTCGGTCTTACATAATTTGTTTCTTGTTTGTATATTATATGCAGGTTATTAATTTGTTCAGATTTAAATTCAAGCATCCAAAGAAAAGATTATTTTGACATGGAAGAGTGTTATTGTTTGTATCTTCTGTAACATGACTGGTTTTACAAAACAGTACAGTATGCCCTGTATAGAAATATAGTGCTGTGTGTTTCCTCTTTCAGTATGGACAAATATCTCCACAGCTTGCCGTTAAGGTGATGCTTCAGTTTGACAAATCAATCAACAATGCGTTAGCAACAAGAGTGAAATCAAGGCTAACTTTCAAGGTATGTTGTATCTTTCTTTGTCCTGAAGAATTGAGGAAGTTGCCTGTATTAATTGATTGGAATAGGTGTCACATATTACTTATTATTCTGAGTTCTCATTTGCACATAGGGTCTTATACTTAATACTACTATTTACCCATGTGCCTTTCATTCTGCCAAGTACTTTTGCACTTGAGTGCCTTATATAGTTGGTGCAGGGCTATCCAGGCACCACTTTTAAACTATCTGTTTACATTGTTGTTTTTATCATGTTGAAACCAGCAATAATCTTTTTGCACTTGCTTACTATGTAAATTCCATATACCACATTTTACTTGTTTTGACACGTGAAATTAACAGTGGAAAACAAAAATTCAGAAAAATTTCTTGGCTTTGTGATTACAACTGCAAGCAGGTAGATACCTCTGGATGTTGCTAGCTATCTGTTGTTTCAGCCAACATTGTGCACACTATTGGGGAAATGCAGCAGTCTGCCAACATGGTACTCATTGAGGAACAATTTCTTGAAGGTCGTGTTGTAAATGGGAATGAACATTAGTCTTGTTGGGCCCTTATTTTAATTTTTCTTGCTAAGACCTAACTTAGAGCATTAAAAAGTGTTTTGTATATTCCTCATAATGTATTTGATGGGGTTGATCCCCGGTAAACATTCTGCTGCTTGCTCGGATGATAAAAAATGTATGCCAGCTGAAGCTATTACAGAAAGTACATATTGAGATTAAACAATGGAAAGTCCAAGTTGGAATATCAAGAGTATTATGAAAAGGATGCATTGCTACTCACCGTAAATATGACATTGAGTTGTGGACAGGTACAATGAAAAGACTGTTTACATATTGAGCTTGTAGGCCACAGCCTTCTTCAGAAATTGAAAAACACAAACACACACACACACACACACACACACACACACACACACACACACACAGAAGCAGGCATACGTCATGCATACTTCACCGCTATCTTGAGTAGGATATCCCATATTTCAGGGCACGATGAGAGAAATCAAAGCACTGATGAAGAATATGTTTCAGTTGTTCCAGTCTGGGATGATATTGGGTGACAAGGAGGGCATTTCTTTACAGCCAATTCTTGGGGTTGGTGGAGGATTTGGGATGTGTGTGGATAAGGCACAGGATATGTTAGTGGATTATTTTTTGGGGATAATGGATCATGGATACCAGTGCTGCAGCAAATAACCATTGCAAGTAACAAGGCAAGAACCACAGCAGAAATAACCAGGGAAAGGCTCCAAACTTTGGTGTGACAGGTACATATAATCTCTGACCATAGGACTTGATATCAGTCTACCACCTGGAGTGTGAACCTTTGTCAAAACCAGCCATTTGTGCTGTAGAAACATAAGAATTTTTTTAATCAGACTTCAGTTAAACACTCAAAGACAAAATCAACAGGCAAACAGGCATTAAGCCAAAAGTTGGTCACGAAAGCCTCAACAGTTTTGTATGACAGTTCTGTAACAGTGTAGCAGCTCAAGATCTGTAGATGTTTAACTTTGTACAGTTTGCCTCATTACATCAGCTACGCCGTCTGAGTATGAAGCTGTAAGTTTTGAAGTCCTTGTTTTGCTTTCTAATTGTGTGAGTCCTATAGTGTATGTGTTAGTGAGCCAGTTAGTGTAAGATCCAAATGCAAATTACTATCACGATCCAGTTATTTTACTGAAATTTCACCCCTACTCTGTCATAAAGCCCACTAAACTTTGCCAGTAGGTAGTTTGTGTACCAACTTTACTGTGGAAGTCTTTTTATATCTGCTGCCATTCTTGTTAAAAAGTGCTGCATCAATAATTGGAGAATATAATTGGCAGCACAGGTCAGAATAAAATAGCCAATGTTGTTCTTGTCTGGGCACATCTCACATTTCCTCTACCGTTTTGCTTCTGCGCCCCTGAATTGAAAATTATCTTGAACAGTCTATGCCCAGTCTTCTCTTGACTTGTAACTCCACAAAGTTCGTGATCAAGTGGTCTGATTAATAAGCACTACTCTTGCTATTCGTAATCATTTTGATATTTTGCTGTTCTTAACAGGCTTGTATTTTTTCCTTCTGTCAGAGGGGCAATGTAATTTTGCCCAACTGCCTTAGCCTTAGAGCCTGGAGATTATGGTGTACTAGTATGTGTGAGTTGTAGTTCTGTAAATGTATGTGTGTTTTCTTTATCTGATGAAGGACTTATTTGAAATCTGAACATTTTTAGCATTCTTTTTCATTCTGCCTGTCTGTGCGGTGAGTAACAACATATCTTTTCCATGTTATTATTTATTACTTCTGCAATAAGATTACTAAGGTAAATGAGGACTTCTGAGAAGTGAGAAGCATATGTAATTCCATAAAACCATGAGTGGCTGAAAAGACATTAAGTAAGGCATGCATTGATATGCTGTAACATGTGGATAAACTATCACCTTCTAAATTTCAGTAGTCATGCTGAGTATTTTCTCTATTTAGTAAGAATGTGTAGGGATATTTCAAAAACAGCTTATTGAGTATCATATTTTAATCTATTGATCTCTAAAATGAGTCTCTTGTTTTCTTAAGAACCTGCACATAGTATGAGACAGTCTTTCCAAAGAAATTGTGCAGCTTATGTAATATGATCCTCAGTGCTTTTAATTTTCTGTTTTGTTTCATTTGTCTTAAGGCTGGGAAATTAAATACATATCGTTTTTGTGACAATGTATGGACGTTTATGCTGAACGATGTGGAATTTCGTGAGGTGCAAGATCTTGCAAAAGCTGACAAAGTGAAAATTGTGGCTTGTGATGGTAAAAGTAAGTAATGTGTTTACTCTATTTTTAGAAGAAATAATAACTTGTAAAAAGATTATAACTGTCTTCAGTTAATTTTTGAATGTTCTGTGTACTTCAGCACTAGATAATAAAGTGTGACAATGTCTTACATTAATACCGTTTTAACCGTCGAGGTTCTAAATAATCAGTACAGAAGTTAGTCCGCAGCTCGTGGTCGTGCGGTAGCGTTCTCGCTTCCCACGCCCGGGTTCCCGGGTTCGATTCCCGGTGGGGTCAGGGATTTTATCTGCCTCGTGATGACTGGGTGTTGTGTGATGTCCTTGGGCTAGTTAGGTTTAAGTAGTTCTAAGTTCTAGGGGACTGATGACCATAGATGTTAAGTCCCATAGTGCTCAGAGCCAATACAGAAGTTAGATTTTAATTGAGTCATGTTTGGGAATAGTACCTACTACACTGAAGTAAAATAAAACTTCCATTGCAGTAAGAAAGATGACATCCTTAGAAGACAGTTACAGCAGATATATGACTTAATATCATTATCCTAACTGGATTTGGCTGTAGAACTTGTATTACTGTCACTTGTAATTGGAGGAAACTAATACTCCTTACTTTATCAGACTACTAACAGAGAGACCGACATTGCTTGATAGTGTAGACATGTTTCTCAGCTTTGCACGTAACTTGCTTTATTTTCATGGGGCATTTTGCATATGTGACAAATCAGCCACTCCCACAATTGTTGCTATGTTAACAAGAGAAATATTAACTGCAGCTTGAAGAGGAAGTTCAGTCATTTATATTCAGTGGGTAAATACGTAATAGATTTTATATATTATTATAATTGTCAGAGCACCATTCCTCATTAAAAGTTGTTTGCTGGAGATCATTGATGATATTCTAATATTGGAGATTTATTTCTGTCATACAGAAGAGCAGCTACATCTGTGAAAAGATAAAAATAATGAAGATGATTTAAGTGCAGAGATTGGCATGGGACAAACAGCCCATAACAATTAGAGAAAGGGAGAAGAAATGAGAGAAAGTAAGCTTTTAGGCATGTTCCAAGGAATGCAAGTTAAAGTTTGTCTGGCAGAACTTGAATGATAAACTTTGTGTTTGTGGGAGAAACAGCCTTGAATGGCAGTAATGTTTGTTATTGAGGTACATTGTGCACTAATTTATTATTAATGATTGGAGACCCATGTGAAATACATTGCAATATACTGTAGAGTATAAGGGTGATATTGTACAATATATTAAGAGACTGCAGAGTTTTAAAAATATACTATGCAATATATTGTGCCATGTAAGGTTGATACTTCATAATGGACAGTAATTCCAGCCAAAACGTTGTGATTTGAGGACATGCAAACAACTAATAAAGTTGTGCCATATGGATATGACTTCATCAGGAAAGACAGATGAAAGGAATCATCTGTTGAAGGTCATTCAGGGAGTACTTTGATGACGTATTTAGTACTTATTCAGTTGTTAGCTGTAGAAACATCCAACAAAAATGCTTAAGTGCAGGGAAATATCACTGCAACTGCTCATTTGTTCATTTCAGAAGTTTAAATTATTTATTACAGAAATACACTATTTTGCCCATAGCCACTTCCTCCTCTTTCTTTTCTTTTTGCATCACATAGCAATTGCAACCACAATACATGTAAGTCCTACATCATAGAGTGCCAATATGTTTGCTTCAAAGACAATATTCTAACAGATGTCCCACGCATAAATATTGTGCAGTAATATTGTACTGTTCTTGGCCTTGTATTTTGCACAGTACATTGACGCAATGTCATTGTGCAGTAAATATTGAGTGGATGAGGACCTTATACATGAGAAATGGTTACCTTGAAGACTGTGGTGTGAGAAAGGGCATTTGGCAACAAAGTCAAGTGATAAAATGAAATTTGCCAAATCGTGGAAAAGTTGAAACTCGTTCTAGATAAGATAAATGCTGACTGTAATACATAGGACATGAATCCCTGCAAAAACATAAAATTTAGTTTTGATTATGAATAGCTTGTCCTCTAGGATGCCTGACAACAGCAGGTCACATTTGGGATCTGAAGTCTATTGGAAGCCTCAGATCTCTCTTGCTTCATGTGCCAGTGACTAGTTTCCTTAAGAATGTGTGTGTGTGTGTGTGTGTGTGTGTGTGTGTGTGTGTGTGTGTGTGTGTGTAGTGGTTAATAGGTAGCCTTAGACTGACTGTTGACAGAAAAGATATTTTCTGACATAGTATTTAGTAACCTCGGGACTCTCTCTGTAACTCTGGGGGAGGGGGGGGGGGGGGGGGAGAACCTGTTCATTGAATGAGGAAGCTTGTTTGTTAGTGTTCCTTTTTGGGAAATGTGATAATGGTTGCAGCATTACTTAATAGCAATGTTTATGAACAGATTAAAGAAAGGATGAGGTTTGTTACAAGTTTGGAATAAGTAAAAATATATGTCTCACATGTTCTTTCTATGCCCAAGGCATTGATAAAGCAAAGATAAGAAAAAGAACTTTTATGAATCTGTTTTACAATGTCACAAAAATATTTGGGCATTCTGCAAAATATAATATGATCAGTCTGCTACATGCACTTCTAACCATTTTGGACTTTTTTCTGTTTCAGATCACAGTAATGACTAGCATCAGAAATCTCCAGAAGAATCATGATCATTGTCTACATTGCTCAGGTTTTGTTTTGTGTAATTTTTGCTTAATAAGACTGTTTTGTTACGGCTCTAAAACTGTGACACTTCCTTTCATGAAAAACTTTTAAGTGATAGTAATTTTGTTTGTAATTAACATATACAGAGTTCCAAACAAATACAATTTGTTGAAGCACAATCCAACATTACCAGTAGAATGTGTTTCCCACCTGTAACCCATGTTTGTTTGTATCTTGGAGTTTGTAAATGTTGTTTAGTTATATGTTGTGTAATGTTAAAAAAATAAAAATAAACTAATCTCTGTTACAGTATTGTATATTTTGTTTATGTTTTGTCAGTAACTGAAAATTACAAGATTTAAATATATTTATATAATTATGTACAGGGCTGTGATCAAGTACTCGTTGAAATTAAAGTTCCTGGCAGACCAAAATTGTATGTCACTTGAACATTGCATTGTGGAGAGCAGTAACTAAAGCCTTGTCCCTCTGTGTAAGAGGCAACAAGTAACGAAAAGCCACATAAATCCAGGAAGATCAGTACTATAGGAAGACAGAAGACAGATCCCAAGTACAGATTCCCTCTTTCCCACTGCCACAAGATCCCTCCCTAGGTTGTACTTTGCTGGTGGTCCAGCGGATAGTGGTGTTTGTTGATACTGCAGAATAGTGACCGCCAGTTTACTGAGATGGCTACTCCCTGAAAATTGGCTCCGATTTCTCACGTTGACAAACTTTGCCAGCCACCAATATCCTTCCACTGTTCCCCACCTGAAAACTGTCAGCAGCTGGGCCTCCAAGGACCCACGAAAATAAATCTGGGTGTATTGGTAATGTCGCTGCCAATCATACATATAGTCAATTAACATAAGTGACACTACAAAAGTATAGACTACCCACTGCTACAGAAATGACACGGGCATTCCAGTATTAAAAAAAAAAAAAAAAAAAGTCACCTACACAGCCAGATGACACAACCTTTTCAGTCCTTCACTTCTACAACAAGTTATTGGGTTGGACAGAAGAGCAAGAGCTGTCCTTATCTATGGTCATGTCACGACAGATGGCCACAACCATTAATTGCATTTTCTGTTCATATCATGTGTAACAATTGGTGTTTTTGGGTTCCTCTTGTGTGTCCCATTCAGTTAAATTACTTTCATCAGATTTCTCTCCAGTATTCCAGTCACTAAACACACAAGTAGAGAGAGTGATCTCAGGTTGTCCTCGTCATGTAAAACCACCCTTCACTTCCAATCAAGCCACAAAGTCTGAGTTTTTATTATTATTCATTTTATTTTATTCTTTTTCCATTCTATGTGTCTGAAAGATCCCATCCTTTGCTCCTATTCCATTGGAGGACTCTATGGTAAGCCCTCCATACCAAAAATTTTGAAATCTTATTACATCTTATTTAGTAACAGTGGCATACTAGGGCCTAAAGTCTGCATGAGTTACCAACTCTGTGGATGTAACAAAAAATTGCTAAGTTTTGTGGAATCAGATGTAAAAGTACTTTTTTCCCCTGTCAATTCGTGCCTGACATGGGAGCAGGCAGGCAATTTGAGTGCTTAAAGGCTGGGGTGAACCTTTTGCATGCATGTCCACACTTTACCACCAAAATACAGTGTAAACAAAAATTATTCTCACTATATGTGAGACTGTGATATCAATGATCTTAGTTTGATATATACCACTGTCTCTTCTAACATGTTCTCTCATGTGACATGAGATATTTGCAATTTTGTTTTTGCAGTGTGTAACGAATCAGCCCAAACAAATACTAATCGTCACATCTTTCGTGTGATGCTTAATGTCAACAGAAAACCTATCTGTTTCCGAATACAAACAAAACTATTTTTGAGACAGAATTCTACAAGCCCATTCGATAGGACAGTCCCAAATTAGTTTAGTGAAATATTTGTTTATTGATATGTATTAACAGGGACAATAAAACAGGAAGAGTAAGCAGTAGTGAGTGAGTAGCTCTGCTACTGGTGGTAGCAGACAGGAGCAAGGTGGTACATAAGTCTGGGTAAGTTCAAGTTTTACTCTTCGTGTCAATACATGTCAATTAAGAACTACCGCACTAGACTAATTTTGGAATACCCTGTCTAGTGGGCACATAAAATTCGGCATTGAAAATCAATTCCTTCGACACTGCACGTCTCATGAAACATATAATGAGAAGTATTCATTTGGACCAACTCCACCTACAAACTGTAAATACGAAATTGTAAGTAACTGCTGTAAGAAGAGAGAAAATGAGCCTGATGACTCCTAGGAGACAACCTGTATATATTTTTTGGGTTTGTGCAGGGGGCATTGTTAACATAGCTCGTCGTAAGCGAATTGTTTTTACAATTTGGTTGTGCAGTGAAGATTATGGTGCTTATATTATTTTGTGATAAGTAGAGATTTGAGGTTGTAAAATAAAGAAAACAATCCTTTATTGGTGAAGATACTGTGATCATAAAAAATTGAGATTGTGGGTGCAGGAGAAATCTGGTTCAGAATCTCCTGGATTTTTTTCCACAAAATGTTTAGCTGAATGTATGTACCAATGCAAGTATATTAAATTATAGTTTCTTGTGAGATGACATTCTTCAGTCAGTCATAAGTATTTACAACAAAGACATGGCAGTTACATTTGTTAAATCTTGTAAATGTGCTTTAAAATGGTATGTCTTATGGCAGTTTATGGCCACAATAGTGTTGCTGTCAACATTGCTGCAATAGATGGCAATTTTGCCATATGGCTGGGCAATATGGCTGAAGTTGCAGGTAATTGCCAAGGATTTGCTCACCAAGGGTGGGCAATATTTTGTATTGTGGTAATATCTGTCTGTCCGCATCTGTAAGCATTTACCTCTTGCTCTCACCTTTGTCTCCTACTTCTCTCACTGATAGTGTTGCAGTCAAGTGTCTGAATGAAAACAATATAGTTTCGTTTTTGCTTATTTTGACACACTAATGCCAAGTGCAAGGCAAAAATGTTGCATAGGAAGAGTGGAAGTGCAGGTGGATCTTCAGCTACATAGTTTTCATTTGTGTCACATGTTTGATCCTATCTCGAGAAGCAGGAATTGATAGTATAAACAGTTGTGTGAGAGCAAAAATAAAATAAAATTTACATTGTTATTTTAAGATTCCTGTAATGAAATCTTCCAGTCTTTCTACCAAAGCATTACATACTTCCACTACTATGAAACTTTATGACTAGTGAACTTTAAAGTGGTACATTAAACTTCGTATTAATCGTCACCATCAGGTTGTAACTGGTGCCAATTCTCTTGTATTTATATCAGTCTTAGCAGATCTTGGACCAGTTGCTTGTACGAGATATTTGAAAACATTTTTTGACATTCTGGTAAAATTATGGCACAACTATGAGTCCACTAGTTAAATTTTCTGAAGCATTCTGTTGTGACCTTCACCTTAGTTAAGTTTAGGTGGGCAAGTTCCATGTGGGTTATCGATCCTGTCCTTCCTGCAGATTATCTAATTGCAGTTGCAGAATTGTTTGCCGGCCGAAGTGGCCGAGCGGTTATAGGCGCTACAGTCTGGAACCGTGCAACTGCTACGGTCGCAGGTTCGAATCCTGCCTCGGGCATGGATGTGTGTGATGTCCTTAGGTTAGTTAGGTTTAAGTAGTTCTGAGTTCTAGGGGACTTATGACCTCAGCAGTTGAGTCCCATAGTGCTCAGAGCCATTTGAACCATTTTGTACCAGAATTTGTTTTTGAGATAGGACATGGGTTTCTGTCAATAGGGCAGCATAAGCACAATGGGAATTCTTCTTGGATTTAGTATTGTGAGAAATACCATTGGTATTCCAATTCACAATCTTAAACGGCATTGTGTAATAAATCCAATCCATTGGAAATGTTAATGGTAGCAGGTCAGATGGTACTAAGTTTTTTTTTTAAAATCTGGTGCTTGTCGGAGTTCCGTTAACAGTCTGTTGCACTGTCCAGGAAATTTGTATGTGTAGATTCATTAGAGCATACCTAGAGGAAATTTCATGTCGTGCTCTAGGCCAGTGGACTGTGAGGAAGCAGCTGGTAGCTGTTAAGCTGAAAGGTTTGCTGGATGCCCACACGGTGCGTGGTTGGTTCTGTGTTGCTGATGGGTTGTATTTCGAAAATGGCACGTCGCAGAGCAGTAGAGCTGGAAACTGAGCAGGTCCTGAAGGAGTGCTGATCGCTGTTGTTTCAGGTGTGGGGTTTGATTTCGCTCACACAAGTCATCATAGACGGGGCACTTCTAATATTTGACCACAGTTCGTGCATTTGGGTGGAATCATAGTAAGGTTTCTGCAGTTTTGTGTCCAGCGCCACATATAACGCAGTGTGGGGGGCCAATTCAGTGCTGCAAGTCATGACAAAACTGATGGCAATTGTGACATTGCGCTGAATTATTTGGGGCTCTGTGTGACTCCCCTCTCACTTTTAAGTTGGAGCAGGTCGTAAATACTTCTGGCGGCATCAGTATTTTCCAGTTCGACCATGTAGAGCAGTGGTGGTCAAACTTTTCTACACAAGTACTGCCATTGTGGGGCGGCACTTTGGGCCGCATATGTACAGATCTTATTATTAATTGCTAATTTACATAAATCAGTACGTTTTGAGCCCCCGTAGTAGACTAGCAATAAAAAGGGCACAGTAACTGTGCTCCCAGCCACCAAGCACTGATAGTTAACAGTTGACACCATTCGGAACACTTAGTGTCGACATTTCTGTTTCAGATTGCTGCCATCCTCAGCGACTCCAAAATTGTGACACTAATTGCGTGCCGAAGTGTTGCTGTGTTGGCTGCATAAGTGCATGTTTAATTGTACTCGCGACACAAGACACGATCACAAATGTTTAGTAAAGGTTTTGAATGTAATTTTTCTTGTACTCATTATGCAGTATTTCAACAGCCCTAATTTAATTTCATATTTGACGAACTTCGTATTAATCGTCACCATCAGGTTGTAACTGGTGCCAATTATCTTGTATTTGTATCAGTCTTAGCAGCTCTTGGACCAGTTGCTTGTACGAGATATTTGAAAACATGTTTTGACATTCTGGTAAAATTATGGAACAACTATGAGTCTACTAGTTAAATTTTCTGGAGCATTCTGTTGTGACCTTTACCTCTCTATGTGCATTGGGCAACAGCCTTGCTGCAGTGGATACAGCGGTTCCCGTCAGATCACCGAAGTTAAGCGATGTTGGGCGTGGCCGGCACTTGGGTGGGTGACCATCCGGGCTGCCATGCGCTGTTGCCATTTTTCGGGGTGCACTCAGCCTCGTGATGCCAACTGAGGAGCTACCCGACCGAATAGTAGCGGCTCCGGTCAAAGAAAACCATGATAACGACCGGGAGTGCGGTGTGCTGACCACACGCCCCTCCTATCCGCATCCTCAGCTGAGGATGACACGGCAGTCGGATGGCCCCAATGGGCCACTTGTGGCCTGAAGACGGAGTGCTTTTCTAAATGTGCATTCACAAATCCATTTTGCTTCCATTTAAAATATAGCCTATACCCTAACAGCTGACTGGAATGAGTCGGTCGGCCGGAATTGAGAATACTGCAAAACATATGCATTTCTCCTCTCGTATACTTCAACCCTGCAATCGTCACTCCACTTACCCCTCTGCCCCTAGTGTAAGTGTCCAACTTTGCTTCGATCATGGCAGAGTTCACCAACATCAATTACTGTTAAGCCTGTCTTAAAATATTACAGTCACCGTAAGTATTTTTGTTTCTTACTAGGTAGGTAAACTAGGCTCTTGTAATGATGGAAAGAACCGATTCTAGTTTTACATATCGGGTGGATTATTCGTTCATTCTTTCTTTTGAGTGAAAACAGTCTGTGGGAGCAATCAAATGAAAACTATAGATTCAGTCGGCGCTGGCTGGGAATGGATAAAAACTGATCCTCTAAATAAATTTAACGTGCTATAGTGTACCTGAAAGGATGATTCATATTCTGAAAGTATGTTGTTTTAATAAATTCAAAGACAATTAGAGGATTCGGATGATAATAAATATTTCTTACGAGAAAAGTATCTCTGGCAAGTGACAGTGTATGCTTAAAAAGCAAGTGGTTGTCACTAAACAATTAAAAAATATGTATTTTATTTGCGTCCTGTTCCCGTGTTGTCAGCATTATCGAAAGAGAATTATCGGTGACACGTGCAAATCAGTAGAAGACAGAGACAGTTTCGACAAATTTAATTTAAAAAGTATTTATTGAAACAATATATAAGTGCCAGTTATTAACCCTAAAAACAACCAAAAATCCAAATGTAAATAAATATATACATACGTACATAAATTTTGAAAATATATTTAGAAATATACTTTTATGCACTTCTCCTCGAAATAAGATAAGTTATATATCTCTAAAAAAATTATCAACCCTAGCGATGGTTCACGTATAACAAAAAAGACTGAAAAAGTATATCACTGAAATCACTCAAACCCGGAGACTGAGTGAAAACATTAATATAACTGCCATAATTGTCGGAGACTTGTCGGGCAGTCTGTCTCACATGGAGTGAAACCACTCAAAGCAGAGAATTAATGTAAGAGATTCATGCTGCTGACTTGGCCGTAGAGACTGATTTTATTCGGTTGTTTCATTCTACTAAAAAGAGCTAGTGAATGAAAAACAGTCAGTTGACCAAGCGACTGTTAAAACTAGTCGGTTGTCCCAGCACTATCTACCCCTGTAGTGGTGGCGCTACTTACACCTCTGCACCTGAGGTAAGTGGGCAACTGCACTCAATTCACGGCCGAATGCACCAACGTAAGTTTTAAAACATTGCTGTGGCTGTAAGTTTTTTCGTTTGTTACTGAGCAGGAAAACTGCACTCTTAAGAAGCTTTTACAGTTAGTTGACGTCTTTGGATTCGCCTGCTACTTGCTATATGCATATTATTATAAAATGCGACTGAGAACCGAGGACCGCACGAATATTCGAATTCGGCCCGCGGGTCATAATTTGACGACCGCTACTGCAGAGAAGACGTGAGGTGCTTATCGGTTTCGACGTTTGAGTCACCATGATGATCGGAAGATTCCGTGAGGCCAGGCACTCGTTAGTAGGCTTGACATGTTTCGTGTAAGCACTGATAACTACGTTCAATGGTTTAAGCACATACGTGTAGAAATATATTTGTTCCTGTTTGAGATCTGCGCCCACACATACTATGACTAATGGCTATGAAAAGACACAGCTGACTGCCTTTCCCATCCTTCCGTAATCCAATGGAACCAATGACCTTGCTGTTTGGTCCCCTTCCCCGAATCAACCATCCAACCATACTCAATTACAAACTTCCTGGCATTTATGTGAAGCGATTTAGGGAAATCACGGAAAATCTAAATATGAATAGCTGGACGCGGGTTTGAACCGTCATTCTCCTGAATGCAAGTCCAGTGTGGACAGTTGATCATGCTTTGTAGTATTAGTGACAGGGTATGTACTATATTATGCCAGGCACTATTCTACAGCAAAAATATTCTACATTGAAGTTCGTATTTATAAATGGTATTGTGTAATATAGCGTGAATGGACTTCCACCTTATTGAACGTTACTGCATTTAGTTAACTGTAGTTGTACAGAATTCACGAGTAGCTCCAATGATGAATACATGACAGTGTGCATTATTCACTTTTAAATTTTCATAGGATTGGGAGGATGATTGCAGTACACTGATTTCTGTTCAAATGTATTGTTTGTAGTAGGCTTACTTGTTAATAACGCATCGACACGTTTGACTAACTGCTGCTGCAGTTTGAGAACTTGCAAGTAAGAATGCTGTAGTCACTTAAGACTACAAAGCATACTCTGCGTCAGTTGCAAGAAGCAACACCATTCAAAGCAGATACCCATAGTCCTTGTATTTTACAGTTAAAAGGGGACCACGATGTCTCACAAAATTTTACATGATTATGAATCCCAGCTAAGAGAAGTCAATCTTAATTTTTGATTGAGATATCTCGAATATATTACATTGGATGGTCACAAAAATCTGTCGGTTTCCAGGCACACACTTTACTACTACTTTATGAGGTAGACACACAAAGTGTAACTGAAACATATTTTCGACTAAATCGCTTATTTCTAATTAAAATACGGATTTTCGCTTCATTTTTCTCTAGCCACTGTGGGACTTAACATATGAGGTCATCAGTCCCCTAGACTTACAACTACTTAAACCTAACTAACCTAAGGACATCATACACATCTATGCCTGAGGCAGGATTCGAACCTGCGACCGTAGCAGCAGCGTGATTCCGGACTGAAGCGCCTAGAACCGCTCGGCCACTGCTGATGGCGACGGAAGTGTCAGGTTCTTTATAGTGAGAACTGAGACTATTTTGAGGGGTAATAAATTCCGTAGGTGTACTGTGCAGCTGTAACAGTGAATCAAACGTGATGAACTAGAGGGTATTCGAGCGACCATTCAAAACTATTAAACACCGTGCGTTTCTCTTTGCAATCTGCTTACTAACTTAAAAAAAGTGCAGTTCTGTCATAACATTTGTGAGCTTAAGTCGTAAGCCGGCTATTTAAAGACTGAGTGTGTATGCTGTAAGTGTGAAAGGATTGATACAAATAGTGATCATTTTCATAATTTAACTTCTGGAACTGTGTGTTAGGACCGAATAGGTATCAAAACTTGTTTAACCGATGTGACAATACAAGACAGGCATTTCAACCAAGAATATGTTTTCGTGTAGTAGCTTTATCCAGATGTAGTGAAATTAACTCACTTTACATGTGTGCCGTTAAACTATATGCACCATGCTGACGTATGTACTACTAGTTCTCTTTTTTACAATTTTCTCAGCTGGAGAACATTGTACTTCACTTCAGGGTGGACCATATTTCTGATTGAAATAATATTCTGTGTCATGTGATGAGGAACTCCCCAATAATTTAGTCGGAATGGTTGAATGTAGAAAAGGTTTATTTGTAAACTGTGATACAGTAACGTGCGCATTGAATCATGGCACAGAACGCGCTGAAGTCTTCCGTCTATCCAAAGATTAAAGTCACTTCATCCATTGGCAATGTCCGTTGCTATCGGTTCCCCCTCAAAACCAACAATCCCCCAGCCACCAGTCGCTTAAGTCAGCTTACACATGGAAACACCCTACTTGCACACTGTCATGCCAACTTACATTTAAGTTACGAAAGTTGGAAGGCATTCTACTGTTTTGCATGATGTCGCTTCCCCCACCATCGCCTAGGAGCTTCAGCAACTGCCAATAGGTGGAGCTGCCCTCATTCTTCTCTGTTTCATTTGACAGCAAGGATCTGTAGTCGTTCGTTTATATACGCGGAAAGTTAGTCTCATGACAAAAAAATGGGCCCAGTCTTCAACTCAGAAAGTACAGGGTAACAATTATTATTGAACTATAGGAAATAAAATCGTCATAAATTCTTAACGGCTTGCATTAGGACATCCAAACAGCACGATTGGCCATGGGCATGATGGAAATTAGTATGTGCATGTAACAGCTTGATTTAGCCACAAAGCCCACTTTCATTTGGATGGGTTCGTCAATAAGCAAAATTGACGCAATTGGCGGACCAAGAATCCGCATTTCGCGATCGAGAAGTTTCTTTACCCTCAACGGGAGAATATGTAGTGTGCAATGTCCAGTCTCGGAACAATGAGTGCAATATTCCTAGAAGGCACAGTGACTGCTGAACAGTATGTGAAGATTTTGGAAGATGATTTCATCCCTTTTATCCAAAGTGACCCTGATTTCGATAAGATGTGGTTCATGCAAGACAGAGCTCGATCCCATCGAAGCAGAAGAGTGTTTAATGTCCTGCAGGAGCACTTTAGGGATCACATTCTGGCTCTGGGGTACCCAGGGCCATTGGCATGGGCCTCGATTGGCCGCCATATTCTCTGGATCTGAACACATGGGACTCCTTTTTGTGGGACTCTGTTAAAGACAATCTGTACAGCGATAACCCCAAAACCATTGCTGAGCTGAAAATAGCCATTCAGGAGGTCATCGATGTTCTGACACTTCAGTAGGTCATGTGGAATTTCGCTATTCGTCTGCGCCACATCATCGCCAGTTATGGCAGGCATATCGAACATGTCATTACCTAAATCCGAATATCTGTAGTGACGTTTAGATGTTGAATAAAGTGTGTGCACGCCGTTGTTTGTAACTATTTCAATTTTTTCCATGTGATTCAATAACTGTTGCCCTGTAAATACTTTGTAAAATGGAAAAATGTTCTTAAACAATGTGATAGGAATATCGTTCTAACATTCAGCAACTCCTTATAATAACTTATCTGTAATGGAGTGAAACATTATGACTGAAATGACTAAAAAAGGGTATTGAAACTGAGAGCGTGGACTTGCTGAGGTTCATATTACTGTAGAACAGTCAATACTATAAAGGTACTTTTTGATTTGAGGATAATTATGATATTTTGCTTTAGGCTTTGAGTGTAACTACAGTATTACTATGAAAGGGATATTTATTTGTGGCTTTTAAAACTTAAAAGAAAATCTTGACCCTCATTAAAATTCTATTTAAATGTAATAATTTTCGTATTGGCGCTGTCATTGAGTAATGACTGTTCTGCATGATAGTACAAAGTTTGGTTATAAATTTAAGTTCCAGACAGGTGAAGAAAGGTATATTTAGAGCATCTGTAACCTATCGGAACTCTGACTAACTCCACAAAAAAAAAAAAAAAAAAAAAAAAAGAGCTGAACTGTTGACACAAAACCTTACTTTCCCTTGTACCTTCAGTGTATTTAGATACCAAAAAAATTTAGAGACAGAAATTTTCCAGAATGCAGTACATATCTTGCTACGACTCCAGTTGCCAGATATTTCACTGTTACTTGTACCTTAATGCGAACTGGCATGGGATGTTGCATATCTATATTAGACTTTTATACAGAGCCAAAAATGTGACTCAAAAATATTTAAAAATGGATTTTACACATTCGAAAATGGCTTTCGAAGGAAACGTCGCCCTCGTCAGATAACTCCCTAATAATGGTATTTGATGTGCCTAAAGTTTCCTACAAGATGCGAAGTTGCATTTTCATCATCTGCGAGTCTATTTCTACTCCGTCTGTATGAATAATTTCAGTTGTCGCCAACTTGAAAGTCGCGTAATTAGCCTTTCCAATTTACGCGTGTTGGGAACACAATCGTGTGTGTAAGGGTAGTTATTAGGGGATGCACATGTAAGAAATTCATGTCTGTGAAAATCCAGTTTAAAAGGATGCACTGTCGCAAAGGGAATCGATGTAATCAGAACAAACCATTCTAGTGTCTTCTAAGGAGTAACACATGTCGAACTGAGTTTTTGGCAGATTTTATTATTAAGCATTCCCAATTTAAGTCTTGGTGGACAGAGACATTCTTTCTACATAGATTTTGTACACCGTTCTTCACTGCTGAGTACCTGTTGAGGAACTTGGTTCTGATTTTTTTTCAGATTGGTTGTTTTTTTCACATTAAGGGTCAACCTGTTAGCGCTGAACCACAGATGCATGCACTTATGCACTTGATCAGCTCTTGTAAAAAGAGGACTTACCATCGCTCATTAGTTCATTACTGCCATCTGCAAACAATGTGTTCTTAGCTGTCTGAGGTATGTTTGTCATAACAGCAAAAGTATTTTCAGCATTCCAAGCAGTTTAACTTGGTAAATTCAGTTACATGTATTACTGTCGCCGGCCGGAGTGGCCAAGCTGTTCTAGGCCCTACAGTCTAGAACCGCGCGACCGCTACGGTCGCAGGTTCGAATCCTGCCTCGGGCATGGATGTGTGTGATGTCCTTAGGTTAGTTAGGTTTAAGTAGTTCTAAGTTCTAGGGGACTGATGACCTCAGAAGTTAAGTCCCATAGTGCTCAGAGCAACATTACTGTCTAAGACAAAAAAAAGGTGATGAACCATGAAGAGACAATCCGAATGGGACAGAAATCGAGAAATGTCATGTGCATGTACAGACAAACAAATGGTTACAATTTCAGAAAAACCTGGATGATTTATTCAAGAAAAAGAGTTTCAAAAACTGAGTTTGCAAGTCAATAATGCATTGGGCCACCTCTGGCCCTCTGCATGCAGTTATTTGTCTTGGCATTGATGACAGAGTTGGCCAAGGTATGGTTTGGGAAGCGTGAAGACAAGCAGTAGAAACGCTCTTCGAGTGCAAGTGGCGTTATCTTGCTGAAATGTAAGCCTAGGATGGCTTGCTATGAAGGGCAACAAAACAGTGCAAACACTATTGTAGAAGTGATGCCGTGTTGTAAGGATGACAACCAAAGGGGTCCTGGTACGAAAGGAAATGGCACCACAGACCATTATTCCTGGTTGTCAGGCCACATGGTGTGCAACAGTCATGATGGTATCCCACTGCTGTCGGGGGCGTCTCCAGACACGTCTTCACTGCTTATCAGGGCTCATTTCGAAGTGAGTCCTATCACTGAAGACAATTCTACTCCAGTCAATGAGATTTCAGGCCGCAGACTTGTCTGCAGACGCCCTGGATAGCAGCGACTGACTGTCATGTGCCATATGGCCAGACAACCAGGAGTTTTGGAAAGGTGACTATCAACAGCTGTCAAGTAATGTATAAAATGAATGTCTGACCATCTGCCGCTTTTACTTTAAAACCCAATATCGACTGGTTTCAGTCACGGACCAGCTTCACAGATACGGGTTAAAATGGTTTAAGCCACAATATTACATTCATCATTACTTAAATAATGTATAGAGCATGTCAGGAATATCAGTGTACGACACAGGACTTTTAGAAGTAAACATACTAATACCAAGTGTATATACAGCAGTACTGAAGAGAAGGTCAGGACTGAGTCCTGCTCTACACATTATTTAAGTAACGACAAATGTAATGTTGTGACAACCATTTTAACCCTTATCCATGACGATGGTCCATGACTGAAACCGGTCAATATGGGTTAACATAAAGCAGCTGATGGACAAACATGCATTTTATACACAACCAGGAGTGATGGAATGGAGTGCCATTTCTTTTCACAGCAGGACCCCCTTTTTTTGTTATCCACAGCACCCTTACAGCACAGTGAAAATGTCGACAATGTTGTATGCCCCATTGTGTTGCCTTTCATGACAAGTCATCCTGGGCTCACAGTTCAGCAACATAGTGCCTGCTTGCATGACGAGAGTTTCTACTGCTTGTCTTTGTGCTTGTCAAACCCTACCAGGGCCAGCAATGTCTACAGGCCTCTCCCCAATTGAAAACCTTTGGACCATCATGGCAGAGCCCTCCAACCCTCTTGGAATTTTGAGGAGTTAATGCGCCATTTAGACAGACAGAATTGGGCACAATATTCCTCACAAGAACATCCAACAATTGTATCAATCAGTGCCAAGTTGAATAATGACTAACATAAGGGCCAGCGGTGGTAACGGATTATTGACGTGCTTAGTTTGTGAAGCACTTTCTCTTGAGTAAAGCATCCTGTTTTTATTAAATTATAATCATTTGTTTTTCTGTACACGTCATCACATCTACCGATTTCCATGGCATTCTGATAATTCCTTCATGGGTGTTTTTGTCTTAGAGTGTATTTTCATGTTTATTAATCATAGTGCAAAAGAAGCCCAGGATCGCTGAGTAACGTTCTGTAGCTAAAAGAAGCGTGTAGTGCCATAATATTGTTGCCAGTTGGTTCAATTATTATTGCAGCAAGTTATCCAGTAAATATGTGGTTTGCAAAAAAATTATACTACATTAAATACAACGAATACCAGGACAAAAGTAAATAGTAACGAACACTTAAATCCTTTGAGTTTCTCCATGGTAATGTTGAATGTAAAAGTACTGTGGTAGCTGTGGTTTGTGTGTATTGTGTATTTAAACCAGGAACCTAGATACGATGGAGAGGTTTCATCCTGCCATAGCCCTCAGTGGTTAACATACAACAGGCCACAGCAGTCCACCCACCCCATCATCACTCCTCACTGCACCCAGGGATACTGTGCTATGCGGCTGCGGCCGCCAGTGGATCCCTCCCCCCCCCCCCCCCCCCCCCCGAGAACATCTCCTACCAGACGAGTGTAGCCCCAAATGTTTGCATGGTAGAGTTATTATGGTGCACACGTACGTGGATACAGTGTTTGCGCAGCAATGTCCAACATAGTATAACTGAGGTGGAATAAGGGGAACCAGCCTGCATTCGCAAGGTAAATGAAAATCCATCCACAGGCTGGCCGGCACACTGGACCTCGACACTAATCCATCAGGTGGACTTGTGCCGGCGACTAGCACACCTTCCCACTCAAGAAACAGTGTGTTAGCCTGGGTAGCTAGCCAGGTGGGCTAGCAGTGATTTACTACTAGCTTACATATGTTTATCATAGTAAATCTACAGAGATAATCGTCATGGAGCATTGTGTTGTCACTTCATGAAAAATTATTTGAACCCAGCAGTGAGACACAAAACACTGGAATGTAATTTAATGGTTTGTTTTTTGATATAGTGGTTTTGTATGGCTAAATGAATCGGGCTAATAAAGTTAGTTGTGATGGATTGTTTTAACGAATTGACTCAAGATATATGAGATAAAAATGTAAACCCTCCGAAATTGTTAAGAAATACTCAGGTAATGGCTAAATTACACTGACTCAATCTTGACTAGCTGTGAAATTATCAAAAAAGTGACATTTTGCTCCTGTATTTCTCAAAGAAATGTTGATTTTGCACATGAATATATCCTACCAAGTATTTTAAGGTTCATGAGTCATGTCTTTGATACATAATACACTTCTTTGGCATGTGTTATGAAGTTCTCAGGTACAGAAAGTTTGAGTCTGCACACTGCAATCGAAACACCATATGTTAAAGGTACTTATATTGCCAGTCAAATTAACAGAATACGATGTACAGAAAGCGAATTCCAATTTTTTTAAAAACAATGTACTAAAGTTCTTTCATTATAGTCTTTGTAAGCATGTACATCATGCAACGTAATGTATCATAGAAAAATAATTTCGTAACAATTAAATGATAGGATGGGAAAAAATGAACAGACTTACCTGCTGTTGCGCTGAAAAAGGCGCACATTCACAGACAGACCATACCTAGTGTCAACAACAAATCTGACACTGTTCTTGAGGCCACAAAGAGTTGAGTACGGGAAGACAGACAGCAAAAGGCACTCCACTAAATAACTGACTCCTGTAAAATCGCGACTACTAAAAGCGCATGCAACAATAATAAAGATTTGTTAATCAAAGTGATAAGCAAAGCGTTAGAAGAAAAAAGTCAATGTATTCTGGGATTCAGCAGAGCCAAAGTGAACCATTTATGACTGATACTTCCAGTGCTTGAAGCTGGTAAGTAAAAATTCGTTGTCAACGCAACAGTAATCCTCCTTTATACCTATTTTAGCTCCAGAAAACTTAAGGAATTTAAACTATTTGATGCAATAAAGCTATTCGCCCTTACGAAGAAATTCCACAATCCTTTCCACAAAATGTGGAACCAACAAAGGAAGATCAGTATCAGTAAGGGCCACCTCCAAGACAAAGCGCATGTGTGGAGCATTACTGTGATGGGAGAACATACAAAGTATCAAGATTTAGAAAACTCACCATTTTTCCCAATATTGATCCTTAATCGTCAATGGTCGGTTAAATCAGCGCTATTAACACTATCGAATTTTACAAGGAGAGACAAAACGATATAAGATTTCATTGAAAGATATTGGGACAAAAATGCATATCTTCACAGGTCAATAAAAGAACTTGGATAAATTGAGATTTTGTTGAAAAAACCGCTGATTCTCGTTCAAGCAAAATATTGGTACCACATAGAAGAAATTTAGCTGAGGCTAGACAGAGCTAAAGCAATAAATAAAGAATGGCGACAACAGGAGCGAAAAACCTAATCAGTCGCCAAAACGAAGATGAGAACACGTTTGAATGGTATCACAATGTAAAGTATTTCAAACCTGTTTTGAATGAGGCATTTACTATTAACGTATTTGAAGATGTGTCATCTGAAGAAAGAATGTGATATATAGACTACGATTTACAACAAATATATACCTTTGTATACAGATAACACAAACTCAAGTTCGTAATGGGTTTGTAGCTCTAGGTCCAAGTTGGAAATCCAGTCAAAAGCTTCTGTAGACAAATTGTGAAGGTTTTCCATTGTCCCTAAGATTGCTCTGAGGGGATATTGGAATTTTATGTAATGTACTAGTTGCTCCTCTTCACTGCAGTCACACTCGGGGAGGACTCCCATTCTCATTGGTGCCACAAACTCCACATCTCTCCTGATCAATTCTGGTTCGATTCAGTATGCACCAGTGTTGTCAGGGTACATGAAAAACTGCTGGTCGCTCCCAGGGAGGTTTGATTAATTGATGATGCTTCATGGAAGATTGTTCCTGCTGTTGATTGTTCCAGGCTTCTTGTATGTTGAAGGTAGGATCCTACATGTTGATTGCTGTGTGGCACCAAGGTTTCTAGCTCTCTGTCGCTGGGGCTCTGATGTATGCATACAAATTGAAATGGAGCGTGGCCGAAATAGAACCTTATCGAATACTATCACTTACTTTGTGAACTTTGCTTTTGGGGATCTCTGAGAACACCTGAAAGTATTATTGTTTACCAGATTGCCAATTAGAATCGTTAATTTTCCACACTGAATGACACTGATTAATTTGATCAAGATTATTTCATGCCATACAGTATCATAGGCTGCATATATCTAAGAAGACCATTATCTTGTTCTTCTTAACGTCGTTTTCGATGTGAGTTACTATTGCTGTCACCTGTTCCTTACATACTTTTCCTGGTCTAAGCCCAATTTACTCTACTGGAAAGTGTTTATTGATGGCTGGATAGATTCTATCATAAATGAGAATCTCCAGGAGCTGGAACATGACACTGAGGACAGCAATGGGGTGGAAGTTCACAACTTTGGATAGTCTGCTTTAGTACAGCAGTGATCGTAGTTTTCTTGAAGCAGCTCATAGTCTTGCAGTAGCGTTCTCGCTTCCCGCGCACGGGGTCCTGGGTTCGATTCCCGGCGGGATTGGGGATTTTCTCTGCCTCGTGATGACTGGGTGTTGTGTGTTTTTCATCATCATTGACGCACGCAAGTCGCCAAGTGGCGTCAACATGGGGCCTCCCGGCCAACAATGCCATACGATCATTTCATTTCATTTTCTTGAAGAAAAGGTGAAAGGTGATATCTGATAAGGTGTTCATTCATTTGACAGTAGCAGAACAACAGTGCAACAGAAACTCACAGTACGTACCATCCACACCTGCTGCCTTCCTTGGTTTCATGTTCCTTACAGCTTCTAAGGTCTCTTCAGATTGAAATGAGGCGGGAAACTCAGATATTTGTAGAGCTGATCGTATCTCTAATTTTAAGAAATGTCTAACTTGTCTTTCTTTGTGTTTATTTCTTATGACATGGAGACAGAGATTCTATAGTTAGCCATATCATCTAAATTTATGTTACATTTTTGTCAGGTGGTGGTGTTTGTTATGTCCAGCTTTCCAGTTAAGGACCAAGCATTCTTTCTGGATTGAGTGTGATCCAAGGAAGCTATCGTTTCCTTCCATCTGCTGCACCTGCTCTCATTTAGTAACTGTAGAAGGTGGGATGCGATAGCATGATCACCAGTGTCTTCGAATTCTTTGTGAAGCATTTCGATGTTTTCATTCCAACCATGAATGTATTCTTTGGGATGACCTCGTGATCTGCATCGTTTTGCTACGCTTTTCTATACACAAATGTATCTTTCTTAGTTGTTGAGGTGGGTTTATCCATCTTATGTTGAGATCTGTGTGTTGAGAAAATTCAGACCAGTTCGCTTTTTTTTTAAAGTTTCATCTTGGTTTTGGACAGAAGTGATTGATGGATATGAACAATCCTGTCTGGGGAATTAATGGACGATGCTGACTGTGCAGGAATCTGGTTAGCACTCTGCATTGCACTTCATTGAGCATGTTTGGAGACTGTGAGACAAAGCATAGGTCAGGTGTGTAGCTCTTGTTCCATCAGCTGGAAAAGAAGGTTTCATGGTTTTTTGCATCATTTATATAAGTTTGAGATTTTCTGTTTCTATAGAGTCGGCACGTTTTGTCCATTTTGGTCACATTTTTGTTGTTCAAAATTGTTGCAAAACCATAAATACAAAGATAAAGAGGATTTTAAAGGCGTCCTTTTACTTGTTGGCAGGGACAGCTCGGCGCCAAATAAAAATAACCAATTGCATTTTACCGCTTTCGAGTAGGGTCACTTGTGTCCCTCGTTTTCTTCTTTGGAGACTCCATATTGGATTTCATCGTATTTTGTTGTTTCTGTATTAGAGCACCAACATCTTCATCTACAGCTACATATACATGATTACACTGCAATTCACAGTTAATTCCATGGCAGAGGGTTCATTGAAACACCTTCAAGTTACCTCCTTTCCTTTCCACTCACAAACAGCACACAGATAAAATGAACACTTAAACCTTACTGTGCGATCTCTAATTTCTCTTATTTCATTATTATGATCATTTTTTCCTGTGTAATTTGGCGCTAACAAAATCTTTTCACACTCTCAGGAGAATGTTGGTTATTGAAATTTCATGAGAAGACCCTGTCACAACGAAAAACGTCTCTTTTTTTTTTTAACTATTGACAACCCAGCTTGCGTACCAGAACCATGGGACTGCCTCCTCTATTTAGTGGTAAAACAAATCTAGATGTCCTTTGAACTTTTTCGATGTCCTTTGTCAGTCCTATGTAATGTAATCACATAACATACAACAGTACTTCAGAAGAGGGTGGACAAGCATAATGTAAGCTGTCTCTTTAGCAGACCTGTTGCTTTTTCGAAGTGTTCGGCCAATAAATTGCAGTCTTTTGTTTGCTTCCCCCATGGCATTATCTGTGTGAGCCTTCCAATTTAAGTTACTTGTAATTATAAATCCTTAGTTGAACCTTCAGCCTTGAGATGTGTCTGTGATTTATTGTACAGCCAAAATTTAGTACTCATGTGAATGACTTTGCACATTAGTCAGTTGCCACTTTTCGCACCACACAGACATCTTGTCTAACTGATTTGGCAGTTGGTTTTGGTCATCTGATAACTTTACAAGACAATAAATGGCAGCATCATCTGCAACACCAGAGGCCCTATAAAGCTTCCTTGGGCAATGCCAGTTATTACTTATGTTTTACGAACTGTGACCTTTTTGACTGGAAATCTCGAATCCAGTCACACAATTGAGATGGTACTACATAGGCACGGAATTTGGTTAGAAGTCGCTTGTGAGGAATGGTGTCAAAAATCTTCTGGAAATCTAAAAACAACCCCAGTCAATAGCACTCATTCCTTCCTGTCAATAAAGAGCTAGTCGTGTTTCACAAGAATGATATTTTCTGAATCTGTTTTCTTTGAGGTGATTCATAATGTTCGAGCACAGTAGATGTTCCAAAATCCTACCGCAAATAAACGTTAGTGATATGGGTCTGTAATTATCGGATTACTTCTGTTTTCTTGCTTGGGTATTCATGTGCCTTGTGCACCTTTCTAATCTTTAGGTACGGATCTTTCAATGAGGGAGCATTCGTATATGACTGCTAGGTATGAAGCTATTGTATCGACTTGTATACAGTACAACCTAACTGGAGATGTTGCCTTTTTTAAGTGATTTCAGCTGCTTTACTGCATCTAAATTTTCCATGTTGGCACTTGTTCTTCATTCAAATTCATGGTGAAGGAATTTTAGAAATTGTGTTTATTAGCTTTGTTTTATTGGCACCATCGTCGGTAACATCACCAATGTTATCACACAGTTAAGTACTGATTGCATCTTGCCGCTGCTGTACTTTATACATATTACTAGAGTTTCGTTTCGGAAACTATTACAGGCATCTCACATTGAAATTTGCACTAAATTTCGAGTTTCTGTAAGACTTCGCCAATTTTGGGATTTTTGAGTCTTTTTAAACTTTGCATGCTTTTTTTGTTGCTTCTGCAACAGTGTACTGACCTGTTTTGTGTGCCATGGCGGGTTAGTACCCTCTCTTATTAATTTAATTGGTATACATCTTTCAATTGCTGTCGATATATTATTTCTTTAAATTTAAACACATTTGGACTACTCTTACATAAACAGATTAGAAGGAGCGGACACTGTGTTTTAGGAAGACATCAAGTAAAGTTCTATCTGCTTTTTGAAATATGTGTATTTTGCGTTTATTTTTGATGGGTTTGGATGTTATAGTTTTCAGTCTCACTGCAACAACCTATTGGTTACTAATCCCCATATTCGTCACAATGCACCCTATTCGCTCAGGATTATTTGTTGCTAAGAGGTCATGTATGTTTTCGCAACCATTTACCCTCCGAGTGGGCTCCTGAACTAATCGTTCAAAATCATTTTCTGAGAAAGCATTCAGTCCGATTTTGAGGGACTTTTTATGCCTGCCACCGACTTTAAACATGTATTTTCAGAATGAGACGAATTTTCGCTAAGATACGAGGATACATTTAAGTCGCCGCTAACTATGGTTATATGAGTGGGGTAACTATCTGAAATGAGACTTAAGTTTTCTTTGAACTGATCAGCAACGGCTTTTGTGCGTTATGACAGTATGTAGTTTCAAGGCACTGGCGCTTTGAAAATTTGTTTCAAACGTCACTCTTGGTACTTTTGTACAGTTAAATGTCAGTTAATCACACATCAGCATTAAAAAGTCTTTAGGAGAGCTTAAGATAAACTATATTAATGCACTGATTGTGTGTGAATGGCGTGGTCTTGTGATTAGTGACAGGAAGATTTGATGTTGGAAGATGTAGGTCACATCTTGCCACATGCAATTTTCTTTTTTCTTTCATTTTCACGTTTGTAACAGTTTCTGTTTCCTTCTTATTCATGTGACAGAAATATGTTTTCAATTTTCGATGTTATTTGTATGCAGGAGTGTAGTGTCTTAGCAACGAGTTTCTTCGATTTTGTGACCCCAGTCTGGTCAAAAAACGAATGACGAGATCCTTGCAAGTAACATGACCAGCAATGATACTTGTATTCGCGTTTATTGCGAGTGCTTTGCATTTATTCGGAATATGTCACAATTTCCAGTAACATAAGATGATAGCTTAAATTGCCGCAGGTGAAACAAGTTTGCTTGACAGAAATACTTTGCTGTTTATTTCCCAGGTTGTGGTGACTACTACAAATAACAAAAAAAAAAAAAAATGTGAGTCTTTGTAATATGTGAATGGTCCAGAAGTAGAAGCCAGCAACATGAGCATTCACGTATTGAAAATATGGCCAAGTTTTATTTCCTTCCCCTATTTCACAAAAATGACTGCAGTGACAAAATATATTATTCCAGGAATCATTTTCTGGAAAATTGTTTCCAAACCGCTTTCGTAATATCTACCACGTTGCTCACAGAACACCAAAGATAAAAATGTCTACACTAGCCCTCACACAGGCTCACCCACAACGAAGCAATCCTACTGGATCTTGCTACCCTGTCCCTACGATAAAGAGTCACTAAAAGTCGTGAGGTAATCTGGCATCAGGCTGAAATCAGAAAGCGGTAACAAGCTGCAAACTTGTGTTAATCCACTGTGCCTTCCAGAACGACGAGATCACCCTTTGAATGCCACAGAAATATTCTCCAGACCCTAACGCTCTCTCCTCCAGCGTGGTCACTTCCAACGATTGGTGTAGAGTGTTTGCTTTCAGAAGTTTCACGCTGCACACGCCAGCGGCCATTGCGACCTGAAAAGGCCATCCCATTGCGGTCTGGCGTGCAAATTCCAGACTTCATCATTGATGAACAATAGTCATCATGAACCAGGTGGACAGTTGAGGAGACACTGTTGGTAGTCCCTTAGATCACTTGGGCAGTTAGTTGCTCAGCAGTTACATCTCTATTCACCTGTACTCACCTCCAGAACCACCCTTCACCCTGTCATCTATGACTTGTGGTGCACCACAGTTGGCTTGGTGTCAGATTTGTATAACGTCATTTCGCCATGCACAGTACACTTTATCCATAACAGCATGCGAACAGTTTACAAAGCTAGCGGTTTGAGGAACGCTTCCTCCCTTGGCCCAAAAGCCAATGATCATGTTCTGTTGGATGTCAGATAAATTACTCCATTTCCACATTATGGCTACTACACTATTTTCTGAAACTTCCTGGCAGATTAAAACTGTGTGCCCGACCGAGACTCGAACTCGGGACCTTTGCCTTTCGCGGGCAAGTGCTCTACCATCTGAGGTACTGAAACATTCTGGAAACATCCCCCAGGCTGTGGCTAAGCCATGTCTCCGCTATACCCTTTCTTTCAGGAGTGCTAGTTCTGCAAAGTTCGCAGAAGAGCTTCTGTAAAGTTTGGAAGGTAGAAGACGAGATACTGGCAGAAGTAAAGCTGTGAGTACCGGGCGTGAGTCGTGCTTCGGTAGCTCAGATGGTAGAGCACTTGCCCGCGAAAGGCAAAGGTCCCGAGTTCGAGTCTCGGTCGGGCACACAGTTTTAATCTGCCAGGAAGTTTCATATCAGCGCACACTCCGCTGCAGAGTGAAAATCTCATTCTGGAAACATCCCCCAGGCTGTGGCTAAGCCATGTCTCCGCTATATCCTTTCTTTCAGGAGTGCTAGTTCTGCAAAGTTCGCAGAAGAGCTTCTGTAAAGTTTGGAGGGTAGGAGACGAGATACTGGCAGAAGTAAAGCTGTGAGTACCGGGTGTGAGTCGTGCTTCGGTGGCTCAGATGGTAGAGCACTTGCCCGCGAAAGGCAAAGGTCCCGAGTTCGAGTCTCGGTCGGGCACACAGTTTTAATCTGCTAGGAAGTTTCATATCAGCGCACACTCCGCTGCAGAGTGAAAATCTCATTCTGGACACTATTTTCTGTGTCTCCCCGACACGCTTTATATACCCTGTTTTGCTAGTGCTGCCTTCTGCCATCTGTGAGTGGTTATTGCACAATGACATCAAACAAGACTGTGATCACATTAATGTGACTGGGCCATTTGGTAACATACTTCGTGCTTTTGTATCTTCTTAATCTTTATTTTGTTATTTTGTAAATACTCCATATCGATTATATATTGGCTGTTCTTCCAAAAAAGAGGCCAGATTCTGAAAGCAGAAAATTATTTGTGTCTTGCAGTAACTGTACAGAGCTGACACCCACACTGTATATAAAGATGGACATAAACTGATGAATCACTTTTCATTAAAGATCCTTTATGTAAGTGAAAAAGTTAACACTATTGGAAGAGAAAAATACGGTTGTTACTAACACAATGGATAAGATGAACAGGATCTACATATTCCATTATAAATACTGCTTAACCTGCTTGCGTCTATACATTTCTGCTAGGAAGTAAATGTCGATATTTTGAAATGTTATTATATTTGTCAGCTGTTTACCATACAAAATCGAGCAAGAATTCCGATTATAAAACTTGCTTTGGTACATGGCTTTCTATTTGGAGTCCATGTTTATCCATTATTAAACTTTCCCACTGCTAGTTCCTTAATTGTGACATTATATTCCGACTTTTAGCATCACTGATTGTAGCTCTTAAGCTCTGTTTCACTATTCAGTTCTGAGTTACAAAACTGAGGTCGTGTTGACATTCTGTCTGGTGTGAAAACTACACTATTTGGCAGTGCTGATACCTGTTATTCTGTTCCATTCTCTTGAAGTTACGAGTGAATCAGCATTAATATTTCTGCTTACAGCAAAGCGAATTTTATTCTCCATATCTTGTATTATGTGATAAGTCACTGTTATACAGGGTGAAGCGAAATTCGCCCACTTGGGCTTCGCAGCGTGACTCCTCACATGCCAGTGATAAAAAAAAATGTCTGTCACAAAATTTCGTCCAAGGAGAGACAAAACGATATAAGATTTCATTGAAAGATATTGGACAAAAATGCATATCTTCACAGGTCAGTAAAAGAACTTGGATAAATTTAGATGTTGTTGAAAAAACCGCTGATTCTGGTTCAAGAAAAATGTTGGTACCACATAGAAGAAATTTAGCTGAGGCTAGACAGAGCTAAAGCAATGGCGACAACAGGAGCGAAAAACCTAATCAGTCGCCAAAACGAAGATGAGAATACGTTTGAATGGTATCACAATGTAAAGTATTACAAATCTGTTTTGAATGAGGCATTTACTATTCACATATTTGAGGATGTGTCATCTCAAGAAAGAATGTGATATGTAGACTGCTATTTACAACAAATATATACCTTTGTATACAGATAACACAAACTCAAGTTCGTAATGGGTTTGTAGCTCTAGGTCCATGTTGGAAATCAGGTCAAAAGCTTCTGTAGACAAATTGTGGAGGTTTTCCATTGTCCCTTAGATTGCTCTGAGAGGAAAGATAATGCCACAGCACAAGAGGTCAATGGCGCATGTTTCTTTGACACAGTTACTCTTGGCCTCCAATACAATTCAACTTCAGATTTCTCCCCCTGAATAATAGTGGACACTTTCTTCATAACCAGGATTCCTCAGAAGAGTATTACTTAATTTAGTGGTGCATGCTCTACGCACTGATCCATATATTTCCATCTCTGAGACCAGGTCTACACCAGTTTTCAGTAGTAGAGATACAGACTGTAAGTGTTGACGTGTAATATGTAGATATTTTTAAGTGTGCTCTTAAAAATGCCACAGGCGCCACATTGTTGTTCTTTTTAAAGGACATCTTGGTTTTTTGCAATAAAGGCTGATTCACTAAGTCAAATGTGTCTACCAGCTCTCTGACTTTTTAGTAGTGTTCAGTATTATATAAAGTTGTCAAGAGCCAGGTGCACCAGTGTGTAAATATGGGTTCAAGTGCGAGGGAAATGTTTGGTGCTATTTCCTTGAAGGACTGAATGTGAGAAGGAGCTTTGAGACTTACTTTGTTAACAGATGGAATGATACTGTTAACATCTGTAAAATTACGTCTAACTTCCTTTGCTAGACAATGTAGGCCACAGGCAAGGCAGGTGCAGGGGATCAGACCTGGGTAGAATTCTTTCAGCGTTGCTACTGCTTTTAACATATAACAGCATAGTCTCTCACCAAAAGCAAAAAAACTCTTATCTCTGTCTTCTACTGGTCATAGGATGTATAGGCCACATCTGAGAGTGAGAGCTACAGTGCTGCGATCCGTCTTCTCATGTTTTCTATACAGGTGTAATTGGAGATTTCCTGGCGCACCAGAATCTAATTTACCCACCACAACGTTATCTATAAATATGTCACAACAGTCAGTGGTCTCGTCGACTGAAAGCCAAATATATTGACCACCAATGTCTGTTTTAATATCACTGATAGCCTTGTCACACACCTGTTCCAAATAATTTTTGCTTTCTGTTGACCCAACTGGTGTAATGTGGCCACTAATACTCTCCAAGAAGCCCTTAAAAGTAGGGTTTATAAAGACATTTCATGGAATGTTAGAAAACACTAAAGCCTCACACAAATCAAAATTACAACTGTCTACTGCACTACTTGTAATAGAGAAAATTAATGGTTCATTCTGTTGTTTCTTTTTCTTCCTAGTGATGCCTGTTATGTGAGCTGCAGAATATTTGTGTTCAAGGAAATATTATTTTTTTAAATAATGGCTTGCCTCAAATGAAAAAAACAACACCAAGAAGACACCATAACTAAAAAATAAGAATGTGATCATATAAAATGTCAACTTCAGTTGATTCAAATGTGCATATCAGTAAACTAAATTTAATGTAAAAATCCAAGGGACACACCATGCAACTTAAGTTCATAAGTGCAAAAACAAATAGACTCAGGCGTCACCAACTTGTTCCTTTAATACACCTCTCTACTGTTGGATGATACTTAAGTAAGGGCTGTCTGAGTTCGTCCTCAGCAGTGGCGTGTGCACATATTCTCAAACCGGCAATGTGAGGGCGATGCACCATATGCAGTATTACTTTCAGAGTGGACAGCGTTTCTTATACCTTCCGAACTACAGAAATACGTAAACTGAGCTGCTACCCATGCATCAGTATGCGGACACATTGTTGAGTTATAAAGACAAGTGACATAAACAATCTTTGTTTCAGGCAGTGTATAAATTTATTTAATATTCAGATTCACATATTGTTTTCCTTTAGTGTTAATTCAGAAAATCTATTTTATTTGTTTTTTATTTATTAATTTATCCAGAGGCATATTTCTTTGTGTAGATGTCGTCATTACACACACAAACACACACACACACACACACACACACCCGCGCGCGCGCGCGCGCACACACACATATATATCACAGGAGACGTAGGGACTAAAGAGAACTTGAGCAGAAAAACACTTAGCGACTGCTTGTACCTGGTTAGAATGAAAAGCGTGAAGACCCAAACCACCATATTTTAAAAAGGAATCAAGATACATAATAAATCTTGGAGGTATATAACAACATCTCTATGTAATAAACTACCAAACGAGATCAAAAATATAAAGAAACTTTATAAATTTAAAACACATCCTAAAGAACATTTCCCAAATAATAGTTTTCTCTCCATTAAAGAGTTCATGCAACATAAAATTATTACAAATAAATAAACAGGTTGACTAATTATAAAGTACACAAATCGGATCGAGTAAACTTGGAAGCAACACAATACATTGTAGATTGTAATTTACTTCATCGAATACAAAACAGAGCTACATTATCAGAGGAATCTCATGATTCATTTCTCTTGTTTGAAGCAGGCTCTTCTGCCTTATGTAATGCAATGATATGTTGAGAATATGTAATTATGTATTATGAACTGCTTATGTATAACCTGTTTTTTCCATTAACTTATGTACTTATATTAATATAAAGTCCTTTTTAGCCCCTTCGTCTTCTGTGATGATTCGATGTAGCACATGTTAGGCGTTGGAGTATTAATTAGCTTTTTTTAGGTGATATGAGAATAAAACCTTTAAATACAGAGCCTTTTCATGATTGTCGCGAGCTTCGAGTAGGGTCTATCACTTTTGTAAGCTTTGTTGTACTGTATTTTCGCTATCTTATTGAGGTAATTCATTCGTCTGTCTTTTATGAATGCTTCTATTGTTTTTGAGAATGATGTAACGAGGTATTCAACTATACCATAAAGGACTAAATTGACCATTAAATTATCAGAAAAATTTTTGGAATCTATTTTCACTAGATTAGAAGGAAAACAGTGTATATTTTGATTTATTTGCCGTGGAGATGTACAGAAAATTCCACAGAATGTAGACTAATGTAATTTGTGTTTTTTGTTTGGCGTAGTAATATGTCTCTTTCTTCATGTCTTTGGTAATGTTATTGGCGGGAGTTAGTTGCGTGACATTTACAGGCAATTGTTAGAGGTGGTGAGATTGGTGAGTGTTTTGTAATTTTTTTTTTTTTTAATTGGAAATGGTGAAGTAGTGTAAAGGGACATCAATGTTATAATGTATGCTTTTCGTCATTACATTAAATTTAGATGAATGTTTATTGCGCCTAGCAACTTCATCCTTTAATTCAACATCCTCCTAAGAAACTTTTATTGGCGACGTTTCTTGAAATGTCATGTATGCATTTAGAGGGAATACTGAAATGTAAAGTTGTTGACAGTTTACGGTTACCTCTGTGCCACTATAAATTACTGATTTCAAGCAAGCCATTCAATGTACATTTTGGTGCATAGTTAAATGCCTTAGTTTGGAGCTAGTGGAGGTACTTCGTGCGTCCGAAATATATTCTTTAGTTTTCATAACTAACATTGAATTCTTTCCACTGTTAAAGTGTAGTTGACAGATTTGTTTAAAAAAAAAAAAACCTAGCACTACATCCTCCGGCCCCCGAAAGGCTGTATGCATGTAAAGGTACACGTTGCCTAAGAGGGGAATACGAACTTGATAGGTACTGTGAGGTGAATATAACGGAACTACCTGGGGAATTGTATAAGATTTAAATGTCTAATAAACATGGTCTTCGTGACACGGTGAAGTTATGATTGCAATTTTTATTGCTGTGAGTTTTGATAGCCGGAATAGTCCCACCAATATGAAGTGACGCAGTGTTTGTGGCGAATAATTGTTTGCATGTTCAAAATTTGTCGATAGCCTTTCATACTGACCAAATTGTAGTTAAGTGCTGTGTAATGGACAGACGAAGTTAACTGTTAGCAAACCTCTTTAGAAACTTACTGTTCATTCCAGCGGTGGGAACCTATGACCATGCTGTTTGGTCCCCTCCCTCAAAATAAACCAACCACCAAACCATTCTAGCGGTGGCCATTTAACTAATTGCATGTAGGAGTCCCTGTTCATTCTATAAAACTCATTAATTGGTAGGTTGTTATTTTTCAGTAAATATGGTGAATAGTTATTTTTCAGTAAATATGGTGAATAGTTATTTTTCAGTAAATATGGTGAATAGTTATTTTTGGATGTGTTGGTATTATATGCAATCAGTGCTCCAACTAACCCTGTAGAAGTTAAATTTGTACATCAAATTTGAACAGGAGAGTCCAGTTAATTCATTGACTAACAAAACAGTGCAACGGTCCAGTTCTCATGGCCAACAGTATTATCATGCCATTCAGAAACACTGAATCCAGACTGTAACTACACAGTGTACAGTATGCAGTGTTCAAAAATGCTATATTTTTTCATTAAGACCAGAAAAAAATACGCACACCATCCATTGTACCACCTCCTCATAGCGTATGTTAATAAAGTTCATATCGTATATGCCAGGTCCATGTGTACGTGTTGTCACACTGAGTACTGGAGGTGGCAAATTTTTTTCCAGCACCATGATATTGTATGTGTGTTTGGTGTTGGTGACTTCTGTGCATCAACACAACCCCAAAAACAAGGGCCCACTCATCTCTTTAAATACCTTTCACAGATGATAGTATCTGTACTTCTGTAAGAGTTCATAGCAGTAGTGGACATAGCTGCCACAGATTCATTTATAGAATACACTTGTTCAGCTGTTGCTAATAGCTGTTTTGATGGCCAGCCCATGTGACAAAAAAGTTTAATGCAAATAAGGGCCTCAAAAAGTATGTAACTATTTACTACAGCAAGATTAATCAATTCCTGCATTGTGTACATTACTGGTTTCAGCAGCAGTTTATTGCACGTCATACACTATGTGATCAAAAGTATCTGGACACCTGGCTGGAAATGACTTAAAAGTTTGTGGCGTCCTCTTTCGGTAATGCTGGAATTCAATATGGTGTTGGCCCACCCTTAGCCTTGATGACATCTGCCACTCTTGATTCAGTGACATGCTGGAATATTTCTTGGGGAATGGCAGCCCATTTTTCATGGAGTGCTGCACAGAAAAGAGGTATTGATGTCTGTCAGTGAGGCCTGGTAAGAAGTCGGCGTTCCAAAACAGCCCAAAGGTGTTCCACAGGATTCAGGTCAGGACTGTGTGCAGGCCAGTCCATTATAGGGATGTTATTGTCGTGTAACCACTCTGTCACAGGCCGTGCATTATGAACAGGCGTGCGATCGGCTGAAAGATGCAGGGTCACCAGCCTTTGCAACACCTTTTCCCTTCCGTGCTGCCTGTCTGTCTTTCTGCAAAACATTTTCTCCTGCCTTGGGGAACGTGTCTGGGGTGTGTTTTCATTAGCATGACATCAGAACAGTCTTTCCTGCTTGAGCTGTTATCTTCCCATATTGCCTATTGGTCCCTCTGCCAGGAGTTTGGGAGGTGTGAACAATCACCTAGGGCTGGTGAGCTCCTCTCTGAGGGGGCGGGGACCCCCAGTTGGAAGGAGTGCACCATCGGAGACGCTGGCAAGTGTGGAGATTTTCTCGCAGTGAGTGAATCACCAACTGTGTCGACTACAGGCAAACAGAATGAGGGTAAAGATTCCAAGACTTTCCCAGCTGCACCTTGGTTCCTAGTGGTGTTGTGTACTGGAGGAAGTCAGGTCTTTGTTGCAGTTAACCTATTTGTTATTCAGAAAGGTGTACATACAGTTGCCAGCCCTGTGAAATCCTGCTCTCGTTCATTTAATGGCTCTTTCCTTTTGGAGACTAATTGTGGATCTTGGGCACAACTGCTTTGCAGCTTTGCTCCTCCATGGCTATCCTGTTCGTATCAAGGCTCATCAAATACTGAGTTCTTCACGTGGTGTTATTTACCTAGATCAGGGTGTCACTGCAGTCCATCGGGTGAAGACAAAGGTTGTTGCATCCTTCGTGCCTAAACGCACTCTTTTTCTTATGTTTGATAGAGTAGTGATTCCGTCAAAGATCAAAGTAGGCTATGAAGTCATCACAGTCTGCCCATACATTCTGAACCTGATGCCCTGCCACGAGAGTCAATGTTACAACCTCATCCAAACCAGCCAAATGTATTTGTGGTAGTGATGCTCATGAGAGTGATTGCCCACCTTCTCCTCCCCTTTGTATCAATTGCAATGGTGACCATGGAGCATCATCCCGAAAATATCCCATGTATCTTGTTGAGCAGGCTATCCAAGAGATCCGGGTGAAGGAAAAGTTATTGGCTAGTCAGAACCCCTGCGTTTTACCATTTGGCACTTAGAGTACTGTTCTCACTATACATTGCTCCATGTAGGACATGGCCACACTGACTGGTGACCTCAAATTTAGCACCTCAGTTGTAAAATCACCCAATGTCACAGTAACATCCCTGCCTCCTGCCTCCTCCTCCTCCTCCAGTTGTGCAACAAGCCACCAAATTTTCGCCTCCAGCTGCGAAATCGCCTTCTACAGAACCGGCAGGCCTGAAAGGACGAGGAATACTTCTGCAAAGACTTTTTATATCCCTCCATCCAACAAACACCTGAGTCTTCATCTGCCAGCCACAAAGGGTGCAAGAAATGAAACGAAGGCAAACCGTCTTCTCCTTCGCCGACTCAGAGGTCCTCTTCCGCTGTGTTGTCACGTGATACCTTAACCCAGCTGACCTCTTGCATTGCCGCTGCTTATCGCCAACCATTTCTTGCACTGGAATCCACTGGCCAACCCGGTGAGAATGTCGATGCCTTTGTAGATCACATGGAACAGGATCCTCCAGCCTTTGTGCCGTGTAGCAGTGTCTTCAACGGCTGGCACTCAGCAGCTACCGAGGTGACAGCCCTTATTTTTTCCCTCCTCCCCTTTCCCCGTCCTCCAGTGGAACGTTCGTGGTGTTAGATCCAACAAGGAGGAATTACAACTACTGTTGGAATTGCTGTGTCCACTTATTTTCTGTCTCCAGGAAACAAAATTGCGTCCTCGCGACTGCTTTGACCTCCCACATTTCTTTCCTGTCCGCTTTGACCTTTCTCCTGAGGATAGCATTCCATCTCACAGGGGAGTCAAGCTGCTCATCCAGGATGGCGTTCATAGTTAAATCCATCTTACTGAACACCCTGCTGCAAGCTGTTGCTGTCCGCATTTTCCTTCCTCATTTCACCTTTTCTCTTTGTACCGTTTACATTCCACTGTCATTCAGTGTCATTAAGGCACACTTCCTCCAGCTTATTGGCTAACACCCTGACTCTTTTGCTGCTTGATGACTTTAGGTGCCCCTTGGCTCACCTTCTCAATCAGCTCAACCTCGTTTGCCTTAGCACGGGAGCACCCAGGTTACTTTGAGTCCCCCCCCCCCCCCCCCCCACACACACACACACACATACATGTTCTGCACGGCCCAGCTTGCCCATTGTTTTGAGAGGTCCATTCTCTGTGACACGAACTGAAGTGACCATTTCCCGTATGCTGCTTACTCCTACCACATCCATGTGTAAACCAAATAGGCAGCTTTCGAAGGCTGACTGGAGGCTTAACTCTTTCCTGGCAACCTTCGACGAGCAACATTTCCCCAGTTGAGGTGACCAGGTAGAATACTATACAAACATTATCCTCACCACTGCAGAATGTCCCATTTCTTGGACTTCACCATTAGTGCGATGTGCCTCAGTCCCCTGGTGGACTGAGGCATGCTGCGGCGCAATATGCGTGCAGAGACTTTCACCGCCATCCTACAAAAGAGAACTGTGTTTGTTATAAACAGTTGCATGTGCTGTGTCTTCGGGATGGCAAAAAAGCTAGCTGGATTTCATTTATTAGTTCTTTGAACAGTTCCATTCCTTCTACTGTCGTGTGGGACAACCTCCGACTCTGTGAGACCGAGGTCCATTCCCAAATTTCAGTCTTGACTGTAGCAGATGTCATTGTGCACCCCATTGCTATCTCCAACATGGGCTGCTATTTTGCGGAGATTTCAATCACCACATTGTGTTCCTCCATCAGAAATGAATGCAGGAGGTTTGGGTGATACCCTCCTCTCAGAATCGGGAATGCTACAATGCCGCCTTCACTATGTGGGAGCTATATCACACTCTCACTTCGTCCTGATCTTCCTGCACAGGACCGGATGATGTTAAGTCAGTTGTTGCAGCACCTTTCTCTTGTTGGCAGGCACTTTCTCCTTCATACATACAATCACATCTGGACAGATGGCATGTTCCCCAGATGCTGGTGTGAAGCCACTGTTATACCCATATCTAAGCCCAGTAAGCACAAACACCTTCCTTATAGCCAGCACCCATTTCTTTCACCAACGTTTTTTGCAAGGTAATGGAATGTGTTATTGATGCCCGGCTGGTATGGTAGCTAGAATTTCATAATTTACTAATCACTGTGGATTTTAGGTGCCCTATTTGGTAGTTGACCATATCATCACTTTGTCAACCCACATCACGAACGGTTTTCTGTAGAAATAACAGACTGTGGTTGCGTTTTTTGATTTCAAGAATGCCTATGACACCTGCTGGATGAGTGGTATCTTCTGTATTCTTCACACTTGGTGGCTCTGAACCCCCTGCCCTGTATGTTTTCAAGGTACATGTGGGCTCTGCCTTGTTGGACACACTTATCCAGAAATACAGGGTGCCTAGGGACTCTGTCCTGAGCATCGTCCTCTTTGCTCTTGCAGTTAACCCTATTATGGCCTATCTCCCACTGAGCAACTCCACCTCCCTTTCTGTTGACGATTTTACAATTGTTGCAGTTTTCCACTGATTTATCGCCTTGAGCAGCACCTTCAGCAGTGTCTTGATCGTCTGTACTCGTGGAGCATCAGCAATGGTTTTCTCTGTTTCACTGACAAAACCATGTGTATGAATTTCTGGTGGTGCAGTGGGTTTCTTCCACTGTCGTTACATCTTGGGCCTGTTGCTCTTCTGTTTGCTTAGGCTAAGAAACTCCATAGGAAACTCGTGGTCATCCCATGTATCTTACCTAGCCGTCTGCTGTGCCCAGTATCTCATTGTCCTGTGTGTCCTCAGGTGATCGGACCACCCACCTCCATTTGTACTGATTCCTTCTCCATTCAAAACTAGGCTATAGGTGCTTCATTTATGCATCTGTATGTCCATCTGTCTTATGCCGTCTAAATACAGTCCACCCTATTGGCACCCATTTGGCCACTGTTGCCTATTAAATTAGCCCGGTTGAGAGTCTGTATGCGGAAGCTGCTGAACTACTGCTGAATTAATGTTCTCCTCAGCGGATACGCATGCTGTTTGTCTGCCATGTCCGGCCACCCATCCTAGACGCCCTTTCTCCCTGCGGGTTCCGAGGTTAGAAGAGGCCCGAGATATTCCTGCTTGTCGTAAGAGGTGACTAAAAGGAGTCTCTCACTTTTCGGCTCTGAGTTCAGGTCCCATTATATGGTTTGACCTGCCACTTTCAAAATTCCACAGAAGTGCGGGTCATATGGGGAAGGACACCGTACGTGGTAAAAGAGTTATCCATAGTGCCCTTAGATTCGATCTCCTGAACCTCTTGTCATGGCTTTGCAACTATTTGGGCGAGGACACTTTCCGGGGTATGTCATCTTCTTCCCTTGTCTCCTGCCCTCTTTCGCCACCATGACAATATTGGATTTCTCTGCGCTCAATGTACAGCATAGTAGCCAGTCCATTGTGGTGGGGCTGTCATGTACCCATTTGGCGGTAGCCCCCTGACAACACGGGGATCACACTGCTGATGCCTGAGCTGTAAACTCCCCACATATACCAAGGAGTAGATGCCTCTGTTGCTGGGGCATCAGGACTCCCGGCAACGGCCATCGTGCCAGGTGGCCTTTGCTGTGGCTGGGTGGCACTCATGGGGAGAGCCCCTGATTGGAGTGGGTGGCATCAGAGCGGATGACCCACAATGAAGTGGACTAAGTCATCTCTTGCTGGTGACTGTAAGGCACTAGCAGTCTCTAAGAAGGGCAAGATGGAGTACAATGCCTACAGGTATGAACATAAATCTTTTCCCTCCCTTGCTACACCATGGAAGGAACTTAGGGCTACAGAACGGAGGAGCCATATTCGCCTGGGTTTTTAGTCTTTAGCAGAATTGATGGGGACTCCTTTCTACCTATGAAACCTCATTTTTCGTTGAACACCTCGAGGATAAGTTTGGACAAGCTGGGTGATATTCCTGTTTCTATCACTCCCCATGAAAGCCTCAACATGGTCCAGAGGATCATTTTCCATCGCAACCTCCTCTTGCCGTCTGACAACAAGCTCTGCGTCAATTTATAATCGTGTGGTGTTCATTTCATCCAGCACTTTTACAGGGGACGCAAAGACAACAGGGTTGCTACCGATGACTTCATCTTGGCCTTTGAGGGTGATTCATTGCCTGAAAAGGTCAAGGTGATGGTTTGCCACTGTGATGTTAAACCATATGTCTCTCCCCCTAAGCGGTGCTCTAAGTGCTGGAAGTTCAGGCACATGTCTTTCCGCTGCACTTCCAGTGCCACATGTCGAGACTGTGGACGACCACTACACTCAGATACTCCATGTGCACCACCTCCCACTTGCATCAACTGTGGAGAGCACCACTCCCCCTGTTCACCAGACTACCCAGTACTCCAAAAGGAGAGAAAAATTGTGGAATAAAAGACCCTGGACCAGTTGACTTACATATAGGCTAAACGTAAATTTGAACGATTACACCCCATTCGATTGACATCGACATACGCTGCAGCTACGTCACCATCGCTGTCCCAAGTGCCAGTGGTTCCTCACTCTGTGCCATGAACAGTGGGCCATCTTGGCCACCAGAATACATCTGCCCCCTTGGTGGTAGGGAGCAAATTTCCTCCGTTGCTCCCGAAGCACCTACTTCGGGAGCAAGGGCCCCCCCCCCCCCCCGCCCCCCCAAATGCAGGGGACGCCGATCCACTCCCCCCTGCCTGAAAAGCAACAGCCTCCTCCAGCTCCTCTCACGCAGAAGTGGTCCCTTGAGGACCTTTCTACCAAGGTCTCCACTAATGCCATGGCGGACACTTGCCAGTGGCTCAAGAAGCCAAAAGCTGCTGGACAAAGGGCTTCATGGGCTTCCTCTGTGCTTGAAGCTGCTTCGGAGAAATCTACCCCTAAACAGAAGCGAGAGAGCAAGCAAACTAAGTAATAGTCTGCTAAGAAACAGGACCCTCTGATGGCCCCAACACCACCACTCCCTTTCAGTTTTGCATCTGAGAATGTGGTGGAGATCTTACCATCCCCTGTGGACCTGGATCTCACAGATGCCTCATGGATACAAATACTCAATTGGTGGTGGCAGCAGGTGACCCTGAGGCATAACCTGCTTCTTTGCGCGCTTCATGCCTTCCCAGCCTCACGATAACGTCATCCTCCAGTGGAATTGAGACAGGTTTTTTCCACCACCTGGCTGAGCTATGGTAACTCTTAAGCTTTACACCTGCTTTCTGCATTGCCCTTCAGGAAACCCAGTTCCTGGAAATGTGGATCCCTGCCCTTTTCAGCTATAAGCGATACTACAAGAACTGCAGTAACTGTAATAGTGTCAGGTGGAGTTTGTGTACATGTCCTGTGCTCAGTAAGCAGTGAACCTGTGCCTCTTCAAACCCCCTTTGAAGCTGTGGCTGTCAGGATAAGGATGTCACAGGAAATAACTGTCTGCAATGTATACCTTCCTCCAGATGGTGCAATACCCCTGAACGCATTGGCTGTACTGATTGATCAACTCCCTAAACCTTTCCTACTTTTGGGAGATTTTAACACCCATAACCCCTTTTGGGGTGGCACCATGCTTACTGGCTGAGGCAGAGATGTCGAAAATGTACTCTCGCACCTTGACCTCTGCCTCTTAAAAACAGATGCCTCCACTCATTTCAGTGTGGCACATGGTACATATTCGGCCATTGTAGGTTTGCGGTCCTGGCCTCCTCCCATCTATCCACTGGAGACAACATGGTGATCTGTGTGGTAGTGACCATTTCCCCATCTTCCTGTCACTGCCCAGGCGTCAGGCTCACGGACGCCTGCCTAGATGGGCTTTAAACAAGGCGGACTGGGAAACTTTCACACCTGCTGTCACCGTTGAATCTCCCCCACACGGTAACAGTTATGTGATGGTTGAGCAGGTCACTAGAACGATCATTTCTGTGGTGGAAAATGTGATTCCTCATTCTTTAGGGTGCCCCCCACGACAGACAGTCCCTTTGTGGTCACCATAAGTCACTGAGGCAATTAAGGAGTGTCGGCGAGCTCTACAGCGTCATAAGCAACACCCTTCCGTGGAGCACATCATAACCTTTAAACGGCTCTGTGCCTGCATTCGCCAGCTTATCAAATGACGGAAACAGGAGTGTTGGGAGAGATACGTCTCGACCATGGGGTGCTACGAGGGCTATCCACAAAGCACATTATGTTTTCGTTTGTGTCCGTTAGGGGCGGGGTTAGCACGGCCATCTTGGTGTCATGGCATTCCGCCGCTCAGTCGGCATCCTGCCGTGCTAGTGAGAGGTTCGTGCTGTACTCCGTTGAGTTTCTGTGACAGTTTGAAATGTCAGCGTTAATGGAAAATGGTGTGAAGTGCGTGCTGTAATAAGGTTTCTGACTGCAAAAAAACTGTACACTGATAGAAATCTATCGGCAGCTTTGTGAAGTGTATGGAGACAACATAATCACTGAAGGTGGAGTGCGTCAATGGGTCATAAAATTTAAAAATGGCCGAACTAACGTTCACGACGAAGAGCGATGTGGAAGACCCAGCATAGTGAATGCCGAACTTGTTGAAAAAGTCGATGCCGCAGTCCGAGAAAACCGTAATTTCACAATAACGGAACTCTCTATGAGTTTTCCACAAATTTCCCGAAGTTTGTTGCACGAAATCATTACCGAAAAGCTTGGTTACCACAAGTTTTGTGCAAGACGGATACCAAAAATCTTGACAGAGACTCACAAAAATCAGCGAATGGCTGCTGCGTTAACGTTTTTGTACGCTTACGAGAAAGATGGCGACTCATTATTTGATCGCATAGTTACTGGTGACGAAACATGGGTTAAGCATGTGAACTGTGAGACAAAATTGCAGTCAATGCAGTGGGGGCGCACAAATTCCCCCCAAAAACCCAAGAAATGCATGCAGACAATGTCGGCAAGGAAGGTGATGGCGACTGTCTTTTGTGACAGAAAAGGTGTGATTTTTGTGGATTTCCTGGAAAGATGCACTACAATAAACTCTCAAAGGTATTGCCAAACTCTGCACAACCTCAGAAGAGCAATACAAAACAAGTGCAGGGGCCCCCCAGGGGGTCCACAACTCTTTCGTGGATACGTGCGTGGCGAGCACGGGGCCCCGAGCCATTGCAGCCTTCTTTCTCTCCCGGGCTGCATTTCCTTTCCCTTCCCCTCCTTTCCCCTCCATACCCCTTTCCCCTCGCCCTCTCCTCTCCCTCTATTGGTGTCCTTGCTTATGTTGGCCCCCGCTATCCTCCTGGTTCTGTTGGTTTTACACTCTGGCTTTGTTGCGTAATCATCTCCTCCTTTTGGCATTCCTTGGTCCCCCTCTGGGGTTTGACCTCCATTCCAAAATTTCTCTTTCCGTAGTGTGAGCCATTTGGGGAAGAGCACCTTACCTAGTGTCTCCGACGTGTGCCCTCCTAGTATATTCCACCTTTTCTTCTACGTCGTTGTCTGATGCTAGGGTGCATAGCCAGCACGGTAGCCAGCCCGTGTGGTGGGGTCGCTATGTACCCTTTTGGTTGAGCCCCCTGAACACACAGGGATCACACTTCTGATACCTGAGCTGTGACCTCCTCATGCATGCCTTGGAGTGGTTGCTCGTCCTCCTGGAGCATCGGAACTCCCGGCAATGGCCGCCGTGCCAGACGGCCCTTGCTGTGGCTGGGTGGCGCCCGTGAGGAGAGCCCCTGATCGGAGTGGGTGGTATCAGGGCGGACGCTATGCAGATGAAACGCATAAGGGTCCAAACCTCTGGCCGCTCTTCTGCGGCCGTCTCTCTGCGTGGTACTGATTCCTCAAGTGCTGCTTCTCTTGCCCCTTCGGCCTTCCCTTCCGTGGCTACCCCCTGGGAGGAGGGTCAGGCCCGTCGTCTAGGGGCAAAACCTTTCCCCCGTTATCTAGTTTGCACCAGGACTGATGGAGATACTTTCACCAGTGTCAAACCTTTATTCTTTGTGGAACACATTGAAGACAAGTTCGGCGAAGTGGACTCCCTGAGCAAGATGCGGTCGGGTTCATTACTGATAAAAACTGCTTCGGCTGCCCAATCTGCGGCCCTTCGTTCCTGTACCCATCTTGGCACAATTCCCGTGTCCATTACCCCTCACCAGTCTCTAAATATGGTACAAGGTGTGATTTTTCACAGAGACCTCATCCTTCAAACTGATGAGGAACTTCGGGACAATCTCGGACGGCGGGGTGTTCACTTTGTTCGGCGTGTTCAGAAGGGTCCTAAAGATAATCGTATTGATACTGGTGCCTTTATCCTGGCCTTTGAAGGGGATACCCTTCCTGAGAAAGTTAAGATTATGGTCTATCGCTGTGATGTGAAGCCGTACATCCCACCTCCTATGCGGTGTTTTAAGTGCTTGCGTTTTGGCCACATGTCTTCTCGCTGTACCCAGGACCCTCTCTGTGGTGACTGTGGACGTCCACTCCATGAGGGGAGTCCCTGTGTTCCCCCTCCTGTATGTGTAAATTGTCATGGTAGTCATTCTCCACGTTCAGCAGATTGCCCAGTCTATAAGAAAGAAAAAAAGATACAGGAGTATAAGTCTCTTGATCGTTTAAGCTACACAGAGGCCCGTAAGAAATATGCACGATTGCACCCTGTGTCCATGACATCTAGTTACGCCTTGGTTACATCTTCATCCCTTCCTCCCCCTTCCTTACCCCCCTCCCGGACCCCTCTCCTTACCCCCTCCCCTGCGGCTCCCACACCTTCTCCTCTGGGCGCCGCTCCCCCTCCCCAGCCGGAGAAGTGTCCCACTCCTTCGGCGTCTGCCGGTCAAGGGCGCCTCTCCCGGGATGCCCCTTCCCGGCACCTTCCAGGTCAAAGGTCTGCTGCAGCGCGGCGACCGCGAGAGCCGCGGTCTATCGGCCCCCAGGTCGCCCGGTCTCTTTCTGTTCCTGATCTTGCTGCAGCTGGCTCCATTATGCCACACAGCCCTCCTCGATCTCAGCCTGAAAAGAAGAAGAAACATAAGTCCCGGGACAAAGAGCCTCTGGTGTCACCGGAGGTCCCTTCCCCGGCTTCACAACCGGATTCTGACCTGTCGTTTATGGATGTCGCCCCCTCCTTGTCGGTGACGGGTGGGGACCCGGCGGTATGACTGGATTTAGCGTGTTCAGCCCTCATTTAAACCATCGTTCTGTGGTTCTCCAATGGAATTGTAATGGCTACTATCGTCACCTTCCGGAATTGAAATCCCTTCTTTCGTCCTACTCAGCAGCTTGTGTGGTTCTCCAGGAATCTCATTTTACTGATGCTCACTCACCGACCCTCCGTGGGTTCCGTGTTTTCTGTCGAAATCGGGTCGGACCCTTGCGGGCTTCTGGTGGCGTTTGTACGTTGGTCCGTACAGACATTGCTAGCACGTGGATTCCTCTCCAAACTACATTGGAAGCAGTTGCTGTTAGGGTCCACTTCGACTCTGCAGTAACAGTATGCAATCTTTATCTCCCTCCTGACAGGACTCTTACACCTGCTGCCTTAACCACCCTTCTTCAGCAACTTCCTCCTCCCTTCCTCCTCCTTGGGGATTTTAATGCTCATCATCCTTTGTGGGGCAGTGCCTTTCCATCTAGACGAGGTCTTCTTATCGACCAATTTATTGCAGACCACGACCTGTGCCTTCTTAATGATGGCTCCCCTACTCATTTCAGTGCTGGTCATGGTACTTTTTCTGCCATTGATCTTTCTCTTTCTTCTCCCTCTCTCCTCCCTTCATTACACTGGTCGCCACACGACGACCTTTGTGATAGTGACCATTTCCCGTTGATTATCACGCTCCCTTCCCGCTCCCCGATGGAGAGGTTACCTCGTTGGTCTTTCCACCGCGCCGATTGGCCTCTATATACTGCACAGGTCGAGTTTTCTCCCTCTTTGTCGGGTTGTATTGATGACGTCCTACGTGACGTGTCTGACGCGATTGTTCGCGCTGCTAACCTTGCTGTCCCGCGCTCATCTGGACAATTTCGTCGTCGGGAAGTCCCGTGGTGGAGTACGGCCATTGCCATTGCCATCCGTGATCGCCGTCGAGCTTTGCAACAGTTTAAGAGGCACCCATCTGTAGCCAGCCTTTCTACCTTTAAGCGCCTTCGCGCTAAAGCCCGTTATTTAATCAAACAGAGCAAGCGGATATGTTGGGAACGATTCGTTTCTTCCCTTGGTTCCACTGTCCCTCTGTCACGGGTATGGGCTACACTTCGCTCTCTCCAAGGTTGCCATCGGCAGTCCACCCTCCCAGGCCTTCACCTCCCAGATGGCATTTGTACGGACCCATTAGTTCTCGCAGAACATCTTGCGACCCATTTTGCAGTGGCATCAGCGTCGGCCTCCTATCCAGCTGCTTTCCTTCATCAAAAACAGCAGGCTGAAGCTGTCACCTTATGTTTCACCACTTGTGAGTCAGAATCTTACAACGAACCTTTCACTGAATGGGAATTTCTTTCTGCTCTATCTGCTTCTCATGATACAGCTCCTGGCCCAGATTCCATTCATAACCAGCTGCTTCAACATCTCAGTGCTCCACAACGGCACCATCTTCTTCGGGTGTTTAACCGTATCTGGCTCCAGGGTGACTTCCCTTCTCAGTGGAGGGATAGCATTGTGGTTCCTGTCCTTAAGCCTGGTAAGAACCCCCTATCTGTTGACAGCTATCGGCCAATTAGTTTGACCAATGTTGGTTGTAAGTTACTTGAACGGCTGGTAGCCCGTCGGCTCACTTGGGTCCTCGAATCTCGGGGTCTATTGTCCCCTTACCAGTGTGGCTTTCGAGAGGGACGATCTCCAATCGATCATTTGCTTCGCTTGGAATCCGCAGTTCGGCAGGCTTTTTCCCAGCGCCGCCATTTGGTTGCAGTGTTTTTTGACCTTCGCAAGGCCTATGACACGGCCTGGCGCCATCACATCTTACTAACCCTTCATCAGTGGGGTCTTCGGGGCCCACTCCCGATTTTTATCCGCCAGTTCCTGATCCATCGGTCATTCAGAGTTAGAGTTGGTACTGCTTTTAGTTCTCCACGGACCCAGGAGACGGGCATCCCACAGGGTTCTGTCTTGAGTGTCCTTCTTTTCCTCATTGCTATCGATGGACTTGTGGCCTCTGTCGGTCCCTTGGTCGCCCCTGCCCTGTATGTGGATGATTTCTGCATTTGGGTTAGTTCCTCCTCGATGCCATCTGCAGAACGGCAGCTCCAGGTGGCTATACGGCGTGCCTCTGCATGGACCCTCTCCCACGGGTTTCAATTCTCTCCTTTAAAATCGCGGGTGGTCCACTTCTGTCGCCGTACTACGGTCCACCCTGATCCAGAGCTCTATCTCGCTGCACAAAGATTGCCTGTGGTTCCACAGTTTCGTTTCCTAGGTCTTCTTTTCGACAACAAGCTCACTTGGCTGCCCCATATCAGACTCCTGAAGGTAGGATGTTTCCGTAAACTCAATGTCCTTCGCTTCCTTGCCCACTCCTCCTGGGGTGCGGACCGTTCCCTCCTCCTCCGTCTTTATCGTGCTCTAGTTCTGTCACGTTTGGACTATGGTTGTCAAGTTTATGGTTCAGCTGCTCCTTCCACGCTGCACGTGCTGGATCCAGTCCACCATCGTGGTATCCGTTTGGCCACCGGTGCCTTCCCTACTAGCCCTGTTGATAGTCTCCTGGTTGAAGCTGGGATCCCCCCCCTTTCTGTTCGGCGGTCCCAGCTTCTGGTGTCTTATGCCCTTACTATCCGTTCTTCTCCCGCTCATCCTTCCTATTCTATCCTATTCCCAGACCATGGACGTCGCCCGCCTGACTCCCGCCCTCGGGCGGGTTTACCGGTTGGGCTGCGCCTTGCGTCTCTTACCCGTGATTTTCGGCTTCCTTCTTTGTCCTGTCTTCCTCGCTCCCTCCCCTCCACCCCTCCTTGGTTAGTTCCTCGGCCTCGAATTCGGATGGATCTCCGCTGCGGTCCGAAAGATTCCATCCCCCCGGTGGTGTTCCGTTCCTTTTTCCGCCAAATTTTATGGGAGTTTCGGGATGCTGTTGTTTTTTACACTGATGGCTCTAAATCTGCTGATCATGTAGGGTATGCCTTCACGTCCTTTGTTGGAACGGAAAATCATCTACTGCCACCCTCATGTGGGGTGTTTACTGCGGAATTGATGGCAATTTCCCGGGCCCTTACCTTTATTAAACAATCCCAACACAACCGCGTTTTGTTATGTACGGACTCGATGAGTGGCCTTCTTGCTATTGACCGGTGTTTTTCGCGCCATCCCTTGGTCTCTGCCATCCATGACCATCTCGCTGATCTTCACCGTGCTGCTTGTTCCATTGACTTCCTATGGGTCCCGGGCCATGTGGGTATCCCGGGTAATGAGCTCGCTGATCGTTTGGCTGGGGGAGCAGTTACTTACCCCCCGTTTTCTGTAACCCCTCCTGCAGCGGATTTACGGCTTCACATCAAATCCCACTTTGCACAGTCATGGGCCAATTCTTGGGAGGCTACTCCACTGTCTAATAAACTTCGTGCCATTAAGGTGAATACAGGCCCATGGCGTTCTTCCTTTAGCCTCTCCCGCAAGGACTCGACCACACTGTGTCGTCTCCGCATTGGCCATACCAGGCTGACCCATGGTTTCCTTTTGCGTGATGAGCCACCCCCGCTATGTGGTTGTGGAGCCTTCCAGTCAGTGGCCCACATTTTGATTGAATGCCCCCTTCTTTTGGCTCTGCGTGCTAAGTACAGACTCCCCCACACTTTACCTTTGATGTTGGCTGACGATTCCCGGATGGTCTCTCTGGTTCTAGGTTTCCTCCGGGAGGGTGGTTTTTATTCTCAGTTTTAAAGTTTTTAATCTCCCTCTGGTGTTGGGGCAGGGCGGTGAGTGTTTGGGTGTCTCCCACTGTAGGCAGTGTTCAGAGATTCCCGATTCACCTCCCTGACCGGAATCCTCTTTTCTTTCCCTTTTACTCTGTTTTTACCCCTTCTTTTTAAGGCTTGGTTAGTTTTTCTATTCCCATACGTACTTTCTGCATTATAGCAGTTGTACCTTTTAAGTCACAGGTGGTCTTGCCTATGCTGTTTCAGCATAGTGTTGGGTTCGTTCTCTTGCCAACTTCCCTCATTTGTTTTTACTAATGACAACGTGACTGCCCTTTTACGTTTCCCCTTTATCCGTTTTATTTTTTTCTGACTATACTGAGATGTCCCGTTAGCAGAATGGAGTCTATTTGAAACAAGGGACTGATGACCTTGCTGTTTGGTCCCTTTAACCTCAAACAACCAACCAACCAACCAACCAACCAAGTGCAGGGGAAAGTTGGGCTCAAAGATCTTGCTGATTCACGACAACGCCTGGGCCCATATGGCAAATGCCACTCGTGAAGTTCTCAAATCTTTTAAGTGGGAGTTGTTTCCTCATCCGCTGTACAGTCCCGACCTGGCACCGAGCGACTTCCACTTATTCCCAGCAATGAAGAAGTGGTTGGCTATGCAGCGTTTTGATGACGACGTACAGCTTCAAGAAGAGGTAACCACGTGGTTGAAGGCGCAGGCGCCCGAATTTTACGACAAAGGAATTTACAAGCTCGTCCATCGCTACGATAAGTGCCTTGATTTAAATGGCAATGATGTAGACAAGTAGTATTTAAGTGTGGCTTTCATCTGTATATAATAAAAAAAAATTTCCAATACTTTATTTATTTTTAATTCCAAAACGTAATGTACTTTGTGGATAGCCCTCGTATATGTCACCTTCCCAAGTCTGGGCAAAGATCAAATGATGGTTCACCTACCCACTTCAGTGCCACTCATGGCACGTTATCTGCTAATGATCTCCTCCCCGGCCCTCATGGCTTCCCATCATTGGTCATCCCATGTGACCTTTGTGACAGTGACCACTTTTCAGTGAGTCCATCGTTCCTCTGCTGCTTCCAGGTCCCCACTTGGGCATTTTGCAGGGCCAGTTGGCCTTTATATACGTCTGGTATGCACTTTGAAACCTCCCTCTTGAATTCCATTGATGTAGTCATACAAGGCATATCTGCCACAGTTCTTCATGCTGCTGGCACTGCTGTCCCCCTATCCACAGGTCCCCCCTCATCGTTGACCTATACTATGGTGGACCAAGGATTTTGCAATTGCTGTCCAGGACCGCTGACAGATGCTGCAGCAATTTAAGCGACACCCTTCACAGACCAACCACCTCACTTTTAAGTGTCTCCACGCTATGGCTTGTTACCTTATTAAGCGCAGTAAAAAGGAATGCTGCGTGTGCATGTTTGCCTCCCTGGGGATGTATGCCTCTTCATCGCAGGTTTGATCCAAGCTCCGTAGCCTTCTGGGCAACCAGCGACAGTCAACTTTGTCCAGGGTCTGAACCTCCAAAGTGCTCTGTGCACTTGCAGAACACCTTGTGACACTTTGTGACAGCATCGGTGTCCTCTTCCTACCTTACTACTTTTCTCCGAGAGAAACGTAGAGTTAAACAGACCCCGCTCTGTTTCATCCCACACCACGTTGAGCCCTATAATGCACCCTTCACTGAATGGGAATTGGTGCAGGCTCGTAGCTCTTCGAGACACAGCCCCATGTGTGGATTCCATCCACAACCAGATGATCCAACACTTGGACATTCCCCAGAGGCAACAGCTTCTCAGGGTCTTCAACCAAATTTGGCGCCCGCATCTCGTGGTCGTGTGGTAGCGTTCTCGCTTCCCACGCCCGGGTTCGATTCTCGGTGGGGTCAGGGATTTTCTGCCTCGTGATGGCTGGGTGTTGTGTGATGCCCTTAGGTTAGTTAGGTTTAAGTAGTTCTAAGTTCTAGGGGACTGATGGCCATAGATGTTAAGTCCCATAGTGCTCAGAGCCATTTGAACCAAATTTGGCTCACGGTTGCTTTTCTGTCACAATGGCGAGACAAGATAGTTATCCCTGTCCTTAAGCCCAGGAAAAACCAAATGTCTCTAGACAGCTATGGCACAATTAGCCTGACAAATATACTTTGTAAACTGCTCGAAAGGATAGTCAACTTCAGATTATGTTGGGTACTCAAATCTCGGGGCCTTTTGTCCCCCGTATCAATGTGGCTTCTGGGCAGGGCGATCAACTGATCAATTACTCCTGTTGGAATCAACCACCCGAAAGGCTTTTACTTAATGCTGGCACCTTGTCGTGGCCTTCTTTGACCTAAATAAGGCATATGACATGGCTTTCTGCCATCGCATTTTAGTTGCCCTTTGTGACTGGGGCTTCCGTGGTCCCCTTCAGATTTTTAACCACGAGTTTTCACCTCACCGGCTCTTCTGGGTTCGAGTTGGTACTTCACTCAGTGCCCCGTAGATTCAGGAGAATGGTATCCTACAGGGTTCTTTACTAAGTGTCACACACTTCCTCATTGCCATCAATTGGCTTGTGACCTCGGTTGGGCCTCTCGTTACCCTGTCATTGTATGTCGACGATTTTTGCATCTGGTGCAGCTCCCACTTGGTAGCATCTGCTGAGCACCAGCTCAAAGGTGGCATCCGACAGGCCTCTGCATGGGCCACCGCCCATGGCTTCCAGTTTTCTCCCTCCAAAACACAGATTATGCATTTTTGTCATTGACCCACAGTACACACCAATCCAGATTTTTTTATTTAGGCAACCAGCTCCTTGATGTTGCAGCACAGTCCTGTTTCTTGAACCTAATTTTCGATAATAAGCTGACGTGGCTACTCCACATTCGCCACCTAAAAACTGTGTATGTGGAAGCTTAATGCTCTCTGCCTCCTGGCCTACACATCTTGGGGTGCTCTGGTGTTGTCCAGACTAGATTATGGTAGTCAGGTTTATGGCTTAGCAGCTCCTTCCACTTTGAAACTCCTTGACTCTGTCCATCATCGTGGGGTGCTTCTGGCTATTGGTGCATTTTACACTAGTCCTGTTGATAGTCTCCTCACAGAAGCGGGGATTCCCCCTCTACACATCCGACGGAGCCAACTCTTGTTTCTTATTGTAGTGTTGGCAGAAGAGCCAACACTGTATTTCTAGAGGAGGCCGAAATGCACGGGTTTAAACTCATGCAGGCTGGTGTGAGGTCTGAAACAGGATACGTAATGAATGCTATAAAGAAAAGTACGTAGCTTCTGGAATTTGGCTAAAGAAGCAGGTACTTACCCCAATTTCCTTTCATGATTCCAGCTGCGGATGTGTGGATCTACGTCAAATCTCTCTTTGCCCAAAAGTGGAATGTGATCTGGAGTGCTACTGCTCATAGTAATGAACTCCACACAATCAAGGAGTCTACTGCAGTTTGGCGCTCTCCCTTCCATTCTTCTCAGAAGGAATCCACTGTTTTTTGCTGTTTATTCATTGGTCATATCCGGCTCACCCATTGTTTCCTCCTACGTAACGACCTGCCCCCACTGTGTTGTGGAGGAGCCAGACTGGCGATATCTCACATATTGGTGGAATGTCCCCTTCTTTGGGCCCTTCATGTTAAGTATAGTCTTCCTGATTCCTTAAATTTAATATTAGCAGACGATCCACAGATGGTTGAACTGGTCCTCGGTTTCCTTCGTGAAAGTGGGTTTTATTTCCAAATATAAGGTTCTACTTAAGTCTTGGAGCAGGAGCAGGTTGGTTGTGATTGGGACTTCTTTTGCAGTCGTCTCAGTCTGTGACCCCATGACCGCCTACCTTTTTTCCAGTTTTTAGATTTGGTCTTACCTTTTATGCCTGTACTGTGTGTGTTTAATGTTAATTATTTTATAATTTGACTCCTCTGACTGGATCCATCCACTTTTAGCAGACCATCTTTCTTCTGCGACTCACTTAGAAATCGCAGGACAGATGACTTCACCGTTTGGTCCCATAACCCATCTCAATCAATCATCATCTGCTCTGATTGTCTTGGTGCCCTTCAGAGCCTCTGTGCACTGTACACCGTCTATCCCTTAGTGCAACGGGTCCAAGAAAGCTTCCACTTGCTCACTCTTGAGGAAGCCACTGTAATGTTTATGTGGGTCCCTAGTCACGTCATTCTGACGTGAGACGAGGTTGCTGATGCTGCTGCCAAGGCTGCAACGCTTCTGCCTCGGCCCATTAGTTCTTCTATTTCTTCCTATGATCTGTGTTGCCATCTGTCAGCAGATGGTGTCACTTTGGAATCATCACTGGTCTTCTCTTCATGGGAGCAAGTTCCGAGGAATTAAACATCTCCCATCCGCTTGGCTGACCTCGTTTCAGCCCTCTTGCCGCGAGATCATTTTAGCTAGATTGCGTATTGGGCACTGTCGTTTTAGCCATTGCCATTTAAGTGGCGATCCCCCACCGCTTTCTGCTCGTTGTGATCAACTGTCGACTGTTCGCCATTTCTTGACCGGATACCCTTTTTTTAATGACTTATGTTTTAATGTATGTTTGCTGTCTGAGCTATTAGCTGTTTCAATGAATGAAACATGGGCTGTTGACAGTGTTTTACTTTTTATCCACAGTAGAAATATGGTGAAAAACATCTAATCTTTAGTTCAGGATCTGTCGTTTCTACAGTGTATTTTGTGGACCTTCCTCCAAGAGGAAGTCCTTGTTTTTAGCTATCTTTCTTTCTGTTGATTGGGCTTAATGTGTAGTCGCTTTCAATTCCTTTTTCATCTTAGTGTTCTAAGGTTTTGATATGGACATGTATTACCTGGCATCCTAAAACAAAACGAAAGAAGCCATTCGCTGTCAGAAGCATGTAGTGTGTGTACGGGAGACCTGACAGCAGTTAGCAAAGCCCCCCATTTTCTTAAATGGGCCTCCCTCATCTGTGTTTTAATATTTACTGACCCTGTGAGTAGTCACTTGGCTATTGACTGATGCTATTCTTGCCACCCTTTGGTCTCCCGCATTCATGACCACCTAGCTAACTGCCGTGCTGCCTGCTCAGTTGTCTTTCTCTGGTTCCCAAGTCACATAGGTATCCCGGGGAATGAATTTGCTTACAGTTTGGCTTGAGGTGTGCTTACTCGCTTCCTGTTAGCTGTATCTTGATGGAATGCCCCTCTCCTTTAGGCCCTTCATGTTAAGTGTCGACTTCCAGACTCATTGCCTGGAATTTTGCTGTACAATTCACAAGTGGTTGAACTGGTTCTCAGATTTCTTCATGAAAACGATTTTTAATCTCAGTTATAAGGTTTTAACCTCCCTCAGGTACAGGAGCAGGGGCAGGGTAGTTGGGGATGGGGCGTCTCCTGCCGTATGCGAAGCGTGGCTGATCCCTAACCCTACCTCCTCGACAGTGCCCCTCTCTCATCCCTCTTTTTTAATCACTTTGATTTGGTTTGCTTCCTTTGTGCTGCACCCAGTTTTCTGTTCTGGGTGTCAAACTGTGTTGAATAGTGGGCATTCTTAACTGTAATGGATCAGTGGAGGAACAATTGAGTGGAACATAACCTGTTGCATGTAGAGCCCTTGAGATGCCCACATGGTGACTTTCCTATTTCCTTCATCTTGCTTTTATTATTCATTCTCAGGGTATGTCTCCTAGAGCTGGAATGTGAAAAGTTGTTTTGATGTCACTTCCTCCAATGATTTTAGAAATTCTGATGAAATGTTATCTGTCTTATTTGATCTTAAGTCTTCCAAAGCTCTCTTAAATTCTGATTCTAATACTGGATCCCCTATCTCTTCGAAATTGACACCTTTCTCTTCTTCTATCACATCAGACAGATCTTCCCCCTAATAAGAGGCCATCATATTACTCTTTCCACCTGCTCACTCCCCTCTGCATTTAACAGTGGAATTCCCTTTGTTTTTTTAATGTTGCCACACTTGCTTTTAATTTCGAGTTTGCAGCATTTGTTAACATGCTCCTTAATTTTCTGTTGTTGAAATACGGCTCCACCTGTGCAGGGAAAATTCCTTTAACACCATACATTTTAGTTTCCCTAGTATGATTGTACAATGTACAAAATCAAAAGCCTCAACAAGGTTACAGAAAATGCTAACATGTAATTTTGTTGTGTAGGTCTACCAGAACTGAGTTAGAGAGATTTACTGCTTTGTGTGTGTGCAGAAATCTTTTGCAGAGGCTAAACTGGGTTGTTGTTAAAAGTTTATATGCAAGGTGTTTCACTTCTCTGCCATAAGCTATGAGTAGGTGGGAAATAGCCCTGTAGGTATAGTTAACTTGCTTATATCAACTTTTTTATAAATGAGTGTTATTGTTGCATGCTTCATTCTTTCGTGAAATATGTCTTGTCTCATTGATTGATTGATTGATTGATTGTAAAGTTTACTCAGGTACAGATTTCAGTACTAGTTCGGTTGAAATACCATGATAACAAAAATAACTGCTTTTCAGTGATGTGATGAGTCTTGTGATCTCTTCAGTAATACATTTAGCAAGACCCATGTTTTGTGGCACAGTATGAAGTGCCTGTATTAGTGACTATACCTGCTTTAGATGGTCTAATTTGTTAGTTTTCAGATAGTGTTAGGAACAGTTCATTGAATTCTGTGACCAGTGATGTGAATTTAACATCACTAATCTTGCTGCTGCTGATGCTATCAGGGAGCTGAATATTATTAAGTATACTGAGCTGATTCATTTCTTGTGTAATGATAATACTCCAAATTTCCAAATTAGTTCTTGGAATTCTGATATTTTGTGCATGCCAGCATGGTTTTAGCCATTTTGACGACAATGGAAAATGTTGCAATACTGCTTGTTTGTGCACTTTGGCTTGATTATAGTATTAAATGCCCCCTCCCCCTCATCATCTTAACACACAATATACCATTGATTCCAGATGTTACTCTTTCACTCAGCTTCTACTGTAATTGACCTTCACCCACTCTGAAAGGAAACTGAATTCATATAATTCTAAGAATATTGTTAGGAAAGAATTAGTCATCTCCTTTTTGTTGCTTAAGTAAATTCTATTTGGATAGTGGACCAAATCAGTAGTTAGGATTCTGAGAAATAGTACTTCTCCCTTTTTGCTTAAAACCTGGACTGATGGAGATGCCGTCTTGCTACCGCTCGACCATCACATTTAGATGAACGATTTATTATGGGACTCACTTCTATTTTATCAGATGCAGTTAAATGTAGAAATAAACTGTAAATTGCTGTTACATTGCGTCTTTTTATTCTCACTGGAAATGTAAGTATGGGGACAAAATCAAAGCTGTAACTCTCTCTCTCTCTCTCTCTCTCTCTCTCTCTCTCTCTCTCTCCCTTATCTTCGCATTCCAGCCTCTGCGCGGAGGCCTCTGTGAGCCACCCCTTTCGAAATCAGTTACTTATGGGGTGATATTTGTTCAAAATGTGGTTTATATTGCTTTCCAGTAATTTTTCAATGATTAATTTGAATGCATTTTCATGTGTCAGAGAAGAGCAAGAATACCATTAGAATTTGAAGTAAGGGGCAATTTACCAGACCAGTTATGTTGAATTTAATGTGTTTTATTGCAGTTTCAGTAAATCTGCATCCTGTTATTAATTAGGTCTTGGATAATTTTCAAACTGACAGAGTATGCTACAGTTAGTAAAGGACTCGGAGTTAAATTATCAAACGTTTTTCCTGATTTTACACAAAGAACAACCAACCACTGATATCTATGTGCATGATAAGTATTGCATAGCCATACTTGGATCATAAAAATTGCTCGGCTGTGAGCCACTACCCTGCTTGTAGATTCAGTACGGCACACACCTATACATCTAAGCATGTATCTCCGATTGTTACAATATGTTAGATAGGCCTAGGAGCTATGGCCTTACAGTTTATACTGATGAGTTTAAAATACATATAAAATTCTGTTTCTCTGTGGTGAGATTTGTCTCACAATCAAATTTACTGCATGAATGTATGCGACCCAAAGCTTCTGGAGCATATCAAAAGTGGCTGAAGGCATAAGTATCATCTATCCGGATAGCCTGACTGCTCTGCAGAATATCTGTTAGGCATATGTCACAGCAGAGGAAATGGTGTTGAATGTCAAGAATACTTTCTTCCATGTATGAGGAGATCAGTTATTTTTCGGTATTAGAGCATGTGAGAACTCTGGGTAACTAATAAACTACCAATGACTGGAGGGACTTGGGCATCTTATGATAATCTCTTGGGATCACTCACCACCAAGAAGAAAGTTCATGTGTAATTGTGAAACTGAGTGACAGTACCAAACAAAAATTTAAAGGACATAAAATTAACGATCCTGTGCTGAAGGATGTTGGATTTCTCAGATGGAAAGAATTCATCTTAGTGACAATGAAAATACAGCACTGTTCCCTAATGCATCACTTTCCTCTACAGTGAGCAGACTCCTCATTGATGGTGTTGGCAGCCTGACAGTATCCATCTTAAATATTATTTATTTTATGAATTTTCAAGGTAATACCTCTGTGAAATGCCTTCTATTTTAGGTGATTAGACTATTGTCATAAATTTGTAGCATCATAAATCAGGGCTAAACTGATATGTTGATGGTTGCAGTTGCTAGTGACTGGTTTCTCTTTTTTGATAGCGATGTGTCATCCACATGTTTTTGTTTTTGGGCTTTTTTATTGTCTATAATCTTTAAGAATGATTTTAATGTAATGTTTGTGTGGTACTATCCAGCATCTTAATGGCTTTAAAGGGACTCTTTACAACATCTGTCCATTGTGTCCAAGGGCATAGTTGTTTAGGGCTTAGAAACAATAAGCCAAACAATTTTCCTCTCTGCCCCCTCCCCCATCTTTGAGCTGCTCTGTGGTTCTTTCAACAAGTTACTTCAGTAAAACTGAAAATACTTTTTTATTTCCGTCACCATTTCTTTGCTGTTTCTGTGTGTCAAACCTTCACATGGTAAATAAAGAAAATTACCTCTTTGAATGTTATCAAAGGTTTAATTAAAGAATCTAATGTGTGCTGTATGCTTAATGTAATATTTTAAAAACGAAAGCTAATTAGATCAAACCATACATGAGAGAGGTATCAATACTGATAATGATCAACCAGGAGTAGAGGTGGAGTAGTAGAGGTATACTTATTCTAATTTATTTCCCATTAGCAAATAATAAAAATACAATAACTGAAATTTTACTTCATTGTTAAAGTGAATGCATCAACAATGTGGTTTTCAATTTTGTTAATTCAAATAAAATATAAATTTTGGAGGAAGTGAGAATTCCATCAACAATAATAGAGTATTGAAAATTGCGGCTACACTATTTCATTTCTGATCCTTAAAAGTCACAGCAGCATCAAGATGAATAAATTAGCAGTAACATGACAAGAAATTCCTCAAATAATAGTTTTTTTCTTATATTGAATTAAGAACATTCATGTTCTCGATTATTGTTGTAAGTATTATTATTGGGGCATTAAGAGGTTTGTCTTATCATTACTACCATTACCATCATATTCATTAGGTGCGAATGATGAATAATTAATGCATAAGAGAAAACTTATTAGAACTCTATTTCATCACGCAAGGGAATTTCTACAGCTTCTGAATCTAATATTTCATCACGCAAGGGAATTTCTACAGCTTCTGAATCTAAATTGCTATTTTTGCATAATCTGTACTTGACTTATGCACTGGTGTTGAATTAATCCTCATAGTTTTCGATACTGTGACAAGGAGAGTTGTGGATACCTCTCTCTCTCTCTCTCTCTCTCTCTCTCTCTCTCTCTCTCTCTTTCGCCAATCATTTATTTTTGTGTGTAGGCTAATTCTTTGTGAATTATTTGCCTTTAAACACATGTTGTTAGAGATTGAGATTGTTATATTACATGTGCAATTTGCTATGTATGTTGAATAATTTTTTAGCAATGATATTTTTTTCCAGAAATGAATTCCTTTGAGAAGCCACTCAATCCATTCGTTTGTAGCAGTAATGATGCACTGGAACTGAAACTTGGTAAGTTATTTCACAACGGGTTTATACTGAATATAATTTATTGTTCATAAAACCTTGTTCCTTGTCAGTAATACAGTTACATTTGTGTTTTTAAGTTCGGAGCCCAGAAGACTTGGAAGATGATGATGCTTCAATGAAACCAGAGATGACTCATCAGGTGTTTGGAGATAAGTAAGGGGAAACAGATTTTTATTCACTTGGTTGGAGATTGTCTACCACAGTGTTTTCCATTGTGAAACATTTCCTGCATTCACTGCTGTATTTGAACCATTCATTGTCTCTTTGCATTGCTGTTCGAAGCAAAATGCCTTAAGATAGCAAAAGAGAATGATCTATAATTGTTTTAGTTTCAATTCAGCTGTTGCAACTCGGTGTAATAAGGGGCATGGCTTCAGAAAATTCACTAATCATACCACCAGTTTCCTCACTTGCATCATCCCTGCATTTTTAGCACAAAGTGCTTCTTGAAGTACAGAACAATGAATCCCGTCTGTTGATAGTAATTTTTTGCTTGTTCGTGATCTTTGAATTCCTTCTGCATGGTGATGCAATGTTAAGTACCAAATTTGCAGTACCCATCAGTTATGTAACTGTATAACATATAATAAAAATTCTCAATCTTCTCTTATTCTCGTGCATTTTTAAAGGTTTGTGACAAATGATCATTAGACTGCTTCTTTTTGTGCAAACGTCAACTACACATGTGAACTAACTTTAAACCACAAACAAATAGCAAATGGTAAACTGCTGGCACCGTGATTGTGATGACTTGAAGAATGTTGTGCCAAACGAAAAATACCACACTGCTATGCTAAATGAAATGTTGTGCTGTGCTGGGTATTTGCGAGGAATACTGAGCAATGCCAAGGCAGGCTGTGCCTTGGCCCACACATTAGGCCCGCATGAAATTTGTTTTGCTGTGGCTAATCCTGATATATGGCTTTGGTTTGAACGTTTAAATATATGTTTCAAGTCAAAGTTTGCCATGTCTTTCTCTTTATAACCTTCAAACTATGGCAACAATCTGGAATTGTTGTTCCCGCATTAAAAATCCTGTGACTTGTCGTTGATGGGTACATTTAATTATCCTGTCACCTTTCAACATTCACTATCTGTAAACTGATTGACCAGCTTTGTTGATCTACAGTTCGAACAGCTCCAATGTTTCCATCACATACCCAATGACGGCACAACCATACATGACATCAGCTAGAACTAGAAAAATAGCTACCACGGTTTCTAGTGGGTGATACAACACTCTTTGTAGAAGAGGAATGAATGTTACGACAAGATTGAAAGCCAATATCATTAAATGTTGGCTTGAGTGGGGCATGTGAAGAAACCTCTGGCTGTCAGTTTAGCCCTTAGGTGCCACCCAATCTGTTCTTACCTGAATCTGACAGTGAAATGCTTTTGTGTATCTGATCTTAGAGCATAATAGATACACCCTCATATATTAGATAACAATTTTAAATTTTTACTTAATAATCTTGTTTTTAAGTTGATGATGCTTCAGTTTTATTAGTTAATCATTAATGTACTAATTGTAATGCATATGGTAGTATTATTACTGAAAAAAAGACTTGTATCTCTAAGATCACTATGAGATGATTGAGGGAGTAATAACCGTGTATTGGATTGATGAATAAGTTTATAGTGTTTTTGTTTTGCATGTTGCTCTGGGTTTATTTATCAATTACCATTTTTTATTTCTGGTTCACTGTTGCTATTTGTGTTTACATATAGTAATTTTGTGATCTGGAGATAGTGAATAGAGCTGTGGGTGGTAGAAAATGGTGTGCCAGTTGGAGAAATTGGAAGAGTTTCAGACAAATTCTTCTGTTTGAGTTTAATAGATGGGCCACGACAGTGGATCCAGCCAGAAGCATTTGTTCTGTGTTTGGGGATAACGCCATTGGCTAGATGTCTCAACTCAACCTATGCCTCTTAAATACTGGGGCCCTCACACAGTTCAGTGTGGCCCATGGCACTTACTCAGCCTTTGATGTACCCCTCTGCAGCCCAAAGACTTCTCCCATCTGTCCACTGGAGAGCCCCCGATGACTTGTGTGGTGGTGACAACTTTCCTATCTTCCTGTCACTCCCCCAGCACTATTCCCCTGGACGTCTACCAAGACGGGCTTTAAACAAGGCAGACTGGGATGCTTTCACCTCTGCTGTCACTGTTTAATCTCCCCCATATGGTACCATCAATGTGGTAGCTGAGGTGGTCACCAGAACGATTGTTTCTGCGGCAGAAAACACGACCCCTTGTTCTTTAGGGTGCCCCCCGGTGAAAGTCAGTAGCTTGGTGGTTGCCAGAAATAACTGAGGCCATTAAAGAGCATCGGCGAGCTTTACAGTGACATAAGTGGCACCCTTCCCTAGAGCACCCATTAATTTTAAAATGGCTCCATGCCCACGGTCGCCAACTTATAAAAAGACAGATAACAGGAGTGTTGGGAGAGGTACGTCTCGCCTTTGGGTGCCATATGTCACCTTCCCAAGTGTGGATGACTGAGACATGTTTGTGGGTACCAGACCTCGACAGGTGTTACTGGCATTAACATCAATGGTGTGTTATCTACCGATGCAAACTTAATTGCCGAGCAATATGCTCGAGGCTCCGTGTCAGAGAATTATCACCCAGCATTTCGCACCCTCAAACAGCAGATGGAAAAGAAAGACCTTTTGTTCACCGAACATCACAGTGAACCCTATAATACTCCATTTACAGAGTGGGAGCGTCTCAGCGTCCTTGCTCATTGCCCCGACACAGTTCCTGGGCCAGATCGGATCCACAGTCAGATAATCAAACATCTCTCATCTGTATACTTGGAAGGATAGACAGCATTGGTCGTATATTTTTGTTTATTATCGCAAAATCGATTTTCGGTCACTTAGTGACCATCTTCAGTGCTAGAAGTTAAAAATTTTTTCACATTACGATCAGAGCGTATAAAACAGAAAATCACAATTACATCTGCATATGAACATAATACTTGTTAGGAACATACCTGTAATATATAACTTAAATTAGTAAGCACTGGTGTCAGTAAGCTGACGGCGATCACATAGACTGAGGTCGCTGTTTACATGCACTTGTTCAGCAGACCTCGGTGTGACGGGGCTTGACATGCCCTCTATGTGACATGTGTCACGGAAGACATAGTATTACTGGTTTTGCGAGATATTAACACTAAATAACTCTTGTGTATTTGTGAATCGTGCAGTAATTCAAATTTAAAATGTACGTACAACACATAGCAGACAACGGGGGAAGGAAATATCTAAAATACATTGGCGTATTGTTTTTTAAAAAAACAAACTTATAAAACATGAAACAGATCGATGATAAGTTGTCAGAGTGTAAGACATATAAAAGAGCAAAAGATAATGAAAAAGAATCATAAATGAATAACATGAAATGAGGTGTAACACAGGTTTTTAAAAAAACATAATACCCACCATCTGGCGTGGGAAGTTAGAAGTACAACGTTCGTGATTTACGTAAAATGTTACGTTAAGACTAAGAAGTCAAATATATAAAAAAATAATAACAGTACGAAACTGCCATTACTTAATAATTACAATGCCGTGAAACACAATGTTCATTACAAAAATGTTTGTAGGTGTGGATAAACAATTTTGTTATATTTAACTGACATGCTGATGTACGTCTCATTTGTCCCTTTGGGCAAGCTAGCAGTGTTATAACAGTGATTATAGTCTTCCGTATAAGCACTGGGTCAGAACCCATACATACATGACATCAAATATACACGTTTGCTTACTGTAAAACATAGCCCCATCATTTGGCGTGGGAGGTTAGAAGTACATCGTTCTTGATTTACGTAAATATTACGTTAAAACTGAGAAATCAAATATATAAAATAGTAATAGTATGAAAAAGCCACTAAGTAACAATACATATGCCATTAAATAATATTCAAAACAACAAGAAGTTTTGAGGGTGTAGAGTATCAATTTTGTTATCATATTTAACGGCGTGATAATGTACATATCATTCGTCCCATCACTGGTTGTACGCTTCCGCATAAGCACTGGGTCAGAACCCATATGTACATTCACAGGTTGATAAAACAGTAATGAAGTTGCCAAGCAACCGGTTTTGGATATTAATAAACTAATTTGATTTTACATAACTTATAGTAGTAGTGGGACCCATATGAAATACAAGCATACATAAGAAGTACCTATAATTCTAATTGTGTATTTGAAATAAATTTGAAAATATAAGGTGCGAACAGGTAGTATACATCAAACATCGAAAAACCATCATGAGGAAGGACAGGTAATAGTGCTACTTATACCAAAAATATTCATCATACTTTAGAGAAATTAAACATAGGCTATGCACGATAGCCAGCACTTATTCAAATAGCAAAGGAATTGTTAACATACATTAAAAATAATTATGTAAAGTGATAACCGGTTCGTATTACTTTGTGTCAAGGCCTACGAGATGTTGACTGTAGTAAAATTATGTTCAGTAGGCGTCCGTGAGTTCTGCAAATTACAGAACAACAAAGGAGCATCTTTTTTAAAAACCGAAATCAGTAATGTTATTAAAACAAACCGAAACATGTGTGTCTATGTGTTGAGATAGTTGGAATAGCGGCCATTGTAAGTGTTCTCGTAGCAACTATGACTGAGGCGTTGTATATAAGGGATAACAAGCAACTGACTAGAAGGGAAAATGGAAAACATACATTTGACATTTACAGAAAATCAACATTCACAGATATCATCTTAGATTATGGTTCACAACACCCTGACCAACACAAAAAAGCGTTTTTCCATTTTGCATTTCATCGTATGTTCCGATTACGATTATCTAATGAAAACCATGAGAAAGAGTTAAACATAGTTAAACAAATTGCAAGAAATAATAATTACCCGTTGAAATACGACATGAACATTTATGAGATGGTATCCAAAAAATATAGTAAAGATAATTTAAGTTAGAATGAGACAAGCGAAACTAAAAATCAAAAATTTATCACTTTGTCTTTCTATGGTCCCATTAGCAATAAAATTGCCAGAGTATTCAAGAAGAGGAATATTAATATAGGTTTCTCGACGACGAACAGACTAGGCGTGCTTTTAAGGAATAACATTCATGAACGCAACGTCTTACATGAATCAGGTGTTTACAAACTTATGTGTGCCACATGTAATGCAGGTTACATAGGGCAAACCGGACGAAAATTGGAAACAAGGTTCCGTGAGCACATTGCACTTGAGAGGAAAGATATTGCCGAAAAATCGAATTTCGCAGCCCATCTGGTAGCAACTGGTCATACAACTCCAGATTTGACATTGCAATTGAAGTTGTTGCACGAGGGTAAAAAAGGTCGCTTCCTCGACCTTATGGAAGAGATGGAGATCTTTTGTCATAATAAAGCTCCAGATATCGCGCTACTTAATGAGCAAACGATATCGAGAAGCACACAATTTTGGGAATGCTTCTCCGATTTCCTATGAAAAAAGTCAACTTGTGGCCAATTATCACAATTAGCAATTCGTAGTCAGTTGCTTGTTATCCCTTATATACAACACCTCAGTCATAGTTGCTACGAGAACACTTGCAATGGCCGCTATTCCAACTATCTCAACACATAGACACACATGTTTCGGTTTGTTTTAATAACATTACTAATTTCGGCTTTTAAAAAGATGCTACTTTTTTGTTCCGTAATTTGCAGAACTCTCGGACGCCTACTGAACATAATTTTACTACAGTCGACATCTCGTAGGCATTGACACAAAGTAATACGAACCAGTTATCACTTTATGTAATTATTTTTAATGTATGTTAACAATTCCTTTGCTGTTTGAATAAGTGCTGGATATCGTGCATAGCCTATGTTTAATTTCTCTAAAGTACGATGAATATTTTTGGTATAAGTGGCACTATTACCTGTCCTTCCTCATGATGGTTTCTCGATGTTTGATGTATACTACCTGTTTGCACCTTATATTTTCAAATTTATTTCAAATACACAATTAGAATTACAGGTACTTCTTAAGTCTGCTTGTATTTCATATGGATCCCACTACTACTATAAGTTATGTAAAATCAAATTAGTTTATTAATATTCAAAACCGGTTGCTTGGCAACTTCATTACTGTTTTATCAACCTGTGAATGTACATATGGGTTCTGACCCAGTGCTTATGCGGAAGCGTACAACCAGTGATGGGACGAATGATATGTACATTATCACGCCGTTAAATATGATAACAAAATTGATACTCTACACCCTCAAAACTTCTTGTTGTTTTGAATATTATTTAATGGCATATGTATTGTTACTTAGTGGCTTTTTCGTACTATTACTATTTTATATATTTGACTTCTCAGTTTTAACGTAATATTTACGTAAATCAAGAACGATGTACTTCTAACCTCCCACGCCAAATGATGGGGCTATGTTTTACAGTAAGCAAACGTGTATATTTGATGTCATGTATGTATGGGTTCTGACCCAGTGCTTATACGGAAGACTATAATCACTGTTATAACACTGCTAGCTTGCCCAAAGGGACAAATGAGACGTACATCAGCATGTTGGTTAAATATAACAAAATTGTTTATCCACACCTACAAACATTTTTGTAATGAACATTGTGTTTCACGGCATTGTAATTATTAAGTAATGGCAGTTTCGTACTGTTATTATTTTTTTATATATTTAACTTCTTAGTCTTAACGTAACATTTTACGTAAATCACGAACGTTGTACTTCTAACTTCCCACGCCAGATGGTGGGTATTACGTTTTTTTAAAAACCTGTGTTACACCTCATTTCATGTTATTCATTTATGATTCTTTTTCATTATCTTTTGCTCTTTTATATGTCTTACACTCTGACAACTTATCATCGATCTGTTTCATGTTTTATAAGTTTGTTTTTTTAAAAAACAATACGCCAATGTATTTTAGATATTTCCTTCCCCCGTTGTCTGCTATGTGTTGTACGTACATTTTAAATTTGAATTACTGCACGATTCACAAATACACAAGAGTTATTTAGTGTTAATATCTCGCAAAACCAGTAATACTATGTCTTCCGTGACACATGTCACATAGAGGGCATGTCAAGCCCCGTCACACCGAGGTCTGCTGAACAAGTGCATGTAAACAGCGACCTCAGTCTATGTGATCGCCGTCAGCTTATTGACACCAGTGCTTACTAATTTAAGTTATATATTACAGGTATGTTCCTAACAAGTATTATGTTCATATGCAGATGTAATTGTGATTTTCTGTTTTATACGCTCTGATCGTAATGTGAAAAAATTTTTAACTTCTAGCACTGAAGATGGTCACTAAGTGACCGAAAATCGATTTTGCGATAATAAACAAAAATATACGACCAATGCTGTCTATCCTTCCAAGTATACCCATTATCTGGTCGTAGTGCACAGGACACTATGGAGTCGCCAATCAGTAATCTCTCATCTGACTACAAGTGACATCTCCTTCTCATGTTCTATCTCCCCCTGTGGGTCCGGGGATAAGAATAGGCCTGAGGTATTCCTGTCTGTCGTAAGAGGTGACTAAAGGGAGTCTCACACGTTTTGGCTTTTATGTGATGGTCCTCTGTAAGGTTTGACCTCCACTCTTCAAACTTTATCCGAAGAGTGAGCCAATTGGGAAGGGCGCCTTCCATGGTGCACCATGTCTGTCGTGTCTTGAGATCTGTAGCCTGCTTCCGCTTCGTCACATTGCAGTCCTGCTAATTCTTCATCTCTTGGGCGAGGACACCTTCCTGGGCGCTTTTTCCACCATTGCTGCAGCTGGCTGGCACCCGTGGGGAGGACCCCTGTTCGATGTGGGTGGCAATGAAGCGTACCACGTCATCACTTGCTGGTGATCAAACACCAGCAGTATCTAAGGATTCCAAGTCTCAGTACAATGCAAGGAAGTACGACCCTAAATCATTCCCCTCCCTGGCCACACCATGGGAGGAACGCTGGTCTAAGGATGGCAGCGAACCTTATTCAACTCGGTAGCTCGTATGTACAAGAACTGATGGGGACTCCTTTTTTTCGAAGAAGCCACAGTTTTTTGGAGAGCATTTAGAAGGCAAGTTCGGGGAGGTGGAGGGCTTGTCCAAAATGCGGTCAGGGTCAGTCTTGATAAAAACAGCATCCTCTGCCCAGTCATGGGCATTACTCACTTGTGACAAGCTGGGGATGTTTCCATTACCATTACTCCCTACAAGAGCTTAAATATGATCCAGGGTATTATATTCCACAGGGACCTTCTTCTGCAGTCTGACAACGAGCTGTGTGCCAACTTAGAGCGACAAGGAGTTCATTTTGTCCGGTGCATCCATCGGGGTCCGAGGGATAATCAGGTTGCCACCGGTGCCTTCATCTTGGCCTCTGAGGGTGGCACATTGCCCAAGAAGGTCAAGGTGATAGTCTACTGCTGTGATGTAAAGCTGTATATTCCTCCCCCTATGCGGTGCTTTTACTGCTGGAAGTTCGGTCATATGTCTTCCTGCTGTACTTTTAGCATCACATGTCCATCACATCCCAATACTCCATGTGCCCTGCCTCCCATCTGTGTCAGCTGCGGAGAGCAAACAGTTGTAGTCCCATCCGTTTCTCTAATTCTGGTCGGCTCTCTGAGCCGGAAGACTATACCTGCCCCCATAATGGTGAGGGGCAATTCTGTTCTTGTTGCTCCCACACCACCTACCTAGGGAGCACTGCCCCCCCCCCCCCCCCCCAACCATCGGGGACACCAGTCCCCACTTCTCAACTGGAGAAGCGTAGAGCTTAATCATCCTCAGTCCTCGAGACTGAATCAGTCAAGCCCTCCCAGTCAGAGAAACCCAAGGTGCTGCGAGAGAAACCCAAAAAGAAGTCCCCCAAGACCAAGGGACTTGGGTAGCACCCACATCACTGCTACCTACAAGCTTTGCTTCTCAGGATAAGGTGCAAATTATGGCGTCTGCTGAGGACCTAGATCTCGCCGCACCCTCAAATACTATGGATACAGACTGCTCAGGAAAGAAATCCATGGCAGCAGGTCACCCTGGGACATAAACTGTGCCTCATTGAATGTTTCATGCCTTCCCAGCCTCACGACCACATCATCCTCCAATGGAATTGAGGCGGTTTTTTCCACCGCCTGGCTGAGCTACGGCAACACTTGCTTTCTGCATTGCCCTCCAGGAAACCCGGTTCCTGGCAATGCAGAACACTGCTCTCTGTGGGTATAATGGATATTACAGGAACCATAGCGACTATAATAGTGCGTCAGGTGGAGTTTGTGGCTGTCTTGAACTCAGTAGGCAGTGAACTTGTGCCCCTTAAAACCCCTCTTGAAGCTATGGCTATCAGGATAAGGATGACACAGGAAATAACTGTCTGCATTGTATATCTTCCTCCAGATGGTGCAGTACCCGTGAATGCATTGGCTGCACTGATTGATCAAGTCCCTAAACTTTACCTACTTTTGGGAGATTTTAAGGCTCCTAACCCCTTATGGGGTGGCTCCGTGATTGCTGGCAGAGGCAGAGATGTCGAAAATTTACTGTTGCAGTTCGACCTCTGCCTCTTAAATAGAGGTGCCCCCACACATTTCAGTGTGGCACATGGCACATATTCGGCCATTGATTTTTTGGTTCTCACCTTCGCTGTACACAGAAGACTTCTGCATTTCGTACTGATCCTCCAGTACTGATGTTACTGAGCGGCCCATACAGGGAACCATCCACAAGGCTCAGTCATGGTCTCTAGCCCACGGCTTCCAGTTTCCAGCCATGAAGTTGTGTGTCATGCGCTTTTGTTGGCGTTATACCATTTATTCGGAACCAGAACTTTACCTTAATGACAATCCACTCCCAGTAGTGGAGACATATCAATTCTTAGGATTGGCTTTAGACGCCCGATTGATGTGGCTGCCTCACCTTTGTCAGCTGAAGTGAAAGTGCTGGCAGCACCTCAATGCTTTCGGCTTCCTGAGCAACGCCAACTGTGGTGAAGATTGCTCTACGTTGCTACAGCTCTACGGAGCCATTGTTCACTCCCACCTTGACTATGGGAGTCTGGTTTATAGTTTGGTTGTGCCCTCAACATTGCATTTACTCAACCCAGTGCACCACTGTGGTGTTCCATTGGCAGCAGGAGCTTTTAGGAAGAGTGTGGTGACCAGCATCCTGGTGGAGGCCAGAGTCCCTCCATTGAAGGTTAGACGTGCACAACTGCTCGCCAGTTACGTTGCACAGATTCGTAGTTGTCTTGAGCATCCAAATTACAGTCTCCTTTTCCCATCTACAGCGGTTCATCTCCCTCATTGGAGGCCCAGGTCAGGGCTTAAGATTGCGGTTCACGTCAGATCTCTTCTGGAGCCCTTGCCTTTACCAGCTATACTCGAGGTCCATTCACGTACAGCTCCATGGTATACACCTACGCCGAAGCTTCGCCTGTTCAATGATCCGAAGGACTCTGTTAACCCTGCGGCTCTCCGCTGATGGCTTGATGGCTGATGGTCACATTGGCTTCGCGCATGTTCATGGAGGACATATAGAACAGCACTCCTTGCCCGATGGCTGCAGTGTTTTCACTGCAGAGCTGGTGGCCATTTCTCGTGCTCTTGAGCGCATCCGCTCATACCTTGACGAGTCGTTTCTCTTTGTACTGACTCCTTGAGCAGCCTACAAACCATTGACCAGTGCTATCCCCGTCATCCTTTGGTAGCGACCATCCAGGAATCCATCAGTGCCCTGGAATGGTCCAGTCATTCTATGGTGTTTGTGTGGACCCCAGGGGCTATGTTGGAATCCCAGGAAATGAACTTGCCGACAGGCTGACCAAACAGGCTACATGGAAACTTCTTCTGGCTATTGGTATCCCTGTAACTGACCTGCAGTCGTTATTATGCCATAAGGTTTTTCAGCTTTAGGAGAAGGAATGGCATAATCTCAGAACGCACAACAAACTGCGTGATCTTAAGGAGATTACGAATGTGTGGAAGACCTCCATGTGGTCTTCTCGCAAGGACACTCCGGTTGTCTGCCGGCTTTGCATTGGCCGTACGTGGCTAACACATGGCTACCTCCTCTGTCGCGAGGACCCACCTCGGTGTCATTGTGGCTCACATATGTCTGTTGTCCCATCTTGCTGGACTGCACACTTTTAGCTGCTCTGCAGCGAATGTTTAACCTACCCAGCACTCTACCTTTGCTGTTGGGCAACAATACCTCAGCACCAGGTTTAGTTTTACTTTTTATTCGTGTGTGGTGTTTTTATTGCATCATCTAAGGTTGGATATTTAGCGTTCTCTCTGAGGTTCCCACCCTTCCTCCATTTTAACTCCGTTGCACTTTCTTTGCATTTATTTGTCTTAGGGGTTGTCTTTTCCCTACATGTGTTCATCTCACCTTGTCTTTTTGGGGCGTACATTTTAATGTGTTGCTGAGTGGCTGGCTCATCCGCTTTTATTATTGTGTTCAGCCAACCCAGACCATCTGCTCTGTGGTATTAGTACTTCCTTCTACTTTTCCTTGTGGTGTATGTTTTCCCCATTTTTTGTTCATTCCATCCTTTTCCTCTTTAGGTGTGGCGTTGGGTGTCTTTGTACCTTGAGCCTTGCTTGCATCAGGAAAAAGGTACTGATGACCCTGTGGTTTTGGTCCCTTTATACCCCAAACCAACCTACCAACCAATCTTTATGCTAACATAAGGAAGTAAAAGGAATGGTTGAGCTCAAAGAAAGCAGCAACTCCCCATACAAAAACCTGCGTGCATACACAAAAGATAATGATACGCATCTGGTAGAGCAGTGATGGTGTGGTTTACTAAGAATTGTTTCCGCAAGATGTAATCAGCACTGCTGACATTTGTCAACAACTGAGACATCTTGCAGACATATTCCAAGAATGATGACTGGGAAGACTGCGTGTAGTAATGTTGTTCCATAATAAAACCTACCCACATTCTGCTAGACAAAAAATGATACAAGAGTTCTGTTGGGAAATCATTCCACACCAACTTATTCACCTGATCTTGCATCGTCAGGTTTTCACCTTTTCTGCTGCTCTCTATCGAACAATCTTCAAGGAACTTCCTTTCCAGTTGAAAATGCGCTCCGAACATTGGCGTTAAGTTCTTTGTCTCAAAACTACACAGTTTCTACAGTTATGGAATCATAAAGTTACCCCAGCATTGGCAGACTGTTGTAAATAGTGAAGGAGAGTTTATTATTCATGAGTAAAGTCTCTGTTATGTGTATCAGTTGTGTTCAATGAACTTCAGGAAAAATGCTACAGACTTCTGCAGCAGCGCAATAGTTGTAATATCTTTAAAAGTGTTATTATTGATTCATGGTACTGAACTGTCATTATTCATGATGTGGTGTCTGAAATGAAGTTTTTTCTATAATGATGTTGCTATAATATTGTAATCATTTTGTGTAATTGGCTTGACGCTTGACACGGTGGGTGATCTGTGTGTTTTAGTTTACAGAGAATAGGTGGACTAAAATTTATTGTTCAGCTTACACTTTTGGAACTGCATTTATGCATTAGGACAGTGCTTTAAATAATTATTAAAACAAGGCTCAGTTTGAAAACTAAATTCTGTAGTCAGTTTGCTATGTTTGGCATTGGCTGGCTTTTGGGGTATGCATAGCAGTCTGTCATAAATGAAGATGGGCTGTGCAAGTATGGGCAAGGTTAGTAATTACTCTCTCTGGTCCCTAACAGAAGCTATAGCATGTGTGCAAAGATGTTGCAATTACTGGCAGTACCTGGCATCATCTATAATCAGTTGTATTTGTTTCATATCTTAAGGAAGCATGTACAAAGGGCATTCAAAAAGTTTTGCATGGTCGTCTAATTTTTTTATTTTTTGCAAGAGGAGAATGAAATTTTTTGTGAACATACTTGAAACATTTAGCTATACAATTGAGCCTACTCAATGTAGCCTCCATCAGCTGTGACACATCTGGCCCGACATTCTTTCCATGATGTAAATGCACTTTGGTAAAATTCTAGGGATTGACTTTTACACCATCACTTGACACAGGAAATAAGGTCTTTCTCACTATCAAATGTTTTACTACACAGGTGGGCATTCAGACGACCCAAGAGTTAAAAATCAGACGAAGCCAAGTCCGGACTGTAGGGAGGATGAGGAACAATTTTCCAACCCATGTTCGTGATTTTCTCCTGCACCATAAGGGCTGTATGGTGTTTAGCATTGTCATTATGTAGAGTGATGAGCTGACCCAGATGCTGTGGTATGTGGGTCTTGATGGCACATCGCAGCTTGTTCAGTGACGAACAGTAATGGTCCCAGTTAATTGTGGAGCCAGGTTCCAAAAAGTCAATGAAAATGACACCACACTAATTCCAGAAGGAGGAGGTCATCACCTTTCGGCCTGCTGTTCGTGAAAGTCTTGGTTTCTTCTTCCGAGGGATTGGGTTTTGCTCTCAGGTTCAGACAAAAACAACCATGTTTCATCCTGGGTAATGACACTGTCAAAACACTGTTTCCACTTTTCAGTAATGGTCTTCATGTGACCCTCGCACACTTTCTTCCTCACCGTTTTCATTTGTCTTGTCAGTAATCTATGCACCAAACGTGCACAGATTTTTCTGTACTATACTGATTGTACCAGTGATACCTCACTAGCCAGTGACAAATGAGTCATTTCAGCAAGCTGTCGTGTTGTCACATATTTGCCATTTTGGATGATTTACTCAATGGTCTCCTTATTCACATCACTCACTGTCGTCGATGGTCTACCACATCGTGGATTGTCCAGTGGAGAGAAATTGACTTCTTTAAACCTCTGCAACCACTGCTGGATACTGCTGTGATCAACTGTGTCCTCCCCATAAACAGGGAGCAACTTCCTGACAATCAATGTGGCAGAGTCATTGCCGTTCTTGAAGAGGAACTCTATCACCGACTGTTGTCACGACCTGACATACACTTCACAGTCCATTATGGCTCACCTACACCAACTTATAGCTAAATGTTCAAAGTATGTTCTCAAAAAATTTCATTCTCCTCCTGTAAAAAATAAAAAAAAAATAAGACGACTGTGCAAAACTTTTTGAACACCCCTTGTGATACGTAAATTGTCTTACTCTTATTTAAAAAGTATTTTTCACTTACCACCATCAGAAATCTTGATTGCTTGCAGCAAATGCAACATTTTTATGGAGAATAATTAATTAAATAATTCATAATCAAGTTTAAAGTATGCACAATAACGATCTTTATACTAGTGTGATCTGTCAGTCAGTTCGTGCACCACACCAGATGTGCAGAAGGAGCCTAAGATTGACTGTTTATTTGTGACTGTAATCATGGCTGTGGAGAGAAGGTAGGTTGAGGCCAGGAGGTTACAAAAATGAAGGATACATTGCAGGGAGCGTTTCCACTTTCCTATGACATACTGGAGTAGGTGGTAGTGGGAATATACATGGGACTTGTCGTGCACGTAGGTCTGTTGCAAGGGTATGAGCCGTGGAACAAGTGGTTGGGAGCAGGTTGGAATAGGGACAGATAAGGATATACCATAGTTTTGGTGGTCAGTGGTGTACTGCTGTGGGAAGAATGGAGAATATAGTGGAGAGAATATTTATAATTTCAGTGCACAACAAGGTAACTGAAACCTGTTGGAGAATGCTCAGTCCTTGGGTGATATCAAGTTTGGGGGGGGGGGGGGGGGGGGGAAGGTGTACTCCTTTGTAGCTTGGTCAGCAGGTATGTGGGGGGTGGCCAGTGATTGGGAAAATGAACTAAAAGAGATCTGTTTCTGGACAAGAATGTAACTTTGGTCTGTGAAGGACTCTACGATACCTTTGCCATACCTGGAGAGGGACTGCTTCCCGCCCTAAGGGTGTCGGCATTTGTTTGCTGCGTACAGGCTTGATGATCCTGGGTTTCCTGAACTGGGACTGGTAAGCACTGTCAGTCCTCTACCACTGTAAGCTCTGGGCATGCTTCAGTGACCACTGTGCCACGCAGCGGTGGAATGTTGTGTGTCACAGGGAACAAGGGTCTTGGCTTGACCGCCTGGATTGTGAGGATGGAATAAACCTCTATAAAAAAAACCTCAGTCTCAACATTTGCTGTGTGCTGATGAGATGCATGGCTGTTGAGGTGGAACAGTCATTAGCAGGCAACCTTTGGGGAACCTGATGCACCTCAGTTGTATAAGCCTGCGCAGGCATGCGGGGCTCTGTCTGAGTGGACCCTTATTTCCCTAGCTGCTTGTGGGACCGAGATGGGAACCCTCGAAATCTTCTTCCCCTCCCAGCGGGAAGGGTGTATTGCCTGGGAGTACTCTCACCACTACATCAAAAAGAATGACAGAGAGTAGTCCTGATAATCAACTTGGCAGTAATGGGACACAAGAAGTCACGAATCATAATATCTTTGTAGTGATCAAAAGGAAGGAGGGGACATTTGAAAAAGTGTCCCCCTTCCATAGCCGTAAAGGCTCAGAAGGGTTTGCTATCGCCCTAAAGCCTATGAAACGGTTGCGAAATGGTTCTTTGCTTGTTGAGACTAAACAGGCAAAGCAGGTGGAACCACTTAAGAAGTCACAGACATTGGGTGAGTACGACATCATTGTTGAGTTGCATAACTCCCTTAAGTCCAACAAAGGTGTGTTAACCTGCCATGATATTATGGGCATAGACGTTTCTGAACTCAACCAAGAATGGGCACCACAGGGGATAATAGATGTGGAACAAAGGACATGCAAGAATGATGGAGAGATTGAGAAGACTGCCACCTTTATTGTGACATTCAATTCTCTGATGCTACCTGAACATGATAGGTTTCCTCAGACTTAGGGTTAGACCCTATGCACCTAACCCTATGCAAGGCTTCAAATGCCAGCATTTTGGCCATACAACGCTGAGTTGCAGAGGCAAAGCAACTTGTGGGAAGTGTGGAAAGGCAGCCCATTAAGCTGGGACTGACTGTCCATCTCCATCAGTTTGCATTAACTGCTCTGGGAGCCACCCAGTCTGGAGCCGAGCCTGTCCTGTTTTTGCAGAGGAACGCAAAATTCGGGAAATCAAAGTGACCAAGCAGATCCCCTATGCAGAAGCCAAAAAGGACTATCAGGCAATGAAACCCCCTGTCTTTGTCACTTCTTATGCTTCCTTGGTGCAGAAACCTGTGACTAAGGTTGACACTTTGACTCTGACAACATCCAGCGTGCCATTATCCACCAATAGCAGCTGTACTTGCACCTGCATGTGCCAAAGCAAAGTGAAAGACATATCGATCTAGGCAGCTATGGTGGAAGAGACCAGTAATGCTTTCACAGTGCCCAGCCCGAAGGCAACTCCCAAAGCATATTGCCTCTCAACGCCTGTTTTCGGTTGTTCTGTGGGGTTCCCTGACATTGTCCTCAGGATAGGGCTCCCAGAGCAGTCTTCAGTTTATTATGTGGAACTGTTTGCTACCCTGAGAGCAATGGAGCAGATGAGACGGGGCATTGTGACAAAAAATTTATCTGCTCCGATTCTCAAAGTGCCCTTCTTGGTGTTGGACAGATGTACCAAGCATATCTGATGGTGCAACAGGTGTAGGATGCTCTCCTCCTCTTGCAAAGGCCAAACAAGGAAATCCTCTTTTGCTGGGTTCGGGGGCACATGGGCATCCAGGGAAATGAACTTGCTGCTGCTGCTGCTGCTAAAAAGGCTTGCTCACTTCCCCCTCCTGCTCACTGTTCAGTACCTCTGTGAACTGTCACTTCATTTGTGATCAGGAAGGCCATATGTTGGTCAGAGTCTCGGTGGCTGGAAGTGAGGAACAATAAACTACATTCCATTAAGGCTTCAGTGCGACCCTGGATCACCACTTTCTGCTTGCGGCGGTGTGAAGAAGTAGCCCTTACTCAGATTAGTGGGACACTGTCCATTTGTACATGGCTTCCTCTTACATCGGGAGGAGCCCCCAGTATGTCAGAGATGTGGGACACAGCTGTCAGTATGACATATTTTAACTGAGTGTGTTATATATGAGGACCTGAAGGTTGAACTGGGTCTCCCACAGGATCTTCCCTCTTTTAACTGATAACGAGACCAGTGTTGTTCGTGTCTTAAGATTTTGTGTGGTGTCCGGAATTCTCCTCAAAATACTGGGTCTCTCACTATTTCTAGGTCGCCATCCAGCCACAGTTATCTGTCCTTTTTTAACATCATCTTTACAGGTATTTTATCCATGATTTTTAGTTATTCCACTGTGTCTCACTGGGATTTTATTCTGGCCTTTTCTCTGAAGCTCACCTTCTTGGGATTGCTTTACAATTCCTGTGGTGGGATGAAACGTAGTTATCCAGTTTATTGCTCTCCTTTCATAGAGTTTCACAATCACCTTCGGTGTATTGTTATTACCAGGGTGCTTATGACCTAACTGTTCAGTACCCTCCATCATAAATCATAGATCATCGTCAGGGATTACTACTCACTGTAGATGTGATCATCATGGGTGGCTAAGCTATACTGGTTTCATATGTTTTGCTTCCTGTTGTGATTTATGTTTAAGTTTGTATGATGCTTTGTTACCTAGTGCAGTAATCAGACGGGTACTAACACTTGTTTTTTCCTTCATATAGTGAATCAATATTTGGATATAGAGATCTCAAAGTAAAGCTTTATTACACAGCTTCAAAATTGACAACATACTTGGGAATGACTTACAAGGAGAAGATTGACCCAGGCAGGAGTGACGGAATTTGTGTAAGTTACATTATGTGTTATTGCAAGTTATACTTAAAATTCTTTCCATATTGCCAGGACCTCTCGCCCCCCCCCCTCCTCCTCCTCCCTCCTCCTCTCTCTCTCTCTCTCTCTCTCTCTCTCTCTCTCTAATGGCTTTAAACATGCAAAGAATCAAAGTAATAAGTATCTTGATTAGCATCTGGTGTTGTGATCAGTCACCTCAGCTTTCTTTCAGTTGTTGAATTGAGAGAAAAAAACTGTTGACATTTGAAATTCTATAATATTTTGAGTGAGGAAATGTGACATTGGTGTAAGCACCGTACACAATGTTTTGATAATGATAGAATTTGAAGCAAATTTTTACAGAATAAAAAAGTCAAATTAAAAATATTATAGATCTCATTTTGCTGATCACCTTATATGTTTTATTATGTGATAATCATTTGTCTAATTACATGTCATTAAATGTCATGGCTATCATCAAATTATTTTTGCAGAAAATGAGGTATAATACACACTTAAACTGCTGACCATTGCCATTGGTATTTGAGATGTAATGGAATTATACAGTGTCCCAAGAGGAATGGTCAGTATTCAGAGCTATGCTAGGAATGAAACAATCATTCGAAGGAAAAAGTCTAGTAAACATGGGCCCTAAAATGCATAGCTTAAGAGCTGTCGTCACTTTTTTATCTTTAATGATGTGAAACACATATTTTGTAATGAACAAGCACTCGTTGCGCTTAAGATATGCATTTTAGAGTTCATGTTTACTACATAATTTTGTCTTGTTTTGATCCATACTCCAAAATGCAGGAAGCAAAGGATTTGAAGTAGAAAAGATTTGTTTCGTAGTATTGAAGGTATACACTTTAGAGCCGACGTTTACTAGACATTTCTGCTTCTAGTGGTCATTCCTGTCATATCCCGAATATTAGCCGTTCCTCCAGGGACACCCTGTATAAAATCTAAAACTTTGGGAGGCCAAGGTTGAAAAAATCATTGTGCTGCAAATAGATACTGACATCTTATAAATAAAGGTAGCAGTTCCCTAAGGTCAATATGCAGTCCTGAAAAGGTTAGGGACAAAGATTGTTGTTAAATACATGGTGCCAAAATAACCAAACGTGTGCATCACAAGAAGACAGACAGTAGCTTGAGATAGAAAAATCTCAAAGTGAACCATGATCAGAGCCTAACAAAAAAGTAGCTTTAATTGAAAGTTCCTAATGTGAGAACTGTTTTAATGGATGGTAGGTAAATTATCATCCAGTTACGTAGGAAGCAGCTCCTGTGTGGTGTCCCACCAATGTGAATGAGAGACAGCTCACACTTTCATAAGTTATCATTCTTTCTCCACTCCCCATCCAGGCTGCATCCTCCACTTGTTAGAAGAATTGTTTTCTCTATGAAATTTGTTTTCAAATCTACCAGAATAAATAAGTCATACATGAACAAGACAATATAATTTCAAAAAAGGCAAACGATGTCAAATTTTTATGAAAATTGAGGCACAAGAATGTAAATGGCCGTTGGTTGTAGACAAAATGTGGCTTCATAAACATTGTTTTAGTAACTGCTGGCAAAGTCGTAGTGTGTGAGAAATATTTTCAAAGAAAAGCACCATTTTACATTTAATTATTGTTAGGCAGGGCATTGCCATATGGATATGCAGTGTGTGGCAGTGCTACACTACTAGGGACACCAGAGGCTAAGCTTTTACTGCCTTTCCTCCTCGTTTCTCGAGTGTAAACTTTACCATGATGCCACACTGGCCAGGTTCTATTCTTAAAGAAAGTGCAAAATTTGGAATGTGAAGCAGACTTATTGAAAACTGGATCTGTTGTAATTGTGTGAGAGGAATACAATGTAAACTACACTAATATCAGTATGTATATTAAAAAGCTACGTGTCATTCTGCATCTATAACGTACCGACAAAGTACTTCTGAATTTACCTGTGAGTCAGCACTTGGACAGACTGTGGGATGCCTTCTGTTGGTAAAGAGCCAAAAAGAAACATAATCAGTCATTTCAGAAAGAATGGACCAAAGTTTATTCTTTTCCTACTCAACTATTGCTTATTGTTTCATTCAGTTGCAAATGGTGGTGGAAACACAATATTCAACATAACAAATGTGTGAAAAACCGAAAATGTTACAGAACAATAATCTGTGTTTGAAGTAAACCCCCTTCACACACACACACACACACACACACACACACACACACACACACACACACACACACACTTACTTACACTTCATTGTTTCACTAGTGATTTATTTAAATTGTTCCTATAAAAAAATCTCCTGAAATTGCTGTTTCCTGGGAATAAGACCTTTTGTTAAGAATTTGCGGAAAGAATTTGTGTGCGCATGGTGAAACTACTTTACATTTCATATATTTTGTCACGCAACCCATCTTATTTGAATGAGATGAGAGTGAGGATGCAGCGATAATCAGTCCAATGAATTACAGTAATTTCTCTATATGCTAAATGTTACCCAGTATAAATGTCAGTAGAATTATTTTGCATTTTAATATTGTTAGCAGCCCAAGTCTGGCCACTGAAACTTGTAGTGTAGTAAGATCTTATTAATTTTTGTAAGTACATTAAATGTACTTAAAAGTAGGGACCTGATGGGTTTAGTATGTGGTTAACATTTCGTTACTAGTGAATTTAGTACATAGATCGACAGTATGTCAGGGGTGCAACCATTATTTAGAACAATGAACAAGCTGTAATGAATTCAATGGAGATAGTCTAGTCCTATAAAGAAACATCTGCAGAACTTATGTCTGAATAAATCTGTAATGAGTCACCTGAGAATGCTGTGAAAAATGAAAAGGATGAAGGTATCTCTTATCTTAGGTTTGGTAAGGGCATAGATTTGCAACATCAGTCTTAATTTGTGCCTGACCATCTGAACTGATAAACAATTAGTAGGGGACTGGAAAATATAGCACCTATTTTTGGCAAAATTCGCGTCTATTTTTTGTGAAGTTCACATATATTTTTGTCGAAATTCATATCTATTTTCTTTGTTGGCAAATGATTAGAGGCACAAATTTAAAAGGTTGTCACACTACACGAAGGCAAAGCAAGCATTAGTTCTTTGAAGTTGACTGTTAAAAAAGTGTGCTGGTTAGAAACTTTTTGAATGGAATGTTTACTTTTGCAAAAATGTCAGTATCCTTGTATTCAGAAATAGCCTTTTTCTTCGTTTGACTGTACTTAAGCTTTCAAAAAGATTGTTCTGTTGATCAGCAGCAGCGTTTTCCTGCCAGTGAACTGACTGCATCTCTGATATACTTTTCTGGACATTGTCTGTTTTTTCCTGTCCAATTTCAGATTACAAAATATGCAGACTACTAATTTTGACCTTTCATGTGCATTCATAGCTGTATGACACATGCTTGACAATGCTACAGGTATGACTGTCAAGACACTGAATGCAGAAGAAGAACTGAATGTGTGGCTACTCCATTCTAATGTTATGGGAAGAATTTTGGCACACTCCAAAAAGTTACAGGTTTTGTATTCCAATTGCTATAGTGCAGAATGCGGGCACTCTAGGGTACAGTGGCAGAGGGCTGTGAACGGAAACAAACTAGAATTCTGACTGCCAGAGGGGAGAGGAACAGTGTGGGGAGACAGACCCCGCCTCCATTTTGCTGGGCAGCAGCCTACAGCAGAACTGACATTTCGTCACAGGGATCGCCAATATCTTCTGGTGTTGTAAGGGTCATAATTGAAATCTGTGATGGACTAGGATTATTCACTTCACTTATTTCAAAGTAAGAAAACAAAACAATGAGCAATGCATAACACAAAGCATTCAGGGATGGCCACCACGCAATTGCTTGTTGAGGTCAGCAGAGTATTGTTAACAACATAGTTTAGGTGCAACTTCTAGCAGTATTCGATGCAACCACAGTTCGAAACATCCACGACCTAATTTGCAACATTTAGTGCCCACATTATATTATCTTTTGAGCTTTTGCTAACAAACAAAAGTATGCGTTTCTTTGCTATTAACTGCTAGATCCCACAGCTGAGTATTGTGGTGCATTACATGGTGTGTATCTTAAATAGACCATTCCACTGCCCACAGTTAACATGGCACCAGATCACTTAGCGTGTTATGTTGTGGCTTTCATACACTTTATTTTGCAAATATCTTCTTATGCCCATTATCTTTCCAAATTGTGCTTCACCAGGTGATGTACAGTACCAGTAACTAGTTACATATTTGATATTTATATGCAGAAAATAAAGCTATTTCAAACCAGCTCTGATAAAGTAGCTCATCTGCATACAATTTGCTGTAAAATAGAATATATTGAGTAATTTCAAATTTTTGTGTTTTGAGGCAGAGTTTGCCACAATTAGACTTGTCAGCAAGAAAGAACACTTCCAGAGATCAAAATTCAGTTGCATATTAAAGTTCGCTAGTAAGTAAATAGTTTGTAATTTGATCAGTTTCTTTACTTTTTGTTGAAGTACTATTGTTCAATAATATTTTGTTACTTTACACATTTGTGTAGTTCTGTAAGTTAAATAGTGTCAGTTGCTGCCAGTGTGCCATACTGTTTGTAACAAAAATGAAAATATTGGAATATTGGTTTTTCTTTTTTCGCCAACAATTGTAAAGGCATATGGAGCTGCTACTGGACAAGTGACAGTGCATAGAGTGACAATTGTGGCAGCATTCAGTCACTACCTTTTGGAACACAATTAGGGAACATTCCAAGTATGTGGGAAATCTGGGGTGGAGTAACAGTGATATGAATTCGATTAGATTCTCACCATATAGAGGAGGCAAAGAGTGGCAGACAGGCACATTTAAAAGAAGACTAAATTAATAAACAGAGTCTTTCAGATTTATAAAAACACATTCATACATGCACAATTAACACACATTTGACCACTGTTGTCTCTGGCCACTGTGGCGTGACTGTGGCGAGTTGTGATCTTGGCTGAGATGGATAGTGGGGGTACAATAGTTATGGGTATGGGGAGACAGAGCAGGGTAGGGGCAGGGAAAAATTATGCAGTGCTGCCTGTGGGGAGTGTACGGGGGCATGGGGGGGGAGGGGTGTCAGTAGAGAAAAGAACTTTGCAAGTGTGCTGGGAGGACAGAAGGTACTTGTGTGCCTGGAGAGAGAGTAGGGAAGGTCATACCGGTTGGTGGGAACAGGGACTAGTCTAGATTGAGTCCAGGGTGGTTATGTGAATGAAGGATATGTTGCAGGGACAGTTCCCACCTGTGTAATTCAGAAAAGCTGATGTTGGTGGGAAAAATACAGAATGTACAGGCTGTAAAGCAATCATTGTCATTTGACACGCTCTGCGACTGGGTGGTCTGGCTGTGTAGGCCACGGTTTGGCATAGAATGCTCCATAGTGTTTGCAGTTCAGTTGGTAGACCAAATAGCTGCTTTCACAGGTAGCCTTGCCTTTAACAGGATAGTCGATATCTGTATCTAGGGTAGATGTTAGTGGGAGGATGTATGAGGCAGATGTTGGATCTAGGTCTTTCACATGGGTTTGAGCAGTGGGGCAAAGGGTTAGGAGCAGGGGTAGAATAGGGACGGACAAGGATATTGTACAGGATGGATGTGTGGTGGAATAACACTTTGGGAGGGGTGGGGAGGATATTTATCATTTCACAGCACAATGAGACATAATTTAAAACATCATTGGAGAATGTGATTCATTTTCTTCAGTCCTGGATGCCACTAAGTTATGAGTGGGGGACCACGCCATTAGGAATTTCCTCCCTCCACTCTACAGGACCTATAGCTTAAACAGATCTACAACACAGTTACGAACCTTCCTACAAAAGCTTCAGTCATTTCCAAAGACCTCGCCTTGTGCCTCATTCCCAAATTCAGTCGAGCTGGAATTGTTACGGAACTCTGCTTCTCCCTTTCCCTACAGTGTAAACACTTTTTCACCACCTTCCTTGCCAATCAGAATGAATCTAAAACCAATTATGAACCCTGTCCCCCTCAATTTACACCTCTTATCTAACAGTAATCTTCTACTCCCCCCCCCCCCCCCCCCCCCCACACACATACACATACACAAAATGATTCCTTGACATTTTTTCCAGTATTTCTGTATCTAGACTGCCTTACCATCAGTCCCTATCTCCGTCAACATGGAAATCCTCTCACATTTACAGAAAGAACTGCAATCCATTTCCTGAAACCTAGTCCCACATGACACTTTTATCTGCTGACAAAGGATCCACCACTGGTGCTATGAAGCTTAGAGATTACCTGGGTGATGGGCTCTGCCATCTCTGACATGTCCACTTACAAGCCCTGCCACTGTGACCACATTCCCCAAATCCAGCCCCTCATGAAATCCAGAATCTCTGCTCGGCTACGTATCGCCCTCCTCAACGTTGCTGCTCACTGCATTCATACCATCCGTATGCTTTCTAAGCTGCATAAACCCAACACACAGGACACCCCATTGTAAGAAGTACTGTGTGCAACACTAACCATTTCCTCTTCTGGCTCACAGTTCCTGTTTGTTTACTACCCTGTACCATGCTCGGTAGAGTCAGTGCCACCTCCCTCTACAGCAACATTCCCAATACCCATGGCCTTGCTGTCATTGAACAGTACCTTTCCAGGTGACCGATTGATTTCAAACCTACAACCTTCTTCCTGACCACCACCCATGACCAACTATATCACACAAAATTATGTCTCCCTTGAAGGAATCACTTGCGAACAACTCCTCAGTACAGGCACAGGCACAGGCACCCACTGGCACCATCCTACACCAACATATTCTTGGGCCATGTAGAGGAGACCTTCCTAGCCATGTAGAATCCCAAACCTCTCGCACAGATCATTCATATCTGGATCAAGGGTGAGGATGTCCTATCCACATTTCCCCAAAAGCCCAATGCCTTCTCCTCTATTTGCTTCACCTGGTGGTCCTCATCACCCTCAATTTCAACATCTACCTCAAAGATGACTCGGTCAGCACTCTTGTTCACATTGAACTCACCATTTTGACTGCTGCTACACATTCCACATCATGTAGTCCCTTCCAAACTGCCTAGCTGCCCTTGTTGTATCTGCAGTGACAAAAAGTCCCTGTCCAAATATGCCAAGGGTTTCACTGAGTCCTTCATGGATCAAAATTAACTTCTCCACATACATCGAGACAGATTTCCCTTGCCTTGTCTCCACAGTCACCTACCATTTCTCACATACCCACTGATCAGCAATACACAATAAAGTGGCACCAAACCCCCTCCTTCCTCCTTCGTGATTCAGTATCACCAAGGACAGAAGTAAGTGAATCATGTTCTCCACCAGGCATTAGGCTAGCTCTCATTGTGCACTGAAATGAAAAATATCCTCCTCCACCCTACCCACAGTAGTATATCGCTGCCCACCCAACTAAACAGTATCACTGTCTACCCCTTTTCAACCCCTGCTCCTAATCCTGTGATCCATGGCTCATGTACTTGTAAAATACCTAGATGGAACATGTCTCATACATCCTGCAACTACTACCTACTCCAGGCCTGTCTCAGCCACCTCTTACCCTGACAAAGGCAGGCCCACCTGTGAAAACAGCCATGCAATCTATCAACTTAACCACAAACACTGTAGGACATTCTAAGTGGGTATGACCACCAACAAGCTGTCTGTACACATGAATGGCCGCTGCTGAACAGTGGCCAAGAGGCAGCTGGACCACCTACAGGGTGGTGCATGAAATGTGTTACCATTTTGTTTTTGTATATAAACTTTATTGTCAATACAATCTGAAAGGAACATATACTACAATGAAGAGCCGTCCATGGAGATTTGTTCTAACTCAGCACATGCTCAATATGTCCACCATTTCGTTTCCTAACTTCCTTCTAACGAACACTGAAGTTAGTGATTACATTACGGCACGTCTTCTGTAATTTCACTGCAAGCTTGAAGACTAAGTCTTTGAGCGCCATTAAATCACGTGGATTGAGGTCTGGACTATTGGGGGGCCAATTTTGTCCGTCATTGAAGCGACCTGGAAACCAGAGTGAAATGATCCGCATGTTGAAATGCTAGTGTAAAAACTCCAACACAGTGTTTTGCAGTATGTGGCCTTGTTCCATCTTGCATGAACCACTGCATGTTGAAGGGCAAGGCAGTAGCAAGAAGCTGTGGAATGAAGCTATTGCGAAGCATGCTCAAATAATGCTCGCTGTTCAGTTTCTTCAAAGAAAAAGGATCCAATAAGTCCGTGACTGGAAATTGCTGCCTGCGCTGTAATCCTCGGAGCATAATGTTGTCGTTCATGAAGCACTTGTGGGTTTTCAGTGGCCCAAAAGCGTACATTTTGTTTGTCACGCCCCCCTTCTGCCGAAAAGAAAACTTCCGTGCCGCCCCCCCCCCCTCCCAAAAAAAATATAGAGATTTTTATTAATTATCAAGAAACTATTGAAAAATTTGTAATTGTGACGTCATGTAACATGGTGGGCTGTTAATGTATCAGGTCACAGTTATTACGTCATCAGTCTAGTCTAGTGATTATAAGCCACTCCTAAAGCAAAGTCCTTTGTAAACAAGGAAAAATAGTTGCGACCTTTGCAGATTAGTGGATGCGGGCCATTATTTTAAGTTGAGTGTAGCTTATTACTTTCACTCATTATCAAAAATAGTCAGTCAAGGTGTTAACGAACATTACTGATTTGTACGCCTATAGCGCTCCGCATTGTCATTGCGCATAGGTTGGCATTTATGTCAACGACGACAGTTACCGAACAGCGATAAAGGCCCAGTTCCCAGAACCAGACAAAAAATAAAAAAAATAAGTTTTACGAAATAATTTTGCAGACTACACAGAACTTTAAAAAATATGAATAAAACAACTTCCTTACCTTGATTACATTCCCTTGCTGCACACCATTTCTTCTCCAGTATACGATTTTAGGACTACTCTTCGCTTGCCATATCTAGGATAAACTTTCGTTGTGTCTTCATCCAGAAGAAATACTACTATTAGTTGAAATAACATAGCACACGTAACATCAGAATCCATAAGGATCACACGCAGTATTTATATTTAAATCAGATTCACTATGATTATTTTATATTGTTTCTTCAAAATAGTTTTTTGTAATTTTACAGTATTACCTACATGTAAGGATAGTTAGGAGGAAAATAACAAGTTCTCTTATAATGTGACATATGTATTATAAAAATATTATTTCCACACACATATGGCAAGAAACAAACAAATAAATCTATATGAAGGATGAGCTTGCATATTTTTTACAAGATTTTGAATTCTTGGCTGAATAGTAGAAACTATGCAACGTAAATCATTGGCAATACTGAGTTTGCTATTAAGCTTATTTTTTATCGCCACTAGCGCTGAAAATGCTCTTTCGCACAAATAAGTAAATACAGTTTCAGTGCTTGTTCTGCTGTGCTGGGATACACAGTGAGATATTTCACTCAAAATAAAGGCTTATCCATCTCCTCAAAGTCATACTTCGCTGCAGAATCATTTTTAATGTCTAAGACTTCCTCTTGGAGTCTGTCTGGCAACACATTCACGTCAATGTGAAATGGATCCGTTGCTAACCTATAATAAATTTTATCATCACAACTGTTACGGAAGTATCGTTCGAATTCATCAATGAGGTGCTGCAAATGGTTCGATATTTTACTCTTAGTATCAGTATCCTTAAAATCGTTTTGAAATCGGGCTGCTTCCAGGATTCCAAACAATCTGGGAAAGCAGGAATAATTGCAGGCTAAAATTTTACATTTCCATAGTTGCAACTTATCAGTAAATGCTTTGATGGCATCCTGATGGAAAAATTATGTTTGACTCTCCACCTTGTAATTTCAAATTCAATGTGTTTAAAGATTTGAAAATATCTGACAGATAAGTCAATGCAACATGAACACCGTGCTTTCTAAATTCCATATACAATTCAGTTTGTTTGTTATTTTTCAAAAACTGCATCACTTGTCTCGAAGTTCAAATAAGCTTCCTAGCATATTTCCTTTTGAGAGCCAGTGTACTTCTGTATGAAATAAGTGTTTTATACTCTGCTCTTAAGTCTTCATAAAGAGCCGTAAATAACCTGGAATTTAATGCACTCTTTTTAATATGATTCACGATTTTGATGCACTGTTTCAAGACATCATTGAGTTCCTTTGGAAGTGTCTTAGCTGCCAATGCTTGACGGTGTATTACACAGTGGATAGCAGTAACACCAGGGTTTTTTTTCTCTGACCATCTTCACGAATCCTGAGTGACATCCAAGCATTGATAGGGCGCCGTCTGTGCATACGCCTATCAGTTTCTGCCGTGATAACTCATTTTTACAAAAGGATTCAGAGACTGCTGCCATTATATGAATTGCTTTTGAAGTTGACTTTAACTCTGTAGAAAACAGCAACTCTTCTTTAATTGCTTCATTTTCTATATAGGGAACGAAAGCTAGCAGTTGGCAACAATTTGCAACATCGGTACTCTCGTCTAATTGTATTGCGAAAAACTGTGATTGTTTGATGGCCGTAACTAATTGATTTTGTATGTCTTCGGCCATATCATCAATCCGACGTTTCACAGTATTGTCGGAAAGCGGTATTTGTGAAAGTTTTTGTTTACTTTCTGACCCAAGAACAATATCAGCAGCTTTCAACTAACAGGATTTGACTAGTGTGTCTCCGATAACGACTTTTCTTGGTCCTTGAAATAAGTAGCAATAACTCATACGAGGCTTCCAGTACCTTTTCTGATGTCTGAGCGAAGGATCCAGCAGTGTCCAACTTTATTCGCTTCAAATTATCACATTTTGCAGCAAAAAATACCTTCAGCTTCTCTTTCAATGCACCATGCTTTGCCCACAAATCGTGTTCGACGAGGTGGTCTCATGTAATCATTGCTCAATACCTCATAGCAAATAACACATTGCGGCTGGTCAACACCATTTTTTTGTGTAGAAGCAAAACCGTATTTGATATGATCATCATTATATTTAAATTTTTTCACGACACTCATGATGAAGTAAAAAGAAAACAAGAAGTTAACAGTATAATGTCGCACTAACACTGATTTTACTGAGGCACAACTGTGAAAGATTCAACGCGATTTCAGCAAAATCCAATACTTCAGATGTGTCAACAACTGCAAGCAACAAACTGAAATAAAGGAAAGCTACTGTCGTCTGTTGGCACCTCAGATGACTGCCTGTGAGGAATGGGGCGAAGAACGGGGAAGCCCAGCCACAGCGCGGGTAGTCAGTGCACTGTCTGTCTGCGACCTGTTGGCCGAGCAGGGCTCTTGCTGGTTAGAAACGGGCTTTTCCCGGATTAGGGCGGAAACAGCCCACAGGCACCCTAAGAATTTGCTACCTGTTCTGTGGTGCTGTTCTGTGCAGTGCAGCCTGGGGTTTTATGTGAAAATCGTTTTCGTGCCCCCTATCTTTCGTTACTTATAAATGAAACATTATAAGTTTTGAGATAACATCAATGAATTGGTTGTCAAATTTCACAGTAATCAAGTAAGGTCATGGATACACCTCATACATCACTGGAAACTGTGCACAGTGCCAAGCAGTTATCTCTGTACTCGTGGCAAAAGAAGCCATCGTCGCAGCAAAGAACGTACACTAATTTCAAACGAAATTATGCCATATTTCAAAAAGGCAGAGAGAGATAGAGAGAGATAGAGAGAGAGAGAGAGAGAGAGAGAGAGAGAGAGAGAGAGAGAGAGAAGCCTCACTGATGGACTTCATTGTCTACCTAGCTGGGTTATGTTTCATTGTTAGCAGTCACAACAATGTTTCCAGAATAGCGTGAAGTACCCTGCTCAGAACGAACACTTGTACTAGTTTTGCATTCATGTCGTGCACATTTTTCTGGTGACAAAGGGTATAACCCTGGCGTCCAAATTACGAACCCGCCAGTTCATTTAAAGCGTATACAGTCTATTAAAGTCACTGTAATCGCATCACATGGGGATGCGTGGGTTGACAGGGTAATAAAACGGCATTTTTGCAGTTACGCAGTATAAGTGATTATTACACTGATGAACATAGCCTACTATGGCTAAAAGTTATAACATGATTACGTTCAGTTCATGTGTACAAATGTACGGAATTGTTAATACCTGACTTTTCTGTTTTCCAATTGTCAGAAGTAAGTTGTTTACAAATCTGACATATTAGAATTAATGCATATCGCCTTCATAATTTTGAGAGTTTCTGTGTGTGACATTCTAAATGTGATCTTCAAAAGCTATATGTTCTAGGATAGGTTATTGAGATAGGATTGTGGGAAGTGGGATGCCAAATGATTGTATTTAGCACCACAATCTATCATTAATACCCGCACATTCATTTTTATTGAAATATCGATATTAAAAAGAAATATTAGGTTTAGACCACTAACTCCACCCGCGCCCCCCTTGCAACATCATCACGCCCCCCCCCAGGGGGGCGCGCCCCCCAGTTTGGAAACTCGTGGTCTAAACGAAAATGTGCCTCGTCTGAAATCCAAACGTTGTTGAGAGTTTCTTCCCTATCCTCTGCCCACTGAGCAAACAGTAGTCTCTGCTGCTTGTGTTTTTCAGTTAGCTTCTGTGCACAGGTCATCTTGAATGGGTACATATGGAGGTCACTTTTAAGAATGTGTTGAATGGAGCGTCTGGATATTTCCAGTTGCACTGCTGCCTTTCTACACGATTTCCCGGGACTTCTCTGTACAGCAACTCGTACTGCTTCAATGTTCTCCGGCGAACAAATAGGCTTAGGCTGAGGTCGCTTTGCTTCCAATACTGTTCCTTCCTGTGCAAATTTATCGTATAACCTGTGGATGGTCTCCTTGCAAGGGACCCATCGTGTGTTAAACTGTTGTCGAAAACGCCTCTGAGTCACGACAAGGCTTCTCGCATTCGGGAGGACGATGGTTCAATCCCACGTCCGGCCATCCTGATTTAGGTTTTCCGTGATTTCCCTAAATCGCTCCGGGCAAATGCCAGGATGATTCCTTTCAAAGGGCACGGCAGACTTCCTTCCCCGTCCTTCCCTAATCCGATGAGACCGATGACCTCGCTGTCTGGTCTCCTTCCCCAAAACAACCAACCAACCAACCATCACAACAAGGCTTTTCGTTTCATGAAAAAGTAACACAATTGCCGATCGTTGCTGTGTCGTCAGTCTTCCATTGCCAGCCATTGCTGCTTACTAGTTTCCTAGCGGCAGTATCGTGAATTACACATCATTTCGTAACTCATTTGTTTTTCCAAGCTCTGCTGGTACTGCTGTAGAGATCCCAGCTGGATATCTCATGTGCGTCGTAAATTGTGAAAGAAACAATTGGTAACACATTTCGTGCGCCACCCTGTAGTTGCCAAGCATGCCGCACAATGCGGTGCACTTGATTACTACTGCTTCATAGCCTTTGCCATCTGTTTGCTTTCCACCACCACCAGCTTTCCTGAATTGTGCAGTTGGGAACTCTCCCTGCAATATATACTTTTTTTCACATAACTACCCTAGACTCAAACTTTACTAGTGTCTGCGCTCCAATGCCTCTATGACCTTCCCTACTCCCATTCCAGCCTCACGTACAACTTGCCTCTTCCCAGTGCACCTGCATAGTCCTTTTCTCTTCTCCGCTTCTACCCCATACCTGACACACTCCACTCCTGTAGCACAGCTATCGCATACTACACCTAACAATCTACTATCCTGTTCTTGCCACATCCCTGCACACTCGTACACGCATAACTGCAGAACCTTCCTCTACCCTTATCCTGTTGTATCTCCCCATCCCCACTCCTCGCCAGTGCCGTACCTCACTACCCATCTCAGACAAGTTCGCCATTCACTTCAGTCAAGGTGCTCATAACACAGGTATGAAGTGACCATCTGCATGAGTTTACATGGTGTGTGTATGAATGTGTGCTTTTTAAAATCTGGAGGAGGACTTTAGGAGCTTAGTCTACTTTTAAATAGTGTATTTTTAAATGTGCCTGTTTGTTACTCAACGATTATCCTAATTCATATTGTTGTTGTTGTTGTTGTTGTTGTTGTTTATACTGTGTTACATGACAAGCTTTGCTGTTTATGAAACTGCCGTGCTATTAAGTACATATTTGTATCAAAAATATGAAATGAATAGTTCTTTTTATCATCCAGACTGTTTTCTTTCCAGGCTGATGATGTACTGGAGAAAATGTCAAAAACCATCCCTCCTGGATATTATACAAATATAGATGATTTTTGTAGAGAGATTACAAAAGATTATGAATTTGTACCTTTGGGAACACTGAAGAAATCCTTCACAATTAGTAAGCTTATTGAATGTTTTTAATCTCTAGTTGCTTTTTCATGTTGTATGTATTAAATAAAATAATTGTTTTTCTTTTTATAGATAAAGAAATATCTGAAAGAGTTTTTGAGGTATACGTTTGCGATGTGTTGGTACCAGGTTACCAGGATTACCATGAAAGATTACAAACATTTTTATTGTGGTACATTGATGCAGCTAGTTTAATTGATACTGATGATGATCACTGGAGAATGTTTGTAGTGTGAGTACAGCTGTCCTCAATGTTGTATCAGAATAATTTTGGATTTGTGTACTTATCTAAAAACAAACATGACTGTTTCAGCTATGAAAAATATAAAATTGATGGCAGTGCCAGGTATGCTGTTGCTGGGTTTGCTACTGTGTATGAATTCTATGCTTACCCAAATAACATTAGGCCTCGTATTGGCCAGATGTTGATTCTACCACCATTTCAAAGGCACGGGCTTGGCAGTCATTTATTGGAATGTATTTATGAATATTATGTACCTATGCAAGAGGTTGTGGACATTACAGGTAATGTTGTAACAACAGTTTTATATAAGAGAGGTGGAATATTTCTCATGTGTTAACTCATTTTTTATAAAATATCTTTTACGTAATGCCAAAGTGTTTCACAGCAGCTACCCTTGCTTTTTTTGTCTGTTAAAGCAGAAAGTAAAGTTAAAGAATATGAAACAAATTATTTTAAGCAGAATTAATATTTGAAACATTTGTTATCAATGTTCAAGCTTCACCTTCACACATTATTTATCGAAACTGATCAGTGGCTTGAGTTGTAAGATAGGATACGGATAAAAAAATGTAATGCTAATTTATAGCCTTTGGTATTCAGAGTATAATGTTGATACTAAGTACCATGAGAAACTTCAACTATTTAATCTTTAGGCTATTAGAGTAATGAATTTTTAATGTCAACCTCTTACCATTTTAATGTTCTTATTCCTTTTGGTTGTTATACATCCACAGAAAATATTTGTGAAAGTTCTACTTCATGCAAGACAGCTATACCTTCCTATTTAATTCCTAGATATGTTTCATTGACTTCTGTGTTCCTTAAATAAGTTACTTTATTTTAGCAAGTAGTAGAAACTCCAGGTTGGAATATATGCAATGTAAGGAAAAGATAGATTGCTACATACCTTAAAGATCACACATTGAGTTGCAAACAGGCGCAATGAAGACACTTCCAGATAGCTTTCGGCCAAAGCCTTCATCAGAAAAGAAAACACATACACATTCATTCACACAAGCAAGCACGCATCTCGTGCATGTGACCATGATCTCCTGCAGCTCGGACTGAAGTAAAACTGTCGTGCAGATCAGAAGCAGCAATCTGGAGGAGGGTGGGGAAGGGGAAGGGATAGCAGGGCAAAGGTGGAGGAAGAGAAGAGGACTGTCTGTAGAGCTTGCAGGGACTAGACTGCCAACAGGCACAGTATCGGGAGGCTGTGGAGCAGGAGGTGGAAAAAGGAGGGGGAGAGGGAGTGAAAAGGGAGAGGAGCTGGGAAGGAGAAAGACAGGCAGGTGTATTGGCAGAGGGTGGTACACAAAAAAGGTGGGAGATGATAATAGGGAGGAGTAATAGGACAGAGGTTGCGGAGACAGTAGGTTACTGTAGGTTGAGGCTGGGATAATTTCAGGAGTGGAGAATGTGTTGTAAGGATAACTCCCATCTGCACAGTTCAGAAATGCTAGTGATGCAGGGGAGGATCTAGATGGCTCAGGTAGCGAAGCAGCCATTGACATCGAGCATATTATGTTTAGCTGCATGTTGTGCCACAAGTTGATCCACTTTGCTCTTGGCTACAGTTACATGGTTTCCTTTTGTCCTGATGGACAAGTGGTTGGTAGTCATACCAATATAAAAAGCTGTGCAATGATTGCAGCACAGCCAGTGTATGCCATGACTGCTTTCACAAGTGGCTTGGGTTCTGATGGGATAGGATAAGCATATCAAAGGAGTAGAAGTGCTGGGTGGGTAATTGGACAGGTCTTGCACCTAGGTCTTCTGCAGGGAGGTGATCCCTGTGACAAGTGGTTGGGATTGAGAGTGACACAGGGGTGGACTAGGATATGGAGATAGTGGGTGAAGGAACACCACTTCAGGAGAGGTGGGAAGCATTTTGAGTAGGACATATCTTATTTCATAACATGATGATACGTAAGCAAAGTCCTGACGAATGATGTGGTAAAGTTGTTCCGGTCTGGAGTGGTAATGGCTGATCCTTTGTAGCTGGTCCTTGTGGGTGGTGGGGTGATTGGAGGTGGGGAAATGGCACAGGAGAGCTATTTGTGGACTAGGTCTGAGGGATAGTGCCTGTCTGTGAAGGTATTAGAGAGACCCTCAGCATATTTAGGCAATGGAGTTCTTGTTCCTGCAGATACACTATTCTCAGGTGGCCAGGCTGTATGAGAGAGATTTTTTGATGTGGAAGGGATTACAGCTGTTGATATGCAGGTATTGTTGGTGGGTTGTTACTGGTTGGTGGGTTTGTGGACTGAGGTGTGGATGGAGCCATTAGTGATGAAGTGGTCAATATCCAGGAAGGTATCATGCTGGTTTGAGGAGATCCAGGTGAAGTAGCGGGAGAGAAGGTGTTGAGGTTGTAGAAGAATGAAGATAGGGTGTCTTGGCAAGATCCAGGTGCAAGATCTGCCTGATCCATCCACCCAGCAATTTCTGTTAAAGTCTTGTCACAGGCTTATCCTACCCTATCGGAGGCTGGTCCACCTGTGAAAGCAGCTGCGTCATATACCAGCTCTGCTGCAGTCATTGTACAACTTTTTATATTGGTATCACTATCAACCAGCTGTCCACCAGGATGAGTGGCCACTCACAAAATGCAGCTGAACATAACAGACTTGATTTCAGTAGCTAGTTCACTACTGGAACCGTCTGGATCTTCCCTTACATCACCAGCTTTTCTAAACTGCACTGGCATAAGTTACCCTTACAACACATTTTCTGCTCCCATAATTATCTCGGCCTCAATCTACAGTAACTCACTGTCCCCACACCCTCCACCCACATTTCCACCCCCTCTGTTCTATTCACATCTCAGATCCTTTTTGTCTTCCATCCTGTGCCAAACCACCTGCACTTATTTCCCCTTCTGCCCTTCTCCATGAAATGTGCTAGCTCGCATGAATATGTGTGCACGTTTCTTCCTTTTGTGACAAATAGTTTTTCCCGAAAGCTATTGTGTAAGTGTCGCTTTGTTGTGTCTGGCTGCATCTCAATGTGTCATCTTTACAGTGAGTAGCAATCTATCTTCTCCTTATGTTGCTGTTGCGACAGCTGTTTCTGTTGATAGTGCCAAAGGGTGTAGTTTCACAGATTGACATGGTTCTTAGCACTTAAAATAGCTGTGGGAGTAATAAAATGCAAACTGAAACAAAAATTGTAGGGTCACTTCAACACTTAAAACATCAGGCCTGCATTGTTACATCTACATACTGTTTGGTTACGATAACTTGACGATTTCAGCAGTGCTTCCAGAAACATAGAAAATTGGACTACCGTATTTACTCGAATCTAAGCCGCACTTTTTTTCCGGTTTAAGTAATGGAAAAAACCGCCTGCGGCTTAGAATCGAGTGCAAAGCAAGCGGAAGTTCTGAAAAATGTTGGTAGGTGCCGCCACAACTAACTTCTGCCGTCGAATATATGTAGCGCTACACAGGCACAGGCATGCTTTGTAGGCAACGAGATAAATACTGGCGCCAAAATCTGTGCGTCAGTAAATAAATTAGAAAAAAGGGTGGAAGACGAGCTTTTTTTCTCCGCCCCGAGTTTCGACCACTGCATTTTCATACATTATCCAACGAAGTAAATACAAATTCCGTATTGTTCATCTTCGAAAGTACTACGAAAGTTCGACTGGCAAGACTGTTGCTAATAGGAACCTGATGAAATGTGAATCACATGCAGTATTCTCTTCACCATAAGAATAATACGAATATAAACATTTTGCCGTGTATTCTTTCGTGTTTGTTGCTATCCCATTTAAATCCTGTGTGCCTAATAAACTACGAAACTAGAGTGAGACAACAGCAAACGCGGAAGAAAATACGTATCGTGTCCTGTTTATATTCGTATTATTTTTATGCCTAATAGTGATACAGTCAGAAATGAAGCACGGCAACTGACTAGATTTTTAAATCTAAAATGACTAATTTCTGTGCAGAATTTGATGCACTAAAGAAGCGGCCGCAAAGATTTTCAAACGGAGAAAAATTTTCGCCTAACTCTCGTTCAGAACATGTTCTATCATACGCAGTCTATTATTTGGTTCTTGTTGACATTATCAAAGAAAACAGCAGTGTAAGTAACAACAAATAGCAGTCGCTTGCCATTGTTTCGCTAATGAGACAATTCCTCTCTTTTTTAATCGTAAGCGGCGGTAGCGCGCACAAAAGCAAGCCATGCCGCGGGCGGCGACAGGCCGTAAACACGCACTATCAGAATGCGACAAACAATGCATGACGCAGTACAGTAACGCATTTTCAGCTTATAGTGACGTAAACACCTATAACAAAGAAAACGGCACTTATCAGATCAAAGCAAAATAAGCAATCGATTCAAACCAGACGAAGCGCGTGGAAAAGGAAGGGTACCCGTATAAATACGGACGGAGCGCCTGACGCATAGCAATGGCTACCTGGTAAAGCTTAATTGCTAAGCTTACGACTCGAACCAAACTATTGTAGCTGTATCGTCTTTCATTCGACCTAAATTGTGTCTCATATTACAATGGACCAACTTTGTTTCGATTTGGAGGTGCGGCCTAAAACTTCTCTCCCCCCTTGAATTTCGAGTCTAAAATTTCAGGTGCGGCTTAGATTCGGGAATTTTTTTTTTTCCTTGATTTCGAGTCTCATTATTCAGGTGCGGCTTAGATTCGAATGCAGCTTAGATTCGAGTAAATACGGTACTTGAAAGATATTTGTTTGTCTCAGAGTGCTGCCAAAGTCAAGCTGCCTCTAGATGTGAAGTATTGCAAAAGGCTTGTGTCTACTAGCAAGTAACTTAAGGAAACACTTGCTGAGGTGTTTACATTAGAACAAAAACTTACTCAAGTTACTTCGGGTCACTTGAATCAGTTTATTTCAGGAACTTGCTGCAAATACCTGTTGTGTACCAAGAAACATACTGTAGTTAATCAAAATCTTTGCTTAGATTGAAAACTTTGAGGATGTCATACGCAGATTTTGAACATTTCTTGTCTATTGCATAATCAAATATTTGATAACAGGAAACAAAAATGCGGCTTGGTATCTTACCAGGAGACTGCCTTTTAATTACTCTTAGATTTTTACAACCAGTATTTACTACTTTTATGACAAACATAACTTAAAAAATCACCTAAAATGTAAAGAAATCCGTACTGCCATTCTAATTTTCTTTCTGGTGAAACAAATTGATTGGTAAACTCATTTTGCACTTCCCTGACTGACTGTTGGTGCTGGTTGTGTGTGTGTGTGTGTGTGTGTGTGTGTGTGTGTTTGTGTGTTTAGGGGTTCCAATGGTGCATTTGTTTCAGTTCATCCGTCTTCGTGTCATTCTCCTTTTTGACACACTTTTTTGAACTGAACTGAACATGCACATCTGTAAATCTGTAAGTGGGAGAAAAACAGGCACAAAATGACAAATTTAGCAAGTACTTACATCATGATGCAAGAATCTAGACTAAATTTTCACCCTTCAGTAAAATGTGCACTAATTTGAAACTTCCTGACAAATTAAAACTGTGCTGTACCAGGACCTGAACTTGGCAACCCGGTCTGACAGTCATGAAGCTTCATACAAGAAATTGGTTCCATTAACTTGCAAACTTCTTGAAGTTGACGAAACTAGTGGGTGTCGGCAGGAGGGGGAGGAGGGTTGAGATACGGTGGTTCCTAACATTCCACCCAGTTCTGTGATAGTGTGGATAATGTGTCAAAGCACAGCAGAGTTCGATAGAATGCCTAATAAATATGATTTCAGGATCACGATGGTAGAGTTGTTAAGAGACAGGCTATTAACTGAATTGATTCAATGAGGAAGGTTGAATTATTGTCTAAAATATTGGAAAATAAACCAGCCATGAAAGTGAAAGTGTACAGTGTGGATAAAATTGCTGAGAGCAAAGGTCACAAAGTAGTCTGTTTACTGCCCTGCAACTGCTATCAAATGCCATAGAATTGGCATGGGCCAAAATAAAACACAATTTCAAGGAGAGCAATGTCGTTGGTGACATGCCGAAAAAAAATATTGCAAGATCTTGTTAATTGCTGCTTTCCTTTCAGTTACTGCACAGGACTGGCAAGATTAGTGCAGGGAAGTATAGCAGCTGGAGTAAGAGTATTAGATCCAAAATTGAATAATGGAAACGGCATCGATGAAGTTATCAGCACCATGCCCTCAAGTGGTGGTGGTGGTGGTGGTGTCATACATAAATGATACTGATCTTCAGTGAAGATCATTTGACAATTGTTTCAGGCATAGTTAATTCAGGGTGTCTATGACCTGGGACAACTGGGAGATCCGGGAAAAACCTGGGAATTTTTTAGAATTCCGGGAAATTTTCTGTCTTTTAGTTTCCTGTTAAATTTTTGTAATTTTGCCTGGTAAGAATCGATACTCTAACAAAGGATATTACTGTATCCCGCGACTACCGAATAACACCTCAACAATAAAACGTAAACGAGAGAAAAAGCGAAAATAACTTAAACTGCAAAGGAAATGTACCATATACGACGACGACAGGCAGTGCTCATGCAAGCGTGTGCCAATAGCAAAATGTGTCAAAGGCTTTAGGAAGACTATGCAGTGCTTCATAACAACAAATTGCATCTGATGAGCATGAGGCAATTTACATTACATTGGTTTAGAAGTTACGAGCGGGCTCATGCGCATGCGCAGTTGAGTTGCGTTTGAGCAGTAGATTCTCCCGCTTCTGGCTACAGCAATGTGGCTGTTGGCTGTGCAAGCAGTCGCAGCAAGCAGCTAGATGCTACCGGCAAAAAAAGCTTGTTTCACAAAGCGCTTAGCATCCAGCGCATGTTGGTCTATCGATTATTCGTATGATTTTTGAAATGCACCCCTGTTGGTTTTTCAACATTTTTGAACACATTTTAAGTTGATTTCTGAATTAATCATAAGTTGATTTTTGAATGCGTGCATAGTGTACGTAATATCTCTTGTCAGGAGAATCCTCATCGCATCTAGAAATAAACATTCCGCACACAAAAGGGGGCGGAGCTGTGCAAGCTGAGTGGAGTAAAGCCGAACGGATGAATGCCAATCGCCGTCTGATTATGTGGTTAGAGAGGGGCAGGCTGTCAAACCGGCTGAATGGGAGCAGGAGAGGCACCACAGGACATTTCAATTTCCACTGTCCTGCATATAGTTTGATGGCATCCATTACAAAATATACACGTTTAAATTCCACGGAGCGAAATACAGAGACGTGTGATAGAAGAATGCTGTCTGAGGAGGTGTGGCACTGCACTTTGGCACACTTAAGACCAAACAACATGTCTTACATTTCCTCGAACACACGTTTTATGTTTCAGATTTTTCAGGAAGATGTGTGCTACAAGATGACCACATTTTTGAAAATTCAATTTTTTTATTTTTTATTTTTATAGTATTGACCTGGTTAACAAATATCGTAGATCCGGGGCTGATATGCAGAGCGGTCTGAGTTATAGTGGGCAGTCTCCATGTGACCCATGTTTACATTTAGTGATTTTGCTGTTTCTCCTTCGTTTAAAAGTCAAATGAAAACAAAGCCGATATCTGTGGCCGGGCTCTATCAAGTGAATTAAAATACATTCACATAATTACAGAAGTCTGAAATATGTTATTAGTTTCAGATTTTATTTTATTTTCGCCTTTTTGACAGTCAAGCATTAATCACCTTGCAGAACAATGAAGTTATTTTTATCTGTTTGCTAAGGAAATTTTACTTTTATTAACCTTTTTGGCAGAGGCAGTCAATGTATTTGAAACGAAATGTTTAATTACACAGTACTGGCTGGTTTCAGCTGTTCACTGCATTTCAAGTGCATGCTTTCATCTTTTAGCACATATGGCATTATACCATAATAAAGAACCAAACATGATATAATACAGTACTGGTGCGCCAAGAAAATTTACGTCCCAAAAACCACACTGAAAAGCTTAATATCAGGTCGAGGTCTACTTCACTGGGGATCTGGATGCACTTTAAGTATGCATTTGAAATGTGCACATTTTAGTATGGTTCATGAAATTCCGATGCTCTTGGAGTATCCTCTGATGTCTTGTTTCTTTTATGATGGTTCAAATGGCTCTAAGCACTATGGGACTTAACATCTGAGGTCATCAGTCCCCTAGACTTAGAACTACTTAAACCTAATTAACCTACGGACATCACACACATCCGTTACCCAGGGCAGGATTCGAACCTGCGACCGTAGCAGCAGCGCGGCTCTGGACTGAAATGCCTAGAACCGCTCGGCCACAGCAGACGGCTTTCTTTTATGATATGTATGATCTTTCAATGTTTTACGTACATACGGGCTTCCTACGTCTCGGTAGCTGCGCAAGTGCGGTGTCGCCTGTTATATGCGCTCTCTGGCAACTGCTGAAACGAACATATTTCTAACAGGTCCCAGGAAAGTACTGTGAATGGCGGTTTGAAAAGCGTTACTTTAAAAGTAAATATCCTTTTACGTAAGTTGAACGATGTGCGAGAATGTACCATGAATTTCTTAAATTACGGGGCATTTGACTCTCATTTAAAAATCAACTCATTGATAACGAGCCATTTAGAAGAATTTCGAATCTTGAATATCAGACATTTGCGTCATTAGTAAAACTTTTACTGGCACATTTGTGCGATATACCTTAAAGTGTAACACGCGCAAAAAAGATCAACATTATATGCGAAAGCTTAGCATCTCTTGTAGCTTATTAACCATAGAGACCAATATTATACGTGAACGCTTTGCCTTTCTTGTAGCAACGCCATGTACACTCCTGGAAATTGAAATAAGAACACCGTGAATTCATTGTCCCAGGAAGGGGAAACTTTATTGACACATTCCTGGGGTCAGATACATCACATGATCACACTGACAGAACCACAGGCACATAGACACAGGCAACAGAGCATGCACAATGTCGGCACTACTACAGTGTATATCCACCTTTCGCAGCAATGCAGGCTGCTATTCTCCCATGGAGACGATCGTAGAGATGCTGGATGTAGTCCTGTGGAACGGCTTGCCATGCCATTTCCACCTGGCGCCTCAGTTGGACCAGTGTTCGTGCTGGACGTGCAGACCGCGTGAGACGACACTTCATCCAGTCCCAAACATGCTCAATGGGGGACAGATCCGGAGATCTTGCTGGCCAGGGTAGTTGACTTACACCTTCTAGAGCACGTTGGGTGGCACGGGATACATGCGGACGTGCATTGTCCTGTTGGAACAGCAAGTTCCCTTGCCGGTCTAGGAATGGTAAAACGATGGGTTCGATGACGGTTTGGATATACCGTGCACTATTCAGTGTCCCCTCGACGATCACCTGTGGTGTACGGCCAGTGTAGGAGATCGCTCCCCACACCATGATGCCGGGTGTTGGCCCTGTGTGCCTCGGTCGTATGCAGTCCTGATTGTGGCGCTCACCTGCACGGCGCCAAACACGCATACGACCATCATTGGCACCAAGGCAGAAGCGACTCTCATCGCTGAAGACGACACGTCTCCATTCGTCCCTCCATTCACGCCTGTCGCGACACCACTGGAGGCGGGCTGCACGATGTTGGGGCGTTAGCGGAAGACGGCCTAACGGTGTGCGGGACCGTAGCCCAGCTTCATGGAGACGGTTGCGAATGGTCCTCGCCGATACCCCAGGAGCAACAGTGTCCCTAATTTGTTGGGAAGTGGCGGTGCGGTCCCCTACGGCACTGCGTAGGATCCTACGGTCTTGGCGTGCATCCGTGCGTCGCTGCGGTCCGGTCCCAGGTCGACGGGCACGTGCACCTTCCGCCGACCACTGGCGACAACATCGATGTACTGTGGAGACCTTACGCCCCACGTGTTGAGCAATTCGGCAGTACGTCCACCCGGCCTCCCGCATGCCCACTATACGCCCTCGCTCAAAGTCCGTCAACTGCACATACGGTTCACGTCCACGCTGTCGCGGCATGCTACCAGTGTTAAAGACTGCGATGGAGCTCCGTATGCCACGGCAAACTGGCTGAGACTGACGGCGGCGGTGCACAAATGCTGCGCAGCTAGCGCCATTCGACGGCCAACACCACGGTTCCTGGTGTGTCCGCTGTGCCGTGCTTGTGATCATTGCTTGTACAGCCCTCTCGCAGTGTCCGGAGCAAGTATGGTGGGTCTGACACACCGGTGTCAGTGTTCTTTTTTCCACTTCCAGGAGTGTATATTAATTTAATTTCCCTGTTTGTGTGTTCATGCCACTTCAGTGCGTTGCTGTTGGCTGACCACATCACGTGTTCTATGCTCTGAATATCCGCTACCATCGGCTGGTGAGATCATGTGACATGAGCTATGACTGGCTTACGAAACCGCACCGCAGTCTCGATTTCAATGATTCGGAAAGTAACATGCGTATGCTTTCATAATACGAAAATACGTAGCATACATGTCGCTGCACATCAAAGATATTTCCAAAACATGTCTTTTTCCCTGAGTTTAGTTTTCTAAAGTGCCAGGAAATTCAATGCCCATGTATAAACCCATAATCATTCAAAGGATTGATAAGTTTTCCATGGAAAATATGCTTCCACTAAACATGGAAAAAGTGTGTTTTCACCCGGGATAGTGTATTTTTAACCGGGAAATCCGAGATAAATCCGGGAATTTTTTTTCCTTGTCCCCTAGACTTAGAGCTATGCCCTGTAATTACATTTTGTAATCATTACTGCTGTGCTGTGTTTAGTAAATGCAGTGTGCAAACAGACTTCAAAAATCAGTTTTTGACTTGCAGTTCACAGTGTCGTAAGTTGTGCATTCATCTGCTTTTAGATAAATGAATAATATATAAATTTCAGGTAAACTCCTGTGCATGAATACATAAACTTAGGTGGTTACTGATCCATTGGAAGTGTCACTTAAGTGAGCAATATTTCTGCAAGTGCTTCCACTGATTTTGTGTAGCACAAAATGTGGGTGGTGGTGCCAGCAATGCTGCAAGCAGCTGATGCTGCCTTGTCCTCACCAGTTTTCTCCCTTCAGTAACCACAATGAGGGCAAGGTCATTCCAGACAGGCACTGCACCCATCATCAATTTACCGTGAACAGACAGTACTGCTTTCTCACACAAAGCACCAACTCATTGAAAAGAATTTAAGTCATAGATAATATCCTCATCAGTATGTCAGCTGGCATGTGCAATATGTTTTCTGTTCCAATATTAGAGAAGAAAAGTTGCTACTCACCATATAGCGGACATGCTGAGTCGTGATAGGCACAACAAAAAGATTCACACAATTATAGATTTTGGTCATTAAGGCCTTTGTCAGCAATAGACGCACATACACACACGCGCTCACTCACACACTTGTGCAAACATAACCTTTTACACACGTATGCAGTCTGAGTTGTCTGAGACTGCAGACGCGTGTGCAAGTTGTGTGTGTGTGTGTGTGTGTGTGTGTGTGTGTGTGTGTGTGTTTTGCTGACAAAGGCGTTAATGACCGAAAGCTATAATTGTGGGAACCTTTTTGTTGCACCTATCACGACCCAGCATCTCCGCTATATGGTGCGTAGCAACTTTACTTCTCTAATATTGTTAAATAACATCCTGGATTTTCCATTGTTTAAGTTTTCTGTTCCATAATCGATGTTGAGGTCCTCAAGGATATAGAACATGCCATTAACAAACAATGTGCAATACATATTTACAAAAGAGCTGTGCTAATGTTGCTTCCACAGATCCTAAGTAGAATTAGATTCTAGGAATAGGAATAAGTACAAAGCTGCACATTTTCTTGTAAAAGGTAATGTCAAATTTATCCTGTACATGTAAAAGTCTACATGCTAAAGTTCACAAAATAATTATGCAACACACTGTCCAGTCACCCACCCGAAATGTGCAAAGCTGGGTTTTTATGTAACTCATAATTTGGTAAGATTAAAATGTATTCATCAATGACTACATGTTGGACACTAACAAAGCCTTTATTTACAAATGAAATATAATTTAAAGTAAACTTAAACTTTCTTTGGCCAGTGGCAAGTTATCGAAAACGTGTGTTGCTGAATAATTGACATCTTTCTGGACTAAAATAAGTGATGAGATTATTTAATGTAGCTTATTCTTATTACTGTTTTGCCTACACTGCACCGTTTGTGCGAAAAGAAGAGCTGATATTTATGTGAAATTTCATTAAGGAATGAGTATACTGGGAAATAGAAGTTGGTATATTCCCAGTTCCATGAACATCACCACAATTCATATCACAAATAATTTGTATTACACACTTCTAGATTGATGAGTCACCTCAAAATGAGATCCCATATAACATTAGGGAATGAAAGTAAGCCAGGTTCTTTGTATATTGCCCATGTCTGGTAACACATTTCAAATGAAGATTTGTGTAAATGCTTCAGTAGTTCTGTGGTGGCTTCTCCCAGTCGAATTTACCATAAAATGTAATCCCAAGAATTTAACATAGTTAAGTTCTTCTCTCTCTGGTTGTCATCAGATTTTAAACATACACTGTTTGGAAATCTGAACTGCATGTAGTCTTTCCAAAGTTCAGTGAGAAACAATTAAACAATTCATTAATAAATGTTTGTTATGACAGATCTTTCTGGATTCACTTACCACAATGTTTGCATTATCTGCAAAGAAACAAAAACAACCATTCTGTATGTGGAAATAGCTTTCTCAATATTAGAACTCTTTAGAAATCCTAACTACCAATATACAGCAGGTTTCAAAAGGTTGGTCTGATTACACAAAACTGTATCTTGTACATATAAGTCAAGATAAAAGTTGATGTGAAGTTTAACTTTCACATCAAAACTAAAAGTTCACATTGGTGCCCATTGTAAGTTGTCAGTATGCATATGCCTGATGCAGCTGGTTCATTCAATCACTTGTTCATTGCTCAATTTGTGTTGAGTGGATGACAGGTGTTCTGCATTCTCTGTTTCAACACGTGGAACTCATTTATAATTCAGAGGCTTGATTCTTGTCATGAGTACACACTACCTCTCCTACAGCTCAAAGCCTTTGATGATGGCAGTGACAGTTGGTTGCTAATGTAAGGGGGGAATCCGTAGATGGTGTGCGTGTGCGCATTGAATACGTTGACCATCTTTAACAATTTAAACATAGTTCACAGAAGTATTACTTGTTGCCCATCTGAGAGTTAAGCCGTCCTCATATGAGAAATGCTTCTCAGCTCCTTTGTCTATGTGCTAGCTGTGTCTAGTCTGCAGAATACACTGTACAAAATTGCTAGAAACCAACTATTGACTTAGACAGTTGTCTTGAAATTCATTGGCCCATATTCACAAAATGATTGCTTTAAATGGAAGTGCTCTTGCTTGTACATAACATTGATTATTTACACATATGTTAATAATAAAGTAGAGAATTTTATAGAAAATATGACGGTGACAAAAAAATATTTGAAGGAAGCAGGATGCAAACCATCCACCTTTCACATCTTAATTTGTGTGTATGTCAAATAAACCTTAATCAACTGTTTCTGATTTTGCATGCTTTATGATGCTCTGAGGGTTCAACCAGTGACATGTAATTGTAACATATCGTACCTGAAACAGTGAATTTTTATGAATCATAAAATTTGCCAGTGCCTTGAAAAGACATTTTTTTCACAGCATGTCAGTTGTTATATGAAAATCACGAAGTTCAGATACCATTTTCACAGCATATAAGTTGTTATATGAAAATAATGAAGATCAGATAGTGTTTAACAACCACTCTGTTCTTGCAAATCATTTTATTGTAAAAAATCACACAAAAAAGATGGATATTCAATGTGGTGCTTTGAAACAGCATATATCATGTAACAAAGTTAAAAAATAAAAACAAAAAAATATGGGCTTTAACTGCAAACGATGTAATCCAGCATGGTGTCTCTTGAATTTAGCTTCATTGAGCTCGTGCCTCTCCACAATACAAAAATCTCAAGGATCTCATTTCTATCTTTCACACTTAAAAATGCTCCATAACATGAAATTTCACATTGCGACATCACATTTTTTTATCCCCACATCCACATTTGCTTTCAGGTCCAATTCTGAGAGTAGCTTTAGACAGTCCTCATGTCTGGAATGTTTTATGGCAACATTTGCATTTCAAGTCACAAGGATTCGCTATTACAAGCGTGTTCAAAATGGTGGTGAACATTATCATGTAGAGATGTGTAATTAATTGTGGGCATGTAGCTGGATAAGAACAGTTTTCAGATTTAGTGGGGCATGAGAAACCTGCAAAGCCTCATGGGTTGTGTACATGTTTCTGAGAGAAATTTGACAGCCTGTTCTTTTTGCTTAAAAAAAAAATGGGTACAGGAATCACATACCTGGGTACGTTGAGAATCTACCTTTTCCACAATTGCAAAAACATGCCAAAATTCCATTTTTAAGTAGAATGTAACACCACGTCACTGGCACCTACATTAAGATCATTTCTTACGGTGAGCAGCCTCACTGATGGATCGGGTTGTACAGACGTCGCATTGCACCATCAGTCTGTAAAAGTTGCCTGATCTTGCAATGTGTGATATTTTTTGGGGAGGGAGAAGCAACTGAAGTAAGTTTATGAAAGTTTCTGTGCCTCTCCTTTCAACAACTATGGGTGAAGTGGGACTGTATGGCAATAACTGTAACTCCATACATGGCAATAACAGTAAATCCATACATGTTAAAGAAAGTACAGGATGCAATTATCTGGATGTTCGTTGTGCATCCAGTGGAGGCTACATCAAACATTTGTGGAAGGCAAATTGAAACTATGATCTTAAACACTGTTGTAAAAAGTCTCTCAAAGTAGTATATGAAAAAGTAGAATGTATAAGTTAAATTTTACCCTACATCCTGGTTACTTTCTTCACTCATGTAGATGATTGTATTGTTACAATATATAATAGATAAATCTTTTTGAAAACCTCTTTACTGTTTGTATTCAGAAGATTGAGGCCGCTTGTATATATATCCTTCTCAAATTTTTGAGAATTTTGTCAAAAGGTAAATTGGATGTAAGTTGTATTTATTTCCTTTCTCAGACAGAGGTTTCAGTTTACAGTATTACAACAAATTTGGAATTGTTAGTGATACATTACTAGGTACACAAATAATTTAATGTTTTACTAAACTCAGAATATGCTGTCATCATTTTGTTTTCTTTGATGTTTGGATTATGTTTTTCAGTACATCTAGAAATGGGCTATAGCATCAGAGAATGTGAATGACAGTCTTTGGGGATCAATACTTCTCAATGATTTTCCCTTTTTGAATATTTTTTGCTTTTATCTTTGACAGTATAGACAGCATCAGATTTTTATTAAATTCTCTGTTCCACTTAGGTGTCAGTCCATCACCCTGTACTAAATGAAGATACTTGGCAACAGCATTTTTAAATGTGTAAATGATAAGTATTTTATTTTTAAATGACATTTACCAACAATTTGGACTTAATTCGTCACTTATTAGTACATAACATACACATGATATTGAAGCATTCTTTAAGCATTTAATTAACAAGCGGTAACTTCTAACAGCACATTTTGTTTGTATACTTGGGTATTCCTTGTTAACAACAGCTGCGTCACTGCACTTTTAGGGAAGACACTGAAAATTACCAATTGACAAGTATCAGCAAAGTGTTTGAACTGGCAGATCTGAGACTATAGATGGTATCACTAATTTATAAAGTAGATGCTAGGGGCTTTTATCCTCTACAAGGTGCAATTCCCTTTTTTTCGTGAAAGATACTGTTATTAAAATCCACGGAGAAGAAATAAAAACTTTGAGGTTCGCTGATGACATTGTAATTCTGTGAGAGACAGCAAAGGGCTTGGAAGATCAGTTGAATGGAATGGACAGTGTCTTGAAAGGAGGGTATAAGATGAACATCAACAAAAGCAAAACGAGGATAATGGAATGTAGTAGAATTAAGTCGGGTGATGCTGAGGGAATTAGATTAGGAAATGAGACACTTAAAGTAGTAAAGGAGTTTTGCTATTTGGGGAGCAATATAACTGATGATGGTCGAAGTAGAGAGGATATAAAATGTAGACTGGCAATGGCAAGGAAAGCATTTCTGAAGAAGAGAAATTTGTTAATATTGATTTAAGTGCCAGGAAGTCATTTCTGAAAGTATTTCTATGGAGTGTAGCCATGTATGGAAGTGAAAAATGGACGATAAATTGTTTAGACAAGAGGAGAATAGAAGCTTTCGAAATGTGTTGCTACAGAAGAATGCTGATGATTAGATAGGTATATCTTGTAGTTAATGAGGAGGTACTGAATAGAATTGTGGAGGAGATGAATTTGTGGCACAACTTGACTAGAAGAAGGGATCGGTTGGTAGGACATATTCTGAGGCATCAATGGATCACCAATTTAGTACTGGAGGGCAGCGTGGAGGGTAAAAATTGTAGAGGGAGACCAAGAGATGAATACACTAAGCAGATTCAGAAGGATGTAGGCTGCAGTAGGTACTGGGAGATGAAGCAGCTTGCACAGGATAGAGTAGCATGGAGAGCTGCATCAAACCAGTCTCAGAACTGAAGACCACAACTACAACAACAAATACTGTTATTTCTTGAGTTAACTCTGGGTCTTCTTTTTTCTCTCAGGAAATTGACAGCAGACACTTTTTCAAAATGTCTGTGTTGGTGATGGTGGAAATTTGGCGTGATGATTTATCTTCAGTGACCATAAATTCGAAAGAATGTGGTTGAGCCTGTTTCGATGATTGGGGTGTTTGTGAAAATGTCATGTATTGACAATGTGATCCTTGTCCTCATTAATCCTTCCCACAAAATCACTGTTATTAGAGTAGTCAATTTCAGATTCAGCATCTGATTTCTCTAAAATTCCTGCAATGTTCTTATAACTTCACGTGGTAAGAAATTAGTCAATCCTGTACAAAGAAACAAGAACACTGATGACCAACAGTGAATGTTATGACTGTGTGGTTAACCCACCTCTGATGACATTAATGGATTATTCACCGTAGCTGCCAGCTCATTGTTAAAATATTTACGACAAAATAGTCTTTGTTCTGCCATTCTGAGTGGAAATAAAGCATAGGCCAAATTAACCCACTCAATAATTTACACAAAATATCAATGAAGCATCCTCTTCCCTCCCAGATAAACTTTCAGCAAGAGGGCACCAGTAGCTCTTACATTTTGAAAATAGTGAAGTTATGTTGTAACAAAATTTATACTGTGGGTTTTTGAAATTTAGTTGTTATGTTTTAATGAAGAAATAACCAATTTTTTGATATAATATTTTCATTTTTAGATTTTGTGTTGTATTTCTAAAAGGTATTGTGAGATTACAGAGCTGATGATATTGAATTTTATTGAGGACAGATGTCGTAAAATCATTTTTTCACTTGTAATTAATGGAATGTAAGTAAAATACAGGATCTTAGGTTTGTTCTTGGGCTCTAACCGGCATTTTTAAATTGTTTTATTGTTCTTGCCTTTAGTTGAAGGACCATCGGACGAATTTCAACGGCTTAGAGACTTTGTTGATGTTAGAAATTGTGTGAAGTTAATAAATTCACAACCAGATGCATTAAAGGAAGGATACCAAAAATTTTGCAGTGTAATAAGTCCTCTGAAATTAAGTAAGGTATGTGAACTATGAACGAGATGGGAAATTACATTAAAGTGCAATGTGAAGTATTTTCAAAAATGTCATATTTTTCCACAGAAACAAATGAGAAGGGTATATGAAATTTTAAAGTTGCTTTTCACCAATGTTAAAAATCCTGATGAGTACAAGCAGTACAGACTGGAAGTCAAAAGAAGACTTAACATCCCATACCAGGTATAAAAATTATATATATCTCTATCTATTATTAAAGTTTAAAGATCAATTGTTTATCATTTTTTTTTATTTCAGAAAGGACAGGATGAATACAAGAAAATCCAGAAATTTTTCAATGATACAGAGAATAATGATGAACATTCATCTATCGTACCTCTTACAGATGAACAAAGAATGGAAAATTTAGACAGAGAATACCAAGAATTGGAAAACCAGTATCGACAAATTTTGCAGCGACTCTCCTTATTATAAACTACTTCAAATGAATCTATATGAAAAGATCTGCAGATTCACCGCAATTACTTGTGTACAGAAGACTTAAGACTGGACATACACACCTCATGCACTCAATGTAAAACTTGGTCCATAATCAGTTTTCCTGTAGTGACCTCCTGCAGTTCTCAGAAGACTGAGTATGAATAAGTTAACCATTCATTGAAAGTGTGGAAAACATGTTGTTATACTAAATGTTTTAACATAGTTAAGGCTTTAATATGATAGAATTTAAATATTTTTGTAACTGTTAGTCAGTACCCATTAAGCTATATTTGCACAACATGAAGTTTTCTTTGTTCAGAGGCACCAAAGTACTTTTTATGTGTTAAGTTTCAGAACTGTATTCTTACGTTGAGAAGTACTTTTATTAATATAATCTACTTAAATACTGCACAAAATTGCATTTACATTTTGATGAAACCTACAAAAATAATTAATTGGCTTCAGTCATTTCCTGCAGAGGTAGATGGGAAACACAATTTACAAAATGTGAAGAAAGGGTAGGAAGCAGACTAAATGATACTGCACATTTGGGAATTGAAAACTGCAATTCATTGCTGTGTACAGAAAGCAGTGTACATTGAAAATCCACCAGGAAAATAAGCGAAACATTTCTGATAAACACATTTATTTAAATACATTCCATAATATACACTAAAGTAATATAGACTGCTTAGCCCAGACATGGAATTTGGTTCCAGTTGCAGGTTGCTTATTGAATAGCTTGCAGTGACAACGAAAATTTGATTTTCAATATTTCATGTTATTGACTGAATTTAAAATGCTGTCATAACCTGTCTATTAAGAGGTATAATCGTATATTAAAACTTTAGCACAATAAGACAAGTACAACAGAAGTTCTTAGTATTATGGCAGTGTAACTAATGATGTGCAAATTCCTGGACATCATTTCTCCAGTATTTGAGAATGAGAGCACTTAATGACTTCGAACAAACTTTACACACAGTTTAAAACCTTTATGGAACTTTTTGTGATACCCTCAACAAAGTGATGAAAGGGAAAAGCTTTTCGCCTATTACATTTTCACTATTCATGCAGTAAAACCTCATCATCAGACATAATGCTTTTATTTATTACTTCTTTACTAGCAACTATATTCACAACACAGTTTTCAGACAATATCCACATATACCACTGAATATACCTATGGAATTAAATCATTTTACAACACAGTTCAAAAGATCTGTCATAAACATTGAGATATGTGAAAAATTTGCTTTACCTTGAAATGGAACGCAAACTATCCAAACTATATTCATCCAGTGTTTGATAATGAGAGTACTTAGCAACTTTAAACATAATTTCCTTCTATTTCTAAACTTTTTCTTGCTTACATGCTTAATTTAAAATATTTAACACTTTGTAATTTGTAAAGTAATCATATGTTTAAAGCTGTTTTATACATGGGAGTTCAATCCTTTAAAGAACCAGGCATGATTGAATTAATGAATTGTTGATATTTGTTTTATGGACATTAGGCCAGTCTTGGAAGTGTATTTCTCAGCATAATGTTTTGTCTTCTAGTGTTGGAGACATCATCAGAGGCTTTTAAGAACTGTGAAAGCAGTTAGTTTCAATGGAGCTCAACAAGCCGAACTGTTCATGTGTATCCACGCAATGTTCTGCTCTTTGACATCATCAGACCTATGATTCAGACTGCAGAGTTGCACCATTGTCTGTTATGGTGCTTGTAGTGGGCGCTGTTTGTTTTATTTAGCACTAAGATGATCAGCTTGTCTTATTCCAATCACTTTTCTGTTAAAGCTGTTCTTGTGCTTTTTAATTTCTAAAGGCTTCTTTATACATTCTAGTGTTGTAATGATTAGATATTGCTAAACTGCCAGTGTCAGGAAAGAATTTTATGGTCCGTAGGTCCTATCGCGCAATCCGCTAATGCTGATACATCTGTCCTGCCCAGGTGATAGGTGTTCTTGTGTTCCTTTACGCAGATTTTAATTCTTATTTTTGTTTTTCTTATGTAGACTGGACCAAAAGTGCAAGGGATTTTATATACTCTTCCTGTGACAAGTGGAAGGTGTAGGTCCTTTACAATGCTCAAATATTGGCAAAACTTTCTTATTGGTTTTAACACTGTACCAATATGCAAAGAATCTTACACCTGCTGCTTGCCACAGCAGGAGTACATGAGATTTCTTGCACTTGCGGTCAAGTGTACATAAGAACAACAACCAAAAAAAGCATTAACACCTACATGAAGGGAGACAAGAACAACCAGGGAAACACCAAAAATCACTTTGGTCACTGTTTTTTTGTGAGATTTAATCATTAGTATTCTAAGATGTACAGAAGGCCATAAAATTCAAAGGTACAGAGACAACTTTAACAGGAAAGTAGGACTGAAATTAAATAAGTTGTGGGCCTTAGACCTATATAAATCAGAAAACAGCAACAACTCTTCCCACAACAATCTTCATATCATAGGCAGTCGTAGGCATTGGTCTGATGACATCGTGATCAGATGGTTGTGTGGATACTTATAAACTGTGCAGCTTGTTGATCTTGCTTCAGACTGTAGCTGCTTTCTGAGGGATTAAAGCCTCTGATAAAGTCTCCAACTTTGGAAGACAAAATGTTAGGCAGAGAATTTTCTCTTGGATCATGGCCTAATGCTTGCAAAACGAATATGAATATTGTCAACAATGTAGGAAAAGATAGATTGCTACTTACCATGAAGAAGACACATCAATTTGCAGACAGGCATGATTAAAAGAAACTCACATGTAGTTTTTTGGCCTTAGCCTTTATCAGTATACACACACACACACACACACACACACACACACACACACACACACACACACACACACGACCGCCAACTCCAGAATCTTGCGCCGGAATGCAACATCACATGGGATGCAAGCAGCAGTTTGGAGGAGGTGGGGAAGGTGTATCGGTGGGGAGAGACAAACGCTGTCTGGTGGTGTGTGCAGGGACTAGACTCCAGTAGGTGCAGTGTCAGGAGGTTTTGGGGCAGGGAGGTGGGGAAAAAGGAACATAAAAGAGAAGTGGGGAAAGACGGGTCAATGAATTGGCAGAGGGCTGCAAATAAACGGTGGGAGTTGAGAATGGGAGGAGATGATAGGACATAGGGGGTGGAAACTGTTGAGTGGAGGGTAGGGGACAGTATGTTACCGTAGGATGAGGTCAGGAGTGGGAGCAGAGAAGGATAACTCTAAGCAGTTAGGAAAAACTGGTGGTGGAGGGAAAGAGCCAGATGGCTCGGGTAGTGAAGCAGCCATTGGAATCATGTTCAGCTGCATGTTGTGTCACAGGGCGGTGCACTTTGCTCTTGGCCACAGTTGTGTGGTGGCCGTTCATCCTGGTGGACAGCTGGTTGGTAGTCGTACTAATATAAAAAGCTGTGCAGCGATTGTAGCAGAGCTGGTAAATGACATGGGTGCTTTCACAGGTGGCTCAGCCCCTGATGGGTTAGGATAAACCTGTGAAAGCAGCCATGTCATGCACCAGCTCTGCTGCAATCACTGCACAGCATTTTATATTTGTATGAGTACCAACCAGCTGTCCACCAGGATGAATGGCCACCACCAAACTGGCCAAGAGGGAAGTAGACCAACCTGGGGCACAACATGCAACTGGACATAACACACTGGATTTTAATGGCTGCTTCACTACCTGAGCCATCTGGATCCTTTCCTCCACCACCAGCTTTTCTGAACTGCGCAGATGGGAGTTGTTTGCTTCTGCAATTACCCTGGCCTCAACCTATGGTAGCATACTGTCCCCACCCTCTCCACCCAACAGATTCCACCTCTTATGTCCTATCATCTCCTCCCCATTCTCATCTCCCACCCTGTTTATTTGCAGCCCTCTGCCAATGCAGCCACCTGTCTTTCCCTGCTTCTCTAATTTTTTGACCCTTTTTTCTGCTACCTATCTGCCCCACAACCACCTGACACTGTGCCTGTTGGAGAATAGTCCCTGCACACTCCACCAGACAATGTTTGTCTCTCTCCCCACCTGCACACTACTGTTCCTTCTCCCCTTCCCCACCCCATCCAGATTGTGGCTTGCATCCCATGTGATGCTGAATTCCAGTCCGAGATGCTGGAGCTTGTGTGTGTGTGTGTGTGTGTGTGTGTGTGTGTGTGTGTGTGTGTGTGCTGCTGACAAAGGCTGTGACCAAAAGCTACATGTGAGTGTCCTTTAATTGTGCCTGAGTGCAACTTGACGTGTCTTACTTATGGTAAGTAGCAATCTATCTTTTCCTACATTGTTGATATTCCTACCTGGGTATACTACTGTTTGTATATGAACATCATCTCAGATAACAGCCATGAAAGCCTGCATTCAGTGGTAAGAATGAAGTAAGTCTCCAGTGGATTTGGAAGGTAAGTGTATTCAACAAAACAATTCAAACATTTGCAGCTGCTATTCCTTATGCTCGAGTAATTCATAGACTTCGTAGATCTGGTATTGTGTGTGACACATGCACACTCGCTTGTGCACGACACTGTACTGCTTCCCCATTTGCGTACTGTCTGGGGTACATGGTTAAAAATGTTAAACGAATTTCTTTACCCTACAACACTGAGTCTATCCCACAATTACTGGCTGTTCATAGTCAATTTTCCATGTTCTCTTTTTTTTCGTTCCAATCTTTCCTCTCCTTACTTCAATGTTGTGAATAAACATTTTTATAATCATTCAATTTATTGTACTATATGTGATGTTTTTTTGAGAATTTATTGCATTTTAAATTGCTTGAGGCTGTATGCTGTCACATAACATTGTCAATATGTTTCTTTCCTGATGCCTAGTTCTGCCTTTTATATTGTCATGTAGAAGAAGGTGTAATTAGATGAATGACGAACACTATCTTCACTTAATGAAGGTTCATTCAGCACTTGCATATACAAGAGTGCGGAGCGAACTGCCTCTGTCCAGAACACATACGGTATATATACAGTTACAGAACATTCCAGTACAATGATTCCTGGTATTTGTGGATACTTTTCGAATGTACTCGAACCGAATATAGAAATTAAAATTTTAAGGTTCAGGTGAGTTTTGAACTCGCAACCCTCCATGCAACAGTCTAGTATCATAACCACTACACCACAGTGACTGTGCTACTCAGCTTCTTCTGTACACTACTCTGAAAAACTTAAGGATGAGACCAATAAATAACAACATATTAACTACTCAGTGGAAATGAATGAAAGTGCAGGAGTGCGTTGCCAGAGATCTTCCAGTATACAGAAAGTTGGATGTCGAGTGGCACAAGGTCAGTGTGACAATAGTGTTAGATGGGGATGGCTCTGCAGCATGAGGCAGTTAAAAGAATGAGTAAATGCATGTGGGTCAGTCCTCGATTGGCTGCAGAGCTTTTTGGTGGTGTTCATTGCGACGTGGCCTGGAGACATTTGGATCACTTCAGATGGGAAAGAAACCCACCCAGATAGCTGTGCTTGTTAAAGAACCTACTGTGCTGGCCCCAGTTCGAATCCACCTGCAGATTAACAGTAAGGTCCTGTGTGCCGGCCAGCCTGTGTGTTTTCAGGCAGTTTCCTGCATCCCACTCGGTGAATACCAGGCTGGTACCCAAGTCCTGCTGCAGATACATGCAGTCCAAACAGTTTGAAAACTTTCTCATACTTGCCCATAGAGCTTACTCTAGACACAGACAAATGAGGTACACTGAGTCTGTCCTTGGTGATGAATAGGAGACCAATGAACTTACATGTTCAGTCTCCTGAAACACACATTAAACAGCACAAGTGCAAGAACCATCAGGAAACTGGAAGAACAAAATGTGGGTGTAGTCCAGGAGTTCAGTGTTGCTCACAGTATCATTTCACATGTATGGGGAGCATTTCAAATGACAGGCACAGCAGTATGAAGGAGAATTGGTGGCTGACCAGTCAATTACAGCATAAGATGATCGGTACATTGTGCAGCAAACATCAAGCAGCAGGCACAGTTGCAACTACATTTAATAGGACTGCAATGCTTACAATCTCACACTGCACGGTGGCATGGAGACTGTGTGGGGGTGGTCTCTTCGCCCAACAACCAATACACTGTGTTCCCGTAACACTCGCACGTTGGCAGCACTGTTTGCGATGGTGCAAAGATCATAGGAACTGGAGCAATGAGGAATGAGATCACATGCTCTTCTCTGATAGCAAATTCAGTCCTGAGTAGTGATTCTGGACATACCTGCACATGGCGAGAGATGGTACACACAGTGCACCCAGGATCATTGTCAAACATGATCATTTTTGGTGGTCCAAGTGTTACGGTGTGGGGAGGCATAATGTTGCATGGATGTACTGACCTCCGAATCTCACTGTATACTCACTAGTCAGAGTTAATGTGACACTACTCCTTTCCCATCTGCATCTTTTCTGAGATACAGTTGGCCCCTACTTCATTTTCACAGACGACATGCAGGTGGAAGAGCTCTTGGAACAAGAGGTGTATTGCGAATGGGCAGGACTGCCTGTTCCTCTGACTCAAATACCATCCAGCATGTGTGAGATCCATTGAGGAGATAAATTGCAGCGTGTCCTCCACATGTGCCGATGACTATCTAGCTGTAGTCAACTGCAACGGTGGAAGAACGGAAGAGGTCACCACAAGAATTCCATACGAACCTCGTGGGCATACAGTGCTGATTGAGGTTCTATCTCACCCTGTTATATAAAAGTCCCACCTTTTCCAGTGTCCAGGTGACCGTCATAAATTGCTGTGCCATCAGTGTAATTGTCTTTGAATAAGTGTCATTTCTGTTTGTCTTCAGTTGATAGAGAAATGCTTCCATCTATGAGGCAGCCAACTGTTCAAAATTGACACACAGTGAGTTGTTAAAGGTCTTTGTCACAGATCAATTTGATGTGCATCAGGGATAGCTGTGGGAAAAACAAAGAAATTCCATATGAAAATGATACCTCAGGAAAATAAATACCCTTGGAAGCAGATTTTATATAACAAGCCATACAAAAGTGGGCACATAAGTTACTTAAAATACAGCTCTTACATATGTGTACCCAGGTGCCAAACTGACTATACATCGAGAATGTAATGATAAGGAAAACACTTTCTGTTGACAGATGGTGTTAGCAACCATACAAACAATATTTTGCTATCAAAGTGTGTAACTACTAGGAAATCGTACAAAGACCATGTTGATTATGTATTAGATGAACTTCAAAGGCGTGGAGGAACCATGCAGATGTAAAATTATAAAAACATGAATTATGTAATGTACAGATTGAAAATAAATATAGCAAAATATAGACTTTGTAGAGGATATTAGCTATTACACCCACTAGTAATTTAGTGTTAGTAGGTTACAAATTCTGAAATAAAAAACCCACAAGCAAAAGTCACAGGAAGCTGTATAGACAACAGTTGTTTCATTGGAATTAAAATATCTCAGTCAAATATAATTAAAAGTTGGGCTTGCTGTGGTGCTAGGAGAATTTCCACGTAAGTTCTAGAACCGCTTGGCCTTCCTCTGTCTCGAACCCATGATATTTTAAATAGAAGTGTGAGAGACACGAATACAACCTACTGTGCGTTGCGTGTTTGTGTGTGCTGGTCTAAAAACAGTCACGAGCAAAATGTGGACGTGGTAGCTGCAAGTACCTGCTGTATGATCCATAGTGTTTCAGTGTATGTGTAGAGAAGAGCCTGTGCTATTCTTTGCTGGTTTAGTGACTGTGATGATTGTTAAGAACAAATGAAGAAATGAGATTAAATTTTTAAGTAATTCATGTGTTGGACTTGCTAGAAGCAAGACCTGTTCATAAATTAAGAGTGATTCTTAAACCGAGTTTACAAAGGTAAGTAAATGTGTTTCTAAAGCTTGAAAAGCGAGTGAAATACAAGAAGACGGAGCTATTTACATGTGGAATGGGAGAGTGCTATTCTGCATACCGTATTTACTCGAATCTAAGCCGCACCTGAAAAATGAGAGTCGAAATAAAAGAAAAAAAAAATCCCGAATCTAAGCCGCACCTGAAATTTGAGACTCGAAATTCAAGGGGGGAGAAAAGTTTTAGGCCGCACCTCCAAATCGAAACAAAGTTGGTCCATTGTAATATGAGACACAATTTAGGTAGAATGAATGACGATACAGCTACAGTAGTTTGGTTCGAGTCGTAAGCTTAGCAATTAAGCTTTACCAGGTAGCCATCGCTATGCGTCAGGCGCTCCGTCCGTATTTATACGGGTACCCTTCCTTTTTCACGTGCTTCGTCTGGTTTGAATCGATTGCGTATTTTCCTTTGATCTGATAAGTGCTGTCTTCTTTGTTATATGTGTTTACGCCACTCTAAGCTGAAAATGCATTACTATACTGTGTCATGCATTGTTTGTCGCATTCTGATATTGCGTGTTTACGGCCTGTCGCCGCTCGCGGGATGGCTTGCTTTTGTGCGTGCTACCGCCGCTTACAATTTTTTTTAAAGAAGAGAGAGGAATCGTCTCATTAGCGAAACAATGGCAAGAGACTGCTATTTGTTGTTACTTACACTGCTGCTTTCTTTGATAATGATCAACAAGAACCAAATAACAGACTGCGTATGATAGAACATGTTCTGAACGAGAGTTAGGCGAAAATTTTTCACCGTTTGAAAATCTTTGCGGCCGCTTCTTTAGTACATCAAATTCTGCATAGAAATTAGTCATCTTAGATTTAAAAATCTAGTCAGTTGCTTTGCTTCATTTCTGACTGTATCACTATTACGCATAAGAATAATACGAATATAAACATGACACGATACGTATATTCTTCCGCGTTTGCTGTTGTCTCACTCTAGTTTCGTAGTTTATTAGGCAGACAGGATTTAAATGAGATAGCAGCAAACACGCAAGAATACATGGCAAAATGTTTATATTCGTATTATTCTTATGGTGAAGAGAATACTGCATGTGATTCACATTTCATCAGGTTCCTATTAGCAACCATCTCTTCTCACTGGTAGGAAAAAATTCGGAACGTAGAGTGGGCCATATTGACAAACATCCCAAACAATCTTGCCAGTCGGATTTTCGTAGTACATTGAAATTCTGCTACATTCTAAGATGAACAATACGGAATTTGTATTTACTTCGTTGGATAATGTATGAAAATGCAGTGGTCGAAACTCGGGGCGGAGAAAAAAAAAGCTCGTCTTCTACCTTTTCTTTTAACTTTATTTACTGGCGCAGAGGTTTTGGCGCCAGTATTTACTTTGTGCCTACAAAGCATGCCTGTGTAGCGCTACATATATTTGACGGCAGAAGTTAGTTGTGGTGGGACCTACCAACATTTTTCAGAACTTCCGCTTGCTTTGCACTCGATTCTAAGCAGCAAGCGTTTTTTTTTTTTTTTTTTTTTTTTTTTTTTTTTTTTTTTTTTTTTTTTAAAAAATTACAAAAACCGGAAAAAAGTGCGGCTTAGATTCGAGTAAATACGGTAGTCCAATACATCATTAATTGCTGAAAACATAAAGTTTGTGTATTTACTCCACATGTTCTATCATCAAAGCATTAGAACATGGCGACTGGTGGAAAAGGACCCGAAAAAACGGGAATTAGAGACGAAAATGAGAAGAGTGGATATTGCATGTTGCCATAGCAACCAAGTATAACAAGATGAGAAAACTGTTATGAGAAACTTGATTTAGCCCAGAAATCAAATGGAAAAAGAAAATTTGTGAATGCAGCAAAGGGAAAGATGTGAGGAAGTAATAACACTAAAAGAACGGAAAGAAGCCCTCGACGTATTTAGACTAAGAAGAGATGCGACGAGAATAATTAAACTAAGAAGATCCAGTGTAGGGAGTATACAGCTCTCTCTCACATCGTGGCAATGCCAATGCGGAAATCAGCAATTGACGCCACCCGCACCAGTTACTGTTCACTGGTGCTGATTCTACACTGCACCGATGCCGATGCGGAAACCAGCAATCTACAACACCGGCACACGTTGCTGTTCACTAATGCTGATACCACACCCACACCTGCTCACCGAGGCATCCTAAAACTCTATGCCGGTTGAGTGTAAAACAATAATTGTTTGAGTATAAAGTTGAAGAAACTATTCAATAGACTGTATTTGTGTATTTATTATACTAATAACTATTTTTTTAAATGCACACAAGATCTAAAATTGGTAAAACTAAGGAAAACATACAGTTAGTCGAAGAAACTTCAGAACCAGCCATGCCAATGAACGTAAGGTGGTGCCAGACTGGTTTGAATTAGTGAATTTGATCAAAACTTTAAATGATAAAATAGATGACTAGAGGACAGATTCAACTGCCCAAAATGCTTCTTAAAGGAAGGAACTAAATTCAGCTTTAAATGCTCAATGTCTTAAATTAAATTCCATGATCGGCTGTTCAGAATGAACTTTAGGATTGTTAAGTGCTAAAGTAGATGAACAAAGTGAGGAAATTAGCCTTTTATGTGAAGGCATGGGAAATTTGAAAACTGATTTTGATGCTTTAACTACTAAAGTAGAAAATTTTAAAATAGGTTTGAAAGGTGACTAACTAGTTCTTTAAGGAGTCACGTAAATCAAGTGTTCACCGAATTTAATCAGAGACAGAATGAGAAATTTCAGGATTTGACAAAAAGTTAGAATCTGATATTGAAGATAAATGTAATAATGTAAGATCTGAACTTTGTGGAAGGTTAGGATCATTTGAAAATGTGTGTAATGTTAAGTTTGATGCTGTAAAACAGAGACTGCATACTTTAAAAGGGAGCATTGATAAGAATAACGGATTAATACCAATAATCCAATTGCAAATTACAGGCGTTAATACACGAGTAGAAAATCTAGAAAGAAGTTTGCAAGAGAGAATAGCTAACTCTGACACAGTGAAAATAAGTGGTCTGGAGGAATAATTTGGAGGAATTATAGATCGAAAAGTCACCGAGAGTATAATCTCCGAAAACGTTTTGACTATTGCTTCTTCTAAACTTAATGATACTAGCAAGGCTATAGATGACGTGTGGAAAAAATTCAAGCTTATCCAAAACAAAGTAGAAAAAAGTTTATCACCCTATGTTGTGTTACCTACTGAAGTGGGGATTGTTTTGCAGTGGGGAGACTTTCAAAGTAAGTTTAACAAGAAGTACTGGTCTGCACTTGCTCTAGTGAAGCTAATATCAGATCCATTGGATCTGGGCGGAGTCATCTATCCACCAGGGAAGTTAATGTTCTGTGTTAACGGGTGAAGTGACGACCGTCGAATCCCCAGTTGTTTTCGGTGTTCCTTCTGTAATAAAATTTTCCTGCACCACATTCCCCAAACTTCTTACACTATTCTATCATCCCCCACTTAGAGGTCATTAGAGAAACATACCAGCAAGAAATTATGATTATTTCACCCAAAATTGCTCCTGGTATGTGACTACGTTGTCCTCAGTTGTTAGAGGCTTGTGCCCGCTAGGAATGTTGATTGCGTCTTCCTCGGTTATTCCAGGGGTGCCCCTACCTGTCCTCGTGACTCGTCCCGGCTCGCCCAAATTTATCCTGACTTAACTAGGCAGTGACATGAGGTGGGAATTGGTATGCATATTATCCCTGAAATAAGATAGATTAAATCTGCCTAGCCAGCCATTCTCTCACGCGGTTTCGATTGTAATGTCGACAGCAGCCAATGCGGTCTCCACGTATAGTTAGGTTGTATTTTTGCCTGAATTAGTCCTTGTAAGTAATCTCTTCACCAGTTTTCTGTGCAAATCTGTGGTAAGAAGTCGAGGTGAAATCAACGTCATTAAAATAGTATATTCTATTAATATGAGTCACAATCACAATGATTCCAAAATTGGTTTTCTTGAAAGCTGCCCCAAGTAAGTAGGGAGAACCATACCTGGCACATAACTTTCAAAATAATTTCTGAATTCATGAGAATACCATTCTCAACACTGAATGTAAGATAATAGAGTTAGTCATTGAAGCATATTTTTCTTAATAAACTGAATAGAATATTATATTTCTGGAAAATATAATATTGTGTGACTAATTAAATGCTTGTGATAATGGAATGTATAATTTTATACTTAGTGCAAAATATCTTATACCCTTTATGAGATGTGACATAGATAGGAGGGTTTGTATCGAAGTCGAAAGGGGGTGGATAGTGCAGGTAAAAGCATGATTTACACTAACAGATAAATCATGACTAACACAAAACACACATTACAATTTTCAAACGACCCTTGCAAACAAGTGTGCCTGATTCTTCACCATTTGCCGTTTCCATAGGGTTGCTAAGAATTTCTCGGGGACCTAGGGTGAAAGTGGGAATGTCCGTTCCGTAGGAGATGATTTAACACCATACTTCCTCCGGCTTCTCACTCAAGGACCAATGAGGTAGGGATCCTGGGGAAGGGGGGTGGGAAGTGCTTCCTGTCTTTGGGGCTGTCTTCTTTCTCTTCTTCGATCTTAGCAACCACATCTACCTTTTTTCCTTTCTTACTTCCCGTTTGAGGACCTATCTATTTTTCCCTCTTTCCATATTCATCTACTTCTATTGCAGAAGTCCCTTCTAGTTTCCGTGGTTTCCAAGGGGGGAATATGTAGTGCTTCGAGAATTTTCGCGTAAATTCTAGAACCACTTAGCCTTCCTCCGTCTCAAACCCACAATATTTTTGTGGACGCGACGGACGAGCAGCAGCCGACAAGTACCCACTATACTATCCATAGAGTTCAGTGTATGTGTAGAGAAGATCCTGTGCTATTATTCGCTGGTTTAGTGACTGTGATGATTGTTAAGAAAAAAATGAAGAAATGAGATTAGACTTTTAAGTAATTAATGTGTTGGACATGTTAGATGCAAGACATGTTCATATTTCATGGTGGTTATTAAATCAACCCTGTTGTAAATGTATCAGAATAGAGTCTAATGTTTGATGACTTGGTTGACTCTCGTGAGTTCAAATATTTATAAGGGAATTGGTGAATTTGTTTTTTGTGGAAGTTGAAATATTCCATGACTAAACTAAAAGTATTCAAGTACCAAATTATTTCAAGAGTAGAGAGAGATTCTGATAAATTCCCTTAACCAGCATTATTGTTAGGAGTATTAGTTTTTGGAGACTGAGGTGGCCAGCTATCCAGAGAAGAAGATAGGCTGTGCATAGCAAGTAAGTCAACCTGTAGGTGAGAGGTGGGAAGTTTGCAAACCAGCTCCACATCACTTCTTGTCATCTAAAGTGTTAGAATGTAACCACTGGGCATTAGTGCTTAGAACTAGTCTTTCAGGATATGGTAAATAAGCAGCAGACCACAAATACTTTTAAGTTTAATTTAGATAATGGTATTACATTGCAGATATAACAAGAAAATTTTATTCATTAGACAGCTGATGATGATTTAGTCACTCTCCAGAATTAATGTCCTTTTACCACAAAGTATTAAGTGAGAGACAAACTGATTTCATTAGGTATATGATAAAGAGAAGGAAAGTTTGACTGTATAAAGCAGTGGACTTTATATTACCACAATTGCACAATGAACTCAGATCAAGTTGAACTTGAACGTTTATGTTGTAAAAACATTAATCTCAGATTGTATCTCTGTGAACTAGGATTGTGGACTAACAAAATTTTATGTCTCGATTCAAGTTCAATTGCAGTCATAAGTTCACAACCTGGTGACATAACAAAATAATGGATTTTGTTTTGTTCAAATAAAGTTGAAGATAAGTAAGTAAAGAAGTTGTTGGTAAAATAAAAAATTGCTTGTATGTATGTATGTGAATTCATGATTCCAGCACTACTGAAGTTGGAATTAATGTCTTCAATCTGTTATGTTGACTGCCACATGTCTGCCGGCCGACATAGCAGATGTTCGTGCTATGTGCCCACCAGTGGCCACACGTTCCACTCCGTTTAGTACAACGTATTTTGTGATGGTGTGTAAAGTTGGGAGGAACAAAATATTGTTTCTGATTTTCTGTACACTGTTATCAACTCAGTCAAGAAATACAAATTAATGCACAGCACTGCACTATATCCTGGACTAAAAATAGTGGACTGCATGGCCATTTGTGTCAGCCATGAACCCCTGCTGTGTCCGACAATGGACTCACAGCAGTCAAGATGTTAATTAAATTGTTGGCGATATAAGTAATGAGTGCATATAATAATTGATCCCAACAGTTCCTGGAGGTGACATAATTAACACAGTAACTGCCACAAGGCCGCTTATGGCTACAGCAGAGCCCTATGCCTGAAACTGTGTACCTAGCCAAGCTATGAAACATCACTATGCATGCGGAAGTCAACATTAGTTCATTGCCATTACAGACACATTTAGTAGCAGAGTAAGACGGGGAATTTCGAACTATTTGCAGCGAACAGACAGCAGTCAAAAATGATTGAACATCTCTGAAAAATGCGCTCTCTGGATTTGAATGGCAGTAACTACACAATTCATATTGAATTTTTAATTACTGAGCACATACTTAAATTGCTAAGACAACTACATGCACATTGATGAAAAAAAATAGTAACCACATGAAAGTCAATTAGCAAAGCAATATTTATTAGCCAATGCCCGAACAAAGGTTGGTTAAGTGGTTACATGCTGGACTATGGTTCTAAAGGTTAACAGTTCAGTCCCAACACAGTTTTCGAGGCACAGCTTTTGAATTTTTATTCCATTCTCCTCCTCCTCCTCCTACTCCTACTCCTACTCCTCCTCCTCGTCCACCCCTGCTTACCTCTTCTATTGGCTGTTGGTTTTATGTGCAAAATACTGAGTTCCGTTATGGTTCAGAGTCCGGGTTAATCTTTGGATCCCCATATATTTGGATGGGTGCCTGGAGAAGTCAGAGAAAGACAAGGGTGTACCACCTCCAGAAGGATCATGCTCAGCAGCTTGTAGAAGAGGGGCATCATCTTTACTAGTTGTTCACAATCCAGATGGTTGTTACGGCTCCATATCCTCATGAATTATTTTCAAAATTGGCAAGTGGTCTGTACATCTGTAAAATCAATCTCACAAAAGCTTATTTTCAACTTCCAAAGACATTTTGATATTAAATCCAAGACATTTTGATATTAAATCCATCTCATGGCCTCTATCAATATAACATCTTTCAGAAAGCTATTGCCAATATTCCATAAGCCATGAGTTACTTGGACGATATAGTGGTTACAGGAAAGACTCAGAAAGAGCAAATGTCAAATTTCTGACTAGTGTTTTCTGTTCTTTCTCAAGTCAGGTCAAAGAGTATCGCTGGAATGCTCCTTCTACTCTTCCATTAAGCCAGGGTGACCTTTAACTTACATCCAAAAATGTCAGCCATTTCCCATATTTCTACACCAAAGAAGCTTGAAGACCTGCAGGTTTTCATGGGCAAGGCTACACATTACACTCAATTCATCCTCTAAATTGTAGCAGTAATCCATCCATTGAGTTGATTGCAGAGAAAAAGGGCCCCTTTCCAGTGGTTCGCAGATTGTCACCAAACATTCCTTAAGATAAAGCATTGTCTCCAAAACTCTCCTTGCCTGATCATATAACAGCTTCATTTCTCTCTCATGTTGGCCACAGAAGTGTCGTGTGGTGTTAGGGGCTGTTCCATCATGTAAGTACCAGAATGGTTTGAAATGGCCTACCTCTTTCACTTCAAAAATGTTAACTAGAGCACAAGGAAATTATTCTTAGATACAGAAAGAAAGCTTTGGGAATTATCTTTGACATACGGAAGTCCTTTGCAACCTCTTCAATATGGTCACAGATCATAAGCCACTATTGTCTGTATTTGGCTTTAAGTTAAAGCTGCCTGAATGGACAGAGGTGTCACAGCTTACAGCACTTTACTCTTTTCTTTTCATATTACCACTATTCCATTTGTTATTTTATTTAGGGTCAGCCCACAAGTACAGATGTGCTGTAATAGTTCTCTGTGGGCCATATGAAGAATTTGATAAACAAGACACTGCTTTCACATTGATTGGAACAGTTGTTGAAAGAATTTCCTATTACCTCCAGATATTAAGCAACAGGCATACACAAGGATCCACTCTTTGGACAGGATTGCCAGTTCGTACAGGCTGGCTGGCTGACAATAAGCCTTTCTTTTGTCAGCCTCTTCAGAACTAATTTGTTTCATTTCACAATGTCATACTCTTCATTGTTTGAAGGCTATTCTATGGCTGCATCAAAATAATCATCCATTTTGAGAGGAAATTCTGGAGGTTCAGTTCTCCTGTGTCAATCCCATTGGGGCTTTTCGTGAATGAAAACTCTGACTTGGTGATGTGTACTGACTGGGGGTTGATGAATGTTCAGCTCATGGCTCATCAGTGCCAAGAATGTCAGCTGCAACAGTCTGCATCACCCCAAGTTTGCCAGCCAGGGCTTACATCTATTCACTCATGGGACTGGATGCATGATTATTTTGGGGGCCCATTCCAATGGGCTCCGAGATGGATTTTAATAGAAACATATTCTCATTTCCCATTACATCATTAAGATGCAATATACCGCAATGGAGAATACAATGAATGGGATGGATAACAATTAGACAACTATTAAAGGGAACCCACAAGCTCTTCTCAGTAATAGAATGCAGTTCGCATCTCCTGGATTTCAATGGTTTGCCATCCAGAATGGAGTTGAGCATATTGCTGCATCTGTGTTTCATCCTACCTCTAGTGGCATGACCAAACAGTTTGTGCAAATGTTAAAATGCAAATGGAAAACCTATTGTCATCCAAGCCTGTTGATTCTGCACTGCTTTCCTTTTTATCATCTTACCAGATGACACTTGATTCGTGATCGAAGCCTGGCAGAACTCCTCCTTGGAGGTCTCACCATTACATGTTAGATCTGTTGCAGCCTACATTGTTAGAAGAAGAAGAAGAAGAAGAAGAAGAAGAAGCCTGTGCTGTGTCACATGCATGATGTGCATTCACCTTTACTATTGCTTGGCATCCTAAAATGTGTGTATTAAAACATATACATTATACATTTATAATTTGATGTGTACGATATCCGAGACGATATGTAAAAATAATTTTCTAGATGCATGGTACTCGCAAAGATGACAGAAGGCTGATACAGTTGTAGATGGAAAGCAACCACTGGCTGTCAAAGAAGTCAGCATTGCTATGATAGTGCTATGAAGCAGGCAGCTGGTGCTAAATTTTACCAAAGGCCAGTGAGGATGATGCACTATCTGTCAAAGTTCGAGATGGTGTTAAGTGTTTGTTTGTTTTCAATGGTCCCACACGATTTTCATGAGACAGACAGATAGCTCATATATAGGCCTCAGAGAGTCCAGATGTAGGTCTTAGTCTGTCAACATGCAGACATAGTGTGAGTTGGATCTTCGCAAGGCAAGGCTTGGATGCAAGGGAGTAATTGTCTGGTGTGACCAGATTGTCTGTATAGCAGGCTTACAGGTGCTGTAAAGACAGATTTTTGAGAAGAGACTGCAGTGAATTGCTGTCGCTTCGAGATATGTCATCACTGCCCCCACCTCCTCCTCCCACGGCCCATTTTGGAATGTTTAGGTTCTTGAGAGTTTTAATACTAGCAGTTAAGCCACTGAATTGGTAAAAGCCTGGCAGGGGTGATCTTTTCCTATATTTTTAGTGCTCTGTGTGATTGAAGTGAATTCTGGTAAATTTAGGCTGTGGAATCTACAGCTGGAGCAAAGTATTGATGTGATGATAGCAACTGAATTTTGTGGTGATATCGGAGACATCCAGTTTTTTGGGCTGCGCCATATTGTTAGTGGCTTACATCCCACCAAAAGGTAACTGGGTTGTTCACTGGTCTTTCAGTGATGGATTAGGTTGTTGAAGTGCATAGAGAGAGGTAATGACTAGAGTTCATTTTGTGGAATTTTGGACCATAACATACATGGTGCACATCATTTGGCTTGTTAGTTTGAAATGGCCCACAAACAATTAAGCAGGTCATACCCTTAGCCAATGCTTAGTGAACAATGCAGTAAAGTGGAATCTTTTATGAACTGCACATAACTAAACTGAGACTTGCAGACTTACAAGCAACCAGTGGCTTGTTTTAAAATAGAGAATTGCAGTGTGTCACATCATACAAACATCTGAAAGGCAGAGCTTTGCTTTGACTGTTAAGTTTCAGTGTCAAAGAGGCAGTGGCAGTTAGAATTTTTGTCTTATTTTTGTTGATTGTGTTATTACTGATTTGTGGGGTATTGATTTGTTCTGGTCACTTGACACCATGTTTTTGTTGTGGTCTTCAATGCAGAGACAGGTTTGATGCAGCTCCCCATGCTACTCTATCCTGTGCAAGCTGCTTCATTTCCAAATACCTACTGCAACCTACATCCTTTTGAATCTGCTTAGTGTATTCACCTCTTGGTCTCAGTCTATGATTATTTACCCTCCACACTGCCTTCCAATACTAAATTGGTGATCACTTGATGCCTCAGAACATGTCCTACCAACCTGTCCCTCCTTCTAGTCAAGCTGTGCCACAAATTCATCTCCTCCACAATTCTATTCAGTACCTCCTCATTAGTTACATGATATACCTATCTAATCTTCAGCATTGTTCTGTAGCAACACATTTCAAAAGCTTCTATTCTCTTCTTGTCTAAACTATTTATCATCCATGTTTCACTTCCGTACATGGCTACACTTTATACAAATACTTTCAGAAAGAAGTTCCTGATACTTAAATCTATACTTGATGTTACCAGATTTCTCTTCTTCAGAAATGCTTTCCTTGCCATTGCCAGTCTACATTCTATATCCTCTCTACTTCGACCATCATCAGTTATTTTGCTCCCCAAATAGTAAAACTAGCCTACTACTTTAAGTGTCTCATTCCCTAACCTAATTCCCTCAGCATCACCTGATTTAACTCAACTATGTTCCATTATTCATATTTTGCTTTTGTTGATGTTCATCTTATATCCTCCTTTCAATGCATAGTCCTTTCCGTTCAGCTGCTCTTCCAGGTCCTTTGCTGTCTCTGACAAGATTACAATGTCATCGGCAAACCTCAGAGTTTTTATTTCTTCTCCATAGACTTTAATGCCTACTTTAGATTTTTCTTTTGTTTCTTTTACTGCTTGCTCAATATACAGTTTGAATAACATCGGGGATAGGCTACAACCCTGTCTCACTCCCTTCCCAACCACTGCTTCCCTTTCATGTCCCTCGACTCTTATAACTGCCATCTCGTTTCTGTACAAATTGTAAATAGCCTTTCGCTCCCTGTATTCGACCCCTGCCACCTTCAAAATTCGAAAGAGAGTATTCCAGCCAACACTGTTAAAAGATTTCTCTAAGTCTACAAATGCTAGAAACATAGGTTTGCTTTTCTAATCTATCTTCTAAGATAAGTCGTAGGGTCAGTATTGCCTCAAGTGTTCCAACATTTCTATGGAATCCAAACTGATCTTCCCAAAAGGTCGACTTCTACCAGTTTTTCAATTTGTCTGTAAAGAATTCGTGTTAGTATTTTGCAGCCGTCACTTATTAAACAGATAGTTCGATAATTTTCACATCTGTCAACACCTGCTCTCTTTGGGATTGGAATTATTGTATTCTTCTTGAAGGCTGAAGGTATTTCGCCTGTCTCGTACATCTTGCTCACCAGATGGAGGAGTTCTGTCATGGCTAGATCTCCTAAGGCTATCAGTAGTTCTAATGGAATCTTGTCTACTCCCGGGGCTTTGTTTTGACTCAAGTCTTTCTTTCGGTGCTCTGTCAAACTCTTCATGCAGTATCGTATCTCCAATTTCATCTTCATCTACATCCTGTTCCATCTCCAGAACATTGCCCTCCAATACATCGCCCTTGTATAGACCCTCTATATACTCCTTCCACCTTTCTGTCTTCCCTTCTTTGCGTAGAACTGGTTTTCCATCAGAGCTCTTGTATTCGTACAAGTGGTTCTCTTTTCTCCGATGGTCTTTTTAATTTTCCTGTAGGAAGTATATATTTTCCCCCTAGTGATATATGCCTGTATATCCTTACATTTGTCTTCTAGCCATCCCTCCTTAGCCAGTTTGCACTTCCTGTCGATCTCATTTTTGAGACGTTTGTATTCCGTTTTGCCTGCCTCAATTACTGCATTTTTGTATTATATTTTCTCCTTTTCTCAATTAAATTCAATATCTCTTTTGTTACCCAAGTATTTCTTCTGGACCTCGTCTTTTTACCTATACAGTCCTCTGCTGCCTTCATTATTTCATCTCTCAAAGCTAGGCATTCTTCTTCTACTGTATTTCTTTCCCCTGTCTTTGTCAATCGTTCCCAATGCTCTCTCTGAAACTCTCTACAAGCTCTGCTTCATCCAGTTTATCCTGGTCTCATCTCCCTAAATTCCCGCCATTTTGTAGTTTTTTCAGTTTCAACCTACAGTTCATAACCAATAGATTGTGGTCAGTATCCACATCTGCACCTGGAAATGTCTTGCAATTTAGAACTTGGTTCCGAAATCTCTGTCTTGCCTTCATATAATCTCTCTGAAACCTTCCAGTGTTTCCAGGCCTCTTCCACACATACTACCTTCTTTCATGACTGTTAAACCAAGTGTTAGCTATGATCAAGTTATGCTCTGTGCAAAATTCTACCAGGCGGCTTCCTCTTTCATCCCTTACCCCCTTTCCATATTCACCTATTACTTTACCTTCTCTTCCTTTTCCTACTATCGAATTCCAGTCCCCCATGGCTATCAAATTTGCTTCTCCCCTCACTATCTGAATAACTCCGTTTCTCATCATACATTTCTTCAGTCTCTTTGTCATGTGCGGAGCTAGTTAACTTATATACTTGTACTACTGTGATAGGCATGGACTTAGTCTGTCTTGGTGACAATAATGCGTTCACTATGGTGTTCATAGTAGCTTACCCGCACTCGTGTCTTTTTTTAATTTTTTTTAAATTTTTTTAAATTTTTTCAAATCTTTTTTAAAATTTTTTTAATTTTTAAAATTTTTTTTTAAATTTTTTTAATTTTTAAAATTTTTTTAATTTTTAAAATTTTTTTAAAAATTTTTTTTAATTTTTTAAAATTCATTATTAAACCTACTCCTGCATTACCCCTATTTGATTTTGTATTTATAACCCTGTACTCACTTGAGCAGAAGTCTTGTTCTTCCTGCAGCCAAACTTCACTAATTTTCAATACATCTAACATTAATTTATTCATTTCCCTTTTTGAATTTTCTAACCTACTTGCTGCTCTCCATGAACATGGACCTTGCCATTGGTGGGGAGGCTTGCGTGTCTCAACGATACAGATAGACGTACCGTAGGGGCATCTATTGAGAAGCCCGACAAACATGTAGTTCCTGGAAAGGGGCAGAAGCCTTTTCAGTAGCTGCAGGAGCAACACTCAGGATATCAGACTGATCTGGCCTTGCAACATTAACCAAAACAGCCTTGCTGTGCTGGTACTGAAAATGGCTGAAAGCTAGGAGAAACTACAGCCATAATTTTTCCTGATGGCATGCAGCTTTACTGTATAGTTAAATGATGATGGTGTGCTCTTGGGTAAAATATTCTGGAGGTAAAATATTCTGGAGGTAAAATAGTCCCCTATTCAGACCTCAGGGCAGGGACTACTCAGATGGATGTCGTTATCAGGAGATACAAAACTGGTGTTCTACAGAATGGAGTCTGGAATGTCAGATCCCTTTATCAGGAAGGAAGGTTAGAAATTTTAAAAGAAATGGATGGGTTATAGTTAGATATAATGGGAATTAGTGGAGTTTGGTGGCAGGAGATACACGACTTCAGGTCAGGTGAATACTGGGTTATAAACACAAAATCAAATAGGGATGATGCAGGAGTAGATTTAATAATGAATAAAAAACAGAAGCAGGGTAAGCTACTATGAACACCATAGTGAATGCATTATTGTAGCCTGGAGACACTGGAAGGTTTCAGATAGATTATATGATGACAAGACAGAGATTTTGGAACCAAGTTTTAAATTGCAAGACATTTCCAGGTGCAGATGTGGACACTGACTACAATTTATTTGTTATGAACTGTAGACTAAAAGTGAAGAAACTGCAAAAAGGTAGGAATTTAAGGAGATGGGACTTGGATAAACTAAAAGAACCAGAGGTTGTAGAGAGTTTCAGCGAGTGCATTAAGGAATGATTGATAAGAACAGGGGAAAGAAATAACAGAAGAAGAAGAATGGGTAGCTTTGAGAGTTTAAATAGTGAAGGCAGCAGAGGATCAAGTAGGTAAAGACACAGCTAGTAGAAATCCTTGGATAACAAAAGAAATATTGAATTTATTTGATCAAAGGAGAAAATACAAAAATGCAGTAATGAAGCAGGCAAGAAGGAATACAAACATCTCAAAAATGAGATCGACAGGAAGTGTAAACTGGCTAAGGAGGGAAGACTAGAAGACAAATGTAAGGATATACAGGCATATATCACTAGGGGGAAGATAGATACTGCCTACAGGAAAATTAGAGAGACCTTTAGAGAAAAGAGAACCACTTGTATGAGAATCAAGAGCTCTGATGCAAAACCAGTTCTAAGCAAAGAAGGGAAAGCAGAAAGGTGGAAGAAGTATATAGAGGGTCTATACAAGGGCGATGTACTTGCGGACAATATTATGGAAATGGAAGAGGATGTAGATGAAGATGAAATGGGAGGTATGATACTGCGTGAAGAGTTTGACAGAGCACCAAAAGACCTGAGTTGAAACAAAGCCCTGGGAGTAGACTACATTCCGTAAAAACTAATGATAGCCTTAGGAGTTCTAACCATGACAAAACTCTACCATCTGATGAGCAAGATGTATGAGACAGGCGGAAGACCTTCAGACTTAAAGAAGAATATAATAATTCCAATCCCAAAGAAAGCAGGTGTTGACAGATGTGAAAATTATCGGACTATCTGTTTAATAAGTCACAGTTGCAAAATACTAACACGAATTGTTTACAGACAAATGGAAAAACTGGTAGAAGCTGATCTTGGGGAAGATCAGTTTGGATTCCATAGAAATGTTGGAACACATGAGGCAATACTGACCCTACGACTTATCTTAGCAGATAGATTAAGGAAATGCAAACCTACATATCTAGCATTTGTAGACTTAGAGAAAGCTTTTGATAATGTTGACTGGAATACTCTCTATCGAATTTTGAAGGTGGCAGGGGTCAAATACAGTGAGCGAAAGGCTATTTACAATTTGTACAGAAACCAGATGGCAGTTATAAGTTGAGGGGCATGAAAGGGAAGCAGTGGTTGGGAAGGGAGTGAGACAGGGTTGTAGCCTATCCCCGATGTTATTCAATCTGTGTATTGATCAAGCTGTAAAGGAAACAAAGAAAAATTTGGAGTAGGAACTAAATTCCATGGAGAAGAAATAAAAACTTTGAGGTTTACCGATGACATTATAATTCTGCCAGACACAGCAAAGGAACTGGAAGAGCAGTTCAACAGAATGGACAGTGTCTTGAAAGATAAAGGAATACAGGTGATGCTGAGCGAATTACATTAGGAAGTGAGACACCTAAAGTAGGAGATGAGTTTTGTTATTTGGGGAGCAAAATAACTGATGATGGTCGAAGTAGAGAGGGTATGAAATGTAAACTGGCAATGGCAAGGAAAGCGTTTCTGAAAAAGAGAAATTTTTTAACATCGAGTATAGATATAAGTGTCAGGAACTTCTTTCTGATAAGTATTTGTATGAAGTGTAGCCATGTATGGAAGTGAAACATGGATGATAAATAGTTTAGACAAGAAGAGAATAGAAGCTTTTGAAATGTGTTGCTACAGAAGAATGCTGAAAATTAGATAGGTATATCATGTAACTAATGAGGAGGTACTGAATAGAATTGTGGAGGAGATGAATTTGTGGCACAGCTTGACTAGGAGGGACAGGTTGGTAGGACATGTTCTGAGGCATCAATGGATTACCAATTTAGTATTGGAGGGCAAAAATCATAGAGGGAGACCAAGAGACAAATACACTAAGCAAATTCAGAAGGATGTAGATTGCAGTACCTACTGAAGATCGCACAGGTTCGGGTAGCATGGAGAGCTGCATAAAAAGATGGTAGAAGTGTTGTGTGTTCAAGTGAAGAGTGCTCCAGCGAAAAACAAAAATAATGATAGTAAAAAGTAAAGTGTGTGTTAGTTGTATGAACGAAATAGTTAAGCTAAATGAGCGTATCTCTAGTCTTCAGTTAATCATCAGCTCACTGAGTAGTGAGATGTCACAACTTAGAAAGGAAATGTGTGTGCCATTAGCCAAACTAAAGTGTAGTTCTTTTCCGCCTAAAAACTCAAACGAGCGGTTGGAAGTATTGTATAAAAACAGAAATCCGACCATTAAAAAATCAAGAGCGATTGAAAACACTGATCAATTGGCAGTTGAAAACAAATTTCATGTTCTTTCCGTTAGTGAAGGAACTGAATTAATACCGGAAAGTAAAAATTGATTTTTTAACCAAGAGTGTCGACAGAAAGTTGAAACAAAGTCAAAATCCAGCATTAGGGACAATGAAAAAGTGTGTAGGCCATCCATTGCACGTAAAAATGAAATGAATGAGAACAACACTATCAACAAAAATGTAAAACAGCGCGTTTATGAAAGTAGTGTATTATTTTTAACCAGCAGCCACAGCAAAAACGTGACAAAACTTTTCAAAGAAGACAGGAAATGCTACGCAACAAGTATTGTTAAGCCTGGAGTGACAACAAAAAATATTATTGGCGTCAATCTGCATGAAAAATTGCTAAGAAAAAAGGACTTTGTGGTGTGTATTGCAGGTTCAAACAATGTTGCAAAAAATGAAGCAGATAACTGCCCAATGGAGATAAAGAAATTGCTAGAACGAAATGAACAGTGTAATACTATTGTGTCAACATTACCACACACAAATAACCTGACGTATCACTTGGGTGTCAACAAAGAAATACGAAAAAGTAACATGAAAATGAAACAAATGTGTTCTTTGTTCGCAAAATGCAGTGTCCTTGATATGGGCAAATTGGACAGATGCCAACATACCAGGCACGGGATGCATCTGAACTATGAAGGAAGGAACTTTGTATGTAAAATGGTAAACAAAATTGTTGAAAGCAAAGAGAAAATGAACCAAACAGTTCCTTGTATGGGACCGAACTCACTAGCAACAGAAACAGCAATTGTCCCCCTGTGTTCATCAGCAGCAGATTCAAAAGTTCCATCTGCTGTTGATATTTCATCAGTGGCTCAGGACCTTTCATCAGTATTGGCCCCTCCTCAATCTTCAACAGTGAAAGACTTTTCAGCAGTAACAGAAGCAGCACAAGAACAAGGAAACATACAGTTCTACAGGATTTTTGGTACCCGGTCTCAGTCCCAAGACTAACATAAGGCAGATACCTTCAGGTAGACCTGCTATAATCTTTAATTGCAGTTCACAACGAAGAAGTGCCATTGAATAAAAGAGTTTAGGAAAGGACAAACTTTGCTTATTTCACCAAAATATAATGGGTCTAAGGAACAAACTGGACCAGTTGCCTGTTTGCATTTATGACAGTGATGCAATAAACAGTGCCCAAATTTTATGTTTTACTGAACATCGTAGGAAGGAAAAGATTGAAATGGTGCAACTAGACAAGTGTACCTTAGCAACTTTTTATATTAGAAGTAAAATGGACAAAGGAGGAGTGATAATGAATGTTAGAAATAATATAGTGTACAAATCTATAGATGTAAAATAATATTCCGTTGACCAGCATTTTGAGGCTTGTTGCATCGAAGTCCTTGTCAATACATTGCCTATTTATATTATTGCTGTCTACAGAGCTCCCTCAGGAAAGGTCAGTGAATTCCTGAAGCAAGTAGAATCACTTTTAAGTTACAAATTCAAAAACCAAAGAAATAATAATGCTTGGTGAGTTTAATGTATATTTTCTTACTTGTAACAATGATGGAACAGAGTTTGAGAATGTAATGAATTCTTTCAATCTGAGGGCAGTTGTTGATTTTCCCACTAGGGTAACAAAGAACTGTACAAGTCTGATTGACAATGTGTTTGTAGGTAATAATAGAATTGAAAATATATTTTTATCAAACATATTAAATGGTCTGTCTGACCATGATGGGCGGTTGTTGGTAATACACGATGTAAGCCCTGCTAACAAGAGCAGTTCTATCAGTAGACCATACAGGTTAATCAACAGTGAGAATCTGGAAACCTTCAGTAGGCTTTTGCAGCAGTTAGATTGGGAGGCAGTACATCAGGCTAAAAATGTAAATGATAAATTCACCCTTTTCCTAAATGAATTTGTTACCCTCTTTGAAGCTGTATTTCCTAAGAAAATTTCAAAAAGCACAAACTGGAATGATTTTAGGAGACAGTGGCTCACTAAGGGAATAAAAACTGCATGTAGAAAAAAGAGAATGCTTTATGTTTCACTCAGTAATTCTGATAAACCTCAGGATAGGGAACACTACAGATTGAACTGTAACATACTGAAGAATGTTATTAAAAATTCAAAAGTATGTTTATCAAATCTGAAATTGACAGATCAAATAATAAAATAAAAACAATCTCGAAGGTGGTAAAAAGGGAGACAGGAAAAGTTTCGGAGGATACAGACATTATCCAAGTGTGTCACGATGGAAGCATGGTAGATGAAGGGGAAGTAGTTGCCAATATCTTCAACAATCATTTTCTGACAGCAGTGGATCAAATTGGATGTAAAGGGTCTATGGATGAAGCCATGAAGCTTCTACAAAAAGCAGTGGAGAGAAAAATTAGCCTGATGTATGTACCCTACATCACTGCAGATGAGATTGAGAAGGTGATATGCCAAAAAAAAGAAAATAATAATAATAATAATAATAATAATAATAATTCCGCTCGTGTGGACAATATATCTATAAAAGTACTGGAACATTGCCACAAATATATTCTTAAAGTTCTGTGTCACATATTTAATGAATCTCTAAATCAAAGTACTGTCCCTAATCGACTAAAATTTGCAGTTGTTAAACCACTCTTCAAAAAGAGTGATAAAGGAGAGGTTTCTAACTACCACCCAATTTCATTGTTAACAAGTCTTTCAAAAATCCTTGAGAAACTTATGTACAATAGAATCATGGCTCACCTTAATAAATAGAACATCCTTAATAAAAATCAGTTTGGAATGCAAAAAAGGTGTTTCAACTGAACAAGCCATTTTCTCATTTGTCAACCAACTCCTTGAATCAAATGCAAAGGCACCTGCCAGCTCTGATTGGGGTACATTAAAAAGTGGAGTGCCGTAGGGCTCGGTGCTTGGTCCCTTACTTTTCTTAATCTCTGTAAATGATCTCCCATGGTGTGTGACCCAAGAAGCACACTTCACCCTATTTGCAGATGACACAACCATTATGATTGACAAGGTACCCAACTGCAATCTAGAGAACACTGCGACCACTATGTTCTAAGAAGTTCTAGATTGGTTCACTGCAAATGGTCTGTCCCTCAATGTTAATAAGACTCATTTCATTCAGTTTCAAACAGTAAACAAAAAAATTGGAAAATGTTGAAATAAAATGTGGAGACAAAGAAATAGTGGAAGTTGTATCTTCTAAATTTCTGGGTTTACATATTGATGACAAACTAAACTGATCTGTCCACATCACTGACCTATGTAAAAGACTGAATTCAGCAGCATTTGCCATTCGCTCAATTGCATCTTTGTGTATTGTTTGTGACATGGAAACAATCAAAACTGCATATGTTGGTTATTTCCATTCACTTATGACATATGGCATAATATTCTGGGGAAATTACCCACAAGAAAATAAAGTCTTTGTTGCACAGAAGAGAGTTATCAGGATTATGAGTAGAGTGCATGCTAGATCTTCTTGCAGATATTTATTCAAACAGCTGGGGATCCTTACCATGCCTTGTCAATACATCTTGTCACTAACATGCTTCGTGAACAAAAATTATGCAATTTACAAAATGAATAGTGCGTACCATTATCACAGTACAAGAAGTAAACATGATCTTCACAAAGATTTAAAAAAACTCAGCATGGTACAGAAAGGAGTTCATTATTCATGTATAAAAGTGTTCAATGAACTTCCTGTCCATATCAAATCAATCATTGGGGATCTTACTAAATTCAAAACAGAGCTAAAACTTTGTCTTTTGGATAATTCTTTCTATTCTTTACAGGAATTCTTTGATAATGTGTTTAATTTCATGCATTTCTAATAGAACTGATTATGTAGATTAGCGATCACTTGTTGGCAGAATATTTTTTAGATGAATTAATTTAAATTTGTTTATGTAATCATCTATGTCATTACTGTACTATTATCTGTGTTGTTATCTGAATGTTTGTGTGTAATTATTTGACATGTGGATGTCCTTTTGCATGTATCTGCTTATATATGTTAAACTGGTTGACTCATGATCATCTACATGTGGCTATTACTGTAATAACCTGACACTTTCTACATCCTAGCGATACATCCTCATCAAGGATCCACGGAACTCGAAAATAAATAAATAAAAATAAAAACCAGTCTCTGGACTGAAGACCACAACAACAGTGACAACAACAATGACAACAACCACCACCTACCTGCCTAATTAAGGGATCTGACATTCCGCACTCCGATTCGCAGAACACCTGTTTCGTTTCTCCCGATAACGTCTTCCTGTGTAGTTCCTGCCTGGAGATCTGAATGTGGGACTATTTTACTTCTGGAATATTTTACCAAAGAGAACGCCATCATCATTTAACCATACAGTAAAGCTGCATGCCATCAGGAAAAATCACAACAGTAGTTCCTTGGAGGATACCACCCATCCAGGCTGCCAGCTGGCCCTGGTGGCTACAGCTTGAGGCATTCTTTACCAGCAACAGAACCAGCTCCGTTTGCATCATCTGATCACCTGGAGCAAACTGCATATCCAGATCTGCAACACTGCTGGAGGTTGGCTGCTTCACCTGACACATAACACAGTTCCAGGACGACATCCCAAGTGGTGGCCACCTAGCATTTCCAGTTCTCCAGTCATTCTCCACGACCCCCCTATGGATCTGGACCTGGATGATATTTAGGAGGCCTCCAGTCATTGTTGTATGTGATATCAGACAGAGAGCATTCTCCGGAACCATCAGCAAGCCTTCAGAGCGACCACCATTCCTTCTTGTCTCTTTTGCGGTGGATCAGGGAATGGCTGCTCCATTACTATAGGCCAAAGCCACACCCCCAGCCTTTTCAGCAACCTGTGCTGTTGGCATCTTGACCTACCCTCCACTGGCCCAGGTGATTCTCACCCTGGCAAATTCATATTGGGAGAAATCTTGTAATCTGGCTGGACGTATTGATGGATTGATTGATACAGTTACATGTATATCTGGCAAGGACACGAGGCACAGCACAGAAGGAAATGTCCACCAACTCTAGATAACATGGAAAAACACCACCAGCAGGTTTAATGGCTGCTGCAGGCTGCCACAGCATCACGTTTTGCAACCAAGTGACATACACAACACGATATCTGTTGAAAACTGTAAGCTATGTTGTTTCTTCCTGGACTGTGACTTCGAATTTGTTGTCCTCACCATTAAATCGACGATTGTGTTTTAAGTGAATAAAGTGTCAGTTTATTGGTAGACCACTTGAGTGCTTCCCAGTCAAACTACATTGTTCTCCTTCACTAAATGTGAGTTTTTCAACAAGCTTCCAGAGTACTGAAATGGCCAAGAGGTATCCACCTCCAGAATTTTTCATTGTTTCTATTTCCAGAAGAGTCAGGAGTTCTTACTTTCTGTGATTTATTTGTATGTAGTTCATTCTTAATAAAATCTGTGTTGTTGACAAAGCAGATGTACAACACATTTATTTGCTGTTAATAATGTATTGATGTGTGTGAGCAATGTATGTCATCATAGAACTATAACAAAAATGGTTGTCGCTACCCTCCACAGAAACTAACTTTGGTGTACTTCTTGTACACTATTGAGAAATGAGCTGTCAATTGTAAACCTGTAATGGGCATCATCTAGCTATGTGAAGATATGTAAAGTAGTAGTGCCCACCTTATTTGTTCAGTTGATACACTCTTTATCATAATATTCACTATAACTATGATGTATGAGACATGCAACTGATTCACTAAGAAGAGCAGGTGCACATATGGAGACCTGGTTAATAGCTTTCACAAAAATATAATTTACAGTCTTCTTCTTGTGTGGTTATTCAAATCATCAGTGCTTCATGCCGTTTCAAATTGAACTAACATGTTTATATTTGTACTATATAGTGGTAAATACCTATTTTCAGTTGTGTGTTATCCAGACTATAAATAGCTGTAATTTATGTTGTTTGTCACAAATCAAAACTGTTAAACAAAACTAATACCATGTAAATCAATTGGACATAGTTTATTATTGCACAAATAAACTAAACATACATTCATTTATTTACATTTTTATGGTTTACACCACTGTTCCTGCACCAACTCTATAGGCTTGTTGTAGTGAAGACATCATTAACTCTTGCTCTCCTCAGTCTCTTCTGTGCTGAAATGAATGAGACACATTATAAGAAGCATATTTTTTTTAAGTACAGTACACTATCAAACATCTGCATATTAACCAAAGCCTTTAGGTACGCAGAGTTCGCATCTTGTTTCACAAGTAAAACTGGTCACTGACTGCTCAGATAATTTAACAGCTGTCTGTTGCAAAGGTCAAAACTTTAATTTTACTTTATATTGATACCTCAAAATGTAAACAGGAAACCTTTTTTGTATAAAAAGCAAGGTAAAATAATATGCTGCTGTAAGTTTGCAATAGAATGCAAAGTGAGAAATACTGAATGGAGCTACACACTGAAGCAGGAAAAAATATTGTTTCCATTTGCCATTTATATCCAGATACAACCCTCATCTGCAAATAAAATGTTGATGCACTTTACATGTCTCCAACCGAACATTGAAAATGTTGCCAAGATCCCTCAAATTACATAATTAGCAAATTTTAAATCTTGCTCACATAAAAACTATTGAAAGAAAAGATCTGTAGTTCCAGAATTTAAACTGGGAAACTGATTTCAGTGCACCCATTTGTTATTTGTTTGCTTCCATGTTTGCAATTAAAATTACATCGTCACTTATAAAAATATGGTATAAGCTGCAGAGTTTTCATACACCAGAGTTTTTGTGCACTGGATACTATCAGTCATTAAACATAAAAAATTTGCTATTGTGTGAATGCACTGAGTATTCTGATCATTTGTATTTTTTGTATTTCCCCAACAACTCTAAAATTAACTCTTCTTCTCTGTAATTTTCAACATTTTTTTCTGTTATGGTAGATCCACTAATGATGGGGAATCTCTTATTAATAATTTGACAGTAATTTGATTTTAAAGCTGAAGACATGTGCACCTACTGTTGTTGTGGCCATCAGTTACCTTAAGGGAGGAAAGTAATGTGCAATCTATCTCCGGTTTATGTTAACTTTTGTTCTGTGTATAATCACGTATTTACTGTTTGTGTGCTATGTTTCTGAGGCGGGTCTGAGAAACCAATCTGGAAAGTGCATAAGTAAGCATGGAAAATGACATTAAAGTCTCACTCAGTTTCACCTGGCATGTGTATTCAAATCTAATTCATCTCCTTATATTGCTTTCTTGCAAATCAAAATAACTCAATATTTCAACTTTCCATGTTATTAGTTCCAATTTACACTTCTCAGTTTTGAAAGTGCTTAACAGCACACCACTCTTTGATCCTAGAACAAAATTGGTGTGATTTTCCATACATATTATGTTCATTTGAACTTTTTGGGTTTGGTAAATTTGAATGATGTTACTTCTTGGATCATTATTACACCTGAACTTTGTCAAAAAAATGAATAAATAAACAAAAATCAAAACAAATTTACTATCACTATAAAATTCCTCTTGTCTCTCTAGTTTGGTCTGCAAGTGCCAGTACAGATGTAATTTTGATGTTTTTGGAGACACTGCCATCATTTTTATGCTCAGCTAACAGTTTCTGCTTATCTGTGACTCAGATCTCTGCTATATGGTAAGTAGAAACTTTTCTACTCATAATACTGATGCTAACAGTTTCCATAGTTCAACTTCTCAATGAGAGTTCAGTGCCTTTCTGCAGGGATGCTGGTTGAAATTTGGTAATAAACATCATATTAATCATGAAGTAGTGATTTTCAATCAAACACATGACAGGCTTTTCAGCCTAATTGCTAGATATGACTGTGATAGTCCTCTTTTGAGGATGTGGATTCATGTGACATTTCCTTACCTTATTTTTAATTTACTCGTTTCTGAATTTTGAAAATAAAATTCTTTTCAACTTTGACATAATTTCTGCATCTACATACATATTCTACAAGCCACTGTAAGGTGTGTGGCAGAGGATACTGTGTACCACTAGTAGTCATTCCTTTCCTCTTCCACTCACAAATAGAGCGAGGGAGAAATGACTGTCTATAAGCCTCCATATGAGCCCTAATTGCTCATATCTTATCTTTGTGGTCCTTATGCAGAATGTATGTTGGAGGCAGCAGAATACTTCTGCAGTCAGCTTCAAATGCCGGTTCTCTAAATTTTCTTAATAATGTTCCTTGGAAAGAACATTGCCTCTCCTCCAGGGATTCCCATGCCAATTCCTGAAGCAGCTCTAATAATATGTGCATGTTGTTCAAACGTACTGATAACAAATCTAACGGTCTTCTTTTAATCTGACCTGGTGCAGATCCAAAGCACTCAAGCATAACTCAAGAATAGGTGGCACTAGCTACATGTTTGGTCTCATTTCCAGATGAGCCACACTTTCCCAAAATTCTCTCAATTGATTGAAGCTGACCAATTGGCTTCTACATCGCAGTTCTCACATGCTCATTTCATTTCATATCACCTTGCAGCATTACATTCTGGTATTTAAATGATGTGACTGTGTCAAGCAGGACACTACTAATGTTGTACATAAACCTTACAGGTTTGTTATTCTTACTCATCAGCACCACTAACTTACATTTTCTTACATTTAGAGCTACCTGCCATTCATCACACCAGCCAGAAATTTTGTCTAAGTCATCTTGTATGCTCCTACAGTCACTCAACTTCGACACTTTCCCTTACACCACAGCATCATCAGCAAAAAACCACAGATTGCCGCTACCCTGCCTGCCAGATCATTTATGTATATAGAAAATAATAGTGGTCCTGTCGCACTTCCATGGGGCTCTCCTGATGATATCCTTGTCTCAGATAAACTCTCACCCTTGAGGACTTAATACTAGGTTCTGTTCCTAAAGAAGTCTTCGAGCCACTCCCATATGCGGGAACCTATCCCATATGCTCATACCGTCATCAATAATCTGTCGTGGGGCACCATGTCAAATGCTTTTTGGAACTCTACATATGTGGAATCTGCCTGCTGCTCTTCATCCATAGTTTGCAGTATATCATATGAGAAAATGGCAAGCTGAGATTTGCACAAGTGATGCTCTCTAAAACCATGCTGGTGCATGGGCATAAGCTTTTTGGTCTCTAAGAAATTGATTATATTTGAACTCAGAATATGTCCAAGAATTTTGCAGGAGATTGGTGTTTATGATATTCGTCTGTAATTTTGTGGGTTTGTTATTTTACCCTTCTCATACACAGGAGTCACCTGTGCTTTTTTCCAGTCACTTGGGACTTTGCAATTGGTGAGAGATTTGCTATAAATACAGGATAAGTAAGAGGCCAATGAAGTACTCTTTGTAAAACCAAGCTGGGATTCCAACCAGATCTGGTGACTTATTTGTTTTCAGCTCTTTCAGTTGTTTCTCTGTGCCACAGATGCTTATTACTATGCTGTCCATATGGAAAATATACGGTAAAATGATGACATGTTTCTATATTCTTTGGTTTTTGCCACCAGCTATCTTCTACTGCCACACTGGTCAATTCCCGATTGGATGGAAGCCTTAGACCTGCTTAGTGATTTTATGCAGGTCCAGAATTTTCTTAGGTTCTTGGCAAGATATGATGACGGTAGTTGTTGTATGCTTTGCACAAAGATCTTTCCACAGATACACAAATCTCTACTAAACTTTGCTTGTCATCATTTGTGTGTTCCCTTTTAAACTGAGCATGCAACAACCTTTGCAGCTGCATGTGGCACAACTTGACTAGAAGAAGGGATCAGTTGGTAGGACATGTTCTGAGACATCGAGGGATCACAAATTTGGTATTGGAGGGCAGCGTGGAGGGTAAAAATCGCAGAGGGAGACCAAGAGGTGAATACACTAAACAGTTTCAGAAGGATATAGGCCTAGGTTGCAGTAGATGCTGGGAGATGAAGAAGCTTGCACAGGATAGAGTAGCATGGAGAGCTGCATCAAACCAGTCTCAGGACTGAAGACCACAACAACAACATTGCATTACATCAGTATTTCTGGTTTTACTTATGAGTTTCAAGTGTACATGCCATAAGTTAGTATTTCTTAGAGCAATTATTGCATGACCTTCCACATTGCTAAAATTATCTTGATCATAATACTATCACTGATGCCGACCAAACGCACCATCTGAACACCCTCCAAAACCTCTTTCATCCATTATACTACATGGACCTCTGCTGCAACATACAGAAACTTCATTTTTTTCAACTGCAAGCTTGAATACTTGGACCAGTGGTGGTTTGTGACCATTGAGTCACGCTCACAGACCATAAAACTACGGTACTTCTGGTGCATTGCAACATTCTGACAATCAGTAATTCCTCTATTGCCTAAGAGTTGCACTGTTGTGCCACGCACCTGATGGATCAAAACACCCTATAGCTCATGCTTCAAAAATCTTGCCTTCGAAAAAATACTTAAAAATTGGAAAACATGCACTTGCCATCGAGAAATTTCATGAATACAATCCTGTGATCTCTTTTGAACCTGTCACAGATGGCAAACCACATGTTTTCACTGCTGAAGGAGTGACAATGTTTACTTTTCCTGACATTTGACCACATTTTGGATCACATACCTTTTCCAGTTTCTGTCCCCTCAGTGATATTCATATATCTTTATCAGCGTCTTTTTCTTTAATGGTGGACTTGAGTGGCTTGTTCAAACATGTGAGACACACATGCCCATTTTCTGCGAGGCAAGCTGTGATGCAGCACTGATGAAGTTACTAAGCACAGACACATAATACTATTAAATGGCAACAGTCTATTAGAACTGTTCCATGGGTGCTCTTTGAGTACAGTACTTCACCTCATACAACTGGAGGCTGTAGCCTTCAAAGATTCCATACACGTTCCAGCACCAGAAACCAGTCCTCATCCATAGCTATTGGTCTCAGCATCAGTGGATCCCTGGCACCCAGCTGTCAGGCTCAGTGCAACAACTCTGGGCATCAATTGGGCTCCCTCAGTTTTGTAAATGATCCTAAGCCATGATGGTAAAACACTACAGTGTGCCGATTTCACAACTCTTATTGCAAAGAGGAAAATCCACCTCTAACAGTCCTGGAATCAGATGAGCTATTAAGAAAAGCCAAGGAATGATTCACTCAAATAGGATGAAAGTAAATGCAAATAAAACTGAGCATATCTTATGCAACCTCTGTGAAACTGCTGAGTTTTGTAATATATTGCAAACTTGATGGAATGGATACACTGAGCATGTATGGAAGAAACTGTCACATGTAGTATATCTTCTGAGGAGATTGAAAAACATAATTACAGACCAATACCTGCTAACTTTATTATCACGCCATAGCTGTATTTCCTATTGATTACAGTTCTGGGGTCATTCAACAGGCTGCAGGGATGTGCTGTTACAGCAAAAGAAGGCAGTGAGAATTATTACATGAAGTAGGAGACAGCAGTATTGCAGGCCATTATTTACAAAATTGGGAATAATGACTGTTTACAGCTATTATGTATTTTTGTGCCTCCTTCATGTTAAATGAAATCTAGATTCTTTGAGCAAGAAGCATGAGACACATGACCACAACACCCGCAATAAAGAGGTCACAAACATGCCAGGCTGTTGACTATCCAAAACTATCCAGCTTTCTGACAATTGGCTTGAGAATGTTCAGATCACTACACATGGAAGTGCAGGTCCTGCCACTGAAGGGGTCCAAAAAAAAAATTCAAGACTTAAAACTATGTCTGCTGTACTCCATCCAGGGATTTTTTACTGAGGAAAGCAACTGGATTTTCTGAATTTTCTCCAAAACTAGTGAATCTGACATAGCTAAAATTTTTATGGTAGACGAAATGTATCTATAGTAAAATGCTAAATCTGTTAAAATTTTTTGTAATGTTACATATTATTGGTATTGTAATATACCAGTTTTGTAATTTTTAGTGCAGCCTATTCAGCCATAGCTGGTGAAACAGTTGTTGGCCACCACACCATCCAGATGTTCTTCCACTCATTCTATGCACAAATGAGCCAATTCCTCAAGTGACAGAGCAAGCAGTATTCCCATTGACATCACAATGTGGATCATGTGACAGCCCAAAATGTGCACCAACATGGTAGTACATTGGATCCACAGTGGCAGAAACAGTAAAACCTCCCTCCATCACACCTACTGCATCATGCCCAAAGTTAATTTTCCACTATATTTACCAACTATGGCAACAGAAGTAATTGAGCCACCAACAATCAAGGACTCACAGCATGACAGTAGCAGCACCACATTGGCCACCAGGTACAACAGACCTCACCCGCTGTAGCTGACATCCTTGGAAAGAGGAATATTTTCTCTCTGCATACCACGGATGTAAGCACATTACTCATGGAACCAATCAGTTATGTCCATTCTGCAGTTCCATCAAAGAAAATAGTAAATGGTTGTCAGTAGAACAGGCTGTGCTCCATAGGCACTGGTTGTAGTGCTAGGGGTATTTTGTAAATGACAACAGCAGCTCAGTCCAGATCTAGTAGCCTTTTGAATATTACAGGTTTGCAAAGTATCATCAGCAACAATATGAAGCCATCATTTCCATCTGGAACTCTGTTTACCACTACATAGTGTAGTCTCTCAGTATGTGATTATAAGGAGCTTAGACTATGCGTGCTAAGTGCACTGCACATAATAGCCACAACACTGTTCCACAGTTTAAGACTCTGAAATGTAACTACCAAAACTAAGAAAACAATGTTAATATTTTGTACTTATCACAAATGTCTGAAAATTAAACAGTGTTCTTAATAATTCAGTTAATATATTTGAATATTATAGTTTACGGTACATCACAAACTGACTGTAGAGAATGTCAAGAGTATTCATCTCATAAAGGTCTGAAGCATGACAAATAATTCAAGGAAACTAGAAGCAGTCATGACAGATATTTCTGGATTAAATTATGTGATCATCTAGTGCCATGGATGTATGGAAATTAATATGTAGCTTTGACAAGCACACAAAACATGACTATTTACATACAAAGTACTGAGGTATTACTCAGTGAGTTATAACATAATTCTCTGAAATTATACACTTTGTACAAAACTATGTCTTTCAGATGCTGTTGGGAATTTTATGGAAAGGGCAGACTGAGACTTCAGTTTCAGTAGTTTTGAGGGTTACAGTCTTATGTGGAGACCAGATTTTGAACTGTCATAGGATGCCTCTTCTGGACATCACTGCATATAGTTAATTGATTTTTGTCATCTAGGAAATACTAAACTTAACTGGGTTAGCTGTAGACTGTCCTGAAGCATTTCAGTCATTCATCATGTTCTGTAGATCCCTTCAGGAAGGAGAAGCTTCAGGGATGTATAATGAGTCAAGGGATGCATTAGCAGAAATGTGTATGTGAACAATGGAAGATCAGACCTAATGAAAATTAAGAGAGGAATTTCACAGGGCTCCATTCTTGGACCCTTCCTCTTTATTATTTATGTTAAGTTTAAGTTCCAGAAATGTTTTATATGCTGATGGTATGACCATGATCTCCACAGGTGAGAGTATGCAAAAGGTGGTAAACAAAAATAATGAACTTTTTGAAAAATGTAGGGTGTCGTATATTGCTAATGAGTTATGTATGAACAACACAAAAGCAGAGGAAATTTATTTTCATCTGAAGGTATGGAAAGCAGAGAATCACAGTGCCAAACTACTGGGACTAAAAATAGACCAAAGGCTCTCATGGGATGACCATATAAGCTATCAGACAGGCAAACTTGCATGCATAATATTCCTGCTGTATAAACTAAGAAATCAATTAGATGTTTACAAGGATTGGGTCCAAGAGAAAGCTATAAGGAGCACTTCATTATATTCAACATAATGATACTCCCAAGTCTCTATATGTATAACTGCTTAATATACAAAAAAGAAAATATACAAAAATTTAAACAGAGAATGAATTTACAGTTGCACAGCACTTGAAACAACTGCACGCTTGATATCTCATATTCTAGGCTGTCACTGACACACAACAGTCACAAACACCTAAATCTAAATTTATATAATAAACTGCCACAACCTGTGAAAACCATCACCCACTTTAAATTTAAGGAGGCTCAAAAATAAAGCGTATTATTCAATTGAAGAATATCTTGGAAGTAATTTGAAATAAATATATATACAATGAAATAATGTAACTATCATTAACTAAATGTGTAAAACCCTATAATTAATTCTTGAATGTAAACTTTATAATGATATTACTGAAATTGTCTGATTGGTAAGCAGTTTATGTATTTATGTATATGTAAAATTATGATGTGAGTAAACTGTACAAATTACTAACTACTAAAAAGATGTATGTATATGTATGCATACTGTATAATGTAAAAATTAGTAACAACTATACGTTTATGACATGTGTAACATGTATTTTGACAAAGCCCATTGCGTGGTAAACATGCTGAACGGCTAATAAATAAACTTATGAAACACACAAAAACGCACACACTCTCTCTCTCTCTCTCTCTCTCTCTCTCTCTCTCTCTCTCTCTAAGCTCAGTTACATTAAACAACTGTTGTTGGTAGCTTAATATTTACTGGTACTTGATTACATTGTACATTTCAAAGAAAATATTTACCTGTATATGCAAATACATATACATGTTTATAGTACATTACCACTTTTCAGAGTGTTTGAGAATGAACACTGCTAGTTGTCAAGTAGCTAACAGTAGTTTTCAGTCCTTGAATCTAGGTATTCAATAATTTGTAGAAAAAGTGGGCAATGATGTACTGATTTCTGATTTTCTTTTGAACTATTAGGGATTCCCATTTGTTTGATGTATATTAGACAGGAACATGTTGAGCACTTTCATTTTGTGTCTTATATTGTGATTGTGTACATAACAGTTCTGGTAAACTAACTTTTATATTCAGTAACAAAAACCATTAAGGAGTAAATGTGTGGGTAGTAAGAAGTGAGTGTAAGTATTCCAAGATATTTAAGATGGCTTCTGCAAAATGTATAGTTATCAACTTTATGCGGTATTCGCACTATTAGTTTCTGCTGAATCAATTAATCTAGGTGCATCATCCCAGAAAGTAATCCTGTAAGACAACAGAAAGGAAAATATGCAAAATAAGTCTTTAGATCATTACACTGAGAGGTGCTTCCAAGGCACGACATGCTAAACTGAGATTCTTGATTGGTTTATATTTATGTTGAATCCATATCACTTTGTTATCCAGTTGGACATTGTGGCATTTTACTTAGCAGATTTCATTTAGTGTATGACCACTGATGTCTACTTTTAGTGCTAGAAGGTCATTATGCTTGTCTGAAGTTACACAATTGTGAGATTTAGACTTAAGCAGTTAGTTGAGAAACATGAGGGTATATTTAGTTGCCTTGTGAGCCATGTCTGGCATGGTTGTTTGGAACCTGTGCTTTTGCCATCAGGAAATATAATAGTTTCATGACTTGACCTTAAATGTAATTGGAAGGTCACTTATGAGATGTGACAAAAAAGTAAGAGTATTTTTTTAATTTTGTAGGCTTTATGCATCCGATTTACAAATTTTTATATGTTGGTACACATGTTCCTGGTATACATTTGCATTTTCAGCTATTTTGAATATTTGATTTATTGTAGACAGTTGAATAGGCTGTACATATCTGGGAGGGCTCAATGAATTTTTAATTTGAAAAAGGTGGGTCAAAGAATTTGCACTAACTTTTGCTAGAAAAATGGAATAAAGTGCAGCACTGCATTCAAAAAAGTGACTATGGCTTTTTGCCAACTGCACTATGAATAAGATAAGAGTCAATGAGCAGTATAAATGTTTCAAAGACAGTTGAGAAGACATTGAAGATGATGAGCACCATGGATGCCCTAGCATTTCAATTACTGAAGACAATGTGGAAGAAGTAAAGAAAATGATTGTGGAAAATCACCATCACAGGGGTTGCTGATTATGTTGGCATATCCTTTGGTTCATGCCAAGCAATTTTTTGGATGTTTTAGGCATGAAAAGTGACGCAGCAAAGTTTGTTCCAAAATTATGTTGAATGTTGGTCAAAAACAACATTGCTCAGGAATTGCTGAAAGAAGTTGACAATCCAGAACTTTTAAAGAAGATAATAACAGGTAAGTGTAAATGTCATGTGACTAGGGCCTCTTGTCGGGTAGACCATTTGCAGGGTGCAAGTCTTTCAATTTGATGCCACTTCGGTGACTTGTGTGTCGATGGGGATGAAATGATGATGATTAGGACAACACAACACCCAGTCCCTGAGTGGAGAAAATCTCCAACCCAGCTGGGAATTTAACCTGGGCCCTTAGGATTGACATTCTGTCATGCTGACCACTCAGATATGGGGGACGGACATTATAACAGGTGATGAAACATAAGTAAGACATTGAAACTGAGGCCCAATCATCCCAATGGAAACTACCAGGAAGTTATGTGCTGTTTGCATTAAGCAATGTGAAGAAAATAACCAAAATTGTGGCAAAACCACTCATGGAAATTACATCATGATAATGCTCCCACTCACATCTCAATCCTTGTTTGCTGTTTTTTTGCAAGAAACAAAACAGTTAGGTTGTCACAGTCCCCTGCAACTTCTTTCTATTCCTGTGGCTGAAGAGAACCATGAAACGGTGTTGTTTTGCCATCACTGATGAAACCAAAGCAGAATTGCTGATGGAGCTGAACACCATAACGAAAAGTGAGTTCTAGAAGTTTCCAAGGTTGGAAAAAGTGCTGGCAAAAGTGTGTTATATCTAAGGGGAATTATGTTGAAGGGGGAAAAGTTAGTGTTGATGAATAAATAAGATTCTTCAAGAAAAACAAAAATTACTGTTACTTTTTTGATTCACTTTGTATGTGGGTTAAGAACAAGAGTGACCGTAATACCGATCCTTGTGGAACTCACATTCTATGTTGCCACATTCTGAGGATGGTTTCAGAGGTGTGAAATAGTCAGCCAATGAAACACTGATTTCTGTTATGAAGGTAGAACTCCATCCAAGTGAGAAAGATGACATTAATGCCACAATACTGTAGTTCGCCAAGAGAAATTTTGTCATCTACATGCGAAAGAAGACAAACATGATCCCTTCCCTCAGTCAAGGCTTACCTAGTGTTTATGGTAGTATTCTTTCACTGGCTACATTGTGTAAACACTCTGCAACTGGTATCTGATCTTTGTTTTAGACTACAGAAAACTATAGAATGACTGTAGATGTTATTCCTGCATCAGTAGTATTGCTTGCTGTAGGAGCAGCGCTGTTTATGGATGCAACACTTACTCAGAAATATCCACAAATGAGATTCTTGAGACAATTTCCAGCCATAATTCTTCAAATATAGCTTTGTTTGCTGGAAGTAGTAATTATTAATGATACACATAAATTCATCTGCTTCTTTTTTAAAATTAAATTTGTTTATTTTTGTAGTTGGAGGGCTTAGCTATTTTTCAAGTTTGCATGACTGCTCTTCAAGTATGGCTAGTATAAAAAGTGTGTTGTCTCTCTAAACTATTATTTGTGTGTCATACTTCATGATTAAGTCATCTCAGAACTGCATAAAGTGATGTTGTGTAAATTAAATCACATATCTCAACTATAAGCAGAGTGAGTTTCCACTCTGATTGATGAGGAGACCCAGAGTTATTTTAGATTGTTTTAAAAATATTTATGGGGGTAATCATAAAGTTTTCACTATCACCTCAAAAAAATTAAGTTTTATAATTAATTTTCATGTGTCTGCACATGTATGTCAATGGTCCTGGTACACACTGAAATGTCCATGCCACAGTACCATGGCATGTGGCTAAAGGAGCCAAATAGTGTGGTCCACCAATAAAGTGGACTATTGCACAGTAATTCATTTGTTGTATTTGAAGGAGAAAAATGTTGCAACAACCCATGCTGAGTTGGCAGAAGTGTACAGCAACAATGCACCATCAATGTGACAAAGTAATTAGATGGCACAGATGCTTCCAGTCTGAATGATGAAAAACGAAGTGTCTGACCACCTCTCTGTGAAGAACCAGGAATTGCAGAAGGCATAGCAACACTTGTGCCTGACAACTGGTAGATCATCATTGAGATGTTGTTTACTAATATTTTTGTCTTATACTCATTGTCATTATGAGAGATATGCTATGGAAGTGGCAGAAGGATTGCCTAGTCTTCCTTGAATATTGGTTCTCTAAATTTGCTCAACACATTTTTCTGGCAGTTGTTCCCATTTGAGTTCTACGTTTGGGCACATCTGTAACATTTTTGTTCAAGTTGTATGAGTTGTACTCGTCTGTCATGAGACTAGCAGCAACTCTGCCAATATGTGCAATGCTTGCTATCACAATACAGTATTCCACAACTGGTTGCAATAGTCTATGTACTGTCCTTAACAAGAGCATTGAACTTTCCCACATCTCACTTAAAATATGGAACTGTTCCACTTAATACTGATTTCATGTGTCCTTTTCATTTCGTATAATTTAGCCCTAGACATTTAAACAAAATGATACTGTCATTAGCTATTGTAGGGTTCTTTCTCTTTGTTGTAGGTATTATCTTGCATTTATCTCCATTTAGAACTACATTTTTTGCACCAAGTGTAAATACTATCTAAGTTAATTTGTACTTTCTTATGTCATCTCGCTAAGATGTTTACCTACAGACAGCAGCACTGTCACTCTAGTGTTGCTGGCTTATCTGCTTAACAATTTATTTACATTGGGAAGATGGAATAACAATAATATCATGAAAAGGATAGATTGCTACTCACCCATAAGTGAGTAAGTGAGGTGTTGAATCAAAGACAGCCACAATGAAAAGACTGCTCCTCATTTGTCCCCACCACACCTACCCCAGACTGCTGCTCATGGCACACATTGTTGCAGTCAGGCCACTGCAGGTGGAGATGGTGACCATATGTATGGAGTTGTGCTTGGGTGTGCATCTTCTATTTTCAAAGAAGGCCATTTTGCCAAACACTTAAATGTTTAGCAGTCTTTTCATTATGCATGTCTGTGACTCAATGCCTCCTCTATATGATGAGTAGCAATCTATCCTTTTTGTAATATTGTTATATTTTCATTGAAAACATTAGTAGTCCTATATTGTCTACCTGTGGTACATTTGATGCTATTTTCACTCTTGATAAACACTCCTTCCCTCTATAGTGTACTGCTCTTTGAGTAAAAAATTCTTCAAACTAATCAAACAATGGTAAATGCAGGATGGAATAATGACAAGATTATGAAAAGGAGAGATTGGTACTCACCATCTAGTGGAGATGTTGAGTCGCTCACAGGCACAACAAGAAAGACTGATAAGAAGTAGCTTCCAGCCAAAAGGCCTTCTCCTGAATTAGACAACATGAGCATGTTTTCATGCAAATGCAGCTCTCACACACACATGACCACTGTATCTGCTTGCAGTCTGTCCTCAGCAGCCAGAGACAGTGATCACATGTGTGTGAGTTGCATTTGTGTGAATGTGTATGTGTATGTTGTCTAATTCAGAAGCAGGCATTTTGGCCAAGAGCTTACTGGTTTAGCAGTCTTTTTGTTGTGTCTGTCTGTGACTCGACATGTGTACTATATGATGGGTAGCCATCTATCTTTTTCATATTGTCTTCAAGCTAATCAAATATTTGTGAAGGCATTACTCATACATACACCATATCTTGATTATTAGTTAACAGGGTGGCACAGTGTTGAATTCCTTTTTAAAATCTGGAAAGAAAGAATTTATCCTCCAACATTTAATGTTTTCAAGAAGTGATATGTGAAAACAGTGATCTATCTATGTTCACATAAGTGTTTTGTCTTTCAAAACCTGTGCCATCTTTTTGAGAGAAATATCATTTTCTCCAGGAATGTAATAATATTTGACCTTAGACTATGCTCTTGGGCCCTGCAACAGATATTTGTCTGTCATTTTGTGCATCCAGAAATCACAACACTTAAAAAAAATAAAGCATTCAGTCTGGATGAAATCTTAGCAGAAATTCTAAAATATGCAAGTCCAGGATTAATTCATCAGTTGACTAAACTGTGCAATACCAGTTGGCAAACAAGATAAGTTCCAGACTGCAGGTATGGTATCATATTTAGATTGCTGAATAAAAGAAATGAAACCAGATGTACAAATCAGAAAGATTTTTCTCACTGCCAGGCAAAGTCTTCTCCTCATTCTTCTAAAATGGATACAAGAAGCAGCAAATTATTGACAGTGGGAAGAATGGGCTGGCTTTCAAAGTGTGTGATCCAGCTCTGAACAAACATTTGTTCTACAAAATGTAACAGGACAATGAAACTGTCCACGTCACTTAAACTTCACTGATTTTGAAAAAGCTTTTGACAGTATACACTAAGAATCATTGTGTAATATTGAGTGATGTTTTCTGAAACCTGTAGCTAGTCTCAAGCTGCTGCATGAGAAAAGAAGATCGAAACACCCTTTTCCTTATTATTCTGACATGCATCAGACTAGGATGCATTTTACCATCATTCCTTTTCATATTAGTCAGACATTTCATAATGATAAAAAGTCCAGCATGGGCACAGGCTTGAATGAGCAGTCTAGGATTATGGGTCTGAATTTTTATGATGACATTGCTTTTCTTGCAGAAACACCACCAAGTTTACAACTAATGATGGTCAAGCTGGACAGAATGGCAAGTTCAGCGGAGCTAAAAATAAATGGTGATAATACATACAGAATGTGGATAAAAGTGGAAATATATCTACACAAATTATAGCACAACAGAAGGTTCTATAATTTGTTGACTGATATCCATATCTCAGCATCGTTATCTTTAATAATCAGGGTGTAGCTGCAGACATCAGCAGCAGATTTGGGAAAGCTTCTGCATTCTTCCAATGAATGCAATCCATATGGCAATTAGACCCTGTGAGTAAGTCCACAAAGATTTGGCTGTACTCCATTATCACCCTACCAATTGCCATACACACATGTGAGGCCTGGAAAATGTCAGTAAAATCAGCAGATTAGCTCAAGGTTTTCACCAATGATGCTTGGGGCGAAATTGAACATCAGTTATCATGACCATGCTTCAGATGATGAAATGCTGAGAAGAAGTGGTTTATGCAGCTTGCAAAAAGCTGTTGCTGAAAGGCAACTAAAGCTTGTGGGATATGTTAAACATGTACAGAATGTGGAAATCAATGGATGGATACAGATTTTGAGAAAGATCTTGTAACATCTGGAAATGAACTTTTGCAAAGGATCTTCAATGCATGGACATGAACTGGAGAAAGTTGAAAATCTGGCAGTTCATTGAGCTCACTGGAGGAAACTTGTTGCTCGATATGATACTTAACATTGGAGGAACTAAGTCTAAGTAAGTAAGTAAGTCTGTCTTTTATTTATGAATATTTTCCACTCAGTCATTCAGAACGTATTTGAGATATTTTTGATAAAAATGAGCTAAAAAATGGAGCTAATTCTGTAATTTATTCAATTTAAAGTTTAGTAGGAATTCTATCATGACTGGTACCCAGTTTGTTTTGAATATCCTTGATTGTTTCTTAATATTTGGAGTTCTTATTTCCATATCATGCGATTTTGAGTATCTGCACCCTGTTGGAAACTGTATTAGCTGTTCCAAGGAAGTTCTGGCCCTCTATAAAGCCAACGAGTAGGTTCAAATCTTACATCCAATTCCTTGTAGATCAGTCTCTCATTTATTTGTGATATGTTGAAAGAGAAGACAACAGACAGAAAGTTGAAACGTTAAATCCTGCATTTAAAATTTCATTCATATACCTGGATACCACTACTGTAAACTTTAAATGCAGGATTTAATGTTTCAACTTTCTGTCTGTTGTCTTCTCTTTCAACATATCACATATAAATGAGAGACTGATCTACAAGGAATTGGATGTGAGATTTGAATCCACTCATTGGCTTTACATAGGATCAGAACTTCCTTGGAACAGCTAATACAGCTTCCAACAGGATATGTCTCTGAAGATTCTTTTGGCTGCAAACATCACCCTTCTTGCAGATCACGAGTTGTCATTAAGTCATCTCTATTTGTTTCCCTACATTCTCTTCTGTAGTGAGAGTGTAATAATATCTCCCTCTCTCTCTCTCTCTCTCTCTCTCTCTCTCTCTCTCTCTCTCTCTCTCTCTCTCTCTCTCTCTCTTTCTTTTCCCCAAACTATGCTACTAGCCAAGGTGGGTTTTTGGTGTATTTTATGACCTTATTTGGTGTGCATTTATCTACAGTACAGTTAATGATGTGTGGGAGTTTTTATCAGAGCTCATCTATGTTTATCAGATTTGAAGAAAATATTCTCAATTGTTTTTTATGTAACTAGTAAACATGTAAGAGATGAAATTTGTGTCAATCTTACTAGTAACTTACAATGCAATCCAAATATTTAATATATTTAGTTCTTGTCATTCACTGTTATGTATCTCTCATTCTGTAAAAAGGCTAAATTTAATCACATGAAGTCCATTACCTTGTAATAAATAAATGATCAGCATAATGAGTGACATTGTGATGGATGGAGTTTCCCCTGTGCTACACACTTTATGATGCAAGCAGGATTCCTTTTAATGACATGATAACCTGAAACACACAAGTAAAAAAAAAATGTTAAAAATTGTAAATAAAAATACTTACTTAGAGACATGAATAATATTTTCAATGTTAATTATTGAACCCTTCACATTGCTACATGTGCAGCCTTTCTTTAATGATTCTCTTTTAACGTTTTAACTGTGGAACAATGTTCACTTATTTAAGGACTCAGAAGGTCCATTATTCCCTTCTCTCAGCTATACTCCAATTTGAACACCCAGTCAGCACAAAATCTTTCATTGCTCTGATTTGAAGGGTTTGTCAGTGTACAGATGATCTGTCCTTTTGTTTCTTACTGCTGAATGGAATTAACTGTCTGGGAGAAATGGAAAACAGTTAACGTCTTTAACTATGTGTAGTTGTATAACCAGAAACACTTGGAAATACTGAAACAGCAAGAGATTCTGAAGCACTGGATCTAGTAAGAATTCTGTTTTCAGTATGTCACATTCAAGGATGAAAAAAAAAGAACTGAAAATGTAGCAAATAGAAGTATAAATATTTCAAACACTATCCTAAGGAATGCACAATGAGAACAAGAGAATAACACAGAACATAACTTATGTGAACAGGATAAAATTTTTCTAGTTCAAAGGCCACTGCTCTTCTATGTAACTAATCATTGCGGTAATGCAATATATGTTGGATGATATGTTTAATGTTTGACTTTTCTTAGGTTTAATTAGCTCTTAAATATAGGCCCATACCTCGAGGATAAAATACTTAAAACATAGATTTTTTCAACTTAATAGTAAAATTTATATGTAAAAACTTAGAGCTGTATTGAAACAGCTGCTACGATAATGAAATTTTCAAGATGAAATAATGAACAGAAATGAGTTTAGACCTCTACTCAGATACAGCCGACTGATAAATGGAACAAAGCCTCTCATAACTGTGAAGAGAACTGCATTAACTTTTGAACTACCACTCTTTTTCATTCTAAACATAGCTAGTTGAAATGGCCATGGATTTCTCTGTATCTGTTACCTTTGTATATTTGCCATGCATGCAAACAGTTGCTAGTGAGTTGTGACCTATTCTCATTTTTGTTTAGTGTTTAAATAATCTTTTTAGGAATGTAGTGTGTTTGTGAGTACCCATGGTAGTATAAGAAACAGCCCACAGTGAGTTCTATCTATGTTCAGGAAACAAGAAATTGTAATGATAGAAATATAGAAAGGGAAAATAAATTAAAAGCTTAAAATATGATATTCTGCTAACATACAAAGTTATAAAAGCAACTCCCAAAAGAGAGTAAAAGAAATATGCAGAACAGTTCAACTAATAGAAGTTATAAATGTGGTATGAAAAGTTCTGTCAGAATGTAAATAATTTAGGAGTGAAAGTAATGACAACAGTTAGCAGAGATGTTGATACATCAACAGGCATACAAACAAGACTGAAAAATTCATTGACTTTTGGATGAATCCTTTTTCAAGCTAGAGTATACACACATACATATATGATTGCACACATCTGTGATAGCACACGTGTGCATTCCTCTGCCTCACCCCCCACCCACCCGCACACACACCTGTACAGCTACATTGTGTAAGCTGAATATGCAGCAACAGAGTACAATTCTGCAGGTAGACTGGGGTGAGGGGTAAGGGGTTGTGTCAGGTGGAGCGGACAACAGTATAAGAGGTGTTGAGGTGCAGAAAGGACGATTAGGGAAGGGTGGCTGATGGCTCAAAGGGAGGTAGCATATATATGGGATAGTACTATGGGAAGGAGAGGCATTGTGGAATAGGAACACCACACACTGGCTCTGGCGAGTTCCTGCATTTATATCCTGTACACGTGCTGCATCTCTCCAAGCCATGAGCTATCTACTGCTACCAGCCTGCTTTCTCTGCACATCAAATCCGCTGACAACCTCTCTCGTCTCTCATCCTAGTCTAACTGCAGTTCAAGCATTGTATATTTAGCATGCACAATGTAGTTGAACTACAGTGTGTGTGTGTGTGTGTGGGGGGGGGGGGGGGGAGATATGAATGTGAGAGTATGTATACTCTGATTTGAAAAATGATTTACTAGAAAAGTTGCAAAGTTTTCAGTCCTGTTTATGTGCTTCTCAATGGCTCAATGCCTCTTCTATATAGTGAGTTGTTACCTTTATTTAAAAAAAAAATGACTCTGAGCACTATGGGACTTAACATCTGAGGTCATCAATCCCCTAGAACTTAGAACTACTTAAACCTAACTAACCTAAGGACATCACACACATCCATGCCCGAGGCAAGATTCGAACCTGCGACCATAACGGTCACGCGGTTCCAGACTGAAGTGCCTAGAACCGCTCGGCCACTGTGTCCGGCTTACTTTTACTTCTAAATTATTTACTAATACTATATATATAGTTACATTGTCTCATGTGTAGCAAGAGACTGTTTATAGTCTGAACTTATTTTTGTGTGATAATCAGTCACTACTATGATTCATATTAATACCAACAAAATATTCAGAGTTGTTAAATGTTTTTCATGTAAATGTTTACCTTAACTTAATCACAGGAAGTTATTTGATTATTTTTTATATGCCTAGTATGAACAGCATCAGATATACAATATTTCCGAACCAGGGCAAAAACTTGATAGCGGCACCCCCTCCCTCCGAGTGTTTCAGGTAGGACATTTAAAGAAAAAAGAGTTCATTTTGTAGCATGCATCTTTCTGAACAGTTTGATATATGAAACATATATGTTTGAGGAAATGTAAGACATGTTATTTGCCGAAGTGCAGTGCCACACCTTTTCACATCACTGTATTTTACTCTGCGGAATTCAAATGAGTATGTTTTGTAACGGAAGCCATCAAACCTATATCCAGGACAATGGAAATTTCTGTGGTGCCTTTCTTGATCCCAGTCAGCTGTTTTGACCATACAACTGGCCCTTAGTAGTGTAGCCTTCTGGCAAAAATTTTCTGTCAAAATTTCATTTCCTTGGATACACTGAGAAGATAATATGAGGTGTTTGACACAGAACTCCCTAGTTTTAAGTATAAATTTAATGGGGAAATTAATGAAAAATTACATCAATGAGCACATATCACAAAAGAGAATTCCTTCAAGTTTTGTTCAATGTTAGTAGGCATCATAATGGAATCCATTTGTTGCCCTGCACACGTTGAGACAATGTTCCACTTCTCGCCATCTGTTCCAACCACCGCAATTATTCTTTCCCGCAAATGATTGCTGTCTCTGATCTTTTCACTGTACACAACATTTTTTATGTGGCCCCAAAAGAAAAAGTCCAGTGGGGTTAAGTCTGGGCTTCGTGGTGGCCAAGGTATTGGGCCAGGCCTGCCTATCCACCTTCCTGGAAAGCGAGTGTCAAGAGCCGCATGCACATGGTTACTGTAATGAGGTAGGGTGCCATCTTGATGGAAAAACTCAAGCCACTTTTCTGCCTCAATATCGTCCATTTGGGGAAAGATGTACTCTGTTAACATGTCACAGTAAATGTCCCTGTTTATTGTTTTTTCTACAAAAACGAAAGGGGCAATCACACGATCTTCCATCAAACCGCACCAGACATTAACTTTGGGAGGGTCACGTTAATGCTGAATAACTCGATGTGGATGTTCTGCCCCCCAAATTCTGCAGTTATGATGATTAACTTTTCCACTGACATGCAGAGTACACATTGTGCACTGCACTGCACTGCAAGCACGCCTGGACTGAACTAAGGGAACAGTGGAAAACACCAGCACAGGTGCCGTCTCAAGGTCAGGCAGACCTGCCAACTGCAGGGGAACCAAACTTGGAGAGTTGATGAATCAAACACCACAAACTAGAATAGTATGTGTCGCTTTGTACAGATTCTAGGACACATTAAAACTAGGGAGTTCATTTTCAAACATTGTGTATTTAATCTTCCTTACTCGTTATTAATGTTAGTCATTTATTGCCACTCTGATAGTCTGAATCTATGGATTTCACTAATAATTATGAAATGCAATCATTTGCATGCCCAATAAACCACGTAGACAAAGAGTGATTGGCATTCGCCCATTTGGGTTTATTCAGCTTACCTCGTGTAGTCCCATCCCCTTTTGTCTGCAGAAAATTTTTTATTTCCAGATGCAAGAAGGACTCCCCTAACAGAGACATCAAATAAACTACACATGCATTCAAAAATAAACTTATGATTTATTCAGAAACAACTGAGAATGTGTTCAAAAACCAACAGGAATGCATTTCAAAATCATATGAATAATCCATAGACCAACGTATGCTGAATGCCAGGCACTTCATGAAACAAGGTTTTTTCTTCAAGAATATGAATTTGGTGCCCCCTGACATTGCTGCCCAGGGCATATATCTCCATCACCCACTCCCTCTCCACTAGATCCGGGCCTGAGTATGAATGAGATTCACATTGATAGGAGTTATTAGAAGGAAAAATAAGAGGTAGATATGTTTTATGGTGATCATAAAGACATTAACTTCCTTCTTACAGGTGAACAGACACAGTATGAGCATTTAAGAACAATTGATTTGGGTCCATGATAAAGAAAAGTAACAGAAAAATTTACCACAAAAGGAAATGGAGACAAAAATATGGGGTGGATTTCAGCTGGTACCAAGCCAACAAAAAGAAAATGATGAAAGAGGGATACCAATGTCAACCACTCAAGGGCACTGAAACAATTCAGTGTCAACAAGTGAAATTTTGCATCAGTGTGTGAGAGTTTGCCTTAACTGCTTCAGCTGTCTGAGCATGCTTCCCTTCCAAACCAAATTCCCAACTTGTCATGCACTACTGTCATCTCTCATCACATGCCACCTTTTTTTTATATTTTGTCTATATATCCTATAACTGCTGTGTTCGGATGCAGGCTGAGTTGGCATCCCTTCGCTCCCAGCTTCAGGCAGTGTTGGCTTCGGTCACACAGCTTGAGGCTGTTGCCAATGGGCATCACTGTGGGGGTCCGGATGGGGGTTTGTCGGGGACGGCCAGCTCGTCCCGCGCATCCCCTGATCGGACTAAGACTGTGGTTGCCCGGGATACTGCCCGCATTGAGGCTGATCCCTCACCTGTGGTAGAGTGGGAGGTCGTTTCAAGGTGTGGCAGGGGGCGAAAGACATTCCGGAGGGCTGAACGGAAAGCCTCTCCAGTTTGTCTGACGAACCGGTTTCAGGCTCTGTCTCAGGCTGATACTGATCTTCGGCCTGACATGGCTGCTTGTCCTGTTCCAGAGGTTGCCCCTCAGTCTGCAAGATCCGGGCAGTCGCAGAGGGTGGGCTTACTGGTAGTTGGGAGCTCCAACGTCAGGCGCGTAATGGGGCCCCTTAGGGATATGGCAGCAAGAGAGGGGAAGAAAACCAATGTGCACTCCGTGTGCATACCGGGGGGAGTCATTCCAGATGTGGAAAGGGTCCTTCCGGATGCCATGGAGGGTACAGGGTGCACCCATCTGCAGGTGGTCGCTCATGTCGGCACCAATGATGTGTGTCGCTATGGATCGGAGGAAATCCTCTCTGGCTTCCGGCGGCTATCTGATTTGGTGAAGACTGCCAGTCTCGCTAGCGGGATGAAAGCAGAGCTCACCATCTGCAGCATCGTCGACAGGACTGACTGCGGACCTTTGGTACAGAGCCGAGTGGAGGGTCTGAATCAGAGGCTGAGACGGTTCTGCGACCGTGTGGGCTGCAGATTCCTCGACTTGCGCCATAGGGTGGTGGGGTTTCGGGTTCCGCTGGATAGGTCAGGAGTCCACTACACGCAACAAGCGGCTACACGGGTAGCAGGGGTTGTGTGGCGTGGGCTGGGCGGTTTTTTAGGTTAGATGGCCTTGGGCAAGTACAGAAAGGGCAACAGCCTCAACGGGTGTGGGGCAAAGTCAGGACATGCGGGGACCAAGCAGCAATCGGTATTGTAATTGTCAACTGTCGAAGCTGCGTTGGTAAAGTACCGGAACTTCAAGCGCTGATAGAAAGCACCGAAGCTGAAATCATTATAGGTACAGAAAGCTGGCTTAAGCCAGAGATAAATTCTGCCGAAATTTTTACAAAGGTACAGACGGTGTTTAGAAAGGATAGATTGCATGCAACCGGTGGTGGAGTGTTCGTCGCTGTTAGTAGTAGTTTATCCTGTAGTGAAGTAGAAGTGGATAGTTCCTGTGAATTATTATGGGTGGAGGTTACACTAAACAACCGAACTAGGTTAATAATTGGCTCCTTTTACCGACCTCCCGACTCAGCAGCATTAGTGGCAGAACAACTGAGAGAAAATTTGGAATACATTTCACATAAATTTTCTCAGCATGTTATAGTCTTAGGTGGAGATTTCAATTTACCAGATATAGACTGGGACACTCAGATGTTTAGGACGGGTGGTAGGGACAGAGCATCGAGTGACATTATACTGAGTGCACTATCCGAAAATTACCTCGAGCAATTAAACAGAGAACCGACTCGTGGAGATAACATCTTGGACCTACTGATAACAAACAGACCCGAACTTTTCGACTCTGTATGTACAGAACAGGGAATCAGTGATCATAAGGCCATTGCAGCATCCCTGAATATGGAAGTTAATAAGAATATAAAAAAAGGGAGGAAGGTTTATCTGTTTGGCAAGAGTAATAGAAGGCAGATTTCAGACTACCTAACAGATCAAAATGAAAATTTCTGTTCCGACACTGACAATGTTGAGTGTTTATGGAAAACGTTCAAGGCAATCGTAAAATGCGTTTTAGACAGGTACGTGCCGAGTAAAACTGTGAGGGACGGGAAAAACCCACCGTGGTACAACAACAAAGTTAGGAAACTACTGCGAAAGCAAAGAGAGCTCCACTCCAAGTTTTAACGCAGCCAAAACCTCTCAGACAAACAGAAGCTAAACGATGTCAAAGTTAGCGTAAGGAGGGCTATGCGTGAAGCGTTCATTGAATTCGAAAGTAAAATTCTATGTAACGACTTGACAGAAAATCCTAGGAAGTTCTGGTCTTACGTTAAATCAGTAAGTGGCTCGAAACAGCATATCCAGACACTACGGGATGATGATGGCATTGAAACAGAGGATGACACGCGTAAAGCTGAAATACTAAACACCTTTTTCCAAAGCTGCTTCACAGAGGAAGACCGCACTGCAGTTCCTTCTCTAAATCCTCGCACAAACGAAAAAATGGCTGACATCGAAATAAGTGTCCAAGGAATAGAAAAGCAACTGGAATCACTCAATAGAGGAAAGTCCACTGGACCTGACGGGATACCAATTCGATTCTACACAGAGTACGCGAAAGAACTTGCCCCCCTTCTAACAGCCGTGTACCGCAAGTCTCTAGAGGAACGGAGGGTTCCAAATGATTGGAAAAGAGCACAGATAGTCCCAGTCTTCAAGAAGGGTCGTCGAGCAGGTGCGCAAAACTATAGACCTATATCTCTTACATCGATCTCTTGTAGAATTTTAGAACATGTTTTTTGCTCGCGTATCATGTCATTTCTGGAAACCCAGAATCTACTATGTAGGAATCAACATGGATTCCGGAAACAGCGATCGTGTGAGACCCAACTCGCCTTATTTGTTCATGAGACCCAGAAAATATTAGATACAGGCTCCCAGGTAGATGCTATTTTTCTTGACTTCCGGAAGGCGTTCGATACAGTTCCGCACTGTCGCCTGATAAACAAAGTAAGAGCCTACGGAATATCAGACCAGCTGTGTGGCTGGATTGAAGAGTTTTTAGCAAACAGAACACAGCATGTTGTTATCAATGGAGAGACGTCTACAGACGTTAAAGTAACCTCTGGCGTGCCACAGGGGAGTGTTATGGGACCATTGCTTTTCACAATATATATAAATGACTTAGTAGATAGTGTCGGAAGTTCCATGCGGCTTTTCGCGGATGATGCTGTAGTATACAGAGAAGTTGCTGCATTAGAAAATTGTAGCGAAATACAGGAAGATCTGCAGCGGATAGGCACTTGGTGCAGGGAGTGGCAACTGACCCTTAACATCGACAAATGTAATGTATTGCAAATACATAGAAAGAAGGATCCTTTATTGTATGATTATATGATAGCGGAACAAACACTGGTAGCAGTTACTTCTGTAAAATATCTGGGAGTATGCGTACGGAACGATTTGAAGTGGAATGATCATATAAAATTAATTGTTGGTAAGGCGGGTACCAGGTTGAGATTCATTGGGAGAGTGCTTAGAAAATGTAGTCCATCAACAAAGGAGGTGGCTTACAAAACACTCGTTCGACCTATACTTGAGTATTGCTCATCAGTGTGGGATCCGTACCAGGTCGGGTTGACGGAGGAGATAGAAAAGATCCAAAGAAGAGCGGCGCGTTTCGTCACCGGGTTATTTGGTAACCGTGATAGCGTTACGGAGATGTTTAATAAACTCAAGTGGCAGACTCTGCAAGAGAGGCGCTCTGCATCGCGGTGTAGCTTGCTGTCCAGGTTTCGAGAGGGTGCGTTTCTGGATGAGGTATCGAATATATTGCTTCCCCCTACTTATACCTCCCGAGGAGATCACGAATGTAAAATTAGAGAGATTAGAGCGCGCACGGAGGCTTTCAGACAGTCGTTCTTCCCGCGAACCATACGCGACTGGAACAGGAAAGGGAGGTAATGACAGTGGCACGTAAAGTGCCCTCCGCCACACACCGTTGGGTGGCTTGCGGAGTACCAATGTAGATGTAGATGTAGATGTTCTGCTATGAGAGTTATGTACGGCTACTGTCACCTCTCATCATACACCGTCTTACCATAATTTTCAGATTGACTTGTCCTATATCATGATGTGCTTTGCTGTACAAAATATATGATCTACAGGACTTAAAAAAATACTTCCATAGTGCCCCTCTATCCATTTTTCCAATTTCTCACAGCATCTTGCATGATTCACCCAAAAGAGGTCAGACCCAAGGTGCATCCACACTGAAGCTATCACAAAATGCTATCACAGTTTAGGTATTACTACTGTGTATATGGAGTCTGTTCTTTCAAACATGACCAAAAGAACAGATAATAGTCATTCATGATTCTGTGGCTGTGTATAAATGTGACAAAAGAGAAATACTGATGTCAGCTGCATGAGGGCCCTGAAATAATTTAACAGCAACAAATTAAAATTTGTGCCAGACTGGGACTCAAATGCAGATTCCTCAAAGAGCAGACACCACACATAGAATATCAATAGTTAAGCTTAAATGGCATTTTGTGTTATCTTCAGTGTGGATGCACCCCAGATCTGACCTCTTGTGGCAAGCATGTGAGATGCTGTGAGTAACGGGAAAAATGGACAGAGGGGTGCTTGGAAGTTGTGTGTGACAAGTAGAGAATTTGGGTTGGACAGGAAGCGTGCTCAGATAGCCAAAGCAGTTAAGGTGATGTTTGCATAATGCAGGAAATCTAAGTTTGAGTTCCAGTCCAGCACAAATTTTCACTTGGCACCACCGAATTATTTCAGTACCCTCAAGCAGAGCACACTTACGGTTGTGGAATCATGACTGTGTAGTGTCCATTCTTTTGACCATATCCAAAAGAACAGACATGATTCAAATGAATGAATCTTGGGAACATTGGTTGATGAGCAATTGATACTTTGACAACAATTAAATTGATGATTTTCTGGAAAATTTGCTCATTTAATCATGTTTCCAGTCATTTTCAGTCTCTTCTTGGTCACTTTTTAATGTAGTCACCTTGTGATTATTTTGTCCCCCTCAGTCTGTAGGACATGTCTGAAAGAACAGACACCATATCCATATAAGTATATAGTTCTGGCAATACTGGCCATGACCTTCCTCTTCTGTGCGAATGCACATATATTACCTGAACTCTTACGGGACTTGGTAAGAATATCTTCCATGAGTAATAAGTGTGTTGGGTAGGGACACTACGAATGTAGTGTGTGGATATATAAGGTGAGAATGTGGGTCTCGCAGGAGGCATGCACAAGATAGCCCCTGCAGTCGCACTATCCTCTGTGCCCTCAGTGGCTCAGATGGATAGAGTGTCTGCCATGTAAGCAAGAGATCTCGGGTTCAAGACCTAGTCGGGACACACATTTTCACCTATCCCTGTTGATATATATCAACGCCTGTCAGCAGCTGAAGGTATTAATATATAATTCTAATTCTAATTTCCTTCATTTTCAGTTTATCACTTTAAGGGGTTTCTTTCTGACTGATTTATCTCTTTTTATTGAAAGATCTGATGTAATGTGTCTACATTTTTCTACCTGCCAAATTAGTCCTTCCACTCATTTTTCTATCCTACCATTACTGAAAAACCCCTGGGGAACCTGCCACACTTCAGTTAAAAGGCTTACCCAGGCATGTGGGGCTCTGTGTGGATGGATCCTTCTTTCACTAGCTCCTCATGGGACCAAGGTGAAACCATCAAACTTATCCCTCTCAACTCCCAGTGAAATGAGTGTATCACTAGTGGGTATTAGTACCTATCCTAACAAGAGGGTTCATGTAGCCATTATTCCAAATATGGGGATTATTAAAAGAACACACATCAAAAAAAGTTTTGCATCACCTCAGTTCCGAGAGTTCCGGAACCTGTACAGAAAATTTGAATAGAGATCAACATAAACATCATTTTTGCCATTTTTATTTCTCATGAAAACCACGCATTGCATGTTGTACCACCATGCAGTGAGACCTGCAGAGGTGGTGGTCCAGATTGCTGTACACACTTGTACCTCTAATATCCAGTAGCATGTCCTCTTGTATTGATGCATGCCTGTATTAATCGTGGTATACAAACCGGAAGTTCATCAAGGCACTGTTGGTCCAGATTGTCCCACTCCTCAATGGTGATTCAGCATAGGTCCCTCAGAGTGGTTGGTGGGTCATGTTGTCCATAAACAGCCCTTTTCAATCTATCCCAGGCATGTTTGATAGGGTTCTTGTCTGAAGAACATGCTGGCCACTCTAGTCAAGCAACATTGTCATCCTGAAGGAAATTATTCACAAGATGTACAGGATGTGCACAATGGAGGCATGAATTGTCATCCATGAAGATGAATGCCTCGCCAATTTGCTGCCAATATGGTTGCACTATCGGTCGGAGGACAGCATTCACGTATTGTGCAGCTGTTACGGTGCCTTCCATGACCACCAGCGGCATACATCCACCCCACATAATGCCACCCCAAAACAGCAGGGGACCTTCACCTTGCTGCACTCACTGGACAGTGTGTCTAAGGCGTTCAGCCTGACGAGGTTGCCTCCAAACATGTCGCTGACGATTGTCTGGTTGAAGGCATATGCAACACTCATTGGTGAAGATAACATGATGCCAATCCTGAGCGGTCCATTTGGCATGTTGTTGTGCCCATCTGTATCGTGCTACATGGTGTTGTGGTTGCAAAGATGGACCTCGCCATGGATGTCAGGAGTGAAGTTGTGCATAATGCAGCCTATTGCACACAGTTTGAGTCATAACACAACGTCTTGTGGCTGCACAAAAGGCATTATTCAACATGGTGGCATTGCTGCCAGGGTTCCTCCAAGCCATAATCCATATGTTGTGGTTATCCACTGCAGTAGTAGCCCTTGGGCAGTCTGAGCAAGGCATGTCATCGACAGTTCCTGTCTCTCTGTATCTCCTCCATAGCTGAACAACATCGATTTGGTTCACTTCCTTTGTTGAGAGCCCTTCCTGGCACAAAGTAACAATATGGACGTGATTGAACTGTGGTACTGACAGTCTAGGCATGGTTAAACTACAGACAACTCAAGCCTTGTACCTCCTTCCTGGTGGAATGACTGTAACTAATCTGCTGTCAGACCCCTTCCGTCTAATAGACGCTGCTCATGCATGGTTGTTTACATCTTTGGGTGTGTTTAGTGACATCTCAGAACAGTCAAAGGGACTGTGTCTGTGATACAATATCCACAGTCAACATCTATCTTCAGGCGTTCTGGGAACCAGGGTGATGTGTGTATATCTGCTTATAGTAACACAATACATGCTGCTAGAGAGAATGCATTTTTAATAGTTAAAGGAAAGAGGTCTGCTTTGGGGAAGTCTCACCTCTCTATATTTAAAAGGATTTAGGTGGCTTTTGTTACCACTTTAAAATTAAAAAAGTGACTGATAAATGGAACACCATTCTTCCTATTTATGGATTCTTCAGTTACTTTTTGCTACAATAATTTCATATTTAAGGTCAAATAACAAGTACACTGTTTTTGTTCTACTGATCAGTAGAACAAAAATGGTGTATGTGTTATTCAACCTTAAATATGGAACACCATTGAGTGAAACAGCTATTTCCCAATAAGCAATGAACCTTCAGGCAGCTAAATGCTTAGGAGAATATGCCATATAAACAGAGCTACATAACACCTTGATCTACATGAAAGGTGTTGTATCATGCAGGTCTGTTATAGATATTTCTGAAGAGGAACTGAAAGATGAATGGACTCAAGAATGTGTCACAGGCAAAAATAATGAAATGGGTAAATGGCAAACTGGTAAAATCAGATGCATTTATTCTTACACTGAATAGTGCAGCACTTCCTGAGCATATCAGGTCAGATTTCATTCTCTTAAACATAAGGCCTTATATTGACAACACAGTGTGCTGTTTCAATTGCCAACATTTTGGTCACACCACTATTACATTAAGGAAGAAGCTACTTGTGGCAAATGTGATAAAGCTGTCCACCATGGAGTTGTTTGTTCATTTCCACTGAATTGTGTTAATTGTTTTGGGGATCAGTCTGTCTGGAGTCAGTGCATGCTCCTTTTGTCTATCTTGGAGAGAGGAGATACAGGAGCTAAAAACAATGAAGTGTATCCCACCAGTGAGGCCAAAAATGTCTATAAGACCATACAACCTCCCACTGTCGGTGCTTAGATCACCTCAACTCTTGAAATGCCCATGCAGAAGGCCAGTGCTGCTAGTGTCTCTTGCTTGTGTCAGGACTACTACCTTCATTAGTCAGTCCAGTTGGAAAGGTACAATTATTACAAAGCCCATACCCCCCCCCCCCCCCTGCCCCCCCCCCCCCCCCCAACATTAGAAAATGGTTTCAAGTACTGGCGTTGTAGAGCTTCTGACATCTCTCTCAACAGGTAGACTCCAGTAAACAAGCCAGCACTGCCATTAACATTATCATGAATGTCCCAGGGAAGTCTCCTCTGCCAAACAAACCAAATGAAAAGCATGAACCATACAAGACAGGTCTTGCAATTTCAGGCCATTTAGATCTCATTCTGCCTGATGGTTCTATTGATTTGGCATTGGAGACATATGGATTATGAAATCTACCTGGGGCAACCATCCATGTTCTAGTCTGAGCCTCCAGTCTTTGCACAAACCCCACCAAAACTGTTTCTAATAAATGGCTCTCATATTACAGTCTCCTGCCTTTGCATTTACAGGAACATGTTTTAAACTTACAGGCACCTGTGTGCTATGGGGCTACAATCTCCACTGTAAGGCTGACCTGACAGGGGGAAGGATCGAGGGAGGGGTAGCTGTGTTCATCAATAACACACATCACTCCTCTGCTCTTTCCCATTTACTAACCCACAAGCAATTGCAGTTGAAGTTATGTAGGTCAATGGATCACTATGTCCTCTGTACTTACCACCACAAGAAGTGAGATTCTGAGGCTCTCGTAGATCTTATACAGCAACTTCCTTGACCATTCCTCCTATTGGGAGACTTCAGTGTTGATAATTTATTATGGTGCTCAAACTCTACTTACACTAGGGGCTGAGTTTTAGAGAGCCTCATGATGTCTAAGGAGTTGTATATCCTCAACATGGGCAATCCTACTCATATGACTGCTGCTATTGGGCCATCCTCAGCCAAAGACCTCTCTTTCTGCTCCTCAGTCCTTACAGATTGGGCTCAATGGGAAGCAACTGATGATCTTTATTCCAGTGACCACTTACAATTATAGATTCAGATACCAGGTGGAACAAGCCTTGGAAGGAAGCTGCCAAGATGGATGATCAGCAGAGCCTAGTGGATGCTGCTCAGCAAGCTGGCTTTGTCTGAACATTGAGGTGACATCCAGTAATGAGTGCATCACATCGCACATGTGATCTACCATGCCACTAACTTGGCACTGGAGACATATGGATTATGAAATCTACCTGGGGCAACCATCCATGATCTAGTCTGAGCCTCCAATCTTTGCACAAACCCCAAGTCGTCAGGTCATCTCAGAAGGCAGCCTGTACCTTAGCAGATTGACACATGCTGCTCAGCAATCCAGGACAAGCATGTGGCTCGGCGGCAGTTTAGGTGCTACCCAACAGCACAAAATCTTACAGCTTTTCAAGTAGAGAAAGCCAAATCTCGACACATAATCAAGAAAAGCAGAATATGTCATGGAACACATTCCTGGACCTTATCAACCTCTCCACCTGTTCTATGAAAGTATGGGAAGCCACCAGAAGAATTTGTGGAAAATGCAGTTGATTACCTATAGCAGTGGTGCTGCCAAACAATACCCAGAGACGTTGGCCAAACAATAACAGAGCATTCTGTGATGATTACTGCTACTGCCAGTTAGGATTCAGCATTCTGTTGCTACTGTGTGAGCATGGAGAGTGGTGAGCTGAACTTCCGCTCCAACAATTCTGATGCATACAACTGCTTTTCCTCCATGTGGGAGATGGATTTGATGCCATCTGACGCTTCTGATACTGTGCTGAGCCATGACCAAAACCAATAAAGTATGTTGCCAAACGAAATCCTCTAAGAATTTTTTAATTCAGTATGGTAAACAGGACAATTTCCCATTTGTAGAGGGAGGCAATTTTTATATCTCTTCTCAAACCAGAAAAGAACCAACTGTCTCCCAGTACTTACCAAACTATCACCTTAATGAATTGTGTGGGAAAGAGCTTGGAGCAAATGGTCAGCTGTCATCTGGTCTGGGTATTACAGAGCAGGCAGCTCCTTAGCCACTCTCAGTGTGGATTCAAGAGATGTTGATCCACTGTGAACAACCTGACTCTGCTATGGTTGGTATTACACTATCAAATTTCTTTGTCAAAGATTTGATCAAAGATGTGATCAAATATTCCGTCAAATATATTCGACAAAGATCTTTGACATAGCGCTAGAAGGGGGATTACACTGTCATCATAATTTTCGTCAAAGTTCAAGATGACCGATAACAACAACTTGCTATTAACTGCAGCAGTTGCATGTACCACAATTGCACTGTGTGCATATGCGGAAGAGAAGTGGGGAAAAAAAAGGAAATGTACTTGGGTGAAGCTGTGGGTTTTACGACGACACGATAAAAGCATTCAACAAAACTTGTTATGTGAGCTTATAGTGGAGGACGTCAAGTCGTACATCAATTACTTAAGAATGGATGAGCATACATTTCTGTATGTGCTCAGCAAAGTCTATCCTCATATCACAAAGCACAATACTTAAGAACTGCTACATTTGCAGAAGACAGGCTCACTGTAACACTCCGATTCCTTGCTAGAGGAGAGAGTTAGGTTAGGTCTCCAATCTTCTTAATCTATTTTTGTATTCAGGGTGCTTCACATTGTAAAGTGCCTCATCAGCTTTATACATCTCTATTAATTTTGTAGTTGTCGGTACACACCCATTGTATTTACCGGCAATGTTTAAAAAACACTACAGATGACAGAAAGCTGCAGCAATGCCAGCGTTCCATACTGTAACATGTCACATTGCAGTGAACAGAAGACAAGCGACTTCTTTGATCAAATCTACAGCGAGGCCCTAGATTTGATCAAATATTTGACAACATTTGACAAAGTTCCCTATTACACCATCAAATTTCTTTCACAGATATATTTGACAAAGATATTGGACAAAGAAATTTGATAGTGTAATATTGGCCTACACACTATAAAGTCCATAGTGAAGAGTCCCATGTAATGTACTTGATTTTTGGATGACTTTGCAGTTTTCTGTCTCTCCTCCAACACTGAAACTGTGCCTCATCAGTTACAGTTTACAGTGAAGAGGTTAGGGTTTTGCATTTTCTACAGATCATATCTTTAATTTACTTGACTTGCACCCATTCTATATTTTCAAGATTAATTGAGATTTATGGATCTCATATCTGATTCCAAACTGTCATGGTTACCACACCTAAAAGACCTGAAGCCTAGGACCCAGAAAGCATTTAGTATTTTAAACTGCCTTAGCCACAGATCTGGAGCAGATGGACACTGTATGCTCCTGTTTTATTTGGTTTTTATTGATCAGCAAAACCTTCTTACCTGAAGATCATTGACACTATCCACCATGAGGGGATTGGACTGGCCATAGGTGCTTACAGATTCAGCCCCATACCCAATCTCTATACTGAGTCTTGTGAACCAGCACTCGCTATCCGGAGAAACTCATTGTGATGTGACAAACATATAAGATTCTCACTGTTCCTATTTGACCATTAGACCATAATATTGCTCATCCAATTATGGAACACTTCTTCTCAAATTGTCCCTGAGCAACCAGGTCATTTGAACTCGGAATGCAGTATGGCTAGAATCACTTGGTGTGGGGCACATACAGACCCAAATACAGGGATGAACTGACTGCCAGTCTGGTTACTGTAGAGGCCCAGAATTATTTTAGATTTGGTGGGGTACAGGAGAAACTGCACTCCCACATTTGTTTTTAATACAACATTTTATGACATTTTAAATAAGCTCCCCTCCTCAAGGACTACCACCTTAATGTTGGTGGGGAGGTTTGTGTGTATCATTGATTCACTGAGCTATGCTGGTGGGAGCTATGCTCAGTTGGTGAGATTCCAGACAGAGTAGTCCCTCCAGGGTTCCTGTCTTGGGAGTATGTGAGTGGCAACCACATGGGCCCTTAGCTAACTCTGACATTACTTCCACTTACTTGTGTTAGGTTCTTCTGTTTTTTTCCTATCGGCCTCCCTTGGCCAAATCTTACTCTTTTGACCCCAATGGTATTAGATTTCGAGGTCTGAGGGTGTCTTTCATTTCTCTTTTCTATTCTCCAACAATCAAAGGAGTGATTTCAATGCCAGGGGTCTGCTCAGGCTGCCAATACCTGTTTGCAGAAACAAAACTCTGGGAAATGTGCACTGATATTTGAGAAATCAATCAGACCTCAAGAATTTCAGTGCAGGTCTGCCAACAATCCCTACTGCCACATCTTAGAAGCGATCGTTACAGCAAATTGTGGTATTATCATACAGCACATGAAACTGAAACTGAAAAACTAGACAAGAAAGGATTAGATGAAATACAGTCTGATGAATTAACATCTGCACTAACATCACTTAAGAGCAGGAAAGCAACAGGAAAAGATGGCATTAATACTGAATTATTAAAATATGGAGGAATGATGCTACACCAGCGATTGCTACATCTCTTCAACGAACGTTGGAAGAAGAAGAGTATTCCCAAAGACTGGAAAACAGCTGGAGTGGTATCAATTTTTTTTAGGGAGATAAAAGCCTATGCAGTAATTACAGAGGGATAAGTTTATTGGACTCACCTACAAAGTGTATGTCAAGATTTTAAATACAAGACTTAAAAACATAGCAGAAGCAGTACTGCATGAGGAACAAATGGGTTTTAGGAAAGGACACTCCACAATAGATGCAGTTTTTATTCTACAACAAATAATAGAAAATTGGAGAGAGTATAATAAAGAAACACATATTGCTTTTATTGACTTTAAAAAAGCCTTAGACAATGTCAGTAGGCATAAACTTTGGGAAATAATGACAAATCGTGGATATCCAAAGCGTCTAGTAAATGTGATAAAAAGTTTTTATCAAGACACAAATATCACTTTAGATCTCAATGGTAAAACAACTAATGAGATACCAACTAACAAAGGGGTATGACAAGGCTGCTGCATCAACTTCGTTCACCATCTACATTAATGAAATAATGCATATATGGAAATCAGAATTCCAGAAAGGGGCATGTACCTAAACGGGAACATTATTTTAAATAATTTACTATATGCTGATGATGCATTGATCCTAGCAGATAAGGAAGATGTCCTACAGAAAGGAATCAACTTGCTAAAACAAATAAGTGCAAAATTTAACATGGAAATTTCAGAAGAAAAAATTAAGACAATGGCCCTCATGGGGAATGAACCAATCAGAACCAAAACATAGATAGATCAGAAGACTTTAGAGCAAGTAAACAATTTCAATTACCTCAGATGTAAAATGGAGCAGAGATACTGAAATTAAGCTTAGTAAATTCAGCCAGGCATGTAAAACAATAAACAGAGACCTAAAAAACAAAACCAGGAAAGACACTCAAATTAAATTTTATAAAACTTCTGCAGTTCCAACACTGCTCTATGGAAGAAAGACCTGGGTGATTACCAAGAAGCAAGAAAGCCAGATTCAGGCACAAGAAATGAAATTCCTTAGAGGTGTTAAAGGTTGCACAAGAGGAGACAGACTAAGAAATCAAGATATTAGAGAAGAACTGCAAATCTGTAGCCTCAATGATAAAATCCAAGATTTCATAAGAAAATGGAATGAACATCTACAAAGAATGGAGAATAAGAGGCTTCCTGCAAAGGCAAGAAATTATAAGTGCAATGAGAGAAGAGAAAGAGGAAGACACCACCGGAGATGTGTACTGTAACAGGAAATTCCTGCCTAATACCTGAAGAAGAGAAGAAGAAGAAATAAGCTCCACAAATATAGGTCTAACCAGGGGGCCAACACACACTTCAATCCGTCCACACCTCCATCCTGTTGAACAGCCGCCCTCTACATCAAAGCCTATTCTTTGAGTCGCAACTTCCTCTTGAACACTGGTGCTGACGTCTCAATCATACCTAAATCGACGGTCACACGCCCGCTCACATGCACATGCTCTCTCCTGCAAGCTGTGAACTCATCTACACTCCAGACCTTGTGGCTCCATCGTGCTGCAACTCTGACTCACTGATGGGCTCTCCCTTCTCTGGAGCTTCCATGTGGTGGACATCGCAGAACTAATCCCGCAAATTGACTTCTTATCACACCACCACCTGTCTCCAAATGTTGTTGGAGGTCCTCTGTTTCACCACACATCTACCTCTCAGATCCCATGAGACTGTGCTCTGCCACATGCTCTGAGTGTAAATGCCATTAACTGTTTAGTGGATCAGTGCACAGCTCTTGTGAGCAGGACTTGCGCAACTGTGAATCGCGTCCTGGGGGAAAGTGCCAATACATGCGCCCTCCACTGTGAGAACACTGTTTTGAAATCTTGCATTGCATGCGCTGAGGACGAGCTTGCCGTGATCACCACCTACATCAATTCACACTGCTTGGCAGTGCCGACACCTGAGCCTTCATATGCTGCCCCTGACAGCTCTGCTGACAATAGCACACAGGTTAGAAACACCACACTCCAGTCTCAATCACACAGTGTTAGCCCTGCCTCCCCTGCCCCCATCAAGCGTGTTCTGCTCAACATCTCTCTAACCTGTTTTGCAAACTAACACTCTTACGCCTCATGACAATCCAGCTGTCCAGGCTCCGACCATGCCTCCCATCGCCATGCGCGCACCTGCTGAGTGTCTTGATAAACATTCCTCCCCTCTTGCACCTCCTTGCACGGCTTACTTCATAGTTTCAAATGCGCCAGCAGTGTTGCCGAGTGTGCCTCTCTCGTGCACTATGGACAGTCTCTATGCACACCACTCACACCTGCCTCAAGCTTGTCTTCCAAGCCATGCACCCCTAATAAACCAACAGACACAATGCCCCACCTGCGCACAGTCATCGAACATTCGGTTCCCACAGTCATGAACAGAACTGTTCATTGCTTCAACACGTCTGAGGGCCTACCTATTTGCAACAAGACTTGCCTCCTTAACCCATCCATGTTATGCTTGGGTCACCAGCAAATACAGGAACTTCTTGAGGTGGGAATTGTACAGCCCTCCGATAGTAACTGGTCGTCACCCATACACCTCATCCCTAAACAGGATGGCTCCTTTCGTATGTGTGGCGATTACAGATGCCTGAATGCTAGAACTGTGACAGACAATTATCCTATACTGGACATTTCCGGCTTCACTCACCTTCTCGTGGGTGCTACAATGTTCAGTGTACTGGATTGCAAGCGCACTTATCACCAAATCTCAGTCGCATCAGAAGGTATTCCACCTGCCCGCTTTTGCCATGTGCACCTGGACCTCATCAACCCCCTTCCCCCCCCCCCCCCCCCACCCCCCCCTCAGAGGGCTTTTGGTATGTTATTTATTGCATAGATTGTTTATGTCTGTGGGTAGAGGCCATACCTCTCACCAATATAACCACCGACACTGTGGCTAAGGCTTTTGTTTCTTCCTGGATTTCCCACTTTGACTCCCCCACTACCATCACCACCGACCAAGGCTGGCGGACTGACTCAGCACTTTTCACTAAACTCTGCCAGCTGTCAACAAATGTTGCACAACTGCCTACCACCCCAAGCAAATGGACAGTCTTTGGACTGGGGCCCTCCCATGGGTACTCCTTGGCCTATGGTCATTGTACAAACCAGATACTGAGAACACCATGAGTGAGTTCATCTATGGTGAAAACCCTGTCCTCCCTGGGGATCTGATACAACCTACCTCCCCCAACAATCCAACCCCCCTTTCCAACTTTCAACTTGGTAAGCCAATCCAGACGCATTTTGCAAACATTTCTCTGACCCCCCCATCCACCACTCCTATGTGTCATCTGATCTCCTTTCATGCAAGTGTCCATTTTTCTCCACGATGACACTGTCTGGGCCCCACTTATCCCACCATATTCAGGCCCATATGAGGTCATAAACCGCACCGCTCACATGATGGACATCCTGGTTAAAGGGTCACCACTCACTGTTTCTCTCCACTGCATGAAACTGGCACACCTCGACCCAGCTGTCTTTCACAACTGACAGCTTTATGCAGCCTCCCAGAGCTGAGGATTCGTGCTCAGGCTATGACCCCTCAAAGCTGCCACCACAGCCCTCACATGAACATGTGTCTGTATCACCACCAATGCCTATCCTCGGGTTGTCACCCTCTCTCTCTCTATCTCTTCCTCCCTACCCCCTCTAGTGGTTCTGCAAACTGACGTCCAGCCTGAACATGTGAAGGACATCACCATCCTCATCGATGACAAACACAGCTTTATCCTGCTGCAAGACAACTCGCCCCACCCGACTGAGGACCCAGTTCATCAATCGATCGCTGGCTCCTGCCCGCTCCTGGGTGGGGTTGACCACACACTCCTTCGAGCTATGATAACCCCCTGGGGAGGGTTACAGTTTGAATGCTGCCAGCTGATCACGTGAGGGACACAGTCCCTCCCCACACCGCTCCATCCTCAAGTGCGGGCCAACACCTCATCCAGCCACACCCCCTTCAGCAGTTCCACATTGACCTCCCAACATGGTCTCTGCCACAACAACCTCCATAGATGGACATCCCCATCACATCACTGCTGTCTCCATCACCAACTTCACCACCAGACACTCCCCCACCCCCTCCCCCCCCCCCCCCCCCCCCCATCCACTGCACTCAAACCATGCTCCACACTGTGGACTGTGTGGCGTTGACAAATACAAGTGACATATGTCCGAAATTGCAAGTTCTTTGACTCTTTAACCTAACAGCCCGCACCATCTTGCTTGTTCAGTTCACTGTATGACTTGTTGTATTGTGGACATCTGTATGAAATATACTGAGTTATACAGAAATGAATGTGTTTCCTTGGGCTTCAACCGAACCAAAATCTCGCAATACATTTGAGAGCATACCAGGAAGAGGCACATTAAATTAAGAAGTAGAAATAAAAACCTTCCTGGCACCCAGTAACTTGCCAGTCACAAGAGAATTATGAACTAACCACAAAAATGGTTGCTTGCCACAACAACATTCATCTGTTCTACTTGAGTATACCAATTTTATGGCATTTAGTAGATCTGTTTAAAAAAATTACATATCTCTTTTGTCTGATGAAGTACTCTTTGTGACATAATTTTTGGTTGGGACAGTCTCAAATTACTTCGCAAATTATGTTAACACTTAAGTGCATAGTGTTGTATATCTGAAACAAGTGAACTAATCCAAGTTTCAAAGAGAGTGTGGCTGGTACTAAGCATGAAGTAGTTGGCTGCACTGTGGACTTCTAGTAACCTCTTTGGGTGAGGTTCGAGAAAGTTGTTGAGTCCAAATTTTGACTATTTCCAGAGTTTGTCTGCCTTATTGACAGCCAATTTAGGAAGATTAATAATATCACATCAACTATACAAATTACATAGAATAATATTCAACAAGAAAAGCTGTGCAGATCATTCAACACTGGGTTTGCAAGACAGCTTGTGTATGTTGCACATTTGCAGCATTGTGTGAATACTGAGACATGGCACTGATTAGCTTATTTTGCCTTATCACAATTTCTGCAAAAATATTCTCATTCGGTGGCCTGCTTTTCTTTTTTCTTATTCAAGGGTTGCTCAAAGAGTTTCTGCATAAATATTCTCATTTAGTTGGATGTTATTTTTTTAGGGTGGGATTGTTACGATGACAATTAATTATTATTATTTGACACTGAATTTTATGCTATGTATTGACTGTTTAATCGCAGAGGTTTCTGGAGAAAGGTGCTGCTGCAGGGCATGTAAGGCAGCTGTTAGATTTACCATGTGGGAGTGGTGATGAGCTGAATGACTTTGGTGGCTGCAGTATTATAAGCCTAGAGTAAATCCAAATGAATTACGTAGTTAAACCAGGTCTGAAAAAGATTTCCCAGCAGAAGATAAAACTGAAACTGTAGAGTAATCACCACAAAGGGTTGAGAATGAACATGTTTCTAGTTATGTTGCACAACTAATTAATCACAATAACAGCAAAACTGTTGACTACACTTACAAGGAATCACGCAATAATGGTGAACTTAAAAGCATTTTGGGAGTGATGTAAGCAACTAATCAATATGTGACAAGTGCAGTGTGTCTTTAATTTCTCATTGTTTGCTGCTACCTTTTCTGCTTTGTTCACTAATGGGAACACTTGTGTCTTTTGTATCTGTGCACAATAAAATGGAGTTTATTACACCATTATTCCATGTATGTACTTTGTATGTAGGAAATAGTGTCTCTACATAATTGATGACACTGGAGAAGAAATTGTGCTCTCATGGATAGGTTATCTGCTGCAATTCATATAAATTATGACTATCATGCATAACCTAATGCTCATCATCAAGACATTATAAATGAGATCAGGGTTCTATAGTGTCCATCTCCTGTGCTTCAGCCACAAGATTCTGTGCCACATAACGTTTCATCTTGGAACATCATGGTTTCAACCATGCCAGTCACGATATCAGACACAGTGATGCAACCACCAGCCCTACAATGGTGTCGAGTGATATCAGACCTGTTATGAACATGCTCCCTGTCCTTTCACCCACATTGGCACCACTTGTGAGAGCATCAAACTTCCTGCTCACTTACTCTCATGCCCTTTCTGTGTTGCATTTGCAAATTTGGGCCCCACCATTTGCACCCAAGCAATCAGATTTTTTTTTTTTTTTTTTTTTTTTTATGTATAATGGAGAACATTTTCATTCAACAGCAAATCAGTGATGATTTTCAACAGTGCAACTTAGTTCTTGACCAACATGTTACTTCAGTGGCATCAGATATTAGATTATGTCGCCCCCCCCCCCCCCCCTTTCCCTACAACAGTCTCAAGATCGTGCTAATTTTACATTGCACAACAATAACAGACCAGAGATTCACACAATCCTGTACAATGAGAGGAATGGCGACGAGATTATGGAGACATTTGCATGGAATGCTTGATGCCAGGATCATTTCATAAACTTAGCAGTTACACATTTGGCACAATGATTACTATCCCAAGTGAAGTTAACCTTAATTGCTCATGAAGAGCAGCCATTATGCAAGCTGCTTCAAGTGACTAATAGAGCACACACATTCCTCTACTCACACACCACAGTGGCCATTACAATGACTTCCATTCACTCCAAAGACAGCCAAACTATCCAGGACCAGCCTAACATGCCATTGCTACCATACAAATGCTACTGAGCATTTCCAAGAACTTACAAAATCTCCATGCCATGAGAGGCTGGCTGAGCAGTTGGAAACATTGCAACTATGGACTGCAAAAGCGAAGAGTATGCATGCTATTCATGGCTTTCCACCACAGCCATGTACCCACAAGACCACTCTGGCAGATATTTGCTGTTTCCTCCCTCTATGAATTACAAGACACGATGTTCACACACCAACATCAAAACACTACCTGATTCAGATGCAACACAGAATGACATTCATCTATTAGCACATACCATTAGAAACAGATTTCACTCTATGCCAAAAGGGCACCATACAACTGCTCATCATGCTGCATGCTGTGATATGACACCAACACTGCCAACTAGTAAATGACCACACAACACTACAACACAAAGGCTATTAATGACCAACCACTGTTCAAGCCTAGTGATTTTAATCAATATGGGACTGGACATCAGTACACTACCAGCCATCTTCTACACAGAGACAAAACAATGCGGTATGGTCCCTTTAACAGCAGATAATGATTCTGTAATACGCAGACACAGTCACAAGACTGACATTGGTGTCCCCAAGAATTGTAAGTATTTTTCGTGTTAACCGATTTCCTCATGCAAGCTGTTTTGACAGTGAGTTTACTAAATGACCAACTGACACACTATCAACAGATGTACTGTATCTGGAGAAAAGGATCGTTTCACAAAGCAAATCATGCACAGGATGGATAATTTAAATCGTACCACCTCGATCGAAGATTGTTGTTACTAGGAGTCCTACTACAGGAACTTGAATTAAGGCCTCAGTACCATGGAAAAGTATTATGCAACAGTCACATGAGGAGAACATGGTGTTGAAAGGTACTAGGTAGTTATAATTAAACTGGTGGTGTTCCGAATGCTGCAGTGCAGGCTGTATACATTGCAAGATGCTGAAACATTGTAGGCTGTTCATTAATTCATGCACTAATGGAGTATGCTAAAAACAATAATAGTTCCACTTTCTGCCTCTGAGTGAAAATATGGCACTTTAAGAAGTCAGAATGTGAGATATTTCCTGTGTTAATGTCAGTATGCTATGTGTCACTTAGCGATGTGTATCGATTTCTTTTGTGAAGTGACTGTTAGTTTAAAGGGTCGAGAAGGTTCTCTGTACAAAAAGCAATGGTTATTAAGAATAAAGACTGTGAATTGCTGGGAAATTTGTTTTATCAGAACAGCAGCACTGCATAGCATTGCAGAGTAGGGCTGTATGGGGACATGTTGGAGTGACATAATCAATGAATCAATACATGGCAAGTGCACTATGTCTTTAATTTCTCACGTTCTTTGTTGCTATATGTTCTGTTTCATTCACTAATGGGTACATGTGTGTCTTTTGTATCTGTCCACAATAAAGTGTAGCTTGTTGTTGCTATTGTGGTCTTCAGTATGAAAAATGGTTTTATGCAGTTCTCCATGCTATTCTGCCCAGTGCAAGCTTCTTCATCTCTATATATCTACTGCAACCTATATCATTCTGTATCTGCTTGCTGTCTACATCTCTTGGTCTCCCTCCGTGATTTTTACCCCCTACACTCCTCTCCAATACTAAACTGGTGATCCCTTGATATCCCAGAATGTGTCCTGCCAACTGATCTCTTCTTTTACTCACATTGTACCATAAATTCCTTTGCTCCCCAATTCTACTCAGTACCTCCTCATCAGCTACATGACCTATCCATCTAATCTTCAGCATTCTTCTATAACATCACATTTCAAAAGATTCTATTCTTTTCTTGTCTAAACTGTTTATTATCCATGTTTCACTTCCATTCATGGCTACACTCCATACAAATACTTTCAGAAAAGACTTCTTAAATTTAAATTTGTATTCAATGTTAACAAATTTCTCTTCTTCAGAAATGCTTAATCAGTTATTTTTCTGCATGAATGGCAAAACTCATCTACTGCTTTAAGTGTGTCATGCTGTTTATTACATTATTATTCCATCTATGTACTTTGTATGTATGAGATGTCCTACATTATCAAAACAACTAAAATACCCAACCATTGTACTTGGAAAAGAAGGAACTTCTCCCTTACTGAAGGACAAAAGAAATTTGAAGAAACTTAGATTATTCTGATGAAGTAAAGCAATTTCTGGATGGTTTACCATTTGCTTTCAATCCGAAATTCCTGGACTCTTTATAAGGAAATACTACCCGAGAAGAAACTCTTTGAGCAACCCTTGAATCAGAAACATTTCTGGACATAGGTGGTACAATGTCTTCTCAACATAGGAATATCTGGACAAAATAGATTTAGATTGAGCAATATAATTTAGCAGCAACTAGAGACTAGAAAGAAAATGTGTCCCAGGGGCATAATTCCACCACAAGATGTACGAAGTGGGTCGAATGACAAGTAGGTGGAAAATTTCTCTTAGTGCTCTTACTTTGCAAGAACATTGATCAAAATTGAGACACAATGTTACCAGAGCAGATTGCTGGTGACAGAGTAGTATGTGAGATGATTTTCATAAATATAATAGAAACAAAAATAAAAAACTGATGTTTAGCTTCTTACTTGCCAAGTGTTTCATCCAATACTAGTTCCAGGGGATTGGATAATACAGATGAATAAAATTCGTTTTTCCAGAACTAGTGAGAAGTTATTTGTAAACTGTTCTTGTGGAAAATACTAGACACAAGAGGCATACCATGCCACTTGCTAAGAGTAATCCAACAAAATGTGGCAGGACTCCAGAACTGCAATTACTGGAAAAGAGACTGTTGAAGTAACAACAAATTTAGGATTACAACAAGGATGAAACTTGTCTCTGATACTTTTTAATGTCCATGTTGGTGATATGTTCAGATAATGGTTAAAAGAAACAAAGTTTTACAGCCATAACTGTAACTAACTTAATCATCTTTTGTCAACACACTTTGCTGATGACAAACTTCTTACAGATGACAGCAAAGACAACCTTTCAAAATCCATGAATAAATTAAATATCACTGCTGAGAGCTATAACTTAACAATCTCAGCTCCAAAAAACAAAAGTCATGGCTTTTAAAGGTCAAGGCCAGGTCCTCAGCAAAACTAAAATAAACAAAGAGAAAATAGAGGCAATGAATAAATTACACTTGTTGAGAAATTCGATCCCCTTCACAAAAAGAAAAAGATGTGCAAAAAACTGAAGATTTCATATATATTAAACATGTTATACACAGAACACTGAATGAAAAGGCTACGAAAAAGTAGTATTAACGCTCCACAAAACAATTTCAATACCATCTATACTGTATGGGAATGAGACTTTGGCAATACAAGATGTGGAAATAAGGTTTTAAGAAGAGCAGCTAGCTATAGACTATTTGATACGAGAAGGAATACAACAGTTATGCCATAACTAGGAGTTAAAAGCATAAATGAACAGATTAAGGAGTATAGAAATAAATGGAGAGATCATGTCACATGAATGAATGAAAATGGAATTCTTAAAATAATAATGAATTATCAATCAATAAGGAAAAGATCACTAGGTTGATCAAGAAAGAGACGCAGAGATCAACTAGCAATTAATCACAGATAAAAGAGGCACTGAACAAGAGGATGAAACAAGCAAATTCCTGACACTCAAAGAAAGAAAGAAGAAGAAGAAGAAGATTCTATATAAATTTCCTTGGATCTTTGGTAGAAATGCTGCTCAGACTGCTGATGAAACAATGTATGATAAGAAGTATTGGAGCTGTCACCTATAAAGAAAATCAGTAATGCTAAATGCAATGCTCCCACAAACATTTACGAGTTGTTGGATGATTTATGGTCCACAGATAACAGTTACCAAGACACAACAACTCAACATGGCATGAGCTCAACAAGCTGTTGGAATTCCCCTGCAGAAATATTGAGCCATGCACCCTTTATAGCCATCCATAACAGGGAAAATATTGCCAGTACAGGTTTTTTATGCTGCACAAACTGACCTCTCAATTATGTCTCATAAATGTTTAATTGGAATTATGGTGGCCAATCTCGGTGGCCAAATTGTTCACTTGAATTATCCAGAATGTTCTTCAAACTAATCACAAAGAATTATGGCATGGTGACATAGCAATTTGTCATCTTTAAAAATTCCATCATTCTTTGGGAACAAAAAATTCCATCATTGTTTGGGAACATGAAATCCATGAATGGCTGAAAATAGTCCCCAAGTAGCTGAACAAACCTATTTCCAGTCAATGATCAGTTCAGTTACGTTTAAACACAACCCACACCATTATGAAGCCACCACCAGCTTGCACAGCGCCTTGTTGATAACCTGGGTCAATGGCTTCATGGGGTCTGCCCCACGCTCAAATGCTACCATCAGCTCTCACCGACTGAAATCAGGACTCATCCAACCAGACCACAGTTTTCCAGTCATCTAGGGTCCAACCAATGTGGTCACAAGCCCAGGAGAGGTGCTGCAGGTGACATCATGCTGTCAGCATTGGCACTTGCATCAGTCATATGCTGCCACTAACACAAAATTTCACCACACTGTCATAACATAAACATTCATCATACATCCCAATTGACTTCTGTGGTTATTTCATGCAGTGTTGCTTTTCTGTTAGTGCTGACAACTCTACATAAATGCCACTGCTCTTGAGAGGTAATGCCTGAAATTTGGTATTGTTGGCACACGCTTGACACTGTGGATCTTGGAATATTGAGTTCCCTAACAATTTCCAAAATGAAATGTCCCATGCATCTAGCTGCAACCACCATTCTGTGTTTAAACTCTGTTAATTCCCATGATGTGGCCACAATCATGTCAGAAACCTCTTCAAATGAATCACCTGAGTAATAATGACAGCTCAGTCAGTTAGGTGCCCTTTTATGCCTTGTGTACATGATACCATCACCATCTGTACATGTGCATTTCACTATCCCAAGACCTTTGTCATCTCAGTATAACACAATGCAGAATTTTTTTTTATAGTCTTCAGACTTGCACGAGGGTGGTTTGAAAAGTTCTCAGAATCACCATGAGAGGTCAGCACTAGCGCAACGAGTTGTTCACATTATATTCATTGGACTGTTGCCTGTAAACATGTGCCACATTAGCGCTCTTGAAAAAGAGCTATGGCGGTGACATGGCTCTGTTGTTGTTCCCTTGAAGTGATTTGTGAAGATGGAAGAAATCGAGATTCGAGCAGTGATTAAGTACTTTGTATAGAAAGGTATGAAAGCAAAGGACATTCATGCTGATTTCCAAAATACACTGAGGAGGGGGAGTCTGCTCCTTCACATTCAACTGTTGACAAATGGATAAATGAATTTAAATTTGGTCAGGAGAGCTTAGATGACGATCTACGTAGTGGTCGGCCAAGATGTACCATACTCCAGAAATCATTGCAAAAGTTCACAAAATGGTCATGGAGGATCTCCGGTTGAAAGTGCTTGAAATTGCTCACACTTGCCAGATATCATCTGGAAGGGTATATCACATCTTAACTGAAGAATTTGAAATGAAAAAAATTATCCGCAAGATGGGTGCCGTGACTCATGATGCTGGATCGAAAACGTGTGCCATCGCCATGGCAAAATTACACAAACTAAGGTATGAATTGTTGCCACACCTGGCTTTTTCACCTGATATGGCTCTGTCAGACTTCCATCTCTTCCCAAAACTGAAAATTTTTCTTGATGGGCGAAGATTTACTTCAAAAGGAAGAATTGATAGCCCGAGTTGACAACTATTTTGCAGGCCTGGAGGAAACTCATTTTCGAGACGGGATCAAGGTACTGGAACATCATTGGACCAAGTGCATTAATCTACAAAGAGACTACATTGAAAAATCAAAAAAATACATTTCAGTGATGTAAGTCCTTTTTTTCCATTCCGTTCCAAGAACTTTTCAAACCACCCTTGTAGATTGATAACAATCCAGTTACTTGTAGTTGTCATGAGTTTGCATATGAAATATTATTCAGTAAGATACAAACACGAAGAACAAATTTCAAAATAATGATGGTGTTGTTAAGATGTTTAACTCTATTTCTTTATATTCTCCCTTGCCCTCCTCCTAATGCTCCAACTCTTCATCTCCCTCTTCCTATGCTTTCAAACTCACTACCGTTCATGTCCAAGTCCTTTTATTTGGCATGTCTGCTGTTTTCATCTTAGGTTTTGGTGGACTCTACCATCTTTTCATGCAATTGCTGTTATTTTAACTAAACTCTTTCTATTCTCTTTGGTAATGGAAAGTGACATTAATGTTGTACTCTATACTGAATTAAACCCTCAATATTTGGACCTCTTTCATGGCACATGATGTGTCAGGATGTGATAGTCGCAGTATTCCATTTATAACAAATGACATTTTTATGGACTCTATTTTATTATCTGCCATCAAGAGAGTATTTACTGTACCATATGACTTACCTTCTATTGAAGTTTTGATACTTTTGAAACGTTGTTAAAGTAATTGATGAGAGGCAGCAGTTTTTGTAGATCAGGTGATTTGCACATTTTTTACAGTTGCTCAGTTTGTTTCAGCTCTATATTTCTTTCAACAATTGCAGTGGCACAGTAATAGAACACTGCAATTGTATGTTCAGGAAGAGTGAGATTCTGTTGGTTACCTGGTCACCTTGATTTACACTTTCTATGAACTTCTGAAAAGTTTTCAGTCTTCTTAAGGAAGGCTGTACCAGTTTCCCACTCCTTATCACAGTAGTCTAGTGTTTTGTGACTTATTACCTAATTGTTATCTAGAAACTAAACTGTTTCTTTCTTTCTTTGACCTCTTTCTACTTGTGACAATTTTTTACTGTCTGCATACTGTGAGACAATGGTTAAGTTACTGCAGCCATTTTTAAAAATAGTGTAGCTATAGCCCTCATTTGATACTAGGAGAGGTGGCATAATAGTTAAAATACTGGACTCATATTTGAAAGGACCAGAGTTCAAATTCCCACTTGGCCATCCAGATTTAAGATTTCCATGGGTTTCCTAAATCACTAAAGCCAAATGCCATAACAGTTGCTTAAAAAAGGACACCATTAACTTCCTTTCTCACCCTTTTTCAATCCAAGTTTATACTTGGTCTTTAATGATCTTGTCATTCAAGGATTATTTCATATAGTTGCACTAAAGCACATGAGCTGTGTGATGGCCAATTTCCTTCCTTATCTTTGCCCAATTCAAACATATGTTCCATTTCTAATAACCTTACTAATAACAGAATTGTAAGCTGTAAACTTCTTTTCTTCATGTCTGTACTGGTTATATCCTTAATATTTCTATTCATTATCTCTCATTACAATTTTCTTCTACACTATCTTCTTGACTACAAAATAAATTCAAGCATTTAAATTTGCAACACAAATGGAAGATTGGCAACCAAAGAAAGTCATAGAGGAGAAACAGGAGTTTACTACAGTGGAATGTGAATGGGCTTAGATCACATCTGGAGAAATTGAAGCTTTTACCACAGAGAAGAATCTGTGTTTGTATTTACAGTAGACACTTTGTAAACCAACTCAGATCCCTACACTCAGGGAATACATTCTCCACCATAAGAATGACATAAGTTTGGAAATGCCTATAGATGGAGCATCCATCATCATGAATTACACACAGCATTTCCTCTTGTCCCTTTCCCAGCAGCTGTTAATTGAGTTTCTGTAGAAGTGCACTTTCCATGTAACAATACATTGATCTAGCAGCTCAGTTGTAACCACTACACTGCATTTTACATGAAAAATGAAAAAGGTGTCTGTGTGCATGAATGGCCATTGCCAAACAAGTGCCAAGAGACAGCTGGACAATCCAGTTGCTGAACATGCCACCCAATGCAATGTGTTTCACTTTAACAATTGCTTCACAGCCTTTTCTTATGGATTCTTCCCATCAACACCAGCTTTCTTAAACTGCACAGGTGGGAAATCTCCCTGCAACATAGCCTTCATCCCAACCTCCTTCCCCCTCTCCCCTGTCTCCAGTCTCAGTCTTCACAAGTCCCTGTCCTCAACATACCTGCCCCTTCCCTCCTCCCACTCCAGCACTGCACACACTTTCAATCCTGCCTATGCACCTACATAGTCCTTTCCCCTTCTCTACTTTTCTTCTCTCTCCTTTCCCACTCCATCACCTCCCACCCCCTCAGCACAATTTCCCAATTCTGCACCAAGCAGTCCTATTTTATCCCAACATGTCCCTGCATACTCCCATGGGCATGCTAACATCTTCTTCTGCTCCTACCCTACTATCCCTACCGCTCCTGCTTCATTTCTCTCCTATACCCTCCAATACCTACACCAGCTAAATTGCTGCTAGGCTCTCAGACAATCGAGTCAGGGCTAACACCATTGTGATGAAAGTGGCCATGTGTGTGTGTGAGTCATACTTGCGTGCACTTTTTTTCAGTTCTGGTTAAAAACTTCATGTAGAAGCTGAATATTTGTAGCATTATTTTTCATTATGCCTATCTGTGACTCAACACCTCCTGTATGTGATGACTGGCAATCTATCCTTTCCATAGTGTTGTTATTACATTGTAAAACATTTCTTTGCCAACTAATAAAGTTTAGGATGGAGAGGATCTTCCTAAACTTATTTCACAGCTTCACTACTGATTTATTCTTATAACAGATTTTAATGTACATAATGTGGTGTCAGGATTTATAACAATGTGCCACAAAGGTCGAGTTTGTAAAAGATCTATGTCACCTCATTATGGGTGGTAACACACACTTTACCACTGCAATGAAGTCATCTGCCATCATTGACCTCATGTCTTATTCTATTGCCCTTGAAGTTGCTCCTCAGTGGAAAGTGGTTAATGGCTTGCACTGAAGTGATCACTTTTACTTATAATTCCACCTTTCAGTCAGAGAAACTGCCACAGTGGTTTTAAAGCAGAGAAAACTGGACACTACAGCTTTATTTCAACACTGAGGCCAACCAGCTTTATTTCAACACTGAGATATTGTCTGGAACTGGGTGCATCCCTTCACAAATGCGATCTCCCATGCTGAAAGAACAGATGGTTTTATTTCACTTTGTAGCAGACAAACTTTTTTTCTGGATTCACAAATGGTTGTACAATATCCTGATTTTTCTTGATAATTTATTTCATTCAAGCTCTCAGTTATATCTTTTGCGCTTTTATATTTTGTACTGCCTGATTCACAATTACACAAAAATATCAATTTTTCCATCTCTTCTTGTGTGTTACTATGCACACCAGCACGGAGATAAAAGATGCCTAACACTGCAATACTGCTACAAATTTTTCATGATATTGTTTTTGCATAAAATGTTATTAGTTCCACTGCTGCAAGAGAATTGAATGAATGTGAAGTTTTTGATTGTTGCTTTCATCATCTTAGTTAGGACCAAGCAAATGATTGTATAATAAGATCTGGTTCTTCTATTTATGCACCAAATAATAAGGCACTATGATTAAAACAGTATTCATGAGAAGCAGGGTTTAAATCCCATTCTGATCATCCATATTTGTATTTCCTTATATCCTCTGAACTGTTTCACATGAATGCTGGTACTGTTTCTATAATGAAGCTGCAACTGATTTCCTTATCATCCTTATCCATCCAAGTTAATATTTTGTCTTTAATGACACTGTTGTTTATGCTCAACAGTTGTCCTAAAGCAGAGTGGAATAATTCAGCATGGCATATTGGATATGACAAAGAACTGAAATGTAATGTAATCAACCAATGGTCAATTTCCCACCTACAAAACAGGTTACAGTGGCACTTCTCATGTGAAAATGTAAACTATTAAGCATGCTCCTTTGGAATATCTCAGTATGAAGTACTCATTTCCATGCACTACGAGGAATGTAACTATTAGTTCATAAACCAATTTACCAATAGTGAAAAATGTACACTGGGATATATGTCCAATCAAACACATTCTGGTATTTTTTATGAAGCAGCATTTATTTTCTATTCATGTTTCAGGATTCTTTATTGTATTATGTTCTGGAACTATATGAATGGTCTATCTGACATGATTTCTCTCACTCTCACTGATAATGCTGTAAGTGCCTAGTATTCTGAAACCAAGAACTTTTGCAAGAGGGCACACATCTCTCCATTTTTTCATGGCGTCAGAGAAATGCTACACTGATTCCAAGGCACCGGATATGCCAACTGTGCCAACTGAAGACAGTTCAAAAGAAATGACTGCTCGGTAGATAAAATGAAGTCAGCAAAGTGTGAAGTAGACTGAGTTTTCATGCAGTATAGAATGTTTAGCTCATTGGGTACTTCAATTTTATCTGACAGCACTGAATAACATTTCTTGTTTATTCTTTTGATATTTAGGCTCTCTTCATCACAATTTTTGTACTTAGGTACAATTCATATTTTGAATCCTTGTTTCACATATCTTGTTCAAGCGTAATGTAATGTCTTTCTGCATCTCCTGACATGTTCCAAATGTGCCTTCTTGTATTGAACCTTTTGAAGAAAATGCTTTTGTTTCAGCAACAAAACACTTAAAATGCAGTTTTTTTCCAAAGCTAATAATTATTTTATCCAGTGGCAGCAAATACTGCAAATGCCAGTATTCATTCATTAGAGTCAAGTAAGCTGAAAACCTGTAACAAACAAACAGAACATAATTATTTTACTGTGTGTCTCACTTCACAAAAATTTACTGTCTTTGGAATATACCAGACTAGTTTTGAATTCATAAAACTGAATGTTAAGCCTTTACAATTCATATTTATGTCATAGTACATTAAAGCAGAAGACAACATGAACTAATGTCTTACTATGTCAATTTCTTTTAAATTTTTCAATAACTGGTCCTTGCACCTAATAATAGACAAAGATGGGACTGTTCTACTTTTTCCTATAACACTCCTAACATCAACACAATATTTACTTTATTTCATCTCTCTTTGTTAGTTGTACATATATGATAGTTATGTGAAACACTTAATTTCTTATTCATGCTGCATATTTTAGAAGTTTATTATCCACAAGTCAGTTTTCAGATTACTGTATTGATGATAATAGCGCATTTGGTCCTTGTGGAAACATTTTTTTAAAAAGTAATATTCACATTTTGTAGTATAAGGGAAAGGCAACAACTTACCTATAGTTGACTGATGTGTGGAGCATACAAACAAGTAAAAGAAAATAGTATTCACACTAGCTTTTAAATTCTTACTCTTTTTTCCAGTACAAGTACACGCATTCAAAAACATACTCATGATCTACTATACATGCAAATGGCATGAAGGTGAAATTTTCTGAATTAATGTAACTCTTTTGAAAGCCCTCACTTTCCTCATTTCAACAAACATTTTCCTTTTTCAAAAAATCCATATTTCAAAAGCTACTCATACTGTAGTCTAGAAAGTTATAATCTTAAACTGAGATTATTTCCAAAATTCGGTATCATAGTTTTGTAGCCCTTATTTTTCTGATTACAGAAACGCCTACTTTCATTAAAATAACTTCGTAGTCAGTTAATTATTCAAATCAGAAAATTTCACTTTATCGCAGCTTTTTGTTGGGAGTAGAAATCCCCATGTACCTTATAATCAACCTCACAAGGTAGTACCTCTTATTTTTGCCATTTATTACTAATACCAATCTTAGTTAAACAAGCTTACATAACTGTCTATTGGGTTTTTGTCTCCTTTAATTTCCCTGTTTTTATGTCCTTATTACATGTAATAAACATATATTTCAACAAAATGTAATATCTGATATTAGCTGTGCCTATAAACAATCATTGCAGACAAAGTCTTGGAGATAGTCAGTGCCTTGGATAGAAAATGTAAGTATCATTTAGTCATAAGTGTGAGTCAGTCTACATCAGGCTATCAGAATGCACATTTACTAAGTCTGTGTTAAGCTACCAAAGCATAAACATCACCTTATAGGTCAATCCAAGGCTAGACATAAAAATGCAAACATAATGTAATTTCCAGTTCAGCAGCCATTATGTTAACATCATGTAGGCAGTCTGTATTTCGCTATCTAAATGTGCGGGCCATATCCAGAGTTTGAATTAATGTGTTAGCTTGCCACCCGAGAACTCTGTGCTATGGTGCTTAGTTCAGACATGGAAATATTGTGTGCAAATATGAAAATATAAAGAGATCAGAAATCAGTTATTGTTGTGTGGTGTACACTCTTTAACATCTGTTTTGTCAACTCCATTAACAGGTGGAGGACAATCAACAAGAGACCAAGAGTCACCTATCACCATGCCCACATCTCTGTGACAGTCAGCACCAGAGTATAATATCAATAACTATTATGTGAAATGTTAGTAGACCACAACTATTCTGTATTATGTTAGAATAGGTTCTGAGTCTACTACTGATCAGTCTACATGTAATACCACGTAGAGAAGTCTACTGCCATCACGAATTCTCTCACAGCATCTGTGTGACTCAGTTAACGTCTTTACTTTCAACCAGTGACTTGTTTACACTATTAGAGAAATGACTGACAACTAGTTTACAGTAATTTGAGGAACTTTGTTCAAGGCAGAAATATGTGTAGTATGGCCTTTGGAGGTAGGCAACATTTCATGTGATGCCTTTCTGGGTGAGGACATATTCTCATTTTGGCACTGTGAAAAGAGCTCAAGTGTTTACGACAGTTATATGTGATAGAACTTGTGACATATTGATAATGACATTTATGTTAAAAGTGACTATGAGGAAGATGAAGGATTTTGTGATGGGGAAATGACTAAGGATTCTTACAGTGACCATGCTGCAGAAAAGATAGGAGAAGCTGAAACATAGGACAAAGAGGAATAGAAAATTTTTAAGAGAATATAATGACATTTATTAATAAGAGGCCATGTGGAGTGAAAAATTATCAGTGTAAACTAAAGCTGAAACATCACTACCCATTTTTTTATTAAACCTTATCTTATTCCCATCTGTTAGAGAAATTCAGTTGAAAGGGAATTACAGAAAACACAAAATTGGAGGATAGTGAATTGGAGTTGTAGTTAATATAATAGTCAGTACAATCACCCGTTGGAGTTAGTTTCTAAATGATACAATGGGTTTGGCTGATTCTGGACTCCAGACATCTATACAAGTACTTGGAAAGAGAGAGAAAGATCATCCAGAAAACACAGACGAGTTATTGAATAAATCTGAGAACATATAATACATGACTAGTCCTGACTTTGTATCTGGTTTTCATCAAACTGAATTAGAATACAACTCTAGAAAGTATACAGCTGTTTTATACATTATTAAGTGTTTTCAGCACTCTGTGATTCCATTTGGGTTGAATGTTCTGTAGCTGATTGTTTAGGAGGTTGGATTTTGTTTTGGGGCAGGAACTTCTATCTAAATTAACTATTTATGTAGATGATATTATATTATCCACTAGGGCCTGCAGGGATCATATGTGTACTTTAGGGGAAATTGAAGAGAAATTGAGGCAATGAGGTACAACTTTGATGTTACAGAAATGCAAATTTGCTGTGAAACAACTTAATTTTCCTGGACCCAAAATAACAGAGGATGGATTTTGCAGGTAATGAGAAAATCTAAGCCACTGCAAAATATCATAAGCCTAAGTCTAAGAGGTGGCTAAAATTGTTCTTTGGTCTTGTTGCTTTGTGCAGAAATTATGCCAGAACTCAAGATTTAAATGCACCTAGCTTAAACAATCTGTTGAAAAAGAATATTATGAACAGAATAGTTACTACTCACTACATGATGGAGATGCTGAGTCGCACACACACACACACACACACACACACACACACACACACACACACACACACACACACACAGAGCTGAAGCCACACTACAACTGCTAGCTGCCAGAGACTGTGGTCATGTGTGTATGTTACATATGTCTGCCTGTGTCTGTATATGTGCGGATGGATGTGTGTTTGTGCGAGTGTATACCTGTCCTTTTTTCCCCCTAAGGTAAGTCTTTCTGCTCCTGGGATTGAAATGACTCCTTACCCTCTCCCTTAGAACCCACATCCTTTTGTCTTTCCCTCTCCTTCCCTCTTTCCTGATGAAGCAACCAAGGGTTGCGAAAGCTTGAATATTTGTGTGTGTGTTTGTGTGTTTTTTATTTTATTGTGTCCATCAACATACCAGCACTTTCTCATTTGGTAAGTTAAAGCATCTTTGTTTTTTATGTGTGTGTGTGTGTGTGTGTGTGTGTGTGTGTGTGTGTGTGTGTGTGTGTGTGAGAGAGAGAGAGAGAGAGAGAGAGATCTATTTTTGACAAAGACCATGTGATAGAAAGCTTATTTTGCCACAGTATTTTTGTTTCGGCTGCCTGCAACTCAACATTTCTGCTATGTGGTGAGTAGCAACTATCCTTCTCATAATACTGTTACATTACAGCCTGTATTTTCCATTGTTTGAGTTTGTTGAAAAAGGATACCATATGGGAATGGAATGAAGAGTGTCAAATTGCCTTTGATGAAATAAAAGAACAACTTAGGAAGAGTGAAATTCTATATAGACCAGATCTTTCTTTGCTATTCTATTTAATGACTGACAGCAGTGATTCAGGCTTGGGTGTTCACCAGTTCCAGGGAAAAATAATGTATGGGGCTGCAGACATCATTCAATTGTATTTGCCAGGAGAGCTTTACAGAAACATGAAAAGAATTACATCACCACAGAAAAGGAACTTTTAGCAATAGTTTGGAGGCTCAAGAAATTCAGGAATTATTTACATGGTCATAAAGTTACACTTTAATCAGACCATAAAGCATTATGTTATATTCAGGAATGTAAATTGTATCATGGGAGGATCACCAAGTGAGCAAGAAAAAGACGTAAGTTCACACTAACACTTTTTTTGAGTAATCTGAGTTACATCCATCCATCTTCAAGAATTTTATTTCAGCTACCTTCTTCAAGATTAATATTCATAAACACTTTACCTTTATTTATTTATTTTTTCAATTATTACAACCAGCAAGGTGGTTACACCACAGGACAAAGTAACAGAAAATGTGGGGCCAAAGTTAGATGCTTGGTTTTAAGATAGCTGATCTAGTGGAGTTGAAATTGAAAACAAATGTAATAAGGAATTGAAAGAAGTTGTTTATTATTGTCAGGCTGAATTTACAGAAGTAATGCAAACTTGTTCTGGTAATGATGGAAATGATATGATTTTTGATAGAAAGCAAGTAAATAATATTTTGACATTCGGGAGGGGGGGGGGGGGGGGGGGGGGGGGGGGGGGGGGGGGGGGGGGGGGGGGAAGGCTGCTGAGAAAATTGTTAATGTAAATATTGATATAGTAAATGATTGAAACAATTTGTATGCAAGTAGTGAATGAACTTATCAATAAAGTAGGCGACATTATGGATGAATGCCAGCTTGAGAAAGAATGCAGAACTTTAATGATTAATAGTAACATAAATAATTTGCCATTACTTGAATCTAATGCAACTGATAGTGGTACAGTATGTTTACTGGCAGCAAATGATATGACTGACAAAGTCACAGAAGAATTTAAGAATTGTGAACATGGTTGCGAGATGAATGAGATAATGTCGTGAGAGAAGGTATGCAATTAAGGAGACAGAAATTTGGTAAGGTAAAGGTCTAAAGTAAACAAAGATATTGGTAAGTGTCTAGCACTGAATGTAGACAGAATTTTTGAAGTTGACAGTGAAGTGAACAATTTGCAGGAAAAGATTTTCAGTGTAAGGTTACAGAAGATATCTTTTGATGTGAAGATAATATTCAATGGATTTGTGTTTGATTACAAAATGTTCACAGATATTGGTATAGTTTGCTTTGGACTGGCAAATGTTTTGAAAAGTAAATGTAGGATTTCCCTCAATGTAATGAGACTAGATGGAGAAGCTGAGTGGGTTCATATTTTTTTCTCGAGTCATTCCATATCCTATCCATAGTTTGTAAGAGAAACAGATAATTATCTTCTACAACATTCAATTCAAGGTTGCAGTATATACCGGGTTATCAAAAAGTCAGTATAAATTTGAAAACTTAATAAACCAAGGAATAATGTAGATATAGAGGTAAAAAATTGACACACATACTTGGAATGACATGGGGGTTTTATTAGGAAAAAAAAAAAAAAAAAAAAAAAAGTATTGCTAGACGTGTGAAAGATCTCTTGCGCACGTCGTTTGGTGATGATCGTGTGCTCAGCCGCCACTTTCGTCATGCTTGGCCTCCCAGGTCCCCAGACCTCAGTCCGTGTGATTATTGGCTTTGGGGTTACCTGAAGTCCCAAGTGTATTGTGATCAACCGACATCTCTAGGGATGCTGAAAGACAACATCCGACGCCAATGTCCCACCATAACTCCGGACATGCTTTACAGTGCTGTTCACAATATTATTCCTCGACTGCAGCTATTGTTGAGGAATGATGGTGGACATATTGAGCATTTCCTGGAAAGAACATCATCTTTGCATTGTCTTACTTTGTTATGCTAATTAATGCTATTCTGATCAGATGAAGTGCCATCTGTCAGACATTTTTTGAACTTTTATTTTTTTGGTTATAATAAAACCCCATGTCATTCCAAGCATGTGTGTCAATTTGTGCCTCTCTATCTACATTAATCCGCAATTTATTCAGTTTTCAAATTTATACTGACTTTTTGATCAGCAGGTAAATATGTGCTGTACCAGTATTTCAAATGTTCTGTATGGCAACAATTAGAATTTTGTATATTACTACTTACTGATAGAAAATAAGAGGATGGAAGCGTAAGTCTAAGTACTGTAACAGCTGAAATTTTCTGGTAAATATTTTATCTATGTCTGGATTTAATAATGATTGGTACCAATAATTTAAAAATCTTTTTCAGAGTAATAACACTTGATTAAGGGTGCAGTAGGACAGTAATGTAGCAACTGTAAAGCTAAATTTAAGGTCAATCAATGGAAAAATCCAAAATGGAATGTAACAATAGTATGCTGCTCACCATATAGCGGAGATGCTGAGTCGCAGATAGGCACAACAAAAAAAACTGTTACAATATCAGGTTCTGGCCATCAAGGCCCTTATCAAAAATAGATGACACTCTGACACACACACACACACACACGCACACACACACACACACACACACACAACTGCAGCCTCTGGTAGCTGAAGCCACACTCTGACAAACCTGTTTTTGACAGCAATTCTTTTGTGTATGCAGTCAACAAGGTTGTAAAGGAAGGATTTAATGAGGTAATAGACAGAAGCAAATAACAAAATATATCTACATGCAGGCAAATATTTTATGTTGATCCACTAAGATGCCTGTATGATTTGGGGTAACATTTGAGTAATATCTGTATTTTGTATGGTTCTGTGAGTAAAAATGTTGAATGATGACCTGACCCATTGAACAGTTAACTGATTACATACTTTTGCTTAATATTTAGGTTCTGCCTAATATAATGTTTAGAATATATCTGAAATAAATTCTCAGTATACATTTGTTTCTAATTAAGCAACGTCAAATAACAATGATATATTTATAATTAACTAGCTCAAACAAAGAAATGAATGGAATATGTGGTATTCTGACAGAAACAAACAAGAATAAAGTCATAAATTCGATTTTATTTTTAAAAAATGCCAAATAATTTGCTTTGAGTGAGACCATTTAGGTTTTCCATACATCTTTCACCCACTTAAGTTAGAATCTTTCACCCACTTAAGTTAGAATTTGTATTACTAAAATGAAAAATATAAAAAGTGTTACATGTACCAAAAAAAAAAAAAAAAAAAAAAAAAAAAAAAAAAAAAAAAAAAAAAAAAAAAAAAAAAAAAAAAATTCTTTCCTTGCAGATATAATTAAAATGTGTGTGTATACTAATTTGAGTTGTTTGTTTCCCTTCAATGTCATATATTTGAGAAAAAAAGACTTACATATAGACAAAGGACATTGAGAAATGGTGGCTGGACACTACCATAGCTATGGACAAGGGTGCTTGGAAAAGTGTATGAGAGATGCACAGAGCACTTGAGATAAGGAAGGACGTTCTTTTTCCGACAACAGCTGAGGAATAACCTGAACTACTTCAAATTTGGTATGTGGGAGAAACATTTTAAAGTGATTTTGGAAAATGAAGAAATGGCACAACAGTTGCTTAATCCACAAAATATTATTGCTACATGACCTATTTCAGAACACTTAAAGTTCCTTCATATGGTGAAAACTGTAGTAATAATGAAAATAGTGTGTTACATGACAAGCAGAAGGGATCCTCAAGTCTGAAATGTCAGATAGGGAACTATATGCCTAAAATTTCTAAAATGAATTGAAATAAATTAAAAGAGAGAACAGGATATTACTTACAAATAAAATCAGTGAACCATCTGAGGTCATCCTCCAAAGGCTCCATGTCGAAAGGGTCTAAAAACATCTGAGCATCACAACCAGACTCCAGAAGTCACCAGAATCTTGCAACATCTAAAATTCTGTAAAAAAGGTGGAAGAGAAATCACATATTGTTTGGAATTACTTACATAAGTTCCATAAAAACTCTTCTCCCATCCTACATAACCGAAAACACACACAGGAAAACTGTGTAGTAGTAAATACTAGCCATAGGTACTGAGGCCGCACACAACCTATAGTGGGGTCCATTCTCCTATCCTGGGGGTGTATCATATTGAGTGTGATATAAACCAGTTGCGTAACAGCACATACATCAGCCAGACAGGCAGCTTTTCCAGTTTAAACAGTTCACAATCACATATCTGTTTCATACCATGTGTGCACTATGGTTGCATATGGTCTCAGTACTCACAGTTAGTATTTACTATTACGTAGTTTTCCTGTTTGTGTTCCGGGTCATGAAGCATGAGGGAATGGTTTTCATGGACTTTATGTAGGTAATTCCAAGCAATATGTGATTTCTTACCCCCCCCCCCCCCCCCCCCCCCCCCCCGCCCTCCCACTTTTTTTATTCCTTTTCACATGTTTCAAGATTCTGGTGACTTTTGGTGTCGGGTTGTGAATCATTTCTTCACATTTTTGTAGGCCCTTTTGTCTATTTGATAAGGAGAATTTGGTTCCATGACAACATTGGTGTGGGAATGACTGCAGATGATAAAGTGATTTTATTTATAAGTAATTTCTTTTTCTCTCTTTTAATTTAATTTCTTTTAATTCATTTAAGTAATTTTAGCCACGTACTTTTCTATTTAGCCTTCAGCCTTAAGGATTCTCTCTGACTGTTGTATAACACAATATTTTCATACTTACAGTGTACAGCAGATGTTCAGACTTTACTGAAAAATGGACCAACTTTGAAATTCTGTATATTACTGTGTCATTTGGGCTTCCAAAAATTTATATTTGTTGTAACATAAAAATGATGACCAATGAAAGTTTCACTCATAAACTGAAGAGCCAAAGGAACTGTTACATCTGCCTAATATCATGTAGAGCCGCTGGAAGCACACAGAAGTTCCGCAACATGACATGGCATGGACTCAACTAACATCTGAAGTAGTGCTGGAGGGAATTGGCACCATGAATCCTGCAGTGCTGACCATAAATCCGTAGGACTATCAAGGGGTGGAGATCTATTCTGGACAGCACATTGCGAGTCATCAAAGATATGCTCAATAATTTTCATGTCTATGGAGTCTGGTGGCCAGCAGAAATGTTTAAACTCAGAAGAGTGTTCCTAGAGCCACTCTGTAGCAATTCTGGACATGTTGGATATCATACTGTCCTGCTGGAATTGTGTACATCTACATCTACATCTACATCTACATCTACGTGATTACTCTGCTATTCACAATAAAGTGCCTGCCAGAGGATTCAATGAACAAACTTCATGCTGTCTCTCTACCATTCTTCTCTCGAATGGCTTGCGGGAATAATGAGCACTTAAATTTTTCCGTGCGAACCCTGATTTCTCTTATTTTATCATGATGATCATTTCTCCCTATGTAGGGGGGTGCCAACAGGATGTTTTCGCAATCAGAGGAGAAAACTGGTGATTGAAATTTGTTTTAATTATTGCCACTCCAATTCACCTACCATGTCTGTGACACTATCTTCCCCATTTCGTGATAATACAAAATGAGCTGCCCTTCTTTGTACTTTTTCGATGTCATCCATCAGTCCCACCTGATGCGGATCCCACACCACATAGCAGTACTCCAGAATAGGGTGGAGAAGCATAGCGTAAGCAGTCTCTTTTGTAGACCTGTTGCACCTTCTAAGTGTTCTGCCAATGAATCACAGTCTTTGGCTTGCTCTACCCACAATATTATTTATGTGATCATTCCAATTTAGGTTATTTGTAATTGTAATCCCTAAGTATTTAGTTGAATTTACAGACCTCAGATTTGTGTGACTTATTGCATAATCGAAATTTAGCTAATTTCTTTTAGCACTCATGTCAATAACTTCACACTTTTCTTTATTCAGGGTCAATTGCCACTTTTTGCACCATACAGATATCTTATCTAAATCATTTTGCAAGTCGTTTTGATCATCTGATGACTTTACAAGATGGTAAATGACAGCATCATCTGCAAACAATCTAAGACGGCTACTCAGGTTGACTCCTATGTCGTTAATGTAGATCAGGAACAATAGAGGGCCTATAACACTTCCTTGGGGAAAACCGGATATTACTTCTGTTTTACTCGATGACTTTCCATCTATTACTACGAACTGTGACCTTTCTGACAAGAAATCAAGAATCCAGTCACACAACTGAGATGATACTCTGTAGGCACACAGTTTGATTAGAAGATGCTTGTGAGGAATGGTGTCAAAAGCCTTCTGGAAATCTAAAGATTTGGAATCAATTTTACATCCCCTGTAGATAGCACTTATTACTTCATGAGTATAAAGAGCTAGTTGTGTTTCACAAGAATGATATTTTCTGAATCCGTGCTGACTATATGTCAATAAATCATTTTCTTTGAGGTACTTCATAATGTTCAAATACAGTATATGTTCTAAAGCCCCACTGCAAATCGAAGTTAGTGATATATAATTCATTACTCCTACTTCACTTTTTGGGTACTGGTGTGACTTGAGCAATTTTCCAGTCTTCAGGTACATATCTTTCTGTGAGTGAATGGTTGTACATAATTGCTAAATATGGAGCTATTTTATCAGCATACTCTGAGAGGAACCTGACTGGTATACAATCAGGACCAGAGGCCTTGCCTTTATTAAGTGACTTAAGCTGCTTTGTTACACCAAGGATACCTACTTCTATGTTTCTCATCTTGGCAGTTGTTCTTGATTGGAATTCAGGAATATTTACTTTGTCTTCTTTGGTGAAGGAGTTCTGGAAAACAGTGTTTAATAACTCTGCTTTAGTGGCACTGTCAGCAGTGACTTCACCGTTGTTATCGCGCAGTTGAAGGTATTGATTGTGTCTTGCCACTGGTGTGCTTTATGCATGACCAGAATCTCTTTGGGTTTTCTGCCAGATTTCAAGACAGAATTTCGCTGTGGAAATTATTAAAAGCATCTTGCGTTGAAATAAGCACCATATTTCAAACTTCTGTAAAACTTTGTCAATCTTGGGGACTTTGCGTTCTTTAAAATTTGGCATGCTTTTTTCGTTGCTTCTGCAACAACAATCTGACCCGTTTTGTGTACCATGGGGGATCAGTACCATCACTTATTAATTTATGTGGTATATATCTCTCAATTGCTGTTGATACTATCTCTTTGAAAACATTCCACAATTTTTCTACAATTACATGACCAGATCGGAAGGAGTGAAGACTGTCTCTTAAAAAGGTGTTAAGAGCATTTTTATCAGCTTTTTTAAATAGATATACTTTGCATTTCTTTTTGGTAGTTGTAGGTGTTACGGTATTCAGCCTAGCAGCAACTGCCTTGTGGTCACTAAACCCTGTATTTGTCACAACATTCACCATTTGTCCAGGATTATTTTTTGCTAAAAGGTCAAGTATGCTTTTGCAACCATTTATGCTTTGAGTGGGGTCATGAAGTAATTGTTCAAAATAATTTTCTGAGAAAGCATTCAGTACAATTTTGGATGATGTTTTATGCCTGTCACCAGCTTTAAATGTATAATTTTTCCAGCATATCGAGGGTAGATTGAAGTCACCACCGACTATAATTGTATCAGCGGGGTACTTATTTGAAATGAGACTCAAGTTTTCTTTGAACTGTTCAGCAACTATGTCTTCTGAGCTGGGGGGTCGGTAAAACGATCCAATTAATAGTTTAGTCTGATTATCAGGTATAACCTCTACCCATACTATTTCACATGTTGTCTGTTGGAATGCACAATGGACATGAATGGATGCAGGTGATCAGGCAGGATGCTTACATACATGCCACCTGTCAGAGTCATATCTGATGTGTCAGTGGTCCCATATAACTCCAACTTCACTCACCCCACACCATTAGAGAGCCTGAACCAGCTTTAACAGTCCCCTGCTGATGTGCAGGATCCATGGATTCATGAGGTTGTCTCCAAACCCATACATGCACATCTGCTCAATACAATCTGAAATGAGAGTTGTCCAACCAGGCAACACGTTTCCAGTCATCAACAGTCCAATGTTGATGTTGACAGACCCAGGCAAGGCGTAAAGTTTTGTGTCGTGGAGTCATCAAGGGTACACGAGTGGACCTTTGGCTCCAAAAGCCCATATTGATGATGTTCCATCGAATGGCTCACATGCTGACACTTGTTGATAGTCTAGCACTGAAATCTGCAGCAATTTGAGGAAAAAAAAAAACAACTTACACACTACTTAAACTAACTTATGCTAAGGACAACACACACAGCCATGTCCCAGGGAGGGCTCGAAGCCCCGGTGGGAGGGGCTACGCAGTCCGTGACATGGCGCCTCAAACCACACAGTCACTCTATGTGGCACAATTTGCAGAAGGGTTGCACTTCACTCACATTCAATGATTCTCTTCTGTTGTCATTGGTCCCAGTCTTGCAGAATTCATTAAGTGCTCTCAAAGCCTCGCTGTACATCAGCTGGGTGGAGGAACATCCCAAATCATCCTCAACAACAGTCCTTATGTTCAGTAGCACAAATGGGAGTGCAGCAGTCCAGGACTCCGCCTGACAAGACAGAGCAGTCTTTAAAGTGGCTGGGTGGTAGCTCATAGTTTTGAAATGCTTACATCTGTGCAAACACAAGAGTTCCTCAAACAGCTGACCAGCAAACTGCCTGCATCTGTCAGATATTATCAACTGGTGAATATCGAATCAGGAAAATGGAGAGGAAACAATAGCATGCATGACTGGAACAGCTGAAGTGTCGGAAACAGGAACTGGCTCAAGCCATCAAGAGAACTGGTCCACCATAGTAACCAAGGAATGGAAGCTCTCTGAAGGAGCCGGCCAGTGTGGCCGTGTGGTTCTAGGCACTTCAGTCTGGAACCGCATGACCACAACGGTCGCAGGTTCAAATCCTGCCTCGGGCATGGATGTGTGTGATGTCCTTAGGTTAGTTAGGTTTAATTAGTTCTAAGTTCTAGGCGACTGATGACCTCAGAAGTTAAGTCGCATAGTGCTCAGAGCCATTTGAACCATCTCTGAAGGAGGTAGGGGACCAACAATATCCACATGGAGGTGAGAAAATGTCCGTGACGGTGTAGGAAAAGCTTTAACGAGGGCAAATACGCTGTTGGGAGATCTTACACTTCTGACATTGAATGCAGCTTTGTGCCCAACAACAACAATCTTTCTGCACCTCAGGCCACACAATGCAGATGCCCTGGTCCCTGGATATGATAAATTGTGGAATGTATAGAAAATAGGATGATGCAAACCTGGTGGGATGAACGATGGGCCTGTTGCCTAATGTGTCACACCAGATGTGGAGTGCAGATCCCCATAGTGGCATTTGCTCAAGATGCAGTCCAGTGGAAGTATGATTTCATCAGCAATTCAGGACAAAAAGGTCAGCTTCTTGCTCAGCCACCACTGCTGCTCAATCAGTAACAGATATGGCTGTGCAGTTATGAGATAGCCAGCTGCCATATTCTGCTGTCCTGGAATGTGTTGGATATCCATAGAGAACTGGGTGGTAAAATTGGCTTTACGTTCCTGGTGGTGTGGATTTAGCTTGGTAACATGTTTGATAATAGCAACCAGGGGTTTGTGATTTACGTAAATCTTGAACTCCAACCATGGGCAAAAGTGTTTAACTGTCAAGTAAACGGCCAAGAGTGGCCTGTTGAAAGCACTCCAACACTTCTGTTTGTCTGACAGGTTATCAGAAAATATGCCAAAGGCTGCGATGTGGACGAAACCATTTGCTGTACATGACATCCATGGCGGCCTCACTCACATCTACCATAAAGGCAATCGGGGCCCCAGGAGGCAGAGTGAGCAAGCAGTGTGGCATCTGCCAAAGCTATTTTCAAAGCCTCATAAACTTCATTGGTCTCCAGATTCCAAGGGACTTTCCTGCTACCTGACATGTTCTTGCCCTTAACCAGCCTTGTCTCTCAGCAAAATGTCATAAATTTTGCCAGAAGTAGTTGAGCATTCCAAGAAATTGGTCATTATAGGAAGTGCTATCTGCATGGTATCTGCTACCTTAACTGGGTTTGGAAAAATGCCAGACTGTGTGATAATGTAACCAAGGAACTCAATCTTCTGTCTTCCAAAGACACACTTGTCTATATTTATCTTGATACCATACTCATCCAATTTTGATTGTAATGTACACAAATGTTTGATGTGCTCCCTCATTGTGTGAGAAAATGACAGAAATGAAAGGCAGCCCCATGCACTGCTTCACCCAAGAAACAATGCCAAGTTTAGGCTGCATTTCAAAGGCTGAAATGCATAACATGTGTTGGAAAAGACCAAATGGGGTTGTCAGAGCTGTCTTATGTTTGTTCTGATCTGGCATCAGAATCTGTGCAAAAGGATTGGTGCAATCAATGACACTAGAGAAACTAGCACCACTCAAATTATTGTCAAAGTCAGATACATTGGGAACTGGGTATTTATCAGGCATAGTGCGATCATTGAGACCCCTGGAATCCCCACAAATGCACCATGATCTATTTTTCTTTTTTTATCATTTGCAACAGCAATGCCCAAGTACTGTGTGATCTAGACACTATCCCATCAGAAATCATTTCATCAAACAAATCTTTAGTGGCGTGTGATTTTTCAGGAGGTAAGCAATTAAGCCTACTAATCACAGGTGGGACAGGAGTAGTGCTTGTATGGTGTGAAGTAGAGCGCCTCCCTTTACCCTGGGGCACAGCAGGATCTGTCAGTGCCAGGAACTCTTGCAGAAGCAGCTGACTGAATTTGTTCTCTGCTGGTGGTGAGTCCAAGAAGTTGGGTACAGAGGAAGGGGAAGTGACTACATCTTGCAGGTGCCATAGCTCCATGAGATGATTCTCCAACTGCTGTTCCCGTGTTGCCATCTTCAGTTTCAAATCAGTGTTTCCTTCTTGTAGTATAGCAACATTCTGTACCTCCTTGGCATACAAGACATTGATCTCACAGATTTTTTGCATTTAGTGTAGCATATTCCACCTGTAATGCAGCAAGCTTGGAATTGTCACGTGCTGGTGGCGGCGTCTTCTCGTGTAGCATGCGTGGGCTCTGCATCATGCATCGCAGTAGGCACAGATGACCCAGAAATCTTCACATGGCCAAAATCGGCAGCATTGTGCAATACATTGCCCGGCACAGTTCCAAGCTTAGAAGACACAAGTATATTCATCAGGCAGCAGTGTACCAAATCAGGTGCCAAAGAAAAGTGCTTGAGAAAGTCTGATCCTAATATTGGGCCTGAAACATCAGCAACCACAAACGTCTAGGTCACTCATCATCATATGTCAACTTTAAAGACTTTTTGCCAAATATGTTAATGTGCAAATTATTTGCAGCCATCAAAATTGGAGCTGCATGGATCAGGGGACTGTTGGCAGTCATCGCCCACTCACGGAACAACACTAATCTCCAAACCAGAATCCACAAGAAAATGAATCCCCGACGTTTTTTCAGTGATGAATAGTCTTGCAGATCTGTCTACTGCTGACACCATAGAGTTTGGTGTATGATGGAGGTACTGTGAGTAATCTGGATGAGTGCGCGTGCCTACTGGCACTCGTCAACAGCATTTGGGTAGTTGCAAGGATGGGTGCTTTCTTGCAGCTTTTCCAAAATGCCTGTGGTACCAACACCAATAATTATGGTGTGCGGTGGAGTCATGAGAGTTGCTATGGTTGCTATCCTTCCTCACAAGCTGTGCATTCAGCCTGGCCAATTTGTTGAGCAGCTTGTACATAGATGGCTCTGGAGCCATGGTATTGGCTTCACATTGTGAAATACAGGGTTCAGGGACAGGTGCCGATGCTAGCATGTGCAGTTCTGGGCCACTGTCCATAACCTTACTCATCATAGCACAAGAATAATTAATTGAACAAGCAATTGCCACATCATCAGGTTTGCATCTGAATTCACCTACAGAGAGGTCATAGAAAGCAGAAAGGACAGCCCATATATTTTGAGGCAACCTTCAGAGCCAGAATAGCTATAATGATTATTCGAACAACAGTTCATTTCCCACCAGTGCACACAACAAATGGAGCACTTGGGAGGGGGAATCACTAACACAAGCCTCATTATCTACAATATGCTGCAACTGTGCCTCTGCTGGTGAAAGGAAACACTGCAGCACAGTTTAGCTAAACAATGCATACAATTGATGGATCGAAATATTGTCCAGTTGTTCAATAACATTCAAATCCAGTTGAGAAATAATCAAAGTAAATCTGTTAGTATCCAACGCAATGCCATGCAGCCTGAAAATGGCTTCCACATTTGCAAGCCAAAGTTGAGCTCATGTGGGCCAGAAGAGCAGAATTTTAATATTTGAAAATCTGTTACCATTGGTACTGTTGTCAATGTATGCAGGAACAGCATACGCCTGTACAACACCAGAAGCGGATGGCGAGACTGGATCTTCCATCTTCACGTCAGCAGGATTCATTTGTGAATGGAGTGTAGCATGATGGAGAAAACGAGGAAAATCTGTTCAGTATGGGGTCATCACTTTGGAGAACAATATTCAATGATCCTCTAACATATATTTTCTCATGTCAGCAATTTTATTATTCACAGTTATATACATACCAACATAAGCAGATTAGAATATCTAGAACCAAAGAGATTACGAATGTCCATAGTGATGCATCCAGCATGGTATACAAGTTCACCACTGATCTTTGATTTATGTGTGCATTTGCCACAATGTGCTTGATTGGCAACAGATCTGGTAATCGAGCTGGCCAAGGGATATATTGACATTCTGTTGAGCATATTGGGTTATAACAACAATATGTGGGTGAGTGTTATTCTGTTGGAAAACATCCCCTGGAAAGTGTTCATGAATGGCAGGACAAAAGATCAAACCATAACACTGACATACAAATCTGCAGTCAGGGTGTGTGGGATAACCATGAGAGTGCTCCTGCTGTCCACAAAGTTGCACCCCAGATCATAACTCCCAGTGCAGGTTCAGTATGTCTAGCACATAGACAGACCCTCAGCTGGCCTCTTCTAACCAACACACAGCTATCTCTGACACAGAGGCAGAACCAGCTTCCATCAGAAAACACAACAGGTGCTCACCCTGCCCTCAACGAGCTCTCGCAGCTGGCCTCTTCTAACCAACACACAGCTATCACTGGCACAGAGGCAGAACCAGCTTTCATCAGAAAACACAACAGGTGCTCACCCTGCCCTCAATGAGCTCTTGAATGACACCACTGAAGTCGCAAATGATGGTGGTTTGAGATCAGTGGAGTGCACACTATGAGGCATCTAGCTCAGAGCTGTCCTTGAAGTAACCAGTTTGTAACATTTTTCCTGGAGACATATAAATCTCAACTTTATCTTCAATAAGGATAGAAGCTGAAGTAATGAACCAGAATTTGTGCCAAATGTGAGACTTGAACCTGGGTCTCCTCCTTACAAGGCAGATGTGCTAACCACTACAACCATGGCAACATGGCTGACAGAGATCCACAGACAACCCTAGTCTTATGCCCTCCCTAACACAAACTTTAATTGATGCCTTCTACCTGTTTTCCCCTTCTCATATTGTCAGTATTGCCCAGGCTCCCCGACATTGGAACAGCACCCCAGCATTTCCCCTTTATGTACAACATCTGAGGTGCTATTCCAATATCAGAGCGCCTTGGCAATACTGACAATTTAAGAAGAGAAAAATGGGCTGTAGACGTGAACTGAAGTTTGTGTTAGGGAGGACATCAGCCTATGGTAGTCCACCTAGCTGTGTGAGCCACAGTGCCATCACATCTGCATAGTAAGCAGGAGATCAGGATTCAAGTCCTGGCTTTGGCACAAATTATAATTAATTACTTTAGCTCCTACTCTTATTGATTTGTAATAGTTTGTTGTGTCACTGTGGTGCCAACTGCTGCTCAAATTGCTGCTGCAGATGCAGTACAATATGCTACAGCCATATGCCAAACAAAATGCCTTTCCTCTTGGTAGTGCCACATGGCCATCCACAGCCCAGTCCTCTTGTGACTACATTTTTGTGACCATCACTGCAAGCAATCACTTACAGTGGCTACATTCCTGCCTAGACTTTCTGCAGTATCACAGAAGGAACATCCAACTTCTCATAGCCCTATTGCACAACCTCATTCAAACTCAGAGAGTTGCTGATAATGGCACCTTTATAATCTTAAAGGCATTCATGACTAACATCAAAGGCAACTAATGCTCATGACTGATACAGCATGCACTTAAAGCAAACTTGATTTGCATCCTCATAGTGCCACTACTATTGCCACTCTTATGCCACTGGTGCAAAATCTGAACAGACATCATCTTTCAGAAGTAGAAACATGCCTAGCATCTTTCATTTATGTAACACAACTCCTTCTTGGTGTTGCATTTTTTCGCTACAGTGTATGTGAGTACAAAATATGCTTGAATAAAGTCAAGAGGATTATGTTTCAGTGTCAGCCAAAAACTTTGCAAAGAGATAACTTAAAGTTCCCAAAAGAATGGCAGTGATATACCAATAATGTAGCCTGATAAGGGAAGCTGGGTCTATGTTGAAACAAACTTCTTGTAATGCAGAAGCAATTGGTGGCCTTCAGGTACCCTTGGAAGGCCAGTTTCTAAAGTTTGGGAATCTAGCCCACAATTGTGAAAGAGATAAGCTTATTGGACATAGGCGAAAGTGGTGGCATGAGGTGGGGAGCGACATCATTGCAACAAGAAATTGGGCCTTTCTCTAGACCTACCCTTCAGTGTCACTGATATACCATGTAATGGGAGTATACAATCCAGGCTGCCTCAGCACTTTGTCCTCCTCTGCTTTGCTGATAAGTGATCCACTACTGGCTGCTCTCTCCAGGTGCTCCTTGTTGACTGCTCATCTCACCAAATCACTGGTCTAAGTAGCCAATACTTGGAGATCAATACCCTATGGATGTACAACTCAGAACTTCAACACCTGATTGACAGTGCATCAGGCGAACTGTCACATGCTCACCATACTATCAATATCCTCATCAGTTCATGGCGAACTCATGTTGCAGACATGCCAACCAGAGCAGCCCCACGCCTATTGAGGACTCAATATACACAAGCTAAAGTTAGCATCATTCCTCCTCCTAGTGTATTGTCTGATTGTGGCACCTGTGCATGGGATGACTTGCATGTGTCTACTCCACCTATACAGGCAGTATACTTCGGCACAATTATGAACAGCACATGCCATAGGATAACAATGACGAAGGGTCATTCCATGTGCTACAAGGCACACATCTCACTCCTAAGAAACTGCATGCCACAAAACAGTATTAGTGAACTTTTAAATGTGAGTTCTCTAGTTGACGCAGCGCCAGCACGGTAGCTCAGCGTTTTTGGTCAGAGAGCTGGTTGGCCTCTGTAATAAAAAAACTCAGTGAAATGATCAACAGATGAACTTAATCGGATGTCATGTGACGTCTGCAACCAACAAACACAACGATCAACAACGAACAAAATGGAGGGGAAAAAAAAGTGAGCATTGCGCATCCTTCAGACAGTAACTGGTCTTCTCTCAAACATCTTGTCCCTAAGAACGATGATTCACTCCAGTTGTGTGGTGATTGTCAGAAACTCACAACTATACCTTTATGGACAATTATACTAACCACCACATTCAGGACATTGCCCAACTACTTAATGGAGCAAGTGCATTCATTGTTGTTGACTGTGGCAAGGCATAAAAGCAGATCCCAATGTGCAAAGATGACATCCATAAAACAGCAATAATTATGCCATTCAGCTTATTCGAGTACTGCTTTATGACTTATCTCAAACTTGGCAAAGGTTCTGTGAGCCATTTTGTTTACCTTAGCTTATTCCTACATCTTCAATATCCTAATCTATTCCTTCTCTGATGAAGAGGATGAAAAATACCTAGCCCAAGTTCTGTCTACTCTCACCAATAACAGCGTGCAAGTTAACCAAAAATCACATTTCAGCCACCGAACTGTTACCTTCCTTGGCCACACTGTCACCATCAAGGGTATCCATCCAATGTCTGATCACATTGCTTTTACCTGTGACATCTCATTACCCACAATCTACCACAATTTGTTCCATTCTGTGGAAGTAGTTAACTTTTTTTGAAGACATTTGCCATATGCTACCTCTCTCCAGGCCCCTCTGGTAGATGTTCTGGCTGGTAAAAACATCTCTAAGACATGCAAGATACTGTGGTTGGATGAAAAATGATCCAAGTGTTTCATGCAAATAAGACTGCACTTTTGGAGGCTGTCACACATGTACACCTGCTGCCTGATGCACATATCTCCATCACAGTTGATGCAAGTGATACATTGCTTGCTGCACTCCTACAGCAACATGTTAGCAGCACTACACAACTGTCCAGTTCTTCTAGAGGAAATTCACTGCTCTTCAATGCAAATGGGCAGCATTCAACAGTGAACTACTTGCAGTTTATGAAGCCATGGGATACAACTGTGAGGAATTTGAAGGATGCGAGGTCACGATTTTTACTGACCATAAGCCACTTAAGCCTCTTGTGGACACTATTGCATCTCTCGACAGGACCTCCCACCATGGAGAATCCAACACATGGACATTAGTAGTCAGTATATCACTGACATTTGATACTGATGTGACTTTTGACTGGTAACCTCCACCACTTCTTCCTGCTCTGCTACAATGAACAGTTTTCTTGGCTATCCATGATCTCACACATCCAGGCATTAGAGCTTCAACATGCCTCATAACAGAGCATTTTGTATTTCCTGGCATCAAGACCAACTGCCACTCTTGAACACATGCATGAATACCATGTCAACAGAATAACATTGGACATCACACTCAAACTTGTCTGGGAAACTCTGATATACTGAAGGGATGCATCTATCATATGCACATTGGCATCGTGAACCTCCTACTTCCTTCCTACGGAATAACATGTATCCTTTTGGCGATTGATCAGGTAACCAGATGGGTGGAGACCATATTTCTTTCAGATATCATGGCCGATTCTGTTGCATGCTTTTGCTTCTGGGTGGATTTCCCAGTTCAAATGCCGCACATCTATCATCGCTGACCACGGGTGTCATTTTGAGTTCCTACTCTTTGCCAAATTGGACAGATTCCATGCAACTGTGTACAACTTGCAGAGCAACAGACTAGCTGAATGTTGGCATCAGACCATTAAAGCAGCTCTCATCTGCCACAGTGGTTCCTGGTGGGAGGACCTTCCATGGGTTTTACTCAGCATTCATTTAGCTCACAAAGATGACCTGAACTCTTTGCATGCTGATATCCTCTATGCTGAGCCCTTACCTCTACTTGCTGAGTTTATCAAGGACACTAAGCTCTCACCTCAGGATGCACTCCCTACTCTAGTCGAGCATGTTTGTTTACCCATCACAAGTACATGTATATTAGCACAACATCCTCACACCATACCATAAGTGTTCATACACAGCAATGTGGCATGATGTGAATTTGCGATGTTACATGATGACATAGTTTGTGTGTCTCTTCAACCACCATATTCTGCTCTGCATAGGGTCCTTAGCCATGTAGATAACACAGTGGACATTGTTTTTAATGGGGAGCATCAGAATTTTCTAAAACAGAGACAAACCTGCTTGACCATTATGTGAGGAACCTTCTACAACAACAGATGCAGATGCGGTACCAACAAACAATACCCTCATTGTAGGTAACAATAACTCCACCCAGTGCTCTATCCCCCCCATAATGTATCCCCTGACACTAGTGTTAGGATACATGGCTGTTCTGTCTTTTCATAGCCCTATCTCCTCCTAGTGCTGTGGTCTTCACCATCGATGTGTCTGACTTCTGTGTCAAAGATCTATCTCTTCAACTTCATGCCAGAGTGGTCTTAATGTCTGTCACTTCTCCTCAGTCTCCCAAAGACTCACCAACCACTCACATCACCCTTCTTGACTCATTTCAATTGCTGAGTGATGCCAATGAGAACAACATCGTGGTTGCCATTGACGGATACAGCGTTCTCATGATTATTTTTCCTCTAACTGCACATCAAAATGATCACATGCACACACTGGAGATCCCTCTTTCCCATGTGGGCTGCCACCTGTGCTCATCTGGCAGGTTAAGAGACCACATGATCTCCAACATTTGCACCTCCAACCTTCCCCAGTCATCAAGAAATGGTCCAGATGTGTCACTCTTGGGGGCCTGTCTTCCAATACCATCTGACCACTGCTCCACTCTATGAGACCTATATCTTGTTGCAGTGTACACTTGTGCTTTCATGTATAAAGTTTATTCAGACTATAAAGTTCACATTGTTCCTTATAGTTGGACTACTTCTATTACCTCCAGTGAGTACAGGGATAAATACACAAAAACTCATTCACTTCCTGACAAAGATCTTGATGGGGTGTCAGCACAGAAATCTCTACATATAGCTATGTAGCACTGCCTAACATAAACAGGTTTCGGAGCACTACAGTTCTACCTGCAAGACTCAACAACTGAGTACTTGGTCAGTAACCACAAGTGCAGAGAATCACAGCATGTGACTATCTAATCATGTTCCTGGCATGAGAGGTTAAGAAGCAAAAGGATCAAACTAGATGGAGTCTATTAGCAGTTCTCTCCATGTAAAAGCATATGATTCAAAACATATCTAATATCAATGAAAAAGTTACTGACATGTTTCTCAAAAGAAAGACAGAAGAGTGGACATTGTAAAAAATTACACTTCTGTGATGTGCAGATGATACTGATGATATTGCACACTGGTTTATTTTGCATGTAGTTATGTTTTGTATTAAAAGTGTGTTTCATATGAACTGTGCAATGATTTTCAGATGTATGTATAATTTTCAATTTGCATGTGAACCTCCCAGCCCCCATGTCTTAGTCATGATCCATCACTGATACTGAACTGTGTACAGCAAGAGCTTATCAGTGAAAGAAAATGCAGTGAGGTTGGACAATTGAGGTTCAAGAAATCAAATCAATGATTACTTTCAAAAACTCTTATCAAATGTGCCCATTCAATGGGGCAAAATGACTTTCATGTTGTCCAGTTCACGTAAATCAATGGGCAAATAGCAACATTGTTACATTTGACAAAAATGAGAAAAGTATGGAAAAAATGGAACTACTTGTATACTAGAATATGAAGACATGTAAAAAGTGGTAGTGTAGTTCATCTGTGAAAGCATATTACAGAGTCTGACAAGTGCAACAATAACATAACCTTTGACTAATAATTTAATGTGTGAGCAGGGAGACCACCAGCACCTTGAAAGTCATTAAAAACATAAGTGATGAAAGAAGATAAAGTCTGGTAAATTTGCAAAAGTTGATATACCCAAAAAAATATATAACATATATTTGCCTGCTGATAGTCATGGAAGACGGTCAACAAATATTCTCACTAATGAACAAAGAATGGCATCCATTGCTGCAGTAATGAAAACCAATAATACTCTTTATGATTTTTCAATTGACAGTAATGTATATTTAGATACTGAATGCTTAGTAGTTAGAGGAACAAACAATGTTACCTTAATGAAGTAAAAGGTGCAATATACAAATTAAGGTAAGTTTTAGAAATCTATGTTACAAGCATTTCAAAAATATATGACCTCATCCTTTGTTCACCTGGAAACCAGGATAACTAATAGGGAATTTAAAAATAAAAAATAAACCAAAAAAAACCTCTAAGGATTTCAAAGGTGCATATATTTTATTATATTAACTGCTCAAAATGTACTGTGAAATACACAAGGATTACCAAGGAAAAGGGCAAATATGATATGCTGCCATTACTGCAACTGAAAGCAACTACCAGCATTCAAAAATAGAAATTCCTGAGAGACCATAAGAGAGAAGCTCATGTAACCCAAAATACAGCTCCCAGTGACTTCGATGCAAGTAATTCATCCATACAATGTAGCCTATCATGAAGGAGACCCTCAGAGATTTGGAATGAGTGAAGTTATACATCAACATACAGAAACAGCCATTCCAGGCCACTTCTGTGAAGTATCGTATTTACTGTAATCTAAGCTGTACCTAAAAAATGAGACTCGAAATCAAGGAAAAAAAAAATCCTGATTCTAAGCCACACCTGAAATTTGAGACTCGAAATTCAAGGAGAGAAATGTTTTAGACCGCACCTCCATATCAAAATGAAGTTGGTCCATTGTAACATGAGAAGCAATTTAGGTTGAATGGATGAACATACAGCTACAGTAGTTTGGTTCGAGTCGTAAGCATAACAGTTAAGCTTTACCAAGTAGCCATTGCTATGTGTCAAGCGCTCCGTCCGTTTCTATACGGGTACCCTTCCTTTTTCATGTGCTTCGTCTGGTTTGAATCGATTGCTTATTTTCTTTTGATCTGATAAGTGCATTATTGTACTGTATCATGCATTGTCTGTCGCATTCTGATAATGAGTGTTTACAACCTGTTGCCACTCACGGCGTGGCTTGCTTTTGTGCGCACTACCGCAGCTTAGAATGAAAATGAGAGAGGAATTGTCTCAAAAGTGAAACAATGTCAAGAGACTGCTATTTGTCGTTAGTTACACTGCTGCTTTCTTTGATAATGATCAACAAGAACCAAATAATAGACTGCATATGATAGAAGATGTTCTGCACAAGAGTTTAACGAAAATTTTTCTCCATTTTAAAATCTTTGCAGACACCTCTTTATTACATTACATTCTGCACAGAAATTAGTCATCTTAGATTTAAAAATCTAGTCAGTTACCGTGCTTCATTTCTGACTGTATCACTATTCAACATAAGAATAATACAAATATAAACATAACATGATGTATATTCTTCTGCGTTTGCTGTTGTCTCACTCTAGTTTCGTAGTTTATTAGGCAGACAGGATTTAAATGAAATAGCAGCAAACATGAAAGAATACATGGCATAATGTTTACATTCTCCTATTTTTTTAAAAATTAAATGACTGACGCAGAGGTTTTGGCACCAGTACTTATCTTTGTGCCTGCAAAGCATGCCTGTGTAGCACTACATCCATTCAAAGGCAGAAGTTAATTGTGGCGGCACCTACCAACATTTTTCAGAAATTCCAATTACTTTACACTCGATTCTAAGCCAAGGACTGTATACTAACAAATACTTTAGGGTAATGATAATATACTCATACTGATAGTAATGGCAGTTATTTTAAAATTAATGTACTAGGAGAAGAACAGTCAATTTTAGAACAGACACTGCTGTTCCTCTTGCACTACTCAACTGCTCTTTTTATCTACTACTCCATATTAAGCACTTATGTAACTTTACTGACTTCATATACCACTAAAACCAGTGAATATAGTAAACAGATAAAACTCTTTTAAAATAAGAACATCAGTGTTTACTAGAATTTGCTTCCCCAAGTTTAAACATTCATATAATTTATAGAAAAGGGGTGGGGGGAGGTGGGCTAGTAAGGGATTCTTTTATTTTTTTCTTCAAATATCTGGGGATTTATAAAATCTAGCCTGATGTTTTCCAGGAAGCTGTTAAAGATTTGGCACCAGAATATAAAACTCCACTCTGAACCCTAGTCAGAGACACTTACAATCCATAGAAATTATTTTGACATATAATATTGCTGCAAGTTATGCTACATGCAATATGGCATAGCAGTTACCATTGCTGGCTAGTGTGCTGCATAACACCAGTTCAAACCGACCATGAATGGTTACTTGTTATTTAGCATATATGATTTCTGGAAGGTTTCTCAAAACTTCTTATGTCTGTATTGTTAGCATATACTGGAATTTATGATGTTCATATAAAAGGCAGCAGTCTCTACCCAGGAGATCACTTCTGTTCTGTCTGTATGTTTGTGTTCATAATAAAAGTGCTTTCTGTGCTAAGTGTTGTAATTCATTGTCAATCCTGCTTTCAGGTTTGGTTTGACTGTGGTTATGGCATGATAGTATTGTGGCTGTGTATTTCGCAGAGTATCCTAAACTGAATCGTATTAACTATCACAAATACCATTAGGCAGTAAATATATTGCATGTAAATGTAAGAATCCCAAAGTCTCTAAAAAAAACCTCTGCAAAATTTTTGGTTATCAGCTTGATGTAGTATTTTTATTGTACACTTTATAGAATGAATGTTTTTCTGACCACAACTGGTTTGCCCCAGAATCAAAATATGACTTACGACCAGCACATATTACTTACTTTAGAGAAAGTTCAAGGCTCCATATTAAAGAAGAAAACACCACCTTCCAAATATTATGATCTTTTATGTACAGATATGTCAGATATAGTAGGGTCAACATAAGGTATCTTATGCAAAAATACAAACAGATATGCTTACTAGGAAAGTACAAGAAAAAACTTTATGCAAACCATAATAATATATCAATAAAAACATAAATATTGAAATGCTATTTATGACTGAACTGAGCAATGTAAATGTCCTCTACATTACTGGACACTGTCTCAAATCAGACTACACTTGCATCATTAGCATACTTGACTATACATAACAATGACATTAATGCAGAATAAGTCACATATATGGAGGAATCGCCAGTGTAAAAAATCCCAAAATATAGAAGAAATGCATACTGAAGCTCAAGAGATAAGTCAAGTATAGTGACATTCTCCATAATATGTAAAACCATTCCAAAACAACTTTAGACAGTACATATACAAGCACTTCCTTCTAGTCCACAATTCGTGCACATACAGGTGATTATAGCTACTGTGCTGATCTCATCTCCTTTTCCACTGTTCTTCCCTCAGCTATGAAAGGGTAAAATTCTTCAACTATTTACTAGCAAAAACCAAATGGAGGAACATTTGTGAAGCAGATGATACTGACTAAAAATTGCATCTTTCTTAGAAACATTGCTCTACACTGGTTGCTTTTCCTTCAAATTTGGAATACATTAAAGTCACAGGCATATGGATTTATAGAGAAAGGGCATTATGTATGGTTAGTTACATGAAGAATAATGGCAAATGACAATTATATGCCAAAATCTGCAGACTAAGAGAATACAGTCAAGACACAAAGGAATTAAAGACATAAGCTGCCAGTGGGTATTGATTTATATCAATAGGGCAAGTTGAAAATTGTCTCAGACAGGGATTTGAACCCAGGTCTCCTGCTTACCATGTACATGTGCTGACCACTACACCATCTGGACACAGTAATTACCACAACCACACAGGCTACTCTAGTATATCTTCCATCAGACCCAAACTCTCAGTCAATAGCACACATTGCTGATGTAGTGCCCCTGCTCGTTAGCTCCAATACTCGCGGCATCTCACTGATTCCCATAAGAATTCAAGTTTGGTGTTAATCTGCACTGAAGAGATCACTGACCATCATTGCCTTAATTATATGTGAATATGTGATGTCTGTTCTTTTGGTCATGTCCGAATGAAACATACAACATTTTTGATCCTGCAGCCACTATGAATCAAGAAACAAAGGATTTAAAGACATTAGCTGCTAGTGGGCATTAATTCATATCAATGGGCAAGTGGAAAATTTGCGCCAGACCAGGCTTTGAGTGTTGGTCTCATTCTTATTCGGCAGATGTGCTCACCACTACACCATCCAGACACAGTGAGCACCACAATTGCACGGGCTACCTTAGCAAGCCTCCCATCAGACCCAAATCCTCAACTTATACCACACACTACTGACATAGTGTCCCTGTTCATTAGCCTGATTACTCATGGCATATCACAAATCCTCATAAGAATTCAAGCTTGGTGTGCATCTGCACTGAAGGGATCATTGGCCATCATCACCTTAATCACATATGTTGGGTTAGTTTTTTCAGACCAAAAGGCATATCAGGAAGAACAGATGCCACATATACAAAATTAGTCTACTGTCCCCAAAGCATGAGAGTATAACTGTAATATACAACAATATGAGAGTCACTGAATCACAATTAGTTGCAAATGTAATCAATGATTACTATGCAAGTTTTGTAAAAACTTACTTCAAACATTCACGCAGTTCTCAAAGAAAAATGAAATTCCTTTGTGTTTGTATATTTCTGTGAAACTAATGCTAGTCAAGTAATATCTCATACAAAGAGTCCAATAAATAAATTGTATTCTAGTACTGACAATTTCCCTGATTTTACCATCAATAACAGTATAAGTAACAGATCTGTACCTACACAATGCATGATTAATAAATATCTGAGTGATACCAGTGACAACTACAAACCTACCAGTATGTCATTGTTCTCAGTGAAATACTAGTTTATCAAAAATTAAATAACTTCCCAGAAAGGAACTATATTCTCTTTGATGCCAGGGAGAATAAATCTGTAATCACTGCTGTATGAGTGTGTGAGAATTGCACTGCACTCTAGATACTCTCAACAAAAGGCAGTTGTGCTCTTTCTAGACCTACCAAAATCATTTGTTGTTATAAACCACAAGATTTTACAAGGAAAACTGCAACCCTATTGTGTCAGAGATACCAAGTGTTAGCTATGATTAAGTTAACTCTGTGCAAAATTTTACCAGGTGGCTCCCTCTTTCATTCCTTACCCCCATTCCATATTCACCTACTACTTTCCGTTCTCTTCCTTTTCCTACAATTGAATTCCATTCCCACATTACTATTAAATTTGCACCATTGAGGCACTAATTCCCACTGTATCTAACTTTAATATATTCATTTCCCTGCTGCCCCTCATGAACCATGGACATTGTCATTGGTGGGGAGGCTTGCATGCTTCAATGATACAGACAGCTGTACCATAGGCGCAACCATAACGGAGGGGTATCTGTTGAGAGACAGAGAAACGTGTGGTTCCTGAAGAGGGGCAGCAGCCTTTTCAGTAGTTGCAGAGGCAACAGTCTGGATGATGGACTGACCTGGCCTTGTAACATTAACCAAAACGGTCTTGCTGTGCTGGTACTGCGAATGGCTAAAAGCAAGGGGAAACTACAGCTATAATTTTTCCCGAGGGCATGCAGCTTTACTGTATGGTTAAATGGTGATGGTGTCCTCTTGCATAAAATATTCTGGAGGTAAAATAGTCCCCCATTCAGATCTCCGGGTGAGGGCTACTCAGGAGGATGTCATGAGGAGAAAGAAAACTGGCATTCTACGGATCGGAGTGTGGAATGTCAGATCCCTTAATTGGGCAGGTAGGTTAGAAAATTTAAAAGAGAAGTGGATAGGTTAAAGTAAGATATAGTGGGAATTAGTGAAGTTCAGTGGCAGGAGGAACAAGACTTCTGGTCAGGTGAATACAGGGTTGTAAATACAAAATCAAATATGGGTAATCCTGGAGTAAGTTTAATAATGAATAAAGAAATAGGAGTGTGGTTCAGCTACTACAAACAGCATAGTGAATGCATTATTGTGGCCAAGATAGACATGAAGCCCAAGCCTACAACAGTAGTACATGCCAACTAGCTCCACAGATGATGAAGAGATTGAAGAAATGTATGATGAGATAAAGAAATTATTCCGATAGTGAAGAGAGATGAAAATTTAATAGTCATGGGGGAATAGAATTCGGTAGTAGGAAAAGGAAGAGAAGGAAAAGTAGTAGGTGAACACGGAATTGGGATAAGGAATGAAAGAGGAAGCCGCCTGGTAGAACTTTGCACAGAGCATAACTTGATCATAGCTAACACTTAGTTTAACAATCATGAAAGAAGGTTGTATACATGGAAGAGGCCTGGAGATACTGGAAGGTTTCATATAGATTATATTATGGTAAGACAGAGATTTAGGAACCAGGTTTTAAATTGTAAGACATTTCCAGGGGCAGATGTCGACTCTGACCACAATCTATTGGTTATGAACTGTAGAGTGAAACTGAAGAAACTGCAAAGAGGTGGGAATTTAAGAAGATGGAACATGGATAAACTGAAAGCACTAGAGGTTGTAGAGAGTTTCAGAGAGAGCATTAGGGAATGATTGACAGGAACAGGGGAAAGAAATACGGTAGAAGAAGAATGAGTAGCTTTGAGAGATGAAATAGTGAAGGCAGCAGAGGATCAAGTAGGTAAAAAGCCAAGGGCTAGTAGAAATCATTGGGTAATGGAAGAGATATTGAATTTAACTGATAAAAGGAGAAAATATAAAAATGCAGTAAATGAAGCAGGCAAAAAGGATTACAAACGTCTCAAAAATGAGATTGACAGGAAGTGCCAAATGGCTAACCAGGGATGGCTAGAGGACAACTGTAAGGATGTAGAGGCATATATCACTAGGGAAAATTAAAGAGACCTTTGGAGAAAAGAGCTCAGATGGAAAAACAGTTCTAAGCAAAGAAGGGAAAGCAGAAAGGTGGAAGGAGTATACAGAGGGTCTATACAAGGGCGATGTACTTGAGGGCAATGTTATGGAAATGGAAGAGGATGTAAGTGAAGATGAAATGGGAGATGTGATACTGCAAGAAGAATTTGACAGAGCACTGAAAGACCTAAGTTAAAACAAGGCCCCAGGAGTAGACAACATCCCATTAGAACTACTGATAGCCTTGAGAGAGCCAGCTGTGACAAAACTCTACCATCTGGTGAACAAGATGTATGAGACAGGTGAAATATCCTCAGACTTCAAGAAGAATATAATAATTCCAATCCCAAAGAAAGCAAGTGTTGACAGGTGCGAAAATTACCTAACTATCAGTTTAATAAGTCACGGCTCCAAAACCTACAGAAAGCTTTTGACAAGCTTGACTGGAATACTGTCTTTCAAATTCTGAAGGTGGCAGGGGTCAAATACAGGGAGCAAAAGGCTATTAACAATTTGAACAAGAACCAGATGGCAGTTATAAGAATCTAGTGGAATGAAAGGGAAGCAGTGGTTGGAAAGGGTGTGAGACAGGGTTATAGCCTATCCCCAATGTTATTCAATATGTATATTGAGCAAGCAGTAAAGGTGTGGTGGCAGCACCGTCCAATGCACGAAGGGCTGAACCATGGCACTGCCGACACAAGTAGGGGCAGCTGTACCGTTACACCGAATTCCGGCAACGGTGCGTGGCACACCGGACCGCACAGGGACAAAAGCAGGCGGACAGTGTGAGCTAGTTGACGCGATGCGACACACGTCTCTCAATTCTCCCACCGCAGACCACGTGCATCGAGTCAATGTGACTCTGCCGTAAATGCGTACGTGCGGTTGTAAACGCAGTCACCATTAAAGTGTCTTTCGCCCCTTTGCAGACGTTACGGCGCCTCTGGTTGCGCCAGGAGCAGAACATTCTGTGACGCGGCCTTTTGTCTTGCTCGGTCCACGCGGTCGCGCCACGGCTCATCACTGGAGTGTATACCCTCCGGGATCAGTGATCGAGCCGTGCCGCCAGTGCAACACACCTGTATGGACAGACATTAGCAACGAATGTTGTTTGTCATTTATTAGAACGGTAAGAAGAATAAATGTGTCCTGTCCCGAAACTTCTCCAGTCATTTTTCGTCACCAAGCCTCTCCCTTGAGCATAGTGTGTGGGCGCGGTGATAAAGCCGGTTCACTGCACGTGAGTGACTGTAAGCGGGGATACCACACATTCCCGCTTCAAAGGAAACAAAAGAAAAATTTGGTGTAGGAATTAAAATCCATGGAGAAGAAATAAAAACTTTGAGGTTTTCCAATGACATTGTACTTCTGTCAAAAACAGCAAAGGACCTGGAAGAGCAGTTCAACGGAATGGACAGTGTCTTGAAAGGCGGATATAAGATGAACATCAACAAAAACAAAATGAGGATAATGGAATGTAGCCTAATTAAATCAGGTGATGCTAAGAGAATTAAATTAGGAAATGAGGCACTTAAAGTAGTGGATGAGTTCTGATATTTGGGGAGCAAAATAACTGATGATTCTCAAAGTAGAGAGGATATAAAATGTAGACTAGCAATGGCAAGAAAAGCATTTCTGAAGAAGAGAAATTTGTTAAAATCAAGTATGGATTTAAGTGTCTAGAAGTCTTCTCTAAAAGTATTTGTATGGAGTGTAGCCATGTATGGATGTGAAACATGGACGATAAATAGTTTAAACAAGAAGAGAATAGAAGCTTTCACAATATGGTTCTGCAGAAGAATGCTGAAGATTAGATGGATAGATCACATAACCAATGAGAAGGTGCTGAATAGAATCAGGGAGAAGAGGAATTTGTGGCGCAACTTGACCAGAAGAAGGGATTGCATAGTAGGACACATTCTGCATCATCAAGGCATCACCAGTTTAGTGATGGAGGGAAATGTGGAGGGTAAAAATCATAGAGGGAGACCAAGAGACGAATACACTAAGCAGATTCAGCAGGATGTAGGTTGCAGTAGTTACTCAGAGATGAAGAAGCTTGCACAGGATAGAGTAGCATGGAGAGCTGCATCAAATCCGTCTCTGGACTGAAGACTACAACAACAACAACAACAACAACAGACTGTTCAACATAACACACTGAAAACAATCCTTTTGAGCCTGTACTTAAATGAAACTAAATGACATTTCTTCATAATATGTGAATTGAGCTTCAAGGAAGATGGAGCATATGGATACAGACTACATAATTGCAAAATTGTAAGCATATTGTGTAGATCCTGAGTCGCAGATAGTCACAACAAAAAGACTGTCATGGAATAAGCTTTCACCCAACAAGGCCTTAGTCAAAAATAGATGATAGACACATGCATCACACACTCATGCAAGCATAACTGTCACACACATGATCACAGTCTGTGGCAAACGAAGTCACATTGAGTGTGGCTTTAGCTGTAGCAGACTGTGGTCCTGTGTGTTTGTGAGTGTGTGTGTGTGTGTGTGTGTGTGTGTGTGTGTGTGTGTGTGTCATCTGTTCATCAGTTCTTGAAACACTTTACATATGAGGTTTCAAGCCATTGTATTTCCCTTGCAAGAATCAACAAGCGGAGAAATGCTAAACAATGAGTGCCCTTTGTAAGCATTGTCAATGCAGTCATGTTGCTGTCATTATCACATCAAATTTAGTTTAGTTTCATGTGGTATTCACTGTGAAGAGGTTGTTGTTAGTGTGCACTCTCTGTTAGATAAAAAATGACTTCACAAGGAAGGGGAATGGTTGATCTAGTGATGCAAAATTACCGCAGTGAAAGTAATTCTACATCCAATGAAGGTAAGATGAATTATTATTAATTTTATCTATGAGATAATCATCCACAGAGATACAGATTGTTAGTTTGATTGACTTGAATCCCATTCATTGTTTTTATACTGTATTTTAGAAATTACAGAAGCAGAAGAAAAGAATGGTGAAACCTCGGCTGCAATACAAAACTGTTCCGAAGTGAAATGACTGCAAGAGTTAACTGAAGAAGATTGCAATGATTTCAAAGTGCTTAGTTTGGGTTCACCAGATGATTACATACCCAAAAACAGCATGGATTCTTCATCATCATCATCATCACCACCATCACCATCTCTGAGACCAAAGAAAGGGAGAGCTGCAGTTCAACAGGAACTGCAACTATCTTTAGAAAATCTTGGTAAGCAAAATAATAATCCATGGGTCTTGTTTAACATTTCAAATACTAATTTCTTAGTCACAAATTATTTGACAAACAAAATACATATACTGGGACTATCGTTTGAATATGGTTGTGTGTACGCATTTTCTTAGTGGTCCTTAATTACATTCTGATTTATTTCTTCTCCTAACTGCGATATTACTAAAATAATAACACATGTGCATTTCAATAGAGCTAGGGCCTCATTTATTGTCTTTGGGTGAAGTGGTACATTTTGTCATAATTATTGCATGTCATAATTTTTAAAATACAATGGGACTGTAAGATTCATAGTTGATTAATGTGGTATATTATGCTAGATAAGGCACTAACATCAGTAATATAATTTTCTCCTTTCCAGGCAATGTCACAAAGGAGATACAATATGGAAATCCACGTTCACCAACAAATCAGCTATTCAGTCCTGATTCTTCAATTTGTGTGGGCAAAGGTTTTGTGATGTTAATGAACATGCAACAGGCAGAAGTTATTCCAGTGACTGTTGAGTCTAATGATCAAGAACATGGGCAATCTGACAGAGGAAATGAAGTTGGTAAGGAAAATAAAATGAGAAAAAGAAGTAAGAACACTGACAAGTGGAAAAAGAACATAAGAAAAATGAATAGGCAGTCAGGAAAGGCGTACAAATCAACTGCTAATAAAGAAGTACCAGCCAGAACATTTAAGTACAAAGATTGTTCCAAATGCCTGAGAAAGTGTAGTGAGAACATCAGCGAGACTGAAGGGAGACAGATGTTCCAAGGATTCTGGATGATGAAAGATTTAGAAAAGCAGTGACAGTATTTAGATCCACTTATTAAGGTGGTACCTAAAGCAAGATCACGTTCTGCAAGTGCGCAGTCTTGAAGAAATGTCACAAAGAAGTATGTTCTCCTGAAAAATGGTAGTGAAGTTCAAGTGTATCTAGGGTTTTTCCTTAGCATTTTTAATATATCAGAAACATTTGTGTGATATATACAGAAGGAAAGGGACAGCAGCAATATGATTCTGTCTGCTAACAAGAGGGGTCATCATCATCCAGGTATAAGGAGATCCGACGAAAGGGAGAGAATAAGGAACCATATAAAATCATTTCCTACCATTCCATGCATTACTGCCAACAGAGCACTGTGCGACAGTTCTTACCAGAAGATTTGAATGTACAAATAATGCTTGAACTATATAAGAAATGTTGTGAAGAGGAACAGGTTACTGCTGAAAAATATTGGCTTTACAGAGAAATACTCAATACAGAGTTTAACTTAGGCTTTCATGTACCAAGAAAGGATGTATGTGACCACTGTTATCGCTTTCAGAATCTCTCTGAAGAAAATCAAGAGGCAGAGAAAGACCAGCACTTAGAACACCTAAAGAGAAAGGAGTCTGTTAGGATACTAAAAAATGGATTGAAGGAGCGGGCCAAAGCAGGAGAATGTCATTTACTGGAGTTTGACCTAGAAGCGGTGAGATACGGTCCACACATAGCAGCAAAAGCCATTTTTTACAAAAGAAGACTGGCAGTATATAACCTCACAGTATACAATACTGTTACCAGGGAAGCTAGAAATTACATCTGGCATGAAGGTGTGGCTAAACGCAGCTCAATTAAAGTAGCATCCTGTCTATTTCAAGAACTCCAGAAGATTGCAGATGGCCATCCAGTTGTTTTGTTCTCCGACACTTGTGGTGGACAGAACCGAAATGTCAACATGAGTACCATGTTCCTTCATGCTGTCCAAACATTGAACATCCCAGTGATACAGCAGTGCTTCTTTGAGCCTGGCCACTCTTTAATGGAGTGTGATTCAGTCCATACCCGTATAGAGAGGGCTGCAAAAAATGTTAATATTTATGACCCTTCGGGGTGGTGTACTGTTGTTCAAACTGCTACAAAACAAAGACTGTATGAAGTCATTGAAATGGACCAGAAGAACTTTTTGGATTTTGGTGCTATGCAGAAGGAAAAGTTTAATAATACTAAAATTGACAGTGAAGGAAATCAAGTACAATGGCTTAAAGTGACGCAACTTCAGTATCGCAAAAGTGATGTTAATCACATCTTTTTCAAGCATTTCCATAATCAACAATTCAGAAGTTTGCCAGTTTCCAAAAAATCCCAAAATTCCGATACAGTCTTCCAGTTGGAACCGAAATACCATGGAGCACTGAAACTTCAGGAAGAGAAGGTAAAAGACCTCCTGGATCTATGCCGCAGTGGCATTATCAGGGAACAGTACCATGCATTTTACAAGACTCTTCAAGAAGAAATAGCTGGAGATTCATACTGTGGTGGCAACAGTTGTGATGAAGTTAGCTAGAAAGTGAACATTCATTGGTGATGTAGGTACAAATTCCACTCATATGTTTTTACTTTTACTGTACCCTATATGTTTTTAATGAGTAAATTACCTTTGTAAGTTGTATTTTGGCAAACCAAATGTGTATCTCCAAAGTGTAAAACCTCTATGTAGATTTATTCTCTTAGGATCATAAAGACGTGTCTCCTTAGCACCATATTAAAAATTAATAGTGGTAGTCCAGTAAGAACCATTTTTATAAATATATTATCATCTGACAGATTTTTAAGTGTATTTATGTGTAGTGTAGAAATTTTTCAATAAAGTTTGTGTTAGTCACTAAAAAACGAAATGTACTTCTTAAAATATCGTTTTTTTAACCTCCTGTAAAGTAGCTACAATGGAGTTACATTCCTCTGATCCTCACATGATGATATAGTGAGTAACAACTATCCTTTTCATAATATTGTTACATTCTGTCCTGGATTTTCTATTGTTCTCATGTTTTGTAGACAGTCACATAAAAGTGGTGAGGTAGACATTTATAGAAGAAAATGATATAGAATGTGAAAAGTCAAAAAGACTGATGAGCTGAGTGCCGAAATGGTATTTGAGATTGCAGTAATAAATTTGAAACTAAGGAAAAACAACATGTTTATAGCAGCCCTACATAGAGCCTCTTGAAGCAGCATTGAAGTAATTTTTAATTATCTAGTGGACTTACTGGAGAAAACATCAATGTATAAAATCATATGTTGTTTGCTGAAGACATCAATGTAGGCTCATTAAACAACAGGATCAATTATATGCATTATGTCAACTTAATGAAGTGTTATAACTGTAACTCCATAAACTCAACAGGTGCAACAATTACTACAACTACACAGCCTTGCATTGATCACATTCTCACAAACATAACAGATGAGAAAGTACACTTAATCACATTAATTCTGGCCATGGCAAATTTATATACAATAGGAAATTTAATTATGAGAAACCTAAGAAGAGATTAGGGAAAGGAAAATGGAAAACAGTACACAATAAAACTGATGTAAATGATAAATGGGACCATTTTTATAAGCTGTTCAATAGAACTTTAAACAATACATGTCCTGTAGTAAAAGAACAAAACTAAGTTACCACACTTATGTGAATCTGATGGCCATAGAATGTAACGCACATTCCTATTAAAAATTAAAATTTAAAAAAATCATTATTGCACCACTGGTAGACTAAATTTTTTTTATACAAAAATGGATGTACACATTATCTATAAAAGAAAAATGCTTCTTAAGTGACCCATTGTTTCCGCCTTGGAATTCCACTGTTAAGTGACACAGTTATTATTTAAAAAATGCCTAACTTGATCACCTACATGACATGCAAACAAACATACCATTAATTACAGACTGCACTCATCATTATTCACTGTGTCATCAATACTGGTATCCTCAGAGTAGTCTACATAAGAAACAGAATCATTTCCTCTTTGTCCATCAACCTTGGTGTCATTCCAGAGCACATCATCTTCACTGCCATCCAAATGATTTGAAATACAACATTTCTGGAAGGACTTTATGATCATTGGTGCTTCAATGCTTTTCCACACAGCCGGATCGCAATGTGCAGTAATTTGGTTTGTTTCGCAAATCTATTTTTCATACTGTTCCTGAATGTAAATGTTGAAAGGTTTATTTATACTAATGTCCAGGGGATGAAGCAATCAAGTTTATTTCTCTGGGAATAACAATAAGGTTACACCCTGATGTTTTAATGGTAAATTATTTTCTCCAGTTCTCATCAATCATTTAATTACATAGTATATCAAACCAAGTTGGCATCTCATCAGTTGGCCCATCCAAAAACTCTTCTCTTTACAAAGTGTGATGACATATGACTAAAATTCTTGAAGTTTTTTCACAAAATCCTGTAGAAGTTTTTGGCAAGTTATAGTATGGCATTGTAGAGATAAGCCCATATATTTCACAAAGAGATCAAACCATCCATGGCTAACCTTCAACTCTTGTCTTGCTTTATTAAGAATTGGAGCCTCTTCTTTTCTTTTGTTTCTTATGGTGTCACTAGTCACAGCTTGCCCATTCCTCCTCCTTTCATGGACAAATAACAAAACTTTTACTTCAGTGTCAAGATTTCTTCCTCTGCAAGGCCCAGAGAATTTATTTCTAGCAGTGGTAGCTGCAAATAATGCCATTTTCAGTTTCTTCCACAACTGAATGTTACTCTCAGCTACACAGAGCTCCTGTCCTGCTCATGTGTTACCATATTTTTCAGCATAAGGAATTACTTGACACTTTAAAGTAGCATCACACAATGTTCTTCTCTACCGGCCTTCTATTTCATGAATACTTAATACAAAACTGCATTATACAGTAATAGGCTAACAATAATGTAACAAAGTTGAGAATTACAGCTATTTATTGTGATGTAAGAAACAGAAATTTCATTGATGTTGCTGGTGAATGATGCATTCAAGTTTGTACTTAAATGTTATCCAGTCTTATGTGCACCACAATTTTAAATACTGCATATGGTGAAAGAAAGTGTGCATTAGATTCATGTAAGTAAGGTACAAACGGTGTTAAATATACTTCAGAGATAATAAATGACAACATTCTTAACAAAATATGAACAAATTTAGAACGATATAGAGGCACCGCCCAACCTTAAAGTTGAGAAATATGGCTGTCAAATAAGCAACTCCAGTTGTGCTAGTAAAACAGCCTGGGAAATAATGCATAAAGTGTGAGGGAAATATCAGTATCATGAAAACAACACCATACAGTTAAAATAAAATGATTAAATTATAAACTACAGAAAATAAATGTATAAGAAATTTATACAAAAGTACACCAAAATAGACACAAATGACATATGTGACTGATCACACAACTTTAATGTTAGAAACACTAGCCAACCTTTTTTCATCCACTACATTACTGAGGTGGACCGCCTAGCAATCATCTCAAAACTTGAAGATAAAATGTCACGCAACTGGAATGAAATTTCACCTAAGTTGCTAAAGGGATGCAGAAGAGAATTAGTTAAACCTCTGACACACCTAATAAATATCTCCTAATAAATATTTCACATAGCCATGGAGAATTCCCTGACCTCTTGAAAATCACTTAAATTCTATCAGTGTACAAGAAGGGGATAAAAACTGATATTAAAAATCTACAGGTACAGAAGAGACTGGAACAGCACATTACGTCCACATGCTAACACCTTTTTATTGGTCTTTTTCAATGACGCACATGTACATTACCATGAGGGGTGAGGTACACATTCGACGGGCGTTTCATAGGACGTGGAGGACACATAAATTGGCCAGCCCGTTCTCTTGATCTTACACCTCTGGACTTCTTTCTGTGGGATACGTTAAAGGAGAATGTGTACCGTGATGTGCCTACAACCCCAGAGGTTATGAAACAATGTATTGTGGCAGCCTGCGGCGACATTACACCAGATGTACTGCGGCGTGTACGACATTCATTACGCCAGAGATTGCAATTGTGTGCAGCAAATGATGGCCACCACATTGAACATCTATTGGCCTGACATGTCGGGACACACTCTATTCCACTCCGTAATTGAAAACGAAAACCACGTGTGCACGTGCACCCCACCCCTCATGGTAATGTACATGTGCGTCAGTGAAAAAGACCAATAAAAAGGTGTTAGCATGTGGACGTAATGTGGTGTTCCAGTCTCTTCTGTACCTAAGGTCCATCACCGTTCCCTTTGGATCCCTATGTAATTCGGTGCTCTCCGATGCACACGATCGAACAGCGGAGGAGTGGTACTCAAGAGTCAACTTTAGGTTACAATATCTCCGGATGTAATTAACATTTTACAATACAACAAACGGCACTGATTACGTATTTGTTTACATGTTCAGATGTGCTAACAAAACTAATGGGGTTCCATTTAAAAAAACGTAGGTTTGTGTTAAAAAACATATTTCTGTGCATTTTTTTATGGTTTGTATTAACCAATTACACTAGCCCCTCTCCTCACGTTCGGTCTGTGGAATCGATTTGTCAGTATTTGATGTGGTTTATGAAATATATCCAGTGGTAACGTTAGGTGACTCACCCTGTATATGGAGCAGACGCAGTAGCCGTGGGATAGCTAGTATTTTAGGGTCAATGTTAAGTCACCTCTGGGGTGCAACAATAAGATTTTTGAAATCATTTAGCTCTTTTGGACACATAATTTTAATTTGATTAGCTTGGACAGTAGCTCCTGATATGCGAAGAGCTCAGTCTTTCTTACAGGTGAATATTAATACATTTAAGAGATACACACCCTATTTCAATGTCAGCAAAAATCGAGAAGCTAAGTAAACATATTTTTAGCCATCAAGCCTTGTTACATTTTAAATACAACACTTATACTGTACGGCGAGTGGTCTGCTTTACTAATAAAGTATTTACATTTCTACATCTACATCTATACTCTGTGAACCACTGTGAAATACACAGCAGAGGGTATGTCCCACTGTACCAATTAATAAGGCTTTTGAAATTTCCTGACAGATTAAAACTGTGTGCCAGACCGAGACTTGAACTTGAGACCTTTGCTTTCGTGGGCAAGTGCTCTACCAACTGAGCTACCCAAGCAAGACTCACGACTGCTCCTCACAGCTTCAGATCTGCCTGTACCTCGTCTCCTACACAGTTTTAATCTGTCAGGAAGTTTCATATCAGCGCACACTCCGCTGCAAAGTGAAAGTCTCATTCTGGTAATAGGGCTTTTTCCCATTCCATTCACATATGGAGAGGAGGAAAAATGATTGTTTAAATGCTTCATTGCATGGTTTAATTAATTTAATCTTATCCACACAGTCCCTGTGGCAGTGATATGTAGGGAGTCATAGTGAATTCCTTGGGTCATCAATTAATAACAGTTCCTGAAACTTCGTTAGTATACTTTCTCAGTATAATTTCCATCAATCTTCAAGAGCATGCCAGTTCAGTTCTCTCAACATCTTAGTGACACTCTCCTGTGGATCAAACAAACCTGTGATACCGATGGTACCCTTCTCTGTATACATTCAATATCCCCTGAAGTCCTATTTGGTACAGCTTCAACACACCTGAGCAATATTCTAGGATGGGTCACATGAGTGATTTGTAAGCAACCTCATTTGGAGACTGATTGCTTTTCCCTAGTATACTACCAATAAACCAAAGTCTGCTACCTCCTTTACCCATGAATGAACCTACATGAATGTTCCTACTATGTGTGAAACCCAAGTGTTTGTATGAGCTTATAGATTCCAGCTGTGACTTACTAACATTATATCCATAAGGTACTATGTTTTTCATTTTGTAAATGTACAATTTTACATTTTGTAACATTAAAAGCAAACTGCCAGTCACTGCACCACTTTGAAATCTTATCAATGCCCAACTGAAAATTTTTACAGCTTCATTCAGACTGTACTTCAATGTAGACAACTGCATCATCTGTAAAAAGTCTGAGGTTACTACTTACATTATCTGCAAGATCACTAACATAAAACATGAACAAGGGACCCAACAAACTTCCCTGGGATACAGCCAAAGTTATTTCTACATCTGTTGATTTTAAAGCCTATAACTAATAGCCAAAGTAGATATGTTATGCAATGGAATGTAAATGGCTTAATTACTGACGTTTCAAACAACAAAAGCTCCAAAATAGATGAATTGGAAATCATTGTGTCAGAAAGCGCAAATACTAGAGTTTTTTGTTTAAATGAACTTGGTTTAATGAGGAGAAAATTAAAATTTTAAACAAAATAGGTTATTACAGGTTAGCAAGTAGCTTTTGCAGAAGAATCAAGTCACGTGGAGGCTCATGTATATTTCTGCACAGTGAGATAAATTATGAAACCAGAAATTGTTTAAGTTATTTTAATGAAGAATGCATGTTTGTGAGCTGTTGTGTAGAAATAATGGACTTACCAGTTAATGTGATAGTCACCGCAATACATAGAATCCCAACAGCAGGTCAACAAAGATGTTCGATTCTCTAAACTGTGAATGGCTTATTTAAAGGTACAGTGCCCTACAATAGCTTAAATCCTACTTATCAAACAGAAAGCAAAGGGACAGTGTTTCTTTAAATGTGAAAAACTATTATTCTGAGTGGTACACACATCAGCATGTTCCACAGGGCTCCATACTAGACCCAGTCCTATTTCTCTGCTATGTTTATGACTCACCATTAAATATCAGTTCTCTGTCAGTTCTGCTGGCAGATGATACTTCTGTATTAGTTGAAAATTAGAATTCAGAAAAAATTCCCAAATCTGTGATCAGTACCCTCAGTACCTTACAAACTTGGTTTCAGCTAAATGGTTTGAATCTAAATATACCTAAGACTCACTTGATGCAACTCAAAACCAAACAGTCAAAATGTGAGCAGATTAAGATTATTCACAAGAAGCAAGATATAGAAAAAGTTCATTCAGTTGAATTCTTAGGCTTAAATCTAGATACAAATTTGAGCTGTCAGGCAACACTGAGAACCTAGCAAACAAACCGAGTAGCTTTGCATTTGAAGTGTATATACTCTCGACTGTAACTGACATGGACACATTAAAAGTATAATATAGAAGCTAAATTGGATCCATTTTAGGTATGGTACTGGTTTTTGGGATAACATTGTGCGGACACTAAAAATAGAGGAAAAAATCAATCAAAATATGTACACTGTAAATCATAAAAAGCCATGTTGTCCATTATTTAGAAAACTTAAAATATTAACTCTGAATTCCCTATTTATGTCTGGGATTATTCTCTTCTTGCATGCCAGACAGGAATTATTTGAGATGAGCCACATTGTACATTTACATGTTACAAGAGACAAAGAAAATTTCATGCTACACACTTGTCCCCTCAAACTGCATACACAGGGACCTCAATACATGGGAATAAAATTTTAGAATAAATTAAAAGGGAACAACTTAATGCAGAATAATTTAGGTCCCCTAAAAATAAAGCTATATGAGGGCACAGACACTGAAATGTTATTACTCAATGGGTGGATTCATGAAGGTATAAACTGGAAATCTGAGCTGGGTAAAATATGTTATGTATCCCAAGAAACCCTACCCCCATGAACCATGGACCTTGCCGTTGGTGGGGAGGCTTGCGTGCCTCAGCGATACAGATAGCTGTACCATAGGTACAACCACAACGGAGGGGTATCTGTTGAGAGGCCAGACAAGCATGTGGTTCCTGAAGAGGGGCAGCAGCCTTTTCAGTAGTACAGATAGCTGTACCATAGGTGCAACCACAACGGAGGGGTATCTGTTGAGAGGCCAGACAAGCATGTGGTTCCTGAAGAGGGGCAGCAGCCTTTTCAGTAGTTGCAGGGGCAACAGTCTGTATAAGTGACTGATCTGGCCTTGTAACACTAACCAAAACGGCCTTGCTGTGCTGGTGCTGCGAACGGCTGAAAGCAAGGGGAAACTACGGCCATAATTTTTCCCGAGGGCATGCACCTTTACTGTACGGTTAAGTGAAGATGGCGTCCTCTTGGGTAAAACATTCCAGAAGTAAAATAGTCCCCCATTTGGACCTCCGGGTGGGGACTACTTGAGAGGATGTCGTTATCAGGAGAAAGAAAACTGGCGTTCTACGGATCGGAGCGTGGAATGTCAGATCCCTTAATAGGGCAGGTAGGCTAGAAAATTTAAAAAGGGAAATGGATAGGTTAAAGTTAGATATAGTGGCAATTAGTGAAGTTCGGAGGCAGGAGGAGCAAGACTTCTGGTCAGGTGAATACAGAGTTATAAATGCAAAATCAAATAGGGGTAATGCAGGAGAAGGTTTAATAATGAGTAAAAAAATAGGAGTGCGGGTAAGCTACTACAAACAGCATAGTGAACACATTATTGTGGCCAAGATAGATACAAAGCCCACGCCTACCACAGTAGTACAAGTTTATATGCCAACTAGCTCTGCAGATGATGAAGAAATTGAAGAAATGTATGATGAAATAAAAGAAATTATTCAGATAGTGAACAGAGATGAAAATTTAATAGTCATGGGTGACTGGAATTCGAGAGTAGGAAAAGGGAGAGAAGGAAATGTGGTAGGTGAATATGGATTGGGGGTAAGAAATGAAAGAGGAAGCCGCCTGGTAGAATTTTGTACAGAGCACAACCTAATCATAGTTAACACTTGGTTCAAGAATCATAAAAGAAGATTGTATACATGGAAGAAGCCTGGAGATACTGACAGGTTTCAGAAAGATTATATAATGGTAAGACAGAGATTTAGGAACCAGGTTTTAAATTGTAAGACATTTCCAGGGGCATATGTGGACTCTGACCACAATCTATTGGTTATGAATTGTAGATTAAAACTGAAGAAACTGCAAAAAGGTGGGAATTTAAGGAGATGGGACCTGGATAAACTGACTAAACCAGAGGCTGTACACAGTTTCAGGGAGAGCATAAGGGAACAATTGACAAGAATGGGGGAAAGAAATACGGTAGAAGAAGAATGAGTAGCTTTGAGAGATGAAATAGTGAAGGCAGCAGAGGATCAAGTAGGTAAAAAGACGAGGGCTGGTAGAAATCCTTGGGTAACAGAAGAAATATTGAATTTAATTGATGAAAGGAGAAAATATAAAAATGCAGTAAATGAAGCAGGCAAAAAGGAATACAAACGTCTCAAAAATGAGATCGACAGGAAGTGCAAAATGGCTAAGCAGGGATGGCTAGAGGACAAATGTAAGGATGTAGAGACTTATCTCACTAGGGGTAAGATAGATACTGCCTACAGTAAATTAAAGAGACCTTTGGGGAAAACAGAACCACTTGTATGAATATCAAGAGCTCAGATGGAAACCCAGTTCTAAGCAAAGAAGGGAAAGCAGAAAAGTGGAAGGAGTATATAGAGAGTCCGTACAAGGGCGATGTTCTTGAGGACAATATTATGGAAATGGGAGAGGATGTAGATGAAGATGAAATGGGAGATATGATACTGCGTGAAGAGTTTGACAGAGCACTGAAAGACCTCAGTCGCAACAAAGCTCTGGGAGTAGACAACATTCCTTTAGAACTACTGACAACCTTGAGAGAGCCACTCCTGACAAAACTCTACCATCTGGTGAGCAAGATGTATGAGACAGGTGAAATTCCCTCAGACTTCAAGAAGAATATAATAATGCCAATCCCAAAGAAAGCAAGTGTTGACAGATCTGAAAATTTCTGAACTATCAGTTTAATAAGTCACAGCTGCAAAATACTAACATGAATTCTTTACAGACGAATGAAAAACTAGTAGAAGCCGATCTCGGGGAAGATCATTTTGGATTCCGTAGAAATATTGTAACACGTGAGGCAATACTGGCCTTATGACTTATCTTAGAAGAAAGATCAAGGAAAGGCAAACCTACATTCCTAGCATTTGTAGACTTAGAAAAAGCTTTTGACAAAGTTGACTGGAATACTCTCTTTCAAATTCTAAAGGTGGCAGGAGTAAAATACAGGGAGCGAAAGGCTATTTACAATTTGTACAGAAACCAGATGGCAGTTATAAGAGTCGAGGGGTATGGAAGGGAAGCAGTGGTTGGGAAGGGAGTGAGACAGGGTTGTAGCCTCTCTCCGATGTTATTCAATCTCTATATTGAGCAAGCAGTAAAGGAAACAAAAGAAAAATTCAGAGTAGGTACTAAAATCCATGGAGAAGAAATAAAAACTTTGAGGTTCACCGATGACATTGTAATTCTATCAGAGACAGCAAAGGACTTGGAAGAGTAGTTGAATGGAATGGACAGTGTCTTGAAAGGAGGATATAAGGTGAACATCAACAAAAGCAAAATGAGGATAATGGAATGTAGTCGAATTAAGTCGGGTGATGCTGAGGGAATTAGATTAGGAAATGAGACACTTAAAGTAGTTAAAGAGTTTTGCTATTTGGGGAGCAAACTAACTGATGATGGTCAAAGCAGAGAAGATATAAAATGTAGACTGGCAATGGCAAGGAAAGCATTCCTGAAGAAGAGAAATTTGTTAACATCGAGTATAGATTTAAGTATCAGCAAGTCGTTTCTGAAAGTATTTGTATGGAGAGTAGCCATGTATGAAAGTGAAACATGGACAATAAATAGTTTGGACAAGAAGAGAATAGAAGCTTTCGAAATGTTGTGCTACAGAAGAATGCTGAAGATTAGATGGGTAGATCACATAACTAATGATGACGTATTGAACAGAATTGGGGAGAAGAGGAGTTTGTGGCACAACTTGACAAAAAGAAGGGACCGGTTAGTAGGACATGTTCTGAGGCATCAAGGGATCACAAATTTCGCATTGGAGGGCAGCGTGGAGGGTAAAAATCGTAGAGGGAGACCAAGAGATGAATATACTAATCAGATTCAGAAGGATGTAGGTTACAGTAAGTACTGGGAGATGAAGAAGCTTGCACAGGATAGGGTAGCATGGAGAGCTGCATCAAACCAGTCTCAGAACTGAAGACCACAACAACAACACATTCTTCACAGATGATGGAAGTGGGATATCCTGTTTAGTATCTCAAATTATTTTGAATTCCAAGGGATTATTAATTATGGGGCAAGAAAGACAAGTAATTAGTATTGCAGATATAACCTGATAATCAACATTAAAATTAGAACATTCTTGAATGTCCACCTGAGACAGACTGTGCAAGGTCAGGGGATATTCATGCTGTATTCTACACCAATTATCACACTATAATCCAGTATGGTATCACATTACATGGAAACTCTTCAGATAGCTGAGATACTCTCCTCACCCAGATCAGAGCAATGAGAACATAACACAGTGCACAACTAAAAGTTTCCTGTAGACCTTTCATTCGCTTTACCTCATAGCAGTGTGAATCCTTTGGAAATGACAAAGTTGATTAATAGCAAGATAGGTGAATTTAGCAAAATGTCGTTGTTCATAGCTCAAACCAAAGATTATATTCCATGTTAATACAACAAGAACCTCTGTCTTTAAAATTATCTTTTTTGCAATGTTATTCAGATACACTACACTTGCCAAAAAAAAAAAAAAAAAAAAAAAAAAAAAAAAAAAAAAAAAAAAATATATATATATATATATATATATATATATATATATATATATATATATATATTTTTGACAAGAGGGAAGGAGAGGGAAAGACGAAAGGATGTGGGTTTTAAGAGAGAGGGTAAGGAGTCAGTCCAATCCCGGGAGCGGAAAGACTTAACCTTAGCGGGAAAAAAGGCCGGGTATACACTCGCACACACACACATATCCATCCACACATGTACAGACACAAGTCTCTTTCCTGACGAAGCAGCCGTTGGTTGCGAAAGCTAGAATTTTGTGTGTATGTTTGTGTTTGTTTGTGTGCCTATCGACCTGCCAGCATTTTCTTTTGGTAAGTCACATCATCTTTGTTGTTTTTATATATATATAACAAAGATGATGTGACTTACCAAACAAAAGCACTGGCAGGTCGATAGACACACAAAAAACATACATACAAAATTCAAGCTTTCGCAACAAACTGTTGCCTCATCAGGAAAGAGGGAAGGAGAGGGAAAGACGAAAGGATGTGGGTTTTAAGGAAGAGGGTAAGGAGTCATTCCAATCCTGGGAGTGAAAAGACTTACCTTAGGGGGAAAAAAGGATGGGTATAGAAAAAAGGATGGGTATACACTCGCACACACACACATATCCATCCACACGTATACAGACACAAGCAGACATATTTAAAGACAAAGAGTTTGGGCAGAGAGAGGGAAACATTCCACATGGCAAAAATATATCTAAAAACAAAGATGATGTGACTTACCAAATGAAAGCGCTGGTGGGTCGATAGACACACAAACATACACACAAAATTCCAGCTTTCGCAACCAACGGTTGTGCGAGTGTATACCTGCCTTTTTTTCCCCCTAAGGTAAGTCTTTCCACTCCCAGGACTGGAATGACTCCTTACCCTCTCCCTTAAAACCCACATCCTTTCGTCTTTCCCTCTCCTTCCCTCTTTCCTGATGAAGCAACCGTTGGTTGCAAAAGCTTGAATTTTGTGTGTATGTTTGTGTTTGTTTGTGTGTCTATCGACCTGCCAGCACTTTTGTTATATATATAAAAAACTTCCTCTCTGTCCTTGTTAAATATCGATCTGAAATCTTTATTACTTTCATGTTTATTCTTAATTATCTACGTTTTTTTGCATATGACATGAAATACTAGAATAATTTTTGTAAAAAAATGCTATAATGCAAAATCTATCTACTTATGATTACCATCTACAACTTTGTATGTCATGTGCTACTTTGTTGGCGCGCGTGTGTGTGTGTGTGTGTGTGTGTGTGTGTGTGTGTGTGTGTGTGTGTGTGTGTGTGTGTGTGTGTGAGAGAGAGAGAGAGATAATACTACTTGTCCAGTATTATAAAAGCAATATGCATATCTTGTACAAAAATAATTCAGAGACTCAGTGAAGGTACAGGCCTGGCAATAATAATAATAATAATAATAATAATAACATGTACAAAGAATGATTCAAAGAATGAATAAAAAAATAATAATAACAACAAGAAAAATAGAATATTCTTGTATTATTGTTACTCCTAATCATCATATAGGAAACTGGATGTTTGGAAGATTTCCATCAAGTCCATGATATGTAAAAGCATTTGTTGAACTTAAAATAACCAGATAAAATTCCAGGAAAGTGATGCCATCTTAAACCCATAGGTTGGTTTGAAAACCACAGTGCTTTAGTAGGAGTGGTCATACTAGAGATGGTATGCCACCGGCTTCTGTTGAACTTCGAACTAACCATCTTGGCCAACTAGTTGTGGGGAGGCATATAGTTTCTTGTACGCTCCAAATGACACTGAACTTGCCATTTTTCACAATTTTTAATACTATCCCAAAGTGAAGGAAGTGGTAAGAAACAGAAAATATCTGGGACTAACTGGGGATTGAACCTCAGACCTTTGAATTTAGTATTTAATCACTAAATTACCAAGCAACACTACTAGCAATAATACTGAAAGGATAGATTGCTACTCCCCACAAAGAAAGAAATTGAGTTGTGGAGAGGCATAACGAAAAGAATATTAGATATATTTAACCTTGTAGGCAAAGTCCTTCCTCAGAAGTAGCAATTGGACCTTAGCATGTGTGTGTCTGAGTTTATGTTTTGTGAATGTGTGATTGTTCTACTTCTGAGGAAGGACTTTGTCCAAAAGCTTAAATATTTCTAGTATTACTGTAGCACTACTTTGTGTGATAAGTAGCAATCTACTGTTTCCATACTGTTGTTATTCAAGTCTGGACTTTCCATTGTCTTAAATAATGCTACTAATTAGATAATACTGCTGTATCGATTTTTAAGTTGTAATCATTTGATATAACAAACTATTCTAACACAATAAAATCACTTATACAACCACACACCACATAATTTTCTTCACAATGTTTTACTTGATATGTTGCTAAACATACCAGTACAAAATACAGCTTTATTATTTTCACAGAAATGCAAAGGAAATAAAAGGAAAACAGCACAATACCTGTGTTACAAAATTGAAGGTTTCATTGCTCTACAGAATGCCTGAAAATGGCTGATTCTAATGTTGAAGACACTTATATACTACATAAGAGCCATAAACTTAATCTCCAATACAATCACAATATTCTGGAAAATCTCAGGTTGAGGGTAATACAGATTTCATTCCCTTCTTATCAGCATTCAATACATCACTTTAATAATTTCTTTTATCACCTTTCATAAATCTGTGCTGTTGATAGTGCACTGCTGATGTCCTTATAAATCATGGGATATTGTGCTATCATCTAACACTACCAACATATTGTAATGATTTATAGGGAACTCAAAGGAGACACATGATAATGAGTGCAGCAAGAGTAGGCATTTTTATTTACAAATCAGACACAGGATAACTTTGAGCTGCTACAAATACAGGGAAAAAAAGTTCTCAGTTGCATGTTGAACAGAAATGTCTCATGATTAGCATCTCATTACTCAGTATTCTTTAAAGGCTACTAGTAATTTATATTTTTTATGTGTTTGTCAGTTACTTTGTGAACAAAATGAGTCTCCACATTTACAGTTTTGTTTACAAAACTGCAGTAGCTACCTAGAAGGAATTATAAGAAAAGCAAACATTTTTTGCACAAAACTAACAGTGATGGGAATAAATAAGCAGAAGTTGTTGGTGTGCATGAGAATAATTATTGTTTTGCAAATAACATACACTTTCCAATGCACTATCATAATTACAAAATTTCTTTTGCTACAAAGAATTTGTGGGAAATTCTCTGCACAGAAAAATGTGCAAAAAAGATCAAACTTGTCATACAAAAAATAACAGTGGTAGAAACAAATCATTTACATTTTAAATCAATGCAATTGCAAAATAATACGTTAACCATTTCAAGGCAACAAAGATGAAATTAATGATTGCATAAAAGAATATTTGTTACGGTAGAGACCTCTGAGGTCTCATTATTACATCATTAACAGAAATATACATATCTATGCAATAAAGTCAGTGCATTGACGATATTGAAACCTAGCAAATTGACTTACTCCATTTGCTACTATTTGACTCCTTTTAAATAACTAATTTTTTCTCTCATCTTTCAACTGATTGTACCCTATTTATGCACAAAATGTGTACTTAGTGTGTATGCAAAATAGCTAAATTCTTGTTTATATAATACTGTATGTACTGGTAACCTTATTATTTATGTCATAATATTCAACCTGCAGATTGCAATAGCATGTTTAGTTTTCTGTAGAACATTTTTATTTGATATTAATTAATAACTGAAGTTATCTTCAACAGCATGTAATTGTCAAAAGAGTTTGAGTTAGTAGCAGTTTCTGTATAAAAAGCTCTAAGTCAGTGGATAGCCATAATTTTGCACCTTTCGGTTACCAGTTTCATTTTTACAGAAACTTATTTATTTAGAAATGATCCTTAATTAAAGTTCAGGCACAGCCTAAAATACTTTTGTCATTTGAGCCATTTAGCTTCTTTGTCTTCAAGATTTGACATTAGACTTCTGCTCCCCTAACTTTTCTAAACCTGATACTTCCCTTGGTAATCAAATTAAGTTACTAATTAAGTACCTTAGTGAATTGGTAATATCATAAACATTAAGCTTTACATAAAATTTGGAAGTCCACTGCATAGGTATACATTGTAGCGTCCAAATAGTAGCTTGAAATTTAACATTTTTTAATCAGTTAACATACAATTAAACCAAATTATTGTCAGAATTCACAGATCAACAACACTATTAAATATTCCCTATGTAGTAATTGAACTATTATGCAATTACCAAAACCACAGAATATCATTAGGCTAGTCTTTATATATTCTATACCTATTGCAAATCCTCAGTCTACATAGAAAAGCTTATTATAAACATCTCTATGAAAGTTTGGGCCTTTCTGTTGAAGAATACATAGAAAGTCTATGGTTAACATTAACTATGAGCATGTCATGTGATGTTTATAAAAATTCATGCCTGGCAATCGGCATGTAACGTGTATCAAATTTCATGCCTGGCACTCTGTCAATCAACATCTGTGTGAAAGTTTGTGGCTAGAATGCACTCAGTTAACATCTCTTGCTCAAAGGGTCTGTAAAAGTCAATACTGTTTTCAATATATTTGTGATTCACTGTTAGAACTGTAGCTAATTATCTATCATCTTATGAGGTGTGATCTGCAGAAGTTTAATTTATAAATGGACAAGTGTGTTAAGTCTGTTACTGGGCTGTTACTGAAATGTCTTGCCACTGATAATGGTCATAAAGCATACGCCCTAACCTGCTGTTTGTGAAAGATAAACAATGGTGTAACACATACTGGTCACTGCTGAAATTTGATTTAAGCAAAATAATTGTGCCATTGCATCAACTTCAAATCAGTGGAAGTGTGTCTGTTACTGAACTGGAAAATCACCAATTAACTTATTTTCCAGACACAACACTTCAGAGCATCCCCAAGGAACTTTAACATACAGTTAGATTAGTAATATTAAAATACAAACACATGACCTACTGTACAACAAGTATGCAATTGTCAAATATTCAATAATACGTATCATTCTAATCATACAATTTTCTTTGTCTCAGTTGAAAACTCATTTACTTCATAAATATACAATTTGGATATAAATAATTCGATATATCTTTATAATTGTTCAATTTCTCCCTGAAATGCTGAGCTATGACACTGATGAGTTTAACCACTTTTTTTGTAAGTGGAATGATATTTGGTCATCTTCAGTTCTGATTTTGTACTTATGAAATTAGTCACACTGTTGTCAACTGCAGTAGTTCCCCTTGATGAGCATCATACACTGCATAACATATAGTGACTGCAGGTTGAAATTTTCAGTTTTATGAAGTTGAACATACTATAATCTCTGGACGCTATGTTGCCCATTATTTTCATGCCTTCTTTTGTAACTTTAAACATTGGTTGCAATCATTTGGTGGCATCACAGTTGCATGAGCTATATGACTATGTGTCAAGATGTAAAAAATACTTTGAACACAGGAATTCTGACATAGCTGCATAGACTCTAGGAACAAACAGAACCACAATAAAATTGCATATCATATTCATGCAATTATCCCAAGAGAGTCTGGAGCCTCTTATTATCCCAAAAAGTTTAACAGCAGTTAAGTTCAGTTCCATAGCATGTTGATTCTATATAATATGTATATAATTTCTTTTGGTTTGATTCATACTGAGGAAGTTTTCATTACACAGGATTACAACTATATCAGTGTTTTGATATACTTCATATCTCATCTCTGCTGTTTTCAGCATTATGCAGAAGTAATATCATCAAAAAATAAATAACTTGAAGTTGGTGTTTTGTTATGTTACATGGAAAGTCCCTACACTACAAGTAATAAATAATATAGACCTGAGACACCATTAACTTCTGGTGAAATGGCTACGGTTGCTACAGGTCTACTCCTTTATTGTTTTTTCATGTTTATAGCCATTGGAGGCCAAGTCAAGTAGCAATAAGGCATTTCCAGAAGCCAGTTTTGCAGCTCAAATATAGTACATTCCTTCTCAGCCCACCGGTTTTCTCTCTTCTGCATAGCCCCTGTTCTGTTTTTGCTCATCATGGAAGCTCTAAAAGTTGCTGATCAAAGATATCTACTTGGATCAAACAGTGGAAGGTCCAGGTAGGAACATCAACAATATTATGAGAACGATAGAGTACTACTCACCATGAAGGTGACACACTGAGTTGCAGATAGGTGCAACATAAAGACTGTTACACATTTAGGTTTTGGCCAGAGCCTTTTTCAGAAAAGTAAAGAAAACACACATTCACACAGGCAAGCACACATTACACACACATGACTGTTATCTCTGGGCACTCCATCTTCCTCATTTGCATTTTGATGCTCTTGAGGTTCTTCCTTACTTCTTTGAACAATATGTTAGTGACTTTAGGCTTGTTGTCAAATACTTTAAAAATTTGCTTCACTGATTGAATTGCATCCATCCTGAACAGATAACCATAGAACTTCAATTGTCATTTCTCTATTTATTCCATTAGCTGTCCATTACCCCTGTAAAAATCATCTCTTCCTGGAAGTCTATATTGTTTGTCTATTACTCTAGAACTCATTATTGTATGAAGGATCTTGCACTCCAACTTCGTGGCTTATCTCAGTCAAATCTTTCCTGTCATTCTGAGGCATTCACTTGCACACAGACATTTGATTTTGATCACTGTTTTATATCTTCTTAGGGTTCTCAAACGATGCATAAATGAACAGGCACTATTGTGTGCCTATTATGCGTACTTCAATGCCCATCTCAAGTATGGACTCATATTCTGGGGAAATTCCCCAGCAGCTCAAGGGACTTTCAGAATACAAAAAAGAGCCATTAGGATTATGACAGGGAGTGGTGCTCGACAGTCCTGCAAACCAATATTTAAAGCACTGAATATACTACCTCTACCGTGTATGTTTATTGTTGAAACACTAATGTACGTAAAACAGTATATGATTGGAAATGATGATAATACTTTAAAAAACAAAGATATACATGATTATAATACTCGAATAAAATATAACTTGCATGTACCCCCAGCCAGTACCAATTTGTATCAGAAAGGTACATGCTATCTGGGTATTAAACTCTATAATAGACTATCAAATAGTATAAAATGCTTACAAAATATTAGTGCTTTTGATAGATCTGTCAGAGAATATCTACAGTACCACCGTTTCTACTCAATAAAGGAATACTTGGACCAGAATAACTGTTAAGAACTAAAGCTACTGTAATTTGTAACAGTGTATCATTGTAAGAACTACAACTATTGAAATTGGTAGCACGTTGAAAAATGATTATTCCAATATGTATCATTTTGAACTTAGTAATAAGTCCAATATCACCCTGTACACTGTACTACATATGATCAAAGGACTCAATAAATAAATAAAGCCTGAGTTAAGCTTTTCTTGTATGGAGCATGATTCTTTCTAAAAGCAGTGATGACCTTCTCTTGCATGCTGTTATTGGCTTCTTTTTTGTTAGTTTTCACCTGCACTCTCTCACCATGGTACCTGAAACAGCTCATTTTTTTTCTATTTTACCATGCTCTGTTAAATCAGGATGGAATTATGACAATAGTATGAAAAGGATAGATTGCTACTCACCGTATAGAAGAGAAGTTGAGTCTTAGACAGGTACAACAAAAAGGCAGCTAAATGTATGAGCATTTAGCTGAAAAGTCTCCTACTGAGACAAGTTGTGTCAGCATGAATATGTGTATGGTGTGTGCTTTAAAAGAAGGCCTTTTGGCCAAAACCTCAAATGTTGAACTGTCTTTTTGTTGCGCCTGTCTGCAACTCAACATCTCCAGCAATATGTTCTTTTCATAATATTGTCATTTTATTGTATTCTGTTGTTAGGTGGTGGGGTGCTTTTCAAAAGTTGGTTATGTACTCTGTTTCCTTGAAAGAAAAATGATGGCCGCCAAGTTAGATCACAGGAATTTTCTTCATCCATTAAAAGAACTTATTTAAGAGGAAATAGTGTCTAATTAAAATTTTCTTTGCTTTGTATAGTTGCTGTAGTGTCCGTTCTTGTCATACAACTGAATATTAGCGTCCCAGCAGAGCTTCTTCTTGAAAAAAATTGTTCTTTAGCAAAAAGTCCTGATAATCGCGACATAACCCAAAATTTTGCGTGACAAGCACAAAAAATTCTATTCAAGTTTTCTTGATAGTGCAAAATTCGTTTAAAAAACGCAACTACCAGTTTCATCAGCATCTATTGTCGCAAAATAAAAGTGTAATTAAACATTTCTAAATCATTTAACTAACACATTTCGTATTGTTTACTAGTTATTAGATAGACGCGATCTAGGCCTAAATTTTCCCAGTTGTAAACGTTTAAAAACCTGACCAAACACGCCTGATAATGTAAATTCTCTAAAGGCAAAGTAATTATGAATTCATTCTTCTGTCATTGTTCGAGGGTTGTTTTTTAAGTAAGGGCCGTTTTTATTTTTTAAAAAAGATACAAATACATTTGTAAAAAAACTTTTATTTTCTGATTCTACACACTTTTACCTATTTTTCTACATAGTTGCCTTGTTTATTTAAGCACTTGTCATACCGTACAACTAAGTTTTTAATTCCCTCTTCAAAGAATTCGGCTGCCTGCTCCGACAGCCAAGAGTTCACGGCCGCTTTTACTTCATCGTCGTCATTGAAGCGCTGCCCGCCAAGATGGTGTTTCAGGTACCGGAAAAGGTGAAAATCGCTAGGAGCAAGGGCAAGGCTGTATGGTACAAGGTCCAAAACTTCCCAGCCAAAAGAATCAATCAAATCCCAAGTCTTTTGAGAGGTGTGAGGCCTAGCGTTATCGTGCAGGAGCAAAACTCCTTTTGTCAGTATGCCGCGCCTTTTGTTTTGAATTGCTCTGCGGAGCTTCTTTAGAGTTGCACAGTAGGCATCTGAGTTGATTGTCATTCCTCGTGGCATAAAGTCCACTGGCAAAACACCGCGCCGGTCCCAGAACACAGTTGCCATAATCTTGCGCTTTGACAGCGTCTGTTTGGCTTTGGCCTTGACGGGTGAGGTTGTGTGTCGCCATTCCATCGATTGTCGCTTGCTTTCGGAAGTGATATGGGATACCCATGTTTCATCTCCAGTGACAATTTGACTCAACATGTCATCCCCTTCTTCCTCGTAACGAATCAAAAAGTCCAATGAAGTGGCAAATCTCTTCCCTTTGTGGTCCTCTGTGAGGAGTCTGGGTACCCACCGAGAACACAGTTTCTTAAAGTTTAGGTTTTCAGACACAATTTTGTACAAAACCAATCTTGAAACTTGTGGAAATTCCAAAGAAAGAGTGGAAATTGTGAATCTTCTGTCCTTATGAATCTTTGTTTCGACTGCAGCCACCAAATCATCTGTGATCACAGAGGGCCGGCCTGAGCATTCTTCATCATGGACGTTTTGACGGCCATTTTTAAACTCTCTAACCCATTGGCGCACTTTACCTTCACTCATTGCATTCAAGCCATGAACTTCTGTTAACTGACGATGAATTTCTGCAGCTGATAGGCTTCTCGCGGTCAAAAAACGTATCACTGACCGTATCTCACACACGGCGGGCGATTCAATAATCGTAAACATTATAAAGTAGCACAGCAATGCTTACACATCAGCTAAAAAGCTGCAACTTGCATCAGTGTGAACAGGAAGGATGCCGGCAAGTTGCGCGGTGGCTTGTTGCAGCGTCCGCGCGAACTACGGGACTATACGCGCGAACAGCCCTTACTTAAAAAACAACCCTCATATCTCTAAATCATTACAAAAACAACAACCACCGCACGACCGCACGTAAGACCTTTGCGACGTTTCTTGTTTACACACAACCAATCTTGCATCCTTAACAAATTTAAAACATTCTTTAAACTTAATTATCCTTTTGAAACTGACCATGAGTGAGAAATGTGGGAGCTGTTATAGGGCGGTGAATAGAGGGATTTGTTGCCAATCTTGTAGGAAATATTTTCACGGGAGGGGGGAGGGGGGGGGGGTGATGCAGTTGGGAGAACAGAAGAGGCTCTCTCCTGGAACTGCAAAGTATGCAGTAGGAATATTTTGATTGGGGAATAGGAAAGGAAAATCTGTGCCCTTCAGGCACGGTTGGAGGAAGCAATGAAGGAACTCATTAGGATCAAGGCATATAGGGGGGAGGAGGGTGGTTGGTAACTGGCAGCTGGTAGGAGAATAGGAAGAAGGAGAATGCGATCTGACAGTTTTATCATCAAGACCAAAAACATGTATCTACCACTGCCAAAATTAAGTGGAGAAGAGCCTCAGTTATGAGGGTAATCCCAAAACTAAGGTCTCCTATTTTTTTATAAGTACATGGACCAGTTTATTTCTACAATGGTTTACATCAGTTTACAGCTTGAATATTTAGCTATTTTTCGACATAATCACCATTTCTGTTGATACATTTTTGTAGACGCTGTGGCAGTTTTTGTATGCCCAAGTCATACGAGCTCGCCGCCATGCTGTTTAGAAAGTTATGAACCTCTTCTTTCACCTTGTTGTTGGAGCTGAATTGCTGGGACCACAATTAATGCTGACAGGTACTGTGATACTCTGAAAAAACTCAAACGGGCAATTCGGAACCAGAGATGAGGAATGATGAGCGAGGGCATACATAGTTTCCATGACAATGGTAGCCCACACATTGCTCGGCAAGCTGTTACTCTCCTGCAACATTTTCAGTGGAACATAATCACCCACCCACCCTATAGTCCTGACGTGGCACCCAGTGACTATCACCTGTTCCCTAGCTTAAAAGAACATTTGGCCAGAAAGTGATTGAGCTCCGACAACGAGGTGAAAGAAGAGGTTCATAAGTTTCTGAACAGTATGGCGGCGAGCTGGTATAACATGGGCATACAAAAAATGTCACAGCATCTAAAAAATGCATTGACAGAAAAGGTGATTATGTCGAAAAATAGCTAAATGTTCAAGCTGTAAACTGTTGTAAACCATTGTAGAAATAAACAGGTCTATGTACTTATAAAAAAATTAGAGACCTTACTCTTGGGATTACCCTTGTAGAACAAGGAGCAGGAAATGTGCAGCACACTTCAACTGAGGCCAAGAAGCCTAGGAATGAACAAAGTGTTAGGAAGAAGAAAGTGCTGCTGCTAGGTAGTAGCCATGGGCGAAGTGTAGTCCGTCACTTACATGAAAGTTTAGGGGCAGCATACCAGGCCACCAGTATCTTCAAGCCAATGCAGGGCTAAGTCATGTGATAGAGGACCATATAGTAACTGTGGGTGGGGCAGGAAACAGTTTGGATAGGGATGGGGCATATGACCTGGACAAGATAGCTTCCCTGACTCATGGCACCAACCTACACTTTGTTGAGCTGTTCTGGCATCATGATTGACCACATCTTGATGGAGCTGTGAGGCGAATCAATGTGGGTTTAGGGATGGCTCTGAGGACAGCCAACTCTGCTCATGTTTCTCTGGTGTCCATTGGGACTATCAACAGATGGGGTTTCACTAGGCATGGCCTACACTTAAACAGGACTGGGAAGGGAAGATTGGTACAGCTGATTCATGAAAGTACAGGGGGTGGATCTTGGGCCACACATGGTCAAATACCTGTTGTCATTGGTAGGAAAAGTAGGTCTTTTTTAGGATAAATCCAGACAACAGGTTCCCCTGCCTCAAGAGTATCTTCAGCAGTTTAAAAAATGCTGAAACAATCACTCACAAGACAAATTTTAACACTTCAAATATCACACATAACAGGTGTCACAAAGAAAAACAAACCATTGGAAAGAGTAACATGGGGCTTAACAATCCTCCATCAAAACATGCAATCAATAAAAAATAAAATACAACTATTATAAGTTGAGCTCTAATCTTCGAACTGCACAGTAGTTCGGATTACTGAGCACTGGTGTAGAGACACAGCAATCCAACTTGTAGTATTATCATTGTATGAAAGGGCAAACTCTTACTGCAGAACTACTTCAAGGGGTGGAGGATCATGCATTTATATCAGAAAAGGAACACAGTTCAAATCAAGACATGACCTCAGTACAGTAAGTAAAGACAAATATTTTGAAATATCAGCTATTGAATTAACAGGGCTTGATATCACCAAGAAATTAATCATTTTGTGTGTGTATACATCTCCCAGTGGTAATGTGGGCACATTTTCAATAAATTAACAGAAGTTCTAGATAAAGTCTCAAGTACAGAGGTCAATACAATTCTGTGTGGGGGCATTAACACCAACACTAATATCATAAATGAATCCAGCAGCACCTTCATAAACATCCTTCAAAGTTTTAGCATCTCCATATTGGTCAATAGTACAACAAGGGTTACTACAATGACTGCATCAGTAAGTGATCATGAGGACACAAATATTGACAGGGAAAAATGTGATGTAGCTGTAAAAGATCTTGAACTAGTTATCATCTCTGTCAAAGAACAACAGTAAAATCGGGCATTGAATCATTCCCTAAACTACAAACCTACAAGTGACATCTATCAGAAATCAAAATAAAAGATTTTTCAAAAGAACTGGAAAAACAAAGCTGGGATGAAGTATATAAGGAAACCAATGTGAATATGAAATTCTCTAAATTCTCCACATTGTTTAAATTGAACATTAAAAAGACATTTCCAAAAGTATGCATGTCTGTATCAACATCTCACAAAAACAGATGGATGACAACAGGTATTAAGAAGGCCTCCCAAACACTTAAACACCTCAGTTCCATGAAAAAGATTTGCAATGATCCAGAATTCTTAAATTTCTATCATAGATACAAAAAGTTCTATAGGAAGGTGCTGATTGCTGCAAAAAAGTTATTTAATGACAAAATAATATATAATGCAGTGCATAACAGCAAAGCAGTCTGGGAAAAGGAAACGGAGAGAGGCAAACAAACGCAGAATAACATAGTGCTAAGGGAGGGGGAAAAGGTAATAAATGATCCACAACACTTAGCAAACTACGTAAATGAGCATTTTTCAAGTATTGCAGAGAAGCTACAGCAAAAATTCCTCAAAACATATATAACACCTGTAAATAATGTTGCACCAAATACAATGATGTTACTTCCAACCACAGAGAATGAAGTCAATAAAACTGTTCAAAAACTAAAAAGTTGGTAGACTTAGATGAAGTACCTATGTGCGTACTGAAACAATGCTTAGGGATTATACAAGGCCCTTTAACAAATGTAAATGAATCCTTCACATCAGGGACATTTCCAGAGCAGTTAAAACAGGCAAGAGTTGTACCTTTGCTTAAGAAAGGTAATGCAGGAGACAGAAAATTACCGGCCCATTTCCCTGCTGTCAGCATTCTCAAAAATAATGGAAGCAATTATGAAAGACAGATTAATGAATTACCTGAATAAATACAATCATTTAAGTGAATCACAGTTTGGTATCCGAAGTGGCAAAAATACAAAATCAGCCATAGTAGAATTCACAAAGGTTGTACTTGATGCTCTTGATAAAGATGAGTGTGTCACAGGCATATTTTTGGATCTTTCTGATGCATTTCATACAGTCGACCACAAGATTCTATTAAATAAGTTAGAAGCATTAGGAATAAGAAGGGTAGCTATTGACTTGTTTCGATTATACCTAGCAGATAGTGTACAAAGAGTAGAGATAACACATACTTCAAATAGATCTAAATGTTTAATAAAACACTTATCAGAACCAAAATACATTAATATAGAGGTTCCTGAAGGTAGCATATTAGGACCAATACTATTTCTGATACACATCAATGACTTTCCCAGTAGTGTCGCTCATGATGAAAAAATTCTCTTCACTGACGACAGCAATATTATAGCCATTGAGCAAACAAGAGAACTCCTTGCCAAGAAAGCAAATAAAACTCTCAAGGAAGTTTATGATTGGTCAATGAGCAATAAAGTGACACTGAACATAAAGAACTAATGCCTTGAATTTCAATTTGAAGAGGAAAGATGACCATGTTCAATTAAATGTAGATGGCACCTCTATAGAATGTGTAACAAATGCAAAATTTCTAGGCATGAATATTGAGTCTCAGTTGAAGTGTTGTGAACATACAAAGGTACTTGCAAATAGAATGTCATCAGCATGTTATGCTCTTAGAATACTATCATAAGTGTGTAGCATGCAGTGTCTTTTAGTTACATATTATTCATATGTTGGAACACATGAGGCAATACTGTCCCTACAACTTATCTTAGAAAATAGATTAAAGAAAGGCAAACCTACATTTCTAGCATTTGTAGACTTAGAGAAAGCTCTTGACACCATTGACTGGAATACTCTCTTTCAAATTCTGAAGGTGGCAGGGGTCAAATACAGGGAGCGAAAGGCTATTTACAGTCTGTACAGAAACCAGATGGCAGTTATAAGAGTCAAGGGGATGTAAGGGAAGCAGTGGTTGGGAAGGGAGTGAGACACGGTTGTAGCCTTTCCCCGATATTATTCAGTCTGTATATTGAGCATGCAGTAAAGGAAACAAATGAAAAATTCGGAGTATGTATTAAAATCTATGGAGAAGAAATAAAAACTTTGAGGTTCACCGATGACATTGTAATTCTGTCAGAGACAGCAAAGGACCTGGAAGAGCAGCTGAATGGAATGGACAGTGTATTCAAAGAAGGATATAAGATGAACATCAACAAAAGCAAAACGAGGATAATGGAATGTAGTCGAATGAAATCGGGTGATGCTGTGGGCATTAGATTAGGAAATGAGAGGCTTAAAGTAGTAAATGAGTTTTGCTATTTGGGGAGCAAAATAACTGATGATGGTCGAAGTAGAGAGGATATAAAATGTAGACTGGCAATGGCAAGGAAAGCGTTTTTGAAGAAGAGAAATTTGTTAACATCGAGTATAGATTTAAGTGTCAGGAAGTCTTTTCTGAAAGTATTTGTATGGGGTGTAGCCATGTATGGAAGTGAAACATGGACGATAAATAGTTTGGAGAAGAAGAGAATAGAAGCTTTCGAAATGTGGTGCTACAGAAGAATGCTGAAGATAAGGTGGGTAGATCACATAACTAATGAGGATGTATTGAATAGAATTGGACAGAAGAGAAATTTGTGGCACAACTTGACTAGAAGAAGAGATTGGTTGGTAGGGCATATTCTGAGGCATCAAGGGATCACCAATTTAGTATTGGAGGGTAGCGTGGAGGGTAAAAATCGTAGAGGTGAATACACTATGCAGATTCAGAAGGATGTAGGCCTAGGTTGCAGTAGATACTGGGAGATGAAGTAACTTGCACAGGATAGAGTAGCATGGAGAGCTGTATCAAACCAGTCTCTGGACTGAAGACCACAACAGCTACATTATTCATATGTACACTCAATTCTTAGCTATGGCATTCATTTTTGGGGAACAAATGCACAAAATATGAAAAGAGACATACAAATAATTGAGCTCATTGTAAAGATCTGTTCAAAACACTGGGGATTTTAACTGCTCCATGTGAATACATTTACCAGTCAGTTGTACACATCAAAAATAATGTTGGTAATTACTGCACAAACAGCTCTGTCCATGACCATGCAACAAGGGATGGACTCAAGTTACATTTACCAAGAAAAATAAACATAAAACTCAAAACAACATTTTCTACCAAGGAATAAAATTGTACAGTAAATTACCAAAAGAGAATAAAGAAATTGCAAAAATACACTTATTTAAAAAGGCAGCTAAGAAGTACCTGTTATGCAATACATTTTACACATTGAGGGATTACTTGGATAAAACAGAGTAGGGGTTTGGTAAAAAAATGTTATACAAATAAATAATAATAATAATGATTATAAAACATCCAACATTCCACATAACACCTTCACTTTTATGTTTTTTGCTTCTTTTTTCCTTTCCAGAAATACTTAACCCCAAGCTATGCGTAGCTCAATACTAACACATCTTCCTCTTTCTGAGCTCAACATCTCACTCTTTATGGAGGGATGCTGACTCAGTTTTACAGGATAGCAAATGGGAAGCTGAGGTACAGAAAATGACCAAGAGATCACCAGTGTGTGTGTGTGTGTGTGTGTGTGTGTGTGTGTGTGTGTGTGTGTGTGCAGTGAGTGAAGTGTTATGAAACAATGTGTGTTTAGTGTTTGCAGTGACTGATAGTGAGATATGAGTGAACAGTGTGGCATTACATTATTTAATAAGTTATATGTAAAAAAACTGTATTACATACAAGGAGTAAATCTAATGGTTGTCTCTAACTAGAAGTCTGTAAATATATGTGTGTATGAATTAGCTCATTTTAAATTGATCTAAACTTGTAAATCGTTGACCTGTCCTATATCCTTGTGAAAAGAGATCTACGGATGAGTAAATCTACTACTACTAATACTACTACAAATTTGGAGGCCAACTTCTTCTGCCTATTCGTTCAGCATGTTTAACTGTTCCATGGTTGCCTCCATGTTTCTTGGCATGATTACCAGCTCCTCAGCAAAAGCAAGGCAATTGACTCAAACAGTGTTCTTTGATCCACCATGTGAATTTTGATCAGTAGCTCTTTCTCAGCTAATCCCTCTTCCCATCCTCTACCACACTTTAGAAGAGAACTGGTACAGTCCTTAACCCTGTTGGAATCAACTTTAATTAAAACCTCTTTGAAGAGTTCTCCCATTAATTTTACCATTGAATGTATTTGTATTAGAGTCTGCTTGATAATATCCACAGTTTTAGGGTCCATGCCAGATTCTATCAAGGTGTCTGTGAGGTGAAGATGGTGGCTAGTGTAAAAATTCGACATATGATTCCATGAAATAATGTCAATCATACTGTTAAAAAGAAAAACAGTGACAGTTGTAGGGACAAAATAACAAAGTTCAAAGAATGTGTGTCAAGTTTACAATTTATTATCAGTTCGTTGAAAATGGATGTCAAGGAACTTAAAGAAGAAAAAAGTGTACCAAATACAACAAAGTCGCGGCATGGAAGTTCGACTTCATCAGAGAACTGTATGGAAACAAAGCTCAAAAGATGCAAACAGGTAATACAGGTTATAGGAAGCTGTGAAGGGAACATAAATATAGTGGACGAAAATCCCTTTCAAGATCTTTCTGCAATGCAATGTGATAGTGTTGTAAAGAATTCGAGTGTACCACTTGGAAACCAAAACAATTTTGTGAATGAGGTAGAACATGGAATATTTCAGCCTCAGTTAGCTGAAAGATCATATGCAAAAGTGCTATCAAAAAATTAGCCACCAATAAGGTGTTTGCTGAAACATTATCACCGTATGTTAGCAAATAAGACAAAATAAATAGTGCCAAACAAGTCATTGTGCACAGCAAAGATAGGCAAAAAATTGAAATGCTCCGAACAGCAAGTACATGTAAAATTTAACTGTATGCAGACAGCCAAGGGCAAAGATAGCCACCAAATTTTGACAGAGAAGCAGTCAGAATTTTAATTGCATAATAAAGCCAGGAGCAAAATTCAGTGAGTAAGGAAAAAAATTTAGATGTAGTAAATAAAATCTCAACTGTGTAGTGTGATGATACAGGAGTCATATCTCTCATGGACAGGAAGTTTGTGTTACCTGCAGACTCAAATAGGAAATCTGCTGTCAGTGACACCACAAACCTCCAAGACAAATGTGAGATTTTCTTAATGCAAGTGAACACCCCAAATACAAGCAGCTCACAGAACAGTGCAGTAGTTATGAAAGAGCAAACACCAGCAATAAGTGAAACACCAGCAACACCATCATCAGAAGCAGTAGCAACAACAGCAGCAGCAGCAGGAACAACAGCAGCAGCAGCAACAACAACAACAGTAGCAGTAGCAGAACCAACAGCTGGAGCAGTAGTACAGAACAGCTTAAGGAGGAGCCAAAGGCAAAATACATGTGTGTCATCCAAATAAGTGAAATCCAAATCCTCTTAGAAAACGAATTAAAAACTACAACATTATTGTGTCTCACAGAACATTGGCTTGATGAGGACAAGTTACATATTGTGTCCCTACCTAATTTTGTGCTAGGTGGTTATTTCTGTAGAGAAATTTTTAAACATGGTGACAGTTTTATATTCCGAAGAAATAATATAAACTTTGTAAATATAAAATTTCCTGTTGAAATAACGAAGGAAAAAGATGTAGAGCTATTAGGAGTTGAGATAGTGGACACTAAAGTAACCACTCTTTGTTTATACAGAGTGCCAGCTGATGAAAGAAATACTTTCCTAAAAAGTTTAGAATATTCACTTAACTGGCTAACACAAAGAAACAGAAGAGTGGAGATTTTAATATTGACTTTGCAAAGGACACCAAAGAAAAGAATGAATTACCGAATATCTTGCAAACACTTAACATGAAATCTACTGTAGAAACAGCAATTCGTATAACAAAGACTTCATCTACCACCAATGATCAGATATTTCTAAATGTAGAAATGAACTATAAAATAGAAACACAAAACACGGGCTTAGGGGATCAGACAGCTTAAAAACTCTCTCTGAGATCAGAAACTGAGCTGCAACTTGAACACTGCCTAACTACCACCAGTAGAAAATACAGTAGTGAAAATATAAAGCACTTTCTCCATTACTTGAGCAAAGAAAATGGGAAAGAGATTTTTAACTGCAAACACAAAGATGGAGAATATAATAACTTTATCAGTAATTTTTCCTACTATTTTGAATTGTGGTTCCCAGCAGCTCACTTCACCTGAATTTGATACTTATTACAAAATCTGTAAAAAGATCTTAAAAAATGTCATCAAACAAGCAAAACTAAAGGCAAATGACACATACATAAAAAATTCCACCAATAAGATGAAAGCCATGTGGAATATTGTAAGGAAGGAAACTGCAGCAGAACAAACATATTTCCAAAATATTAACTGCCTAATGGAGAAGTCAACTGTGATAGCTGAACCTACAAAAATTGCAAATAAGTTTAATTCCTACTTTACACAGATAGCTGAACATCTTAAAAATCAAAATTTACAGTGTACTCCCAGAAATCAATCCAGATGTGCTATAAATAATAAATCTATTTTTCTATACCCTAGCAATGAAAAGGAAATATTTGTTATAATCAAGGAACTGAAGCCCAAATTCTCTGTTGGTACTGACAATATACCTGACTACATCTTGAAGAAATGTGCTCACCTCATAGACAGGCCACTTGTTTGACATCTGTGACTGTTCTCTATCAGATGGGGTGTTCCCAGACAAATTGAAGACAGCAAAAGTAAAACCTCTGTTCAAGAAAGGGACAGAAACAGAAGTATCAAACTACAGGCCTATTTTGCAACTACCTGGTTTTTCCAAAATAATTGAAAAACTCCATTATAAAAGACTAATCAGTTTCATAGAAAAAAATAATTACCACCCAAATACACACAAAATGGTTTCCAAAAATCTAAATGTACTGAGGCTGCTGTTTTTGCATTCCTAAATCAAGTCTTAAATGCAATAGACAGCAAAGAGCATATATCAGCCATATTTCTAGATCTCTCTAAAGCTCTTGATGTCATCAATCATAACATCTTGCTTAAGAAACTTGAATCTGTAGGTATTAGGGGCTCAGCCTATGAATGGATCAAATCATATGTCCAAAATAGAGAGCGAGTAGTTGAGCTTGCTGTCCAAGAAGGGAACAAGACAAAGTCCTACTGCTCAGAAAAGCATAGCATTAAGTACAGTGTACCACAAGGCTCCATTCTAGGACCAATTCTGTTTCTATTCTTTGTAAATGATTTGGGACAGACATGTCCATGCCATAATTACATAAAATTCACAGATGACGCAAATGTGATGATGAAAGCGAGGACTGGAGAAGAATTACTGCATGAGACTGAAATGTGTACCACCCACATTACAGTCTGGTTTTCAGGAAATAATTTAGTAATAAACACAAAAAAACAGTTACAATGCACTTACACACAGTGCAAAATAAATGCTCACTACCACCAGACATAGTGCTGTTTACCAGAACGCTTGGAAATGTAAGCTCTACAAAATTTCTTGGAATATGGATCCAAGAAGATCTAAGATGGATCCAACATGCAAAATGCATTACAAATAAATTAGATGCCATTTGTTACACTATCAAAATTATTTCTGGTTGCATGTCTTTCAACATGTCTTGAGTCCCATCTCCTAAAATTTCTAACTCTTTGCAATTTATTCAGTTTCAGTCTGCAGTTCATAATCATTACACTAAGGACAAAGTTTGGATCTGCCCCTGGAAATGTTTTGCAATTTAAAATCTATTATTGAAGTCTCTGTCTGTCAGTCTGAAACCTTTTGCTGCCCTGGGTCTCTTTCACATAGACAACCATCTTTCATCATTCTTAATTCAAGTGTTAGTGCTGATTAAACTATACTCTATGCAAAATTCTACTAGACAGCTTCCTCATTTGTTTCTTTCCCCCAACCCACTTTCTCCTACCACTTTTCTTTCTCTTCCTTTCGCTACTGTCAAATTTTGGTCATCCCTCATGATTAAATTTTCATCTCCCATTACTGCCTGAATAACTTCATTTATGTCGCCATATTTTGTCAATTTCTTTATATGTGGAACTAGTTGTCATATAAACTTGCATCCTATGGTCGGTGTTGCTTCATATCTGTCTTGGTTATGATAACGGGTTCACTACGCTGTTCGTAATAGACCTGACCAGAAGTTCTGTTCTTCCCACCACTGCACTTCACTAATCTCAACTACACCAAACTTCAATCTATCCATTTCCCTTTTTAAATTCTCTAAGTTGCCTGCACGGTTAAAGGATCTGACAGTCCATGCTCCAACTATAGAATGCCAGTTGTGTTTTTCCTCATGATGACACTTCCCGGAATTGAGGACCAATTACCTCTGGAATATTTTACACAAGAAGATGTCATATTCATTAAACCATGAAAGAGAGTTACATACCCTCAGGGAAAAAAAGCTATAGTGTCCTCCTGCTTTCAAATGTTTGCAGTTCCTGCACAGCATGTTACAATGCCAGATCAGTCAATCATTCAGAGAAACAACTGTAAATACTTTGGTATAATTAGTAACATCAATGTGTGATCTGAAGCTTTCCCAGCAAATCGACTGTATACACTGTTCTGTGGTGTGCAGCTGTGTCCAGTCATCTTCATAAGATGAGATTTCAACAGTGTACCTATCAATCACCTTCAGGTGATACCTGTAGAATGAATATCTTCATTACATCTTGGGAAGATATTCATTCTATAGGTGTCATCTGAAGATGACAACAAGAAACACTGTCTGGAGTTACAGATATGACTGCACCTGACTGGACACCTGAGAACGCTACAAATATGACGGTAAGTCAATTATTATCTGCAATTTAGTTATATTTTTGTTTATTTTGATAGTACTGTTGTTTTACATTGATGACACATGCTCTGTTTATTTGTTGTTATATCGTTGCAATTTTCAAGCTGCTAGGTTAGTTTTGTTATTGCTGCTATGCTGTTAATCATGGCTGCTCCACTGTGTATTTGCACCAAGAAGAGCAACATTCAGTGATCCGTTTTTTGTGGTGGGAAGGTGTATCAGGGGCCGAAATTCATCTAAGACTTTTGGTACACTACGGGAACAGTGTTTTGCCACAATGGAGTGTCTACGAATGGATTGAAAAATTCCGAAATGGTTGCACAGGTGTCACGCACAATTTGAATGACAGAGCCATCTGTGAAGATTGATCACCTATGCAGCAATAACTATTTCATGTGGTCAATTCATGTTCATTCAATGATACACCATTGCGAGGCACAGGATGCTACAGAATCCAGATTTGGAAAATGTTACAATCAGTTAGAGGCATCGAAAAAGAAGAAAAATGAGAAGGTCTTGTCTATCATTCTAATGCTGGTTGAAGATCGCTACCTAGAGACAAAACTAGTGAAGGAAGTGTGGGAGAAACTGGAAAAAATACACTGCAACAATGGTCTTCCTAACACTATATCCAAGATGAGGGACTTAGCAAATATGAAGAAAGAAGACGATTTGACTACGGATGACTGTGTAACAACGATACTGGTTATTAATAGATTAGTGAAGCAAGAAGGCTTTACCTTTGAAGACAAAACTGTTGCAGGCTTTGTGCTTCCAATACTGCCTCTAGAAAAAGTATGAAGGCCTCATTACAAGTTTAGAAAGAGACAAAGACGGATTGACCACAGACCTTGTTATTAACAGACTAGAATTAGAAGAGAAGTGCCTGGAACCAGATCTGAAGTCCACCAAGAACTGAGAAGAAGCCAAAACATATTCAGCACAAGGTGGAGATCATAAGCAACACAAGCTTTGCTGGAGGGACTATAAACATCATAAACAAAATCAAGAAGATGAGAACAATGCAGCCAACAGAAACAGACTATGTTCCCCTGTGGTGAAGCAGATCACATTGACAAGGAGTGCCCACATTTCCATGTGAAACAAGAAGGGGATGCATGAAGCAAGAAGAATATTCCCAAGAAATCAGCATAGAGGGTACATGAAAAGGAAGATGATGGAATAGTGGCCATGACAGTGACCAAAAGTGGTGGAGTTGCTGATGGAAAGGTCTGAGTTCTGGATTAAGGAGTACCATATCATATGACTAGTCACCAAGAGATATTACAGGACTTAGGATGGGTAACTTTGGAGAAGTGAAACTGGCTGATGGGAAAGTTACTTAGTGACTGGCAAGGGAAGTGTTGTCATGAAAGCAGAAAAGTCATATGGAGGAAAATCAGTCCAATTAACAGAAAGCTTCCAGTGAAAGAACTGTATAGAAACTTGTTGTCTGTTAAACAAATGGACAAGAAAGGCACGTGCATTAGATTCAAAAACGATGATGTTTATGTGTCTGTTGGTGAGAGGAAGATCATAAGGCAGTGGTGTCAGTGGTGTCTATTTAATGCACTGTGAATATTACAAAGTGATTAACAGTATAGTGATGCCCCACAACTACAAAACACCTCAACCAGTGCAAAATAAAGCAGCAGCCAGATGAGCAGAAGTTTTGTGGCACCAAAGGCTTGGACACAGAGAAGCTTTATCCAAAGTATGTAGAGTCACTAAGTATGAAGAAAAATGTGAATTGTGTGTGCAAGGAAAAATGACAAGACAGACTTTCAAACCAAGCCAAACTACTACTGAAAATGTTCTAGAATTGGTACATAGTGATGTGGGCTGTATTAAATAGACCTTCTTAGATAGAGCGCATTACTATGCTACTTACCTGAATGATCAGTCAAGAAAAGTGATGAGTGTGACCCATTTGTGGAGTTTAAAGGACGTACAGACTGTGAAACAGAGAGAAGACTGCAAAGTTTGCAATTGGGCAATGGGACTGAGTACATTAACAGCAAATTTGAACAGTTGTTTAAGGAAGAGGGCATATTGCACTGGAAAAGCACAGTTTACTCTACCCCATCCAACAGAAAAGCCAAGCACCTGAATCAAACATTTATATCCATTGTGATTTGTCTACTATTCCAAGGTGGTTTGCCCCACAACTTTTGGAGAGAAGCTCTGGTGTTGGCCTGCTACATCTGAAATAGATCCCAACAAGATCCCTTGGTAAAAAATCCTGTACAAGTCTGGAAGCAGAAAAAATGTATTAAAGAAGAGCTGAAAATACTTGAAGTGTTTGGGTGCAGAGCCTAGTCAAGCACATTGACATCTGACAAACTTGGGACTGGGCAGAAGAATGTGTTTATCTTGGAGTAGAAAAGATTCAAAAGGATTACATCTATGGAGCCTTGGACAAAGAAAAATCCTTTTGAGAAGAAATGTTATCTTTGTTGAGAGAGAATTCCCCCTAAAGGCTACCATAAATAAAGAACTATGTCTTCTAGATGATGTAATCACAAAGCAGATGGAAACAGCTGGTCCACACAGGAATGAGGTGACAGCAGATGACACCAATATGGTGTGGTTGAGCTTTCCTGACCTATTAAGGAACAGGTGGCGACAGCACACCACTGAGGAGTGCAGAACTGGTAGCAGATTATGCAGTTGAGTCAACAGCTGTTTGAGGAGATGGGTGCCAATCCAGGGTCAGAGAAGAAGATGGATACAACACTGAAGGCAGTGTAGTTACCAGCATTGGAAATATTGATCCGTGTAAGGAGTGCAGTACCATGTTGGAAACTGAGATTTCTAGTACAAATAGTGGAGCAGGATTACAATGATTTTCATGTCTGGCAAAATCAAAAAAGTGTGATTCACATCTATTTGCATGTTTTTTTTCTACCATGTGTCAAGTGAATCCATCTGATCCAACATCAGTAGGAGAAGCTTTAGCCTCAGTTCACAAGGACAAATGGTGTACAGCCATAGAGTCAGAGATGAGTAACCTAAAATGCTACAATATATGGAAACTTGTTGACAGATCAAAAGCTGATTGTGTTGTAGGACGTAATGAGGTGTTTACCACAAAGAGAAGTGGAGAAGGTGAGATGGTTCAATTTAAAGCAAGGTTAGTAGTTCTGGGATACAGCCAGATATTTGGTGTAGACTGGGAAAGCTATAGCCCAGTAATTAGACGATAGCAATTGTAGAACTTAGGGGATGGAAAATTGAACACAGTGATGTAGAAACTGCTTATCTCAATAGCTCCATAAATGGCACTGTTTTCAAGGAGCAACCAAAATTGTTTAGTGTGGGGAATAAAGTGTGAATAAGAGTTTGTATGAGCTTCATGAAGTAAGGACTGGAATGCTTTTTTTCTGCTCTGTGATGACAAAATTAGGTTTGAAAAAACCTAAAAAGCATCCTTGTGTATTATACTCTAATCATTTAATGATTCTGGTTCATGCTGATAATGTTGTTGTAATAGGTGAGGAAGAGATAATTGAAAAAATCAAGAACATTTTGAAATCTCACATTAGCATTATAGAAATAATGACATGTTGTTTATTTTAGGACTTAAAATTGAGCAGTCTGAAGGGAAAGCAAAATTAAACCAAACTATTTACATTCAGCAGAAACAGAGAGTTTAAAATGTGTGACTGCAAGGGCAACCATGTTGGTGAAGATGAAAATGACAAGCCATTTGACCAAAACATGTACCAAAAGATGGTGGGTTGTTTGTTATATATATCCAGATGTACTTGACCTGATATTGCCTTTATTGCAGGAAGGTTGAGGCAGTTCAATTTTACACCAAGTGTTTCTCACTGGAAAAGAGTAGAAAGGGTATTTTGTGAGCTGCAACAAACTAAAGATTTGAGCTATGTTTCAATGACATTTGTTCTGATCCTAGTGTATTCAGTGATGCTGACTGGGCAAATGACCCAGCTGATAGTAAATCCATAACAGGGTACACAGTTTTGTTAGCTGGAGTAGCAATCAGCTGGAAGAGTAAAAGGCAATCCATTGCAGTCACCTCCACATAGAAGATGAACACATTGTAATGTTTGAGACATGTAAGGAGTTGGAATGGTTTGTAGATTTTTTAAATGAAATTAAGTGTTCTGAATTTGTTAGACTACTCCTGCAGGTCATGCTGACAACACAGGTACCATTGAGATTATCAATAAAAAGGGTGTATCAGAAAGAACCAAACATTTCAGGGTGTGCTATGATAGAATCAGGCAGACTATCTTTGCATGGTTTCCTTAAGTTTAAGTCTGCATCAACTGATGATAATGCTGCAGATGTTTCAACTAGAGGTCTTGGTGATATTAAAACTGAGAGATTCAGAGGCATGTTAGGATTAAAATAAGCATTAATTCATGTTGGACTAGTTACCTGTTAAATTTTGTCTCATTTCTGTTCTTATGTTTAATAATGTATTTTTTCAATGTGAAACTGGTAAGATATTATCTTATGATGCCCACCAAAGGGAAGTGTTGTAATTATGTTTATTTAAAGCAATGACCATCATTCAAATTCAGTGCCATTCCCAGAGTACTCAGAAGCCATGGGTTTCCAATGTAGCTTCTTTTCTCTGTATGTGCTTCTTTGGCACAGTTTCAGTAAGGCACAAAAAACATCTCTGTGAAAAGAACATCGTGTGATGGTAGTGCCCTTCTGTGTACTGTATTTGTGTGTTTTCTGTAATACATTTACAAAAAGTGACCATGTGTGTGTTTTAATTCAACTGCCCACCCACACATAATGTCAATACGCACTGCACATGTAAGAATTACATCATTCAGCCAAACAAAGCAACAGTTGTCAGGACTTTAGGTTTGGAAGGTAGGAGACGAGGTACTGGCGGAATTAAAGCTGTGAGGATGGGGCGTGAGTCGTGCTTGGGTAGCTCAGTGGTAGAGCACTTGCCCGCAAAAGGCAGGGTCCCGAGTTCGAGTCTCGGTCCGGCACACCGTTTTAATCTGCCAGGAAGTTTCATCTGTAGTGGAATTTTGGGAGCTCTTCATGGGTTGGTAATCCTATATTTTCAACAGTTTATGCCTCTCTGTAGGTAAAAAGTTATACAACATTAGAAGACAATATCTAGATGCAGATGTGATAGTGCCAGAGATCAATCTCATGGTGGTGTTCAACTGTTTACCAATCATGCCACAACATTCAGCTGCTGTGAATACTAGAGCAAATGATGACAGGCAAATAGTGTCAGCAGTTTCAGAATTGTATTATTTTGAGTTGATATTTTGTTGTGGTATTCTTAAGGTGTTTACTGTATATAAGGGTGGGGCCAAGTGTTATTCCTCAACACTTGGGATGCTTATTGTGATTCAAGGCAACACTTTCAAGTGCATACTTGTTTACATCTACCAGATTATTATTCAAAATGGAATGTTGAGACCCTGGTTTTAGATGGGTTAGGTTTAAGTTTCCATTGCTTGAAGTTCGTATTCAATACAGTAAGATCTTTGTCGAGAACTATTTCTATGGCAGCAAGAGATTTGACTTTAGTGGGCAAGGCTATATCACCCATATAGCAAAACATTATCCCCTACATGGCGGGAAGACAGGCTATATGCAGGTTGAACAGGAGGGGAACCAAGACTGACCTTTGTTATAGTTCCTTACCAACAATCCTGATGTTGCTAGTATTTCCATCAACTATAACTTATCTATTACTGAACATGTTCTGCCATTGTTTGACAGGATATAACTCTTAGCAGTTTATAAATGATTCCTTTCCCCACATTGTGTCGTATGTTGCTGTGAGGTCTGGGAATACCATGCATGTTTTTGGGTTTGTTGAAAATCGCTTTCTATAAAAGACATTAATGCCAGAACTTATCCACAGAGACTATAGCCTGGTATGCATCCTGTTGTTCTATGATAGCACCTTAGATCCTCTTATGCAAAGGCATTCAAAAAGCTTATACATGCAGCAAAGCAACACTATTAGTATGTCACATTGAGGGTGTTTGGCTCATTATCGTGGCTTCAACAGGGTAACAATTTTCAACTTTTTGAACACCTTGGGGGTATGATAAGTTGCCATTACATCAGAAAAGTATGGTGGGAGCCATTTCACTTTATTATCTCCAACATGAGCAAGGAATACTGGGTGAATACCATCAAAGCCAGGGGCTTTGCCTTATTTCATGTTTTCAACTGTGTTGTTGACTTTTTCTACAGAAAATGATCTGGAGAAGTTTAACTCAACTGGATAATTTTTTTCTCAGTGCTCTTAAAGTGCCAAGTAGACCAGCCTCAATGTGGTACACTCCAGACAATGTGATAGTTTATATCATGGCAAAATAGTCTACAAATTTGGCTGTCAAACTATCAACGGGATTTCCTAGCAAATAAGAAATGCAAATGAAAAACAGGGGCTCTTTTGAGAACCACATGAACAAGAGAATTATATCTTCATTCCACATCTGCCAATTAAATATAGAAAGAATTGGCAGCTGTAAATCTGATTATCTTGCAAACTTCCTCCTTAACAGTAACACTAATGTGGTGCTTCTACAGGAAACCCATGCTGCCGCAGAAGATCTTTTTTAAAAAAAGAGAAAGAATACATGGCTATTATCTAGTGGAAGGTATGAGGGTCGCTCCAAAAGAAATGCACACTATTTTTCTATCCATCTTTTATTCTACCTGTTTGAAAGTTTTACAGTGTGTAGATACATCCTTTAGGAACAATATTTTCATTTCTCCACATAATTTCCATCTCTCTCAACTACCTTATGCCATATTGGAACCAGGGCCTGTATATCCGCATGGTAAAATTCTGGACCAACCTGTTGGAGCCACTGTTTGGTAGCATGCACAAGGGAGTCATCATCTTCAAACCTTGTTTCACGAAGAGAGTCTTTCAGTTTCCCAAAGAGATGATAGTCACATGGAGCCAGGTCAGGACTGTAAGGCGGGTGTTTCAGTGTTGTCCCTCCGAGTTTTGTGATCGCTTACATGGTTTTTTAACTGACATGTGGCTGCGCATTGTTGTGCAACAGCAAAACATCCTGCTTTTGTGATGTGGTTGAACACGACTCAGTCGAGCTTGAAGTTTCTTCAGTGTCATCACATTTGCATCAGAATTTATGGTGGTTCCACTTGGCATGATGTCCACAAGTAAGAGTCCTTCAGAATCAAAAAACACAGTAGCCATAACTTTTCCAGCAGAAGGTGTGGTTTTGAATATTTTTTTTCTTGGGTGAATTTGCATGATGCCACTCCATTGATTGCCTCTTCATCTCTGGTGAAAAATGATGGAGCCATCTTTCATCACCTGTCACAATCCTTCCAAGAAATTCATCTCCACCAGTCTTGTACTGTTCCAAAAGTTCACTGCATACCGTTTTGCTTGTTTCTTTGTAAGCCACTGTCAACATTCTGGGAACCCACCTGGCACAAACCTTTTTTAACACCAACACTTTCAGTATTCCTCAAACACTTCCTTCCCCTATTCCAAAGTAGTATGACAATTTGTTCACTGTGACGCGTCTGTCAGCAGTCATCAATTCGTTAACTCTCTGCACATCGTCTGGAGTGTGTGCAGTACGAGGCCTGCCGCTGCGAGGACAATCCTCAATATTGCCGTGCCCGCTTTCATCACCTAACCTGCTTGCCCACTGACTAACTGTACTGCTATCGACAGCAGCATCTCCATACACCTTTTTCAACCTCTTGTGGATGTTTCCCACTGTCTCGTTTTCACAGCACAGGAATTCTATGACAGCACATTGCTTCTGACGAACGTCAAGTGTAGCAGCCATCTTGAAGACATGCTGTGATGGCGCCACTCACGGGAACAGGTTGAACTAAGTTTGAACACACGCAAGAAGAATGTAGCTACACACTGTAAAACTTTCACACATGCAGAATGAAAAGTGTATTTTTACAAAAATAGCGTGCATTTCTTTTGGAGTGACCCTCGTACTTATCAACACAGCTATGGTGTTGCCTACAGTGGCTCCAGCAATGGGAAATGTACAGCTCCTTTTTCAGATACAGATGTGGACTCTGACCATAATCTGTTGGTTATGAACTGCAGATTAAAACTGGAGAAATTACAGAAAGGTAGAAAATTGAAAAGATGGCACCTGGATAAGTTGAAGACAGCAGAAGGTCAGATAAGCAAAATGGCACAGTACAAATCATTGGATAATACCTGAGATATTGTCCCTAATTGATGAAAGGAGGAAATATGAAAATGCACCAAACGAAGCAAAAGGCAAAAGAGAACACAGGCATCAGAAATGTGAGCTTGACAAGAAATGCAATATGGCAAAGCAAGAATGGCTAGATGTGAAATACAAGGATGTAGAACCATGCACAAAGACGGATGACACCAGCAGGAAAATCAGAGAGACCGTTGGCGAAAAGAGCAGCCATATGAATATTAAGATTTCAGATGGCAGAAGCAAAGAAGAGAAAGTGAAGGTGGAAAGAATATGCAGAAGATCTGTGCAAAGAAAATGAACTTGAAGGCAGTATTATAAAAAGAGAAGAGGAAGTTTAAAAAGATGAGTAGACTGATATGCTACTGCAAGAAGAATTTGACAGATCACTTGAAGTACTATCATCCTAGCTTTTATCTTATAAGTCTCATGGAATTTCTTGTATAATAATGTCCCTTTGGTTTTTGGATATGATGAATAGGTATTAAATAATGTACACAACAATTCATTATTTACTTTTTGGTTTTTTAACACTTATTAGCACTAAGTTCAGTTTTGATGATCAGCTTTGTAGAATTTATGAGCACCAATATTTTAAGATGATCAGTAAGCTATACCAATTAGCAGAGATTTCAAAAAGTTCACAAGTGTCTAAATATCAACTCAGTATAGATTTATACATTTTGGCCGGCTGTCTGACTGACATAATAACTGTGATGACCGAAAACTCATCCATGACTGACTTATGGTGTGTAACATGATATTAACATACGCACGTATCACAGGAATTACAAAATGGTAAAATACAGGACTATTAGATTTTGATATTAACATAAAAGACAGAAAAAGAAGTCACAAAGATGTAACAGGTGATGAAGAAAACTTGATTAACCAAAAGCTGCATAATTTTAAAAGCACTTAGTAATAGGTGCTACTTTATGAGAAAATGTGCACAGAGATTCCAAAAGTTTGCCAAGAATTTTCTAAAAAGATATATTTTCCAGCAGGAATAATAAAGAAACTAATACAATGATCAGCCACAACATTATGACCACTAATCTCTTATCAATAGAAAACCCATCCAGGTGATAGGAGCATCATCAGTGAGGAATGACTCCTAGTCACACACATGCACGGTGCACGAGGTAACAGTTAGCATGCTGCCCCTGTGTAGAATGGAAAAGGTGCCAATCTATCTGAGTTTGACCAAGGGCAGATTGTAGTGGCCCAGAGGCTCAGCATGAGCATTCGGAAGCAGCATGGTTTGTTGGGTGTTTGAGGAGTGCTGTGGTGAGTATCTTGAACTCATGACCAAACCAAGATGAAACCACAACCATACATCGTGGGATTTGGTGGCCACCCGTCATTACAGATGTAGGACACCATAGGCTGGATGATTCTACATCTACCTCTGCTTCAACCAGCATGAGTTTTGTACTGACTGCTTTTCCTTCAGTGAGGAACATGATGCCTCAACACCATCAAGTAATAACAATAGTGCACCTCCCCTTTCTCACTGTGGCCGAAGACTATGGACCACCCCCTTTCCTGCAAGAGTATGTTCAGGATAGTGACACCTTTACCTATCTCACCTCTTGTGTTCTACACTGGTGGGGGTGGGGGGGGTGGTTGTGGGGGGGGGGGGGGCTCTGTGGTGATATCGATGTACAGAGGTTGACATGAGCAAGCCCTAAAAATATTATGTGATGGTTTCTGTTTTATTCTTGATCTTTGCCCAGCTCATTTTGGATTACCTGTGCTAATGCATGTGTCTCATGTCTTGTGATCATTCAGGGTCAATACGGTGGTGACATTTCATGGGATCAGTATGTGCAACTTATTTTGTCTACTCATCAACATGGAAAAACCCACAATTAGAATCTAGAACTTCAAATTTGACCTTTCTGGCACACACAGTCTCACACAAAGGATAATTTGGAAATCATCACAGATGTCTAAATAAACATGTGAAATGTATGGATTTTTTTACTTAGATGAATTTGTGGCAACTTCTAACTAGCATACCAAAGATGAAGACTGCAGCTTTGGTTTATCGCAGTCAAAATTATGAAAATTGTGGAGCCTCAACAAAGCACGTCTTTCACTTGGGATGGCTGACAATGCAGTGCAACAACAGGAGAGATATGGACACCTTTTTCCCATTGAATATGGAGTACAGAGTTTTTACTCATCATAGAATAGATCCTTTTGCACATGGATAACTATTAATTCTGTGGGATTTGATAAGTTTTTATGTGTCCCCAAAACTGACCAACTCATTTATATAAAAAATGATAATTTTAGTGTCTTGGCTGATCTGGCCTTGTAACCTCAACGAAAACAGCCTTGCTATGCTGGTACTGTGAATGGCTGAAAGCAAGGGGAAACTACAACTATAATTTTTGACGATGGCATGCAGCTTTACTGTACAGTTAAATGATGATGGTGTCCTCTTGGGTAACATATTCTGGAGGTAAAACTGTCCCCTATTCAGATCTCTGGGTGGGGACTACTCAGGACACTATATCAGGAGAAAAAAAACTGACGTTCTACAGATCGGAGCATGGAATTTTGGGTCCCTTAATCGGGTAGGTAGGTTAGAAAATTTAAAAAGGGAAATGGATAGATTAAAGTTAGATATAGTGGGAATTAGTGATGTTTGGTGGCAGGAGGAACAAGACTTCTGGGCAGATGAATACAGGGTTATAAATACAAAATCAAATATGGGTAATGCAAGAGTAGGTTTAATAATGAATAAAAAAATAAGAGCATGTGTAAGATGCAATGAACAGCGTAGTGAATGCTTTATTGTAGCCAAGATAGACATGAAGCCCATGCCTATCACAGTAATGCAAGTTTATATACCAACTAGCTCTGCGGACGATGAAGAGATTTAAGGAATGTATGATGCGATAAAAGAAATTATTAGGATAGTTAAGGAAGACGAAAATATAATAATCATAGGGAACTGGAGTTTGATAGTAGGAAAGGGAAGAGATGGAAAAGTAGTAAGTGAATATGGAATGGGGGTAAGGAATGACAGAGGAAGCTGCCTGGTAGAATTTTGCACAGAACATAACTTAATCAAGCTAACAATTGGTTTAAGAATCATGAAAGAACGTTGCACATGTGGAAGAAGCCTGAAGACACTGGAAGGTTTCAGACAAATCATATAATGGTAAGACATAGATTTAGGAACCAGGTTTAAACTGTAAGACATTTCCAGGGGCAGATGTGGACTCTGACTGCAATTTATGGGTTATGAACCGTAGACTAAAACTGAAGAAACTGCAAAAATGTGGGGATTTAATGAGATGGGGCCTGGATAAACTGAAAATAAAAGAGGCTGTAGACTGTTTCAGAGAGAGCATTAGGGAACAATTGACAAGAACAGGGGAAAGAAATACAATGGAAGAAGAACCGGTAGCTTTGAGAGATGAAATAGTGAAGGCATCAGAGGATCAAGTAGGTAAAAAGATGAGGGCTAGTACAAATCCTTGGTTAACACAAGAGATACTGAATTTAATTGATGAAAGGAGAAAATATAAAAATGCAGTAAATGAAACCTGAGTCGAAACAAGGCCCTGGGAATAGACAACATTCCATTAGAACTACTGACAGCCTTGGGAGAGCCAGTCCTGACAAAACTCTGCCATCTGGTGAGCAAGATGTATGAGACAGGCAAAATACCCTCAGACTTCAAGAAGAATATAATAATTCCAATCCCAAAGGAAGCAGGTGTTGCAAACTATCAGTTTAATAAGTCATGGCTGCAAAATACTAACATGAATTCTTCACAGACGAATGATTAAACTGGTAGAAGCCGACCTTGGGGAAGATCAGTTTGGATTCTGTAGAAATGCTGGAACACATGAGGCAATACTGACCCTACAACTTACCATAGAAGAAAGATTAAGGAAAGGCAAACCTACGTTTCTAGCATTTGTGGACTTAGAGAAAGCTTTTGACAATCTTGACTGGAATACTCTCTTTCAAATTCTCAAGGTGGCTGGGGTCAAATCCAGGGAGCGAGAGACTATTTACAATTTGTACACAAACAAGATGGTAGCTATAAGAGTCAAGGGGCACGAAAGGTAAACAGTGGTTGAGAAGGGGTGCGACAGGGTTGTAGCTTATCCCCGATGTTATTCAAACTGTATACTGAGCAAGCAGTAAAGGAAACAAAAGAAAAATCTGAAGTAGGAATCAAGATCTATGGAGAAGAAATAAAAACTTTGAGGCTTGCCGATGACATTGTAATTCTCTCAGAGAGAGCAAAGGACTTCGAAAAGCAGTTGAACACGATGGGCAGTTTCTTGAAAGGAGGCTATAAGATGAACATCAACAAAAGCAAAATGAGGATAATGGAACACAGTTGAATTAAATCAGGTGATACTCAGGGAATTAGATCAGGAAATGAGACACTTAAAGTAGTAGATGAGTTTTGCTATTTGGGGAGCAAAATAACTGATGATGGGTGAAGTAGAGAGGATAAAATGTAGGCTGTCAATTGCATGGAAAGTGTTTCTGAAGAAGAGAAAATTGTTAACCCTGAGTACTGATTTAACTGTCAGAAAGTCCTTTCTGAAAATATTTGTATGGAGTGTAGCCATGTATGAAAGTGAAACATGGATGATAAATAGTTTAGACAAGAAGGGAACTGAGAAATGTTGTGCTACAGAAGAATGCTGAAGATTAGATGGGCAGATCATGTATCTACTAATGAGAAGGTACTGAATAGAATTGGGGAGAAGAGGAATTTGTGGCACAACTTGACTAGAATAAGGGATTGGATAGTAGGACACGTTCTGCAGTGTCAAGGGATCATCAATTTAGTGATGGAGGGAAGCGTGGAGGGCAAAAATTGTAGAGGGAGACCAAGAGATGAATACACTATGCAGATTCAGAGGGACGTAGGTAGTTACTCTTAGTTGAAGCTTGCACAGGATAGACTAGCATGGAGAGCTGCATCAAACCAGTCTCTGGACTGAAGACCACAACAACAACGACAATACATATTAATTTATTGCCTATATTTAAATCAATGACAATTTAATTACATTATTCACTGTTTTAACACATCCTGCATGTAGTAAATGTTCGCATGACAATTATATTTGTGTTCTGAAATCACTGCCCTGTTAATTTCTGTGGTGTGTCAATGATGAGGTCTGTCTCATTTAATATGAACAGTGTCCAACAGGTTTATAATTTCTCACATGGAGTTCTTTTCTGTAATTATACACATGTAGCAGACTGATCTATTAAATCTCCAAAGCAGGCTGCAGGAATGAGGAGTAAGAAAAGAAACTGAACAAAATTAGTTATGCAAAGTTCTTAATTAAGAAGAATCCTTCAGAGAAGTTTTAAAGAATACTTCCAGCTGTTCATACCTATGCATGCATCCTGTCCTGGAGTAATGGCTAACTGCTTCTACAGATTTTTTGTGAATTCTATTCTTTCAGTGAGTTTAACATTCCATGCCAATTTGCAAGATTTGCAAGCTGATTCCTTCCATCAGGCACAATAATACAAATACCTACACTGGGCCTAAACACGAGTTAAAATCCCCAATGGCAGGTTTACAATGACAAGATAATGCACAGTTACCTGAGAAGCATTTTAATTTTGTCTAAGTATGCATTCCAGTTTGAATATTTATATGATCTGTACACAACCATTTTGTCTTATGCTCCGATTAGTGTGAATGATTTTAATATTTGTGATGATTTATTATAACACTAAGGCAACAGAATGCAAAAAGCAACCCAGGTACCTAGAATAGACTGTGAGTTCAGTACATGATCTTCAAGTTCAATTGATGGCATAAAGTGAGCAGACACAAGACAACAGCACCTGAATCTCTCATATCCAGTTTACTTCATTTAAAATTAGCTGGGATTTAATGTGTTTATAACACAGAAGGTTTTATTTTTCAGTGATTTCACGATCTATTAGAAACTAAATGTCATCTGCAAAGAAAACTCATAGAACATCAAAGTCAAATGGCGGATTATGAACAAGAGTGAGACTGAAAGGGGATAGATGCTCTATCTAATGTGATCCCAGGAGAAACTGTTTTCCATTTATAAAATCAATATCTATATTTGATTTTGTAAGAATTCTTGCTTCCCAGTTAAAGTATGAGCTGAAGCATTTTGGTGTAGGAAAGGAGAAAGTATTGATTTACTGTAATCAATACCTTTCTTATGTCACTTGAAATTAATGGGAATTTCAGATTTTTCTCCTTGTGCGAACTACCACCTCAGTTAGAGGAGGTTAGTGTAGGAGCTTAATTCTCAGATGGTGCTAGATATTTCCTTGAGCCTCCTTATGAATGTTCCTTTTGACAAATCTGTTTGTGCGCAGAGATTTGTATAATGGTTTCTGTATCATATGAAACATTCTCTCAACCAAACACTGTTACGAGTAATGTTTGAGAGGACTGATATATCGTATCCAAGAAGGCTATGATTAGTAAAGTACTGTGATCTTCAAATCACCACTAGATCCTCTTCATGCCACTACTATCAACGTTTATACAAAGTGTCACGGGACAGTTTGTTCCAGTCATTTCATTTAAACCCATGTCATGCTCCTGCAAACAACTACAGGAGATAGTGTGATTGGTTTCTTGCGTTGTTGCAAGCAGCCATGTTACATATTCCCATCTTCTCAGTGGATAATTCTAGGGATTGTCGCTGCACGGGGTAGCCAAGCGGTGTGAGACGCCTTGTCACAGTCCGCACAGTTCCCCCTGTCAGGTTTGGGTACTCCCTCAGGCTTGGGTATGTGTGTTGTCCTTAGTTTAATTAGATTTAGTAGTGTGTAAGCTTAGGGACCGATGACCTCAGCAGTTTGGTTCCATAAGACCTTACCACAAATTTCCAATTTTCTAGGGATTGTCCAAAAGTCATACTTGGCACTGAAAATAATCTGATTTTTCAAAATGTGATATGAAGGAAAATGTTCAAATAAAACATCTTCCTACTGAGCTGAGAAACTGCAACACTCTCATTAATGAAAATTTTCATATTTGTTGTATGTTATTCTCATAAAATGAAGCAAAGCAATGTGCACAACACAATAATTTATATATTTATTTTATTTTTATGTGAACTCTTGTGGGTACACGTAATTTACAGTAAGTTGTTGAACATAATTAAATATGATACTGCTTCTATCATTATAAAACATCAGTAATTATTTAAGGGTACAATAGACAGTATTGATATATTACTATTATTAGTATAGTTTCAGTGGCAACAATACTACTATGGTTTCAATGCATAATACTAGTGCATTATGATTGGTACATCATTATTTATCAAAGAACTCTTTCCGGCTATAGAAGCCATCGTCAGTTACATATGCCTTCCCTGCAGCTTTGAATACTGCAATGCTGTTTACTGACTGTATGTTATTCAGTAATTTTCTAAATATCTTTTCTCCAAGATGCAGAACTTCATTTTTTCAGAGCATAGTTTTTTTCAGTGTATATGGAGACAAGTTCTTTGTCTTGTGGTTTCTGCATCTTCATTTTTTAGGAAAAGTGAGGAATTTTCAATCACATATTGCTTTATGGATGGGGTTGCAATTTATCGCCCATTGAGTGGGCCTACACTACACAGCTGTTTGTCAAATCATAGCAATCTAAATCTATTTTCCAAGCATTTCCAGAGGCTTCTGTTTTGCAGAAAACCAGCACTTATTAAAACTGTTGTTAATTGTGGAAATGTTTTTTCTGTCCAGTGGTTGAGTACAAGTTGCGATGAAAACCACGCCAGAACAAAACAAAGCTGCGTGGCAGACTGGATCTGAAACTCGGATTTTTACCTTCTGTGGGCAGTACGCGAAAAATATCTCTATTTGGGTATGTCTTACAGAACGATATGTTCAACCTTTGAGTTTTGTACGTCAGGCATGCATAGATTGCTCAATTGTTGGCGCATTCACTACCTAAGGGCAAATACATGTTCGAGTAACGGTACCGATCATAATTTTATGTTTTTATTTCAATAATCACAGGCCTTGGCGAATGACATATTTTAAATACCCCGCCGGTACCCCTCACGCGCATGCGTAGGCTACTGCAAGGGCAGTGGTCATATCGTTGGAACGAGATAATAACGGCGATCACTTGATCGATACTGTTGTGACAGGCAGAGTTCTTCGCAGACCCTTCAGGATCGGCTTCATAAGGTATCGGCAGACTGCACTAACTTACAATTTCATTTCATAGTAATGGTTGCTTTAGAGCTATGCGTAATTCGTAACCTATAACTCGGGAAAAGGAAAACAAAACACAACAACTTCTTTCGCTGAGTACCGACACGCTAAACACTAGCATGGCTAAAATCCTCGTTGCCAATTAGGCGTACTTACGTCACGCTAGTATTATAAAAGATTGCTTTGTTTTTCCGAAATACCTCGAAGTTGTCTACACATGCGGATAGCAGGGAATACCTGAGATAAAAGCAATTAATCTGAATGATAACAAACAAGTTCAATCATATTAAAACTTATAATAACATAACCGTATGAATCTGTTATGTAAGTTACGCAATAGAAAGGCATATCTATGCCAGCGCAAGTCGGAACTTGACGTGACAATCATGAGCTTTTAAAATGTTGGCCTTAAAGGCGAACCATTCGCATTTTCGTCGACAGAAATTAGCATAACAAGTCGTTATGATTATCTTCCAGTTAAAAGATCGAGCGCGCACCAGATACAGAATAAAATTACACATGATTTTCATGCTAGCCATTGTGTAACTACGTGAACTCATTGTTACAGCTTCAGAGAGGATGATCGTGTGAAACACTCAGACCAACGACTACACCTCTTTCCGTGTAGATCGGTTTTTACTTGGGTATTTAACTAGCTACGCGAAGAAAAAATTAAATTCATTGTATTCCTTTTCATTGCAGAAAATGAAATCACAAGTTCCTTGAAGCTGAAATAGTATCTGTCGAGTGATGTCTATGTGAAATTAAGTGACAGTGGGCTGGAAAAGATGAGTTGTTTTTAGTCGTTTGAAAGCTTCATGAAAGTATAAGTATCGCGAAATAGTGAAACATAATAGTCAATAAGAAGTGAGTTGTAAATCGAATAAGGCAATTGCATTCGGGTTTTAATTAATTGTGACGTATGTAAAACCTTTGAGTTGCTGTAATGTTCTGCAATCTCAGAGCAGAACACATCGCATTCGAAGTTTGTGACGTAAGACCGGAGAAAGATCCGCTGGTGCAAATGCCATTTAGATTTGGTTTCTAAGACGACATATGTCTGTTGATATTACTAAGAATACGTTGATAGCAACGTAATTTTTAACAAAATTGCTTGTGAGTAATTCTCATCTATCGACAACGAATTTGCATGTGCTGTTGTCTCAAGTTGCTTATTTATCGATCAGTTATCAGTTGTTTGTATTTATTCTTTCTATTGATGTGCTTCTTTATTGTGTTATGCGAAGCGCTAAATACGAGCAATTCCATTATCATTATCTGCATCTTAGCAAGCCATTGTGAAGTGCATCGCAGACACCTGTGTACTGTATGCACTCGATTGAAGATAATTGTGAAATAAGTACTTACCTGTTAGGCTCACTACGTAATACGCAACTTCAGTATCTGGCTGTAGATTAAGTTTTCTTACTTTACTTTTATCAGCATGAGGATGTGAATTGCGTGTAACCTGAGTACTAAAGCAGTACCTGTATGCGAGAGAATAGTCTGAATTTAACTGCATCATAGCCGAAATACACTTTAAATTACAAATGCTTTTAGGATTTCCTTCTTTGGTATCAGATGTTAATAGTTTAATCACATGGTGCCACACTTTGGGTTTAGTGGTTTTGTTATTTACAATTTTACTGTATAGGACAATACAGAATGTGACTCGCAGTCTCGTACGCATATTCACATAGTTTTATTTTATTTATTTTTTGGTCATCAGTCTTCTCGCTTGTTTGATGGTGGCAGCTGCTACGACGTTCTCTCATGTGCCATACTCTCCATCCTAAAGTAGAATGTACACTCAACATCCTCGATTGTTGAATATATACGAGTCATAGCCGTAACGCTGTAATCCTGCGTCCATGACAGAAGTGCTACAACTGCCCATCCCCCCGCCCTCCGATCCTCCCAAAGAACTACCTTGTTGTGTCAGGTTTTTTTCGCAGATATATAAATTTTATAGTTTTGTAAGTAGGATTCAATGAAGCATTATTCCTCCTGTAATATAATTAATCAGTTACAGAAAGCATTTTCTTGAATTCTTTTTTAGTTTGCACAGCATATCGTACCAACCGAGACTTGCGAGCATTTATCGTTTTTGATTTCTTCCTCCACCGTCGCGCCTCGCTCGTCCTCGTCGTCAAAAATCGGAAGTCTTCGGCCAAGTAACATAATTTGCTTCAGTACCCTAATTTGCTTCATTACCCTCTCACCTACCTTCGTTGAACTTGATTGAGCTATGTAGGCGGTAGCTGTTTGAACCGAAGCGCACGCAGGACCTTACGCGTACCATAGCAGAGAAACGATTCAGCTGTTCCCAGCAGAAACGGCCATTTGCAGGAACGACTATAAATACTGAACCAGTGATTTGAAGGGCACGAGAGACATCAAAAGGAAACTGAAGAAAAAAATAAAAGGATGTCTACTTCACGTCTACTGAGTAATCAAGTCTTCCTTAAAATTATACTTAAATGATTGTAATTTACAATTTTTTGTATGAGGTCGACATCAAAAGACAATAAGTTACAGACACATGCTCAAGAATGTAGTGTCTCTTTCTGACATGTAGGGACGAAAATGCTGTGAGTGATCAATTGAAGAAAGTTGCATGAAACTTAGGAAGTTGCAGATACTGAGATTACGTTATTTTTACATTCGCTATGTTTTCCACTTTCAGTTCTTATATAATGTTTCCTTACACATCTTCCCCGCTGTCTTGCTGTGATTTCCAATATAACATGAATCAGGCATTTCATTCCCTGACCTGTTTAAAACAGGGATAGAGTCCTTTGACATCATGTCTACAAACGCTACTCTAAAGCTAGTGAGTGGTCTAGTTATTTTATTAAGTCTGTGAGCGCATTGTTGCCACATGAGATAGACGTCTGTTTGATAATAGTCGTTTCTCTTTTATTATGCTGTTTGGAAGAAATGCCTCTGTAGAAATGGCACGGTGATGGCTGCATACGTTCGCAGTCGCGGGCCGAAGGAGAAGCTTCTTCACATAGACAGAAAATAGGAACACGAGGGTTAGGAGAAGTCAAATACCTCTCCTGGTTCATATTTAAACCGTTCTACTTTCATGTTTTTTTTTCGGTAAATTTTTGCATTGCCTCTGTGCTTGCGCCCATGGTGGGGGGTCTGTTTCGCAACATTCTCGGCACGGCCCTGACTCCAGTTCCTTCCCTCCCCCACAGTTTTTGCTCTCTGCGGCTCCCATTAGTAATGTGAAAGTTTATAATCGTGTACCTTCTTCCAGTTAGTGTTCTTACATATTCCCTTCCTATGCAGCTGAGAGCCTCTCCATTTATTATTTTATAGGTCCACTTAATTTTCTGGTCTCTCCTGTAATGCCTCATCTCAAACACTGGGCTTTTTTTGTTACCAGTGGCTCGCCTAACCACGGAAACATTGTAGGACTATGCAAAGAATCTTGGAATTTAAGTCAGGACGGAGATTAACTGATATTTATGTGTTCTAATAACTGGCAAAAATCGCAAAAAAAATGTAAAAGACTGAATGGATGAAGCACAAGAGCTGTTATTCTGGGCAGCTTGTAAAACAAGTTAACTATACAATAATATGCCACAAATTATAACCAAATTAAGTAAAATAGTCGCGTGGCAAAATAAGCAAGTAGCGAGCTGCTCAGAATATAGACTGGGTTCCCACAAGTGCGACACTTACATTTACCCAATATCAGCAAAGTCACGGCAGCCAGTGACCACAAAACTAATTTCTCCATCCGCAACTCACTACTTTCAAAAAACCCTATATGGAGGTCACGACTCAATGCTGTTGCCCATGTGGTGGACATGAATATTGCTTATTTTACGAAAAAAGAAGAGGAACGTTGTAAGTAATTCTCACGTGCTGATCGGAAGGCATCTCGCTGTCTCACCCTTTAATGTCCGAACAAAGGAGGGAAACATGAGGTGCTCAGTTATTCTCTGGGGATGGTAGTGGTCAGGGCTAGGAAAGCACCGTCTCTGTCGACAAAAGCACAAAGTAGGTCGCAGCCCTACTTCCGCAAAAACTGCCCAACTCTAAGGGGCCTTAGCCCTCTATAATGAGATTCACTGACCACCTCCTGCCGACAAAGAGGGCTCAGAGACCACACCAGGAAACACTTTTCCAAGTAGAAAAAACAAAGTTTTCCTCCTAGCAAATGTGTTCAGTGCACTCTAAATAAAATTAACCATGAAGTGATGGCAAAAATGAAGTAGTATAACATACTGATACATGACAATAATGTCAATGTAATTCACTATACTTAAATATCTAGAACTTGTATTGTTTAGAACGCCGCACGAAACACAAGCTCCTGTCTCACTGCAACAAAAGCTGTAGAAAATGCTGTAAATTGCTCATGGTAATTTGTAGAGTGCATTCAATCATTGATTCTAAAAATCAGTAACTAGACTGAAACACCAACGAGGAACATCATGTATGCCTAGGTAAAATATCCTCCAGGTACAGCGGGCCTATATATTGTCAACCATCTTTCCCAATAGCTTCTATTTTTTCTGAGGAATTTAAACATATTGCATCATTTCACATTGTCAAACGCTTTTTGAAAATCGACAAATTGCCTTTGATATTTACTTATTTATTTAATCGTATGGTTAGGGCCAGGCTGTTCGCCAGGTGCTGGTCTTTCAATTTGACGCCACATCGGCTACCTGTAGTCGATGAGAATGATAGGATGATGATGAGGACAGCACAGCACCCAGTCCCTGGGCGGAGAAAATGCCCCGACCCAGGCAGGAATCGAACCCAGGACCAGAGGATTGACAATCCGTCACGCTGACCATTCAGCTACTGGGGGCGGACATTGATATCTTATGTATTGTGTGGATGATATTTTTCTGGAAATCCCATGTATATTCTATTAACTAAACACATTTTTACCTTGTTTCACAAGATTCAATATTAGTGCATACCCTAGGTTTCTAATTAACAAGCGCATTTTTTAGTAGTCTACACAAATGATTCCAAAGATTGCAACTACATAAAGGTAAAAACATCAGCTCCTTAATTTATCAACTCTTGACTTAAACGTTCCAAGTAATCACTGCTGACAATTTTGACAGTTACATTTGTATGCTACAACATTCATTAGGAAAGCATTTACAATAATTATGAATTAACATAAACTAGAGTAGAGCTATGTGCACAGGAATGGGAATTTGTGTCATTATCTAGTAGTGAATAGGAACTTCTTCACAATCCTAATGAAGGTTAGTTCTATTTCAGAGATTTAGCAACTCTGTCTACGTGAGCTCTTGGTTCCCCTTAACCCCTCATCGAGGATGAAACACTACCTTACCACTGATCCTAACCACACCCACTTAGTCCTTTATATTTCCATCTGACAGGGGAAAGCCACGGGAAACCATCCCATGTATTGTTACCACGAAAATCCATCATGGATTAAGACTATGGATATCCAAAGGAATGTTCACAAGACTGTGACTTGCAAACCAAAATCGGAATATTAGGATCAGCAAAGTATCACTGGAGAGGCAGTGAGCACTTCAAAACAGCTTATCGCAATCAGCACTACTGTAAAAAGACAAGACACTATTTAACATTGTTATCAAACATCTCGAAAAGTTCTTGACCGATTTCCTTCAGATTTTTACATGATAGTTTAATAAACACTTGGATGGACACAGGCTATATTTTTTCCATATACAGTATATAAATATACCACGTGGCTACAATTAAACTTTCCCTATTTAACATGTTATAACACGGAAACTAATTACCATACGAGTACCAAACTTGGTAGCATTAATGTCCAGAGTATGGGATGCATGATTTCCATGTGTCACAGGGTCACTGTCCAGTTCTAACTATGGCCACCAGGTGCCATGATCAGTCATCGTGATTCATAGTCTCATTCACCTGACCAGTTGCAGTGCACTTATTGGCGTGTCAACGTGAACTTGGACAAAAGGAGACGGACATTATTGGTGAAGCTCTATTATCAAAACAACTGTAATGCTGCAGCTACACATCAAGAACAACGCCGGCTGAAAGGCTAACAGAAGGGTCCTCTTTCTCCACCTTCTGTGCAAAGCATGATAAAGAAGTCTGAATCAACCAGAGAACTGGGGCGTCGCTCTGGGAAGTGGCCGACGACGGGTTGCACCATACTAGGTTGATGATGACGATGTTTGGTTTATGGGGTGCTCAATTGCTCAGCCATCAGCGCCTGTACAAAGTCCCAATCTTTACACAGTCCAATCTAGCCACTTTCACGAATGATGATGACAACAAAAACACAAAGTTCTCGGATGGAGAAAATCCCTAACCCTGCCGGGTAGCGAACCCAGGACCCCGTGATCTACAGGCTGCAATGCAAATCACTAGACCATGAGCTGCGGACCAGGTGGATGATGAAATCGCTGTTGCTATGACAGACAACGCTGCCCGCAATTCCTGATCATCAGGCAGTGCTGTGTCACTACAGTTGAACATCCCATAGTCCACTGTACGGAAGGTGCTTCGAACTGTTCTCAAATGGTATCCAGAGAAAACCAATATTGTACACAGCTTGCAGCACAGGACGCACAACAACGTGTTGACTTTGGTCTCCAGTTCTCGCAAGGACTGAAGTTGACCAGGACTGGTCCTGGACCATCCTATCGACAAACGAAGCTCATTTTTCTCTGACAGGTGAGGTGAACACACAGAATTGCCGAGTGCGGGGATCTTCACCTCCAGTCAATGTGCATGAAGTTCCTCTGTATGGTGAATGTGTCATACTGTATGGTGTGGCTTCATGGCTACGTTCATCATTGGCTCATTCTTTTTTCAACAGGTTGGCGCTCAAGCACCAAAGACATGCAGTGTGACTGACCAGAGTTACTGTGATATGCTCCACCAGCATCTCATACCTGCCCTACAGGAAAGAGACTTACTGAACTCAACAGTTTTAGTGTAAGATGGGGCCCCACCACACATTGCTCGTGAAGTTAACCTGCTTCCCCGAAAAACATTTGGAAACGTCAGCTGATCGTTTCTAAATGCTTGGCCAGCACAATCACCTGATCTCACTCCCTATTATATCTGGTTGTGGGTCTACCTGAAGGATAGGGTTTACCAGGGGAACATTCACACATGTGCTGATCTGAAGCACAGCATATCAAGAGAGGTATCCAGCCAAACTATGGACATGCTTCGTTCTGCTGAGCAGAATGCAGTCATGCGCTTTTAGACTCTTCTGGACACTGATGGGCGCCAGCCCCTTTTGTAGCAGTAATGGTACCAATATTTAATGGTATGATGTACCGTAGCAGCACATTATAAGTGTTTCAGTTAAATTGATTTCGCATTATTTCTTTTCCTCGTATCCTTGACATTAATGGTACTAAGTTTGGTACTCATACAGTAATTTGTTTCTGTGTTAAATAAGGAATGTTTAATTATAACAACCCAGTATATAATATGTGAAGGGAGATGTTGTTACGAAAACCTTGACAAGTTCTTGACGATTTACTTCAAATTTTTACACTTGGATGGACATAGACAATAAATGGGAGAAACGCTGTTACCAAAAGGCTCGGTAAGTTGTTGACCGGTTTACTTCAAATATTTACAAAATGCGGTAATAAACATTCAAAGAGACATAGGATATATGTATATAAACACACATTAAAAAACGTTTTGCATCATCTCGGTACCGAGAGTACCGGAACACATATAGAAAATTGCAATAGAGATCAACATAAACATTATTTCCGCCCCTTTTATTGCTCATGAAAACCACACATTGCATGTTGTACCGCCATACAGCGAGACCTTCAGAGGTGGTGGTCCAGATTGCTGTACCCACCGGTACCACTAATACCTAGTAGCATGTGCTCTTGTATTGATGCATGCCTGTATTCATTGTGGCATACATTCCGGGAGTTCATCAAGGCACTGTTGGTCCAGATTGTCCCACTCCTCAACGGCGATTTGGCGTAGATCCCCCAGAAAGGTTGGTGGGCGACATAGTCCATAACCAGCCCTTTTCAATCTATCCCAGGTATGTTCGATAGGGTTCATGTCTGGAGAACATGCTGGCCACTCTAGTCGAGCGGTATCGTTATCCTGAAGGAAGTCATTCACAAGATGTGCACGATGGTGACGCGAATTGTCGTCCATGAAGACAAATGCCTCGCAAATATGCTGCCTGTATGGCTGCACTATCGGTCGGAGGATGGCATTCACGTATCGTACAGTCGTTACGGCGCCTTTCATGACAACCAGCGGCATACGTGCACCCCACATAATGCCACCCCAAAATAGCAGGGAACCTCAGTCTTGTTGCACTCGCTAGACAGTGTGTCTAAGGCGTTCAGCCTGACCGGGTTGCCTTCAAACACGTCTCTGACAATTGCTGCTTGAAGGCATATATGACACTCATCAATGAAGAGGACATGATGCCAATCCTGAGTGGTCCATTCGGCATGTTGTTGGGTCCATCTGTACCGCGCTGCATGGTGTCACAGTTGCAAAGATGGACCACGCCATGGACGTCGGGAGTGAAGTTGCGCATCATGCAGCCTATTGTGCACAGTTTGAGTTGTAACACAATGTCCTGTGGCTGCATGAAATGCATTATTCAATAAGGTGGCGTTGCTGTCAGGGTACCTCTAAGCCATAATCTGTAGGTAGCGGTCATCCACTGCAGTAGTAGCCCTAGGGCGGCCTGAGCAAGGCATGTCATCGACAGTTCCTGTCTCTCTGTATCTCCTCCATGTCCGAACAACATCGCCTTGGTTCACTCTGAGATACCTGGACACTTTCCTTGTCGAGAGCCCTTCCTGGTACAAAGTAACAATGCGGATGTGATCGAACCACGGTATTGACCGTCTAGGCATGGTTGAACTACAGACAACACGGGCTGTGTACCTCCTTCCTGGTGGAATGACTGGAACTGATCGACTGTTGGACCCCCTCCATCTAATAGACGCTGCTCATGCATGCTTGTTTACATCTTTGGGCGGGTTTAGTGACATCTGCAAACAGTCAAAGGGACTGTGTCTGTGATACAATATTCACAGTCAACGTCTATCTTCAGGAGTTCTGGCAACTGGGGTGATGTGAAACTTTTTTTAATGTGTGTGTATATATATATATATATATATATATCATCATCATCTTGAGGCCTTATTCCTGCTACAATGCGGTGTCAGCCTTGTTACTATTGGTATGGCAGTCTTAGTTGCAGAGGATGGCTGGATGCTCTTCCTGCTGCCACCCCGAACCCCGGGGACGGAATCAGTGTATTCCAGCGGTCTGCGTCTAGTGTGAGCCATGGAATAGGATGAACATGTTTCAGTTGTATACGAGTCATGTAACTGAGGCAGTACGTGAGGACCACCCTGGTATTCACCCAGTAGGATGTGGAAAACCGCCTAAAAACCACACCCAGGCTGCCCGGCACACTGGCCTTCGTCATTAATTCGCTGGGGAGATTCGATCTGGGGCCGGCGTACCTACCCAAGCCCAGGCAGCAGTGTATTAGCACCCTCAGCTACCCGGGGGGGGGGGGGGGGGTAATGTGTGTGTGTGTCTGTGTCTCTGTGTGTGTGTGTGTGTGTGTGTGTGTGTGTGTGTGTGTGTGTGCGTGAGTGTGTATATGGGAAACATTGGTATCAAAACTCTCGTAAAGACCTTGGCCAACTTATTTCATATTTTTACATGACACTGTAATAAACTTTCGGATGGACATAACCTACATATTTCTTAATATATGAAGGGGAAATACTGTTAGCAAAAAGCTCAAAATGTTCTTGACCTTTTCGCTACAGACTTTTACACTATTCTCTAATAAACAGATATACGTTATACTTTTTCTAGTATATATATATATATATATATATATATATATATATATATATATATATATATATATATATATATATATAAAACATTGTTAACAAGAATCTGGGAAAGCTCTTGTCAAATTTACTTAAAATTTTGACAATATACTCTAATAAACATTCGGACAGACATATGCGACATATTTTGTAATAAAAATAATATTTAAATATATATAGAACATATAAAGGGGAAACGTTATTAGAAAAAAAGTCTCGAAAACTTTTTGCTGTTAACTTCAATTTTTTACACAATACACTAATAAACATTCAGATGGACGTAGGCTATAAATTTTTTTAAACAGGTTTTTTTGCAAAAAAGACTGCAAAAAAGAAAATGCTGTGCTGTACTTCGTCGTGCTGTGAAAATGTGTGGTTTATTTTTCTTTCTCGCAGTCAACTTTATCTATGAGAGCAGGGGATTAAAACCATCAGATACGTTGTTTTTCGCTTATATATTTTTTTCTCCTTACATCTAATTTTACTTAAAATTATATGTACAACAATGTGATGTTTTGTTTTCTTATGCCGGCCGCGGTGGTCTCGCGGTTCTAGGCGCTCAGTCCGGAGCCGCGTGACTGCTACGGTCGCAGGTTCGAATCCTACCTCGGGCATGGATGTGTGTGATGTCCTTAGGCTAGTTAGGTTTAAGTAGTTCTAAGTTCTAGGGGACTGATGACCACAGATGTTAAGTCCCATAGTGCCCAGAGCCATTGTTTTCTTATCTGCTATCCGTTTTAACAGAAAACAGGAAGTTATATTTGGGCATATCAGCTTATGATTAGAATACTACTACGGACTCCGAATCGACTGAAACTTTGTAATCCTACCCGTTCATACATTAAACTATGTGAAATACTGTCATTGAAGCTACTATACACACAGATCCAGCAGTTGGAGAGGTCTTTGCCCTACCCCATATAACAATGGTCCCTACCGATTTACCAACTCCCTTTAAGCCACTTCAGTTCCCAATCAACGTTTTGTTTTCAATAACAATAAACTAGGCCTAGAATCGGAAAGGGTGAGTAGAGGAAATGGTCAGGGAGGCAGAGGAGGAAATGGAAATATAGAGAGGGTGAAGAGGAAATGGGCAGAGAGAGGGGGAGGAAGAGGAGGAGGAGATGAACAAAAAGATGGGGTAGGAGGAGATGGAGAGTGAGAGAGGAGGGTGGGAGGAGATTTTTACGTATATCCAATTTCAATACATATTTAGTAATTGCAAACCATTGCCAGTTTCGCTAGTACAGTATGTGTCTGATAGATCAGATAATTCCATTAGTAGCAGGCTAATTAAATGTTGTACAGACGTGTGCACCAACTTCACAAGCTGATGATGGAGAGTTAAAAGATTTTATGAGTATCTTTCATGGTGCCTCGACTCAGAACTCAAAAAGAAAGTTACCATGATGCAAGGAGATTTTAATGCTAAGACATGGAAGTGGGACTCGTCAAAGCAAATTCTTGTCTGTCATGGTTTAAGCAAATGATTGTGGAGATCGACTGATCCAGTTCTGTCAGGAAAATAAGTTTGTTATTACCAACATCTGTTTCCAGCACCATCCTTTGAGGCTTTCCACCTGGAGTTCACCAGTTGGTACTTAACGTAATCAGATGGCTATTCTTTGATTACATGAAATGTATTCATCACTTCATTATACAGCTGATAGTTGTCCACATTCGCAACTGCGAATACATTTCATGTATTTCATAAAGGCTGTAGACGGCGCAGTGCCTGCTCCTCCGTGCATGGATGCACGTCCGAAGGAACATTGCATCGTGCTGCTGAATAACACAGGCACTGCAATATCGTATTCTTTGACTGGCTTAAGCTGGAGATCGTCCGTTTGGAAACATACCTGGTGCTGACTGTGGTTCTAACCATCAGCTTCTTTGCCTTGGACTGAGAATGAAACTGGCGAAATGTAAACGAGCACCTTTTAAGCAAGAAGACTGCTAGAGCAAAAGGCTGAAATTGAAAATTTTAGATATCGAGACCAATAAACACTTTAAAGTGGCATCTGCATAGAAATGGAACATCTTGAAGCAGACATTAGTTAAAACAGCTGAGGAAGCAGTTAAGGGTAGCAAAAAATAAACTAGCTAACTAACGAAACCATACAAATCATTGAAGACAAAAGAAGAACTGAAGATGAGAGGAATTCAGCAGTACCGCAAGTTATCAGCGTTAAAACAGAGAAGACACGGAAGAGACAAGAATAATCACGCCAGTAAAACATGCGAGACAATTGAGAAATTCTGAGAATGCAATGAGACCAGGAGCGTGTTCGATGAACTAAAGACTCAGACAAGACCCTTTAAACCAAGAACAGCGGTTATAGAAGATAAAGACGGCACGCCTCTAACTAATATACCTTTTGATCGGTGGAGATCATACTGCAACAAGTTGTTCGCAGATAAAAATGGAAAACTTGGTCATGCAAACATTCCAGAAGAGAAGAAACCTAACATCTCAAAAGAAGAAATCCTAAAAGCCATAGCTAAATTGATAAAAGAATAAAGCACCTGTACCTGATGTTATTACTGCTAAAATGATCAAAGCATCTGGGGATATGGGTTCGGAAATCACGCATTCAATATTTAACAGCATATGGAATAACGGAACATGGATAGAAGACTGGATCATGTCGGTAACGATTCAGTTTCAAAGAAAGGAAACCCCCAGTGTTGTGGGAACTACAGAACCATTTCGTTGATTTCATATGCAAGCAAGATTCTTCTAAATGTCATCCATGAACGCCTGAAAACCTATTAAAAGAAATATCATTGGAACAAGGAACAAGAAGAGATTCTCATTGTCTAAAAATGTAGAGCATCCAATACCCCTATAGTTCTTTGTTTCTTGGACTACAGCAAGTCTTCCGACTGTGTTCGATGGAAAAAACTGTGGAGTGTGCCAGCAGAAATGGGAGTTACCAAAAACCTATATTGTGGTAGCAAGGCAGTAATCAAACTAGAAAAGAATATTTCAAGTCCTTTTGAACGTTGTAAAGGAGTTAGAGATGGGTGCATTCTATCACCAGTTATATTTAAGATCTAAGGAGAATATGTTATGAGAAAAAGTCTTCATGGCTGGACTTATGGAATCCGAATTGGAGGACGAAGAATCAGTAATTTAAAATTTGCTGATGACACCACATTGTGAGCAGAATCACAAGTGGAAATAAAGGAACTACTGGATAGAGTTAAAAGAGAAAGTGATAACCTTTGATTGTCAGTTAAAAAGAAAAAGGCCAAGATCATGAGAGTTGATAGAGGTGAGTCACTACCAGCTACTGACGTACTATCAGAGTATGAAGAAGTTGATTACTTTACTTACCAGTGCTCAGTGGTTCAGAAAGAGAGTGGCTCTACACAGAAAATATGGCTAGAATTGTCTCCACCTACAAAGATACTCTGCAAATCAAACTTAAGTGCCTGACAGAGGGTTCATTGAAGCATCTTTACAATAATTCTCTTTTATTCCACTCTCGAAAAGCACGAGGAAAAAACGAACACCTATATCTTTCCGTTGCGAGCTCTGATTTCCCTTGTTTTATGATGATCGTTTCTCCCTCTATAGGTCGGCGTCAATAAAATATTTTCGCATTCGGAGGAGAAAGCTGGTGATTGAAATTTCGTGAGATGATCCCGTCGCAACGAAGAACGCCTTTGTTTTAATGGTGCCCAACCCAAATTCTGTATCATGTCCATGACACTCTCTCCCCTGTTTCGCGACAGCACAAAACGCGCTGCTCTTCTTTGAACTTTCTCGATGTACTCGATGTACGGGTCCCAGATCGCGCTGTGGTAATCCAAAAGAGCACGGACAAGCGTAGTGCAGGCAGTCTCTTTAGTAGATCTGTTACATTTTCTAAGTGTTCTGCCAATAAAACGCAGTCTATGCTTTGCCTTGCCCACAACATTTTTTCCGTGTTCTTCCCAATTTAAATTTTTCGTAATTGTTATTCCTTGGTGTTTAGTTGAATTTACTGCCTTTAGATTAGACTGATTTATCGTGTAATCGAAGTTTGATGGATTCCTTTTAGCACTCGTGTGGATGATCTCACACTTTTCAACATTTAGGGTTAATTGCCAATTTTCGCGCCATTTAGATATCTTTTCTAAATCGTTTTGGTGTCGGTTTTGATAGTCCGATGAGTTTATTAGCCGACAAACCACAGCATCATCTGCAAACAACCTAAGACAGCTGCTCAGATTGTCTCCTAAATCGTATATATAGATAAAGAACAGCAAAGGGCCTATAACATTACTTGGGGAACCCCAGAAATCGCTTCTGTTTTACTCAATGACATTCCGTCAATTACTACGAACTGTGACCCAGGAAATCACGAATCCAATTACATTACTGAGACGGTATTGCACAAGCACGCAATTTCACTACAACTCGCTTGTGTGGTACAATGTCAAAGGCGTTTTGGAAATCTAGAAATACGAAATCAGTTTGAAATCCCTTGTCAACAGCACTCAACACTTCGTGTGTGTAAAGAGTTGTGTTTAACTAAATTCGTGTTGACTGTGTGTCAGTAGACCGTTCTCTTCGAGATAATTCATATGTTAGAACACAATATATGTTCCCAAACCATGCTGCGTATCGACATAAACAATATGAGCCTGTAATTTAGTGGGTTACTCGTATTATCTTTCTTGAATATTTGTGTGACGTGTGCACTTTCCAGTCTTTGGGTGTGGATCTTTCGTCGAGAGAGGCGTTGTATATGATTGTTAAGCATGGAGCTATTGCATCAGCGCACTTTGAAAGAAACCTAATTGGTATACAGTCTCGACCAGAAGACTTGCTTTTATTAAGTGATTTAAGTTGGTTCAATACTCCCACAGTATCTCTTCTGAGGTACTCATGTTGACAGCTGTTCTTGGTTCTATTTCTGGAATATTTACTTCGTCTTCTTTGGTGAAAGAGTTTCGGAAGACTGTGTTTAGTAACTTTGCTTTCGTACAACTGTTGTCGATAGTATTTCCATTGATATCGCGTAGAGTAGGCATTAACCGTGTCTTGTCGCTAGCATACTTAACATACGACCAGAATTTCTTCGGATTTTCTGCCATGTCTCGAGATAAAGGGACGCTGCTTCGAAGCCGACAGTGATTTGGACGTATCGAGCCCTAACCAGACCTACTAAATTGAGAGTGCTGAAATCTCTGGTGTTTCCAGTCTTCCTTTATGGCGCTGAAACAATGATAATAACTGATGGGGAGTGCAAAAGAACTGATGCTGAGAATATCGTGGATGAACAAACGGATCAACAAATCAACCCTTCAAGAACTCAGAATGGGTAAGAGGTTCTTCAGTATTTGTTTCCAGCGAATCCTGCAGTTCTTTGGTCGCACAGTTTGATGAGAACAGGAAACTTGGAACATATGATCATCCAAAGCAAAGTCAAAGGGTAGAGATTGCAGGGAAGACCACCGAGATGATTGATGAACCAGATAAAGGAGAAGACACACAAAACAAGCGGCCTGCTGCTCCGAGATGCAGAAGACTGGAAAAAACGGAGAAAGAATGTCAAGACGATTGTGTGATTGGCCACCACCTTTCATGAATAAAAGGGTGATGATGACGTCCTGTTTGTGAATGAAGATACCAAGGTTCTTTGCTTGTAATATTGTCTAAAAGGGGTGAATAATTGAACTGTGCTTGCTCATTCAGCAATAAATGTGGTGTTACACACATTAGTTTCTTAATTTCTAATATCTGTAATTTAGTGAGCATTGCAAACTTTCTATGTGTAGGACTTCTACAGAGTGGGCCAAATAAAAGTGGCCCGGGCGAGTGGATACGATTGGACGTGGGTGTATGCATATAACCACACCCCAACAGGATGGAGAAATTGCCCATACAGCCGGTCGAACCTTGGAGCACATTTACACAATCCTCACGTCTGACAGAGTTGTTGGCAGAGGTCTGTGTGGTCGCGGCCATAGCTGGCCACCCAGGTCACCTCATCTGTTAGTGTGCGATTACTTTGTACGGGGTGTCCTCAAGTCTAAGGTATAACGTAACAATCCTCATAGTCTTGAAGAACTGCAGCAGAACATTTCCGATGAGACTGCAGCAATTCCAGCAGTGCAGCATCGATCCTCCTTGAACAACTTGCTGAGCAGGACTTAGAATTGCCAAGAGATGAATGGTGGCCACTGTCAACATCTGTTTCTTTGTACCCTGGAATTCTGTTCCCTGGGCCACTTTTATTTGCCCCACCCTGTACGTCTATTACGTATTTGTGGTTTTAGTTAAGCGATGTTCAGCAAAGGGTGAATCTGGCTCTTTAATCTCCAGCTTCTATGGTGTTATCTGAGCCTAGTACCGATTGACGTATGGTCTTGTGCATCCCAGTTTTCATGACGGTTGATTATTATCTTTTGGGTTGGCGAGTGCACATCCTCAGAAAAGCAAGCCAACTATACACCTCTATGCACCACTCCTCTACATGGCGAGACGTCCTTCGTACTTATCCGACTTAGAATCGATCAAATTAAAATTTATGCACTCTACTTGTCTCTTCATCGGTGGACTGCTTAGTACTGAACTGGCAGAAATTGGAGTATATCAGACTGGTAGTGATTTGCGGCAGATCTCTGGCACTAACAATGACAAGAATACTATATAGGCTCTACAGCAGGCGTGCCCAACGCGCGACCCACAGGCCGCATGCGCCCAAAACAAGTATCAATGCAGCCCAGTAAGTGAGCGTCTATCACACGATCGAAAAAAAAAAACATAAAATTTCGTTTATGTAAAATTAAGATAAAATTAAAATTTGCAATGTGATACATTAAGCGCGGCCTTCGTTTCACAAGATGTAATGTCCACATCATAGTTCCACGCGTTAATCCTAGTGTTTGATGATGATGATGTGGTCCCATACTCCGAGGAGCGTAGGGGACGATGCGGGAGACCCGCACCGCCGTACTAGGCAAGGTCCTAGCGGAGATGGTTAGCTAGTGCCATCCTCCGACCTTAATAGGGATGAATGATGATGATGAAGACGACACAACAACATCCAGTCATCTCGAGGCAGGAAAAATACCTGACCCCGACGGGAATCGAACCCGGATCCCGTGCACGAGAAGCGAGAGCGCTATCGCAAGACTATGAGCTGCGGACCCTACCGTTTGAAAAACCGTAATTATTGGTATACCTACGTAATCAGCTTTACAATCTTATGGAACAGTGAGAATAGTTATTATATTTTAAATATAATTTAGTTTCATTACCGAAACACTGTCGAACACTTTTGTTTTTACTCTACAGAAAATTTAATTTTATCTCTCAGTGGTAATTACCGCCAGATTGTGAACCACTGTTCTACACATTAACTTGAATAATCGTTTGGCTGCTACTCTGCGCGTCCCTCCTCCAATCATTTTAGGAATTTCCCTTTTGGCTTGCTTGACCGCAAGTCTTCAAAAGCTCTGTTAAACACTGACTTTCTACATTTACATCTATACTCCGCAAACCAGCATCCGGTGTGCAGCGGAGGGTACTTCTGATATCACTGTCTGTCCCTCTCTTCCCTGTTCCGTTCGACAGTGGGTCGTGGGAAGAATGATTGTAGACAAACGTATTAGTTCTAGTTTCTCGGATCTTCTCGTTGCGATCATTTCGCGACGCTTATGTGGGAAGTAGTAATACATTGCCTGCCTCTTCCCAGAACGCAGCTGCTCTAATACAGGATCCGCTACGTCTTTCATATCGACTTCCGTTTCTTCTTCTGTCTCGTCAGCAGATAGTTACTCCTCCTCGTAGAAATCCTCAGGATACCCTTTCCAACCAACCGCTCTCACTTCTGCCTTTGACAGCGTAACTCCTTTAGCAGTGTTGAAGTTGACGCATTTGCTTTTAATTTCATCTGAAATTAGTTTGACTTTTCCATGTGTTGAATATGTTCTTTCGATGATCACATCATTCTCGATCACTTTTCTGCGCCTATTTCGATTTAGCTTTCCAGTACCACCTATTTATTTCATTCCTAAATGGTTATGTATCTGTGTTCCTTCATTTCCCCAAACATTTTTGTATTTCCTTTTTTCATCCGAGGTTTCTCCTTAGTTACATTCTTTGTACCTGTATTTACCTAATCAACTTCTGTGACTACATTTATTAGGGATGTCCAGCCCTCTTCAATTGAACTGAATCTACAGCCTCAAAGAACTTCAGATGCACATCGTCATTCCTCAAAGCTTCAGTATTCCTCTCCCTTGCTCGTCGATTCTGCTGGCGTTTCTTTTAAACTCTTCTTCACTACTAAATCGTTATCTGAGCCTATATCTGCGCCTGGTTACGCCTTACAATCCAATATCTCTTTTAGGAAACTCTCTCCCACCGCGATGTTATTCAGATGTCTTCTCGTATCTCCACGCTTTACCAAGTCCACAGCCTTCTGTGCTGATTCTTGAACAGTGTACTTACTACTAGTAGCTGAAATTTATTGCAGAACTCAGTAAGGCTTCCTCCTCTCTCATTCCTACTACCTAGCCCGCAATATCATGTAACGCTGTCTTCTGTTTCTTCTCCTTCTGCAGTGTTCCAGTTCTCCACAATAATTAGCTTTTTATCTGCCTTAACAAGTTGAGCTGCTCATTCCATGTTAACACATACCCTATCTCATCATTTTCGGCTTGTGACATTGGATGAATGCCTGTTGTATTGTTGTTGGCGTTGGTTTGCTAACGATTCTGATGATAATAATCCGATTAGTGAACTGTTCACAATAACTCACTGATTGTCCTACTTTCCTGAGTATTCGATACCCTTTACACCAATTTATTAAATGATATTCATCTGACCAGAAATCCTTTTAGCATATTTCTATTTCCTCCTACTATGTATATGAAGAGCTTATTTCAGTAGTGCTACAAGTCCATTACCTCCACTTTTCTGCCTGTAATGCTTCTGAAATTAATGATCCAAACAAACAGAAAGAAAGGTTCATCTCTAGCAAGAAGCAATATGTTTGAATATTTCTGGTATCTCAACTGCAGATTTTTCAGCGCTCTGTATCTCAAAATGAACAAAAATAGACTTATACCACTATTGAAATAAGCCCTTCATATTTAGATTGAGTCTTTCCATTTCTCTTTTCAGATATCTCAATTTCCCCACTGCATTCAGATTTCTGACCTTCCACATTCCAACAAATAAAATGTTACCGTTTCGTTGGTTTTTAAATCTTTTTTCATGGTCACTTCCCCTTTGGCATTCCTCTCCCAGAGAATGGAATGCGGCACTAATCCATATTTTATGGCCAATTGATCAACGTGACACTTTTTCGGTTACATGCCAAATGTGCTGTGGATACACATTAAGCATCTTTCACGTAGTAGTTTCCATTGCCGTCTACATACTCATGCCGTTAACCATACCTGATTGTTACGTCGTTAGGGGCAGTTTCCCACACGTATGGGGGTGTCCTGAAGCCGATATTTCGGCCTCTTTGACCCTTTGTTCTGAAAATCTTCGGACGTATGCTGATTATTTTTATTCAAAATTTAAGCAGAGGCTGAGATCGCACTTGGGATCGAGGATAATATTTATCTGCGCCGGCATTCTTAGACCGTGGTGACTCCTTTCATTTTTATTTTGCAAACGGTGTTTCAAATATTCGTTGCCCTCCAGATACTTCTCACAGACTCTTCCGCCAGTGTGCGTATCCCGTTTTTGCGATGTCGCTAACTAAAATCTTCGCCATTTATTCTTAAGGGAGAATCAGAAATTCGTGAAAACATACAATCCAATAAATTACGCTTTTTGAGAGAACTTTATAGGGCAAAGGAAGGAGCAAATTGTGCTTCCAGCAAAATTTTTAGTTGTCTGTACAGTGAAGGCAAATTCTAGCAGAAACTATAATTTTAAGCATCAAATGTAGCCTTTGCTGCGTGATGATTCCTTTCCTGCTTTAGAGGAAAATTTAATCGGTGATATCTTATCAAGCGCCAAACGAATCAGAAACTCGGATGACAGATTGCTAATATGATTACATAACTAGGTTCAATTTGTCCCAGATCAGGGCTCCACAATTAGGAGATACAGGTAACTGATGTACGGAAAAAAATGTGGACCCGGAAATCAGTGCATAAACTGCACATCGCGCGACTTCTGCCGTACAGTACTTCGGGCCTGTTGGTCGGATCGTTAATCTGAGTTCATTCTTTCATGTCTTACTGAAAAGCTCACTGCTATTGGCGGAAAAGGTGTGATATGGCCAAGGGGAATATAATGAAATGTCACCTTCTCATCTTGGTGTGAAAACTCGATTGTTGGTGGCTGTGTTGGCAATATGGGATACTCATCCTGGACTCATTATTTGATCAGCAAGGGCCGTAGACCACGACACGTCTTTGGACATTGTCTATTATTCAAATTATAATTGGACAAGGCCACACGGGACATATTGGGATTCGAGTAAATTTTTTGTGATTTGCAGTAGGTGTGTATAAATATCTATTTGTGAATCCGATACATTTCATTCCAAAAGCGTTTTAGGATCCTAAGCACTTTTAGCGGCAAATTGGCGGGTGATGCTGAGTATTTTATCAACTACAAAGATAACCGAATTGCCCTGTGTTAACAAATTGCGCATACAATTAATGTTGTACTTTTGCGGTTGCCACTATATCCACTGTGCCTGCTGGTTATATTGCACTCCTTGGGAAAACGTAAATGGTTGGTGAATACTTGCTGGAATATTTCCAGAACTGTTGGAGGATTTTTTGCGGGATGTCAGTATAAGAAAATAGAGGTATCTGATATTTACAACATATTACTTGTTGTAATTCGCAAAGTAATAGACAACGAATAATAAACTATAAATCTATTAGTCTTTTGTAAATAGTTTTCAGCGAAAATTTAGCTACAAGTTTTGAACATAACTGAAGACTTTCACGATGGCAAAGAGGAAGCTGGTTTTAGAAGCCAATACAGAATGTTTGACAGATTACATGTTTTCACTTATATTGTAGAAAGAGGATTCTAGCATGAATTAGAACTTCGCTAGTTACTTATGGATTTAGAGAAGGGTTTTATTTCCATTCTTCATGTTTCTCAAACGTTCATTTCTTGATCAAGCCTCGTGGACAAATTATTTACTTTTTCTACCACTGAGTTCAGTTGTTGGCCCTGGGTTGATATTCCGTCAGTTCGATCTGAAATTGGAGTTAAGCTTTTCTACTTGCTCTGTAAGCTGACACTGACATCAGTTTTACCACTTTTTTATGTGTTGTTATACCTTCTCCTCCTCTTGTTCTGTAACAGGATCTTCCTTTCCTTGCTCAAAGTTACGCCTGTGGCTAGACAGTGCTACTCATAGGAGCAAGTCGAATAAAAACACAGTTTCAAATAGAAATTCTTATCCTAAAACACGCAATTATGTTTTAAACACAAATTCACGCAGATTAAATTAAACACTCAGCAGCGAACAGCAGTGACGTGGCCTGAGATATGTAAACAGGCAGAATACGACTCTGCGATCAGCAACGCCTATATAACACAAGTGTCTGGTGCAGTTGTTAGATCTGTTACTGCTGCTACAATGGCAGGTTATCAAGATTTAAGCGAGTGAACGTGGTGTTTTATAGTCGGCCCAGGAGCGATGGGACACAGCATCTTCGAGACAGTGATGAAGTAGGAATTTTCCCGTGCGACTATTTGACGAGTGTACCGTGAATATCAGAAACCCGGTAAAACATCAAATCTCCAACACCGCCGCGGCCGGAAAAAGATCCTGCGAGAACGGGACAAACGACGACGACGACTGATGAGAATCGTTCAACGTAATAGAAGTGCAACCTCTCCGCAAACTGCTGCTGATTTCAATTCTGAGCCATCAACAAGTGTCAGCGTGCGTACCATTCAACGGAATATCATCGATACGGTCTTTCGGAACCAAAGGCCCACTCGTGTAGCCTTGATGACTGCATTACACAAACCTTTACGCCTCGCCTGGGCCCTTCATCGCCGACATTGGACCGCTGATGATTGTGATGATTGGAAACATGTTGCCTGGTCGGACGAGTCTCGTTTCAAATTGTATCGTGCGGATTGACGTGTACAGGTATGGAGACAAACTCATGAATCCATGGACCCTGTATGTCAGCAAGGGTCTGTTGAAGCTGGTGGAGGCTCTGTAATGGTGTAGGGCGTGTGCAGTTGGAGTGACATGGGACCCCTGATACGTCTAGATACGGCTCTGACAGGTGATACGTACGTAAGCATCTTGTTTGATCATCTGCATCCATTTATGTCTATTGTGCATCCGACGGAATTGGACAATTCCATCAGGACAATGCGACACCCCACACGTCCAGAACTGCTACAAAGTGGGCCCGGGAACATTCTTCTGAGTACAACACTTCCACTAGCCATCAAACTCCTCAGACATGAACATTATTGGGCATATCTGGGATGCCTTGCAAAGTGCTGTGCAGAAGAGATCTCTCGCACTCTTACAGTTTTGTTTACAGTACTACAGGATTCATGGTATCAATTCCCTCCAGCACTGCTTCAAGACATTAGTCGAGTCCACACCACGTCGTGTTTTGGCACCTCTGCGTGGTCGCGGGTGCCATAGACGATATTAGGCAGGTGTACCAGTTTCTTTGGCTCTTCAGTGTAAATCAGCTGTGGAATTTTATTATCTGTAATTTTAAATGAACTTCATTTTTATTTTTATCCGTTTTTTATTTCAGGAGTTGAAAACCACGGAGATGCTGTGTCCCATCGCTCATGTGCCGACTATAACACCACGTTCAAACTCACTTACATCTTGATAACCTGCCATTGTAGCAGCAGTAACCGATCTAACAACTGCGCCATTTTTTTTTTCCTTTATTGTAATTTTAATCACCTATACAGGCGGGCTGGCAGCAGCACATGACGCTGCTCTTCAGCCTTAAGTGGAACAATAACATGACATAGAGGTGATACAGACAATACAAAAAACGGCGGGCAAAAAATGGAGATACAAAAAAAACAATAAACATGAAGCCGTTCACGTTGGACGATAAAAACACTAAGACTTGTGGACACGGCGCACAAAACACAGAGAACGGCGATGGCACATGTGAACAGTGGAGTCGTAACTGCACGAAACACAAAACGAAGCACACACACGAGATACTGATGTCGATGATCTCCGGCGCGCGAATGTTCACTATGCGTGGGCGAGTCCGGGGACCTGCCAAGAGAGGAGGAGGAGGAAGGGTAGTGGGAGAGCGAGAGGGGAGAGCAGAGATGCCACGGGCAGGGGAGAAAGGGAGGGAGGGAGGAAGGGGGAGGGGAAACCCGGGGGAGGAGGGGTGGAGGGAGGGGACGTGGGAAAAGGAAAGAGAAGGGAAGGGAAGAGAAGGGAGGGAGGGTGCCCAAAGGAAAGGACACCGGAAGTGGGGGGTGGAACAGGGTCAAAGTTGATAGGAGGGGTAGATGGAGGGGAGGAGGACATCATCAGGGAGGGGGAGCTGGCGGAAGCCACCTTGGGAGAGGGTAAGGAGGGTGGAGAGATGGAGACTGGGTGGGACGTGCGAATACAGGCGCGGCAGCGGGCGGGGGTGGGATAGGATTGGGGAGACGAGCAGGTGAGGAGGATCGAGTTTGCGGGAGGTGTACAGGATCCATATCCTTTCAAGTAAAAGGAGGAGGTGGGGGAAGGGGATGAGATTGTACAGGATCCGCGTGGGGGAGGGGAGACGGATGCGATAGGCTAGGCGGAGAGCATGACATTCAAGGATTTGGAGGGATTTATAAAAGGTAGGGGGGGCGGAGATCCAAGCCGGATGGGCATAACAAAGGATAGGGTGGATGAGGGACTTATATGTGTGGAGGATGGTGGAGGGGTCCAGACCCCACGTACGGCCAGAGAGGAGCTTGAGGAGACAGAGGCAGGAGGGTGCCTTGGCTTGGATTGTCCGGAGGTGGGGAGTCCAGGAGAGGCGACGGTCGAGGGTGACGCCAAGGTACTTAAGGGCGGGAGTGAGGGCGATAGGATGGCCATAGATGTTGAGATAGAAATCAAGGAGGCGGAAGGAAGGGGTGGTTTTGCCTACAATGATCGCCTGGGTTTTGGAGGGATTGACCTTGGGCAACCACTGGTTGCACCAAGCGGTGAACTGGTCAAGATGGGATTGGAGAAGGTGTTGGGAGCGCTGTAGGGTGGGGGCAAGGGCAAGGAAGGCGGTGTCATCGGCAAACTGGAGAAGGTGGACGGGGGCTGACGGCGGCGGCATGTCCGCCGTGTACAAAAGGTACAGAAGGGGGGAGAGGACGGAGCCTTGGGGCACACCGGCAGAGGGGAAAAAGGTGTAGGAATCTGTGTTATGGATGGTGACATAGGAAGGACGGCGGGAGAGAAAGTAGCCGATCAGACGGACGTAGTTAATGGGAAGGGCGAAGGTTTGGAGCTTGAAGAGGAGACCGGAATGCCTGCCATACGCGGTCATATGCACGTTCGAGGTCCAGGGAGAGGAAGATGGCGGAGCGACGGGAATTAAGCTGTTTGGAAAGGAGATTCAACTGCGCCAGACACTTGCTGTCTTATATAGGCGTTGCCGACCAACGCCGTGTTCTGCTTGTTTACATATCTCTGTATCTGAATACCCATGCCTATTCTATCTTCTTTGGCGCTTCAGTGCACCATCTAATACCTAACGAAACTTTCTGGGTTGTTTATTACATTAATTGCGGTTACATTTAAGGTGTTTCGTCTCTGACACCCTGTATTTATTTTATGAAAACATAGAAATCTGTAATGGTAATCTCGTTTGAATTAAAATCGCCACAGAAGAGTATAAGAATATCGTTAATGAGAGATGGAATGCTTTGGTGTCGTGAATGTATGGTAACAGGGCTTCAAACAAATAGAAGCTGATTTTGGGTAGTGTATCACGTGACATGATGTATACACAGAGGGTCGTACACAGGAACAGTGCTAAAGGGAAAAGTGAGTTTATAAGAACTCTACATATTTGACTCAAAAAGTACCTGCTATCTTCTTCTGTAATCTCTGCTGTTCTTTCATGGACAGGGTACATCGGCTGGTTAAGTAATTATCAGTGTCAATGAAATTCACCAACAGCCGTGTACCTTAAGATGTTATTTTATTTTACTCACTTTGTGGGCTTCAACTTTGATGACACGGTGGTCTTTGCAGACTCATTTACCTTTTCTTTTGCCATACCCACGTTCCTCAACGCGACGCGACTTGCTATGTCTTATTATTTAGATTGGTTCATCACCTATAGATAGGTCGTTAAGACATTTCCTTACAATCCCAGGGAAATAGTATGACATTGTCGACCGAGAACTTGGACTCCCCTTGTTGGTTTGTTTCATTGTGGTAATGCCGATGTAAAGGAAGCCACATGATATCTTTTTATTTCGATTTGCTGTATAACCTAGCGTGCTGTTTGCATGCTCTTTTTCTCTTAATACGTCGAGTGCCATTGGGTTTTACGTCAGTTTGTTTTTTGATACTGTGACAAGTAATTATGTCATCAGCTGTGATATTACCTAGGCTGTAAATTTGGAAATTTGTGGTATGGTCTTACGAGACCAAACTGCTGAGGTCATCGGTCCTTAAGGCTACACATTACTTTATCTAACTTACGTTATGAGCACCACAAGGGAGGACTGGAACCTCTGACGGGGGCAGCCTCACGGACCGTGAGAAGGCGCCTTAGACCGCGCGCGGCAGGCTCTAAATATGCATACTGTTGTACTTCATAGATTACTGTGTGACATTTCACTAGTTGTGATCTTTTTAATGTTTTCTTGCATGTTCTATTGCAAATCTGTGGTGTTAAGTAGTTTTATGACTAACAAATATGTACACATGCCGCGCGAAGAGGCCGCGCAGTGAGAGGCACCATGTCACGAATTGCGCGGCCACTCCCGCTGGAGTTTCGAGTCCTCCCTCGGGCACGGGTGTGTGTGTTGTCTTCAGCGTACGTTATTTTAAATAGTTTGTAAGTCTAGGGATCGATAACCTAAGCAGTTTGGTCCCTTAGGAATTCACACACATTTGTACAAATGTTTTAATCTATTGTGCTGGATATACACAGAGATTTGGTTTAACGCTACTAACAAATATGTACACATGTTTTAGTCTATCGTGTTGGATGTACACAAATATTTGTTTTAACGCCACTACTTTCATTTTTAAGCTTTAAGCGCCATTATGGTTACCCGTCATTTTCTGTAAGCGTGCTTTGTACATCCTGATATACACTGCACGTATACACTTATTATGCAGAGGCCTGAAGATGGCTTAATGAAATGCTGAAACTGGTAGCCTTCAGAATAAAATAAAATAACTTCTTAAGTTACACGACTGTTGGTGAATCTGGTTGACACTGACAATTCCTCCATAATGGTGCAAAAGCGTGGCGCCCTGCGACCTCACTCTTGGGCTTGGCGACGCTTCAAACGGCAAGGTGTCGACACACGCGATAAAAAGGCCAGAGCTCATCGTCAGAAGTTCACGTGAGATGTAAGGTGGGTTGATGATGACCCAGTGGCACCAAATTTGACCGTAATTCTGCCCACGCTGCCTTGGACGTGTCACACGATGGGAAGGTCGTCACACCCCTTCTTACCCACATTTAATCCCTGAAAAGTTTTCCTTGGCCATCCACAAGAGAACCCTGCAATTCCAACGCTAGGCGTCGCTGTTTTGGTCTCCATCGCAGAGAGGTTAAAAGAAAGGGTGAAATGCACACTATGTGATCAAAAATATGCGGACACCTGGTTGAAAATGACTTACAAGTTCGTGGCGCCCTCCGTCGATAATGCTGGAATTTAGTATGGTGTTGGCCCACCATTAGCCTTGATGACAGCTTCCAATCTCGCAGCAATACGTTCAATCAGGTGCTGAGAGGTTTCTTGGGGAATGGCAGCCCATTCTTCACGGAGTGCTGCACTGAGGAGAGGTGTCGATGTCGGTCGGTGAGGCGTGGCACGAAGTCGGCGTTTCAAAACATCCCAGAGGTGTTCTATAGGATTCAGGTCAGGACTCTGTGTAAGCCAGTCCATTACAGGGATGTTATTGTCGTGTAACCACTCCACCACAAACCGTGCATTACGAACAGGTACTCGATCGTGTTGAAAGAAGCAATCGTCATCCCCGAATTGCTCTTCAACAGTGGGATACAAAAAGCTGCTTAAAACATCAGTGTAGGCCTGTGCCGTGATAGTGACGCGCAGAACAACAAGGGGTGTGAGCCCCCTCCATGAAAACCACGACCACACCATAACACCAGCACCTCCGAATTTTACCGTTGACACTACACACACTGGCAGATGACGTTCACCGGGGATTCGCCATGTGCCCACACCCTGCCATCGGATCAGCACATCGTGTACCGTGATTCGTCACTCCACACAACGGTTTTCCACTATTCAATTGTCCAATGTTTATGCTGCTTACACCAAGCGAGGCGTCGTTCGACATTAGCGGCGTGATGTGTGGCTTATGAGCAGCCGCTCGCTTCCCGCCTGTCATAGTACTTGCAGTGGATCCTGATGCTGTTTGGAATTCCTGTGTGATAGTCTGGATAGACGTCTGCCTATTACACATTACGACCCTCTTGAAATGTCGGCGGTCTCTGTCAGTCATCAGACGAGGTCGGCCTGTACGCTTTTGTGCTGTAGGTGTCCCTTCACGTTTCCACTTCACTATCACGTCGGAAACAGTGGATCTAGGGATGTTTAGGAGTGTGGAAATGTTGCATACAGACGTGTGGTCACGTGTCATATTTACCAACACTTGTGACAGAGCCACTGAACTTCCCATATTCATGATGTCTGCCATCGAAGCGTCTTTGTCCGTTGATGGCAGATATATTAGACCTATTTTATCATTACAACATATTTTACAAAGCATACTGTTATGGTGCATAGCTTAGGATAGTCTGTAGTCTGTACTCTTTCTAATTCCATACATAAGTTTTAAATAAAACGCAACTGTCTGAATTTTGTCAGCTAACTGTGACTGTCATGAGCATCGGTGCAGCTGGAATGTGTGAGCCGGTATAAATGGCGACCATATTTTGGGGTCAGTCTTCCTTCCACGTCGCCTGGGGTGACTTTGCGTCCGCTGCTGGAAGAAGTGCCATTGATGATTCGAAAAGTTATGTGGCTGCTACATGATGGTGCTTCAGCCCACTTCGCCGTTAACGTCCGGTCGCATCTCAGTTGTGTCTTCCTTGGTTGATGGATCGGACAAGGAAGTCTAGTTGCATGGCCCGCTCGTTCACCGGATCTCAACTCATGAGGTTTCTGGTTATGGATCCACCTCAAAAGTATCGTTTATGGATGGAGACACTGGAGCAGAATATTCATGCTGCCTCTGACACTGCTCGGATGCAGCCTGGTCTATCTGAACATGTGAGAAAGAACATGCAACAGCGCGTACATGCACACGTTGAGTCATATGGAAACAACTTTCAACGCATACTGTAACTGGGGCTGTATGGTACAGCGTGTATTAGACAGCAGTCTCTGTAACAATGTATGACTGAATGAATGGCCTCTAGCATGGAAGTCATGCATTTCCGGACATAGGTTCATCAGACCTTTTTTGTTCCGCTTCCTTTCATCGATCAACCCCTAGATTTCGTACACGCTGGAAAAAGTCAGTCTATATAATAGTATTTTCAGTCATCACCCAATCTGGAGTTTCAGATAGCATCATCCTGTTAAATACTTGATATTTATTAAAAGAAATAGCCCTCTTTCTCTAAGTAATCAAATGCTATGGCATAGAAAGCCATTGTCTCTTCCTCAAATTTCGAAATCAGATTAATTATTTCTTGGTTATGGTTCTCATTCTTTACTTTGTCCAAATCAACTTGGTTTTCATGCGAATAAAACCGGCAGTTTTCCTTTCATTCAGACATCTCTGGGTGTCAATATATTTCCTATTTCAATTATCGTGGCTTCATTCTTCTCCATGCTTTTGATATTTTTTTCAAACAGTAGTTAATTTTGATCACTGAAAGTCAATTTTTGTTGTTTCTGTGTCAGGTAATTGAAATTCCTGACCTAACGGGACTATACTTTCTTTCACTACCCTCGAACACTGTTCTGCAGCAATTAGGAACACTTTTTGCAAAACCTTGACATTTTTCGGCAGTTGCTCATCTGGAGCTCCTCTGCTAAGCAAAGCAGAAAATTTTCGCATCGACTGTGAAAAACTTTTTCACTTTCTACGTCAATTTTATGTTCTTTCATCATGTTTACCAATGAAACCTTTACTTCATGGCCAAGATAAATATTAGGGGATTTGAATTTTCTAACGTCTACCGTTAGCAAATCCCCCTTATAACCGGGGACAACAATACGCCTCGTAAGACCTCCAATAAGAAGAACTAAGTCTTGCAGTAGCTTTGAACGGTCTGCTGTACTTGATTGGAATGATTTATTGAGCTTTTGACATTCTTCTAGAGTTGGTCTAAGAAACAGAAGGTAAAGCTTATTGAGCGCATCAGAGTAGATGTGTAGCACTTAGTCTGATGTCTGGATATTTCGAAATGTGTCTGTAGTTCAAGCCACTGACTTAAAACGCGATTAACAGCAACTTCGATCGATAACCACCTCGTGTATAAGTTTAAGGGGTGCGGCTCCATGATTTATTGCTTTTAACAACTCCGAAGAAGATTTAGAAAAGCAAGAATGGGTTTTACGAATTAAGAACACAAGATTTCGTGATACCATTTGGGCCGCAGAGGACACTGCTAACTGAACTGAATGGCAAACACAGGGGATTAATACAAGTTTAGGGACTTCACATTTCAGTTTCTGGTAAACCGAATTATTAATACCCACCATTACTGAGACATTATCTGTACCAATTCCTCTCACTTGTTTAATGTTTAGACCATGATCTGAAAGTAACGACATTATTGCAGTAACAATACATTCAGCATTCCCCTGTTCTTATTCAACAATTCCTGAAAAAGTGGAAATATCTGTGCTTTGTTGTTTTGAAAAATATACAATGCACACAGCCAACACTTTGGTGACAGAAATGTCTGTAGATTCATCTATAAGGAGACTGAAATGTCCATTACCAACATCGTTCTGTAGTTCTGATTTAAAGTGCTGGAAGAGAATGTTCCTGATCAAAGCACTGCTCTTCTTACTGTGTAGCCATCAAAGAGATGCATGATCAGCACTTTCAAAAAATCTCTTAGTTGGATCTGAAAGATGATCAACGAATCTAGTTGCACAGTGATTAACTACAAACAATGTAAGAGCAGCTGCGGCAGCTGCAAGTTCGTACGTATGTTTGATAGACTGAAATGGAAATATTGACAGTCGTGAAGTTGAAAAAGGTTCAGCTGCTTTTAAACGTTTCTCACTTAATAAATCTTACAAACCCACATTCAAGTTTGCATTGGCAACATTTACACGGCGCACTACTAGGTTCCCCGGGCACCTCTAACAAACATTCCTTTAATTATCACTTGACCACTCTTTTGTAAAAGTCGTACATACCGCTTGACATTCTTTTCAAACATGTTCAGTCAGTTGTAAAAACAAACAAAAAGAGCACTAGACGCTAGTTGTTAAACACACAATAACCCACTACAAGACTAGTCTACAACCTGGTACACAGCTCCTCAGTTATGATGGGTGGCAGTCGGCAGCGGCCGGGGGAATTCGTGACCTCGTGATTTGCAGATGTTCATTGCTAAGAACGCAGCGTACCATTAGCCGGTGTTGACCGCATTGTCGTCTTCTTGTTGCTGATCTGAGCTGTCTGTCGCAGTACTCATTGTGATTTTTACGGAAATGAGTGATGCGCTTGTTGGCTCATCACAAGGGCTGTCTTCTGCTCAATTTTGGAAAAGAAAGCCGGTTATAAGGAGCTCATGTAAACTCAAAACACAAGTTTCTGTTGCCTGTACTGGGTGCTTACGATACATGGAGGTGGAGTTTGTTCTCCTCCCCCCCCCCCCCCTCCTCCCCTCGCAACCCACTCAACACAGCGTAGCTTGTTCGCTCTCTCCTCTGCCCGCAAATTCCGCTCGACAGATGCTAAGTTACAATTCGCGAGAAGTATCCTACTCTAATGTATTGCGCTCACTCTCCAGAATTGGCGGCATTAACTCATAGAGCAAAGCATATTTTTGTCTGTGTGCTGCTAGTGCTAGAGGTAGCTATCGTATATTTAATACCAGTTCGAATCCTAGTGGTGGATGATACTTCTGCTGCCAGTATTTGGCCGGCCAGTTTTTGTGCCAATCTCCTGGATTAAATTCCAAACCTCTACACACTCTCTCATGAAGAAAGGGCATGTGACACTGTTGATGGTGATTCGTCCGTCGGATGAGGATGTTAAGCTCGGCGGCTTCATTGATGCTTTTCGAGAGAATTACATTATGTGCCAGCACCGAGTTTCAACCTCTCTTTCCTCATCTATAAAAACACAAACACGATACCATACAGTACCAGCACTAACCAGTCCTCCCCTATGTATCAAAACACGCTCGACACTTCGTAACAGGTCGGAGGAGGGTAATGGCAAACCAACTCCACTCGGATCCTTCCAAGGATGGCGTTTCAGGATTCCTACTTCTGCTCCCTATGTTCAGTTCATGAGTATGGGATTCTTACTCACGATTGTATCTTTGCTTACAAATGAAATTATAGCCATTTGCCACAACGCCGGCCGGTGTGGCCGAGCGGTTCTAGGCGCTTCAGTCTGGAACCGCGCGACCGCTACGGTCGCAAGGTCGAATCCTGCCTTGGGCATGGATGCGTGTGATGCCCTTAGGTTAGTTAGGTTTAAGTAGCTCTACGTTCTAGGGGACTGATGACCTCAGAAGTTAAGTCCCATAGTGCTCAGAGCCATTTGAACCATTTTGCCGCAGCATTATGTTTGCTTTGCTGTGTTTGCCAGTCATCAGAGATGTTTGATACTTTTAGCTAAAAAATAGCCATTGCACATTGCTCAATAGGAAGGATATCTAAGGAGTTAATTGCAGTTCAGTTTTCGGTTATATCCTACATGTATTTAATTTGAATGAACAAATCAGAAATGCAGCCCGTTTTTGCAACATACTGAGTGTTCTAGTGCAATACATCCATGGCATTGTCTTGCAGGTACACAAAGATTTGCATTCGTAATAGTTTTATAATAGAATTTTTTTTTCAAAATTAAATGAAGCCAGAAATCCGTCAACAGTCAAACTAAATTTTACCCATCACACAGCATGAAATTGTGTCAAATTTGACGGGAAATCCGTCAACTTGGCAACGCTGATTACGTTTGGAAAGAATCGTCTTCATCAGATCGCTATTCGAATGGGCACTACCCAATTCTTCCGCTTGGCGCTACTTGAGAAGTCTGGTATTCTCTCGAATGATGACGGTAGATCTAGAGTCTAAAAGAGGGTTGTATCGTCGGTAAAGTATGCGCAACGTGCAACGCCATCCATGAGACAACCTTGTCAGCATAAACTTGTTGACATAAATAGAATGATCCTAAGTTTGATGAAATTGCTACTCGGTAGATGGAGGAAGATGCCCCTCATACAAATCAAGAAATAGACGAAAAAGGCGACGATATTACAGTAGACAGTGATTACAGTTCAACTAGAGGAGGTTCATTGAGAGGAAGAATTTCGGGACAATAAATTAAAATCGAATGTGTTCTGAGTGGCGATAAAGAAAAACGTAGATCCCTACACTGAATGGCAATTATGTAACTTTCCTTTTTGCACTTATCGAGGGAAATTTTTTGGTGCAAGTTGAAAGCCTGGAATTTAGTTTTATGTGAAAATTCACTTGCTTCAAAGATACTATAATTTTTCAGAATGTAAAATTCCGTTCCCCGAAAGCTCGCTTGTGTGTAGTACTCGAAACCCGCACAAAAGTATGTGATTAGGTGTGACAAAAAGTAAAATACTGCAGACTTTATTTAGCGATGCGAGCAAGTCTGTTGTACGGCAGACAGGAGAGCTCAGTTAGTTAAGAGCCTCTCCCGGTATATACGTATATATAATGTACCAGCAATAAATGTCTGACACTTATTGTGAAATCCAGTTGTAATTTTACAATTACTCTGTTGCTGAGCGAAGTTTCTGGGAAATCGGGTTATGGCACTTGTGTTCTCCTCGTGAGTGTTAATCTAGGCAGGAAGATTCAGCATATTGCACAACCCATGAGAGAGTGAAAGATTGATTCTGGAGGCAGGATTCTAGTTGGAAAAATTGATAGTATTCTTGCACCTGAGAGACATCCAACGCTAAAAGCTTACCAACATAAAAAAAAAAATCTCGTTTGATAGCTCCTTAGCAAAGAAGGATTTTAACGCGTTAACGTGATGTCCATTATGCGTAGATTGAAGCTTTTTCTTGCTTTGACGGTGATATATATGACTATGAGATTCAGAACTCAGTGTTCTCGCAGAGACATGTTAGTGAGTAACAGTTTTCAGATTTAATGAAGGACAGCAGTCAGTCTTAAAAATTCTTAGTTTTTTACAGATCTGCATTTCGAACATCACATAGTCATCAACGATGAATTATCAGAAGAGTCATACAGGTAGCAACATGTCAGAGCATAAACTTGTGACAAATGATATTAAATTTTACATGCTTAAAAATGCCATGTACCAACATGTAATAGCCATAAACTTGTGGCAAAAGACGCTAGCCTATACATGGCATTTGGTCACAAGTTTATGTACTGAAATGTTGATCTGTATTAGTCTTTTGGTAACGCACCGATGATGACTATGGTATAGTCGAAATCTATATCTGCAATAAGTTACGGATTTTTGCGTTTGACTGCTGTCCTTCTTTAAATCTGAACATTCAGCGGCCGCCGTGCTCACAGGCATCCAATGGATTTCCATTTAGGTAGCACTTTTGTGGACAAGATCGGATAGCATTCAAATTTACATACTCTCTTTGGAAATGTAAACCGTTCGCTAATGCCGTGCGTATGTTAATTAGGTACGAATCTTCTTGTGTTCGCATAATGAAGCTCTGACTTCCTACAAGATGCTTTGTCTGTTGTCACCGTGGAGGCTTTGGTTGTCGAATGTCTTCCAGGATAAAGATTTCTAAGAGAGCCGAAGTAACGATAAGAGTCAATCCATCGTCTGAAATTTCCGTTGGCTCTGAGTACTATAGGACTTAAATTCTGAGGTCATCAGTCCCATAGTACTTAGAACTACTTAACCCTAACTAACCTAAAGACATCACACACATCCATGCCCGAGGCAGGATTCAAACCTGCGATCGTAGCGGTCGCGCGGTTCCAGACTGTAGCGCCTAGAACCGCTTGGCCACCCCGGCCGGCTGAAATTTCCGTTGGATTTCTGCCAATGAAAGTAAAAATAAAAAGATGGAAGACGATGGAAAGTACCATGTTGTGTACTGGTCTGTTTACCTGTTATACTGCAGCTTTATAATAAGTTCACATTTACGCTCAGATGAAATTCGAAAGTTTTACATTATCGGGCCGAATTTTCAATGCAAAAAGTCATCTGTGGAATTATCTCATGTTCACCTAGTGTACTTAACAGTCTTTCTCCTACAAGTTTTCCTGTTTAAACAAGTTTGAAACCGTTTGCGTGTTGGTACAATGAACAACCAGCTCGCGGATCTCTTAAAACGGATGGATAACCGGGACAATAAATCACAAGCACGCATGCGCCACATCGGCAATCGTTAAGTACGCTGGTGTTATCCGCGCTCGCTCAACGTCCTGTCACAAACAAGCGCAAGTGGTTAGACCAACGAAGTATATTCAGATAGAATATCCGCTTGTTTCACGATAGCTTCCTGCCAGAATATTACGGAGATAAACCAGTCCCTAGTCAAATGTCCCGGTGGGTTATCGGAAAGTAAATACGATGTAAACATTCGAGCAGGAAACTTAAAGGGGAAAAGAGCTTGTAACCAGTAAAGCACACGAAGGCAACTTTCTAATTATCAGCCAATGGAATATATATATATATATATATATATATATATATATATATATATATATATATATATATATATATATATATATATATAAGTAGAAAGCCAGTTGCCTTCGTGTGCTTTACTGGTTACAAGATATATACCATTGGCTGATAAGTAGAAAGTTGCCTTCGTGTGCTTTACTGGTTACAAGCTCTTTTCCACTTAAAGTTTCCTGCTCGAATGTTTACATCGTATTTACTTTCCGATAACCCACCGGGACATTTGACTAGGGACTGGTTTATCAGCCAATGATACACTCCTGGAAATTGAAATAAGAACACCGTGAATTCATTGTCCCAGGAAGGGGAAACTTTATTGACACATTCCTGGGGTCAGATACATCACATGATCACACTGACAGAACCACAGGCACATAGACACAGGCAACAGAGCATGCACAATGTCGGCACTAGTACAGTGTATATCCACCTTTCGCAGCAATGCAGGCTGCTATTCTCCCATGGAGACGATCGTAGAGATGCTGGATGTAGTCTTGTGGAACGGCTTGCCATGCCATTTCCACCTGGCGCCTCAGTTGGACCAGCGTTCGTGCTGGACGTGCAGACCGCGTGAGACGACGCTTCATCCAGTCCCAAACATGCTCAATGGGGGACAGATCCGGAGATCTTGCTGGCCAGGGTAGTTGACTTACACCTTCTAGAGCACGTTGGGTGGCACGGGATACATGCGGACGTGCATTGTCCTGTTGGAACAGCAAGTTCCCTTGCCGGTCTAGGAATGGTAGAACGATGGGTTCGATAACGGTTTGGATGTACCGTGCACTATTCAGTGTCCCCTCGACGATCACCAGTGGTGTACGGCCAGTGTAGGAGATCGCTCCCCACACCATGATGCCGGGTGTTGGCCCTGTGTGCCTCGGTCGTATGCAGTCCTGATTGTGGCGCTCACCTGCACGGCGCCAAACACGCATACGACCATCATTGGCACCAAGGCAGAAGCGACTCTCATCGCTGAAGACGACACGTCTCCATTCGTCCCTCCATTCACGCCTGTCGCGACACCACTGGAGGCGGGCTGCACGATGTTGGGGCGTGAGCGGAAGACGGCCTGACGGTGTGCGGGACCGTAGCCCAGCTTCATGGAGACGGTTGCGAATGGTCCTCGCCGATACCCCAGGAGCAACAGTGTCCCTAATTTGCTGGGAAGTGGCGGTGCGGTCCCCTACGGCACTGCGTAGGATCCTACGGTCTTGGCGTGCATCCGTGCGTCGCTGCGGTCCGGTCCCAGGTCGACGGGCACGTGCACCTTCCGCCGACCACTGGCGACAACATCGATGTACTGTGGAGACCTCACGCCCCACGTGTTGAGCAATTCGGCGGTAAGTCCACCCAGCCTCCCGCATGCCCACTATACGCCCTCGGTCAAAGTCCGTCAACTGCACATACGGTTCACGTCCACGCTGTCGCGGCATGCTACCAGTGTTAAAGACTGCGATGGAGCTCCGTATGCCACGGCAAACTGGCTGACACTGACGGCGGCGGTGCACAAATGTTGCGCAGCTAGCGCCATTCGACGGCCAACACCGCGGTTCCTGGTGTGTCCGCTGTGCCGTGCGTGTGATCATTGCTTGTACAGCCCTCTCGCAGTGTCCGGAGCAAGTATGGTGGGTCTGACACACCGGCGTCAATGTGTTCTTTTTTCCATTTCCAGGAGTGTATATGTGCCTTCGTGTGCTTTACTGGTTACAAGCTCTTTTCCCCTGCTCGAATATATATATACACTCCCGGAAATGGAAAAAAGAACACATTGACACCGGTGTGTCAGACCCACCATACGTGCTCCGGACACTGCGAGAGGGCTGTACCAGCAATGATCACACGCAGGGCACAGCGGACACACCAGGAACCGCGGTGTTGGCCGTCGAATGGCGCTAGCTGCGCAGCATTTGTGCACCGCCGCCGTCAGTGTCAGCCAGTTTGCCGTGGCATACGGAGCTCCATCGCAGTCTTTAACACTGGTAGCATGCCGCGACAGCGTGGACGTGAACCGTATGTGCAGTTGACGGACTTCGACCGAGGGCGTATAGTGGGCATGCGGGAGGCCGGGTGGACGTACCGCCGAATTGCTCAACTCGTGGGGCGTGAGGTCTCCACAGTACATCGATGTTGTCGCCAGTGGTCGGCGGAAGGTGCACTGCCCGTCGACCTGGGACCGGACCGCAGCGACGCACGGATGCACGCCAAGACCGTAGGATCCTACGCAGTGCCGTAGGGGACCGCACCGCCACTTCCCAGCAAATTAGGGGCACTGTTGCTCCTGGGGTATCGGCGAGGACCATTCGCAACGGTCTCCATGAAGCTGGGCTACGGTCCCGCACACCATTAGGCCGTCTTTCGCTCACGCCCCAACATCGTGCAGCCCGCCTCCAGTGGTGTCGCGACAGGCATGAATGGAGGGACAAATGGAGACGTGTCGTCTTCAGCGATGAGAGTCGCTTCTGCCTTGGTGCCAATGATGGTCGTATGCGTGTTTGGCGCCGTGCAGGTGAGCGCCACAATCAGGACTGCAAACGACCGAGGCACACAGGGCCAACACCCGGCATCATGGTGTGGGGAGCGATCTCCTACACTGGCCGTACACCACTGGTGATCGTCGAGGGGACACTGAATAGTGCACGGTACATCCAAACCGTCATCGAACCCATCGTTCTACCATTCCTAGACCGGCAAGGGAACTTGCTGTTCCAACAGGACAATGCACGTCCGCATGTATCCCGTGCCACCCAACGTGCTCTAGAAGGTGTAAGTCAACTACCCTGGCCAGCAAGATCTCCGGATCTGTCCCCCATTGAGCATGTTTGGGACTGGATGAAGCGTCGTCTCATGCGGTCTGCACGTCCAGCACGAACGCTGGTCCAACTGAGGCGCCAGGTGGAAATGGCATGGCAAGCCGTTCCACAGGACTACATCCAGCATCTCTACGATCGTCTCCATGGGAGAATAGCAGCCGGCATTGCTGCGAAAGGTGGATATACACTGTACTAGTGCCGACATTGTGCATGCTCTGTTGCCTGTGTCTATGTGCCTGTGGTTCTGTCAGTGTGATCATGTGATGTATCTGACCCCAGGAATGTGTCAATAAAGTTTCCCCTTCCTGGGACAATGAATTCACGGTGTTCTTATTTCAATTTCCAGGAGTGTATATATATATACTTTAAGAGAGAATGAAGACATTCAGGTTCGTTGATTGTATTGCAATAGCGTAGAGAAAGGACTTCTTTTTTTTTTTAAAAAAAAAAAAAAACAAAGAAGAGAGAATGAAGACCTTTGGGTTCGTCGATGATATTGCAATAGCGAAGAGAAAGGAAACTGAAATGGAAGGTGAATCAGAACACCACCGACAAAGTTTCAGAGGTGGTAATTATGGACCGTAATAATGACCGAAGCAAAAAAAATAAGTCTAGCAAACATGGGCTCTAAAACGCTTACCTTAAGAGCTATGCGCACTTGTTCATCATCGCTAGCGTGAGACGCATAGCTTCTACTGAACAAGCAGAAATTCAGGTAAGCGTTTTAGAGCCCATGTTCAGTGGACATTTTTTCTTGTTTTGTTCCATACTACCTCCTCCCAAAACATGGAAAGCAAAGGGCTTGTAGCAGAAAAGATGTGTTTCACAGTGTAGAGCTCATAAGGTAAGCATCTTAGAACCGCAGAAGTTTATTCAGGAGGAGCAGGTTTCAAAGCTTGCAAGGTTTGGTGTGAGTGACTGGATGAAATTGTGTTGTCCCCCAAAAACTAAATTTGCCAAGGCGTGCACGAAACTAATCGTGTGTCAGAAGACTGATAGCTGTCCACTTCGTATTTTTGAAGTAGATTACTTTGTTATCTAAACGGTAAGGATGTTTCAGTAGCATATGCAAAGTACATCTTTTTGTGTTATTGACATGAATATGGATGTTGTATTCGACCTGATATTACACCCTCGAGTGATTAAATTGAGGATATACAACGAGTTATGACATAAAGCTAGAAAATCTTCACAAAAATAATTGATTGACATTCCTATATTGTTAGATTGAAACTGAAAATTAAAAATCAGAAATAGAAAAAAAGCCAGTATGTCTGAGAATATCCTGCTAGATACCAACAAAAAAAGTCATATCAGTAGTTCTCGAAGGGGAGAAGCAGGAAATAAACATTAAAAAAAGCTTATTCCTCTCTGACACCATCAGTGACAACTTGTTTGCTTATAATACTTAACAACGGCCGGCCGAAGTGACCGTGCGGTTCTAGGCGCTGCAGTCTGGAACCGCGAGACCGCTACGGTCGCAGGTTCCAATCCTGCCTCGGGCATGGATGTGTGTGATGTCCTTAGGTTAGTTAGGTTTAACTAGTTCTAAGTTCTAGGGGACTAATGACCTCAGAAGTTGAGACCCATAGTGCTCAGAGCCATTTGAACCATTTTGATCTTAACAACGGTTCACGTTAATGGATTTTTGCATTACTTTCAAGATTTACATTTTTCTTAACTTCTGAGGTCATCAGTCCCCTAGAACTTAGAACTAGTTAAACCTAACTAACCTAAGGACATCGCACACATCCATGCCCGAGGCAGGATTCGAACCTGCGACCGTAGCAGTCGCACGGTTCCGGACTGAAGCACCTAGAACCGCTCGGCCACCGCGGCCGGCTAAAATGTCAAATCATGGCTTTTCTTTTTCCTCGTGGAAACTGTAAAAGCTACTGGTATGATTTCGTTGTGCATGAAGGGAAGTGGGCGTCCTTACGGAAATTGGGGACAGGCGACTGGCATGTATATTGCTACCATGTTTATTGCGTTGGAAGTCGGCGCCGCGCGGGATTAGCCGAGCGGTCTTGGGCGCTGCAGTCATGGACTGTGCGGCTGGTCCCGGCGGAGGTTCGAGTCCTCCCTCGGGCATGGGTGTGTGTGTTTGTCCTTAGGATAATTTAGGTTAAATAGTGTGTAAGCTTAGGGACTGATGACCTTAGCAGTTAAGTCCCATAAGATTTCAAACACATTTGAACATTTTTTTTGGGGGGAATCGGCTATGGGATCCATGCTCTAAGGATGTTAGACCGAGTCCTTTCTGCAGTTTGGTAAATGTAGAACGAGCAAGCAACAGAAAAAGACTGAAGGCCATACTTCAGCACAGTCATGTAAAACAGTATACATCTTGACTGTAGATCATCAAAGGAACCGCAGCAGCTCCAAGCAACTGGCATAGTTTCCAGTGAACAGAGTGACCATTAAGAAAACCCAAGAAATATAGTGATTGCTAAAGCTAAAATATTTCTCGTCGTGGTCGACAATGCTAAAACTGCTATTCTGTGGAGTCGCAGGAAACCATTGCTATAAATTCGAGAGAATTCCGTAGTGAATAAAGAATCTTTATGCAGATTCCTTGCGGACGCCTATGTTTAGAGCCCATGTTTATTAAAGTCCGATTAAAATTGCTTGGTAATTGAGGTCTGTCACTTGCTGCTGCAGTGGGGTCACTTCACAAACGCTGGTAATGTGCAACGCAGACCAGTGTTGGAAACGGCCGCACGAGATGGGACGGAAATGGGAAATGTTCTGTTGACAGCTGATTTTGAGTGACCGATGACTGAAATGCGGCAGACGGCGGTCTTTTTAGCCCTGAATTTAAACTCATGTCCTAACATAACTATGACACCGGTAGGTGAATGTATCCCAGAAAAAGGCGACCGGCAGTCTGCGGCAGAACTAAAATCACGATCGGTTTGTTCACGGAGTGTAAGGCTAACCTCTACGAGCAAACTCAAGAGGGGCAAGGCAGTTTTATAATTTGTTTATATAGACATCTTCCGCATCAAAATTTCTGTTTTAGCGGTAAAAACGATCTGTTATTTCTCGCTGTCATTTGTTACCTGAAACTATCCACACACTTGCTACATGTGATGCCGCATTACCAACCGATGAGCAGTCCTGGTTGGCACTTGGTTGCAGATTATAGGCGACGAAAGTAGATTCCAAAGGAAAAAATAATGACTGGAAGAAAAATAAGAAAAGTCAATACGATGATGCGCGAAGTATCAGAAATTTAAGAAAAAATAAAGTTAAACTAATCATTGAATAAAAATGACAAACAGACACTTGACTAGATTTAGAAAAATAAAAAGAATTCACTGTGTTTAGCGATATTAGAACCTTCTACCTTCCATACGTCAGCTTAATACGCTAACTAGTACACTATGCCATTACACTGCAAAATACTCCTTTGGTTATGACTCTGGTGTCTCTGTCGGAACGATTAATTGACAGCCATAAAAAATTCGGCTTCATGCAATGTAGTGCGAAGCTTATTTAATGCAAGTCAATCTAATGCAAACGGGAAATGGAGGTAGCGTATTTGTGGCAGTTGACAAGAAACCCAAATCCCCCGAGATAGAAATTGAAGCTCATTAATTAAAACTTCCGGGCTGAATTGCCGTGGTCCATGTATAAAACTTCTTCTCCTTCCTGACGTTTCGTTGCCGGCTGCGGGCAACATCTTCTGAGGTGAGTCGGCGACTGGCTGCTAGGCGCTGGTGGTCCCACTTATATAGAGCGCTTAGATGGCGCCACCACTCGTCACGTGCTTTCGACTTTAAAACTATCTCTGGCTGTTGCCATCTCTGTCGATTACAGGTAATCGATTGTCACTTCGTTGGTACAAAGTCGAACGTCATATCTTGTCTAGTTTTAATCCTTCTTCTTTTCTATTAAAATTATTTCCGTGCTTGTAGATCTCCATAGTTTCTCTATACATGCGAGTATAATAATGTGAGGTCCTAGCTGTCACGTTTGTCTCACTAAATTTTATTTCGTCATCACCGTCTTTGAAAACGTGTTCCGCTACAGCTGATTTCTCAATCTGTCCCAAACTACAGTTCCTTTTGTGTTCCGTTAGGCGGGTATTAACATTCCTTTTAGTTGTTCCAATATAAACCATGCCACAGCCCCGATGGAATCCGTGTAAGATTCTATACTGAATTTGCGGATGAGTTGGCCCCTCTTCTAGCTATACTCCATCGTAGATCTCTCGAACAAAAAGCCATGCCCAATGCTTGGGAAAAGGCACGGGTCACACCTGTCTATAAGAAGGATAGTAGAAGTGATCCACAAAACTACCGTCCAATATCACTGACGTCGATTTGTTGTAGAATCTTAGAACATGTTCTGAGCTCAAACATAATGAGGTATCTTGAACTGAATGACCTTCTCAATGCCAGCCAGCGTGGTTTTTGAAAACATCGATCATGTGAAACCCAACTAGCACTTTTCTCACATGACGTACTGAAAGCTTTGGAGCACGGCAACCTTGACTCAGTACAGCACCTACGCTTATTATCAGAAGTAAGATCATATGGGGTATCAAGTGAAATTTTTGACTGGATTGAGAACTTTTTGGTAGGGAGGACACAGCATGTTATCCTGGATGGAGAGTCATCGTCAGATGAAGAAGTAACTTCGGGTGTGCCCCAGGGGAATGTGTTGCTGTTCACATTGTATATTAATGACCTTGCAGACAAATTAATAGTAAAATCAGTCTTTTTGCAGAGGATGCAGCTATCTATAAAGAAGTAGTATCGGAAAGAAGCTGCATAAACATTCAGTCATATCTTGATAAGATTTCAACGTGGTGCAGAGATTGGTAACTTGCTCTAACGGTTCAGAAGTGTAAAATTGTGCACTTCACAAAACGAAAAAACGTAGTATCCTGTGACTGTAATATCAATGAGTCACTGTTGGAATCGACCAACTCACATAAATACCTGGGTGTAACACTTTGTAGGGATATGGAATGGAATTATCGCATAGGTTCAGTCGTGGGTAAAGCAGGTAGTAGACTTCGGTTTATTGCTAGAATACTGGGGAAGTGCAAACAGTCTACAAAGGAGATTGCTTACAAATCACCCGTGCAAACGGCTCTAGAATATTGCTCAAATGTGTGTGGGACCCATACCAGATACGACTAACAGGGGATATTGAACGTATACAGAGAAGGGCAGCAGGAATGGTCACAGGTTTGTTTAACCAGTGGGAGAATGTCAAAGAGATACTGAAGGAAGTGAACTGGAAGACCGTTGAAAACAGACGTAAACTATCCCGAGAAAGTCTGTTAACAAAGTTTCAAATACCGGCTACTTATCGCTCGAATAGGGATTATGGGGATAGGATTAGAGTAATTACTGCATGCACAGAGGCATTCAAACACTCACTCTTCCTGTTCTCTGTACGTGAATGGAACAGGAAGAAATCCTAATAACTGGTACAATGGGCATATCCTCTGCCATGCACCTCAAGGTGGTTTGCAGAGTATACATCTAGATCTGTGATTATAATAACTGTAAAAATGAGGTTTAATTATGTCTTGTGCGGAAGGATCCAGTAGTGTTTGGTTAGTGCCGTGTATGAAACGTGCGTTTTTCGTTATCATTGTGTGTGTGTTTGTGTGTTTATGTGGTTTTTAGTGTGGTTATTACGTGTGATGAAGTACGAAATTAAAGGGCCAGGCCTAGGATTCGGGATCCAAGCACTTCAAGAAATGAAGCCAGACAAGGAATTGGAAGTGAACTAATTGTTGTGGCAGTTTGGTAACGGCAAACTGTTCGGCCGTGACGTTGAGCGCTCTGATTGGAAGAAACCAGTTGCAACTCGCGAAGTGTCAACTATCAAGTAATTTAATTTGGACCATAGACATTTTTGCCTTGGTCCATATTACCACCTCTGAAAGTTTGTCGGTGGAGTATACGCTGTATATGTATAAAAGAATTAACACATTCGAGCAGAAAGTTAGTAGCAGCTCCGGGAATGCCGGTGGCTGCCTGATGCGTATCAGCTAAATGGCTGATGAGACTCGCCAGCAAGGAGTAATGCCGCAGAATTCTCAAAGCTTGGGAGATATAAAAAACAAAATACGCTACTGGCCATTAAAATTGCTACACCAAGAGGAAAAATACAGATGATAAACGGGTATTCATTGGAAAAATATATTATACTAGAACTGACATGTGATTACATTTTCACGCAATTTGGGTGCATAGATCCTGAGTAATGAGTACCCAGAACAACCACCTCTGGCCGTAATAACGGCCTTGATACGCCTGGGCATTGAGTCAAACAGAGCTTGGATGGCGTGTACAGGTACAGCTGCCCATGCAGCTTCAACACGATACCACAGTTCATCAAGAGTAGTGACTGGCGTATTGTGACGAGCCAGTTGCTCGGCCGCCATTGACCAGACGGTTTCAACTGGTGAGAGATCTGGAGAATGTGCTGGCCAGGGCAGCAGGCGAACACTTTCTGTATTCAGAAAGGCCCGTACAAGACCTGCAACATGCGGTCGTGCATTATCCTGCTGAAATGTAGGGTTTCGCAGGGATCGAATGAAGGGTAGAGCATCTGAAATGTAACTTCCACTGTTCAAGCCGGCCGTGGTGGCTGAGCGGTTCTAGGCGCTTCAGTCCGAAACCGCGCGACTGCTACGGTCACAGGTTCGAATCCTGCCTCGGGCATGGGTGTGTGTGGTTTCCTTAGGTTAGTTAGGTTTAAGTAGTTCCAAGTTCTAGGGGACCGATGACCTCCGATGTTAAGTCCCATAGTGCTCAGAGCCATTTGAACCATCCACTGTTCAAAGTGCCGTCAATGCGAACAAGAGGTGACCGAGACGTGTAACCAATGGCACCCCATACCATCACGCCGGGCGATACGCCAGTATGGCGATGACGAATACACGCTTCCAATGTGCGTTCACCGCTATGTCGCCAAACACGGTGCGACCATCATGATGCTGTCAACAGAACCTGGATTCATCCGAAAAAATGACGTTTTGCCATTCGTGCATCCAGGCTCGTCACTGAGTACACCATCGCAGGCGCTCCTGTCTGTGATGCGGCGTCTAGGGTAACCGCAGCCATGGCCTCCGAGCTGATAGTCCATACTGCAGCAAACGTCGTCGAACTGTTCGTGCAGATGGTTGTTGTCTTGCAAACGTCCCCATCTGTCGACTCAGGGATCGGGACGTGGCTGCACGATCCGTTACAGACATGCGGATAAGATGCCTCTCACATCGACTGCTAGTGATACGAGGCCGTTGGGATCCAGCACGGCGTTCCGTATTACCCTCCTGAACCCACCGATTCCATATTCTGCTAACAGTCATTGTATCCCGACCAACGCGAGCAGCAATGTCGCGATACGATAAACCACAATCAAAAATGTTCAAATGTGTGTGAAATCTTATGGGACTTAACTGCTAAGGTCATCAGTCCTTAAGCTTACACACTACTTAACCTAAATTATCCTAAGGACAAACACACACACCCATGCCCGAGGGAGGACTCGAACCTCCGCCTTGACCAGCCGCACAGTCCATGACTGCAGCGCCCAAGACCGCTCGGCTAATCCCGCGCGGTAAACCGCAATCGCGATAGTCTACAATCCGACCTTTATCAAAGTCGTAAACGTGATGGTACGCCTTTCTCCTCCTTAAACGAGGCATCACATCAACGTTTCACCGGGCAACGCCGGTCAAATGCTGTTTGTGTATGAGAAGTCGGTTGGAAACTTTCCTCATGTCAGCACGTTGTAGGTGTCGCCACCGGCGCCAACCTTGTGTGAATGCTCTGACAGGCTAATCATTTGCATATCACAGCATCTTCTTCCTGTCGGTTAAATTTCGCGTCTGTAGCACGTCATCTTCGCGGTGTAGCAATTTTAATGGCTAGTAGTGTATATCTCCTAGTGTTAGAACACGACCAAGAGATAAGGCCCAGATTTCTGAAACGAGATGCCTAGGATATCAGTAGAATGAAAAAGGAAGAAAGACAAGGGTTTAACCTCCTGGGAACGACCATTTGATTAGAGACGAGCATAGGTTAGCCCAAGACAAGTATGTGGAAGCAAATCAGCTGTTCGTTTTCAAAGGACTCATTCCCGTATTCCGCGTAAGCGATGTAAGGAAGTCACGAAAAACATGTCGAGAAGGCTGTACACCACTCCTAACGAATGAGATCGAGTAGGACTGATGAAGGGGTGAGGCTATAGTCTTTCACTGAAAGGTGGCATTAGATGCCGTTGTCAGAAACTAAACGGAAAGGTTGAAGCTGATCTAGCAGACTTTAATGGAAAAAAATGAGCATAATCATCATCGGAAGTAGGGAAAAAGCCAATGTGAAAACTTTTTAAGCAATCCTAGTCAGAGTATTAAGTAACAGGAAAAAGGGAGGAGTAAGAACTTCAAAAACTACAGTGTGCATTACAGATGACTGAGAACAGGATCTACTGTTCGCAGTAAATTCACTGGGTATCCAAGAATGAGATCATCAGAAACAAGGGCTCACAAGTCGTAACTTTCCAGGTATGTTGAGTTTTACGTAACTGAAAAGAACTCAACAGGTTTCGTTGGTTTGTAGCACTGACAGGATGCAGATATGTTCGTACGAGATTAAGATTGAATGTAACGTAGATTTCAGTCGAGTCTAGATAAGTACAAAGTGAGAAGATTTCTGTTGAAGAGAAAGAGCAATGTGTATTGTGACCAACTGAAATAAAGTGGTCACAAGTTGTCTACATCTTTGTCAGACTGACCGTAGGTACAAATCACTCTTGCAGTTGTAAAGTGTACAGGAATCAGCAGATCCGACAAACAGGAGGTATTAAATTGCAATTCCTAAAATAATGTCAATTCCGCGCGTGGGTCTTTAATAAGAAGTTCATACAAATTCGTTAATTATAAGGTGCGCCAATTAAGACGTGTAACGGTTGCACTGAGCTTGCTGTTGATCACTGTTGGCCACTTGCGCTGATTGCGAGAAAATCACGTTTCATAATATCATACTAACACTTGCGTCTATGGTGTAAAAAGTTGCAAGTGCTTCATGTTACTTTAGTGGCGGCCAGTGGTATCTGAAGTTGTACGTTGCACCAAAGTTTCAATGTTGCATTTTTGTATGAGACGATTTCAAGGGAGAAAATTTCCTGGCCTGGCTTCCCGTCATTCGTTATGATGTAAACACCCCTAGAATTCGTGGTGTGTGAAGGTCACAAAATTCAGTTTGTTAAATCCAATTTATGATCCTGCGAAAAGTTACAGATATATCTATGACAGAAAAATATGTGTGGCAGAGTTCATGCTACGATTTATCGACTATCTAGAAAAACTATTACCATTACGTAATTAGCTGTATTTCTAGTAAAACTAAAATGGTACTGAATTGTTTTGGATTCCTTTGAAAACAGTTGCCTTTTAGTAGTGATCTATTAGTGCTATATCCAGTTCAGCGCTAAAATTAATGAGCCCTCTGAAAATACCAGCGTTTGATGACGATTTATTTTCGTCATGAACCCTTAAGTCCAATTCAAAGCAACCACAGAAACGAATACGGCGAAAAAATATTTAACATATACCTTTTATGTCTAACTGCATCTTGTGACGTTACTGGTGAGCATGCCGGAGCCCACTTCTGGTGGATATCGCGAGCATGCTGCTACGGACAGGTCGCGCTGTCCGTTGAATAACCAAAGGTAGTTGATTGTAACACATTTCATGAGATATACTAGACTTCCTAAACAAAAGAAAGAGGGACATTTGAAGTTGGGAGTTGTGCAACATTGCAACAATACCACGCACCGCCACTGATTATTACGCTAGATGGTGAACCAACAATCAACTGAGCTGATGTTGCGGTCTTTTGAGATTAGCTTAAGTAGGATTTCTTCCCAGAGGAAGCGTAATTTTACGTCTGTGTCAATTGTTCTGGTACAACTGCTTAGTTTTGTACAATGGAAACCCGCAATCCTTCTTAGCGTACGAAGTTGGCAGCCCGAAGGTAAGTATGTGTTGCAGTCGGATGAATTCCAACGTCACTGAACATTGTTCTTGATAGAACACACAGTGGTGTGTGCATTACAATTAAAAAGGAGGGAAAGTAGAATGGAATTTAATATCTCGTCGACATAGCAGAATTAGCTTAGTTGAAGGAGAATAGAGGTAGGAAGCGTTCACCACCGTGCTGCGATTAGCAGGAAAATTACGTCGTGAACAGTTGCCACTGGGAACCATCTTTCGCTGGCCCGAGTGGCCGAGCGGTTCTAGGCGCCACAGTCTGGAACCGCGCGACCGCTACGGTCGCCAGTTCGAATCCTGCCTCTGACATGGATGTGTGTGATGTCCTTAGGTTAGTTAGGTTTAAGTAGTTCTAAGTTCTAGGGGACTGATGACCTCAGAAGTTAAGCCCCATAGTGCTCAGAGCCAACCATCTTTCTACGAGATAAAGCTGTTCCAACTACGGCAACATCCAGATTTCCTGGCAGTTGCATTTGAAAAGGCTGACCCACTCTATGGCGTACACGAACGCCAGTCTTGAGGTCTTTAAATACAGTATATTTCACTGTAGGTCTCGAACACAAGTGTGTCGCATTCGCGTGGCTGGTGCCGCAGATTTGGGCAGCCGGAGTATGGAAGCAATTGAAATGGTTACACCAGTGGTGTACCTTTCCTTCTTATGTATAGACAATAAAATTAAAGATAGAAGTGCGTGCACTTCATCAGTTCATTCTCGCACGTCCTGTTAATAGTCATCACAGTAACCAAGAGCGTACCCAGGACCTCAGCAGAGGGAAAGGGGAGGATAGGGGAGGTGGAGGAGGGGGGGCGGGGGGAGGGGCAAAGCATGTTAGTGTCGTCATGAACGATGAAATACTTTTGATATTATTTTGACTTCCGATATTTAATGGACGAAACCGAGCTGCATCGACAGAATTTCGCAGGATGTTCAAGAATATTTTTTTGAATATTTTGGTATAAGAGACCATTCGTCTCTGATGGCTCATTACAGAGTAATTGTATTTCTTACCTCAGTTATGTTTGAATGTGTATTGCATTAAAAAATATCTGAAAAACTGTGCAGATGGCGATGGTATGCCCTCTTTGGCTTGCATGGAAACAAATCAGTTGTGTTGACTCAAGGTTCTCGCTGTTTGCAACGGTAATGCCGATTTTACTCTTCGTCCTCAAGCTTTCATTCAGTACTGCTTATTTTTCTGGTACTATTAAGGTGCGTTGACACCTGTGCGCCTTGGGACTAGTAGCCGAGTGGCAGTGCTAGCCCCAATACAAGTAGAAGCACGTGTCTTCACTGCTGGTATGGGGGACCCGCGCCTTCGCACAGTGGCACGTGCGCACAATTCAGAGGCATGTGCGACTTGCCCCGGTGCATACACCTCCTTGACTCTTCGTGAAACGGCCGCATGCGCCTAGAGCGCACAGAAAATCGTACAGGTGTAAACGCCTCAGTGGTTGTACCCTGAGGTGACAAAAGTTGTGAGGTACCACCTAACATCGTGTCGGACCTCCTTTTGCCCGGGGTAGTTCAGCAACACAATGGCATGGACTCAGTAAGTTTTTGGAAGTCCCCTGCAGAAACATTGAGCCGCACTGCATCTATAACCGCCCATAATTGCGAAAATTTTGCCGGTGCAGAATTTCGTACACGAACTGACCTCTCGATTATGTCGCATAAATGTTCGGTGGGATTCATGTCGGGCGATCTGGGTGGCTAAATCATTCGTTCGAATTATGCAGTATTCCTTCAACCCAATTGCGAAAAATATTCGCTCAGTGACGTGGCGCATTATTATCCATAAAATTTCCGTGGTTATTTGGGAACATGAAATACATGTACGGCAGCAATTAGTCTCCAAGCAGCCGAACATAACTATTTACAGTCAATGATCGGTTCATTCGGACCAGAGGCCCCAGTCCATTCCTCGTAAACACACAGCGCACACCACTAAGGAGTCACCACCAGCTTCCATGGTGCCTTTTTGGCAAGTAGGGTCCATGGCTTCGTAGGATCTACGCCGCACTCGAACCCTACCACCAGACCATACGAACCGAATGTGAGACTCGTCTGACGAGGCCATTGTTTTGCAGTCGTCTATGGTCCAACTGATATGGTCACGAGCCCAGGAGATGCGCTGCATACAGTCTCATGCTGTTAGCATTGGCACTCGCGTCGGCCGTCTGGTGCTATAGGCCATTAACGTCAGATTTCGCCGCACTGAGCTAACAGATACTTTCGTCGTATGCCCTACATTAATTTCTGCCGTTATTTCATGCAGTGTTGCTTGTCTGTTAGCACTGACATCTCTACACAGACACCGATGCTCTCGATCGTTAAGTGAAGACCGTCGGCCACTGCGTTGTCCGTGGTGAGACGTAATGCATGAATTTTGGTATTCTCGGCGCACTTCTGACACTGTGAATCTCGGAATGTTGAATTCCCTAACGATTTCCGAAATGGAATGTCCCATGTTTCTGGCTCCAGCTACCATTCCACGTTCAAAGTCCCTTAATCCCCGTCTTGTGGCCATAATCACGTCCGAAACCTCTTCATATGAATCTTTTGAGTACAAATCAAGGTCCGTAGGAAAATAAGGTTGGGCAGTAAGCGTTCTGCGATGCCATTTGGTTCACGTGACGTCGCTAAGGAACGGCGTCCGCCTCGGTAACGGCGCTACAGTAAGTGGGCTGCGCATTTATGTGATACATTTGTGGCATGTTCTAGTCCCTACTGGAATAATGAAATGAAAATTGCTATCTCGCACTAGAAAGTACATGGAAGAAGCCTGGAGATACTGACAGGTTTCAGATAGATTATATAATGGTAAGACAGAGATTTAGGAAAAAGGTTTTAAATTGTAAGACATTTCCAGGGGCAGATGTGGACTCTGACCACACTCTATTGGTTATGAACTGTAGATTAAAACTGAACAAAGTGCAAATAGGTGGGAATTTAAGGAGATGGGATCTGGATAAACTGACTAAACCGGAGGTTGTACAGAGTTTCAGGGAGAGCATAAGGGAACAATTGACAGGAATGGGGGAAAGAAATACTGTAGAAGAAAAATGGGTAGCTTTGAGAGATGAAGTAGTGAAGGCAGCAGAGCATCAAGTAGGTAGAAAGACGAGGGCTAGTAGAAATCCTTGGGTAACGGAAGAAATACTGATTTAATTGATGAAAGGAGAAAATATAAACATGCAGTAAATGCAGCAGGCAAAAAGGAATACAAACGTCTCAAAAATGAGATCGACAGGAGTGCAAAATGGCTAAGCAGGGACGGCTAGAGGACAAATGTAAGGATGTAGAGGCTTATCTCACTAGTGGTAAGATAGATACTGCCTACAGGAAATTTAAAGAGACCTTTGGAGAAAACAGAACCACTTGTATGAATATCAAGAGCTCAGATGGAAACCCAGTTCTAAGGAAAGAAGGGAAAGCAGAAAGGTGGAAGGAGTATATAGAGGGTCTATTCAAGGGTGATGTACTTGAGGACAATATTATGGAAATGGAAGAGGATGTAGATGAAGATGAAATGGGAGATACGATACTGCGTGAAGAGTTTGACAGAGCACTGAAAGACCTGAGTCGAAACAAGGCCTCAGGAGTAGACAACATTCCATTAGAACTACTGACGGCCTTGGGAGAGCCAGTCCTGACAAAACTCTACCATCTGGTGAGCAAGATATATGAAACAGGCGAAATACCCTCAGACTTCAAGAAGAATATAATAATTCCAATCCCAAAGAAAGCAGGTGCTGACAGATGTGAAAATTACCGAACTATCAGTTTAATAAGTCACGGATGCAAAATACTAACGCGAATTCCTTACAGACGAATGGAAAAACTGGTAGAAGCCGACCTCGGGGAAGATCAGTTTGGTTTCCGTAGAAATATAGGAACACGTGAGGCAATACTGACCCTACGACTTATCTTAGAAGCTAGATTTAGAAAATGCAAACCTACGTTTCTAGCATTTGTAGACTTAGAGAAAGCTTTTGACAATGTTGACTGGAATACTCTCTTTCAAATTCTGAAGGTGGCAGGGGTAAAATACAGGGAGCGAAAGGCTATTTACAATTTGTACAGAAACCAGATTGCAGTTATAAGAGTCGAGGGACATGAAAGGGAAGCAGTGGTTGGGAAGGGAGTGAGACAGGCTTGTAGCCTCTCCCCGATGTTATTCAATCTGTATATTGAGCAAGCAGTGAAGGAAACAAAAGAAAAATTCGGAGTAGGTATTAAAATCCATGGAGAAGAAATAAAAACTTTGAGGTTCGCCGATGACATTGTAATTCTGTCAGAGACAGCAAAGGACTTAGAAGAGCAGTTGAATGGAATGGATAGTGTCTTGAAAGGGGGATATAATATGAACATCAACAAAAGCAAAACGAGGATAATGAAATGTAGTCGAATTAAGTCGGGTGATGCTGAGGGAATCAGATTAGGAAATGAGACACTTAAAGTAGTAAAGGAGTTTTACTATTTGGGGAGCAAAATAACTGATGATGGTCGAAGTAGAGAGGATATAAAATGTAGACTGGCAATGGCAAGGAAAGCTTTTCTGAGGAAGAGAAATTTGTTAACATCGAGTATAGATTTAAGTGTCAGGAAGTCGTTTCCGGAAGTATTTGTATGGAGTGTAGCCATGTATGGAAGTGAAACATGGACGATAACTAGTTTGGAGAAGAAGAGAATAGAAGCTTTCGAAATGTGGTGCTACAGAAGAATGCTGAAGATTAGATGGGTAGATCATATAACTGATGAGGAGGTATTGAACAGGATTGGGGAGAAGAGAAGTTTGTGGCACAACTTGACTAGAAGAAGGGATCGGTTGGTAAGACATGTTCTGAGGCATAAAGGGATCACCAATTTAGTATTGGAGGGCAGCGTGGAGGGTAAAAATTGTAGAGGGAGACCAAAAGATGAATACACTAAGCAGATTCAGAAGGGTGTAGGTTGCAGTAGGTACACAGCTTGCACAGGATAGAGTAGCATGGAGAGCTACATCAAACCAGTCTCAGGACTGAAGACCACAACAAGAACAACATTGCTAGAAAGTTATTGTTACATTGCTGAGAATTTTTCCGGGTTGTGTGGCCATGGTCAGGTGCTCCTGGTTGTGGTGAGTCACGTGAAATCCAGACCACGCCCACTTTCCACGGTATTTAGGCCGCTCTTCGACGTCCAACTCGTCAGTCGGCAAGACTCAGCACAACCAGGAGCACCTCCGAAGATGTCCAACGTAGCCTTGGACGAAACGTCAAAGTGTGATTGAAGAGTTCCATGGACCACGGCCATACAATCCAGAAAAATTCTCAGCAGCTGAAACATCCGGCCGTGAAAGCCTTCATTGTATTGTTACATTCTTTAACATCTCCAGATTTTAAACAGACACACCTGGCTTTAAAAAAATTCAAGCTTCTATAGAATCGAAACATCCAAAAATAAGCACGAAGTGTAATTTGTTTTTGAAGTTTTCTGTCATAGTAAATGTTCGAAATGTGCACGCAGTTTCCTAAGTTGCCTCAGAGAAAAGTTTTGACAAATAAACAAGATCTACAAGAGCCAAAGAAAGTGGTCCACCTTCCTAATGTCGTGTAGCGCCCACTCGAGCACGCGAAAGTGCCGCAACACATCATGGCATGGACTCGACTAATGTCTGAAGTAGTGCTGGAGGGAATTGACACTATGAACCCCGTAAGGCTGTCCATAAATCCGTAAGAGTACGAGGGGATGCAGCTCTCTTCCGAATGGCACGTTGTAGGGCATGCCAGATATGCTCAATAATAGTCATGTCGGAGAGTTTGGCGACCATTCAGAAGTGTTTAAACTCAGAAGAGTGTTCCTGGAGCCAATCTGTAGCAGTGGATGTGTGGGGTTTCGCATTGTTCTCCTGGAATTGCCCAAGTCCGTCAGAATGCACCATAGACATGAACGGATGCAGGCGATCAGATGGGATGCTTACGTACGTGTCATCTGTGAGAGTCGTATATAGACGTATCAGGAGTCCCATATCACTCCAACTGCACAGGCCCCACACCATTACAGAGCCTCCACCAGCTTGAACAGTTCCCTGCTGACATGCAGGGTCCATGGATTCATGAGGTTGTCTCCATAACCGTACACGTTCATCCGCGATGTTTCGTTGAATGGCTCGCAAGCTGACACTTGCTGGTGGCCCAGCATTGAAATCTGCAGCAATTTGCGGAAGGGTTGCACTTCTGTCACGTTGAAATATTCTCTTCAGTCGTGATTGGTCTCGTTCTTCCAGGATCTTTCTCTGGCTGCAGCAGTGTCGGAGATTTGATGTTTCACCGGATTCCTGATATTCAGGGTAGACTCGTAAATGGTCGTACGGGAAAATTCCCACTTCATGGCACCATGTCTGCCGTTCAGAAAAGCCAGGATGTAGTGTGGGAAGCAATAAGTCAGACCTTGGCACCTCAGGCTTGGGATCTTGCTGGATAATTGTCCTTTAAACACTGTCAGAGAATCGTCATTTCTGTCACTAATCTAAATCCCTATATAACTTAATTTCCACAAATATTTTTCAGTTACTCCCTAAAGCGATGACAAGTGCCACTTACTTGCTTTGCTATGGCGAGCTGCGTCTGCTTCTTTGCCTTGTCTTAATGACAGCCAGAGTAGTCGAATAAATGTTAATTATTTCTGGGTGAACATTGAGGAAACGCTAGGGGAGTACAGCACACGGGTTCTTAATTATGCCAGTTTCCCTGAACAAATTGTCACGTCCATGGATATGGGCAAAAATTAATTCAAATTTGCTAGCAGTTTTAATCCACCTCTCTGAGGGTGGAAGCAGACTCGTGTGAGAAATAACTCCCAGACATCCACTTGATGTATACTCAGGCATTGTCAATAACTCGCCAGTGGGTGTGGCGAGTGATTTGTCTTCTGTCTGCACCGGTATTCTACACAAGCAGCAAGATATTTGAATCCTTCAGCTCTGTAGTCATAATCCAATGACACTGATGAAATATCAGTATTGGCTACTACGAGATCTAGGTCTTTGTTCTCCTTCTCTCTTTAGACCATTCCCAACGCCTCAGGCATACGTGCAGGATGCTGCCAAACATCTTCATATGACTGAACAGACAGTGCATTTAAAATACTAACACTGTGGGTGCTCACAAAATCAACAGTCTTATCTGGCTCTTTACCTCAACTGGTGATGAACGATCATAAAAATATCCAAGATTTGTTATAAGGGAAAAAAAGTTCTTCAGGCAGTCTTGATTTAGCCTTGCCGTGAGAATGTATTCAATATCACAAGCCGATATGTCACTGAACAGGTCCAGAACTGACTAAATAGTTTTCAAAAATTCCTTTCGAAATGTTAGAAGCTGCTTTGAGGAGGCAGCTTGCATGCTCTTGCAGCATTTACAAAACTGCGTTTGAAAATGAATACCGAATCCACAGGCTAGTGGTTTATTATTTTCGAGAGTTCTTGAACCGAGAACATTGAAGGTCTCATCCACCATCTGCATGATATCAGTGGCGTGCCTTTCTTCAGGCATTAAATAACGGATCGCCTGTGCAGTTGCGTGAGACAGGAGTTGACCGCTTAGTGCGCACACTGTCGTTCTTTGCCATGCACTACAATGCGTTGCTGCGATAACTTATGGCATATTTTCATCTCGCTACTGTCCGAAGTTAACAGTTTCTTGAACATGGCTTTTGTAACTGCCTTGTTTTCCAACATAATGCCTTGACCGGGCAAGTGTTTTAATGTGGGACGTTGCGAGCAACCACACACGTTTAAGAGGATCACTTGGGTGTGGCAAACGAGTATTCTTGTGAGTAACGCCAAGCTCCTTGCACCCGTATCTACTACCGTAGCCATGACATTAAAGCAAATACTGGGCAAGGAAACAATAATTTCGGTCAGGAGCGCAGCTGTCATAAGTAGGTAGGCTGCTTCCAAGCTGCAAACAAGCCTCGCACCATAACAAGGAGGATATTGCTATGAGATCCAAGTGTCTTATCAGCTTGCTGATCATAACAGATTCTGCCATCAGTGTTCACTTCATCAAATGACAAAACGCAAATACGTTCCCGGTCAGTCAGTATTCCAACCTGCATTTTCATCATCACTAAAACATCTTTCAAATTACCGGGGTGGTAACTGAAACTGCGGTTTATCCAAGAATCACAAGGCTGATACTGCAGGTAAAGGATGGCCGAGGTTTTTCCTGAGAAAACTGTAGCTTTTCTGCGAAACGGTGCACAAAATAATCGTCTTGCAGATGTCCTCTCGGTCCCATCGAACACGTTTTGATCGGTGTAATACACTTCTGATTTGACCGGGTGAAAATATATTGCCCGATATTTGATGAATTTGACGAGACACAAGCACTTTTTCATTTCTTTTTTCGCCGTACAGACATAGTTCCATTGATAACAACTGACTTTGAAGATCTTTATTATGTGATCGCAGTTTAATGCACTTGTTTCAGATGAGCATTTCTCCTCTGCAATGCCGCTACAGAATTCAGTAAACAGACTTCATCAGAATCATTCCAAACAACTGCATTTGTAACTGTATTTTTATCAATACACTTCTTCCATCCTGAAAGCTTTTCTAAAGTCTCTGTTCTTCTTCTGTGGACCTCATCCTTGTTGAAGCTTTCCTTCCTTTCTTGTGTTGCACCGTGGTGTACTATCACTGGTGCCACTAAGAGCAAACTACATGATGGAAATGCATCAATTTGCAGCACTCGTTTCCGCGGTAAATTTAGCAGCTCAGACCGCAAGTTTCTATCATCACAAGTTTCTATCATGCTCAGTCTCTCTGGAATGACGAGAACATATTCTACCATTTGCCACATTCATAGCGTCTTTTCTGTAGCATTTCGACAGCGAAATCTTTTGGAGATTTGCGTCGCGAAGGACAGCATGAGGCACAATTTCAGGACCTTTTGTGTTGCGATTGTGAGAATTACAGCCAACGATAGCACGAGCTGGCACTGCTCGCGCACACTGAAAACACGTCCAGTTGCAAGTCACTCACTACACGGAAGTAACAAAACGGAAACGTCATCACTCAGGAGAAAACACAGCCTTCAACATACATGTATGGGCGGAAACGCCCTTGCGCAGCGCTCACTGTGCCCACCTTCTACAAGTGAAAGATCCGCCAATGCACTGCCCTTTTATACCTCGTATACGCGATGCTACCGCCGTCTGTATAAGTATATATCGCTATCTCACACACTGAAATATATACAATGTCTGTTCAAAATATTCCGGAACATTCGTAATTTCGAGCGAAGTACGGTTGGCTTTCCTCCACACTCCTTGTGTTTAATTTGTAATTTCTGGAAGTTTCATTGTTGTACGTATATCTGTTAGTTATTGTCAGGGCCGTATCAACGTTACGTCGCACAGTCTGCGAATTTCGAGATGGTGGAGTTAGAGGTGCAATGCGTCTGCAGTAAATTTTGCGTGAAACTCATGAAAACCTTTACAGAGACACATCAAATTACGCAGGAGGCCTACGGTGATGGGCACTTAAGACGTATTCGGTGTTACGAATAGTTCATAGAATTTAAAAATGGCCGGACGGAAATTAAAGGTGACCCTCGTTCAGGACGCCTTACGACGTCAATGAAATTGTGCATGCCAATCGAAGAATGACTGTCCGAGAGACGTTAGAAGAATGTATCATTTCGGTTGTATCGTGTCATGAAATCCTGACGCAGCATCTTGGAATGAATCGTGTTGCCGCCAAGTTCGTCCCACGGCTCATGAGTCAAGGCCGGAAAGAACTTCGCCTTGCAATCTGTGAAGAGCTTTCGGATCGCGCAGATCGAGGTGTTTCTTAGGAGATCATAACTGGTTATGAGACGTGGGTCTACGGTTATGATGCTGAGACCTAGATCCATTCTTCACAATGGGTCGGGAAAGGTTCTTCAAGACCAAAAAAAAGCTCGTCAGTTCAGTTCAAATGACAAAGCCATGCTGATAGTTTTCTTTGACTTTGAAAGATTAGTTCATCACGAATCCGAGCCACCGGGACAAGCTGTTAATCGATGGTACTATCGGGATGTGTTGCGACGCCTGTGAAAAAATGTGAGAAGCAAGCAGCAGTATTGGGCAAACATTCATACGAGGACACTGTGCATTGTTGCCAGATGTATCCAAGATGTCGGCGATGACGTCATCCAAGATGGCGGCGTGTATACTTGGTAACAGCACATGACGTCATCCAAGAAGGCAACCATGACATTATTCAAGATGGCGGATTTTGGCGGAAAGTTTCCATTTTGGCGGGAAGAATGTGAATTGTACTACCTCCACTAACCTAACCCCCTCCTCTCCCCCAGAAAAATGGCAGGAAGTTCAAACTCCAGCAGGATAATGCAACACACCACAGTTATCTCTACTAAGCAAAGAAAATCACGGGAAGATAGGCCACTTGGCCTACCTCCACTAATCTAAGTCACCCAACCGCCACTTCCTCTTATGAACTGGTGCCAAGTTTGAATTTTAGTGGTAAACAAAGGTCACTTTGTGTTTCGCTACCAACATAAGAAAATTGCGCGAAAGAAAGCACATTTGTACAAACCTCAGCCACCTGAACGCCATCTCCCCCAGAAAAATCGCGGGAAGTTCAAATTCCAACAGGATAATGCATCAAACCGCGGTTATCTCTACTAAACTAAGAAAATCGCGGGAAGATAGGTCACTTGGCCTACCTCCACTAACCTAAGTCACCCAACCGCCACTTCTTCCTATGAACTGGCACCAAGTTTGAATTTTGTTGCTAAACAAAGGTCAATTTGCATATCTCTACTAAGCTAATAAAATGGCGTGAAAGTCACCCGACTGCCACCTCCTCCTAAGGATTTGTGAGGAAAGGACTTAGACATAAGTCTTTATTTAATCATTTTGTTGCAGTACGGCCATCCAGTGTGTTCACCATGATTTCCAGACTCCAACTGACTTAGTACACAATACCGGCACCAGAGGGCGCTGTTATCCATGATGTCATCTGATGACCCGAATACTGTTATTCAAGATGGTGGCATACATTGTGTTCACCACGAGGCCTAATACATACTGACATCACCAGAGATTGCTACCGTGGACTTGGAATGAATTTTCGCGAATGCCGCACCCACATGGACTTGGAAGGAAATATTTAAAGTCTCCACCATGATCTTCAACCAACCGCCACGTCCCCTTACCAACTAATGTTGTTGGGCTAACGTGCACTAACATGCAGTAATGTGTACTTAAGTGTACTAATGTCCACTAACGTGTACTAATGTGCACAGTGCATGATGTCATCCATGACGGGGGGGGGGGGGGGAAATGGCGGGAAAACGATTCTGCCTATGATGGACATAAGTTTTCATTTTGCAAGCAATGACACCACGACGAGATCTAGGCTTCAACTTGCCTAGTACACATTACTGCCACCAGAGGGTACTGTCATCCCTCCTGTGACCTAATCCCAGATGGTGGTCTGTAGGGGGAAAATGGCGTGAAATTGACTCAGACAGTGCTGGGCTGCTGGGGGGAGTAAGGAAGGTTCAAATGGTTCAGATGGCTCTGAGCACTATGGGACTTACCATCTGAGGTCATCAGTCCCCTCTTAGAACTACTTAAACCTAACTAACCTAAGGACATCACACACATCCTTTGCTGGAGGCAGGATTCGAACCTGCGACCGTAGCGGTCATGCAGTTCCAGACTGAAGTGCCCAGAACCGCTCGGCCACACTGGCCGGCTAGTAAGGAAGGAGTGCACCCTATTTATTTTGGAACATTTTATTTAGGGATGAAGTATATTTATCACACTGACACAATACACTCGCCCTGATGTGCTTGGGGTCACAAAAATGGTTCAAATGGCTCTAAGCACTATGGGACTTAACATCTGAGAACCACTTAAACCTAACTAACCTAAGGACATCACACACATCCATGACCAAGGCAGGATTCGAACCTGCGACTGCAGCAGCAGTGCGGTTCTGGACTGAAGCATCTGGAACCGCTCAGTCATGGCAGCTGGCGGGGTCACAAAACACAGTCTCCAGACACGCAAACAACTCCTAATTTTCCGAAATAATTTCAGTACAGACCTGCAAACTGCTCCTAAATAATGCAGCACAGTGATGTGTAGACAAGCTCAGTACTCGTAAACTGTCCAAATATCGCTTGGCACCATCCCCCCTCTCCCCCCACGCACTCTCTGCACTGGACTGTGAAATGACGTGGTCATCAGCTGTCAAACCACACACAAATGCCCGCACGCGTGAGGTGGGAACATTCCTTTCATACTCGATTTCTGAGAAATTCCTATCCAAATATGTGTTCCCCTAGACACAGGTGCCGACAGGATCTGGCGGGATTGCAGCCATGAGCCACTGCTGAACACACGTGAATGTTGCATCTATTTTCAGGTATACAGCCACTGTTATACTTACGTCACAGAACCCCAAGGCGCAGCCCCCCTATATGCGAGACACCTCCGGACAGCACTTGTCTTTACCATTGATGACAGAGTATTTACAAACCTTCGCAAACCCATCTAACAATGTTCTCAATCTTATACTCATGCCACGTGACTATGTAAAAAACAAGAACTGAGTCGACCACGCTCACTTTCTTGATGTCTCAGCTTGTATACACGAAAATTCCTGTCCTAACAGAACCTGTTTACGAAAATAACACAGAATAACGTCGAAGCAGTCTTCCTCGCGGACCTAACATGGTACCCGCTCCACATGCTACCCTTCCTGCTCTCAACATATGCAAATGTTCTCACCGCTATATAGAGGCTACTATATCCCAGCACAAAGGATGTGAATGAATCGAGCATTATGACTGGCTCTTATCGAATTTATCGTCGGTATCGAAGCATCATCCATCTTTTCTTTCTACGGCACTCAGCGGTAAAAGTATTTTTCACAGATCACTAAATTCCATAGACTGTTAAACCTGCAAAGTTGTTTACAGATCATCAAATACATACGAGACTCACAAGGATATCGGAAGCCAGGAACATATTTACCACCAATCGATGTACAGGTAATGTCTCCTCTTGACGGCTGTGCTTGTGGAATGAATCTCAATATCTATAGCGCACATAATTTTCCACGTAAAAAATCTCTCGCTGTTATCAATGTCCTGAATCTTTTACGTCCCTCACGATAGGACACACAGTCATCCTCTGTAGTCATACCACAACTTAAACAACAGTAACTTTACAATGCAAGATATACACATTTTACACAAACAGTTCAATTATCTTTTATATCTGTACAACACCCAAAAAATTATCGTATGCCTACACTCACAGCGACTATGTCATGATGCTCCTCAGTCCTCGGGAAGCACCGTCTGCCTTTTCTTCCTTTCTACAGACGTGACATTCAGCAGCAAAAAAGCTATTTTACACTGATCGCCATATTGCATCGACAACTAAATCTCGCAAACTGCCATACATATCGTCAAATATGCAAAGACATGTCCTCAATTACACTGTTCTCCCACTAGGGCCAGGAGCCTGAATATTAGTGTGTGAAACAGATCTCCAACTCAGCAATGTATCACTGCATACCGTGTCGATGTAGTAAACATACAATTCATATCCTCCACCATACAAAATCATCCCTTTTACATCAGAATGCCATCAGTGGATCAAAGTCACTCTCAGAACTGTTGTGCAAAGACTGGCCCATTTCCCCCTAGACACAAACGCGTTACTGCTTCTGTTCTGAACCTGCTTCCCTGCTTGCTTTTTTCTACACCCATCTCCAGACCATGGGATTACAATAACCAATATATTTTCGCATAGTTTGCACACACAGCAGTATTCTACCGATCGCTCACGCAACGTAATTCCAAAGATGCGGACTGGGAATTATTTATATACAAGCCCGAAACTTTACCAAGGTGGAATGTGGTCTAGACCGCTGAGTAACTAAAAACAAACAGACGAAAAATGATATTTCCACCCATGAATACCAGTCTTCGTGATGTAACAAATTCGAAATCATCCCTATAACTTGCAAGGTCAATTAATATCTAGAGAACCGGCAAATGTGTCTTCCTCATGCTAGATGCACACCCCACGATCGATCTTCTCTCAACTAAATAAAGGTGCAAAATGTGCAGAGGCAGTCAACTGAATAATTTACGTGGGAGGGAATAACGATCCAGCGCAAACGCACCTCCATACACAATGTTCTCAAATTTCCACTTGATTACGAAAGCCGCCCAACACATACTAAGCATTAGGTCATTTACATTCCACAAAAAAATACTTTATAAACCTGATACTCAAATGCGAACATATCACACACTCACCACTACTACTAAGTATAATACTTCGTCAATAACTGATTGCCTACGACACAAAATAAAACTGACCGAAAATCAGCGATGGGTGTGGATGTCTCTTAGATTTCTTCCTGCCAGTGCTACTACTGTGTCTTAGAAAGAGAAACTTAATCGGCCAGATGTTAAAAAAACCCAATCGCAACAACTACTGCATGTTACTGTCACAAGCGATCTTGGTTCTACAAGTGCACACAAGTATCCATGTTAAAAGCTATACCCGCTTTACGAATCGTGGTGTGACATACCTCTGAATGAGGTGGTTTTTTCAGGACAAATACCGTGACGGTAATCACAGGAATGTGTATTATCAGACCACGATGCAACCCCGTGATAAAATTACCGCATTTTGAAAGGAATGTGATATGTAAGCGGTATTTGCCACTCCCTCAAACCGATAATTCTATAGTATTTGCAGTGCATTCTGTCTCGAGACCATATCAGAGGTTCCGCAATATACCCAGTGAGTTATAGGCGATGACTGATTGAGAAGGAACACAAACAGTAGTAGTAGATGATGTGCCGACTGAGGTCATAATAAAATGTACACTAGCTTCTCAGATCTCTAGTGTTACGCTATCCGCTAGAAATGATGTCTGGGATTTGGAAACAGCTCTTTCCATTCAAGCACATACCTGCGTTGGATCCTATTGACAGTTCCTTTAATGATTACAACCACTACTCAGTCATGTTTCCGGCACTCTCATATCTCACAACGATTCACCTTTCTTGAACCTGTCTGCTACAGTAAAATTACAAACTTATTTTAGCCAGTCCCTACACAACCTGCAGCTGCGCCCATTTTTACCGCTTCGCGCATTTGTTCGCTCCATTTTAAGTCGGAACTGAGAAGAAGTTAGAGAAAACCTACCCACCACCTTCTGCAACCCGTGTCTGCAACAAGAGCGACCTGAGTTAGTGCGACAGGAGCATGTTTTGAATATTCGATGGAAATGCGCGCATTGTGGTGCATTCCCAAACTACACTCCTGGAAATTGAAATAAGAACACCGTGAATTCATTGTCCCAGGAAGGGGAAACTTTATTGACACATTCCTGGGGTCAGATACATCACATGATCACACTGACAGAACCACAGGCACATAGACACAGGCAACAGAGCATGCACAATGTCGGCACTAGTACAGTGTATATCCACCTTTCGCAGCAATGCAGGCTGCTATTCTCCCATGGAGACGATCGTAGAGATGCTGGATGTAGTCCTGTGGAACGGCTTGCCATGCCATTTCCACCTGGCGCCTCAGTTGGACCAGCGTTCGTACTGGACGTGCAGACCGCGTGAGACGACGCTTCATCCAGTCCCAAACATGCTCAATGGGGGACAGATCCGGAGATCTAGCTGGCCAGGGTAGTTGACTTACACCTTCTAGAGCACGTTGGGTGGCACGGGATACGTGCGGACGTGCATTGTCCTGTTGGAACAGCAAGTTCCCTTGCCGGTCTAGGAATGGTAGAACGATGGGTTCGATGACGGTTTGGATGTACCGTGCACTATTCAGTGTCCCCTCGACGATCACCAGTGGTGTACGGCCAGTGTACGAGATCGCTCCCCACACCATGATGCCGGGTGTTGGCCCTGTGTGCCTCGGTCGTATGCAGTCCTGATTGTGGCGCTCACCTGCACGGCGCCAAACACGCATACGACCATCATTGGCACCAAGGCAGAAGCGACTCTCATCGCTGAAGACGACACGTCTCCATTCGTCCCTCCATTCACACCTGTCGCGACACCACTGGAGGCGGGCTGCACGATGTTGGGGCGTGAGCGGAAGACGGCCTAACGGTGTGCGGGACCGTAGCCCAGCTTCATGGAGACGGTTGCGAATGGTCCTCGCCGATACCCCAGGAGCAACAGTGTCCCTAATTTGCTGGGAAGTGGCGGTGCGGTCCCCTACGGCACTGCGTAGGATCCTACGGTCTTGGCGTGCATCCGTGCGTCGCTGCGGTCCGGTCCCAGGTCGACGGGCACGTGCACCTTCCGCCGACCACTGGCGACAACATCGGATGTACTGTGGAGACCTCACGCCCCACGTGTTGAGCAATTCGGCGGGACGTCCACCCGGCCTCCCGCATGCCCACTATACGGCCTCGCTCAAAGTCCGTCAACTGCACATACGGTTCACGTCCACGCTGTCGCGGCATGCTACCAGTGTTAAAGACTGCGATGGAGCTCCGTATGCCACGGCAAACTGGCTGACACTGACAGCGGCGGTGCACAAATGCTGCGCAGCTAGCGCCATTCGACGGCCAACACCGCGGTTCCTGGTGTGTCCGCTGTGCCGTGCGTGTGATCATTGCTTGTACAGCCCTCTCGCAGTGTCCGGAGCAAGTATGGTGGGTCTGACACACCGGTGTCAATGTGTTCTTTTTTCCATTTCCAGGAGTGTACATACAAGTACTACAGATGCGCGTCCATTCAAATATATCACCCCCAACATGCTATCATCGTTATTCTTTACCCATAAACAAAGAGAAATTAAGAACTATAGAAGTTCCACTAACTTCATCTGATATAGAAGTCACCTAAGCGCCATTGCTCTTGCGATGATGCAAAGCTGCAGTGGGGCTCCAGCGTGGAGAAAGAAATTTTGCAATATTCCCTAGAATAGTGCAGTGTGCAGCCATCCAAGCATTCCTAACGGTATACACAGTCCCTCTCCGAATTTACTCCTCAAACTGCTGCTGCTACTGCCTCCTGTGTCTTATGGCGGATACCATAGCATACCACACATCATCTGATTTTAAATAAAAGACACTTACAACATAAGGAAACCGGAAGAGCTTGCTCGCTTTGTGCAGAGTCCCCAAACTACAATCGTAAGGTCATTCACATGTTCTACATTTAGACTCATTTCTAACACTGACGGAATAGCTGTTAACTCTATGTTGCCTTTCGATTGATTCCTCATATTGCAGACATGTACGCGAGCACTGTTTCGCTGTTAGCAGCCCTAAGAAGGTGTCACCCATCCACAAAACTCATTTCCCAACTCAGGCAAGTGCTGGCAGTCAATCATTATGTGGTAACCAACAGCGCGCCAATGCATGGATGGGATGGAAAAGACACTGCCGATGTACCATAATAATAAGCATCACAGTTGACAGCGCGAACAATTTTACCAATTTTACAGTAACTTCAGCACCGGCCAATGATGTGACAGCATGTCGCCCCAATTTCAATATCCTAGCTAAACCAACGCTTCTCCACTCTGCGAATATCATTGTGAATGTGCATAGATGACTGTGCAGTACGTCCATTCAGTGTTAATTCTCAAACACATAAATCATCAAAGTATACCAGATAGCACTCCACATATTTCTAATACCTCGAGCATAGTGATTAATTTACGATCTATCTCTCTGTGTATGAGAGTCACAGAGCATTCTCGCTGTCTTAGGATAAAATTAGAGAGTGAAGGACCCTCCGTACAATATCACTGACCAACCAGCCATGCAGCACTGTTGCCGAATTAATCTGCAACCATCCAGAAGAAGACGGCTACACTCCATGTCTCTTGAATGAATTGATCTTTCCGAGTCCTCGCCGATCCAAGCACATGAGATTTCTCGAGATGCGCCCATGTCGAGGAGCTTAGCACTCCTTATCAATGTATAGTAACAGATTTCAAAGTGTCGTGATGTAATAGCAGACGGTTCAGAACAACAATAAAAGACCGATTTTTATGAGTGATGGAAATCGAGATGGCTGGAGTTCGACACATTTTTACGTAAATCATGCAAGCTGTCAACTCTAAAGTATTGTTCTAGAGTCTAGGATCGGTATCTGGAAGGTATCGGTAAGAGAACACAAACACACGCACTCCTAAGGTTACAGCGTTATGCACTTAAAACGGGCTATAATGTTAGATAGCCTGCGTCTCCAACCTATCAGTCGTATGGAATGTTGCACTGTTAATATTCTAATGTAAGAAATATATTTCAAGCGCATGACATACATCTTTCTTCCCGGTTTCTCTACGATAAACTATGTCATCAATTCGTAAAACGAAAAAACTACTTCCGTAAAACATTTGCTCTGCATGATACGAGCACAATATAGCTTTCCGGAGACGTACAGTGTCCAATGTTCACATCTGACCACGGTTCAGAAATTATACAATGCCTGCATCAGACCTATATTAAATTAACGTTAGTAGTGGGGGATACCGCCTACAAGGAAACAGGTAAACGCATAGCAGCAGCCTCCGACACGTGAAAATTACAAGCCATTCTGTCACTAACTCTGTAAACAGCACATCTGTAGGGGAAATGTGTTCACAGGAATTGCAGCGCCTCACATGCTCCTATCTTTAACTTAGTTATGACGTTGCTGAAGTCTCGATTTTACACCCAAGATGCGACAGGGGGGATCGCAAAAGTCAAAGTTCGTTTAAAGGAATGTGCAAGTTTCATCACACACGAGATGGAAGTCATCTGAAGACCGACAGGTTTACCATTAACGATCGAAAATAGACAGTGCTTTAAACCACATACAGAACACGTGGCTTCTACGAGTAGAACGCAAGCTATGACTGTTGCATCCGGATAGAACACTGGAAAAAAATTGACTTGCAGCAACTTGTCCTTCTCGAGAATGCATCAGTCAAGCATTAAATCATACCTCGTTACAGCTCTATCTCAATTGATCATACCGTCCACTCTCTGTTATCCCTTAACACAGTTGCAAGTTAGTTTAAGGTTGAATCGTTCTGTCATCCTGAAAAGCATCAAATACAGTAGTCAACTCGCATGCATCACTGGTACCTCAATAGACATACCGTATAATACTGCCTCGACGATAAAGAATTGACTGCCTCCCTGATTCCTTTCTTTTCGATGTCGACGTTTTCTCGGATTCCTCCTGTTACCACATACTTGTTCCCATGTACAAATTGTTCGTCGCGAACCAGAAGATACGCAATTACTTCCTCAATTTTCCTGCATTTCGGTGTATATACGGTCAATTTATATCTATCCCCACCGAATAAATAAAATTATGTACAAACTTAAATTTGTATTTGGGTTTTTTTATTTCTCTAGACAAAATGTGACATACATTAACGTACATAAACGTGTGCTAGCGTGTATTAGCGTGCACTAACGTGTACTAACGGTTGTGTGATGTCCTTAGGTTAGTTAGGTTTAAGTAGTTCTAAGTTCTAGGGGACTGATGACCATATATGTTAAGTCCCATAGTGCTCAGAGCCATTTGAACCATTTTTTTGTGTACTAACGTGCACTAATGAACCAGAAGATAAGCAAGTACTTCCTCAATTTCTCCGCATTTCGATGTATTTTCGGTCAATTTATACCTATTCCCTCGTTATTTTTCGCAATTCTATCGATTTTATGTCAGATCTATCCATGCTTTCATGACATAACATCTCGTTCTGTGTTCTATAAGTGCGTGTAAATGTAGCACAGCCGCCAACACCTAGCCCAAATGCACTGTTCGGGAGGTGTAATATAGCACTGTACTCGACTGTATCCAGTCACCCCCACATTCTGAGACCGTTTGCTCTGAATTCTCTATGTCTATGTATATGCACACCTCGCGGACGGCTCCCAGGATCCACTCCCCTCTGATGGTGGAACAAACTTCGAATATAGAATACGTGTCCGGACGTAACGCGTGGTTGGTCCACCCGCGAACCCTATTGCAGATGAGACGTGTGGTGGATCCGCCTCCGAACATAGGTCCAGATATATAGTCCGCGGCAGATCCACACTCGAACGCCAACTCGGATGTGGTATATTGTGGATCTGCGTTCCAACACCACTTCGTACATTGCACACGGCAGATCCACCATCAAACCCTATCCCATGCGCGGCATATTGTGGATCCGCCAGATATAACAGCGGCTGATCCACATTCGAACGCCAACTCGGGGCTATTGCGGGTCACAAATTGAAGGGACTGAAGAGCATGTGGGTCCCACTCATAATAAAAAGAAGAAACGTACAAAGGAGCCTACAGAAACAGATGAGTTTATGGAAACTGCCATGGAACATCATGTGAACAGAAAGATGACGAAACATTGTTTATGTTATCTTTAGTGTCTGAACTTAAAAAACTTCCCGAAGTTGCAAAATTAGACTCAAAGGCGGAAACTTTAAATGTTTTAAGAAAGACAAGAAACCAAAGTTTCACAGTAGCTTGTAGCTCTACATCTTATACCTCACATTGCTCACGAGGGAAACTCCCCATCGCACCCCCCTCACATTTAGTGGTAAGATGGCGCAGTGGATAACCCATAAAAATTGAACACAGATCAAGCATGAAAACAGGAAGAAGGTGTACTGAGCTGTGAAATAAGCAAAATAGAAAAAGTGGACGGTCCAAGAATAAAAAGTGCAATAAAAAGCAGGCTGCAACAGCAAAGGCGTCATGGGTAAGTGGTCATCGTGTTGGGCTACCAAACGAGCGAGCCGTGTTCAGAACCCCCTCGTACCACTTTTTTCCATAACATTGTGAACTGTCCGTTCGGTCACTGACACGTTTGTTTTCTTTCTGTAGTCTTGCCAGTTGTCATACTACACATTGGATATAGAATATTAGTCACATGGTAAGAATCCGTTACTGTAAATGTGATGAATACTGAGAGCATGCGAGGTACCACGTAGTGGTCTCACAGAGATCGAAACAACAAATAAACTGGTGTGAACTGTGTTATTGGTGTGAACAATATTATAATATTACTATTTTACAAGGAATTCAAGGGTCAAGACTTCCAACACGGAACGCAACTTCAAAATCACTAAAAAAATATATTTTGACAGAGCACGGAGAAACTGTATGATTGTGAAACAGTTGGGTTCAATTGTTGCAGCTTATGTGACAAACTATTATGTTTTCATCATTTCCTTGGGAGTGGTTACATTCATACAAACATCTGTATCGCACACGTAGGCCTATCTCCCTCACTTACCAGTCGCACAAATTAGATGCGTCGATAAGACATTCCTGTCATATGACACATGCACTGCCACTAATGCCGTGTTGACACGCCAGACGCGTTTTCCGGTGGAGGATTCAGTTGACTTGTCACCTTGTCATCAAACGTTTGTGGTTCCCATTCGAAAGCCACTGCCTTTTGGCTGCTAATAGAGTAGTTGTGCAAAATAAACTGTCATTATAGGTCCCTACCTTACGCTTCGCTGTTGCAAAAGGACGTTACATCACGACACAGACACCAATTTGAATAAAGCGAACAGCGGGGGAAAAAAAAAACGGCAGGAGAGAGGTTTCGAACACGGTTCGCCCGCGTGGCACTCAGGCACCGCAACCATTTTTTTTTCTCATTTTGTTCGATTTTGTTCGTTGCATTTGTTCGGTGCGGATGTCCCAGCACACCCGTTCAAGTTCAGTGTTGAGTCGCTGACTCAGTTTTTTGTTACGGAGGGCAGCTAACGCTCTGACCGAACACGCTGAGCTACCGTGCCGGCACCACTTAACCACAACGCCCTATCTGTACACCGTTGCTCTATATTGCAGTTGTTCTTGGACCGTTCACTGTTTCTATTTTGCTTTTTTTTGACGGTCCAGTCCACCTTCTTCGTGTTTTCATGCTTGATCTGTGTTCAGTTTCTGACGGACTGTCCACTGGGCCCTCTTACCACTAAATCTGCATTGAGGTTTTCCCTTGTCAGTCCCATATTTTCAGCATGAAGGGTACTACATGCAGCGTCATGTACAACATGGAAATTTCGCACACTTTCCTCAGACCAGTTCAGTCACTTTTAACACCACACAGACATGCACGTAGAATGTCAACAGCGTTACAGACTGACATCCAATACATTAGATTCAAGTACGGCCTCAGAAATAAATTTAGAATAATTTGAATAAGATGATTTGTAATCTGTAAGAAAATAAATGTTTGAGTGGATATGAGTATAAGTGTTTTACCTTAATGTGAGTGCAGGCTTCTCATCTGCTGGAATTCAAGGTCGCATGTTGGTTCTTTTTCCCTGTGTAACATGGAAAAGAGTTCGCCGAAGGATCCACACCACATTCGGAAACACGGAAAAAGCTTTCCGTCATCCTGTTGAAGGTTGTACAATGTATGAAACAAACCCTTAGTTATTCTTCCTTCTAGAAATGGATGCACCCAGAATTTCCTGTTGATGGATTTCTTGTTCAGTAAGAGAAGTAAAAGAAAGGCGTCCTCCTCGTCTGACTTCAGGACGAAACTCGCGCGGCAATAGCAGTAGCGGCAGCATCAGAACAGCTCACAGCAGCCGCTGAGCCATAACGAGATTCGCGGCGTGCTGTGCCTCGCCCTGTGAAAGGCCGCTTCTCGGTGGCTCCATGTGAAGGGGGCCTTACGTAGATTACGAATGTCGGTTCTCAGTATTTTTTCCATGAAAAAAAAAAGCGTTGGCCAATTTGAGTTCACGTAATTGTGTGTTGTTTGATCCTATCAGTAGTATAGCAGTGCAGCATCATCGGTCTTTGGAGATGGATAAGCGACTTGTTGCAGCACTTCCGCAAGCAACAAGAAGATTCAATCTACGAAGTGTGGTCAGCAGCCTAATAAAACACATGGGTTGATCATAACTCCTTTCTTCTTCTTCCAAGGATATGGTGTATGAATCTGCATGTGACAGTACTTTATTCACTCTACGAAGTGTGGTCAGCAGCCTAATAAAACGCATGGGTTGATCATAACTCCTTTCTTCTTCTTCCGAGGAAATGGTGTATGAATCTGCCTCTGTTAGTACTTTAACACTATGTTCATTGCCAGAACCCATTTCTAAGGGTTACGATAGCGACGGCAAACATGACACAAGTTGTTGCATGTTTGTCTCAGAACGGTTCTTTCATTTTTTACTTTTCACTTAGTACAATCGACTTGATAAAATCTCGCTGTGCAGGTAAGCTCTGCTACCCTGCCTCCCAGAACTATTAGGCTCTGAACTTGACTCCGATATTTCATAGGTGATTTGCGCTTCGTCATTTACAACAGTGACAAATACGGTTATGTTTTCGGAGCTTTAACCACAAATGGAAACCGGGCGATTGGTGGCTTTGTGATAAAATCTTAACGTAAACACTAGACAGATCATGATATTATTGTAAGCAGTTCTAGTAGGGTGAGTTTTTGCTACTAAATAATGCGTTTTTTGTTAATAATAAGAATATCATAAATACAACTCGCAAATGTGTAATGAAAGTAATACTAGAACGTTTTTTAGTCATATAGGTCCCTCTGGCTGCTACGCAGGTGACACGATGGTAGCCTTATCAAAACTGCATCTGGCGACTACAGGTGCCATCGCTAGTAAATAAATAAATGTCGTGTGACTAGGGCTCCCGTCGGGGAGACCGTTCGCCTGTTGCAAGTCTTTCGATTCGACGCCACTTCGGCGACTTGCGCATCGATGGGAATGAAATAATGATGATTAGGACAACACAACACCCAGTCCCTGAGCGGAGAAAATCTCCGACCCAGCCGGGAATCGAACCCGGGCCCTCAGGGTTGACATTCTGTCGCTCTGACCACTTTTTTTTTTAATCTCATTTTGTTCGTTTTCGTTTGTTTCATCTGTTTGGTGCGGACGTCGCAAGACAGCCGTTTTAGTTCGTTGTTGATCCTTTAACTCAGTTTTTTTTTTTTTTTTTTTTTTAATTTTATTACAGAGGGCAGCTAACCCTCTGACCGAACATGCTGAGTTACCTTGCCGGCGATTTTTTTTTTTGTTCGTTTTAGTTCGTTGCATCTGCTCAGGGCGGACGTCGTAAGACACCCGTTTCAGTTCGTTGCTGATCCATTAACTCAGTTTTTTTATTACAGAGAGCAACTAACCCTCTGACCGAAAACGCTGAGCTACCGCGCCGGCGACCACTCAGCTACCGGGGGCGAACCAATCGTTAGTGTAGGCACTGCTCAGATATCGTTTCTTAACGTCTGCAGTGCGATCGTCTTTAATGGTGGCACAAATCATTTGACGACAGCTGTTGCAAGCTGTTGGAATGAATTCTGGATCGTTACTGCTACACACACACACACACACACACACACACGATACACACACACTCCCTTCAGTTATGTCTGCCTTGGATTATTTTTGCCACTGTTACTTGGAGCGAATGAGATGGCTCTTTCTCTGGGACTAGCGGGTGAGGTGATCGACGTCACTGGCGGTTTGTGTTACTGTTCTGTCTTCCGCAGGAGCCACCGCTCGTGGCCCTGGGTCGATAGTATTGATAGACACGCATATCATCTCATCATAAATATCGCAGTGACTGCACTGTTACCTGGCATATTGTTTGTATGCACAGTTTCAGTCACATTGGTGGTAGCTTAGTTGGTCTTTGGAGAATCGATTAACCGACAGACGATGCATACAAACTCTGCAGCTACGGTGATTCTCTTCTTTATCAGTTTGCGTAGACCATTTTTTCACGGATATCGTCCTTGCTTTGAGGCTGTGGGCTCCAGGACAAGACGTTTCTTTTACCGGTATGCCTAGAGTAACACTCTGACTACAAATCTCAGCTGCCTGAAGTCTTGGAAGTAGCACGAATAGTAAAGAAACAGGAATGATCCTGCTGTTAAAAGGTATGCACAACCCATTTTTTTCCCAGCAGTCATTGTGCCTATGTAGTGTGCAATTTGAATTACATTGGTGGTAGGTTATATAGTCTTTGCAGTTTGGAGAATATGCTTATCGACAGACGATGCTCAGTCTTTAAGGTGGAATTTTTTATCGAACAGCGAGATAAGTATTATGAACCTAAGTGATTCGTTGATATAATTGTAGGAAGATTTTATTTGTGCTGCACTGCTGCCTTTGTTCAATCTCTTCTCTCTAGGGAATTTGTGGGGTGAGTACTTCCTCGTAATCTAGTTGTATCTGTATCAGTCTTTGATATTTACACAATCATATTGGCATTTGTTTGCTGTAATTACCGTGTGTGTAGGCCCTTGCTCACAACTGATATAACGGCAGCCATCAGGCTCGAAATGGTTATGCCAGAACTTTCGTAGCAATTGCTGGGTTGGGTAGTATTGTATTTGCGATCATATTTCAAGTATTGGTGTGCACAACCATGCAAGACCGAGGGATAGTCTAACCTATAGGCTACATGGTTTTCACTGAGATGGTTTCAGTTACTCGTCGACTCTATCCCTATGTCTGTATTCTGTACCGCTATGCTACATCCGTACAGTATCTTTGGTCGGCAGCATCAGAATTTTACGTTGACATCACACAACCTAGTAACGTAGTGTGGTAATTCTTGAACATACAATATCTTTGGTTAGAAATTAGTAGTGCTTACAGAACCTGCTATGATGTCATTGACATGACGCTACCATTTCTGTTAACAATTGCTAACACTCTGATGTCACAAACGAAAGATATGGAGTGATACCTCAGCAATGATACATAAATTGGGACCATGTTACTTGTGGTTGGCTGAGAGCATTACGATACTAATGCGATATTGATGCAACATCATGATGCAGTTGAACATGATTTTGATATCGACAAGTAACAGTTCACACTAATGGGGAGAAAAGTATAAAATTGCAGAAAACATGGAAAAATGATAGTAATTACGTAACTGTCTGGGTGTGGTGTTTGCTGGTGCCTCTAATGTCGAAATATTAATTTGTTACTAACAAACAGACTTCAAGTGATCTAATTTCTTATTAACAAATAGACACAACCTTCAAACTTTCCAGTGTTGCCCACTCAGGTGTCCCAGTGATGAAAGATGGAGTTGGGATATGGGCTTCAATAGCAGTGATAACTGAGTGGATCATGACCTCAACGAGATGTTGGGAACAGTGGGACAGATGTTGCATAATTTGATAAAATACGAGAAATGTGGAAAAATGAGAGTACTTACATATCTGCCTTGGTCTGGTCTCTTCTGGTGCATCAAATGACGTAATATTAAATTGGTATTAATGAGCAGAATTCAAGTGATGTCACTTAATGTAATCTGTTATTAACAAATAGACACAATCTAATACTCTTCCTATGCTGCTCATCTGAAAAATAGATTTGACCTGTTGCCTCAGTCAGAATCGGATGAGCCTCATGTAGCTGAAGCTGAAGAAAGGGCACAACAAGCTTTCAAGGACTTGAAAAAGGTAGGGAAATTTGTAAAGAGAAAGGAAGTTCTGTTGTTAGATAGCTCCCATGGTAGAAGTGTTGGCCAACGACTGCAGGAAAGTCTAGGTCCAGAGTACCAGGTCACAAACTTTTTCAAGCTTAGTGCAGATCTGGGTCAGGTAACAGAGGATGTAGGTTCTTTATGCAAGGATTTCATAAAGGAGGATGCCGTGGTTATAGTGGTTGGTCCGGGAAATAGCATTGAGAGAGACTCTGAATATTCCATAGAGACTGACCTGGTGAAGATAGCATGAGCAACAAAGCATACGAGTGTGGGATTTGTGTCTGTGTTGAGACGCCATGATCGGCCTCATTTGGACTCTTCTGTCGGGAGGGTGAACTTGGAGTTGGAGTGGCTGCTTGTGATGGATACAGGGTCCCATATTGGTTTGATTCCTGTGGATGCTATCGATAGGTGTGACTACACTCAATAGGAAAGGGAAGGGAAAACTGTCTGGGTTGATTGCAGAAAACTTAAGGGGGGACACTGTCACAAGTGGTAAAATACCAGTGGTCACGGGTGTCAGAAGGATGCCTTTTTTAGGATAGGGAAGTGGGAAAGAAAACGAGTTTTAAGAGAGATTGGCAGACACACTCAGTTTGAGAAAACAGATGAATGGGAGTCAGATTTTAGCATACAGCCTCCATTTAAACAATGTTTAACAGAAAGTAATAAGAAACTGCCAGTTCATCTTTGCCCAGGCAGTTATAATCCAATTAGTATGCAGTATCAGTTATCTTTATTACACCAGAACATTCTGGGACTCAGAAATAAAGTTGATGAACTACTTATTTGTATTGATGAAATGAATTCATCTAACCAAATTGACATAATCTGACTCTCTGAACATCAAGTGACCACTGGTATAGATATGTTAGACATTTCAGGATTTAAGCTAGCTTCCTACTTCTGCAGAGTAGATATGGATGGAGGAGGAGTTGCCACATTTATTAAAAACTGCCATAAATTCAAGAACATTGACATTAGTAAATTCTGTTTAGAGCAGCATCTAGAAGCGTTTGCAACAGAAGTAGAGTTCCATAACAGATCCTATATAATAGTAACTATTTACCGAGCACCTGCAGGAAATTATAATCTATTCATAAATCATCTAGAAGCTCTTTTGGGTTATTTAACAGGAAGAAACAAAGAAATTTTGATTGCTGGTGACTTTAATACATGTTTTCTAATGCAATCTTCCAGTAAACATTTATTGCAGTTAGTAATGTTGTCTTTCAATGTAACTCACACTGTAAACTTTCCAACTAGGATCACTAAATCCTCAAGGACAGCCATTGATAACATTTTTGTAGACAAATCAAAGGAACAAAACCATATCATAAAACCTGTAATAAATGGACTGCCAGATCATGACATGATATAACACATTCATGAACAATGTCAGTACCATGTTTGAAAACTGTTTTCCTCTAAAAATCACTCAAATTAAACAAGTCTATAATAAAACCATGGATTACACAAGGAATAAAGTTTTCCTGTAAGACATGAAGGAAAATGTATCTGTCGACCATGAACAGCTACAATGCTGATGATTAAGCTAAATACAAGGAATACTGTAAAATATTAAAAAAAGTAATTCAGACATCTAAACAAATGCACTACGAGAAGAAGATAGCAATGTCAGGGAACAAAATAAAAACAATATGGGATATAGTGAAAGAGGAGACTGGTAGAATCAGAAAGGAACAGGAGCAAATAGCATTAAGGGTAGATGACACATTAGTAACCGATGGGCATAGTGTGGCAAATGTATTTAACAAGTACTTTATATCTGTTACTGATAGAATGAGATTGTCAGGATCAGTAAATAATGCCCTTGAATATCTGAACCTAGCCTTTACAAATTGCTTCAGGTACATGAATATGTCACTCACTTCACCAAAAGAAATAACTTCCATAATAAAATCTTTAAAAACAAAGCATTCTAGAGGTTACAATGAAATATCAACAAAGTTAATTGTGGCATGTTCTTGTAAGTTTAGTACAATTCTAAGTTACTTGTGTAACCAGTCAATTATAACTGGGACATTTCCTGACTGGCTAAAATATGCAGATGTTAAACCTCTATTCAAGATAGGGAACAAAGAGATACCATCAAACTACAGACCGATTTCACTTTTGCCAGCATTCTCAAAAATTTTAGAAAAAGTAATGTACAGGCAGCTTCTCAACCATCTGACCACAAAAAACATGTTATCAAGAACACAGTTTGGGTTTCTGAAGGGTTCTGATATCGAGAAGGCTATTTACATCTACAGTGAAAATGTACTTAATTCATTAAATAACAAATTACAAACAGCAAGTATTTTCTGGGATTTGTCAAAGGCATTTGACTGTGTGACCCACAACATCCTTTTAAATAATTTAGAATTCTATGGTGTCATGGGCAGTGCTGCAAAATGGTTCAAGTCATACCTCGCTAACAGGAAACAAAGGGTGTCAGTGCAAGGGACTAGTGATTTAAGTCATGTGATGTCCCACAAGGATCCTTCTTAGGGCCATTGCTTCTTCTTGTGTACATTAATGATCTCTCATCAGTAACACTGCCAGAAGCAGAGTTCGTTTTTTTTTTTTTTTTTGCAGATGACAAGTATTGGAATAAATAGTATGTCGAGTGAGGTTCTGGAACGATCTACTAATGATATTTTCATGGATATTAATAAATGGTTTAAAGCCAACTCACTGACATTAAATGTTGAAAAGACTCACTATATGCAGTTCAGAACCTGTAAGAGGTTTCCACCCAGCATATGCATAAAGTTTGAAGAAGAGTTGATAGAAGAAGTTGACAGTCTTAAATTCCTGGCATTACAACTTGATAATAAATTCAGTTGGGAGGAGCACACCACAGAACTGCAGAAACGCCTTAACAAATCTGTATTTGCAATTCGAGTGTTAGCTGGCATAGGCGACATAAAAATGAAAAAGCTTGCATACTTTGCTTACTTTCATTCCATAATGTCATATGGTATAATATTTTGGGGTAACTCTTCAAGTCAAACAAAAGTTTTCAGAGTCCAAAAGCGTGTAATACGTATTATTTGTGGAGTAAACTCACGGACATCCTGCAGAAACCTCTTCAAAGAACTGGGTATACTAACTACTGCCTCTCAGTATATTTACTCCTTATTGAAATTTGTCCTAAATAATATATCTCTTTTTCCAACAAACAGGTCAGTTCATACATACAGTACCAGGAACAAAAATGATCTGCACAAAGACTTAAAAGCACTTACTTTAGTTCAAAAAGGGGTTCACTACTCAGGAACACTCACTTCAATAATTTGCCAGAAAACATAAAAAAATTTAGTTACAAATAAAGATCAGTTTAAAAGGAGCCTGAAAGACTTACTAGTGGCCTACTCCATCTACTCCATTGACGAATTTTTTCTATAGAAACAAATGATGTATTATATATATTCAAACTATTAGAATTGTTATTTCAGCTTTAAAAAAATATTGACATGTTCCACATCCATGAGGATCTCCTCAGCACGGATCTATGGAACGAAAAACTAATCTAATCTAATCCTGCAGATAGGTTTCCTACCATTCAAGTGTCCAAGTAATGAAAGACGACGGTGTGGAAGGGGTGCTTGATCCTTGTTGGTCCAGAAGGAAGGGGAGGGGAGGGGCGCTGAAGATGGGGTTACCGCAATTTTTATTTCAGGTGACGCAATTGCCTTGGTGAGTCTGCTTGAGATAACGTCGACAATATTCTGCGCTCCGTTTTGTTGCATTTCGTGGCAAGCCATCCTGGACCTACATTCCAGCACACTGTGAGAGTTTCTACCGCTCGTCTTCGTGTTTACCAAGCTTCTACTTTGGCAAATCTCTCCCAATTGAGAACTTCGGAGTGTTATTGGCAGGGCCATCCAACCAGCTCAGGATTTTGACCATCTAAGGCACGAGTTGGACAGAATTTAGCACGATGTCCCTCAGGAGGACATCCAACAACTCTGTCAAGCCGATTTCTGCCCCATTCAGATAATTGCTGCATGGTGCATCATTTTCTTTTTTGTGTGTGTGTGTGTGTGTCTTGGAGTGTATCCAGATCTCTGGACTATATGACCTCTTGTTACAACAGATGACCACAGACTCTTTTCTACTCAAACAAATTTCTCTCACAGTATCAAAGCACACAAAAGACCTGTTCACTGATAGCCCAAATAGTACAGTAGCCAATTAGCTACATGTTTTGATTACATAACCCAGTCATTGGTCATGGGCGTTCACAGAAGTTTTTCCAGGGACAGGGACCAAGACTCTAACATTACTGTCTTTGATATAAATGATTTTATCAGTTTTGAGACTAAATTTTATATTTTCTGTTAACGGTGCTGGAGAGCTTCACTGTATTTATAGGATGGCAACACAAAACCACCAAAAGGTGCTGTAATATATATACAGACAAATAGTTTCAGACAAGCGACCTCCATCATGTCACAGATACCATTACATCAGGTTCAAGGAAGATTAAAAAAAAAGGTTCAAATGGCTCTAAGCACTATGGGACATAACATCAGAGGTTGCATGGGGGCTTAATTAAATGAATGCAAATACTTTTTAATTTTTAGTAGTAGCTGTTTGTCCGGCTACGAAGTCTCGTAAACGGTTGGCCCTGACTAGTATTATTACGCAATCTGACTGCATAGAACAACAAGGAATGAAAGGAAATTTCCGTTAACACAATTAATTAATTAAGTCCCCAGCAACTATAAAACCTACGAAACCAAAGCACGAGTGTAACTGTTCTGTGTGTGGAAGTGTGATTCAACGTACACATGTGGCACGGTTCTTCCTCAATAAGACAAGATATTTTAAATACCATTTATACTGAAGTAATTAAAAAAATAAACAGAAATAATATAATTGCACATCGAAACCAGAAATACAGTCTAATACAAGAACACGAGCCAAATGCTTTGTTGACTGAACCTGTGACCAGGGGGCATTATTGTTTAACACATTTGAAATAAAAAAAAATAAGAAAATTTTCTTTTACCTTTATATATCTTGACGAAAAGTACTCTGATCATTACAATAGCTCCACTCGAACAGCATCTGGTGTCTAGCCTATCAAAACATCTGCACACAACATGGCCTCAAATATTACAGGTATCAACATCCTCTCTCCAAAGCACTAACTACCACCACATCTCAACAACGACTGACTACTGCTACTTCTCAACAAGCACTGCCAGTGGAGGCGGCGGAATAATACTCTCTGGCGCGATCTCTGGCGCTGTGGCTCAGTGTAGCCACCTTTCATATGCCCCTCCTCCACGGGCTAGAATTTGATGGTATTTTTGCCAGCATTGGTGGTGAAAATACCACCAAATTCGTCCAAAAAAATACAGACAAAAATAAAAGATAATATTAATAAGTAAATATCACGTAATTAGATAAATTTTGGCTTTGCACTGACCTTTCAATAACCTAATATATAATATACAGTAAGGAATACAAATTCTTTCATACATGTGACTTTACATAATAGTTTACACGAGTATCATGTGGTTAAACAATCCAATCAATAGCGTCAGCAATGACGAATATGTGCAGGTAAGAGTCTCATAACATTTCACAAACAGTAATACACAAAAAATCAGTTTATACAAACATTCACATAAAATGTTTTCACTGGTTCAGTAAACAAGTAGTTTACAGTTCCAGCAGTAGCACCCAGCAATGGTCAACAGGTGCAAACACCAACACGTGACATCTTTTCAGTAGAAGCAGTTCCATCAGTGGCACCCAGCAATGTTGAGCAGGTGCAGACACCAACAAGTGACATCATTTCAGTAGAAGCAGTTCCATCAGTGGCACCCAGCAATGTTGAACAGGTGCAGACAGCAACAAGTGACATCATTTCAATAGAAGCAGTTCCATCAGTGGCACCCAGCAATGTTGAACAGGTGCAGACAGCAACAAGTGACATCATTTCAATAGAAGCAGTTCCATCAGTGGCACCCAGCAATGTTGAACAGGTGCAGACACCAACAAGTGACATCAATTCAGTAGAAGCAGTTCCATCAGTGGCACCCACCAATGTTGAACAGGTGCAGACAGCAGTCCATAATATTCACTATCACTAATCACACTGTTCATCAGAGTTTATCAGCAGAAATTAAACATGTCCTAGTGGCACCAACCATGTAGAAAAAGTGCAAGTAACAGTCCATAATATTCACTATCACTAATCACACAGTTCATCAGCAGAAATTAAACATTTCTAAGTGGCACACATCAATGTTGAACAAGTGCAGGTATGAACAACAGTTTGAATGCACACACAATTGCTTTTACAAAATTATTATCAATGCTCTTACACTAAACATACAAATTATAATAAACACACAAATGATATCAGATAATTGTCATATTAAATATTACAAATACACAAATATCAGTAAACCTATAATATTTATAGTGTCAGTGCAAGCCACAACAAACAAGTAAAATAATATTTAGGAGATAGGTCGGTACCAATTATTTGGGATTAGGAAAGGAAAACACATAAAACACACTCACTCATCTTTCACCCACATTAAGTGCTACTGTGTATTTGAATAGTGTTAACTGTGTAAATGCAATTCTGTCAAAGATTTGATGTTCGACATGTGTATCAAGTAGTAGTGGCAGCAATGTATAACAGTCAACAATAGTTAGTCAACGTCATAGTCATCATGTCAAGACCAATGTTTGCCAAGCCAAATCAAATGTACAGTTGCTGAACAACTGTCAGTGTGCCAAGATATGTAAATACTTCCTCTCTCCAAAAAAAAGTATATACTGCTTAATGATTTAACAAAGTGTGTATGTAGACAATCTTCCTTCTACTTGAGTGTTCTAGTCTGCCATCTTCATCCTCCTTGTTCCATATAAACAAAAAAAAAAAAAAAAAATATGCTCCTCACTTACTTTACCTCTTATCCACCAAAACTCCAATAATCTTCAGCATCGCATAATCTCAATACTTCAATAATACCTCTTACGTCGACACATACAAACCTTATCATCAATATCATTTACCTTACCTCTTGTCCAACAAAACTCCAATAATCATCAACTTCACATAATCTCAATACCTCAATAATACCTCTTCAATACGTCGATACATATAAACCTTAGCACCAATATCATTTTACTTCCATAAGAACTCTTTCCTCTAGTCAGTCTCCTCGAACAAGTACAGATAAAATCCTAATGCAAACTTCATCATCCCATACAATCCGAAGACACAATGTCCACACATAACCTCTGTGTAATCCATCTGACCCAAATCTTCTCCTCATTATGAATTATAAAATACATTTTGGTTACCTTGTCCATCATTAAATAAAAGAAATGCATACATGACCTCTAACAGCCTTTAGTTTGAATAACTTTCAGTAATTAAGTACGAGTACGAAGTGTGAATAATCGTGATATTTCACAGTGTGTACACCACTTCAAGAATCATGGCAAAACAGAACCAAACATGTGGAGTATTTCTGGTGTCAAGTGTCACTTGCTATTTCAATTGCTCACGAAGAATGCAGTGTAATGACTGTCAATGGTCTAAACCTAGTGTTGGTATGTCATGTCGTTAGCTTCCTTCCTATTACATTTATACAGCTTCCATAAAACCTCCAGCTCATGTGACTTCAATGAAGTTTCTTGTACCAACGTCGTTCATAGAATTATAGTAGTTCATTTTCTTATCTTAAAAATATAAGGCACTGAGCGTAAGCAAAACATGCAATAGTAAGTAAATATACCAGTAGAGAACAGAATGTCAACAAGTGGATGCAGCACAATTACTACAACGAGGCTCTGCCAAGCAAACAATCTATAATTAATACCATAGTGTGACCTAAACTCCATGTTCGTACACAGTATATCAGCATTTATATACACCAAATTAAAGAGTAGTTATGACAGCAATACAGAAATGTGTAAATATGCAATCCATACGCAAAGCAGCAAATATATATCTTACATAATAAACAGGTTATTAGCATCATATCAGCATAAGCAAATAAATGTTCATATGTAATCTTAATAAGTAAACATGAAGGCGCAAGCAGATAAATCACAAAGTGTAACTTACATATAACCATATCAGCACAATTAATCAGGTGACAGTTATAATTTAAATAAATAAGCACAGCAGGCACATAATAATAAAAAAAAGTGACATCACTGAAAAAGCAGTGCAGCCAAGCCATGCATAATATACACAAGTAACAACCCTGTTCATTAATCAATTGTCAAAATCAGTTAATGTACGCAAGCACGTCGCTTCACAAGTAAATTCATAGAACATGAAATTTAGCACAAAGTATGAGTCACGTAATCGGGAGCAGCAAATTACGTCTAAAGTACGTACCTAAGTGGAAATACGTTACCTGAAAAATAAACTCAATTAACAGTTACCTTTTTAGTTTATTAGTTTCTTCTTCGAAATTACATTCTTCCTGAAATTTTCTCGATAGCAAGTCGTCTTAACGTCGGACACACACAGAATTTACCTGAAGGTCTTAAATATTTTATACAACCGTATCCTGAAAAATACTGAACGTTAATAACATAATTTATCAAGTCACTATAGCTTTATACTGAATTTAATCAGAGAAATTAGACTGTGTATTTGTTTACGGCTGTCAGTGCATTCGCACTGAGCGCTCGATCAGCTGTAGGTACGCGTGACGTAGGAAGTAATTGTTTGCGGTCAACGACTGCCTTGTGCGGCGCGCAGACTTGACTGTTGCTTTGAGTATGTGCCGCCGCCGGAACACGGCGCGGTATCCTTGTATTCTCTGCATGTTTACGTATAACTGTTGATGTCTCGAAAGTATGTCATTCCACAAAAATTTTAACGTTTGATATATGATGTATTTCTTTAGAGCGCCGAGATTTAAGAGTTTCTACTTCGACAGTGTTATCATGAATAATTTTGCGAACTCTATATGGACCATTATAAAGCAAAAACAATTTGCGACACAAGCCTCTTCCTTTGTGAGACAAACGGTGAGACTTAATTAACACCTTTTGACCAACTGACAAGGTTTTTAAACGACCAGGACGTTTAGCTGATTTCTCTCTTCTAGCAGCCGCAGACGCAATATTTTGCAGAGCCAGGTTCACAACTTCAGAATGCCGCAGTTTCCGTGAAGGCGGAAAAGGAACGATTTCAGAAATGCGATTTGTCGGTGCTTTATTTTTTAATATCAATGTAGGCGGTAAAGAAGTTGAATCATTAGGGAGTTCATTCAGAATGTTTTGAAAAATATGAAGATACTGATCCCACGTTCTGTGATTCTGATGACAATAAAGTCGACACAATTTATTGATTTCTTTCATCCATCTTTCTGAAGCGTTAGATTGAGGGTGAAAAAGTGAAATGAAAATTGGTTTAATCTTACGACGCCGTAGAGTACGAAGCCAAATTTTAGAGCGAAACGGTGATCCATTATCTGATATAACCTTATCAACATGACCCACTTCTTTAAGAAAATGTTTGATGAAAGCGTTAGATACTGAACGAGCTGTTGCTTTGCATAAAGGTGTAAAACACACATATTTTGATGTCAATTCCACTGCTACTAAAATGTACGCAAAACCATTAGTAGACCGAACCACTGGGCCGAACAAATCGACTGCAGCCTTCTCCTTTAATTTCGCTGGAATGATAGGAAACAACGGTGCTCTGTGAGAAACAGTTGGCGGCTTAGCCTTTTGACATAATTTGCATTTGGCAAGAACAGATCGAATACGTTTTTCCATATTACTGAAGTAGCAATTTTCTCGTAATTTATGAAAGCATTTTCTGGGACCAAAGTGTGCATAACTGAAATGTGTGTACCAAATCAATTTATTAACCCACTCATCAGGAATACAAACTAACCAAACAGAGTTGTCGACCGATTTTCGTTTAAAAAGAATATCATTGCGAACTAAATAATACTGTCTAATCGCTACGCTTTCCTTTCTCCTCCACTTCTCCTTAATGTCCTTCCAGATTGGATCCTTGTTTTGCTCCTTAGCGATGTCCTGGAGCGAAGACGAAATAAAATTCTCAAACGCAACACCTTGAATATACATCAAACAATAATTGTTTTCTTTGCAGTCCTCCTCAGCACTTTGTTTCAAACCCATAGGTGCACGTGATAAAGCATCAGCAACAATATTTGAAGAACCCTGTATGTAAACAATACTAAAGTCAAATTCCTGTAGATACAACGCCCATCGTGACAATCTTCCATGTGTTAATTTTGTTGACATATGAAATTCCAGAGCTCGATGATCGGTGTAAACCTTAGTATGTCTGCCATACAAAAATATGCGAAATTTTGTGAAAGCCCAAACAACAGCCAAAGCTTCAAGTTCCGTAATCGAATAATTCTTTTCTGATTTAGAGAGAACACGACTTCCAAATGCAATAGTCTTCTGTACTACAACGCCGTTTTCTTCTATCTCTTGAAATAAATGTGCACCTAGGCCTTTGTATGATGAGTCCGTCGCCAAACAAAAATCGTTAGATAAATCCGGATGTGAAAGAAGTGGAGCAGCAACTAAAGCATCACGAAGTTGTTCAAATTCTGATTGAGCTTCCTCATCCCAACATCAATTAGAATTCTTTCCAGATAGTTCACATAAACGAGGTGTGGCCAAATCGTCCAATCTAACAAAGCGTCTAAGAAAATTACAGACACCAAGGAAACTACGAACATCACGTTTTGTGGTAGGAACAGCATAATTACGAATAGCGTCTAGTTTCTCTGGATCAGGAAGAATACCTTCTGCAGAAATAATGTGACCGAGAAATTTCACCTGAGAACGACCAAATTCAGATTTTTCCAAGTTCACTGTAATGCCAACTCTTGCAAAGATACGTAATAATGAATCCAAAATTTTGTTGTGCTCACTCCAAGAATGTTTAGCAATAAGAATATCGTCAACATATGAAGTAATATTGTCACGAAGATAAACAGGTAAAATTTCGTTTAAACTACGAATGAATGCTGCTGAAGATACAGTAAGTCCAAACGGTAATTTCCGAAACTGGTAACAGTTACCAAAGGCTAAAAAGGCAGTGTATTTTCTACAATCAGGGTGGAGTTCTATTTGCCAAAAACTTGCGCGCATATCAATCGTGGATAAAACTTTAATTCCATGGAAATGTTGAAGAAGTTCATCTAAATTTTGTGGACGGTCAGTTTCAGGTATGATGATATTATTTATCTGTCTGGAATCCAGAACGAAACGAATTGACCCATCCTTTTTAAGAACGACGTGTAATGGGCTGGTATAAGGACTGACTGCTGGCTCAATAATGCCTTGATCTAACATGTATTGAAGTTCACTCTTAACCTTGACTCTGTACGCCAAAGGAATAGCGTACGTTTTCCCCCGAAATGGTGTGTGTTCTTTTACTTTAAACAAATATTGTAAGCCTTGTATAGTTCCTGTGTGATGACTAAATACTGTAGCCTGTGAAGTCAAAATTTGGTGCAGTTCTTCTCTTGCAACGTCATCTGGCACTTCAGCTTTCTTAACCTTTTCATTAATTAATTCATCGCTATTAATTATATCATCCATCGCGTCTCTGTATCTATTGTCGTTGTCATGAATGAACACATTGTCGTCATAATGCTCAGCAAAAACATCAGAAGTAAGAAACCTTAAACATTTTGTGTCTGATTCAGATCTTGTTAAAGACTCGAAAAATTTCAAACATTTCGGCATTCCGGCAACAGTCAAATTCACACTTCCTTCTTTAAAGTTCAAAATTGCCTTATGTGTGTTAAGAAACTCCATACCTAATATAATTTGTGTACTGAGTAATGGAACAATAATAAAATTGGCGGAAAATTCGTATCCTTGACAAATGAAATTTAGGTTGGTCTGTTGTTTGACTTCCACACTTTTTCCAGAAATAGCGCCTCGAATTGTAGTTTTAGAAACAGGTAACACAGGGCAAGCAATAGTTCTTACACATATACGAAAAACTGATTCACTAATGACATTCAATGGGCTCCCAGAATCTAAAACTGCAGTGAACTTATTCTTACCCACACATACTTCAATATCAGGATGTAAAAATGCGTCTACATTATTTTCCTTTTCGTCTAGCAAAATGTCTCTCATGTCTTCCAGGCGTACGTAGTGTAAAATCGTAGTGTTATTACTTTCTGAACCGTCTATATTGCTGCCAGAAGCCGAAGCTACAAGTCATTGTCGATTGCTTGCGTCACGTCTTTGATTATTCGCGTCATTTCGCGGATCAATTTCTACGATTTGCACTTGTCTCTCTGAAGTTCTGTCACGTGGAGGATGCCAATTAGGCCCCTCCTGTCTGTTAGATGCAAATTCTTGGTTGTGTCTGTTATTAAAATTTCTATTTTCCTGTCTATTTGCTTGACTGCTTCTTGTGTAATTTCGACTGTCACTTCTGAAATTATTGTTGTATCTACTACCCTGGTTATTTCTGTAGTAAGAATTTCTATTACTGTATGAATAATTTCTGTCTTGATGATACCAATTACTGTTTCCGTATGATTGATCATTCCGGTAGGAATTTCCGTTATTATAACTGTCTGTGTAATTTCTGTTAGAACGTCTGTTATTGTCATAAGGCTGATATCTATTGTCCTGTCTGTTTCGTCTGTCATTCTCAAAATTACCGCTATAACGTCCGTTCCGATCACTATCCCTTTTCTCTGAAAATCTATTGTAATTACCGTTACTGAAAAAATTACAAGAAGTCCCGTCGTCGTTGTCATACTCAAGTTCTTGTAGCAAAGTCTTAAAAGTCTCAATGTCGTCTTTACATCTTCCAGCTAAAGCAATTTGTCTTATGGATTGTGGCAGCTTAGTTAAACAAATGCGAATTAATTCAGTCGGGCTATAAGGGTTGGACAGGAATTGATTCTTTCGAATCATGTCTTCAAAGTATTCTGCCGGCGTGCGGAACTCAGACTGTTTAAAATTACGCTGCATAATAAGACTATGTTTGACTCTGCCTTGCGTCTTTTCTGACCAATATGCCGATAGAAATGCATGATAAAAATCATTTAGATTATTACAATCTCTAATAAGTGCGCGCATCCGCGTCGCCGGTTCGTTTTCTAAATATCCACACATAATTCCAGTTTGTGACTTAGTGGCCAATTTGGTGGAAGTGCGTACATAAATTGATCTAACCATGAACATGGATGTATGTCGTTCTTAGAATTGCGAAAGATCTTAAATTTCCGAACAGTTAAGAAGTGTTTATAGTCAAAGTTTTCTCCTCGTGGCGACAAAGACCTACCGCGACTGTTCCAGTCCGAATGTCGATTATTGTCGAGTTCATGCGCCTGGCGCTCTCTTGTTGCATCCCGTAAATGAAACAAATTATTTTCTTCAAAGCCCTCTGCTATCTGTGATTCTAAATTTCTTCTGCTGTCTTTTCCTACGATTTCGCCTTCAATTTGTTTGACTTGCTTTTGTAATGCCTCGAATTCCCTTTTAACGCGTTCATTAAATTTTCCCTGATTTTCAACATGCTTATTTATGTTCTGGTACTCTTCGGTTTCTGCAAATGGTAATGGAACTGTATCATCCGAATCTCTGTCCCCATTTAAACTAAGACTTGTCAATTTATCTGAAATCTCCTCAACTCTTTCCGATAAGTCACCTATTTTTTCTTTCTGTTTATTTACGTCTTCCGTAAGTGTCGCGACTCGGGTTTCAGTATTGACACATTTGGTAGTTAACTGTTCATATTGTTGTGTTAGATTATTTAATCTGTCATTTGGTACGGATTCCTTGATTCTCTCAAATATTTCTTCCTTATCGTGTGCACATTGTAAATTTAACTCTGAAAATTTTTGTACTATCACGCGATGTCTTTCTTCCTGTTCTCTATCCTGTTCCTTTTGTCTAATCTCTACTGCAATTAATCTATTATTGTGAGAATTCAAAATCGGTTGTACCTCTTCTCTAATTTCTTTCTTTAATTCATCTTTCATGTTTTTGAAACATGTCCCTAATCATGAGTCTAACCGTGTTTCCATTGTTCCCATATCAGTTTCTAACTGTGTTGCCAAAGTTCCCACCTGTGTTTTTAATTCAGATCTTAACTGTGTTTCCATTGTCCCCATCTCAGTTCTAATTGTTCCTATTTGTGATCCCAGTGAGTCTAACCGTGTTTCCATTGTTCCCATACCAGTTCTAATTGTTCCTATTTGTGAGTCTAACCGTGTTTTTAATTCAGATCCCAAATTTAATATTACACCTATCAACTGCTCCATATTAACTGGTTCAATATTCTTTTCGCCCCTAACATTTCCCGCAAAACCAACTTCTTCCGTCAAAGCTGTAAAGCTATCTGTGTTCGATACTATTCCAGAATCTTCTGTCGTTAATCTCGTATTCTGAAAATTTTTTGATTGTGAAAAGTTTGAAATGGTTCCGGACTATTTTCCCGACTTATTAAATTTTTTTCAACTTCATTATTCATCACACTGTTCTCCTGTGTTGGCGAGTTCGCCATGTTAACAATTTCGTCATTCTCACTACCCATCATTTTCGCCTTTTTCATTGATCGCGTAATCATTTACAAAACATACAAAACTCGTCACTATACGAAAATTACACACAATGACACTATATCTCCAACAATACCATTCGCACGAAATGTTTCCCTCAAACACGATGAAATAATTGCACTAAATTGTCAAACCCGTAGACAAGACAACAAAAATTAAATTCTGCAAAAAAAAAAAAAAAAACACATGCAATATAGACTACAATTACTAAACTACAAATTACTACAACAATACTACTGTCTGCTATTTTTTACAATCAGAAGAATTCCAAGGGACGATCCGAAGCAGCGGTCGCCACGTGCATGGGGGCTTAATTAAATGAATGCAAATACTTTTTAATTTTTAGCAGTAGCTGTTTGTCCGGCTACGAAGTCTCGTAAACGGTTGGCCCTGACTAGTATTATTACGCAATCTGACTGCATAGAACAACAACAAGGAATGAAAGGAAATTTCCGTTAACACAATTAATTAATTAAGTCCCCAGCAACTATAAAACCTACGAAACCAAAGCACGAGTGTAACTGTTCTGTGTGTGGAAGTGTGATTCAACGTACACATGTGGCACGGTCCTTCCTCAATAAGACAAGATATTTTAAATACCATTTATACTGAAGTAATTAAAAAAAATAAACAGAAATACTATAATTGCACATCGAAACCAGAAATACAGTCTAATACAGGAACACGAGCCAAATGCTTTGTTGACTGAACCTGTGACCAAGGGGCATTATTGTTTAACACATTTGCAATAAAAAAAATAAGAAAATTTTCTTTTACCTTTATATATCTTGACGAAAAGTACTCTGATCATTACAATAGCTCCACTCGAACAGCATCTGGTGTCTAGCCTATCAAAACACCTGCACACAACATGGCCTCAAATATTACAGGTATCAACATCCTCTCTCCAAAGCACTAACTACCACCACATCTCAACAACGACTGACTACTGCTACTTCTCAACAAGCACTGCCAGTGGAGGCGGCGGAGTAATACTCTGGCGCGATCTCTGGCGCTGTGGCTCAGTGTAGCCACCTTTCAAGGTCATCAGTCCCCTAAAATTAGAACTACTTAAACCTAACTAACCTAAGGACATCACGCACATCCATGCTTGAGGCATTTCTTCTAAACAACCACACAGATCTTGAATGCCTCAATACTTCACTCTGCCAAGACTATGAATTTCTCAAGTGAAGTCCTGGATCATCTCTCTCTGGTATAATCCATCACATCAGGACATGGGTTGTCAATTACATACCATTATGCCATCAGAGTTCCCTAAATCAACACTTCTTGTGGTCTGAAGTCATACTGTGACACCAGGAGCAACACAACCACACCGCTTCAAAATAATGGATGAATGGGACCTGCCCAGAGGTTGCAGACACTCTCAATGTCATCCAGAGTAGTGCAGAAATGCGATACATTACCAAACATAGTGCATTGCTATTCATCATCAGTTCATGCTTTCTGGTCATGGCAACACTCCAAAAGCAGCCATTTATGTTGTAATGTTAATGGCAGCCTATGCATAGGAGAGTAATTCACTAGTCTGGCAGCTGAGCAGTTCTAAGCGCTTCAGTCCGGAACTGCGCTGCTGCTATGGTCGCAGGTTCAAATCTTTTAAATCTTCCACAAGCTATCACTGTCTTCCCTGAGGAAGGAACTATAGTTCTGAAAGCATATCATTCTTGAATGAGATTTTTCACTCTGCAGCGGAGTGTGTGCTGATATGAAACTTCCTGGCAGATTAAAACTGTGCGCCGGACCGAGACTCAAACTCGGGACCTTTGCCTTTCGTGGGCAAGTGCTCTACCGACTGACCTACCCAAGCACAACTCACGCCCCAAACATGACTCCTGTGAGGATGGGGCTTGGTGCTTTGGTAGCTCAGTCGGCAGAGCACTTGCCCGCGAAAGGCAAAGGTCCCGAGTTCGAGTCTCGGTCTGGCACACAGTTTTAATCTGCCAGGAAGTTTCATATCAGTGCACACTCTGCTGCAGAGTGAAAATCTCATTCTGGAAACATCCCCCAGGCTGTGGCTAAGCCATGTCTCCGCAATATCCTTTCTTTCAGGAGTGCTAGTTCTGCAAAGTTTGCAGGAGAGCTTCTGCAAAGTTTGGAAGGTAGGAGATGGGGTACTGGCAGAAGTAAAGCTGTGAGGACGGGACATGAGTTGTGCTTGGGTAGCTCAGTCAGTAGAGCACTTGCCTGCGAAAGGCAAAGGTCTCGAGTTTGAGTCTCGGTCTGGCACACAGTTTTAATCTGCCAGGAAGTTTCATATCATTCTTACTTTTATGTGTGTCTGTCAGTAGTTTTACATATTTGGCCAGTAATGTTGTCTTTTATTGTAATAATTTACTTTATTTGTGCAATATATTAAAGAATATATTCATAAGAGAGACTGGTGACAATTCCTTACCTTTGATCAGTCAAGTCAGATTTATATTGTTAAGAGTAAATGAAAATTATGTAAACAATTAAATTATGTAAACAATTAAAATATGTGGAGTATTGAAAGTGTGTTGTTCTTATTCTAAAAACAATAGAATTATAACATAAATTTATTTCATCCACAGATCAAAGATAATGAGGCTACTGGAACTGGAAGTCTTAACTGTTACAATTCTCCTGTCAAGTGCAACAGCTTACATTCAGCATATGTCATTAAACAGTAAACAACTAGATGGTACATGGACAGTTAGAAACCAGAACAACAGTAAGTTTTTATAGTTTATAAATATATTTTACTTTTTGATGTATGTTTGGTGTTCATAGTGACCGACTTTTGATAATAACTATCATTATTTGTCTGCATTTTTTGCAATGTGTCAGAAGTAAATAAAAAGTGACATACAATTAATCTTCTTTATTTATAAACCCTTCAAGATAGCCACAGTCAAAACAGTCATAATCAAAAGATGATAATGGGAATGGACATTTTGAAACATACGGCCTCTTTTTCAAAATTTAGAGAAATGGATGGAAGGAAAAAAATATGAGAGCCCATCTTGGGATAGACAACAAGACAATATAAAAGAAAAGGAAAATGCACACACACACACACACACACACACACACACACACACACACACACACACACACACACACACACACCATTTCCATTTAACTTTTCTTGCAGAGATACTGCAGCACATGTAAAACCTATTGCCAAGTCACTTTGGATGTTTTCATTTGCAATTCAGTGCAGTATATTGTGTGATGTTGTAAATTCAAATGATAAATATCTTGTTCAGACTAATTGTGAATGTACACAAGAACTTGACAAGGTTCTATGTATGAATGATCTTCTAAATGTGATTCCCTTGTTGTTATGTAGTCAAATGCATACAATTGTATTGTTAATGTAAATAACAGTGATGAAAATGGAACATTTTATTCATTAGTGCTGTCGTGATCATGTTTTATATTTTGGGTTTATGTATGTTTTTGACTTCTTAGGCCACACTCATTATGGAGGTATCTTTCTGAATGGAGTGTCATAGATATATGACTTTCCTATAACAATGTCTTCATCCCAGCTCTGATTTGATATTTCTTTTTCACTGACATATTTCCTTTGAACCAGATTATGTTTGGTTTAAAGACTTAGCACTCGACCACAACTTAGATCGAATCATTGAGCCAATGGTAAACCAGTACCATTCGTACAGTTGCCACATCTCAAGATGACTTTCCACTTCAGTATTTATGTTGAGTGATCAGTTTTATGGACCATATTGAAATCAAAAATGATTATGTTACAATGCAGGATGGTGTGAATTTAGTCTACAATGATGCAGACTTTGTAGACTGTCTTTTACAATCAGTTGGCAGGCCCCACAATTGTTCAGACAATTTATGTCATTGTATTATTAAATCGTGTAGGCTGTAACTGAAGAGCCTTCAGCTTGTCCTTGGGAACCATTTATGCAATATCTACATTAACATCCACATGACTACTCTGTAGTTCACACTTCAATGGCTGGCACTTTCACTCTATTTTTGTACCATTTCACATTCAAACAGGGCACAGGAAAAATGAGTACTTAAATCCTTCTGTCTGAGCTCTGATTTCTTTTATTTTATTACAGTGGTCATTTCTCCTTGTGTGGGTGGGTGTCAAAAAATCGTTTTTGCGTACATAGGAGAACATTGGAGATTGGAATTTTGTGAAAAGATCTCTCCACAATGAGAAATGACTTTGTTTTAATGATTGCTGCCCTAGCTTGTGTATCACATCTGTAACATTCTCTCCCTCATTTCACAGTAATACAAAAAAAGCTGACCTTCTTTCAACTTCTTAGATATTCTTTGTTCTATCTGGTAAGGATCCCATACTGCACAATAATACTCTAGTAGCTGATGTGCAAATGTGGTGTAGGCTGGCTCTTTAGTAGACCCGTTGTATCATCTAAGTGCTCTGCCAATAAAATGCAGTCTTTAGTTTGCCTTCCCCACAACTTTATCTAAGTGTTTGTTCCAGTTTAAGTTGTTTGTAATTGAAATTTGTAGGTATTTAGTTGAATTGATAGCCTTTAGATTTGTGTGTAACCAAAATGTAATGGATTTCTTGTAGTACTCGTATGCATGACATACACTTTTCATAATCTAGGGTCAACTGCCAAATCATATCATAGGGATATCATGTCCAAATCACTTTGCAGTTGTTTTGATCATTTGAATACTCTACTAGGTGGCACATGACAGCATCATCTGTAAACGATCTAAGACGGCTGCTCAGATTGTCTCCTAAAACATTTATATAGATTAGAAACAGCAGAGGACCCATAATACTTGGTGAATACCAAATATCACACTAGTTTTACTCAATGACTTTCTGTCTGTTAGTACAGATTGGGTCCTCTCTGACAGGAAATATGAATTCAATTGCACAATTGAGATGACGCTCCGTAGATCCACAATTTGATTAGAAGCTGCTTGTGAGGATCAGTACTAGAGCCTATGTGACATCTATTTCCATTTCTCCATCAGATTTCATTTTATTGACTAATATTGACAGTTGTGGTAATGAATCAAAAGTAACCAAGAAGAAAAATTTTGTATCCAGCTCAGTTAAAAGGACAACACAACAGGGACAAAAAAAAATGTTATGAACAGTATTGTACTAATACCATGAAAATTACCTCTTTACAGGTATTAAGATACCAGGCCGTGTACCTGGTGGAATCTTGTCAGACCTCAGGGCAGCTGGAATTATTACAACTGACATCCATTACCGTTTCAATGATTTAAATCTACGATGGGTGTCCTATGACAATTGGACATATTCAACAACATTCTATGGTATGTTTCACACTATTGCACAGTGCATGCTTTTTTTCTTTCACATATGTATTCCTTAAAACAAAATACTCATTTCCTAGCTGTTCTATTTCTTTTATTTTTTACAGTGAAAGGCACAACAAACAAGAATATCAGTTTGGTGTTTCATGGGATAGACACTGTATCTGATATATTTTTGAATGAAATTCATATTGGCTCTACAGAAAACATGTTTCTTCGTTACTCTTTTCCAATCACTGAAGTTGTACAGGTTTGTAACAACAGTCTTTTTCAAGTAATAGTCAACAAATATCTTATGACTATCAATCTCTGCACAAAACAGGACTGTGATGTACTGATATATACTGTATGCCTCTTATAACAGTTGTCAAGTACATTTTCTCTTGTGTTTCAGGAGATGTTTGCAATTTTGTTTTTGTAATATATGAATAGAATTAGCTCAATCAAATACAGCTCATAATAAGAGTCATGCAATGCCCAGTGTTACTGGAAGAAGTCAATTTGTTATTTGTTGCAAACAAAATGTTTTTAAAGTGGAATTTTATGTGTGCATTTGAAAGGGTGGTCCAAAATTAGTCTAGTGCAATATTTAACAGCATGTATTATACAACAAAATTTGAGAAGTAATCAGCACTCCAGCAGTGAATGATTAGCACTGCTGCATGGTCCAGCACAAGAGATGGGACAATCTGAGCAAGGGAGGCATGACCAGCAAAAGTTTAGCAATATGGCAACTATAGAGGTCACAGCATCTGACTCTCATTTTAATCCTAAAGCAGACAGTTAAATGCTTTGTGGATTGCACTTTTGGCAGGCAACATGTTTCTTTCAGCATCATTATAGCTGTAGATCTTTTATATCTGTTATGCAATAGTTGCTGTTTCTTGAGAGTTGCTTTACAGTGACTGTGTACCATGAAGAGTCTCGCCCATCATGAACTGAGCTATGAGGTGTGTATCTGCCCAGTGCTTGGTCATCTGTTCTTTTAAACATAAGCCACAGTTGCTCTGTGTCAATGATGAACAGACAATGACCTGTAAACTGATTGTGGTGCACCACTGATCTGTGGGTGGCCCCCATCACTGTTGTTTCCTCGAACTCATCTCATGGTAAATTATGTATAAAGTTGGAATAACAACAATATGCAAAGGATAGATTGCTACTCACCTTATAGAGGCAGCATTGAGTCACAGACAGGCACAATGAAAAAGACTACCAAAATATTAAAGCTTTTGAGCAAAGTCCTTCTTTTACAGTAGAAATCACACACACATTCAAACAAACACAACTCTCACACTTACATGGCCATTGTCTCAGGATCCTAGAGCCCAATGGCTTCAACTGTTGTTATCAGCAGGCTGTAAACTGTACACTGAATAATAGGGTTCAGAATAATGCAATTTGAAAAAGTGTCATATCCATCCCCGAGGAATATAAAATGGAGCACTCAGAAAGTCCACATTCTGTATTGTCAGAATTGTCATAAGGAGAAAATTTTTTGCTTGAAACAAGAATTGGCATGCCATTAAATGATGGTTAAAAATCATGTAAAGTATCAGAAATTGCAAGATAAATAAGTGTAAAAATGTACTGCAATTTAGCAAAAAGTTCCTCTCTCTTCACGGACAGTGATTGTGTCAAAAATTGCTCAAGATAGCTACTAAAAAGATTTATTCAGAATCAACAAAACTTTTTAAACTGAATAACTATGAGTGCCTCAGTGATACAAATAGCCGTACCATAGGTGCAACCACAATGAAGGGTTATCTGTTGAGAGGCCAGAAAAACGTGTGGTTCCTGAAGAGGGGCAGCAGCCTTTTCTGTAGTTGCAGGGGCAACAGTGTGGATGATTGACTGATCTGGCCTTGTAACACTAATCAAAACTGCCTTGCTGTGCTGGTACTGCGAATGGCTGAAAGCAAGGGGAAACTACAGCCGCAATTTTTCCCAAGGGCATGCAGTTTTACTGAATGGTTAAATGATGATGGTGTCCTCTTGAGTAAAATATTCCGGAGGTAAAACAGTCCCCCATTTGGATCTCCGGGTGGGGACTACTCAAGAGGATGTCATTATTAGGAGAAAGAAAACTGGCATTCTACGGATTGGAGTATGGAATGTCAGATCCCTTAATCAGGCAGGTAAGTTAGAAAATTTAAAAAGGGAAATGGACAGATTAAAATTAGATATAGTGGGAATTAGTGAAGTTCGGTGGCAGGAGGAATGAGACTTCTGGTCAGGTGAATACAGGGTTATAAATACAAAATCAAATAGAGGAAATGCTGGAGTAGGTTTAATAATGAATAAAAAAATAGGAGTGTGGGTAAGCTACTACAAACAGCATAGTGAACGCATTATTGTGCCCAAAATAGACACAAAGCCCATGCCTACTACAGTTGTACAAGTTTATATGCTAACTAGCTCTGCAGATGATGAAGAGATTGATGAAATATATGATGACATAAAAGAAATTATTCAGATAGTGAAGGGAGACGAAAATGTAATAGTCATGGGTGACTGGAATTTGACAATAGGAAAAGGATGAGAAGGAAACGTAGTGGGTGAATATGGATTGGGGGTAAGAAATGAAAGAGGAAGCCGCTGGTAGAATTTTGCACAGAGCATAACTTAATCATAGCTAACACTTGGTTCAAGAATAATAAAAGAAGGTTGTATACATGGGAGAAACCTGGAGATACTGGAAGGTTTCAGATAGATTATATAATGGTAAGACAGAGATTTAGGAACCAGATTTTAAATTGTAAGACATTTCCAGGGGCAGATGTGGACTCTGACCACAATCTATTGGTTATGAACTGTAGATTAAAACTGAAGAAACTGCAAAAAGGTGGGTATTTAAGGAGATGGGACCTGGATAAACTGAAAGAACCAGAGGTTGTATAGAGTTTCAGGGAGAGCATAAGGGAACAATTGACAGGAATGAGGGAAAGAAATACAGTAGAAGAAGAATGGTTAGCTTTGAGGAATGAAATAGTGAAGGCAGCAGAGGATCAAGTAGGTAAAAAGACGAGGGCTAGTAGAAATCCTTGGGTAACAGAAGAGATACTGAATTTAATTGATGAAAGGAGAAAATACAAAAATGCAGTAAGTGAAGCAGGCAGAAAGGAATACAAATGTCTCAAAAATGAGATTGACAGGAAGTGGAAAATGGCTAAGCAGGGATGGCTAGAGGACAAATTTAAGGATGTAGAGGCATATATCATTAGGGGTAAGATAGATACCGCCTACAGGAAAATTAAAGAGACCTTTGGAGAAAAGAGAACCACTTGTATGAATATCAAGAGCTCAGATGGAAACCCAGTTCTAAGCAAAGAGGGGAAAGCAGAAAGGTGGAAGGAGTATATACAAGGTCTATACAAGGGCAATGTACTTGAGGACAATATTATGGAAATAAAAGAAGATGTAGATGAAGATGAAATGGGAGATATGATACTGCATGAAGAGTTTGACAGAGCATGAAAGACCTAAGTCGAAACAAGGAGTAGACAACAAATTTCCATTATAACTACAGAGAACCAGTCTTGACAAAACTCTACCATCTGGTATCCAATACTTATATTTTCAAAAATTGATTTTTTTGATTGATATAATTTCTTAAACTACTGCACAAATTATTGATGGGTTTTCACAGGTAAGCTGAATATGGCTTGACGTTCTGTATAGGCTTTATTTTGTCAAAATTGGATCATCAAAAAAAGAAAGAAAGAAAGATTGTGGCTTGAAGTTCTACTGACTCCAGCTTGTCCTTCTGCTATCTGTTTGCTCATGAATCTTCAAAACTACTAGACAAATTTTCATGGGGTTTTCACAGGACTTGAGTATAGCTTGAGGCATCATACAGGCTTATTTCATCAATATTCAATCACAGAAAAGTCACAGTTTTGTCTTTTAGATATCTGTCTGTTTCTCTGCTTGAAAACATTAATCTACAAAACTACCAGACAAATGTTCATGAGGTTTTCACAGATAATTTGAGCATCATCAAAATCACAGCAAGGAAAAATGATTTTGTAATTGAAGGTTTTAGCCATACTAATATCATAAATGTGAAAGTAATTGTGCTGTTACGCTTTCACGACTGACCCACTGAACTGATCTCGATGAAATTTGGTACGAAGGTAGCTTGAATGCTGAGGAAGAACAGGCTACTTTAGAAAGTGTATAGTACAAGATACTTATAGAAAGTGTTTAGTACACGATACTTATTGATCTGAAGAATATTACATGAATTAGGGAAAATGTTTACACTTTTGACTTTTGATCTTTATCATATTTGTGAAAATACATTTATTGGTTGATATGTGATATGATTCAAAGCAATTAATACAATGCTAATACAATATTTACTGTATTTAATACATACTTCCAACTATTTGTTGTATAATGTGCACATTGTATAACATATAGCTACTTGAATAGCGTAATGTGTAGATGTGTGCTCTTGCCCAAGCTCCTCTGTATGCACTACTTGACAACAACACTTCACATGCTAATGCTTCATGCACTGGGACGGCTTGAGAGGGACAGAGTGAGATGCACTTCATGAGCTATTCTTGCTCAAACAGGTGGACAGATGAGGAGAGCTGATGTTACTGCACATGCAGTAGCTTACTTACTCACTGTCCCTCATTGTAACAAAACTACTAATTTGTGAGTGCAGCTGTGGGTAACAGCTAGTGATGCTCTTCTGAGCAGTAAAAATGTTTTTTTGCCAGAGGCTGATTATCCCAAATGATGATTCTATAAGATAACTGTGCATGAAAATATCCAAAGTAAGCAGCACAGATGGGATCCTTACATGTAGAAGATGCAATTATGTGTAGAATGAAGTCTTTTTTGGAAGATCTAAGATGTAGCAGAACCAATTAAATTTGCTATCAATGCACATACCCAAGAACTTATCAGAGCCCATTTTGTGTATTTTTTGTCCATGACATCTTATATTTATATCATCTTGTTCTTTCTTTGTCACATGAAATTGTAAATAATGAGTTTTTTGTCATTTAGGGAGAGTCAGTTACAGATGAACCAGTTAAGGATATCATCAAATACACTGTTAGCCCATTTCCATTGCCAAGGTCCCTACCACGCACTTATGTGGTGGCGCTTGACCTGTGGGGTAAGTTGGTTTGAATCCTGATTGTGAAAAAAATTTTCTCTTCCCGTATTTGGCTGCCGAGAGGAGGAGAAGTAATGGCACAAAGGAAAGTTCATAATCACCAGACTTCTGTGCCATCATCCTGATTTAAATACCAAACCTCTCCACAATGTCTCATGAAGTGAAGGCATGTGACACTGTTGATAGTGATCTGTCAGTCAGATGGGGACATTAGGCTTGGCAGCCCCTTTGATGCTATTTGCGAGGAGCAGGCTTTCTGCTGGCACCGTGTTTCACCCTCTCCCTTCTCTCAAAATCATCATCATAAAACACAAACATTATACTACACACACACACACACACACACACACACACACACACACACACACACATCACACATACACAATACCATGTAGTATTACAAGTAGTGTGTAATGAAGCATGTTGTAAATAAACAAACAAAAAATACACAGTTAGCAGAGGCTTCCAGGTTTCCTTGCTGTTTTATTCACTAGGAGAGAAATATCATATGCAAAGATGGTGAATTTGCTCACGGTAGTGGAACAGAGAGGGTGGTCTTTTGTAAACATAACAAACGGGAAGGGATCCAGCACCAAACTTGATGGCACTCCAGTGTTTACTGTGCTCCACTTACATAAATCAGGGATTCCATTACTGTTTGTAATTGTTACTTTCTGCTGCCTGTCTGTTAAATAAGATGTTATCCAGGTCTGCATTATTTTGCTTAACTCACAGAATTCTGTTTCATTAAGCAGAATTTCATGGTTGTCAGAGTCAAAAGCATTCGATAGATCACATAGGATTTTGATTTATGGCAGCTTACTGTTAAACTGTTGTAGAATTTGACTGGTGAAGAAGAAAATAGCGTCATCTATCGATAGGCCATGCTGGACACCAAACAGAATGTTTTGGTTATGCAGATGATTAGCAATACTCCTGATCACCAGTTTCATTAGGACCTTAGTAAAATTTGTTAACGAGGATATTGGGTGGTATTTAGTTAGATCAGGTTTTCACCCTGCTTGAAAACTGGTTTCACAGATACATGTTTTAATTTCAGTGAAACAATGCCTTGATGTAGGGACCTGTTAAAAATATGTGATACAGCACTGCACTTATACATTAGTGACAGTGCCTAAGTATCTTTGTACGAATATTATCTAGCCCAGAAGAATTTTTTACTTTTATCGCTTTGATTGTGCTCTTGATCTCATTAGGTGTTATGGGCATTACATGCTAGTTTTATGTAGAAGGGCTATGAGTGGAGTACTTTATGTGCTAGGAGTTAATCTGGATTATTGAAAAAGCATTTAGGAATGCATGTCAATGATTTGATAAAATTTCACTGTATAATGCACCAGAAGACTTTGTAGTCAAAGAAAGGAGGCTTTGAATGTGTCATGGAAGTTGTGGTTTTACTGGTTAAATTCATAAAAATCTCATGTCCTAAGTCATATACAGTTCAAAATGTTTCCTGAAGATGCTGACAGCAAATACAGTGATTTGGTTTTTTGTACTGAATGAACATGGCTAAACCATGATAAAATAGTTAACTGATGAAACTGTGATTTTCTTGACTGAAAAGAATAGAAGTCACACTGGATTAAAAAAAATGTGGATTAATTGTGTGACTTAGCATTTCTGTTTGATATTACTAGTCACAATTGTGATTTTATTTTATTGCATGATGCATTTCAAGGCCTGGGCGCTCATCTTCTGGTGCTTTGACAGGTTTTGGTTAAAGCATGTCTGTTCCCAGTGGTGGAGACATGGTTTTGAAGCACAGTATGAGTAAACTTGTTTGTGTACAAATATACACTTTTCATTCTACGGCACATTTTGTAAACACAAGTCAAAGAATTGTAAACTGGAAATTCTTTGACTAGTTTTGACTAGTGTTTACAATATGTGCCATAGATGAAAAGTGTATACTTGTACATGAACATGTTTACTAATACTGTGCTTCAAAACCACTGAAAACAGACCAGAATTAACCTAAATCTGGGGAAAAATTATGTAGACTTCAAAGCACCTGAAATTGAGCCCCCAGGGCACAAAATGAATCGTGCATTGAAATAACATCATGAATGTGACTAAATGCAGTTGTTCTTTATTTTTAAAATGTAATAAAGTCACAGAAGAAACACTGACAGCAATGGATAAAATTAAATTACTGATCAGTTAAAAATGTCAATATGTGACTGCAAGGCAAATATGAATTGCTTACTCAACTTTGTGGCCATATTTTTTTCTTTTAAATGAAAGCCAAATCTGTTTAAAAAATTGTTTAAACCAAACTGAATTGAGGTTATTACATGTATTGTCCTAATTACAGGAAAGTTTATGAAAAGTTAAATGACAACTTTAAGAGAAGATACAATGGAAAACTTGGTAACTTGATATCAGCCTTCAAGGCATGTTTTGCTGATTTTTACTAGTTAAAGCAGTTTATTTAGTAACCTGTTTGTCATTATGCCTGAAAATGTATTACAACTAGTGCAGCTTAAACTCACCAACATGCAAATTGTCTTTGGGGTATGACACTGCTACCTTGTTATACAGTTTGCAGAACATGTATATATTTCTTCATGTTTTACTTGCTCTATGCACTTTAACAGTCACTGTTGCTACAACTTTCTTATGGGCACGGATACCAGTTTCAATGTGGACTTCCTCAAAGAGGTCATATCTTTTTGTTGCCATTAAGTTTAAGGTATTTACATCATGAGTGGGCTTCTGAACTAATTGTCTGAATTAGATTTTGCAGGATGTCTTGCATAATCTCAACTTACTAATGTGTAACTACCCCAGTCTGTTGTTGGATAAATAAAGTCTCCTCCAGATATAGCAGTATGATTGGGGAACACATGAATTAGCAAGCTGACAGTCTCTCCTGTTTTCAGTTGAAATTTGATACTAATCTCTTCATCAGTAGCATGTAATTACAAGTTTATATTCACCCTTGATACTGAGTCTTGCCCAAGTAATCATGCATATCTCTGCAAATCTGAGTTTCTTGTCTATTGCAACAAATTCACCTCCTTATTTCCTGTTAACTTATCATTTCAATATACACTTACATTTAGTCCACAAATTTCACTGCTTTCTATCTGAGGTTTAGCTAGCCTTCTGTATCTAGTATTAGATGAGCTCCATTGCTTTTAGGAGTGCTTCAAACTCCAGGACTTTGCTGCAAATGCTTTGCTAGTAGATGACTAGGATTTTAATGAGCTCATTTGTGGGGGGCATTTCTTTGAGTGTCTTCTGTGTGTATCATTATCTGGACTGGATGGAGATTCAATCAATGTGAAAAAATCTCGCATGCACTCTATTTACAGTCAGACACTTGGGTAGCAGCCACTGATGTGCAGTGTACTGCAGACCCATTTATAGGGCTGTAAAGTTCTCTGTGTTTTGGTACAAATTCAGGAAACTGCAGCCTAGCTTGTCCCAGAACCTCTGAAGTCTCTGATTTAAGCTTTCTACTTGGTTCAGAAACAGCCACAATCAGTTCTGGGAACAATGCTGCAGACTGTGAATTTCATTGTAACTCTTCGTCCACGGCTAGTCTTCCCTACTGCCTCTGCCAGTCCTGGAGTGAAACAAGTATGGCACCAGAACCCAGGTGACAGGAGTCACTTGTTTCAGCTTGTGCCACAACTTGTATCTGACTACACCCTCAGTGGGTACTACAAAAGCCTCATTGGTATATTGAATGAGAGCTCACAAGCATAAACACTGAGTGTGTAGATGATCTTTCCCATCTTTACCAGTATTTGCCATACATTTGAATTGCTGACAGTTAACAGGCTCCTCCCCTGTACAGAACCTTAGATCTCTCTCTTTTCTTATTTACTATGCCAACTGCAATCTTAACTGTTGAAATGTGGTGCAACCCAACATAAGTTTGTGTTTTGCTTTCTCCATATTTGTTGTTTTCAGTTATTTTCATTTCCAGATTTTCATTGTATCTTCTTGGATCCCCTCAAAGACATTTCTGAATAGCGTTAAGTCAGCATTTTCTTTTATGGCCCTATTAACATTTACTTCAAACTCTTATTTCCCCATTAGTAATTGCCTCATTCCATTTGAGACTTACCATTCTTTTGTTCTCTTTCTACTACAACATCTTATGCTGATAGCATGGGTGTCTTTGTTAAACAATTGTGTCTCTTGTCTCTGCATGTTTAACATTCATTTTCTATGATATTGAACTTGTTCAGGATTTAATCTTGTATAATGTCCTCTTTATGAATAAGTTCTCATAATTTACATTTCTGACTTCTTGCATGATGAGTCTGTTTCTATGTAGACTATGATTATCTCACATTCTGAAGTAGTTTAGGACTGTAACATCCTGAACAATTTTGTTATTTCCAGAATTCCATCTCTGTTTTTATAACTGAGCTTGTTAACAAGACAGTTAATTAATTCATTTATTCATTCATTATTTTTGATAGATCTCATCATGAAGGAGAACTTTCAGGGATTCAAAGAAGTGGAATGAGTCAAAGTATGTATTAACCTTCACAATACCAAGGGTGGCAGGGGGTGGGGGTGACTTTCCACCTACATGTTGAAAATATTGAAATTACTCATGTGCTTTATAATTTAAAATTTTGAAAAAAAAAACCATCTATATATCTTTAAAAAGTATGTTTTGTATAAAAGTCAGTTACAATTAATGAAATTTGTATTACTTAGAAATTTTTCTGGTAGTCATAAAGTACGCCTACCATACGTGGCATAGGTAAGATTGTCCTAAAAGATATTTACATGTTCTATTTAAATGTTAGTATCTATTTAAAAAGTATGTGGTTGATAAAAGTTAACAACAATTAGTGATATTTGTTCATTTTTATTTTTCCCTTGGTATACCATGTTATGGAAAATGCACTGGTATTGCTGGGACTAATGTGAGAGTCTTAACCTGTATACTTCATTAACAATAGACTGTCACTATATTGCTAAATGCTATGCCTTAGTAAGAATGTATTTCATGCATATACTCCAAAAAATGCACTGTTTCCACTGAACACCTTTATAGTATCATCCATTCAACAGATGGAAGTTGTTACTAATAAGTCTGGTGTGGATATGTGTGTGTATGTTTTCTTTTTTTTTCACTTTTCTTGAAGTTGGACCTAAACTTGTGTGTTTATTTGCAGGCTGGTAACAATACACTGGAAGTAAAGATCAGATCAGCAGTGGTAGCAGCAAATTCTAGCTATGAAAAACAGGCAGCAAAGCATATTGTTCCACCTAAATGTGTCCCATCCTATTACCATGGAGAATGTCATGTTAATCACTTACGTAAAATGCAGGCATCATTTGCATGGGACTGGGGTCCTGCTTTTCCTTCTGCTGCTATTTGGTGAGAATTATATGTTCTTACTGTAATTTAGTACATTGGAAGTAATTATTAGTAATGTGAGAAATTGCAGAATTGATGACTGTTCTTGTGATGTCCTTAACTTTTAGCACTTCATTGTCAAGAACTGATAGCAGTCTTGTTACAAAGCTGTAATATTCTTTAGTTCACAAGATAATCTAAAACTGACCTCAGTGTAGGCCTACTGCATATGATGTGTAACCTGCTGTCTCCCACATTTGTCTTCTTTTTGAATAGATATTATCCCATAATTTGCTTCATTACAATTTAATTTGTTAATATTTATTTGTTGTTCTATTACATTATAAACTACATAATTTTTTCCATGTGTGTCAATAATCCTATGTCACATACAGCTTTAAATGACAATTTCTAGTTAAAAAGTATTCATAAGCTGTCTGTGATCAATTAAATGATTTATTTTGTATTTGAATCTTTCTTCATAACCTCCATGATATATTAGTTGTCTCTCTCTCCCTCTCTAACTCTCTCTCTATTTTTCTCCCATCCTCCCTGTGTTCTTCACTGCCATTGCTGGCCATATCCCTGTTCTCATCTATTGCTGACTTTGCTAGCAACTGAATTTTCTGTTCTGCCCTGTTCAAAATGGTATAGCTGTTTATATTTGGACATATGTTTGAGGCAGTTACTACATAAGTCATGGTGCTACACATTGTAAAGAGACAATTCATTAATTTTTTGAGATGAAAGTATATGATGTTCCCCTAAGCAGGAGGGCAAACTACACTTCTACATATTTGAAACATGTTTTGAGCTCATGAATGATTACCTAATCAGCTCTTCTGTAGAAATCTTTGTACATATAAAAAGCACTAATAATGGGAAATCCAGTTTGTTCTATTTATTCTTGAGGTACAAGTCTATAATGTTGATGCAATATTTTTATGCCTTTTGAAGGCTTTTAATTAAGTTCCATACCATCAGCATGTCAGTAAGGTACACTCCTACAGCTAATTTAATTCAATATCGGATTGGATAATAGACATCCTTTTCAGTGGAACTCAGTGTGTAGTTTGGAACATAGGGTGTGCATCAGGGAAGTGTCTGAGCAACTGGTGTGTGCTCCTGTGTAAAATTCCGTTAACTACAAAGAGAGAGAAAAATTCCAACAACAAAAAATAATTAGTGTTAGGTACTGAAATTTCAAGAACACACTTTTCTAGGTAACATTTTTAAGTGATTAACACTGCAAGATCACAGGTTAATGTAAGCATGAGATAAGCCATTGCAAATGTGAAATGCTGGTACATTTGTGGGACTTGCCATTGCCAGATTGAGCAGACTGTGCATGTTGTTGTTTATTCCATGAAAGAAAATGTAGACTGTTGTTTATTTTTGTTTTATTTGTGTTCTTTCTTTTCAAAAAAAACTTTACTCCTTGCATGGGACTGATTCAGCCTTTTGCAAGTAAAGCTTTAACTTTCCTGAAACAGTACTTGTCTAAATTAATTACATGGATGCTGAGGAGTGCTATGAACTGGTGACCCTCAAACAAGCAGAAACATACAAGTGAAAATACAGAGTTGGTTGATATCATCAGGTCCAAGGATGATACGAACACATAGGCAAGAACAGTTATTAGGCATTCAAGACAAGCTACGGAGACAAATCAGGGATTTGAAACCAGCAGTAGCAGAGCAAAATAGTCCAGTGATGAGTCCACAGACAGCAGTTAGCGGCAGATGTGCAATGCAACCAAGCCACAGATGAAAGTATCAATGATGCAGTTCCTGCCAAAAAAACCAGAACATTGGTTTGGGATGCTTGAACTGGCATTTGAGCAAAATGAAATAACTGATGCACACATGAGGTCTGTGGTGGGCTGTGAATGCCTTAGACACTAAAGCTGCAACTATAGTTGCAGACGTCATATTTTGGCCCATGACAGAATGGCAGTATACATTTTTAAAGATGTTATTGATTGACAGAACTCTAAACCACTTGAACAACACATACAACAGGTGTTGAAGAATGAACTGATGGCTGACAGGACCTCCTCCAACTATTGGCAACATCTGCTGAGCAGCGTCAGAGAAGAAGACTTACCAGACATGACACTGCAGCATGTTTGACTGGCACAGATGCCCAGATGACAATGGACAATATGCATACAGCATGTATGACCCTGGATGTGGAAGGTTGTGAGCAACAAGAGACCGCAGCAATACAGGAGAGCCAGCAGGGGGATCTGGCGAGACAGCTGTGTTACAATGAGAAGTGTCACAGTTGTTACAGTACAGGAAGAGCTCGCCTGGTCAAAGGAAAGATAACAATGGGACTAACAGTGGTAGCTGTAAGGAGAAGATGTGTTGGTACCACTTGCAGTACAGTGACAAGGCAACAAGATGTACAAGATCATGTGCATATCCAAACAGTGGCAGGCCACAAGAACCAACAGAAGTGCATTCATTAGGGACGTGAGCATGATGAGGGACTCAGGATGGTGAGTGATTTGTCAATGTTATCTACTCCTTCAGAGAGATTATATGTTCTGTCATTACTATCTGACTGACTCAAGGTCAGATGTCAGTGGACTGCCATACCAGGATTATCAGACTAGCACCACAATGTCACAGGTGCATCTCACAACTGCAAATGCATCAATGATAATGACTTATGGCACCTACAAAATGGAGGTGGATTTAGGATTTAGACAGAGTTGCTGTTGGAACTTTGTGCTAGTAGAGTTGTCAGAGGCCATATTAGGCACCAACTTCCTATGTAATACAAGAACTGAGATAAAGATCAGCAAGATTAAAAGAGATGATGAAGTATTGATAGGTGCACTTGGAAAAGACACATGTCACACCACAGCCTCCATGCACAAAAAGGTGGCACAGGGCGAAAATGGCAGCACAAGGGAACTTCAGCCAAAAAGGTCACTTAACAACAGTGCATGCCTGGTCAGCCAATATCACAATGAACAAGAGGGTTAGCCCCAGATCGCTTTATAACAACAAAGGCCGAATTCGAGGGTTTGTTAAAAGCAGGTGTGCTACGTAATTCTGATAGCTCATGGGCATTGCTGTTACAGTCAGTAAAAAAAAAGAGGATGGTATTCGGAGACCTAGTGATGACTATCATAAGTTAAACACTCACACAGCTCCAGGCCATTACTCAGAAACTAATGTCCTCACAGGATCTACAGTGTTTAGAATGAATGACTGTAGAAAGGCATACCATCAGATACCATTCACAGAGGCGAATATATCAAAGATGGCAATCACAATACCTTTCAGTTTCTTTGAGTACATCTGGATGCCTTTGAGCCGTAAGAACATGGCACAGACATATTCTGGTATGCTCAGAGACAAAAGAGTTACATGAAAAGCACCTCAGGTCCATTTTTGAAAGAATTAAGCAATGTGGAATAGTTATCAATTAGGAGAAACGCACCTTCTGACTGGAGAAAGTGACATTTTGGGTCACATGTTCGGCAAATGGAATATATCCCCTGATGGATAAAATAGCCATTATTGAAGAAAAACTTCAACCACCCGATTACCAAGAACATATAAGATTTTTAGGGACAGTAAATTTATACCGTCAACACTTGCCATGGGTAGCTGAGGTTCAGGCACCATTGACAGTGCCACTGGCAGGAAAAAACATAACTGGCATGTGGCCCATAAAGTGGACCCCAGCCATGCAAATGGCATTCCACCAAGTGAAAGCAGATCTGAAGAAAGTGGTTCTCTTGTCACACCCAGTACTGCATGCACCACTGGCTATAGTAGTCAACACAAGTCAACAGGCAGTAGGAGCATCCCTCCATCAGTTTGCAGAAAACCTCTGGCAGCCTCTGGGTTTCTTTTCATAGAGACTCACAGCAGTGCAGGTCAAATGGAGTGCATACAACAGAGAACTTCTGGGAGTGTACAAAGCTGTACAGTATTATGGTCCCTGCATTGAGGCCAGAGCATTCACTGTTTATATGGACCACAAATCTAATATGTTTTCATTCAACAAATCTAATGCTGACTGCTCTTCACAAGAAGCCAATCAACTAGAGTTCATTGGACAGTTCACAACAGATCTGCATCATATTAAGGGAGCAGAAAATGTTGTGGCAGATTTCTGGTCAAGGAACAGTACCACCTTGCAGACAATCGATTATGAATATTTGGCACCCTTCCAGGCCACAGATCTCCAGCTACAAGATTACCAGCAGGAGGTCAGTACTAGGACTGAACGTCCATCAAGTGAGGCTGGCAGGGACGAAGGCTACCATCATGTTTGACATGTCACGCAACAAACTTCGACCTATTGTTTTTTAAAAGTTGCTGAAGGTGCTAGCATCCATGGACTGGTGCACCCCAGTGCAAACAGTGCTGTAAAATTGCTGATGGACCATTTTGTGTGCCCAAGCATTAAGAAAGATTGCCATAGGTGGGCAAAAACATGCATGGTCTGCCAAAAATGCAAGGTCAGGTGACATGTGCACAAACCAGTAGGAGAATTTCCACCATCTACAGAGCAGTTTGCACAAATACACCTAGACATTGTTGGATTGTTTCCACCCTCAGGAGGGTATGGTGTTGTACTGAACTGGGGACCTAGAAATGATGGAGAGGCTTTGTCCCTGCCATAGCCATCAGTGGTACACAACCCCACAACAGGCTACAGCAGTCCATTCACCCCACCGCTGCCCCACACCGAACCGAGAGTTATAGTGTGGTTCGGCCCACAGCATACCCCCAGGGAATGCCTCACACCAGATGAGTGTAGCCCCAATGTTTGCGTGGTAGAGTAATTATGGTGTACGCGTACATGGAGACTGTTTGCGTAGCAATCACTGACGTAGTGTAACTAAGGCGGATTAAGGGGAACCAGCCTGCATTCACTGAGGTAGATGGAAAACTGCCTTAAAAACCATCCACAGACTGGCTGCCACACCAGACCTTGACACTAATCCACTGGGTGGATTCGTGCCGGGGACCGGCACACCTCCCCACTCAGAAAGCAGTGCATTAGACTGCACGGCTAACCAGGCGGGCTTCCCTCAAAAGGGTACTGTTATTTGTTTACTCCTGTAGATTGGTTCACATGATGGATGGAAGCAGTGCCGCTGGCTGAGACAGTGGCATGAGTGTTTTTGGTGACTTGGATTGCTCGTTTAGGTTGCCTCCTACATGTGACCACATGTCAGTGCTGCCAATTTGAATCAACCTTACTTTTAGAGCTGGCAAAGTTGTGTGGATCCCGGCACCACTACATGACAGCCTACCACCCTGAAAGTAATTACACGTTTGACTGTTGGCACAGGACCTTGAAGGTTGCCTTGATGTACCATACTGAGAACTGGACTTCAACCTTACCAGTGGTACTATTGGGATTACGGACCACTTGCAAAAGAGATTTAGGAGCTTCCACAGCAGAGTTGGTTTATAGGGAAGCCCTACAAGTGCCAGCAGAATTTTTTGCTGCACCATTGGAAGTAACAGCGAGACACATGCCCTGTGTTCTGCAGCAAGTGTGAGAACACATTTCCAAACTAGGTCCAGCACTGTGTTCTCAGCATGGAGAGTGCATCCAGTTTGTACACAAAGGGGACACTGTTCCCATGTGTGATTATTAACAGATGCATTATGACCATTCCTGGGGCAACAAGGTATTAGCAAGAGACAGCCACATGACAAAGATAGAGTTTCATGGAAACAGCAAATCGGCTCAATACACCGAGTGAAACTTGGCTGCATGCTGTTGCCTGAGGGAGAGGCAGGACAGCGACGACATGTAGAGACAGCCCTGTACTGCTGGAACAGCAGCATCAACGAATCAGGCAGCCTTGGAGGAGGAGATTCAGATACCTTTAAGATGTTCTAAAGCTGGCAGATGCATATCATACAAGTATCCTAACGTCCCTGGAACTCCAATAAACCACAGAGGGGCTGTGTGGGAATCGTCATCACCAGATTCAGCACACAGTGCACATTATTGTTTATTCTGTGAAAGAAAATAGAGACTGTTGTTTGTTGTTTGCTATATTTGTGTTCTTTGTTTTTTCTAAAAAAACTTTGCTCCTTGTATGGAATTTATTCAGCATTTTGCAAATAAAGCTACAGCTTCCCTGAAACAGTATTTGTTGAAATTAATTACATTGATACTGAGGAGCACTATGCATTAATAACTGGTGTAACTGCCAGAATGCTGAATGCAAGCATGTAAACGTGGATGATGCTGGAGTTGTCATCCAATGATATCCCATATGTGCTTCAATGGAGACAGATCTGATGATTGAGCAGGCCAAGGCAACACTTCGATGCTCTGTAGAGCGTGTTGAGTTACGACAGTGGTATGTGGTGAGCAGTATTCTGTTGGAAAACACCCCCTGGAATGCTGTCCGTGAATGGCAGCACAACAGGTCTAATCACAAGACTGACATACAATTTTGCAGTCAGTGTATGTGGAGTAACCTGTTGTTATATGAAACTGCATCCCTGGCCATAACTTCAGGTGTAGGTTCAGTGTGTCTAGCATGCTGATAGGTTGGCTGCCGGCCCTCAATTGACCTCATTCTAATCAACAAATGGCCATTACTAGTGCCAAGGCAGAAGCAGATTTCATCAGAAAACATAACAGACCTCCATGTTGCCCTCTCACTTGACACCACTGAAATCACAAACAGTGGTGGATTGGAGTCAGTGAAATGCATGTTACAGGGCTTGGAATTGTCCTTGAAGTAACCAATTTGTAAAAGTTCATTGTGTCACTGTGGTACCAACTGCTGCTCAAAATAGTGCTGCAGATACAGTATGATGCACCAGAACCATACGCAGTACACATTGGTGTTCCCTCTCAGTAGTTCCATGTAGCCACCTGGAGCCCAGTCTTCTTGTAGCCATACATTCTTGTGATCACTGCTGCCAGCAACCATGTACAATGGCTACATTCCAGCAAAGCCTTTCTGTAGTATCACAGAAGTAATATCCTGCTTCTCATAGTCTTGTTATGAGACTTTGTTCAAACTCAGTGAAGTGTTGATGATGGCGTCTTTGTCACTTTAAAGGCATTCTTGACTAACATCAGCTCATCATGTCCAATGTCAAAGGTAACTAATGCTTATGACCAGTACAATGCGTATTTAAAGCAAACCTGATTTGGATCCTCATAGTGACACTACCAGTGCCACTCTTATGTGGCTGGTGCAAAATCTGAATGGACATCATCTTTCAGATATAGGAATACCCATACCAGCTTTCGTTTATGTCACAGAACTCCTTCTTTGTGATGTGATTTTTTTCCCACCAGTACATATCCAAACAAAAATCTAAAACAAATATGATAATCCCTTAGTGGAATATGAATAATGACAGAAGTAAAGGTAACAACTCACTGTATAGTTGAGGTCCTGAGTCATTGAAAACCACTTAAACAAGAGTGAGAATGTCATTAGCTTTTGGATGAATCCCTCTTCAGGGCTACAGAGTACATGTACACTTGAATGGATGTGTTGACCCACCATACTACACTGTACTGGCTCTGCAGCTTGACTAGGATGAGGAGTTGTGTCAGGTGGAGAGGATGAAGGGAGAAAGGAGGCAGAGAGTGGGATAGATGGTTGGAGAAGGGTGGTTGGTGACTGGGATGGACAGACACCATGCCCATGGATAGGAATGTGGCTCCAGTGAGCTCATTCCTTCTGCAGGAAGCAGAGTTGTGTGCAGTGCACAATGATGTAGAGGTGTGAAATGGGAGGGGGAGATAGAAAAAGGTAGGGGGAAACTGTGGAGAGGAGGGTGTGAATGCAAAATGGCTTATGTTAGGGTTAAGGTCATAGAGCAAGAGTGGTGATGAGTGTGGGGAAGGGGTTAGTGAGGATTTAGACCTGCAGAAGTATAGGATTGTCCTTCAACACATCCTTCACCCTCACAACACTGCTAGCCTCAATTTCTGCTAGCCCCTGCCCCACAACCGCCTCTACCTCTGCCCACCTTAACATCACTCATCCTGAAACTGTTGATATTATTACAATGACGTGCTATTTAAAACTCCTTCTGCACTTCATGGTCTAGGCAACATGCCTGTTCTTATTCATTAAAAAGATATGATTAATTCAGCTCACTTTTAGGTGAGTAGCTTTTCTTATCCATATACTTACATTATATCGTCAAAAATTGATTATTTTCATTTTTATATTAACTAAATCACTATTTCTTATTTCTACTTCTGTAGGTCGTACATTTGGAAATACATTATCTATAAAACTGTTTGTGTTACTTGTTATTCTTGTAGATTTATATATATGGGGAAAGAAACTAACAGAAAAAGTCACAATACCAAAAAATAATTAATGTAGAGTGATGAAATTTTGGGAATGCATTTGTCTAGGTAACATACACTCCTGGAAATTGAAATAAGAACACCGTGAATTCATTGTCCCAGGAAGGGGAAACTTTATTGACACATTCCTGGGGTCAGATACATCACATGATCACACTGACAGAACCACAGGCACATAGACACAGGCAACAGAGCATGCACAATGTCGGCACTAGTACAGTGTATATCCACCTTTCGCAGCAATGCAGGCTGCTATTCTCCCATGGAGACGATCGTAGAGATGCTGGATGTAGTCCTGTGGAACGGCTTGCCATGCCATTTCCACCTGGCGCCTCAGTTGGACCAGCGTTCGTGCTGGACGTGGAGACCGCGTGAGACAACGCTTCATCCAGTCCCAAACATGCTCAATGGGGGACAGATCCGGAGATCTTGCTGGCCAGGGTAGTTGACTTACACCTTCTAGAGCACGTTGGGTGGCACGGGATACATGCGGACGTGCATTGTCCTGTTGGAACAGCAAGTTCCCTTGCCGGTCTAGGAATGGTAGAACGATGGGTTCGATGACGGTTTGGATGTACCGTGCACTATTCAGTGTCCCCTCGATGATCACCAGTGGTGTACGGCCAGTGTAGGAGATCGCTCCCCACACCATGATGCCGGGTGTTGGCCCTGTGTGCCTCGGTCGTATGCAGTCCTGATTGTGGCGCTCACCTGCACGGTGCCAAACATGCATACGACCATCATTGGCACCAAGGCAGAAGTGACTCTCATCGCTGAAGACGACACGTCTCCATTCGTCCCTCCATTCACGCCTGTCGCGACACCACTGGAGGCGGGCTGCACGATGTTGGGGCGTGAGCGGAAGACGGCCTAACGGTGTGCGGGACCGTAGCCCAGCTTCATGGAGACGGTTGCGAATGGTCCTCGCCGATACCCCAGGAGCAACAGTGTCCCTAATTTGCTGGGAAGTGGCGGTGCGGTCCCCTACGGCACTGCGTAGGATCCTACGGTCTTGGCGTGCATCCGTGCGCCGCTGCGGTCCGGTCCCAGGTCGACGGGCACGTGCACCTTCCGCCGACCACTGGCGACAACATCGATGTACTGTGGAGACCTCACGCCCCACGTGTTGTGCAATTCGGCGGTACGTCCACCCGGCCTCCCGCATGCCCACTATACGCCCTCGCTCAGAGTCCGTCAACTGCACATACGGTTCACGTCCACGCTGTCGCGGCATGCTACCAGTGTTAAAGACTGCGATGGAGCTCCGTATGCCACGGCAAACGGGCTGACACTGACGGCGGTGGTGCACAAATGCTGCGCAGCTAGCGCAATTCGACGGCCAACACCGCGGTTCCTGGTGTGTCCGCTGTGCCGTGCGTGTGATCATTGCTTGTACAGCCCTCTCGCAGTGTCCGGAGCAAGTATGGTGGGTCTGACACACCGGTGTCAATGTGTTCTTTTTTCCATTTCCAGGAGTGTATTTATGTGATTACTATTGCAAGATTAATGTAAGTGAGAGATAAGCCTCTACAAATGTGAAATTCTGGTGCATTAGTAAAAGGTGTAGCTGACAGGATGTTGAATGCAAGTATGCAAATGTGCATGCATTGTGTTTTACAGCCACTGGATGTCAGTCTGTGGGATGTAGTTCCATGCCTGTTACATTTGGTTGGTCAATACAAGGATGATTAATGCTCTCTGTGGATGATGCTGGAGTTGTCATCCAATGATGTCCAATATATGCTTCATTGGAGACAGATTTGGTGATCGAACATGCCAAGGTGACATGTCAACACTCTGTAGAGCATGTTGGGTTACAGCAGAGGTATGTCAGTGAGCATTAACCTATCGATAAATACCCTCTGGAATGCTCTTCATAAATGGCAGCATAACAGGTCAAATCACCAGACTGACATACAAATTTGCAGTCATGGTGTGTGTAATAACTATGAGAATGCTCCTGATGTCACATGAAATGGCACTGCAGACCATAACTCTAGGTGGAGGTCCAGTGTGTCTAGCATGCAGACAGGTTGGCTGCAGGCTCTCAGTTTGCCTCCTCTAACCAACATACAGCCACCACAGCCAGTGAGTCAAAAACAGCTTTCATCAGGAAACACAACAGACCTCCACCTTGCCCTCCAGTGAACTTTCACTTGACACCACTCAAGTTGCAAATGGCATTTGTTTGGTGTCAATAAAATGCATGCTACAGGGTGTTTGGCTCAGAGCAGTCCTTGAAGTAACTGATTGGTAACACTTTGTCATGTCACATTGGTGCCAACCGCCAATCAAAGTGCTGCTGCAGATGCATTATGATGTGCCAGAGCCATACACCGAAAATTAGGGTCTTCGCTCTCGGTAGTGCCATGTTGTGGTCTGAAGCCCAGTGTTCTTGCTACTGTACATTCTCATGACCACTGCTGTGAGCAGTAATATACAGTGGCTACATTCCTCCAAGTCTTTCTGCAATATTGCAGAAGGAACGTCCAGCTTCTTGTAGCCCTATTACATGAACTTGTTCAAACTTGGTGAGGTGTTGATAATGGTATCTTGTTATTCTTGACTAACATCAAGTCACCACATCCAATCTCAAAGATAACTAATGCCCATGACTGCTACAGCATGTATTTAAAGCAACCCTGATTTCTATCCTCATAGTGGTACTAGTAGCATCACTCTTTCGCAACTGGCATGGACTTTTGATAGACATAATCTTTCAGACGTAGAAAGACATCTTCCAACTTTTGTGTCGCTTAACTCCTCCTTGGTGCTGCAGTTTTTTTTCCCATCAGTGTACATTGAGGTTACATAAGAAGTTTAAAAACTGATCTTTCAGTCTACATTCATTCATAAGATTTGTATTGAAGTCCCCCATATGCAATTATAGTGTCTCTTTGAGAAAATACAATATTAAGTGGTGTTTCTGACTGATTAATAAATATTTCTGTATTCCCGGTATGTATGTTGCTATTACCAGTGTTTGTTTCTACCCACTTTTAGTAACTGCTCACAATTTAGGTTTATTTGAGAGTGAGAGCCAGAGTGGATTTATTACTTTTTCATTCAGTTGATGATTCTGAGCTCTCATACTATGAACCACATTGAAGATTATCACACTGATTTTTGAGCCAACTTGAGTTTATTTTCATTTCCACAAGTGTTAGTGTAGTACAGACTGTTATTACATCATGTTGTAGGTTATCATTTGCATGTGGCAATAACTGAAGTAGATCTAATATTGTGCATGAGAGATGCCTTATTTTATATACATCCATTATGAGTTCTTTATGGGCTGTCTGTTGATCTGACTGCCAATTATTGGTTGTGAACCACATTTTCAAAACATTTTCAAATAGACTGAATGGTGTAAAATGAGTATGTACAAGGGACATATAATAAGTAATATAAGCAAGTTGGTTTTATTCAGAAGTCTAATGCACCACATTATTCCCCACTCTTTTGGATACAAAATCCTATTTTTTAACATAATCTCAATTCAGTGCAATGGCCTAATGCCAACTTTCTGGGGCAGCATGTATGGCTATGTGGTACAAATCTACTGGTCGATGTAGGAGCCATTGTCTTGCTGCATCAATAACCTTCATATACTGCATTCTTTGGAGTGCACCCTTCATTGGGGCAGACAGATGGGAGTTGGAAGGTGCAATATTTAGGCTGTAGGGTGGATGAAGAAGAACAGTCCAATGAAGTTTTCCACATCTACGTCTACACAAATACTCCGCAAACTACCTTATGGTGCTTGGTGGAGAGTACCCCGTACGACTACTGGTCATTTCCTTTCCTGTTTCACTCTCAAATAGAGTGAGGGAAAAATAACTGTCTATATGCCTCCATATCAGCCCTAATTTCTCATATCTTACCTTTGTGGTCCTTACATGAAATGTATGTTGGCAGCAGTAGAGTCATTCGGTAGTCAGCTTCAAATGCCGATTCTCTAAACTTTCTCAGTAGTGTTCTTCAAAAAGAACAATTTTGTCCCTCCAGGAATTCCCATTTGAGTTTCTGAAGCATCTCTGTAACCCTTAAATCTTGATTGAACCTACCAGTAACAAATCAAACAGCTCACCTGTGAATTGCTCCTTCAATCTGACCTGGTACAGATCCCAAACACTCGAACAGTATTCAGGAATAGATCATACCAACATCTTATATGTGGTCTTCTTAACAGATCAACTATACTTTCGCAAAACTCTCCCAATAAGCCGGAGCTGACCATTTACCTTCGCTACCACAGTCCTCACACGCTCGTTTCATTTCATATTGCTTTCCAACATTATGCCCAGATATTTAAATGACAAGACTGTGTCAAGTAGTACACTGCTGTATCTGAACATTGTAGGCTTGTTCTTCCTACTCATCTGCATGAACTTAGATTTTCCTACATTCAGAGCTAGGTGCCATTCATCACACCAAGTAGAAATTTTGTCTAAGCCCTCTTGTATCTTCCTACAGTCATTAAACTTCAATGTCTTACCAAACACCACAGCATCATCAGCAAACAACTGCAGTTTGCTGCCCAGCCCATCCAGCAAATCATTTATGTCTATAGAGAACAACAGCAGTCCTGTCACACTTACCTGAAGTACTCCTAATGATACCCTTGTCTCTGATGAACACCTGCCATTGAGGATAACATACTAGGTTCTATTACTTAAGAAGTCATCAAGCCACTCACATATCTGTGAACTTATTCCATGTGCTCATACCTTCATTAACAGCCTGTAATGGAGCGCCTTGACCACCTTGTCAAATGGCTTCTGGAAATTTAGAAATATGGAATCTGCCTGAATCCGTCCCACACATCAATATTAAAATTCTCTGTCTATAAAAGTTTTGAAAGCTTCCATAGGCATAAGAAAAACTTTTTACTTATCTTCATTTTCTCCTCTTCTTGTTGTTGGCTCCACTTATTGTGTCTAGGGGTACATTCTTCTTGCTGAAATTTTGATTTAATGTTGTGGGTTTTTGATGATTAAATAACTGATGAAGAATTATCTGTTGCTATAATTTTATTTTATCCCATTCTTCTAAATCATAATGACTTCACAATCTCCATTTCAGAATACTAATTTACACTGTTGTTGACAAAGTTAGAAATACACGTGCATTTTCATCAGAGGCATGCCTACTACTCCTAATGTTTTGCGGTACTCACAATGTTCCAAAGAGTTTGCAAAGCAAAAGAGTTTACAAACTTTCTTGACCAAATAAGAATTTTAACTAAAACATATCATTATTTTGTAAATGAATCCAGAAATAAATTTAATGATTAGTGTTAGATTGTACAATTAATAATATGAATTTTAAATGTGCCAGAAATTCCTTAATTTCAAATATTTTTGAAAAAAGAACAATTTTAACTGTATGTACAGAGTACTAACAAATTAATTTCTTTTTACGTATTTTAGCCCTAAACATAACACATCGTATACAAAGTCATATAATGTTCATTCAGTTAAGCAGCCGAGAATGTTCGTCTGTACCAGATTCTGCATTAATCGTGGTATTGGCTACTTCTACAAGGTGTACAACTTTGCTCCCGCCATTTGCCAATAGGTGGCAACAACAGTAAGTAGCGGTCGAAAGAAACAGATCGCAGATGTCAGGCAGTTAGCTTGGAGCTCAGTCAACATAACCTCATTCAAACATTAGTCGATTTGTGTCTGCATCATGAAGTTTTCTTGATTGAAAATGTCAGTTTACGAGCCTAATTCTCATCGTTTTCGAGAGGTTTACTGTTTTGTTTCAGTATGAAGAAAACAGTGGCTGAGTCTCATTGAATGCTCTCAAGTACATATGGTAAGGATGCTATTAGTGAAAGAATGTGTTGTGTGTGGTTTCAACACTTCAAGAGCAGTGATTTTAACTTTGTAGACCGGCATAGTGGCGGAAGGGAGAATGTTTCTGAAGATGCAAAATTGGAGACATTGCTGAGTGAAGACTTGCATCAAACTCAAGAAGAATTGGCATGATTAGTCTGAGTGACACAGCAAGACATTTCAAAACATCTCAAGGCTATGGGCAAGAAGGAACTTGGGTCCGATGTGAGCTGAAACCAAGTGACATTGAATGGCGTTTGTGTGTTTGTGAACAGTTGCTTCAGAGGCAAAAACAGAAGGGATTTCTGCATCACATTGTGACCGGGGATGAAAAATGGGTTCATTACGATAACCCTAAATGCAAAAAATTGTGGGGATATCCTGGCCATGCTTCCACGTCAACGGCCAGACCGAATATTCATGGCTCCAAGATCTTGCTCTGCATTTCGTGGGACCAGCTTGGCATCGTGTACAATAAGGTGTTAAAACCAAGTGAAACCATCACAGGTGCTCGTTATTGAATGCAGTTAATGCATTTGAGCACAGCATTAAAAGACAAACGGCTGCAATACAGCAAGAGGTACGATAAAGTGATTTTGCAACATGACAGTGCTCGACCTTAAGTTGCAAAAGAGGTCATAATGTACTCAGAAACTTTAAAATGGGAAGTCCTACCCCACTTGCTGTATTCTGCAGACATTTCTCCTTCTGACTATCACCTGTTTAGATCAATGGCGCATGGCCTGGCTGACCAACACTTCCGATCTCATGAAGTCACAAATTGGATCGATTCGTGGATTGCTTCAAAAGATGAAAAATTTTTTCAATGCGGGATTCATACAGCACCCGAACGATGGGAGAAAGTAGTGGCCAGCGATGGAAAATACTTTGAATGACACATGTGTAACCAATTTGTTTCATTAAAGCTTCAAGTGCTGGAGAAAAAATGATGGAATCAAAGTTGTACACCTTTCATATATATATATGTATAAAAAAAAGTAATGTTATAGGAAAGCTAAGTTTTGCACAAGCAATGCTTTCTAAAACCATGCTGATTCATGGTCATAAGCTTCTCAGTCTCAGAAAAATTTATTATATTCAAACTGAGAATATGTTCAAGGATTCTGCAGAAAACCAAAGTTAGGGTTATTGGTCTGTAGTTTTGTGGGTCCATTGTTCTAGCCTTCTTATATACTGGAGTCACCAGCACTTTTTTCTAGTTGCTTGGCACTTTGCTCAGAGTGAGAGATCATGATAAATGCAGGCTTAGTAAGGTGCCAATGCCACAGAGTACTCTTTGTAAAACTGAATTGGGTTTCCACCCAGGCCCGGTGATTAATTTTCTCTCAAATCTTTCAATTGTTTCTCTATGACAGGGATGTTCTTACTATGTCTTCTATTAAGGGAATCTGTCTGATGGTCAAATGACAGTATATTTGTATGATTCTCCTGTGTGAAAAATTTCTTGAATGTGAAATTTAAAACTTTGTGTTTTGTTTTCTATCTTCAACTGCCACACAAGGCTGGTCAACAAGGGGCTGAATGGAAATCTTAGACCCTCTTAGTAGTTTTGCATAGGACCAGAATTTTCTCAGTTTTCACATTGGCCCTCAGCCTCAAGCAATGCGAGTGCATTATCACCCTCCACTCACTATGCATTGAGGGTGGATTCACCATGTTGGGTATGCTATGAGCTGCCTCGGCAGCATAGCCCAAGAGCAAAACAAGCAACTCCTGAGGTATCCCATGTGATGCTCCAGGTTCTCTGCCACCACTAAAACCCAAGGTAGCAGCCTGAAGATGAGCTACTATCGGATGCATGGGCTTGTGTGAGGTCTTTCATTTTCATGGAGAAGAAATTCATTTGTCTTTTTGTATTTTTTTGTCACCTTTGAAAATTTTTAACAAAAAATTGTCTTGATCAACTTTGTAATGTGCACAAAATTCCACAATGATGGTCTTTCATTGCTCTTTATGTTCTGTAAGGCAGCAAGGAACCCAGTGGAAACAGTTTTGAGTACCCCAACTGGTGGACAAATGTGTCAGGACTACCAACGGAAATGTCCAGTTGTGCAGTGAGGTGTTTGAATGTGACCTATCTGTCACCTCAGATGAGAGTGTCTACATGTTCCAACATTGTAGGAGTCACAGCTGTGTGCAGCCTTCCAGCATGCAGGAGATCAGAGCCATTTACACAACCTTGTTGCAATGATGACAGATGCTTTGTCCAATGACTCACCATACCTTTGTTCACTGTAAGGTCTTTGTGGACATTCTGAAAGCACATATGAATATCTGTGATGCTCTGGCTTTTTGCCAGAAGAAACTCAATGACGGCTATGTGCTTGGAATGCACATCCATTACAGACAACATTTTGGAAGTTACGTATTGCGTCGTCACCTATCGGAACTTCATGAAGCTATGTGGGCTGAAGTTGGAATATTCCATGATGTCCCATGACAAATTCTGCATTCTTTCAACCAAAATTGGACAAGAAAAAAATGTGTTTCATTACATATTGAATGCCCATTATTTTGTAATTTACACTCTTGTTGGTGTCATTATTGCATAAGTTACTGTTTTAGGAAATACACCTTTATTCATTGACTACAAGACATTGAAAAGGCAATCACATAAAGCTAGTAAATTTTGATACTTGGCGTACTTTGTTAATCATTTTGTAATCTCTTTAGTGGTGGTTTAATTGAAATGTTGTCCCTTTTCAACACCTACAATATCTATCTGATCAAGATGAATTCTGTTGTGTAAAACTTCCTACACAGTGGTAAGGAGAGGTGGGCTGTGGAGTGATGCAGCAACTGTCATCATAGGAAAGCTGGACAGGAGCAGAAATGATCAGTGAACAAGTTAAACAACAAACAGGGGATTTATTAAACTTATATTTCTCAAAGCATACAAAGACTCATTACAAATAATGCAGCAAGAACTAGAGTCCAGCTCTCGGTGTCAATAAGAAAGAGGCTTCTGGCATTACAGCATGAATGATAGTGTCAGAGCTGTGACTAGGAAGCATCTGCACAGAATCATATAGCGAAGAGGCTCCAAGCATGAGAGGGGATGAGTGGCTGCCACTGGCCATCCTATATTGTGGCAGCAGTGTGTGCATACAGTCAAGAGCTGTTGCAGGTGTAGCTCAGTAGGCATGTACCATTGGGCCCACCAGATCCCACGTGACTGCTATCAGTGTTTGGTTGGAAACTTGCAATTCCATTACCAACCGTCTGATGCCCATATGGTGATATTGATACATGATACCACATCCCTCCCCCTCAAACCTCTTCACTGTTGTTGTGTAGTGGGGATTAGTGATGGGGGGATGGCTGGATGCAGGTGACAATGAGGAGATGAGAACCGAAACTAAGGTAGCTGCCAAGCTCCTCTCCAGAGCCTGCCTGGAAACACCAACTGAGAAACCAGGTAGAGGGTGCTCACCCATATCCAAATGCAGAGCAGCAAACAAAGATGGAAGCATCTTGATGACTGCAGAGGGTCCCTAGGTGGCATGTAGAAAAGCTGCCAGGAAGAGGGGCCAATTCCAAGACAATGGTAGCTATTGAGACGGCGATGACTGTGAAAGCGCATCGGCTTCCGTTGGCTCCGGGACTGGCACTGATGGTGCCACTGAGTCTAGGCAGGCACTAAATCTGGAGGCACAAAGCCTGCAATAGGATCATGCAATTCACATGGATGAATTTGATTCGGTGGTGTCTCAGCAATTCTCTTGGTCCCTGCTGTAAAAAGAGTTCATCCGAGAAGGCATACAATGGCACTTTGCTCCCAGCGCCTCTGTGTGCCATACAATTTGTAAAAGACCTGTTCATTAGTTTGATACTTTGCCTGTCTGAGCAGAGGGAACATTGCCCACTGTGGTGGGTGCAGCAACTGAAGCAAGATGCAGTGGCACCAGCTTATGTAACAGCTCCATCAGTGAGGTCCGTCACATGGCTGAGAGCAGTAGGAAGAGAAGAATAGCAACAAAGCGTGATCCTCTGTGTGGGAGGCATCTGTTGCTTAAATGTTCATACAAAGCATTCAGCTTCACTGTTAAACTGCAGGTGGAATGTCGCACTCATGATGTGGTTGATGCTGGAGGTGATGCAGAACTGTTCAAACTTGGCAGCAGCAGATTGAGATCTGTTGTCAGTCACAATCATTTCTGGAAATCCCTCAGTGCAAAAGATTGACGACAGCACCTGGATTGTGGAATGAGCTGTAGCAGAATGCATTAGAACAACAAAGGGGAATTTGCTAAAAGCATCAACGACTTTGAGTCAATGTATATTCCAGTGAAATGAAATGATCGTATGGCACTGTTGGCCAGGAGCCTCCATGCGGGGTGTTCGGCCACCAAAAGTGCAAGTCCTTTTTAGCTGACGCCACTTTGGTGACTTGAGAGTCAATGATGATGAAATGATGATGGACACACAACACCAGTCATCTTGAGGCAGAGAAAATCCCTGACCCCACCGGGAATCGAACCCGGGACCCCGTGCATAGGAAACAAGAATGCTACCACAAGACCACGAGCCGTGGACTATATTCCAGTAAGGACCCATGAATTCCAAGTGCAAACATTGCCAAGGTGCTTCATGTTTGGGCCATTCAAAGAACTGCTGAGAAGAGCTGACCGATGTTCAGCACAGGCTTGGCACTGAGAAGTCAACTGTTTGATTTGTGCATCCAGATTGTTTCAAGTGCAACAGTGTCACATGACAGCTTGGTGCGAACAATGAGCCAGTGATCTTAGAGTAGCGAACGAAGCATGTCAGGGTGGACAGCTTGGGGAACCACAACATGTGACCGGTCATTAGTAGTGTGAAGCAAAATGACACCTTGATGAACTGCAGGTGTGTGCCAACGGGAAAAGTATCGGTGAACCACTGAGCTAAGAATCTGTCTGGCTGAATATGGCCAACCAGTGTGGATGTAGTGCAACATAATCTGCAAATCAGGATACATGGCTGTGACCTGAGTAATTTTCCAGTGATTAAGTGGAAAGCTATGCAAAGCATCTGTGTCTTTTGCATCAGTGTAGCAACAGTAAGCAGAGGAGTCACTGAATGTTGAATCTGGGTCAAAAAAGAGGCAAAAAAACAGTATCTGCATTGGCATGCTTAGAAGTGGGCTGGTACACAATCTTGTATTGGTATTTTGTGCCAAAAAGATACTGGTGAAACTTAGTGACACCACACACAATGGCAAGAGTCTCTTTTTCAATGTGTGAATAATTACACTGGGCTCTGTTCAACAACTTTGAAGCAAAGGCAGTTGGTCTGTCAACAGAATCGTATTTATGTGACAAAACTTCAAAATGCCACAACAGGAAGCATCCACAGCTAAGGCCACACATTTGGCTAGATGAAAAGGAACAAGATATCAATCACTAAGCAAAGCATCTTTCAACTTCTGGGAAGCAAACTGACACTCTTGTGAACAAATAAAAGGAACAAGCGATGCAAGGGATCCATGATTTAAGTGGTGTTAGGGATAAATCAGGTGAATACAAGAGTTTCCCTAACACAGACAATTCCTGCACATTGTGTGGAGGTGGAAGGTCATGGATAGCAAGCAAGTGTGACTGCAATGGGTGAACACCTCAGCTATTAATGACATGCCATAAGTACTCAAGTTCAGTCTGAAAAAAACGCACATTTGTCTCTGTTACATTTGAGACCAGATGCAGACAACACTTTAAGTAGAGTGTAAAGTTGCTAATGTGTTCTTCAGAAGCGTGAGCTGATATGACTGTGCCATCTAAATAATTTGAGCTAAAAGGAACTTTTGCAGTCAGCTGCTACAGAAAGTGCTGAAGTATGGTGGATGTGGATGCACTGCTGAACAGCAATCCCAGAAATTTTAAGAGGCCAAAATGAGTATTAATGATAAAGAAATCTTGTGAATGTGCATCCAAAGGGATTTGGAAGTAAGCATCTCAAAAATAAGTTTTGGAAAAGTAACAATCAGCCTGCCAGATTCCACATGACCGCTAGCAGTGTCTAACAGAAACTTGCAATTCTGTTGCCTGTGGGGTGGTATCAATTAATGATACCACAAATTCAACTATATTTAATTGTTCATTTTTAGTAACTTTGTTTTCTGACACTGTAAAAGAGAATTTAGTGAATTCCGTAGACTTTAACTGCAGTGTCCAGGGAACTGAATTTTATTATACATACTGTTTTCTTTTTTTGTTTGTTTAATCATGTTTCTGATAGTGTTTGCTTAATTCATGGTGTTTCTTTATTCTGGTGCAGAGTGCTTGCTGTTTGCTGTCAGTATGACACATAGAGGAATTTTATAATCTACATCTACATCTACATACATACTCCACAAGCCACCATATGGAGCATGGCGGACGGTACCTTGTACCACTACTGTTTCTTTTCCTGTTCCACTTGCAAATAGAACGAGAGACAAATGACCATCTACATGCCTCCATCTTCATATCGAATCTTCACTGTCCTTAGGCACAGTGTATGTTGGTCCTTAAATGCAGTGTGTGTTGGCAGTAGTAGAATTGATCAGCAGTCAGCTTCAAATGCTGTTTCTGTAAATTTTCTCAATAGTATTTCTCAAAATGAATGTTGCCTTGACTCCAGGAATTCCCATTTGAGTTCTCGAAGCATCTCCATTACACTTCGTGGTGTTTAAACATACTGGTAACAAATCTAGCATCCCTCCTTTGAAATGCTTCACTGTCTTCCTTCAATCCGACGTGGTATGGATCCCAAACATTTGAGCAGTACTCAAAAATGGGTCACACCAGGGTCCTGTATGCAGTCTCCTTTACAGGTGAACCACTGTTTCCTAAAATTCTCACAATAAACTGAAGTCAACCATTCACGTTCCGTACCACTGTTTTTGCATGCTTGTTACATTTCATATCTCTTTGCAGCGTTACACCCAGATATTTAAACAACTTGATTTGTAAAACTGGACCCCAGTAATACTGTATCTAAACATTACAGGTTTGTTCTTCCTTTCCATCTGCATCAACTTACGTTTTTCCACATTTAGAGCTAGCTGCCATTCATCACAAAAAGTAGAAATGTTGTCTAAGTCATCTTGTATCTTCCTACAGTCAATCAACTTTGACACCATACCATACACCACAGTGTCATCAGCAAACAAATGCAGATTGCTGCCCACCCTGTCTGTCAATTCAATTATGTATATACAGAACAACAGTAGTCCTGTCACACTTCCTTGGAGCACTCCTGATGATACCCTTGTCTCTGATGAACCCTTGCCATTGTGGGCAACAATTGGGTTCTATTGCGTAAGAAATCTTTGAATCGCTCACATATCTGTGAACTTATTCCCTATGTTTGTACCTCCATTAACAGCTGAAATGGGGCGTGGTGTCAACTGCCTTCCAGAAATCTAGAAATATAGCACAACTTCCTGTTGCTCTTCATCCATAGTTTGCAGTATATCATGTGAGAAAAGGGCAAATTGAGTTTCACATCAGTGATCCTTTCTAAAACCATGCTGATTCATGGACATAAGCTTCTCAGTTTCAAGAAAGTTTATTATATTTGAACTGAGAAGATGTTCAAGGATTCTGCAGCAAACTGAAGTTGGCGATATTGGTCTGTAATTTTGCAGGTCCATTGTTCTGTCCTTCTTATGTACTGGAGTCACCAGTGCTATTTTACAGTCACTTAGAACTTTGCTCAGGGCAAGAGATTCATTATAAATGCAGGCGAGGTAAGGGACTAATGCCATAGAGCACTCTTTGTACTGAATTGGGATTCCATCTGGACATGGTGATTTATTTTGTTTCAAATCTTTCAGTTGTTTCTCTATGGCAGGATGCTTATTACTATGTCATCCATACTGGAGTAAATCTGATGGTCAAATTACAGTATGTTTGTATGATTCTCCTCTGTGAACGATTTCGTGATTGTGAAATTTTAAAACTTCAGCTTTATTTTTGCTATCTTCAACTGCCACACCAGACTGGTCAACTAGGGACTGAATGGAAGCCTTAGACCTGCTTAGCAATTTTGCGTAGGACCAGAATTTTCTAAGGTTCTCTGCCAGATCTTTTGCTATGGTATGACGCTGGTAGTTGTTGTATGCTTCACGCATGTATCTTTTCACAGACACATGAATCTCTACTAATCTTTGCTTCTCATCACTTGTGCGTTCTCTTTTGAACTGAGAGTGCAGCAGGTAACAGTGCAGCCTTAGTTCTTGATTGTGAATAGCTCTTTGAAATATATAGCATAATGGCTTCCTGTCAATTTGATATTTGATCCCAGCATTTTCCTCTCTGCAGTTTTCATTTTGCAAACCTCTGCAATGGTTTTTTGTTTTTTTAATGATAAATTTTCTTTAAATATTCTGACAGTGCCTTTATTTATTTTATGCTACACATTATCTTCCCATCAGTCACAAAACCAAATTTAGCCAGCTATTGTAATTGCAGTACTGACCCTATGACTTATCTTAGAAAATAGATTAAGGAAAGGCAAGCCTACATTTCTAGCATTTGTAGACTTAGAGAAAGCTTTTGACAATGTCGACTGGAATACTCTCTTTCAAATTCTAAAGGTGGCAGGGGTAAAATACAGGGAGCAAAAGGCTATTTACAATTTGTACAGAAACCAGATGGCAGTTATAATAGTCGAGGGGCATGAAAGGAAAGCAGCGATTGGGAAGGGAGTGAGGCAGGGTTGTAGCCTCTCCCCGATGTTATTCAATCTGTATATTGAGCAAGCAGTAAAGGAAACAAAAGAAAAATTCGGAGTAGGTACCAAAGTCCATGGAGAAGAAATAAAAACTTTGATGTTCACCAGTGACATTGTAATTCTGTCAGAGACAGCAAAGGACTTGGAAGAGCAGTTGAACGGAATGGACAATGTCTTGAAAGGAGGATATAAGATGAACATCAACAAAAGCAAAATGAGGATAATGGAATGTAGTCAAATTAAGTCGGGTGATGCTGAGAGAATTAGATTAGGAAATGAGACACTTAAAGTAGTAAAGGAGTTTTGCTATTTGGAGAGCAAAATAACTGATGATGGTCGAAGTAGAGAGGATATAAAATGTAGACTGGCAATGGCAAGGAAAGCGTTTCTGAAGAAGAGAAATTTGTTAACATTGAGCATAGATTTAAGTGTCAGGAAGCCGTTTCTGAAAGTATTTGTATGGAGTGTAGCCATGTATGGAAGTGAAACATGGATGATAACTAGTTTGGACAAGAAGAGAATAGAAGCTTTCGAAATGTGGTGCTACAGAAGAATGCTGAAGATTAGATGGGTAGATCACATAACTAATGAGGACATATTGAATAGAATTGGGGAGAGGAGGAGTTTGTAGCACAACTTGACAAGAAGAAAGGACCTGTTGGTAGAACATGTTCTGAGGCATCAAGGGATCACAAATTTAGCATTGGAGGGCAGCATGGAGGGTAAGAATTGTAGAGGGAGACCAAGAGATGAATACACTAAGCAGATTCAGAAGGATGTAGGTTGCAGTAAGTACTTGGAGATGAAGAAGCTTGCACAGGATAGAGTATCACGGAGAGCTGCATCAAACCAGTCTCAGGACTGAAGACAACAACAACAACAACAACAACAACATTGTAATGTTACTGTTTGGATGACTTCCCCACTATACTGTAAACTGTTGACAGTGTGGAATTAGGTATGTTAATACATTTATTTTGTTTTTTCCCTCATTGTTGTTCTATTATATCAGTTTAACAACTGTTTTAAATTTTAAATTAAAGTTTTGTTACTAGCAATATGAATTAGGATAGTGTCCTACCCATCAGTTGGGGAGGGAGGGGGGATGGGGGACGGGAGGATCATATGGTAGGGATCGGGAAAGATGCTGCAGTGTTGCCTATGGGAGTGTGCATGGACAGAATGTGGGCTGCTGTGAGCAACATCAGAACATCTGCAGGCTGTAATTGGGGATACAGGCAGGTGGAGGACATTGACCACCAGAAGTTGAAACCAGGGGTGTTAATGGTACAATGAATGTTTTGCAGGGAAGAGTTTCCATATCTGCAATTCAGAAAAGCCCAAACCACAAACACCTATTATTCTGTCCCCCACCCCTCCCCCCAGTACCTACTATTCTGTCCCCCCCTCCCCCCAGTGAATCTGCATAGCCCATAGCCCTTTCCTCCTCACTGGATTTCTCCTCTCTCCTTCCCACCCTCCCCCTTCCTCCAACACAACCCCCCAATTCTCCACGTGGCAATCAACCATCGTGTCACTGTCCACTTCCACAGGCAGGCAGCACTACAGTAACTATCCCGATCCTTACCCTGTTATTTCTGTCCCTGCCTCATGTATATTCTGTACCCCCACTAAGCAATCTAGTCGAGATCACCACTCACTGCAGTTGAGCCTCAGAGCTCAGAGATGATAGTAGCCATGTGCCTGTGAGTTGTGTGTATAAGAATGTGTGTGTGTGTGTGTGTGTGTGTGTGTTTACTTCTTATTAAAGATTTCATCCAATAACTTCATAATATCCAATAACTTCTTTTGAATGTGTCCGTTTTAGTCCTCAGTGCCTCCTCTGTTTGGTAAGTTGCAGTCTATTGTAATTTATAAAACCTCATTATAATGGATGTAATGCTGTCAACCGGTGATCAATTATTCTGTTGAGGAATACTGGCAATAATTACATTATTTTCTTGACTAAACTGGTTTATGACTTATGTAGTATCAACTTTTCTGATTTCATGACTGCAGTAGGCCTGCTTCACTTCAGCTGTTAAACTGCACATTGTAAATAATTCTTTTCTGGTGAACAGAAAAATTGATTTGCTAGTATTAAAACTAATCATTGCTTCACAGGAAAAGTGTGGAAGTAATAATATATTCTGAGCCTTACATTGAGGATGTAACAGCAATAATATTTGATGCTAGAGATCAGTGGCTTGTTCAAGTAAAGGCATTCATGGGTGGAAAGTTTCAGACACTGCCTTTCCCTCTCAGGGCACATGTTGAATCTGTCAACATATCATCTGTAGAAATGGAAAAGGATACACAGATAAACAACTGTTACACAGCATCTTTATCCATCCCTAAGGTAATATTTTATTCCTTTTATTAAAGAAAGAGCATACTCAAATAACTTTGATGCAAATAAATAACTGCGTCTGAGACATGTCTTATGATGTGTTGCTTGCCAATTTTGAAAAGCTGTTGACTTATATGTGTGTCTGTGTGTGCATTTGTCTGTTGGAGAAGCTTTCTTATATGATCTAGGTGAATTGTAGTTTTATGTGTTCTGTGAGCTTATATAATCTGCATGACAGATGATACATCATCTTTCTGCTTACATATACTGTGAGAGAAATAGTGTATACTCATAGACATTAATAAAATACGGTAACATTGTCAGAAAAATACTAACAATGATAAGCAGATGCCCAGTTTGTTGTAGTACCTTTTACACCCAGTATAATGATTTTTTTAAAGTCCCAAGTATCTGTTAAATCCAGTGCTTTGTTATCAAGATCAGCTGGACAAATAATTAAAAAGAAGACCAAGCAGTACTGAAAATTTAAGTTCAGCTTCAACTACAATATATGAGCACGAACTGTATACTTAGTTAAATGATTAAATGTAAAATCTAACAGAAGACTAAAGAAAGGAAGAATAGTTGCACATAGCTGTCTTTGATGTAATTTAGATAAAGAGATATTACCTATACAATTCAGATTCTGACATTATCTTTGTTGACCATGTCTTCAAGATCAATCATCTTGTCCATATTCTTTCAATCAGGCTTTCTTCCATTTCACTGCTTAAGAAAGAAAGAGAGTTACAAATTGTATTTAGTATACAAAACACTTCTATGCATTGTTTAACAAAACTTTATTATTTTTATACTAACCAGCTTTCAGGCTGTAAACCCGGTTTCCAATACACAACCGATTTCAAAGATGGAAACCTTCCTAAACTTTCAGTTCTCAATTTACACTACAAAAGTTACCGCTTAATACTATTTTGACATAGTTACATTTGTATTCTACAATGTGATGACATTCTGTAGGACAGTATTTACTCTAAGTATGAATAGACATACATTGGAGTAGAGCTGAGAACACAGGAATATGTATTTCTATGACTACCTATTTATGAACAAAAGTACCAAGCTTCCCCTCATATGTGGAAGTTGCAACATTATCTAAAAGGGGTGAATAATTGAACTGAGTTTCGTCATTCAACAATAAATGTGGGGAATACATACCATTGTTTCTTAATTTCTAATATTTCTAATGGAATGAGTTTTTCCCACTTTCCACACTATGTGTAGGATTTCTATATCTATTAGATATTTGTGGTTCTGATTTAAGCAATGCTCAGTAAACAATGCATCCGTCTTCTTTACTCTCTAATTTCTGTGGTGTATTTTGAGCCTAGCATGGATTGACCACCCAGCTTGTCCTATTGAGTGGGACTGACACTCTTGGTAGATGATGTTATAAACTCAACTATTAATGATGGCACGCTGTTTATCCTTTGCACTGAATAAACTTCTACCTAATGTCTGTGAGACATAGAAAAATACAGATAAACCCTTTGGTTTTAAGAAGCTGTTTATCCTATTAGAAATTTTAGCTATGAAAGGAAACCGCACCATTTCTTTTTTGGTCTATCTCTTTTGTTTGTGATGTCATAAATAATGTTGGATTTAAATTCATTAGGTGCAGCTATTGTTTTCATTATTCCTGTTCATAGTCTTCCAGCCAGTGGCATGGGAATAGAAAAGAGATGGTCAATCATGTGATGGAATGCTGCATGTTTGTTATCCATTGGGTGTAGAGAGGATATCAGTAAAGGAGTCCCTCTGGTAAATTTTAGATTTATTGTTACACTTTGTAACTGTAAGTTGATGTCAAGGAAATTAAATGTGGAACCCACTAATTGTACACTGACTTTTATGTTAGTATGCCCTTGGTTCATATTATCCAAGAACCTATGGAGTTGTCTATTGAAACCCTTCCACACACAAAGAATATCATCAATATATCTGTATCAGTATAGTCTATGACAATATTATGAAAGGATAGATTAGTACTCACCATATAGCGGAAATGTTGAGTCTCAGACAGGCAAAACAAGTGACTGCTAAACAAATAAACTTTCAGCCAAAAAGTTTTCATATGTGAATTAGACAATACACACACACACACACACACACACACACACACACTCACTCACACTCACACAAATGTAACTCTCACACATATGGCCACTGTCTCTGACTGCATCTGGATTTTCCAGTACAGCATATATTTTGCCAGTGGTTCACTCTCTCTTTTTTTTTTAAAAAAAAAAGAAAACATGGTCTACCACTTTTCCATGAACTTATCTGTAAGTAAGGGGGCTAAAAGTAATCCCATTGCCAGACCATTTGCTCATTTGTAATATTTAAGTCAAAATGAATAGTCACGATATCAATAATATTTGTTTATTAACCAGTCTTGACTTATGTAAAAGCAATCTCCAGAATTTTTTGCCCCCTATGGCTGGTACTGGCAGCTCTTTAGTTTTCTCATGATTGTTTCGTGGTATCACAAGAAAACCGAAGAGCCACCCACACCAGCCATAGTGGCCAAAAATTCTGAAGATGGCTTTTACACAACCCGGATAATAAACAAATATTATTGTGATGCTGACTGTTCATTTTAACTCAAATATAGCGTCGGGTCACTTTTCTCCATAGGCTATGTTGAGTAAATTTATTTGTAATAAAAGCAGAAATAATTTCAATTTAAATAAAATTCTGTTATATTGACTATTCTCATCTGTTCTTCTGGTTTAATTTTATGTAAATACAATAACTGTGACAAAATAGCTGTACAGTTTTTCAATGGCAAGCTTGAGAACAAGCTATTTATATATTCATTTAGCTATGTATTTTGCATTTTCTGAAATCTTCATCTCTGTTAACTTGTTTACTAAATTTTAACTGTTCTTAATGCAATATTTCCCTTTGCAGTTCACTTTTTTCTTCATTGTGTTGCTAATACTCATGGCATATTGAGCACTGGTGACTTTATTGCTGATACCAGTGGTCAGATTGGCACTTCCTTTTATGAAGTCTGGATAAGCCATATTGCTGTTGAGCTCTAGAATTCATTTAAAAATACTCTTACAACATATTATAAAAAAGCATTGGAGCACTAATTTACTAACTGCTTAGCATGATCATTGTATTAAGCTGTTGGATCTTTCTGCACTTTTTGTAGCTTCGCTGACTGGAAAAATTCTTCCACTTTGTTTATATAATCTGCTTTATTTGACTGTACTATAGCTCCTCCTTCATTTCCTTTAGTCACAATCATTACTGCTTTCAGTCTTAGTTTTAAGTTCCTTGTCTGCAATATGATTCAAGCTAAACAGTTAATAAAGAAGTGCTCAAATATCTTTTCTAAACATGTTTGTAAGAAGATTCCTCAAATGAATTGTAGATCTCCTTGGCTGTATGGCTAATCCAAACTCTACAAACCAGCAGTACCAATCCAATCAATGGTATCTTCAATACAGACACCAATGCACAATATTGCCACAAGGATCAGTGACATCATGAAGAAAAACTGAACTTCGAGGGGAAATACAGCATTAATATCACTTTGGTAAACAAGTTAACAGATATGAATTTCAAAAAATTCGGAATTAGTCTCTTTTGATGTATACGGCATATTCTCAAGCATTTCTGTGAAAGGTTGTATATATATTGGGTTGCAGTTATTGTGTTTACAGAATGTTGTCCAGAAGAGCAGCTGAACATAATCACTGCATCCCCAATAAAAACTGAGGAAGCAAGCCGGATCTCTACTGTACCCAGTGAATAAAATAGATACACCAAAAAAGAAATTGTGTAGTTACCTTTCATAACTAAAATTTCTAAAAGGTTAAGAACATTTTAAAGGCAAAGGGTTGCTTCACATTCTTGTATGTGTCAGAGACATTAGGAAGAAGTCTGTTCAGTTCAAAAGATAAACAACTGCCATCATGAATAGTACACAATAGAAACTGGAGACTAAAGAAGACAGATTCATCCAATGCTGAACACTGCTTAAACCAGAACGACAAATATGTAATAAATGTAGAAGTCCTAAGAGCAGTTGACAAAGGGGGAAAGACACACTCAATTATAAATATTATAAATAAAAAAAAATGACTGTGTTTATCTGACATTAATTATTGAGTGAGCAGACACATTTTGGTTATTCACCCCTTTTAGACAATGAAACTTCTAGAGGAGGTGAATTACGGTGTCTTCATTCGTAAACAGGTAATCACAGAAATACCCATTCCTGTCCACAAAGCTCTACTCCAAATGTATGTTTATTAGTTAGGTAAATACTGTCTTAATGAATTTCATCTGGTTGTACAGTACAAATGCAACTGTGTCAAAATAGTCAGAAGAGATAACTTTTATAGTGTACAATGAGAAATGAAGGATGAAGAAGCTAACATGTTTAGCTTTGCTGGATTGCATCTTTAAAATCATTTGTGTACTGGAATTGGAATTACAGCCCAAAAGCTAGGTCATATAAAATTAATAAAATTTTGTGAAAGGAGGTAGAAAAGTGTTTTGTTTAGTATGCAATTTTTCCCAAGAAAGCACATTTGAATCAATTAAAGGAGATTTACAGAACTTGCATATTATTGAATTTTTATCTACTTAGTTATTATACAGGGTGTTACAAAATGGTATGGCCAAACTTTCAGGAAACATTCCTCACACACAAAGAAAGAAAATATGTGGACGTGTGTCCGGAAACACTTACTTTCCATGTTAGAGCTCATTTTATTACTTCTCTTCAAATCACATTAATCATGGACTGCAAACACACAGCAACAGAATGTACCAGCATGACTTCAAACACTTTGTTACAGGAAATGTTCAAAATGTCCTCTGTTAGCGAGGATACATTCATCCACCCTCCGTCACATGGAATCCCTGATGCGCTGATGCAGCCCTGGAGAATGGTGTATTGCATCACAGCTGTCCACAATACCAGCATGAAGAGTCTCTACATTTGGTACCGGGGATGCGAAGGCAAGAGCTTTCAAATGCCCCCATAAATGAAAGTCAAGAGGGTTGAGGTCAGGAGAGCGTGGAGGCCATGGAATTGGTCCGCCTTACCAATCCATCGGTCACAGAATCTGTTGTTGAGAAGCGTATGAACACTTCGACTGAAATGTGCAGGAGCTCCATCATGCATGATCCACATGTTGTGTCGTACTTGTAAAGGCACAAAGGCACATGTTCTAGCAGCACAGGTAGAGTATCCCGTATGAAATCGTGATAACATGCTCCATTGAGCGTAGGTGGATGAACATGGGGCCCAATCAAGCCATCACCAACAATGCCTGCCCAAACGTTCACAGAAAATCTGTGTTGATGACGTGATTGCACAATTGCGTGCGGATTCTCGGATTCTCATCAGCCCACACATGTTGATTGTGAAAATTTACAATTTGATCACGTTGGAATGAAGCCTCATCCGTAAAGAGAACATTTGCACTGAAATGAGGATTGACACATTGTTGAATGAAGCATTCACAGAAGTGTACCTGTGGAGGCCTATCAGCTGCTGATAGTGCCTGCACATGCTGTACATGATACGGAAACAACTGGTTCTCCCGTAGCACTCTCCATGCAGTGACGTGGTCAACGTTACCTTGTACAGCAGCAACTTCTCTGACGCTGACATTAGGGTTATCGTCAACTACACGAAGAATTGCCTCGTCCATTGCAGGTGTCCTTGTCATTCTAGGTCTTCCCCAGTCGCAAGTCATAGGCTGGAATGTTCCGTGCTCCCTAAGACGCTGATCAATTGCTTCGAACGTCTTCCTGTCGGGACACCTTTGTTCTGGAAATCTGTCTCGATACAAATGTACCGCGCCATGGCTATTGCCCTGTGCTAATCCATACATCAAATAGGCATCTGCCAACTCCACATTTGTAAACATTGCACTGACTGCAAAAAACCACGTTCGTGATGAACACTAACCTGTTGATGCTACGTACTGATGTGCTTGATGCTAGTACTGTAGAGCAATGAGTCGCATGTCAACACAAGCACCGAAGTCAACATTATCTTCCTTCAATTGGGCCAACTGGCAGTGAATCGAGGAAGTACAGTACTTACTGACGAAACTGAAATGAGCTCTAACATGGAAATTAAGTGTTTCCGGACACATGTCCACATAACATCTTTTCTTTATTTGTGTGTGAGGAATGTTTCCTGAAAGTTTGGCCGTACCTTTTTGTAACACCATGTATGTTACTGTGTTACATACAGTTTCTTTGAAAAGTCTTTGGGCTTTGGAAAGAAGCAGATGTGCTAATATCTCCCAAGACAATTTCTTTTGATGCCAGTTAGTAAAGCATAGTATAAAAATTTACTGTTTTCTGATAAATGTTATGGAGCTGTTTAATACATAGACACAAAATTAACACCTATGCTACATTATCTTAATATTATTTTAATTTTCAACTATTATTTGCAGGATTATGTTGAAACCTGGTGGCCAGCTGGGTATGGTCAACAACCACTGTACGAGTTAATAGTTACATATGGAAACCACAAAATACAGAGTCAAGTAACAAAGAAAATTGGCTTCAGGAGTGTCATGATTATCCAAGAACCAATCATCAAGGTGAACACGTCAGGTACAATAATGTAGAGTTTTTGGGCCTACAAGTGATTTTTTTCTTAATTTTTAGATTTATTTCTGTTGTTAAAGCTGTTTCCTGCCTAGTTATATTTTACATGTTGCATTTATAATGTATCACAAGATACAGATGGCTAAAAAATTGTATATGTGTCTAGTTATGTATAATAGAAGACTCTCAGATCTTCATTTTTAATCTACATTCGTTGCTAAAATCCATTCTTGTGTGTTTTTATGAATATGTCATGAGAAATGAAAATTTTTGCAGGACTAGGACTCAAGTCCAGATCTCGTGCTTATCACAAGCAGTTGCTTAGCCTTTTATCCATTCACACACACATGTAGAACTGTGCCCAGAAATTACAGTTTTGATGTTTTAAAGTGTTGTTTTATTTGACAGCTTGACATGGGTTCACTGGCAGACTCAATAATTATTATGTTATATTGCCACAGGGTTGACTTTTTATTTTCTTGTAAATGGTGTACCAGTATTTGCAAAAGGATCAAACTGGATCCCATCCAACATTCTATCTGAAATGAGCTACAATGAGACGAAGATCAAATACTTGCTTAACTCAGCAAAGGAAGCAAACATGAACATGCTACGGGTCTGGGGTGGAGGCTTATATGAATCTGATACATTTTATGATGTAAGTATTTTTTCTTGATTAAAATGTATTTATGCAAAAACTTTCATTTTACCGTGTTTTCATGTTTTTTGATGAAGTACGTGTTTCAGTTTTTGTGTAGCAATATTATATTGAAAAGACTTGATTAAAAGACTGACCTTAATTGTGCTGAAAATAATATTGTCTCATATGGAACTTTTTAAGACCACCTAGTATTGTATTATTACACAACTTCAGAATATACTTGTAGTCATATTAAAGTTTCCTACTCTTCCACTTAAACAAATCAACATGCAAATTAACTGTTCCCATCAAAACTTGTTGTCTATCACAGTGTCTTTCCTAACTTTCCCAATGAGTAACTAGGATAACACTGTCTAACTTGAATCAACAATAAAACTTCTTTACATGACAGAGACATCTATATTTACCTCTTTGTGTCATGCTGCAGAGGAGAGCATCAGTGTATCATCCATTTTGTCCTCAAAAGATGGTGTAGTGGTTCTTGGTCTAGTTACAGATGCGCTATGTCCATTTAATGCTTTGGCACCCTTATGGTGCTTTAGGGGTTGAGTATAACCACATCAGTGGATGTCACTGCGCTCACATCGTATCCTTCGGCGGTGGCAATTTTGTGAGCATTGTTCCAGTAGGTGGTGGCTTCGTCTTTGGCCTACAATGTCTCTTGTTGACAGGAGATGGCTCAGTGTCTTCTCTTGTGACATTTCAGAGAACTTTGTTTCCTTGTGCGACCTTTCATGTCCAACAATGGCAAGGAGTCATGTCAATCTGCCAAGAAGGCCACAAAAGGGATGATGAGTGGGTTGATCTCAATCTTATTGTCATGGGTTGGGTCAGTGGGCAGCAGTGTTGATACCGTCAGAAGGTAGTCAACAGCCGGATGAGGTGGTGGGCCATCCAAGGCGCCCTCCATTGGGCTATGATATGGCTCAATTGTGGCCTATGTGTGTCATCATGAGGCATCAGAAGTGACAGCAGTGGCATAGGTCACCAGTAGTACCATTGTTTGCAGTGCAGATGGTTTTCTGGTCACTGGAAGTTGCTTAATGCATTGTTGTAGGCATTTAGATCTAAGGTGGCCTTATTTGCCGCACCTGGAATGGGTGCAAGTCTGACCGTCATACTTAATTATTGGACTGCATACGCCAATCTGTTGATAGAACAGGACATGGTTTCAGAGATCCATGGTGACCTGTTACATACCATTTAGAGCATATTTCCAAAACTGTGTCCTATCCTTCACACAATGGCCATGTACTGTGCTGCAACAGCTTCCTCTGGTGGAAGTTTGAATTGCAATTTGAAAATGAATGTCATACTCATGCCTAAGTCTGTGTGGTCAGTGGTCACTGTCCCGATTTTGCCATCAGCATGACAGAAGCAGAGCACTGTTTGGTCTTGTATAAGATAAATCCACATGTTGCATTGTTAATGGTTTTAACATAAGACCATGCTATTCAAGATTGACAAGTGTACTCCTATAATGTTGGTTGCTGGGATTTTGACTTCATCTCACAGAAAATGTTCAACCTCAAGTGCTTTAGGGCAGGCACAGTCATAGCAGAAAGTAACTTGGAGTGAAGATTTATGGTAATGGTTTGCTATGTATCATAGACGCTAAGCCAGCGCATAAGCAATGGCTGTCAGAAAGGTGAGCTCTCACTCCACACATGAAAAATGCTAGCACGTCTGCTATGTTTCCATGCTGAATGCAGACTCTAATACCCTACTACTTAAGGTAGACCGTGTGGCTGTGTAACCATACTGCTACAGTTGTGTAATTGTTAACACATCTGCCTACTGAGCAGAAGGCCTGGGTTCATATCCAGTCTGTGACACAAATTTTTACTAATTTCTTCAATTTCTATCATTATCAAAGATAATTTGTGACTCTTATGTCTCATGGAAACTGTAATTTCATCAGATCAATAAACAATTACAGGTGAGCAAAATGGTAGCATTAAATTATCATTGTGTCACTCAACATGTTGTATTTTTCCTTTTTAAATAATTTCACTTGTAGTCAAACAGACATTAATTCTCAGATCTATACACAATTTAATTCAGTTTATATTCCTCAAGAATGCACCATAGGTTAGCTTCTGCAAAATACACATTGTATTATTGTAAAGTCATTTTTATTTGGTTGTAATAAGAAAAGTCATAACTATATACCACACAAACTACAGAGATCACCAAAAGTCACTCACAAATACATTTTATAGTAATTTGCTGCAATAATATTACTTGATAGAAGGATAATCTGTATAATACTATCTTCATGGTGTGTCAAGATCATTGACAAAGGAAATTCACTAGTATATTCATAAAGTTTTTAAAGAAATTTGAGAGACTTGATGAAAGGTCTGAAGTATGGGAAACAATGAAAAAATATGAAATGAACTTTAGGATTTAAAGTATGTAGTACCGCTACTTATAAACAGTAAAGATAGTGTTCTCTGTTGCTGTTGTCCAAGAAAGTAATATAAGCAGTCAAATAAATCAGACTTTTGATGAACTTTGTTAATTTCTCTGTGAGTTCCAATTCACTTGAAAAGTAACCAGCAAATGTGACATAAAAAGAAAACCCTTCTAAAAGATTTAAAACATTCTCTTTCATTCACAAAATTAAGGGAAGCATTTACACTACAGGGCATGGAAATTGTTCCTTGAGGGATATATTAATTATGAACGAGATGAAAGATACATATCATAGAAATGGGGAAATGTAAATTATGACTGTAACATCACAGTACCCAGTAGACTCACTACAATCTGAGATCACAGTAGCCTTATTACAATGTAAGGAACAGAGTGCACAAAATGCTAATTAAGTGTAGGGTATGATGCTGTTTCTTTGTGATATGTTTAGTGTTGCAAGATGGCCTTCTTCATATAGGTCCCATATTTGGTACTGAGTACATATATTCCTATTTCTTGTGCTATCACATGTGGAAAACAAGTATGTGGACTAGTGCTTCATGATAGAAATCCAAATTCAAAGTTGGTACAAGTTGTGATAAGTACGAGGATCATTCAAGAAAAGAAACAATGTCCATACCACACAGAGCTTTCCTTTGTATAATGCATTATATTAGAATATGCATTATTATGGTAAATAACATTGAGAATGTCATGCAGAAATTGCAGAAAATAAGGCTGTGAAACATCCTCAGTACTCTAGTATGCAATCCTCATACTTTAAATAAGGTGATTGGAAGTCTTAACAGTGAAAATTTTACAAATGTTCTGCCTGCAATGCAGGGAATTCTTAGCTCAGGTTGTGCCAAACTTTGTTCTACCTTTTATTTGCAACAATACTAAACAAAGTTTCATTGGAGAAGACCAAATCATTGGCTTTCCTGCTTATAATTAACTCTTCTGCTCCTTGCAACACTCATGCTCTGTGTGATGAGGCATGTCCTTCAGGGCACATTTTTCCCAAAGTATTTCCTGCAGCAAATGGTAATAGACTGTTCTTGGAAATGAGGCACCTCTGCCTACATTAACAAGCTGGTGTGTCTGCTCTGCAAATTACTGAGTGAGTGATACAAAATGTGACAGTTGACTTTATGTTGGTATAGAACCTACTGTACTCATGTAAACTGTTATATGAAAAGCTCACCATGCAGTTAATGAGAACTTGTGCCTAGATTCTGGTTATTCAATTAAGTATGATATGATTCCAAACTGATAACCTGTTAGCCTTGAGAGACTTACTTTTTATCCTGTCCTGCTTTTTGAGTTACCGACAGTATTCAACCTCTGTATTTTGCTGTGCTATGATACCACTTCATTTTCCCTTTAATAATTAACATTTCCCCCTCTGTTTTTTTTTTTTTTTGTACAGTCCTGATTCACCTGTTGATGGTGTGAACAAAGATCACCAGGAGTCATTTACAAATACATATTATAATAATTTGTTGCAATAATATTACATGATAGATAATTGTAACAATATTATTAAACTAACATCCCTAATGCACATGGCCTTACCACTATTGAACACTACCTTTCCCAACATTGGACAGATTCCAAACCAGCGACCTCCTTCCTGGTTGCCATGACCAACTACACACGTCAAAAAAGGTTCCCAAGAGTTCTGGAACCTATGCAGAAAATTGGAAAAGAGATCACCATAAACATCATTTCTGCCTTTTTTAATGCTAATGAAAATCACACATTGCATGTTGTACCACCATACAGCTAGACCTTCAGAGGTGATGGTCCAGATTGCTGTACACACTGGTACCTCTAATACCCAGTGGCACATCCTCTTGCATTGACACATGCCTGTATTTGTTGTGGCATACTATCCACAAGTTCATCAAGGCACTGTTGGTCCAAATTGTCCCACTCCTCAATGGCAGTTTGGCGTAGATCCCTCAGAGTGGTTGGTGGGTCATGTCATCCATAACAAGCCCTTTTCAATCTTTTCCAGGCATGTTTGATAGGGTTTATGTCTGGAGAACATGCTGGCCACTCTAGTCGAGTGATTCTGTGATCCTGAAGGAAGTCATTCACAAGATGTGCACGAGGGGGGGGGGGGGGGTGCAAATTGTCATCCATGAAGACGAATGCCTCACCAATATGCTGTCGATATGGTTGTGCTGTCGGTTGAAGGATGGCATTCACATATCGTACAGCCATTACAGTGCCTTCCATGACCACCAGTGTCATAAGTAGGCCCCACATAATGCCAGCCCAAAGCAGCAGGGAACCTCCACCTTGCTGCACTCACTGGACAGTGTATCTAAGGTGTTCAGCCTGACCGGGTTGCTTCCAAACATGTCTCCAACGATTGTCTGGTTGAAGGCATATGCAACACTCATTGGTGAAGAGAACATGATGCCAGTCTTGAGCGGTCGGTTTGGCATGTTGCTGGGCCCATCTGTACTGCTCTGCATGGTGTCATTTTTGCAAAGTACGGCTATGAGCACCAAAATGGCACCATCCTTTGCCAACCTATTCATAGGCCATCTAGAGGAATCCTTCCTAAACACCCAGAATCCTAAACCCCTCACCTGGTTCAGATTCATTGGTGACATCTTGCCAAGGATGTCAGTAGTGAAGTTGCATATCATGCAGCCTATTGCGCACAGTTTGAATCATAACATGACGTCCTGAGGCTGCACAAAAAGCATTATTCAACATGGTGGCGTTGCTGTGAGGGTTCCTCTGAGCCATAATTCTTAGGTAGCACTCATCCACTGCAGTAGTAGACCTTGGGCAGCCTGAGCGAGGCACGTCATCGACAGTTCCTGTCTCTCTGTATCTCCTCCATGTCTGAACAACATCGCTTTGGTTCACTCCAAGACACCTGGATACTTCCCTTATTGAGAGCCCTTCCTGGCACAAAGTAACAATGCAGACATGATCAAACCGCTGTGTTGATCGTCTAGGAATGGTTGAACTACAGACAGCACGAGCCATGTACCTCCTTCGTGGTGGAATGACTGGAACTGATCATCTGTCAGACAACCTCTGTCTAATAGGCACTGCTCATGCATGGTTGGACAGGTTTAGTGACATCTCTGAACAGTCAAAGGGACTGTGTCTGTGATACAGTATCCACAGTCAACATCTATCTTCAGGAGTTCTGGGAACCGGGGTGATGCAAAACTTTCTTTGATGTGTGTCTATCCTCACCCCCAATTATTTCTCCTTTGAAGGCAATACCTACAAACAAGTCCAAAGTACGGCTATGAGCACCAAAATGGCACCATCCTTTGCCAACCTAATCATAGGCCATCTAGAGGAATCCTTCCTAAACACCCAGAATCCTAAACCCCTCACCTGGTTCATATTCATTGGCGACATCTTTGTGATATGGACTGAGGGTGAGGACACCCTATCCACATTCTTCCAGAACCTCAACAACTTCTCCCCCATTTGCTTCATCTGGTCCTACTTAACCCAACAAGCCACCTTCCTAGATGTTGACCTTCACCCCAAAAATGGCTACATCAGTACCTCAATCCATATCAAACCTACTTGCCACCAGCAACACCCCCACTTCGACAGCTGCCACCCACTCCATACCAAGAAGTCCATTCCATACAGCCTAGCCAACCACAGCCATCGCATCTGCAGTGACGAGTGGTCCCTCCCGAAATATACTGAGGGTCTCACTGAAGCCTTCATAGACCATAATTATCCTCCCAACCTTGCACAAAAACAAATCTCCCATGCCCTATCTTTCCAGTCTGTTAAGATCCTTAACTCTTGTGTCATAATTCAATGTAGTTTCTTCTTCTGCAAGTAGGCTCAATAGTTTAAGAGATATAATTCCTTGCTTTTGGTTACAGTAGGATAAAAATGTTTCCTATCTGTGGTGCATATTTGAATTAAAAGTTGTAGATATCTCACATATGTTTATTTCTGATCACGATTCACAAGTAATACCAGAACATGCTACTTCTTACATCAGAACAAAACAGAGTCCAGATTACTGGCCAACATTAACACATGCTGAAAATCAACTCAGATACTAAGTGGCAAGGGATGCTTATGTAGCATCACAACTCAAAGATGCTACAACTACATATCAACTGTTTACATCAAAAGGTGCAGTTTGTAAGTCAGTAGTATTTCATGACATTTACTCTGCAGAAATTTTTTAAATTAAAATGTAATATATACTTAAATAGTGATAATGATAGATTTCAATCACTGCAAAAGTTTCCCTCAACCTTAAAGTGAAAACAACATTTCACATTCCGAAATACATATTTCAGTATATTTGCACCTAAGTGAATTAATGTTCTATAATTGATTTAATCATACCATAGAAAACCAAAATTTATGTGATTTGTGAAGTATTTTTGTGTTTCGGGCAATCTGATTTTACTCTGAGTATTTGTGTGTGCCAAGTACACCAACTACTGGCAAAAATGAGGTCACTTGCCAGTTACATTACAACTATCGAACATGATCTGAAGCCATATCCAACAGCTTGCCATGCTATGGCACTAGGAGCAACACCATTGTGCTTCCTCAAAACACTGGAAGTATGGAACCTCTACCCAGGTCATTGTCATACTTACTGGTGATAGTCATCCAGGGTAGTGCAAAACTGCAGTTCATCACTAAACTCAAAGTGGTGCCATTCAGTCATCCCAGTCATGGTGCCAATCCAGATGCAGCAGTTTGCATTATGTTGTAGTGCTAATGGCAGCCTAAGTGTAGGGTGGTAATTTCTTAAACCAACTGCTGCTGTCTCTGACCAATGGTGTGGGATTACACAGGATGTTGCAGGAGGCTGTTAATTGTTCTAAGATGGTTGGTGCAGATGTGAGAGGGTTATGATGTGCTTGGTGCACAGTTCTGTGATCCTCCATTATCAGAATGACATTAACAGCTCTCACTATCTAATTCCAAGAATAACTTAAGGTCTTGCCTAGTTATTATGTGCTCGTATACAAAATAAACTAATAACTTTGACTCTGATGTATTAATCAGACAAATAATTACTAGATTGAACATAGATGCAACTGACATTAAATAATGTACCTCAACTATGATGGTCTCTAGTTCAACCATTGCAAGTTAATTGCCTTTAAAATTCACACATTATTTCACAGGCTGGTGGAAACGACTATGAATTAAGTGATTTAAGAATAGCTATATAACATAATAAATAAAAAAAATTAAATGAAATACAAGTAAGACAGTGTTCACAGCTAAAATTAAGCTAAACTCTACACTAACACAACTTAATAGATGCACTAAACCTAAGTGTTGTTTATTAACAGAAAATATTCAAAGTCCCACACTGGCAAAATGAGTTACAGTCCAGATGGCGTGTCCAAATTCAGAGTCCTAATCAACTTCACTCACAAAAATACAATTCCTGCTGAACTTCTGGCAGGAAAAAAATCAGTCTTGACAACTGCAGAAAAATTCCAAGACCTCAAGAAACCCATGTGATATATTCCTAAGGGTCACGACTATTGATGCAAAAAATTCCTATCACTGGAAATGTGCATGAATAAATCACCTCTAAGGTCTTGCCTCTTCAAACTCGTACCAAATCATGACTGCAAGATGGGCGCCACCCTTTTAATGCATGGAGCTCCCTTCCATACAAACACCCTGCATCTGTGTCACTTAATGATTTTGAACTTTCAGCAGCCTGCTTCAAAACTTTTTATAAGTTAATGATATCAAAATTCTGAATGCATCACTAGCTGCATTCTAAAATTTTAAACAAGAGTGATACATTTAACTTAATTAGTTTGCACAAAAATTAAAGTTAAACAAATGCAAAGTTTTATTGCAGAGCTAAAATCAGTTTATAATCTCTCTTGTCATTGAATTAATCACAATAATGATAAGTGTAATAGTTTTTAAGTCATGCATGAAACTATGCAACTTTATAAACAATTGATTAAAAACACAATAAAATATAAATCTTATAAATTAAATGTTGGATGTGGTGTGTAAGAATGTGCGCCAATGTATACTGCCTTGCTGACTGTGTATGTGTCTTGTAATTAATTATTTGCAGAATTTTTAGTTAAAGTTCAATTAATAAGTGTCTCACAGCTTAATTAATTATGATGTGACACTTGTGAGTAGTTCAGTCAATGTGCATTACTAAGAGCTACAATATGAGTGTTTGATCTCTATCGTACCTTAAGTATTATAAAAGTTATTAGAGATTTGCTGCATTTCAGTTATAAAATCATCTTTATGCTGTATATTCTCACATATATTAATTACAAATCATATCTGCATACTGGCAAAATCGTGTTGATCTCCTGTTTGATTTGATATATTGTCATTTGCTGTATCAGTTACGGTTTCTGCTTTAGGCGTGCAAATACAAACAATTTAAAATAACCCTTTGGGTGTGCTGGTGGCAGAACTGACTTAAAATCCACTCATTTGAATCTGACAGAAGCCAATGTGTGCTGTCCCCACCACTGAATTACATGGCACTGAGAGCTGCTGTATGCCACCCAACCTTGGCCAGAGGCGTGCTTGCACAGAGTCTGCATCGTGGAATGTGTGCAAACTGAATGCTGCTCATGGCCAAAACCAACACCCACAGTCAAATATAGGCTGTCATGTCACAAAGTATGCCTGTGCTCACCACCATACAGTCCAACACTGAACCACTGTCACATCGAACTGCCCCACGAAACTGTGTATTGCACTGTTCAATCAGCTGCCCAAATGCAGACCCACAATGAGGCCCTTTCAAATCCTGTCAGCTCCTGGCAATACTGTATCACAGAGATTGTACCTGGAATCATTTGCATACCTGCTGATGGCGTGCGTATGTACAAAATTCTATTGGCATTTGGCCATATCTCCTAGGTACCGCACTTCTTTTTGGTTGGCAGTGGATTTTGTAACTCTTTACTAAGGCTGGAGTACTTTCCACAATATGACCTCATAATAAAACTGCTTCATTATGCCACATTTTAAGGAAGTATATTTTTTTAGTATATGCACAGAAACATGCTCTTCAGTAGTAGACATGGACTTTACATTACTTGATGAAAAGAGGACTATAAATGTGAGCAATGATATATGGTCTGATATCCTTCATGACTATTTTGGGGAAGTTTTTATGTCTCTCCAGAGTATGGATTACATGTAACCTTCACTGTTCAGGAGGTTACATCCCTCTGGTTCAGTGCTGTCCATGAAGGGAATGAACATCATTAAGCAGTCTAGCAGCATATATTTGGATGTTTGTAATGGGCATCAGTTATATGTATTAGCAACACCTGTAAATGTAATGGTCATTGGCACTGTCCACCATGAGAGTTTCTGTCAAATGCCTGCTCTACAGATAGCCTCTATGTGCTTTCACTTGTAATGAAACTTCTTTGTTACGTTACGTGGGGAGGCAGTGAAATTTTGCTGGGGCAATATTTTTAACATCGAAAAGAGATTATTTGATTTAACCACAAAAACCTCAAAAATTATTCTTGTGTTCTATAGACATTCAAGACACCTGTAATCATGGGGGTGTTTCTTACTGATCACGTTGGCCTCCACCACTCAAAGACTTACTTTGAGACAAATGTAAATGTTTACTGCTAAAACAGTTTCCAAAACATTACACTTTAGTAATTAGTTCTGCAGTGACACATATATAGTTCAGTTGATTTCTTATATGTATCTTAGTTCAGTGTAACTCGGAGTAATCTGCTTCCTGCCGCCGGTGCTATTGTTGCTGCTGAAATAGTCGTTGCCTCGGTCCATTTCATCTGCTAACTGGATCAAGTTTGTGCAAATTCCATGAAATAATCCAGGTACCAAATCGTTTTAAATTGGTTTATTTATGACAAACTGCACCACTTCTTCTTAGTGGGAGCCCACTCCACATAACAGGCTAAATAGTCACAATACTGTATTACAACCATTAGATTATTGCACATACGTACAATACAGTGGTTGCATCTCAAAACTGTGTCCAACTGACCCCCTTGAGCCTTGTGCTCCTACTATCTATATGTTTCTTAACAATCAAGTCAACAAAGCTAAAGTGCAAATTTATTAAATTAACAATTAAAAGTTTAACAATTTTGTTAGTAACTATCCACAAAACCTTGCTTATTTTATGCTGACACTGGCGTATACAATAAAAAAAAAGACTTTTACGTAGGATATACATCATATTATATAAAATACTGAAAGATAACATTGCTAGCCCAGATTTTCTTAATTATGGCTTCATTTGTAAATGCAAAATATTGCGAACATATATTGGACAAGCTTGACCTACCAGTACACAAATGGATTCACAAATTTTATGAGATTTAATATATTACACGAAATCACTTATTAGATACCATTGGAATTACAGAACTTTCAAAACAGAAATGTAAACCAAAACAAAAATGGCTGGTTTATTTCACACTGTCCATCCAGTAATGAGTCTTTGTGGCACAAGAGCCTTTTTCTGATATAAAGTCTTCAAAGCTTCAGCTGGTTGATCATCCCCTTCATGCTAATGAATTTCAGCAACAGGCATATGAGCTACAAAGCATTTTGAGAAAGGTGCAAAGCAAACCTTTGCCACCATGGATATTAAAGAGCTACAGCTACTACATTGTAAGAAGGTGTTTCAGATTATCTGGAGTAATTTTCAGGAGCAGCCTTGGCTGCTTATTGCTTTATCTTGATATTATCCTCAAGACCTACTTACTGAGGAGTATGTATGATGTAGAGATATATACAATTTGGAGAACACTGGTGTAGATGGGACATCTATCCAATTCCTTGGGTGCTCTTCAAGCCATTCCATATATGTATCCTGCAAAGAAATGACTCCAATTTTTGCTTACAAAGTTAGGTAAAGAGATGACATCCTGCTGAGTACTGAGACTTGTAGGAATTTGGGGCACTGTATTGGTGGATTAACCAACTGAGAAACAATACTTTTGGAAGTGCAGGGTAAACACCCTCCCCCCTTTTCTCTCTACATACAGAGGTTCTATTATTGTGGAAGAACATACTCAGGATCTGAGCAATGAAGGGACAATAATATTAGTTTTGAAGAAGGGAGAGAGATACAGGGAACAAAACACAATTTCTTCAAAATAAAACTCAAAAGTATTGAAATTCTGTTTATTAATCACCAAGCACACTAATACTAGCACTTTATAACATGTACCTGTTACCTACAATGTATCTAACTGAGAGAATCTAGCTTGTATGGGATTTGTACATATTATCTTACTGTCAAGCAGGAAACATACATATATTTTCTGTATTACCATTTTAACAGTTTTAAACATTGGCTAGTAACATGAGGAAAAAGATGAACAATTGAAGGTACTATACAAGTGGCAGCTTTCACTGTCCATAAACACCTGGCATTTTCAGTTTCAAGAAGAGTTGCAGTCAAAACTGAAATATTTTATTCACGAAGAGTTGCAGTCAAAACTGAAATATTTTATTCACGACAAGTGGCACCAGCTTCACTAGTTACAATTATTCATTTCATAATGATTGACCTCTAGCTTTGAGCTCCACCCATCATTACATCAAATAATGAATGTTGGTGTGTTGTGCCTCACTAGATTTATGAGAATATCAATTTAAATTTGTTTGTGAATATTATATTTTGGTTGAAATGTCAGCAACATACTTGGAACAATTTAAGAGAAAAATTACTTTTCCAAATATTTTGAGGAAGTGTCAACACTGAGGAGTAACACAAGTCAGGTCATACTTCCATGAACAATCTCTACTGCACTGCCTAAAGATATAACCCTTCTCCATTTACTGATGAGATTTTGTTGATTTCTGACCAAATGTTTCATTGCAATAATATCAAATACAAAACATTACGTTTGAGGTTACTGCTGAGGATATTTCAGAGGAGGAAAAAGTTTGTAAAGTTTGTACTTTTATTGGTTACATTATAAATCACTGTTAATGATTAATCTTCGTATTTGTGAGGTAAGAAATCCAGAGGTAAATCACTATGAAGTAGAGAACAGACAATATTGATTACATGAGCTGGCTTTCTTTTAATTAGTATTGAACTGAAAAATATAGATTGCTGCTGACCATAAAGATGATGACTTGCAGAAAGGGGCAACCAAAAGAATATTATGCATTGATCTTTTGGTCACAGCCATCTTCTTGAAATAAAACACACACATAAACAGAAGCAGGCACACATCATGCACATATGACCACTTCAACTGGCCAGTGCAGCCAGAAAACAACTCCTGCATTGAGCAAAAGCAGAAATACAGAGTGGGGAAGAGGGAAGGGGTAAGGGGATGGAGAGGGGGAGGGATAGCAGAGACTGGTGGAGGGAATGATGAGAAGGAGAAGAGTGCTGTGTAATGGAGCATGCAGGGATTAGATGACAGCAGGACAAGGGTGCCAGATGCAGCATTGGGAGGCTATGGGGGATCAAGGAGGGAGGGGAGAGCATAAAAGAAGAGGAGCGGAGAAGGGGAAAGATCAGCGGGTGCGCTGCCAGAGGGCAGCACACTATGAGGGTTAAAGAAACTTAATTAGTAGAAGGTGATGGACAAGGGGGGCAGAAATTTATGGGTGGAGGGCGTGGGGCAGTGCATTACTATAGGTTCAGGCTGGAAAATTTCAGGAATGGAGAATTTGTTATGAGGATAACCCCACCTGCACAGTTCAGAAAAGCTTGTGACAGAAGGTAGGACCCAAATGGTCCAGATTGTGAAGCAGCCATTGAAACTGAGAATGTTGTGTTCAGCTGTTTGTTGTGCCACAGGGTGGTCCACTTTGCTCTTGGCCACAGTTCAATAGTATCCATTCATCCTGTTGGACAACTGATTGGTAGTCATACCAATATAACAAGCAGTGCAATGATTTCTGCAGAGCTGTTAGATGACACATGTGCTTTCACAGGTAGCCCAGCCTCTGGTGGGGCAGGATAAGACTTGACAAAACTGGAATAGGAACTGCTGGATGGGTGGATTCGGTAGGTCTTGTGCTTGGGTCCACAAGGATATGAGCCTTGTGGCAAGATGTGGGATTGGGAGTGGTATAGTGATGGACTAGGATCTTTTATGGGTTGGGTAGTGCAAGAACACCAGTTTACGAAGGGGTGGGAAAGATCTACACCAGGATGTCACTCATATCAGGATATGACAATAGGTTATCAAAGCTCAGATGAAGATGTGGTTCTGTTTTTCCAGTCCTAGGCATCACTCTTCCATTGCAGGGATCAGGAGAAAGAGACCAGGTCTTTGACAAGTCTAACATTTTTAAATTTGAGTGTAGGGTTGAAGGTAAAGTGTCTCTATAGGGCTGAAACTTATATGAGTTGAGGATTTTGGTGGAAAGGTGAAGAAAAGAATTCCAGGTCTGTATTACCTCTATATTTAGCAGAGTGTTCGTACATAGTTTTTTGGGATGTGGCAAGTGGATCAGCTAGACAGTGTCTGGGTGCTACAAATGGTAAATGAGGAGGAACACTGTGGGTAGGATAGGGGTTGTGATCGTGGTGCCACAAGCTGGTACCAGGATGTCAGTAGGTTGTATAACTTATGAAGGTGATGTGTGGAATGCACTTCCAGGTGCTGGAGAACAAGCGATTCAGTTTTACAGCTGTGATGTATGTAGTAGGTATTGCATAGTAGCAGTATCTGCAGAGGTGGTTCTGATCACCAGGATGAATGGTACTGCCAATATGTGGCCAAGAGTAAAGTGGACCACCCTGTGGCACAACATGTAGCTAAATGTAACTTGCCTGATTTTCATGGCTTCTTTCTACCCAGGCCATTTGGATCTTCCCCTAAACCACCTGCTCTACTGAACAACACATATGGGAGTTATCCTTACAACATATTCTCCGCTCCTGTAATTATCCTGACCTCAACCTATGGAAACATACTGTCCCCACACCCTACAACCAGCATTTTCCATTCCCTCTACCCTAAATACATTTATCTCCTCACATCTATGACACACTGCACACTCACCTTCTACATGCTCCCCAAAATCCATAAACTCTACAATCCTGGAACCCTCATTCTAGCTTCTTGTTGTACCCTCACTGAAAGAATTTTGGACCTCATTGACCTACACTTCAAACCAACTGGCCAAAATCTAGCTTCCAACATCAAAGAAACTTACCGCCTCCTTCATCAACTCTTTGTTATTCCCAAACCTTTACCTCCTGTATCCCTACTCATTGCTGTTGATGCCACTGCCCCATACACCAACATCCCTCACACCCATGATCATTGGTGCTATTGAACACTACTTCTTCCAAAGTCCTTCAGACTCCCAGACCCATTGCCTTCTTCTCATACATCTTAACAGCTTTACCCCAATGCACAACTACTTCTCTTTTGAGGGGAAGGTATATAAACAAACATGTGGCACTGTGATGGGTATATGCACAGACCCTCCTACACAAACCTGTTTGTGGGCCAAATAGAGGAAACCTTCATAGCCTCCCAAACTCCTGGTCTGGTTCATGTTCACTGATGATATCTTCATTATCTGGACTCAGGGCCAAGAGACCTTATACCCATTCCTTCACAACCCCAACACCTTCCCTCCCATCCACTTCACCTGGTTATCCTGAACCCAGTGTGGCACCTTTCTGGACATGGATCTCCTCCACTCCATCCACACCTCTGTCCACATTAAACCAATCAGCCACCAACAGTACCTGGATACCAACAACTGCCACCCTTTCACACCAAAACATCCATTCCATACAGCCTACCTGGAGATGGCATACCTGCAGTGACAAGAACTCCCTTGCCCTCTATGCTGAGAACTTCACAAAGGCCTTCACAGATAGGCAACATCCCCCAGACCTAGTAGCAAATGGATTGCCCATGCCATTCCCAAAAAACTCCCTGTCCTCCCACCATCCCTAAGAACCAGCTACAGAGGAGCACACCTTTGCCACTCAATACCATCCTGGACTGGAACAACTGAATCACATCCTCTGTCATGACTTTGATTATCTCATCATGCCCTGATATGAGGGATAGCCTACCCAAGTTCTTTCCGACTCCTCCTAATGTGGTGTTCTGCCATTCCTACTGAACCTCCACAACATCCTAGTCCATCTCTGTGTCACTCCTAATCCCAATCCCTTGCCACAGGGATCATATCCCTGTGGTAGACTCAGATGCAAGGCCTGTCTAATCCACTCACCAAGTAATTCCTATTGCACTCCTGTCACAGGCTTATCCTATGTCAGAGGCCAGTCACCTGTTACAGGAACTGTGTCATATACTGGCTCTGCTGCAATCATTGCACAACTTATTATATTGTTAAGACTACCAATCAGCTATCCTAGGGTCAATGGCTACTGCCAAGCTGTGACCAAGACATAAAGAGGACTATCCTGTGGCACAACTAGCATCCAAACAAAACATGCTTGATTTCAATGGCTGCTTCACAACCCATATCATCTAGATACTCCCCTCTGCCACAAAATTTTTTGAACTGTGCTGATGGGAGTTATCCTTACAATACGTTTTCCACTCCCAAAATTGTCCCAGCCTCAGCCTATAGTAATGTACTGTCCCCACAGCCGTCATCCAACAGTTTCCACCCTCTCTGTTCTATCATCTCCTCCCAACTCAAGCAAGCCCATCACCTTCATTATGTGTCACTCCCTGGCAACACATTCGCTGGTCTTTCCTCTAATTTACCCCTCTCATTTCCCACTCAAAGCCCCTCCCTCCTCCAAAGTCTGCTGACACTACACCCTGGTATCCCACTCCATTTCCTGTACCACTCTGAATTGCTGCTTTTGTTCAGCATGAGAAATGCCTTCCGATCTTTTGTTTGTTTCGCGGCCATTAGCCACTAGTCACTTGAATCAGCAGTTGTCTTGTGACAGCCAGAGCGAGAGCACCAGCAGCAGCGAGTACTGTTTGTATAAAGCGTTTATTTTGCATTTTGTTTACGACCTTCCACTAAGGAAGGGATTCTATTTGTGTTTATCTGCTCTGCATGGTAACTAACAGTTCTTGATAAAACTTTACATAGTTTTCGTGTTAGATTTCTTAGTGTTTTCTTGATCGTTGAGAACAGAAAGCGCCCTAAAACCGTCTTTTGTTTGTTTCGCGGCCGTTAGCCACTAGTCACTTGAATCAGCAGTTGTCTTGTGACAGCCAGAGCGAGAGCACCAGCAGCAGCGAGTACTGTTTGTATAAAGCGTTTTTGTACTTATTTGCTGCGCTTAGCTTTTAAATAGTTTTTCTGGGAAAACCTAGCGTAGTTTTCGCGTCTCGTATTTCAGTGAGTGTTTCTTGATTATCAGAGTAGCTCATCAGAAGATTATCTTGGGAATTTGTCACCGTATAGAGTAGGGTAAACATAGTCATGTGTAGGGACTGTGGTTGTTGTGAGCGGACGCAAGGAGAATTGGCCACTCTTCGGGGGCAGGTGGAGGCTTTGTCTGTTAGGCTCATCAAGCTCGAGGCGCAGGCGTCGGCTCGTAGTGGCGTTGGGGCAACTGTGGTGAGACCTATGCCTACTTCGGTGGCCTTGGAATCACATGGAACCCCTGATGTCGCTGCGTCTTCCGGCAGTGAGCATCTTACCGGTCAGCCATCACTCCAGGGTGAATGGCGGACAGTGGTGGGCTCGCGCATGCCTGGCCGAAAGGCGAAGGTGGGATCTGGCCGCGTGGCAGCTGCCTTACCCCTTTCCAACAGGTACGGGGTGCTTCCTAGTGGTGATGACATCGTTTCCGAGCCACCACAGGATGCCTCGCCTGTTGGGCCAGTGGCCGATTCTCCGGCAAGGTCCCGACAGTCACAGAGGGCGGGCCTATTAGTTATAGGGAGCTCCAACGTTAGGCGGGTTATGGAGCCCCTCAGGGAAATAGCGGGTAGGTCGGGGAAGAATGCCAGTGTGCACTCGGTGTGCTTGCCGGGGGGTCTCGTCCGTAATGTGGAGGAGGCCCTTCCGGCAGCTATTGAACGCACTGGGTGTGACCGGCTGCAGATAGTAGCACATGACGCCTGCCGCTTGGGTTCTGAGGCCATCCTTGGTTCCTTCCGGCGGCTGGCTGATTTGGTGAAGACAGTGCAAGCTGAGCTTAATATCTGCAGCATAGTGCCCAGAGTCGATCGCGGTCCTCTGGTTTGGAGCCATGTGGAGGGTCTAAACCAGAGGCTCAGACGACTCTGCGACTATAATGGTTGCAAATTCATCGACCTCCGTTATTGGGTGGAGAACTGTAGGGCCCCCCTAGACAGGTCAGGCGTGCACTACACACCGGAAGCAGCTACTACGGTAGCAGAGTACGTGTGGCGTGCACACGGGGGTTTTTTAGGTTAGAGGGACCCCCCCTTGGGCGAAATGATAAAATACCTGACGGCTTACCAGAGAGGACATTATCATCGTTGATAAAGAACATCCGTCCTCAGAGACCAAAAACAGGAAAAGTTAACGTAATATTGGTAAACTGCAGGAGTATCCAGGGCAAGGTTCCTGAATTAGTATCTCTTATTGAAGGAAATAGTGCGCATATAGTATTAGGAACGGAAAGTTGGTTAAAACTGGAAGTGAACAGTAACGAAATCCTAGACACAGAATGGAATATATACCGCAAGGATAGGAGAAACGCCAATGGTGGAGGAGTATTTATAGCAGTAAAGAATTCAATAATATCCAGTGAAGTTATTAGCGAATGCGAATGTGAAATAATCTGGGTTAAGTTAAGTATCAAAGGTGGGTCAGATATGATAGTCGGATGCTTCTATAGACCACCTGCATCAGCAACCATAGTAGTTGAGCGCCTCAGAGAGAACCTGCGGAACGTCGTGAAGAAGTTTCGTGATCATACTATTGTAATAGGGGGAGACTTCAATCTACCAGGTATAGAATGGGATAGTCACACAATCAGAACTGGAGCCAGGGACAGAGACTCTTGTGACATTATCCTGACTGCCTTGTCCGAGAATTACTTCGAGCAGATAGTTAGAGAACCAACTCGTGAAGCTAACGTTTTAGACCTCATAGCAACAAATAGACCGGAACTTTTCGACTCCGTGAATGTAGAAGAGGGTATCAGTGATCATAAGTCAGTGGTTGCATCAATGACTACAAGTGTAATAAGAAATGCCAAGAAAGGAAGGAAAATATATTTGCTTAACAAGAGTGATAGGGCACAAATCGCAGAATATCTGAGTGACCACCATCAAACGTTCATTTCTGAGGAAGAGGATGTGGAACAAAAATGGAAAAAATTCAGAAACATCGTCCAGTACACCTTAGATAAGTTCGTACCGACTAAGGTCCAAAGCGAGGGGAAAGATCCACCGTGATATAACAATCATGTACGAAAGGTACTACGGAAACAAAGAAAGCTTCATCATAGGTTTAAGAGTAGTCGAATCATAGCTGATAAGGAAAAGCTGAACGAAGCGAAAAAGAGCGTAAAGAGAGCAATGAGAGAAGCATTCAACGAATTCGAACATAAAACATTGGCAAACAATCTAAACAAGAACCCTAAAAAGTTTTGGTCATATGTAAAATCAGTAAGCGGATCTAAATCCCCTATTCAGTCACTCGTTGACCACGATGGCACCGAAACAGAGGACGACCGAAGAAAGGCAGAAATACTGAATTCAGTGTTCCAAAACTGTTTCACTGCGGAAAATCGTAACACGGTCCCTGACTTCAGCCGTCGCACGGACGCCAAAATGGAAAATATTGAAATAAACGATATCGGAATTGAAAAACAACTGCTATCACTTAGTAGCGGAAAAGCATCCGGACCAGACGAGATACCCTTAAGATTCTACAGTGATTATGCTAAAGAACTTGCCCCCTTTCTATCAGCAATTTATCGTAGATCGCTGGAAGAACGTAAAGTACCTAGCGACTGGAAGAAAGCGCAGGTCGTTCCCATTTTCAAGAAGGGTCATAAATCAGATGCGAATAATTATAGGCCTATTTTGCTTACGTCAATCTGTTGTAGAATAATGGAACATGTTTTGTGTTCTCGTATTATGACGTTCTTAGATAATACAAATCTCCTTCATCATAACCAACATGGATTCCGCAAACAGAGATCATGTGAAACTCAGCTCGCCCTATTTGCCCAAGAAATTCACAGTGCCGTAGACACTGGCGAGCAGATTGATGCCGTATTCCTGGACTTCAGGAAGGCATTTGATACGGTTCCGCACTTATGTTTAGTGAAAAAAATACGAGCTTATGGAATATCGGACCAGGTTTGTGATTGGATTCAGGATTTCCTAGAAGAAAGAACACAACATGTCATTCTTAACGGTTCAAAATCTGCAGATGTAGAGGTAATTTCGGGAGTACCGCAAGGAAGCGTGATAGGACCTTTATTGTTTACAATATACATAAATGACTTAGTTGACAACATCGGTAGCTCCGTGAGGCTATTTGCAGATGACACGGTTGTCTACAAGAAAGTAGCAACATCAGAAGACTCGTACGTACTCCAGGAAGACCTGCAGAGGATTAATGCATGGTGCGACAGCTGGCAGCTTTCCCTAAACGTAGATAAATGTAATATAATGCGCATACGTAGGGGCAGAAATCCATTCCAGTATGATTATGCCATAGGTGGTAAATCATTGGAAGCGGTAACGACCGTAAAATACTTAGGAGTTACTATCCGGAGCGATCTGAAGTGGAATGATCACATAAAACAAATAGTGGGAAAAGCAGGCGCCAGGTTGAGATTCATAGGAAGAATTCTAAGAAAATGTGACTCATCGACGAAAGAAGTAGCTTACAAAACGCTTGTTCGTCCGATTCTTGAGTATTGCTCATCAGTATGGGACCCTTACCAGGTTGGATTAATAGAAGAGATAGACATGATCCAGCGAAAAGCAGCGCGATTCGTCATGGGGACATTTAGTCAGCGCGAGAGCGTTACGGAGATGCTGAACAAGCTCCAGTGGCGGACACTTCAAGAAAGGCGTTACGCAATACGGAGAGGTTTATTATCGAAATTACGAGAGAGCACATTCCGGGAAGAGATGGGCAACATATTACTACCGCCCACATATATCTCGCGTAATGATCACAACGAAAAGATCCGAGAAATTAGAGCAAATACGGAGACTTACAAGCAGTCGTTCTTCCCACGCACAATTCGCGAATGGAACAGGGAAGGGGGGATCAGATAGTGGTACAATAAGTACCCTCCGCCACACACCGTAAGGTGGCTCGCGGAGTATAGATGTAGATGTAGATGGTCATGTGTGTCTGTGAAGTGTGACTTCTTGTGTCGATATGTGTTTTGCTTCTTTTCTGACAAAGGCTTTTGCTGAAAGCTCAGTGCATAACAGTCTTTTTGATGTGCCTGTATACAACTAAGCATCTCACCTTTGTGGTGAAAAGCAATCTAACCTTTTCATAATATTATTGATGTTCCAATCTGAACTTTCCATTGTTTAATATTGAATTGATACATTTGTCTGTGTGATGAGCAGGATACTAGTATCATAGCTTTTCTTTATCTAGGAGAATGAGGGGGAGAGGGTAACTGCTCCTCACTGGGTATGTTTGTAGTCTTGCATCACTGTTAGGAGGAGTGCCTTGAAGTGAGGGGCTGTGTGGCTGCAGTCTGTAATTGCTACTACCAAGCCAAGGCACATTTACTACCAGTCACAAAGATGTGGCGAAATGCTCTTAACTCATTCCTAGATTGGACACTTCTCCCTGATACATAATATCTTCTGCAATTAAATGACACTTCAGTGTTTGCCACTTATGGCATATGAGATTTGGGAAGACACCTATTTGAAGAGTGCACCATGTTTTCAAATGAAAATACAGCCCATATCATGGCAGCAGATTTGTGCTATGGCATGGCATTAAAGGCATGAAATAATTTAAGAAATTGTGTTTCACTACACAGCACTTACCAAAGTTTTTGGAAAGAACTTTTAGTTTAATATTTTGGGTGAAAAATGTTCTTTACCCTCAGACTCTTTGGAAAATGTACAACAATTGTTCCTAATGTGTAATACTCTGTTGATATTTTTAGCTATTTATTATTTCATCTTTTTTCTGAGCACCATTACTACTAAATTTTAGAGAAGATGTATTAGCCAAAACTTTGGTACATTAAGGTTTTGTTTTCTAAGTATGGTTGGTTACAAAAGGAACCATAAAATGTCAGTGTTTCCTTTTGGCAGGTTGCTGATGAGCTAGGAATATTGATCTGGCAAGACTTCATGTTTGCATGTAGCATGTATCCTGCAAGTGAAGAATTTCTAACAAATGTCAGAAAAGAGGTTGAATATCAAGTGAAGCGTCTGAGTCATCATCCAAGTATTGCCATATGGTCTGCCAACAATGAAAATGAAGGGGCTCTTCGAGATAATTGGTTAGTAAAAAACTTCTTATATAAATATAACAAAGTTGAAAAGCTCTGATATTCTAGAAAGAATAAGAATAAACAGCTATACAGGAATGACATTTTTCATTTCCACCTGTGGTGTCACTATCTAGTTATGGTAGAACTTGGAATAATTTGTAAGGAATGGTGGTGTAGCATTGTGCCAAACTACTGCTTGGCAGTTAGCATAGTGTGGCATCATATGGGTCATACCATTATGTTCACACAAAAGGATTATGAAACTAGCTAGCCACATTTAGCAGTAAACTGCACAACACAGTGGTAATAGTCGGAGTGGGCAGGATTGTTTTGCCACATCAGGGGATGACTTGTTATGAGCTATGTGACTAGATGCAGGCCTTTAGTGTAACAAATGTACACTGGAGCCATAAAAATAGAAAATTTCAAGGTCAAGGCATTTTGAGTCCAGCAGCACCACCATGATGCCAGGTCCATGCCACCCGCACTCCTTGCAGGACTTGGTGCCACAGTCATCTGCGCCAACCACCAACTGACTACTGCCAGAGGGCAGCAGGTTTGTCACATGCATAACAGCCTTCCTCCACCTCCACAGTGGGCATCACTGGGCCTGGATCACCTAGGCATAGGCATCCACCACTGTGGAATGCCTTTGCAGTGCAACACACGGATCACACTGCCAGGTCATTGGCCATCAATCTGCCTGACATCAGCATTGCAGGACACTGTCACTGTTCCTACTTGCCAGGACACAAGTCGCTACCTGTGGGCCTTTGCCAGCCTGGGTCACTGAAGTGGGCTGTGTCTGCCTCACGTTTCTAATGATGTTATGTGGATCGGGAGCTAATAGAGTATTGTTTCTCAGTCATCAGTGTATCTACTAGGATCCACCGGCCTGTCACCTCCAGCACTCACCCTACTGAGCGCCATTGGGACTCATCATCGATGTCAGGGATGTCAGGAGAGCAGACATCATCACAGTGAATGGCGGACGGTGTACCACCTCCTGCGGCACGTTGTCTGAACTGCAGCCTATGAAATGTGACATGAGTGAGACTTGTTTTTTTGTGATGGTGCTCATGGGGTCAAAAGTTAAGGGTTGTGATAACTATACAGTTACTTTTATGGGGCCAGCAATACTGCTGGATATCTCTCAGTTTAAATGTAATTCTAGGATGGCTAGATGCTGTGTGAAGCTTGCAGTGAAATTTACTTGCGCGTTTTGTACCTTGTACCAAGTCTGTGGTCAGTTGTTTGTTTCAAGTGTCACCATTTTGGTCATATGATCACATAGTGTAGGGAGTCCAGGCGCTCATGATTAAACAGATGAAGTGTGCATGGTACTGTTAACAGCTGATTAGTATGTTGTTTGTATTATTTTTGAGTTCTTATTTCTGAGTAGTGAATATCAGTAAGAAAGATGCAGCAGCAAAGTCAGACCCAAGAAGTCACTGTAGGGGAGGCTAGGCAATCCTTAATTAATCTTTTAATGCAGTTGAAGATATAATTAAGTTTGTAAATAATAAATTAGCTGAGAAGAATGTAGAATTAGGTTTGTTGAAACCACAGAATCTGGGGCTACATCCAGCTGTTTCTCCCTTTCCCAGCATGTCAGCTGAGGATCTCCTTTTATCTGCAGACATAGGGATTGGTTGGATAATCATTAGTTATAGATAACAAGGTCACACCTATCAGGAGAAGTGAAGTCTTGTTTATTGCATGGAGGCTCTGGACAATACAGAAACTTTTGAGCAACTCAAGCAGAAATTGGTAGAGAGATACAGCAAGCAAAATAGCATGCTGTTTTTCTGTGAACAATATGGAGGATTTTTTAGACAGAATAAGAAAGCTTAATGTACATACAAAGTCTGTTTGAAAAAATTCTGGAACTCTGTCCAAAAATTTTTTCTACACTTACCTTTGACTAATTGTGCATGGTTTCCTTCAAAATAATCTCCTTCACAATTAATACATCACTCCCAATGTTGTTTCCTCTTCTGGAAGAAATCTTGGTATGCCTCTTTCTGGATCATGCAGAGCACTGTCTGCAAATTTTCTTTTAGCTCATCTATCATAGCAATCTTCATCCTTTCAATGGGGTTTTGAACTTTGGAAGTAAAAAAATAATTCTGCAGGTGCCAGGTCTGGTGAGTACGGAGGATGAGGCAGCACAGTGATTTCGTTTTTTGTCCAATAGTCACACACCAAGAGTGATGAATGTGTGGATGCATTATTGTGATGCTAGAGCTCTGAACTGTCTCACCACATTTCAGGCAGTTTCCTTCTCACATTTTATCGCAAGCATCACAACATGTCCTGATAGTAACATTGATTAACAATTTGTTCCTGTGGCACAAATTCATGATGAATTAATCCTTCAAAGTCAAAGAAAACTACCAGCATGGCTTTGACATTTGACCTGACCTGCCACGCTTTTTTGGTTGTGGAGAACCTTTCCCAACACATTGTGAAGATTGAACCTTGGTCTCAACATCACATCTGTAGGCCTATGTCTCATCACCAGCCTGATTCTCTTAAGGAACATCTCATTCTAATGATAGACATCGAAGGACATCCTGAAAGAAGGTCATCTTTAACTTCCATCTGGCCAGTTTTAAACCATTCCTAACAACAAGTATGGCTAAAGCACTCATCACCGTAGGCTATGTGCATCATTTGGTGTATCTCTGTAAAGGTTTCTTGAGTTTCATGCAAAATTTAATGCAGACGCATTCCACCTCTAACTATGCCATCTCGAGATTCACAAACTGTGTGGCACAAGATTCTACTCAATACAGCGCTGAACAATAACTCAATAACTAACAGACATACAACAATGAAACCTCTAGCAGTTACAAATTAAACACAGGAATGTGCAGGAACGCCAGTTGAATTTTGTTCCAACACACTATTGGCACAAAATTATGAATGTTCTGGAATTTTTTTGAACAGACCTTGTGTTAGTCAGGAGGTAAATAAGGTGTTACTACAGGAAGCTGAGTACTCAATGCTTTTCTGAAGGGTTTGTCATGAGAGATGGTGCACACTGGTGTACCAAGAGATCTTCATGCAGCAGTTAGTTTGGCACTGGAATTTGATGAGATCGATGTTGTGAGAGGGATAAGAGATAATCAAAGAGTATTCACAGCAAATACAAGATGTTTTAACTGTGGAGGTACTGGACATACACAGACAGTGCCACTAGCCATGTAATAAAAGGGGAGGTATGAACTATAAGCAGTTTTGTGGGAATAATAGTAGGGGTGGTACAGATGAGCGACAGTATTATAGGAATAATGGTAGAGGTGGTCTGGGTCATAATAAGCACCCATTAAACTTAAAAGGGAACCCCGAATCCCTGAAAGACCTTACAAGTAAACGTAAATGCTGTAAAAAGTATTCAGAGGTGGAATGTGCCATAATAGGTGTAACGTGTGGCAAAGAGTGTAAGTTTTTGTTGGACATGGCTCCATGTGTCGGTAACCTCGAGAGAGTTAGTGGGTAAGAGGCAGTGGTAACAACCATGTTATAAATTGTGTGGGGAAAGAGATAGTGATACATGATCACTAGGTTTGATAATGATGAATTTTCAGTAGGAGGCAATGAAGTTTAGGCAGTGTGTTGGAATAGTGTCTCATGTAAGTGAGGATTACAGCAGGATCCTAGGGTTAGACGTTTTGTGTCAGCATCATGCCATAACTGACCTTTGACAATGTGTAGTGTAGCTTAGTGAGAAGACATTCTGGATGGGGGAAGCTGTCATCAGTGTTAATGTGTTGCGAGGAGTGTCTGTGGTACAAAGCAGTCCAGTTAAACCACTAACTATAATATTAAGGCTTTTGTCATATGGCTGTGTGTTGAGCAGCACAGGGAATTCACTGTGAGTGACTGTATAGTCTGACTTAACTGTAGGTATGTTGTGTTCAGTGGATCCACAGGAAGATAACCATAAATTGTATGCAGTGTGTTGTTTGGTACAGGGAAAAATCATATGTGTACAGGAGAAGGACAGAGGTAAGGTAGTACCTGTCAATGTGGATAATTTTAGTGCCGAGGAGATTAAGTTGTTAAAGGGAACATTGGTGGTGATGTTAGAAATTCCTTTCTCAAAAGATGAAGCAGTAGAAGGGAAGAGTTTGGGTTAGAATTTTTTTTCGAGGGGGCTGTTGTCTGCAACACCCATGACACAACACTGAACTCTGACAAGGAATGAAGTGCCATTGTACTGGAGGCTGTACAGAATACCATCTGCACAGAATACCATGATCCCTGCAGTCAATTAGAAGGGTTTATTGATCAAGAGTTGGCTGACAGTTTGATAGAGGAGAGCAGTAGCCCGAGGGGGGGGGGGGGGGGAGGTGGAATTTTAATTGTGCTAAAGAAGTCTGTGGACAGTTGGAGGAAATATCAGTTCAGTTGCCATCAACACTATTTGAATAGTAAGGCTATGACAGATGCCTACCTGATTCCAACCTCAAGGAGATGATTGATAACCTTGGGCAGTGCCAATACTCCTCAACAGTAGACTTGAAGAGTTCGTACCATCAGTTAGAAGTAGTGCCAGAGGATGGAGCAAAGACTCTATTTTCAGCACCTTGGGGACATTATTAGAATAGAAGAAATCCATTTGGTTTAAATATACGCCAATGACATTCCATTGTAAGGGCTGAATCTTTAACAGTGTCTAGTGTATCTGGATGACATATTTGTTTTTTCAAGGTATGTGTAGGAACATAGAAAATGACTGAAGGAGGTGTTCAAGTGGTTACAAGCTGTATGTCTAGCTCTGGGTATGGAAAAATGTCACTTTGTGTTGCAAGAATTAAATTATTTGGATCACATAGTTAGTAAACATGGTGTAAGGACTGATCCAAGATTGATACAGGTGGTGTGATATTTTCCAGTATGAGGACCATGCAAGGAGTTACAGTCTTTTCTGGGCCTTGGGAATTATTATAGGAAATTTGTGAGAGACATTGTGGATATAACACGGCCACCTACACAGTTATTAAAAATAGGTATCTAGTTCATGTAGACTAGAATGTGTCAGAGAGGGTTTGTCAAATTAAAGGGGGTACTAACACCGAGCCTAGTATTGGTGTTCCCAGATTTTTGTAAGGAATTTATATTATGATGTGTCAAACCATGATCTCATCTGTGTTTTGAGGCAGGGAGTCTATGAAGGGGAACATCTGATTCCTTTTACATCAAGAGTGAAGGGAAATAATTCTATGATGGAGAAAGAGGTGTACAGAGTAATATAATTTTGGCATTACCTTTACAGAAAGAAGTTTAAAATAGTGTCAGATCATGCTGCTTTGAATTGGTCTATGACAGATTATTGTGTAGGAAGACAAAATTAGGACTGAGTGTATGTACCAGCAACGCTGAGAGAAGAAGTACTGAGGGAAACGCATGATCAAATTTTATCTGGCCATGGAGGATGCAGAACAACATATTGGAGTATAATGGAGAACTGGTGGAGAGGATCAAAAAATGAGATCAATCAGCATTTCAGGAATTGTGTACAGTGTGCAGATTTGAGTCAGAAACAGGTGTTTTTGCATAGAGCCAGAGATAAGCTCATTTGAAATTTTTGTGAAGAACCTAACGGTGTTCTGAAAGTATATGAACACGGTTGGTGGTGGCATGTTTGTTGCTGTTAGAAGTAGTTTATCTTGTTGTGAAATTGAAGTAGATAGTCTCCACTCCTTCCAAATTAACAATACAAGGCCTGTCTAAAAAGTATCTGACCTTTGGCCAGAAAAAATATTTAGAATACCTGATGGGGTTGGGACCCTAATCCCCTTCAAAGTAGGCCCCTTGTGCTTGCACTCACTTACCCCACTGTTCCTTCCACTGCTGGAACACCTCTGGAAGTCTTCTTTTGGAATGGTGTTCAGCTCTGTCATCGTGTTCCATATTATCTCTTCTCTACTCTCAAAACAGGATCCTTTCCCAACAACCAGAAGCCGCAAGGAGCCATGTCTGGAGAGTAGAGAGGTTGGCAAATGGCTGTAATTCCATGTTTGGTCAAGAAATTTTGGATCAAATGGGATGAATGTGCAGGGGTATTATCATGATGCAGTTGTCAGTTTTTCGCCATCCACATGTCTGGTCCTTTGCACTGAACTGCATTATGGAGTTGCCAGAGAACATCTTAATAGTACTCCTTTGTCACTGTTTGACCTTCTGGCGTATAGACGTGATGCACAATTCAACAACAGCTGCACTCCAAGCAGTTTAGGGCCTGCCAGCACTCTGGTCACTCTCCGCTGATGTGCGGCCATTTTTGAATCAGTTGAACCACTCCTTAATTTGTGTTACACACATTGCATCTTCTCCAAACAACTGCTGAATCTTATGAATTGGTTTGCTTTGAGAATCACCAAGCTTTTGAAAAAATTTGATGCAGTATCTTTGCTCAACACATTCAGTCAACTTGAGAGAATCGGTAATCTGATGAACACATTGTGTAACACTTCACTCAGTGACTGACAGGCAGTGACTGACGTGCTGGAAGGTGGGAACAAAATTCACGCATATGCATGAATGTCTCTTCCTTTACTGTGTACAGTGACGCTGTGCTATCATCTCTATTTTCCACAGAAAAATTAAAGGTCAGATACTTTTTAGACAGACCTCATATAAGTGTAGACCAGAAATGGCTTGAATTCAAAGAAATAGTGTCAGCAGCAATTGAGAGATTTATACCAAATAAATTAACAAACAGTGGAGATGATCCTCCTTGGTACACAAAACAGGTCAGAACACTGTTGCAGAAACACTGAAAAAAAAAAATGCCAAATTTAAACAGACACAAAATCTCCAAGATTGGCAATCTTTTACAGAAGCTTGAAATTTGCTGCAGACTTCAATGTGAGATGCTTATAATAGCTCAAACTTTGTATCAAAATCTGGCAGAAAATCAAAAGAGATTCTGGTCATATGTGAAGTATGCTAGTGGCAAGACATAATCAGTGCCTTCTCTGCATGATAGCAATGGAGATACTATCAAAGATAGTGATGCCAAAGCAGAGGCGCTAAACACAGACTTTTGAAATGCCTTCAGAAAAGAAGACAAGGTAAATATTCCAGAATTCAAATCAAGAACAGCTGCCAACATGAGTAACATAGAAGTAAATATACTCAGAGTAGTGAAGCAACTTAAATCACTTAATAAAAGCATGTCTTCTGGTCCAGACTGTATACCAATTAGGTTCCTTTCAGAGTATACTGATGGAATAGCTCCATATGTAACAATCACTTACAACTGTTTGTTCGACGAAAGATCTGTACCCAAAAACTGGAAAATTGCACAGGTCACATCAATATTCAAGAAAGGTAGTAGGAGTAATCCACTAAATTACAGGCCCATATCATTAATGTCAATTCACAGCAGGATTCTGGAATGTATGTTGTGTTTGAACATTATGAATTACCTTCAAGAAAACGGTCTATTGAGACAAGGTCAACACGAATTTAGAAAACATCAGTCTTGTGAAACACAACTAGCTCATTACTCGTATGAAGTGTTCAGTACTATTGACAAGAAGGCTTTTGACACTGTACCACACAAGCAGCTTGTAATGAAATTGCATTCTTATGAAATATCGTCTCAGTTATGTGACTGGATTCATGATTTCATGTCAGAGATCACAGTTATTAGTAACTGATGGAAAATCATTGAGTGAAATGGAAGTAACTTCTGGCTTTCCCCAAGGTAGTGTTATAGGCCCTTTGCTGTTCCTCATAAATGTAAACAATTTGGGAGACAATCTGAGCAACTGTCTTAGGTTGTTTGCGGATGATGCTGTCATTTATCGACTAGTAAAGTCATCAGATAATCAAAACAAATTGAAAAATGATTTAGAAAGGATATCTGTATGGTGCAAAAATTGGCAGTTGGCTCTAAGTAATGGAAAGTGTGAGGTCATCCACATGAGTGCTAAAAGGAATCTGTTAAACTTTGGTTACATGATAAATCAGTCAAATCTAAAGGCCTTAAATTCAACTAAATGCCTAGGAATTACAATTACAGTTACGAACAACTTAAATTGGAAGGAACACATAGAAAATGATGTGGGGAAGGCTAACCAAAGACTGCGTTTTATTGGCAGAACACTTAAAAATGTAACAGATCTACTAGGGAAACTGCCTATGCTACGCTTGTCTGTCCTCTTTTTGAATACTGTTGTGGGATGTGGAATCCTTCCCAGATAGGTTGATGGAGTACATTGAAATAGTTCAAAGCAGGACAGCATGTTTTGTATTATTACGAAATAGGGGAGAGAGTGTCACTGAAATGATACAGGATTTGAGATGGACATCATTAAAAAAAAAGGCGTTTTTTGCTGCAGAGGAATCTTCTCACAAAGTTCCAATCACCAACTTTCTCCTCTGAATGCGAAAATATTTTGTTGAAGCTGACCTACATAGGGAAAAACAATCACCATGATAAAATAAGGGAAATCAGAGCTTGTACTGAAAGATATAGGTGTTCGTTCTATCCATGCACTGTTACTCCAATAATAGAGAATTGTAAAGGTGGTTCGATGAACCCTCTGCCAGGCACTTACATATGATTTGCAGAATATTCCTCTAGAAGTAGATGTAGATGTAAATGTAGGTTGCCAGAAGAAATGGAACCTTTTAGTTTTATGCGGGGTGGATGTATTAGTACCATTCAGCTGAATAACGGTTTTGTGTTAACCTTCATATATAATTTTTCTCATATCAAGATTGTGCTGATGCTGGATGAGCAGGTAGTCACAGTAATGCAAGAATTGGTGAATAGATGGGTATTGAAGTTTGGGGTGCCAGAAACAGTAATATCTGATCAAGGCATGAACTTAACACCAGACCTGGTGAGGGAATTCTGTCAGTTGTTAAAAGTGATGATATTAAGGACCAGTCCACTTCTTCCTCAGTCAATAGAAGGATGGATCGAGCTCATTGGATGATTGGGAGGATGCTGGGTATTTCATCAACTCCCAGCAGATAGATTGGGACACGTATCTATCTATTGTGGTGAGCACATATAATTAAAAAATACATATCTAGCACAAATTTTCACCATTCAAGGTGGTATATGGGAAGAAGATGCAATCACGATGTGATATGCTTAAGCAGAAATGGAGCAGGAACTGAGAGTCAGTCTGGGAATTTGCGAGAACAGTGAGAGCTGTTTGGAAGAAGGTTCAGCAAAAACACACAGGCATTGGAAAGGCAAGAGGAGACAGTAAAACATAAGGGGTTTTTACCTTGGTACAAAGTAGAGCAGTTGGTAATGTTGTCAAGTCTGTAAACTCCAAAAGGAAAGACAAAAATGTTCATAACATGCTCACATGGCGTGTATCACATGATTGAAACCACATCACCTGTGAATGGAAAGCTACAATTGCCAACAAGGTCAAAAACTGTACATGTCTGACAACTACAACCATTCACAGGTACACCAACAGCAATCCCTAGGGGACATTAGTGGAACAGAGGAGGAAAGTCAGAAAGAAGAAGCAGAAGAATGAATAACAGGAGGATGAGATCCATATGCCTCAAACACTGTATGCATTAAGATTGAGGCAGTAGTTAATATGTATTGTGTTTTGTTATGATTCTTCCAATTTTGGTTATTTTGTTTGTGTGCATTATAGGTTGTTAGATAATTATCGGTCTGGTTATATGTGTAGGTTTGGGTAGGAATTATGTGTAGTTATTGCATGAAGGTTGCTGGTGAGAGACAGCATGCTTCTAAGGGGAGGGGAGACAGCAGAGCCCTGTCTTCAGTTTGCTGTTAGTTGGAATTGATAATGCACGGTTGTACATATTGGTGAAAGTATTGGTTGTGAACAAGCACTCATTGTTCAAGTGTTAAACAGTGCACACCTACCCAGTGAGGCTAGAAACAGTGGGGAAGTTTATACAAATTAAAGGGGATGTGGTGTTACTAACAATGGAAGATGGGGAATGGTATGTGGCAGTGACTGAAGGAGAGTTGCAGCAATGCCAGAAGAGGAAGGTTACTATATGTTCTACTCATGAGATTCAAGTGGGAGGAAATACTAGAGCCATACAATTGTTCAGGAGCAAGACAGAGGGTTGTTCATGCTGTAAAGAGGTGATGGAACGAAAACCATACTTCCAGTGAGCAGGGCTATATTGTAGGCATTCAGTGTACGACAACATAGTAGTACAAGCAATTTGCTATGAGCAAGGGAAGCTCACTGGACACTTAGAACTAGGAAGCAGTGGCTTCTTGATAAACAGAATTAGGTGTGATATTATGGGGCAAACTTCATTTACCAGCTACGATGCTAGGAGATACTCTGTTAAATATAACACATATGTAGCTATATTAGCTAGATGAGCCCTTAGAGTTTTAGTATTGCTGCCTAAGTGAAACCTTCCCTTTTGAACAATACCTGGGAATCAAGCCTAGTTCATGCAGTAAGTCAGATAGATAGCTGTGTGGAAGGGGCAGATCACTGTGGAGCAGTTAATGCAGCACCTGAAGCAGTATCAGGATGGTAGATAACAAGTAGCCGTGACCTTCAGTGTCGCAATTCCTGTTGCCCATATTGCTTGAAGTTGTGTTCTGTTTGTAATTTTTGCTACCTTCTTGACAATATGTGCTGCTTTTTGCTGTCCTAGCACAGAAGGGTCCAACAGCACACAAAGGCAAGTCCCTGTAGTTACTACAGTCAGGTGAAACAATTACTTTAGGCTGAATTCAGACTGACAGTATCACAGATATTTAAATCGACAGACTTCTAATTTAACACCTAAGAAAGGAGGAAGTCAACTTGGTTGCCTAGGATATTATAGAAACAGACAAGTAAAAAATAAAATAAGTGAGTTGTTAGTTTGATTGGAAAATATTTATAGTTGGGAATAAATTGATGTTTCTTGTCTGACTGAGCACCAAATAATCACTTTGAAAGAAAATCTTAAAGTGGGTGACTATAAATTAGCTGCATATTCATGTAGACATAATATGGATGAAAAACAAGTTGTTATGTCCATAAAAAAGAATATAAATTTTAAAAAATGTAGTGATAAGTAAATTATGTACACACTGCCTGACAAACAAATGAAGGTCCCAGAAGACACGGTCAGATCTCAGTATAACTTCATACGTGTTCACACCATCAGCAGATATTTACGACATCTCTCTGAAGAGTTCTTGGTGTTGCCCAGAGACAGCAGCACCACTCACATGATTTTTTTCCCCTTATGCCGATACACATGTTAGTAGACACCACATAAAATTGCAACTCATTCCAGGCAGCAGTTGACTGCACATAGTCATTTGAAGCAGTTATGGTGTGCCTGGTGTTGAAAATGGTAAAAAATAGATTATTGTGCAGCGATTAAATCTTTTGCAAAAGAGCATTTCACACAAACCAAAATTCATTTGTGACTTGTAAATGCATATGGTGGCTCTTCACCTTCAGTTTCCAATATGAAGAAATGAGCAGCCAAGTTTAAATATGGCTGTGAAAGTGTCCAAGATGATCACCATGAAGAACATCCAAAAAGTGCAAGCACACCAGAAGTTATCGACAAAGTGCATGATATGATTTTGGAAGATCAACATATAAAGGTGCGTGAAATTTGCTAATGATCTAGTGATATCAAAGGAATGTGGTTGCATCAGGAACTCAACATGATGAAGCTTTGTACAGTAGGGGTGCTGTGTGTGCTCACTCTGAATCACAAAAGCATATGCACAACACTATCTGAAAAGTCCTTGGTGCATTTCAAGACAAACAGAAGTGATGTTGTACATCAATACATGATAGTGGATGAAACATGTATTCACCAGTACACAGTCCAAGCACTTAGTCTATATGGTGGATGGAAGCCAGTTCTTCGGCTCCAAAGAAGACAAAGGTGGTACCATAGCGGGAAAGATTTGCCATCAATATTTTGGGATGTGAATGGATTTTTTGATTGACTATCTTGAAAAAGGTAAAACCATAACTACAGAGTACTACTCTCAGCTTCTAACAAAATTGGATGCAAGCATTTTTGGAAACAGACCAGGCTTAAAGAAGAAAAAGAAATCATCTTCCATTAGGACAGTGCTCGTGTCCACAAAACTGTCTTGGCAGTGGGGAAATTGAGACGTTTGTACTATAAAGTGCTGGAATGTTGACCCTATTCCCCATATTTGACTCCCTTGGACTTCCATCTGTTCTCAAGACTGGTGAGGGCTTTTCATCCAATTAAGAACTGATTGCAGCTGTAGATGGGTACTTTGCAATATTTCCAGAGGAACCGTACATGGAGGGGATAATGGCATTGGAACACTGCTGGGTGAAAAGTGTTGATATCAGAGGAGATTATGTTGGAAAATAAAGCTTCTTTGAAAGTATTATTGTCATTTCCACTATCAGGCAGAGAACTTTTCAGACTGCTCTCGCTTTTAGAGTTACAATTCTCTGTGACAGGTAGAACAGCGAATGGAGTTCATTAACGTTGTGCATGTTTAGTGTTTTTACCAGGCATAATAGGGTGTGTAAGGGGCATGAACAACATCAGATGTTGAGAGATTACTATGAAGTAAATGGAGATGCCAAATACTTGCATAAGAGAATGTTACAAGCTCCTGACAGCAATTGAAAGGGACCTGATTGTGTGTCTCTATTTGGCTGGCTGGTCAAATTGTCCAATATTTGAGTAAGGAGAGCTTAATTACACAGTCCGAAAACAAATCAAAAGCTATGAGCTATTGTGAAGACTGAAACAGGGAAGATATGTGAAGACCATAACAGCATTCTCAAAAATGTAGAAAATGTAATATTAAACTACAAGGGACTAGGACACCCTATGTACACAAATGTGTTATGTATGTCAGGACTCACAGCAGATTTTGGGGCAAATGCCAACTATCATAACTACAATACTCAAAATAGCGTAGTACTACATACTCAGTGCACCAAAAGAACAAACACACCAAGGCACGCAAGTCACATTGGTACTCACTTTTACAACAACTGCCAGTCAGCATCAGAAAGTTAGATAATGTGGGTAAATTTATAGTCGAATTTTTAAAAAAAATTATTCAGTCAACGTTTTTATGCAGCAAGTGACTATGCAGACCGATAACATATTCTGGTGATGTTTATATTAAGGAAAAACTGAAAATACACTCCTAAAAGTTTCATTATATTCGCCTATGTATTGGACAGCTGTTGTATGGCATAAAATCTTTACTGAATTATTGTATGAGAACTGGCTTTTTAGAGAGGACAAAAGTAAATCCCTGTGAAAAATAGACCTTGAATTTAAAATAACATTAGCAAACATGTATATAAAGTTGTATTACTATGTATTGTATGATGTGGTATTATTTTATGTATACAGAGTGTGCCAGAAATGTTGCGCCAGACTTTGAGGAGTTGTAGTGGGTCTCTTGAGGAACAAATCAAGGATAAGAACCTGTGTCTGGAAGTATCCAATGACGCTACAGAGCATCAAAGTTACAGATGCCGGGCCCTGCCACTGGGCCATCCGTTTGGCAGCAAATGTGAATTTGTACATCATTGCAATGTAGGTGGAATGTCTCACTGTGTTGTTTGTTATTCAGTGCTCACAGCTGATTGCCACAATTGCCATTGGAGAAGATCAAGTTAACTGGTGCGTAGACAGGCCGCATCTCCCATGAATGCGATGTTCTGTTGCCTTGATGAATGATGGTTTAGGACACTGGTTTCCCTCTGTAGTTTATTTTTTTCCTGTATACTAAAAAGCATTGGGGATTTTAGAGGGTTCCAGGAGAAAAAGTGTGGATGGAAACCTATGCCTGAAACTTTAATCTACCGAGGCAGCAGACCATCACATTCACAGGAAACAAGGCCTTTCTACACAGCTGCTAGCTCCATCTTCTCCACTAGCAATTGTGGCAATCAGTCATGATCACTAATAACAAACAACACAGCAAGACGTACCGCCCACAGTCTGTCAGCACACAAACACGTTTGCTGCCAAAGGGGTGACCTAGTGGCTGGCACCATCACCTGTATCTTTGATTGTCTGTAGCATCATTGGATGACTTTTTGGCACACTGGTTCCTACCCTCGATTTGTTCATCAAGACACTCTCTAAACTCCTCAAAGTTCATCGCAACATTTATGGTTCTGCATAAATATACAGTTCCATTTGGACAACATCCATACAATATTTTTTGTCTACAGATGGATAAATAAAATAAAATATCCAGATTTGTGGGGCATATGGATATGACAGTGGCCCATTGTGGACTGCATGGGAATGAGAGAGGGCAGACATATTCATTGTCAGGTTTCCATGTGTCATCCAACACCATTGGTCAGAGACTAACAGTAGCTGGATTAGGAAATTACCATCCCACGTGTACGTTGTTGTTAACACCACCACACAAAGAGGTGAATTTGAAGTGATGCTATGTAGGAAGCATGGACTGCTGATGAATGATTTCGCTTTGTGTTCAGCTATGAATCTTGGTTTTTGCACCACACCAGTATGGCGGCAATCTAACTAGAGACCCAATTCTTTTGTGCCATTGGAGAGCCAAAACAATGTTACTCCTGGCATTATGGTGTGGGGAACCATCAGGTATGACTTCAGGTCATGGATGGTAGTTATTAAGAGAACTCTGATTACACAACAGTATGTCATGGTCATCTTGTGTCAACATGTATCACTGCTCAGGCAGCAGTTATGGTGGTGCCAGTTTTTCAACAGGACAGTGCTGGTCCACATATTTCTTTTTGATTCTATGAACTATCTGCATGATGTTGAAGTACTTCCATGGCCGATAAGATTCCCATCTCTGTTCTCAATATAATATGTGTGGAACCAGCTCAGATGTCAACTCCATCCCAATGCCAGTATATAGGATATTGAGGACCAGTTACAATGCAATGTTTGCAGGATAGCTTGCCACAGGTGGGGGTACAAAAACTTGTCTCTCTCTCCCTTTTTTTATTTTTTATTTATTTATTTGTTTATTTTTTGTTGCAGGCAGAGTATAGCTGCCTATTGAAGCATGTGCTTGTGAGTTAATATTGGACAGTATAATAGTTGAAGTTGTTACAGTATACAGGCCCCTAACTGGGTAACTGGAAATTTGAATCATCACTGTGCTGTCTGTCCTCAAAGGAACTTGACAAGAAAATTGATCAAGAGATGCTATTAGCTGCTTGTAATTTAGTATCAGTCATAAATTTTCCTACTTGAGCAGCTCAAGACAGTAATATTGTGACATGTTATATCTTCATTCAACATCCTTGTCCAGTAGTGAGTGAATTCCCAGAAAATGATGCAGTTAGATTATAAAACTTAGCTACATTCAAATATACAATCAAAGAAGGCAGTGAGCATGATTAAAGACAAAAAATGTAAAATTTTAGAGAAAGCTGTGAGTGGTTTGATGTTTACAATGAGCCTAACATAAACTGTAAGTTAAGCATATTTCTTAAAAAATTTTGATTGGTAATGAAATTTAAAACCAATTTTTTCAAAGTAATGAATGAAACGTGAGAAAGCCTTCAAAGAAGCCTTGGATCAGTACAGCTATCAGGTTATCATCAGAACTAAAAATTGTAAATTTTCTAAATGGCTGGAAAAAGTAAGCAGTTTCATAATATAAAGTGTAATATAACATTTTAAGAAAAGTTATAAAAATACAGGAATATATTTTTTAGGCAGATCTTGTGAGAAATTGCCAGATCAGACAGTAAAGTAAGCTTTGGGAATAAATTTTTAATGGTAAGTGAGAAACTTGATTTAAGAAGCTCAAAAGAGAAAGAAGAACAGTATGCTGTAGAATCAGTAGAGAGAAAACTTAGTAATTTGAACATTTTTCACATATGCTCATCCAGAATAAGGAAAACAATCATGATATTTCAGAAGTAAAATTATAATCAATCATTAATTAAGGGTTGTTGTTGTGGTCTTCAATCCAAAGACTGGTTTGATGCAGCTCTCATTGCTACTCTATCCTGTGCAAGCCTCTTCATCTCCAAATTACTGCTGAAACCTACATATTTCCAGATATGCATATTCAATTCTTGGTCTCCCTCTATGATTTTTACATCCCACACTTCCCTCCAATACTAAATTGTTGATCCCTTGATGTCTCAGATTCAACCAACTCCTTCTTTTGCTCAAGTTGTAACACAAATTTCTCGTCTCCCCCAATTCTATTCAGTATTTCCTCATTAGTTACATGGTAGACCCATCTAATCTTCAGCATTCTTCTGTAGCACCATGTTTCAAAAGCTTCTATTCTCTTTCTATCTAAATTGTTTATCATCCATGTTTCACTTCCATACATGGCCACACTCTAGACAAATATCTTAAATCTATTTTCAATGTTAACAGGTTTCTCTTCTTCAGAAATTCTTTTCTTGCCATTTGCAGTCTACATTTTATATTGTCTCTGCGTCAGTTATTTTCCTACCCAAATAGCAAAATTCATCTACTACTGTAAGTGTCTCATTTCCTTATCTGATTCCCTTGGCATCATCTGCTTTATTTCGACTACGTTCCATTAATCTTGTTTTGCTTTTGTTGACATTCATTTTATATTTTCCTTTCAAAGCACTATCCATTTCGTTCAACAGTTCTTGCAAGCCTTTTGCTGTCTCTGACAGAATTGCAATGTCATCAGCAAACCTCTAAGCTTTTATTTCTTCTCCCTGATCTTTAATTCCTACTCCAAATTTTTCTTTGGTTTCCTTTACTGCTTGTTCAGTGTACAGATTGTATCACATTGGGATAGGCTACAATCCTGTCTCACTCCCTTCTCAGCCACTGCTTTTCTTTCATGCCCCTCGACTCTTATTACTGCCCTATGGTTGTAAATAGCATTTCACTCCCTGTATTTTACCACTGCACCTTCAGGATTTCAAAGAGTGCATTCCTGTCTACATTGTCAAAAGCTTTTTTTTAAGTCTACAAATGCTGTTAGTGTAGGTTTGCCTTTTCTAGACATATTTTCTAAGGTAAGTCATAGGGTCAGTACTGCCTTTCATGTTTCTACATTTCTCTGGAAACCAAACACATCTTCCCCAAATCTGCTTCTATCTGTTTTTCCATTCTTCTGTAAAATATCTTGCAACCACATTTTATTAAACTGATCGTTTGGTAACTTTTGCCTTTTGCCTTGTTTTGACTTAGATCTTTCAGAGTTTTGTCAAATTCTTTTAGCAGTTTTGTATCTCCCAACTCATCTACATCTACACCCACTCCCTGTCTATAATATTGCTTTGAAGTTCACCTCCCTTGTGTAGACGCTATATACTCCCTCCACCTCTCAGCTTTGCCTTCTTTGCTTAGGACTCGTTTATCATCTGAGCTCTTGATATTGATACAATGGCCTCTCTTTTTCCCAAAGACCTCTTTAATTTTCCTATAGGTGGTACCTAGTAGTGAAAATGCTTCTAAATCCTTACATTTGTCCTCCAGCCATTCCTGATTAGCAATTTTTCACTTTCTGTTGGTTTCATTTTTTAGACATTTGTATTCCCTTTCATCTGCTTCATTTGCAGCATTTTTAAATGTTCTCCTTGCATCAGTTAAATTCAATATCTCTTGTGTTGTCGAAGGATTTATAATTTTTTGTTTGTGATTGTTAATATATATGTGATTGTCCAAGAGCATCAGAATTAAAATAAAGGTATTTTGCTAGACAGTTTAAAATATGCTTTTGTTAGGCCTGTCTATAAGAAAGGTGACTCAACAGAAGTGCTGCCAGACAGTATAACTCCTTAGGGCCTACATTGTTCTCCAAAAGTTTCGAAAAGGTAACAGACTTCATAGTTTCACCTATGTTGCAATAATGGAATACTTAGTCACTCACTGTTTAGATTTGAAAAGGGCTGCTCCCCTGAGGCACCTATTTATACTGTCATCAACTGCATAGTAAAAGCTATAAATCATAAAATATGTCTTAATAAAACAATCTTGGCTGTGAAGTTATCAATACAGTGAAACTCCTGTTTTATGTTTTCATTTGGCCCAGACGTAAAAAATGCAAAATAGAGGAAAATGAAGAGGAAAATGTTAAAACCTCCCAAAATATGAGCAGAAACACATGTAATTGGCATATATGATTAAAAATTGAAATCCTCACCACTACTTTGTATAAAATCTGTCTAAGTGGAGTAAATTAAATGTACAATAGAATGTTTATACAACAGTCTGTGGTAATGAATTCCATCAGTTCTTAAAAAATCACAGATGTGTAACAGAAAGAAAAAACTAATCAAAGAATTGAAATTGGTATCTGGGTACAAGGAAATCAAGATATTTTGGTATGACCATGAATTATATGTTTAAAACATATGTTTTTGAGAGATCATCTTTCATGATCATCCAGAAAAAAAGCAAAAATTGATGAATATGTTGTATTAAACCAAAAACATCATAGCAGCTAAGTGGTTAAACTATAAGCATAAATGCGGACATCTGCTTTCGGTAATGAAAAACTTTGTCACCATTGCTGTTACAGTTAAATGCATTTTTTACAAGCTACTCTTCATATGTTCTTCACCATTAATTGTTATTTATGCTTGATGAGAGAAACAGAGATGTGAAAATATGATGTTCTTCAATTGATGTTACAAGCTTATTAGAAGTCGGGTCAGTAAAATATAAATGGAAAGAAAGCTCCAAGTGCTGCAATTTTGCTTCATGCCCTGTATCACTGGTAATGTATGTAGTTGTTGCAATTGTAGCGAGTCAGATTTGAACATAAAAGTTTTTAAAATGTGCTATCGCAAAAACCTTGTTCTATTTTTGCTGAATACAGTACACCAGAAATACATGCAAAGAGATGAGACTGAATTGTAATTGGCACAAGAAAAGGTGGTGGTTACTCCCCTTCATCATGTATTCGCTCAGTCCAGATCACTTTGCGTCAGCTGTCTTGTTTTTCCATTACTGCTGCAACCTAGCAGTAGTTGTATCATAATTGTGCAGTGAAGCTAAATGTGGCAAATTGTGTTGGCAACACTGATCATGGATTACATCAGCATTTTCTTTCTCTCTTGTTCCCCCTCTCCACAGTGGCTTAAAATGTTCCCTTAACTCCACCACCACCCATGGTGCAAACCATCAGTCTTTTGTGCCACTTATAACTTGTTCAGTCACATCAGATATCAATAGGAATAAAATGGGATGAAGTCAAGTGAGACGTCGAGTAAGAACTTAGAATCGAAGTAAACCTTACTTAGGAAGAAATGTAAAATTGGAGAACTTTTAGCATTGATCTTATGGGTTTCTCACAGGGGCTACGAATGTATGGTGTAGGATCGTAAAAAATTAAAAATCAGAGAATGTAAAATTGGCATTCTACTGGAATGTGTTTCATTCTTTTGGGGCATCATCGGATTGTCTATAAAAACAAGAAACCAGCCAATTAGAAACAAGTGGAGGAAGGGGCATAGTCCTATCTTGTATTGCTATGCAGGTAAAATGAACTAAAAGTGATACATAAAAGCAGTTGGATATGTAGCCCATCTATCGCATATAAAATGGAAAATGGATGCAAAAGTAACTACATATGTAATACATCTGTCATAAAAACATATAAAATGTAAAGTAAACCTATACAAAAGAAAAGAAAACCACCAGTATATTTTATAGTAGGTAGAAGAAGGTGGCAGAAAAATGTGTGTTACCTTGACAATGACTATTGCATGCTACCTTGAGTGCATCAGCTCACTTCACCACAGCAGTTCATTTTGCCTGTGTCATCGTACAAGATAGGACTGTGCATCTTCTGTTTGTTTCTAATGGATTGGTTTCATGTTTTTATAGACAATCTGATGATCTCCAAACCAGTGAATGTGTTACTTACATTTAATAACTTCACAACAAACACTGTTTTTATTATGAAATTATTTGAAACCAGTAGCTTTAGTGCCCTGCCACAGTGGAAAAGAAAACCCCAAAACAGTGAAATGTGTTATAAATATGTAATAACTTCACAACCAAGACTGTTTTTATTCTGAAATTATTTGTAACCAGTTGCTTTGGAAAGGAAAAATTTCTACTAAGGAAAGTAAGTACAGCACATTCCTGGTTCAGTTCCAATTTAACTCTTTGGTGGGCACATTTTTTGTAACAACTCAGAGGAGATAATTTTTTTGCTGTCCTATTAGGATTATGATCAACTGACTATATTTATTTTTTGGTAACATTGTTTTTGTGGTTTAGGACCAAAAATGATGGTGGTGCATATATTGTCACGTAGAGGAAGGTGTAAGATGAATGATGAACACTAACTTCACTTAATGAAGGTTTATTCAGCACTTGCACATACAAGAGTGTGGAGTGAACTGCCTCCGGCCAGAACACATACAGTATATATACAGCTACAGAACATTCCAGTATGATGATTCTTGCCATTTGTGGATACTTCTAGGATGTACTCGAACCGAGTACAGAAATGACCCTCCATGCAACAATCAAGTATCATAACCACTACACTACAGCAACTGCTCTACTCGGCATCTTCTGCAACATTGCTCCCTCGTTAAGAGAACAGCATCTCAGAGTTGCGTCCTCCTAGTCTGGGAACGAGTCATCGGTCCTACATACTCTGACTCCCGTTGACTGATGTTTGCCCTGGCATTGATCTTCTTAGAACTTCCCTTGCCACTATGCCCTTAATTACCTTTCCAATTGTTACCTGTTGTTGGAGCTTCGAATTTACCCTGGGTTGTAGGATCATTATTGGGCTTCATTCGAAGGACGTGGACTGTATCTCAGACCTTTCATTGTCTTGTGTCAGGGTCGAAATCTTCACTTTCATAAGTAACATCAGACAACTGTCTTATAATCTTACAAGGTCCAAAGTTGCGCCTGAGGAGCTTCTCAGAAAGATCAACCTTCTGAACAGCAGTGAAGATTCACACAAGGTCACCAGGCTGGCAGACAACAGGGCAGTGGCTTGTGTTATACCTTCGGTGATCATTTTCTTGAGCCTGCAGCATGCAGAGTTGAGCTAACTGCTGAGCTTCCTCAGCTCTGGTTAACACCTGGCCGATGTAGTCATCATCCACGTCATCATGATGTAAGGGAAACACAGTGCCCATTATCGTCGTCACCTCACGCCCTTGCACCAGGAAAAATGGTGTAAATCCTGTGGTGTCTTGCTTGGTGGTGTTGTAGGCAAACGTCAACGAAAGGTAGCACCTCATTCCAGTTGCTCTGCTCAACATTAATGCTCAACATTGACAAACATTGATAGCATGTTGGCCAAGGTCTTATTAAGGTGTTCAGTAAGCCCATTAGTTTGCGGATGGTAGGCAGTCATCATGCGATAAGTAATGTTGCACCAACGGTTTATCTCTGTCACAAGATTCCATTGAAAAATTTTCCCTTGATCCATAATTAATGACCTTGGGGCACCGTGTTTTAATACAGTGTCTTCTACAATGGATTTGGCTACGTTGAATGCTTTGGCTGTTTTCACGACTTTTCTAATGGCATAGCACATCGGATAATCAGTGGAAACAATAATCCATCTACTGCCACTAGCAGACATTGGAAATTGTCCGAGGAGGTCAATCCCAACGGGCTGGAAAGGTGTTTCTGCTGGTGGAATTGGTATGAGTCGGCCAGGTGGTTTCTGAGGAACTGCCTTTCTCCTCTGCCACTCCTGACAGTGTGACAAATAGTGATGGACACTCCTAAATAAACCTGACCAGAAAAATCTCCTACGGATCCTATCGTATGTCTTAATAAATCCTACATGTCTGGCCTCAGGTGTGCCATGGAATTTCTGTAGGACATCTAAGTGGATGTGTAGCCCCCTCTTTCCAAAAGGATCAAAGTTTTTCTTGCAAAATAATCCATTAACGACCTTAAATTGTTCTTTCACATCCTCTGACTGATTTAAGGCAAGCATATTTGAGATATCTTGGTATCCTTCTGCTCAGCAGAGAGATCCTGAGATCCTGGAGTGCAGCAAGACAGTCAATATTTTCATCAAAGTCTTGATGCTCTTGCACAGGGTTTCTTGGAGACAGTCGGCATCTTGGTGTTTTCTTCCATTTTTTTACACTATGGTAATGTCATACTCTTCAAGATTTAGCACCCACCTGGCGAGTCATCCTGTTGGACCCTTAAGACCTGTCAACCAACAAAGTGAATGATGGTCTGTAACAAATGTGCATGGCCTTCCATAGAGATACTGTCAAATTTTGCACATGGCCCAGATCACAGCAAGACATTCTCTTTCTGTAGTTGAATAGTTTCTCTTGGCTTTTGTAAGTGTCCTAGAAGCATGGGCTATAACCTTCTCTTTTCCATCCAAAATCTGCACCTGAACAGCATCGATCCCATACCCACTGGCATCTGTGTGTAGTTCTGTAGGTGCTCTCTCATCATACAGACCAAGTACAGGGTCAGTCGTCAGAGCTTTTTACAGCACATTGAAAGAATTTTGTTGAGCACCACCCCAGATAAATTTAGCATCAGCTTTTAACAACTCTTGGAGTGGCTTTGCTTTGATACAAAAGTCTTTGATAAAATGACGGCAATGAGAACACAATCCAAGGAAGCTTCTCACATCTCTAATACTTTTAGGAATAGGAAATTCTTTTATAGCTCTTCTTTTCTGGGTCTGGCTGCACACATTTGTTTGACACAAGGTGCCCAAGTATTTTGATTTCTTTTGCTCCAAAGAGACACTTTCTTGGATTTAGTTTCAGTCCAGGTTTTTGGAGACACTTAAGAATGGCTCTCAGTCTTTTTATGTGTTCATCAAGTGCCTCTGAGAACACTATAATGTCATCTAAATAACAAAGACACGTCATCCACTTCAGGTGACTTAGAAGATTATCCATCATTCCTTCAAAAGTTGCTGGTGCATTACACAAACCAAATGGCATTACCTTAAACCAATACAGGCCCTCAGGGATGATGAATGCAATTTTCTCACAATCATCCTCATCTACTTTGATTTGCCAGTATCCTGAGTACATGTCCGTGGTTGAGAAAAACTTAGCCCCCTTCAGACAATCTAGTGTATCGTCAATTCATGGGAGGGGTAAACGTCCCTTTTAGTTATCTTAATAAGCTTCCTGTAATCAGCACAAAAGCGCCAACTGCCATTATTCTTCCTGACGAGAACCACTGGTGACGACCATGGCCTCTGTGAAGGCTGAATGATGTCATTCTTCATCATTTTCTCTACCTCGTCATGAATTATTCGATGTTCCGTTGCTGACACATGGTATGCTCTCTGGCTTATTGATTGATGATCTCTAGTGTTAATCTGGTGCTTCACCATTGATGTGTCTAATTTGTTCTTCACCTGTGGATTGAAGCATTCAGAGAACTCTTGAAGAATGGCAAGTAGCTTCTTCTGTTGTTCCTTAGTGAGATCTAGTGATAGTCGAGCTAGAATATCTTGTCTCATTGTGGTAGCACTAATTTTGCCAACAGACTCAGCATCGAAGGTTTCTATGACGCTCAGCTGTTCTTCAATTAACAGCTCAGCGTTTGCTATGCACATGCATCTTTGAAGGATCTGCGGTTCTCGGTGACAGTTAACTATCCACAATTCACTAAATCCATTCTTAAATGAGATGACAGAGGCTGGGATGACCAAGTTATTCTTCAGTGGTATGCTTCTCTTACATTCCACTACAAGATCCATGGGCTGATGCATGGTATGACAAATGACAGCTACCTTTTTAGCACTGACTGCAGGAATGATCACTTCATCCAGCACACATAGTCTCCTCTACGTGACAATATATGCACCACCATCGTTTTTGGTCCTAAATCACAAAAACAAAGTTACCAAAAAATAAATATAATCAGTTGATCACAATCCTAATAGGACAGCAAAAAAATTATGTCCTCTGAGTTGTTACAAAAAATGTGCCCACCAAAGAGTTAAATTGGAACTGAACCAGGAATGTGTGTTTTCCTGTTCACAGTATCTCATCTGATCTAGCATAATCTTCAAGCGACCACAACCTATAATTGTTTGAGAAGCTTGCAAAAAGTCCCATCCGAGAATGACATCATAACTACGCTCTCGTAAGATGATGAATACTAAGGGTTGTGTATGGCCACTTAAACTCACACCAATGACACATCTTCCTGTAGTTTTTACACATTTCCCATTAGCCACCTTCAGCAGAGATGTTTCGTTGTCGATGAATACGGTTTTCCACAACTGGCGACGGTACTTCTCCGAAATGACTAAATATGATGCTTCAAAGTCCACAAGAGCTTGGGCTGGTCAGCCATTCATGAGGATATCAACATAATTTCCTATTATTTTTGTAGTGTTCAATGGCGGAGGATTTTTGTCTTTGGCGGCCTCACCTCCAAGGAAGGTTGCACCCTTTAGTTTTCCAGGTTGCGGTGGCTAGGTGATTGGCTGGAGCTTCTAAACGGCAATTGAGACCTTGATCGGAGTGTTGGGGAGTGCCCTCTCCAGCAGCTAGCTTGAGGTGATGGTGACCTATGTCATCCTGCACCCACATCTTCTTGTTCATCTTTGTTGTTCCGCAGTTGGCGTTGGCTAAGATCATCCTGCTGTCTTCTGGTGCGAGTGTCATCAAATATCCGCCACCTTTCTCAACAAAAGCACACCACATGTCCTGGTCATCCGCAGTGGAAACATACTGGTTGGTTATCCTGGATCCTTCCAGACATCAGTCTTCCTTGGTGCCCAAACAGGTTTCTCATGCAGCATTGTAGGAACATAAATTCGCCTGGGTCTCGACTTTTTTACCATTTTATAGGGAAATGAAGGACGAGAGATTGGGTTCAATGTCTGTTTCACTTCCTCCCTTATGATCTGTTGAAGTGTCTCAGTATTTTGCTCGCTGTTCAATCCAAGTGCCTTCTGGTGAAGAACTCTTGTGACATCAGTTCTTCCTCCATCACAAACATCAATACACTGTTTGGAAGCTGTTCAAACTTCTTGCGTGTAATTCTTTTTTGATGCATTGTCTCTATACACTGGCACCATTTTATGAAGTTGTCTGCTGTCAAACCTCCTTCAGGAGTAGGGCTTGATACATATCCTCAGCAAAACCCTTCATGAGATGTGCAACCTTATCTACCATATTTTTCTACTTGGAGGGCACTGCCAAGCAATGATATGAGAATAATGAGAAGTTCAGAAGCAATGTACTACCACAAGATGTCAGGAATAGACAGAGGTGGTAACATATATTCCCAAAAGCTTTGGGGTACCCATATGTTGATGGTAAGTATACTTCCCAAGGACCACAAATGACAGATTAATTCCGTGGGAAGTATACTTTCCAAGCCCCTTCCAGGAACAACTTTGATGATAACCATATTTCCCAAGAACAATTAAAACTGCCTTGTTTGGAGGGATATATACTTCCCATAGTCCTGAAGGCTATACTTGACAACAAACACGAACTGCTGGTGCTGGTGCAGCAGACTGCCACTAGATGCCAGGAGTATACAGAAGTGGTAACACGTATTCCCTTAAATGCTGTAAAGAAATACATTTAGTGGGAAGTATATCCCCCACAGGCCACAAAAGGGTTAAGAAACAGAATACAGAAAGTTACACTTGCCTGTTGTAACAACATAACATGGGACAGCACATTAATAAAAAATAACAATGAGCATTCCTCAAGGTTCATTCATAGGTAAATTACTGTCCACGCTCTATATTAATGATTTACCATTTTATTTGAATCAAAGTACAGTATTAGTCATTTTTGCATGTGATTCTAGCGTTATTGTCAAGCCAAAAGAAGATGTATCAATCAAGAAAGCACTAAATGGCCATTTTGTTAAAGTTATTAAATGGTTTCCAACCGTCACACTGACTTTAAACTTTGAAAAAACATAGATTATACTGCAGAAATCTAGGATGGAATAATGACAATATTTTGAAAATGAATGATTGCTACTCACCATGTAGTGGAGACATTCAGGTTGCAAACAGGCACAACAAAAAGACTGCTAGACGAGTAAGCTTTCGGCCACACAACACACACATACCCACACATTTGTGTGACTTGCATTTGCATGAATGTGTGGAAGTGTGTTGTCTAAATTCAGAAGAAAGCCTTTTGACCAAAAGCTTACTTGTTTAGCAGTTTTTTTGGTGTGCTAGTCTGTGACTCAATATCTCCACTATATGGTGAGTAGCAATCTATTCTTTTAATAATCTTGTCGTAGATCATCCTGTTTCTCATTCTCAAAAATACCCTACCTTCTCTTAATTAAGTGTACAAACAAAAATTAAGAGTAGACAGTTAAGTTCTTGGGTGTGTATAATGGTGAAAACTTAAACTGGAAAAACCACATGACAGACCCAATTTTGAGGGCATGGAAAATAAATGAATTAACATTTTGCATGTTTTCATTCACTGATGTCCTACATTATAATGTTCTGGTGCCAACTCCTTGCTCAGGCAAAAGTCTTTGTTGTACAAAAGAAAGTAATTAGAATTGTATGTGGGGTTTCAAACACAATACAAATATCTGTTCAAGAAATTGGGAATGTTAACTATGGCCTCACAGTACATTTATTCACTGATGAAATTTGCTGCCAGCAGCTCATTGCTGTTTGAGAGTAATGCTCTTTACAAATATGATATAAGAAAGAAAATTGATACACTTTATTTAGCACAGACGTTAGTTAGATTTATAGTTATACACAACATTTTGACAATCTGTCCAAGGACATAAACTGATACATAACAGAAGTGTTTTCAAATGTAGGTTGAAGTTATTTCTATTTGTGTCTGTAATTGTTTGTTCAGTTGACACATTCAACATTGTAACATTGATTGTGAATAAAATCTATGGAATGTAGAATGAAATAACGTGTAGTCAAACCTAGATTAGAAACAGTTCAGAAAAACAGTGTATAGTCACCTTGCAACTTGAAAGAGATTTTGTCTTAATAAATGGTGATACTTTCATTCTAATTCAGGCCAGTCATTTCACAACATAGGGTTGGGACTGTCTCTGTGTAATGATTCCAAATGGCATGGAAGACCTTAACACTTTTGTTTTTGAGGCTTTCTTTCAGATACATGAAAATTATTCCCAGAAAAATTTCAGTTACTGGCTATCAAACATGTGATTAAATTTTATGTATATTTATATGGGAATCTCCTTGTTACTGTGCCACCATACACCATGCCAATAAACTGTTACCCTTCTTACTTCTTCAGGATCACATTCCTAAAAAGTTGTCATTGCAGCGTTGATCATTCAGAAGGACTTGGCCATTTTCTTTATTGTCAGCTTTATAACAAGCTGAATTTCCTCAACTTCTGTTTCTTCTTTATTACTGATCTCATTGAAAACTATTAAATCTTCATTGCTCATATCCTCAGAATGAGAATTTAGGCTGGCACACATATTCTCTTCATCGACATCAGTAAATCCAGTCTGCCATCCCAAGTCCACAATTTCTCTCGTCACAATGCACATATCAGTGATCACTTCATCTTGTAGCACTGGCATGGCATTGGTGCACAGTTTCCTCTATACACCCGCCATACATTTCTGAGTGATGTCAGTCTAAGTGTATCTAATAACATCAGTCACCACCTTAATCTTAAACTGTCACCCGGAAATCTTGATAGTAAGTTCATCACTCAAATCATATTTTTCTATGTCATTTGAGAAAATTTTATGCAGATAGTATGCCTTGAAAGTAGAAATAACTCCCTGGTCCATGAGTTGCAGCATAGAGGGGGGAGAGGGGGAGTGGAGGGGGGGGGGGGGGGGGTAGGCTGGCAGAAACAGACACTTCAATATTTTTATGTCAATCAAAGTGGAAAGTGGGTGGCTGGGAACATTATCAAGGCAGAGAAGAATTTTTGAAATGATTTTTCCTTTCTCACAATAGACTTCAATTTTCTATTTATTTAATTAAAAATAGTCATGGAAAATGTAAGAAGTATTGAACTCTCAGCCTGCTCATGTCAGTGCTCTTGAATGCCCTAGGATTTTGAGGGTAGTAGATTATAAGGCATTTTAATTTGCAGTCCCCTGCAACATTTCCTCCAAAAAGAAGGGTGTCTCAGTCTTCAGCAGCCTTAAATCCTGGTGTTATTTTTTCTTCAATAGAAATCCACTGTTTCACAGTATAGTCTTTTTCTGTTACAATTTCTTTAAATATCACTCTGAATTCCTTAGCTCCAGTTTCATCTGTCACAGCTGCCTCTCCTGTCATTTTAATGTTGTGGAGGCCAGAATGATGCCTGAAGTTATCAGACCTACCTGAGTTGGCCGAGAAACCATCCTCTTCTTTTGTTTAATCTGCATACAACATCTTGGCTTTAGCCTGAATGGGAGCTCCAGAGAGAGGCATGAACTGTTGGTTGTGGTGCTCAATCCAATGGCTAAGCAATTTTTCCATTGCTTCCAATGAAGGTCTGGTCACTCTAGCCACACTTAAGTTAGTTGAAAATTGATCATTTTTCGAATTGATTCTGTATTGCCATGAATAGTTCTTACAGTGGATTCACAAAGTCCACTGTGATCCAAAACTTCTAACTTTGTTTCTACTGAATACAGCCCCTGCACAAGCTTCATTCCCTTGACAGCCACCCTGTCTTTCCTTTTACACAACATGCAGCTTCACAGCTTTATCGACCTGAACTGATGATTCATATAATGACAAACACAACAGAAGATAATCGTTGAGGTGCACTAACTTCCATGTACTGTTAACAAATAGCAGTGCTGGTCTTTTTAAGTCACATATATGTGAAAATGCAGCTAATCAGTTCACTTGTAATGGGTCTATCTGTATGCTTATTATTATTTTGATTCACATAACCCTCCCTTACCATTAATTCTCATTTCTTTATATTGTGTTATGTCTTTTGAGTACTGAACTTCCAACTTCAAGCTACTGATTACCAGTCATTTATTAATATAACGACAGTGTGAAATGTTCTACAAGTGACACTGACATACTGTTTTTTAGATAAACTGTCTCCTTTCTGTAATCCTATTTCAGGTCAGCAAAATTATTCCAGTGAATTGATTTCATCTCTGAAGTATGATTCAACATTACATGAAAGATTTTCATCCATGATGACTGCTGTAATCTTATCATTTTCCAACCTCAAATTTCTTTATATGCTGAACTAGGTGGGTCTCAGAGGATATCAAATACGGTGAACGCGTCGGATGAGCCAACAATTTGTGCCTACATCCATACCCCACAAACCATTTTGAAGTGGAAGGCAGAACTTCCAATTCCTGTGTTTGCTCACTACTGAAGTACTTCTGTGAGTAGGTGTACTGTTCCGGTGGTAGATGATTCTTTTTTCCCCCTTTCAATCCAGGCCTCTTCTCGCTTATTTTGTAAATGACATCCCAGGTCCTTGCAAAGTGAAGATGAATATGCACATATAAAGAACATTTTGGTACCAAATTCTCTGAGATGCTCTAGTTCCCATAACAACTTGATACTTCTTTTCATCTATTTCCTAAGTATCAGAATTTATAATATAAGAGAAGAGTATGTACTTTGGACATAATTTATGGATCATCATAGCAGACACAATAGTTGGGTTTCCAATGTGCTTATTTTACCATTTCAGTACTTGTCTTATTTCCCATCAAGTGAATCACAGTACATAATCAATTTATTAAAAGGCTGTATCATAAAGATAATGTTTCAAAATGTTGTATTCAGTTCAAGGTACAATCTGGTCTTGTACCGTGAGCCACAGTTAAAAGTAAGTGACAAGTTGCATACAGTGAGGTGACAAAGGTCATGGGGTAGTGATATGTACATATACAGATTGCAGTAGCATCGTGTACACAAGGTGTAAAAGGGCACTGCATTGGTGGGGCTGTCATTTGTACCCAGGTGATTCATGTGAAAAGGTTTCCAACATGATTATGGCTGCATGATGGGCATTAACACACTCTGAACACAGGGTGGTAGTTGGAGACAGATGCTTGGGACATTCTGTTTTAGAAATTGTTAGGGAATTCATAATTCTGAGATACACAGTGTAAAGAGTGTGCTGAGAATAATTGATTTCAGACATTACCTTTCATCACAAACCACAAACAAAGCAGTGGCTGATGGCCTTCACTTAACTATTGATAGCAGTGACATTCTCGTAGAGGTGTCAGTGCTAACGCACAAGCAACACTACATGAAATAACAGCAGAAATTGATCTGAGACACATGACAAATACATCCATTAGGACACTGTAAAAAATTTGGAATTAATGAGCTATAGCTGTAGATGACCGACACGAGTGACTTTGATAATTCTATGATATTACCTGCAGTGCCTCGTCTGGACTTATGGCCATATTAGTTGGACCATAGATGACTGGAAAACAATGGCCTCATCAGATGCATCCTGATTTCAGTTGGTAAGAGCTGAGGGGAGGGTTTGAGTGTGGTGCAGACCCAATAAAGCATGGACCCAAGTTCTCAATATTGCACTGTGCAAGCTGATGGTGGATCCATAATCATGGGGGCTGTGTTTACATGGAATGGATTGGGCCCTGGTTATGTTTAGCTATTTGTAGACCATTTCCAGCCACTCATGGATTTTATGTTCCCAAATAATTATGAAACTTTTATGGATGACATTGTGCCATGTGACTGAACCACAGTTTTCACGATTGGTTTGAAGAACATTCTGGACATTTCGAACAAATGATTTGGCTATCCAGATCACCTGATACGAACCTCAATGAACATTTATGGGACATAACTGTGATGTCAGTTAGTGCCAAAAATCCTGCACTAGCAATACCTTTGCAATTATGGATGGCTATAGAGGCAGCATGGTTATTATTTCTGTAGGGGACTTCCGACAACTTGTTGAGTCCATGCCACGTCGAGTTGCTGCACTACACCAGGCAACAGGAGGTCCAGCACAATAGTAGGAGGTATTCCATGACTGTTGTCAACTCAGTGTATTGTGAATGGACTTTTATGTTAAACACAGGGCTAATAACTTGAACCTCCAAATAAACACACACAGATGAAATTTTTCAGGTTAACACATTTGGCCTAAAACTTACATTAATAAACATTTAAAAGCAACTAATTACTTTAATTTTTAAGCATATGTAGCATTTCTATATTATTAATCTCTATTACCAATATCACCAATGGGCTCAAGATACAATTATTAACTTTAATTTTATTTGTGCATATAGAGTTGGAATAACTTTGAATTAAGAACTTACTTGTATATAAACTTGTATATAAACTGGTATATATATTGTATATAAACTTGTATGTAAACAATGTAGGAAACTGGTGTAATTGCTCCTAGCTTCAGCAACAGCAGCTGGCTACAGCCCTATCAAAGTGGGCAAACTGTGGTGTGAGAAAGACTGATGTTAGAGAGTAAACACTATATAAGTCTGGCTCAAGATACGTGTTGGCTCAAAATACAAGCCTCTCCCTAATGTCACAGTTTATTCTTCCTGAGGCTTTTACTGCAGTATACAGTACAATTCACAAAAAGGTTATATTGATTTACATGGATTTAGTCACATTTAGTGATTAAACGCATATCTTGGAGCTGCAAGACACTTTGATACAGCTCATTTTGCAAAAGAAATGTGTGGCTCTAAGTTATGGAAATTGTCTGTAATTTTCTTTAAAAGAAACTAATGTTACCTTCTAAGTATTTTCAAACTTATGTTCTGCTGTATTTTAAAATTATAAAAAGCATATTTGACTTTTTAGCCTACGAGGGTGGTTTGAAAAGTTCTTGGAATCACCACGAGAGGTCAGCACTAGCACAACAAGATGTTCACATGATATTCATTGGATCATTGCCTGTAAACACGTGACATGTCAGTGCTCTTGGAAAAGATCTGTGGCAGTGACATGGTTCTGTTGTTGTTCCAGTGTAGTGATTTGCGAAGGTGGAAAAAAAGGAGATTTGAGCAATGATTAAGTACTGCATAAAGAAAGGTACAAAAGCAAAGGACATTCAACCTGATTTCCAGAATACACTGAGGGACTCTGCTCCTTCATATTCAACTGTTTCCAAGTGGACAAATGAATTTAAATTTGGTTGGGAGAGCTGAGATGATGATCCATGCAGTGGTAGGCCAAGATGTGTCACTCCTCCACAAATCACTGCAAAAGTGCACAAAATGGCCATGGAGGATCGCTGATTGAAAGTGTGTGAAACTGCTCATGCTTGCCAGATATCATCTGAAAGGGTATATCACATTTTAACTGAAGAATTAGAACTGAAAAATTATCTGCAAGATGGGTGCTGCGGCTCTTGATGCTGGATCAAAAACGCATAAGAATGGGCATATCGGTACAATGTTTGACCTGTTTTAGGAGAAATGAACAAGATTTTTTGCGCCAATTTTTGACCACAGATGGAACTTTGGCGCACTACTATACCCCAGAGACAAAACAACACTCAAAGCAGTGGAAACATGCTGAGTATCTGCCACCAAAGAAAGCAAAGACAGTTCCTTTGGTGGGAAAGATCTTGGCATCAGTCATCAGTGTTCTGTTTACAGATTATCTCCCCACTGGGCAAACAATTACTGGAGAATACTGTGCTAACCTCCTGAACAAAATGCAACAAAAGATACATGAAAAGTCCAGGTTTAGCAAGGAAGAAAGTCATCTTCCATCAAGACAATTCACACCCTCAACATGTGCTATCACCATAGCAGAATTACATGAACTATTGAATTGTTGCCACACCCACCTTATTCACATGATATGGCTCTGTCAGACTTCCAGCTCTTCCCAAAACTGAAAATGTTTCTTGGTGGACGAAGGTTCACTTCAAACGAAGACACTGAAACATAGTTGGACCAAGGTCATAATCTACAAGGAGACTACATTTAAAAATAAAAAAAAAAGTTTCATTGCTGTAAGTACTTTTTTCTATTCTGTTGCGAGAACTTTTCAAACCACCCTTGTAGATATTTCAGATTGAAACACAGTAACTCCATACAGTAAGCTTTGTATGTTGTGAGTCTGATGTTGAGAAAGTGTTCTGCTAAACAAAGTAACAGTACAATAGAAATTATGAATTCCTTTATTAATTTTCATTCTGTGATCATAATGTAATTACTTTAAATAACTTGACATTGATAGAGTAGGAACAATATTTTGTGATCATTTAATGAAAATAAATAAATAAATTTGTATCCCTTCAGGATCACTGTCACATCTTGTAAAACAACAAACATTTCATGTATTGTTATTTCAATATTACAAGTGATTATTTCCATGGAAATTTTGTTCCAGGTATGGAACCTATTCAAATTTCACACTGTACCAAACAGAATATGTCCAGTTGTATGTGGATACTGTACGAAAAACAGCAAAATTACTGGATTCTGAGAGGCCATTCATAATATCCAGCCCAACAAATGGGCTACAATCAGAAGCTGAAGGTTACATAGCTGAAAATCCTGGGAGTTCTCTTTTTGGTGATGGTATGTTTGCAGAGTCATGGCATGATTCAACAATAATAAACTACTGTCTCTAAGTTTCTTTGTACCAAAAGTAGATTCACTTCACTGACTTCTTATCTTAGCTATTACAATTCATCTTCTGGTGTTAACATTTACCACACACTTCACTTATGCATCTGTATGTTTGTCTAATATTGATTTAGTCAATGTCCAGGTCATAAGATATGAATTAGTCACCCATTTTTTGAGTTATATTTACTTGAATGGCAATGACAAAATATTGGAAATTGTATGACAGTACAAAAGAATTAAATTTGACTCATTTTCTCCCATATATCAATCTTGTGTGATAAAACTACATAAACTCATTTTTCCTTTCAGTTCTGATTTAGAGATTTAATGACTTTAAATGAGAAAACCACAGCAGTTACAACCTACCATCACATTTGTAAATTCAGAGAACAGGGAAAATTAAATAGTAATGATTTTCAGTTACCCCTACATATTATGTCTCTTGCTGTATCTCTATCCAGTTTTAAACATTATTTAAAAAAAAGCAATCTCACATCAGAGGTACCAGTACAGTGTATCAGTGTGTCCCATTACAAATCAAGCACTGATAGTACCTATAGTAATGTGATACATCTGTCTGCGTTTGTTGAAGTTCTGTGATTTCCTGATGATACATTATGTGTAGCACTTTTTGTAGAAGTATCTTTAGATTTTTCAATGTTCTATATTGATAAGAGGCAACCGCCTTGCCACAGTGGTTACACTGGTTCCCGTCAGATCGCCAGAGTTAAGCGATGTAGGGCATAGCCGGCACTTGGATAGGTGACCATCCAGGATGCCATGAACTGTTGCCATTTTTCAGGGTGCACTCAGCCTCGTGATGCCAATTGAGGATCTACTTTACCGAATAGTAGTGGCTCCGGTCAAAGAAAACCATCATAATGGCTGGGAGAGCGGTGTGCTGACCACACGCCCCTCCTATCCACATCCTCAGCTGAGGATGACACGGTGGTCAGATGGTCCAAATGGGCCACTTTTGGCCTGCAGACAGAGTGCCTATATTGATAAGAGAAGCTGACTTTTCTTATTGTGTAAGCTTCTTTTGTTTTTATGGAAAGCTCCTGGTGTATTACGATTGTTAACCTGTGTGTTGTGCAAGGTATACAATTTTTTCTTTACCCATTTATTATTGCAACTGTGTTTATAATTGTTAAGCAGCTCTGTTTTTCAGAAACATTTACCCTAAAATAGGCCTAGGGTAAATATTTAAAATTCACGAAGTTTGGGCAGACAGTGTTTTAATGACACTGAATGCTTATGGAAATTAGTTATGCAAATTACATGTAGCTGTAGGCAATGGTGTTTGTGGTGTGATGAAATGAGGGGCAATAAATCAGAAATGCACAACTACAAGAATCGATGCAGCTGATTGGGTGAAAGCTTACTGAGTTGATTCTTGAAGCTTTACATTTCCAACAAAACTCTTCATCCAATGACACAATCTTCACATTTGTCTGAGGAGCATTGTGCATGACATCATCCTCAATGGCATAGTTGGTGTTACAGTTCATACTGTTCGCAGCACCAGCAATAACCAATACATGATATTCTTTTCCAAATTATTTACCCAGAGAGTCTAAATCATAGGTGTCATCACTGAGCCCTGAACTTTGCTTAAAATGCCACTTACCTAGTATTCACTACCCCAGGGAGTTCTTTACTTGCTCAGAAATTTCACTCCTATGACTACTCTCTAGCAGAAGGACTTTGTAATCTTTTCAAAACATTAAATACAACTAACCTCAGCTTGAACTTCTTCTACTGTCTTCTCATTGTGTTCCTGAATTCTTTCAAGTGTATGCATACTTTTGTCCAGTCTCCATAGGAGTAAAGCTGTTGGAAGAAATCTAGACAAAAATTAGCAGACTTGCGGCAACTGTTGAACTTCTTCATGATCTGGCAGGTTTGACCACAATCCAGTCATATATACTGCTGCTAACCTTACAGCTGTCAACTGCATCTCCCAACCTTTCTAATTCTGTCTGTGTTATTGCTAAATCATCTTTAAGCTTTCAGAACAGGATAGGTGTGGACAGTAATTCATGTGATATTGGAATACATGCCTTATCTGAATATTACCTTGAGCAGTTAGATAAACAACTCATGACTGTACTATATTTCTTGGTAATAAACAAACCCAAACTTCTATATGTAATTACTGTGGAGGGGGGCATCAATAGGCATAAAGGTGTTACAGCACCATTTAATACAGATTTTAAGACAAATATATTAATGGTACGCCTATAATTCCATTTAGGAAGGGTGACAAGAAGCAAAGTTGCAAATTACCTGAGCAGTTAATATCAAACTTTAATCTTTGAGATAAAATGTGGAGCATGAACAGATAAAATTCGAGAGCATTCTAAAATATTTTGTGGTCATGTGTGGGCTGCACAAGGCTATGAAAAATTGGAAAGACCTGTCACAGATCAGTATTAATATTAGGAAGTTTTTACAAAATCAAAGCGACCTTTACAACAGATTTAAATTAAAAAAAAAAAGCTTTATTGACTTACAAATGTTGTACGAAGACAAAATGAGCATAAAGATAACTAGTAAGGAAAGGTCACTCTTGCCCATCAAAGGATTTCTTCTGAGAACTAAAAAATTTTTGATTTTATTCTCTGTGTGTCTGTAGATGACTCAGTACTTTTGCTGCTCTGTGAGTGGTCCTCATGAGCATAAGGACAGCTATGCAGTATATACCATTAATCATTGATTTGCAAGTAAAATTCTCCCTGTTGATCTTAAGAAATTAAGCTCTTATGTCAAGTCACTAAATGAATCAAAGCTATCTAGTGAGACATTCAGTAATCATACTGGAACTAAAATGGAGAGGTAACTCTGAAAAGGCTAAAATACTGAATTCTATCTTGCAAACTTGTTTTGCTAAGGAAGACTGTATTTTGGTTTCTTCATTCAATTGCCGCACAAATTTTGAAATGTCAGAACTTGAAATAAGTGATTGCACTATAGAAGACCAACTGTAATTACTTAACACAGGTTGGACTTGATGGGATGCTGCTGTGAGCTCTTATAGATAATGAGAAAGAACTTGCTAGCCCTCTAGCAGTAGCTCTTAGGTTGTTGCAACAATGAAGTGTGTGGATTGCGTGGCAGAAGATGCATAGCATTCCTGTTACCAAGAAGAACCATTGAACACATTTGCATAGCCACACATCTCTATTATGGACACAATCTGTTCTAAAATCGAGGAACTTATTTTATTCTAAGCATTATGATATTTTCAGAGATTGAAAATCTGCTCTAAAGGAATAAACATGTTGTTGTTGTTGTTGTTGTGGTCTTCAGTCCTGAGATTGGTTTGATGCAGCTCTCCATGCTACTCTATCCTGTGCAAGCTTCTTCATCTCCCAGTACCTACTGCAGCATACATCCTTCTGAATCTGCTTAGTGTATTCATCTCTTGGTCGCCCTCTACGATTTTTACCCTCCACACTGCCCTCCAATGCTAAATTTGTGATCCCTTGATGCCTCAGAACATGTCCTGCCAACCGGTCCCTTCTTCTTGTCAAGTTGTGCCACAAACTCCTCTTCTCCCAATCCTATTCAATACATCCTCATTAGTTATGTGATCTACCCATCTAATCTTCAGCATTCTTCTGTAGCACCACATTTCGAAAGCTTCTATTCTCTTCTTGTCCAAACTATTTATCATCCATGTTTCACTTCCATACATGGCTACACTCCATACAACTACTTTCAGAAACGACTTCCTGACACTTAAATCTATACTCGATGTTAACAAATTTCTCTTCTTCAGAAACGCTTTCCTTGCCATTGCCAGTCAACATTTTATATCCTCTCTACTTCGACCATCATCAGTTATTTTGCTCCCCAAATAGCAAAACTCCTTTACTACTTTAAGTGTCTCATTTCCTAATCTAATTCCCTCAGCATCACCCGACTTAATTTGACTACATTCCATTATCCTTGTTTTGCTTTTGTTGATGTTCATCTTATATCCTCCTTTCAAGACACTGTCCATTCTGTTCAACTGCTCTTCCAAGTCCTTTGCTGTCTATGACAGAATTACAATGTCATTGGCGAACCTCAAAGTTTTTATTTCTTCTCCATGGATTTTAATACCGACTCCGAATTTTTCTTTTGTTTCCTTTACTGCCTGCTCAATATACAGATTGAATAACATTGGGGACAGGCTACAACCCTGTCTCACTCCCTTCTCAACTGCTGCTTCCCTTTCATGCCCCTCGACTCTTATAACTGCCATCTGGTTTCTGACCAAATTGTAAATAGCCTTTCGCTCCCTGTATTTTACCCCAGCCACCTTCAGAATTTGAAAGAGAGTATTCCAGTCAACATTGTCAAAAGCTTTCTCTAAGTCTACAAATGCTAGAAACGTAGGTTTGCCTTTCCTTAATCTATTTTCTAAGGTAAGTCGTAGGGTCAGTTTTGCCTCACGTGTTCCAACATTTCTACGGAATCCAAACTGATCTTCCCGAGGTCAGTTTCTACCAGTTTTTCCATTCATCTGTAAAGAATTCGTGTTAGTATTTTGCAGCTGTGACTTATTAAACTGATAGTTCGGTAATTTTCACATCTGTCAACACCTGCTTTCTTTGGGATTGGAATTATTATATTCTTCTTGAAGTCTGAGGGTATTTCACCTGTCTCATACATTTTGCTCACCAGATGGTAGAGTTTTGTCAGGACTGGCTCTCCCAAGGCTGTCAGTAGTTCCAATGGAATGTTGTCTACTCCCGGGGCCTTGTTTCGACTCAGGTCTTCTGGATTCTGTTAACAGCAGTTTTGTTAAACTCAATTCAGTCTATTGTCTATAAGACCCACAAGAAAGTAGACAGTTGCATCCAGACTGATACCATCCTTCTTGATTTTCAGAGGGCACCAAACATTTTATGTCAATAAAATATCAACCAAGACTCAGCTTTAGTTTGAAATATGTGAAATATGTTTCATTCATCTCATAACGTACACAATTTCAAAACACATCTCTGATATACAGGAGACAAGTCAAGGTTACAATTTGCTTATTTAAAATTTTGTCACACTTACAATAATACTTTGTGGAGAGTTGAAATTTATCAGACTTACAGTATTTACATCTACTATAACTATTATACATTTTTATTCCATTTTTGGGATCCAGCTCAAAGTATCACTTCGTCCTTCATGAAATCTTCCACAGAGTAGTAGCATCCTTCAATTAGAAAATCATGTAACTTGCTTTTTAAAATATTTATCTTCATATTCATTGTCACACCCTTTTATTGTGTTGTGAATTTTCATGGCTATATACTGAGGAGTCCGAGCACACAGTTTTAGGTAGTGAGAGGTGAGCATAAAGTTTTCTTTATGTCTTGTGTCATATGAGTGTTCAAAATGATTTTTTTTAATAGGTCAGCTTTGCTGTGTAGGAAATAACCACCCCAAAGATGTATAAACAGGGAAAAGTTAATATTTTTAAGTCTATAGTAATGGTTGATATGATGCCCTCAGCTGTGCAGAGCACATGTGAATGATTCTTTTTTTGCAACTTTAAAATTCGTGTAACATTTCTTGAGTTTCACCAAAAAATTATGCCATATCGAATAACAGATTCAAAGTAGCTATAATATGCTATTTTCCTGGTGGCCATATCAGTGGCACAGGCTAAAATTTCCATTGCAGTTGCAAGGCTGTTCAATTTATTTGCTAGATATTCTATATGGGAATTCCAATTCAAAGCTCTGTCTGAGTTTATTACCAGGAACCTGACTGAATCAAGTTCTCTTATTTTTTGATTGTTGCGAGTAACACAGATTTTTTCAGTTTTTGAATGTTTCATTTTAAAACTCATCTTATGGGTTTTTGAAATGTTTAGCCTTAAGCCATTTAGACTGAACCATGTTTCCAGATTACTTTATGTATTCATGACACTCTGTGGTATATTGTTAGAATTTTCATTTTCAATTAGGGCAGAAGTATCATCTGCAAACAAAGTTAAATGAGTATTTATATTGAGAGGCAAGTCATTTACAGAGAACAGGAATAAAATGGGTCTTAGAATTGGGCCTTGAAGAACACCTTGTGACACAGTTTTCCATTCTGAGAAGTTAGCTGCGCCATTTGATGTGATCACTACCCTTTGTTTCCTCTCCAAGAGATATGATTCAAACCATTTCAAAGCAATATTCCTTACCTGCTGAGTTTGAAAAGCATCAGGGCACGGTTTACAGAGTCGAATGTTTTTCTAAGATCACAGAATATTCCTGCGACCTTAGCTTTCCCATCTAGTGATGAAGTAATTTTTTCTTTGCCTTGTTGGAAGCCAAATTAGTTATGTGAAATGATTTCATTCTGTGTGATGAAGCTTTGTGTCTGTAAAGCAACAATTTTTTCAAATATTTTTGATATGACAGGGAGTATAGAGATGAGGCGATAATTTCCCATATCATCTTTTGAACCTTTTTTAGACACTGGTTTTACTTCCACATATTTGAAGACAACAGGGAAGTAACCTTCTTCAAAGGATTTGTTCATTATGAGAGAAAGAGGATGCGCTATTATGTTGTACACTTTTTTAATTATTTTGGTGGGTATCCCATCCCAGCAGAGTTTTTGTCTTTTACATAGAGTATGACATTTTCAACAAATTTTGCTGAGGCTGTGTTGAATTTTTTGAGACATTGACTGGTATTCCCTTTTAACCCAAAACTATTTACTTTCTGCTCATAATTTGCTGTGTCTAAATCAGATTTTGCTACATTTATGAAGTACTCATTGAAGCACTCAGATATATGAGCTGGACTTAGAACAAATTTTTCCTTAAGTTTGATTTCTGAAATGTCTTGTTTGTGATTTTGGATACCTAATTCAGACGTAACTATAGACCATACTGCCCTTGTTTTATTTTTCTGCCCTAGGATGAATTTGTTATTTGCACTTTTCTTGCAGCTCGGTTTTCAAACAATCCAATAATGTTGAATAATAAGCACTTGTAATAGTTTTACCCTTTTCCATATAGTCGATGAGGATTGTCCCTTGTGAATCCCAAAAGACAGTCGCCATAACCTTTCTGGCCTAAGGATTGGTCTTCGCCTTTTTTGTTGCAGATTCTCCATTGGTAACCCATTGCTTAGATTGTTGTTTGGTCTCAGGAGTATAGTAATGTATCCATGTTTCATCCATAGTGACAAAACAATGCTTAAAGTCCTGTGGATTCTTCCTGAACAGCTGCAAACAATCCTTGCAACACTTCACATGATGCTGTTTTTGGTCAAGCGTGAGCAATCGCAGAACCCAGCTAGCCGATAGCTTTCTCATGTCCAAATGTTTATGCCAAATATTATGTACCCATTCATTCGAGATGCCCACAGCACTAGCAATCTCACGCACCTTAACTCTTCTGTCATCCATAATCATATCATGGATTTTGTCAATGGCTTCTGGAGTCATAACCTCCATAGGGTGTCCAGAATGTTCAGCATCACTTGTGCCCACATGGCCACTCTGAAAATTTTGAAACCACTTATAAAATGTTCTAATCGAAGGTGCAGAGTCATCGTAATGTTTATCAAGCTTCTCTTTAGACTTCTGAAGTGTTTAGCCTTTCATAAACTAATGTTTAACCACCACACAAAATTCTTCTTCGTCCATTTTTTGACAATCACTTGACTTCCTTGATTCACACGAATGCCAAACACAAAGAAACAGACCAATATGGCTGAAACATGGTGTGCATTCTTTCCAAAGATGCTACTAACTGAACATGACCTTGTTACGTGCCAGTTGTGCCATCTCTCGGACTTTGCATGGACTTTTCAAATGCCCCTCATACATACTTGCTATTTTATTACTAAGTCATGTTAAATGAAACTTTAAGACATTCAAATCCATTAACAGCCATCAACATTTTCCTTAATCACACATTAGCTATGGCATTTTTATTTTAAAAATTGTGTACAGTCACAGTCTCTGTACTGTTGTGCTCTGACTGTCGCACTATTAATACCCAGTATGAAAATGGCTGCAGCTGCTTCCTGCTCTATAGTGAAACACCCCAGTGGAACTAACTGTGTTTTAACTGTTTTAACAGTAAAACTGCCAAGAAATAGATTGTTCCTAATGTTTTTCATAAATTAACAGAAAAGCTTTCCATGGGACTGTATTTGATACAGTTGAGGTACAAATACATGCTGGATGTATAGCGGAATCAGTAGCATCAAACAGTGGAAAAGCCAGGTTGGAATGTAACAATATTATGAGAAGAAAAGTTGATAGTCACCATGTAGGGAAGATGCTGAGTCACAGATAGGCACAACAAAAAGACCCTCACAATTACAGCTTTTTCCCATTAAGGCCTTTGTCAACAACACACACACATGCACACACACACACACACACACACACACACACACACACACACACACACACTCACGCAAAGCAACTCGGTAGCATACACAGATGAATTGGTAGCATAGTAGACTGATAGTCTGGTGCAGTCAGGCATGGCTGGTTCGAGTCTCACCTTAGTCATCCTTTTTTTTTTTCATTCAATTTGAAATACCTACATCTCATAATTGTAAAATTTAGTATCATTTTTTATGAATAATGCATATCTTCTGTTTCTAATTACATATTGCATATAAAACTCCTGTTTTCATTTCAAATATAAATACTTAATTATCAATATTTTATAAAATTTTGTTAATAATGGTTGCTTACATTAAAAAAATAGCAGTTTAATTTTTAGGACAACAATGAAAAACCAAATACTCTTTATTTGAACTCTGTCCATTAGCTTATACCACAGATGTAGTCTCAATGAACCAGAGTGATAAATACAGAAACATGAAAAACGATCATTTTCATGGCACCGAGCACACCATACAAAAATGCTACGTTTTTACGTTTGTCACTGTACCATTACAATATGGAGTTAACAGATCTGATCTGGAGCCAAGTCAAGGGATCAATCACAAGAAATAACAAGACTGTTAAGCTGCCAGATGTACTGGAACTAATTCACTCAGCTTTTTCTCATGTCACTGCCAAATGCTGGTAGGATATAGAATGGCACATCATACAAGAGGAGGAGAAAATGTGGCAACTGGGTAGCTTTGTGGATTCTGTTGTTAGCTGACTTATTATCAACACAGCAAATGACAGTTGTAGTACTGAAATGTATTTCTTGGATTTGGATAAGGGAGGAGCTAAGAGATTTCCAGATGACTGATGGTAATTAATACCTTCAGCGGTGCCAGTATTCAACAGTACAGTGAAATCCCTACAGTGTGGTTTTTGCGTCACACAGCTTGCACAGAAAAATTAACCTGTGTTCAAGTTAGAAATTTTCAACACTCTTGTTTGTAATTATAATACTATATTAGGTGAGAATGAGAGCATTTTATGTTTTCCATCTGGTCACGTAAGAAGTGTGCGATTGTGCTGGAGTTTTGCTGAGTATTATTGCATTCTCTTTGAAAGTTAAATGACATTTGAAGCTATATTGTTTCTCTGCTTCTCTCTTTTCACACTTTAACTACAACTGCTCACATCAATGCAAGTTAGTTGAGTTGGACTAACTGACTGGCCAGTGCTGTCCAAGTTAAATGCATGGGTAATACTGTTGTCCTGCATTATCACTCAGTCTATGCGTATACAGCGTAAAATGTATCCTCATGATCATGCTTGACTGTACTGGACCCAACTTGACATCTGCTTCATGTGAAATGGAATCCAATGAGGTTCAAGCAAATGCAGGAGAATACATGGTGTAATGTTTACATCAGACTTATTCTTATGGTGAATGACATTTGAGGCTTCCTCCAACAAACACTTCATTGTTGTGTATGAATCTTTCAGTGAGAAATGTTTCAGTATCTGTAAACAACCTGGTTTGCTTTGTTTACACTATGGAATTTCTTGTTTTACCTTAAAATTCCTTGGATGCCATGTTTAACTATGATCAGTTCTCAGTTCGTTCAATATTTTGGTAGTAGCAGCTGCTTACTTGTGCCAGTTTCCTGTTCTCTGCAGTTCTGTCTTTTCAAAATGAATTTGTGCAAATCTATTATTGCTTCAGTACTTACGGACATCTGCAGCTCTGCCTTCTTCACCATGTTCTCTAGTTTTGTCTGCTGAATGGACCAGAAAAGTGGTGACAAGTACACTTCTTACAGTGCATTTCAATACAGATGCATAGATTTTGAATGTGTAGAAACAGCATATGGAAATGACAGTTACTAGTACCTGGTAGAACACTGTATGATGGGAGGATCCCTCCATGCTATATGGTGTCTGTAAGGAAACTTTTAAAGGAGCAGCAACTATTGCTCTTTAGGCGTAAAACACAGCATAGGGTGCTAGATAGAGCAATGCTAAATGAAATGCATTTAGGTGTCAAAAGGGGGATGCTTGAGGCTTCAGTGACTATCATAGGCAGAGTCTGATCAAAAGATCTCTCACAAAAAACAAGGAAATTCTGGTTATGTGTAAATGCTTTTAGTGATATCAAATTTAGTGTCCAGACACACATGGATGAAACAGGAAATAAAATTGAGAGTAGCAAAGTCAAAGCAGAAATTTTGAACTCCCATTTTCAAAAGTTCCTTTACACAGTTAAATTCTCACATAATTGAATAGATGAGTGATACAAATGTTGGTGTCAATAAAATTGCTGAAATGGAATGAGGCTCCATGGCTTGACGGATCCCTGTTGGATTCTACAGGCTGTCCCAGGAGGAATGGTCATTATTTGGGGATATCACGGGGATGATCATTTGGAACAAAAAACTGCGTATTGACATATGCCCTATTTTGAATGGGTTCAAAGATAATGTACATTGTTATTTATTTTCTACATGATTCAGTACATTGTCAGGTTTAACACATACAGCAGGTAGTAAACATAACAACTTGCATTAAACAAAGTATCAGTTGAAAAATGTGCTGAGAATGCTGGTGAACACTGTATGATCAGGAATTTGATGTATCAGAATGTGCTGACAGTATTCATCGACAGCAGTAGGAACACAACCATTGCAGGTGCCTTAAACATACACTATATCTGCGTAGTATTCATTAGTGTAGATGTGTGGCATTTTAGCCAGCTCATCTACAAATACAGTTAACTGATCTTCTACACTTCACTCTGATACACTTTCAGTCTGTCACACTGCCTCAATCACAACACACCATGGACAAATGCAAATTCAATGGGCAAGTTTAATGGCAGGGAGACATTCTGAGCAAAGAGACTGAAAGCAATGAGGTAGGTTGGGGTAGAATAAAACATCAAATAGGGTGAGAAGGTAAGACACATATATGAACATCACTAACCAAAAACAATTGTAAATTAAGCATTTTCTATCTTGGAAATCACTAAAAATAGGGAATGTGTCCATATGAAGTATTTTGCTTCAACTGAGTAATCTTGTTATATCCCTGATTATTGTCCATTTCTCCTGGGATATACTGTGTACAGAATATGTGGCTGAGCTATCCCAACCATAACACATTGTAGATCCTTTTAACAAAAAACTGTTCCCAGTGGTTGGAAGAGCATAGGACACAATGCATCTACAAGAAGGGTAGCAGAAATTATCTACAAAACTACCATCCAGTATCTTTGACATCTATCTGTTGTAGAATTTTAGAATATGTTTTGGTCTCAAAATATAACCATTTACCTCAAACAGAATGACTTCTTCTATATCAAGCAGCATGGAATCCAAAAACACGAATCACACAAAATCGAACTCACACTTCTCTCACATGACACCATGAAAGTCACCTATAAGATCACTAAGCCAGTGACCTGAAGAAGATGGATTAAGCTACGTGTAGTCTACACACATATATGGTGAAGAATGGTTGTGATATATTGCCTAGTAAGTCTTTGGTTCTGTTCTTCGCCAGAAGCAGGGTCCTCTTATAGGGACACTGAAGTTTGGGCCTTACAAACTATCAGTCAAGACAGTAGTCAAATACCATGGACTCCATATCGACCACAAACTTCAGTGGAAGACCCATATTACAGAAGCTGCTACAACTGCAAAACTCTCTTCGGTGTGAGCTGGTGAGCAGATGCAGACATTGGACAAAGACTGTGTAATGCTTTGGTACATCTGTACACAGATTATGCCTGCCTTTATTTTGGGTCAGACACATATCTAAGATGATTAGATATAAATGTCATTACAAAGCACTTAGAGTGTGCCTGGGGGCAATGCAGTCTGCATGGAGTAATGTTCTTTTACTTGAAGCAAATGAACCTTCCCTGCATCTACATCATGAATATCTGAGTATAAAATTTTTACTCAAACAGTTGCAGTCCACACAAGGCCAGATATTATAAGGCATCTACATATTACAGGATTGTGCTATACATTCAAATACTGTATGAATGGAAGTTGTTGTCCTCTTGTTGGTGCATACATGGATACTCCATTTCTCAAACAGAGCTTGTCTGCAGAACAATTATCTGCTTTGAAGCAGACTACCAGACCAGTGTATTCAAACCACAGATTGTTTTTGACCTGAACTTTGGCGGTGGCTATTCAAATAATTGCATTTTGATGGAGTACCTCTCCAAACATAATGATGCAAGATTCATTTACACTGACACTTCAAAGGATAAAGATGGATGTGATTGTGCTTACTGGGCTGGCAATTGTCATAGTGGATTGAGATGCAAGCTCCTTAAGTAACTCATAAATATGATAGCCTTGTTTTTGGCTGTTCTTCAAGTGCTTCTGTACGCCAAGAAGCACTTGGGTTCCGAGTTTATTATCCTTTCTGATTCCAGGTCAGCACTGGAACTATTGAGACATCTGCATAGCAGAAGATCCACTCATCCATTTGCATATGACATCATGAATCTGATTTTACAGGTCATAAATAGGAAGCATACTGGGTAAAAGTACATGTGGCATACTTGACAATGAAATATTAGACAAGCTAGTGAAAGCATTTATCTGTGCCCTAGTGAGGAGACACATGGAATTAGCAGCTACAAGTCTTCCAAACACTGTTGATTTACTAATCAGGGAGAAGTAGAATGCAGAATGGTAAGGGACTTCCAAATACAAAGGCAAAGATTATGCCAAAGGAAGGCTGGTACTGATTCCCAACTTCTGGCACAAGAAAAATCAATGCTCCAGGAGAGCCACAAATGCTATGAGGCATCTCACATTTAACCACAACTGTTACATGAAGCATCTGTATCATAATGTCTGGTTGAATCCCCATCATGGGAATGTGGTGAAGAAGAGGATGTCAGATATCTTTTTTGGCTACATCATTAGATGCAATGCTATAAGCCATCTCTCACATTTCTGGCCACTATTGGTTGTTGCTGTTTAGTTAGTTTTCAGCATAAATAGATTCTGCATTAATGTATTACAATATCTACCAAGTTTTGCTGCCATGTGATAATTACAGCCCACCTGGTATTTACTCATAGTTATTTGTGAGCTAGTGGTTAGACAAGTAATCACAGGCACAAAAAGGCACAACAAAGTGAAAGATTCTTACACAGAGATATCCAAGTGTTCATAACTAATTCCACACTTTTGAGATAAGTAACACAGAGAGTGCAAATATACATACATATGTGGACTTTGACATCAAGTGGATTCTAGCCAGGGATACTTTACACATAAATGTTATCATCATGATTTCCAGGTGCAGACTCTCAATCAGACAGAAACGACATGTTCTTAATAAGAGGAGTGACATCAAGATGTTGCTCAACTGAATTCTACCCATGAACTGAGGTTCTTTGTGTGGAGGGGGCAACAAAGGCAGCATATGAATATTTTGTGAGATCAGTAATTACACTTTAGTTTATAATAATATAAGGGCCAGACTTACCAACAGTGTCAACTTATTTAGCCCAGCAATAATCTTGTGTAACAGTATATTAGATGATTTGAAAAATATTAAAGTTAGTTGTACTATTTGATTGATACACTGTGTACCTATGCAGTGAACTAGTGGTTTTCATGTAAGATACTCAGGTTTGTAATTTCTCTAATTTATGCAATTTCTTAATTAGTGACTTGTTTGCTTAGCCAAGTGTACCAAACAATTAAAAAAAATTAGGACCACAAAAGTATAATGTCAAATCTGGGAAATAACCAATCTTAAAGGCTCAGATGATGAAAGTATTTTTGGGCGTGTCAAAATTTTAATTATGAATAGCTTATAAGTTAATAAATTTTTCAAGGAGAGTAAACCAGTCACAGGAAAGTGCAAAGTTAGGGCTTTCTAATGAGTATTCTCTTTTTTTCCTGAATAAACAGTTATTAGCTCATACAGTTTTTATGATTACATGTTGTTCGAACAACTTCAGTTCTCAATTTCTCTTAATTAACAAGGTTTTAAGGAAAACTAAATATAACATTAGAATCAGCAGATTGTAAATAATAATGGGCATAATAATATTGCATAAAATGCTGGACAAATTATAATTTTGCAATATTGTTTAACCATGGTGTCAATGGCCTTGCCACTGTGGTAACTCCGGTTCCCATCAGATCACCGAAGTTAAGAGCTGTCGTGCTGGGCTAGCATTTGGATGGGTGATCATCCAGTCTGCCAAACACTGCTGGCAAGCAGGGTGCACTCAGCCCTTGTGAGGAAAACTGAGGAGCTACTTGATTGAAAAGTAGTGCCACCGGCCTTATAAACTGACATATGGCTGGGAGAGCAGTGTGCTGGCCACATGCTCCTCCATATCCACCTCCAGTGATGTCTACGGGCTGAGGATGATACAGTGGCCAGTCAGTACTGTTGGGCCTTTATGGCCTGTTCTGGCAGAGTTTCACGTAATTTAGTGTAACCACAGTAAATGTGTTGCACCTATAAGTGGAATAGTTCACCGACAAGAATAGCAATTAGTTCTTTAAATATTAGAATTATAGCAGATCAAGTAACTTCCTCTTGCTACATTTAACATAGATCAAAGCAGATACAATATTTCTGAACTTCAGAAAAGCTTTTGACTCTGTGCCACATATATGGTTATTATAGAAAATACATCCATTGGAGAATCAAACAAGCAGAATTTGTGTCTAAACTGAGGATTTCTTAGTACAGAGGACATAAAGTATTATCATGAATGGGGAGGCACTGACACATGTAGAAGTAACTTCAGAAGTCACCGACAGACGTGTGTTGGGACTGTTACTGTTCATGCTGTATATCAATGGCCTCACAGACAATATAGTAACCTCAAACTTTCTGCAGACAATGCATTTGTCTATATTGAAGTACTATTTAAAAAAAATCTGCACAGATATTCAGTCAGATTTTGATAATACTGTATATCAAAGTGGTGCACACATTGCCAATTTGTGTAAAATATTAAAAAGTTTAAAATCATGTCCTTGTATGACTTCTATACCACTAAGTCACAAATGGAATCAGCATACTCATACACATACCTGCATGTAACAATCGGTGGGTGTATGAAATATAATTATCACTACCATTTCATTGAATCACAATTTGAATCAGCCAACTCATACAAATACCTGTGGGAATATGAATGGAATGATAATATACTCTCAATTGTAGGTAAAGCAGTAATCCAAACTGTGACTTTGACAGTATGTTATTTGTGACAAGATGGTTATAAAGCTGATTGTACATTACCTTTTCTAAGATTTTTGAGAATGCTGGCAAAAGTGAAATTGGATGGAAATCTGGCACTATTTCTTTATATCCCTTTTTAAACAGTGGCTTAACTCTAGCATATTTCAACCATTCAGGAAATATTCCACTGATAAACAACTGGTTACACAGATAGCTTAATATGTTACGTAACTCAAATCACATTCTTTAATTAACTTTGTTGATATTTCATCATGCCCACTAGATGTTTTTGATTTTAAAGATGTTATGATGGACATTACTTCTGCTGGGGTAGTGAGGGTCAAATTCATATTATGGAAGTTACTTGAAATGTCTGGTCTGAGGTTTCCCATGGCAGCATCTACAGAACCTCACAACCGCATCTTTTCAGTAACAGTTATAAAATGTTTGTTAAAAAGTTCTGCAACAGCACACCAATCTGTCACCAATGTATTGTTTACTCTTAATGCTGTTTGACCCTCTTCGTGTCTGGTTCTACTGGTTTCCTCCTTCACTATTCCCCATATTGTCTTTATTTTGTTATCTGATATGACTATCTTTTTCTTGTAATATATATGTTTTGATGTCTATGTTACAGTCTTTAATATTTTTGTAGTATTTCTTGTAATGTGCTATAGCATCAACATCAGAACTGTTTCAGATTGACAGATACAGTTTTCTTTTTGTTTTACAAGATACCTCTATTCCTTGAGTAATTCATGGCTTCCTTGTAGACTTTGCTCTAACCGTGGTTAGTTTTGGGGAAAACAGTGTTCAAATAAGGTAAGCCCTTTATTAGCAAAAGTGTTATATTTTTCATTCATACCATGAGCACTGTAAACATCACTCCAGTGAATGTCTTTGAGGAGTGTCCTAAAATAATCAATTTTTGGCTTATTGTTACCCTCTTGAGTTCAGATTTAGCAGCTTTTATATCCTGTTCAGTATTAACATTTAACAGAAGGAACCTGCATGTCATGGTCGGAGAGGCTGTTGACTATTGGTTTTGTAACATAATTTTGTTCAGTGGACTTTTCTATAAAGATATTACCAATATCTGTGAGCAATTGGCTACCTTAGTTGGGAACTTTACAGTGGGAATTAAGTTGAATGGTAGTGTTACTAACTTATATAAGTTCTTATTGGGAGAGTCTTTCAGGAAATCTACATTTAAGTCACCAGCAACCACTATTTCTTTGTTTTTGGTTGTTAAATGGGCCATTACAGCTTCAAGGTGATTTATGAACAGATTAAAGTTACCTGCAGGTGCTCGATATACACTTAATATTATGAAGGATTTTTTTTATGAAATTCTACTTCTGTTGCACATGCTTGCATATGCTGTTCTAGGCAAAATTTATGACTGCCTATGTTCTTAAATTTATCAGTTTGTTTTCAAATTTTATTTTGCCAGAACTGCAGAACTTCTTCACATTATGTTGACTAACCGGCTCCATTGCCACCAATGTTGTTGCAACCACTTGGTTGATACCTATTTAAAATTTATAACAAAACAATGCAAATCCAGGATGGATTGTTAAAATTTATAATAATTATTATAGATTATCATAAATTAATGAACCCCAACTAATAAATTAGATTCCTAGATCCACAACTCCTATGGATGTCCTTATTATTACAACACTACTACCTACCCAAGAGCAAAACCAAGTACAACACTATATGATAGATTGGTGTGGGCAATGGTGACCTAAAACTTTATAGCATGGCTCACTTGAGGTCTATGTGGAATGGCCCTGCACCATCACTTTTAAGCCCAAATTTTAACAAACAAATATTTATCAAACTATTTAATTGCAGAAAGACTAATTAGCAAAAATGAAAATATATAATAAATAATATAATTGAAATGTAGAAGAGACGGCAGAAAATCTCATAGCATAGTAATATGGGCTGAACTAAGTTTCTTAAAGTTCAAGCCATACATATGCAAATGGTGGCCTTACATATGTTTGTGAAATTGATAACTATTTATAACAATAGTTAATTAAGCAGCACAAGTTGTAGTCATGTAACGTAAGCAGAGCATTTAAACACAGTAGTATACATGGGTCAAGTCTGTACAGCAGCATATTAACTCGCAAAAATCAGCAACAAAATCTTAAAGTTTGTCTGTATCTCTGTATCTACTAACAGTTGCTATAAAAACTAAATTTGGTTATCACCATTACCACAGTGACAAATACCTGTCAAACTTGTCACACTATCATCAATAATTAGTGCAAGGAAATATTATACTTCAAAACTGCCTCAAACTGCTCAAACAACATTGAAGCTTGCATGGTCCCACAAAACATTCACTGGAAATCATACAAATATTTTTAAGTCCTGATACAATTCAAAGAACAGAACTCATTCCCACAAAATTATTCTAAGTCCAATGAATGCTAACTTAAGATTTGTGGCTCTCTGGCCTGTGATACCACTCATCAATTTACCAATGTGAATGCTCATCAATGAAAGACCGTGAGCATGAGCCTGTATGCACTTTTAAGCTTTTAGCCATGTTCTGACTACTAAAGTCATGTTGAATATTTGATTTATAAATGACCACATTCAATTTTGAAACACAGTTACAGGTATATACAACATACTAGTGCACAGAGGCAAATTTTATGATCAGTGTGTATAATCTCATTAAAATATTTACACAGCTTTACAATAGTTACGAATAAAATAGATTATGTAGCAGGATTTGTTGGGTAGTGGTCTGGGACATTCAAGCTGATTTCATGCTATCTTTTGGCAAACTAATAGTAATGGTGTACATGCGTGCACATACACGCACGCACGCATCCCCCCCCCTCCCCCCACCTCCCCCCCCCCCCCCCCCCCCACACACACACACTAAAGTCCATATGCACTTAATTGTAAAGTAACATGTTGTTGCTATTACTAATGTTGTTAGCATTAGTAGGCATACATATGATGTATCATAAGTGCATATTGTGTAATTGGTTCATCTGTTATTAATTTTTATGAACTGTTGTTGTTGTTGTGATCTTCAGTCCTAAGACTGGTTTGATGCAGCTCTCCATGCTACTCTATCCTGTGCAAGCTTCTTCATCTCCCAGTGCCTACTGCAGCCTACATCCTTCTGAATCTGCTTAGTGTATTCATCTCTTGGTCTCCCTCTACGATTTTTACCCTCCACGCTGCCCTCCAAAACTAAACTGGTGACCCCTTGATGCCTCAGAACATGTCCTATCAACCGATCCCTTCTTCTAGTCAAGTTGTGCCACAAACTTCTCTTCTCCCCAACCCTATTAAATACTTCCTCATTAGTTATGTGATCTACCCATCTAATCTTCAGCATTCTTCTGTAGCACCACATTCTGAAAGCTTCTATTCTCTTCTTGTCCAAACTATTTATCGTCCATGTTTCACTTCCATACATGGCTACACTCCATACAACTACTTTCAGAAACGACTTCCTGACACTTAAACCTATACTCGATGTTAACAAATTTCTCTTCTTCAGAAATGCTTTCGTTGCCATTGCCAGTCAACATTTTATATCCTCTCTACTTCGACTATCATCAGTTATTTTGCTCCCCAAATAGCAAAACTCCTTTACTACTTTAAGTGTCTCATTTCCTAATCTAATTCCCTCAGCATCACCCGACTTAATTTGACTACATTCCATTATCCTTGTTTTGCTTTTGTTGATGTTCATCTTATATCCTCCTTTCAAGACACTATCCATTCCATTCAACTGCTCTTCCAAGTCCTTTGCTGTCTCTGACAGAATTACAATGTCATCGGCAAACCTCAAAGTTTTTATTTCTTCTCCATGGATTTTAATACCTACTCCGAATTTTTCTTTTGTTTCCTTCACTGCTTGCTCAATATACAGATTGAACAACGTCGGGGAGAGGCTACAACCCTGTCTCACTCCCTTCCCAACCACTGCTTCCCTTTGATGTCCCTCGATTCTTATAACTGCCATCTGGTTTCTGTACAAATTGTAAATAGCTTTTCGCTCCCTGTATTTTAACCCTGCCACCTTCAGAATTTGAAGGAGAGTATTCCAGTCAACATTGTCAAAAGCTTTCTCTAAGTCTACAAATGCTACAAACGTAGGTTTGCCTTTCCTTAATCTAGCTTCTAAGATAAGTCGTAGGGTCAGTATTGCCTCACGTGTTCCAATATTTCTATGGAGTCCAAACTGATCTTCCCCGAGGTCGGCTTCTACTAGTTTTTCCATTCGTCTGTAAAGAATTCATGTTAGTATTTTGCAGCTGTGACTTATTAAACTGATAGTTCGGTAATTTTCATATCTGTCAATACCTGCTTTCTTTGGGATTGGAATTATTATATTCTTCTTGAAGTCTGAGGGTATTTCGCCTGTCTTATACATCTTGCTCACCAGATGGTAGAGTTTTGTCAGGACTGGCTCTCCCAAGGCTGTCAGTAGTTCTAATGGAATGTTGTCTACTCCCGGAGCTTTGTTGTGACTCAGGTCTTTCAGTGCTCTGTCAAACTCTTCACGCAGTATAGTATCTCCCATTTCATCTTCATCTACATCCTCTTGCATTTCCATAATTTTGTCCTCAAGAACATCGCCCTTGTATAGACCCTCTATATACTCCTTCCACCTTTCTGCTTTCCCTTCTTTGCTTAGAACTGGGTTTCCATCTGAGCTCTTGATATTCATATAAGTGGCTCTCTTTTCTCCAAAGGTCTCTTTAATTTTCCTGTAGGCAGTATCTATCTTACCCCTAGTGAGATAAGCCTCTACATCCTTACATTTGTCCTCTAGCCATCCCTGCTTAGCCATTTTGCACTTCCTGTTGATCTCATTTTTGAGACGTTTGTATTCCTTTTTGCCTGCTTCATTTACTGTATTTTTAAATTTTCTCCTTTCATCAATTAAATTCAGTATTTCTTCTGTTACCCAAGGATTTCTACTAGCCCTCGTCTTTTTACCTACTTGCTCCTCTGCTGCCTTCACCACTTCATTCCTCAAAGCTACCCATTCTTCTTCTACTGTATTTCTTTTCCCCATTCCTGTCAATTGTTCCCTTATGCTCTCCTTGAAACTCTGTACAACCTCTGGTTCTTTCAGTTTATCCAGGTCTCATCTCCTTAAATTCCCACCTTTTTGCAGTTTCTTCAGTTTTAATCTACAGTTCATAACCAATAGATTGTGGTCAGAGTCCACATCTGCCCCTGGAAATGTCTTACAATTTAAAACCTGGTTCCTAAATCTCTGTCTTACCATTATTATATAATCTATCTGAAACCTGTCAGTATCTTCAGGCTTCTTCCATGTATACAATCTTCTTTTATTATTCTTGAACCAAGTGTTAGCTATGATTAAGTTGTGCTCTGTGCAAAATTCTACCAGGCGGCTTCCTCTTTCGTTTCTTACCCCGAATCCATATTCACCTACTACGTTTCCTTCTCTCCATTTTCCTACTGACGAATTCCAGTCACCCATGACTATTAAATTTTCATCTCCCTTCACTATCTGAATAATTTCTTTTATTTCATCATACATTTCTTCAATTTCTTCATCATCTGCAGAGCTAGTTGGCATATAAACGTGTACTACTGTGGTAGGCGTGGGCTTCTTATCTATCTTCGCCACAATAATGCGTTCACTATGCTGTTTGTAGTAGCTTACCCGCATTCCTATTTTCCTATTCATTATTAAACCTACTCCTGCATTACACCTATTTGATTTTGTGTTTATAACCCTGTAGTCATCTGACCAGAATACGTGTTCCTCCTGACACCGAACTTCACTAATTCCCACTATATCTAACTTTAACATATCCATTTCCCTTTTTAAATTTTCTAACCTACCTGCCCAATTAAGGGATCTGACATTCCACACTCCGATATGTAGAACGCCAGTTTTCTTTCTCCTGATAACGACATCCTCTCGAGTAGTCCCCGCCCGGAGATCCAAATGGGGGACTATTTTACCTCCGGGATGTTTTACCCAAGAGGACGCCATCATCATTTATTCATACAGTAAAGCTGCATGCCCTCCAGAAAAATTATGGCCGCAGTTTCCTCTCGCTTTCAGCCGTTCTCAGTACCACAACAGCAAGGCCATTTTGGTTAGTGTTACAGGACCAGATCAGTCAATCATCCAGACTGTTGCCCCTGCATCTACTGAAAAGGCTGCTGCCCCTCTTTAGGAACCACATGTTTGTCTGGCCTCTCAACAGATACCCCTCTGTTGTGGTTGCACCTACGGTACGGCTATCTGTATCGCTGAGGCGAGCAAGCCTCCCCACCAACAGCAAGATCCATGGTTCATGGGGGTAGGTTTTATGAACTATTATGGTTAAAAACTTTATAACTTTTAAAATATGTAGTTTAGAACCAAGGTTAAAGTTGCAACAAGCATGTCTTATTGTTGCAATTTCTGATTGTCCCACAATGGCTGTGATGAGTCATGGACTCCAAGCATCTCTGTGTCCTCTTCTCTTTCCATAATATTGCCTCCAAGTCCATTTCCCTTGTATAGCCCCTGTATATACTCCTTCCACTTTTCAACTTTCACTTCTTTGCTTATTCTGGTTTCCCATCTGAGCTCTTAATATTCATACAGCTGCTTGTCTTTTCTCCAAGGACTCTTTAATTTTCCTGTAAGTGGTGTCTGTCTTTCCCTTAGTTGTATATGCTTATATAATCTTACATTTGTCCTCTAGCTTTTCCTTCTTAGATTGACTTCCTGTTAATCTCATGTTTTAAACATATTATTCTTTTTTGCCTGCTTTATATTTTCTCATTTCATCAATATCTCCTGTGATATCCAAAGATTTCCACATTTTACCTATTTGATCCTCTGCTCACTTCACTATTTCATCTCTCAGACCTACCCATTTGTTTTCTATTGTATTCTTTTCCCCATTTTAGTCAATCTTTGCTTAATGATCCCTCTGAATCTGCACATACTCTGCTTCTTTCTACTTAGTCAGGTCCTATCTCCTTAATTTTCTGCCTTTTTGTAATTTCTTCAGTTTTAAACTACAGTTCATAACCTATCATTGAACTCTCTCAAAATTTGGTGTACAAGTAGTTACTTGCAACAAGCGTAGCACACTTTAGAATCATCCACTGGAGAAGGATTCACATTCTAGGGACCATTGTCCAATGCAGAGGCATGTTAACAAGATTTCATGGTTTCTTAGTGGCTGGGAGGAGTTGTGGTACTGATGGTAGTAAGATCCATCGGTTGAAACTTATTGTGTCTCATTTACAACACTTTTTCATCTAAAGACATGTGGCCCTGAGTAGTACATGTATGGGAACAGTGTACCACAGCAGGTTGTTGCAAGCTCCCCTGGCTGCAGCATGCTCCTGTCCGGTGTTCCAATTTCACGCATGTTCAGGTACTCATCAGAATATTACATCTCATCCTAACTGCTGAAGGTAAGGAAAGGAGTTCTGGGCTGCTGTCTCAGCTGTGTACATGCACTGGTTGGATTGAAGTGCACTCATATAGTTGAAATAAATGAGGTATTTTGTTACTTGAACTTCTTTCATCTCTTCCAGTGCTCTCAAGATTGCTTGTCTCTCAGCATCAGGCATCATGGGCTCATACAGTAACTGGCCCTTGATTATGTATTTAAAGAAACTACAAAGCACTGGAAGTTGTCCTCCTGTGATTAGGGTAGACTGTAAAATAATCATGACATCTTAATTCGAAAATGTAGTCAAGGATATATTCCCATTTGTACTGCAGTATTTCTAAATTCTGAAATATTAAGCTTTTTAAGACAACAATCTTTCAAAAGATTATTACTTTTTCAGTGATAGTTAACCACAATTATTTGTTTCAGTGCACTATTATAATTACATGCTGGATGGATGGGATCCAAACATCTACCCAGTTCCACGGTTTGCATCTGAATATGGTTTCCAGTCACTCCCATCATTTTACACAATAATGTCAGTGTCTGAACCAACAGATTGGAGTGTGGATAGTGATTTAATGCAGAACCGCCAGCATCACTTAGGAGGCTACCAAGAGATGGTAATAGAGATGAATAAACACCTCCCATTACCTGTTAATTACAGCACTGAAGAAAACTTTCACACTTATATTTACTTTAGCCAGGTTTGTTTCCTTATTAATGAGATGTAGTTTCTTATTGAATTACAAGCAGTATTTCATGGAAATGACTTGTATGATGGGTTATCTTTACAGATAAATCAAGCAATGTCAACAAAAGTACAAACAGAACATTACAGAAGATGGCGCAGCTCTTTAAAGGAGTCTGGGGAAGGATACACAATGGGAGCTCTATACTGGCAATTAAATGATGTATGGGAAGCACCATCTTGGTCATCCATTGGTGAGGCAAATGCTGCCTACTTGTAATTGTAGTTTATTGGTCAATAGTCATTGCTTGATTTTTTACATTCATGAAAATACTGAAACTTGTACTGATCTATCGTATTAAATGTTTAACAGATTTCTTAGACCAATGGAAAATGTTACACTACTATGCAAGGGATTTTTTCTCTGATATCTTAGTGTCAGCATATGTGACAAGTTCTGAAGCAGTTTCTGTAAGTGTCACTTCAGATAAACTGGAAGACATTGACACTGCATTCCTAAGTATACATACATATCGATGGAGTAATTTCACACCTTTGAGCACTGTTTCAACAAACTGTTCTGTGGTATGTAAATGTCTTATTTTTTCAGCTAATATAGGCATTAATGGTCTTTCTTGATCTTTCTATATTTACTTATGATTATAAACATATCATACATATAATAACTACTCACTTTCTCTGATGTGTTTGTTTTGTAGAGAAGTGTAAATTTGTAGAAATATGACATATACCCAAACCCAAATTAATACAGCACCAAAAAACATTTATACATAAATATATGTCAAATACAGGCATATAAGCATGAACTGTTAACAACAGGCATTTGGTATTGTAGATATTTATAAAAAATAGGTAAGAGGTAAAGGTAAAGCTACGCATTCTGGCCATAGATGGGCCAATTGAGTCTAACCAACTGCTGTGCCATTCTCTGCCAGTGGCATAATCAGATAAGGTATGGAGGAGCATGTGGTCAGCACACTGATCTCCTGGTAGTTGACAGGTTTCTTGACCTTAGAACCACTGCAAATTGGTCGAGTGGTCAAGCAGCTCCTCTGTTGGTCTCACAAGGCTGCATTCCTTACCTGTCCTCCCACTAAGGAAAAAATCGCTGGCAGTACCTCGAAGCAAACCCACCTCCCCACATGGCAGTCAGCTGTGCTGACGACCCAGTTATGGAGGCAGACATTTATAAAAAATATTGAAACAAATAGGAAAGCAAAAGAAGAGAATTGAACAAAGAATTAATGTCAGAGTCTGCATTCTTCAGAAAAGAAACACACACACACACACACACACACACACACACACACACACACACACACACATATATATATATATAATGGAAGGAAACATTCCACGTGGGAAAAATATGTCTGCTTGTGTCTGTATGTGTGGATGGATGTGTGCGTGTGCGCGAGTGTATACCTGTCCTTTTTTCCCCCTAAGGTGGGTCTTTCCGCTCCCGGGATTGGAATGACTCCTTACCCTCTCCCTTAAAACCCACTTCCTTTCGTCTTCCCCTCTCTTTCCCTCTTTCCTGATGAGGCAACAGTTTGTTGCGAAAGCTTCAATTTTGTGTGTGTGTTTGTGTTTGTTTGTGTGTCTATATATATATATATATATATATATATGTTACACCAACAACCTGAAAACAGCTTTTGCATCCCGCAACTACCCTCCCGACCTGGTACAGAAGCAAATTACCAGAGCCACTTCCTCATCCCCTCAAACCCAGAACCTCCAACAGAAGAATCCCAAAAGTGCTCCACTTGTGACAGGATACTTTTCAGGACTGGATCAGACTCTGAATGTGGCTCTCCAGCAGGGATATGACTTCCTCAAATCCTGCCCTGAAATGAGATCCATCCTTCATGAAATCCTCCCCACTCCACCAAGAGTGTCTTTTCGCCATCCACCTAACCTTCGTAACCTCTTGGTTCATCCCTATGAAATCCCCAAACCACCTTCCCTACCCTCTGGCTCCTACCCTTGTAACCACCCCCAGTGTAAAACCTGTCCCATGCACCCTCCCACCACCACCTACTCCGGTCCTGTAACCCGGAAGGTGTACATGATCAAAGGCAGAGCCACGTGTGAAAGCACCCACGTGATTTACCAACTGACCTGCCTACACTGTGAAGCTTTCTATGTGGGAATGACCAGCAACAAACTGTCCATTCGCATGAATGGACACAGGCAGACAGTGTTTGTTGGTAATGAGAATCACCCTGTGGCTAAACATGCCTTGGTGCATGGCCAGCACATCTTGGCACAGTGTTACACCGTCCGGGTTATCTGGATACTTCCCACTAACACCAACCTGTCAGAACTCAAGAGATGGGAACTTGCCCTTCAGTATATCCTCTCTTCTTGTTACCCACCAGGTCTCAACCTCCGTTAATTTCAAGTTGCCGCCGCTCATACCTCACCTGTCATTCAAGAACATCTTTGTCTATCGACGTGCCAGCGCTTTCATTAGGTAAGTCACATCATCTTTGTTTTATATATATATATAATTGAGGGAAACATTCCACGTAGGAAATATATATCTAAAAACAAAGATGATGTGACTTACCAAATGAAAGTGCTGGCAGGTCGACAGACACACAAACAAACACAAACATACACACAAAATTCAAGCTTTCGCAACAAACTGTTGCCTCATCAGGAAAGAGGGAAGGAGAGGGTGTGGGTTTTAAGGGAGAGGGTAAGGAGTCATTCCAATCCCGGGAGCGGAAAGACTTACCTTAGGGGGAAAAAAGGACAGGTATACACTCGCGCACACACACACATATACAGACACAAGCAGACATATTCAAAGGCAAAGGCAAAGATGTTGGATAATTTGGAGAGTGAAGAATGTGTTGTAGGCATAACTGCCATGTGCGCAGTTCAGAAAAGTTGGTGGTGGAGTGGAGGATCCAGATGGGACAGATTCTGAAGCAGCCACTAAAACCAACTATGTTATTTTTAGCTGCAGGTTGTACTGCAGGGTCATCCTCCTTGGTCTTGGTCACAGTTCTGTAGTGGCCCTTCATCCTGATGGACAGCTGTTTGGTAGTCATAACAATACAAACAGTTGTATAGAGATTGCATCAGAACTGGTGTATGACATCACTTCTTTCACAGATGAGCTGGCCTAGATCTAAAATAACCTATGAGACGACTGGAACTGGGAGTACTGGGTGGGTGGATTGGGCAGGTCTTGCACCTGGATCTTCCACAGGGACAAGATCCTTGTGGCAAAGGGCTTGGGCTAGGAATGGCATAGGGTTGGACTAGGATATTGTGGAGTTTGGGAGAGCAATGGAATACCATTTTAGGAGGGGTGGGAAGGAGCTTGGGTAAGATATCCCTCATTTCCATGTATGATGATAGATAGTCAAAGCCTAGACTAAGGATGTGGTTCATTTATTCCAGTTCAGGGTGGCATTGAGTGATGGACGGGGTACTCACAGTTCTTGGAGGTGTTGGAAGGACCAGAGGTATTTGGGGATATGGCATGGGAAAACTGTTTTTCCGGACTGACCAGGTCTGGGGGGATAATGCATTTTCGTGAGGACCTTGCTGATACCATCAGCATAATGGGCGAGGGAGTTATTGTCACTACAGATATGCTGTCCCCAGGTGTCTAGACTGTATGGGAGGGATATTTTAGTGTGGAAGGGATGGCAGCTGTTGAAATGCAGGTATTGTTGGTGGTTGTTTGGTTTATGGTAGACATAACACCAACTGACCACCAGCAGTACCTACATTTTGACAGCTGCCATTCCTTCCACACCAGGAACTTGGTCCAATACAGCCTGGTTACCTGGGGTGGCTTATCTGCAGTGACAAGAATTCCTTGCACAGTATGCTGATGGTCTAACCAAGGCCTTCACAGATCAGCACTCTCCCTCAGACCTAGTCCATAAACAGATTTCCCATGCCATATCCCCACACACCCCCAATCCTCCCATCACCCCCATTCCTCCAACCATCCCCAAGAACCAGTTACAAATGAGCATCTCCCTTTGTCACCAGATACCACCTTGGACTGGAACGACTGAACCACAGCCTTTGTCAGGGCTTTGACAATCTATCATCAAGCCCTGACATGAGTGACATCCTGCCCAAGATCTTTCCTATCCCTCCTAAACTGGTGTTCCATCACCCAACCAACCTCCACAACATCCCATACATCCCTATACCACTCCCAACCTCACATGGATCATATCCTTGAGTAAGACTTAAATGCAAGACTTGTCCAATCCACCCACCCAGAATTTCCTATTCCAGCCCAGACTCAGCTTACCCTATCCCCATTGCACAGATGGGAGTTATCCTTACAATACAGTCTCCCCTTCCAGAACTATCCCATTCTCAACCTATTGTAACCTACTGTCTCCGTAGCCTCCATCCAACAGTTTCCATCCCCCATCCTGTCGCCTCTTCCCAATTCACATTCCCTCACCCTCATTGTGCACCACTCTCAGCCAAAATTCATGTGTGCATGAGATGTGTGCTTGTCTGAATGTGGGTGTGTGTGTTTTCTTTTTGAAGAAGGCTTTGGCCGAAATCTCCCAGTGTATCAGTCTTTGTTATGCAGCTCTGCCTGCTACTCAACATGTCATCTTTATGGTAAGTAGCAAGCTATCCTTTTCATAATATTGTTGATGTTCCAACCTGGACTTCCCATTGTGCAGCTGACATAAGAAATTGTTATAGTGTATTGCACTATTTTCTCTACCAAAAAATTCTTATCCCACATTGTGTCACCAAATACCTTCACAATATGAAGCAAAGAAAGAGAGGGAACATTTGGAATAACATATAATGCTGATACACTTATCTTGTACAGAAGTGCTTCAAATCACCTCATTAATCCTGCAATGATCACTTATTTTAAAAGTCCATTCATATGGTAATAAAGCTTTTACTATGACTAATATTGAATGCATTTCTGTTTCTTGATTAATCCAGCAGTGATCACTTATTTAAAAGTCCATTCTCATCCTAACAAAGCTTTTACTATGACTAATATAGGTGGCATTAGGTTAATGTTCTTGAACAAATAATTGGGGATAAGATTAAATTAAAAAAAAAACAGCTAAAACTTTATCTTTTGAATAGTTCTTTCTATTCTTTACAGGAATTTTTTGACAGTGCGTAATAATTAGTCAAATGTGTTTAAGCATCCCTATAAAAATGACTGAATACCACTGGTATAGCAATTGCTGACAGAATGCTTTTCATATGAATTAGAACGTAAGGATTATAATTTGTCTGAGAACCATCTGTGTTGTTATTTGAATACTTGAAACTTATGTATCATATGATTTAAATTGTAAGCTTCATGGCCATTTTCATATGATTATTACTGTAATACTCTGACACATTCTACATCGTAGTGATACAATCACATGAAGGATCCATAAAAATAAAATAATGAGGTATTCAAGATTAAAAGTCAGACAGAATAATGTTGAAATGTAATCTGTAGTAAGAGTTTGCAGGTTAAATAGAAAGCTGTATTCCTTAGCTTCTCAGCTGATTTTCATTCTCCTAAAGTAAATAAAAATGTTAGTCATTAGTAAATATTAATTTTTACAAAAAGTTTGTTTATGATGCCTCTCTCTTGGACAATTTGGCGATGTAAGCTTGTATTACTGTCACATGTGTTCAGATGAGAGCAGTATTAACATAAATGCAAGCATCATTAACAAAACACACAAACTGTGAAGCACACAAAAGACTACTACAGTCTACAACATGGCCCTGATGATTCTGATGTATTTGGTGCCAAAAATTATTATGCAGTGTGTTTCCATAAGAGTGTGCAAAAATTTAACAGGATATAGAGGATGCTTCACTGAACAGTTTGAGGTAGGGAACCTGGGATTGGATAAGTCCTCTGAAGGAGACAACAGGAATAAAATCATGTTACTGTGTACTTTTTTACTTACGTTAGTTAACTGCAGATACCATCGTTGACACAATGAATGTACCGTTTGTACTATATATCTTACAAAATGTGCTGAACCTGATGGCTATCGACCTAAATGCAAGCATGACATTGACAAACAACTATGAAATCTTCACGGGTTATCAGCCAAGTTGTGTCATCTTCTAGTCACATTGTTTCAGTGGACTGCGTATTCATCATCTTCAGGCGAAGTGCCGGGATGCTGTCTGTTGTGCACCTTTGTAGCTACTGGGCCGCTATCAGATTCTGGCTGCTGACCAATCATGTGCCAGTAGAATCGCACTGGGCACTTGCACAAACAGATAGTTGATCCCACACATTGAGATTTCAGCATAATATCGCACCAGGGGAGTTTACAGTTGGCTCCCAACTCAAATTAATGTGGTAACTCAGCAATGGTTGGTTTGTGGACACATGTTTATTGGAGCTTTTTAGCTACTATTGGCCTGTACTTTCCAAGTGTGAATTATTGACCATCATATCTGAAACACCCTGTAAATTAAGTAACAGAAAGAAGAAACTATATAGTGCTGTAAAGATAAAATAATGTCGTAGTTCCATCATTGGAGTATTAGACTTCATGAGCTCTCCAGTAAGAGTATACAAAATCTGTGTTATTGAGTTGCAAAAATATTGTATGTAAAGACTTACAGATGTTAATATGTCATCAAACATTTGTGGTCAGTTGGAGCTACTGCATCCAAGTCACAAAATGTAGAAGTATTTATATTATTGTGTGTTTTCTTAACAAATCACTTATTTTGAACATGGGTCTATGTTATTATTAATATTACAATTTCTTTCAGTATAAAGTACACAGGAAACATATGTAACAGAATATTACTTTACTGTTCACAACAGAAACTAATAAAAACTACTTTGGTAACTTGCTTTACATTTTATGATTCTGTATTTACAGGAAGTATTGTGGTAAGTTAAGATACTATGGCTTATCTTTTGCATATTTATTTTAAATGCTATTTCCTCTTTACAGAAGGGTCAACATTCAGACAGTGTCTTTGAACAAGATTTGGATACCTTCCTTGAAAATGCTGGATGTGCCACTTCACTTTCAAGAAAAATGTGTTTTTTGTACCTAACATTGTCTGATGAAAGTGAGAACAAGATTAGTCCAGATAATTTTGTCTTTCCATCATCATTTAAAGAGGCTGTTGGATTGCAAGTTCCAAATATTTTGGTAAGTGTAATGAGGACATGTCATTCCATGCCAACAGCGTAAAAGTATATGGTGTCATGAAATGAACAATAACTGTCCCTAATTATAAGGGATATTAGCTACCAGCATGCAATATGAAGTGACATAGTTGTTTTGTGATTTACAGTTTTAAGTTCAGATCCTTTATTTTCATAGACCACTTGTTTATCCGTGACTTCTACAATATGTGTGTGCAAGTATGAACTATGTATGTAAATATGTGGCCAAGCTCTACTGTAGGTTAGTTAAAGACAGACAGAAGAAATGTTTGTGGGTATTTGGGTGTGCAGTATTATTAGCAACAGAACAAGAGGTCAAAGTTTGATGGTGGCATTCAATCACAGCTTTGTTGAGATATCACAGGCTGCATGGCATTCTCCTCATGTTGCTTAGGAAAAACATTGATAAGAAATTATCAGAAAACTGTACTGGTATTTGAGCCAACATTGTACCAAACTTTACTCAGTTACTGTAACTACTGCAGTTAGCTTAGTTACTGGAGAGGCATAGGGAGCAGGGCACTACATATTATTAAGCCAGCACAATATATTCAGAAATGTGTGTTTTAAGTTTGAAATCAATTTCTGTTTTGTAATAAGCTATAGATTCATAAAGCAAGTGTTGCCATTAGTGCATCTGAGTCCACTATCAAGAAACTGAAATCGTTCTTACAAGAGTCATTGAAAACCATGAAGTATATAATAGACAGTAATGATCATGAAGATTATATCTTTAAAATACTGTAAAATGTATGTGGATAAAAGGAAAGATACATTACATCCCAACACATACAACCCCTACCATTTTGATCATATTCCAAAGTTCACCATCACTTATTTTTCCTGGATTAATTACCCCCTTATCCTTACCACTTCAAATTATCCTATATTCTTCTTGTTCATGTTCCTGAAGAGTCACAGACTCATCCACCTGGAACTCTTTGTTATGTATGATTATTATGCTCCACTGCAAATCCCTACAGCGTACTTCTCTGCCTGTGTTGTTATTAGTCCTGTGCTTGAAATGGTACCATGGAGGCACTGGTTATAGCCAGTGTAGCCAGTGCTCTTGAAGCTGCTGTGGCTCAATAAAGTTGCCTGGAAGGGCTAGGGACTGCCTTTATACTAGGTGGTGGCAAGTGCCTCCAGTTCAGCCTTGTGGGGCATCTGCAACCCTAACAGGACCAGTGGTAGGATGGAAAACCATTTTACATCATAGCAGGTAAGGGCAGATTTTTATGCATGCCACTAGCTGCAGCGTTGTAGCTAGTTGTAAAATGATTGAGAGTGCCACAAGTCTGAGACAGGGCTCTGTGTAAACAGGAAGTGAATTGGTGCCTGCGGTCTGATGTTATGTGCGGGGCAAGGGCAGCCATAATGTGAAATGCAGGCACTGATGAGTGCCACAGCAACCACTTCAGCCAAAATGTCCAGGATGGAGACGTTTTCCAGCCAGTGTCTTATATGGACTGTCACTGTGAGAAGCAGAGGCAATCATCTGAGGATGGCAGGCGGCCAACAATATCAATGTGAACATGGGAGAACTGGTGCTTGACAGGGGGACATAAGACACCAGGCATGTAAACATGATGGCCCAATTTAGTGTGCTGGCACAGGATACAGGCATGAACCCAAGTGCGACAGTCCTGTTGGATGATGGGCCAGGAGAAACGATCCTGTACAAGGGTAATCGGTGTGGGGGTGTGATAGGCTGTGCAGGCAATAGAAAGTTAGTTTGTGGAAAGGGGGGGAGGGGCAAGATAGGGGTAAACATGGTCTTTGGAGCATTAGGGTATATGGGTCTTTGTAGTTGTTGGTGTGTGCAGGGTCAGAAAGAGTATCACAAAAATCCTGCAGGGAGCTGGTGGAGCTGTTTGTCAGGGATCTGGTGGAGCTGCAGATGAGGTGAGAATTCAGGTCCTGACATAATTGAGCTATTTGGGGTCAGTGGACTTCACTTTAGTAAGGGCCTCATAATTTAATATAGTGCTGAGAGTACAGCAGCAGCTGAGGTAGCTGGTGACAATGTTATCAGTGCTGGCTAAATGGCATATATCGGTAGAAAACTGAGATACACACTCCTGCTGGCAGAACCACTGGGGCAAACTTTTGGATGCTGTCTTTCTGGTAGAACTCTGTTGTAAGTGGATTATGGTCAGTGAAAATGATGAAAGGGCATCCCTCAATGGGAGGATAAAAGTACCTCACTGCCTCGTAGACAGCAAGTAAATCCTGATCGTACATGACTCATTTGTGCTGGGTTCTCATAGTGTAACCAAAAAGAAGTAAGTGGCTACCAAGTGTTCCTGATGTGCTGTTGATAGACCTCATTGTTCACAGATTGACTCACATCAGCCATGATAGTGGGGAAGTTGGAGAAGTGAGGGTGTGGCAGAAGGACTGCATTGGTTAGGTCACATTTTGTGCTCTTGAAACTAGCCAACATAGGCAGGCTACATGGCATAAGTTTGTTACCCTTCATTCAGTCACCTTGAATTGTGGCAGTGATAGGTACCTGAACAGAGATCACATTTTTAGGGATGTGATGAAAAAAATTATCCATGTCTAGGAATCTGTGAAGCTCCTTATGCATTTTGGGATGTGAAAATTTGGAGATCATGCAGACTTCTTCGGGCACATGTTGTAAGCTAGATGTGGAAATGGTGTGCCCTAGTTCAATCCCCCCCATGAACCATGGACCTTGCCGTTGGTGGGGAGGCTTGCGTGCCTCAGCGATACAGATGGCCGTACCGTAGGTGCAACCACAATGGAGGGGTATCTGTTGAGAGGCCAGACAAACATGTGGTTCCTGAAGAGGGGCAGCAGCCTTTTCAGTAGTTGCAGGGGCAACAGTCTGGATGATTGACTGATCTGGCCTTGTAACATTAACCAAAACGGCCTTGCTGTGCTGGTACTGTGAACGGCTGAAAGCAACGGGAAACTACAGCCGTAATTTTTCCCGAGGACATGCAGCTTTAGGGTTGTAGCCTCTCCCCGATGTTATTCAATCTGTATACTGAGCAAGCAGTAAAGGAAACAAAAGAAAAATTCGGAGTAGGTATTAAAATTCATGGAGAAGAAGTAAAAACTTTGAGGTTCGCCGATGACATTGTAATTCTGTCAGAGACAGCAAAGGACTTGGAAGAGCAGTTGAACGGAATGGACAGTGTCTTGAAAGGAGGATATAAGATGAACATCAACAAAAGCAAAACGAGGATAATGGAATGTAGTCAAATTAAATTGGTTGATGCTGAGGGAATTAGATTAGGAAATGGGACACTTAAAGTAGTAAAGGAGTTTTGCTATTTAGGGAGTAAAATAACTGATGATGGTCGAAGTAGAGAGGATATAAAATGTAGACTGGCAATGGCAAGAAAATCGTTTCTGAAGAAGAGAAATTTGTTAACATCGGGTATAGATTTAAGTGTCAGGAAGTCGTTTCTGAAAGTATTTGTATGGAGTGTAGCCATGTATGGAAGTGAAACATGGACGATAACTAGTTTGGACAAGAAGAGAATAGAAGCTTTTGAAATGTGGTGCTACAGAAGAATGCTGAAGATAAGGTGGGTAGATCACGTAACTAATGAGGAGGTATTGAATAAGATTGGGGAGAAGAGAAGTTTGTGGCACAACTTGACTAGAAGAAGGGATCGGTTGGTAGGACATGTTTTGAGGCATCAAGGAATCACAAATTTAGCATTGGAGGGCACTGTGGAGGGTAAAAATCGTAGAGGGAGACCAAGAGATGAATACACTAAGCAGATTCAGAAGGATGTAGGCTGCAGTAGGTACTGGGAGATGAAGAATATTGCACAGGATAGAGTAGCATGGAGAGCTGCATCAAACCAGTCTCAGGACTGAAGACCACAACAACAACAACAAGAATTCAATTTCAGCTACCCAGAAAATGCATTCTTCTAGGTTGAGAATGACCCCTACGCTTTTCAGGTGGGCAGAAATCTCCCAGAGTTGCTCACAGTGTTCAGCAATATTCCTGTAGTGTCATTCAGGTACACAAAACAGCCCATGTGTCATAGAGGACCTATCTAAGGAATGTAGCCAAGTTTACATGTTGTTACAGAGACCAAAGGTTGTGAAGGGGCTTTTAAAGAGGCTGAAAATTGTAATGATGGCCATCTTATCAACATCTTCCTCTGCAAACGTGTGTCTTAGTGCAACCTATCTTACTAAAAATCGTGTAGCCAGATACGTTTAGCTGTGTAAGAGTGGGACAGGTTAACATGTGGGAATGTTTCTCGCATTGAGCTGCCAATAATCACTCCAGGTGCACCATGTCCTGTCCTTCTTAGGTACTAAATGAAGTGTGGGGGACCAAGCATTTTTGGATGGGCAGAGGATTCTGATAGCAATGGAGGTCTCACACCCCTGCAAACTTGTGCTTGTCTGGCAGAAGAGAATTGATGCAGCAATGAACTGGTAGACCTAAAGTAATCAAGATATGGTGCACTGTGTCATGGTACATCTTGCGGAGGGTGCCAGAGGATTGGGTGGAGAGCAGGAATTGGAAAAGGAGGTAGGCAAAATGACTGGAGTATGATAGCTGTTTAATGGCTATGCACATGGTGGGATGGGAAGTGAAGGCTGCGGAGCGACCAAATGCAACGTTGACCAGGCGATGCTCCACAGGTCAGGGAAACGATTGAAATTGAAGGTATAATCTGCACTGAGAATTGGCTTAGTGACATTGGCCATGGTGAAGGTCCAACATGACGAGTGAGGAAGAAGGGAGATTGGGGCCAGACAAGGGCAGGAGTCTGTGCAGAAAGATGGACAGGTCCACGCCAGTGTCAGTGAGGTAGGAAATGAGTGAGTTCGGGTTATGGTGGTCAAGTGAGAACAGGTGTGAGGAAATTGCTGAACAACTGGGTATGCCTATTGCAAACTGTGTGATGCCCTGCATTTGGCAGGACCACTGGCGAAGCACTCATGATAGCATCACCCACGCATGGTATCATGGGGGTCCTCCAGCAGTCGGATAGAGGGTAATGTGCTTATGAGGGTGTGCATGCTATCAGTTGCTGTGGGAGGGGGAGGGGAGGGGGGGAGGGGAGGGAAGGGAAGGGGTACATTAATAAACATGGGCCCGTGTAGGTGTGTTGTAGGGGACAGGGGTGCTGAATTGGTTGGGTGCGAACAAGCAGAGGTGGTAGTTAAGTTGCTTGGACTCGCCATGTGGCTGGGGCACTTGTAGACACAGTGGCAGAAGGGAGCCAGGGCAGGGGGGAAGGATTAAGAGGACCAGGCAGGGGCTGTGGCTGATTGGGAGGGGAGGGGCAGAAAGGGTAAGGAGACTGGACAGTGGATGTGGCTGGTCGGGGACAAGGAACTCAAACACCCATTCTGCTTTGATGTCGGTATGGACCTGTGTGGTGAGTGCCATACACATTACAACAGGGAAATGAGAATTACAATTGTGGAATAAAAGCTTCGCCAGGAAGATATGGGTTTCAGCTAAGGCATGGTGGTGTTGCAGGAGTTGGGTGGGCCTCATTTCAGAACACTCTTCTGCGGAAAATAGTGTGCGGGAGTGCAGCATTTCAAACAACACCAATCCTGTTATTAGGTGCCCTTTTAATTTACAATAGCTGCCGGATTATGGAGGGTTGGTGACGATGTCGCGATCCTCCATTGTGACACTAGGTTCAAGTTTATCAATGGTAATGGTAAACTCTGTTGTGTCACTCATAATTCTGTACCCAGTGAAGATCGCCTCAGCAGAGGACAACCATAAGCATGAGCCATGGGTTTCAACTGCTGAGAGGTGGACAGAAGCTGTACTTGACTAATGGGTTGGTGATGAGACCTGTGCTTGAGGTGCAGCGGTGCTCATGAGTTGTGCAAACAATGAACTGATTTAAAGTGGCCGCCTGTGCCAGAAGGTCAAATGGACTAGGTGCAGGTATGTGACCAGGTGAAACACTCTTCATTGATGACATTTCAGGAGTCTGCTCATTGGGACCACTTCCTGACATAAGCTGCATCTCGGGCATGAGTGCAGGATACATCCGACTGAGAGAGAGAGAGAGAAAAAAATTATACTTGGTACTCATGAGTGTGCAGCCCTGGGGCTGTAACAGTGACTAAAGACTGTGCAGAGCTTGTGATGCAACATAAAGACACACTAGCCTACTGGGGAAAGTGCATTGCGTGGAACATCCAAGGAATGGGAATGATTTAAGGAGGGTGAAGTCTGGTCACCAGTGTGGAAATGCTGTGCAGAGTGTATCACTGCACAATGCACATTACTGACATTGAGGGAGGAAACTTAAGGGAAATGGTAGGAGAAGACACGAAGTGATACTGAATGCAGTTCCACTGAAGCAACGAAAAGGTGTTGAGACAAATTTTTTGAAACACAAGATATTTATTAGGTCATACAAACTACTGAAAAAGGATCAGAGCTTGTTTGGTCAGTTTTGGCACAGACACAAAAACACAAATCCATAGGTGGAAGTCTTCACTAAGATAACACTCATTAAAAAATTCAACATTAACACTAAAAGTTGATTACTTTTAGAGGCTGTGGGAAACAGTGAAAAAAATAAGAGTGATACAGTGACTGAATGCTGTCATGTGTGAAAGAAGATTCAGAACCATATGAGAACTAAATGGGATGCTCCAAGCAGATGCTCGTTACTGGATGAAGCAATACATTGAACAGAGTGCTTATGTGTGTTGCTGCATGTGAAATTAATGGCCTCCAGAACTGGAAGGTGGGCTTTCCTGAGTGACTCAGAAATGCTGAAGAGGATGTGGCATGCGACCCATAAACTGCATGGACGTGACATCCTGCTTGGAAAGCTGTGGCGGCTGTACACTTTCTTTTACTAAGTGATGTACAAGATTGTCTTGCCAGATTTGTCCTTGATAGTGATCATGCTGTGCTCAGGTCCTCATTGGAAGCACTGGTTCATGCACAAAAAGTGGATTACTTTTGTTTTTGTACACTGAAGGGAATTCTGAATGGAAGCCCCAGCAGTCAGATTGTGGTAGTGTGGGGAAAGACATTCTAATCAGTAGGTGCCAACTATTGTGTAGGTTTTTGAAGAGCTCCTGGCAGGGACTGTGAAAGGACCCACAATTTTTTTAATGAAAATCTGATCTGTATTTACACAAATAAACACCAAAATTAATTAATTGCAAAAAAATTTAGTACAATAAAAGAGTGAAATAATACTGGTTGTTGTAAGACAAAATTGAAATTAAAATTTAATTAGAGAGAAGTATGAATATTGTATGAATATCCATTTTGAAATACATATTGATAATGAAATATGCTTACTTAAAATTTTGTGTGACTTAAATCAGTTTTTCTTGTTATCATAACAGCAAAATTGTCTCTTTAGTTCAGGAAAAGCAATATTTCATGCTCTTTCATTTTTCTTAATAGTATAGCCAAAACAGATATGCATTCGTGACTCTCTGTAGAATGGAAACAGGTTTTTAAAAATCATTTAAAGCTCGGAAAAAGAATGGTGAGTTTTTCCATCAGTAGCAGGCACACTTCTTCCTCCTCCTCCTCCTCCTACTACTACTACTATTACTGGATACATTAGGACTGCTGTCTATGTATCAGGATATCTGGATACCAACCATCTACCCTATATTTTCCTAATAACATCACTGCTATGTTTTGTACATCAGACTGTATAGTTTAATAGTAGTTCTTATCTCATCATCTGAGGTGGAAAGAGAGGAGCATCATCATCAGTGAATATCATTGTCAACTTCAGTGCTTCAATTTTAAGATCATGGTTAAGGGTGGTACATGTCATCAACAGTTGTATTGCTCCTTAGAGGTTACTAGCAGCTGCAACATTCTTAATCTCATATTTAAATAACTTGGTGCTTAAGTGATTTAACATAGCTATAGGATTCAGATTTCTTATTGGCCATGACTAGTGCTACACTTCATTCATTGCATTTCCTACATGGAAAAATTGCATTTATCAGAACTTCAAGAATGCCAATGAATCTTCCTGATATTACATAGATGGCATTGTACCATGCAGACTGACACATAGGCCTTAGTGGTTTAAGCATTACTTACCAGACAAATATTTAAATCCTGCCATGCTGTGGCCTAAAATTGGTAAAAGTTGTCAACTGTTGAAAACATATTCTTGATGAGTGTGAACAGTGTCTTTAAAGACTGATTTTAAATTGTGACTAGCAACAGTGGAAGAAGATGCATGAGGGTTTGTTTTCTAGATTAATATTTGAACACTATTTTTTTCAACACTAATGAGAAATGCTTCATCGTCATCTTCACCGTAACACCTGCTCAGCTCTACTCCCTCTTGTTATATAGCTTCAACTATTTGATGTTTGACTTCTAATGCAGATTTATCTTCATCATGAGTAAACAAAGTAAATGATTTACATACCATTATCTCTGGTAGAGTCCACAAATTAACTCATTCTGGAAGACACATGTCCACCACCAACATAATACTGGCATAGATATCAATGATATCATATTTTGGTTTTTCCATTTTAATTTTCCCCTTGTCCTGTAGCCCAGTGGCATTGCCCCAGCCTAAGACTGTCTCTCACAGAGAAGTATGTGTCTCTGGATTGTTACACTCAGAACCCCCAAAACTCGTGTGACTGTCTTCTTAGTTACTTATTGGGTTTTAGATTATTTCAGTTATATTTTTATGTGGAAACTGATATTGTTATGCGTTCATTGTGATTGCATCATTGGCATCATCATAGGTGTATTGGCTTTAAATGAGTTGCTTATGTCTTCTGTTTTGACAACATCATGGGCAGGAGCAACAGATGCCACCAAATGTTTCAGTATTTCTACCACTGTATGCACTGGAAACAATGAACAGCTGTACAACAAATGAAAACTGCACTCATGCAGTCGTTTACAAGATTGCAGTAACACTGAGTTTGCGAAAGAATCAGTATAAACTATCAAAGTTATGAACGAACCCAATATATTCTTTTTTTCCATGCATATAAAGCATAATGCCAATTTTCTACAAATTCAGGTGAACAAAGCATTTTATCTAATCGTGGATATTCATACTTAAGTATTTCTTTGGAATTATCTTTTTGTTTGTGCTTTGTCTTGTGATATTGCATTAGATATTATTTCATTTTTTTTTATTTTGCTCTGTGTTGATAGTAGGCTTTTAATGTGTTTATTTCAAATGTAAAAAGGTTATCTTCCTATTTAAATATGGATTCTTGTAAGAAACAGTTTAGTTTTGTATTTAGTTGAAATATATTTGTTAGTGTTTGGTATTTGTTATGTGCAATGATGATGTAATGAATATCTGTATCATGTAGTGATAAACCAAAGAAAAAATTGTTAGGATCATATTTCACTTAACTATGGTATTAAAAATGAAATATACTGTTTGTTTATGTTTTTATCATCTATTTTACTTTTTGACTTAGGTTTATTTATTTATTTATTTAGTCCTTCAAATCCTATATGTGTAGAATACGAGAGCTATCCACAAAGTACATTACGTTTTGGAATTAAAAATAAATGAAGTATTGGAATTTTTTTTTAATTATATACAGATGAAAGCCACACTTAAATACTACTTTTCTACATAGTTGCCATTTAAATTAAGGCACTTATCGTAGCGATGGACGAGCTTGGAAATTCCTTCGTCGTAAAATTCAGCCGCCTGCGCCTTCAACCACATGGCGACTGTCTTTTGGGACAGAAAAGGTGCAATTTTTGTGGATTTCCTGGAAAGAGGCACTACAATAAACTCTCAAAGGTATTGCCAAACTCTGCACAACCTCAGAAGAGCAATACAAAACAAGCGCAGGGGAAAGTTCAGCTCAAAGATCTTGCTGATTCACGACAATGCCCGGGCCCACACGGCAAATGCCACTCGTGAAGTTCTCGAATCTTTTAAGTGGGAGTTGTTTCCTCATCTGCCATACAGTCCCGACCTGGCACCAAGCGACTTCCACTTATTCCCAGCAATGAAGAAGTGGTTGGCTATGCAGCGTTTTGATGACGACGCACAGCTTCAAGAAGAGGTTAACCATGTGATTGAAGGCGCAGGCGGCCGAATTTTACGACGAAGGAATTTCCAAGCTCGTCCATTGCTATGATAAGTGCCTCAATTTAAATGGCAACTATGTAGAAAAGTAGTATTTAAGTGTGGCTTTCATCTGTATATAATAAAAAAAAAATTCCAATACTTTATTTATTTTTAATTCTAAAACGTAATGTTCTTTGTAGATAGCCCTCGTATATACAAGGATATTGCACATGGTTAGGTATTTACAAGATAAAATACAGTTTGTATTGCAATCCTAAGGACTAGATATTGAAGTATTTTAGCACAGATTCATAAATACAACAAACATTACAGGCAACATTCAAAGTAGAATATTAATAATGCATCTTTATTTTTGTTGTTTGGCTTTTATATATTCTGTCAGACTGTAAAAGCAATGATCAATTAAATATGCCTTTACTTCAGCCTTAAAACTACGGAGTTTACCTATTGATTTAATATGTTTAGGTAGATTATTGAAAATCTTTATCCCAGTATGTAGTGTGCCTTTTTGGCACAATGATGTTCTCACCTGTTTCACATGAAGGTCAGATTTTTGCCTTGTATTGTGTGCATGTATATCTTCATTTTTAATAAGATATCTGGGTGTCTATCGATATATTGTTTGATAAAAACTGATGTTTCATAGATAAAAATGCAAGGAAGAGGAAGAACTGACAGTTTTTTGAATATGGGTCTGAACGATTTCGTATTGTTTACCCCTTCAATAATTCTTAGTATTCTCTTTTGCATCCTGAAAAGTTTAATATTTGTTGTTGTATTGCCCCAGAAGATTATGCCATATTTAATTACGGAATGCACATAGGAGTAGTATACATTTAACGGGCTGGCTTTGCTGCAACAAGTTTTTAAGATCCGTATCATGTAACAGGTTTTGCTTGGTTTTCTTTGCAAATATTCGATATGTACCTCCCATTTTGTGTTGTTCTGGAGCCAGAGTCCCAGAAATTTAGTGCTATCAACACTTTCAAGAACTCTGTTCCCAAGTTCTATTTCTATGTATGGGTGGTGTCTTCCTTTTACATTATAGAAATTCAGTGCTACCATCTTTTCTTTGTTTATAATTAGCTTGTTGTAGCTGAACCACTGTTCTACACTGTTCATTGTTTGGATAGCGGAGTCTTTTAGTTTTTCTTCTGTTTTACCACTAATAAGGAAGCTTGTATCATCTACAAATTGGAGGGTAGTTTGGCAATACTTGTTGTACGTAAGATCATTGACATAGAGGAGAAACAGAATGGGTCCTAATACTGATCCTTGAGGGACACCATATTTCACATTTTCATATCCTGAATAGTAGTAGCTGATTTTGTTATGGTCAGTATATTGCACTTCAACCACCTGTTTGCGACCACATAGGTATGTCTTGAGCCACTCATTGGATATACCTCTAATTCCTAACTGGTCAAGCTTCTGCAGTAGGGCACTATGGTCAATGACGTCAAAAGCTTTAGATAAATCAAGATGGCTTTTCGCGGATGATGCTGTAGTATACAGAGAAGTTGCAGCATTAGAAAATTGTAGCGAAATGCAGGAAGATCTGCAGCGGATAGGCACTTGGTGCAGGGAGTGGCAACTGATCCTTAACATAGACAAATGTAATGTATTGCGAATACATAGAAAGAAGGATCCTTTATTGTATGATTATATGATAGCGGAACAAACACTGGTAGCAGTTACTTCTGTAAAATATCTGGGAGTATGCGTGCGGAACGATTTGAAGTGGAATGATCATATAAAATTAATTGTTGGTAAGGCGGGTACCAGGTTGAGATTCATTGGGAGAGTGCTTAGAAAATGTAGTCCATCAACAAAGGAGGTGGCTTACAAAACACTCGTTCGACCTATACTTGAGTATTGCTCATCAGTGTGGGATCCGTACCAGATCGGTCTGACGGAGCAGATAGAGAAGATCCAAAGAAGAGCGGCGCGTTTTGTCACAGGGTTATCTGGTAACCGTGATAGCGTTACGGAGATGTTTAATAAACTCAAGTGGCAGACTCTGCAAGAGAGGCGCTCTGCATCGCGGTGTAGCTTGCTCGCCAGGTTTCGAGAGGGTGCGTTTCTGGATGAGGTATCGAATATATTGCTTCCCCCTACTTATACCTCCAGAGGAGATCATGAATGTAAAATTAGAGAGATTAGAGCGCGCACGTAGGCTTTCAGACAATCGTTCTTCCCGCGAACCATACGCGACTGGAACAGGAAAGGGAGGTAATGACAGTGGCACGTAAAGTGCCCTCCGCCACACACCATTGGGTGGCTTGCGGAGTATAAATGTAGATGTAGATGTAGATATGCCTGTCACAAACTCACTTGCATCCAGTTTAGTATAGATTTCATTAAGAAATTCAAATATTGCACTTTCAGTTGAATAGCCTTTCCTGAAGTCATGCTGTGAAGGAGAGAGAATTTTATTTTTATTTAGGAAATCAGACAATCTTTTATAAAAAACCTTTTCCAAAATTTTAGAAAATACAGGCAGTAGGGCTATTGGTCGATAATTTGAAACACATTCTGGATTTCCTTTTTTGAACAGTGGTTTCAGCTTTGCTGTTTTTAAGCATGAAGGGAAGGTTCCTGATGCCAGTGAGCTGTTGCACAAATGTGTCACAGGTTCAGCTAAGGCAAGACAGCATTTTTTAATAATTGCATCTGGTATTCCAACAATTACACATGAGTACCCTGCTTTCAAGGTTTTTATAACTGATAAAATTTCTTCAGAATTTGTGGGTGAAAGGAACAAAGATGTAGACACATCTCTCACTATTACATGTTGGACGTGATATTTTGTTGTGTTTTCCAGTCTACTCACCAACTGTTCACTTACGTTTGCAAAATATTTGTTGAAGGTCCCTGCAATTTCTGTTGGGCAAGAAATCATTTGTCCTTCATAACATAAGTTCACATTTTTATATTGTTTAGTTTCACTTGTTGTTTGATTTTTTATAACTTCCCATATAGCTTTAGATTTGTTTTTTGAGTTTTCAATGTATTTGTCATTTGCCATTGTTTTAGCTTTCCTTACAACATTTTTGAGGATCCTCTTGTAATTCTTCAGGTACAAATGAAATTCATGAGGCATGTTCTTTGTCTTTGCTATATCATGTAATCTTCTTTTCTCTGCACAAGATATTCTAATACCTATTGTAATCCATTTGTTCTTTTTGAAGTTGGGTTGACATTTTTGCTTTTTTAATGGAAATGCAGCTTCAAAGTATGACATGAAGATTTCCATGAATTTTTCAAACTTTTTGTTAGTATTTTCACAAGTATACACTTCATACCAAGTTTCTTCACTTAGTCTCTGTACAAAAAGGATTATTTCTTTGTTGGTTAATTTCCTTGCTTCTTTTACAAGTTCCTCTTTCTCAGTTGTTTCACTTGGAGTGTGCAAAGCAATAAACTGTGCATAGTGATCACTGAAGCCGGTATTAGGATTTCCGGTACAGAAATTGTGATTTACATTTGTGCTTATTAATATCTGATCAATTGTTGAGCTAGTTGTTGGTGTAACTCTTGTAGGAGAGTCTATGGTGGATTTTATGTTATATGTTTCCAGTAGGGTCATCAAGCTTTGCTGGTCTTGAAGGACGGTGTTCAAAGATGGTGTAGTGTGTGTGTGTGTGTGTGTGTGTGTGTGGTGGCAGTGGCAGCATGGGGCAGGGGGGTGGGGTGTGGGGGAAAACAGGGGCTGCCTGTGAAAGCAGTTTTGTTGAGTTAGGAATTTGGGTGGGAGAAAGGGGGAGAGGCATGGTCGCAATAGAGATAGAGAATTTCAGTTTATGTATTTGCCCCATAGTTATGTCCCTGTGGTGCATATCCACTCTGTATCTCCAAGAATACAATGTCTTGTTACCTTGCCCTTTCTTGGCAGTGATTGTCAATTTAACAAGTACAAATTCGAAACTGTCAATGGTTCTCATTACATTTAACAGTGCTTTATTCTGTTATTGCCCTGTGACGTGTTGCTAACAGTAAGTTCTTAGACTATCGAAGAGTTAAACAGTACATGATATCATTTTATGAAACAAACCTCTTGATCAGCTGATGGGTGTTAGCATTTGCAGGCAGCTAGTGCACCAAATGCTAACTTTATTTTAGTGTTTTCAGCCAAGACTTTTCATTACACTGATGATGTCTTTTGCAGCATTTTGTTATGTAGTAGATTATAATAAAACAAAGTATATATTGTTTGGCAAGCAAGTTCTTTTAAAAAACCAAAGTTTCACTAACTTATTTTCTTGAAATTAGGGTATTAAATTAGAGACTGAAGCAGAGAAATGACATTGTTATGAAGAATATGTGTATGATCTATGTAGGAATATTTTTGGTGTATAAATGTTCAGGATTTGTTGTTAATGTTCTTTATATATTGGTCCATACAAACACATGCAGAGACTTATTAAACATTGACTTAATTTTCTTTTTTCCATATGACAAACTACATAAATATTTTTTTACATAATCTTCAATACTGGTAACAGTTTTTCTACTGAAGTATGAAGGAAGGAATATTTTGATCCTTATCCTGAAAAGGAAATATCTGTATGGCAAAAAATTTTATAAATTCTTTAAACATTTTTTGCTCGAATTCTTGTACGCTATGGCCTCTGGTGTTAGAAGAAAGCCAAACCAAGACTTTGATAGCAGACTGTAAAGAATACTGTATATTTGTAATTGCTAGTAGCAGAATTTTGTTAATTTGTATTTATAATGTATGCATAGCAAGAAAATGTTGTTATTATTATCTGATTCATTTCAAGAATTTTCTCGGTAATCATTTCCAGTGTTTTGCTTCTTGTCATAATAATGTCTTAGTAACTTACTGCGTTTAGTAACAGTTATGGAATATTAGCTGGTAAGCTGAACTTGAACATCAGCTTGTGATGTCATGGTAGCGTTCGCACCCCAGTGATGTGTAGACTAGGGCCATCTCTGTTTTGAAGTTTCATCTAATAATGAAATGCTTGCTCCTAAAATAGTACATTATCTTCCATTCCTGTGTGAATAGTAAAACAGATGATGAACAGAAGCAAAAAAAGAAGAATTTACCAAAGATGCATGCAAGTCTGAAACTTGTAAAAAGTGTATGTGGAAAAAATGCAGATATGATGTTAAAAAGTGTTTCTTGTGGTTTTACCTGCCTTAATGTTGAAACAATAACCATTACATTAAAGCTGAAAATTTCACTGAAATAACATTACTTATTCTAGTGCTACATATGCAATACTAATACAGTAGGTAGCTCACTTATTAAAAGCAGTGCCTGATTTCTGCTATAAACAATGAAGTCAGTGGCTCCACTATCCACAGCATGAAATGAGTTTGACTTGCCCATAGTCCACCTGCCACATTAGTTTGATGTTGGTTTCAAAGGTCAGGATGGTAGAGAGAGAGAAACGAACACAGGCAATAACTACCTATGGTCTAAGGATTGCTATTCTCTTTTGTGTGAGTAGTAGTCCTTTGACAGTTTACATGATTGCATCTTTTTCTGTGAGACTTTAATGCATACGCACAATCTTGAATTGCTTGACAGTACATTTACAAAATATCTTCATTGGTGTTATCTGTTGTTATACTGATCACCTCCAAAAGCCACATTATTGTGGTGCTTAATTCAAATCAAAAAGATAAGAAATGGATCACCTATAGATACCATAGCTTCTGTGCATATCCCATTTAAGCATGTTATGTTCTTCTTTCTTTTAGCTTTCAGTACTCCACAAAAATGAGACGATAATAGTTTAAGCTCACAGAGTGATGATTTTTATTTAAATTATCCGTGCACTGTGGCAACATAGCCATATCATACTGAACCATAAAAATACCATTTAGTTATTCCTTCTGTGTTCCTGATCATCTGAGAAGACACAATAATAATAATAATAATAATGAAACTTCCTGGCAGATTAAAACTGTGTGCCCGACTGAGACTCGAACTCGGGACCTTTGCCTTTCACGGGCAAGTGCTCTACCAACTGAGCTACCGAAGCACGACTCACGCCCGATACTCACAGCTTTACTTCTGCCAGTACCTCGTCTCCTACCTTCCAAACTTTACAGAAGCTCTCCTGCTAAGGCAAAGGTCCCGAGTTTGAGTCTCGGTCGGGCACACAGTTTTAATCTGCCAGGAAGTTTCATATCAGCGCACACTCCGCTGCAGAGTGAAAATCTCATTCTGGAATAATAATAGTTCCCGTGGAGGCCTGGGAAAAGAATAGGCCTCCGGTATGTTCTGCCAGTCGTAAAAGGCGACGAAAAGAACAAACCACTAATAGGGCTAACCCCCCTTTTAGTGTGATTAGTTGGTTCAGGACAGAACTAAAGAAGCCTCGGACAAGCGCCGTCGTGGTCGGGGACGATGCTTGAACCCTATGCCCGCCCACAATGGTAACGACACCTCTAGCCAACTGGAAAATGATTCAAATCCAAATAGAGGTGTTTTCCAGGATATGCTTCCTGCAACCACCCTAGAAGGAAAACAACGACAGAGGATAAGATGGTCAGATGAAGTTAATCGACACCTCATGTTCTGTTATTACCAAGCAACAAACCTAGGAACCAACACAACTGGATACAGATCACAAGTATACACAACATTTATTACCAGATACCCAGAATTAAAATTTTTAACAGAACAATGACTAGCTGATCAGATCCGTGTAATAATAAAAAATAACAGGATACCCCAGTCAGAATTAGAAAACATCAAACAACAAGTACAACAAATACTGGAACAAAATAATGTGCAATCAGAAGAAAAGGAAAATACAGTAATGGATTCAAACATCCCAGAGCAAACAAACAAAGAACAACACGCATCAATTAAACACTCAGAGGAAAACGATATCTTAAGACAGCCACCAGAACAAGCACAAATAGAATATGAAGTGACACACATGTTAGATATAGAAGAAAAATTTCAGCTGACCTATATAGAATACAAAGACACAAATACAGACATTAGACCATTCTTGCATAGACCGCCAAATAACCGACAAGTCGAAACAACAATAAAAACTATCAACACAATCATACACAACAAAATAAATGAAAACACAACTATGGAAGAGTTACAACTACTGGTTTATATAGGAGCACTCACTACACTAAATATACACACTAGGCAGAGATCAGAACCAACCAACACACAGAAGAAACCCACAAAACTAGCATGGCAACACAGGCTACAGATCAGAAACTGAGAAAAGACATCGGACAGCTAACACAATTTATAAGAAATGAAATGTCAGAAAAAAAACAAAAAAGATTAGGTAAAATCTCACAACAAGAAGTGATAGAGCAATTAGATGAAATGAAGCAGAAATTACAAGCATTGGCCAAACGACTTAGAAGATACAAAAAAAGTGAAAATAGAAGGAAACAAAACCAAACATTCAACACAAACCAAAAGAAATTTTACCAGACAATAGGTAACACACACATTAAAATAGACAATCCACCAAACATAACAGACACGGAACACTTCTGGAGCAACATATGGCCAAACCCGGTACAACATAACAGGCATGCACGGTGGATACAAGCAGAAACAGATACGTACAAGATGATACCACAAATGCCTGAAGTGATAATTTTGCAACATGAAGTCACCCAAGCAATTAATTCTACTCACAATTGGAAAGCCCCTGGAAAAGATAAAATAGCACATTTATGGCTAAAGAAATTCACCTCAACACATTCACATCTAACTAAATTATTTAACAGTTACATTGCAGACCCATACACATTCCCTGATACACTTACACATGGAATAACTTATCTGAAACCTAAAGATCAAGCAGACACAGCAAACCCAGCTAAATATCGCCCCATGACATGCCTACCAACAATATACAAAATATTAACTTCAGTAATTACACAGAAATTAATGACACATACAACACAGAACAAAATTATAAATGAAGAACAAAAAGGCTGTTGCAAAGGAGCACGAGGATGTAAAGAGCAACTGATAATAGATGCAGAGGTGACATATCAAGCTAAAACTAAACAGGGGTCGCTACACTATGCATACATTGATTACCAAAAAGCTTTTGATAGTGTACCCCACTCATGGTTACTACAAATATTGGAAATATACAAAGTAGATCCTAAATTGATACAGTTCCTAAACATAGTAATGAAAAATTGGAAAACCACACTTAATATCCAAACAAATTCAAATAATATCACATCACAGCCAATACAGATTAAGCGTGGAATATATCAAGGAGACTCATTAAGTCCTTTCTGGTTCTGCCTTGCTCTGAACCCACTATCCAACATGCTAAATAATACAAATTATGGATACAATATTACTGGAACATACCCACACAAAATCACACATCTGCTATACATGGATGATCTAAAACTACTGGCAGCAACAAATCAACAACTCAACCAATTACTAAAGATAACAGGAGTATTCAGCAATGATATAAATATGGCTTTTGGAACAGACAAATGTAAGAAAAATAGCATAGTCAAGGGAAAACACACTAAACAAGAAGATTGCATATTGGATAACCACAGCGACTGCATAGAAGTGTTGGAAAAAACAGATGCCTATAAATATCTAGGATACAGACAAAAAATAGGAATAGATAATACAAATATTAAAGAAGAACTAAAAGAAAAATATAGACAAAGACTAACAAAAATACTGAAAACAGAATTGACAGCAAGAAACAAGACAAAATCTATAAATACTTATGCTATACCAATATTGACCTACTCATTTGGAGTAGTGAAATGGAGTAACACAGACCAAGAAGCACTCAATACACTTACACGATCACAATGCCACAAATATAGAATACATCACATACATTCAGCAACTGAAAGATTCACATTAAGCAGAAAGGAAGGAGGAAGGGGATTTATTGACATAAAAAACCTACATTATGGACAGGTAGACAATTTAAGAAAATTCTTTATAGAACGAGCAGAAACTAGCAAAATACACAAAGCAATCACTCATATAAATACATCGGCTACACCACTGCAATTTCATAACCACTTCTACAACCCTTTAGATCACATAACATCAACAGATACAAAGAAAGTAAATTGGAAAAAGAAAACACTACATGGCAAGCACCCGTATCATCTAACACAGCCACACATAGATCAAGACGCATCCAACACATGGCCAAGAAAAGGCAATATATACAGTGAGACAGAAGGATTCATGATTGCAATACAGGATCAAACAATAAACACCAGATATTACAGCAAGCATATTATTAAAGATCCCAATACCACAACAGATAAATGCAGACTTTGCAAACAACAAATAGAAACAGTATATCACATCACAAGTGGATGTACAATACTAGCAAGTACAGAATACCCCAGAAGACATGACAATGTAGCAAAAATAATACATCAACAGCTTGCCTCACAACATAAACTTATAAAACAACATGTTCTCACATACAAGTATGCACCACAAAATGTACTGGAGAACGATGAATACAAATTATACTGGAACAGAACCATTATAACAGATAAAACAACACCACATAACAAACCTGACATCATACTCACCAATAAAAAGAAGAAATTAACACAACTAATCGAAATATCCATACCCAATACAACAAATATACAAAAGAAAACAGGAGAAAAAAATTGAAAAATACATCCAACTGGCTGAGGAAGTCAAGGACATGTGGCATCAGGATAAAGTTGACATTATACCAATTATACTATCAACTACAGGAGTCATACCACACAATATCCACCAGTACATCAATGCAATACAGCTACATCCAAACTTATATATACAACTACAGAAATCTGTAATTATTGACACTTGTTCAATTACCCGAAAGTTCCTAAATGCAATATAACACATACCATACAGTTAAAAGGAAGTGACGCTTGATCAAGGTCTGCATCACTTTCCATTTTTAACCAGACTTAACGTCTGAGAAAGTAAAGAAATAATAATAATAGTAAATATGGTATTTGCTAAATTGCTACCACAACTTTCTCTCTATCAAACAAATAATACTTATTGCAGTTTAACTATTAGCACAATAATTAATCCAGCTTCTCTTCCAAAAAATACAACTATCATTTTCAAACTTTTAACATGTGGCTCACTCACTGTACTCAGTCTGCAACAGAAATGGATTGTTTTCATTACATCTCATATATTTCCAAAAGCTATGTGGAAAAGGAATAGGGTTGAACTTCCTTTAGGGTCTTACAGATGTAGGTACTCTGTTGTATCAGTAAATTACCTGAGATGAAGAGGTGTTTCCTTAATAAGTACATAGCCAATTTCTGCCATAACCTCTGCCAATATGTGATTGTTGTCTGTCTCTAATATATTAGTTAATCCATAATGTTTCCTCAGTTTGTGTTAACCTTATTCAAGTCACATATCGTACAGGATACAACCCGAAAGACTGCATGTAGGTCAGTGTGGAGGATCTCCAACTGTGGCAGACCATAAAGTGTAAAGGGAGGGAACTTTCCTTGCATTAATTATGTTGTGCATTGTTTTTGACTGGCCAATTATTAACTGAAAATCTGCAGCTGAGCCAGCAAGTCATAAGCTGAAACTTTTGAGTCAGTGTCTGAAGTGTGTCCAGATACAAGAACTGGCTGCACACTGCCCACTAAAGACAAGAGATTGCAGATTAAGTGGCAGTCATTAACTTGTTACGAATGCTCATTGCAAAGTATACTCTGCCAAAAATTAGAATATTGTCATCTAAAGAAATTGTATGGATTGACTCTGGTCTGTCCTGCTTGTATTTATAGTATGCATCCTGCCTTTTGTAGAAACATTTCTGTAATACTACTTTCTCATGTTCTTATTGTTGAATATTGCTATAGAGTGTATGTTACTCTCTCTCACACCACACAGAATCTACAGCTATGTTTCTATCTCTGCAGGTGACTGAGGTGCACGGTCCTATCCAACAGCAGAACAATTTCAACTATACCTTTGAAGTGAAAATCTCTACTGACAGCATATCTCTGTTTGTGTGGTTAGAAGTCCCAAATGTCTTTGGGCATTTCTCAGAAAATGGCTTTCTTATGGTTGTTCCAGAAAAAACTGTACAATTTTATACTAACAGGAATATTAATTCAGACTATTTGAAGAAGACTATTACAGTGACTTCTATGATGAATCATGCTAGCTGAATACAAGATTGTATTGTAAATCTGTTTTGTAATTATATATTTTGATGTGAATATGTATTTTGTTATCTGTTAAACAATACATTTTTCTCATTCCTGCAATGTGTCATCAGTTGGGACAAAAGATTGCTGTTGCCTGTTTTTATTTGCATAATCTGGTAGCAACAGTGCGACACTAGAATGTACACTATATGATCAAAACTATCTGGACACCTACTAGTGGACATTATTGTGGGCTGTGTTGATCCTTCACCTTTATGATGGCTGGAACTCTACCGGGAGCACTTTCGCTTAGGTGTCTGAATTTCTTTGGAGGATTGGCAACCCATTCTTCCACAAGAACTGAAACCAGAGAAGGTAGTGATGTTGGACGCTGGTATCTGGAGCAAAGTCAACGTTCTAACTCAGCCCAGTGGCATTCTGCTGCATTCGAGTTGGGACTATGGACAGACCAGTCCATTTCAGGAATGTAATTGGCCACAAATGATTGCCTTACAGATGCTGCATTAGGGGAGGGTGCATTGTCAAGCTGATACAAATAATAATCATTTCTAAACTGTTCCTATACTAAACACAGTACACAATGCTGTAGAACACTTTCATATCCTTCTGCATTTGCTGTTTTCTTAAGCACTATAAGGGGACCACAACTAACCTAAAAAAATATTCCCTCCTACCCCAGTTTCATCTGCTCTGCATTTCACTTATGGCATTACACATGATCGCAGGTAATGTTATACAGGCATTTGCCAGGCACAAACCCTTACACTGGATTGCTACAGGTTACAGTGTGATTCATCGCTGCAAATCGCTCATTTCTAGTCATCTGCTGTCCAGTGACATTGCTCTCTGCAGTCCCTCAAGTGAAGCTTAGCATTGACTCCTGAAATGTGTGAGCTCCTCAGCCAATGTACCTCTCTGTCTTCATCTAACTATGCACAGACATTGTGTTAGGTCGACTGCAATTACTTTGGAATTCATGAGTGATTCCTTCCACTGATTTCACACTATTTTGTATAGCCACGCTCTGCATTGCTTAACAGTCTCTGTCCATCAGTATATGAGGTGTGCCTGGCCTTGGTTTAGCTTTGGATGTTCCGTCACCTTTCCATTCGACAATCACGTCACCAGCAGCTGTCTTGGGCAGCTTCAGGAGGGTTGAAATATCCATGGTGGATTTATTACCCAGATAACATTCAATGACTAATCACTGTTTGAAGTCACTGAATTTTCCTGACCAACCATTATACCGTTACCGCTTCTCTACCGATAACACAAATACACAATACTCCCCACCTTATTTTCTACCAGCAGGCACTGGTGTAGTTCTAGTTGAGTCAGTGTAAGTTGCTCCTTGCCAGTTGCAGAAGGCTGGGCATGGCAGTTTCATGGGCCAGTACCATAACATGATTTTATAAATGTCTCTGTGGCAATGCCTCATCATTGTCACAGCCGAGTAGATGGCTACTGTTCTTGCCTGCAGCCATTAGTGCTTTGCAGTTGGAAGCTGGCAACAGTGTTACGAGCTGTCAGGATTCTTCTTATGCCACCTTGACTATAAATAATTTGTCATCTGGTGTGGGATTTTAAGTTGTCATCTCCTCCACACCCACCAATCCTCCAAAAACTTTTTTTTTAGGTGTAGCAATTTCTTGATGCAAGTGGTTAAGTGAGTAAAGCATAATGATACCTATTTCTTAACAGTTTTTTGAATGGAAACAAGCATTTTGTAGGTAAATAACACAGTTTCATCAACTGTTACTCAAAGAGCACAAATAACCAAAAATCTTGTTAGTGATAGGTGATGGTCAAATTTACTTCCATTTTTGAATGTGACACACATGTAAACACTGGGCTTTGGTACTGGTCAGATGGTTACCATAACCAGATTTTCTACTTTCACAACCAAATTGTCAGCTTCCAACTTAACCTAGACCTCAGGCTGTGTTACAGAGCAGTCTGTCATCACAACCAAGATATCAGGAGGGGACCAATATGTAACTTGGCCGTAGGTTACCTTAACGTACAGCCTAACTTTTTGTGCTGCAGATTTTTAAATTACTGTACAGCAAAATTGGTACCTTTGATAAACTGTTTTCCTCTGACAAAATTGCCAAAGTAGAGAGCCATGCTTGACTCGCAGCAGACCTAATATAATTTGTAATTAGGTTGAGTTTTGAAAAAACCCCTCTTACATGACACTACTGAAACACAGAAAGGTAAGAAAAATCTTAATGCCCAAAGGGGGTTGGGAACAGATTTGGAAAATTCATACTGAACTATGAATTGTAAGAATCTTAAAGATGTCCAAAAAAGATACTCTTATTTTGGAATTTGGCAGCTTTCAGAAGTATTCTTAGGCATGGAAGTTTTGTAGAGACAACATGTTCATGAATCTCATCATAATTGTTAGCTAAACCTTTTACAGTTGTGGGAAGATTCGTTTCTGAGGCTTTAACCAGAATTCTGGCCACGAAAACAGCAAATTATTTTCCATGGTTTGGAACATGCATCGATTTTTTGTAGATACATGTTGATTAGTCGATATACTCTGACCCTGAGCACCTCAAATCCATCTTGTCTACAGCTTTGCAATCAGGCATCATTTTCTTCTTTCTGACAGTTCAGTTTTATCCACAGAAATTCCCATCTCATCACATGTGACCTTTGAAAATAATTTATCTCGTCTTTCAAAAAGAGCTTTAGATCTATCACCTTAGTAATGTACATCCTGAAGCTGAAGCCAACAACCTGTAAATATGTTTGAGCATGGTTAACTTCTTCTAAGACAGTACTCCATAAATAAACAAAACGAAAAATCACAGAAAGTAGGCAACAGAGTCTGAGAAGTTGTTCCGGTTTCTATAATTTATGAAGAATCAGTTCCTAAGTGGCACTGATAATCTTTTTAAAGCACTGAAACATAGACTTAACATCTTTGCATTGAGCAGTCAATAGTGTACGGCACATGAATGTCTCGTCTCATACTAAGACCATTGACATCACGGTCTCAGATACTGTGTGAGAATAATTTTTATTTCCGCGCTATTTTACTGTTAAATGCATGTATGGGGAAATTCAGCCACCAGCATAAAGATCTTTAGGATGCAGAAAAGAGCAATCAGGGCTATCTGCAACCTAAGAAAACTGGAAACATGTAGACCACATTTCATCCAGATGAAAATAATGAGCCTACCGAGCCTTTACATGTATGAGTGTATCCTGTTCGCAAATGAGTATCTTTTAAATCAAACTGGGCATCTTCAACAAAATAAGCATATACACAGTCACAACACAAGAAACACAAATAATATCCACATGTCACAGTGTAGAACAGCACTGTACCAAAAAAGTGCATCACAGATAGCAGTTCACCTATATAACAGCCTACCGAGTGATTTAAAATCGCTGCAACATAAAAAAATTTTAAACATAAACTTAAGTCATTTCTAGTGGAAAAATGTTTTTACTCTGTAAAAGAATTTTTGAATTACAATATATAGCCTTGTAAACAATGATTATGTAATAATGGTTAAATTCAAATTGCTATATTTGTCACTTGTTATCTGTAATTAATTTTGTCATGCTCTCTCTCTCTCTCTCTCTCTCTCTGTGTGTGTGTGTGTGTGTGTGTGTGTGTGTGTGTGTGTGTGTTTCTGCTCCTTTCGCAATTTTGACTTGTCCTATATTCAATGTACTGTTTAAGTATGTAATGAATCAAATGGACCAATAAATAAATGAATGAATGAACGAATGCATGTACGTAAAAGGGTCAGACCAATCCCATAAGCTCAATAGTGACCGCCCACTCTCAAAGTGTAAGGCATGAAACGACGAAATGCAAATTAGGTTTAACAACTCGTGCCACAGAACCTAGCAAACACTGATAATCCCATGGAGCTAGTGCCGGGGCTGCTCGCGTACGTCCGATCAGCTCACTTCCTACAGCTAGCACGGGGCAAAGGATATTATACTCTCCTCCTTGACAGGCCCAAAGATCCTCTTCATAATTTTTCTTTCGAAGACCAACAAAGAACTGTAGGCAGTTTCAATACGCTTTTATGGGTAAGCAGAGATAATTTATTTCTGAACACTTCTTTGGTGTAACATTCTCTTTCTCTCCCATTTTACGAGTTTTAGTCGACATATGCCAATTACCAACCACTCCTGCCGAACATAGCATTGCTTTTTTCTCAGCAGATCTTCCCGACACCGTGGCGTTTTAAATTTCTTATTACATACACTAAACTCTCGCTAATACGGCCCTCAGTAGTCCAGCCTCAAAGTAATCCGGCACACATCCAGCCTCTAGTCGTTCAACCTGAAATGAAGCTTTCGTCTGCAACAATGTTGTTAGTTAATTACAATCTTCAACATTCGTGTACACTTTGAAATTGTGGCTTTCTTTAAAACACCTTACGCTAGACCTCAAGCAGAAGCTCGAAATTAGATGTAAACTGAACTGAGGTTCTTCGCAGTAAACCGTTGTTGCTGGCAACAGTGTTGGACGAACAACTACTATTTACGACCAAACTTCAGCAGAAAAGAGGTAATCATAAGCTCACAGGAAAGTTACGATGAAACTGATGAAGAAGAGGACATAGGAGGAGAGAACATGAGGATGGTGCTGAAGTTTGGAGACGTCTTCCTGGAGTACATTATGCAACAATCACAAACATAGCAGGACCTATGAAATGCTTATAAGGCCGTTGTGTGCTAAAGTTTACGTCGCCTATCATCATGGTGACGACTACAACTTTGGGACATGTTTCAAAGTGAATGTGAGTGATACTAATATGCATGTACATACTCAAGAAATGTTTTCTGTAAAAATGAATGTATCTTTTGATTTGATGAAGTACAATCCCGATGTGTTTATAACAAAATTTTAGATACTCTCAACAATCCGGCACTTCCGCTAATCCGGCACCAATATGTGCGAGGAATGGTCGGTTTAGCAAGAGTCTAGTGTAGCTCAAGTGTGACGGAGTTGATGAAAGCAATTGATTTCAGGCCATATTGCTGGAGAGATTGTCGTCGATATATTGTCCAGAATGGACCAATCGTCGATGGGACTAGGTGACGTGTCAGACTAGACAAGGGTTTAAAATTTCATACCTGCTGCTACGCATTATTTATGACCAAAATGATACACAGCTTCAAGCAAACCAAAAGAAAAAAAAAGTAAATTTGGGCGTACTGTACTGCTGGAACTGAGGATATGAACTGCACTGGCAAAAAAGCGATAAAGCAAATCAGTCTTATTGTATACATATCGGAAGAATGGGCGTACTATAGCTATTCTACACTATAGGATCAAAATTGAAACATTACAAGCTTACTCCAGCCCACTCCAATTGAGCGAATCGATCGATTCTTTTGTATTGGGTATGGTCTATGGTGGACCTTTGGTGCCTTATATGAGTCGGTTCCTGAGAAAAACTCAAAAAACCAAACTTTTGTCGTATGAAAAGTACCAATTGAGGGGATGACCTCTTATGTAATTTATATTCATGGCATATCGTCGAAATTTTTGCTATCTGTTCTTAAAATATTCTCGGGGAAATTTGAAACGTTTTCTTCGAGAAAATCTGTAGTTAATGGAATAATGCGGTAGATAATGAAGTTTAGCACAATAACCATACGGCAAAATACAAAACACTCTCCTCTTTGCAGGTTATCATTTGCCAAAATCTCATTTCGATATCTCAATCCGTTTATGAAATATGAGGAATGTTTGAATACTTCATCCAGGCTTTATCGCTGGGGCGGCGCGATCGCAAATGAGTGTGCTACCTCAGATCAGTTTTCTCGAGGTTGGTGACAGATACAGATTTCCACCCAAGTCCAAAGAAAAATTCAGTATGTTAGCTAAATTTCATTCTCAGCAATATATTATGTAATATGCACCACACGCAAAATCATAGCGACGCCTATATTTCATTGGAAACTTTTTGAATTTCGCGCAGTGTCTTACTTCCATATAAATATCACAATAACTGTGGCCATTAACGAAGTGATGGGCACATCATAATGAACCTGACATATAAAGGTACAAGTAAGGCAAAAAAGAAGTTTTTGTACCAAATAGTGTCTGTAAAACCATGAGAGAAGGACTACAGGGCCGGCGCCTCGATCCTGTCATCGCCGACAGGTCAAAAGATGGCCGACTGTGCCGGACTCCCCTTCCGATCACACGAATGAATTCCCCCATAGCTTTGGTCGAAAATTGGTGAATGCGCATCGGCCATGGAATCCTGCGTGGACTCCGGTGCATTTCTTTAAAATGCTTCACCTTGCCGTGTAAAACCATTGTTTAAGGTTCAAATGGCTCTGAGCACTATGGGACTCAACTGCTGAGGTCATTAGTCCCCTAGAACTTAGAACTAGTTAAACCTAACTAACCTAAGGACATCACAAACATCCATGCCCGAGGCAGGATTCGAACCTGCGACCGTAGCGGTCTTGCGGTTCCAGACTGCAGCGCCGTTAACCGCACGGCCACTACGGCCGGCCCATTGTTTAAGGGAACTACACTCACCTCACTCACTGCGCAGATAGCAGCAGTGTTCGTAGGTGCGCTACGATGTTCCTGTGTGCAATCGCGTGCGTCAGTAATAATGGAAAAAGGGGAAACGCCCACAAACAGAGCGCTCATGGACTAACCATTTCCTTTGATGTACCGAGACTGCGATTAACTTGCTCGTTGTTGCACCGAGCGGTGCGGTTTGATGTCCACACCTGCAGCGCTTAGCTGAACCGAACTCATTTTCTTGGTTTTGTGTCACTTAACAACATTGTCAAGGTCGTACAGTCTGTGGGTTAAAAGTAGCGTCTCTGTAGTGCCGTGAATATCTAATGTGTCCTGTAATACAGTAGTACTGTATAAACTCTTTTTCGCATTATACAATGAATTATCAATTAAGTCTTAAAATTTGCATCCCATTCCCGCGTTAAGCACGTTCCGCCTTAAACAAAATATTAGCATGTAAAAGTGTATTGCATGCGTCGAGACTGAAATACTTGTACGGTTTGGGCAGATTTCTGCGTTATAAACATTCAGTTATAATCAAGTTTTACTGCACCTGGGAATAACACTTTGTAGGGATACGAAATGGAATGATCACATAGTCTCAGCCATGGGTTAAACAGATGGCAGACGTCGGCTTATTGCTAGGATACTGTGGGGGGGGGGGGGGGGCTATCCCGAGAAAGAATACTAACAAAGTTTCTGGAAGCAGCTTTAAATGATGACTCCAGGAATATTTTGCAACTCCTACGTTCCGCTCACTTGGGGGTCGTGGGGACAAGATTAGAATAATTGCATCACACACAGAGGCATTCAGTCATTCTTCCAGTGCACCGTGGGTGAGTGGAAGGGAAGTAACCCTAATAACTGGCACTATGGAGCATATCTTCCGCCGCGCACTTCACGTTGGTTTGTAGATGTGATCTTAAATTCAGAATAAATCCTGTTAAAATCAATTAATAGCAACATAGAATAAAATAACTGAAATAAAATAATATGTGAAGAGGTATTGCAAGGCAAAACCTAATTTCATTTGGATGATGTCCACGGGATGGAAATGTGTGTGGTTGAAGAATATTTGTAGGCATTTTATTGGAAGATGCTGTTGCTGTTTTCTGAGTATGTTACTGCCAAGCGTACGACACCTTGCTTCGAGTTTACCACATATTTTTTAACTTTTGTGTTATGGCTCGCTCCCCAGTTTAATTCCTATCATCAAACTTTAGTTTGGAGAAAAGAACGCTCAACTTGTACAACAATATCATGGCAAAACGACCTCAGCTCTGCTGTCTTGCACCACTGACAGTTTCGATTTTCTTATCAACATCAGCTGTGGTGAAAAAAGAAATGTCATAAGGAGATTTCACTTAAAAATTCAAGTGCCTCATTTTTCTTAAGATATCGGTCACAGCCGGTAGTTACGCCAAACGGCCAGCAAATGACACCTTCTGAATGTGATATCGGATGAGAGCGAGTGCTGTCGTTTATATTGATTTCTAACATAGTTAATATAATAGGAAGCTTGCGTTGTGCCATAAAAATCATCAATAACTAACAAATGACACGAAATTTGTATTCTCTAGTTTCCTAAGGACCCTGTGAGGTATGAGACACAAATAGAAAAAATGTTCACCACAGTCGTTTTTGATGCAACAGACATTACATTTACGCAAAGTGATTATATTTACGAAAATATTCGCGTATTTCAAAATCAAGTGAAGTGTAAGATAGAGCCAACCATTAGACTCCACAAAAAATTTTTTACCTGTCAAGGATATGCTGAAAAAGTTATACATTTAAAGCCCGTGGGAGGCATAAAACGTCTTCCGAAATTATACTGAATGCTTTCCCAGGAAATTGTTTTGAACAGTTAGTACATGAGCCCACTCGAAGCTTAAATGGCTGCGAAAGCATACTTGACCTCTTAGCAACAAATAATCCCGGACAAATAGGGAGTATCATGACGTTTACAGGGGTTAGCGACCACAAAGCAGTTGCTGCCAGGCTGAATACCGTAACACCCTCAACCATCAAAAAGAAACGCAAAGTACATCTATTTAAAAAAAAAAGCTGATAAAAATTCAGCGATGAGTTCACTGGCTCATGGTGCTGCAGCTATTGCCAGAACAGTCAAGAACGCACAGAACTCCCAGGAATAGATACAAGAGGCAAGGAGACATAACCGCGTGATGGAAGTAGCAGCCATCGGAAAAGGACTATACCTGAAACCACACTAGAAAGGCCTAAGTCTCTTCATAAATGAAAAACAGCCCATTAGCTATCCCACCTGACAGACTGCTTAGAAATGCGGAACTGCTCAAGTCTGTTAGAAAAAATTCAGCATTCCAATGTTCCGCCGCGTGTTTATGCGGGAAACATTACCGAAGACTATGTGGAAATCCAGAGAGTATAGAATTGTGAATTTAGATGTTTCTAGGAGACGAGGAACCCATTGGGTGCCGTATGTTAAGAAACATATAAATAATGTCTACTATTTCGACTCGTTTGGAGACCTGAAGCCACCAGGAGTTACGACGCTACATCACCGACAGAAGACGTGTGTTCCACAATTTTCATCGCTACAAAGACTTAATGCTCACCTGTGTGGGTATCTGCGCATCACGTGCCTCCTAACATTTATGAAGAAGCATTTTTAAGGAGGCGCATTAAGCATTAACTTATCAGTTGAGGTTTGGATGCAATTTTGTATACTCTTACTTTAACAGAACAACCGTCAGTATTACGCGCGTGTTACTTCCCATTGATTGATGGAAATTGTTGTATTACGCTGATTGGACTGGAGATATACAACAGCATTCCGAATATCACAGAGGCTAACAATAAACTTTATCTTGAAATTAATGGTAGAAAAGAAATTGTGGAAATGAACATGGTGCATACGATATTGACGATTTAACCGATGTTTTAAAACGGTCTGTAAAACGGATTGTGTTACATGTAACCATCAGTACACTCAAATCTGAAATAAAGACAGCGAATGCAAGGATTATATTTAACCAGAAAGGTTCAATAGGGCGATTACTAGGGTTTCACAAAAGGACAAGTTTTGAAGAAGGGCCATAATAAATTTTACAGATCTGACCACTCAGTGGATACACTTCCTGTCAGTATAATTCACGACGAGTGCAAAATTGCAAGAAACTCTTATCTCAACAACAGATTGATTCATACAATTTACAGATTCTTTCCATCAATTGGAACTCGGTATAAGATTACTGAAACCTGTATCAACGCTGTGTATCTCCAAGTAACAGTCCAGACATTTGACTATCTGCAGCTGCATATAGTGGATGAGAATAACCAGCTTGTCGAGTTTCATGGCGAGGAAATTATTGTGCGACTACATCTAAAGCAGGACCAGCATGACCTCGAACATACGGCGACTATCAACCCGTCAGGACTAGAAGCAGTGGTGACCTTCAACCCGTCATGGCTCACAGTAACCTCCAGCTGCCCAGCGTCCATGTATCTTGAACGAAGACAGGATGGGCGTAAGGTATAAAACTACCGCACACAACTCACAGTGCAGCACTCCACAACAGGACGGCAAGGTGCTAAAAAGTGTGAACTTCGAGTTTCTTAAATCAGTAGGTCCGAAACCTTGCAATGACGTCGTTCGATGTAACTAACTCGGTAGAACATGATGATCCTATTATACGTCAGGAATACAACTCACATAAACCTTATGCTTCAACCACATTTAACAAAAATGGTGAAATTAGAACTGTCATCCAACACCAAGACGCTTTTACCCCTACTATGCAAGAATTTCCTATGTATCTTGATGGACATTTACAAAGAGGGATGGTACTGCTACACTGGCATCAAAACTTACCCATAATGCTTTAGCGTTCCTGTTTAATGAGATACAACATGATTTTAAGCTGTCGAGATTAACCACACACGCAATGCAGGCGTAACATCAACTCTTAAAACATATGTCTCTGCTTCTCCTACAGATCTGAATTATGTAAAAAAATGCTGGACTGTTCATAGACGAGCCAGTGGGTAGGACAGTGGAAGAGTACAGGAGATTCACTGCATTTGTACGTCCAAAACTACTTATGGGATACTTTGAACTCATGTGGCGAATTGTTATTAGTGCTAAACAGAAACTTATTCTGGTACAGAGTGTAACAGATAATAGCTCGTACATTCAAGGAGCTTAAGAGGAGAACGAGATCACCATCAACAAAATAGTATGGAAAATGCCACACATCACTGTATCAGATGAGCAGCATTTGAAGCTGTCGAAGTTCTGAATGCTGGTGTATTTTCACCATTAACTTTCCAGTCATGGGAGCTTTTCGAATACCCAGTGCTACTGACTAAAAGCAGACATATGCGGGCTAGTATAGCCTCTGCTAATCGGAGATTCAAAATACTTGCGTTTCAGATCAATAAAAGGCATAATATAACAAAAGATAATGTGGTGCTACAGAAGAATGCTGAAGATTAGATGGGTAGATCACATAACTAATGAGGAGGTATTGAACAGGGTTGGGGAGAAGAGGAGTTTGTGGCACAACTTGACTAGAAGAAGGGATCGGTTGGTAGGACATGTTCTGAGGCATCAAGGGATCACCAATTTAGTATTGGAGGGCAGCGTGGAGGGTAGAAACCGTAGAGGGAGACCAAGAGATGAATACACTAAGCAGATTCAGAAGGATGTAGGCTGCAGTAGGTACTGGGAGATGAAGAAGCTTGCACAGGATAGAGTAGCATGGAGAGCTGCATCAAACCAGTCTGAGGACTGAAGACCACAACAACAACAACAAAAGATTCCAACAAATTTGACAATTGCATGTTAACTAATTTCAGAGTCTAACTAAACTCCGAATTCTACCTGTATGATAATTTACACCTGCAACTGGATGAAAATGTATACAGTCTAACATTTGACATGGATGCTAGGTTTCATGCTTCTACAAAGCCTGTGGAAATTCAAGAATCTGGCGGCAACCATCTTAATAGACTTCTCAAGACAGAACGAGATAGTTAAATCTAGACCTATAAATGTACGAATTGTATTTGAATCTTCAGTAAATTTCCCAGAACACACGGTAGCATATGCTCTAGTTCTAGATGACCCTGTGGTTAACTGTTGCCCACTCACTAGTGTTATGCAGTGAGCTATATAAATGAACAAGTGCTGTCACATACCTAGAGCATTTCATAATGGTATCTCAAGGTGTGAACATTATCGCAGATGCTCGGGGGTTCTATGATGATGAGTGTAGACAGTTCAAATTTGAAGATGTTGCATTCGTAGCACGCACTGAAGATGCTGGTATAATAGGGATAGTCTCGCCAAGCACTGCACTGTCAAGGTCTTTTGAGGATGTGAAGTGTGCTAAAACACAGAGGAGTGCAAAGTGGTTCAGTCATGGAATTCACTGGATGATCTTGGTATACCCTACAAAGATATGGTGACATCGCTTCAATTAGTCGACCACACGGATACCATCATTATGCCAGAGGTGAGGATAAGATCATGTGGATGGGTCGAATCTTCAAGTTTGTTGCTATTCAAGACCTGGAATTCTATGGGTGTCCTGCTCTCCATCAATTCAAGAAGAAGAAGAAGATGAGTGAAAGTAGTGTTGTGTCTGATTATGAGAATGTAAAATTACTTTTAAGTTGGACGAAAAATAAATGAATCCTTTACCTCACAATCTGTGAAGTTTTCTATCGAACTTTGTTTGTATGTAGCTTTACCTAGATACCACTTCTGTGGTTCTCCTCAAGCACAAGAGATATAATTTAAGACATGTTTGTTATGTGTCTCTGGAAAGCAGACATGGTCACGTGCTACTTCCTCACATAACGAAACATGTGGCACACGATAGGTATAATCCCATGCAACTATTATATATATTTTGTTATTCTCCATCTTAAACTTCACCTATTTAATAGCTCTCGTATTTAAAACTAATATCATTTGTTTTTGACATACTTTACAGGAAAGGACTTACGTAACGAATTTTCCGTTTAGTCCATTCTCACAGATACAGTTTTATTCTCCTAGTGTAACTTGTTTCTTGAGATACTATTTGGTTCTAATGCTTCAATGCAGAGATACTAATAACCATGACTCAATACTTTAAAGCTACACGCTATTACTATTGCTAATAAATACAGCTTGAAAAAAAAATCCTTCCACCCAACGGTAGCACTCAATGAGAATATTTACAGTTTGCAGTAGCACTGGTTGAAAATATTTTTTTATAATTTTCCGGGGCACAGCAGCACTGGTTGAGAATATTTTTATCAATTTTCCAGGGCATAGTAGTCCAGACTGAGAATATTTTCTAGATGGACTGGGATCTATCTGCACTAAAAACTAATCAGACTGGATGGTTGGCAGCACATGAAATTTAAACACTAGACTATTTACAGGAACTGTTTACTCTGTACACACACAAAGTGGACGAATATTTACAGATGGACATAGTGCACAACATTGACAAAAACCATATATGATGTGGATATATTTATTTACACACAAACATGCACATTTGCACTAAAATATTTACACTTTGATAAATGAGACATACTGTTCCATATTCATACACACATGCTCTCACTCTTTCTCTTATTCGTCAGGCGAATAGTATGAGCATGGGTGACTTTCAATCCCGTTGTCACAAATGACTCGTTTATCATCACGAGCCAACAAGACAACTATAGACTGCAGCACGGAGTACATGCTCTTGAGACTGAATGCTAGTTTTCTGCATCACGTGCAACGGTTGCAGTGGAGCGCCTTGAACACCTCTGTACAGCCACGGCAGACAGTCTACAGTCTTGAGGCCCTTGATACTGCACAACGCACAAACCTCTGCCCACCTTTGGGTGACGCCTTCCAATATATGACATGCATAAATCTTAGATCTTAGACCCACAAACTCCACAGTCGGTGACCCATTCACCTCGTCTTTCGTTAGGCCAAAAAACTTCTTGTCCTGTGGAACAATGCCATAAGAACTATTGGCTGTATAAAGACATGTCACATTCTTCACCATGACACCTCAATAGTTAATATGGATTGTAGTCCTTCACACAATTGATGAAGCTATCGGTATCCATGTAAAGGAACTTAGGATCAGTGAAATGAGGATTAGCAAACTCATAATAGAATCGGTACCTGTAGAATTTGGACAGGACTAGTATGCACATCCTAACATAGACAGATTCTGTGAATCCTACTGCAGTCTTCGACATCTCCACAGCAACTAAGTTCTTGTTGAAGATAGTGATCCATTTGAAATTTGGTCTGGCGATGCACTTCCATATGTCATAAGGCCTGTCCCAATCTGACCTGATGAAAGTTTCGCCATGGTTTCTCAAATTTTCCATGTCTTGCCGAAAACTGCATTACTCATCAGTTTATAAAAGCCGTTTTCGAAATCATTTTTCGCAGATGACGTCTTTCCAGTACTTAAATCAATATACTCCTTGAACCATAGTGACTGCTTGAAGGAGACAGCACACCTAACTTCAGTTAGCACCATTCATTGCTGCCGCAACTTTCTCTCTACGAAACAAATAATACTTATTGCATTTTAGGTGTTAGTACACCAATTAATCTAGCGCCTCTTCCAAAAACTGTAATTCTCATTATCAGAATTTTAACAAATGGCTCACTTACTATAACCGGTCCGCAACAGAAGCGGATTGGTTTCATTACATCTCATACGTTTCTAAAAGCTGACTGTGTGAGAAATGAACAGACTTAACTCCCTATAGGGCTTTACGGATATAGGTATTCCGTGATATCCCTAAATTACTTGAGATAAAGAGGTGTTTATTTAAAATGTACACAGCTGATTTTCTGCCACAACCTTCTACAATACGAGACTGTGTTTAATTAATACATAATGTTTCTTCAGTTTGCTGCACGTCTCATGTCTTATAGAATAAAACTCCGAAGACTGAATATAATTCAATGTGGAGGATCTCCAGCTGTGACAGAGCATAAGGTGCAAAACGAGGGAACTTTTCCTGCAATAACTATGTTGTGGGTTGTTTCTGACTTGCTCTGGATATTTGTAGCCGAGGCAACGAGTGGTAAGCCGAAACGTTTCAGTCAGTCTCTGACGTTTATACAGATTTCAGAACTGGCTGCATTCTGTACACGAGACAAGAGATCAAGGTTTAAGTGGGAGTTCTTAACTTGTTACGAATGCTCGTCACAAAATGTACTCTGCCAAAAAAGTAGAATAGTGTCATCTAAATAAATTATATGGGTTGACCCTGGTCTGCGCTGCTTGTATTTACAGTATGCTTCCTGCCATTTGTAGAAACATTTCTGTACTACTACTTTCTCATGTTCTTATTGTTGAATATTGCTATAGAATCTATGTTACTCTCTTTCACACCACGCACAATCTACAGCTATGTTTTTATCTGTGGAAGTGACTGCGATGTACGATCCTTTCCAACAGAAGAATAATTTCAACTACATCTGTGAAGTGGAAATCTCTACTTACATCATGTCTCTGGTTGTATGGTTAGAAGTCACAAATGTTTTTGGGCGTTTTTCAGAAAATGGCTTTTTTATGGTCGTTCCAGAAAAAACTATACAGATTTACATCAATAGGAATATTAGTTCAGATTATTTGAAGAAGACTATTACAGTAACCTTTACGATGAATGACGCTAGCAGAATACATTATTGTTTTATAAATATGTTTTTCTTAACTTATTTTGATGAAAATATATATTTTGTAATCTGTTAAACAATAGATTTTCCCATTTCATACTGCATGTAGTCATTTGCGAAAAACGTTGCTGTTGCTTGTTTTATTTTTAGAGCAACACCATAATGTATGTTTTGAAATCCACTAGCGAGACGGCGCAATACTCTGTTTTTTAACATCAGGTTTGGAAATTTGACTACTAAAAAGACACAAAACATAGTCAAAATAATGAATGATTCCTCGGATAGAAACCCGATTTCCGTCTGAAGATATGACTAGCCATTACGCATTTCTCCTCCCTCTTTGGCAGAAAACGAGGAAAGGGGAGGTATTTAGGTGAGGAAATAATAATTTCCCAAAGCTAAATTTCTATACTTTGGCAAGGTGTAGCGAATCTACAGAATATGAAAGTCCTTGTTTGTACTGGAATCCTATTCGAGAGAGTTGTATGCATATCAGCCTGGACCAACACGAGATATCGAATGTTGTAAAGGAATGGAATAAATACCTCTAAGATGTATCGAATTGTTACCTTAACCGTCTCTGCTGGACGTAAGATCGCAAGTGACATAGGGATTCCCCCTCAGCTACGTAATGGCTGCTGCAGAAAACAGGCTTAGGCATTTAGTCTGATTGGTCGACTCAAGGGGTCTACAAATACGAGACGAAGAAGTGGTAGCAATGGCACGAACAGGGGAGTGGAGTATCTATTCAGTGTTTAGTATTACGCAATATGGAACATGTACTTTTCTTTGCGGCAACTGAACGGAATCAAAAAAGGGGCAATCACTAACTCAACTGAAAAATGTGAATACTGTGTGTGTTCATGTACTCGGAGTGGATTTTAAATCGACGTAGAGACCTTTTTCATGTACTCAAGCAGTGGTGACCGGTGATCATGTATGATTGTGCTACAGCACACTGTAAATATCACACTAAAATTATGCCATTCCCTTCGAATAGGAACTGGAAATCACAAAAAAAATTACGGCACTTCTCCTAGAATGCACGCCACTATACAAATAAAATGGCCGAAACATGTTTTGTAGCGTTCTCTCCGCGATAACTAGAAAGCAATATTGAGTGCTGAAACGATGGTCAGCCGCACTATGTTCAACTCAGAGAAGAGACACAGCTGCCCATTTTTCGATTGCGTGTGCTCTGATGTGTCGCTGTCCCTACCGGCACAAAGGATGCTACGTTGCTAACAGCACCCGTTCAGTGTTTTTCTTTGAAAGTGCGTGTAAGTTATTGGGCAATCAACATGGCGAATTCTGTTGATGATCTGCTAAAGAGGCCCTTTTCGAGTAGATCTTTGGAGGAAAAAGTGAGAGTTAAAGAGTTGGGTTGGCCTACTCAAAATTTAAATCTAATAGAGGGAGGCCATGGGATAATGGCTCACCAATTTGGCTCAAATTGTTTGAGTAGAAGCAGGTAGACGCCCCTAGAGTCCTAGAGTATTCCGCCTGAGTGGGCCGTAGGGAAAGGTAAAACGCTCTCTGAAGATTTAATATTAGAGTATGAGGGATTTTTGAGTAACGCTGTTTGTATTGGTGCCGTGGTAGTCTGTGTCAGATCACTGTGGCGCGTATTGTACGCTGCAGCTGTGTACAGTTGAGCGCTTGCTTACTGCGGAGTGCCGGTTGTGCTGGCGAGTAGTGTGACTGAAATGTAAGTAGCATGTCTTCCTTGAGAAGAGTAGCCTTGATATTAAATTTTGAGACGAACACTGAATAGCCTACGCCCCTCACTATTCGGAAATGGATAACTGATGATGAAAAAAGTTGCCTGATGAGAAAACGGTAGGTATTCGAATTAACAATACTGTGAATTGTGTATATGCAGAATGTATAAATCACGAAGTTTGTGAATGAATAGTCAGGAACACTGCTCGCACCGTAAAATTTAAGCAGAATGACGAATCTGTCAGCACAGTTCTAATAACTAACGCAGGTATTGGTGAGAAATTGTAATTTATTGTTCGAAGTGCCTCTCGAAAAGATCATTGAAGTGCATAGCTTTATGGGACAGCTTATGGTATCAGAGAAGAAGTGTGGTCTGAAAACTTTTGGAATGGCGAGTTAAATGGCAATCGAACAGCTAAAGTAGAATTACAAAAACATGTACCCTCTTACGTGACTGTCTACGGTCGTAAGGCGTATATTGTGTATGAAAGCCTACCTTGTACATACTCCATTTGCAGTTTCTGTGATCAGCCGAGAGAAAATTTTGACCGTAGATGACTTGTACAACTGTGTATTGAAAAAAAGTCAACCAGGGGGATGACGTATGCAACTATTCTGGCAGTGCAGAATGACACCATTGTGGGTACATCAGAGTACGGCTGTTGGATAAAGATTAAAGTTACAGAATCCATATGCGACCAGCAAGAACCAGTAGTCAAACTGATAATACACGTTTGTCAACCAACAAGAATGCTATCAACGTCAATGATGACACACGGGGCGAGGAACTCCAGAATACTCCTATATAAGTGAAAGATGACATGGAGATGCCAGAAAGCGGTAGTGTAACTACGGCCGCAGAATAAGGGAGTGGAATGGAGATCGGCGTAGACAATTGAAGTAAATCAATCGACGAAACTGCCATGATCGTCACTGCCAACGTACAGGATCAGGAACAACAGAATTCGCCAGTGGGAGTACTGTCAGCGTCCCTTATGAGACACATGACAAGGAACTCAGAACGCGCGTATGAAAGTGGAAGAGGACGTGGAGATGACAGCAGGTAACTGCAAGGAACAGTTAAAAAAATAATGAAACTACCTATTCTGAACACCTAGAAAACAATACAACAGCTAATCTGTGACCGATGAAGGCAGCATTCTCCCAAAATCATTGGAAAATGGACGCGATACAAAAACCTCTTCTCCATTGAGATAATCTTCAAAATATTCATTGCGCAAGCACAAATCAATAACAGTTCCTTTTTCAAAGCAGAGAGGTAAACAGCCAAGAAGATGAGACGTGACATTCAAACTCAAGTCTCGAATATCACAAAACATAAAAGGGAAACGCAGGACAATGAAATTGCGCCAATCTCTGTGGTGCATATTAATGAATTTTATAAGCTGCACGAAAAGGTTGGGGCGTGAAACCTTCTATCTTGGGCAGACGAACCACGGAACCCCCCGGGTGGTATCTAACTCCGATTGTGCAACAGAAAGTAATCATACGCTGACGCAAATGATATAGATGATGTTGAAATGACTTATGTTATGCTCAAGGGAAGTGGAACTCTAGTGAATAAGTGAAATACAGGCACACCTTTTCTGTTTAATATGACACCTTCGATAGCTATCGTAGGTGTGGGTAATGAACTGTTTCAAGAATATCACATTCACTTTCAGGAGCTCTTTTGTGGTTGATTGAAAGTCAAATGTTTCCTATTTTTTCTGGCTGCTAAACCTGATCTCCCTCTCTCTCACTCTTTCTTTCTCTTTATACCAAACAGGAAAGGAATGTTTTCTAGTCGATATTTTGTTATCTAGTAGTGTACAACATAAGGATGCCACATTATTTAAATATACTTGCAGCTAATAGTCTGAGCATATAAGGATTAAGATATGACGTAAATAACTTTCTTAGAAAATAAAAATATGTTTGGTGGCCAATCGGAAATGTTGTGTGGGGCGCAAATGTTGTATCATAGGCCTTGAGCTACTTTTTTTTGGACCTGATCCCAAAACAGACACAAAAGTAAGCACTTGACCTGTGGCTGTATGGATTCTTATGTCCGTAAACGTTGTAAGAACTAGTAGCTGTATATCTATCCTAAAATGTAAATAAATGTTTTTAATAATTAAAAAAGAAAAGACGAAATGGGACACTGGTCAAATACAATTTGTCGGTTCGGGCTCGACTCCTGCTGCTGCCATCTTTTCACATTTAATTTCATTTTATTCCTCGCAATGTTAAACTATTAATTACAAAATGTAAGCATACGTATTTAAACACTTCAGTTTGTATACGTCAAGTTGATATATTCTGTTTAGTCAGGATTACTACACTTGTAAGTCAAAAGGCTGTATAGGTGGTGGTAAAAAAAGCGAGTACACGTACCAATTTAGTATGAAAGTGTACGAAAATAGATGGATCTGCGGGTGTGACGTTCGCAATGAACTTTTTTGCTTTCGATGTTTGTTAATCGGCAACAGTGATACTTGGTGTACAGGGGGAGTGAAAGGTTTACGATATATTAATGCTTTAAGAAAGGAACATAGCGGAAATCATAAACATATAAACAGCACCCTTACAGTAATATAAGGAAACGATAGATTGCTACTCACCGCGAAAATGATATGTTGAATTGCAGAGAGGCACAAAGAGATGACAGTTACACGTTTAGCTTTCTGCCAAAGCCTTCTTCAGAAGAGGAAACACACATATTCATTCAAACAAGCAAGCACAAAGCTGCCGGTCCGATTTACCGGAGATGGTAGTCATGCGTGCGTGAGCTGTTGGTATTCGAAGCTGGCGATTACATCGTTTGTTAAACATACTTGATCTTAGTGCATTTGATAAAGTTAATATTGCAACAATATTGAGTCGGGTCTATCATGACGATATAGTGAAACACGATTTTTTTATTTTTGTAATATTGTAGTACATTGGTAAAATTTTGCACGAGCCGCCACTGAACTCAAGATACGAGGGTTGGAACTTAAATAGTGGCAGTTATTTATTCACAACCGATACAAAAGAGTTATATGTTTGCACCTGTTACTGTCCTTCAAAGTAGTCACCGGCGTTGGGTAGAACCCGTTGTCAGCTATGTGGAAGGCGTAGTATACCGTTAGCAGAGCCTGTTCTGTTGATGGTGCGAATGGAACGGTCTACTGCCTGTCGAATCTGAGGAACAGTTCTGAAGCGAATGCTACGAAGTGGTTCCTTCATCTTCGGAATCAAATCAAAGTCACATGTAGTTAAGTCCGGGGAGTATGGTGGATGGTACAGTACTTCCCAATCCTATCGACCGAACAGAGCAGCCACAGCTTGCGCTGTAACGGGCCCGCGCATTGTCGTGCCAAGTGATGGGTGGGTTGCGTACAAAGGGTCGCCGCTTCTTTCGCAAGGCTGGTCGCAGGTGATGCTCCAAAAACGAACAGTAATACTGTGCATTGACGGTCTGCCGCGTTAGGATAACACCATCACAGTCGTACACGAGAATCACCGTAACTTCAGACCGCTCCATTCCCACCATCAACAGAACAGGCTCTGCTAACGGTATACTACGTCATCCACATCGCTGGCAACTGGTTCTACACAACGCTGGTGACTACTTTGAAGGACAATAACAGGTACAAACATGTAACTCTTTTGTATCGGTTGTGGGTAAATAGTTGCCACTATTTAAGTTCCAACCCTCGTATAACAAAATCAGTGTTCATCCTAAACTGTTTAACTTCAAGACACCTGTTCATTATACTACACTGGCGCAAAAAGAATCGCAACCGCAGATATAGTTAATGTAGAGTAATGAAATTTTGGGAATACACTTGTCTAGGTGACATACTTAAGTGATTAACATTGCAAGATCACCGATTCATGTAAACCTGAGATAAGTCATTGCAAATGCGAAATGCTGGTACATTAATAACCGGTGTAACCGCCAGAATGATGAATACAAGCGTGCAGACATGCATGCATTGGCTTGTGGGATGGAGTTCCATGCCTGTTGCACTTGGTGGGTCAGTAGAGGCACGGTTAATGCTGTTTGTGGATGACGCTGGAATTGTCGTCCGATGATGACCCATATGTGTTCGACTGGAGACGGATCCGGTGGTCGAGCAGGCTGAGGCAACTTCTCGACATTCTGTAGAGCTTGCTGGTTTTCAACAGCGCTATGTGGGCGAGAGTTACCCTACTGGGAAATACCCTCTGGAATGCTTTTCATGAATGACCGTACGACAGGTCGAATCACCAGACTGACGTACAAATTTACATTCAGGGTGCGTGGAGTAGCCACTTGAGTGCCCCTGCTGTCATACAAAATCGCCCCCCAGACGTAACTCGAGGTTAGGTCCATTGTGTCTGGCACGCAGACGGGTCTGTTGCCTCCTTTTAACCAACAAACGGCATTCGCTAACACCGAACCAGAACCAGCTTTTATCAGAAAACAGAACAGACCTCCACTCTGCCCTCCACTGAGCTCTCGCTTGACACGACTGAAGTCGCAAATAGCGGTAAAACAATGAAATGATCGTATGCCACTGTTGGCCGGGAGGCCCCGTCTGGAGATGTTCGGCCGCCGTGTTGCAAGTCTTACTTCATGTGACGCCACACTGGGGACTTGCGCATCGATTATGATGAGATAATGATGAGGACAACACAGCACTCAGTCCCCTGGCGCAGAAAATCTCCAACCCAGCCGGTAATCGAACCCGGGCCCGCTGCACAAGTACGTTACCATTTTTTTTTATTGGTCTGATTTGTTCGTTGCATCCGTTCCGTGCCGGCATTCTCAGCTAAGCAGTGATTTGGGACCAGTGGAATGTACGCTACAGGGCGCGTGGCACGGAGCTGTCCTTGAAGTAACCGATTTTTAACAGTTAGTTGTGTCACTGTGATGCGCCAGAGCCATACGCCGAACACGATGGTCTTCCCTCTCGGTAGTGCCACGTGGCTGTCCAGAGCCCCGTCTTCTCGCGACTTCACATCCCCGCGACTACCGCTGCCACGAGTCATGTACAGTGGCTACATTACCACCTAGTCTTTCAGGAATATCGCAGAATGAAAAAAATCAAATTCTCGTAGCGCTATTACACGACCTCGTTCAAACTCAGTGAGGTGCTGATAACGGCGTCTTTGTCACCTTTATGGCATTGTTGACTAAAATCAGTTGACCACGTCCTGTCTCAAATGTAACTAACGCTGACTACCGTAACAGCGTGTGTTTGAAGCAAACCTGATTTGCATTCTCACAATGGCGCTACGGGCGCCACTCTTATGTGAACGGTGCGAAATTTGAAAACGCATCATCTTTCAGATGTGTAAACACGCCCACCCACGTCCCTTTATGTCGCACAACTCCTTCTTGGTGGTGCGTTTTTTCCCCCATCAGTGTATATTCACTGAGTTACTTACATTGAACAGTGGCGATAGCAGATTGGCAGGACGCGTAATGCTGTCTACAAATAGTCCAATTTCAAATCAATACGACAGCAGATAATGGGCCAAAACTATCACTGAGCAAATGAACTGTTCATAAAATTGTCAAACGACCGGGCAGCTTACAATGGATACAATGAAGGGCAGTACAACTGGTGATAAATTCGTCTGATTTCCTGAAGAGAGTCACAGGAATGTTGAAATATCTAAACTGGAAGACAGCAAACGAAAGGCGCACATTGTGTTGCAAACCATTAGTAAAAAAATTCCAGAAAGTTCTCAGTACACGGCTAAAATACACTCCTGGAAATTGAAATAAGAACACCGTGAATTCATTGTCCCAGGAAGGGGAAACTTTATTGACACATTCCTGGGGTCAGATACATCACATGATCACACTGACAGAACCACAGGCACATAGACACAGGCAACAGAGCATGCACAATGTCGGCACTAGTACAGTGTATATCCACCTTTCGCAGCAATGCAGGCTGCTATTCTCCCATGGAGACGATCGTAGAGATGCTGGATGTAGTCCTGTGGAACGGCTTGCCATGCCATTTCCACCTGGCGCCTCAGTTGGACCAGCGTTCGTGCTGGACGTGCAGACCGCGTGAGACGACGCTTCATCCAGTCCCAAACATGCTCAATGGGGGACAGATCCGGAGATCTTGCTGGCCAGGGTAGTTGACTTATACCTTCTAGAGCACGTTGGGTGGCACGGGATACATGCGGACGTGCATTGTCCTGTTGGAACAGCAAGTTCCCTTGCCGGTCTAGGAATGGTAGAACGATGGGTTCGATGACGGTTTGGATGTACCGTGCACTATTCAGTGTCCCCTCGACGATCACCAGTGGTGTACGGCCAGTGTAGGAGATCGCTCCCCACACCATGATGCCGGGTGTTGGCCCTGTGTGTCTCGGTCGTATGCAGTCCTGATTGTGGCGCTCACCTGCACGGCGCCAAACACGCATACGACCATCATTGGCACCAAGGCAGAAGCGACTCTCATCGCTGAAGACGACACGTCTCCATTCGTCCCTCCATTCACGCCTGTCGCGACACCACTGGAGGCGGGCTGCACGATGTTGGGGCGTGAGCGGAAGACGGCCTAACGGTGTGCGGGACCGTAGCCCAGCTTCATGGAGACGGTTGCGAATGGTCCTCGCCGATACCCCAGGAGTAACAGTGTCCCTAATTTGCTGGGAAGTGGCGGTGCGGTCCCCTACGGCACTGCGTAGGATCCTACGGTCTTGGCGTGCATCCATGCGTCGCTGCGGTCCGGTCCGAGGTCGACGGGCACGTGCACCTTCCGCCGACCACTGGCGACAACATCGATGTACTGCGGAGACCTCACGCCCCACGTGTTGAGCAATTCGGCGGTACGTCCACCCGGCCACCCGCATGCCCACTATACGCCCTCGCTCAAAGTCCGTCAACTGCACATACGGTTCACGTCCACGCTGTCGCGGCATGCTACCAGTGTTAAAGACTGCGATGGAGCTCCGTATGCCACGGCAAACTGGCTGACACTGACGGCGGCGGTGCACAAATGCTGCGCAGCTAGCGCCATTCGACGGCCAACACCGCGGTTGCTGGTGTGTCCGCTGTGCCGTGCGTGTGATCATTGCTTGTACAGCCCTCTCGCAGTGTCCGGAGCAAGTATGGTGGGTCTGACACACCGGTGTCAATGTGTTCTTTTTTCCATTTCCAGGAGTGTAATAAATGTTAAGGTACTCGATGCAGGTAACATCTCCCACAGAGACTTTTGATAAGCCAGTTTCTTCACATCCACTCGAGAATCAGACAGGGATAAAGTGTTACTATGTATGGAAAAGTAAATTAATTTTCTCAGTCACTTCACCATTACTTACAGGTTACAAATGCAGACGTTCAGGGACAAAATTCTTTATTCTTATGGCAGGTGAGGAGTTCAATCTCTCTAGTAATAGCAACCAAGAAAGTTTTGACACTTTTCATAACAATTAATATCTGAAATTAGTATTCCACAGTCTGAAAGTCATTTTACGATCTACGCCGTTAAGAATAAATCCTACGTAGTTGGTCGACATGCACAATGTGGTACTTTTATAAGTATTGAGAAGCTGTATTCCGATTAATATATCCTCTCATAAATTCCTGAACAACTAAATTAGAGATCTATACCATTCCACAGAGAGGAAACACTCATCTCAGCAGGACGAATGGAATAGTTCAGCGAATTACATAACTGGGATGTTGTCAGGTAGGTTAGACGTGCGATATGTGCTAGCGTGCTGGCGTCTAGATTGTGGGAGCCTGATGCACTATACACTCCATCTCCGAGATGGTGCAGGAGGCAGCGGGCTTCCCACTAACCCAATGTTTTGGGTGTAGCTCAAGTACCATTTGAGGAAAACCGCTACCGCCTTCAGCCAGTCGCCATGGGCCATAACGTATTGGCGACAGGGACAGCCATCAGCTACTGCAGTTTTAGCAATACTCAGTCAGGCTGCACTGCTCCAGATCAATGGTCCATTCAGTGTAGGACAACATCCACTGGTAAGCAGCCCTACCACCTGGAGCCATCTCCTCTCCTAACCCCACACCACAGGGCACAGACATTATCACGGGGAGCGACAATATTGCGTTTTGACACCCGGAGCATGGGAAAAAGTTGGTTGCACTGATGAACTACCGTATATGATATCCATACCTTACATGGTGATAGCAGGGTGCGAGCACAGAGAAAAATATGGGAGGCGATTGCTCCGTTTTGCGAAGAGTTTGATCGCCAACAGTACATCGCGAGCGACCTGTAAATTTAGCAAGACAATGCACCACCAATTGCTCCCGAACTGTATCAGACTTGTTTTACAAATGCTCCACCGACATCCTTCAGAATACATTTCCATTTGATTAAAATGTTTTTCTTGCCTCATTTTTTAATTTACAAAATCTGGTCAATAATAAAGCAACAATAATTCAACAAGGTGTGCAAGATGTGCTCAAAAAGTAGGGAGAATTACTTAATTTATCTTGATGGATTAGTCTGATTCGCGCAATTTTTTTCGTTATTGTGTTGATGAACATGTCTGAATAGTGCATGTATAGTGTTAACCATATCGAGTATTTAGTATATTGTCAACTGTCAAAAAGGTTACCTTACCTCTGATTCCTAGTACTAGCGATTACTTATTTTGTGTAAAATTCGATCTGAGAATTTGTATAAATCTTGCTATAACAACGGAACAAACAGCAGTAAAGTTTTAAGAATGTTAAATATTGCTTTTGTTGAGTATGTTATGAATCGTGTCTATGGAGGCAGTAAAGACGTTGAATATGATGAACACCTTGGACGCACAACACCAATCGATGAAGTCAGCAATGATACAAAACTACTGAAACGTATCATAACATGCGACGAAACATAGGTTTACGAATATGACGTCTAAACTGAGGTTCAATCGTCCCAACACAAGCATTCTGGATCACAAACCCTCAAACCCTGGAAAGTCTGCTAAGCGGCCTGGTGAGCGGCGAGCTGACCACGTGATCCTCCGTACGGCATCCACAAAACGCCGCACGGCAGAGTGTGACACGGCCGCTAGTAGAGACCTCTTGGGCCTCCACGGCCTGGTGGGGAGCTTGTTTATCGTGCGTGCTCGCCAGACTTGGCACCACGTGACTTTTTCTATTCGCAAAACTGAAGAAAATCTTAAAGAACCATCGTTTCACAAACATAAATTAGATTAAAAACGCATCTCTGAGAGAGCTTTAGCTATCCCAAAGTACAGTCCCAGAAGTGCTTCGGAGATTGGAAAAGTGTATAATACAGAATGGGATTTTTTTGAAAAAGATAACATTGGTGTAGACTAATAAATAAAATTATTTCCAAAGAAATAAAATTTTATGCACCTTGTGTGTTAGAATGTCTGTTAGCATGAGTGTGCTAATAATCATGTAACTTAATATATGTTGAAGTGCTACCCACTTAAAAAGACCTCTAGAAAATAAAGAATTAACACTGAGTGTGGAAATTTCAATTAAGAGTAACGGTGAACCGAATACCAGTACAACTGTTCCCTCTTCTTCCTGGATTTCACGCTGGTAAGGAAAAACGCTGAAGTCACAAGAATAAAATAACCTTATGAAGAAAGCAAGGAAAATGTCGCTATTAAACAAAGACATCGACTCAGCAGTCTTCCTAGAGTTAATTTTTCCGAAATAAATTGCTACATAAAGTAAAATACTGAGAATCCCAAATATTGGCCCAATAAGGTCTTAGAAATAATTTATTACACACAATGTTATTTTTAACCTTTGGATAGAAGACAGACTTGGACATTACTGAGTAAATCGATACATCCGATTTATGTGCTAAATGTGATAATGAATTTATGCATACTTCACCCGAGTGTAAAATCAGTTCGAAAATCTACAATTTGTTTACAGAAGAGGATATTATAAATGCCTTATACGATCTGTACTGGGTTACTGCAAGAATGTATTGCATTCATGTCAAGGACGATTAGCTTCAAACATTGAGCACGTATTTACTATAGTAGGAAGCGTACTTAGTGAGAATAGCTTGACTTACGTGAGAGAGAAATGGTTTAAGGCGAGACGATGGCAGGCTTGCACTGATATTTTCGTAAATCCATATCTTTGCCATTTTTTGTTCAATTTCATTGAAATTTTGCACACTTATGTATAGAGATCTAATATTATTTTTTAAAAATTCAGAATTTTTAATAACAATCTAATGCAATAAGATAATTTTGAATTTTTTATTGCATTTTTATTTTAAGGTACACTTTTTCATAATTTCGAGGCAAAGTTGGCAAATTTTTATAATGCTAAAATAATCTACACTAATAGGTGTACAATTAACTGCAGTAAATTTTTGGTAAATTAATGCTATTATTTTCTGTGATATTTTGGATTCGAACATTTTTTACAAGAAAATTTTTCAATATGTTATCAACCACAAAACTGTGTGTAATATCTCAATTAAAATTTTGTTCCACTTAAATATTGCTTCAAAGTAAAAGAATAGGTGTGCCAAATTTCATTGCAGTCCTGCCAGTAGTTTCCGATATATGTGTTCCTGAAAGCAGAAAATCTTAAGTTGCAGAAAAATCATTTTAGTTTGGATGAAATGTAAAAAAAAAAAAAAAAAAAAAAAAATCAATCTATCATACCTTAGCTAAAACTGCCCATATCTATATTCCATTTCTTCCACATCATCCTCCACAGCTCTTTTACCTTCTCTGCTTCTTTGCCTAGCAATTTTTTGTATGTTCTGGACTGAAGTCTCCGCCTTCGCGATTCTTTGCTTATTGACGATCTGCAGTATCTGCTCAGCGAAGACTCCAGGTGTAAAGCCCAACTTTGCTGAGGATGTGAAGTCTTGCCACATTCTCATCATTAAACACTGCTGCAGCTCCCAAAGCAGAAATCTTCACCATCAAATTGGAAACAAACACAGTGCTTGCACATCTTTTCCAAATAAGAGCATTGAAACTTTCATTTGGGTTCTGTGTTTTCCCATGCAGACATTTTTCTAGCAGTTCTGGTGAAGCCAGTGCTCTAAAAGTTGATTTAATGGCCATTGAAACTTCATAAGGAAGGTTATTTTTATGGGTATAAGCTTCCCCACTTTCCTTACTTTTCAAAAATTTGCACCATTCATTAGAACAGAGGCCATGTTGAGGTGTAGTGTCTGTCAACAAGTAATGAAACCAAATGACCCATACTGCTTTCCTCATACTGTCCAATCTTGTGAGGTTACTTCTAATTGCAGCACCATAATAGACTAGTAGGCTGTCATTTCTCTTCTTTGTTAGTCTGTTTTTACCTCCCAGTGGCTTCCCATCCTCTAGTAGCTTGCCTTTATTGTCTGCAACAGGTATTCAAAGTCGAGCACCCATCCTCTTCTGAATATGGCCTAAGCACTCCAGTTTCTCAATAGTGCAATTTTTTCCATAGGGCTGACTTTCAACTACATTCTTGGAAGCACTAGAGTCTCCATCTCCTAAATACTGTACGTTTGCAAAGATCTATGGAAAATGAATGTCATACCTGCAGCTTCCATCCCACCACTGGAGCCTGCATAACGTCTGCTACAAACAGCTTTATGAGCTTCTTGCCATTCTGTTTCTTTACCTGCATCAATATATTTCTTGTGCAAGGAACATGCAGAACAATATTTAGACATCACCTCTAAATCTAATACTTTTCCAGTGTCGACACTGCAGAAAATTTTAGGGGAGGACCAGGCATGTTCAAAATACCATATAAAAGGTTCCCACCATCTCTTCCAATCCTTATACATCTTAGTCCATAAGCAAATCTCATATTAGCTTCATAGATTCAATTACTGACCTTTGATGTCTTAAATGGTCTGTCAGCATCACAGTTTTGACACAAAATGTGCAATGTGCAAACCAGACCTTCTCTCTTTCCATCATAAACCAAATCCACATTTCCTCCACAAACAGAGCACTTGCAGGCTTTTCTAAGTGCTTCTGCCTCCATTTCCAGATCCACAATTCGGAAACCTGTATTTCTGTCACGAATTGTTTCTTCTGACACAATCCCTGTTCCAAGCTTTATTTTAGATGCACTTGGACACAAGCTAATGTTTGCACCTGCAGGCCTGACCCTAACCTCAATGTCAGTTTTTCGCTTTATATTGGAAATATGGGACTTACTATATTTTTTTAAATACTTTACCAGGCCTAGGCATTGTAAAAAGGGATCAACAGATTTAACCTTTCACAAAGAATGGCACAATAAATCAAGTGTCACTCAAATTCCACTGAACAGCACAAAACTTGTTTACAACACTCCACAGCCTTCTATACCACACTGATTGAACCAGAAAATGGCTCCATGGCCTTCTTTACAACACTGCTGTTATGTAAACAAAAAATCACAGCCTTCTAAAGCTATATTTTCTAGGTTCACAGGCCAAATTCTGCAATAAAATTTTTCCTCCATTTGGTACATTGAAAAGCAGGCTTGACGCATTACGCTGCTTAGGATTTTAATATTTTTGTGCCCATTGTAGTTCTAAATTCAAGGAAAAAAATTGGGATAATAATCTCAGTTATATTTACTATCAAAAATGGCTCTGAGCACTATGGGACTTAACATCGGAGGTCATCAGTCCCCTAGAACTTAGAACTACTTAAACCTAACTAACCTAAGGACATCACACACATGCCCAAGACAGGATTCGAACCTGCAACCATAGCGGTCACGCGGTTCCAAACTGAAGCGCTTAGAACCGCACGGCCACACCGGCCGGCATATTTACTATCAAATAAGCAAACAAAAATAATTTGTAAATTTTTCATTATTTCTGACACCGTCTCCCCTTAAAACATTTAATTAGTTGACGACAAAATATACCTAATTTCTCGCAAAAATGGACTTAGAAAAGTCAAGTAAAATCAGGAAATACCCAGCATATATCGTACATGTGAGAAACGTTAAGATAACTGAGATCGATAACAACTCTCAGATATGCAAAGAAGTATTTATTCTTCACCTACTCTACTCAAAAAAGAAATTGGGACAAACTTTAACGCATTATGAAATAAAGATTCCTCTTTTTAGATAATTTACTATGATCAACGGAATGCAAGTGCATACGATACTAAGTAAACAGCCATCTGATGTTTTATGTCAGATGAAGAGATAATTCTCCCCATTCTCTTCAGGAGCAAGAACACTGAAGTTTTATACAAAATTATTGATATGAAGCGGCTTACATTTATATAATGTGGTGTAACAGTCAATTCACATCTGTAGATGCATAATATTACTACGGTACCTTAACATCAAAAACTGAAGAACCGATTTTAACATTAACTATACAAAGAGGCCAATGATACTAATGTAATTCGAATGGTACTTCGCCATAGACATGGACAAAAACTTTACATATGCACGTAGCCGTTAAGAGAGTTAAAAGGAAAAAAAAAATCACACAAGAGAAAAATTTTCCAGTGTTGCTCACATTGCTACCATGCTCCATCCCGCAGACCGACCAGGTGTTACGATAAAAATAACACCAGATAGTAACAATGTTACGTGAAATCACATTCTAGGAACGTTCATGTTTAAATTTTGCATATGGTTCTTTTGCAGTAACACATTTATACCAGGCAGCTACAATGTCACTACTTCTAGGTCAGTGATGTCAGCAATGGAAAACAAAACTTCGTAGTAATGAAGTCTTTGGGGGGGGGGGGGGGCAACACAGACTGTACATAACATTGTTTAATGGTGTCGGTTTCGCATATTTTTGTATGACAGACAGAGTAAACGAAACTAACTTTGCGTTCATTTGCCGCTCTCACCACAAAATCTGAAGTAAGTTCCTGTTTGTATAGGTATTATATCAATAAAAATTTAGTCCTCCAGTGTTTCAATGACGCAATTCAAACTGATTTGGTCTCTATTTTTATCACTTTGGATGACGAGCCACCATGTAAAAGAAGTATGGTGTCTTCTATTAAAAAAAAAAAGCTAAAAATCTCTGTTACAGTCCAAAACATCCCTGTTTTAGATTCCTCATTGGGTTCATTAGTTTATCCATTTATTATTTCCTAGTGGAAATACGGGGTTTCTTGATAATTTGTTCCATAATACACCAAATAACCCACTCCGAGACAGTGTCGAAATTATTTCAATCAGAGATGATTTTGATCTTTTGCATAAGTCACATAAATTATTTTTGCAGTGGATTGTTGACATGTAGAGGAAAGTGCCTGATAGCGGACCCCTCTCATAAGGTGAACGTCCTAGTCTCCTGGTTCTGCAGTCTCCTGAACTCTAGCGGCACGAAGTGTAAACGCTAACTTACGCCTCTACCCGTCTGTAGTGGAGCGCACCAGTCGCCCACTTCACTCATAGTTCTTCTGTCCGCCATTACGTATTCTGCCAGTGGTTGAAGTTTTCGCATCATGCTACATTTTTCATTATTTCTCCAAGATATAGGAAGGTAAGCGTTTCGACCTGTGTATATTCTTAAATGGTAAGGTTCAAGGTCTTTGTTTATCACTAAACCGGTTCATTTAGATGTTTGGTTAAAAATTGATGCCGTTAACAAAATGTAGACTATAGTTGCCAAAACTGGACCCCACTTGGTTGCCTAAACTGGACCCCTTATACATTCATGTTTGAAGTCTACCTGTATTTGTGCACACTCTTATTCTGTTGGAATTGTGTTTCAGATTCCAAGAGAATAGGGAAGGTTGACCAAAGAAAGTGGAGTCCCTCTAAAATGACTAAAGCTATTGACGCAGTTTGGAAAAAGAAGATGGGTTGGAAGAAGGCCAGTAAAGTGTTTAATGTTCTGGAAACAACAGTCATGAGGTTGTCCAACATAAAGCACAGCACACCTGAGGAAGCACCAAAAGCCAATAGAGGTAGACCTACAGTTTTGGGTAAAAACTTGAGGATAAACTTGTTCACTATTGTCTTCCTATGGAAGCATCTTTTTTCGGGCTTACTCGTAACGACTTACAAAGAATGGCCGTGCAACTGGCAGAGCGAAATGACATTGAGCATCCTTTCAAAGATGAAATTGCTGGGAAAAAATGGGGTAAGCTATTTCTTAAGCACCACAAAGATAAACTACCAGAGAGGAAGCCTACTGGGACATCCTATGTTAGGGCTTGTGGATTTAGCAAGGAAAACACAGAGAAATTCCAAAACCTTCTGGAAAATCTTTATGACAGGTTTAAATTCACACCTTACAGAATTCACAACGTTGATGAGTGTGGCATTACTGTGGTACAGTCAAATGTAGCAAAAGTAATTGGCCTTAAAGGTAAAAAGCAGATAGCCTCCTTAACATCTGGAGAATGTGGAGCTCTTACAACAATCGTTGCTTGCATGAGTGCTAGTGGATCACTCGTGCCTCATTTAGTGATTTTTCCGAGGAAAAATATGAGTGAACAGTTGAAAAAAGGTGCTCCAGCAGGAACAATCTTTGCAGCGCACCCTTCAGATTGGATTCAAATCAACTTATTTACTCAGTGGCTTCGACGCTTTATTGAATTCGCCAAACCTACAGAGGAAAAACCTGTGCTGTTGCTCTTGGATGGCCATTTTAGCCACACGCAGAATATTGATGTGATTGACTTAAAATAAAATCATGTCACCATTGTCTCATTGCCACTCACTGCTCACACAAACTACAACCTTTGGACAAGACTTTCATGGGTTGTCTCAAAGTTTACTACAGCGAGGAAATTAGGCAGTGGTTAAGGCACAATTAAGGTGCCGTCAGTGCTTATGATGTAATGGAAATCTTTGGGAAAGCCTATATTAGATGCCAAACAGCCCCAAATAGCAATTAATGGATTTAAAGCAATATGAATATACTCGTTGAACAAAAACCTGTTCTCAGATCCTGAATACATTGAAGAAACCAATAGAAAACGAGATTCGTCTTCCTATGAAGCCGCATCAAGCAAACAATTAGCAGGAAATCAGGGGTTTTCAGAGGACAGAGAAGAATGTGGTGACATAAATCAACCAGCAACTTCGAAAAGCCTGGGTGTTCTTCTATCATCAGTTACACTTGAAGATCCTCAGGGCACCACATCTTCTGAGACAAGTCCATTTGACATAACTTCCATTCCAAAAATTAAAAAGAGCACCTCGAATAGGGGACGGAAGGCCTGCAGTTCTACAGTCACCACATCTACACCTTATAAAGCGCAGTTGGTGGAAGCTCGTATAGTTAAAGAGGCCAAAGAAGCTGAACAGAAAGCACGGAGTCATGCTCAAGGACTGAAAAGCAAATCCAGTTGGGGGCGTGGTTCAGCAGCAAAGCCCTTGAGTAAAGGGAAGAAACATTTGAAGAAAAGTTTGAACTTAGAGATAAATGATAGGGAATCTAGCACTGAAGATGAAAACAGCGTGTCCCTTGGAACATCTGAACTGGAGTTTCTCCCAGGAGTTACCCCATCAAATGATGATGATGCATGGTGTATGTTCTGTGACAGGAAATTTTCTGAAGACTCTATAAAGGGGAGCTTTGGGTTATGTGCGTTATGTGCTCGTGTTGGGCCCATGCAGATTGTTCTGGGGCTGAAAAGGACGTGTACATTTGCGACTTTTGTCACTGAACTATCTCATTTTGTCATCTACATTTTACGGTTTAATTGTTGAATATATTTTGTAATTTTTAAAATTAAACCCCGAAATTGTTATGTAAAACTTATACTTTGAGTCTAGTTTATGTTCTTATTGATATAATGCGCTTTCTAATTTTGTTTACTGTTTTTTAGTTTTTTTTATAAGGGGTCCGCTTTTGGCAACTGGTTTTCCGATTCGCAAAGTGCAAGGATCTAATTTTTAATTATATTTTCTGAAAGTAAATTGTAAATGATACACAACATTACAAGTACCGGGTGATCAAAAAGTCAGTATAAATTTGAAAAATGAATAAATCATGGAATAATGTAGATAGAGAGGTACAAATTGACATACATGCTTGGAATGACATGGGGTTTTATTAGAACCAAAAAAATACAAAAGTTCAAAAACGTCCGACAGATGGGGCTTCATCTGACCAGAATAGCAATAATTAGCATAACAAACTAACATAAAGCAAAGATGATGTTCTGTACAGAAAATGCTCAGTATGTCCACCATCATTCCTCAACAATAGCTGTAGTCGAGGAATAATGTTGTAAACAGCACTGTAAAGCATGTCTGGAGTTATGGTGAGGCATTGGCTTTGGATGTTGTCTTTCAGCATCCGTAGAAATGTCGGTCGATCACGATACACTTGCGACTTCAGGTAACTCCATAGCCAATAATCACACGGAATGAGGTCTGGGGACCTGGGAGGCCAAGCATGACGAAAGTGGCGGCTGAGCACACGATCATCACCAAACGACGCACGCAAGAGATCTTTCACGCGTCTAGCAATATGGGGTGGAGCGCAATTCTGCATAAACATCGTACGTTCCAGCAGGTGTTTATCAGCCAAGCTGGGGATGATGCGATTCTGTAACACATCGGCGTACCTCTCACCCGTCACGGTAGCAGTTACAAAACCAGAATCCCACGTTTCCTCGAAGAAAAAAGGCCCAATAACGGTTTTTTTGGTCTAATAAAACCCCATTCATTCCAAGCATGTGTGTCAATTTTTACCTCTCTATCTACATTATTCCATGGTTTATTAAGTTATCAAATTAATACTGACTTTTTGATCACCCGGTATATAATAAATGCTTTTGAAAGATAATTTTCTACAGTTTTCTATCATTTAAAAGTTAACAACAAAATAGGGGTCCGCTTTTGGGCAATTTCCTCTATGTATTGAAGGTACTGTACGAGACTCCATTTCATAAGGAAAAAATCAATCTGTTCTAAGGTCAGAAATTTATAATAACTTATGCGACCATTTGTGACTAAACCCAAATGATACTGAAAAAAATGCAGAAAGGCTGAATGCGTGATTTGTAAAATGCATACGGTAAAAGGTGTACACATTAACATAAGTGCAATGTTCAGAATTTTTATGAACAGAAAATCCTGTAAACTGTTGAATGGTACATGCTTACTGAAATAATGGAGGTTTCAATTTTTCGGTATTTCACAGTGAATTTGGATTTCTGTTGCCATTAATTGCTTTAAAATTCATGCATTTTTATTTCAAAACATTCTATTGCATAACTCATCATATTATAACATTGTACACTTGCAGAACACATTTGAGTGCATAACTTGTGTGTCATATCTATTCAGTGTTGTTTTCAAGATGGTTTTACGTATATGTTCTTAAAAAGCAAATCGCATATGTTTATGTTATATTGTTCTCACACAGTAGCTTTCCTGCACCGCCATCATTGCCATTAATTTCTAACATTTCATGTAAGTGTTCACTGTCATCTTTCTAATGGTCTCCGTTATACCTTTTCTGTAAACAGTACACACGTTCACCAATTTTTTGATCCTGCCATAAAACTTGCATTAGTATAGTTACAGAATATATTTATATTGCATAATATATTAATATAATGTATTAGCAGTTTTAGATTTTCTCTAACAAACAGGAGAATAAGTACATATGATGGCACAGAACATCATCAACTTTTGTTTTCTACAGACGAAACTATAGATAAACATTGAAAAGAAAGTTTGAATCATGCTTCGCTCTTGATTTGTCTCATTAGATGTACTCTCTTTGGTGCATTTTGAAACGTGTCAGAGGATACAGACTAGTTAAATTTTGTATGTAATTTCCATACTATACTAGCTGCCACAAGGATATGTGCATACAATTAGTGCCAGTTTCACAAATTTTCTATGAAAGCTGAATTATAGTTTCTAGTTTGTCGCAAACAGAAATATAAATATTTTGGCATACATTGTGATAACTTGATTCAGATTTCTGAGGCAGTTTTGCAGAAAGCTGCCTCTAACAACGCTAGCTTTGATTTCTAACGTTTTAGCATAATAAACTACTGAATTTTCCTAATAATAAATTAAATTGCTATCTGTAAATTCAAATCTACAGGATTTCTGCGTTCCTGAACTGTATATTAATCTTAATAAACACACACACACACACACTACACACACACACACACACACACACACACACACACACACACAAACAAGACACGCTGCACTACACGCTAATAGAAATATGTTGTGATTTATTCAGTTGTTCATGATTGGAAAGAGAAGCATTGTAGAAAACTGTACATTCAAAAGAATGTCACTTTATTTGGAAACATGTTAAACATTCGAATTGTGGCAGTACTCGTATGTCCTTACAGCAATCCCACTTTCTTTGCAGTATTGCACAAAGCAGATTTCACACAGGTACTGGTTCGTCCCTCCAGTGTCTGAGGTCGACTCGAGGTATTGACTGACTCGTGCAGCTGACTCTTTGGTTCCTGAAATTAGAAGAAATATTTTCGTTATTTATTTTACTTACATATTTAGAGAAATTGTTCTAAGGTTTGGTGTAAGTGTCTAACAAATAAGTTTTACCACTAAATCATCAAAGCATCTTCGGATTTCCACAGTGGGCCTGCGGTTGTGCTGGTAACTCATAACAGTTGCAGTGTTGTATTTATGAGTGATGCATTACAAAAGTTTGCAATTATGTTTTTACTCCAGGTTGTAAACAAAACATTTTCGAATAATCAGAAATGCAGCATTGTATTACGTGGATTATATTAGTAATTCACCAGAAAATAAGAAATGTCGTGGAAAGAACTTTCTACTATTAGCTAGAATGCGTGTCAATGGACTCTGAAGTGACAATAATTTTTTAGAGTGCAAATAATTTTTAAGTCAACAGTGTGCTCCTTATACACAAATGCCTGACGGATAAAGATTTTGTACTTACAACAGCCAGGAAACACATAGCTGTAACGAACGATAATTAAGCACAAATGTATTAGTAACTTACAAGAATGAAGCTTGGACGAATACTAGCGGCTGCACCTGGGCCAGGTCATTCGTATTGTCGCACAACACTCTCGCTAAACTTGTCTTCCTGATGCTGTCCAGTTGTGCTGAAACGATAATGAAACCGAGTTATAAACACTATGATAATAACGAAAACCAGAGGATTACGCTATTGGAGTTTCCCGTAACTGCAAGATATGCAACAGATTCTAGCAGCACACAAAAACTGCTAATAGACTAACATGATTCAAATATATAGACCTGATACAATTAAAGCTGAGACTTATGAGTCTCAACTTCATGAATTAAAATTTGTGCAACAACTGGGACTTGAACCTGGATCTGATTGCTTACTAGGGAGGAGTGCTAGCCTTTACAACACTGTAGCTGTGTAGGTAACATAGCAGCACGAACTACCCTAGTCCAAGGTCTCCCTAACACAAATTTCAGTTCATATCTTCAGCTTACTTTAATTCGTTTCTTCAGCTGACAACATTATCGTAGATAAGGTTGAGAGAAATATGTCTAAAAAAATTCATTATATCTCATCTAAAGATTACGTACGCCAGAGGTACAGGCGGGATTTCCCTATTACGTTTGAAGTTTGTGTTAGGGAGAGCACTGGACTAGGATAATCCATGCAGCTGTGTTACCTATTTTGCTGTCATACCTACCTCGTAAACAACGAAACCTTTGTTCAAGTCACCGTTGTGGCACCAATTTTGGTTAATTTCTTCAGCTTCCGTCATGGTTCAAATGTCTTTATCCATAAAGCATGCAGTTTATTTTTATGTGTTTGGACCTACGATTAATCTATGAAAAACGAGCTCTGAAGCGAGATCCATCGAAGCAACCAAACTGTAGACTGGGGTTACTTTCGTCCACAGTTTACCTGTCTTTTTATATAAGGCAAGAAAACGATTGATAGTGGCAGAGAGAAAACAAGAAATTTAAAAAGATATTAAAAAAAAAACACATTACATCTCTTACTGTGGTACAATTAAATAAAAGTGGGTCAATTCCGTCCAAACGCAGGGCTACTTCGACCCACTAAGTTATTTCTTCAGGAAAAAAACGGTAAAATGATGTTAGGACAAAGCAAACTCAATGAATATCTCTAGATTAGACGTTCAAGGGCATAGGAATAATTTAAACACTATATTTTGAAGGCAGGAACAGGGAATATTGAACTTCACTCAGAAGATGATACAGTGAATATACAAATGTAGTATATTTCACATGTCAGCTAATTCATTTTCAAGTTATGTGTTGCACTATAGCAATTATTTGCGAAGAGAATATATTGTATGTTAAGGTTACTGTACAATATGAGTTCTAAACTTATGACATTAATTACTGAAGCTCTGGTACCTGAAAACAGCCACGTTTTGTTAGTCGTGTTTGACTGGTAATTCTTATCAAATCCTCCCTGGAATGAAATAGTTTATCTTTTTGTTCTGTCCTTTTGCAGTAGCACTTTAGCACCCTCATCACTCACCTCTTTCCCATTTCCGTAATATTCGTCTTCATCGTAAAAAAACTGAAGCGTATTGCGAGTTTTGACCGCGCGGTTTGAGGCGCCATGTCACGGATTGCACGGCCCCTCCCGCCAAAGGTTCGAGTCCGACCACGGGCATGGATGTGTGTGTTGTTCTTAGCATAAGTTAGTTTAAGTAGTGTGAAGTCTAGGGACCGATGACCTCAGCAGTTTGGTCCCTTACGAATTCACACACACACCCACACACACACACACACACACACACGCACACATACATATTGCCCAACTGCTAATTTATCTTTCAACATTTTGTGGTGTTGGACATATTCTTGTACATCAGAAAAACTTCTGGAAACTGTATTATATTCTAGCACAACTACATCTTTATTTTGGGGTTACTTTGGACAGAGCAAAAGTAACCCCATGTTTTGCAAAAATGTGTACCATTTTACAGAAATGTTAAATATTTTATCTGAATTGTATTTCATACAAACGACAGATTCTCTTCTTATTACCTAACACTAACAGAATGCAAAATTACGTCCACCATACTTTCAGTTTAACTGATGTGACCCTCCAGGCAGAAATTATTGGGGTGTAACAGTTGTTGAACTATTTATGATCAACATTGAGTCCAGTGCTGCCAACACAGTATTACTTCACGGAACTCGCGACTTTCTAGATCGTTCTTCGCACATTGTGAATGCATCCTGCCTTCTTTACTCTATGCTAATGACATAATTTTAGCGTGAAAAAAAATTTGAAACTTTTTCCGACCAGTGGGCAAAGGTTCCCTGCAAAGGGCCAAAGTAACCCCAGATTTCTGAATGTTAAAAGTAAGTAGGCTGCATAGCCATGATGAGTAAAGATTGTAGTGTTGTGTGGTTCCTCTGAGGTCTACGACGGACTCCACCAAAACAAGTACGGGGCGTGTTTTTTTTTAAGAAGGTCCGTTTTGTTGTAGACACTAGTAGTTCGCGTGCATACCGCAACGAGCGCGTGCATCGTGTACCGGCATGCCTCGGGAACAACTGTGTTCAGTTTCAGCTCTGTAGCTAACCTGTACGGCTCTGTTCTGTGCTTTCAAGATGTTTAAGACTATCAACTCGCCCGCCGCGTGTGAGGTTCGCTCAGTGATACGGTTTTTGTCAGCAAGGAACCTGCCTGCTACAGAAATTCATCGACAGATTTGCGAAGTGTACGGTGATACTGTTATGAGTGAAAGCAAAGTGCGTAAGTGGGTACGAGAATTCATAGATGGCCCTGACAACGTCCATGATGAGGACCTCTCCGGTCGCCCTTCTTTGATTACAGACGATTTGGGGGCTTCAGTTGAAGCGAGGATTCGTGAGAACAGGCGCTTCACAATAACAGGTCTCTGAAACGAATTTCCCGACCTGTCGAGATCAGTACTTTACAACATTGTTTCTGAGCACCTAAAGTTTAGGAAACTGTGCTCCCGTTGGGTCCCGAAACTCCTAACAGAGGACCACAAAAACCAAAGATTAGAGTGTGCGATGAAGTTCTTGACTTGTTATCACGAAGAAGGTGACGGCTTCTTGAGTCAGATCGTAACTGGAGACGAAACATGGGTTTCGCGTATCACGCCCGAATCGAAGCAACAGAGCATGGTATGGAGACACACACACTCGCCTGTAAAAATTGAGGCCAATCAGACTCTGTCCCAGCGCAAAATCATGGCGTCGGTGTTTTGGGATAGGCATGGTGTTTTGCTGGTCGACTTCATGCAACAAGGAACCACTATCAATGCAGAAGCATACTGCCAAACCCTGAGAAATCTACGCAGAGCGATTCAAAATAAAAGATGTGGCATGCTGACAAAGGGAATTGTTCTTCTCCATGACAATGCAAGACCTCACACTGCAGGTCAGACTCGCGATTTATTGGACAGTTTTGGTTGGGAAGTTTTAGACCACCCACCCTACAGTCCTGATGTTGCACCGAGCGATTACCATCTGTTCGTCCACCTCAAACAACACCTCAGTGGCAACCGATACAATGATGACGACGACGTGAAAACGGTAGTGAACTATTGGTTACCGGAGCAGGCGGCAAGTTTTTATGAAGACGGTATTTTAAAATTGGTTGAGAGGTATGATACATGTTTCAACAAACTTGGCAACTATGTCGAAAAATAGAGTGAAGAATGTATTTTCTGAAAACAAATTTACTTTTTTGAAATAACCTTGCGTTTTGTACTTACGTTCAAACGGACCTTACTTAAAAAAACACGCCTCGTATTCTACCATTTTTGTTTCCTGTTCCGATACTCTGTCTGGGATTTTAGGTCTCATCTAAGTAACACATTAATCTCTGTCTTTCTGTCTTCCTATCCGATGTGATGGTCCTTTGTTCGTTCTTTCGCTTCTTTCCCAAGAAGAATTACAATAAGGTCCGTGTGAAACACACAGCCATAAAACATCTAGATTTTCATTGCTCTCCAAAGGTGCGGAGCTTAAGTAACACCACGCTGCCACAACTTCGTATAAAATATACAGTCCATCGCTGTGTGTGACATGGAACTGACGCTACTGTCTCGACAGAATACTTAAGTGCGGTGAAAAGAGATCGTAAGAACAAATCTTGCATTTTAAAACTACAACTGTTGGAGTGAAGGGACGAAAGAAAAAATGGAACACAGTCATAAAGGCAGCACAACACTGGGTCATTTACTTTTCGTTCCAGACACTGCACGTCCTGGCTGATAATTTTTAACTTGACAGCCCTTCAGGAGAGGGGACATTTGTTTCATGTTAGGTAGTAATGTTGATGTTCAAGTGTGCAGATATCAAACACACACAGAACTCGAGGAATCAACGCTCAGCACGTTTTTTGTTATAAGATCGGGAGAAAATTTCACTGCCTAGTGTTAATACCAATGAAATTTTATGTGTATGTTGCTACATGTTGTTCAGTAACAACAAGTGCCAACTTGATTTACGAGATGGTTTTGTGTATATGGCTCCATATACTACATGTTTCAGATAAGATGTTTTTCTCTCTCTGTTACAAAGTAGTAAGTGAAAGGAACATTTATTTAGATAGGTATACATAAAAAAACGTTATTCTTTCTAATACATGTTTAAAAATTATATGTCGTTGCTGTAATTCCCTGGAAAATAGCTAAATCAACTGTATTCATAATTCAGCAGAAAGAGTAACGTTTCTTACGTTTAGCTATCTAAATAAATATTCCTTTAACTTATTATATCGTAAGTGATAGAGAGAAACACCTTATGTGAGCTGACCGGAGTGGCTGAGCGGTTCTAGGCGCTACAGTCTGGAACCGCGCGACCGCTACGGTCGCAGGTTCGAATCCTGCCGCGGGCATGGGTGTGTGTGATGTCCTTAGGTTAGTTAGGTTTAAGTTGTTCTAAATTCTAGGGGACTGATGACCTCAGAAGTTAAGTCCCATAGTGCTCAGAGCCATTTGAACCATTTTGAACTTTATGTGAAACACCGTGTGTTGGGCCGTTTATCACAAACGGAAATTTACCCAGAGTTATTGACGAGATCTGCAGATTTATTTTAAACAGATAAGAAGTGGGCAGCTGAATTCAACACACTACTAGTTTTGACGTATTTCCTTTGAATGATTTGCCAAAACTCCGGCCACAGATGTAAACCTCTGCAAAATGCACAGCACGGTATTGACGGTCACCGTTAAAGGTATGTAGAATAGAATGGGCACGGATCATTTCAAAGGAACCGAATTTGTTGGCAAATTTCGAACGTTTTCAAAATAATCTAAATGCCTTTGTCCATCGACTTCTTACTGCGGTTCCATCACTTTATTCCAGAAAAGAGATAACAACAAGGGAAGTCGGTGGAAGGCAGTGGCTCTGCAGCGAAACAGGTGAAATCGGTATCCTGTGCTGCAGAAGGCGCTGGCAGTGTTTGCTGGCATGAAAAAGGATGCTTCTTACTGGTTACTGTACAAATTGTGGTGAATAACATTTCAGTTTTGTGAGAAGTGGATGAGAAAAACTCTGATAAAACGTCTGGTTTTAAAAAATTAAAAAAAACCTGTTGTTTCCCATGGGGACAATGCATCTGTCCGCTAATGTGCCGTGATAAAAAGCTGAGTGATCCGAAGTAAGAAACGTTAGAAAATTCATACTATTCGCCAATTTAGCTCACTATTACTTCCGGCTAGAAAACGTTTCAAGCCCAACGAAGACGCCATTGCAGTTCTACATGGGAAATAAGTGGATTTTTACCTTAAAAACACAGTGTTTATTTGTCACGCTGAGAAAAGATCTCCTTACTACGTAATTACCAGTAACATGTAATCCCGTCCATACTTAGGTCGAAAAACTTGTAGACTATTGTAGCCAACCAGCGTCAAGTGAAATACATTGAGGCGACAAAAGTCATGCCACACCTCCTAATATCCACTCGGACCTCCTTTTGCCCAGCATAGTGCAGCAGTTCGACGTGGCATGGACTCCACAAGTCATTGGAAGCCCACCGCAGAAATGCTGATCCATGCTTCCTCTACAGCCGTTCATAATTGCGGAAGTGTTGCCGGTGCAGCAGTTTGGGCACAAACTGACCTCTCGATTATGTCGCATATTATGTCCCATAAATGTTCGATGGGATTCATGGGAGGCGATGTGGGTGGCCAGATCATTAGCTCAAACTGTTCAGAATGTTCCTCAAACCAATCGCCAACAGCTGCGGCCCAGTGACATAGCGCATAGTCATCCGTAAAAATTCCATTGTTGCATGGGAACATTAAGTTTATGAATGGCTACAAACGTTCTCCGAGCAGCCGAACATACCATTTCCAGTTAATGGACCGGTCAGTTGGACCAGAGAACCCAATCCATTTCCATATAAACACAGTCCACACCGTTTTGGAGCCACCACCAACTTGCACAGTCTTACTGACAACGTGGTCCATGGCTTCGTTGGGTCTGTGCCACACTCTAAATCTACCTTTAGCTCCTACCAACAGAAACTGGGACTTATCTGACCAAGTACATGTTTTTCCAGTCGACTAGGGTCCAATCGATTGGTCACTAGCCCAGGAGAGGCGCTGCAGACGATGTCGGGGTGCACTTGTTTAGTCGTATGCTGCCATAGCCCATTAATACCAACTTTCACAATACTTTCTTATCGGATACGACGGTGGTAATTCCCGTATTAGGTTCTGCAATCATTTCAGGCAGTGTTGTTTGTCTATTAGCAATGACAGCGCAAACGCCGCTGCTCTCGGTCGTTAAGTAAAGGCCACTGTGTTGTCCGTGGTGAGAGGTAACGCCTGAAATTTGGTATTTTCGGCACACTATTGACACTGGATTTCGGAATATTGAATAGCCTAACGATATCCGAACTGGAATGTCCCATGTGTCTAGCTCCAACTACAATTCCGCGTTCAAAGTCTGTTAATTCCTGTCATGTGCGGAAACCTTTTCACATGAATCACCTGAACACAAATGACAGCTCCGCCAGTGCACTACCCTTTTATACACTGTGTACGCGATACTACCGCCATCTTCATATGTGCACATCGCTGGCCCATGACTTTTGTCGCCTCAGTGTAAACAACTATCTAGTACTTGTGGTAACCATATAGCTGAACTTCAAGACACACAAGTGTCTAGTAATACATTATGTGATATTATTGACATATATGCGTTATTTAGTTATGTTACAAAATTCACTGCTCAAGCAGAAAAAATTCTCTTGGTGCATTTCCAAGGGAAAGTTTTTAACCATGCTTTACCAACTAAGGTGACGTCGACAAAATGTGACAAATATTAAAAGAGATAGCGTTTACAGAAAATACGAGTTTTATATCAAGTAAAGTATTAGGAAACGTAACATATCCCCCAAGGTACACTAAACACATCACAACACTGCTGCGAGAGAGAGAAAAAGAAATACACGCCGGACTTAAAAGAATGTAAAATCTTCGAGACTGACCACGGTTAACAGATGCCTGAAACTTAGCGGGGACTTCAACGCGAAATGCTTTTAATAGCTTCCGTAATGAAACTTTGTTATGTAATCTGGGAGAAAATCCAAAGAGGTCGTATGTGTAGTGAGCCAGTGGCAAGACACAATCAATACCTTCACTGCGTGTTACCAATGGTAACGTTACCGACGACCACGCCACTGAAATGGAATAACTAAATGCGATTTTTTGTCACAGAAGAAGCGATAAACGTTTTAGAATTCGAACCAAGAAAAGCTGCCAACATGAGCAGCTTTGAAGCAGACAGCCTTGGTGTAGTGAAGCAACTTTTCACTTCACAATGGCAAATCTACCAGTAGAGGTTGTATACCATTTGCATTCCTTTCGAAGTATACTTATGATATTGCTCTTTATCTTTAGCAATTATGTGGAACCGCTCTCTCGGCGAAAGATCCGACTTGAAGATTGGAAAATTGCTGAGGTCACACCAATACACAAGAAAGAAAATACAAGTAATCCGTTGAATAATAGACGCGCATGACTGACATGATTTTCGGTACAACTATAGAACGTATACAGTGTTAAAACATTAAAGAAACACCTCCAAGAAAACGGTCTGTTGACACATGGATTCAGAAAATATCGTTCTTCTTAAACACAATTGGCTTTTTGATCACACGGAGTAAGGAGTGGTATCAGCAAGGAATATGATGTTGATTCCATGTTTCGAGACTTTCAGAAGGCTCTTGACACGGTTCTTCACAAACAGTTTCTAATCAAATTGCCTGCCAATGGAGTACCATCCCAGCTGTACAAATGGATTCACAATTTCCTGTCAGAAAGGTCGCAGTTGGTACCAACTGACGGGAAATCATCTAATGAAACCTTACTTATATCTGGCGTTCCTCAGCGAAATGTCATAGCTCAGTTGTTCTTCTTAATCTGCATAAACGATTAGGGGACAATACAAGCAACCTACGTAGATTGTTTGCAGATGATGGTACCGTTTGCCGTCTAGTACACTCATCAAAAGATCACAGTAGGTTTCAAAATTATGTAGACAAGATTTATGTGTATTGCGAACAATAGCAAATGACCTCAAACAATAAAAAGTGTGAGGGTCCTCCACATGAGATCTTAAAAGAAATCCGTTAAATTTCGGCTACGAGGATTGAATGAAAAGTAATGCCTCCACCTTCGTTAACTGGATTTGGATGGGAATATTTTAATAAATCAAACGTAGAAATAATCCTTAGAATGTAATCTTTAATTACCAATATTCACTTTTCCACATAATCACCAGCCTACTGGATACATTTCTGCCAACGGTGAACAAGTTTTCTGAAGCCGTCGCGGAAGAAATCGACACACTGTTTCCGCATCCACAGTCTCACAGTTCTCCCAACGTATTTATCAGAAGCGTAATGATGTCCCCGGAGATCGTCTTTCATTATCGGGGACAGATGGAAGTCAGACGGTGCTACATCTGGACTGTATGGAGGATGCCGTACGGTGGTGAGGTTTCAGTCTCTGAAGTTCTGCTGTAGCGGCACGTGAAGTGTGTGGTTTGGCATTGTCATGGTGCAGGAAAACATTTCCCTTTTCCTTTCGGGACCTTGTGAGCCGTCGTTTCAGAGTTCGCAGCGTTGTGATGTAACGCTCTGAACATCTGCGTCCCAGAACACTGTGGCCATGATTTTTCCAGCTGAGGGCTGCATCTTGATTTTTTTTTTTTTTTTCTGGGGCGCTGTCTTTGTGTCGATATTCCATAGACTGACGTTTCGTCTCCGGGTCGTAATGGTGTACCCACGTTTCGTCTCCTGTACCAACTGAATGGAGAAAGGCGTCACCTTCATTCTCGTAAAGCGAGAGGAGTTCCTGGCAAATTTCAAGTCCGTCAGTTTCATTTCAGGAGTCAGCATACGGGGTACCCATCGTGCACAGATCTTCCGATAGCCAAGCAAAGCAATAATGTTACCGACACGTTTTTATGAAATGACGATTGTGTTTGCAGTTTCTCTCTGAGTGATACGACGATCGTCCTGAATAAATCACAGATTTGTGAAACTCGGTGGTTGCTGTCACAGGCCGTCCAACTCTTTGTTTGTCACGCAGGTCAGATGTTCCCGCCTCAACATCTTTAAACTTACTCGCCCAACGACGCGCAGTACTCACATCAATATATTCATCATAAACTGCTTTCATTCTCTGATGAATCTCCTTTGGGGTGACACCTTTGCTGTCAAGAATTCTATGACTGAACGTTGCTTAAATCCCATTGACCGACCGTCTGCGCAGGGTTCCATACTTTACACTGTAACAACACAACCGTTCAATGCTAAGGCTTCCCGCCAACTGGAGCTGTAGAGAAGAGGCTACGGAACAACTCAGTACTTGCTGCATACCAATGCTGCCAACTGTTGAAGAGTTACGAAGGTGGAGGCATTACTTTTCAGTACATGATACATCACACAAACTTAAAGCTGTCGATTAACAAAATACCTAGGGATTAACAATTACGAACAATTTAAATTGGAACCATCACGCAGAAAACGTTATGGGGAAGGCGAAGCAAGACTGCATTTTATTGGCAGAAGATGCAACGAACCAGGAAGTAATGCACCGCATTTCTTCTTCAATAGTTCTTTATTGAACATAATGAGAATGACACACACGAAGGATGGTGTTTTATCTACACACCCTATTTTTCCACATTATCTCCATCCCGCTCTATCGCCTTCCTCCAGAGCGAAACAAGGGCATAAGTATCCTGTCGGTGCCAATCCTTGTGCTGGTGGCGTCCTCAAAATGTCTTCCACGAATGGCATCATTTAGTGGCCCAAACATCAGCTCGCTGTAACATGTCAGGTGTGACAGCCGTGAATGGTGTCCCCGACCGCGACAAATCGTGGAGCTCCGCCTTCTGGTAACCTCACCATCCGTGCCCAGCGACTGACTGCCCTTCTGTCGACAGCAGATGCTCCATAGACTTTGCACAAGCGTTTGTGAATATTTCCCCCACCATCTGGAGAACTCTCGTATTATGGAACAGATATTCCGAAAAGCGGTACTTGGTATTCCTGTTATTTGTCAAGACCTGTGCAGGATTTTCTAGGATTAATAGCAGTAGGAAAATGTTAGTATGACTTGAGCAGTTACTTAAAAATATGGCATCATGGAATAAAATTCCAGCATTTTTATGTCGTCAGTGCCTCGCGTCTTCGCTTAGCCAAGAACACGAAACGAAACGAAACTTCGCGATCAGGCTACGCGATGTCGAATGCCAGCTGCGGCATCCTCGGGCAATGGATTTGTGTGGACGTTGTACGGAGGAACTTGGGGTCAGCACACCGCTCTGCAGACCGTCGTCGACATTTAGACCTTGGAGCCGCTACCTCTCAAACAGACAGTTCCTCAACTGAATGCATCCCAGCCCAGTCCTCCTACCAAGAAAAAGTCCTTGGCAGCATTACGAATCGAACTCGGATGCTCCACATGGCAGCAATCTACACTGACCCCTCCCCTACGGAGGCGGTCGAATAAAGAACACAAATTTCCTAAATGTGTCTGCAACCATTGTGTATTTTTATGAATAAAGTCGTCTAGATCATGTAATAATTTATTTATTTATAACAACGTTTCTGCTACTGCCATAATCAGATCTGTAATTAAGATTAAAGCAACAAAAGAATGACTGGCGTTAGTTGCACACCAGTAAACCCCCAGTTCTTGAAACACTCGAACTCCGACATATAAAACAGTTTCAAACGTCAGATTGCTTTCAGTTCAAACGTCAGATTACTTTACAAATGAGTTAATATATTAAATATTTGACGTTATGCATGTAACCGAAGAAAAATAGTTGGGATAGATTTGAAATTATGCTTGTAGTTTCTTGGAAGCCCCCTTGTGTTTTCAGAATGAAACACTAGATGAATATAATTCGGGTAATTTGAGCTCCATCTTAAACAAAAGGGAGGTTTTCATCCATCTCAGTGCCTATCAGAATACCAAACCTTCGTCCAACTGGTGGGAGGCGGACAATACCGCAAAGCAGAGGATGGCCTATAAGGGTGAAATATAAGGGGACTTTGAGTGCTCAAGAACCGATATGGTAGCTGTAGAAACTCCGAAAACTGTCAGCTAACGGGGCTCTGGTGAAGCTGTGACAGGCCCACCCAGCTAGCAGTGGATCAACAGTCAACTTTCAACAAGGGAACTAGCCTCGGAAAGAATAGATGAAAAAGGCAACGACCCGGCAAGACAAACTGACAACGAATCAGAATTTTGAACATTAGAACACTGACAGGGAAGGGAGAGGGGACAGCGGATGTAGTGGAAAGGATAAAGCTAGACATTTTAGGAACGGGAGAGACAAAATGAAAAGGAGAAAGCGTTAGGGAACTGAGAAGAGGTTACAGCTTGTATTGGAGTGGAAATGAGGAAGAAAGACAAAAGGGAGTGGGAGTTGTTGTGAGGCATAGTCTAAAATAAGAGGTACAAGGGTAAGGGACAGGATAATGAAAATCAGAATAATGACAAACAGAAGAAGTACAGAGGTGATTCAACTGTGTGCCCCTCAGGTGGGCTGTACATCTCAAGAGAAGCAGGACTTTGAGAAGGAACTACAAAAGTAGTGAAATGGACAAGGATAATCGTCATGGGAGACTTGAATTCACACGTAGGGAATGAAAGGCAAGGGTATGAAAATGTACTGGTAGCAGAAGTATGGGGAAGTAGAAATGAAAGACATTGCTGGAATTTTGTAAGAGAAATGGTTGAGTTGAGGTGACTCCTGGTTTCGGAAGAAAGATAGCCACCAAGTAACGTGATAAAGCAGGAATGTAGCGCAGAAATCTTTGTTGGATTACATGCTTTATGACAGGGAAACGAAGAGGACTGCAACGGATACAAAGGTACACTACTGGCCATTAAAATTGCTACACCACGAAGATGACGTGCTACAAACGCGAAATTTAACCGACAGGAAGAAGATGTAGTGATATGCAAATGATTAGCTTTTCAGAGCATTCACACAAGGTTGGCGCCGGTGGCGACACCTACAACGTGCTGACATGAGGAAAGTTTGCAATCGATTTCTCACACACAAAGAGCAGTTGACCGGCGTGCCCGGTGAAACGTTGTTGTGATGCCTCGTTTAAGGAGGAGAAATGCGTACCATCACGTTTCCAACTTTGATAAAGGTCGGATTGTAGCCTCGAGCGATTGGGGTTTATCGTATCGCGACATTGCTGCTCGCGTTGGTCGAGATCCAATGACTTTTAGCAGAATATGGAATCGGTGGGTTCCGGAGGGTAATACGGAATGCCGTGCTGTATCCCAATGGCCTCGTATCACTAGCAGTCGAGATGACAGGCATCTTATCCGCATGGCTGTAACGGATCGTGGAGCCACGTCTCGATCCCTGAGTCAACAGATGGGGACGTTTGCAAGACAACAAGTTAACATCTGCACGAACAGTTCGACGACGTTTGCAGCAGCATGGACTATCAGCTTGGAGACCATGGTTGCGGTTACCCTTGACGCTGCATCACAGACAGGAGCGCCTGCGATGGTGAGCTCAACGACGAACCTGGGCGCACGAATAGCAAAACGTCATTTTTTCGGATGAATCCAAGTTCTGTTTACAGCATCATGATGGTCGCACACGTGTTTGGCGACATCGCGGTGAACGCACATTGGAAGCGTGTATTCGCCATCGCCATACTGGCGTATCACCAGGCGTGATGGTATGGGGTGCCATTGGTTACACGTCTCGGTCACCTCTTGTTAGCATTGACTGCACTTTGAACAGTGGACGTTACATTTCAGATGTGTTACGACCCGTGGCTCTACCCTTCATTCGATCCCTGCGAAACCCTACATTTCAGCAGGATAATGAACGACCGCATGTTGCAGGTTCTGTACGGGCCTTTCTGGATACAGAAAATGTTCGACTGCTGCCCAGGCCAGCACATTCTCCAGATCTCTCACCAACTGAAAACGTCTGGTCAATGGTGGCCGAGCAACTGGCTCGTCACAATACGCCAGTCACTACCCTTGATGAACTGTGGTATCGTGTCGAAGCCGCATGGGCAGATGTACCTGTACACGCCATCGAAGCTCTGTTTGACTCAATGCCCAGGCGTATCAAGGCCGTCATTACAGCCAGGGGTGGTTGTTCTGCGTACTGATTTCTCAGGATCTATGCACCCAAATTGCGTGAAAATGTAGCCACATGTCAGTTCTAGTATAATATATTTGTCCAATGAATACCCGTTTATCATCTGCATTTCTTCTTGGTGTAGCAATTTTAATGGCTTGAGGCATTGGATAGTGACCACCAACTATTGGTAATGGACACAGGAATCAGGAGGGAATGGAAGAAGGCAGAGAACCAGTAAAGGAGAATCAGAGTATGGAAACTGAAGGAAAAGGAATTCGAGAAAGAATATCAGGATATTATAAGGGGAAGGTTACCAAAGGATCAACCCAAGGCAGGGGAAGAGGAATGAAGACAATTTAAATGTGCTGTGGTAGAAGCTGTATAACTGTTTGTGGAAGGACAAGTGACAGAAAACGGAGGCACTATGGTGGAATGAAGGAGTCAAGGAGGTAGTGGAAAGGAAGAACAACGCTCAGACTGCAGTTCAGGAAAGGATGAGATTAGCAAGAGAGGACAATAAGAAAAAATTAGAAAGAGACCAATAAGACAGTGGCTGTGGAGAGAAGGAAGTGGATAGAAGAATGTACAAAGATGATGAAGACAGCTGCGGAAGGAAGAAAGTACTTTATGGAATGGTCAAAAATAGGAGGAAAGGTTTGAGAGAGGCTGCAACAATGATTTTAATAACAAAGAGACACTGAAGGTTGTGTGGAAGGAGTACTTTGAGCACTTGCCAAATCCGAACGGACTTGGAGATGATGATAATAGACTATAGGAGGCAAAAGTAAACTCGCGGAGGGAGGGGCGGGGGGGGGGGGGGGGAGGAGGACCTGACTGGGAAGGAAATTCAAATGGCACTGGACAAGATGAAAGGAAGAAAGGCACGAGGTGTGGACGAAGTAAGAGTCGAAATGGTGAAGGCAGCAGGGTAGGTTGGGAAACACTGAGTGTACGACGATGGTGTGCAAGGAGTAGCAGACTCCAGAAGATTGCGAGAGGGCACTAATTGTCCCTATACTCAAGAAAGGGAGTAGGAAGGATTGTAGAAGCTACAGGGGAGTCACAATAATACCACACTGTGACGAGATATATGAGAAGATCCTGGAGAGCATAATCCGAACAAGGGTCGAGAACAAACTGACAGAGGAGCATGCTGGTTTCAGACCTAGGAGGTCAACTCTTGACATCATACCTGCAGTGAGGTAGCTCCAGTAGCAGCACTACGAATTTGGAGGTCTTCTGATGGCCGTCCTCGATATAGGAAAGGAATTTGATAGCGTCTGTAGAAGAACGATCTGGGAAGCACTAGAAAAGAAAGGGATGAAAAAAGAGACAACAAGCAGAATGAAGGAGATGTACTGTGGAAGTCTGTATGAAAGCGGGAAATGAAAGGATGAATTGATTCTAGCAAATAAGTCATGTGAAACAGGGTGGTGCATTGTCACCTAACCTTTCCATTGTGGTCTTAGATGAAATAATGACTGAGGTGGCAGAAAAAAAAAACTGGAGAAGGCAAGATGAAAGCAATAGTATTCGTGGATAACTTGATGAGAAACAGGGAGGAAGAGATTCAGGAACAGCTGGATGCTTGGGAAGAAACAGTGAGACAGTATGGAACGAAATTTAATATAAACAAATGTGAGATCCTAGAAATAAAGATAGAACAACTAGCGGAATAAGGATTGGGGGGCGAACAATAGAAGAAGATGGAAAGTGCCAAGTACTTGGAAAGTGTGATGAAGAAATTGGAATAAATGAGAAAAAAATCAGTGAACGTGGTAGACAGGCAGAAGCATTCGTGCAAAGCACAAGGTTTGGAACCAAGACGTCCTACAAAAAAGTAAAGAAATAATATACAGAAGTCCCTACATCGCAATGCTGACCTATCCATCTGAAACATAGGCAGTGAAGAAAAGAGATGTAAGCATGTTACATGCACATGAAATGAAGTCCCTCGGGTGGGAGCAACAATGAGAGATAGGATGAGGAACCAAAGGGTAAGGGAAATTTTTAAAAGAATAAACCACCACTTGGAATCTGTATTATTATAGTTGTCTTTTGTACAATCCAGATTTCGACTTTTATGCCATTATCAAGTAGAAAGCTAAAGGTTGTTAGAATGTTATTAAATCATATTTGTTAAGGCAGTCCAAAGCAGGTAAGTAAGGCTAACACATGTCTTTAGGATGCAACTGTGAGAAATAGTGACAGAGAAACCCTTGCGGAGCAGGATAGAAACACCAAGGCTGAGGTGGTATGGGCGCTTAAACAGAATGGAAAACAAGAAGATTCCCAAGAAGATACATGAAATGGAGATGCGAAGGAAACGGCCAAGAGGAAGACCGAAGGATAAATGACTGAAAGGTATGAAGGAGTGCGTTGAAAAAAGAGGTGAGGAACAGTGTGCAAACAAAAAGATGATGAGAAAACAGAATTAGACGGACAAGCTTCTGTTCGATGCAGACCCAGCCTGGTGCTGAAAACTTTTGAGATAATTGTGATGATGATCTCCTGAACTATGACGTAACTTTGCAAGAATATTGAGTAGTGTATATGGATACTGTCTGCACACTGTATTACGAATAGCGTCGTTAGTAAAGAAGAAATAAATTGAAACGTCATGTCTGGTGATGCAGTTTTATTGCATGAACAGTGAAAATGTAGTTCATTATTTTGTGGGAGGTGCCAGCGACAAAAAAGTTCTTAAATGTTTGAAATTACGTGCAAAGTTTGTCGGAAGTCACTTTGTGCTCTGATTCTCAAATACTGAATGAATAAATTCCGGGTATTTGCGCGCCGCCAGTTACGCTGCCTCGTGACAATCACATGGTTTCTAACTGTAATACTTGTCCTACTGTGTTAAACTTTTGACGTGGGAATATGCCTCTTAATAAGTAGATTATGAAAGGATTTCAAATTTTTAAATTCGGAATAAATACGCAAAATATTACAAATCAAATTTTTGCCTCTGGAAGTTGCCAGATAGGCAACCTGCAACTGATTCTGGGTTCTGGGTTCCGGTTTCTGGGCTAGTTGCTTAATTATATACACTGTTCAGTGATGTTAATGTGGTCACCTGTCAACAGCCTGAAGAACCACGTTTTGCAGCACGGATCGCTGCGAGACAGGTGGGAAGAGAGCCAATGAGGGTCTGAGTGCTGCACCATGCCGACTCCAGGGCCATGGACAGCTGCGCTAGGTTTCTCAGCTGAGGATTCATAGTGCAAACAGCCCGATTGATGTGGTCCCACAGGTCTCGATTTGGTGGCGAGTAGAGTACGATAAACCATCTTGCTACTCTTCGAACCGAGAACCGTGTGCCACGTCGTACTGACCTGCTGGTAGGCCCCATGCTGCCGAGGAAAAGAGAACTGCATGTAGGTGTGGACCTGGTCCTCAAGGACAGATGCATACTTGTGTTGATGCTGTGTGCCTTCCAGAATGACGAGATCACCCAGGGAATGCCACGAAAACCATCCCCAGACCATAACGATCCATCCTCCCACCTGGATCCTTCCGACGATTGTTGCAGAGTGTTTGCTTTCAGATATTTCATCCCGTACATGCCAATGGCCATCTGTCTGATGCACCATTAAACGAGATTAATCTGAATAGGCCACCTGTCACCAGTCAGTAGATGTCCAGTTGCGGTATTAGCATATAAATTCCAGGCTTTGTCGTCAATGAACAGCAGTGATAATGGGTTCATAAACCCCTACCTGCTGCGGAGGCCCTTGTGCAGCTACATTCGCTGAACAGTCGTTGATGAGACACTGTTGGTTGCCCTTTGGTTCATCTCGGCAGCCTGTTGCTCTACAATTGCACCTCTATTCGCCAGTACACACCTCCGCAGCCGTCGATCACCCATATCATCTATGGCCCGTGGTGTACTACAGTTGCCTTTTCTCCGGTTTTGGATGCCCCCATTTTGCCATGAAAAGTATACTTTGACCACGGAGGCAAAATTTACAAACTCGGCCGCTTCGGAAATGCCTTCACCCTTGGCCCGCCAACCAATGATCGGGCTGTGTTGGACATCAGATAAATCGCTGCGTTTCTGTATGACAACAATGACTACACTGTTTTCTGCATCCTTTCGCAAGCTTTATACAGAGGGGTCCAAAAAAGTGTATCCACTTTTTAAAAGTCCATAACTTGCAAACTAATTGACGGAGTTGTCTCATTTTTGGTGAAAGTGTAGCTTAAAGTCCAACTTAAAGATATCACTGTAGGTGTTCGAAATGGTCACCATTAACACCCACACACAAACAATGCCGCCGAACTGCAGCATTAACTACTGACTGCAACGTGTTCGGTTGGATATTTGCACATGAATGTACGATGGATTCTCGAAGTTCATCCAATGTGCGTGGCTTTTGTCGATAAACGATGTCCTTTAGTGTTCCCCACAGGTAAAAGTCCAGAGGAGTTAGGTCTGGGGAACGTGGTGGATACTCCACAGCACCTCTACAGCCTATCCATCTTCCTGGTAGATTTTCGTCGAGATACGCCCTAACACGATTTTGGTAGTGGGCTGGGGCACCATCTTGTTGAAAGTAAACTCTTCCGTCTCCATACAAGTTTCGGATGGCAGGTAAAATGGATGTCTGAAGCTTCTGAAGGTACACCTCACTGGTAACTGTGCCGTCAAAAGAAGAATGGCCCAAACAAGCCTCGGAAAGACAACCCACACCACACATTTACTCCTGGCAAATTCACGGCTTTGTCTACACGGACGTTCGGATTTTCGGAGGCCCAGTAGATGCAATTGTGGCGATTTACTGTACCATTGAGTTTGAACTGTGCCTCATCAGACCACACAATCATCTCTGCAAACTCTTCATCGTTGTGCGCCATGTTAGTAAACCACTCGCAGTACTCCATTCTACGATCTGGGTCGTCCTCGTTCATTGCGTGTAGCAATCGTGGGATGTAGCACTTCCACTTTGCTGTCTTAAAAATTCGCCGAACACTTGAGCGACTCACTCCAGTTTCAGGGGCACACTGTCTCACAGACTTCTGTGTTGAGCGAGTGAATTGCTGCAACACACGACGGGTGTTAGCTGGACTTGATACTGTTATAGGTCGTCCAGATCGTTGTTTGTGTACATCTTTAACCCAGACTTCGGCTTCAAATTTGTCCCGAATGCTACGAATCGTTAAACGTGTCGGTGGCTCTGTTTGATACTCATTTCGCCATTGCCGTTGAACCTCATTAATGTTTTCATACTTAAAATACCACTTGAAAACTGACTTCCTTTCATCGAATGTAAGCCTTGTGCCAGCCATGTTTACTCGAGTAACTAGGTGCAACCAAGAACAAAACACTGACTATCTGGTGACTCATCTGACAAAACAAAACAGCGCAATACAACACTTGTGTGGCGATTGCCGGAACTACAAACTATTACACAACCAAAGATGAGACAACTCCGTCAATTAGTTTGCCAGTTATGGACTTTTAAACAGTGGATACATTTTTTTGGACCCCTCTGTATACCCTCCACTGCTAGAGCTGCCACGGGCCGATTGTGAGTGCTTTCTGCACAATGACGTCGAACATAAGCGTTGGTCACATTAATGTGACTTGGCCGTGTAAATTGCCAGGAATACAAGTAGACTACTCCGCATTAATTCAACTTGGAATATTTTTAATTTTGAAGACCGTCTCTCATTTCATATGCATACGAGTTGAAAAATTAAATTTGACTAAACGTGTTTATTATGTGCGATCTTTATAAATGTAATAGAAATTAGTATAAAGGCATGGATATTCGTTGGAAAGTTAACATTGTCGGTTGGTACAGTTATGCGCAGTGTGTATGCAGTAGCATGATACCCAGTACACTGACATATTCAGTCAAATGATATCGCATTTGATGTCAGTAGTACAGTACCTAACAAGCGATTCACATGATAGAAGGTGGAATTGGGTATAAAGGCAGTCGGCTCTGCGCATTGTTACTGTGCCTGTATATGCCTTTCCTGCAGACAGGAAACAGACACCATTAGTGACAGTGCGTATTGTGCACATAAAGCAAGATTGTGACACTGCCACGCGGAAAACAATTATCACGCGATGAAAAAACAAAAATTGGCATGTAGAAGGGAATGGGACTCTATAATCGTCAAATCGCCAAGAAGTCGAAGTGTTCGAATGCAGTGATTTATAATTTCGTTAGATTCGAATACGATAGGGACAGAACGGGAAATATGGGAAAAGCAGAAAATTATCTGAGGTATCTAAACAGTTACGTTTGCGCAAATCAAGGGGCACAAACCGTTACTATTGTTCTCAAACTTTTTGCTGGTTTACAGTTGCCAGTAACTGCTAGACGTGTACGACAGATTTTGTCAAATGACAAACATCTAGCATTGAAGAAACGACTGCAGAAGCCAGCTCTAATACCGAAAAATAAACAGGGTAAATTAAAGTTTGCTGAAAACCATATGTCATGGACTTGAGAATGGAATAAAGTGATGTACAGTGATGAGAAGAAGTTTAATTTAGATGGTGAGGATGGAATTCAGTATGGTTGGAAAGATCTGAGGAAAGAGGAGTAGGTAAGAAGGAGTAGAAATTTTGGTGGTGGAACGGTTATGATTCGGGCAGCATTGCTTGGGTGAACATTAGAATGAACTGTAATATGTAGACAGAGATGCTAGAGACAGAATGGACTAGAATGTATTAGGACCTGAGGGACAAAAGCGTAATGTTTCAACAAGATAACGCATCTGTCCACGTTTCTGTAGAACAAAAAAGTGGTTTTAAAATGAAGATATGTATGACCCGATCTGGCCTGCGCGTAGCCCGGATTTGGACCCGGTGGAAAACCTTTGGGTAATAGTTGCAAGGCGTGTTTATCGCAATATAACGCAATTTGACTCCGTATATGAGATGAAAGGACCGGTGTGAGAAGAGTGGGCGACAGTTTCAGTGCAAGAACTACGAACGCTAACTAAATCAATGCCGAAGGTAATTTTTGAGATAATTGGGGATGGAGGTTGGACAAAGTACTAACAATGCAATAACACAAGGGGACAACGAGTACCTCTATACCAGTTTCCATCCAGGGAATGCAAACGACTTATTTTGTTACTCATGAAAGAAACCATGTGATTCTGCAATGACTTTTTATGTCTTGTATGTATCTACTACTTACATGGACGGAAGCGCCAAAGAAATTGGTATAGGTATGCGTATTCAAATACAGTGATATGTAAACAGGTAAAATACGGCGCTGCGGTTGGCAACGCCTATACAAGATAACAAGTGTCTGGCGCAGTTGTTAGATCGGTTACTGCTGCTACAATGGCAGGTTATCAAGATTTAAGCGAGTTTGAGAGTGGTGTTACAGTTGGCGCACGAGCGATGGGACAAAGCATCTCCGAGATAGCGATGAAGTGAGAATTTCCTTGTACGACCATTTCAAGTGTGTACCGTGAATATCAGGAATCCGGTAAAATATCAAATCTTCGACATCGCTGCGGCCGGAAAATATCCTGCAATAGCGGGACCAACGATGACCGAAGAGAATCATTCAACGTGACAGTAGTGCATCCCTTCCGCAGATTGCTGCAGATTTGAATGCTGGGCCATCAACAAGATCAGCATGCGAAACATTCAACGAAACATCGTTGATATGGGCTTTCGGAGCCAAAGGCCCAATCATGTACCCTTGATTACTGCACGACACAAAGCTTTACGCTTCGCCTGGGTCCGTTAACACCGACGTTGGGCTGATGATGATTGGAAATAACGGGTGATCAAAAAGTCAGTATAAATTTGAAAACTTAATAAACCACGGAATAATGTAGATAGAGAGGTAAAAATTGACACACATGCGTGAAATGACATGGGATTTTATTAGAACCAAAAAAAAAAAGTTCACAAAATGTCCGACAGATACGCGTCGTTTGGTGATGACCGTGTACTCAGCCGCCACTTTCGTCATGCTTGGCCTCCCAGGTCCCCAGATCTCAGTCCGTGCAATTATTGGCTTTGGGGTTACCTGAAGTCGCAAGTGTATCGTGATCGACCGACATCTCTAGGGATGTTGAAAGACAACATCCGACGTCAATGCCTGACCATAACTCTGGACATGCTTTACAATGCTGTTCACAACATTATTCCTCGACTACAGCTATTTTTGAGGAATGATGGTGAACATATTGAGCATTTCCTGTAAAGAACATCATCTTTGCTTTGTCTTACTTTGTGATGCTAATTATTGCTATTCTGATCAGATGAAGCGCCATCAGCCGGACATTTTTTGAACTTTTTTTGTACTAATAAAACCCCATGTCATTCCAAGCATATGTGTCAATTTGTACCTCTCTATCTACATTATTTCGTGATTTATTCAGTTTTCAAATTTATACTGACTTTTTGATCACCCGGTATGTTGGTTAGTCGGACACATCTCGCTTCAAATTGTATCGACCGGATGGAGACGACCTCAGGTTCAAATGGTTCAAATGACTCTGAGCACTATGGGACTTAACAGCTGTGGTCATCAGTCCCCTAGAACTTAGAACTACTTAAACCTAACTAACCTAAGGACATCACACACATCCATGCCCGAGGCAGGATTCGAACCTGCGACCGTAGCAGTCGCACGGTTCCGGACTGCGCGCCTAGAACCGCACGACCTCAGGAACCCATAGACCCCGCATACCAACAGGGAACTGTTGAAGCTGATGGAGGCTCTTAATGGTGTCGGGCGCGTGCAGTTGGAGTGATATGGAACGCCTGATACGTCTAGATACGACTCTGACAGGTGACGCGTAGGTAGGCATCCTGTCTGATCACCTGCATCCATTCATGCCCCATTGTGCATTACGACGGCCTTTGGCAATTCCAGCAGGACAATGCGACAGCCCACACGTCCAGAATTGCTACAGAGTAGGTCCAGGAACACTCTTATGAGTTTAAACACTTCCGCTGGGCATCAAACTCCCCAGACGTGAAGATTATTGAGCATATCTGGGATGCCTTGCAACGTGCTTTTCAGAAGAGATCTTGAGGCCCTCGTACTCTTTTTGATTTATGGACAGCCCTGCATTATTCACAGTGTCAATTCCTTCCAGCACTACTTCAGACATTAGTCGAGTCCATGCCACATCGCGTTGCGGCACTTCTGCGTGCTCGCGGGGGCCCTACACGATATTAGGCAGGTGTCCCAGTTTCTTTGGCTCTTCAGTGTATTAATTCTTACAAGGGAACCTCCCCATCGCACCCCCCTCAGATTTAGTTATAATTTGGCATAGTGAATAGGCCTTGAAAAACTGAACACAGATCAATCGAGAAAACAGGAAGAAGTTGTGTGGAACTATGAAAAAAATAAGCAAAATATACAAACTGAGGTAATCCATGCGCAAGATACGCAACATCAAGGAGATTCTGAGCTTAGTAGCGCCGTGGTCCCGTGGTTAGCGTGAGCAACTGCGGAACGAAAGGTCCTTGGTTCAAGTCTTCCTTCGGGTGTAAAGTTTAATTTTTTATTTTGAGACAATTATCAAAGTTCAGGTACTCACACATAATCGACTTCGCTCTCCAAAATTCCAGGACATGTTCGGATTTGCTTGGACATATGTAGGATTTGACAGTCTACACACGGAAAAATTTGAAAACGTTAAAAACATATGTTTTGACAGAGCACAGGGAAAACTGTGCGACTGTGAAACAGTTGCATTCATTTGTTGCAGTTTACTCTTATGTTTTCATCACTTTTTTGAGAGTGATTATCACATCCACAAGAAAACCTAAATCCGGCAAGGCAGAAGAATCTTTTTACCCATTCGCCAAGTGTACAAGTTAGGTGGGTCGTCCACATATTCCTGTCTTGTGACGCACATGCCGTCACCAGTGTCGTATAGAATATATCAGACGTGCTTTCCTGTGGAGGAATCAGTTGACCTACGACTTTCCCATGGGAGAGGCACGTCCTTTCGTCTACTAATCGCACGGTTTTGCGGTGCGGTCGCAAAACACAGACACTAAACTTATTACAGTGAACAGAGACGTCAATCAACGTACGGACAGATCGTAACTTTGCGAAAATAAAGAAAGTAAAAATTTTCACTCGAGAGGAGACTTGAACCAAGGACTCCATTCCGCAGCTGCTCACGCTAACCACGGGACCACGACGCCACTGAGCCCACAGTGTCCTTGATGTTGCATATCTTGCGCATGGGCTACTCAGTTTGTATATTTTGCTTATTTTTTTCATAGTTCCACACAACTTCTTCCTGTTTTCTCGATTGATCTGTGTTCAGTTTCTCAAGGCCTATCCACTGGGCCAACTTATAACTAAATCTGAGGGGGGTGCGATGGGGAGGTTCCCTTGTTAGGAACCCTGCCTTTATACTGATTTCCACTATCGTGTCTATGCTGTATCACTCCAACGATGGTTTGGGATTTGAAGGTAAGTCAACAGAAAACACAAAAATGAGGAAGAGGAGTAGAAGTGTACCTTCGGTGAAGGAGGACGGCTGGTCGGGCTCCTCGTAGAAGAAGCGGTCGCCTCTGCGCAGGCGCGCGAACTGGTCGCCCACGAGGCAGACCAGCGTGGGGCCGAGGAGTGCGCCCGGCAGCGGGCGCTCCGCCACGGCGCCCACGAACAGGTCCACCTCCCGCGGCGAGCTGTACAGCTGACGCAGGGTCGACACCGCCTGCAACACCAGCGTCTCCGTTCCAGCAGTGCCAAACCTAATCGGTATTTAATAGTTCATTTAAATGACCAAACATATTTCGTCACCTTTGTGTCGTAATCAGTGGACGCCTGTACTCACAAGGGCAGGCCACGACATTTGTAACGTGGATTTACTGCAAACTTCGTACACTCGTAGTACTCCATGAGCACAATAAAATGTGTAAGCAGTAGCGCGTACTTCTCAAACGTTATTGAGTAAATCGCAAGATAATTTCGGTCGTCAAATATATACCTGTGCGTGACCGTTTTTACCATGAAGCGCCGACAGCCGAGTGGTGCCGGACTCGATTGACCCAAGGACTTTTATCCATCGTGAGGATACTTATTTCCCCGCCACCAAAAATCATACGATTGTATGGGTCAAGGGATGGACGATCGCCTATATGTATAATGACGGCGACAAATCACGCCTTGATTTCTGACAGTACCTATAAACCGCCCACAGTGAAGTCGAACATCGACCGCGCTACCGCGCCTTCTTCGCCAATTACCTACATGCGATCTTTACGTCACCCCCGCTCAGTTGGATGGTGCCACACGCCGACAGCACTCCCGCCCCCCCACCTGCTGACATCTGAGACCCCCCCGCGCTACTTTCTATATCGTAACCCACAGTGGAATAGGCGCATGGACACGTGCCTCCTTTCTTTTATGCACTATACTAGAACACACTGGTTTTTCCCCCACTCCACTGTATATTGCTTGACACCTCTTAGCTTACATCAGTACTATTATTCTTTTTTTCCTACATCTTGTTCATAAAAAAAAAATTGCTCGCCTTGTACGAGTGTAGTGTCTTGTGTTATTCTCACCGGAAGGATGGCATTTCTGTTGTATTTAAGTTTGTACCAATAAAGATCCTTTGTTCATTTACCCTGTTCCTGGTAAAAAAAAAAAAAATAATAAAATAAAATAAAAATAAATCAAAAAGCTACTTTGAGGGAGGGATTCAGGGACGGGAAGGGGGAGACATCGCGGCCAGGCCTCGGGTTCCGACCCCTGCCCGCCTTGTCTCCACCTATTCATAACTAAACACCCTTAAAAAAAGTGGTAATCGTAAAAAGAAGTGGTTAGCCTTCAAGCGCCGTAATCGCTGGATCGAGTCCCGTTCATCAGTTCTTTTTTTTATTTTCAACACAATAATTTTCTTTACTATTTCTTTTACAATTGATATAATGGGAAAAATACGTGTAATCGGATGAACTTTTATTAAATTTACAATGCTATTTGGAAGTCTACAAATTTTTATTATCACAAATAATATAGTATTCATAACTATCGGCTAGTAAACGACGAAACACATAAAGTGATACTGAAAATGTATGCTTGTCCGTGTCTTCAAAATTGTTCATATTTAATCGAAAGAGAACGAGAAATTGTTTCTTGTGAAGACGCTATTAAAATACACTCCATACTGCATGACCAATTATCAGCGCCGATATTTAACGAAATGCTGCGTTATGCGTGGTATGCTTCCAAATTATCGGTTGAAAGAGAGGTTTTTGAAAATGTTAACGAGGATTGTTTTTCCACGGAAAACCTCAAAAGACCTTCCGTATGCGGAAACATAGCGTTTGTTCAATGTAGCTCGTGCCGTTTAACTTTGTTTTCCATGTTTTTACGAAAAATACCATCCTGCGACTTGCACTCGCAATGTCGAAAGCGACGATTAATTGTACATCTTTCGAAAGGCATCTGTGCCGCTCATAACTAGAAGGTAACAAGTAGTTTCGGGCTCCTTCCAGGTATAAGGGATTTCTCAAATCACGGACAAGCATACATTTTCAGTATCACATTATGCGTTTGGTCGTTTACTAGTCGATAGTTATTAATATTATATTATTTGTGATAATAAAAATTTGTAGACTGCCAAATAATATTGTAAATTTAATAAAAGTTCATCCGATTACACGTATTTTTCCCATTATATCAATTGTAATATAAATAGTAAAGAAAATGACTGTGTTGAAAATAAAAAAAAGAACTGACGAACGGGAGTCGATCCAGCGACCCAGCGATTACGGGGCTTGAAGGCTAGCCTCTTTTTTTTTGTTCGTGATTGATCGTTGTATATGGACGTAGCGGACGTCACGTGACATCCGTTCAAGTTCGTTGTTGATCCCTTCACTCATTTTTTTTTTTATTACAGAGAGCACACAGCCCTCGGACCGAACACGCTGAGCTACCGTGCCGGCACCACTCGGCTGTCGGCGCTTCATGGTAAAAACGGTCACGCACAGGTATATATTTGACGACCGAAATTATCTTGCGATTTTCTCAATAACGCTTGAGAAGTACGCGCTACTGCTTACACATTTTGTTCAAAAAATGGCTCTGAGCACTATGGGACTCAACTGCTGAGGTCATTAGTCCCCTAGAACTTAGAACTAGTTAAACCTAACTAACCTAAGGACATCACACACATCCATGCCCGAGGCAGGATTCGAACCTGCGACCGTAGCGGTCTCGCGGTTCCAGACTGCAGCGCCAGAACCGCGCGGCCACTTCGGCCGGCTACACATTTTGTTGTCCTCATCGAGTACTACGAGTGGACGAAGATTGCAGTAAATACGCGTTCCAAACGTCGTAGCCTCCCCTTGTCAGTTCTGGAAAATGTGTGACGTTAACGGATTAGTGACATGACACTTACCAACGATAAATAAATTCATTTCGGTTGTATTATGGTAAATTTTCCGGACAGAGAAACAGGAATAGTGAAGTCTGGAGTATGAGCTTGTTAAATTCCACGTTGATGGAAGATGATGAGAGAGGCTAGCTGGAAGCTTTAAGGTTCGTTCGGGTAAAGGTGTCACTGTCGGGTGAAATCGTTCTCAAATTGTCTGTACTGCGCATGCTCAGCTACACGATACGTCAGAACAATTTCACGCGTTTTTTTGTCTGACCATATGTAGTGCTAGTTGACATCTTTGCTCAAGTGTTTCTTATTTAAATAATGAAACAGTGCACTCGGTACGCATTTTTTTTTCGTGCTTAGCACTGCGCGTTTCGAGAATTTGTTTCCACTGTAAGGCGAAAATATTTACTTAAATATTTTACGTACGGTTTGTATGTGTGTTCCATCTTTCTTATACACTACTATGTCGTCTTTTTGAGGTTGTAAGGCACCTGCTGTGCCTCCTACATTATGGAGAAAATCTCACACACAATGTGAAATTTCACAAACAGTCTGAGCGATGGCTTGCGTGTGGATCGTTTCCTGCGCAATGGGGGAGGCACAGTATCTTACAACGTCCAAAGACTGCAGTGCAAGACAGACAGCAAAATACACCAAATACCAATGTAAATATCTGATCGTGACAATCAGAAATTCTCGAAAAGTGTCGTGCTAAGCATGAAAAAATACGGAAGTGGTGCAGCGTTTCATTATTATGAAATTGACTCACAGGTTTCTGATTCCTGCTTGTGTTGGCACTTATTCGAGAAGCAGTGATACGTAATGTTAACAGAAGTTCCTAATGATTCGTGACACCACTTTTCCTCATCAACATCCTGTTTTCTTTTACATACTTTGCTTACATACATTTGATGACAAATTTGATAAGCATATCTCACTGATTTTGATCATACAAATTTCGTAGCTGTTTGACAGTACACTATAGATAATTAGAACCTATGTTAATAAACCACAAACTAGTAAATGCCGAAATATTATAACGCTTTAAATAATCTAATAAAAAGAATAATTATCGTTGTTTTAGTTTCTAGGGAACGGCTACAATGTGCCCACCTGTTATAAATCTGGCATGCAGGTTAATTTCACAAACGTGTATGTAACAGCAAAGTAAGCTTATTTCTACCTATACCATCTCCCCTCTAAAGTGACGGGTGACAGCAAAGTATGCTTATTTCTACCTATGCCATCTCCCCTCATCAGCAATGCTCCACGCTACACACGCACCGTGGATCTTCACCATGAATACCGCCTTGATACCCTCAAGGAAGTATTCAAGAAACATGCCACACGACTATACAGGAACTCGAGACACTCGAACAATCCTTTCATCCTCACTCTGGGAAACTATGATCACAACCACAGGTCGAAACACAAGCGGCCAAAGACACTGCTAGCTAGGGCATAGCCACCTATGGTTAACTAACATACGCAAACAGCGACAAACGTCGGCAAGCCCCTGCATATCAGCAACACTGACTGGCAACTACCAGCTGCTATTAGAGCCGACCAACAGGCCACAGCAGGGACACCGACGAGCTCGCCCACAGACGCACGAACAATCTGCCAACACTCCCTCACACTGTGCCTCCGGTATATGACCTATCGGACACAAGACCGATAACAAACCTAACTGTTGCAGGTTGCAGGACGCTGAACGAGGACTCTGTACCAGCACCCAGCGCCAGCCGCCGAGCAGCACAAACGCACAACGTCAAGGTATCGACATGCATGATACCCACTACTAACAAAGCCTATCCTTGCACAACCTATCGCAGGCAGCAAGACAACGGCTACTGCTCTTGCCGCCCGACCTAACTTTAACAGAGGCTCTTGCTTTGGCACTTTTTTTCCTCTGCCCTTCAAACCGCTACCCTTCGTCAGATTTCGACCAATCTATCTCCAGATGAGCGCGTATTAATGGTTAATCCTAACCAGACGTACGCAAACATCGCAGTACCCACATCCTGCGACACCTCACTTTAGTGAATACTAACCCTTATGCAGAGATGGCAGTAGACCTTTTGTGTTGGCCATCATGCCGGTGTGGGCGTGGAGGGGCTCCACCTCTAAAGTGACGGGTGGGTTAATGTCTGCATTTCATTTATAGCCATGAGTATAGTATGTGAATCCCAATTATCGTCTCTTATGGTCGGATCCTCATAGGGACGAGAGCAATAAACTTAGATTTGTTCTTGATAATCTCGTAAAAGTCGAAAATGTGTAAACAGTATCTCCAGGCTCTACGTGTAGCGCCTCTGCAGAAACTGTACGTAACTGATTTTTTAAATTCACCGAAGAAAATTAAGAGAAGGCCGACAGTTTCGGTAATTTCCGCGACATACTGTTGCTTCACGCTCCTCCTGTGTGTCGCAAACATTCAAGTTTAAACTTGGGTGATAACATTACACAATACTTTGCCACAAGTAGAAATTTCATATATGTCTTTACGCCTTTCCCATAACACATCTGACAAGCAGCTCGCTTCTCAGTTTTTCCCTTGCCAGACAAGATGTACCTTTCTGAAGTCAGTACAGTTTCTACATGACTTATTCATGAAGGTCACTGATAAATGTTAATTAAACATTAAACAGATATTGGTACCTCTAACATAATGTCTCCACTTCTAAGTAATGGTCACATACAGTTTAGTATATTTGATCAAGCAGACGGCCTTGCCGCAGTGGTACACCGGTTCCCGTCAGAACACCGAAGTTAAGCGCTGTCGGGCTGGGCTAGCACTTGGATGGGTGACCATCCGGTCTGCCGAGCGCTGTCGGCAAGCGGGGTGCCTTCATCCCTTGTGAGGTAAACCGAGGAGCTATTTGACTGAGAAGTAGCGGGTCCGGTCTCGTAAACTGACATACGGCCGGGAGAGCTGTGTGCTGACCACATGCCCTCCGTATCCGCATCCAGTGACGCCTGTGGGCTGAGGATGACACGGCTGCCGGTAGGTACTGTTTGGCCTTCCCAGGCCTTTTCGGAGACGTTTAGTTTAGTTTTTATATTTGATCAAGCTAGTTGTTATTAATATCTTTGAAGACAATTATAGTTTAATGTTTTCCTTTTTCCAAACACAGCTTTTCAGTTTTAAATGTTGTTTATATATTAAAAAATTCCAAACGTGCCGATAGTGCCAGTAGTTGTGTGAATTAGGCGTGTTACTAAAATTCAATTTGAGACACAGTATTTATATAATACTTGAATTGTATCCCAACACAACAGTTGTGTCATAATCTAAACTGTATTGTGTTGACTCTGTCCTGCAAGCTTTCCACTGAGATAAAAATTATCAGAGGATAACAATTTATTAAAAATACGTAGATTTTGAAGCAAAGTACACTGGTTTCCACAATTAAAGCAACAAACGGAAAATTTGCAAGTTTGCGTTTATTTTGGCACAAAACAGTAAAAGCAGGCGTTAGTAAAATAGAAACCATGTAAAGAATATAGAAGGAAAACAATTGCAATATGCATAAAGGTAGACAAAAATGTTCTTCGGTTTTTTCCAGCTTAAGGGAGTTGCACACACATTAGGACAACTGGTTAATATGCTCAGTATGGTGTGTGCGCATCTCTGGGAGCAATACAAGTCTGACAACAACAAGGCATGCCGTGAATGGTATCATCAATCTCATGTGGAGGCAATGCCCATTCTTCCTGCAGAGCCGCTCGCAAGTCTTGGAAAATGGTTGCTGGGTGGTGACGTGATGCAGCCCGTCTCCCTACCGCATCCCAGATTTGCCCTATGGGATACGAATCGGGAGAGCGATCAGGCCATGCTATGCGGGCAGAATCTTCTGTTTCTAAGAAAACACCCCTGCTCTATGAGGTAGAGCATTATCATCCATCGGTACAAAGCAGGTGCCCACAGTACCCCGCAGCGGACTGTAACTTATATTTAATAACTGTAACAAATCACTTTATCTGTGAAAGTAATTTTGTTCTGTGAAAATATATCGGGACCAAATTTTCACGCAATAAAATTACTTACGTAGATAAAGTGATCTGTTAAACTCACGATAATATCGTTTCGTCGGATGTGCAGCAACGTAAGGTCGTACAGAAGCTAACACTCTAGACAATATGCAATACTCATAACAGACATAAGAGCTTTTAGGCCTATTTTTCGTTCTAATATTATTACTCAAAATATATTTGCATTTTACAGAACTGAATAATTGAACCAACTGATGATGGTACAAAACTCCTCAAACTAATTTGGATATTTAAAAAGAACGATTGTTTAAATAACAGGCGATCCTAAATTCTCATACACTTTGTTTATAGTATTGACAGAAGGATACTGCAGTGTATGAGGGTGGAAACTATGAATGGGGCGACGCATCAGAACACACAAGATATTTTCATTAGCTTATTAGACCAATATTTACGTGGAAGAAATCTGCAGTTCGTAACTAATAAATTGTGTGTCAGAGTCCACATCTGGCCCTGGGAATATGTTACAGTTTAAAATCTGATTCCGAAGTCTCTGTCTTACGATTATATAATCAATCTGAAACCTCGCCGTGTCTACACGTCTCATCCACGTGTGCAACATTCTTTCACGATTCTTCAACCAAGTGTTAGTGGTGATTAAATTAAGCTTTGTGGAAAATTCTACCTGGCGGCTACCTCTTTGATTCCTTTCCCCTAGTCCGTATTCACCTAAATTTTTTTCCTTCTGGCTCTTTTATTACAGCCATATTCCAGTCCCCTAACACAATTTAATTTTCGTTTTCAGTTTTTCTGAAAGAAAAGTTTCGGTCGTTTGAATTTCTAAACCAGTGACGTACCCGCGCGTTTGCAGCAGTCTTAAAAATGAACGTTAGCCACGATGGAGGGTTTCTGTAACGTAAAATGCAAGTAAAAGCAGCAGTACTTACATCTGGGTCCATCATCTTGAGCATGTCGTCCCACGTGTTGATGGGCTCAAGATTGCACACTTCCCTCCAGTCAGCGTACGGAGGCAACCCGTGGTCCCGTCCTCGCTGTATGTTCAGAGCCACGAGGTCCAGTCCGAAGTCCAGATCTCCTTGGAACAGGTGGTCAGTTATCTGCCAACCAAAAGTAAAGAGTAAATACGTCTTCTTACCCATGTCTGTTGCCTTTATATGACGAATACTCTAGTATCCTCTGGGAATGGCCTGAGCATGGATGCTTTGGGAAAGAGAAACAAGAGTCGTATCAAGCTTTCACACGCGTGCCACGAACGTCTTCGCAAACTCTTAACACTTCAAGCAAAAAAACCTTAATTGATCCACTCTGTATTCTTAACCTTTGGAGCTTCAGCGCCTTGCGACGTTTCTGCTGGCATTCGTCCGTTGTTTGGTGCTGAGACCTCAACAGATTAGGTTGATTCGCGGTCAAGCTTCATGATTTTGGCAGATTAGGTTTATAAAAAGGGGACAGATTATTCGGCTATCCGTACACTCCAAGAATTTTCGAATCACCTCAAAATTTGGAAATTACCGAGTATACTATGAGGTAAACTCGTTGCAACTGGATGATGTCCTCTGTGTTAAAATACCGCCACCGTCTCCTAAAGTAGAGAGCATAGTTTAACTTCTGTTACGGATCTGGGCTGGAAACGTATTAATGCTTTGTGTGTTCGCTAAATATACTCGAACTGATTTGATGTATATTTTGGTTTGTAACAGGATTTATAGTCCATCACGATGGAGGCAGCTTAGAAAATCCTCGTCCGATCGTTACTTAAGTATTGCTCGACGAACTGGGATCCTTACTACATAGGACAGATACAGGACATAGAGGATACCCATAAAAAAGAGCAGCGTGTTAAGCCACAGTTTCGTTTAGTTGGTGCGGAAGCGTCTCGAAAATGTTTGTCCGACTTAGGTGGCTGACGCTAAGAGATTGACGCTACGCATCACGGTATGGCTTACTGTTTAAATTCCGTGAGCGTACTTTCCTAGGAGCTTCAACCAACAAGTCACTTTCTCCTGCATATGTACCTCGGAAGAAGACCACGAAGGTAAAATTCGAGCACACACTGAAGCCTTCCAACAATTGTTCTTCCCGCGCACTATTCGCGGTTGGAGTAGGTAAGGGGGAAAATGATGGCAGTACACAAAGTACTCTCCGCGACACGCCACAACGTGGCTTGCATTGTATAGATTGTAGATGTGTCGTTGTAAACGTCTTCGCGCTGCTATGGCAGAATGTAAAAGAGGGCTCGGCTGCCGCCACAGGTCGGATTAATAGTTTCGGTCTGGCCGTGAGCTGTGCACGGTGAGCCAAGGCGGTTCGAGGCGACAGCTCGTGTAAAGCGGGAAACAGCGGGAAACACGGGTTCGAGTCCTGGTCCGCCACAAACTTTAATTGTCGTCATTCCATTATGCAGTCATTCCATTTATCTCGAAACATCGCAACTTACCTCCTTGGTGAAGAAGCGGTCCATGCGCTGACACGGTTGCGTGGACAGTCCCCTCACGAAGTTGTCGAACGCCCCGTCACCATACAGCGGGAATGGTGTGAATTGGTGCTTGTGAAGAGTCAGATTTTGTTTGAGTGTCCCGAATATACTGAACCCTCTGTAACAGTGACCACAAAAATGTCAGTTTTCATAGTCACACAGGGACACGTATAATGAAAAGAAATGTTCAGTACTCACTCTAGGCTACTTTGGATCAAGCTATGTCCGAACCGGAAAGCGGCAGTAGCGAATACGTTGGTGATGCCACCGTTCACGTTGTTGTCGTACAGTTTCGAATGCCCTTTGTTTTTCGGCCGCAACTCAAACTTATCCATGTACGCATTACCTGCAAATGAAAGAAAGTATCTCTTTTTTCCCCCAATATTTCCTTTTTAGCGTTGTAAGAAAAATAAATATCAGTGGTAAAAAACAATGAGTGTGACTTGCTGCATTGGAAAATAGCCTTGTGCTTGTATCATACAAGCTAAGGACAAAATTTCTTGGCCAGATAGGAAAATACTGTAATTTTTTGCAAAAAGGGACAAATCTTTCGACTTAATGGCGATTTAAGTTAACATGAGCAGATTACATATCTGAAATGCGATTTCTGAAGGTCGGCAATGAATCTATACCTTCCATACCTCTTCTATGAACTCAAAATTATTTCCAGTCACAAATTTCGTTAGGTATGGAAATAGGTGGAAGTCAGAGCGTGCCAAACTGAGTAGACTGTAAGTCTGAACAATCAGTAGTTCTGATCCCTGAATTTTCCAATTGCCCAAACACATCTGTGGTCAGACGTGTGGTCCTGATCAAAAAGATTTATTTTTCGTTAGCACTCCCGGCATCTGGTGTAGGGACACTGCTTTGAAATTTGTTTCTTTTCTGGGAAGATGAGAACTCTGCAGCAGATCGGCGCTCAATATTAGTTGAATGCTTTTTGAAGCGGTTCAAACACTGTTGAGAAGTTCTCCTTTTGTTGTTGGTGCGGCTCCCATATGGAACACAGCTTTTTTAGGGTTAATTCTTGGAGTACAGTATACCGGTCTTGTTCTCTTGATATGCCTGTAGCATCTAGTTACTTAATTCCTCCTTAATCAAGAATGGTTCTAAGGTGCATCGTACATGCTGTTTCTCTTTCATGCATTGCGAAGACCCTGATCATCCTCAAGAGAAGAAGGATGGAGTTTGCTTTCCTCCCCCAATTTCTTAACTGCTGAAAACAAGGGAGATAGCGGCTTATAAAGCTTCGCATGTTTTGAATGAATTTCCTTTGGCAATAAGTTATTCTAAATGAAAAATGTTATGCCAGTACAGTATACCGGTTTATCCATCTAAGGTAATACTCAAACACCTCTACCTCGAAAATCCGTGTATACAAAATTATTCAAAAGATCAAGTTGACACTTAACTTAGGATCGAAGCGAAATGGTTGCGAAAGCATACTTGACCTCATAGCAACAAATAATCCCGGACAAATTGTGAGTATTGTGACGAATAGAGGGATTAGCGATCACAAGGTAGTTGCTGCTAGGCTGAATGCCGTGACACCTACAACCATCAAAAAAGAAAAGAAAAGTATATCTACTTAAAAAAAGAACGCCGTTTTAAGAGCCAGTCTTCTGGTCATGTAAGCGCAGAAAAATAGTGGAATGATTTCAAAGAGATAGTATCGACAGCAATGGAGAGATATATACCACATAAATTAATAAGTGATCGTGCAGATCCCCCATGGTACACAAAACGGGTCAGATCGCTGTTGAAGAAGCAGAGAAAAAAGCATGCCAAATTTAAAAGAACGTAAAATCCCCCAGACTGGCAAAGTTTTACAGAAGTTCGAAATATAGCGCCAACTTCAATGCGAGGTGCCTTTAATAATTTCCATAACGGAACTCTGTCTTGAAATCTGGAGAAAACCCAAAGAGATTCTGGTCATACATAAAGCACACCAGTGGCAAGAATCAATTAATACCTTCACTGCGCGATAACAACAGTGAAGTCACTGATGACAGTGCCACAAAGGCAGAGTTATTACACACGGTCTTCCGAAACTCCTTCACCACAGAAGACGAAGTAATGATTCCTGAATTCCCATCAGGAACAACTGCCAAGATGAGAAACATAGAAGTAGATATCCTCGGTGTCGCAAAGCAGATTAAATCACTTAATAAAGGAAAGGCTTCTGGTCCACATCGTATACTAATCAGGTTCCTCTCAGAGTATGCTGATACAATAGCTCCATATTTAGCAATTATATACAACGGCTCGCTCACAGAAAGAGCCGTACCTAAAGACTGGAAAATTGCATAAGTCACACCAATCCCCAGAATGAGAAGTAGGAGTAATCCGTTGAATTACAGGCCCATACCACTAACGTCGATTTTCAGTAGGGTTTTGGAACATATACTGTATTCGAACATTGTGAAGTACCTCGAAGAAAACGATTTATGGACACGTAGTCTGCATGGATTCAGAAAATATCATTCTTGTGAAACACAACTAGCTCTTTATACTCATGAAGGAATGAGTGCTATCAACAGGGGATGTCAAATTGATCCCATATTTTTAGATTTCCAGAAGGCTTTCGACACCGTTCCTCACAAGAATCTTCTAACCAAACTATGGAATATCGCCTCAGTTGTGCGACTGGATTCGTGATTTCCTGTGGGAAAGGTCACAGTTCGCAGTAATAGACGGAAAGTCATCGAGTAAAACAGAAGTAATATCCGGCGTTCCCCAAGGAAGTGTTATAGGCCCTCTATTGTTCCTGATCTATATTAACGATATAGGAGACAATCTTAGTAGCAGTCTTAGATTGTTTGCAGATGATGCTGTCATTTACCGTCTTGTAAAGTCATCAAAGTCATCAGATGACTAAAACGAATTGCGAAAAGTGGCAATTGACCCTGAATAAAGAAACGTGTGAAGTTATTCACATGAGTACTAAAAGAAATCCACTAAATTTCGATTACACGGTAAGTCACACAAATCTGAAGGCTGTAAATTCAACTAAATACTTAGGGATTACAATTACAAATAACCTAAATTGGAGATAATGTTGCGAGTAACGCGGACCAAAGAAAGCGATTCATTGGCAGAACACTTAAAAAAAAAGGGGGTGCAGCGGGTCTACTAAAGAGACTGCTTACACCACACTTGTCCGCCCTATTCTGGAGTATTGCTGTGCGGTGTGGCATCCTCATCTGGTGGGACTGACAGATGACATCGAAAAAGTACAAAGAAGGGCGGTTCGTATTGTATTATCGTGAAATAGGGGAGATAGTGCTACACTTATGATACGTAAATTGGAGTGGCAATCATTAAAACAAAGCGTTTTTCGTTGCGACGGGATCTTCGTATGAAATTTCAATCGCCAGTTTTCTCCTCCGATTGCGAAAGCATTCTGTTGGGACCCACCTATGTAGGGAGGAATGATCATCACGATAAAATAAGAGGAATCAAGGCTCGCGCAGAAAAATTTAAGTGCTCGATTTTCCCGCGCCGTTCGAGAGTGGAACGGTAGAGAGACAGCTTGAAGGTGGTTCATTGAACGCTCTGCCAGGCACTTTATTGCGAATAGCAGAGTAATCATGTAGATGTAGATGTTGTGGAATATGTAGCAACATAAAATTAAAACTTAAATACACGATGTGGCCTAGAGAAACTCGCCATGCCGGCTGGCCCCCTTATCGTTCTCTGTCTGACAATCAGTGGTGGACGTGGCAATGAAGTAAGCGCACCGCTCTTCCAGCTGTTGCTAGCTAGGACTCATTTCAAATTGGTCCTCCACTGGGCACACTAGCATGAGCGCACACCGTTCCCGTCGTCCTACTATGGAAATATCCCTGGCAGTACTGTGAATTGAAGCCAGGTTCTATGCACTGGAAACAGACAAGCTCGTCACTCAGCTACGGAAAAGGATATAATAGCAGCATGATAAAAATTAAATTTTAGACGTCGACGTTTAGATGTAAAGAACCTGATGATGGCAGCATGCCGACGAAACGTGTCACGTTAATAAACACACTCTAAGACATTTATGTATGAGGAAGAGCTTCACAAACTGAGCAAGTCAATAACGCGTCCTCCTACCTCTGGGCCTGATGCAAGCTCTTGTTGGGTTTGGCATTGATTGATAGAGTTATTGGATCTGGCCCAGAGAGATATCGTGCCACCTTCTGTCCAATTAGCGCCTTAGATCGTCAAAATGCCGAACTGGCTGGAGGGCCCTGCCCATAATGCAACAAATGTTCTTAATTGGGAAGAGATCCGAGGAGTTCGCTGGCCCAGGTAGGGTTTGGCAAACACGAAAACAGGCAATAGAACCTCTCGCCATGTGCAAACGGGCATTATCTTGCGGAAATGTAAGCCCATGATGGCTTGCCATGAGGGGCATCAAAACAGCGTAGAATATCGTCGACGTATCGCCGTGCTGGAAGTGTCGCGGATGACAGCAAAAGTGATTCTGGTATGAAATGAAATGGCACCCCGCACCATTACCCCTGGTTATCAGGCAATGTGGCAGGCGACAGTCAGGTAGATATCACACAGCCGTCCGGAGCGTCCCTAGACATGTCTCCGCTGGTGACTGGGGCTCAGTTCGAGGCGGGACTCATCACTGGAGACAGTTCTACTCCATTAAATGAGATTCCTCCCTAATATGTGTCTGCAGACGCTCCGACATTGGCGGGATTCTAATCTGACTGTCAGCTGGGAGTGATGGTCTGGAATGCCATTTCTTTTCACGGCAGGACTCCTTTAGTTGGCTTCCGCGGCATCCTCATTGGACATCGCTACGTCACGATATTCTGTTCCCCGTTTTCTTAAGCTTTGTGGCAAGTCATCCCGGGTGATAACGCCCACACGTACACGGCGAGAGCTTCTGCTGCTTGTCTTCGTGCTTGCCAAACCCTACCTTGGCCAGCGAGGTCACCGTATCTCTCCCGAACTGACTTCGCCTGAAATATTGTGGACGAGGCCCTCCAACCAGCCCACGATTTTGACGAAGTAGGGCGCCAGCTGTACAGAATTTGCCACGATATGCCTCAGGAGGGCTTCCAGCGATTCTATTAATCAATGCAAAGCCTAATAACTGCTTGTAATACGGCCAGAGGTAGATCAATGTCTTATTGACTTGCTCAATTTATGAAGGTCCTTCTCTTGACTGGATCATCCAATTTTTCTGAAATTATAATCATTTGTTTGTCTGTACATATATGTAAGATCTACTGGTTTCCACCCCATTTGCATACTTCTTCGTGGTGCATCGTTTATTTTTCTTTTGTCTTAGATTTTATGTGCAAAAAAGTGACCGAAGCAGAAAAATTATCCTATATATATTTTGTAACAAAGCCGCTAATCTCAGCATGTTGTTGTTGTTGTTTTTGTTGTGGTCTTCAGTCCAGAGACTGGTTTGATGCAGCTCTCCATGCTACTCTATTCTGTGCGAAGTTCTTCATCTCCCAGTACCTTCTGCAACCTACATCCTTCTGAATCTGTTTAGTGGATTCATCTCTTGGTCTCCCTCTACGATTTATACCCTCCACGCTGCCCTCCAACACTAAATGCTGATCCCTTGATGCCTCAGAACATGTCCTACCAACGGATCCCTTCTTCCAGTCAAGTTGTGCCATAAATTTCTCTTCACCCCAATTCTACTCAATACCTCCTCATTAGTTATGTGATCTACCCATCTGATCTTCAGCATTCTTCTGTAGCACTACAATTAGAAATCTTCTATTCTCTTCTTGTCTATAATATTTATCGTCCACGTTTCACTTCCATACATGGCTACATTCCATACAAACACTTTCAGAAACGACTTCCTGACACTTAAACCTATACTCGATGTTAACAAATTTCTCTTATTCAGAAGCCCTTTCATTGCTATTGCCAGTCTACATTTTTACATTTTATATTCTCTCTACTTTGTCCATCATCAGTTATTTTGCTCCCCAAATAACAAAACTCATTTACTACTTTAAGCATCTCATTTCCTAATCTAATTCCCTCAGCATCACCCGACTTAATTCGACTTTCATTATCCTCGTTTTGCTTTTGTTGATGTTCATCTTATATCCTCCTTTCAAGACACTGTCCATTCCGTTGAACTGTTCTTCCAAGTCCTTTGCTGTCTCTGACAGAATTACAACGTCATAGGCGAAGGTCAAAGTTTTTATTTCTTCTCCATGGATTTTAATTCCTAATTCAAATTTTTCTTTTGTTTCCTTTACTGCTTGCTCAATATACAGATTGAATAACATCGGAGAGAGGCTACAACCCTGTCTCACTCCCTTCCCAACCACTGCTTCCCTTTCATGCCCCTCGACTCTTATAACTGCCATCTTGTTTGTGTACAAATAATACAAATTGTAAATAGCCTTTCGCTCCCTGTATTTTACCCCTGCCCCCTTCAGAATTTGAAAGAGAGTATTCCAGTCAACATTGTCAAAAGCTCTACAAATGCTAGAAACGTAGGCTTGCCTTTCCTTAATCTATTTTCTAAGATAAGTTGTAGGGTCAGTATTGCCTCATTTGTTCCAACATTTCTACGGAATAAAAACTCGGCATATTCCACATAAATATGCAGTGTCTTTGTTGGCCAGTGCAAAACGAAAGGGGAAGGGTACTACTTCCCGGATTTCAGGGGTGACTTTGTGCCGGTATCTTGGGGGTTGGCAGAGACGCCTGCCGTGGGCTGCCTTACCGAGCACGAGCGGCAGGAACTCGTTGTAGGTGATGTGCTGCAGCTCGGCCACGACGACCCTGCGCGCCTCCTGGAAGAGCGCCTCGTCGCTCCAGCGCGGGTTCAGCGCCGCCAGCTCGCGCGCCACGCGGTTGTGCTCGCGCATCCACAGCGTGTGCACCACCGCCAGGTCGATCTGCTCGTTCACTCGCGAGTCGCCTGCAACATCAGCGCACTCTCACTTTCCAAACAAACCGTCTCCGTTACTCGTCGTAACGCACACAACACGTCAGTATACATAGTGTCAGGGGTACAAGTGCAGATATTTTTATTGGTGTCTGAGGGTAGTGTGCTGAACAGCGTTACATCAGTATTAACTTCACTTGCAGACTAATGATTACAGCTATTAGATGTAGTTCTTCTTTGGGTTGGTTAGTACTTCCAGGTACCTATGGCAAGAGCAAATCATTAATGCTTATTTTCCCATGGGCAGCAGGTCAGGTGGTCAAGTGTAAACGGGCGGACGCAAATCGGTTAGCCTATACCGATATAGCGACAGGCGTACTGCAGTTAGCGGTGCAGTTACGACCGAGCAGAAAACATTACGCAGTAACTTATGTGACGTGTCTGTGGGACGACTGTTAGATGCAGAGAAAAAGAAAACTAACACACTGAAGTGGATATGTATTAAGGTATCAATGATCACAATATTGTCACGTAGAAGAAGGTGTAAGGAGATGAATGACGAACGCTAACTTCACTTAACGAAGGTGTATTCAGCACTTGCACATACAAGAGCGCGGGGCGAACTGCCTCCGGCCAGAACACATACAGTATACAGGGTGTTACAAAAAGGTACGGCCAAACTTTCAGGAAACATTCCTCACACACAAAGAAAGAAAATATGTTATGTGGACATGTGTCCGGATACGCTTACTTTCCATGTTAGAGCTAATGTTATTACTTCTCTTCAAATCACATTAATCATGGAATGGAAACACACAGCAACAGAACGTACCAGCGTGACTTCAAACACTTTGTTACAGGAAATGTTCAAAATGTCCTCCGTTAGCGAGGATACATGCATCCACCCACCGTCGCATGGAATCCCTGATGCGCTGATGCAGCCCTGGAGAATGGCGTATTGTATCACAGCCGTCCACTATACGAGCACGAAGAGTCTCTACATTTGGTACCGGGGTTGCGTAGACAAGAGCTTTCAAACGCCCCCATAAATGAAAGTGAAGAGGGTTGAGGTCAGGAGAGCATGGAGGCCATGGAATTGGTCCGCGTCTACCAATCCATCGGTCACCGAATCTGTTGTTGAGAAGCGTACGAACATTTCGACTGAAATGTGCAGGAGCTCCATCGTGCATGAACCACATGTTGTGTCGTACTTGTAAAGGCACATGTTCTAGCAGCACAGGTAGAGTATCCCGTATGAAATCATGATAACGTGCTCCATTGAGCGTAGGTGGAAGAACATGGGGCCCAATCAAGACATCACCAACAACGCCTGCCCAAACGTTCAAAATCTGTGTTGATGACGTGATTGCACAATTGCGTGCGGATTCTCGTCAGCCCACACATGTTGATTGTGAAAATTTACAAATTGATCACGTTGGAATGAAGCCTCATCCGTAAAGAGAACATTTGCACTGAAATGAGGATTGACACATTGTTGGATGAACCATTCGCAGAAGTGTACCCGTGGAGATCAATCAGCTGCTGATAGTGCCTGCACACGCTGTACATGGTACGGAAACAACTGGTTCTCCCGTAGCACTCTCCACACAGTGACGTGGTCAACGTTACCTTGTACAGCAGCAACTTCTCTGACGCTGACATTAGGGTTATCGTCAACTGCACGAAGAATTGCCTCATCTACTGCAGGTGTCCTCGTCGTTCTAGGTCTTCCCCAGTCGCGAGTCATAGGCTGGAATGTTCCGTGCTCCCTAAGACGCCGATCAATTGCTTCGAACGTCTTCCCGTCGGGACACCTTCGTTCTGGAAATCTGTCTCGATACAAACGTACCGCGCCACGGCTATTGCCCCGTGCTAATCCATACATCAAATGGGCATCTGCCAACTCCGCATTTGTAAACATTGCACTGACTGCAAAACCACGTTCGTGATGAACATTAACCTGTTGATGCTACGTACTGATGTGCTTGATGCTAGTACTGTAGAGCAATGAGTCGCATGTCAGCACAAGCACCGAAGTCAACATTACCTTCCTTCAATTGGGCCAACTGGCGGTGAATCGAGGGAGTACAGTAAATACTGACGAAACTAAAATGAGCTCTAACATGGAAATTAAGCGTTTCCGGACACATGTCCACATAACATCTTTTCTTTATTTGTGTGTGAGGAATGTTTCCTGAAAGTTTGGCCGTACCTTTTTGTAACACCCTGTATATACAGCTACAGAACATTCCAGTACAATACATCTTGACATTTGTGGGTACTTCTAGAATGTACTCGAACCGAATATAGAAATTAAATTGGTACAAGCCAGGTGAGTTTTTGAACGCACGACCCTCCAATGATCAGTTTAGTATCATAACCACTACACCACGGTCCTACTCAGCTTCTTTTGCGGCAATATTTTCACTTACACCCCTAACGCCCTGTGCGTAAAATGTTATGAAACCCACCCAGAAATCACACGACAAATGCTTACAGCGACGTGGACAACGAACAGCCGATATGTTTGAAAGTAATGCAGTTACGACTAGGAAGAGCATTAGGTGTTTTCTCTCCCCTTTTTTGAGCACATGTTTAATGTCGCGTGTTGTGAATTGTCTGTTCAGTTTTGTCTCTGTCTGTGTTTGTTTTTAACAAACAAAAAAAACTGAAAACAGCACTTTATATCAGGTGATAAAATTGTATAATAAATTTCCAAAGCAAGAACAAAATTACTAAAGCACGTTTGTTTAAAAAGGCAGCTAAGACATTCGTCACAAATAATGCATATTACACAACTAAAGATTACTCAGAGGACGCAGAGTAGTGGACAGTAATGAAAGGGGATAACTCTAGCACCTTATCACATTTCAATACTCGATTTACTGCTTAAGGGTCTCATGTCAAGATGTATAATGCACGAGAGTCATATCCGTTGGCTTAATTTTTCAGGTGAAAAGTATCACATTGAAGAAGGAAACTATGGTTTATATTGCAAGTTACATGAAACAATTTGTGTCTGAATGAGGAAACATTATTCATTAGGGAATTAACGAATGAGGCAATGCGGTAGTTTGGACACTGAATCGTACTTGGAAGGATGGAGCTGCTCTGTCTGTCCATCCTGATTTGGGGTTTTTTGTACAGCTAAGGCATATGCAGCGATGGTTCCTTAAGCCGGTATTACACTATCAAATTTCTTTGTCAAATATCTTTGTCAAAGAAATTTGATGGTATAATAGGGAACTTTGTCAAATCTCCCCTGTCGTTAAATAAATTTCATCAAATCTAGGGCCTCGCTGTAGATTTGATCAAAGAAGTCGCTTGTCTTCTGTTCACTGCAATGTGACATGTTACCACGTGGAGCGCTAGCATGGCTGCAGCGTTCTGTCATCTGTAATGTTTTTATGAATATTGTCATAATACATTTGGTGTGTACCGACAACTACAAAATCAATAGAGATGTATGGAGCTGATGAGGCTCTTTACAAAGTACAGCACCCTGACTACAAAAACAGTTTAAGAAGATTGGAGACCTGACCTAACCTAACTTAACCTAACTCTCTCCTGTAGCAAGCAATCGGATTGTTACAGTGAGCCTGTCTTCTGCAGATATGGCAGTTCTTAAGTGAGTTTTGTGCTTTGTGGTATGAGGATTCACTTCACTGAGCACATACTGAAATGTATACTCATCCATTCTTAAGTAATTGATGTACGACTTGACGTCCTCCACTGTAAGCTCACGTAACTAGTTTTGTTGAATGTTTTTATCGTGGCATCGTAAAACCCACGGCTTCGTCCAGGTACTTTTCTCCCCGCTTCTGGTTGGCTCTGAGCACCATGGGACTTAACATCTATGGTCATCAGTCCCCTAGAACTTAGAACTACTTAAACCCAACTAACCTAAGGACAGCACACAACACCCAGCCATCACGAGGCAGAGAAAATCCCTGACCCTGCCGGGAATCGAGCCCGGGAACCCGGGCGTGGGAAGCGAGAACGCTACCGCACGACCACGAGATGCGGTCTCCCCCGCTTCTCTTCCGCATGTGCACACAGTGCAATTGTGGTACATGCAACTGCTGTGGTTAATAAAAAGTTGTTGTTGTCAGTAATCTTGAACTTTGACAAAAAATATGATGACAGTGTAATACCCATTTTTAACGCCACGTCAAAGATCTTTGTCAAATATATTTGACGAATATTTGATCAAATCTTTGACAAAGAAATTTGATAGTGTAATACCGGCCTTAATGAAGGCCGCGGCCGACCACCTGTTCTATCCTCGAAGGCCACCTGTCCTATCTTCCTAAAGCATGCTACGTATGCTGTGTGTTATATTTTCGCCCACTGACTGGCATTGTATTATTTTTTTTAAATGTTATATCATTGTGAGATGATCCTTGGATGAATAAATAAATAAATAACAACAGCAGCTGGGAACAAGGGATGAGGCAGCGTTACCTGCGCCCCCGTGGAGTGTAGTGAATAGGAGGTAGTTAAAACGAGGATCACGTGCAATTGTAAAAGTGTCCAACAGGCAGGACTAAATGCGATCAGATTTATTCAGAGTTTCGGAAAGGGGATATTTATTGTGGTAGAGTGGCTAGTAGCCAGCTGAACCGAAAGTGTTGTACTGATGGTGTTACATTATTTATTGAATTTACAAATTGATAAAAGCACAGTGACATAACTGAAGAAAAGCCAAGTCACCGATAGAATACATAAACGAGTCCAGTTATAAATAGTTCTGTAGCACTAGTGTGGCGCCTCTTTTAGAATCACAGAATGATTTAAGAATGATTCTCGTTTTTCAAGTCATTTTACATATATATGAAGAAAATAAATGTCGCATACAATGTTAATAATTCATGTAAAGTGTCATGTTTGTCTAAGTATATGCATACGGTATGGCGCTAACGATCTTGGTTTGTTTAATGCTTTAGTAAATATGCTTTTACTCGACAATGAGTCGTCCATTATCACAGCATTATCTTGTCTGGTCTGATCTTATGCTGCTCTGTACGATTGCCTCCTTTGTTCTGTTGAATGTAGGGGCAGCTTATGATTGATATAATAATTATTGTAAAGATACAGCCAATTTTCTTTACATCAGTTCCTATCCTGCGGTACCTAAAGTTAAATTTGGACATTTAATTGTACTAGCGGAAGCTAATGTGGTTTTGCGTAACGGTATTAAATTATTGCTAGCTTCGGTTGTTATTCCTGGAATCTTCCGTTTAATAGAATCTACAGAGTTAGTTTACGAAGTCCGACGTTTTATTAAGTTACGCGGCGTACATCACTTTCAGTAAATGTATTTTAAACGCAACCACACAAGCCGAAGCTACTCAGTAACTACGGCTTGAGCAGAAATTAATATCTTTTTCAGAGACAGAAATTAATTAGTCCAAATATGAGTGAAAAGCTAATTATTACGTGCAGTCTTTGCCCATAATTCAAGGGAGCGCAGACATATTGTTTAACGCTGGCTCACATTTCGCTCTGTTGCGACGAATTTATAGCTGACGCTCATGAAATATTAATAAAGCCCGACAAAGTACGTTTCGTAAGCTCCTTGTTTTGAAATAATTTAAAATAATGTTATACGTCAGTTATATTGGACACCGTAGTAATGAGTTGCAGGTGTATAACATCTGGCTGAAAGAAGTAGATGACACTCCGCTCTCCAGTTACTATCTTTATAGAACATTTGGGATTCGGGCGGGCCGGCCGTTGTGGCCGAGCGGTTCTAGGCGCTTTAGTCCGGATCCGCGTGACCGCTAGGGTCACAGGTTCGAATCCTGCCTCGGGCATGGATGTGTGTGATGTCCTTAGATTAGTTAGGTTTAAGTACATCTAAGTCTAGGGGACTGATGACCTCACATGTTAATTCCCATAGTGCTTAGAGCCATTTGAACCATTTGATTCGGGCTGTGCTGCTGCTTGCTTCAGTGTGTCTGATTATGAGACAAAGCACCGCTGTCGGCCGTAGTCGCTGCGCCACGAGTGGTGAGTTCGCTGATCCTATCGACGTCGACACTGTCCGTGTTGAAGGAAGTCACAACAGAAAGGGAGTACTTCCCAAATAATTGAGGAATTTTTGAGAGTGTAGTGTTACGTATGATGCATGTTTTGTGCCACTTCTGGGGGGTTTTAGCGTTCAGTAATTTTCTGATATTTGGTTGTATTTTTGGGTGACGTGTATCTCGGCTAGCGGGAACGAAGAGTGTAACTGACCTATTTGATGTAAGCGTAGATCTTGTGGGCGCATTGTATGACAGGCAAGAAAGGCTTGGTTTCTGTGTAGCTGGCTGTGGCGTCTAACAAGATATGCTGTAAGGAGGAAGCGGCATAACGGATATAGTCAGTGATTTAGAATGTGAGAATCTACAGATCCTCGTTATTTCCAGTTGGCGAGACAGGAGTTTTGGATAACATTGGTATGGTAGTTGTTTGTGAATAGTGAGCAGGACAAGCACGTTGTCAGTTCCAGATGGATTGGGGAGTTACGCAACATTTCCCCCTAGGACGTTAGGGGGACACCGGGACAACATAGGCATGTACTGTGGCAATGAAAACCACACTGATGAAACAAAACATAATGATTTAATGGCGCCTGGTGACGTTGCTGGTACGTGACGGGGTAAGGCAGCGGAAAAGTGTTCCTATCGGAGCACTAAAAATGTAAATATGTTCATGTTTATTTAAAAGACTGAGTGAAAAGTGGGGTACCAGTGATTACGTAATCTTTTAAATAAACAGGAATATATTTACATTTAAAAAGCTCCAATAGGAGCATTTTTCCACTGGTTCCCTTCTTTTCTCTGCTACAGCAGAGCATGTAACTCATATGAAAAGAAATGTATTGGTCAGTAAAATTTAGATACTCGATTGTTTGAAATTGAAGTAACGTAAAACTAATTTTACACCTCAGAACGGGTTTTACGAGCACAAAAATTTTGCATGTGCTTCAGTACTAGAATATCGGGTCCCGAAATGATAACGGAGCATGTTTCTCCGTGCTACGTCACTTTACAAACTGCGTTTTCACTTCGCTCCGGATTTTACGTGCGTATTTTATGTGTACAAGTAGGGTAAATTTGAATCTTGAAATCTCGGAAACGGATAAAGATATGAAGAAAATTTTCAAGTTTTTCAACATCGGGTTCTTAAGAATACATTGTAAATACTACAGCCATTTGCTGTCCACAGCTGTCTCGGAATCCACGGTTGGGTTTTGGTACTAAATGAATAAAGATATGAATAACATTTTCAAGTTCGTTCGAGATCAGGATCTTTGGAATATATCGTAAAACTTCCACCCATTTGCAGTGTATAGCCGTCTTGGTATCCTCGGCTGGGTTTTGGTCCTCCGGTGACGGCGAAAATATAATGAAAACCAAATTTTGTGCAAGTGGTTCAAATGGCTCTGAGGACAATGGGACTTAACATCTGTGTACTCGCCTCGGTGCCAGGCGCAGTTTTAGAGTACTACCATGCAGGTTTTTACCAGGAAACTTCAAAAATTAGTACTGCACCAACATAATCTTGGTTGGGCACTCGAAGCCAACACGAAAGTGGGGGGGGGGGGGGGGGGTATTAGTTTCGGAATGGATCTTGTTGAAGTAACTTTTCATAATTTGGATCTACTTAAACCTAACTAACCTAAGGACATCACACACATCCATGCCCGAGGCAGGATTCGAACCTGCGACCGTAGCGGTCACGCCGTTTCAGACTGAAGCGCCTAGAACCGCTCGGCCACAGCGGCCGGCCCCCTTTTTGTGGGGTTTTCCGAGGTACTGCCGATGAAGTAATTGTGCCTCCGTAAGTGCCATCACCACCGTAGACCACATCAAATGCAAAAAGAACCAATGGATTTGTTCCATTTATCTTAGAATAAGTAAGTGTGTAGTATTCAGACCCTGTGCTGTAGTAGGATAGTGACACTAAGACGATCCTCCTGTTTGGTATAGAAATGGTCTCCAGACCAAGGGCTATCAGACAACTGACTCTAACTTTTTATCTCCAAATGAAGCCGAGATATGAGCACAGGAAAACCCCGTTTTTATGCGCGGCGTTTTTGAACATATTAGATACGAATGCTGTCGCAGTGGAGCAGAAACAAATGGGGTACCATTCTAGCGACGGCCGCAAATGGGGAAATTCACTGTCATTAGTGATTGAGAAAGAGCAGATTGTTATTGCCTGACGCCTTGGAATTTGCGAATATGGTCGGCTGTTCCCTTGTAATAGTCGTGAGCATCTGTCAAAATTTACTGAAGGACGGAGAAACCACGAGTAGGCGCCAAGTGTGACAGATATGATGACAGAGTATAATACTGGTACAGGCACAAGTGTTTGGGAACGCACCTATCAGCGAACGTTGTTGGACATGAAGTTCCACAGCACATAACCCGTACGCGCTCCCACGTTGACTCAATGTCATAGTCAGTTACGATTGCAGTAGGAACGAGACTATCGAGAGTGTACCGTGAATGAATGGAAAAGCATCGTTTGATGATATGAGTCACGTTTCTTGTTTCACCAGGTCGGTTGTTAAGTCCCCATCTGCCGACGTCCATGTAAATGGCTGCTCGGAACATGTACCGCACCACGGGCGAAGGCCTTTGGGGGCAGTATTTTGCTGTGGGAGACGTTGACTTGGGCTTCCATGGGACACAATAACAGCTGTGGACTATGTGTACATTACTGAGGACCACCTACATCCCTTTATACTTGATTTCTTCCCTGACAGTGATGGCATCTTCCATTAGGATAACTGTAGGTGTCACAAGGCCAGAATCGTGCTACGGTGGTTTAATGAGAACAGCAGTGAACTGTCGTTGATGCGTTGCCCTCCATCTTAGACTGCTCTGAACCCGATGTAACACATTTGGGATGTTATCGGGGGCCAGCTCTACGGAGACCCACCACCGCCCCGTAATTTACGGGAACTGCGTGACCAGCGCGTAGACATCCGGTACCTTATACGTCCGGGACCCTACCAAGGACTTGTAGAATCCATATCCCGCAGAATATTTGATGTATTGCGTTCGAAAGGTGAACCAACTTGCTATTAAGGAAGTGCTCTTAAAATTTTGGTTCAGCAACGTATGCCGGACGGCGCTGGTAAATCAACACCACCTCTGCAGTTCTACGGGAAATCGGCTGTGGATTTTTATGTCAGCAGGAACAACATGTGTGAAAGAAATAGTTGAATAAGTCGCACTGAAGATTAAAAAATAGGGTGAAGAAAATTGTCAGGATGGGGTGAAATGTTGAACAGGGAATCGGAACAACGTGATAATAAGATAGTTACTAACTGCTCGATCCAAATTATGAAAAGTTACTTCAACAAGATCCATTCCGAAACTAATACCTCCCACTTTCGTGTTGGCTTCGAGTGTCCAACCAAGATTATGTTGGTGCAGTACTAATTTTTGAAGCTTCCTGGTAAAAACCTCTATGGTAGCACTCTTAAACTGCGCCTGGCATCGAGGCGAGTACAAAGCAGAGCTGTTTCATTTAATTCCTCGGTAGTCAACAAATAGCTAAAAATGTACTGAGACAATGCTGTAGACGAGAGTAATATGCGACTGTGAGTACTGCGCTTCAGTAGCGGTAAAAAGGATGCACATGACGAGTCAACCCTGTTTATAATGAACAGGTTCTCGATCAAGTTATCCAGAATGACGGGCGCATTATGATAAAGGAATTGAGTGCACACTTGATTGCCGGTAGTTATGCCTTGGCTAAGATGTTAACCATCCTAGGTTATTACAAAGTGTGGGCGACATTGGTCCTGCAAAAGCTTGCACAGTTCCCGAAAATTCATCGAATAGAAATTCATCGGCATCTGTTGAACCAATACAAGTTAGGACGTGTCAATGTTCGGAACTCCCTCATCAACTTAGGTGAAACGTGGTGTCGTAACTACGAGCCAGAATCAAAAGACAATCTGAAAGCACATTGTCATATCGCTGGCTTGGTTGCGGAGTATCTTTGCGAGCGGCTGTATTGCAGGGTCGAGCACGGGACACGGAGCTGCTATGTTGTGTTGAGGGTAGCTCTACATGGGAAAGGCACTACTATGGAAGTTCAAGTTTGGCTACAAGTACTATTATTTTGAAGTAAAGAGATATGGAAGAGTATTCCGTGAAAAGTGCGTAAAAAAGTAATTAAGTATGAGCAGTGCCGCCGACAACGTATTTGAGTATCCGCCAGTTCGCGTGTCGTACCGTCAACAACAATCATCCGCGTCATATTCGGCCTCCCAGAATGAAACTAATGTGAATCTGTAAAAGGAGAGCAGTCAAGTGCCAGTGTCTTCTAGCGAGCGTGATAATATGCATTCGGTCATCGCGTTTCCGCATCATCAACAGTCAGCCATGTTATATTATTACAAGAGTCAAGAAGGACTGATAACAGATATCTGTGTGTACTTGGTGAGCGTTAGAACTTCGTTCGACCATTCGGCTTCCGCATCATCAACAATCGCCCGCGTCCTGTCGGTTACGCGTACGCTCGTCCAAGTGATAATTGTGGACAGTTAATCATCACCATTGCCCGTGTATCTATCACCGAAGGTTCGGCCAGAGTAAGGCTGTCAAATACGAGCGACGGCGTTAAGTACAATAGTGACAGACATTCAAATGGTCAAGAATACTGTACAATAATAAGGGAGCGATAATTATGACCTCTCAGCAATTAGGAAGAATATTAATTGGCAACAACACTTACGACTTAGTGTGTAAACAGTTCAACCTGCTATTTTCTTATCGTCTCAGAATATAATCGTTCATACCAGACGTAGGACATTGTTGTGTTTAGTGTTTAGTGTTGAACGGCTTCCCTAAACCCGTTCGCATATTTATAAACATAATTTTAGGCAAGGCAGCAGCAGTGTGGAGCAGAAATAATACGATCGGCGCCGGAGTACCAGGTACGTGGTGTGGACAGGATGCACGATCAAAGTGAGAGCAGTTTAAGGGTCCCCCAACAGTTGTACCCACGGGCGCGTTTCAAGTCCACTGAATGGCGACGTACGAATTCTTCAACAAAGAAGTAGATCAGGAAAATACTATCTGTAGGCAAAGTGATATGCACAGTCTTCTGAGATAGAGAGAGTGTAGTTTGTTTTTTGGACATGTTGGAGACTAAAACAGTCATCAGTTCAAAACACTATAAGACGACACTGATGAAACGGAAAACCCCAATCCCAAATCATGACAGAGAAGTAAAGAAACTTACGCATGCTACACGATAACGCCACGCCTCTCAAGCGTTTTGCGACCTTGGATATTATTGCCAAATTTGGCTTGGTTGCCCTACAATATCCACCGTGTAGTGCAGATTTAGTGAAGTTTGGAAGGTAGGAGACGAGGTACTGGCGGAATTAAAGCTGTGAGGACGGGTCGTGAGTCGTGCTTGGGTAGCTCAGTTGGTCAGTCTGCGTTCGGCAGGGCAGCAGTGCGCACCGCGCTCGGCCGTCCACGCCGCTGCGCGCGCGGAGTGTTTTGTTTACTTCCTCGTCACAGCGCTTCTCAGTCGAACAAGCTGTAATGGCCAACTCTTACAGGAAGAACACTCTTAAGTTCACCTTCTCAAACGAATACGCACGACCCAAAGCACTGGCCGTCGAACGCTTCCTACGCGAAGACGTGAAGATCCCGCGTGACGAACTCATCGGGATACACCTATCGATCATTAGCAGCGTCGTTTATGTTAAGATGACTTCCGACGCTGCCTGCAACGAGATCATTCAAAGGACGCGACATGGACTAAAATTTCGGCACTCCGACGGAAACGTCGGGCCTGTGGATGTCGACCATGCAGGACTTGGCCTTCGGACGATCCGTGTATTCGAACTGCCTTTCGAGGTGGCTGAAGATGAAGTCATCGCGGCGCTAAGTCCGTTCGGAAAAGTCCAGAGCCACGTAGCCCAGACATGGGCACAGTTTACGACGTATCCGGTGCTTAATGGTGTGAGACAAGTCCGAATCGATCTCAAACGGCACGTTCCACCATACATTTCTATCGGCGGCTGCCGTGCGGTAGTCATTTACGACGGACAACCTCGAACATGTTCCGGTTGTGGCCAAGAAGGCCACGTCCGTAATGAATGCCTGCAACGCCGCATCACACAACTAAGGCCCGACGATACGAACACCGACAGAACCGTGACCACCCTTCCAGTCACCTATGCGGCGACACTGCACGTCCAGCCCTCACAAGGCGCCGTTCACGAGCGTCTCTCTGGTCCGATACACCCGGAGGTGTCCCAGCACCTTGACACCGGCGATGCCGCCCGTGAACATGTCCAACAGCCGGGCACACCCACGCTAGAAGATCACAAGGATACCAATGAGAGTGTTCTGGAGAATGAAGACCGCATCATAGCACCCGCGGCTTTTGTACCGGAACGACGTGAATCTCTTCCTTCCTCAGACACCGAAACTCATTGCCGAAAGCAGAAGTCGCCCAAACGACGAAAAAAACGCCGCAAGACATCAGAATCGACCATTGAGCCCCCTCTGCAGGACGAAGAAATGCCACATCACTCCGACGGAGAACACGATAACACTTTCTCCTCTGCCACGGAGACGCGTCATCCACAAGACGGTGAACCGTCCGACAGAGATCGTGCGCAAGCCCCGCGCCCAGAAGCCATGGAACATAGCACGCCTGTTGTCACCGACGCCATTGAGCCGACTCGGCCAGCGCTGCCACCTCTCGCCGATGTCAAACCTGTCGGACACCTTTCATGGGCGGATGACACGGATTTCCCACCTCCATCTGATGCGGAAATGAGATCTGTTTCTCCGTTCGACCAAAACTAAAATGGGGGAAGTTTCTACGGCGAATCCTGCGACTTCTATGGACTTCCAGCATCCACAACAACAATCTTCACCAGCTACGACCCTATCAACAGCACGGATCTCCCATCAGGCGTACCGAATAGCTACTATCAATACTAATAATATCGGCTCCCATGCTAAACTTCAACTGCTCCGTGACACGCTAAGAGCAGCGGACATCGACATCGCCCTGTTACAAGAACTGAGGACAGCGACTTGGACTGGGTGTTATGGATATGAGACGTACGCCGCCCCTGCAGCTATGGAACACAGAGGCGCAGCCATCCTCCTCCGAGAAGGAATTGCAGTTTCCGATGTCGCATACCTCCCAACAGCGCGAGGGGTGGCCATAACAGTTGAAGGACTCAAAATCATAAATCTCTACGCCCCATCGGGCACTGATAAACGGAGGGATCGCTCCCAGTTCTACGCAGAAGATATCACGCCTTTATTCCTCGGTCGATACGATCATCTCATCGTAGGTGGAGATTTCAACTGTGTTCTCGAGCGCACAGACCAATACCCCCATTTCACCACATGTCCCGAACTTCGCTTCCTCGTCCGCCGCCTTCGTCTCCTCGACACTTGGCGAGTGATACACGGCGACCGCCCGGGGTATACACACATCACGAGCCACTCCGCCAGCCGACTTGATAGAATATACATCTCTAACGCTCTAAAATCAGTACTCCTCGACGCGGAACGTTGGCCGTCTGCCTTTTCGGATCATGACATCTATATCTGTACCATGAACCTACGTCGACAATCTATATGGTGCAGTGCAGGACCCTGGAAACTCAATGTCGCGCTCCTGCGGGACCCTGAATGTCGACAACAGGTCACCGACACGTGGCACACCTGTTTTCAACGCATTATGCGTTACGAGACCACACTGCAGTGGTGGTTGCTGTGCGCCAAACCGGCCATCCGACGCACATTGACACACTATGGCAGAGCAAAAGCCAGGTGGAATCACCATACCACTGATTTCTACTATAGCGCTCTACGTGAACTCATGGATCATCCTCCATCCCCGGATCGCCTCAAAGAAGCTCAACGCATCAAGGCAAAGATTCTATCCTTGACCAGATGCCGTCTAGAGGGAGCCATTGTACGAGCCCGCAGCCAAGACAGGATTAATGGTGAAGAACCTTCTATGCATCATATTGTTCAAAATGTTCGTCGACGCCGACAGGCTTTAATGACAACTATAGACTTACCTGATGGACGACGGCTGACTTCGCAAGCTACCATTGCGGATGCATTCACAACGCACTATAGACTTTTCTATCAAGAAGTACCTGCCGGTGCAGAGGCCATTGCTGAGGTTGCCCATGAGACACTTGGTACTCTAAACGCAGCAGCTGCAACCCTCCTGACTGCTGAAGTGACCACCGACGACGTCCAGGGCGCTGTGGCCAAGGGGTCTCTGAATCGATCTCCCGGCCCGGACGGTTTACCTCTCGAATTTTACAGAACCTTCCAAGATTTGATGATGCCACGATGGAGGGCCATGTACTGGGAACTTTTGTCCGGCGCGGCGAACCCGCCACCAATGTTCATGGAAGGCTTACTTGTACCAGTCCCGAAACCCGCAGGAGGAACACGACTCGACAGTTAACGGCCGATCACGTTACTCAATTCGGACTTCAAGATTTTCACACGCCTTCTGGCAGTGCGACTCAAACGTGTATTACGGGACATTGTCTCCCACGAACAAACATCCTTAGGCGGCGATCGTAATATACAGACGGCCCTCAGTGAATATCGAGATGTGATCGCTGTGGCAACACACTCGCGACTGCCAGGCGCTTTAATCTCCATCGACTTCAAACAAGCGTTTGACCGCGTCAATCATGCATTCCTCAACGCAGTGATGGACCGAATGGCAATACCCCCGACGTTCACGCAAGTGATTATCCGGCTCCTTCGTGGAGCAACGTCCAGACTTCTCGTCAACGGCAGACTTACAGAACCTATACGGATTGAGCGCTCAGTACGGCAGGGTTGCCCTTTGTCGACGGTACTTTATGCCATTGCGATGGAACCACTCATTTGCGGATTACGGCGACGTTTGACAGGTATTCCACTCCGGGATCATATGTTCCGCTGCCGAGCTTACGCGGACGACTTGGCCCTCGTCGTACGTTCAGCGGCTGAAGTACAAGCTGCGATGCAGTGGATTACCCGTTACAGTGCAGGGGCAGGGAGCGCTATGAACGTGGCAAAATCATGCGCCATGAAGATCGGCCGCGGCCTTCCCGCAGACAGCGTAGCTCCATTTCAACTGGTAGACACCATTCGTTGTCTCGGATTGGTGTACACGCGAGACATTCGCCGCACCTCGGCGATCAATTTTCGTGCGCTGCTGCAACGCATCCGGGCCAACATACAAAATCACATACTACGCCCGCTGAATATGTGCCAGAGAGTCACGTTCGTCAATACCCATCTGGCAGCTCGGATACCCCATATAGCGCAGATTCTGCCCATCACTGCGACAATGGCGGCCGGGTTACAGGCGGCATTCGGCTATTTCATTTGTTCTGGACACATCTTCAAAGTCCAGTATGAAGCTCTGACCTTACCGAAGCGAGACAGTGGGCTCGATCTGGTTAATGTGAGAGCCAGGACAACGGCACTTTACACCAATACTATGCTCCGGTTATGGAAAAGCCAAAATGCTAGTTTCACTGGAATGTTGACCACCGAGCTCGCGCCTGTTTCAAGACGCCCACCGACGTCTTTGGCACACATCCCACCTCCGATGTCACATATCGGCCGTTTCTTTTTGGAGTACAGCTACATATGCACCGAGCTCCCCAGGACCAGGAAGACGACCACCCGCGACATCTACCGCCTTCTCCGAAAGTCTCCACCCCGCAACCCCGTCGAAACACGTCACCCCCAGGTTTCATGGCCTACAGTTTGGAAAACGATCCACCAACCATATCACACCACTGACACCACCTCTATGTGGTACCTTCTCGTCAACGGCAAGTATACTACAAGACAGAAACTGCATCGCATCGCACTGGTGGACTCACCCCTGTGCCTCAAGTGCAATGTCGAAGATACAGATTTACATCGTTTTGAGTGTGGGCCAGCAGCAGCTGTCTGGACCCTCGTACAGAAGATTGTGGCTTTCTACCTCCGAGTACCACCACATCACGTTTCTCCCACTATGATGATATATCCCGACACGACCTACTTTCCATCGGCTAAGTGGCACGCCATCACATGGATCAGTGGCATGGCTGTCGACTACCTCTTCCGAGACGACATCGTCGATCCGGCGGACTTTTGGACACGCCTCCAAGTGTATCACCACACCCTTCGCCGGCATCGACACTATCGGGCCACTTTCGCGAACTATTTACAGAGCATTTTCACCAACCCGCCTCAAAGCTGGAATCTCAACGAACCGTGCCAGCCAAGGCTGGACGATCCCACGTTCCCCTTCAATGGTCAATGATAGAATGTATTTTGTTCTGCTGGCGCGCCAAAGTGGGGCATGGCGCGGAAAGTATTCCTATTTTATTTCAGTTCTCTTTCCTCCTCCTCTTCTAAGTTTTTTTTTCTCCTTACACTTGTTTATCCCTTTCACACATAGCTCTCTATCTGCAGCCTATTTGTTTTCTTTCTCTTGTGCTCAAAAAAAAAAAAAAAATAAAAAATAAAAAAAAAAAAATAAAAAAAAAATAAAATAAAAAAAGAAATGCTGCTGATGGTGGGACTGTACACTCATTTATGTTACCAAAAAAACATACAAATACAAAAGAAGGCCGTTGCGGAAATATAGCTACCTTTTATGTTTTACGTTTTCAAAGGACATTGTGTTATTTATGAAGAACGTCGTCTTTTATTTTCATACCCAAGAGGTTTTTATTTGTTTTCTTGTATAAAAAAAAAAAAAAAAGAGTCCTGAACCGCGCTGCTGCTACGGTCGCTTACAATAAAAAAAAAAAAAAAAAAAAAAAGTTGGTAGAGCACTTGCCCGCGAAAGGCAAAGGTCCAGAGTTCGAGTCTCGGTCCGGCACACAGTTTTAATTTGCCAGGAAGTTTCATACTAGCGCACTCTCCGCTGCAGAGTGAAAATTTCATTCTGGAAACATCCCCCAGGCTGTGGCTATGTCTTCGCAATATCCTTTCTTCCAGGAGTGCTAGTTCTGCAAGGTATACAGAAGAGCTTCTGTGAAGTTTGGAAGGTAGGAGATGAGGTACTGGCGGAATTAAAACTGTGAGGACGTGCCGTGAGTCGTGCTTGGGTAGCTCAGTTGGTAGAGCACTTGCCCGCGAAAGGCAAAAGTCCCGAGTTCGAGTCTCGGTCCGGCACACAGTTTTAACCTGCCAGGATGTTTCATACCAGCGCACACTCGGCTGCAAAGTGAAAATTTCCTTCACATTTAGCGCCTTCAGACTTCCATCTCTCTCGACGAATATTTTTCTGGTTTTGATGCTGTCGCCAAAGATATAAGCTAGTCTCTTCTGGTTTTTGACGAGTGTAGCATGCAGGCTCTTGTTTATCATTGGCAAAAATGCATGATTATCGATCGTGACGATGTTGAAAAATGACGGTACGCAAAAGAAAACTTGCTCTATTTAACTGAATTATCGTGCTTTCTGTATTTGTTTTAGATTCCATCAAAGTAATGGAGGCATTAGTTTCGGAATGTCCCTCGTATGTACAGTGTAGAATACAGAAGGATGTTAGAATGGTGTGACTGGATGTAAGAATGTACGATAGAGGGTAAATGTGTAGACTTTTTAAAAGGAGAAAGAGTTTGCTTACTGGGAAGGAATGGACGGCGTGAAAGACGGTGTTGTACTGTCAGCATTCTGTGATCAATGATACGGAAGTGGTTTTAAGGTGATAGAGGAGTGACAAGGCGGTATTTGATCGAATAGCTGACTTGAGGAAAACGCCGTGCTCGGTTAGCTCCAGGCTGAGTATGTGCATGTGCACAAAGCCCCACCGGAAAGGCTACGTACCGGCTTTGAAGCAGGCGAGCTGGTCGAAGTCGTCGGTGCACTCGTCCCTGTTCTCTGGCAGCATGGCCTTGCCGCGGAAGTTCTGGATGCGCAGCCTGCCGCCGCGGAACTCGCGAAGCTCCCTCTGGGCGTCGTCGCTGGAGCCGTAGATGTTGGAGCCGTCCAGGTAGCCGGTGATCTGGTTCATCTGTTGGCAGGTTCAGCTCAAAGCGGCTCGCTGCAGAGCGAGGGAAGTCCGAGTCATCTGCTGGCAGTAACTCATACATCATTAACCAAATGTTAAGACCAGTGCTAATTAGAGGGCTCTGCCTATGTTGATGGGGAAAAAAATTGCACGCTCCTAGAACCATAAGGAGAATACATGACTAGTACAATGTGTGCACATGGAAAATCTTTATTTAACGGCAATGTATATCCAACGATGTTAGAGCCAATCAGATTGCCACTCCAAAAAACTGACCTTTTAATTCTCCAAGCTTCGTTCACTACTGTCTGCTGCGCCTTTTGCGAGCAGTAGGAAACAAACCTCATCCTATTTTTTGCCTTTATTTCGTATTCCACATTAAGGATATATCGCCATCCAACAAATTATACAACAAATTATTAAGTTGGTACAAAAATTCGTAGCGTTTTTGTTTTGCATGTTGGCATTCCTGTGGATATTGATTCATTTATCGACTGTCGCTGTTCGAGTTTATACATTGTCATTTTGTCATTTGGATATGGGTAGTGGAGCTGTGGAGTCTAGAAAATCGAGTGGGGAAATCGGAACATTTCCGACATATTCTTCTATTTAAGTTCAATAGAGAGTTGACAGCGGCAGAGGCGGCCGTATATTGGAATAATGCCATAGGACAGAGCGCGGTAATAAAATGGCTTTCTCGTTTTAAGCAGGTCGTGTTGACAATAGTGACTCTACAAGTTCAGGAAGACCTTCGGGATTTGATGAAGATCGTTTAAACGCATTAATCCACAATGGTTCACATCAGTGAATTCGAGAACTGGCAAATGTGGTGAACTGTGGTCATTCCACCATCGTGCGACATTTGCGTGCAATGGGGAAGGTTCGAAAATTGGGTATATGGGTACTGAATGGTCACAGCCAAAATCATAAAAATCAGTGGGTGGTCATACGTACATCTCTACTTGCTCGTCATCAATTGGCTCGTGTACAGCACCGACCAATCCTACCCTCTATCGATACTGGCGACGAGAAACGGCGTCTTTATGGTAACATAAGGAAAAGAAAGGAGTGGCTGAGCCCAAACACAGTGTAATAAATACAGTTATTTCATCAAAACAGACACTGTAGCCATTAACGACATAATGACACCCGGCGGGGCTAAAATGACGATGCTGTATAACAATAATCTTCCTATACTTTATTTCACAAATGTGCGAGCATTTGAATTGTGACTTTGTGACACATGGAGATTCGTACCCGCACTGGGGGCGTGATCGGATGGCTGAAGTGGTTAAGGCGACGGTTCACGACAAGCGGGCAATCCGTATTCGAGTCCTGGTCAGGCACAAATTTTTATTTGTCCCAAGTAGCTAACGCTAATACGTATTTGCAATGTGTGTACCCATTTCACGACTTCTCTCATCGTTACGATGAAGTCTGGAGTCTCTTGACCGAGAATTTCCCCTTAAAATGTGGATCCAACATATTTGCCGCAGCATGAATAGATTTACAGGGTGTTTCAAAAATGACCGGTATATTTGAAACGGCAATAAAAACTAAACGAGCAGCGATAGAAATACATCGTTTGTTGTAAAATGCTTGGGACAACAGTACATTTTCAGGCGGACAAACTTTCGAAATTACAGTAGTTACAATTTTCAACAACAGATGGCGCTGCAAGTGATGTGAAAGATATAGAAGACAACGCAGTCTGTGGGTGCGCCATTCTGTATGTCGTCTTTCTGCTGAAAGCGTGTGCTGTTCACAACGTGCAAGTGTGCTGTAGACAACATGGTTTATTCCTTAGAACAGAGGATTTTTCTGGTGTTGGAATTCCACCGCCTAGAACACAGTATTGTTGCAACAAGACGAAGTTTTCAACAGAGGTTTAATGTAACCAAAGGACCGAAAAGCGATAAAATAAAGGATCCGTTTGAAAAATTTCAACGGACTGGGAACGTGACGGATGAACGTGCTGGAAAGGTAGGGCGACCGCGTATGGCAACCACAGAGGGCAACGCGCAGCTAGTGCAGCAGGTGATCCAACAGCGGCCTCGGGTTTCCGTTCGCCGTGTTGCAGCTGCGGTCCAAATGACGCCAACGTCCACGTATCGTCTCATGCGCCAGAGTTTACACCTCTATCCATACAAAATTCAAACGCGGCAACCCCTCAGCGCCGCTACCATTGCTGCACGAGAGACATTCGCTAACGATATAGTGCACAGGATTGATGACGGCGATATGCATGTGGGCAGCATTTGGTTTACTGACGAAGCTTATTTTTACCTGGACGGCTTCGTCAATAAACAGAACTGGCGCATATGGGGAACAGAAAACCCCATGTTGCAGTCCCATCGTCCCTGCATCCTCAAAAAGTACTGGTCTGGGCCGCCATTTCTTCCAAAGGAATCATTGGCCCATTGTTCAGATCTGAAACGATTACTGCATCACGCTATCTGGACATTCTTCGTGAATTTGTGGCGGTACAAACTGCCTTAGACGACACTGCGAACACCTCGTGGTTTATGCAAGATGGTGCCCGCCACATCGCACGGCCGACGTCTTTAATTTCCTGAATGAATATTTCGATGATCGTGTGATTGCTTTGGGCTATCCGAAACATACAGGAGGCTGCGTGGATTGGCCTCCCTATTCGCCAGACATGAACCCCTGTGACTTCTTTCTGTGGGGACACTTGAAAGACCAGGTGTACCGCCAGAATCCAGAAACAATTGAACAGCTGAAGCAGTACATCTCATTTGCACGTGAAGCCATTCCGCCAGACACGTTGTCAAAGGTTTCGGGTAATTTCATTCAGAGACTACCCCATATTATTGCTACGCATGGTGGATATGTGGAAAATATCGTACTATAGAGTTTTCCAGACCGCAGCGCCATCTGTTGTTGAAAATTGTAACTACTGTAATTTCGAAAGTTTGTCTGCCTGAAAATGTACTGTTGTCCCAAGCATATTGCAACAAACGGTGTATTTCTATCGCTGCTCGTTTAGTTTTTATTGCCGTTTCAAATATACCGGTCATTTTTGAAACACCCTGTACATGCATACTTGTACCTCAGTGTCACTGCATCTTTAATAGAAAATATCTCTACTGGAGAAAGGGTATTACATGCTACGACTATAGCGTCTACTGCCCTTGAAATACTACCAAGGTAGTACAGCGTTGTCGGCTTCAACTTTGCGCATGGCTTCTGACATTGATCACAAGAGACTATGCTACATCAAACTGCTGCTACATTTCGTCTGTTAATACAGAGGCTTTAAGTGTTCCCTTGCTCTGCACGTTGGGAGTACAATAGTAACTAACACAGCCTCTTTGTTCTTAAGTAAAATGTCCGAAAAAGTCACAGTACCTGCTCGACAGACTGGTGATGGTAGCTTTAGTATCGCAGAGGTATGCCGTATATCTTTTTCGTCTTTGTTCTCAATAAAGCGTGGGAGACCTGGCGCTCATTGAAGAATAATACCGTCGTCTTCGCTAGATGAATGCACTCTTACAGCGTTCTCAGTGAAATTGTGTCCTTTATTAGTAGATTAAATATATGTGATGCACAGTCTATTCAGTATATGTGTGCACATTGCTCCTCTACAATTTTCGACGGGACAAGCGTACTTCTCGCGTTGTCTGTAACCACTGCTACGAACCTCTCCGCACCTATTTCAGTAGTAACTTCAATTAGTTCAGATGCAATATACTGTGCAGTTTCTCTTTCCTCGCCAGGTCGAATACTTTTATAAATACTGGACGAGGTGCCGTCACGATCAAGTTCAGGGCATTATTCCATAATAACATCAGACTACCCATCCAAAAACAATCCAAGAGCAGTTGCACAATCCTACGTCTTTGTCATAAATGCCTTCCATGGTATACGGCAGAAAGCAAAGATGTGCTAAGCAGGTGGTAACTAGGAGAGTCATAGCCAGGTCATATTTTCTGAAATGCTTCCTGCCAATATTTCGAATTCACCATAGATTCTGGAACAGCTGAAGCATACATAGCCCTGGCAACAGATTCGTCATTATCGCTATCAGTTCTTTGATAGGTATCCTTATGCCCCGATAAGGAGGGGTGCGACAAATCGGTCGTTAGTTGTTCACTGAGAGAAGAATCAGAAGGCATTGATGATAACGTAAATGAAGACGCCGTCCTTTACACTTCAATATCCTGCAGCCTATTATTTGTTGACTTTTTTTTTGCCCTTTTTGCTTGCGATGTATCATCTGAAGCTACCCATTTAACAGGCTGACAGCAAAGATCGCGTCTGATAAGATGTTCTTTTAAGTGTGGCACCAGGGCGTTATGATATTTAGTTTTACAATACTTACATGTTGTCTCCATCTTACCATCGACTTGTCTTACATCGAAGATATTCCATACCTTCGATCGAAGACGCATTCCACTAACTAAACTTTACCGTTTGATTGCGTAAGACAGTTCAACGTGACGTCAACTGGCGTTATATAGACCTTGAGGCTGTGACCCAATTTTTCTTCTAGGTGTTTCCAAATTAATTACGTTTATTTCAGCATACCAGTCCCTGATGCGTATGCAGTACACGCTGCCGAATGGTATAGCAGGTTGTGTGTCAACCAGGATGAAAAGAACCATTCCTGCTATTCTTACAGGATTTTAAAAATTGGATTGGTGCGTAAGTTCGTAGCTTTCTTCCGTAAGTTAAATAAACACAACAGATACACATGACAGAGGCTTTAATGATCAATAGTATATTCTCCATCTCTATTTACAACAGTATGTCAACGCTGGGGCAACTGTAGAAATTACGTGGTGTTGAGGCGAAGAACTAGTCGAGCCATCTTCGGAGTGCATTTACGTCTGGAAAGGAAGTTCCTAGATGGTTGTTCGACAGAAAGCGGGAAAGACGAATATATGAGAGAGCAAGATCAGATGAACAAGGTGGATGCGGAGTGATTTCCCATCCCAACTCCTGTATAGTTGTTTTTGTCAGTCTAGCAGAATGCGGCCAGGCGTTATCGTTGAGTGGCATCACTCAACGCAGTCTCCCTCATCGTTGTTTTAGGATTTTGTCTGCAGGTTGTCTCAGATGTAGACAATAAATGTCAGCAATGATGGTTACACCTCGGGGAGGCAATTCGCATTTTGGTACCAGCTCGTGTGCTCGTCGTGCTGTTTTCGTTAACACGTTCCTTTAACGTCCAAGGACCACTAGAATCGTGTGCCATGTCAATTCCACGGATATGAACCCAATGGAACGTTTGTGGAACCGACTGAAACGAACTGTTTTTGGACATCGAAAACGACCCCGTACTCTGCGCGACTTATGCAGAAGCACCATTGAAGAGTGAAATGATGATCTCGTCTATGTTATGCCGGTGCGGGTTCAAGTCTGCATTCGAGCAATGGGATGTTGCACCACGTGCTGACGTTACTCAGCAGTGCTACGAAAAAAAACCGTGGGAAACAGACGATTCTGTCATTACAAATATTTTTTTTTGTTGATTTGGTGATACGCCTACATTGCGAATGAATGTATAGCATGCCTGGGAGCCAATTTTTGTTTTCTGTCCCACGAAATTCGAAATAAATAGGTGATGATAAACTTTTGTTGGCATATGTATCACTTTTTGGGTAACTGGTAGTGGGGGGTTGGGCGCACATTAACGGAGACTACCTGCATTTCTACTTCGCGTGGTCTCGATAGCTATGAACCGCAGACGGGGCAACTACGTGCAGTATTATGTATATTTACTGCTTAATTTGCACATAATGCTGCAGATATTTAGTCTCCTCGGGAAACTCGAGAGTGTGTGCTGCACATCGCACAGCACAGGACCCGAAATGAGTTAAAGCGTACAGCCAGAATAGATAGTCTACGCCGTAAGAACAGTATGTATCATGTGGCACGCCTTTGTTATAATCTAATTTGAATTTCTTTGGCGGAATACATTGTATATACGGCGTAGCAATTATCTTTGTCTCATTTTTACTCCATTGTTCTGACACTGACGGCCCGTCTGTGGTGCATACATCTGCATGATGATTGCGGTTTAGAGGTCACTGGGGAATATTCACGCCTATTAGCTCGCTCTCACTTTCGAAGAAAAGCTAGCAGAGCACAAGTCACCATTGACATTTGTTCTACATCACAATATTATGCACCTGGTTTCTGAATCCATTTATAAATGGAAGAAAAAACCTCTTCTGTGTATTTAACTACTTTCCTGGATGTTTTCATATTTTCCAGGATTTTATTTTTGCAATCGGGTACACAAACATACTAATTAAGTGACGAGAGCTGGCCATCTTTTTTTTAAAAAAATGTGTATTTAAAAAAATTTCCTAAGGCATTTACTATCATTTAAATTTGTCAGTATGAGATTTCCATATTATTTTTTCTGGTGGGCTGGTTCTTATCCTTTAACCAGCAACGCTTTATTTTTAGTTCTTGCTGGAAATAACATCTCCAAAGCATTCATATGTTTCAGCCGTGTCTAGCATTTCTAGTGTAATAGTTAACGAACACTTCCCTTTCTTTATCTTGTTCTGACTTCTGCCATTTCTTCCTTTTCCGTCTTCCTTGCTGTTCCTCTGCTTCCACGGTGTGGTGTCCGTTCACTACAAGTTTTCTCTTTGTTACAGATGACAACTGCGTTTAATAAATTTGCACTTTCTCCTAGTCTTCTAGCTCATTCGGTTCATCACGCCCTGTGACATATTGCATTCTGGAGTGCACTGTAGGTTACTCTTGTTTTCTTAATCGCGTTTTTCTGTACGTGCACATAATGCACTCATCTTATTTTGTATATTTATATACATACATCCATCGACACCAAATTATTGCTAATGATTGGGAAATCCAGAATCATACTTTTATTCGATGATTCTTTCGTCTCCAAGATTTAAGAACCGCTGTTTGATAATTTAGAGCCTAGCACATTCCGTTAGTTTCCTTTCTGATATATTCGTTACATCCTGTGGATACAAATTTAACTAACAATGTTCCTACGATTTGGTAAATTTTTTTCACCTTTCATTGTAATTAGTACTAGTATCATTATTATACGGGAAATAATTAGTGCTTTTAAAAATAGGCATGTTCAAGTTACGATAAAAATAAATTACCGAAGACAAAGGGCAAATGCTGGTTATGTGCTTCACTGGTTGAGTATAAAGATAGTAATTGCGTAAACTTGGAGATAAACACGTTTTGCGACAAATCATGATATGTTCTGCAATAATACAACAAAGTAAATTACACTATGAATTGGAATATGGACGCTGAGTAGCGAGTCTCAAGGGAACAGAGATAGAAAATGAAAGCCATTTAGCTGCGAATGTAAGAGGACGCCATTGTGCGTGTGGCTACGGCATAATGGCTATGTATGCAGCAATTATTTACTGCTGTGAGAGGCAATGCAGTTCCTGGGGGCCTCATTACAATGATAATTATGATAATGTTTCCAGAGAATTTTAGAGGAAGATTACGGTTTGGCCAAACCGCGCATAAGAAATATCTGCAACTTGCAGATGAATCATGATTGTTATTGCTGTCACTATTATTACTACTATTATTATTATTATTATTGTTACCGAGCCACTACATCGCACCAGCGGCTTCTCAGAAAGTAAGACTGAACGATTTCGGACATCCCGTTCCGTAAAACACTTGTCAGTGTCTTAGAGTTTTTTTGGACAGTACATTACGTGTGTGAACCTTAAACGTAGTTCTATAAAGGTCATTAAGTCATTGTTACCGTAAACAGAGTCTGTAACCTAATGTCCTAAATACCGAGAATCATATCATAAATGAAAGTATACAATAAACGAAGATAATATTGTCTGACAGAATAGCTAAGTTTGCTCTTAAATGGAAAATTCATTTCTTGCTGATTAATCACAGTCATTACGATTTTTTTTGCACTACCAATACAAAATTCTCAATTAACTCTTTGAAAGTAATATTTGATAACTGTTTAAATTACTTAATCTGGTAAAACAAAGAATTTTAACTTTTATACAACTCTACTATTTACTTTTATATGCTTTGATAAATCTATGTATTGATGTCCTGGATATTGTAATTCAGCCTTACCTTAGTATTTTGTTGTTGCTTTGAAGTTATTCATTCTTAATAATTAAATTATTACATATCTGAAATGACTATTTAATCAAAATTAGCAACAGTATCGATTACTGTGAGACTACACTATGTAACGATTACCGCGTCGCGTAATGCAACAGTTTATTCAATTTTGATTGTTTCTATAAGGCTTTTTAAAAATTTTGAAGTTTTGAATATATACTTAGATTGGACTAACTAATTTTGTAATTACAAATGAACTCCCGCCTGAGTAATGTTCGTCGTCGCGCTTACGCGTTTTACTAATTGTTCCGTTAGCTTACATCCAAAAGTCCGATTGGTTTCAGGGATTAACTGTCCGCCTTAGGAGTGGCGACCGTCTTATTTCTTTAGATAATTAAATTTCAGTTTCTTTCATTAACGACAAATTCGACTAATTATTCAAAATTAATCTTTGTAATTACATATGTTTGCGGTCACTCGTTATCGGGGCAGGGTATCCACCCGTCATATAAGCCATTACATTTACAAAAATGGCTCTGAGCACTATGTGACTTAACTTCTGAGGTCATCAGTCCCCTAGAACTTAGAACTACTTAAACCTAACTAACCTAAGGACATCACACACATCCATGCCCGAGGCAGGATTCGAACCTGCGACCGTAGCGGTCGCGCGGCTCCAGACTGTAGTGACTAGAACCGCTCGGCCACCCCGGCCGGCTTACATTTACACTTTTCCACATCATTTCAGTTTACTTTCTTTGCAATCGATGCCTTTCCGATAGTGTAGGTGTACACTTAGTCGTAGTCGAGTGCAGCATGTGCTGAAGGTTGTGGGAGATGTAGAGTGCGTCTGTTGCAAACCTATGTAACACAATTTTCACATCAAAAGTGGCTGTACATCTTCAGTTAATTTAATCCACAGCCACGGAGCTCAAATATCAGTGTAATGGATGAATTAACAATTTTTATAATTCAGTTTCTCACACTGTCCCAACAGACAAAGTAAGACGACTTTACGGTAAGGTGAGATACTATGTTAAGGCTCTTTCTGTATTTTCCACTAAACTGTCGTTCGATTGAAGCGTGTGTGTAGATCGCGGGAAACACTCAACACATACTGCGGTAAGCACATGCAAATATCACGTACACCGTCAGCGAAAAGCGTAGCTATGAAATTTCCTTATGTTTCGGTGGCTGACCTGTTCTCGAGGACCGAAGTTGCACTCAGGCCTGGGCGCTGGTAGCGATCGCACGAACTCCATACATCTCTCTCCGAAACGAGAGAACGTACGATCGTTGTTGGGTATCAGTATTGGAAAACAGTCCGGATGTCGCTTCGACGGGGCTATGATGTCCCCATTCTCACAGCAAGTTATTCCAGTCCCACTCTGACCTGAAACAGTGTTGAGCAGCATAGAGTCTTTGCGCACTGAATGTTTCATTTACTGATTACAAAGAACTAACCAGTGTATCGCCTGTACGGGCCGAATCCGATCTCCACCAACTAAGTATTTTGGTATGGGGTATCCTTGATCTCCGGTAGTTCGTTGCAGGGTAGTTACATGTCGCTGGACTCACTGCCTCCGTTTACTTTTGGTCTGTATTACACAGGAAATATTTTCACAAAAGTGCAAATCTCGATTGTATGATCTGTATGTCTTATTTGGGAACAAACTTGTTCCATTCAATCGCGCTGCTTACTGTCTACAACAGCGGTTTCTATTAAACTCTTCGCCCTCAACTTTGGATACAGTACTGCTCGGTTCTGTCTCGGGTCTATTTTTCCAGTCTCGGGTTTATTTTTACAGTATTAGTTGTACGTTCATAGTGATACACAACAGTACGAATGATTATACTGACGAAGAGGTGGCCAATATACACCTGGTGTATGGATTCACTTAATGCAATGGAAGAGCGACCCGATGACGCCATGGTGTGCTGTTCCCGCAGTGAAGGCAACAGTATCCTCTGTACCTATACATAGGCGTCAACAAGGAACAGGATCATTCTGTTTTAGAGTGGAAGATAATGCGTTAAGCGCGACTGGCGACAATTGTGCTATCAGTACTCCGCACGTCATACAAGGTCTGAACACAAGCCAAACGATTCTGAGAATCTAACATGAACAACCATGTTTTGTTGACTGCACACTACACACTTTTTCACGGTTGCGAAAGTATTTCCACAGAAATAAATTTAAATGGAGCAACAAAATCAGTAATTCATAATCACAGTATTGCTATTTAATGAACCACTGGAGATCACGGGTCCCTTCCTATATCAAAATACTCAGAAAATATTCCTGAACAATCTCTGAAATTATTTTTATGCCCAACCTTCCGATTGGAGGTTGAGGAACTTTGGCCATTGACTTATGCAATAAAATGGAACATATACAGCCGTCCTTACGATGTTATTTATTATATGGCTACCAGTTTCGGTGTTTCAGTACACCATCTTCAGGCCTTAACTGACGCTGACGGGTTAACTCTAGTCTACACACGATTCATCAGTGGCCAACATCTATAACTGGTTTTCGCAGACTACCTGTAGCAACGATGTTGTGTCTCCAACCATCAACTCAATGCCCTGCTGATAGTTGGATACACAACATCGTTGTTACAGGGGGTCTGCGAAAACCAATTCATAGATGTTGCATACTGATTAATCGTGTATACTACTGGAGTTAAACCCCTCAGCGCCAGTTAAGGCCTGAAGATGGTGCACAGAAACACCGAAACTAGTATCAATATAATAAATAACATCGTAAGGACGGCTGTAAGCGTACCATTTCATTACGTTTGAAATTATTGTCGGTGGAGTTCGGGTTCACCTAATACAGCGGTTAGATAAAAATGTGAAACACAGCTCGAAGCGTATGCTTGAACAAGAATGTAGATGCTAGCCAAGCCTGGAAGTTGCGCTGTTGTATTTGGCCACAAACAGCATCTGTGAGATGTTCTCAATACGTTGCAAGTGTTCGTGGTGGTCAGAACAGTGTTCCGTGTAGTTGTCATTGAATCACGTCGTACTCATATGTATTCGAAACATGGCAAATTGTTGGTGCTTCCATAACCAAAGTAGCGGAAATATTTGGTGTTTCAGGAGGCACTGTATCAAATATTTATACGGCATATTGGGAAAGCGGAAAACTATCCTCTAATTTGTAATATGGACAAAAGTGTATGTTGAGTAGTCGTGACATACGGTCAATGAAGAGGATTTTGACGAAAAATAAGAAAACGATGTCTGCAAAAGTCACTGCAGAAGTGAGTGTCACACTCGTGAACTCTGTCACCACCGAAGCAATACGATAAGCAGGAAATAGTAGGGCGAGCTGAAATTCCAAAACCAGTTAGCAGCGTTGAAAATGTCCGTAATAGGAAAACATAATGCCGAAGCCATAATACTTGGGCTAGAGAGCAATAGAAGAAAGTAATATGGTCTGATGGGTCTTGTTTCAGACTGTTTCCAATTTCTGACGAGTTTTCGTTCCAAGAGCGAATCATGGTGGAGAGTGAGTGAGGATTTGGCAGCCATATCGTGGTATTCCAAGGGCGCTATGGTCACTGTGCAAAGCTCCATTACTACTAAGGATCGTGTGAAGAATTTGGCTGATCAGGCCCATCACATGGCACAATGTTTGTTCCCCATTGGTGATGCTGTATTCCAAGATGAGAGGACCCACGCTCACACACTTTGGATCGTTCAGGACTGGTTTTGTGAGCACATTTGCCGCGTTTCCCGTGGTCACTAGATTTCAGTGTTATTGAACCTTTATTGTCTAATTTGGAGAGAAGGGCGAGTATTCACCATCCACTACCATCATCGTTTCTCGAAGTTGCCACTCTTTTGTAGGAAGGATGGTATAAGACTCTGTTGAAAACGATTCAGGACTGAAATGATAAATAAATCAAGACCCTAAACTGTCGACAGGCGTTGATATACATCAACGGGGACAGTTGAAAATGTGTTCCCCGACAGGGACTCGAACCCGGGAACTCCTGCTTACATGGCAGACGCTCTATGCATTTGAGCCACCGAGGGCGAGTACAGGGATTTATCCCTTGTATGCTCACCGTGAGACCCACATTCCCGACTTGATGTCCACACACTATCATTCGTAGTGTCTCTGCTCATTACACTCATTAATCGCGGCAGAAAATCTTACCGAGTCCCGTAAGAGTTAGGACAATGCGTGTGCATCCAGCACAGAAGAAGAAGATCAATGGTCGGTTAGCCTAAACTGTATGAAGAGGGTATATTTTATTTCGGACATGTCCGAAAGAACAAATACCATCTTCATATCATACAAGACTTCTGTTTATCCATGACAAGACGCCTGGAAGCTGTTTCGAATGCCAAGAGGTATCGTGCACTGTATTAGGCATAGTAATGTGTTTCTTGTGTTTCCATATTTTCATCCACTCCCCGCTATGTCTGTACGACTTGAGCCAATAGACGCTAGCACTGATGTGATACATGTTTTAAACAAATAACTACTTGCGAGTAAACACTCACCGAAGTTGATGGGCGTGTGTGTGAGGTCGTGGTCGAGGAACTGCCCCCACTGCATGACGAGCAGCGTGTAGTTGTCGTAGGGCCGGTTCGCCTCCGGCGTGAACTGGCTGCTCACGACCCGCGCACTCGGCAGCGGCTCCCCGCTGGAGGCGCGCGACCGCGGCGCGTTCACACCTGCGGCACACGTCGGCAGCGCTGTCAGCTTACAGAGTTGCAGCACAGGCACTTATGTGCTAGTCTGTCTAAAATTAACATGGTTAGATCATGGCTGAATAAAGATACAGATTAACTGTTACAAAAAGTATGAGCGGCAGTCAAATGAAAACAGAAGATCCGCTAAATTGGGACTATAGAATGGTTCCATTCAAAAGTAATCACCACACGCTTTGAGACATTTATCCCACTCGGATAAATCCTGCTTTGCAGAACGGGGTCGGCCGCTGACGGATCCAGAGCCGCACCCACTCTTGCACTTCCTCGTCCGACTGAAACCGACGTCCACACGTCACTCTTCAGGTGTGGAAACCACACGGTGAAAAATCCGGGCTGTACGTACGGAGGATGTTGCAGAGTTTCCAGACCAAACCGATGAAGTGTAGCCTTCGTCCGATTGACAGTGTGGGGGCTGGCGTTATCGTGCAACAGGACGATTTCATCCGACGGCATTCCGATAGCCCGACGTCAAAGGTCTAAGCCATCAGTGAAAACATCACGCATCTCCCCCGCCAAAGAAATCCAGAGCTGTTCACAGAAGTTCCGGTACGGTCCTGATTCTGGTACCGCGCGCCGCGGAATTTGAATCCCCGCCAGACGTCATGGACGTCGATGACCCCTAGAGGTCAAACTGTGAACATAGCTGCTAAGGTTCAGTGACCGTGTCAGAATTATATTAGAACAAATTAGCCCTCGGTCACAAATATTAAGTCAAAATTGACCAGGTTTCGACGCTACTATGAGCGTCGTTTTCAGAATTAAATTAACTGTTCTAAAACGTAATAGGTATATAATACATTAATAAAATTAAAGTTTGTACTGACTGGAAAGAGTTGCAGTACTTACAAGTCCGTTATGTTAATTATAATTCTGAAGACGACGCTCATAGTAGCGTCGAAACCTGGTCAATTTTGACTTAATATTTGTGACCGAGGGCTTATTTGTTCTAATATAACCCCTACAGGTCTCTGGACCATCACGCCGTAAGCTGTGGCGACGCGCGCCTCCTGGCCCGCTTTTAGTGTGAGGGCGCCACAGTGGAACACGTGGTCCCAGCGGCCAATAGCGGCGCCCCCGATAGACTACTCAAGCGCCTGCCTCTCGCTCAGCCAGTCCCCCCCCCCCCCCCACCCTTCTACCCTCGGCTGTGGTATATTATATTTGTGAAATTTTTTTAGTGCAGTGTTCAAGTGAATGTTTAGTGTTGTTCGTCTTTCCAAAGTGTTGCGAACAGAAACCATGCTGTCGCTGGGTGTAAATTTTATATCTCTTGTGAACAGAAACCAAACTGTCACCGTGTTTTTTTAATTATACGTCTATTCTTTTACCTGTCTGCTTCTTATGTATTTTATTAGCATCGTCAACCCTTTGTTTATATTTTAAGTTCCACGATTTTCCGCCATTTTACCATTTAACTCACCAATTTTATCGCCTGTTTTTATTATTTATTATCTTCATCTTTTTAAAACAAATTCTGTAGGTTGAAGAGCGGCGTACTAAGCTGCTGCCAACCCGCCCCCTTCGGGGGGAATCTAAACTCAATAATGGGAAAAAAAAGCTCAACCAGCCAGTCTAATCTCGCGTACGTCTGCGAACACATCGCCTCGCTTTAGACAGCTTACTTTATTGTTCTGTGTACGAGTGAACGTGTTTCTTAGGTTTCCTTGTGACTCCATTGTTCGATCTTGTTGTTGTTCGTTCTGTCCTTCGTTGGTCGTGTCCGTCCTCTCCCGTTGTGTTGTTGTTCGAGGGCCTCTCCGCGGGTCCCGCCGCGCTTTCCGTAATTTCAACCCCGCGACCGTCCCGGTCGCCGTTACGACACTGATGACCTTCCTAGACGGCAGAGGCGTCGATTTCTTCGAGCATAGAACCACACAATGACCAGCAGTATGCTGTCACCTTGCAGAAACTGTGATGCGCCATAAAGTAAAAGCGCCCACGAATGCTCTCAGACGGAATTATCCTGTTGCACGTGACGCCTGCCGCTAACTTACCAATCGAACGAGACTACGCATCAACGATTTGGTCTGGAAACACTGCAGCTTCCTTTGTACACGTCTTTGACGACCGAAGAAAAAAAAACATGCGTGGACGTCGGTTTCAGTCGTGCGAGGAAGTGCAAGAGTGTGTGTGGTTGTGGATCCATCAGCACCTGGCCCCGTTTTATTGGAGAGGACTTGATCGTCACGTCTCCCAGTGGAATAATTCGCTGAAAACTTCGTTTCAGTATTTCGAATCACTCGCGAATGAAGAAGGGAGCGTGTCTTAGGCAATTTACCACGTATAAAAGCGCGTCCAAACACGAGTGAGGGCAGGTAGGAAAGCAGTGCTAGAAACCAGAGCCGGGCCCAGCAGCAGGCTGCGCTGCGCACAGAGCAGAGCGGAGCAGACCTACCGTCGTCGTACTTGGGCGGCAGGATCCTCTGCAGCGCGGTGCCCGCCTTGCCCCAGGCGTCGTGCTGCACGTTGTTGCAGGAGCCGTCGGCGCTGCGGTACTTGGCGCGCTCGGGGCAGCGCGCCGTGCGCGGGCACGTGTCCGCGATCACCGTGTTGAGCACGCTGAACTTGGGCAGCGCGAACGTGCCCTGCTGCGGCGTCAGCTGGAACCTGCAACGCGCCGAGGGCGCCGGCTAGAGACGGCTCTTCAGCAAGAGCTAACCAGTTCAGGAAAGATTATCGTGTCCGACTCCAGTGCTAGCAGAGTTGTTAGGTTCCTCAACTCATCGTGTTCCATGGATCCTATCAAGATGGATAGCCTACACGTATGGTCACTCAACGAAGGTATACTTAAAAAAAGACAAGAAATTGTTAGAAACTACGTCTGTGCTTGAACACAGTTTACATGGTGGACAATGACTGGTCTCCTTTGCGATAAGGTCCTGGATCCAATCGAGTTGAAAATATACCGGTCTGCAGTCCGGCCATTAGCCTTGTACGGAACAGAATATTGCCCTGTAACAAAAGAAGCAGATCAAGGACTTGCAGTTATGCAAACCAAAATGCTTCGCTCTCGCCTTGACGACGACCACCGTCTGGAAGATACTGTGGGTACAGGTCTAAGTGCGCGTCCATCTTCGAGAGCGCTGAAACTCATTGTATCCACAGAGGCGCATTTTCGGGCCACCTCGCTGGTCTCCACCACCGCACCCCCCTCCTCCTCGCTGCCAGGCAGCGTGCCAGATCTGCCGCAGGCTACGTGAGCTGCCGGAGTGCTGTGCCTGCCACTCTTCGCCGACGCCTGAGCGATCAGCCAGGCCCACTTGCAGCACGCCGGAGAAGGCAGTATTCATTGTAGCAGTCACGTTGATAAAACGTTATTATAGATACCACTGTTTCAATGACGCCTTCGGGCGTAATATTGAAACACTCACCAGTCCTCGGAGGTCGGCCTCCTACACTTGCAATGTCGACGCCTGACCAGTCCAACCTCGACGTCCTGAGCCGAGGGGTGACCGTTACACAGTTATGGATTGATGACATCAAAAAAACCATTTCAGTTTCGTAGATGTTAGTAAATTACTGTAAATTATAAATTAAGATTTTCTATAAGCGACACGATTGTTTATAAAAATAAAAGTATTGGATTCAATCACCAAATTTATCCAACACTTGAACATAATAGTCCCAGGGAAGAAACTGGTACAGCTCTATCAAGTTAACACAAGAGTTTGTACAAAAGACATGTCTAAAATAACAGGAAGAAATTATATACTGGAGTAAGCATGGATAGAAACTCGACTTAGTAACAACTCCTTCCAGCAGAGAGATTGAAACCGGATGTGGCAACACCTACCATTTATTTTTTATTTACACGTCAAGTTCCGTAGGGCCAAATTGAGGAGCAAAGCTCCAAGGTCGTGGAACGTGTCAGTACATGAAAGTACAACATAAAAGTAATAACAGATAAAAATAAAATGTTTATGAATCAGAAAAAAAGTCAATCTATAAGTTTAAGTAAACGCAATCAGCAGTACAACAAGAATTAGCTTACTTTTTCAAGGAACTCCTTGACAGAATAGAGGGAGTGACCCATGAGGAAACTCTTCAGTTTAGATTTGAAAGCGGGTGGATTACTGCTAAGATTTTTGAATTCGAGTGGTAGCTTATTGAAAATGGATGAACAGTATACTGCACACCTTTCTGCACAAGAGTTAAGGAAGTCGGATCCAAATGCAGGTTTGATTCCTGTCCAGTATTAACTGAGTGAAAGCTGCTTATTCTTGGGAATAAGCTAATATTGTTAACAAAAAATGGTTCAAATGGCTCTGAGCACTATGGGACTTAACTTCTGATGTCATCAGTCCCCTAGAACTTAAAACTACTTAAACCTAAATAACCTAAGGACATCACACACATCCCTGCCCGAGGCAGGATTCGAACCTGCGACCGTAGCGGTCGCGCTGTTCCAGACTGAAACGCGTAGAATCGCTCGGCCACACCAGCCGGCTTCCTTTTGGTGATGAGACGTGATCGACTGGAACCTTGACGACAAGGATACTTGACCTCAAGTCCCCACGCAGTCCAACATCGGGTCACTGTTCCACCCGAATGTCCCAAGAATCTCGCTGTTGCACAATTCGACCAGCTGGCCAAATCGAAACACACTGTCACGTGCTGATAACACTGTCTCACATGAGTATGCGGCAACTCCGTGGCCTTCACAATTATCACTCAACATCTAACGCTGTTCAAGCCTCTTGTATTTCCTACCAGGTCTGATAACAACAAGAAATACGAACAGCAGTCTTGCACTCTGGTGGACGTTCTAGCCGTCACAGGAAATTGCAAATCTAATCGATTACAACCCGCTGGTGGTGTGTACGTATACTTAGCTAGACTGGCATCCGACCATGTTTTCTGGCCAATGTATGTACTACATTCAAAACGACTGAAAGATCCGACCACAGGAATGGAATAAGTGCACGCTGACACTTCATACACAGCCTTTTGCTGGTCCTATAACTCTTTTCACCAAAAATCTCCACAAAGATAGCCGGCCGGTGTGGCCTAGCGGTTCTAGGCGCTTCAGTCTGGAACCGCGCGACCGCTACGGTCGCAGGTTCGAATCCTGCCTCGGCCATGGATGTTTGTGATGTCCTTAGGTTAGTTAGGTTTAAGTAGTTCTAAGTTCTAGGGGACTGATGACCTCAGATGTTAAGTCCCATAGTGTTCAGTGCCATTTTTTTCCCACAAAGATACAACCTGATAACAGTTTAAGGACAATAGGCAAAACGTCAGTCAAAGCACCACATTCAAATTTCCAGGGAATAAAATGGAATTTATTGCAGTCGATTAATCTCAAAATGTTCGGTTCGTTCACTGTACACTACTTCCAGCTAGCTACTGGACTCCCAGCCAAAAGTGAGCACATACTTGCCCACTAAAATGCAACACTCGCCTAGAAAAACTGGAAAAGTACTAAAGCAAATTCCACCCCATTGCACGGGAGCGCACTTCTTATTGTTGTGATCTTCCTTATTTGGGCATTAAATTGGTTTCAAAAAAATCTTCTCGGTTTACAAGCAGCGTCACTTCAAATAAAACACTCGAACTTTCGATAGATGTCTCTGCCATCGTCATCAGGAGTTAAAATTACTGAATGCCAGAGCTGGCACGATAATTTTAACTGCTACTAACGGTCGAAAGTTCGAGTGTTTTATTCGAAGTGACACTGCTTGTAAACCGAGAGGATTTTAATGAAGCATACTGCCCCGAAAGGCTCCAAAGATAAGTACCTTTTTGTTCTTGAACGATCATCAGTATCTGACTTCAGAAAGTATAACACATTGAAAGGTCAGGGGACACATGACATCTCCTTTCCCCACAAGAGCCATCGGCAGACTATCAGTTTCGCAAGTTTCACAGCGATTCGAGGATTTAATTATCATTTAGTCTTTTCAGTCAATCAGATTAAGGAACAGAAATCTGGACTCTCAGGTGGGCATATGCTGCTCGCAATAACCGAAATATTCTGTACAGCGCTGCTTTCTGCCTGGACTCCTGTGTTCTAGAAAGTGACTACCGCCCGGAAAAGTCACAAGCGCTTAAGCCCAGGTACCAGAAACTGTTTATAGCCCCAAAAGGAGCAAACAGGACGAACGTACAGGCTCGGCCAGGAGATGATGCGTTACGTCCACACGAATCATCTGCAGTTCACAATTAAGTGCATGACAGAAGATTCATCGAGCCACTTTTAAGCTACTTCTGTACCGTTCCCCTCTCGAACAGCGCGCAGGAATAACGAACACTTAAATCCTTCCGTCTGTTATTTTATTGTGAGCATCATCTCCCCCAGGTCCGCCGCCGGTAGCTGAGTGGTCAGCGCGACAGAATGTCAATCCTAAGGGTCCGCGTTCGATTCCCAGCTGGGTCGGAGATTTTCTTCGCTCAAGGACTGGATGTTGTGTTGTCCTAATCACCATCATTTCATCTCCACGACGCGCAAGTCGCCGATCAAATCCAAAGACTTGCACCCAGCGAACGGTCTACACGACGGGAGGCCCTAGTCCACGACATTTACATTTATCTCCCCCAATGCAGGCGAACGCCAAAAAAATATTCTCAGACTTTGAGAAGAAAGTTGGTGATTGGAATTTCATGATAATGCCCTGCCGCAGCGAAAAATGCCTTAGTTTTAATGACAGCCACCCTAATTCGTGTATCATGATCGTGGAACTCTCTCTTTCATTTCGCGCCGGCTGGTGTAGCCGAGCGGTTCTAGGCGCTTCAGTCTGGAACCACGCGACCGCTACGGTCGCAGGTTCGAATCCTGCCTCGAGCATGGATGTGTGTGATGTTCTTAGGTTAGTTAGGTTTAAGTAGTTCTAAGTTCTAGGGGACGGATGACTTCAGAAGTTAAGCCCCATAGTGCTCGGAGTCATTCTCTCATTTCGCTATAATACAAAACGAGCTGCCTTTCTTTGAACTGTTCTCCTTCAGTCCTATCTGATGTGGATCCCACGCCGCACAACAATAAACCAAACTGTTACATTTTCTAGGTATTCTGGCAATAAATCGCAGTCTTTGGACTGCTTTCCCGGCAACATTATCTGTGTGATCGTTCCAATCCCTAAGTATTTAGTTTAGTTTACAGCCTTTAAAAAAATTATGTGATTTAACGTTTAACTGAAATTTAGGAGATTGTCTTTAGTGTTCATGTGAGTGACTTACACTTTTCATGATTTAGAGTCAATTACTCTACCTTATCTGAATCATTTTCCGATTCGTTTTGATCATCTGATGACTTTTCATGACGGTAAATGACTGCATCATCTGCAAAGAATCTACGAGGAAGAGGACTGCTCGGATTGTCTCCTAAATCGTTTATGTAGGTTTGGAACAGCAGATATTACTTATATTTTACTCGTTGACGTTCTGTCGGTTACAACGAATTCCTACTTTTCTAGACGCAAATCACGAATCCAACCCCATAACTGAAACGATACTAGATAGCCATGTAATCTGATTAGATGTCGCTTGTGAGGAACAGTGTCAAAACCCCATGGAAATCTAAAAATCAATTTGCCGTCCCGTATCAAAAGCACTCATTGCTTCGTGAAAGCAAAGAGCTAGTTGCGTTTCACAAGATTGATATTTTCTGAATCTAGGTTGGTTAGTGGCCGAGCGGTTTTAGGCGCTCAGTCCGGAGCCGCGCGACTGCTGCGGTCGCAGGTTCGAATCCTGCCTCGGGCATGGATGTGTGTGATGTCCTTAGGTCGGTTAGGTTTAAGTAGTTCTAAGTTCTAGGGGACTGATGACCACAGATGTTAAGTCCCACAGTGCCCAGAGCCATTTGAACCATTTTTTTGGGTTGATTATTTGTCAACAAATCGCTCGTTTTCGAGCACAGTATATGTTACAAATTTCTACTGCAAATAGAGGTTTATGATATGGGTTGTAATTCAGTAAATTACTCCTTATTCCTTTCTTGGGTAATAGCGTGACTTGTACAACTTTGCAGTCTTTAGGTACGGACCTTTTGAAATGTCCCCTTAGAAAAATTTATGAATTACTTTGCTGGTAAACCTCTACGTTATTTGATTTTCAAACAGCTGAGCAAAACCGAACGTACTCAGTCATTTCTCTCTTTACTTATTCTGATCATCACTAAACTGAGACACAATATTTTTTTTTTAGCGCAACGCAATCTGACTTTCAATAATCACTACAAAAGAATGGCGCTGACTAACAATAACCTATACCTTTCATGAATCACTTACCTCACAAAAATCTTCGTTACTCAAACTACTGCAATACAGCTTGCGCCAATACTGCCAGCTGAATAAAATATTCTAACTACTGAAGGCACTAACTACTGAAAGGCATAGTTAGCAAATGAAAGATTTTGATAGAGAACAAACAATGTATTTACCTTAATAATGTTCAAAAGGCATCATGTATATATCGTTTCATGATATCCACCATTACAAATTTACTCTTTCTGATGGACACACGTCCAGATCGTCCGCTCTCAAAATTCTGCCATCTCTCTCCCCACATCCACCACTGCTGGCGGCTCACGCGGCTACGCGCTGTTCACATCCAACTGCCCAACACTACAATAGCAAATATTCCAACAACGCAAACCAGCCACAGACTGCACACAGCACAGTCAGTGACTTTCATACAGAGCGCCACGTGGCGATACCAACATAAAAACCTAAACAGCCTACTTACACCTCGTAAGAGCGAGCGGTTGTGTATGATTGCAGTTGTATCTGCATACTCTGAAAGGAACCTGACTAGTATAGAATCTGGACCGGAAGCCTTGCCTTATTAAGTGTTTTAAGCTGCTTCGCTACAGCCAGGTAACTTAGGTAAGCCAAGTTGCCAGTTGTTCTTGATTCTAATTCTGGAGTATTTACTTCGTCATTTTTTTTAAAGGCATTTCGGAAGGTTGTCCAAGTGCGACCTTCACACCCTTCACTCCCTTCAGTTCCTTCACTGTCTTCATTCCTTTCACTCCCATGTTCGCCCATCGACACCTCCTCGTTCTCTCCAACAACCGACAGCCCAGGACCGCTGCTTCGCCCTGCGCGCCGCGCTACTCACTCCTGGATGAGGCCGACGCTGGCTTCGACGTTCTTCTGCGCCTGCTGGCCCGTGGCGAGCGTGCGGTTGGTGGTCTGGAAGAACTCCTGGTGCCAGGCGGCCGGCGTGCCCGGCGCGACGACGACGCCCCCGGAGAAGAGCGCCGCGAGGAACTGGACGCGCTGGCGCACGCGCTCCAGCGCCGAGGCGGCCGCCGCGTCCAGCTGCTGCGGCGTCAGCGGCGGCACCACCACCGGCGGCGGCGGCGGCGCCTGCAGGATGCCCTTCGAGCCCGACTGCGCCACTGCGGGACACGGCCAGCTCAGCAACGGTTCAGCCACACCACTAAACTACAGTGGTATGCAAACTTAAGGGATGATGTGTCACTCTCAAGTAATATAGCTCGCTGAAACTCGGAACATATATTGAAAGAATTGTTACAGTATAGTACAAAAGTAACTGAAACAAATACGCAATGAAACGAACAGAAGTGGCACTATTCATCATTTTGTTTTGCGGCTTCTTGTATTGGCCGTGTTTGCAGTTAAAATTGTTGGATGTGAGGTCCGCCAGTTATGGAAAACACCGTTTTTTCTCAGTATCCAAACATGTTTCGGCACCACTGTGCCATCATCAGTGGGTTAAATAAAAACGAAAACCCACTGATGATGGCACAGTGGTTCTGAAACATGTTTGGGTACTGAGAAAAACCGGTGTTTTGCGTAACTGGCGGACCTTACATCCAACAGAAATTGCACTTTTATTTAAATACAATAAGTACTCCTACTCTGAGGTCACCACGATTTACGACGATCCCTTGGACATTATAAAAGGCGGGACGTGTTTCTCATTAGGGAGTGTGGTCACCAGGGACGCCAATGCATTCCATCCAACGTGATTCCATGCTGGTCACAAGGTTGGTAAGGAGTTCTTGTCATAGGGCGCCGCTTTCCTCCACCCACGTGGTTGCCAGTTGGTGGATTAGTCGTCGGTGCACATGGACGTGCAGTGGTACGTCTCCCCAGTGCACACTTAAGTGTTCTGCAGCATTTAAGTAGTGGGAACGGGCAAGCCAGTGCGCTCAGCAAATATCCTCTTGTTCCAAGAGCTCCTCCTCCTGCAGAGTTCCATGTGGTTGCGTACTGTCACCCATTAAAACGAAGTCAGGGCTGAATGCATCCCACCACATGGATAGCAGTACTGTGTCACAATAAGGATGACCGGTGAGTGTACCATGTTCAAAGATCTGGAGGTCAGTACGGCCACACAAGATAATGATGATGATATTTGTTTTGTGGGGCGCTCAACTGCGTGGTTATCAGCACCTGTACAAATTCCCAATCTTTTTTACGGTCCAGTCTCGTCACTTCCCCGAATGATGGGGACAATACATACACCCAATCCTCGGGCGGAGAAAATCCCCGACCCGGCCGCGAATCGAACCCAGGACGCTGTCATCCATAGGCAGCAACGATAGTCACTACACCACGAATCACGCAACATAATCTCTCCCCACAGCATAATACCTGGATCACTAAAATATGATATATATGTGAAGGTAGTATCTGTTCCCTTAAGAACAGTTACCGTTGATGACCATGCAGCTTCGCTAGAATGAAATAATTAAATGGACGCCCTAGCTGCAAACAGACGTTGATATATTTCATTCCGGACATGTTGAAAATGTGTGCCCCGACCGAGACTCGAACCCCGGATCTCCTGTTTACATGGCAGACGCTCTATCCATCTGAGCCACCGAGGGCACAGAGGATAGTACGTCTGCAGGGACTTATCCCTTGCACGCTCCCCGCGAGACCCACATTCCCACATGTCCACACCACTACATTCGTAGTGCGCCTAATAGATGTTTGCCCATCATACTCAGGTTAATCTACCAAGTCCCGTACGAGTTCGGGTATAGCGTGTGCGTTCGCACAAGAAGGTTAATGGCCGGGAAGCCATATTTTAACTGTATATGAACGTAGATTAATCTGCCACGAGTAATGAGTATGCTGGGCAAACATCTATTAGGCGCACAACAAATGTAGTGGTGTGGACGTGTTGGGAATGTGGGTCTCGCGGGGAGCGTGCAAGGGATAAGTCCCTGCAGACGCACTATCCTCTGTGCCCTCGGTGGCTCAGATGGATAGAGCGTCTGCCATGTAAGCAGGAGATCCGGGTTCGAGTCTCGGTCGGGCCACACATTTTCAACATGTCCCCAATGAAGTATATCAACGTCTGTTTGCAGCTAGGGTGTCCATTTAATTATCATAAAATGATGATGTTCGACAAGCCGAACCGTCCCTTCATATGACGAGAGGTGAGAATGCATTAAAAATGCAGCCAGCAACATTGTCTAAAAACATCGGCTCTGTAAAGCAGGTATTATAGCGAGGAGAGTACAGTCGGCTCGCAGCCGTGCTAGCGTGCGGAGCTGCTCCGCGCGCCATGTGCCGCTCCGCTCTCGGCGGTGTTTACTTCCGCGTCGCGGTGTTTGTGTCTATCGAGTCCAGTACTAACGTACACCATGGCGCACTCGTACCGCCGTGCAACGATCAAAGTAACGTTTCAGGACGAACATCCACGACCCAGAGCTTTCGAAGTCGAACAGTTCATACGTGAGGATCTACGTTTGAACCCCCAGGACGTAATCGGCATACATTTTTCCATCACTGGAAGTGTTGTCTACATCAAGATGTCGACGGAGGAAATTTGCAATGACATCATTCACCGTCATGCCACCGGACTGAAATTTAAACAGTCTGATGGACATATGGGTGCTGTCACAGTCGCCCATGCTGGATTCGGTCTCCGGACATTGCGGGTGTTTGAGCTCCCGTTCGAGGTGCCTCAGGATGTGGTCATTGCCGCTTTCCAACCATATGGCACCGTCTTGGGTCACGTCGCGGAGAAGTGGCAAACATTTACGACCTACCCCGTATTAAATGGCGTCCGGCAAATAAAAATTGAGCTGACGAAACATGTCGCATCGCACCTGCTGATTGGCGGTGTGAGGGCCATCGTCATGTACGATGGACAGCCACGAACGTGCGCAGGATGTGGCCAGGAGGGACATGTACGTTCCGAATGCTTACACCGCCGTTTAATACAGACGCCGTTACGTGAAGAGACCCAGGCTTCGATGGTCACGTCCTTACCCATCACCTACGCCAAGGTTGCACAGGACCCCGCCGTACCAATCTCGATTGCGCCAGCAGCATCGTCAACGCCACCCGCCGCAGCACAACGCTCCAAGGACACAAGCACGACGTCGCCTCCCGTGCTCGCTTCAGGACCGTCCGGGTTGCAGACCGAAATCGATGTTCCTGTTGGAACCATGGACGTCGATCTCGGTGTCGTGCCGACGTCTGCCTTTGTCCGGACGGGTTCGGCGTCCGACGACGGGCGACGACATTCTGATTCAGAAGGCCACGTCAGTATACAACGGTCGCCTCGCAAACACAGGAAACGACGACGAACGCCTTCCGATGACGCCCTTTCTCAGACGGCCCCGCGAGATGTCGACCTGATGTCTGACGGTGATCTCTCACATTGCGTCCAGTCACGCGATGTGGCAGCAACAGGCGCCCCTCCAGTGACACCTACTCTCCCAGCCAGGGACGTGTCCTCGCCGTTTTCAACGAATGATGATGGCGGTCCCCCTGCCACTCATCTTGCGGAATCCACAACACCCGTTCCGGAAGTACGTGACCGTCACATGTCCACGTCGTCAGCTTCCTGGGCCGATGACGTTGAAGGAGAAGTGGAACAGACTGCCAGCGTGTCTGCACAGGAGTCCACCTCGGCGACACTGGGGCTGGCGCCCCGCCAGTAATAATCACCACTGCGAGACCACCGGCGGGTCTCCACCTGCCGGCTACTTCTACCGCACGTTCTGCAAATACTGAGGATGGCCGTACACAGCAATATCGTATCGCCACGATGAATCTTGCCACCATTCGTGCCCCCCATAAACTGGCCATGTTCAGAGACACTATTTACTCTGCGGATGTGGATATAGCACTCTTACAAGAGGTGATTGTGGCTGACTTTCTAGTTCCCGCCGGATACAACGCCCATGTTTCCCCCGCATCCGATACCGGTAGCGGCGTCGCCATCCTGCTACGCGACGGACTCCCTGCAGAGGACGTCATCTACCTCCCCACTGCGCGAGGTATGGCCCTCACACTGTTCGGCGTGCGTATTATTAATATCTACGCTACGTCCGGCACTGGCCGCCGTCATGACCGACAAACTTTTTTTGCCGAAAGCGTCACATCCCTCTTCAACGGTCCGCAGGACGATTTGGTACTCGGTGGGGATTTTAACTCGACACAAGAACCCGCCGACCAACTCCCGCGACATTCCCCTTGTGCATCTCTCTCAGTGGTCATCGACCGTCTACGACTTGTTGACACATGGAAGAAGCTCCACGGAATTCAACTGGGCTATACATTCTACACCTCTCACTCGTCAAGCCGCATAGATCGCATCTACAATACCCGCTCCCTTGCTGATGGCACACGTCATGCGGAAGTCTGGCCCTTGGCCTTTTCAGACCATGATGCGTACCTCTGTGACGTCACTCTAGCCCGACAGCAAGTGTGGCATAGTCGTGATCTGTGGAAACTCAATGTCGCTCAGCTGACCTCCTCAGACTGTCGCCGTATGGTCGAAGAAGCGTGGGCACGCTGCCACCATCGTCGCGAAGCCTATGACTCCACCTTATCATGGTGGCTCTCCTGTGCAAAGCCGACCCTCAGGAAGACTCTGATGAGTTATGGGAAGGAATTAAAGGCGTGGCAAACTCATACCCTGCACTTCTACTACACCATTCTACGTGACTGTACGACGATGCCTTTCTCGCCAGCCCGGCAGTCGATGGTCCATCGCACGAAGGCGCAGATCTCCTTGATCATGCGGCGTAACTTGGAAGGCACTGTAGTCCGTTCTCGAGCTTCTAATCGCATCCCTCAAGAACGTCCGTCGATGTTCCACCTCCTTCAGGAAAGACAACGACGACGACGAGCTCTGATCCAAGTCCTCACTGATGTGGAAGGGCGCCGGCACGACACCCAACAAAGCATCGGTCGTACTCTCCATGCTCATTTTGCCGGGCTATACGCAGCAGTACCGCATTCTGCAGCACTGATCACAGAAGTCGCTCAGCTTACTACGAACACTCTTCCGGAGGATGCAGTGCATGACCTCCAAGACGACGTAACCACAGATGAAGTGGTAGACGCTATCAAGGCGGGTTCCGATAACAGATCTCCTGGACCTGACGGTATACCCATCGAATTTTATAAAAGTTTTCACTATTTGTTGGCTTCCACGTGGACGGCAATCGCACAAGAGCTGATGTCACCGATGACAGTGGTCCCGAGCGCCTTTCTAGAAGGCATTATTATCCCCGTACATAAACCACGCGGGTTATCGAGGATCCAGGACTATCGACCAATTACTTTGCTCAACAGCGACATGAAAATATTCACACGGCTACTGGCATCGCGACTCAAGAAGGTCGCCCGTTATGTCACATCCTGCGACCAGACTTCCCTAGGAGGCGACAACAACATCCGTACGGCTCTTTGCCGTTACAGAGACATGATAGCATTAGCGCATTATCAGCGTCTCCCTGGCGCCTTGGCTTCACTGGACTTTAGCCAGGCTTTCGACCGTGTTGACCACTTCTATTTACGAACAGTTCTTCAGCATATGGGTTTTCCTGGCGGTATTGTCACAGTGGTTATGCGCCTGTTGAGTAGTGCAACCTCTAAAATCATGTACAATGGTCGCCTTACACCGTCCCTGGTCATCGCACGATCTGTACGACAAGGCTGCCCTCTTTCCACAATTTTGTATGCTTTCGCCTTGGAACCCCTGCTCCAGGGCATGCGCCAACGTTTGGAAGGCATGGCTGTGCAAGGCCACCGTTTTTGTTGTACAGCCTACGCAGACGACATAGTACTATATCTGCGCAGTGAAGATGAAGTACGAGCAGCACTGACATGGGTGGCGACTTACGGCGAAGCTTCGGGGAGCTGCCTCAGCGTGTCAAAATCCAAGGTCCTGTTCATTGGTGAGGGCTTGCCGGAGAGATGCGTTGCTCCCCTTAGTGTCGCCGCCACCATACGGTGTCTTGGACTTGATTTCACAGCAGACCTGCGCCGCTCAGCGACTATCAATGGTAGACGCTTGCTACAGACAATCAGAGCAAATCTCGCAGATCACCGGCTACGAGCTCTCGACGTTATCCAACGCGCGCACTACGTGAATATGTATCATGCTTCCCGTATACCGCACGTGGCTCAAGTACTACCAGTCCCAAATCTCCTGGCGCGACAACTGTTGATGGCTTTCGGCTCCTTCGTCAGCTCGGGGATGTTATTCAAGGTGCAGTATGAATCCCTTGCACTGCCACGAGATCGTGGAGGGGTGGGACTCATCCACGTGCCGACTCGTGTGAAGACACTATACGTCAGCTCCCGACTAAAACTTTGGCATCGTTGCCCGCAGAGCCTTACTAGCCTCCTGCTTCACAACTTTGCACCGGCCTCCTTGTCCGCCCCAGTACTGGTATCGACCATTCCAACCCCCTTCTGTTACATCCAACGATTTTTCCTGGAGTTCAGTTATATCTACCGGTCCTTACCACTTACACGTTTGTACCTCACGAAAACAGTCTCCGAATTGTTACAACAGTGCCGCCCGTCTAACCCCATCGAACGTAAGTGTCCACAGTACGTGCGGCGACACATATGGAATGCGATCCATGCGCGTTTTCTTGAATCAGACGTTCAATCAGCGTGGTACATCACCGTGAATGGCAAACAAGTTAACCGAGATCGTCTGCACCGCATCCATCTCGCCGATTCATCCCTCTGCACCCACTGTGGCGTGGATGACACGGATGTTCACCGATTCCACTGTGGCACAGCATTCGACGTCTGGACACTTGCGCGGCGAATTTTGGCGTTTCTTACTCGCCAGACACCGGCTCAGATCGACGTCCACATGCTTTTGTACCCAGATAAGACTTTCTACCCCTCCGCCAAAACTCACTCTGTGAATTGGATCTGTGGCCACACGATCCGCTATCTTTTTACTTCTGGCGACAAGTCTACGCTAGGATATTGGACTTATCTCAACGAACGACACTGCGTCCTGATACGCAACCCACGCTATAAACAATATTTTTCCAGTTTCTTACGGAGCACTTTCGATGAGCCACCTAGTAGCTGGAACGTCCAAGCCCTGAGAAGCTGAAAACTGTATAAACCGAACCGAACTGAATAGATCTGCTACCCAGAACTCACGCCTACACCATGAGAGACACGTTTGGAGGAGCTGGCATGCTGTAGGCGGATACACTTCAGGAGCTCCTGTAAGAACTGGACTTTAACTGCAAGTCGCACTACGACTTTAATTTAAAAAAAAATCACTTTTCCTTATTTATTACTCATAATTTGCTTAAAGGAAAAAGAAATTTGATTTTGGCTTTGAGAAACTTTTTTTTCTTTTTTGTCCCAAAAGATTGCTTCTTCGCCAACAAGACAAAGGAGACTCATTTTTGTTTCCTGGAAGGAGAAACAAGTATAATTGGAGTCTTTGTTTTCTTTTGAAAAAAAAACACTTTTCCTTATTTATTCCTCATAATTTGCTTAAAGGAAAAAGAAATTTGATTTTGGCTTTGAGAAAGTTTTTTTTTCTTTTTTTGTCCCAAAAGATTGCTTCTTCGCCAACAAGACGAAGGAGACTCATTTTTGTCTCCTGGATGGAGAAACAAGTATAATTGGAGTCTTTGTTTTCTTTTGAAAAAAAAAACTTTTCCTTATTTATTCCTCATAATTTGTTCTTAAAGGAAAAAGAAATTTGATTTTGGCTTTGAGAAATTAAAAAAAACAAGAAAAAAAGATGGATAGAGCGTCTGCCATGTAAGCAGGAGATCCGGGTTCGAGTCTCGGTCGGGGCACACATTTTCGACATGTCCCCAATGAAGTATGTCAACGTCTGTTTGCAGCTAGGGTGTCCATTTAATTATCATAAAATGATGATGTTCGACAAGCCGAACCGTCCCTTCATATGACGAGAGGTGAGAATGCATTAAAAATGCAACCAGCAACATTGTCTAAAAACATCGGCTCTGTAAAGCAGGTATTATAGCGAGGAAAGGATAATGTTGCTTTGGCATATTGACATCTATGAGTTCAAATGGTTCAAATGGCTCTGACCACGATGGGACTTAACTTCTAAGGTCATCAGTCCCCTAGAACTTAGAACTACTTAAACCTAACTTACCTAAGGACATCACACACATCCATGCCCGAGGCAGGATTCGAACCTGCGACCGTAGCGGTCGCGCGGTTCCAGACTATAGCGCCTAGAACCGCTTGGCCACCCCGGCCGGCGATCAGGGACCATCACAAGTCGTGATGAGCAGTGTAGTTATTGTGTTTCAATGAAAGTGCCATTTCTGTTTGCTTCATTGGGTACGTCTTTCACTTATCTTCAGCAGTTCATTCTATGTATGTTCCAAGCGTCATCGAGCTATGTTACTTGGCAGTCACATATTATGAGAAAGTTACTTTCGTCCATAAATTTTGGACACCAGTGTTTATACCTCACATGGTGCCACTAAGAAATTCGTTAATGAAGTAAGAAGAGTTAGCTTCACCGCCAATAAATTCTTCACGTTCATCTTAAACTGAACCTTATTAGTAGTTAAACGTGTTATGCCTACTGTCAACTTATTAAAAATGTTTTTTCTTGAAAAATGGAGACCTCTGTGAAATAAAGTTCACTGAAAAACCGCAACCGTGAATGCCGCCTAGTGGCGTCTCGGGCATGTGACACGCTAAGAAAAGTGTATAAGAGGTGCACAAGTTAAGGCTGGTTATTTTAGCGACGATACGGGCCGCAAATAGGAGAGACTGTTATATGCCGACGCCTAGGAACGGGCATCTCGGAAACGGCTATGCTGGTCAGCTGGTTGCGAGCTACTGTCGTAACCATCTATGAGAAGTAGTTGAAGAATGTTAGACAGTGCGTGTTGTTATAATACGAAATCAGGCAACTTCATTTATGGTGTGGTCATAGGCACCTCTAACCACGATAGCCTCTTTCTAGCGTTCTGTCACGCGTTCATGTTGTCCCATCTTACTACACTGATTCCATATAACCGACAGGCATGTGCATAATATTACTTCACTTCCACGACTGATGTCTGTGGTGGAGGGTCTCCTCATCACCTGGTACCAGTTCTGCACCATCTACGGCGCTCCAAAGGGACCAGTGTGCTATTTTCTCGGGTTTACAAAAAACTGCTACATAAATTACTAATATGCGCCATCGTCATCACTTCTCACATTCTTTAGAACGTAGGAAATTGCTACATACTGCCACCAATGTAACGGAGATTAAAGTGAACCAGCGTTTTCAGATCTGTTCTTTGTCTCCAATCATGAGCAGGACAATCCAGCGTCAGTACGTCAGTATACCTCGGAAGGTCACTACGCGCACATAGTCACTTTACGGCAAGAAACATTGTCAGCACTGAGACTTGCCTCCTGATATCGCGTACAACGTAGCGACTTCGTGTTAACGTTCCATTGCTATCACGAGACAAAAAGCGCTCCTCGTCATAATAACAGCAGGAATGGAACCCGAACCAAAGGTGTCAGGTCTTCTTCACCGACGAGTGCAGAACTTGTCTCAGGCCTTGTGACGAATAGTACGAACGCACGCAGGTACCAGTCCATGTTTCAGGCATGCAACTCCATGGATTGAGCAGGGAAGTAAGTCAGTCTTCTTTTGGACCATTGTCATGTACGGATTTCTTTCGGTTCTCATTTCTATAAAAGGTAATTTGATCGCCGAGCGATAACCGAACAGGATCCTACAATCTTAGGCAACATTTTGGGTTCGTTTTCCAAGACGACAGTGTTCGACTACACGGCGTCCACGTCGCGGACATTTTCTTCAGCTAGGCTGAAATTAATCGAATGGTATAGATGGCATGTGGTGTTTGCTGACACGAATCCAATGGACGCGCTTCAGTCCAGTACAAACTCGCATTGTGTCGTTGGAAAAATCGCTCTTGAAACAATGGGTTATCAGGATTATTGAAGTACAGGGTGATTCAAAAAGAATACCACAACTTTAGGAATTTAAAACTCTGCAACGACAAAAGGCAGAGCTAAGCACTATCTGTCGGCGAATTAAGGGAGCTATAAAGTTTCATTTAGTTGTACATTTGTTCGCCATTTGAGCCAATAAAGTTTTTGGTCCCTTTTTCTTCGAAGGTGCTACTGTAACTGGACTACAGTATCTGGAGATGTTAGAGAATTGGCTGTTCCCTCAGCTCGAACAAGAAGCACAACAATTCATATTTCAGCAGGATGGAGCGCCACCACATTGGCACTTATCTGTCCGTAACTACCTGAACGTCAACTACCCGAGGCGATGGATCGGCCGCCAGGCAGCCCGTGACAGAGCACTTCATCACTGGCCTCCAAGAAGCCCTGATCTTACCCCCTGCGATTTTTTCTTATGGGGGTATGTTAAGGATATGGTGTTTCGGCCACCTCTCCCAGCCACCATTGATGATTTGAAACGAGAAATAACAGCAGCTATCCAAACTGTTACGCCTGATATGCTACAGAGAGTGTGGAACGAGTTGGAGTATCGGGTTGATATTGCTCGTGTGTCTGGAGGGGGCCATATTGAACATCTCTGAACTTGTTTTTGAGTGAAAAAAAACCTTTTTAAATACTCTTTGTAATGATGTATAACAGAAGGTTATATTATGTTTCTTTCATTAAATACACATTTTTAAAGTTGTGGTATTCTCTTTGAATCACCCTGTATATTTATAAAGTAAACGAGATGGCGGACCGTAGGAACATATCAACTGTGGTCTGGTTTAGGCGATAGGAAGTTCCTTAGGTAGCAAAGATTGACAGAACACTGAAATGAAATGAACTGGCATTGATGCCCTAAAGTCTCCATCTGGGAAAGTTCGGCTATCAGCTGCAAGTCTTGTTAAGGTGACGCCACATTGGGTGACTTGCGTGTGGATGATGATGAAATGGTAATGGGGACAACTCAACAACCAGACCCCGAACCAAGAGAATCTCCTACCCAGTGGTGAATCGAACCCGGGCCCACTGCACAGCTGTCATAAGCGCTGACCATTGAGCAGAATAGGCGGACAATAGAACATCTATGGAGGAATAAGTGAAACTGTACGTCTTGGTCACAGTATTGTATGGCACTGAAAAATGGACTGTGGTATAAGTGAAAGTATTCGAAATGTGACACTAGAGAAAGATGTTAAAATGGATTCACTGGAGGAAAACAAGCTTTTGTGCAAAAATCTGTGCCGGCCGATGTGGACGTGCGGTTCTAGGCGCTTCAGTCTGGAACCGCGTGACCGCTACGGTCACAGGTTCGAATCCTGCCTCGGGCGTGGATGTGTGTGATGTCCTTAGGTTAGTTAGTTTTAAGTAGTCCTAAGTTCTAGGGGACTGATGACCACAGATGTTAAGTCCCATAGTGCTCAGAGCCATTTTGCAAAAATCTGTAGGGATTGAAGAAAAGCCTCTCGTGTGAACCACAGTTTGCTCTATTCGCGTGAGAAACGGTTTCCTTTAATCGTACACAACATCTTGCAAACAATATACGGAGGTTAACTGGTAGATTCCGTTCGCCGAGATTTCAGAAAGGCGCTCGACACTGTAACATGTTGTCGACTACTGAGCAAAATATGTGATTGGCTGGACTAAAATTTGACTAATAGAAACTAATACATGGTACTGGATGGCGAATGTTCTACAGAAATAAAATTATAATCGGGTGATCCCCAAGGGAAGCTTAGTAGGACCTCTAACTAACTTTGGATGGGAGTCATGTCAGGCAATCTGGGTGGTCAAATCATTCGTACGAATTGTCCAGAATATTCTTCAAACCAATTGCCACCAGTTGCAGCCCGGTGACATGGTGCGTTGTCATCCATAAAAAATCCGCTGTTGTTTGGGAACATGAAGTCCATGAAGGGGTGCAAATGGTCTCGAAGTAGTCTAACATAACCATTTCCAATCAATGATCGGTTCAGTTGGACCAGAGGATCCAGTCCATTTGTAAGTAGGCTGTTTAGGTTTTTTATTGGTAACGCCACCTCTGTATGAAAATCACTGGCTGTGCTGTGTGCAGTCTGTGGCTGCTTTGCATTGTTGTAATACTCGCCATTGTAGTGTTAGGCAGCTGGCTGTGAACAGCGCGTAGCGTTGCGCAGTTGGAGGTGAGCCGCCAGCAGTGGTGGATGTGGGGAGAGAGATGGCGGAGGTCTGAAATTTGTCATGAACTGCTATATTTATATATGATGATATCAAGGTAAATACATTGTTTGTTTTCTATTAATATCTTTCATTTGCTAACTATCCCTATCAGTAGTTAGTGCCTTCCATAGTTTGAATCTTTTATTTAGCTGGCACTAGTGGCGCTCGCTGTATTGCAGTAGCTTGAGCAGCGAAGATTTTTGTGAGGTAAGTGATTTGTGAAAGGTATAGTTTAATGTTAGTCAGGGCCATTCTTTTGTAGGGAATTTTGAAAGTCAGATTGCGTTGCGCTAACAAAATATTGTGTGTCAGTTTAAGCACAGTCATGTATAATTGTTCAAAGGGGACGTTACATATGTCGACCCTTAGCCGAGGATACCTCACTGGAATCTTCTGATTTTTTGTTGTAGTTTGTGTAATTAGTGTAGATTTTGTTTATTGCTAGCGCGTAATTGTAGAGAAAATCTCCTTTGTAGTTGCAGACTTTTACTGTTGTACAGTAAAACAGTTGTGGCATGCATGTAGATTTGCACCAAGTATTTCGCAGCTGCAATTAACTAGATATTATTTTCAGTGCTATGTTAATGTGTTCTCTTATTTTTGATCTTCAAATTGTGTTTTTCTGTGTTGTCGTGTGAAATACTGTGACAATAATGGCGTGTGAAAAACGTAATACTAGGCTCCAAAGTAAACTGAGAAATGACAGTGAAAATGAAAGCAGTGTGTTAGCGCCACCGAGTAATGAATTAATTGATGTTCAAAGTAGTAATTTGGTAATTGTGCATAGGGAAATGGAGCGGGCGGCAAACAATGGCGTGGACAGTGAAACAATTAGTGAAGAGGGAAGCATTATCGATCGATCGGTCGGCAACAGCTCGCCTCAGGAATCCGAAATGACAAGACACAATTTTGCAAATACTGTAGATTCAGGTTTTGCGTCCTCACCGTTTTCCCAAATGAGTCAAGACACGTTTTCCGCTTGTCAAAATGTGAATGTTGCCGGTGCAAATTCACTGCCGAAAAGCACTGAGGAACATGTTTCAGACACCAGTGCATTGTTATTACAGTTAATGCAACAAATGGGACAAAAGCTACAAAAGTTAGACACAACACTTGAACAAAATCAGAAACAAATGGGACAAAATCTTCAAAAGTTAGACACAATGGAACAAAATCAGAGACAAACACAGCAAAAGCTTCAAAAGTTAGACACCATACTTGAAAAAACACGTGAAGATTTAACTACTGAGTTACATAACATTGAATCGAAATGTCAAAAAGTCTGTAATGACGTAAAAACACAAATTTGTGAGCATTTTCAACCTATTTTTTCGCGGCATGAAAATGTATTACAAAATCACGAAGCAGCCATAAAAGAACTGCAAACCATTGTTCATGAAAACCACGAAACCTTGCAAGCTAAAATTGACTCAGTTGCATCTACCGATTCGGTTACGCAACTTGCAAAAACTCAGGAAACCTTAAAGCACACAGTAGATACTCTGAAACTTGGTTCAGAAAAACATACAGAGGAAATAATTTCACTATCGGATAAAGTAGCCGAACTTTCAGATCAGTTCACTAACTTATCTACAAAGGTAGATGATGATCTGAATAACACAACACCTGTAGTCTTCACTGACACTGAAGAGTATGTAGAAATTAAAAAATTCAAACAAAATCAAAATCAAATCAATACACAGTACAAAAGAGAAATCCGGGAAGTGCAAGATCAGTTGGCACAAGTAGTACAAGAATTACGTATTGCAGAGGACACTCGCGCCCCAATACGGGAAGAGGGACATAGAAATACGGAACAGCCACAAAATAATAACACAGCGCATTTCGGAAATTATGAAAGAAATTGGCAATGTGCACCGAATTTTGAGATTGAACAGCCGACACGACGTAACAATGAACGATATGCGACTCGCCGACATGATGATTTTGACTATAAGCTGTTCATTACTACACGTAAATTCAAAATATTTAAGAATTCTGGCAATGACATTCATCCACAAGCTTGGCTCCACCAATTCTCTCATTGTTTTCCTCCCAACTGGTCGTTGGAGCACGCTCAAGCTACTGCAATACAGCGAGCGCCACTACTGCCAGCTAAATAAAAGATTCAAACTATGGAAGGCACTAACTACTGATAGGGATAGTTAGCAAATGAAAGATATTAATAGAGAACAAACAATGTATTTACCTTGATATCATCATATATAAATATAGCAGTTCATGACAAATTTCAAACCTCCGCCATCTCTCTCCCCACATCCACCACTGCTGGCGGCTCACCTCCAACTACGCAACGTTATGCGCTGTTCACAGCCAGCTGCCTAACACTATAATGGCGAGTATTACAACAATGCAAAGCAGCCACAGACTGCACACAGCACAGCCAGTGATTTTCATACAGAGGTGGCGTTACCAATAAAAAACCTAAACAGCCTACTTACGTAGCCCCCATGCTCCCCACAAAAAATTTTACAAATTGGATTGGACAGCCCCTCAGAACTCATCCGCATTTGCTTAATCAAATTACCTGAACATTTACGACATATTATTTTGGCAGGACGTTGCAAAGACGACATTGAAGCTTTTCAGGGACTGTTACAAGAACTGGAAAGTGACACTGATAATCGCGGAATGCAGGAGCACAACAATTACAGATCACATCAGTCGCAATTCCGCGATGAAAGAAATAATAACTGGACGCGACAAGGCTATTCTTACAACGCAAATCGTGACCAAAACAGACACCACCCATATGACAACCGCTGGCAGAGTAATAATAGTTACAGAGAAAGATTGCATTTCCGTAGTAATGACTATCACAGAGACAATCAGAGAAACAGACAATTTGGCAATCAGAACTATTATTATTACGGGAGACAGAATAACTTCAGACGCAACGGTCCAGCGCGCAGTTACGATTCAGGGAGAAATTCTCCACCACTTAACCGACAAGAAAGAAATTACAGGAAGTACCGACATGACGACAGACGATATGATCGTAACGACAGACCTGAATTGCATCAGAACTGGCGGGATTCAAACAGAGCAGGGCCCTTTCGAGGAGGTGAATTTGTAGAAGTTAGGTCTCCTAATCCCAATAACGGCGCGCGCCAACAAAAAGACAGACAATGACTCGCACAGTAGGCAGCCGCGTGCGCCCGCTGGCTCCGAGAAAAATAACATAAGACGCTAGCCTTGAGAAAAATTTTAGCATTCTTTACCGATGTATACAACATGATAATTGCTTTGAAGTTGAAACTCTGCGTACTAGGAAGAGTAAAGGTTTACACCACATTTCACATGTAAAACCGTTTATTGAAAGATAATCTACTTTTTAACTTTGTCTTTGCCATAAAACTTTTCACTTCACATTTCTAGTATGCTTTGTCAGACTTAGAATCTGTTAACATACAACAATGTTTGAAGTTAAATATCCAATCAAGAACCAAGAGAACTTATTTAAACAGAAATGACGAATGCATTGTTATAGTGAACAGACGTCACAGCGTTATTGTGTGTGTACATTCTTGCTTGTTAGTTGCACGATTATGGAACGACTATAAGGCTTACATACTTAGAACATTTACCAGTACTGCTAATGAGATTTTAATGCAACATTTTGGTTTACTTGAAAATACATTCTGGATTTAAAGTACTTTCTGTGAGATACCAGACGACACAGTGGTTAGTTTATGTGACAACTACACAATTTTATCACGACGCTACTAATGAGTGACAATTTACAATGTTGCTTTTGCGCTATATCTGTTTTATATCTGCACAGTTTTTCTGAATTATTCTGGAAAGTAAAACAGGTTTTAGTAGTAACTTTTGTGGTATAGCTACAATGAGACTGCCTTTTCCGTAGCACAAAAATACGTTACAGCACAGTACTTTCCTTATCACGGCAATAAGCGTAATAACTAAGACATTTATACGCAAAGCATTTCACTTTTGTGTATTATGAGGTAAGTACATTGACTTCTGCAGAACTTAGCTTTCGGAGGACGATAACTACGACACTTCCACACAGATTATGTTGCAACAAGACGCACATTTAGCGCTACAGTACATGTATTTGAGTGATTAATTTTGTACTTAAAACATTTATTTTTAAAGATTTTTGAATTACAAAGAAAGTTTTCCGTGATACATTTCATTCCATTGCTGTAATCTGTAACACCTGAGGGTATAATTACATTAATCCTCAGGGGGGTACACGCTTACTTTGTGTACCATGTGTGTGGCAACCACAAGGAACCCTAGCTAATATGGTATTTGCTTATACAACTTTACACATCAGTACCATATTTCTCTAAAACATAAATTACACAGCTATCTGATCATTTAACTGAGAGATAAACATGCTTTTTTTACTATGTCAGTGACACATGTTTACGTAATTACACAGTTGGATAACTTCACACTTACGAAATTGTATTCTGTCTGTACTTTCTGAACTGTTCATATTTTTTCGGACCCATTGTGATATTATGAGAGCTTTGAATGATGTATTTGGTATGAGATCATGATTTTTAAAGTACGTTTGAGGCAGATGACACTTTTGACATGAGCAGAGAATTTTTTTAGGTTTTGACATTAATGCAGAAAGCTACGACGTTTTTGAGATTTGACTGGGGTGTTATGATGTTATTTTTATGACGACGATGTGTATTATGCTGTTGAGGTATGTTTATGTCAATAAGATGATGCTACCATATATGAGGAATGTGATTACTTGTTTATATGTATATGAATAATGAATAGAAGTTAGGGACTCTTGACTTGTGAAACAGGATGTTGGAAACCAAGAATCGTACTTTAAGAGTTATGAAATGCGTGAATGTATCACAATGCCGGCGAAAATTTTTTTTGGGCACTGTTATATTCATAGGATTTTGTTTCTACACATTTCCAACGTAAATTCTCAACCTGTGAAATTTTTATATGAGACTGTCACTGTAGCGGAAACTGCTGTCGTAAATATTTCCCTAAGAAGGTTAAGTGACCACCTGCACATGCGTCGTCGGCACACCGCTGTGTCAGACACCTGGAGAACAAGCCATTAGGGTGTGCCTTTCCGGAAGCACAGGTAGAAAAAAAAAAAAAAAAAGGGGAGGCCATTATCCTCGCTATTGACATTTCCTTGTTGAAAGCATACTGTGGAGCTCGTAATTTATGATATTTACTAAAATGCCTAATGAAATGATTAGAAACATTTTACATCTATTGTCTTTGTAGTTAAGAGATTGCTCATTTTGTTTAATATCTGGTTTCCAGCTGTGTTGCAGCACTGGTTTTATAAAATAAACTTAAATGCATCTGCTAATGTGAACACTTTCTGTCAACAGATTTATTAAATAATTATTTTCTGATCCACATTCTTCGAAAAAGGAGCTCTTGGAATGGAGAGAACAATAAGAAGGGACTAATAACAGTAACTGCATCTATAATTTTCTTTTCAAGTACTTGGTAATTTCTTTTGTAGAATAATTTGTGGTGCACCACTTAAATTACTTAGACATTAAGATGTGATTATACATTTCCCTTATCTGCATTGTTATCTTTAGTGTACTATTTTTTCTGCTTGAGCTATGTCATGTTTAGGTATAAGTTACTGCTGTTTGCCAGGCATAGTGTTACTGAATTTGAATTTGTGTTACTCTGCTAAGCCAGATTTATTTTTTTGTTTGCTGTGCATTGCCTCATATTAGTTGTAATATTGAATTATAAGTTACTGCTGTTTGCCAGGCATAGTGTTACTGAATTTGAATTTGTGTTACTCTGCTAAGCCAGATTTATTTTTTTGTTTGCTGCGCATTGCCTCATATTAGTTGTAATGTTGAATTGCTTGGTAATTTAGATTTACTGTAGCTTGCTTTGCGATTTTCCATTTTTTTTTCATTGCTGTTTATATTAATTGTTTTATGTGCTGCTGCATTGCCTCATCCCTTAGTTTAGCATCTGAGCTCAGTAGATTTAAGTTAGCTTAAGAGGGGGTAGACTATATAAGAAACTGACTATGGAGAATAGGTAAAGAATGCATTGCGAAGTTATATGAAAAAGATTTGGGCCCAAATGAGTATTGTACAATCAGAAATAATTATTTTGAAAGAAACATGAACAGAATACAGAAAGCAGGCTTAGATAGGACTTTTTGGGAATAATGATGAACAAAGCGAGATCTCCATGCCAAATACTGCAGTAAAACAAACCCTGTCCTTTCCCTTTTGTGTTATCCCACTATATGTTTGTGTACCCTTGTGTATTTGTTTTCTTCCTGTCTCTGTGTACTGTTTCATAGAACTTTTTTCTCTTCTAATACTAAGCTACATTCACTATGATGAGGAATACTGTTATCCTCAAATATAATTTGCATTGATAATATGTTATTTACCTTGTAAATATGCTTAGACATTATTTATTTTGTTTTGTTTTAATGCTCACGTGTAAAGTTGATGTTCCAAAAGTTATTCTGATATTTTATGTATCTACTCATCTCATAATTCCTGTAACATTGATGTATATGTCTATTTCTATTCTTTTGTAAAGCCTGTTTTACTACAAATGTTATCTGTATTGTTATGTTTTTAATGATGTATTCTGTACCTTTGCTATTGTATTCTCATGTTATAAAATTGACACCAGTTTATCAAACTAAGTAACTTGTAAGCATTCATTTCACTTCACACATTTCCGTTGGTCGTAGTATATGGACAATATGTGAGAAATAGGGACTGATAGTGTTTGCACGTGTGTTAATAATTCAGCAAGGGACTGGATAACAGCATTGTTGGTTCTAAGGACAATTCCAGAAACTTTGTGAGTGCACAAGTGGTGGTTTATGGACTTGCTACATTATCCGCAAGACTCTTCAGTGGTGATTGTGCACCTGCACAGTCACAACAGATGGCTGCTGGCCATCTCTACCAGGACTACAGTGGGTCTGCTCTGTGATGACCTACCTACCAATATTCTTCAAAGCTTCGACTGACTCTGCTGTGGGTTTGCTCTGTTGTGGCGCATTATCTGTCAGCATGTCAAGAGTCAGCACTGTCTTTCCGTTGGAAGGACAATGCTACTTCTTCAAGACTGCATGGAAATCCACTACTTCCATGTGCATTTTCTTCTACTGCTCAGACTTTGAGGAAAACACTACTATTTTACCTTGATGAACGATCAGGACTGTCTTTATGGACTGTGAGAAAATTTGAGCTTTTGACCAACATTGTATCAATAAGTGTGTGCATTTGATTTCTTTGTTATTGTAATTATGAAAATTTTTTCAAATCTGTATTGGCCACTGCCCAAACCAATTTGTAAAATTTTTTTGTGGGGAGCATGGGGGCTATGTAAGTAGGCTGTTTAGGTTTTTTATTGGTAACGCCACCTCTATGAAAATCACTGGCTGTGCTGTGTGCAGTCTGTGGCTGCTTTGCATTGTTGTAATACTCGCCATTGTAGTGTTAGGCAGCTATCTGTGAACAGCGCGTAGCGTTGCGCAGTTGGAGGTGAGCCGCCAGCAGTGGTGGATGTGGGGAGAGAGATGGCAGAGGTTTGAAATTTGTCATGAACTGCTATATTTATATATGATGATATCAAGGTAAATACATTGTTTGTTTTCTATTAATATCTTTCATTTGCTAACTATCCCTATTAGTAGTTAGTGCCTTCAGTAGTTTGAATCTTTTATTTAGCTGGCAGTAGTGGCGCTCGCTGTATTGCAGTAGCTTGAGCAGCGAAGATTTTTGTGAGGTAAGTGATTTGTGAAAGGTATAGTTTAATGTTAGTCAGGGCCATTCTTTTGTAGGGAATTTTGAAAGTCAGATTGCGTTCCGCTAACAAAATATTGTGTGTCAGTTTAAGCACAGTCATGTATAATTGTTCAAAGGGGACGTTTCACATTATACGTAAACGCAGCCCACAACATTATGGAGCCATCACCCGCTTGCAAAGCGCCTTGTTGACATCTTTGGTATACGTCTTCGTGGAGTCTGCACGACACTCGAACCCTACCATGAACTCTGACCACTGTTCGGGAATCGTCTGACTAGGCCACGGTTTTCCGGTTGTCTAGGATCCAACCACGAGCCCAGAAGAGGCGCTGCAGGCGATGCGCTGTCAGCAAAGGTCCTCAAGTTGGTCGCCTGCTGTCGCGGCCTGTTAACGCCAAATTAAGCAGCAATATCCTAATGGAGACATTCATCGTACGTCCCACATTGATTTCTGCGGTTACTTCACACAGTGTTACTTGTCTGTTAGCAAAGACACCTCATCGCAATCGCCATTGCTCTCGGTCTTTAAGTGAAGGCCGTCGGTCCCTGCGTTGTTCGTAGTGAGAGAGAATGCCTGAAATGTGCTGTTCTCGGCAAACTCTTGACATTGTGGTTCTCGGAGTACTGAATTCCCTGACGATTTCCGAAATGGAATGTCCCATGCGTCTAGCTCTAACTACCACTCCGCGTTCAAAGTCTGTCTATTCCCTTCGTGCGGCCATAATCTGCTCGGAAACCTTTTCAAATGAATCATATGAGTACAAATGACACCTGCGCCAGTGCATTGCCCTTTTTTGTGCACGCGATACTACCGCCATGTGTACGTCTCTATGCCACGACTTTTATTACCTCAGTATATATGCTTGATAGTATGTATAACAAAGAGTAAGAAACCGATAGTATCCAACACGTAGGTAAGTAACGAACCATCAGTTACGAAAATCAGACGATCAAAACTGCTTGCAAAATGATTTAGACGAGATATCTGTATGGAGTAAAAAACGAAAAGCGAAAAGTCATCCACATTTGTACCTTGGACAAAGAGTGCAGGTGCGGCTAAACTATGGAGAAACAAGTAGCATGGAAATAGGAAGAGGCGTCAGACAAGGATGCTGTCTATCGCCGAGTCTCTTCAACCTGTATGGGGAATGGTTCGCGAGAGAAGCTTTGAAAGGATGCGGAAACTTCAGGACAGGAGGACGCTTCATCAATACCATCAGTTATACCGATGACCTGGTAGTGCTTGCTAAAAATCAAAGAAAACTGCAGCACATGGTGGCCGAGCGGTTCTAGGCACTACAGTCTGGAACCGCGCAACCACTACGGTCGCAGGTTCGAATCCTGCCTCGGGCGTGGGTGTGTGTGATGTCCTTAGGTTAGTTAGGTTTAAGTAGTTCTAAGTTCTAGGGGACTGATGACCTCAGAAGTTAAGTCCCATAGTGCTCAGAGCCATTTGAACCATTTGCAACACATAATGAATCAGTTGGTGGAAACTGGAAGGAAATGCGGCATGAAAATCAGCATCGAAAAATCAAAAGTGATGCAGATATCTCTACAATCGAGAACTGGTCGATGTGAAACAGTTCAAGTACTTGAGAAATTTGATGACAAAGGATGCCCTATGCACCAGCGAAATTCGAGCAAGAATCGCTACGGCCAAAACTGCATTCTATCAGAAGAGGAGTTTGCTGACCAGCAAGTTAAGCTTGGAATTAAAGAAGAATCTGGTGAAGTGCTACATCTGGAGCATTGCACTGTACGGAGCAGAGACGTCGACTACGAGAAAAAAGGAAAAGAAATACCTTGAAAGTTTTGAAACGTGACGCTGGAGGAGAATGGAGAAGATCAAGTGGACCGGCCGGGTGACGAATAACAATGTACTGAGAAGAGTAGGAGAGAAGAGAGACATTCCGAATGCTATTCTTCAGAGGAAGGCCAACTGGATCGGACACATACTTGGACACAGAGGGCTCATACACGAAGTCATTGAAGGGAAAATTAAAGGAATGGCAGGACGAGGAAGAAGAAGAATTCAACTTTTGGACGGCGTGAAAGATGGAGAGAGATACAGCAGACTGAAGGAGGAAGCTGAAAACAGGGAACATTGACATCAGAAATTCTCAGTACGAAGACACAGACCTGCCACTAGGCAGAATACTACATAGTAATAATACGAGGGGCGTTCAGAAAGTAAGCTCCGATCGGTCGCGAAATGGAAACGACTATGAAAATCCGATAAAGTTTTGCACAGATGTGTTGGGTAGTGTCTCTAGTATAACCCCAGTTAGCATCACGTCGCTCTTCTCATTTCTGAGCTCGCAGTGAGTGCGTAAATATGTCTAGAAAATAGTGTCTGCCGCCAAGTACGAGGGTCTGGTGAGAAATTTCGCCTGAAGCTATGCAGCTAACGTTACATAACTGTCGTGCTGTTTCTTCTTCAAGACAATTCTCAGCCGCATTCTGCAGGGGCAATGAAGATGCTCCTGCATCGTTTTCAAATGGAAATGTGAGATTACCCACAATACAGTCCGCAATTGTCTCCCCCTGAGTTTCATCTCTGGTCACATGAACCGCTGTCTTTGAAGACAACATTTTGACACAGACAAAGAGGTGTAGGCCAGCGTGGAGAATTGGCGGAAAGCACTGGCGGCTGCCTTCTATGATGAGGCTATTGAAAAGTTGGTACAACGCTATGACAAAAGTCTAAGTCAGAACGGCGACTACGTAGAGAAGTAGCTGAAAGGTGTAGCTAATTGTTACAAGTAAAACATTTCTGATGTTCACTGTGGTTTCAATTTGGCAATCAATCGGAGCTTACTTTCTGAACAGGCCTCGTAATACTGAGTACTAAAATGAATCCGCTATATTTCCGCTACTCGATAAATCATGCAAATCTAAAGGCTGTAAATTCAGTACTTACGGATTACAATTACGACTGGAACGATGACTTACATAATATTGTGGGGAAAGCAACCAAAGACTGCAATTTACTGGCAGCGAACTTACAAAATGTAACAGGTCTTTTAAACGGACTGCTTACACTGCGCTTGTCCGCTCTCTTCTGGAACATTGCTGTCCGGTGAGGGAACCACATCAGAAAGGATTGACCGAGGACATCGAAAAAGTTCAAAAGTTCAAAGAACGGCAGCTAATTTTGTATTATCGCGAAATAAGGGAGAGAGAGCCACGGATATGATGCACAAACTTGGGTGGCAGTCACTAAAACTAAGACGTCCTTCGTTGCGGCAGGATCTTCTCATGAAATTTCAATAACCAACTTTCTCCTAAGAGTGGGAAAATATTTTGTTGGTGGCCACCTACATAGGGAGAAACGATTATCACAATAAAAAAAGAGAAATCAGGGCTCACACGGAAAGAGTGTGGAACGGTAGAGAAGTAGCTTTTAAAGGCGATTTCATGAAACCTCTGCCAGGCACTTAATTGTAAATTGCAGAATAACCATGTAGATGTAGGTGTACCATCAGAAACATGTCACACCGATTAAATAATTGGGGTTAAGAATGGACATGGAGTTGGACGATCACACAAAATCATTTTTAGGAAAAGCGACAGGAAGGCTTAAATTTCTTCGAAACTATGTGGGAAAGCAACGTGCATCTGTGAAGGAAACCATATACAAGGCGCCGGTGTAACCGATTAAATACTGCTAGAGTGTTAACTGCAGATACTTGCAAGATAATGTCTATAATAAAGATAAAGGACAAGAATCTTTCTGAGTATAACACTAGTGGTGAACACCTTCAGCACATAAAATCATATAATTGTTTAGAGTTGCTAACCAGGTATATGAAATGGAACTATCACGCAAAATCAGTATTAGGGAAGGCGAATGGACGACTTTAATGGAATGGTTGTGGGAAAGTACAGCGCACCTACTAACGTAATCGCGTAAGAGACCCTAGTGTGACGAATTCTACAGTGTAGTTCCAGTGTTCGGAGTCCTTACCAAGAAGGCATGCAAACAGACAGCGAACGAATTCGGAGACGCGCTGCTAGAATCATAACAGATCGGTTTAACCGTAACGGAAGTGTAACAGAAATGCTCGGGGAACTTAAAAGGGGGTACTTGGAAGAAAGAGCACGTAGTCTCCCGAAACTCTGTTGGATAAATTTACGGAACCTGTATTGGAAGGAGACTATGAGACCACTATAGTAAGCACCTACGTATATCTCGAATAGGGATTCTGAGAAGAACGTAAGAGAGATTAGAGCGGTTACAGAAGCATAAACGATGATTCAAACCTTTTGTGTCCAATTGAAAGAGGGAATGGTTGAGTCAAATGGTTCAAATGGCTCTGAACACTATGGGACTTAACTGCTGTGGTCATCAGTCCCCTAGAACTTAGAACTACTTAAACCTAACTAACATAAGGACGTCACACACATCCATGCCCGAGGCAGGATTCGAACCTGCGACCGTAGCGGTCGCTCGGTATCAGACTGTAGCGCCTAGAACCGCACGGCCACTCCAGCCGGCAATTGTTGAGTCGCATTCGATACACTGAGATAGAGAACCAATGGTCGGAAATCAATTTTTATTGTGTTATGAACATATACAGAGTACACTGCATAACAGCAACGTCGCTCATAGTAATTGTTGGAAGTGACGACCGCCAGTGTCATTGCTTGCATGGCAACGGCGCATGAAATTCTGCCGCAAACTCTCACAGATGCATGTCTGCCAGCTCTCGTGATGAGTAACGTTCTGTCCTTTACTACGTGTCATGCACTGTACACAGTAGTAACAACACTTACCATGGACACATCACAAGCTGTCTGATGTTCTGGACAACTGACACTGAGGATAGTAGTGTGCATGCGGTACAGGTTACTGCGCCATTGCGATGCACGCGGTTGCCACATGACACACGTGCTATGAGCTAAGTTGTGTACAGTATGTCTGTTTGCTTGTCAGGGATCTACGCTGTTTGTTAGCCGATGCCTGTTTCAGTGTACAACAGACAACCGGGATCTTTTCAAGAGTGCGGCATAACTGCATACGTCATTGCAATACATGCAAAGAGACAGGCGGTCTTCACTTTGAGCAAGCGCTGTGAGTTTCGTTGGTTTTTTTTGTGGTGTACGCTGTGTATGTCCATAGCCCAATAAATATGCATTTCCGATCATTCCCTATCTCAGTAAAATCGGTTGTGGAACCACTATCACCTGTTTCAATTTGAACCAAAAGGTTTGAGACACCCTGTATGGACACTCATTTTACCTTCGCTCAGTATGCGAAAGGAACGGGAAAGAAAATTGACGATATCGGTACTAGGTACTCTCCATTGTGCACTGTACAGTGGCTTGGAGAGTACGTACGCAGATGCGAAGTACATAATTAAGAGATATTGGAAAGAAAAGGTGAGGCTACCAGCTTACGGATAACGGTTAGCAAAAGAAAAGATAAGTTAGTAGAGTATTCCCTGAGGCATCCAGGAATAGGTAACCTGGAAGTGGAAGCAACGATAAAGGGGGAAACAATGCTTAGAACATTCATAATAGCTAGAGGTTTGCTCTACCAACACTACGGTTCGGTAGTTTCGGTACACTACACAAATAACGTAGTAAATGATAGGATTGCCGATAATACTGGTAGGGAAAGAAACATAAATGAATTTGTAATAGAGAAAGTGGGAGCTGACAACGTCGCTTTGTTTTTTATTTGTTTGGTTGTTTTTGTTTTGTACATCATTCGGACCGCATTTCATTCAGTTTTAGTCCACTGTGTATTTAATATCCTTACAGAATACAAATTGCATTTTATAAGTAATATAAATTACTGATTGCGTAACTTCTGTGCCTTTATGTAACCAACATAATTACATTTGATGCAAATGTAGTTTACATGCACAAAATAAAAAAAAATATATAATTATTATTTTCTACTCAATAGAACTTTCTTCATAATGATTAAAGGCAAGAGTTTTCTGTTATTACTGATAAATGGGAAAGTTGTTTATGAATAACAGAAATATGGTTCAAATGGCTCTGAGCACTATGGGACTCAACTGCTGTGGTCATAAGTCCCCTAGAACTTAGAACTACTTAAACCTAACTAACCTAAGTACAGCACACAACACCCAGCCATCACGAGGTAGAGAAAATCCCTGACCCCGCCGGGAATCGAACCCGGAACCCGGGCGTGGGAAGCGAGAACGCTACCGCACGACCACAAGATGCGGGCACAGAAATATGTTTTATATAAAGTCGATGAAGTATTAAAGCGATGTTTAATGTATTTTTCTTTTTCGGTTTTTTGATTTTACCCTTTTGTTGAGGAAACTGCGCTTCCCACAGCTATATGATAAATCTTTATTGTTTTCCTTATATTTATTACATCATCCTTGTGTTTCACATAGCAAATCAAGTTTTGGAATTGTAAGATGGCAAAAACTATGCCCCTTACATGAAGTCATTAAAGATCACCTAACTCACGTTGAGTGAACAGTAGGGCTGAACAAGAATGACTGACAAGGCACAATGCATCTTGTAGAGGGTATAGTATGGACGTATTGGAATATTTAATGTCAGTTTAAGCACAGTCATGTATAATTGTTCAAAGGGGACGTTACATATGTCGACCCTTAGCCGAGGATACCTCACTGGAATCTTCTGATTTTTTGTTGTAGTTTGTGTAATTAGTGTAGATTTTGTTTATTGCTAGCGCGTAATTGTAGAGAAAATCTCCTTTGTAGTTGCAGACTTTTACTGTTGTACAGTAAAACAGTTGTGGCATGCATGTAGATTTGCACCAAGTATTTCGCAGCTGCAATTAACTAGATATTATTTTCAGTGCTATGTTAATGTGTTCTCTTATTTTTGATCTTCAAATTGTGTTTTTCTGTGTTGTCGTGTGAAATACTGTGACAATAATGGCGTGTGAAAAACGTAATACTAGGCTCCAAAGTAAACTGAGAAATGACAGTGAAAATGAAAGCAGTGTGTTAGCGCCACCGAGTAATGAATTAATTGATGTTCAAAGTAGTAATTTGGTAATTGTGCATAGGGAAATGGAGCGGGCGGCAAACAATGGCGTGGACAGTGAAACAATTAGTGAAGAGGGAAGCATTATCGATCGATCGGTCGGCAACAGCTCGCCTCAGGAATCCGAAATGACAAGACACAATTTTGCAAATACTGTAGATTCAGGTTTTGCGTCCTCACCGTTTTCCCAAATGAGTCAAGACACGTTTTCCGCTTGTCAAAATGTGAATGTTGCCGGTGCAAATTCACTGCCGAAAAGCACTGAGGAACATGTTTCAGACACCAGTGCATTGTTATTACAGTTAATGCAACAAATGGGACAAAAGCTACAAAAGTTAGACACAACACTTGAACAAAATCAGAAACAAATGGGACAAAATCTTCAAAAGTTAGACACAATGGAACAAAATCAGAGACAAACACAGCAAAAGCTTCAAAAGTTAGACACCATACTTGAAAAAACACGTGAAGATTTAACTACTGAGTTACATAACATTGAATCGAAATGTCAAAAAGTCTGTAATGACGTAAAAACACAAATTTGTGAGCATTTTCAACCTATTTTTTCGCGGCATGAAAATGTATTACAAAATCACGAAGCAGCCATAAAAGAACTGCAAACCATTGTTCATGAAAACCACGAAACCTTGCAAGCTAAAATTGACTCAGTTGCATCTACCGATTCGGTTACGCAACTTGCAAAAACTCAGGAAACCTTAAAGCACACAGTAGATACTCTGAAACTTGGTTCAGAAAAACATACAGAGGAAATAATTTCACTATCGGATAAAGTAGCCGAACTTTCAGATCAGTTCACTAACTTATCTACAAAGGTAGATGATGATCTGAATAACACAACACCTGTAGTCTTCACTGACACTGAAGAGTATGTAGAAATTAAAAAATTCAAACAAAATCAAAATCAAATCAATACACAGTACAAAAGAGAAATCCGGGAAGTGCAAGATCAGTTGGCACAAGTAGTACAAGAATTACGTATTGCAGAGGACACTCGCGCCCCAATACGGGAAGAGGGACATAGAAATACGGAACAGCCACAAAATAATAACACAGCGCATTTCGGAAATTATGAAAGAAATTGGCAATGTGCACCGAATTTTGAGATTGAACAGCCGACACGACGTAACAATGAACGATATGCGACTCGCCGACATGATGATTTTGACTATAAGCTGTTCATTACTACACGTAAATTCAAAATATTTAAGAATTCTGGCAATGACATTCATCCACAAGCTTGGCTCCACCAATTCTCTCATTGTTTTCCTCCCAACTGGTCGTTGGAGCACGCTCAAGCTACTGCAATACAGCGAGCGCCACTACTGCCAGCTAAATAAAAGATTCAAACTATGGAAGGCACTAACTACTGATAGGGATAGTTAGCAAATGAAAGATATTAATAGAGAACAAACAATGTATTTACCTTGATATCATCATATATAAATATAGCAGTTCATGACAAATTTCAAACCTCCGCCATCTCTCTCCCCACATCCACCACTGCTGGCGGCTCACCTCCAACTACGCAACGTTATGCGCTGTTCACAGCCAGCTGCCTAACACTATAATGGCGAGTATTACAACAATGCAAAGCAGCCACAGACTGCACACAGCACAGCCAGTGATTTTCATACAGAGGTGGCGTTACCAATAAAAAACCTAAACAGCCTACTTACGTAGCCCCCATGCTCCCCACAAAAAATTTTACAAATTGGATTGGACAGCCCCTCAGAACTCATCCGCATTTGCTTAATCAAATTACCTGAACATTTACGACATATTATTTTGGCAGGACGTTGCAAAGACGACATTTCCGGTTTTTAAGGGAACCTAGTAAGTCACTGATCATATACGCAAATCGTTCTGAGGTAACGCCCGATATATTGCAAGACAGCTAACGTACAGGAGACGCTCGTATGACGTTAATTGACCAAATTTACTATGCAAACTACCGTAGTTAGCGCTTACTTATGGTAGTCTATGATAGCCTACGCTAGTTTTACAACCCTAATTATAACTTATCGAAGAATCTGTAGCGACGAAAGGAGTAGGACGGGAGGACGCAGAGAAAAAAATAAAAGAGTTGGAAGACTCCAGCAGCAGCTCACATCGCACAGCTGCACGTGGTGTGTGGGATGGGAACGTGGCAGCGGCGGGTGGGGGCCCAGTGCTGTGTCGTGTCGCAACGGCGGCCGCTGTGGTCGCCTCCGAGTCGCCCACCACACTCCGCCCACGCTGCCAGTGACTCACCTGGTGGCGATGGCTCGCGTACCAAGGTATACTGCGACCGGTGCAAGGCGAGCGTGGGAACTGTGCTACGTGGGGCAGTCATGAAGTCTTTATTATCACCTCGGAAAAATAACGATACGTAATCAATTGTTTGTATTTTTGCAATTTCATGTATCCACACCTTGTACACATTCAACCCTCCGCGCCACAGAACCGTAACAAACCGACAGAGGAGGCAAAACAAAATGGTGCAGCCCACTGACAAAGATGAGTGCCGTTGTTGTGGTCTTCAGCCCTGTGGAAGCCTCTTCATGGCTCAAATGGCTCTAAGCACTATGGGACTTAAATTCTGAGGTCATCAGTCCCCTAGATTTGGAACTACTTAAACCTAACTAACCTAAGGACATCACACACATCCATGACCGAAGCAGGATTCGAACCTGCAACCGTAGCAGCAGCGCGGTTCCGGACTGAAGCGCCTAGAACCGCTTTGACACAGCGGCCGGCGCCTCTTCATGGTTGCATAACTATTGCAGAATGTTTTCTGCTTACTGTACTCATGCTTTGGTTTCTCTCTACTCTACACTGTGCTCTAAATCGTTTTTTTTCTGCAGCAGCAGAAATGTTACGTTAGCGTCAGGCTTATGCAAACGGCAAACGAGATCATATGCAATGGCCTGACACAACTGCAACATTTTCTCTGCTGCCGGAAACGAATTACTGCACGATAATCCAGTTTACCAATGGCCTCCACCAAATTTTGGCTCCTCTAGCGGCGTGCTACAGTAATGTGGACCGGGGATTCCAGTGTACAACAGGACTCTCTGCGATTTTTACCCTCCACGCTGCCCTCCAACACTAAATTGGTGATCCCTTGATGCCTCAGAATGTACGCTACCAACCGATCCCTTCTTCTAATCAAGTTGTGCTACAACTTCTCTCCAATTCTATTCCATACCTCCTCATTAGTTATGTGATCTACCCATCTAATCTTCAGCATTCTTCTGTAGCACCACATTTCGAAAGCTTCTATTCCCTTCTTGTCTAAACTATTTATCGTCCATGTTTCACTTCCATACATGGCTACACTCCATACAAATACTTTCAGAAACGACTTCCTGACACTTAAATCTATACTCGATGTTAACAAATTTCTCTTCTTCAGAAACGCTTTCCTTGCCATTGCCAGTCTACGTTTTATATCCTCTCTACTTCGACCATCATCATCTATTTTGCTCCCCAAATAGCAAAACTCCTTTACTACTTTAAGTGTCTCATTTCCTAATCTAATTCCCTCAGCATCACCCGACTTAATTCGAGTACATTCCATTGTCTTCGTTTTGCTTTTGTTGATGTTCATCTTATATCCTCCTTTCAAGACCATGTCCATTCTGTTCAGCTGCTCTTCCAGGTCCTTTGCTGTCTCTGACAGAATTACAATGTCATCGGCGAACCTCAAAGTTTTTACTTCTCCTCCACGGATTTTAGTTCATACTCCAATTTTTTCATTTGTTTCCTTTACTGCTTGCTCAATATAGAGATTGAATAACATCGGGGACAGGCTACAACCCTGTCTCAATCCCTTCCCAACCACTGCTTGCCTTTCATGCCCCTCGGCTCTTATAACTGCCATCTGGTTTATGTACAAATTGTTTACCAATGTTTATTTTATTTTCTGAGGGATAATGAAAATTTTATGACTTCCTCCGTACATGCGTCCTACATACACTGACGGTAAAAATCGGAACTCCAAAAAATAACTAATGTAGAGTAATGAAATTCCGCGAATACATCTTTCTGTGTAACATTTTTAAGTGAATAACATTGCACGATCGCCGATTAATGTGGGTGCGAGATACGCCATTGCAAATTTGAAATGCTGGTACAATAATAACCGGTGTAACGGCCAGCATGTTAAACGCAAGCATTAAACTGTGTTACATTCCGTCGTAGATATGCCGGATGTCAGTTTGTGCGATAGCGTGCACTTGGTCGGTCAATACAGGGACGGTTAATGCTGTTTGTGGATGACGCTGGAGCTGTCCTCCGATGATGTCCCATAAGCGCTCGACTGGAGATGGATCTGGTGATCCAATAGGCCAAGGCAATAAATCGACTCAGTGGTATGTGAGCGGGCGTTATCCTGTTGGAAGACATCCCCTGGAATGCTGTTCACGAATGGCAGCCCAACGTGTCGAATCACCAGATTGACAAAGAAATTTGCAATCAGGGTGCGCCGGATAACTACGAGATTGCTCCTGCTGTCATACGAAATCGCACCCCAGATCATAACACCAAGTGTAGTTCCACACAGGTTGCTTGCAGGCGCCATCGCTGGTACAGAGGCAGAACCAGCTTTCATCAGAAACATAGCAGATCTCCATTCTGCCCTCCATGAGCTCTCGCTTGACACTACTGTAGTCGAAAATTGCGGCCGTTTGGACCAGTGGAATGCACGCTACAGGGCATTTGGCTCGGAGCTGTGCTTAAACTAACCGATTTGTAACAGTACCTCTTGCTCAAAATGCTGCTGCACACGCAATATGATGTGCCACAGCCATAGGCCGAATACGACAGCCTTCCCTCTTGGTAGTGTCCCGTGTCCATCCGGGGCTGGGCTTCTTGTGACTGTACCCTTCCTTGACCACCGCTGCCAGCAATTACGTTCAGTGGCTAAATTTCTGCCAAGTCTTCCTGCAGTATCGCGGAAGGAACATCCAGCTTCTCGCAGCCCTATTACATGACCTCGATCAAACTCAGTGAACTGTTGATAACAGATTCTTCGTCGTCTTAAAGGAATTATTAACGAACGTCAACTCATTACCTCCAATCTCTTAGGTAACTCTCACGACAGTTACAGCCCGTATTTAAAGCAAAACCGATTTGCATCCTCACGGCGGCGTTACTAACGCCACTCTTAAGCGACTGGCGAGAAATTTGAACAGACACCATCTTTCAGAGGTAGAAATTTCCGTTTATGTCGCACGTCTTCTTGGTGTTGGGGTTGCTTTCCCATCATTGTATGAGGCGTGTTTTTTAATTAAGTACCATTTTGAATTTAAAAAAAGACATGCTAAGATATCTCAATAATTTTATTTTTACATGAAAGTGTGTACCTTAATCTACTTTTCAACGTAATTTCCGTCAATATTGAGGCGCTTGTCATAACGTTGTACCAGTTATTGAATACCCTCCTCATAGAAGTCTCCTGCCTGACTTGTTAACCACTGCATCACCACTGTTTTGACTTCGTCATCGTCTTGAAGACGCTGACCGCCCAGGTGTTTCTTCAAGTGCAGGAACAGATAGTAGTCACTGGGCGCAAGATCGGGGCTGTACGGAGGATGATCTAGAGTTTCCCATCGAAAAGATGTGATGAGATCTTTGGTCTGATTCGCCACATGCGGACGGGCATTGTCTTGCAGCAAAACGATGAACTTGCTCAACTTCCATGGACTGTTGCTTTGATTCTGGTGTGACGTAGGCCACCCATGTTTCATCGCCCGTAACGATTTGGCTTAAGAAATAATCACCGTCATTATGGTACCGCTCAAGGAAAGTCAATGCACTGTCTAAACGTTTGCTTATGTGCACATCCATCAACATTTTCGGTACCCAACGTGCGCACAATTTTCGGTAATTCAAGTACTCGGTCACAATGCCATACAAAACACTACGAGTAACATTAGGAAAGTCATCCCGCAAGGAGGATATCGTAAAGCGTCTCTTTTCTCTCACCTTATTGTCCACTTCCTGCACCAAACTTTCATTAACGACCGAAGGACGCCCATTCCGTTGTTCATCATGCACATTTGTGCGGCCACCTTTAAATGCTCTCACCCACTTTCTTACAATTCCATCACTCACAATGTTTTCTCCGTAAACTGCACAGATCTCACGATGAATATCGATCACTTTTAGGCCTTTAGCACTAAGAAATCTTGTAACAGCCCGTACTTCACAGGCGGCGGGACTCACGATTATCGGAGGCATCTTAAACACTCAGTACATAACGTAAACAAGGAAGAACCAGACTGTAATGGCGTCAGTGCGTAGATTAAAGTACAGGCTTTCAGGTAAAAATAAAATTATTAGCACGTCTTTTTTTAACTTCGAAACGGCACTTACTCAAAAAAAAAAAAAAAAAAAAAAAAAAAAAAAAAAAAAAAAAAAACACGCCTCGTATGTACAGTATGAAAGACCAATGCAGACGGCAGTGGGTCGCTCATAATTTGCTATCCGAGTTATTATAATAAATGCGGAATAGTTCAATACATATATATAACTGCATAGCGGCCACATTTCTGCGTAGGCAGGAGAGACAGACTTAAATCGAATGCAAACGCTGGAATAATGAGCCTTGTTCCTGTACACTGGCTTTACAGGTGGTGGTTTCTGAAAGGATATGTTTTCTACTTTGGGCGGCAAAACAACTGATAATGGTCAAAGTAGAGATGATTTAAATGTAGGCTGGCAATGCCAGGAAAGAGAAATATTTCCACATCTGATACAAAAGGTATTAGCAAGTGTTTGCTGAAAAAATTCTTCTGGCGTGTAGTCAGTACGGGAGTGGAACGTGGACGATAAACGGTGCAAACGAGAAAAGAAAACAAGCTTTCAATATTCACAGTTATAAGAGAATGCTAAGGATTAGATGGCTGGATCAAATAAATGAAGAAGATGTACTGAATGGATAAAAGATAAAGATACAAGAAAATTGTAGTACAAGTTGAGTAAAAGGAGGTATCGGTCGATAGGGTACATCCTGAGGCAGCAAGAAATCGGCAGTTTAGTAATGTGTGTAGCGCAAAAATTGCAGAGGGAGACCAATGTTCGATAGCGGTAAGCCGTTTCAAGTAGAAATAGCTCACAACACTTGTGCAAGGATGAAGAGGCTGGTACAAGATAGACTGCCGCGGCGAGCTGTATCAATCCAGTCTTCTGGTCGAGTATCGGAACAAATCGATTCTACGAAAAACAAGGCGCCATTTTTACTATAATGTATTTTTGTTTCTTAGACTTCACAAATGAGTAGTTTCGACCATAATTCACTATCTGTCTGATGGCCTCTTCATCTAATGGATAATGTAAGTGAGATGAGATACTTTGTATCAGATAGTTGGCGCAGAGATGCTATGATATTCAACGCCATTTTTGTATATTCTACCAATATTGTATCTCAGACTGTAACAGTAAAATTCATTTCATTTTGACAGATCTGATGAAGGCACCTGGCCGAAAACAGTTGTTTATGAACTGTAGAAATCAAAAATATTTGCCATTTGCAATCGACAGTGAATATTACTATTAAAGGAATATGAACAAATTGCCGTGGCGCTCTTTGGCGGCATTTCTTCACGTCTAGCCTACGACGTTCCTGAATGGAACATGTAACTTGCAATGATCTAGTAACCTTGCTGAGCTGATGCTCCGGAAAGTTTTTGTTTCCTACAGAAGGGCCTAGACCTTCGGCAAGGACTAATTACTGTCAGATGCCAGACGGTGGATCAAATGCCGTGAGCAGAGAGTCACACAAGAAGAGCGCAAAGTAATGCCACGTAATGGGGAGCTGCGGAACGAGTTTCTGGCTCGTAAATTACCTGTCAGCTGTACCGGTGGTCGGGTAATCAAGAAGGCCCGCCATTTACAGACGTCGCGGTAGTATGACTCCGTCCAACAGCCGTTTTCCTGTAACCGCGTCTGGCTTCCCGCTTGAAGTAAATCCACTACTAAAAGCGCTGTTTCACGACCTCTTCGTTACGTCAGAACCCAGTTCAGTCGTAGCAGGGAATTCAATAGTGAATCATAGTCGACCGGGAACACTTCCGTTCTCGTTATTGGAAGATTTTTCGGTTATGTTCTCTTTTGTTAAGACCCTAGCGTAGTGTCAGTTATCAGAAAGCCTGCGCAGTACATCAAAAACGCTCGAACAAATTATCGTATGATAATGATTGCAACGCATTTGGATAACGCAAAAAAAGAAAACGTAAATGTTATTTGATTTATTGGAGAACCGCTAGTATATCGAAATAATTATTAGTTCAGCTCGTAAGCAATTAATGTGAACGTTAACTTTACGATGTACGGTGGTTTGTATGGAAATACCTACATAAGATCCTCTTAACAACACTGTGCTCATGATGCTTTGGCATTTACAGTCTCGACCTTTTGTTTGATGGCCAGATATCTATATTCTTTGCATAACGGTACTGAGTGTCTCCGAAATTTGTGTGTTGTCAGAAATTAATATGAAACGAGGTAACGTAGGGAGCGAAACGCAACAACGACGCATAGTTTGCTTGCTTCGAGGGCATCTCCCAGCATAACGTCCACATCTTTCACACGATTCAACATGAGACGTTCTGTATAATCGCTCGATGAGGTATTTTGGAAATGTTTGCAATGCCACTAACTTACTGTGTTGCTACCAGACGCTGAGGCGTATTACCCTGTCTGCCATCTTCCCTGTCCTTTCCAGACAAGAAACAGCGACAAGATTCTTTCGTGAGAAGCGCTCGGCCATCGATTTCAGAGTGGGCACCAGCTCGCCACTCCCAAATTACCGGAGCTGAGCTCAGGCTCTTATTCGGAGCTTTCTTCTCCAGCCAGATCTCTCTATCATCTGAGCCACGGTATTTCATACCACGCCAAAATTACGGTGTTTGGCAGAAGACGGCACGGCGACCAATCAGCTTCCCCCTCTTTTCTAGACTTGATCGCTGAAGTACTTTTTTTTACTTGGATACTATCCATAAGCTCACCGTTACAGTACCTTCACTTTCTGATAAGGCGTATATGGCGCACAACAGGTTACCTAAAACAGTCTAAAACTAGGTATTGTTTTTTTGTTCACTCAACTATCTTAATTTACTGCTGTATGACAACTCACTATACATTTCTCTGAGCAATGGTAGTCTTGTAGTCTTATGTAGTTGACTGAAGACTGTCTGTGGAGTTCGAAATGTGACAGATAGGTGGTGCTAGAACGAAACCCACAGCGGGATCCACGCATAAATGATTCATTGAAAGGGAAACCAAAGATTCTTGTCTCAATCTCTGCTGGCTGAATTGTTTGGAAAAAGCGTATTTGTGCCATCAGCTGTACAATTTTATACTTATTCTCTGCCGGTTTCGATTGTTACAATCATCTTCAAGGAGAAAAACATTGTACATCAATGATTCAATCGTATGTGAACCATCGAATGCAAAACATATCTAATTGTCGTAACAGTCTGTCTTAGCACAGTCCATACAAACACGCTGTGCCTGCCAAAGCAGAAATATGCTTTTTCTAAATTATTGAACAGCTGTAAACACACCTACGAGAGGCTGGGTGAGTTGTTTTGATCTTCCACGAACACTTATGCAGTGTATACTCCATTCTCATGAAGAAACATGATGTCGACCTGGAAAACAGCCCTCGACACAAAACGCTCGGCAGATCGTTCTGCCGGCGGTTGTAGGCGCTTCAGTCCGGAACCACGCCGCTACTACGGTCGCAGGTTCGAATCCTGCCTCGTGTATGGATGTGTGTGATGTCCTTAGGTTGGTTAGGTTTAAGTAGTTCTAAGTCGAGGGACCGATGACCTCAGATGTTAAGTCCCATAGTGCTCAGAGCCATTTGAGCAGATCGTTCTCATGTTGGCTTCAAAGAGGGTGTTGATGTAGACTCTTACAGAGAATGTTTTTGATAATTTATTTCTATCAGGAGCCTGTATGCTATCTAAAACGTCAATTTAATTTGAGTTCAGCACCGTAGTTGCGTTACACGTTCTGGAAAGGGAACAGATGTAGGTACTCCACCGACGGGAATAATTTGGACGTAAAATTAATTGGTACAAGAGGGTTGCGCATATTTTTAAAATAAATAGTCTTTTACATCACTTAATTTAATAACCTGATTTATTGAAACTGACGGAAGTGTTACAGTAGTGTTAGACCAATGAGACTCTGCTCGTAATGTATCCTGTTTCGCTGTGATAGCAGCTCGCAATGTGTCACACTACTAACTCAAAGAACTAGGTTTCATGCACACTTGGTTCCAGTACTTTTGCTGTTGGCTTTTTTGACTCGCTTCCGTGTACATGAAAACAGGGGCGGTACGAGACGGATTTCTGTAGGTCCACCTGTAACTGCCACAGTGGGCCGATGCATAGGTCGGAGAAACGCACGAGCGAAGCAACTTCAGTAGAACAATAACTAGCGAAGCGAAGTGAGGTGCAAAATAGTCTTAGGGTTCCTGGCTACTTCACTCTTACTCGGGAGGTCCCTCATTCGTTGTTGGTATCAACTACCCCATTATAAGCGAGTTACGGAGCATAACTGCTTTCCTTAGGGTCTAGTGCATTGTAATATCAACGTAATAGTAAGCAATTTTTCAAGGCTTTAGGAAGGGCGATAAGTGAATGTATTGTACTATTAACAAAGAGATGCAGAATTAATTCATAAACTGACCGTTCATGTGGAAACTAACCGCAGATTCTGCGCCAGGAGTAAGGAACTGAAATAAAATCCTATACATGAAATACTTAGGATAAGAGTTACTAATAATTATAAGATTTACAGCAAGCTTGGCGTAAATAAAGCTGTTTAAACTGTGACTGGTTGCTGTATTCCTTCAAGTAATTTAATCTTATTTTAACATTGACGAAAAGTCATCGAGTAAAATAGAAGTGATTTCTGGCGTTCCCCAAGGTAGTATTATAGGCCCTTTGTTGTTCCTTATCTATATAAACGATTGGGGAGACAATCTGAGCAGCCGTCTTCGGTTGTTTGCAGATGATGCTGTCGTTTATCGACTACTACAGTCATCAGAAGATAAAAAAAACTGCAAAACGATTTTAAAAAAATATCTGAATGGTGCGAAAAGTGGCAGTTGACCCTAAATAACGAAAAGTATGAGGTTATCCACATGAGTGCTAAAAGGAACTCGTTAAACTTCGGTTACACGATAAATCAATCTAATCTAAAAGCCGTATATTCAACTAAATAGCTAGGTATTGCAATTAGGAACAACTTAAATTGGAAAGAACACATAGCAAATGTTGTGGAGAAGGCTAACCAAAGGCTGCGTTGGCAGGACACTTAGAAAATGCAACAGATCTACTAGGGAGACTGACTGCAGTACACTTGTCTGACATCTTTTAGAATATTGCTGCACGGTGTGGGATCCTTACCAGATACCACTGACGGAGTACATCGAAAAAGTTCAAAGAAAGGCAACACGTTTTGTATTATCGCGAAATATGGGAGAGAGTGTCACAGAAATAATACAGGATTTGGGCTGGAAATCATTAAAAGAAAGACGCTTTTGTTCTGAAGGAATCTTCTCACGAAATTCCAATCATCAACTTTCTCCTCCGAATGCCAAAATATTTTGTTGACACTGTCCTACATAGGGAGGAACGATCACCACGATAAAATAATGAAAATCAAAGCTCGTACGGAAAGATATAGGTGTTCATTCTTTCCGTGCGGTATAAGAGATTGGAATAAAAGAGAATTGTGAAGGTGGTTCGATGAACCCTCTGCCAGGCTCTTATATGTGATTTGCAGAGTATCCATGTATATGTAGATGTAGAACATGGATAAACAAGTATGAAGCTGAGAAGCATGTCTGCGAAGGGTGCAGCAGGGACCAGCGAAACAGTTCTACCTCTAGTGCTCTTCCGTTCCGTAGATGCCTATGGCCCATGTCATCAAGCGTTCGAAAAACATTGCCCTATAAGTAGAATTCGTTGTCAACGTAGTTGTTTCAGTATTCGCTGTTTATGTCTTCACAGTTCCTATAATTTCTTTTATGTACAGCACCAGCGAAAAAGAGTTAAGTTGTAGAGTAGTGTGCAAACACACGTCACACTCAAATTGTAAGCAAGAGACGGGTGAGACAACACTCATATTCGTGATATTTTAACAATAAAAGGATTGTGTATCGTGAGGGAAAAACATATTTCAGTAGTTGCATACACTGTACCAGTGTTAATGTTAATGAAATATTCATACAGCAGCTGCTGATGCCAAATACACACAAATATAGAATTTGACCGATTTTATTTCGGAAGTATCAGTACACGGGGGAGCTGAGACGATTTAATATATTTATGGCCCTCGAAACTCATCAAGTCAGTCACAGTTAGAATGTTGACGTAATCGCATTCATGAAAGTATGCATTTTTTTCAGTGTCGGACAATACTGAAAGTATATGTGGTATTCTTACAATCAGTATTGTAGCACTGGTCTGCTTTGTGGTATAACACGCTGCGAAGGACGCTGCGCGTCATACAGCTTTACTGATGACATCTACGGCATTTCTGGCTAATGCTACACTATTTGATCAAAGGTATCCAGACACACTCACCCCCCCCCCACCCCCCCCAAAAAAAGCGCGGGGTAGCCGCGTGGTCTACGCGTCTTGTCACGGTTCCCGCGGTTCCCCCCGCCGGAGATTCGAGTCCTTCCTCGGGCATGGGTGTGTGTGTCGTCCTAAGCGTCAGTTAGTTTAAGTTAGATTAAGTAGTGTGTAAGCTTAGGGACCAATGACCTCAGCAGTTTGGTCCCATAAGACCTTAACACAAATTTCCAATTTTCCATGAACTATTACTGTAAGCCTTAACACAATTTGTGCCTGTGACAGTCATATTTAACCTTATATGTTATAACAGAATCCATTATTTTGATGAAAGCTGCTGCTTCCTCTGCCACATTAAAGAAGTCCTGAGACTTTTCAGGATTTCGTGAGAGAGCAGAATGGGGCGCTCCGCAGAACTCACGGACTTCGAACCTGGTCCGTTGACTGGGTGTCATACGTCTGTACGCAAGTTTTCCACACCCCTAAACGTCCCTCTGTCCTCTGTTTCAGATGTGATCGTGAAGTGGAAACGTGAAAGGACACGTACAGCGCAAAAGCGTTCAGGACGACCTCGTCTGTTGACTGACAGAGACTGCCGACAGTTGAGGAGGGTCGTAATGTGTAATAGGCAGACATCTATCCAGACCATCACACAGGAATTCCAAACTTCATCAGGATACATTGCAAGTACTATGGGAGTTAGGCGGGAGATTAGAAAACTTTGATTTCATGGTCGAGCGGGTGCTCATAAGCCTCACATCACGCCGTTAAATGTCAAAAGACGTCTTACTTGGTGTAAGGAGCGTAAACGTTGGACGATTGAACAGTAGAAAAATGTTGTGTGGATTGACGAATCACGGTAGACAATGTGGCGATGCGATGGCGGGGTGTGGGTATGGCGAATGCCCGGTGAACGTCATCTGCCAGCATGTGTAGTGCATAAGGCGGAGGCGGTGGTGTTATGGTGTGGTAGTGTTTCTCATGAAGGGGGCCTGCACTCCTTGTTGTTTTGCGAGTCACTATCATAGCACACACCTACATTGATATTTTAAGCACCTTCTTGCTTCCCATTGTTGAAGAGCAATTCGGTGATGCCGACTGCATCTTTCAATATCATCGACCACAAGTCCGTAATGCACGGCCTGTGGCGGAGTGGTTAGACGACAATAACATCCCTGTAATGGACGGGCTTGCACAGTCCTGACTTGAATCCTATAGCACACCTTTGGGATGTTTTGGAACGCTGACTTCGTGCTAGGCTTCATCGACCGACGTCGATACCTCTCCTCAGTGCAGCATTCCGTGAAGAAGGGGCTGCCATTCCCCAAGAAACCTTCCTGCACCTGATTGAACGTGAGCCTGCGAGAGTGGAAGCTGTCATCAAGGCCAAGGGTGGGCCAAAACCATACTGAATTCCAGCATTGCCGATGGAGGGCGCCACGAACTTTAAAGTCATTTTCAGCCAGGTGTCCGGATACTTTTGATCACATAGTGTACCAGATGCAGTTCGCAGAAAATTGGAACTTAGGGACTGATAGTTCAAAAAAATCAACGGGACAAAGATCTAAATGCCGGGAAGCAAAAGGACATACATTTTCAAACATTAGAGAATGTTTTCTTATGATATGAACAAAATTGGTACCCTAGGACAATTCTACTCAAAAGTAATGTTCTTTTTATCAAAAGTACCAACTATTGGTAACAAATTTTTCGGAGGGAAATTGGATTTTCAGTTAGTCTTCCTGACATCTATGCCTCATATGCTCGCTCACATAAACTCCTTAATAAAAAATTCGGCACATTAAAGGGTTAAATATGAAGACAAACACGGATAATAAAGAATTGTACGATTTGTGTTTCTTAAGAAAACCAATGAAACTTTAAAATGTAAGAGCGGACGATGTTTAGATTTGTTAGTGCTTTTACTTAACGTACCTAACTAGTATGTAGTTTCATTCATATTGTTTTGATTTATTGGGTTTTGAAATCTATACGTATTCTGTAAGTTACTAACCAGTTGTATTTCCACTGACTGAATGAACTGAGAACGTCGACAGGAGTTGTGCACACAACTGCGAGTTATCTTCCTGCGTGTTTTGTTTCTCAACACAAACTAAAGTACGAAAGGCATATGTCGGCGGGTGCAAGGGGCAGTCAGCGGTAAGAAAACAGAGGTTTGGTGGTAATAATCCAACAATGGAACCCAAATGGTTGAGTGTTTTCGAAACATACAGTTCCGGCATTCGCTGATGCGTCCGTTAAGTGTACTGGGTGATCTGTATCTCATGGTGCACCGTATTGTAACGCTTTTGATTATCACTATCGCCTCGTTCTGAAACTCGTTTCAGAACTTTAACGTACTCGAGCATTCTTGGAGTGAATACGCATTGGTATTTCGAACTGTCAGCAGTGAGGAAAATTCGGGAAATTTGGTGTCTCGCGTAGAGCTTACAAGGCAGGAGTCATGAGGCCTCTAAAAATCAGGACGTCTGGCAACACTAGCTGTGGCTCACGCTTCACGGAACTGGATTTCCCACTGCAACGGCTACTTCATGTCCCACATTCTAAGGTGAGCCTTGCGGATCTGCTGATGACACAATCGCACCGTACGGCAGTTCCTGGTAGGGGTGACCAGGCGGGGAGTGATGTAACGCGAGTGTGACTGGAAAGCGGAGTGAGTGTGTGGCGTATGGAGCGCCAGCCGAGGCGAGGCGAGGTTCGCGGCCTTGGCGACGACGCCCAGCAGCCTCGTAACGCTGCCCTCAGCCGCGTCTCCCCGGTTCTCGATAGGTAGCCCGTCCCTCCCCAAACCCTCTGTCTACTCGATGCATCTGATGGGCAGAGACAAGAACGAATCCTTCACTGACCGACATCATCTTACAACGGGAACCACAAAATGCTTTGCTGGTTCTATGCGCTTCAGTCTGGAACCGCGCGACCGCTACGGTAGCAGGTTCGAATCCTGCCTCGGGCATGGATTTGTGTGATGTCCTTAGGTTAGGTTTAAGTAGTTCTAAGTTCTAGGGGAGTGATGACCTCAGATGTTAAGTCCCCTAGTGCTCAGAGGCATTTGAACCATTTTTGAACAAAATGTTTTGGTTGGATACTGCCTACCTCCATCTGCTTAGTTACATACCCAATGGACTCATATTTTTCAACCACACCTTACAACCCTATACAATACCTTTTCTCCGCCCAATATCCTTTACTCTCAGCGTAGTGTTGTTTTTATAGATTTTATTTTTATCTCTCAGTCTTCACATTTTAATTTAATCAATATAGAAAAACAACTGATGTAATGTTTTTGTAAAGGTAACAAAATTGATCCTTCCTATAGGTTTTAAATCCGTAAGTAAGTTTTTCACCTTTTAATCACATATGGTTCGTCTTTGTTTGTATTTTTAAAGGTTTGGGATGAAGTGTGGTTTGCTCTACCGCTGATGGCGTCCTCCTCCCACTCCAGCCGCCCATATGGGTCGTGGGTGGTAAAAGAACAATAAAGGAAAATATATGTTGCAGTCGGTAGTATGGTACCAGAGCAGTAAGACGGGTCGACGTGGAAGGGTAACAGAATGGGTGATAATAGCTGTTGTGTTTGAATGTGCCCTTTATCACACCGTGGAAGAAATTGCCCAGTTTATTGTTGTACGAACGCGGACTGTCCATTATGTCTACAAGGTGTATTAGACCATTCACAACCACAACAATGTAACGTGGCGTAAGAAAAGTGGTTGTAAAAAGAACTTAACAGACAAGAACCATAGACTAGTGGTACACTTGGACAATGACAATAAGATTTAAACTCTAAGGGAACTGATGGTGTCAGTGAATGCAGGGCCATCTCAATCAGTTTCCGAGCGAATATTGCGAGAGAGCCTCCAGGTAATAGGGCACCTCGCAGAACACCATCGCTCAGCGGTAAATACAGCTGCAGGTCTTCAATGGGCAAAACAACACAGGAAATGGGCAGTAACTGATCGTATGCGTGCAGTGTGGTGCGATGAGTTGCGATTTGGGGGTATTTTACGTACTAGAATGTGGGACCATTCATTCAGGTTACCGTTGTTGTGGTCTTCAGTCCGGAGACTGGTTTGATGCAGCTCTCCATGCCACTCTGTCCTGTGCAAGATTCTTCATCTCCCAGTACCTACTGCAGGCTACATCCTTTTGAATCTGCTTAGTGTATTCATCTCTTGGTCTCCCTCTACGATTTTTACCCTCCACCCTCCAGAATGATTATTTCAATATTCTCAGTGACCAAGTAGTGCTCTTTATTCTGTATCTTCGTGATGCGAAAATTCGAAAAATTAGAGCTGACACACAGGTTTATCGACAACCACTACTTCTAAACGCTGTTCGCGAATGTAACAAGAAAGGAGGGATCACTCCGCCAAAGACTATCACGTGGTTTGTGGAGTATTTGTCTAGATGAATATTCTGTGATTACTCCCATTCTTCAGGATGACAACAGCCGTGTTCACAGGGCCCTACATATACGATTCTGGTTTGACGAACGCTCGCACACCGTGTTACACCTCGAACGGCCCCTCAAATACGCCCGATCTTAGTCCCATAGTAAATTACGTAAATTGTAGTTTGAGGGGGAGGGGGAGGGGTGAAAGGGAAGGACATGGAAGGAACTGATGGTATCAGCTGCATCAGGACTCGATGTAGAATCGGCGGCGACGAGTGAAAATGTGTGGACAGCGGGGACTCGAACCAATGAAACCACAACCTTCAATGCGGATGCGCAATATCGTTCGACCTCCGCCGGGAATCTAGAAATTAGTGAGTATGAAGGGTATGAACAGCGACGGTGGACAAGTGGTGCTAGGTGGGAATGTAGACTGATCGGAGAGAGTGTCGAAAGAATCTTTGCACTTCCTATGAACACTGTGTCCGGATGGCGCAGGGGTTAACGCAACTGCCTTAGTAAGCAGGAGGTCCCGGGTTCGAGTCCCGGTCCGGCATACATTTTCACTCGTCGCCGCCGAATCCGCATCAAGTCCTGATGCAGCTGATATCATCAGTTCCTTTCCTTTCTTTTCTCCCTTCCTCCTTCAATTTACGTATGTACCACAGCTGCGCATTCCGAGTGACGTCTGTTCTTTCAGACATTCATACCCGTAATAAATGCCTGGGACTATTTATAGTAGCCGATGAAACGTAGCAATAAACATCCTCAGAATTTTGTAGCTCTTTGGGATTTAATCATCAGCGGTTAGCTTCCGACGGATGTGGAAGAACATTGTGGACTCTCTTTCTCGCCAAAATGAGGTCATTAACAAGGCTACAGGCGAGATTACGTGGTGTTGGCTTGAAGTCTCTCGGGGTTGGCTAATTTTTCGTCCGCCGCACCTATAGTTTTAAACGCAGATTTTAATATTTCTGCTTTCTGTCTGCTGTGCTCAATACCTCCGCGTCTCGCCAGTCACTATCCTTTGATCTCTGGGAGCCATTGCGCTAATGTGGAGGCTTGAGATCTGACACTTGAGCATATGTTGTACTTGCTTAATGAGAATATTTCCCAGCTGCCATTTCGTACAGAGAACTTGAGTATGGGCGAGTACAGAGCAGAATAGAGCGAAGAGGGGACTTGCCTGCGGACTCCCTGCGCAGCGGGCAGCAGACGCCCAGCTCGTTGTCCTGGAGACGGCAGGGCTGGCGGCGCAGCTCGGGCACCTCGGCGTAGAAGGTGATGCACTGCACCAGCGGCCGGCACGCGCCCGCCAGCCCGGACTGCGTGGAGCAGGGCGGCGCAGAGCCCACCTCCTGCACCTCCACCACCACCTGCTGCAAGCGCCGCGCGCCACAGTCAGGACATTACGCTACAGCTGCCAGATGGCTGATTGCTGCAGAATATCTCACAAAGGATCATCTCAGTTTCTCCAGAATAAAAATATCTGATTAATCCACATGTTCCAAATGGCAGGACCAGTTTGTGTCCTACAGATATTCAGGGTTTGCCATAATTAATAGCGAAAACTTATATGCTGGAAGTATTGAAACATCCCCTTAGAAAAAATTTATAAATGATAGTGCTGCAAAACTTCTACGTTATTTGATTTTCAAACACTCAGACATTTCTCTCTTTACTTATTCTGATCAACACTAAACTGACACACAATATTTATAGCGCAATGCAATCTGACTTTCAACAATCCCTACAAAAGAATGGTCCTGACTAACAATAATCTATACCTTTCATGAATCAGTTACCTCACAAAAATCTTCGTTACTGCAATACAGCGAGCGCTAATACTGCCAGCTAAATAAAAGACTCTTGAAGGCACTAACTATCGATAGGCGTATAGTTAGCAAATGAATGATTTTGATAGAGAACAAACAATGTATTTACCTTAATAGTGTTCAAAAGTCATAATGACATCCAGTCTTACAAACTTCCTTTTTCTGACGGACACACGTCCAGATCGTCCGCTCTCAAAATTCTGCCATCTCTCTTCCCACATCCACCACTGCTGGCGGCTCACCTCCAACTGCGCAACGCTACGCGCTGTTCACATCCAACTGCCCAACACTACAATAGTGAATATTCCAGGAATGCAAACCAGCTACAGACTGCACACAGACAGTCAGTGATTTTCATACAGAGCGCTACGTGGCCTTACCAACGTAAAAACCTAAACAGCCTACTTACAGTATGTGATAGTAGAATCAACAGCCCTCTAGTAAAAATAAGTCATCAGACGTGGCGTTTACCAGATATTTGCTAATGTGTGGTTACGAACCATCACTGATTTCAGCATCGAGTATAGTCCTAGCTAGTACAAATGTATTTGAAAGGCAAACTCTTCGATTAAATCCCCAACTAACTGTGCTCAAATTTCACCCACAGCCCATTGTTCCGGAATGTGGTGGATGCGTGAAGTAGCACTGCTATATATTGCTGTTGATGTAACACATCTAACACGCCAATAGGTCCAAAATGGATAGGTGTAGCAGAGGCTTTACCCTGTCTTCCAAGGTCACCTAACCTCAATCCTCTGATTTTTTCTGTCTGGATCACCTCAAAATGCGGGTGAGGAAGTAGAGCAGCGAACTGTGCAGTAACTGTCGAGATTTACGACATGATCTAGGAGTGTTCGAAAAAATTCTTAATTCATTGCAAGGTGCATTATCGTATACAAAAGCGAGCAAGACAAGTGAAACAAACTCTTGAACATGTACGAGTGTACAGTAAATTGTAACATGCAACGTGCTGAAGCCTTGGGCGCAATTTGAGCTCACTTAGATGTCGAATAAGTCGCCACATTCACTTTTGAAATATATTTGTGGTAACTAAGATAATATTTCACACTGTAGTGAGTAGCTGCTTGTAACCACACATTTACAATTATTTCGTAAACGTCTTGTCTGCTGAGTTATTTTTAATGGTTGTTGATTCTATTATTTATTTATTACTTATTTATTGCTTATTTAGCCCAACCAGATTAGGGCCTTAAGGCCCTCTCTTATACCCGATTAGCAGAAACACGTGCCAAACATATTATAAAACCTTCTCATTAATAATACTACTACAAATAACTAACAATAATAATAATATATTAGCAATGGTTAAGGGCATTTAGAATGATATCGATTAACTTCGCTCATTTTAAGCCATTTTTAGTATTATCAGAATCGAAAACGATAAAGGAAGAGAAGATTGAAACGACAGTGACAGTGGCTGTTAGGAAAAAACAAAATATAAGTGGAGAAATCTGCCAAGAGCGGGTAGGAAAAAGTCTTATAGGAGGGCGACTGACGAGAATAAGATGCACAGAGTGTAGGAGAGATACCTATTGTGACAGAAGGTGGATCATTAGGTGCCTGCTTTCACCCCTATCAATTTTCAGTATTAATTATGGTGCACCCTGTATGGTTTGGTATCATACTACACTGCTTTTCAGTCATACTGAAAAACTCAATAGACTGTAGTTCAGCAGCTAGTAGAAATGGCTTGAGACGCTGAGATAATTTAAGACAACGTTTCCGCTCAGACACACTTGTAATGTTAATAGCTTTAAAAGCACAGAAATTACAGATTGGTTCAAAACTAAAAATAAATTTCATTCTAAATCGTCTTCGTGTACGCTCACAAGAATAACTTTCCACAAACCGTGATAAGTTGAGTAATACATGCTACTGACCAAGGACGCTGCGTTATTCGACAGGCTGTGTGGCTACGACGGAAACTGTGCCCGGTCAGAGGATTGTCGAGTGAAGCAAACGAAGACAACTTACCAGAGGTTGAAAATATCGCTTGAGCTATAAAGTTCTTTTATTATCACAGGACCGGTTTCGGGCTCTTATAAACCCATCTTCCCTGTTCAGCGCTCATAGGTAGCACACCGCCCCTAGTACGCGTTCGCCGCGGCGCTCGGGGCCCACAGCACCAAGTTACGACATCTGAAGATGGGCTTGTAAGAGCCCAAAACCGGTCGTGTGATAAGAAAAGAACTTTACAACTGAAGCGGTATCTTCAACTTCCGTTATAATGCTCAGTTGCGGATGTTCCTCCAACAGGATTGTTTGAAGACAACTTAGTCTCAGTCATGAACTTTTATTCGATGAGTTATCCTGATTCTCGTGATGGTATATATGTGTAAATATGCAAGATTTCTGTCGCGAAACGCATCGGTTTTGATGTAACCAGCTTTTAAGGTGATTAACGTTATAAATGTGGTTGAGCCGAGACACCCTCTTAAATTGTTCAATTCTGAACGCGACTTCGGTTTCATACAGTTATGCACAAATTTAAAGCTGACAAAATATATCTTGTCCTCGAAGTTCATCCACATCAGCCTGCTAGAACAATACGATGACATTTCAGAAGTGAGTTTTACTAATTCGGTGTGGTTATCCACATTGCTGTCACATATCTCTTTTGTAACGGGAAATCAACGGATCGGCCGATTGGGAAAAATATATGAGTACGTCCCAGCGTGTCTCTGTGTAGCTACAGAAGCTCACGAACACTGCAAGCAGAAAGCCGAACAGTCCACAACACATGATTGAAATAGCTTCAGTAAACGACGCCAGAGGACGAATTCGGTCACTTTTTGTATGCTACATGAATACGAAAATGTATGGAAGAAGATAGTTTTGTGAGAAACTTAACTTTACTGTAAACAGCAGCGTTCTATTTTAATCGTACGGTGAATTAATTTGATTATCAAGTAGACAGAAATTTTGTTCAGTGTAGTATTGCTTCATAGCGACTCAACAAAAGTTTGCATGTTTTGAGTGCTGTCGCACTTTAATGATGACGGTCCTATTTTCTCAGACAAAATGTATTTGGAAAGCAATAGTAAGGGTATAAACACGAGCCCATTACATTAGTGCGCTTTGAAACAGCGGTGTTACACGCTTATAGCTTCCACCTCGCATGCTATTGGAGTTTCTCTAATAATTTAGAATAGCGACATTCGGTAAATAGGACGGTTGAAAGTACAGCCATATTGATAACTAAATCACTGGAGTATGTATCAAGACCAATAAGTACAATAGTGTGCCACCTTTAGCAGCACACCACAAACTACAATCTCGCATCAACAATACCTTCAAACACGCTGAGATGAACATGTTACATTGACTTTGCTATAAAGTTGATTGCTAACGTAATATCTGCAAAATTAGCAAGGAGGGGGTGGAGGGCGACGACACCTGTAGCACCTTGTAACAACATATTTATGAGTCTCTCTGTATGACTGAAAACGTCCGAAAAGCTGTTTCAAAAAACACAGTTGCCGTGAATTAGTGAAACCGTTACGGTCAATTGTAAAAACCATTTGCAATAAACGGTAATGGTTGATCTGTATCAATTTCAATAAGAAGTTATAGAGCTGTTTCTCTGAAAAACACCATCTCATAATGTCAGTCTTTGACAGAATAACACTTACTTGAATGTTGGACATTTACTGAATTTTCTTTCAATTACATTTTATGTTTTGCGTTTAGAGATAGGAGTATGTGGTAATGTTGAGACAGATGCAGTAGAGAATGAATAGTTATCTCCCAACTTTGATATTTCAGTAAAAACTAAATTAGATTTCTCTATCAGAAAGATGAGAAACTACTGATACTTACAGTTGGTATTTCAACTTGCACCACTTGTACCGGCGGAGCAATGGGCTGTATCTGCAAGGCAAACAAAATATAAGATAAGATAACTGAATAACGACTACTCTTAGAAAGCAGTGAATTTATGTAACTAACCAGTTATTTTTTGTCAGTGACCATGGCTCAACGAAGCCGTAGAATAATGAGTTACTTCCAGAATGACAAAATGCATAGGCTTTAGTAGTTAATTACGTACTCTGCTCCGTAGACATATACAAATGGTACCATTATTGCACAATTACTTTTCAGTTAATTCAACAGTGTTAACAATCGATTATAAAATCAAGAATAGCAATAAAATTGTACTCCAAACAGTGTAATTTAGTAACTATGGCCGTAGTCCTCCGCGTGTTACTTAATGAAGGAAAAGAACTGACTATTTTCCTTTATGTGTTTTAGACAATTGTTTTTGCATACTTCACGAATTTTCGGAAAACGTTAATGGGGAAAAGCTAACTGATATCTGTATGGTGCTAAAGTGCAAATGTGGCGAAATAGTCATGTTACATTATTTTGAGACCACTACAAATCGGATAGCCTATCAAACTGCTTCACAATTAATGTACGTTGTTCCCTGTTGGTAACATCCTTCCATAAGGTTAGACTATGACTGCCTCCGCGGTCGTTACAAATTCATGTTACACTGAGAATGCGTTTTCACAAAATTTTCCGTCTCTTCACTGACAGAGGTGACAAGCGTTTTGGATAATTATTTCAGAAGCTCAATAACTCGCAAGCCATACAGTTGCTGCAGAGGTCATGACATTCGATGATAGCATTTTCCTTCGAGGAAACATAAACTGACAACCATAGTCGGCTTCTCACACAACAGATGCATCGGACTGCAGGTCTAACTCCGGGAATCTACAAACTTCTCCGTGAGATGAGTTCTTTCGCTAAAGTTTCACACATGGTTACATAAATTCAGCTGAAATTTCGTTTTACACGTAAGATGCCAAGGAATTACTCGATAAAACTGTTTCTACGAGAGGTGATCAGGCATCTTACGCAAGTTCCGTTTGCATTCTGGAAAACACTGCAGTGTCACTGATGTTTTATGGGTGCAACTGACATAGTTTGATATTTGTATTAGACATATACATTTGTGTTTACTTGTGTGCTATGTTAGTGCAGTAATAGATTTTTACGAAGATAGGCTGAACATAGAGACAATGAACGCCAATTGCATGAGGTTTACAAGACAAGTCAACAAATTATAGTAATTCGTAGGTAGGTACAAACGCCCAGTTCAAAACGTAAGAATGTTGCCGATGCGTAAGTGAAGCAGGTGGCTGGCAATAATGATAGAAATAAAAATTGCTGAAAGCGGTTGAAGTCACTTTTAAAGAGACCAGAAGTTTCACGATGATTACTGTAGAGCCTCCACTACAGCAGCTGGTACTTCGTTATTGTCACTTACGGCAGGCTGAGACGTGTGTAAATGCATTAACTCCAATGTTATTACGAGTTACATTTTTTTTTACTTGGAATCAAGATGCCTTATTTATGACCATAATCCGACAGAGAAAAGAAACTATAGACGAGATGTAATCATAAAGTTTTAATTAGGGAATCGAAAATGGTTCAAATGGCTCTGAGTGCTATGGGACTTAACATCTGAGGTCATCAGTCCCCTAGAACTTACAACTACTTAAACCTAACTAACCTAAGCACATCACACACATCCATGCCCGAGGCAGGATTCGAACCTGCGACCGTAGCGGTCGCGCGGTTCCAGACTGAAGCGCCTAGAACCGCTCGGCCACAACGACCGGCAGGGAATCGAAAAAATAATCAAGTTGGGACGACGGAAATTGGTGGTGGTATTGGTTCTTCACTACACGTTCACCCTTCAATGAGACACATTTTCCCCAAAGATGGATGACTTGGTACAGACCTTGCTTGGAAGTCAGCATTTTGGCTGTTCGGAGAACGGTCCACCTGAAATAACCTAGTCGTCATTCTGGAAATGACTGTCACGCAATGATTTCTTCATTCGAGGAATTAGGAACAAGTCACTGAGTGCCATGCGATGAAATGCGTGACACGAGACCAAATTTGATAGCCCCCAATGGTTATCGGTAGTCTCATTCTGCGACAGTTTGCCCCTTACGAGCATGATCTGTTAGCACTCCACCATGGCAGCCCCAAAACCTGCAACATCTTGCATGACAATGGTAGGCTTACCACTTTAATCGGCTGTGGTGAATCCACATGTTTTCACTGCTTACTTTGCTCCTTTGTCTCGTAAACGTAGAGATAGACTCAACAATTGTCCATGAGAATTAATCTGTTATATAAGTCACCTGGACTGGCTTGAGACATCTACATTATTTCTGCTCCTGCCTCGATTCACGGTCCTTTGTCTCGGAAACGTAGAGATGGACTCAATAGTTGTCCATAGGAATTAGTCCGTTACAGAAGTCACCTGGTCTGGTTTGAGATATTTACATAATTTCTGCTGCTGCCTCGGTTCACTATTTCTTTTGTTTTGTTTTCTTCTATCACCTCGGTTTTGATTTGGTGGTCTTCTAGCAATTGGGCCTCCATTTGTCTTGCGATTTTAGGTTCTTTACAGAGTAATCGCCTGCCACTTCTCAGTTGGTCTCAGATAACGTGAAAAGAACCACTGTTCACATATTGATGTTTGATTGTCGTCCGCGTCCACCAACTATGCATCAACTATTGCAGCGTTGCTCCCCTTCAGATGCAGGAAACGAATTGCCGCACAGTACTCTACTTAATTAGTCTGTTGCACCATTTTGTTTTGGCGCCTTTAACGGTGTTCTGCGGCACCGTGGCCCAACGATGTCAGTGTGCACACGGACTACAGACGTGCGGAGTGCAAACAGAATAACTTGGTCCCTACCTGCGCAGGCGGCGTAGTAGCGAAGGGGACAACGGTGGTGGTGAGGGTTGTGTTGCTAGTGGCCAGTGGCCAGCACTGTAGGGGAGATATAGCGCAACAGCTTAAGCCTGCTAACAAGCATAACTTGTAAGCTACAACTAGTGAACCTGCGAAGGATAATATTAACACGTTATGCCAGGACGATCAATAATTCTACAAGCCAACCGTTTGTTTTTAAGAACACACTGGGTTATAGGATTACGCTGGAATTGCAACAGGAGGAGTCTTCTATTTTCGCCTGAATTGAAAACCATATCTTCTTTCTTTTGGTGCCATGTTAAAATTAGCTACTGTGGCAAGAAAGAATATCACCTCACTAATATGCTAATGCACTTGCAATTGAGAGAGAATTCTGAAACTGTTACTAGACAAACAATTCAGGACAAGTCATGTCAATAGGTTGCGACGACGACCCTAAAATAGTTTCGTCATTTCATCGAAAAAATCTGTAGCTATTCATCTACTGCAGTACACAAGAAAGTTTCGCATGGTAGCTATATGGCAAAATACTGTTTTGCCTGCTATGATTACCAAAACCTCTTTTTGATGTCTCGATACGTTTGTGAAATGTTATGAGTTTTCATGTTCACTGTGTCATTTGCGATCATTGAAAATGGAGATAGCTATAGATCTCATCTCAAGTTTCAAAGAAAAATTCGGTATATTAGCTTCCTTTTCTGTGCAGCACTGTATGACCTAACATGTAGCAAACAGAAATTCCTAGTAAACCCTCATTTTGTTTGCAAAATATTCGATTTTCAAGCAGTAGCTTACTTAACCGTAGCAATACCAAGGCATATTCCATAATGCACGCAACCAAGGCGGAGGAGGGGGGGCGGAGGAGGGAGGAGGGGGTTAAAACAGGTGTGTAAGTAGGATCCAGAACCTGAAAATACATTTTAGCAACATCAGCCTACTTTCAATAATGTGTACTACCAGTCTGACAACCGCCACAAAAAATTTAAAGAAAGCAAATTTCGTTCATTGTCGTTGATTTTTGCTCTCAACACAATTTTTACAGAGCTACTGATATGTAAGTAAGGCCCTGAACCAGGAAACATAGAATACGAAATTCTTTGGGAAAAGTGACATCTGCTACTGAGATTTAAATTTTTGGGTGAAGTTCGACCGAAAAATTTTAAACGTTTATGGAATTTGGTAGAAGAATTCATTAAAAGCAAAAAACATTTTTTTTTTCAAAATTATAAAATTAACTGACTAGATTAAAATATTTTCAGAAGTTTGGCATGAAGTACCCGCCCGCCTCCCCCCCCCCCCCCCCCCCACCCCCTTTGTAATGCGAGAGTTAATGTAGAAGTATCATGATAACTACGATCATTAACGAAATTACAGGTAGTTCATCATGAAGTTGCGAAAGTAGGCTATGAAATGAGAATCTTTTTTTCGTTTGAGGAAGATTGAAGAGCAACCGGCGTTCGTGCTTCTCCATTGCCACAGTGCGCTGAAGCGGGCAGAGAATCTTTTGTTTATGACGGACGAAGCACACTGCCCATTAGGCGGCGGAAAACTAAGGCAGGCCCCCTCCGGAACAGCGCTGAGAACAGTAACATGTTTCTGTGCAGCGGCCAAGTTATCTTGCGCGTGATTTACCACCAACAAACAAAAATCGTTTTCGATTTGATAGTTAAAACTTTGGCTAACTCTCGCAGATCGTATGCATCGTAGGCTGTATTCATTTAACTTGAGGTGACTTTCTGTATTTGTTTCTAGCGTGTTACAGGCCCACACATGTTACTGGAGCTGAATAAGGAACAAATACAAGAACACGCTCGTGATATCTGTTTGTCTTGTAGCGAAATGCGCTGCTGTGACTGGTTGCGTACCTGCTGCAGCTGGTCCGGCAGCTCTATAGGCACCGGCGGCGGCAGCGGCAGCGGCAGAGGCAACAGCTGCTGCTGCTGCTGCTCCTGCTGCTGCTGCACAGGTGGCGCGCCGCTCAGCTGCGCCTGCAGCCGCACCTGCAGCTCCTGCTGCTCCCGCTGCGTCGCCTGAGGACACCAAAAACACCATCGTCAACTCATTTATGTACTGCTGACGTAGTCTCTGGTCTGCTACCTGTAATACGTACTAAAGCACAACGAATTATTCGCCAGTAAAATGTTTCAAGCGAGACCGAGTCTATAACTAGTTCAAATATTGTGAAAGAGTACACAATTATTTACTTTTGTTATCTAGCAGTTGGAGTCATAAAACTACCTTAGGCTACCGTAGACTATTCTAAGTAAGCGTAGATATGCAAAAAACCTAATGCACAGGTCATGTGCGTACGACCTCAACTGACCAAGCCTGCTAGGAAAGTTACAGTAAACTTTCCTAGCAGGCTTGGTCAGTCGACGTCGTACCCACGTTACCTGTGCATTAGGTCTGTTGCATACCTATAGGGCATTACCTCTTAACGATCGCTTTCTTTACTTATGCGGTCAGTGTCATACTAGGGTCCCCTAAAAACAATAAGTGGTGAAGTATCTAGAATTCGAAAGAGAATATCTAAAGTGCAGGGTAAGCTACAGAACATTTTTGTTCTACATAGTTTTCCCCTTGTCTGTTACATAAAAGTTAACAGTATTCACAGCAAAATTGAAACTGTCAAAGTTTAATCCAGGTTTTATTCTAAATTAATGATTTGTAACGTGAAACAGAGCGACGTTGTGGCAAAAATAAAGAAAACGATAAGATTTGTCATATAGGTATATAAAACTCAAATTCCTCAACAAAAAGGTGAAATACAAAAATAAACGCAAAACAAAACAATATCAAACATCGCTTCAATACTTCCTAGAACTTATATACACTAGGTGATCAAAAGTATTTGGACACCCCCAAAAACAAAAGGTTTTCACATTAGGTGTATTGTGCTGCCACTTACTGCCAGGTACTCCATATCAGCGACCTCAGCAGTCCTTAGACGTCGGAAGAGAGCAGAATGGTGCGCTCCGCGGAACTCACTCACTTCAAACGTGGTCAGGTGACTGGGTGTAACTTGTGTCATACCTCTGTACGCGAGACTTCCACACTTCTAAACATTCCTAGGTTCCCCTGTTACCGATGTGATTGTTAAGTGGAAACGTGAAGGGACACGTACAGCACAAAAGCATACAGGCCGACCCCGTCTGTAGACTGACACAGACCGCCGATAGTGGACAAGGGTCGTAATGTGTAACAGGCAGACATATATCCAGACCATCACACAGGAATTCCAAACTGCATCAGGATCCACTGCAAGTACTATGACAGTTAGGCGAGAGGTGAGAAAACTTGGATTTCATGATCAAGCCAGTAGATGCCAAACGAGCGCAAATATTGGACGACTGAACAGTGGAAAACGTTCTGTGGAGTGACGAATCGCCGTACACAATGTGGCGATCCGATGGCAAGGTGTGGGTATGGCGAAAGTCCGGTGGACATCATTTGCCAGCGTGTGTAGTGCCAACAGTAAAATTCGAAGGCGGTGGTGTTATGGTGTTGTCGTGTTTTTCATGGAGGGGGCTTGCACCCCTTGTTGTTTTGCGTGGCACTATCACAGCGCAGGCCTACATTGATGTTTTCAGCACTTTCTTGCTTCCCACTGTTGAAGAGCAATTCGGGGATGGCGATAGCATCTTTCAACACGCTCGAGCACCTGTTCATAATTCATGGCCTGTGGTGGAGTGGTTAAACGACAATAACATCCCTGTAATGGACTGGCCTGCACAGAGTCCTGACGTGGGTCCTATAGAATACCTTTGGGATGTTTTGGAACGCCGACTTTGTGTCAGGTCTCATTGACCGACATCGATACCTCTCCTAAGTGCATCATTTCGTGAAGAATCGGCTGCCATTCCCCAAGAAAACATCCAGCAACTGATTGAACGTATGTCTGCGAGAGTGGAAGCTGTCATCAAGGCTAAGGTTGGGCTGAATTCCAGAATTACCGATGGAGGGCGCCACGAATTTGTAAGTCATTTTCAGCCAAGTATCCGGATACTTTTGATCACATAAGAGTACATGTTTCTGTCGTTCAGAAACTACCTTCCTCAATAACCGGAAACTCTTGCCTTTGGTCATGATGAAGCACATTCTCCTGCGTACAATACACACACACACACACACACACACACATATATATATATATATATATATATATATATATATATATATATATATATATATATATCCAATATATAAATCCAATAATTGCAGGAAATATTTGTTTCAGTTGGCACGACACAAAATTTTGTAATCGACTTCTACGCGCAATTGCGCAATTGTAGGTTATGTACAACACTGCTTTAATCAACTGGGTTTGCAGTTTGTTCAGTTGGATTAACGACCGAATTATTTCAAACTTTTCGAAGTTTATTTCAAGCAGCTATTCAATGTTAACTTTTATTTCCGTGGAAGCTCAGTAACAAATTTACTCGTTTCATTCATTAATAACCTCATTTTAAAAATACTATAGTAGTTGAGTGTGCTGTAACTGCTATTTCGACAGCGAGTTGTGTACGTTTCCCCATTTCTGTTTTGAGTCGACAGCCTTGCTTGCGAAATCTTAAGATATGCGACCACACGGTCAAATGGTTTAATCGGTCGCAGCGTGGAGTCTTCGCCAAGTCACCCATTGTTTCGAAAAATGCGGTCTGTGGAACAGTGCGCATGTAGTGAAGGACCTACACCATCAACAAGTTTCGTGGTGAACTTCTTTTTTTCACGGTGATGGTCAAAACTTCATTAGTATTACCCCTCGTGCACAGAGACCCCGCTGCACCACTCCCTACCACTGCTGTCTGTCAGTCGCAGAGCTATTCTATTCGAACTACAGGGATGCATTTCATTCTCTCTTCTATCTCATATTCTGAGATTACTCTGCAGCAAGACAAAGAGAACAAATGGTTCAAATGGCTCTGAGCACTATGGGACTTAACATCGGAGGTCATCAGTCCCCTAGATCTTAGAACTACTTAAACCTAACTAACCTAAGGACGTCACACACATCCATGCCCGAGGCAGGATTCGAACCTGCTACCGTAACGGCCGCGCGGTTCGAGACTGTAGCGCCTAGAACCGCTCGGCCACCCTGGCCGGCGACAAAGAGAACCTCATGCTTACTACAAGTATCCATCCTATTTACATGCCATACGCAAGGCAAGGTGGTAGTCAGTGGTAGCCGGCCGAAGTGGCCGTGCGGTTAAAGGCGCTGCAGTCTGGAACTGCAAGACCGCTATGGTCGCAGGTTCGAATCCTGCCTCGGGCATGGATGTTTGTGATGTCCTTAGGTTAGTTAGGTTTAACTCGTTCTAAGTTCTAGCGGACTAATGACCTCAGCAGTTGAGTCCCATAGTGCTCAGAGCCTAGTCAGTGGTAATCTCCCTGTACTCGACCGATGGCTCCCCGTGCTAGACTAGTGTGTGTGTGTGTGTGTGTGTGTGTGTGTGTGTGTGTGTGTGTGTGCCACTCAGAGTGACAGCGAGCCTCACCTGCAGCATGGACAGCAGCTGCTCCTGCTGTATGAACAGCGCCGACTGCAGCGCTGGGTTGCTCGCCGTCTGCAGCTGCTGCTGCACACCTTGCAGCTGGTCCTGCAACACAAAGCACAACAACTCATGTCTCTCAGCATCATACTGACGTCACGGGGCGAAATTCGTTTTTAACGTTGGTGCGTTTACGAAGATATTCTTAGCGCGTTCCCGCTCACAAATTGTTAGGTCGGTTTGTCGGGAGGCAGATCTCAGCTGAAGCGATCTGCTGTGCACTGGACTTACGCGTCCTTCCACACTAGCAGCGCAGAGCTTCGTCTTCGACTCACTGTAGCCGTCGTGTAGCTTGTTATGTGAATCGCTGCTAGTCGTTTTACAACAGGAGTGCCCAACATTTTAGCTGACCTGCGACACATTGGAAGAAGACGAGTATATGTGGGCCGCGCATAATACTGTATGATAGTTTACACTACCAACAAAAACAGCTGAAAAAAATAAGAAGAAGAAAAAAAAACAGTATCGACCAATGACAATAGCATTGTGTGGCAGGAGTTTCAGACTGAAAACATTCAATTGATCGTACCTTTACATAAAAGGAATTATATGGAATTTCTTTTTTTCTCAGTCGTCTGATAGATGGTTGCTTTGGGTCGCATGGGGCCCATGGGATGTTGGCTGGATACCCCTGTTTTACACAGAGCCGAATGGAAACCCTCAGACGGGACGGAGTGGGCCGCTTGTTACGTGCGTCATACTTTACCGCCCTTCGCGCGCAGTTTCGGCACCACCGTAAAGTCACCAGTTCAGTTGTTTCTGCCCATTATACACTGTTTATTACTAGTGTACAGAATAGCACAAGTTTTCTGTGCGTGCCTGACGATGATGAAAATAGTAGCTACATTCGACGTATTGTGAAAAATTAGTGAATGCATATTGTGAAATCATGATGAAAGGACAGGAAACGGGATGCACAGAAGGAAGATGAGATCGTTTTAAAAATGGGATCATAAAGGCAGCTAAGGAAACGCTTGGAGTCAAGGAGAGGAAAAAAGTAAAAAAGAATGGGTAACACCAGATATGATAACCAAGATGGATGATCGCAGGAAATGAAAAACTGTAAACACAGAAAAAGGGAAACGCAATTACAGGAGGTTGAATAATGAATTAAGAAGGGAGACAGAAAAAGCAAAGGAGAAATGGCTCACAGAAAAGTGTGAACAGAGAGAGAAATTAGACAAAGAAGGAAAATATGATTTTATGTACAAAGAAGTAATGGATTTGACATTCAGGGAAAAGAGAAACAACATTGGACTAAAAAGCAGAGGCAGCAGACGGTAAAATGGTGTGTGAACCCCAAGAAATACTGAGAAGATGGGAAGAATATATAGAATGGCTATACGCTGCAGACAGCCGACCAAGTGAAGAAGACCTTGGCATAAAGGAAGAACATAAAGTTGCAGGTGATGACAAAGGAAATGGAATACTACCTAGTGAGATTGAAGAATCTGTGAAGGAGTTGAAAAATGGAAAGGCAATGGGAATTGATGAGATTCCTGCGGAACTGTTAAAGTCATTGGAGGAAGAAGGGAAAAGGGAGTTGACTGAACTGTGTAATCAAATATACATGACAGGAAACTTTACAGAAAGTATCGTAATACGTATAGAAAAGAAAAAGAACAGCAAAAAGTGTGAGGAACATAGAATAGTGAGCCTGATATCGCATGCAGCCAAAGTCTTTCTGAGGACGCTCAACAGAAGGCTATATGGAAAGCTGAACTGCGTAATAGGAGATGAACGATTTGGTTTCAGGCGAGGAGTGGGAACTAGAGATGCCATTGGGCTATTGAGAGTGATAGGGGAGAGGTACATGGAGAAGAAAACGAAGGTGCATGTTGTGTTCATTGATCTTGAGAAGACTTTTGACTGCGTCAGATGGGACAAACTGATGGAAATCCTAAGGAAACATGGAATTGACTGGAGGGATAGACGGCTAATTAGGAATTTCTATTTGAACCAGAGAGCAAGAGTAAGTTCAAAAATGATCAAATGTGTGTGAAATCTTATGGGGCTTAACTGCTAAGGTCATCAATCGCTAAGCTTACACACTACTTAACCTAAATTATCCTTTTTTTCATTCCATCGAGTGAAATATATAATAAATAGCGTATACCTTCATTGTTTTAATACAGATCTCAGAAAAACAGCGGAATTTTAAATCAGAAACCTTGCTTATATACATTTGTGAATAGGCTTAATTCTTGTAACGTCTTTTTTGATTTTCGGTAATTTAATTGATTTATTCTAGCTAAAGTATTATTTTTGCCATGAGTGAGAAGTGCCTGACTTGCCGTAGAATTGTTAGTTCCAGGGTTTGGTGTGATGGATGTAGTAGTTTTTTTCACTGGGGGGACTGCAGTGGCGTGGGTGTTGGGAAAGTGGATCAGGCTCATCAGTGGTTATGTAGGATTTGCAGCAGAGATAGGAAGATAGTGGAACAGGAGGGGAAAATTGCTGCCCTTTAGGCTGAGCTAGATCAGGCTAGGGAAGATCTGGACAGGTTAAGAAGGGAGAAGGGCAAAGAGAGGTGGGAAGTAGCAACAGGTAGCAGAAGGAACAGGCCTAGAACTAAGTCTGACAGTTTTGTGGTGAATGTCAAAAATAAGTTTGACCTGTTGCTTCAGTTAGAAACTGATGAGCCTCAAGCAGAGGTAGGTGTAGACAGGACACAACAAACTTTCAATAGGAAATTGAAAAAGAATGTAGGAAAGTCATCGAAAAGGAAGAAAGTTTTGTTGTTAGGCAGTTCTCATGCCAGAGGTGTAGGCCAACTTCTGCAGGAGGAATTAGGACCAGAATACCAGGTCACAAATTTTTTCAAACCAAGTGCTAGTCTGGATCAGGTGACAGAGGATTTAGGTTCACTCTGTAAAGGATTTACCAGGGAAGACACCGTGGTTATTGTGGGAGGGCCAGGGAACAGTATCGACAGAGAGCCTGGGTACAGTATAGAGTGTGACCTGGTAAAGATTGCGTCGGCATCGAGACACACCAATGTTGAATTTGTATCTGTCCTGAGACGCCATGACCGGCCTCATTTGAACTCTTCTGTTGGGAGAGCTAATTTGGAGTTGGAACAGCTGCTTGGGTCGGGTGCGGGGGCTCATATTGGTGTGGTTCCTGTTGATTATCTCAGTAGGTGGGACTATACCAGGCACGGCCTACATCTCAACAGGAAAGGGAAGGGGAAACTGGCTGGGGTAATAGCAGGAAATTTAAGGGGGGGAGGCACTGCCATGAATGGTAAAATACCAGTGGTTACAGGTGTTGGAGCAGCACCTTTTTTAGGATAGGTAAGACAGAAAGATGTCAAGTTCTACGAGAGGTCAGGATTGAAACAAATCTTCAGTTTAGGAAAGAAATTAAACAGCACAATTCTACCACATTTGATCACCAATCACAGCTATCAATTATAAATTTTCACCAATCACCAGAAATTTTATCTCCACCAAGTTGTATCTCAGTCCTAGGTAATTGCATTGATGAATTAAAGTCACCCAACCCAGTTGACATAATCTGCCTCTCTGAACACCATGTGACCACTGGTATAGCAACTAGGCCTAAGCACAATGAGAAACTCAGACAGGAGAGTACTGCAAATGTTAGAATAAGGAAAGGTTCTCATAAAAGTATAATTAAAAATAATGTAAGTATATTTCATCAAAATATTGGGAGTTTAAAGAATAAAGTAGATGAGCTTCTGGTTTGTTTAGAAGATTTAGAAGCTGAGAATGAAATAGATATACTATGCCTGTCTGAGCATCACATTGTTACTGACATGGATAAGGTAAATGTAAGTGGATATAAGCTCTCTGCACATGTAATGAGAGAAAATATGGAGAAAGGAGGAGTTGCCATATATGTCAAAAGTCATCATTGTGCTAAAAGTATAGAAACAAAAAAGTTTTGTGTAGAGAAACATATAGAAGCATGTGCCTGTGAGCTTAAATTAAATAAAGGCACATTTATAATTGTAACTGTATATAGGTCCCCATCAGGAAATTTTCATCTATTTTTGAAAAATTTGGACTCCTTGTTGTGCTATCTGTCAGACAGGGGGAAGCAAATTATTATTTGTGGGGACTTCAATGTAGATTCTCTGAAAGAGGGTAATAGGAAAAATGACCTTGAAGTATTACTCGGTTCTTTCAATTTGACACCCGTTATTGATTTTCCTACTCGGGTGGTAAAGGATAGCAGCTCACTGATAGATAACTTCTTTATAGATCAAGATAAGTTTAGCCAGATAAATGCTCAGCCTGTTGAGAATGGTCTTTCTGATCATGGTGCACAGCTAGTTACAATATATGACATAGCTCCATTCAGCAATACTAAACAGTCCTCCAAAGTAGTACGTTCAGTCAACGATTTAACAATTGCAAATTTCAGGGAAAGCCTACAGCAGTTAGACTGGGATGAGGTGTACCGTGAACCTGATGCCAATTTAAAATATAATTTATTTCATGACATTTTTGTAAATGCATTTGAAAACTGCTTCCCCAAGAAAATAGTTAAATATACTCGTAAGAAACCTTGTAACAAACCATGGCTTACTAAGGGTATAAAAATATCTTGTAACCGGAAAAGGGAAATGTATCTGACAGCAAGAAAGAGTAGTGACCCCGAAACTATCAAAAATTATAAAAACTACTGTGTTATATTAAGAAAAGTTATTAAAAAATCCAGGAGTATGTGTATCATGTCTGAAATCAGCAACTCTGATAATAAAATTAAAACAATTTGGAATATTATTAAAAGAGAAACAGGCCAACCAAGAGCAGAGGAAGACAGTATTACCATCAAATTGAATGAAAGCTTTACGAACAAAAAGTCAGAAGTTGAAAATATTTTTAATAATCATTTTCTAAATGTTGTGGATATAGTAGGATCCAGGTGTTCATTAGAAGATGCTAGGCTGTTAATGGAAGAGGCCATACCTATGCAATTTGATACAATTGAAATCTCACCCACTTCTCCCTCTGAAATTAGGAAATTAATAAACTTGCTTAAAAGCAAAAACTCACATGGAATTGATGGCATTTCCAGCAAAATACTAAAAGCTTGTTCTCAACAGATAAGTAAGATTCTCAGCCACCTGTGTAATAGCTCTCTGGAACAGGGCATTTTCCCTGATAGACTGAAATATGCTATTGTTATACCTTTGCATAAAAAGGGGGATAGATCTGATGTCAACAATTACCATCCAATCTCCCTTCTAACAGCTTTATCCAAAATTTTTGAGTAAGTAATGTATTCAAGAGTAGCTTCACATATCTGTAAAAATGAAGTACTAACAAAATGTCAGTTTGGTTTCCAGAAAGGTTTTTCAACAGAAAATGCCATATATGCTTTCACCAGTCAAATTTTGAATGATCTGAATAACCGAACACCACCCATTGGGGTTTTTTGTGATCTCTCAAAGGCTTTTGATTGTGTAAATCATGAAATTCTGCTAGACAAGCTCAAGTATTGTGGCATGAGTGGGACAGTGCACAAATGGTTTAATTCATACCTAACTGGAAGAGTGCAGAAAGTTGAAATAAATAGTTCTCGTAACATGCAAAGATCAGCACATTCCTCAAACTGGGGAACTATCAAGCATGGGGTTCCACAAGGGTCAGTCTTGGGTCCTTTGTTGTTCTTATTATATATTAATGACTTGCCATTCTATATTCATGAAGAGGCAAAGTTAGTTCTCTTTGCTGATGATACAAGTATAGTAATCACACCTGACAAACAATAATTAACTGATGAAATTGTAAATACTGTCTTTCAGAAAATTACTAAGTGGTTCCTTGTAAACGGACTCTCACTGAATTTTGATAAGACACAGTACATACAGTTCCGTACAGGGAATGGTATGACACCATTAATAAATATAGACCTTAATCAGAAGCATATAGCTAAGGTAGAATATTCCAAATTTTTAGGTGTGTCCATTGATGAGAGATTAAATTGGAAGAAACACGTTGATGATCTGCTGAAACGTTTGAGTTCAGCTACTTATGCAATAAGGGTCATTGCAAATTTTGGTGATAAACATCTTAGTAAATTAGCTTACTACGCCTATTTTCACTCATTGCTTTCATATGGCATCATATTTTGGGGGAATTCATCACTGAGGAATAAAGTATTTATTGCACAAAAGCATGTAATCAGAATAATAGCTGGAGTCCACCCAAGATCATCCTGCAGACATTTATTTAAGGATCTAGGGATATTCACAGTAGCTTCTCAGTATATATACTCTCTTATGAAATTTGTTATTAACAACCAAACCCAATTCAAAAGTAATAGCAGTGTGCATAACTACAATACTAGGAGAAAGGATGATCTTCACTATTCAAGATTAAATCTAACTTTGGCACAGAAAGGGGTGAATTATACTGGCACTAACGTCTTTGGTCACTTACCAAATAGTATCAAAAGTCTGACAGATAACCAACAAGTATTTAAGAAGAAATTAAAAGAATTTCTGAATGACAACTCCTTCTACTCCATAGAGGAATTTTTAGATATAAATTAAGAAAAAAAATTTAAAAAATAAAAAAAATAAAAAGAAAAAAGAAAAACAAAAAACACAAAAAATAAAGTTGTTATATTAACTTAAGTATGTTGTTAAATTAACCTAATTATGTATTAGAAAATTCGACTCGTTCCACATCATTACGAAATATCGTATTCATGATCCATGGAACTAGTATTAATCTAATCTAAATCTAATCTAATCTAATCTATCCTAAGGACAAACACACACACCCATGCCCGAGGGAGGACTCGAACCTCCGCCGAGACCAGCCGCACAGTCCATGACTGCAGCGCCCTAGATCGCTCGGCTAATCCCGCGCGGCAGCAAGAGTAAGAATAGGAGATGTGATGAATGAAGAAATTGAACTGGGAAGAGGTGTAAGACAAGGATGTTGTTTATCACCAACACTGTTCAATATACATCTGGAAGAAGTTTTGATGGAAGGAGAGGAGTTTGCATAGGGGGTCAAGAGTGGAGTGTATAAGATTTGCAGACGACATGGTTGTGATGGCAGAGAGTGCAGGAGAGATGGAACAAATGTTAGATGATCTAAACGCAAAATTCTACACTAAATTTCAGCTAATAATAGCGAACAGAATACCCCGTTTGTAACGCCGGAAATGCATATCCTCCTATTTCCATCTAATGTACTATGAATTTTTTCCTTATTTTGTTACCTGAAGATATGACATTTCTGTGTCTTTATATATCGCATGCAGCCGAAGTCTTTCTGAGGACGCTCAACAGAAGGCTATATGGAAAGCTGAACTGCGTAATAGGAGATGAACAATTTGGTTTCAGGCGAGGAGTGGGAACTAGAGATGCCATTGGGCTATTTATGTCGATGTATAATTGGTTTGTTTTGTAAATATTATTTGTATTTTTACGCTGGGTCTTGCCTAGGGAAAACTATGCTATCGAACCATTACATCGATAGGTCGTGTGGAGACCAAAGTGTTTACAATCTTTGGTAGTGTGAACTCGGCCACGTGGAGGAGGAGGGCAGTAGAGCAGGTGTGTTGTGTGACGCTCCCGCGAGTTGCCGCACTTTCGGGGTTTGGTAGCATGTAATTGCGCTCGACTTGCTATGTTAGTTTCTGACATGGTGTCGCGGACGGGAAGCGTTAGCTGGCACACATCAAGAGCCCGTTTCGGCTCGAGACCGTGTCGAGAAGAAGGCTCGCCAACATCCAGCTTCTGTAACAGCGACGGCCGACAATGAGTGACCGTCGCCACCTCCTCGATCGACGACTTCAAACCTTCAATCAACCAACAAGGAATACTGGTAGCACGTAAAGTTTTAGAACTGTATGGCAGACCTCAGCTTTTCAAACTGTTAAATTTTTTCTCACTAAATTACAGCAACGTAGCATGAACCTTTGTTGCTCATTGTCCGAATTGCATTACCAAGCAGGGTCCCTTCCTTTTCCGGAATGAACCCGAGTGTCGTTGAAATTCAAACGCCAGCATTAAAGTAATATCATTCGATTTCACTGCTTTAATTTCAAAGTTCAGTTAAGGTATTCATAGCTGGCTACAGTATTTAGATTACACAAGCACAAATTAAGAGTGCGAGTTTTGTTACCGTATTTTAGCTTACCTGTGACTGCAGCTCAGCTTGGTTCGTACTAAATTTTACTATTGTTAATTGTTCATAATCATTTAATTCAAGTTCAAAGTTAAATCTCTTATTTCTAAATTGCTTAGATTCAAGTAGCTTTTGAAATGATTGTTGAGGTAGCCCAAGACTAACCGTATTTTACTGAATTTCGATGTGCTTCAGAAACAAAGCTCACTATTAATTTCAGTCACTAAATTAACTTTCAATTTCCCGGTTTTATTAATTCTTTTGCTAAATTAAGTCAGAGTGTAGCGAAATTTATTACTTCTGACAAACTGTCAGTTTTCACACTACACGTGTCAACCTTCAGTTGCCACGCTTCTAGTGCTAATTATATGTGTAATAACCTTTCTTTTTCAGTTACTATAGTAATTGTCCATAGGACTGGCGACCGTAATTTCCCCCAAATCTCAAATATCTAATTACCGCTAGTTAATTGTTAACGTAACGGCCGCACATTTACTTTCTTTATTAACTTTACCCCTTTTCAAAATTAATTTCCACCAGTTTCATTTGCATTTTTCCTTTCATTTAGATGTAACCCTTTCCTCCCTCTTTACCGACAGATTAACTTCGGTGACGATTGCCTTTCCCAAATTTCCATTAGGTACACACGGTTTAATTTTTCACTGTCTTTAAGGTCGATAAGTGAGGAGGAGGTTACACGTTCAAGAATCACAAGAGGGTGAGGTATACTTGCAAAAGACCGGGAGATACCGGAAGGTTTCCGTTAGATTACATCATTGTCAGGCAGAGATTCCAAAATCAGATACTGGATTGTAAGACATACCTTGGAGCAAATACAACCTCGGACCATTACTTAACAGTGATGAAGGGTAGACTGAAGTTTAAAAGGCCAGTCAGGAAGAATCACTGCACAAAGAAGTGGGATAAGGAAGTAGTAAGAATTGATGAGATACACTTGAAGTTCTCTGAGTTTTTATAAAAACTGTGATAAGAAGTAGCTCTGTAGGCGGTTCGGTTGAAGAGGAATTGACATGTCTAAAAGGGGCAATCACAGAAGTTGGAAACCGTAGGTACAAAGAAGGTAACTGCGAAAAAACTGTAAGTTACGGAAAAAACACTTCAGCTGATCGATGAAAGAAGGAAGCACAAAAATGTTCAGGGAAACTCAGGAATACAGAAATACAAGCCACACAGAAACGAAATAAATGGGAAGTGCAGGGAAGCTAAGACGAAATGGCTGCAGGAAAAATATGAAGAAGTGGAAAAAGAAATAATGATCGGAAGGACTCACTCAGCATAGAGAAAAGTCAAAACACTCTTTGGTGAAATTAAAAGCAAGAGTGACAAAATTAAGAATGCAATGGGAATTACACTGTTAAATGGAGAGAAGAGTGCGGATAGGTGGAAAGTGTACATTGAAGGCCTCTATGAGGAGGAAGACTTGTCTGATGACGTGGTAGAAGAAGAAACGGGAATCGATATAAAAGAGATAGGGAATCCAATATTAGAATCAGAATGTAAAAGAGCTTTCGAAGATCTACTACTAAAATTGCATACGAATATCTCAGAGGCCTACTCCCTGCTGCCTCTCAGGGACATAACCAATCTTAAGCTACGCCTCGCGTCGTCAGGAAGCGTCAGCGAACATCTTGTTCTCCACGACGTGATTTATCAACCCTACACATTTCTGCAAAGGTTTTGAAACACCGTCTATATATATTTGTTTGTTTGTGTGTGTGTACGTGTGTGTGTGTTTGCTGACAGATTTTACTTCATAACAAATGGTTCAAATGGTTCCAAGCACTATGAGACTTAACTTCTGTGCTCATCAGTCCCCTAGCACTTAGAACGACTTAAACCGAACTAACCTAAGGACATCACACACATCCATGCCCGAGGCAGGAATCGAACCTGCGACTGTAGCAGAAGCGCGGTTCCGGGCTGAAGCGCCTAGAACCGTTCGGCCACCCCGGCCGGCTTACTTCGTAACATTTGTCGTGAATATAGTCTATGAACAAGTAACTAACAGTTACATTAGATGGTGAGAAAAGTAGTAGATTACTTCAGAAATACAGAAAAGTATGTCGCGATTATTGGACGACAGATGTCTTGTGGTACGATTAGGAAATAAACAATATAAGGTGCCTCTTTATTCGACACTTCCATTTCTACCAATTATGCTCTATTTGTAGTGCATCGCGATATCTATCTTCGTCATGCTTTACACGGGTCTGTTATAGTCAGTTTCCATTAATTGGTGCGAACACTGAAATAACCTCTCTGCTTCACCGCTCATATAATTATACATCTTTGCGGTTTGCTTTCGACGAAAGATGCTAAGTCGTGTTCACTCCACTCACAGGAATCGGGATGAGTGCTTACGCGTAGTGAAGTGGGGGCTCTTCTGTTGATACACTTAATTGAATGAGATGTGATTACAGTTATGAGCCAAAACATTATGACCACCTGCTTAATAGTTTGTTTGTCCGGCTTTGGGACGAAATGCATCACTGTATCTGTGTATCAGGGATCCGACAGCGTTTGCTGGTAGATTTGTGGAGGTATGTGGCATTAGATGCCTACGGATAGGTCATATAATACCCGTAAATAACGGGCCGCTGATTTGTGTAAACTGGTATGGCGCCCGATAGCGATCAAGATGGGTTCCATAGGATTTACATCAGGCGAATGTGGTCGCCGAGACATCAACGTGAGGTCACAATGAGCTCGTCAAACCCCTATAACATGGTTCTGGCTCCGAGACACGAACAGTTATACTGCTGAAAGATGACATCGCGGTCGGGCAAGGTATCAAGCATAAAAGGGTGCACGTGGCTCGTAGCTGTCACCGTGTCTTCGATTACTACCACAGGTCCCATTCAAGCCCAGAAGAATATCTTCCGCAGTATAACACAGCTCCCACCAGCCTTCACCCCTGCCGCGCAGCACGTTTCGAGCCGCCGTTCACCTCGATGACGCAATTGTGGAGACGACCATCGATCTAGCGCAGCAAAAACGTGATTCGCTCCAAGAGTTCCATTGATTGACGGTCGAATCGCGACGGTCCGTGCCCACTGCAATCGTAACTGACGATGTAGCTGAGTCAACATTTGAACACGCAGGCGTGGTCTGCGGATGATGAACGGTGTGCTTCGAAACACCGTGCACCAGCGTTGTGCTCTTTCGGAAGAGATGTCACCTCCAAACCCCACGTTCTGTGAAGAGTCGTGGACGACCAACCATTTAGTGCTTGGTGGTGGTGGTGGTGGTTAGTGTTTAACGTCCCGTCGACAACGAGGTCATTAGAGACGGAGCTCATGCTCGGGTTAGGGAAGGATTGGGAAGGAAATCGGCCGTGCCCTTTCAAAGGAACCATCCCGGCATTTGCCTGAAGCGATTTAGGGAAATCACGGAAAACCTAAATCAGGATGGCTGGAGACGGGATTGAACCGTCGTCCTCCCGAATGCGAGTCCAGTGTGCTAACCACTGCGCCACCTCGCTCGGTAGTGCTTGGTAATAGTTTCGCTGTCCTTCTACCTCTTTCAGTAGATGCTAACGACAGTAGCACGTGGGCATTCGATCAGATCTGCCGCTTCGAGATACTCGTTCCCAGGTTCTGTGTAGTAATAATCTGCCTTCTGTCACCGTGTCCCGTGCCCACAACGCCACCAGGCGACATCCAACGTCGCAGTGAGCAGTGATCGTAATGTTATGACCTATCAGTTTATGGAATCGTGCGTTACCTTTTCACTTCCTCGCACTGTAAATTCAAGGACATTCTGCTCCCCTGAAACACAAAATCGTTTTCACATACTCAAGAACTCTGAAACGCGAATATGATGTTTCTGTTGCTGGTTGTAAATGTAAATCTTGTAGTTTTGGGTTTGAATAGTTCGCGGCGTTATAATGTCGTTTCCTTACATTCAGTTAAAATATATTTGCTTGTCATAGCATGTCTATCACAGTCAGTGCAAAATATCCCTCATCATTCTTTGCTTTAAGTTGTCCCAGAGTGCCACGTTTGATGGGCGCCATGAAATTTTTACGATCACTTCACGATACACAGTCACCAAGGGTCTGTTGGAAATCAACTAACGAACACCGATCGAATGGAAACAGATAATGAGCGACGTTTCTCTGTGCGCTATTAATTTTCAGGTGCTCATAAAGCTAGATCGACAGATACTGTTTTGTTGATTGTTGACTGTTGTTTGCCAGACAGTACGTTACGTAACTTCGCTCACTCTTACGATGTTATGTAGAAAAAAAAGACACTCTCATACCCCTTTCAGCAGTAGTATAATTTAAGTTCAAATGGTTCAAATGGCTCTGAGCACTATGCGACTTAACTTCTGAGGTCATCAGTCGCCTATGACTTAGAACTAATTAAACCTAACTAACCTAAGGACATCACACACATCCATGCGCGAGGCAGGATTCGAACCTGCGCCCGTAGCAGTCGCTCGGCTCCAGACTGTAGCGCCCAGAACCGCACGGCCACTCCGGCCGGCATCATTTAAGTACCTAAGTCGTAAATCTTGCCTGCGACTGAACTGTCGGAAGACACTTTTATGGTATAATATAGCTGTGGTAGCAGTAGGAAACAACTGAAAGGACAATACTAGCCTAACGTATGCCGTGTTTCTGTTCTTGTCGCAACCTGATAGACGGTGCAGTGATTACCTCCTCGTGTAGAAGGCGAAACCGCTATAGCACTTCACTTGAGACAATACCGGAGCGGACTTAAAAATGGTTCAAATGGCTCTGAGCACTATGGGACTCAACTTCTGAGACCATTAGTCCCCTAGAACTAGTTAAATTTAACTAACCTAAGGACATCACACACATCCATGTCCGAGGCAGGATTTGAACCTGCGACCGTAGCGGTCTCGCGGTTCCAGACTGCAGCGCCTAGAACCGCACGGCCACTCCGGCCGGCATCATTTAAGTACCTAAGTCGTAAATCTTGCCTGCGACTGAACTGTCGGAAGACACTTTTATGGTATAATATAGGTGTGGTAGCAGTAGGAAACAACTGAAAGGACAATACTAGCCTAACGTATGCCGTGTTTCTGTTCTTGTCGCAACCTGATAGACGGTGCAGTGATTACCTCCTCGTGTAGAAGGCGACACCGCTATAGCACTTCACTTGAAACAATACCGGAGCGGACCTAAAAATGGTTCAAATGGCTCTGAGCACTATGGGACTCAACTTCTGAGACCATTAGTCCCCTAGAGCTAGTTAAATTTAACTAACCTAAGGACATTACACACATCCATGTCCGAGGCAGGATTTGAACCTGCGACCGTAGCGGTCTCGCGGTTCCAGACTGCAGCGCCTAGAACCGCACGGCCACTCCGGCCGGCATCATTTAAGTACCTAAGTCGTAAATCTTGCCTGCGACTGAACTGTCGGAAGACACTTTTATGGTATAATATAGCTGTGGTAGCAGTAGGAAACAACTGAAAGGACAATACTAGCCTAACGTATGCCGTGTTTCTGTTCTTGTCGCAACCTGATAGACGGTGCAGTGATTACCTCCTCGTGTAGAAGGCGACACCGCTATAGCACTTCACTTGAAACAATACCGGAGCGGACCTAAAAATGGTTCAAATGGCTCTGAGCACTATGGGACTCAACTTCTGAGACCATTAGTCCCCTAGAGCTAGTTAAATTTAACTAACCTAAGGACATCACACACATCCATGTCCGAGGCAGGATTTGAACCTGCGACCGTAGCGGTCTCGCGGTTCCAGACTGCAGCGCCTAGAACCGCACGGCCACTTCCGCCGGTGGAGCGGACCTAATAGCTATCTCTGCTGATACCTTTCTCTGACGGTTCTAGGCGCTACAGTCTGGAACCGCGTGATCACTACGGTAGCAGGTTCGAATCCTGCCTCGGGCATGGATGTGTGTGATGTCCTTTCGTTAGTTAGGTTTAAGTAGCTCTAAGTTCTAGGGGACTGATGACCTCAGATGTTAAGTCCCATAGTGCTCACAGCCATTTGAACTATCTGAACCTTTCTCTGATGTAATCATAATGGTACTGCCAATCTAAATGGGATTGCAGCTAACCTTGTCGCACATAAAGTGTGCACAGTACTGCGAAACGTCTACGCTTTCCCACATCGGATTTTTGTGTATTTAAATGAGGACAAGCTACCATTACTGGCGTCGTCAGTAGTTCATCACAGTTTTACTGATTAACTTAAATGGAGTAACACCATATAACTAATTTTTCATGACTGGGAAGTGTTAAATAAAAATGTGCTTTATTGCACAATAGACGTCATCTTGGTCTGAGTCAAATAATGATAACCACTTTCAGTTGTTGATCAACCATCTTCATATCATAGCACCTAGTTCAATTGGTTTCATAAAGTAGATTGTGAGGAGATACAAATAGTGGTGCACTGGAAACAGAAAATTTCTAAGGCTCTCAAACGTGTCCAATGTACTGCCAACGCGATCGACAGCACCATTATTGGTTACGTCTCACAATATGCTTAACGATACCAGTTGCATTAGGGACTTCGCTATAAAGGTGGTATGAAACTGCTTTATATTGTGATCGAGACAAAAAAATTTACCGTAAACTATTACAGATCGCACGTATCCTTAATTAACTGTTGGTTGGTTGATTTCGGGGAAGGGCCCAAACAACGAGGTCGTCGGTCCTGTCGGATTAGGGAAAGGTGGGGAAGGAAGTCGGCCGTGCCCTTTCAAAGGAATCACCCCGGCATTTGCCTGAAACGATTTTGGGAAGTCACGGAAAACCTAAATCAGGATGGCCGGAGGCGGGTTTGAACCGTCATTCTCTCGAATGCAAGTCCATTGTGCTGACCATTACGCCACCTTGCTCTGTAATTAGCTGTCAGATCTTACACACAAATAATAAGTCAGTCAGTTCGACTTCCGGCGGCCGAAGTTTCTTTGTTACTGAAAATGAACCGCCCAGTTGACGAAAGTAAGCAGCAGGCAGTTTCTGATAGTCTAGTTATTCGTCGATACGCATTCTGTTTCAAAAATCATCACAGTGTTCTGTGGAGGAAGGTGTGAGCCACACTATTGTGAACTGTCGGTTGGTTCGGTCCACTGAGCTTTGCTGTGCCGAGAATCGAAAGACACCGACTGGACTCTACTATAGAAGACTAGCTCTTACCATAGAGGTGTGACGTGCTGAATCGAAGTCCTAGGTTGTCGAAACGGAATTGTAACTGCAGCGAGGATACTTCTATCGACACTGCACTCATCTAAAGCGTACTGCGTATCAAACTGAGTGAGATTACCACTTAAGAAGGGAATAACAGTAATGAGAAATAATTTCATCTTTGCCGGCGCCTGTAATGTGCTTTAATAGTATGCAAGGCTATTTTTCATTAATGGATATCGTTTAGTTTGGCCATAACGTCCTAATGGAAAAACAGTAATGACCTGTCACTACGTATGCTTACCCGGTGGAGTAACTTATGATATTCTTCTCGGATTTGAGGCCGGATCTTCCAATCAAGTTGACTCAACATTTCAACAATCCACCCGGCAATCACCTTCAGGTGAGACTCTGCTGTTACTGAGTCTCTTCGAACTGGTTTGTGTCAATTTGACTTGGAGATCCGGCTGCAAATCTGACATGAGTGTCACAACAATTCTGGCCTTTCTGCAACATAGTAACACTTTTTCGTGTGCCATTAGCTTTTAAACCTGTAACTGTCGTAAGACAATGGAGCTTGGCATCTTAGTGGTGTCAGCGTGTGTCGAAGTAAAATTTAACATTGTTGTTAGCATTGGTTTATACTGTACAAAATTCTCTGGCAGCTAACGCGAGCCCTGATAACTGTACAGGAATGTCGCTAATATGGACGCAGTTCAAGAATCATGATCAAAACTTAGTAGGTTCTACCAGAAGGAAGTACCTCTCGGCCAACACGAATTGTGGTGGTTGCAACAAAAAACCAGGGGAGCTGATGAGCTTCGTCTTCCAGTGGTACGGCATAATGGCAGCACTGCTGACGAGACGCCGACTTCACAGAGGCGTATAACAGCCCACTAATTACCTGTTCTCCGGTTCCCCGTATCGCGAGCTTCAGGATATTACCGTCCCGCAATTTACCAGTTTTCGGTACTTGTGGGAAAGTCGTGTCCAGATGCTGGATTGAGATAGTCACGGCTGTTAACAGACCCATTCCACAAACCTTGGACTGTGTGCACGTACAAAACTGTTGTGACTTTAGGACTTCTGTCTCGGGATCTTCGGCTGACGTTTGTTTAGCGATTTTCCTGACTTTGCGAGGTGCTGGGGCTAGCAGTGTATTTAACACTAAATTCTTCTCGAATCTTCATATGGAAATGATGCTCTAAGCCCCCCCCTTTTCTAAGTCCTACTTTTGCTGTTGCACATGGATTAAGAAGAAACGCGAACTGACTGTAATCGACCCTGCAAGTGGAGTAGAAAAGAGTTTGGCACCTGCAATAATTTAATTTGTTAGACATTAATTAAATAAAGGAAAGTTTGAGTAATGTAGTGAGAAATGAAAGGGTTGCTCTACCGATACACAGAATGAAAGTTCTGTCCAAAATAACAATTTGATTTATTATGACTAAACTCAAAATCATAAACAAAACACATGAAACATTTACAATACATCAAATTGGATACTCAAATAAATGCTGTGAAGGTAAAGTTGTCCATAAACTAGATTGTGACATTTATGATGAAGTGGTATGTGGAGCCAATTCCTTGCAACTCAAATCTTAAGAGAAACACCCAGCCAACTCAACATTAATTGCTGCTACGGTAGTGATAACTCAGACAATGAACACTCATGACAGAACAAAGTTAGAAAAGACGAACAGGCGCGCTCTGTTGAGCTCTGATTATCACAGTGCACATTCCCTAGTCTGCCGGTGCTGCGGACATACATTACCAAGCTGTCTTCTTAACTGCAAGGACACGATCTGGCGTACCGGAAGCGATGGCTGGTTGCTTCGACGTCCCGTCGTGGTGATGATAATGTCGCGAGTATAGCCCGAAACAAATTGTCCTGGTCTGGTTGTTCCAGACTTCAGACTTCCTATCAATACAAATGCGCCTCTGAGGGAGACGAAGAAGGGTCGCCACACAATCACTGATGGTACAGTGATTGATTTTAACAAGCGAAGTCACACAGTAACTCCGATACAGTCAACTTTAGCCAAAACTGCCCAAGACAGACAACATAGGCCACTTGTACGCCGAAAGCTCAATTGCCAACTGTACTTGGAAAGTTACGGTGAAGTCGAAACTTCAGCAACTTCGTTAAACAGTTACAATCAAATAAAAGTATATTAGACAGCCAACAGAAGGCAGGCTGTCCAGAGCAGCAAGAGCTCAGTCTTGTAACCTACTCCGACTGAAAGGCGAGAACCAACTCCCTTCAAGAGCACCTGTACAAACTGAACACAGAACATTCCCGCCCCCACGACAGTGGCCGTGGTTAAACGTTCCAATCAGCAACCCGAAAACCGGCGGAAAATTCCACTCTATTGCCGAAGCGCTACCATTCCACCAATAGAGATTCTTGGCGCCAATTTCTGCGCCGATTTTGCTACGTCGCGGAGCTATGCCCTGAGCAAGCCAATCACAGTTACGATTTTGCAGAAAACGCGGGAATTTGCCCACCAAGACTGCCTGTGAACACAAGTCATTCCCACGCCTTAATGGTAGCCTGCCAGAAAGTGTTTTCGCTAAGTTTCTGCGAAGTAACGGAATCTCTAGCCCAGCCACTCCTTCAGGCCCCTGCGGGCGTGTCTCCGCCGCTATTATGACAATGTCGGCGTCTGGAAAGCATTCACTCGACTCCCTCACACCTGTCGGCTTAACCCTTTCAAGATCAGCAGAGCCGGCCTGTCACCGGACCACGCCGGTGACGCAGAGTAAGATAGAAATATGAGAGGGGGCTTCTGCCACCTCTCAACTTTTCACCAGTACACGTTGCTGGCATTGTCAAAGGTACTCATTTCACAGCTGATAGTGGACTGGAGTTGCACCTGTGTCAATATTACAGGGCTTTTTCCTGGCATTACCGCTTTGCTTCTCCCGCTGCTACCCGCAGAGGTCGTTCACTACAGCTCACAAATCCAAGAACCGTTTACTTTGATGTTTTCTTCCTTTTTGTTGTAACTGTTCTCACGTTTATGAATTTCTAAGGTCTCCATGAACAGGCTGTTGTGGTAGCTGTTGTCCACAGTGAGAATCTCTGCGTCAGCGAATTTAATTGTGCGGCAGGTCTCTCACTGCACGTTCTCCGCCAAGGACGATTTCTCCTCTTCTCCCAACCAGCAATACGATTTGTGTGCAGTGATCCCACTATTGACGGATGGACCAGCCATTCCAAACATAGACTTTTCCACATGTACACGGTATGCGGTATATTTCCGACACTGCATGTGGGTCTTTTTGTCCTTTGCTGATATGAGACACTCTCCGATCTTCTTAGTCACTTAGTAACTTTGTAAATGGTCTTCACGCGATGATTGTGCAATATACAGCAGATTCTGTCCATGACCCCATGAATGTACGGTAGAAAGGGCGTATCCGACAATTCTTCTCCGAATGTGTTACCGAGTGTTAGATTTCGCGACACTTATTACGCAACTGGTGGAATACCCATTCCTTCTCAGAACGGATTCCAGGTGTTTATCTCGTGTCCGAGGTGCTGTGGTTCATGTATGCACCGTAACGAGAGGATTATTCAGGGAATCCCTAGTAATTCACAAACATGAGAACAGTTGCAACACGATGGGTGAAAGCTTCGAGGTAAGCGGATGCTGCATTCCCGTGTCGTAGTGAACAATCGTTGCAGGTAGCAAGCGGAGGACGACAGCGGCGATGAACAGGGAAAAGCCCTCACTCATGGGCGCGAGAAGTACATATAATCTTCAGCCGCGAGCTCGACTTTTGCTCGTGTTCTGTCCTGTCCCAACGATTCCCGACACTGAACGTACATACCGTCGCTGACGTCAAAACTCGGAGTACCACATTCTTAAAACTGGCGCTCAATTACTACGAAATTGCTAGGGAGTAACATAATTACCTCAACTGTGATTCGATTGATAGAAAATCTCTATTATCAGTCCTGGAAGAAATGGGTTTGGATAAGAAAACAACTAATATTATAAAAGCGATCATTACAAATACATTTTCGAAAGTTAAGTTTATAGGCGAATTATCGGAACCCCTTGAAATAAAAACGGGAGAGCGACAGGGGGATGGGCTCTCACCGTTGCTGTTCAATTGTGCGCTTGAGAAAGTAGTCAGAGAATGGAACATAAATATTAACCGTGGTATAAGACTGGGTTGCAAAAAGAAGAACCTTAAAGTAAATTTCATTGCTTTTGCACATGATATGGCCCAGTTTGCTGAAAAAATGGAAGAAGCACGGAGGCAAATCCTTGAACTAACGTCACAAGCAGCTAAAATAGGTCTTCACATCTCCTTTGAAAAAACTAAGATACTGACAGACATCAAGCACTCATGTAAATACCTCAAAGTTCAAGAGCAGAAGATTGAAATAGTAAAAGAATTCAAATATCTCGGAGAATGGATTAGTTGGAATGCTGAGAAAAGCAAAGCAATGGAATCCAGAAAAAACAAACTTGAATTGGTCTGCCAACTAACAAAAAATACATACAACAAAAAATCCCTTTCATGGGGGTTCAAAATTACACATTACAAGAGAGTGATTAAGCCAGAAGCACTGTATGCAGCAGAAACACGAAACATGAATTGTAAAGGCCAAATGACGAAACTTGAGCTAAAGGATAGAAAAATTTTAAGAAAAATCATAGGGCCAAAGTTTCAAGAAAATAAGATTATATACATCAAAAATGAAACTCTCTACAAGAAAATTGAAAAACTTTCAGATACTATGCGAAAAAGGAGACTAAATTTGTATGGTCATCTTCTCAGAATGAATTTCAACAGATTAACTAAACAAATCTTTGACTTTTTCCGTAAACGAAAAACGAAACCCAACTGGTTTAAAGAAACTGAGAAAGACCTAGTAGAATTAAAGATTTCAGAAAATTCACTTATTGATCGAACAGCTAAATTAAATACTTAAGATGAAAACATATGGTTCCAAGACGAATCTACACAAAAATCCAAACCCTTCATCTCGGAAGAAGAGAGGAAAAGAAGATCACAAAGAATGAAGAAATACTGGGACCTAAGAAAAGAACAACGCACAAATAAATGATTGACCCAGCATACCCCAAAGAGGGTGTAACGAAGAAAGAAGTAAGATCTCAACAAAAATTTAGAACAGTACGAATCCGCACAAACTAAGTACAGAAGACACAAATTCCTACTCGATTACTAACAAGAATACGTAACACAACTATACCAACACAACACACATCTAAAAGCAAAGTTTAACAGATATCTCCCCGCTTAAGGTGACGTCAAGGCGAGGCCTTAGGGAAAATCTTCTCGCAGAAGGCAGTTAAATGTAATAACAGTAAGTCGACTCCCGTCTGCCACCAGCAATGAAGTGTGAAACTCTGACAATAGCAGCCACCAGTGCGGGCGAGACGTCAGGAAAATTCTTAAACGACCTTCGGCCGAAGATCCCGAGACAGAAGCCAACAAGTAACAAACAATAAGTGGCCACTAAAACCCTAACAGTATTATGCTATGCTTTCACAGCGAGGAGATTTCAAGGTTATAGCGACTCCTTGACCAACGACGGAGGAGCAAAAGCACGTTTGCTGTTCCCTCTCGCTATTTCTTTCTTTTTTTGTCGCGGTGCTGGGTGAAGAGATCACACCAAAAGTTCTAAAATGAAGCGCCTATTCACCACCACCGAGGCGCATCATTTAAACTACAGTATGGAACGAGCTCTTTTTGTGAGTGAATTCATGCAATGCAGGGAGAATTGGCAAGAACTGATGAACAAATTTTGGACATTTTCTATCAATTCAGCGTCTGCATGCATCGAGACAGCTGAGATAAAATCGACAGTATCACTCACAACAGGATGCTGAACGAATTCGAAAGCTGCATCGAGCGACAAAAGAAAAATTTTGAATGAAGCAAAATGGAGATGGGAAATCGATTCCCAATATGTCATACACTTTGGGCAACCTAAGCAAATGACGGCTGACGTCAGAGGAATTAAGTGTACTTCGAAAGGGAGGGAATTTTTCTATCATCCGCAGACCATTACCCGCAGGGAATATCGTTTCTAAGGCTTAAGTACTTATACGAACCGTTCCAAGGTGAAAAAAAAAAAAAAACGGAAAATATGCTATGAAACCTCCACGACACGGGACCTAGCAAAACTACAAGCTTGTGAACCAAAACTAGAAATTACAAGCTATCAAGACCAGTAAAACCTACAAGAGCATTTGATACTACCTGCCCACAACGGAAATGCGGTCATTGTAATGAAAACCGAAGATTAGGAGCATGACGTATCATATCCGACAACGTACCGGAAGGTAAGTATAGATCCGACGCAGCGGATCATACGGAATACGAATTCGTTAGTCAAGGCGACTTCCTTCTCTGCGGACGTACAGAGGAACGGAGGCCCTACCATCTCAGTTGCAGGTGTTACCAAAATCTAGGAAGATGGTGTGCTATTAAGTTCAATAGCAGGTGTTTCAAACTCACCGATGTATAATCTGGCGAAACACTTGACTGCTCTGCTTTGCCTACAAGTGACAAAGACTGACTCATACATAAAGGACTCGGAACATGCCACAGAGATGCTGAAGGAGCTAACACTGGGACCAAACGACATCCTGATCAGGTTTGATGATGTTTCTTTTTTTGCCGAAGTGCAACTTAATGACGCTCTATAACGTACTGTTTCAATTTTCCTGCAGGACGTCAGCAAGCCTTTCAGGCATGTTTTACCACAAACTATTTTAAGTGGAATCGGGATTTCCATGAACACGTTGAAGGTGATGCGACCTCTCGGGTTTTCTCGGTGCGACTGATTAATGGTGAACTTCCGGGTGTTTCGTCGAGCTGTTGCTTCTATTTTATGGATCGAGAAATCTGTAGGAGTAAGGAAACTGTATTTCTGCCAGCCGACAAGGGCAACGCTACAGTTGTAACGCAGTGTGTGGACTACAACAAGATTACTTTCGATCTTTTAAATGACGTTGTTTACAGACAGATATATGTCTATTCTACGAAATCGAGAGGAGGAGGATGACCCTTCTCACTGAGTCAGGATCGCTACGTAACGCCTGTAAGAGTCTCAAAACAAAGGCTTTGGCTGTCGCTCCAGCACTTGCTCCGTCCTTTTTAGCCCGCGAACCGCTGCATTGCGCATGCAGCCACAGATACACAAGGCTCCAGACACGTTGATCGGCGGCAAAGAGGTACGACATATGCGTTAAATTAGATCTATGGCTGCACGGTCGATCCACACGGTGACATCGAAGTATCAATACGTGCTGCACCATTGCGACGTCTTTATGAGTTTACAACAACAAGTGCCGGATTCCATTATTTGTCTAAGCTGAAGCCGCTATGTCTGTTAATTAAACCCGTCGCCAATCAAATTTCAATTGCTTATTTCACTACGATAACGTCGAAATATTAGCCTCGACTTCACCTTTCTGGGACTCAGTAGTGAGGGGAAAAAAAGGAGAGAGAGAGAATTAAAGGGCGTAGTGAGCGCTGGAAATCGAACTCGGGTATAAACAGTGGGGCGAAATCAACAATAAAACACAGTCTGGTTGGAGTCCAACAGAGAATAGGCGTGACGGGAAAACTCTCAGTATCCGAAGAAGATGGCTGAGTCAGTCATCAAAATACAGTGCATAAAAAGGAAAAAAAAAAAAAAAACAGCTCAGCAGAAGACTCGGAAGCACACCATTAAACTAGAAGATGTCGCCATGAGTAGTCCACATAGTTCAGCGGTTGGCAATTTCCCCAGGGAACATTTCGGAAGACAGGTGGTGGACTTGGCACCTCGTAAACCTAAGGTGCGTATACGTACATTGACATCTTCGTCGTGAGAAGCCATGTTAAAGAACAACTCCATGACTTCTCAAGACATCTGAACAGTCCCCATACCAACATAAAATTTACTACGGTGAAACCTAACAGCCACCCTTACTAATCGTTTTGTTACGAGAAATTGTGATAACCTGGGCCACTGCATGAATTAAAAACCGACACACATGGACTGATACCTGCACAAACTATCAAATCATCACTCGAGCCAGAAGACAGGAATGATAAATACACTCGTAATGCGCACAAGATGAACAAGTCAGCCGCAGCTCCTAGGGAGCAAGATGCAATACCTGGAATGCGTTTGAGGATCAATGGGTATTCCACCAGTTGCATAAGAAGTGTGACGAAACGTTAACACTCTGTTAAGTGACAGGTCGGAAGAAGAAATGTAGGGTACGGCGTTCCTACCATCCAAAAGCGCCGGACAGAATCCGCCATATATAGTGCCGAAAACTGGGTAAAGACTATTTACAAAACGACAAAGGAGATCAAAAGGTGTCTAAGAGCAGCAAAGGTCAAAACAGATCCACTTGCAAAGTCAGGAATACACCGCACATCATGCACATGTGTATGTCGAAATGGCTGGACGATCCATCGCCAAGTTGGAACAGGTGTAGAAATCTGAGCTTACGTTGTGTAAGACCGAGCACACAGAAAAATTCGCCGACCCCGAGGTTGTACTGTGGAGAAGAGCAACCGTATTAGCTTCTTCAGGGAAGCCATAGATATGCACGAACATGACAACAGGTTCATAGGAAAGAAGTAAACCTTAACGTAAACGGACCTTGCAGTCCCCTGCTGCACAGAATGACCGTTGCTCGTAACAAAGGGAGAGAACCTCAGCGGCGATGAACAGGAAAAAGGTCTGAGACATTGGAGCGACGGTAAACACAGCGTGCAGCAGAGACAATGACCTGTTTTAAACATTTTATTTGACGGCAAATACATACAGCTACACACTGTTAGTGTGCACTGTTCGAAAGAACACTTCATAGTAGTAAATTAGATACGTCACTTTTTACAAATTGTGTCTTTTATGTATCCATCATTGTTGACGATATATGTATCGGCGCCGGCCGAAGTGGCCGTGCGGTTAAAGGCGCTGCAGTCTGGAACCGCAAGACCGCTACGGTCGCAGGTTCGAATCCTGCCTCGGGCATGGATGTTTGTGATGTCCTTAGGTTAGTTAGGTTTAACTAGTTCTAAGTTCTAGGGGACTAATGACCTCAGCAGTTGAGTCCCATAGTGCTCAGAGCCATTTGAACCATTTTCTTATGTATCGGCAGGGACACACACACACTCGACATTAGCCTGCGAAGAGTGTCGCTTGTTGTGGCCTCGAGTTTGACGTGAATGTTGTTTTTCAGGTCCTCATTAGTTGGTGACCTGTTAGCATACACATCGAAAATCTCTACAGAAAAAAATCATAGACCTATAAATCGGCGATCGGGGTGTCCAATTGACATCATCAAACCGGGAAACAAGACCCTCTTGAAACAATATGCGGAAGGCTGTCGTGGAAGCTCTGTCTGTCTGAAAAGTTACCCGTCCTGTTGGAACCATAGCGTCTGCATATGGATATTCTTATCATGCATTTCCTGCGTTATGAACTGTTGCAACATAGGAATGTATTGATCTGATCGTGCTGTAGCAGTGCCACCTGCACCATTCTCAAAAATATGCGGACCATTAACACCCTGGGGAGGCATTTTAATTTTTGAACTATGAAATGTTCTTTCGCGCATTTGATGAGGATTAGTGGGTGCCCAGTACGTAAGGTTTTGTTTGTTCACAAAGTCCGATAAATAAAAATGGGTCTCGTCAGACATCATGAAATATTTGAGAAAATGTGACTGAGTGTTGACCATCTCCAGAAGCTGCATATGGAACTTGTAACGCACTGCACTCGGTGACTTCTGGAAAATAATTGTTGCACCACTTGGAGCTTATAAGAATGGAAAAAATACCAGCTGCCGCATCCGTTGTTGACGTCTGTCCGAGATATTAAGGACTTGCAAACGCCGACGAACCAGTAGAGCTGGACTTGGCTGAGGAGCGGCTGTTAGTGTTGCAGTGCTGTCCGGGTTGCAAACCGTTCGTGATCTACCGCATGACGATTTACGCGTTGCTTATGCTGTTGTCCTGAAATGCTGAATCCATCTCGCAGTCGACTTTTGTGTCGTATCTTTGTGATTACGACCAATGTCAATACGTTGCCGAAACAATCGCTGCGTTCGTACGACACTATTATTACACTTGGGAAACGTTCCAATTGTGAATGCAGACTGTTCGTTTGATCAGCTACTCATATTGACTGATAATACTTTCAACCGTACTATGAACTGAGACTAACATCAGCTATCTTGTAACCCGAGTTCAACCGTAGCGCGCAGTTTAAAGCAAGTCATTATTTCTGCCGCACCCCTTATACTCTCCTACAGCGAGCTCGACTTCAGTCGGCCATTAGCAATGGAGGGCGAGCCTCTGACAATGCCAGCCACTCGTACAGGCGAAACGTCAGGAAAAAAGCTGAATAAACGTCGGCCGAAGAACTCTAGACCGAAGCCAATTGGCAGTATGTCACTTTATTTCCTGCTTTGATCTACCATCCATTCGCGGGTACCATCCTTTTTGTTGTTGGACAATAATATTGCAGAAAAGCTGCCGCGCTTGCTGAGTTTACGTAACCAACAGAAGCACCTTGTTCACGGCTGTGCTGTGCGGAAGTGTCAGTGTCGTTTTTTACCGACAGCAGTGGAACAGCCTCTCAGCTTGTGACAGCAGGGAAGAACAGCGCAGCTTATTCCACTAATGGTCCAGTAATACCTTCGCTTCTGGATGCTAAATGCGTCGTTGTCTGTACCGTCCAAATAAGGTCGTGAGAAGAAGCTTATTGCGTCTGATACACCACGTGAGGCACGTTCGCCAGTCAGCGGACCTTTAATTTGGCTGGAAGGCTCCACGCTCAGTTTGGGTTGTGTGCTTGTCGTAAAACGAACAAGAAAGATTCGCGTAACTTTACATGATTTTACCTCCGTAGTAAAGTGGTATAGAAGTATTCTATTGGTTATCGGCTATCCATCCAGGGACGTATTTCAAAGAATCGATGTAGATGTGATTTATTCTCCAGAAACATCTGATGATGGAATGTGTTCTCCGAAATCAATCACGTATGTCGAATGACATTAGCAACAGCAATAAGACGCAGCCTCAAGGAGTCTACAATTTTTAACATAACAATACTTGGGGCGCTCAATAAGTAATGCAACATTTTTTTCTGACTGCAGGTTGGTTTTATCCAGGATTCTAGGACACTACATTATTCCCTCCTCATAGGCTGCAAACCCTCCGTTCAATGCGACGTCTTTACGGCACCTTACTGGAAGATCCTGTATGCCCGCATGGTACTACTCTACTAGTCAACGTCGGAGCCAACAAAAATTTATCACGGTCAGCCTCGTAACACACAAGAAATTCCGCACAGATGGTCCTTCGTAGCTTTTATGGTCTTTTGTTAGGTGACGAGGAACCCAGTGGACCCACACCTTTGCGTACTGGTGGACGAGTGTTGACACTACCAACAGATACGTCCAGTTGTGCTGCGAAGTGTTTGTGATCGGTCGATCTCCTCGAACTAGAGTGTCTGCATATTCCAACATTGCAGGAGTGCGGCCGGCAGGTACTCGGGAGATCGGACAGGTTTGCGGCACCTTGCTCCCATGACGACAGACGTCTCGCCCAACGACTCACAGTGCTTTTGTTCTCCATAGACATTCTGTTTACGCCTATGAATATCTGCGATCCTCTGGTTTTCCGCGAAAAGAAACTCGATGACAGCTATCTGCTTGGAATGCACTTTCGTTACAGATGCCATTTTGAAGACTACGTCTAGCGGTGCCACCTATCGGAACTTCGTGAAACTACAGGGGTAGAATCGGGAGTGGTCCACGATGTTTCAGTACAAATTCAGTAAGCAATGCAACAGGTTTTTTTCCCAGCCGAATTTTGCTGAGAAAAAAACGTGTTCCATTGCTTACTGAACACCCATCGTACGCTACTGGCTATTAAAATTGCTACACCACGAAGATGACGTGCTACAGACGCGAAATTTAACCGACAGGAAGAAGACGCTGTGATATGCAAATGATTAGCTTTCCAGAGCATTCACACAAGGGTGGCGCTGGTGGCGACACCGACAACGTGCTGACATGAGGAAAGTTTCAAACCGATTTCTCATACACAAATTGCAGCTGACCGGCGTTGTCTGGTGAAACGTTGTTGTGATGCCTCGTTTAAGGATGAGAAATGCGTACCATCACGTTTCCGACTTTGATAAAGGTCGGATTGTAGCCTATCACGATTGCGGTTTATCGTATCGCGACATTGCTGCTCGCGTTGGTCGAGATCCAATGACTGTTGGCAGAATATGGAATCGGTGGGTTCAGGAGGGTAATACGGAACGCCGTGCTGGATCCCAACGGCCTCGTATCACTAGCAGTTGAGATGACAGGCATCTTATCAGCATGGATGTAACGGATCGTGCAGCCACGTCTCGATCCCTGAGTCAACAGATGGGGACGATTGCAAGACAACAGCCATATGCACGAACAGTTAGATGGGGACGTTTGCAAGACAACAATCATCTGCACGAACAGTTCGACGACGTTTGCAGCAGCATGCACTATCAGCTCGGAGACTATGGCTGCGGTTACCCTTGACGTTGCATCACAGACAGGAGCGCCTGCGGTGGTGTACTCAACGACGAACCTGGGTGCACGAATGGCGAAACGTCATTTTTTCGGATGAATCCAGGTTCTGTTTACAGCATCATGATGGTCGCATCCGTGTTTGGCGACATCGCGGCGAACGCACGTTGGTACCGTGTATTCGCCATCGCCATACTGGCGTACCACCTGGCGTTATAGTATGGGGTGCCATTCGTTAAACGTCTCGGTCACCTCTTGTTCGCATTGACTGCACTTTGAACAGTGGACGTTACATTTCATATGTCTTACGACCCGTGGCTCTACCCTTCATTCGATTCCTGCGAAACCCTACATTTCAGCAGGATAATGCATGACCGCGTGTTGCAGGTCCTGTACGGGCCTTTCTGGATACAGAAAATGTTCGACCGCTGCCCTGGCCAGCACATTCTCCATATCTCTCACCAATTGAAAACGTCTGGGCAATGGTGGCCGAGCAACTGGTTCGTCACAATACGCCAGTCACTACTCTTGATGAACTGTGGTACCCTGTTGAAGCTGCATGGGCAGCTGTACATGTACACGCCATCCAAGCTCTGTTTGACTCATTACCCAGGCGTATCAAGGCTGTTATTACGGCCAGAGGTAGTTGTTCTGGGTACTGATTTCTCAGGATCTATGCACCCAAATTGCATGAAAATATAATCACATGTCAGTTCTAGTATAATATATTTGTCCAATGAATACCCGTTTATCATCTGCATTTCTTCTTGGTGTAGCAATTTTAATGGCCAATAGTGTACATTGTGGCTGCGTGCATCTGGGATACCATCGTCAATAACGAAGGAGAGATTAAAATTCAAGGATAATTTTTCATCCGTGATCTGGCAGTTGTCCTCTTCTTTCCTACGAGTAAACTGTAGCGTGCACATATGGTACATTCGATGAAATTAAAGACGTGCAATTGCGGAATTTTTTGCGTGAAAACCGCTAAAGCTTTTTAATTAAATAAACTTTATTAACATTCTATATCTTTATTTTTCGAGTCTGAACAATTATTTCTCAACATAGTCACCCTGGCGACGAACAGATTTCTCCCAACGAGAGACGAGCCACTGTAGAATGTTTGAGTTTGTTGACGGAGCCACAACCTCATATGCGCTTGCACACCTTCATCACTCTCAAAGTGAAGTCATATATAAGTTTTGGAAAAAGATGAAAATCGATTGGGGCCAAGTCGGAACAGTGTGGAGGATCATCGATGACAGTGAAACCAAGGCGTCGGATTGTCGCAGATGACGCAGCGCTCGTGTGCAGTCTGGGATTGTAATGCCGAAGGAGAGCGTACTCCGTGTGTAGACGACCTCTTCGAATTCGAAACTGGATTATATAGCATGCCGTTTCTCACGCACTAGCATAGTTCCATTATACACCGCCATGTTACACGCTGCAATTCGGAACCCACTAGCGGCGGAGAGCTGCAAATATGCAGACATGAAGAATAAAGTTGTAAAATATTAACACCGTTTGTTTTGTTTAAAAATCCTCAAGAGTTTTCACAAACAAAATTCGGAGCCATTAGTTTTCAGCACCTCCTCGTAGGTCCATTGTACAACAGCTGGGAGGCGCTGAGGTGCTACCCAAGCGCATTTACTGAAGAGATTTTCTCAATCTGAGCGCCTTGACAGCCTTCCTTCGCTAAGTCTTAGTCATGTGCCTTACATGTAATTATTTTCAAACAGCCGATTTCACATGCACAAACATAAAAAATATATTTAATAATTGTTCCCAGAATGAGATTTTCACTCTGCAGCGGAGAGTGCTTGGGTAGTTCAGTTGTAGAGCACTTGCCCGCGAAATGCATAGGCCTCGAGTTCGAGTCTTGGTCCGGCACACAGTTTTAATCTGCCAGGAAGTTTCATAATTATTGTTGTTAGTTTGTACTCAATAGAATGTTCTTCATCATGAACAAAGGCAAAAGTTTCTGGTTATTATTGATAAGTCCGAAATTTGTTTATGAATAACAGAAATATGTTTTATAGAAGCTCCACGAAGTATTAAAAGGCTGTTTAATATATATTTGTTTTGATTTTTTTAAATTTTAGTTTTTTTAGGTTATTGCGTTTCCTGGCGCTACATTATAAATCTGTATTTTTTTTTAATTTTTACTGCAACATCCATCTGTTCCACTTTACAGTTCAACAACTTTCGAATGAAACCTGAATTAGACAGTGACAGTTTCAATTTTGCTACAAATACTGATTATTTTTAAGTACCAGATAGGAGGGTAGCTATATAGGACAAAAATGTTCCGTAGGTTACGCGGTCCTTTACATATTCTCACTCAGTTTCTAGTTGGTTCACTGCTTCTGGTTTCTGGGGGAATCTAGTAACACATTGATTGCGCACATCAACACAGCGATCGAAATGATGTACCGCGTGATAGGTATGCAATACATCTGTTATAGAAGTAATGCAGTTACGTTTGTAACTGCCCAAGGCTACTATGAAAACTACCGTACTCTGCACTTACTTATGGTAGTCTACTGTAGTTTTACAACTCTCTGAGAGAATACTGGTAGCCCAGCTGCCACAGCTTTGTGCAAGAGGCGCAGTCCACATCAGACGCTGGTTCCGCCCCTTGTAGATGCCGGCGGCAGTTTTCGTAGCGGCGCGCAGTATCTCAGGGTTTCTATCGATACCCTCTGTACGGGGCAATAAAATCGTTTAATGCTTTGTGCTGTTGGAGGAGCAGTCCCATACTCTCATCCAAAATCTCGCCACACAGTTGTGACTGAATTGCAGCCATTGAAACAGAGAAAGCAAAACATCTTTTTTAGCTATGTATTGCTATTTAGGTTCGATGTACACTGGGTAGTGAAAGAGAGAGCGACCTAGCGTCTCCAGGCACGAAGGTAAACTTTCAGCATTGATGTATAACTTAAAATTCACCCTAAGTTTTTATCTACATTCATGTAGAACATAGAGTCTTGTGAAGCTACACTTGCATCATAAGTAATTGCTTTGCTTACATAAGATCGCAGACGTTATGTGAACAAATAACTTTTATTACTAATTGAAAGCAGCTTTTTGTAAGGATATAACATACACGATGCACTATCTCTGAACGATGTGAGGTTCTAGTAATATGCAAAACAAACAAACAAATAAATAAAAAACAGAGAGAAGCCTTCTCTCCTCCTTCCGCTTAGGGTTGGTGAGAAGGGCGCCAATTCGCAAAAAATTTTGCCTGGCCCACGAAGTTGGCCAGTTGGCGGAAAGTAGTTGAGGAAGCCATTTAAGAGAGACTGCTGTAAGCTGAGGTTTTGTGCAATCGGTGGAAAAGTCATAAAACTCCGCGCAGTGTAATGTTGGAAGCTGGGAAGATATGGAAATACTGGCTGGTGTACATTTTTAGGAGAGGCAAGACTATAACCCCCTCCCCCACTGATCTGGTGGGGGGGGGGGGGGGGAGGATATTCGAGGGTTGTCTGCAAAGTAAGTTTCGATCGGTCGCGAAATGGAAACCACTGGGAAAATCCGGTAAAGTTTCGCACAGATATATTGGGCAGTGTCTCTAGTATGCCCGTCGATCGTGTCGCGTCGCTCTTTTCAGTTTTGAGTGAACAGTGAGCACGTAAAGATGCGTAGGGAATAGTGTCTCCCGCCTAGTAAAAAGGCGTGGTTAGAGATGTGGCCTGTTGTATGCAGCCCACATAACACAACTGTCGAGCAGTTCCTTCTTCATGCCAATTCTCGGCCGCACACTGCAGGGGGTATGAAGACGCTCCTGCAGCGTTCCCGATGAGAAGTGTTTAATCACTCAGAATACAGTCCGTAATTGGCTCCTCCTGAGTCTCATCTCTGCTCTCAAGAACCGCTGGCTGTGAAGACAAAATTTATCCACAGACAACGAGCTGCAGACCAGCGCCGATAACTGGCCGAAAGCACAGGCGGCTGCTTTCTGTGACGAGGATATTGGAAAGTTGATACAGCACTACGACAAAACTCGAAGTTGGAGCGGCGACTATGTAGAGAAGTAGGTGGAAGGCGTACTTAACTTTTGCAAATAAAATGTTTCTGGTTTTCACTGTGGTTTCTATTTCAATACCGATCGGAACTTATTTTCTGGACAACCTTCGTATCATAAAGCATGAAATACGTACTACAGAAGTGCATCAAACATCTCTAAGAGGAGCAGAGGGATATTTTCATGAAGGGGAGAAACTTTCGACTTTTGTTTTAATAGCTGTGGTCTGCCACTGACATCTTTCCACTCTCATGCAAACCTATTGAAAACATATTCGTACGTTGCACACTTTCTAAATCAGTAGTTAAGGCTGTTTCCGAAATATCGAGATCATTCCCCAGTCTTGTGTTTACCGAACGGATACTGCTCATTCAGCTAGACGACTTTTCAACGGTAAATCTCGTGAGCGTGTAGATGCACTATGATTCCAGTGTAAGAAGCAGCACCTCGTCGAACAGAGGCCTGCTGGAGTTTCGTGAATTTACAATACGTATGACTGAACGTGAAGCAATGTGTCGTGTTAGAAGGAAAGATGTTCTAGTAAAGTTTCCAGCAGTGGTCGGTGTGCACCATCTCCGATCGTCCCGGTGCTGTAGCGGAGTTGCTACTGACATTTACGATTACTGCCGGCCGTCTGCAGTGGTGACATGACACACGACTTCCAGCGACTTCGGCTGTCGGCTGGGCTGTAAAGTGAGTTCTGTGGGCATGCATGATGGGGTGACGTGCACTGCCTCCTGGTCTTGACCTTAGTTACTTAGCAGTGGTAAGCCACGGAACGTCGACATCCAGAGGTTTCCTTTGTACCAACCAGCGCCTGTGGCCATCGCTGAAAAAATTTGCTCATCTATCGCACGAATGTAGTAAATACATAAATTTAACGTATTTTTTTATAGTGCAATGTGCTTGTCAAGCGTACCACGCAAGACAAGATCGTATGTGTTGTAAAACAACAACAAAATCTGACATAAACTTATGTCATTTTACCGACAGAGGGTGGAGAAAAATATGGCAATTCCAAAAACGCAACACTTTACGATGCCTAATACGAGGCAGTAAAACTGCTCTCATTCAAAACAGCTTCCAGACATCTCGGAATGGATAAATACAGCGCCGGTATCGCTTTAAAGGGACTCTTATTGAGCCGTGTGGTTCGATCAGCGATATTCCCGCCGCCGGTATGGGTCACTTTCCGGCGGTGTGCGCAGAGCGCGCGCTGGCGCCACCTACCGGGCCGATCGGGAGCGAGAGGAAAAACTGGGGGGAAGGGAGTGATTTTGCTTAGGGTCGCCGACCAGTAACGGCGTTTTGGGAACTGTGGCGGACAGCTAAAGTCTGGTGTCAGCCATCAAGCAGGCCACGTCCAGAAGAGGCTGTTTACCCGAGTGACGGCGCCGTGGCAAATATCGCCGGCGTGGAAAGAGACGCTACTGGAAAGCCGTTGGTGTTGTTTTCTGCTTGCTTCATGTCTCCTGGCATCGGGATCTGCGGCGGCTGGGTTCGTCGAACAAGCAAGAGGGTAAGGGCCTTGCGTGTCCTGTAAATTGTGGTCGGAATCCACTACTGGGCTCTGTGCGGTTGGCTGTATTTTCTTGGGCGGCCGTCGCTACTCCTACTGACTCTGGCCTACAATGTTTTGATTTTAATTGGTTTAATACGTAATGTTTTAAGGTGTTTGTGGTGGGATCATAAAATAGATTGCTGGTCCTTGTTTAAGTACCGCCTGTTTATTGTATTTATATCACACGACGGAGTGAAGAGGGCCAGTCGGGGTGTTACAAAAAGGTACGGCCAAACTTTCAGGAAACATTCCTCACACACAAATAAAGAAAAGATGTTATGTGGACATGTGTCCGGAAACGCTTAATTTCCATGTTAGAGCTCATTTTAGTATCGTCAGTATGTACTGTAATTCCTCGATTTACCGCCATTTGGCCCAATTGAAGGAAGGTAATGTTGACTTCGGTGCTTGTGTTGACATGCGACTCATTGCTCTAAAGTACTAGCAACAAGCACATCAGTACGTAGCATCAACAGGTTGGTGTTCGTCACGAACGTGGTTTTGCAGTCAGTGCAATGTTTACAAATGCGGAGTTGGCAGATGCCCATTTGATGTATGGATTAGCACGGAGCAATAGCAGTGGCGCGGTACGTTTGTATCGAGACAGATTTCCAGAACGAAGGTGTCCCGACAGGAAGACGTTCGAAGCAATTGATCGGCGTCTGGAAGCACGGAACATTCCAGCCTATGACTCGCGACTGGGAAAGACCTAGAACGACGAGGACACCTGCAATGAACGAGGCAATTCTTCGTGCAGTTGACGATAACCCTAATGTCAGCGTCAGAGAAGTTGCTGCTGTACAATGTAACGTTAACCAAGTCACTGTATGGAGAGTGCTACGGGAGAACCAGTTGTTTCCGTACCATGTACAGCGTGTGCAGGCACAATCAGCAGCTAATTGGCCTCCACGGGTACACTTCTGCGAATGGTTCGTCCAACAATGTGTCAATCCACATTTCAGTGCAAATGTTCTCTTTACGGATTAGGCTTCATTCCAACGTGATCAAATTGTAAATTTTCACAATCAACATGTGTGGGCTGACGAGAATCCGCACGCAATTGTGCAATCACGTCATCAACACAGGTTTTCTGTGAACGTTTGGGCAGGCATTGTTGGTGATGTCTTGATTGGGCCCCATGATCTTCCACCTACGCTCAATGGAGCACGTTATCATGATTTCATACGGTATACTCTACCTGTGCTGCTAGAACATGTGCCTTTACAAGTACGACACAACATGTGGTTCATGCACGATGGAGCTCCTGCACGTTTCAGTCGAAGTGTTCGTACGCTTCTCAACAACAGATTCGGTGACCGATGGATTGGTAGACGCGGACCAATTCCATGGCCTCCACGCTCTCCTGACCTCAACCCTCCTGACTTTCATTTATGGGGGCATTTGAAAGCTCTTGTCTACGCAACCCCGGTACCAAATGTAGAGACTCTTCGTTCTCGTATTGTGGACGGCTGTGATACAATACGCCATTCTCCAGGGCTGCATCAGCGCATCAGGGATTCCATGCGACGGAGGGTGGATGCATGTATCCTCGCTAACGGAGGACATTTTGAACATTTCCCGTAACAAAGTGTTTGAAGTCACGCTGGTACGTTCTGTTGCTGTGTGTTTCCATTCCATGATTAATGTGATTTGAAGAGAAGTAATAAAATGAGCTCTAACAGGGAAAGTGAGCGTTTCCGGACACATGTCCACATAACATACACTCCTGGAAATGGAAAAAAGAACACATTGACACCGGTGTGTCAGACCCACCATACTTGCTCCGGACACTGCGAGAGGGCTGTACAAGCAATGATCACACGCACGGCACAGCGGACACACCAGGAACCGCGGTGTTGGCCGTCGAATGGCGCTAGTTGCGCAGCATTTGTGCACCGCCGCCGTCAGTGTCAGCCAGTTTGCCGTGGCATACGGAGCTCCATCGCAGTCTTTAACACTGGTAGCATGCCGCGACAGCGTGGACGTGAACCGTATGTGCAGTTGACGGACTTTGAGCGAGGGCGTATAGTGGGCATGCGGGAGGCCGGGTGGACGTACCGCCGAATTGCTCAAGACGTGGGGCGTGAGGTCTCCACAGTACATCGATGTTGTCGCCAGTGGTCGGCGGAAGGTGCACGTGCCCGTCGACCTGGGACCGGACCGCAGCGGCGCACGGATGCACGCCAAGACCGTAGGATCCTACGCAGTGCCGTAGGGGACCGCACCGCCACTTCCCAGCAAATTAGGGACACTGTTGCTCCTGGGGTATCGGCGAGGACCATTCGCAACCGTCTCCATGAAGCTGGGCTACGGTCCCGCACACCGTTAGGCCGTCTTCCGCTCACGCCCCAACATCGTGCAGCCCGCCTCCAGTGGTGTCGCGACAGGCGTGAATGGAGGAACGAATGGAGACGTGTCGTCTTCAGCGATGAGAGTCGCTTCTGCCTTGGTGCAAATGATGGTCGTATGCGTGTTTGGCGCCGTGCAGGTGAGCGCCACAATCAGGACTGCATACGACAGAGGCACACAGGGCCAACACCCGGCATCATGGTGTGGGGAGCGATCTCCTACACTGGCCGTACACCACTGGTGATCGTCGAGGGGACACTGAATAGTGCACGGTACATCCAAACCGTCATCGAACCCATCGTTCTACCATTCCTAGACCGGCAAGGGAACTTGCTGTTCCAACAGGACAATGCACGTCCGCATGTATCCCGTGCCACCCAACGTGCTCTAGAAGGTGTAAGTCAACTACCCTGGCCAGCAAGATCTCCGGATCTGTCCCCCATTGAGCATGTTTGGGACTGGATGAAGCGTCGTCTCACGCGGTCTGCACGTCCAGCACGAACGCTGGTCCAACTGAGGCGCCAGGTGGAAATGGCATGGCAAGCCGTTCCACAGGACTACATCCAGCATCTCTACGATCGTCTCCATGGGAGAATAGCAGCCTGCATTGCTGCGAAAGGTGGATATACACTGTACTAGTGCCGACATTGTGCATGCTCTGTTGCCTGTGTCTATGTGCCTGTGGTTCTGTCAGTGTGATCATGTGATGTATCTGACCCCAGGAATGTGTCAATAAAGTTTCCCCTTCCTGGGACAATGAATTCACGGTGTTCTTATTTCAATTTCCAGGAGTGTATTTTCTTTCTTTCTGTGTGAGGAATGTTTCCTGAAAGTTTGGCCGTACCTTTTTGTAACACCATCACTTGTAGTAACATTACTGTTACGATTCTGTTTGAACTAATAGCGTGTCTGAGAGACACGTGTATAATTTTGAAATCAGTAGTTCCTAATTTCTTACCGGTTATTGAGAGGCCAGTTGTTATCGTGTGTTTAATAGTTCGGATTCTATAGATAATGGTACTAGAATTCCTTCAACGACAGTAGATCTATATTCTAATAAATTTCATGTATTAATTTTACTGATGTGTTGTAATGAGTTATTGTGCTTCTAGTTATTTAAGGCAGATATCAATCTGTTTTAGGTACCCAATTTTTTCTGGGATTTTCTCGTGCCCATTCGTGACCGTTGCTGCTCCCTTCTGCGGGTCCATGTCGAGCCTGTATTGGAAACATCTGAACGGGCGGGCGTCCGGTTTCTGAGCGTAGTTGTTGAATCTCACGAGCTTGTTTGCTCACATGAAATTTTATATGTTATGTGTTAAATTAACTGAATTATTTTGGTAATAACAATCACTGTCGCAATGAAAGAGTACATTAGTTATAAAATTTAACTCATTTCAGTAAATGTGTAATAGGCCATAAGCACCGCGTTTTTGTGAATGTTTAAAATTGAACTAATTTATTTTCAAGTGAATGGTAAATTTTAAAGATGTGTGGTAGTCGCAAACATGTGATGGTTTTATTTGTCAATTTCTCCTGTTTAAAGGCACCAAATAAAATGTTAGGTGCAACTGTCGATAGTGATTGCCTGATCTGTTACATTGGCCCAGTCCTACCACCCTACAGCCTATTGTGCTGAGTTTGTGTCGTTGTGTAAAAGGTGTAATTACATGTTGTCTCGACAAATCACTTATACCATTCTTCCTGCAAAATAGTAGGAAATTCGGGTAACGATGGAGGAGGTGGATAACTATCACGTACCCTTCTCTCCAAAGTAGACCAGACAGACCCAATAATGTTGAGACCTGGTGACTGTGGCGGCCGGGGGAAATGCGACTCTATATCCTGGTGCTCACGAAACGAGTCCTGGACGACGCGAGAAGTGTGAACGTGGGCCCAGCCGTCTTGGCACACAGCTTCACCGTTGTAGAACAAATATGGTACCGTGGGATGGATTTAATCAGCCAAAATTGCCACATAATCCTTGGCAGTAATACGACCTTGTTGAGTAACCATGGCACGAAATATCATGATACGGCTGCCCAAATCATCACCGAACCTACGGCGTGTTTCACTGACGTAATATCGGCCACAATTTGGAAACTGTGTGAAACAAGGTTCATCTGACCAAATGACTTTCTTCCATTGCTCCACAGTCCAGGTTTCATGACTATGGCACACACTTTCGTCTGTGTTGTGATGTTTTTCTGCTTTCTCTGCATGCAGTTTGAATCTTCACCTCTCCAAAGACCAAACACGTCGGTTGCCTTGGCTACAGAAGCGCTCACAACACGAGCACCAAAAATTCGCCCACGTTCGAATTCACTTAACTCCGACGTAATGCACTCGCAACTACACAGAACACTGTTCTGACCATGACTGACATTTGCAATGTGTTGAGTACATTGCACAGGAACATTCAGTGGTTAAATACAACAACGCAGCCTGTAGGCTTCGGTAACATCTGCATTTACGCTCAAGTATGCATTTAGCACTGTGTATCTATGGTTTTGTGCAACCCCTGTACATAGTACAGTAATATGGCAAGCAAACGGTGGTTATCGCATTTCCAAATGGGCGCATGTCATTGGAGCGATATACGTAGTACAGTCATTACGTCGTGAGACTGGGCGTATAGCAGCAGTGTGGTGCACTAGAGTACATAGGTGGCACCATGGTGCAATACATTATGTGTCGCTTGTCCCAGCAGGAAACAGCTGAGTGCATGCACCGTAACTAGAATTACGACCTTATTTGTGACTGTGATTTGACAGTTGGCGTCGGAGCTCGAATATATCGCATTTAGAATAACAGACAAGTTTTACCAGAAATTGGGCAAAACCGGTAGCAAAACGATTAAAATGCTGCAACAAATTTACGGTAACGACACACTGAGTCGCAGAGTTGTATTTAGGTGGGACCGAAGTTTTTCTCAAGGGAGAGACGTTTTGAGGGATGATGTTGACACTGGTGGACCGCATAAGGTTCGAATTGCAGGCAGAATTGAAGAGGTTGCAATGTGTGTGCGTGCCAACCGCTGTAGCCCTCAGCAGTGGTACGTGCTACAGAATTTTGACTGATGACTTGAACATGTTGCGTGTTACCCAGCACAGTATGCGACGCACAGTATGCGACGGACAGTATGCGGCTGATGATCGCATGACTATTCGTGGGGACCTGATCGGTAGTGAGACGATGATGCAGTGTTTCGCAACCTGATCACAACTAGAGACAAGAGATGGTGTTTCCCATGCCATCTGCAACTGAATCGACGACCCGCCACCTGGAAAACGCCAGTATCACCACGACAGAAAAACTGCGGCAAGACAAGTCACAAGGAAGGCGATGCTAAGACTGTTTTTTGATTCAAGTGGAACTGGAACACTAAGCAAAACCCGGTACAAGGAGATGCTCAGCTGTTTACGCGATTCGGGTCGTTGTTAAGTGTCTTGAGCTTTGGAGAGGGAAGAATTAGCTGCTGCTATGCGACAACACTCCTGATCATCGCTATGTCCTCGTCCAAGAGGAACTTGCAACACAACAGGTCACCGTTTTGCCACACTCTCCGTGCGTATGTGATCTCCCACCAAGCAATTTTTGTCTTTTTCCCCGTATGAAAGTATTCCTACATGGCCGTAGATTTCATTCAGTCGAAGAGATCATGACTGCCGGAAGAGTAGATGTACTTGACCTTCCTTTACGGACGTTGGCAGACGTCCATAGCTACCAAAGGCGACTATTTTGAGGGAGAGTGTGGATCTTTTTAGGTGTAGGTCGTGGCACATGGTCAATAAAAATAAATAAATAACTAAATTGCACGCGGCGCAGCTTCATGTGAAACATCCAGGTTCTTATCAGTGCCTGCTTTGCAAGATTCAGTCGCTCCACAAGTCCTTTCTCTCGTGGCTGTATCTGAGAATGATTTGCGTTTGCACTTTCCGCCAACAGATGACGCATCGAATGCTCTAAACCTCAACATTACATTTATATTTCTCCTTATCTCCTTCTCAACTCAATAGGTCTACTTATGGAAGCACTGGTTACAGTACAAAATACTAAGAACTAATTGTCACTCTTTTAGCTCGAAAACATGCCACTTACGTCACGTAAAAGTAATGATTAACGAAGTGTGCGCTTTCGACTTCAGGGTTGCCTCTTCCTAAGAACGTATCGCTCGAGCCTACCTGCCGTAAAACGCTCCTACTGCAGACGGCACTACGCAGTTGAATGTACGGTATTACAGAGACAAAGCAAAGGTGAAGAGATCCTCCAATAGTGATGTAGTAGATAAAACGTATTGAAATTGTAACATGTTGTTAAAGGAAGGCAAAATTTGTAACGATACTTAAGTTAGATCATGCAGATGTTCAGTATTACTGAAGTAGCGAGTTTACCTTCAGTAATGGAAGCTGAATCGACTTGCTTTCTGCCTCCCGAGCCACCTTCGGAAAAATTAAGTGCAATTTCCTCTTTTTTAACAACATACGTGGTCCTTATCGTGCTACGGGAGACAGCGACGAGGAAACGGCCATCTTGCCATTTCCTCTCTGAAGCCCTATATGTCACGCAACGAACGAAAGGATTAGATAGAGTTTGTCAACTGTTCCCGCTGTTTATGACTCCCTAATCCTAATCTAGTATCCAGAAGTAATATTTGATGGAGGATATATTACATCTTAATAAAAGGGCGATCTATATTCGAATATTTGCAGAATTTTGAATGCACGGACTGAAGCAAAAGTAGCTTTCGACTCTGTAAACACAAAAGAAAGACCTAATTAGGTTACTGAGAATTTCATACAATACAGAAGTGAATTACTCAGCACCTTACTATCTCCAAAATATTGAACCTCTGCTATATCTTGAGGTGTAGTATGAGGTCATGGTCACAAGAACAAGGCTGAAATCATCGAAGAGGTAGAGAAGGGGTAGAGGGGTGTTCCTGACGTAGTTGTCCGATGGTTTGGTCCTCCTGGACAGTGTTTCAGCACTCATAGCTCTCGATAAAGACGATTGAGGATCTCAGCTTTCCATTTTGTGGATTGCGAACAGCAAATCGCCATTTCGAAAATGTGTGTAAGCATTCCACTGCAACACAGATTTCTCCGGCTCCATGAAATTCACCAAAAGCACTTTCTTATGGTTGCAAGAGACGGGTGCCGTTTTTATCGAGGACGTATGTGAATTTTAATGACGACACTTCATGGACTTCTATTTCGACTTTGCACTGTCGTAAGAGCCACACGTTTCAGCAGTATGTAGGGGAGGCTTTTTCCTTCTTTCCCTTATCGGGCCAGAACGCAGGTTCAGATATCGTTCATTATGTTTTATCAGGTTCTGCTATGTGATATTTATCTTACAACATTTTCGTACGATTAATTTTGGCGGCATCAGTTCCACGCATTGTTGCCCCAGACTCTAGAAATTCCATAGCAAGTACAGTAATTGTAAAGCAACGAGTTTCTCTTATCTTTTCATTCGTTTGCTTAAAACCGCATACTTTTACGACGCGTTTGGGTTCTCTCTCGTCATCGGTACAACGTTCTCTAAACGTAGGAAACTAACGCCTTACTTTCTTTTCAGTCAGTTCGCTATAATTTTCATCAGTATTATGGCCTTTTCCTTTGAGACATGGAGTCACACACCTAATTCACACGAGGTACGATTCATTATTACCTTAATTGTTTTCGCAGACTTTTCAACTCACTATCATACACAACCCAAAAACTGCATGAGAATGCTAACCGCGTTGCGCAGATCTGCGCATCCGAAGAGGTGGAGCATTAGCTGAAAATTTCTAGTAGTCGTATATCCTTGCCAATCTGTACTTAAGTTTCAGGAGTTGCTAACTTTTTTTAACATATCGTTTCATTTCTGTCTCTCTCTCTCTCTCTCTCTCTCTCTCTCTCTCTCTCTCTCTCTCTCTCACTCACTCTCTTTTGTGTTAAAGGTTAACAGTGACATTAATCGTGCCATACTGATCGTACTTTCAACACGGTTTTCTGTTGTTGTTGTGGTCTTCAGTCCTGAGACTGGTTTGATGCAGCTCTCCATGCTACTCTATCCTGTGCAAGCTGCTTCATCTCCCAGTAACTACTGCAACCTAAATCCTTCTGAATCTGCTTAGTGTATTCATCTCTTCGTCTCCCTCTACGATTTTTACCCTCCACGATACCCTCCAATACTAAACTGGTGATCCCTTGATGCCTCAGAACATGTCCTACCAACCGATTCCTTCTACTAGTCAAGTTGCGCCACAAATTTCTCTTCTCCCCAATCCTATTCAATACCTCCTCATTAGTTATGTGATCTACCCATCTAATCTTCAGCATTCTTCTGTAGCACCACATTTCAAAAGCTTCTATTCTCTTCTTGTCCAAACTATTAATCGTCCATGTTTCACTTCCATACATGGCTACACTCCATACAAATACTTTCAGAAACGACTTCCTGACATTTAAATCTATACTCGATGTTAACAAATTTCTCTTCTTCAGAAACGCTTTCCTTCTCTTTGCCAGTCTACATTTTATATCCTCTCTACTTCGACCATCATCAGTTATTTTGCTCCCCAAATAGCAAAACTCCTTTACTACTTTAAGTGTCTCATTTTCTAATCTATTTCCCTCAGCATCACCCGACTTAATTCGACTACATTCCATTATCCTCGTTTTACTTTTGTTGATGTTCATCTTATATCCTCCTTTCAAGACACTATCCATTCCGTTCAACTCCTCTTCTAAGTCCTTTGCTGTCTCTGACAGAATTACAATGTCATCGGCAAACCTCAAAGTTTTTATTTCTTCTCCATGGATTTTAGTACCTACTCCGAATTTTTCTTTTGTTTCCTTCACTGCTTGCTCAATATACAGATTGAATAACATCGGGAAGAGGCTACAACCCTGTCTCACTCCCTTCCCAATCACTGCTTCCCTTTCATGTTCCTCGACTCTTATAACTGCCATCTGGTTTCTGTACAAATTGTAAATAGCCTTTCGCTCATTGTATTTTACCCCTGCCACCTTCAGAATTTGAAAGAGAGTATTCCAGTCAACATTGTCTAAAGCTTTCTCTAAGTCCACAAATGCTAGAAACGTAGGTTTGCCTTTCCTTAATCTAGCTTCTAAGATAAGTCGTAGGGTCAATATTGCCTCACGTGTTCCTATATTTCTACGGAATTCAAACTGATCTTCCCCGAGGTCGGCTTCTACTAGTTTTTCCATTCGTCTGTAAAGAATTCGCGTTAGTATTTTGCAGCTGTGACTTATTAAGCTGATAGTTCGGTAATTTTCACATCTGTCAACACCTGCTTTCTTTGGGATTGGAATTATTATATTCTTCTTGAAGTCTGAGGGTATTTCGCCTGTCTCATACATCTTGCTCACCAGATGGTAGAGTTTTGTCAGGACTGGCTCTCCCACGGCCGTCAGTAGTTCTAATGGAATGTTGTCTACTCCCGGGGCCTTGTTTCAACTCAGATCTCTCAGTGCTCTGTCAAACTCTTCACGCAGTATAGTATCTCCCATTTCATCTTCATCTACACCCTCTTCCATTTCCATAATATTGTCCTCAAGTACATCGCCCTTGTATAGACCCTCTATATACTCGTTCCACCTTTCTGCTTTCCCTTCTTTGCTTAGAACTGGGTTTCCATCTGAGCTCTTGATATTCATACAAGTGGTTCTCTTTTCTCCAAAGGTCTCTTTAATTTTCCTGTAGGGAGTATCTATCTTACCCCTGGCGAGACAAGCCTCTACATCCTTACATTGGCCTCTAGCCATCCCTGCTTAGTCATTTTGCACTTCCTGTCGATCTCATTTTTGAGACGGTCGTATTCCTTTTTGCCTGCTTTATTTAACGCATTTTTATATTTCCTCCTTTGATCTATTAAGTTCAATATTTCTTCTGTTACCCAAGGATTTCCACTAGCCCTCGTCTTTTTACCTAATTTATCCTCTGCTGCCTTCACTACTTCATCCCTCAAAGCTACCCATTCTTCTTCTACTGTATTTCTTTCCCCCATTCCTGTCAATTGTTTCCTTATACTCTCCTTGAAACTCTGTACAACCTCTGGTTCTTTCAGTTCATCCAGGTCCCATATCCTTAAATTCTCATCTTTTTGCAGTTTCTTCAGTTTTAATCTACAGTTCATAACCAATAGATTGTGGTCAGAGTCCACATCTGCTCATGGAAACGTCTTACAATTTAAAACCTGGTTCCTAAATCTTTGTCTTACCATTACATAATCTATCTGAAACCTGTCAGTATCTCCAGGCTTCTTCCATGTATACAACTTTCTTTTATGATTCTTGAACCAAGTGTTAGCTATCATTAAGTTGTGCTCTGTGCAAAATTCTACCAGACGACTTCCTCTTTCATTTCTTCCCCCCAATCCATATTCACCTACTACGTTTCCTTCTCTTCCTTTTCCTACTACCGAATTCCAGTCACCCATGACTATTAAATTTTCGTCTCCCTTCACTATCTGAATAATTTCTTTTATTTCATCATACATTTCTTCAATTTCTTCGTCATCTGCAGAGCTAGTTGGCATATAAACTTGTACTACTGTAGTAGGTGTGGGCTTCGTATCTATCTTGGCCACAATAATGCGTTCACTATGCTGTTTGTAGTAACTTACCCGCATTCCTATTTTCCTATTCATTATTAAACCTACCCCTGCATTACCCCTATTTGATTTTGTGTTTATCATCCTGTAGTCACCTGACCAGAAGTCTTGTTCCTCCTGCCACCGAACTTCACTAATTCCCACTATATCTAACTTCAACCTATCCATTTCCCTTTTTAAATTTTCTAACCTACCTGCCCGATTAAGGGATCTGACACTCCACGCTCCGATCCGTAGAACGCCAGTTTTCTTTCTCCTGATAACGACGTCCTCCTGAGTAGTCCCCGCCCGGAGATCCGAATGGGGGTCTATTTTACCTCCGGAATATTTTACCCAAGAGGACGCCATCATCATTTAACCATACAGTAAAGCTGCATGCCCTCGGGAAAAATTACGGCTGTAGTTTTCCCTTGCTTTCAGCCGTTCGCAGTACCAGCACAGCAAGGCCGTTTTGGTTAGTGTTACAAGGCCAGACTGTTGCCCCTGCAACTACTGAAAAGGCTGCTGCCCCTCTTCAGGAACCACACGTTTGTCTGGCCTCTCAACAGATACCCCTCCGTTGTGGTTGCACCTACGGTACGGCTATCTGTATCGCTGAGGCACGCAAGCCTCCCCACCAACGGCAAGTTCCATGGTTCTAGGGGGGGGGGGGGGGGAACATTTTCAGCCGTGTCACGCTGTATAATTATCGTGGTTACTGTGCACTAAGGTTAAAATACATCGATATTTTTGCGTTGGTGCATGTGGCTCACGGGTAGTTTGCGTTTCTGTCAGATCTCTACGTTTGTTCCGTTTTATGCACAGACTGTTACACACATGAGGGCCCTTCTCTCTTCACCTGTCTCATTTCCGTGGCCTACTACATTTAACACAACAATGGCAAGTGTTTGAGATGATATTTGGTTACGAGCCAGGTGTTTACCTTGCGTAATGTCAATCAACACTGAGAAGCAATCCAACTTGTAGGATAGTGTTAGTACGTCGTTCCACATGCAGCGAAGAAGCTTTCGGGCAATCTCAGTATCTAAAGTTGTAAGCAGTCCCAAATTTGGACTTAAAAGTCAGTGCGCTGATCCGGCAGTAGAAAACGTCCTACAATGTAAACACATTACACAGGAAAAATACGTCTCTTATTTCCAGAATGTCAACATGTAGCTCGTCGGAGTGGTTCCCACGTCACGTCACATGTTAACTCTCGTCTGTATTGCAAGAGACAGCTACTGGCAAATATGTATTAACATCTATACCCGGATAAGCGGTTTACCTGCTTTACTAAGCAGCCGAAAGTGCAACGTGGTGACTGTAAACTACGTAAATCAAATCCCTGTTTCTAGTAATTTTTTTTTTATTTCATCGAGAGACAATGGAGCTATTATCAGATATGTCAGCGCAGAAGCGACAATCACATGAATTTTATCATTACGTCATCCAAGTACTCTAAATTCTAACACTTTGCTTCATATGTGCGGCCAAATAGACAAATAATGTACTTGCTTCAGAGAGACATACAGTTTTGCCTCACGTTCAGAATATTTGCTCCCTCTTGAGTAGTGTCATAATAGGTTGTTCATCGGCATGCATGCGACAACATGCTTACCAGTACGTTCTGAAACGCCGCGCATGAAAACGGGAGTTTCCAGTTCTCATATCTCGGGTTCTATTGATGATAAGAAGGTAGGGTCATGTGTTTTGGATATCCCTGGGGCCAGGGACCATTTGTATACTCAGCAGAAGGGTGGCCAGTGTCACAACCCTACAGTACAGCGTCAAAACATGAAAATTGCATACTTCGTTCTGCTTACGCAAATGGACCAAATCGTTTTTTTTTTTTTTATGGAGGCACCATTAGTTTATGGGCGGTTCCTCCGAAAAACCCACAAAAATGGCTTTTTTACTATATTTTGGCCGTCTCCAGCTGACCGAAACGCAGCCGTGGATTCCAAGACGGCTACGTAGAGCAAGTGGCAGTAATTTTTACGATGTATTCCTAAGATCCCGCTGTCAAACGATCTTGAAAATTTTGTTCATATATTCAAAATATGAAAATTACATACTTCGTTCTGCTTAGGCAAATGGAGCAAATATTTCTTTTTATGGAGGCACCATTAGTTTATGGACGGCTCCTCCGAAAAAAACCCAAAAATGACTTTTTTGCTATATTTTCGCCATCTCCAGGGGAACGAAACGCAGCCGAGGATTCCAAGGCGGCTATGCAGATCAAATGGCAGCAATTTTCACAATGTATTCCTAAGATCCCGCTGTCGAATGATCTTGAAAATTTTGTTCATATCTTTACCCGCTACCGAGATACAGAGGTTGAAAGTTATGCTACTTGTACACGTAAAATCCGATGTGAGGCGAAAACGTAGTTTCTATCGTGACGCAGCATGCAGAAATATGCTGTAAAGTGTTCCCGTTATCGTCTGGGAACCCCATGTTGTAGCACTGAAGCACATCCAAAAATCTTTTGCACGTAAAATGTGGTCTGAGGTGTAACATAAATTTTGCGTTATTGCAGTTTCACATAAGTAAAGTATCTAAATTTTACTGACCAGAACATTTCTTTTCATACGAGTTATTGCCCTGCTGCAGCAGGAAAAAGAATGGATCCAGTGGGAAAATGCGAATGTGTCCCTGTTCATTTAAAAGACTCTGAGTGAAAGGTGGAGTACAAGCTGCCTCATTCTACCTTCCTCAGCACATTAAAAAATTTTACAGTGGAGTGGAACATAGTTGACAGCGACAGAATAGTGCTAGGAAAAGAATTAAGGAGACAGTGCCGAGGAAGGGGAGAAATAAAGAGAAAGAGAAAATAAAAGTGAGTGAGAGCCAGTGACAATGAGAAACAGAGTGTATGACAATGACATGGACGAAGAGAGAGGTAATGACAGTCATAAGAGACAGCAGCAGTGGGAAAGAAGAAATGAGATATTAGCAGAAAGAGAGAGCAAGAGGGAGGCAGTGAAGGTGACAGGAGATTGTAGTAGTAGTACAGAACGAAGAGGACTGTGGCTGTGACACAGGAGGCAATAACAGGGGGACACAAAGCGATAACGACAATGAGTTGGGCTGAATGAGTGAGTGAGGCAGGGTAACTGGGAGGGGATCGGTATGATGGAGTTATGGGTGTGAGTGAGTTAAAGTTGTAACAGCATGTGGGAGTTTGAGGTGAGTTGCACGTTAAAAAAATCGCGAATATGTTCGCATGCCAAAATTTTTGGAAAGCTTTTTTGAAGGTGCTGAGGAAGATAGAATGAGTCAGCTGATACCCCACTTTTCAGTCAGTATTTTGAATAAAGAGGAACACATTCGCATTTTTTTGTGCTCCGATAGGAGCATTTTTCCGCTGATCACTCCTGAACGGAAGTTCCACAGTTGTGAATTGGCTGAAGCCGGTAGAAGTTGATCGACTTTGTCTCACGAATGTTTTGCGTCCGACCGCTGTCAACATTGGCGATCTAACAACACAGTAGTAGTGTGTACCGTAGCCGTTACTAAGTGATTGTGGCGCGGCGTGCTCAGCCAGCAAGCACAATTGTAGTGCCAGAACCGTGTGATGGAAGAGCAGCCTACATACAGAAAGGAGAACGTATCGACGAACATCAAATTGCGGCATTGTGTGCCGACATTCACAAATACTGCGTTATACGCAACGGAGATGATCGCGTTGGGTAAGAGGATCGGTTGTCTGTTTGAAAAATGGAACGAATACTTTCAAGAGTTTTGAAAACCAATTTATTTGCCAAGATCGCTATGTAATCACAATTACTGGATTACCAGCTTGCGCAATGTGTCTAGGCAACCTCCGATCCATTAAACCGGGAAGTGGTAGCTACATCATACAATCCTTAGACGACTTAGTCACACGAAGACAAATAGTATGTATGTGCCTCGACTCTTTTACGCATATTTTATAGTCCTCAGGTAACAGAGTGGTGTAAGCATTTTATAATATGGCTACCACTGCCCTATTTTGTGTATCTAGGGATGGCAGCACAAATTACCAAAACTAGTAATCCAGTAATTGTGTTTATTTAGCGATATTAGTAAATAAATTAGTTTGCAAAAGAAGAGTACAATACAAAATTATGTATCGCCTCCTGCACTGACTGATCACGTCAGGTAACCAAGCTATAAAATTCTTAAAGAAAGTCGTTTTCCGTGTAAGTTGCACTTTTATTTTGAAATAAAACTTTTTTTTTCATTTAGCAGCTAGCTAGTTTCGCCTCCTTGGACATTATCAAGTTATATCTCAGTAAAAATTGATTACGGAATGAATGGACGACAGCAGGTTGACAAAAATGTTGTGGAACGTAGCGTGCTTAACAGGAAGCAACGGGTGAAAACTGTCGGGCAGATTGGAAAGGGACTGGAACAAGTGAGAAAAATCGAAGACAGCTCTGCAGAGGAAAGCAGTGCGAGATAGTACGTGGACTATAAGTTTCCTATAATTTACGTCTATGGTCGCAAACTTTTTGTTAACTGATTACCGGTTTTGGCCTATAATGACCATCATCAGATCAGTTTTGTAAAAACGAAATCCTAATGTACTGCAGTACATTACACTGCAGCCATAGTGGCTTCGTCAAATGTTAAATGCAAAACCAGCACCAGCATCGTTAAATATATATAAATAACATCATATGCACGAGTCATGTCGTCAGTAGCACTACTGATCATAGACGTAAATTATAGGAAACTTACTGTATATACGGGTCACTGTTTTATTCGCGACAGTCTCGCAGCTTGTCTGAGTATGTGGACTGATAGTAGGGTTAAAATAAAGATCACTGGAACAGAGGGAACAAAAGAGAAACAGGAGGAGCGAGAGAATGTGAGCATAGAAGAGTCACTTAACATGTCACTCGTGACTTGACAACACGGTTTTGAGGTCAGTAATAGGGAACACTCCAGTCGCGGGGCAGGTAACGCGAGTCGCTCTGACAGCTGACACTGAGCACAGCAGGGAGCAGTGGAGGTAGCCTACCTGTAGCTGCCGCTGGCGTAGCTGCAGCTGCTGCTGCTGGAGCTGCTCCGGGAAGAGGCTGGTGCGGAAGAAGGGCGACGACGGCTGCTGCGGCTGCGGCTGCACGCCGGCCAGCGCGCCGATCGCCAGCAGCACTCGGAGGTTCACCAGCATCGCGGGCCAAGTCTGGTCGCCTTCTGGTCCGCCGCCGGCCGCCGGCTGGCTGCGGCCGCCCACGCCAGCAGGACCAGACGGCTCCACAGCCGCCAGCGCCGCCACTTAGCCAACAGCCGCCAAGGCCGCGACACCTGGCCGCGTCACGGCAGGCGCGCCATCCTGGATACCACGCGGGCGCTGGCAGCCAGCCGCCCACTGTACCGTCTTCGTCTGCATCTGCACTGCCACACGAGAAAATGACAACTGGAAGCTGTGCTGAACACGGTCAACGGTATAAAATGGAAATGTCGTGTGGCTAGGGCCTCCCGTCGGGTAGACCGTTCGCCTGGTGCAGGTCTTTCGATTTGACGCCACCTCGGCGACCAACGGTGATACACGCGTTACACTGCGGTGACAAAAGTCGCGCACGCAGTGTATAGAAGGGAAATGCGTTGACAGAGCTGTCATTTGTATTTAGGTAATTCATGTGAAAAGGTTTCCTACGTGATTATCGCCACATGACGGGATAAGTAAGAGCCTACGGAATATCAGACCAGCTGTGTGACTGGATTGAAGAATTTTTAGCAAACAGAACACAGCATGTTGTTCTCAATGCAGAGACGTCTACAGACGTTAAAGTAACCTCTGGCGTGCCACTGGGGTCCTGCTTTTCAACCTAGTAGTTAGTGTCGGAAGTTCCATGCGGCTTTTCGCGGATGATGCTGTAGTATACAGAGAAGTTGCAACATTAGAAAATTGCAGCGAAATGCAGATCTGCAGCGGATAGGCACTTGGTGCAGGGAGTGGCAACTGACCCTTAACATAGACAAATGTAATGTATTGCGAATACACAGAAAGAAGGATCCTTTATTGTATGATTATATGATAGCAGAATAAACACTGGGAGTATGCGTACGCAACGATTTGAAGTGGAATGATAATATAAAATTAATTGTTGGTAAGGCGGGTGCCAGGTTGAGATTCATTGGGAGAGACCTTAGAAAATGTAGTCCATCAACAAAGGAGGTGGCTTACAAAACACTCGTTAGACCTACACTTGAGTATTGCTCATCAGTGTGGGATCCGTACCAGGTCGGGTTGACATAGGAGATAGAGAAGATCCAAAGAACAGTGGCGCGTTTCGTCACAGGGTTATTTAGTAAGCATGATAGTGTTACGAAGATGTTTAACAAATTCAAGTGGCAGACTCTGCAAGAGAGGCGCTCTGCATCGTGGTGTAGCTTGCTGTCCAGGTTTCGAGAGGGTGCGTTTCTGAATGAGGTATCGAATATATTGCTTCCCCCTACTTATACCTCCCGAGGAGACCACGAATGTAAAATTAGAGAGATTCGAGCGCGCACGGAGCCTTTCCGGCAGTCGTTCTTCTCGCGAACCATACGCGACAGGAACAGGAGAGGGAGGTAATGACAGTGGCACGTTGGTATTCTCCATAGAGTCTTGGCGCCGTGGATTTCGAAATACCGTCTTCCATAACGATTTCCGAAGTGGAATGTCCCATGCGTCTAGCTCCAACTGCCATTCCGCATTGGAGGTCTGTTAGTTCCCGTGGTGCGGTGACAATCACGCCGAAAACGAATTCACACTAATCATCTACGTACAAATGACAGCTCCGCCAATGCACTGCCCTTTAAAACCTTGTGTATGCGATACCACTGCCATCTGTATATGTGTATATACCTATCCCATGAGTTTTGTCACGTCGGTGTATATGGTAAGGGTCCCAGAATCAAGAATTGGTCACACAAGAGTTTTACGAGCCACTGACTTCTTGGATGCATTACATTTCCTTAAGATTCTTCCAAAGAATCTCAGCCTGGCATCTGTTTTTCCTACGTCGTCATTCAACTTCGGATCGCTCCAAATGGTTACTCCTAGATATTTTACAGTAGATATTGTTTCCATTGACTTGTCCAATAGTGTAATCGAACAGTAGTGGATCTCTTCGCCTATTCAAGCGCAATACGCTACGTCTACTTACCTCCAGCTCATTCGCCAGTACTTGACAGTAAGCCACCGATCCTCTGCAGATCTCGCTGCATTTCGCTCCAGTCGTCTGACGCTGCAAACTTCCTGGTAGACAACAGCATTGTCCGCGAATAGCCTGTCGGAGCCTCCGACGTTGTCCATTAGACCGCTAATATAATGTGAAAATACTATCTGCGCTATAACACTTCTCTGGGATATTTCCGAACTTACCTTTACGTATGCCGGCCTGGGTGGCCGAGCGGTTCTAGGCGCCACATCTGGAACCGCGCGACCGCTACGGTCGCAGGTTCGAATCCTGCCTCAGGCATGGATGTGTGTGATGTCCTTAGGTCAGTTAGGTTTAAGTATTTCTAAGTTCTAGGGGACTGATGACCTCAGAAGTTAAGTCCCATAGTGCTCAGAGCCATATGAACCATTTTTTGACCTTTACGTATGTTGACTTTGTTCCTTTAAGAACTACATGTTGTGTTTCATCTGGTAGAAAATCCTAAATCCAATCGCAAACCTGAGCCGGTACTGGCTAAGCCCGTATTTTATTCACTAAACAACAGTGTGGAACTATGAAATTCTTTCCGAAGGTCATGGAAAACCGCGTCAACTTGGACGCCTGTGTGTACGGCCGTATATGTGTTTCGCAAGGTCTTTGGCTGACGAAACTCATAGTTGCCTTTATAAAGGAAGTATTCTGTCTCAAAAAAAAAAAAAAAAGTCCTAGTGTCTGAGTGTTAAACATGTTCCATAGTTCTACAACAGACTGAAATATGCACCTGTAATTACAATAACCAAGAGTGAAGATGTAGCTGGTATGAAACAGATGTTTGTTAACTATATTGACCACGCTGATATCGAAAACGACAATGAAACACTCGAATTATCTATATTTTCCGAGTTACAGGGGAGTGTATTTAATTGTAATTGTATTTTATTAACTTTCATCTTCAGTCCTTTCCCGCATAGGCTTCGGAATCCCGCCGATGGTAGACAGAATGATGAAGCTTAAGGCAACAATAGCTGTGTGTATTTTGTCGCTATTTTGGGTCCGGGCTCGTATCAACAAGGGCAAGGGGAAGAGGAAGGGAAGCGTAGTTTCAGTCTGTTACAAACTGTGTTCTGTTCGTTTTCTGAAAGAAAACGTGTTTCTGAAATGTAGTTAGGGCGTTATTGTAATTCCTGGGATTCAGTATGCCTCGCAAATGCGTAAACAGTGCTGACAAGTTTTGCTATGTTTGCGTACAGGCTACATTGAAATTGCAAAGGAGGCGAATAACGCCATATATTAGAAAGGCGTACCGACTGATCTTTGTTGATAAAATCGAAAACCACGACAAGCCCTGGGTTCCCCCTGCATGCTGCGTGTCTTGTGTCTCGAGTCTTCATTCGTGACTGAATCTAAAAGATTTTCCACGGGCTTTGCTACACCGATGTCTGGCGAGAACCGTCAAACCATGTGCATGATTGTTACTTTCGTGAGACAGCTCCATTAACACGTGGCATTTCCAAGAAAAAGAGTCTTCCTAACATACAGTCGACCATGCGACCAGTGTCTCACAGTGATGGACTGCCTGTTTCTGTTCCACTTGATAGTGACAGCGGCGAGGGCGGAAGTGAAACTAGTGATGCACCATCGCCTTCAAAACCCAATTCTTCGAAAGATCAAGATTTTATGTGTAACTATCAGTTTACAGAGATACACAAAATAACATAATGTGAACTTAGTTACCTAGTGGGATATCCGGAATTGCCGAAAGGTAAAGCTGGACTGTTGGCATCAAGGCTACAACAAAGAAATTTTCTTGATAAAACAATAAAAGTGACTGTGTTCAATAACCGCCATATGCCATTCCTTCCATGTTTTCTAAAGTGGAAAGAACTTGGTACTTTGTAGTGATGTACAGGGACTAGTAGCAGCTACGGACATTGATTGTAAAAGTGACCAGTGGAGACTGCGCATCGCCTCCTCCAGAGCAAGTCAAGTGCGTGGTACTGCATAATGGCAACGTCTCACCATCGATTCCGATGGGTATGCACCTTACTTGAAAGAAACATTTGATAAGATGAAGCAGTTGTTTTTGCGATTGAACTACGACAGTTTAAATGGCAGGTTTACGGGGAACTGAAAGTCATAGGCATATTACTTGGGCTATACCACGTCTACACCAAATTCTGTTGCTTCTTGTGGCTCTGGGATAGACTTCATTATAAAAAGAAAGATTGACCTAAGCGTCAGTCACCTGAACCAGGATCTAACAATGTTCTGCACGAACCACTTGTCGAATTCAAGAACTTAGCTCTCCCTGCTCTTCATATAAAATTGGGTGTAATGAAAAACTTCGTTAAGGCCATGGACAAAAATGGAGAAACATTTTTCTATTTGAAATTTCCACATATTTTTTATTGGTCCACAATTGTCCGCCACTGTTGGTGATGTAACCGTGAATTTTCGTTCCATAATAGACGTCTTCACATCGAAAAATCCTTTTAAACAGGATCTCCTCCAAATACTGAACGCATGTCAGAATTACCTGCGACGGCCTCCACGACACAACGGAAGCGCAGCATGGTCAGTAGTTTTCACCGTCCCGCGTTGTTGATTCACGCGGACACCTGAGCTCCTGAACAGCATTTTTTACGACTGTTGGTAGTTCACGATGCAGCTCCGTGTTCGCTCTTTTAAGGACGAGGCCACAATAAGACAATGGCTCGTGATCGCAAGTCACGATCGAGGTTCCGAGCATCAGACAACAGCGGCGTGAGTTGTATCGAACCCAGATGTTGCACATCTGTATGACGAGTGGCTCGAAGCTCTGTTAAATTACCACCGGACGCCTAGGATTCTTCACAGGACCTTGACTGCAGCACGAAAAAGGTAACTTTTTTCAGTTCTTGTGAAATTCTCTTTAAGAGATGTGTTGTAGTGAGTTACGAGTTGCGAACTAGAATTTCAGTAGGATTTCATAACTTCCGAGTGGATGTCATAACCACAGGATCTTGTTCATTAGATTGCCAATTGATAAAGTGGTTGGTAATTCTGTGGACGCTGTCTAAAACTTGTAAGCTGCGGTGATGTACCCTTACAAAACTGAAATCTGTAGGTATTCATTATGCTATTACTTTCTAGGAAAAAAACATTAAGGGTTGGTTGAAAACGTGAATAATATCGAAAACTTAGATAAAAGTTAACGTAGCCTCGATTGTAGGAGTGAAGAGTCACTATTTAACTTGCATTCGTGAAACAGGACTCGTGCAAGTCAAACTGGCACAAAGCAAAAGCTCGTCATGTTATAAATTAATTGGAAGATTCCTGTTTGTTAAATGAAAAATTCTGCTTGTCTATAAGAAATGTGGGGCCGGCCGGTGTGACCGAGCGGTTCTAGACGCTTCAGTCTGGAACCGCGCGACCGCTACGGTCGCAGGTTCGAATCCTGCCTCGGGCATGGATGTGTGTGATTTCCTTAGGTTAGTTAGGTTTAAGTAGTTCTAAGTTCTAGGGGACTGATGACCTTAGATGTTAAGTCCCATAGTGCTCAGAGCCATTTGAAACATTTTTTATAAGAAATGTGTCTTCTTGACACCTAAGTGAGAATTAGTTCTGGTATTAACACATAAACTGTATAACATCTATATTTACATCTACATGATTACTTCGCAATCCACACTTAAGTACCTGGAAGAAGGTTCATCGAAACACCTTGAAGCTATTTCTCTATCATTCCACTCTCGATGGCGCGCAGGAAAAACTTACACTTAAATCTTTCTGTGCTTGCCCTGATTTCTCTTATTTTATCATGATGCTCGTTTGTTCCTATGGATGGGCGGTAGCAGAATATTTTCACAATCGAAGGTCGCAACGAAAAACGCCTTTCTTTTAATGATAACCACCCCAGTTCACGTATAATTTTCGTACTACTCTCTTCCCTGTTCCACGATAGTACAAACAGATCTGCCCTTCTTTGAACTTTTTCGATGTCCTCTTTCAGTCTCATCTGATGCAGATCCCACATCGCACAGGAATACTCAGAAGACGGCGAACAAGCATGATGTAAGCAGTCTTTTCAGAAGACCTGTTGCAATTTCTAAGTGGTCTGCCAATAAACCGAAGTGTTTCGCTTACTTTCCCCACAAAATTATCGACGTAATTTGACCTATGCATGGGGAGAGTGTGCAGACGGTTATTTTTACTAAAACGTAAGCTAAAATGGTAAATATTTCTTGGAGCAATCGGATTATCTTCTGTAATATTACCGTAAAATTATAGTGGCTCTGTCCACTTCCATGAATGATAACACAACCCATTAGAACAAGAGACTTCACATACAGCAGGATTAATGTCTTCCTTTTCTCTTCATGTATGTGTAGTCCCACAATGCTGGTATCAAAAATTAGTGTCGCATCAATTTGTAACGTACTGTCACCGCTCTCAATTCGTGTGCACAGTGTGTTGCCTTTTGTGACGGGACACTTAGTGGAAGCAAACTAAGCGGAGTTTGCTGCATCGGTCCACATGAATCCAACAATCTACAGAATGTAGTAAATAGTTTATGAGAATCACAGTACTGCTTAAGAACGAATTAAGGATTGTTCTGTTGACCAGCTCATTCTACTTTACGCAAGAATACCTTCACCGAAGTAATGTGCAATAAACTGAGTTGCTGTAACGTTGTTTTTGTATAATGTAATTTATGTTGCAATTTTATGTAATAATTTTTTATCGTCGCCGATAGCTCAGTTGCATCGTGCTTAAAATACGTATTTGAAATTTTTTACGTCTGACAGACGGCTGTAGGTGGCACAAGTGAAAAATGATTCGTGTAGTACAATAGAAATATTTAGGGCAGTCTTACTGAAATATTAGAGAAGAATGCTGTTGAAAGAAATAAAATTGACCTTGTGCGCCTGCTTAGTCTTTCCATCAGTGAGGTTGGCATAGAATTTGGGTTTCATGGTCTCCAATATGTGACAGCCTGTAGTGGGCAAATGAAAACCTCTGGTAAGGAAACCAAAATCCATGACAGGTATGGAACAACAACGCTTCGATACGCAATGAAAACAAGTCACTAATATCAAAACGATCCTCTTTGAAACGAGAAAACTATCTCCTTGCCGTGCTCCGCCCAATGGTATTATCGTCACACACGGAGCAAATGTTTCTGGCTGCCTCCCCTGCTGTCACTCCTCTACTGAACTCAAAGAGACGAATGTGTCGGAAATGTTTCGATTTATCCTCTTGGCTCCCTATTTTTTAGCGTCCACAGCTCCGCTCACTATCTACAGATGACAAAATGACTATATGTAAACAGAAATAGCAACGGTGAACTACAAACAAAAAACGACAATCGATAAATAAATCCATAGCAACCACAATAGCAACATGCAAAACAAAAACATTACAAAGTTATGCACCAGCCTCATAACAGCGCTAAATGACGTACGACAACTCGAGATTTCAACTCAGTTTCCAGTAATCTGTTCCTGACGTTTCTTGGTGGATGCGTGTAGCCTCTGCCAGATTTCAGCTGCTGTCACCTGTCTATTCGTGTTGTAGTCCTTCTGGAAGTATCCGTGCATACTCATCAGCCACACTGTTGTCCTTGGTTCTTCTCGTCACCATTCGTTCTGCAGTCAATGCACACACAGTTCTCAGGGCACACTGCGTTGCAACCTCCACCTTATAGATTCCGGTAAAAATAGACACACTGTGTAGCCATCACGTACTCAAACCATTCATCTGTACGAATGATTTTTCTATACTGAAAATACCAAATATAAATTCGCATAAGGATGGCATTTTAATCAACATAGCCTATCAATCAAGCAGCTAGGAGAGTTTTTCTGTTGGAAAGAGCAGACAGACAATTGTCAGCAACACACTTATACAATGAAGTGACATCATTTGGGTCCAATACGATGGACTTAGAGTAATTATGGGCCAAGTTTAAACAGGTTGTAAATCATGTGCCGAATAAATGGATTAAGGACGGAAAACACCCACCACGGTTTAACAATGAAATTCGAAAAATGCTGAGAAAGTACAGGATTTTGCACTTTCGGTTCAAAAAAGATCGCAAATAACGACAGGCAAAAGTTAATAGAAATTCGTGAGTCTGTGTAAAGATCGATGCGTGAACCTTACAACTACCACCGTCATACCTTAGCACTAATTCTTGCCGAGACCCGAGAAAATTTTGGTCCCACGTAAAATCTGTGAGTGATTCTAAGGCTTCTACCCAGTCCCTTGTTGACCAGTCTGGTGTGGTAGCGAAAGACAGAAAAATGCCAGATCTCATTACCCGTAATCCAATTCTTTATGCAGTTTACTCGTCAGACCTTGGCACAATCTTTGGTCCTTCAGTAAAAATTCTAATGTACCCCGATGACATCTGCGTATAAACGTTTTCTCTTAGCCTGCGGATGACGCCAAGGTGATTAGATTGAGCGGTGGACGTACTATACTTGTGGTCGTGCAGAACTTGATTCAGTTTGGCAGGTACCAAGTTCTCGGAGGTTGTCTTTACGCAACATAGATGGACGATAGCAAGGCTCGAGATACGATTTTGGCCTATTATCATTCCAGAAAGGAGCTCAGTCAAATGGCTTGCACTCTTTGTCGACATAAGATTGACGTGGGCAAGTTGTGTGCAATATTGTACTTCCAAGCTCGGTCGATAGCTCAGTATCCTACGCGTGGTATCCCGTGTACGGTGGGGAGCTGACGTTACAGTCCTACTCACTCTTTACCGTGGCATGAATCACTCTGTACTGATTATGGATGCACGTTATGTGGCAATGCTTCGACATCTCTTGTAAGCAACATCGATACTCTGCAGTACGGTGCAATACGAATCTGTGTTGGGGCGATGAATTCTACACCTGTAAACGTGCTTTTGGTGGAGGCAGGGGAGATGTCCCTTTAATTCCGGAGGACTTACTTGCCTCAGAAATTCATCCTTTGCACAGCGGCGCAAACAGTTCATCCTCTTCTTCAAAATCTTAACTAGCTCATTGAGGAAAACGGGTACGTCGACAGGATTCGGCGAAGGTGGGCATCTATAATATTCAAAGTTTCAGGCAACGAAGATATATGATACCCCTTGTCCTAAAACTCCCTGCCTCCTGTCTTTAGCTTGGAACACGAAGTACTTAACCAAGGACCCACAATCTCCTATCAGTCCAGAGGATCGAGTCGAACTTTCACTACTTCTGTTGGCGTTTCCCATCTATTGCATCACTGTGGCCTTCATCAGTCAAAAAATCGCCGTGGGGGTGGGGGTAGCCGCGAGGTCTTGGGCGCCTTGCCACGTTTCGCACGGCTTTCAAAATTTTCAAAATATTCACTGACGGCTTCTAAACAAAAGACGGCACCGATTTTGCTCACTTTTACAGGGATCCACTATCTAAGGCTATGTTTAAGCTTCCGACGGAAGCCAGCATCTTCACTGTAGCTCTTGCAATCAAAGATGCCTTTCCGTATGTGGCAAATCAGTTCGACGATATCAGCATTGTTACGGATTCGAGGAGAGCACTGGAAAACCTGAAAAAGCACCAGTGGGTCTCCAAGAGTAACCACCATGTGCTTGATATAATTAAGTTAGTCCATCAGTGTCAACGTCAACATAAACGTGTCCAGTTTTGTGGATCAGGGGACACTCTGGTATCTCTTGTAACGCGACGGCGGACCACCTGAAGAAACAAAGTGCGCTTGATTGCCAACCTTACTACAGTTGCCTTCCACACACAGATTTTGTTTCTGGCGTGAAGATAAAGCCCATCAAGACTGGTCACAGACGTTGGAGGTCTGAAAACAGCACAAAGGAAGACATTATGCCGCAATACAGTCGAGTATTCCTCGAAAATCCAGCGTCTCCCATATCGTGCTATCTAGACGTCATACCACTACTGTTACGAACATCCAGCTGGGTCTCGGCTGTTACTCTTAACATCTTCGTAGGATGAAAGTTCAGCAGTCTCGGTACTGCGAAGTCCACCCAACTGAGATTTCAGATCTCAGCCAAGTGATACTTGGGTGATCACGCTATAACACACAACGCCGCAAGTTTCTTAAGGCCTTGATCAGAGCACGGAATCCACAGCCTACATCTTTGACGGCCACCTTCCGGACTACGTCGCTATTGCACGGTTTTTGCAAAAGGCCGATATCCAGTTATAAGTCACACACAAAGGATCCGGTGTGGAAAGTTGCTATATGTGGACTGTGTTGAGTGTGTAACTGTAAAAAGTGAACCATGAAGTTTACCCAGAATTAATGTAATTTCTAATGTCCAAGATGTATATTTGATATTCTATACCAAACCTCTGGCTACTCCCTTCTCTAGCTAAATGGCTAATGACAAAGGCCAATGAATAAAAATAGCAGCAAAAGTGAAACCGAAGTTCTAAGTTTAAGAGATCGTTCACGCAGGAGAATCGTACAAATATACCTTCGTTTGACCATCGAACAGACTCCCATACGGATGACTTAGTAATAAGCATCTCTGACGTAGAGAAACAACTGAAAGAGCTGAAAGCAAATAAATCTCCAGGTCTGGATAGAATCCCATTTCGGTTGTAGAAAGAGTACTCTACAGCATTGACCCCTTGCTCAGCTTGCATTTATCGCTGATATCTCGCACGGCTTGAAGTCCCAAGCGACTGGATAAATGCGCAGGTGACTCTTGTATACAAGAAGGGTAAAAGAACTGACCCGCAAAATTACAGATCAATATTCTTAACATCGGTTTGCTACACAATCCTTGAACACATTCTCAGTTCGAGCATAATAAATTTCCTTAAGAGGGAAAAGGTTTTGTGCACGAATCATCAAGGATTTAGAAAGCACTGCTCGTGCGAAACTCAGCTTGCCCATTTCTCGTATGCTGTACTGCGAACTGTGGGTGAAGGGCAACAGGCAGGTTTCATGTCTCTAGATTCCTAAAAAGCATCTGAACGGTGTCCCGGTGCAGACTGTTAAAGAAGGTGTGAGCATATGGAACAGGTTCCCAGGTACGTGAGTGTCTCGAAGACTTCTTAAGTAACAGAAGACAGTACATCATCGATATCATGTGTTTATCAGGAACAACGGTATCGTCAGAGCGTCCCGGAAACTGTGATAGGACCGTTATTATTCTCTGTATACATAAATGATCTCCCGGACAGGGTGGGTAGCAGTTTCTAGCTGTTTGCTGACGATACTGTGGTGTACGGGAGGTGTCGTCGTCGATATGAAAACAAACCCATAATGTTCGAATAAAACATCAGCAGTATGCTGCTTGACACAGTCATGTCGATTAAATACTTAGGCGCAACGTTGCAAAGTACATGATATGAAATGGAATGAGCACGCAAGGGTTGTAGTAGGGAAGGCGAAAGGTCGACTTTGCTTTATTGGGAAAATTCTAGGAAAGTGTGGTTCATCTGTAAAGGAGACCTCCTGTAGGACACTAGTGCGACCCACTGTTGAATACTGTTCGTGTTTGGGATTCGCACCAGGTCGGATTAAAAGCAGACATCGAAGCAGTTCAGAGCCCGGCTCCTAGATTTGTTACTAGTTGGTTCCAACAACATGCAAGTATTTCGGAGATATTTCGGGAGCTCAAATGGGAGTCTCTGTAGGAAAGGAGACGTTCTTTTCGAGGAGTAACCGGCGATTGACGCTGACCACAAAACGATTCTACTGCTGTCAACATGCATTTCGCGTAAGGATAACGAATATAAAAGTAGGGAGATTAGGGTTCGTACGGAGGCATATAGCCACTCGTTTTTTCCTCGCTCTATTTGAGGGCGGAACAGGAAAGGAAGTAACAAGTAGCAGTACAGGATACCCTCAGCCACGCACCACACTGTGGCTTACGGAGTATGTATGTAGACGTATATGTAGATGGTACACAGGTATGAACGTACCGGAGTATCAGTTTGGCAGCCTTCGGTCATGATGTTAATAGTGTACAACTTTCCATTTCCGTCAGTGTATATTCTCAGCTCAGTTAATCATCTCCCGATAAAGTTAGAGCATTAGAAAAATACAGAGGGAACCACTATTTAATCATCATTACAGAGAAGAGAAGAGAAAATGGAAAATGGATGTAGACATGTACTACAGACTTCACAGGAGTGCTGTATCTGCAACAGAAGGAAGAGGGGAACCTAGAACCAACAGAACCTCGCGTCAGAAATATGCTGCAGCCCTTATCTTCAATGATGATGCAATACATGTCTTCGCCTGACTTTCATCTGCGTCATTCTTCCATATCACATTTTACTTGCACCAGCTCTTCACAGCAGCAATAAATATCATAACTCAGATCAAATTCAATTATAAAAAGGTAGGGTCATATGTTTTCGATAGCCCTTAAGCCAGGGACCATACGCAGCAGAACGATCAGTGTCGTGATCCTGCAGTACAGGGCCAAAGTATGAATATTGTACACTTCCTACTGCTTAGACAAATGGAGTGAATTAGTTGGTTGTTTTTGCATTTGATGTGGTTTTCTGTCGGCTTGATGGGACTAATGGAAGCACCATTAGCTCTTGGTCAGTCCTTCGGAAAATCCCACAACAGTGTTTTTTGACTATATTTTTACCGTCACCGATGGACCAAAATTCAGCCGAGGATTCTAAGATGGCTATGCACAGCAAGTGACTGAAATTTTTGTGATATATTCCTAAGATCCCGATCTCGAAGAACCTTGAAAATTTTCTTGATCTTTTTCCATTTCCAAGATATAGAGGTTCAGAGTTACCCAACCTCTACACACAAAATTCGGTATGAGACAAAAATCTAAATAATAAATAACCACAGCAAATTGCATTTACCTAGAAGAGACATCTCCTCGTTTTAAAAAAACCTTTATCCGTTATCGAGAAACACCCCAAAAACTTGTTTTTTGGGTTCCAAAACCGAGCGCGGATTCCGAGACGACTATGCACACTAATGCCTGTAATTTTTACGTTGTATTCCTAAGATCCTGCTCTCAAAAAACCTTGAAAATTTTCGTCATTTCTTTATCCTTTTCCGTGAAACATAAATTCAAAGTTACCTTACTTTCACACGTAAAATACGTACGTAAAATTCTATGTGAGGCGAAAATGTAGTTTATAAAGTGACTCAGCATGCGGAAATATGCTGCAAATCTTCTCCGTTATCATCTGGGAACCCCACGTTATAGCACTGAAGTACATGCAAAAACTTTTTGCGCGTGAATTCCGGTCTGAGTTGTAAAATTAGTTTAGTCTCATTTCACTTTCACAAAAGTAAACTATCTAAATTGAGCTGACCTGTACATTTCTGACTTACGTGCCATGTTGGAGCAGGGAAAAGAAGGGAACCAGCGGTAAAGTTCTCCTACTGCAGTACAAAAAATGGGAATATGTTCCTGTTTATTTGAAAGACTCTGAATGAAACATGGGGTACTTGCTGCTTCATTCCATCTTTCTCAACACCTTTAAAAATTTTCCCAAAAATTTTGGCATGCATATTCGTGCTTTTTTAAACATGCAACTCACCTCACGCTCTCACAAGCTCCCCTAACATAATTCACTCACACCAACTAGTAAATCGATGTAATGCGCTTGTACCCATCCACCAACCGTTCCCCGAAAGTTCTGGCATGCTAACATATTCGTGCTTTTTTGTACTGAAAGAGAACAAGACAGGGGCAGTACCAAAGAGACGGGAAAGTAATAAATATTGTATGACAGCAGGCTGTGGTTGCGTTAAAGAAAGAGCGAAGGAGACAATGGCAGTATGAGAGAAGGAAAACGACACAGCGGCAGCGTACATAACTGACAGCGACAGATCAGTGCTAGGAAAAGAGAGAACAACACAGTTCAAGGGGGAGGGGGGAAGGAATAAAGAGAAAAAGTGGAAGTGATAATGAGTGACAGGGTATATGACAATTACAGCGAGGAAGAGAGAGAAAGCGAAGAGACAGCAGCAGTAGTAAGGAAGAAATGCATTAGCAGTAAGAGAGATCAAGAAGGTGAGAGGAGACAGTAGTAGTAGGACAGAACGAACGGGACTGTGGCTGTGATACAGGAAACAGCGCCTGAGAGACACAAAGAGATGACAATGAAATGGGGCTGAATGAGTGAATGAGAAACGACAACTGGAAGTGCATAGGTGCGAGCGACTTACAGCGATGGGCTAGTGGGTGTGAGTGAGTTACAATTAGGGGAGCTTGTGGGAGTAAGAGCTGAGTTGCACGTTAAAAAAAGTAAATGCCATATTTTATGGAAAATTTTCGAAAGGTGCTGTAGAAGATGGAAAGAAACAGCTGGTACCCCATTCTTCAATCTGAGATTTTTAAAGAAACAGGAATATATTGTTATTTTTTGCACTCCGATAGAAGTGTTTTTCTGCTGGTAGGTATTTCTTTATTTTTTGGAGATGTGCTGCACAAGTAAAAGAAACTAGGTTTCACTGCAGACCTTGTTCAGTAAGTGAATGTAGAGAGTGAGTCACGATTGCGTAGTGAGCCGGCAGCTCCGTGGAGCGCGGAGTTAAGAGAATGTGGTGCTCCACATTCACTCGAGGCCGCGCCGCTTAACTCCGCGGACAAATGGCGGATATCCTTTTCTTTATCTCACCTCAATACGTCATGGATCACCGAACTTGCTAAACAGCATTTCGTTTCCAACCGTGTGTTATTCAACGAAAGAAGCATAGCGATATCCTTTGGGATGTAGGCTCACGACATATGTGCGAATAACGTATTTGAAATCATTTTGAAATTACTAATATTATAGCCCTACGAGCAGCGAGTTGTAAAAGTATCTCGAAAAGTCAATGAAAATATAAAGGCAATATCAGAATAACGATGATACCACATAACACACTACAAGTAACGTTGTTTGAATACTTTGCTTCACAATACACCGAGAGCGTTTCGCTTTAAGGTATACAACCTGTAAATGAAACTGTCGATGTATAAACACGAAATATAACATGGAATGATGGGTGGAAGAAATGCTAGGGGTTACTGAATACCCAAACCGGCAAGGAACTTATAGAAGTTCACCTGCAAAAAGCAGTAGCATGATTCTAGTCTTAAAACAAAAAAAAATTTAAAAAAATGTTCTGGCTTAGCGACGAATGATTTAATCTTCTTTTCTCATCTACGACAATTGATAGAGGAAAACATAAAATAATTTTTACTTAAACAACTTTTACTTTATAGAAAGTACGATTTTGTGTATTCAGCATTTTTTCTTGTAGTTAGCAAAACTGTTCTGGCAACTCCATTTCGAAATTGCAGGTGACCGTGACTTTCGCGTTGTTAGGTGTGGTGTCAGTCTTATTAAGGCTGTGTAGCTACAGCTACTGAGGAACATCGTGTATGCTCGGAAATGAGTGATGTTTCAAGAGGTGCTGGGACGCAGCGAGGTGCCCTCCTTACCACGCTCTGACAGAAAACTGCGGCGAAGGTTGAAACGATGGGCAGCGGCTCTCAAACAGCGCGAGGGCTGGTCTGACGGCACGCCGTCCTTGTGACATGCTACAAGGTTGTAATTATGTAAAACTCGTCTCACAGTTAATTAGCCAGCAGGCATCTTGCTGTCGTTAGGGGCCATATTCAGTAAATGATGAAGCAGCGAAATTCAGTTTTAATCAAGATGGTTTTCGACGTTTCATCTTGCTTTGAACAGCAAAAGGATGCAATTTGCTTTTCACCCGTCCACCCAACATAGTTTCTCTATGTGCAAGTGATACGTTTTACATCAACAGTCAGCTTAAGTGAAGATATTTATTTTGTGAATCTTACAGTTGTGCCTCATAGCGATATAACACAAAAAGCAGTTTTTCAGTTGCACCATGAGGGAAATAATACTCGTACCAACCGTGTGTTTTTTAACATTCAGCACACTTATATTTATAATCTGCAAGCCATCTTGTGGTGAGTGGTGGAAGGTTCATCGTGTACCACCGTCACTCTACCTTTTCCTGTTCAAGTCGCGAATGGTGGACGGAAAGAACGATTGTTGGGAAGAATATGTTAGTTCCATCCTCTCTAATTTTATCTCCACGGCCTTTTCACGAGATATACGTAGGAAAAATCAACATGACTGTTTTAGGAATGTATACAGAAGGAAATGTAACAGTAATTTGTAATTTTTTGTGCACTATGTAATTGCTGCATTAAGCGTGTATCATAGTACTCTAAACACAAGTTTCCTAGTAGACTGCAATTAGCATGTTTTTTTATTGTTTACCATTTCTCTTCGTTGTTACATTTAGAATCTCCGTCATTACATTTGCGGTAATTTTTCTGCCTCGTCTAGTTTGTTGAGACTGTAAGGTCTTGCGCTTGGGAGCAATATATTTTTTCTAAAGCAAATCTATATGAGTATCTTACATATGGACGTGGGGACGTTTTGCCTAGAGATCTGTAAGAGTCTAACCAACAACCTAAAACATTTGTTAGAAATGTGATCTGACTTGAAATCGTACTGGGACATGGGAAGATTCGGCTGTGGATCTCTGCTGAACTTTCACGAGGTAGAGGATGGGAAGTAGAGTGAATCACTTATGTCTCTTCCTTTGACGAGCATATTTTGACTATTGAGGAGATTAGTCGCAAAGCCACAAAAATTGAAATGGCTCAAATGGCTCTGAGCACTATGGGACTTAACATCTGAGGTCATCAGCCCCTAGAACTTAGAACTACTTAAACCTAACTAACCTAAGGACATCACACACAAAAATTGAGTGCAAATTTTTAGAAAAGAAAAAATTGCTACATCTTCTATCCTAAAAAAGGATAAACGCATGGCAACTGCGCGACGAAAGCAAGAATCAGCTCTGCATTTTTACATTGTAAATTATTAAATAATGACAGAAGGCTGTACGCAGCAGAGTAATAGAGTTTCTCATTTTCCAAATAAACGTCATAGTTTATCTGGGTGATGCAGTGTCATGGGAAAACTAGGTGAAATATTGCTCACGTTGATTAATTATACAACCTAATTTTATTCAGTGACATCTTCAATACGAGAATACTGGGCAGAATTTTTTACAGGGACCTGCAGGGCTTTGTACTTCAAAAATGGTTCAAATGGCTCTGAGCACTATGGGACTTAACATCTGAGGTCATCAGTCCCCTAGAACTTAGAACTACTTAAACCTAACTAACCTAAGGACATCACACACATCCATGACCGAGGCAGGATTCGAACATGTGACCGTAGCGGTCGCGCGGTTCCAGACTGAAGCACCTAGAACCACTCGGCCTGTACTTCAAAAATAGACATCAGAAATGTCTCTGTACGTTAAGCCTGGGGAGTATACGTAAAATGACTCATTTTATAACACTATCACGCTCTAGTCATTCCACAAACTGGACAAGAAAAATTGTAAACTATCCCCGAAAGGTGGTGAATGCAGGTGCCAGTCTGGATTGCGAACATCCTAGATAAATGTACCTAGCTAGAGGCTCGTATGGTGATTCAGAGCGATCATTATGCTCAGTCCAGCTCGACAGTAAGGTTTTGTTTCTAATTTTGTGTCATCCTTATTAGAAATTATGTCGGTGAAATATTGTTCTCTGTATTACACGTCGTACAGTTCTTCGTCAAAGCGTAATATATACATCTAAATCACCATCTCTACCTTCAAGTCAAATGGCTCTGAGCACTATGGGACTTAACATCTATGGTCATCAGTCCCCTAGAACTTAGAACTACTTAAACCTAAGGACATCACACCTTCAAGTCATTTTAAGGTATGTGGTAAAGGGTAAAGTTAGTGTACACTATAATTTCCCTTCATTTCTGCTCCAGTAGAGAATTGTGCGCGGGAAGGAGTGTTAGTTGGCCTCCGCGCGGACCCGAATCTAAGTTTACGTTCATTGCCTTTTTGCAAGATATGTGCAGGAGGCAGCAACCCATTAGTTGATACTTTTAGGAACGTACACTGTCTGTCTCTGCTTCCGTTGTAAGTAAATCATTCGTTCTTGAATTTTTCAGTTTTTATAAACTTTGACTTTTATTAATTCGTGAATTATGGGCTGATACTTCTGTCCGCTTCCTGAGATGTTAGAATAGGTTGGAAGAAATGAAATTAAACCAAAGCGGGACCGAAAGCGCTTGCTGGATTGATGACCAGCCTGGGTGGAATGTTTGAGGTGCTTCACACAGAGGACTCTTATTTCACCATAACGTACAGTTTCACACTATAAAATTCGGTTCTGATGTAAAACTGACGTTTTCTGCTCCAACACAAAATTGCACGAAATCATCCCTCTCTTTTCATCTCAGTATTTGTTTTATTTTTATCAACTTTCATTGTGTGATTCAAGCTTTTGCTTTTGTTTTCCTTTTTAAAAATTGTGAACGATATTCCAAATTAGTACTGAAAGTCAGAAACACCTCTTATTCACGTTGTTACGATAGGTTATTTGATTATTCACGTCAGCCGGCCGTGGTGGCCGAGCGGTTCTAGGCGCTACAGTCTGGAACCGCGCGACTGCTGTCCTTCGGATAGTTAGGTTTAAGTAGTTCTAAGTTCTAGGGGACTGATGACCTCAGAAGCTAAGTCCCAAAGTGCTCAGAGCCATTTGAACCATTATACACGTCAAGCCTGGTGCTAGAGAACAGTTCAGTTTGGTTTAGTTTTGTTTTTAAAGCAGCTGAGCAATCGAAGCACTAGGTCAAGATACCTCGATACTGGTAACTAGTTTCACCTAAAATATGACTTTTAAATACTGCTAATAAATTAAAACATCGCTAAAATATGACGATAACTTTCAAAGTAATTTGTCTTGAAATATTCGATTTCAGATTTGTACTCTCTTAATGAAATGTAATCATCCATCCCAATCTTCTATTAGTCCATTTCCTACTTCCCCCTCTCTGTCTGCCCACCTCTTTCTGCCTCCTTCTCTCTCCATGTTATGATCCCCACCCCCAATACGAGGCTGGTGGTTCTTACCCCCATGCTATATCTTTCCATATCGCAATCAATATATGTACCAAATTTGATTGAAATTGTTCCAGGGCTTTATGATTAACTTCTTACCCGCCGCTTTGCCTGTGTGCGCAGATGTCAAATGTATTTCACATATTATTTACAATCTTTCACAGGTATTTGTGTACATAGTTCACCTGCATCTCTTGCGAATATCGTCCTGCAGCTTCATTTTCACGCTATTTGTGTCTCCAGAACAATGTGCTGCATATAATTTTGCGGGTACATCCAGTGGCATGTGTGCCTACTATCTGCAAAATGTGTTGCGAGTAGAATTAGAAGTGAACAAGTAATAAACCCAAACGTCGTGCATAATGCGGCAGTTTTTCACACATCTCAGCATTATGAGGTCATATCTTCTGAACTATGAGTGGTACAATGATATAATTTTGTCAGTAAATTCAGTGGTACATATTAATACTGTCTGCAAAATGTGTCGCGAATGTATTACTAGTAAAAAAGTAATATATTAATACTCATGCTCCGTGCGGCAGTTTTAGTGCACGAACGGCGAAAATGTAGTAGCGACAAAATTTTTCCTTTCATTTTTTACGCCGATTAACAGTGAGAAATAGTTTCGTAAAGGTTTGAAATTATGTCTAATGTTTGTTGCAAGTCGTTAAATGCTCTCATTCTTAAATACTGGATAAATAAAGTGTAGGTATTCGCGTGTTGTGGACTACACTGCTTTTTCACCCCCACCATCACAGCGATTCTTTCCCACACAGTATGCGATATTGTACTACGTTTGGCTGAGATCAGTCCAGTGGTTAAGGAGGAGGAGATGTGAAACATACACACATACATATTTACGTACATCCATTTCTATAATATGCATGGATTTGTTTTTGTATGTTTCAGCACGTCTATCGTCATCTCAGCTCGATTCGATCAACGCATTATAAACACGATTTGCATGCGAACGGAACCGACAGTCTATAATGGAATGCTTGGTTGACTCCATGGCAATAATGTCACAAACCACAATTACAAAAGAAGCTGCCTCAGCTGATACTGAGCCTAGTATCGAAAGAATATCGATAGTGATGGGCAGTAGTGATTGAGTCAACAGCAAGTCAGATTGGTTCGGGTGACACTGTATTTGTATTTTGAGTAATAATTTTTGAGCAATACTGATGGCAGCCATATTGCAGCGGTTAAGACATATGTTTTTGTTAGTGCTGGAAATTAATATTGAACAAATATTCCGTGAACTTTTTGTTTTTTATAAAAGCCTGAAAACAAATGAAGCTGTGGACTTGTAATTCGGGACGAAACCACGTCAAGTAAAATAAGTATATCAAGGAGAGGTATGGATTTAGGTAGTTGCTAGTAGGAGCTCAATTAAACGCCAGAATGTGAACATAGATAAATCTGAACAGCATCACATCGAACCGAGTTATTGTGATTGACATACTGATAGGTTTCACGACATTCCGTCATTCAGTTTGTGCAAAGAGTCATTATCTAACAGCCCTATGATGGAAATGAAAGGAAACTTCCATTCTGCTAACAGCGCCTAAACGATGTTTTGTTCTTCCATAACGGAGTTGGATATTTAGTCAACTCACTTCTCTCCTATGAACTTCTCATGGAGATATTAGGAGAAGAAGATAATGGCAGTCACCAGCATTGCGAAGCCTTATGCAGAGTTGGCTCAAGAGGCTGTTAACATAGGACAGTTATGTAGGAAATTTATGAAAGAGAATCAGGTAGTGATTGTGGGTGGAGCTGGGAATATAGTCTTGATAGCGACGGAGAGTGTGATGTAGGTGGAAAGTATGATGTCGGTGGTGACCTGGTAAAGATAGCTGCTCAAGCTGGTGGCACTAACGAGCACTTCTTGCAACTGTTTTAGCGTCATGATTGGCCTCATCTTAATGTTGCTGTTAGGTGTGTTAACACGGGTCTGGAGAAGGCGCTCATGGCGGAGGGCATGTCTCACATTGCAGTGATGCCTGTTTGATCTGTCAATTGGTCAGGTTTCACTAGGCATGGCCTGCACCTCAGTACGTATAGGGAGGGAAGGCTGGCAAAGCTTATAGGGGAGAGTGTAGCTGGCGGTGGTGGGATCACTCTTGGGAAAATCCCTGTAGTAGTTGGAGTTAGAGCTGCACCTTTTTTAGACTGAAGTCAGCTGATAGTTATCCCTTCTTAAACGAAGTTCCTCTAACAAAGGAATCACTTTCAAAGGAGGTCAGGTATCAAAGTAGTGAAGGAATTAGCGTATTTCATCAAAATATACGATTAATTAGAGATAAATTTAGTGAATTGCTTATAGATGTTACTCTGACATTGTAGGTGAATCGGAGCATCACTTAAGTAATTGGACAATTCAGAGACTTCCTTTACCAGGACACAGATTAGATGGCTGTTTTTCAAGGAGTTCTTTGCGGAATGAGGAAGCGTCCATGACACTATTCTGTTTGATTCCGTAGAAGTGTCAAGGCACTTGCACTGAACAGATATTTGAATGTTGTGCAGGGGCAGTTAAGTTTATTGAAACTAAACTTCTAATTGTTGTTATTTATAGGTCCTCTAACTCTGACTTGAAAGCATTTCTGCTCAAGCTAGGGAGGGCCCTTGGTTCACTTTATAAGAACTACCAAAAATTAGTTATATGTCGTGACTTCAATATTAATTTCTTATGTGATTCTGCAAGAAAAAGGATGTTGGAAGATCTCCTAAATTCATATGATCTGATGCAAACTGCGGTTCTTCCAACGAGGATGCACGGGAACAGCAACACAGCAATAGACAAAATTTTTAATCATTCTTCATTACTAGGTGGGCATTCTATTTGTAGAAGGGTGAATGGCCTTCTAGACCATGACGCCCAAATTGTAACGCTAAAAGGTTTTTGTACTCAAACAAATGTTGTATATAATTACAAACTATGTAGAAAAGCTAAGCCAATGACAATAGACAGTTTTTTAAACCTCGTTAAGGAACAAGAGCGGCAGGATACTCACAGTTCCGATAAGATAAATGACAAATATAATGCTTTCCTTAACACATTTCTCATACTCTTTGAAAATTGCTTTCCGTTAGAGCGTTCTGAACAGGGTACTAGCAATGAAAGGCAGCCTGTGTGGCTGACTAGTGGGATCATGTAGAACAAAGTAGGAATCATATCAGAATGTTAGGAGTAGTCACAATTGAGCTACAGTAGCCCATCACAAACAGTACTGTAAGGTGCTTAAAACGTTATTAGGTAGGCAAAGAGTATGTGGTACGCAAATAGAATAGCTAATTTGCAAGATAAAATTAAAACCATATGGTTAGTCGTGAAGGAATGTCTGATCAGCAGCACAAGGTCAATGATATAAAGTCAGTTGGTAGTAGAAATATTTCTGTTACTAATAAGTCAGATATGTGTACTGTATTTAACAATCACTTTCTGAGCATTGATGGCGAACTAAAAAAACTTAGTTTCTGTAGGGTATCATATAACTCCCTTGGAAAATGCTTTTCCGAGACTGATGTCTGACATCCTCCCCTGTGATACTGACAAGGGGGAGACCGAGTCAATAATTAAATCACTGAAGACTAAGGACTCTCATGGATATGATGGAGTACCTTGCAGAATACTGAGGTACTGTGCTGCACATGTTAGCCCTGTACTTAGACATATTTGTAATTTTTCCTTTAAGAATGGTCTGTATCCTGGTAAAGGAAGTCTCTGAATTGTCCAATTACTTAGTAGTAAAGCCGCTTTATCAAAAGGGAGAATGGGATGATACAGACCATTTTAGACTTATTTCTCTGCGAAAGTTATTGAAAAGGCTGTGTATGTAAGGATAATTGATATTTTTTCACATAATTTGCTATCAAATGTACATAGGAGCAAGGTCAAATGGGGAATGCCCCAGAGATCAGTGCTGGGGTCACTCCTGTTCCTTATTTATATAAATGATATGCCCTCTAGTATTACAGGTGATAATAAAATATTTCTGTTTCCTGATGACACTAGCTTGCTAGTAAAAGATGTTGTGATCAACGTTGACATTGTTTCAAATAGTGTAGTTCATATAAATCACAGTAAGACTCCGTTTTTTACAGTTTCTAACGCACAACCCAACAATACCCGACGTTTTAATTTCATAGCATGAGCATATGATTAGCGAAACTGAACAGTTCAAATTTCTAGATGCTCAGATAGATAGTAAACTGTTGTTGAAAGCCCACGTTCAAGATCTTGTTCAAAGACTTCAAGCTGCCGTTTTTACTGCTCGAACGATATCTGAAGTAAGTGATAGTTGGACATGAAAAGTAGTCTACTTTCCTTATTTTCGTTCGCAATATTTTTGGGTAGCCCTTCGCATTCTCGAAGGATATTTTTCGCTTATAAACGGGCTGTTCGGGCAATAAGTGGTGTAAGTTCGCGAACGTCTTGTGGACCGCTGTTCATTAATCTTGGTATTCTGACATTGGCCTCTGAATATATTCACCCTTTTACTGTCGTTTCTTGTTAACAGTATCAGCTTATCCACAAGAACTAAGAGCTTTCACTCAGTTAATACCAGATAAAAATTCAACCTACATTTGTATCGCCATTCCTTGACTCTTGTGCAGAAAGGTGTGCAGTATACTAATGCATCCATTTCCAATACGCTACAACAAAAATTCAAAAATCTTAGTAGTAACCACTCGCTTTCAAGTAAAAATTAAAGAGTTTCCTTATGGGTCACTTCTTCTTTTCTGTCGAAGAGTTCTTTGAAATATTGAGCTGATTCCTGTCTCATATTGTTGACTGCGTTTACATAAACTTATGGCTTGTCTTTCTTTGGGTTCATAAACATTTTGTTTTATTTGTTGTTACTTTTATGCTGTAATTTCATGTACTGACATATTACGAGTCCTTGGAGGTTTGGTCCTCGATTTGGTCCTACGGAGCTAGAAGTGTAAAATAAAAAATAAATAAATAAAAACCAGTGACAAGGAGAGATTTGTGCTCGGCAAGTGTATGGCTGTGTGCTTAGTGTTTTCCTCTTGCTGCTATCCATGTTGCCTCCCGTATTCATCAATAAACCTGCATCTCTTCCGCAGGATCACGGCCGTGACTCTTTGTCCTTACGACCTTCGCCAAAGCTTGGGACTCTGCGTCTGGCATATGGCCAAGTCTCACTCGATCAGTCATTTTCTTTGGGACTTCTCTGGCGTGTTTCAAAGCAATTTCGCGAAACATCAGCTGTTTCATGTTGTTTACAATGCATTATTTGTAGTTTACTTATATGTAGACTGCAACACGATTGTCACGACTTTATAGTCTCGTTCCGCGTAACTTTCCCTTTCTACTTTTACAAATATATAGGCCGTTAGTACTATGTAAGGGAGTGGAGCAAGCTGTCCGAGGGGGGGGGGGGGGCAGGTGAGGGGACAGGTTCAATGACATCAAGGCCGATGGAGATCGGACACTGCGAAGGTCACGGTTTTCATTTTCTCTGAACCGCCGGAGAAATCCTCAACGGAAACTGCTTGACTTGGGACTTGGCGAAATCTAAGACGCTATGGAGGACTCCCAGTTGCTCTGAAACTTAATTTTCGTGATGGAGAGGCAGTGTTTGTGTGTAATGGTCTGGGCAACTACCTCGATATTTCAGTTCAAATGACAAAGTACAATGAGGTGACAAAATCATTGCATACCTCCTAATATCGTGTCGGATTCTCTTTTGATCAAAGTAGTACAACAACTCAACGTGGCAGGGACTCAACTAGTCGTTGGAAGTCCCTTGCAGAACCATGCTGCTTCTATTGCTGTCCATAATTACGAAAGTATTGCATGTGCAGGACTTTGTCCATGAACTGAACTCTCGATTATGTCTCATAAATTTTCGATGGGATTCATGTCGGGCGATCTGGATGACCAAATCATTCACCCCAATTGTCCAGAATGTCCTTCAAACGAATGGCGAACAGTTGTCGCCCGGTGACATGTCGCATTATCATCCATAAATATTCAACCGTTGTTTGGGAACATGAAGCCCATGAATGGGTCAAAGTGGTCTCCAAGCAACGGAACAGAACCATTTCCAGTCGTCTAGCTTCAAAGCGATATGGTCACGAGTCCAGGAGAGACGCTGCAAGCGATGTTGAGCTGTTAGCAAAGGCACTCGCATAGGTCGTCTGCTACCATAGCTCATTAACGCCAAATTTCACCGCACTATCCTGACTGATACGTTCGTCGTACGTTCCACATTGATTTCTGAGGTTATTTCACGAAGTGTTGCTTGTCTGTTAGCACTGACAACTTTGTGCAAATGCCGCTGTTCTCGATCTTCAATTGAAGGCCGTCGGCCGCTGCGTTGTCCGTGGTGAGAGGTAATGCTTAAAATTTGGTATTCTCGGCACAGTCTTGACACTGTGGATCTCGGAATGTTGAATTGCCTATGAATTTCCGAAATGAAATGTCACATGCGTCTAGCTCCATCTACCATTCCGCATTCAAAGTGTGTTAGTTCCCATCGTGCGGCCATAATCACGTCGGAAACCTTTTCACATGAACCATATGAGTATAAATGAGAGCTCTGCCAATGTACTGCCCTATTATACCTTGTGTACTCGATGCTGCAGCCGTCTTTATATGTGTAGGTTAGAGTCATAACTCACATGCTCCAAAATAATGATTATTGAGATGCCGACATATTCTCATACACAGAACATAATTCTCATTTGGCACAAGGTCCTTGAGAAAACCGGTGTTAAACTTCAAGATGAGTTTCTAAAGTCTCGTGATCCGCAGGATCTTGTGAGTTTTGTCCCGTACCTCATCTTGACCAATCAGCTATTAGCTCACTCGGCGCCATTTTCTTGTGTAGTAGTAAATATTGATGCCAGTGGAGTGTGTTTTCTGTTCTGTTCAGTTATTTTGGGGAATATAATTCAACATAGTGGTTGGAATAAAACTGACTTGAGACACATGGAAGAAAACGTTGGAGAAAGAAGACGTTCACAGCATCCAGAAATGTGGAAAAGTCAGGAAGCCAAAAGAATGAGGTTAGAATATCCTGTTTTCTTCATTGTTTTCAAATTAAACTGATTCTTGTTATTGGTTTGATTTGTTCCTCCACGTAAGAATGTATAGGACTCTTTCTTTGGAACTTAACAGTGAGGAATCGCAAATTCAATATTTTATGTCCATTTTTGAAAAATAAACAGAACCTCACAGTGTAGTTTGTTCTATCATTATAGGTACAAACCTTCAGTACTGCCCCAGTATCCGACATGTCAACACCGTGGAGGACATTTAATTGCTGTTCACTTTCTATGAACGATATTAAAAACTTTCTTGATTTGTTTTATAAAACACCGGAAAGAGATTATCAGAATCAGTTCATGTTGAAGTATGTGGAAATTCGCAACGTCATCAGACGTCGACCTAGAAAAGATAAATCAAGTCAAAACCAAAAGTCGCAGCTGCTTAGAACGACGAAATATCTTACACAAAGCACACAGAAACATAAAGTTCCAGTTTGCAAGTCAACCTTTATAAATGTATTGGGAGTATCACGATTCAGAATAAATAATATCACTAAACAGTTTCATCAGCAAGGTTTTGTACAAGACTGGAGAGGCGGCTTCAGGAGGGCGGCAGAATATGAACCCAAGACAGACTGTGTCATGAAGTTTATCAACAGCCTAAAGTGTGTAGAGACACATTACTGTAGAGGACGAATTTGTAAATTTCATTGATCATTGAACTGAAGAAATGTACGCAGTAGACATTTCTTTTATGAAATTGCAAACGGTATTCCAAACTAGAGAATATCTTTTGTAAACCAACATAAGCAAAGTCCATAAAAGATGATTAATTGGTTTTTATCACGATTAATATCGGAATGTAATATTTTATATACACTGTAAAGAGAAAGTGACTTGCAGTCGGAACCAAAAAGTGTTGCATATCGAGTCGCAACACGATAGTTCCCGCGAAACCAACATCGTCCAAACAGCTCAGTACCAAAACTCACAAGATCCTAAATGGGGATTGTCAAAACTTACACGATCCATAATTCATTAACAAAACTCACTTGATCCATAACATAACCTTAAATAATTGTAATTTCTCAGTAAGCAAACATAATCTGAAATATACATAATGATTTATAGCCATTGTTCTTGCACATACTGGTCTCAATATATGGGACATGCGCACTGCCCATGTAAAACACGTTAGTAGTCACTTGTGAAAATTTATGTTTTTGGACCATGTGAGTTATGCTTCTAACCTACCCATATGTGCTTATCGCTATCCCATGACTTTTGTCAGTTCAATATATTTGAATAGTTTATCATGCATTCGGAACGAATCTTTAACATTGTTTTGTAGTGTTCTGTGCCTGAGAACACCTGACAGACTAAAACGTACCGACTCCGCCTTTGCTTCGCCTGAGCACACTCCGCTAGTTCTGGAAACAATCTCCTAGGCTACGGCTTAGAAATTTCTCCGTAATACACTTTCATGCAGGTATACTAGTCCCGCAAGGCATGCAAGATAACTTCTGAGATGCTTGGGAGGTAGGAGTGAGGTAAAGGTGGAAATTAAGTTTTGAGGGCAAGTCGCGGATTGCAAACAGCGCACCCTCCACTGCGGCGTTAAAGTTTCATTCTGAATATTTGGTAACTTTGTCACTGTGTTAAATGTCGAAATGGATATTAGGGAAAAGCAGCATAGTGTACAAACTGCACGTTTACCTGAAGTTTGTCAGTCGATATTTTACAATTATTTTTTTATTCTGGGCATGTTGATGTTGGAATGGAAACGTGATGGATGACACAATTCACTGCGTGAATTTTTTTATCTGTTGCACTGAATGCAATTATGACTGCAGCTATTCTGAAAAAAAATCTCCCAGTGCCTTTTCTGATATGCTGAAAACTTGTCACAAGTGACTTCCTCATTCGACAGTTCACTCTGTATTCTATATCCACGTCAAAGATACTTTATCTATAGAAATTCGCAATTTGTCTTAATCATGGACGTTACCGATATTTGATGTATGTTTTGCAGAATAATATGTTGTTTATCTAAATCTTCAGATTCATATTCAGTTCAGTGACACGTAACTTCTCATCATAAATTACGTTTGTTTAATCTCCTTCTCTTTCTCTCTCTCCCTCTTTCTCTACCTCTCTCTCTCTCTCTCTCTCTCTCTCTCTCTCTCTCTCACACACACACACACACACACACACACACACACACACACACACACACACATACATACAGGAACACTGTGGCACTCCTTTCGCTATTTTTGGCTAGCTTAGTATTTCAGGCCTTTGTTTGGTACCTCATATGTTAATTAAAAGGTGTAAAGTATTTGAAGTATTAGCAAAGTGCCTCAGATAACACTCTCATTCATCAAATAACTGTGACAACAGCCCAAAGAAACTGTTATGTAATGTTCATTATCGTAGGGAATTTGTTGGTCATGTAATTATTATAAAATGATGATTCGTGATTGATTTATCTTTCTCTCTCTCTCTCTCTCTCTCGATGACACTTTCGCGTGGTACATGGAATTGTTATGTACAGTATCAGCTGCTTTAAGTATTTCAATAATATCACTATAAAAAGAATCTCGTTTTTATTCGAGTAATCTGATCACTCGGAGTTGCATTCCAAAACTGACGCTTTGTGTGGGTGTGTGGGCGGTCGGTCGGCATTCCCCACCTATTGTAATTTCAGTATCTGCAAATGAGAATCTGCTTTGTTTATTAGTAGTATTCGAAGACACTGTATAAATTTCTTTACGCATTTCAACGTGGCCTTAATGCAGCCACACAGAGGAGACGCTACTCAATAAATTTGGCTTGGACCAAACTCAAACAAACAGCAAATAATAATGTATTGAGAAAGTTATCAGATTACGCTCTATAAAGAAAGTTTTATTTAAACGACACAATGTATTTTCACTTCAGGGAACTAAAGAGGCAAAGTTCATATTAAGTAACAATATTAGTTTTATCAATTGAAAGAATATAATTTCTCTCGTAGTATTACGATAAAGCAGTTCTGGCTACTCTCATATTTCACTCAAGTAAGCTACATATTATGTAGGGGTAAGTTATAACACACACACACACACACAAAACAATGTATCCGTGTATGGTTTGGCCTATCTACGCATGATTTGCGTTAAGCGCCCCTGAAGGGAAGCTTCCAGGTTTGTGTCCCGGCTCGGTACACAGTTTTAATCTGTTAGAAAGTTTCAAAACAGTGTACATACCCCCGTGGAGTAAAGAGTCATTTGGTGGCCTGCGACTGGCACGTCAGACGCCACAACATTTAGTGGTTCCGACTGCAACATACCGAGGCTTCACTACGTACTGAATTCTTAGAGTTCTACTACATTTCTGTAATCTTAATCATAAGCTTGGTGCGACGAACCTATTCCGTAGTATAAAACTCATTTTAGTCAAGTGTATCCTTTTTGCCGTTGCAGTTTTCACAAACTTTAGGGCCTACACAAACAACATAGCGCTCTTCTTTAGTTTCAGCATTTTGTTGACGGGGAACCTGCAAATTTATTAAATTCGTTAAAGCGTTTATTAACGATTCTGTCAACAGTTGCAATATTTGCATTAGGCGACTAGTTCCGAACCTTACAAGTTCATTTTCAAGCTTGACCTATGAGGCTGCACTTACAGTGCCTGATCTTAATAATGAACATCAAAGCGGCAACACAACCTTTATAAATGTTTGCAGAATGAGTGCCACAATCCACAAATGCCTCTTACCAATTCAAAACCAAACTGACTGATTATAACTTGGTAAGAGGCATTTGTGGCACTCATTCGGTAAACATTTATGAAGCATGTGTTGCTACTGTGACATTTATTTTTAAGATCACACACCATCAGTGCAGCCTCAGTAGGCTAGGCTTTATAATGAACCTGTGAGATTTGAGACTAGTCGCCTAATATAAATACTGCAATTTTTCACAGAATCGTTAATAAACGCTTTAGGGAACGTAGCGTTCTACATTGAAATCTTTCTATGTGTGAGAAGTGTCTCTGTTTGAGTGTGCGTGTGTTTATGTGTGTTCGAGTGTGTATGTGTGTGTGTGTGTGTGTGTGTGTGTGTGTGTGTGTGCGGCGCTCGCGATAAAGAGGGACTGCCTAGTATACGCTGATGTCACAAGATAAAGAGCTCCCCGAAGCGTGACATGTTGGCGTCACCCAGAAGCCGTTCCAAGGCCGCCTGTGCTGTAGCTTACCTGCTGGCCAGCCACGTCATGCTCGTCAGCTTTAGGTGACCTTTGTCTGCTAATCGTAAAAGGCAAATTGGCAAATTGTTGCGTTCTGCACCGCAATGTTGTGGGCATAGTGTGGATGATTAATACTTGGTAGGAATGATCGAAAGTGTCACAGTTATGCGTGCCAATGTCCTAGTAGTTTGCAGAAAGAACAACAATAAGACAGCCGGCCGGCGTGGCTGTGCGGTTCTAGGCGCTTCAGTCTGGAACCGCGTGACCGCTACGGTCGCAGGTTCGAACCCTGCCTCGGGCATGGATGTGTGTGATTTCCTTAGGTTAGTTAGGTTTAATTAGTTCTAAGTTCTAGGCGACTGATGACCTCAGAAGTTAAGTCTCATAGTGCTCAGAGCCATTTTGAACAATAAGACAGGCATCGAGAATGTTGCAAACAAAGAGCTCCATGTGAGGATAAAATGCCCCACTGAACTGCTCTATTTAGTAGCTGAGATCGATAGCTAACACAAGACACACGGTGATCGAACTATTTTTGTGGAACTAGTTTTCTTTAAGACCGAAGTGGGGAGGGGTGGTGATGGTAGGGGAGAAAGGAAGGACGTGCGATAATTCGCGAAGCGCTGCTCCTAACGCTGGGTTGAGAGTGAGTCGCGAAGCTGGCCACAGCGTTTCACGAAGTAGAGGAGCCAGGGACGCGTTTACGCTCAGCAGGGGCGCTCATACCCAGGGTCAAGGGAGCGAGGGGGGATGGCGGGCGTCGCGCCCTCCCGCTTCCCCCCCCCCCCCCCCCCCGCCCTAGCTCTAGGGGAAAGGGAAAACTATATTGTCAGGTGTTTTCTTTCAGAAATGATTTAAGAGTCAGTATTATGCAGGTTTTTAACTAGGCTGGAACTGTAACTTCATTATTGCTACTTACAAGTCGCCTTTTGTCTTCCAAAATATTAAAAATATTTCAGAACCGCGAGTGTCATCGTGTTGGAAAAAAAACCTGGAATGCTGTTCATGACTGGCACCACAACAGGCCGAATCAGCAGACTGACGTACAAATTTTCAGTCAGAGTGCGAGGGATAACCGCGAGGGTGCTCTTGCTGTTATACAAAATGGCATCTCACACCATAACTGCAGGTGTAGGTCCAGTGTGTCTAGCACGCAGACAGCTTGGTTGTAGGCCTTCAGCTGGCGTCCTTCTAAATACCACACGGCCATCACTGGTACCGAGGCAGAGCCAGCTTACATCAAAAAACACAATAGACCTCCACCCTGCCGTCCAATGAGCTATCGCTTGACGTCACTGAAATCGCAAATAGCTGTGGTTTGGGATCAGTGAAATGCTTGCTACAGGGCGTCTTCTCAGAGCTGTCCTTGAAGTAACTGGTTTGTAACAGTTCGTTGTGTCACTGTGGTGCCAGCTGTTGTTCAAGTTGCTGCTGTAGATGCAGCACAATACGCTAGTGCTATACGCCGAACACGAAGGTCTTCCCTCTCGGTCTTTTTGCTACGGTACTTTCTCGGCTGCCAGCAGGCATATACAATGACTTAATTCTTGCCAAGTGTATCCGCAATATCGCAAATGGAACATCTAACATCTCGTTGCCCTAATACACGACCTCCTTCAAACTCAGTGTGGGGTTGATAAAGGCGCCTTGTCGCCTTAAAGGCATTCTTTACTAACAGGAGCTTACCACGCCCAGTCTCAAAGATAACTAACACACATGATCGTTACAGAGTGTATTTAAAGCAAACCTGATTTGCATCCTCATAGCGGCGCTAGTAGTGCTACTCTTATGCGACCAGGGAGAAATTTGAACAGACACCATCCTTCAGATGTAGAAACACGCCTACCAACTTTCGTTCACGTCGCACTATTCCTTCTCGGTGTTCCGAATTTTTTCCTTCAGTGTAACCGTAAAATATACTATGTTGTGACTTTGCTATTCCTTATCTTGCATTAACCTAAGATACACATTTGTTTTTAGTTACAGAATGTTATTTTTGAAACTGAAATACTGATTTCTTCATAAAGTTCAACTTCTTGGTCTTTCATTAAAACCGTAATTCTTCACAGCTACGTCAGTAAATTGTGGTGAATAGATAATTATTTCAATACTTTTAATTTTTTAATATCTTTAGTTCCTTAAGCCATAAATTGTACAAACGTTTTATGCAATACGACAATAAACTTTAAATGCTCCATTGTCGGTGTTGTTATTGTAACCTTCTATCCGCAGATCGGTTTGATGCTGCTCTCCATAACAGTCTATCCTGGGCAATCCTCTTCATCTCTGTATAACTACTGCAACCTGTATCCATCTGAACCCGCTTGCTGTATTCATGCTTAGGTAGCCCTCGACAATTTTCACCTACCACCTTTCCCTCCAGTACCAAACTGACTAGCCCCCGATGGCTCAGAACGTGTCCTACCATTACTCAACTTGTGCCATAAATAGCTTTCCTTCCCCATTCAGTTCAGTAACTCCTCATTAGTTGCTCGACCCACCCATATAATCTTCTGCATTCTTCTGTAGCACCACATTTCAAAAAATTCTACTCTCTTCTTGTTTGAACTGCTTATCATCCACATTTCACTTCCGTAGAAGGCAACATTCCAAATCCAATAGCTTCAGAAAAGACTTCCTAGCATCTAAATTTATATTAAATGCTCATATTATTTATATATTATATTATATTAAATGCTTGAATAAAGAAGCAGCGACATCATCAGGATTCACCCACTGGCCATAACGGCTGCGAAGGTTGGCGACTTGCTGATTATACGTCCCACTATAATATTCCCCGCACTGCCTTGTAGCCGGCAGTCGGCCTGTCGAAACACGCCTAAAGCTTAGTCAGTGAGTAGTGTTTACTTATTAAATGTTAACAAATTTCTCTTTTTCACAAATTATTTTTTATCTGCGTTTTATTTCTTTCCCACTTCGGCCATCATAGGTTATTTTGCTGCCCAAATGGCTAAATTTATCTACTCTTAGTGCTGTCTTTTCTAATCCAATTTCCTCAACAACGTCTCTTTTTAATTCGATCAGCCTCCCTTGCCCTTGTTTTACTTCTGTTGATGTTCATATTGTAAGCTCTTTTCACGACACTATCAGTTTCATTCAACTACTCTTCCAACTCCTTTGTCGTCACAGGCACAATTACTGTACCGTCGAGAAACATCAAACTTTTGTTTCTACTTACACTTCAATTCCCTTTCCAAATTTCTGCTTGCCCATTGTAGACACGGAATAACAGATGCTACGACCCTACATCACTCCCTTCTCAAATACTGCTTTCCTTCCGTGTCTATCAACACATTATAACTGCAGTCTGGTTTGTATCCAAGCCGTAAATCACCACTCACTCCCTGTATTTTATCCCTGCTACCCTTCAGAACTTCAAAGAGAGTACTCCAGTCATTATTGTCGAAATGTTTTTCTAAATATAGAGATGCTATGATCGTAGCTTTACCTTTCCTTAATCTATCTCAGAAGAACAGTAGTAGGGTCAGTATTACTTCGTGTCTTCTACCATTTCTTCGGAACCCAAACTCATCTTCCCCGAGCCCGGGTTCCATCAGTATCTACAGTCTTTTGTAAATAGTGCGTATCAGTATTTTGCATACATGACTTATTAAACTGATTAGATAGTACTCACCCCTGCTAGTACCTGCCTTCTTTGAAATTGGAATTGTCACATTGTTGCTGAAGTGTGAGAGTATTCCTCTGTCTCAGATATTTTGCGCACCAGGTGCAGTAACTTTCTAACGATCTCAATAATTTCGTGGAATTGTTGTCTACTCCAGGGGTCTTGTTTCCACTCAGGTCTTCCAGTGCTCTGCCAAATTCTTCACGCCGTATCATATTTCCTATCGCATCTTCACTTACTTCCTCTTTTCTTTCTACAGTATTATCCTCAAGCTTGTGTCTCTTATACAGACCTTCTATACGTTCCTTCCACCTTCCAACTTTCCATTCTTTGCTTACTGTTGGTTTGTCGTCTGAGTTCTTGACGTTCATAGAGCTGCTTCTCTTCCTCCAAAGACATCTTTAATTTTCCTTTAGGCGGACTCTATTTCCCCTAATTATTTTCTATAGCCCTACATTTGTCCTCTATTCATTCCCATTTATCCTTTTTGCACTTCCTCTCGGTCTTATTTTTTAGACACATGAATTCTCTTTCGCTTGCATTTCTGCATTTTTATATTTCCTCCTTTCATCTGTTAAAATCAATGTCTCCTGCGATTTCTCGTAAGTGTTCTCCTTTTTCCTATTTCACCATCTGTTGCCTTCACTAATTCATATATCAAAGATATGCATTCGTCCACTGTTGTACTCCTTTACCCTATTTCAGTCCAACGTTGCCTGATGCTCTCTCTGAAACTCTCTACAACCTCTTGTTCCTTCAGTTTATCCAAGTCCCATCTGCTTAATTTCCTACCTTTCTGCAGTTTTTTCAGTATCAGTCTGCAGTTCACAATCACAAATTATGGTCAGAGTCCACATCTGTCGCCGGAAATGTATTGCAGTTTAAAATCTGGTTTCGAAATCTCTCTCTTACCGTTATATAATCCATCTGAAACGTTCCAGTGTCCGTACGTCTTTTGCGCGTATACAACATTTTCTCATGTGACAATGGCTGAATTATGTTCTGTGGGGAATTCTACCAGGTGGCTCCCTCTTTCATTCCTTTTACCGTGTCCAAGTTCTCTTGCTATTTTTCCTTCTCTTATTTTTCCTGCTACTGAATTCCACTCCCTCATAACAAGCAAATTTTCTTCATTCTTAACCACCTATGCAATCTCCTTTCTCTCATCATACATTCTTTGAATTTCTTCTTCATCTGCGAAGCTATTTGGCATTTAAACTTGTTCAGCTGTGGTGGGTGTTCGCTTCGTATGTTCCTTGGCTACGAAAATTCGTTCACTACCTTGTTCATAGTAGCTTAACTGCATTCCTATTGATTTTATGATTCTGTTGTTAATCCTGTACTGAACTGACCAGAAAGCCTGCTTCCTGCCACTGTACTTCACTATTTTCCAATAGATCTAACCTCAACCTAGGCCTTTCCCTTTTCAAAATTCTCTAACGTTTCTACCCCAGTAAGGGACCTAATATTCTACGCTCCGATCCGTAGAACGTAATTTTTTTTTTTCCTGATGACAACACCCTTCTCAGTAGTTCACTTTTGGGATCCGAATGGGGGACCATTTTATCCATGAAATATTTTAGCCAGGAGGATGTCATCATCATTAATCCATACACTAGAGCCACATGCCCTTTAGGCAAAAAATAGGGCTGTAGTTTCCCTTTGTTTTCAGCCGTTCGCAGTGCCAGAACAGCAGACCATGTTGGCCATGTTCGATAATGATACAAGGCCAGATCAGTGACTCATCAGATTATTGCTCCTACACCTACTGAAAAGTTTGCTGCCCTTCTTCAGGAACCATGTGTTAGCCTGGCTTCTCTAGAGTTACCTCTCCATTGTGGTTGCACCTACGGTACTTCAATGTGTACGTTGAGGCGTGTAAGCCACCCCACCTCACAAAGGTCTACGGTTCATGAGGAAAAATCTACATTATAGACTTTTAATCCGAAAATTGCTCTGAAACGTTATTTTTTATGGTTCGTTATCACAGAATTTCCTCTGGTAGGGCCTCCGCCACAGGTTCACCCTTCTCAGTATGACCGTGGAAGCTATGTGACACTAGAGTATTAAAGGTGATCTATCGGATGAGGTCATCGAATGCTGTGGCATCAAGTTAACTTCAGAGATTGCAATGATAGTAAATCAGATGAATGGTGGAAATGGGGTATGCACAAGGTTTCACCTCTAGCATCTTTGATCTACATCTTATGTAGGGCATGTACTCTACACGCATTTGTCAGAGTCGAAAACACCAAACAAATACACATACGACGCAAAGCAGATATGCCACTGTAGGAGAAAGTCATTTGCATTTAGGGTGCTCAGTAACCTTCTCGGAGTATGCCAGCCTCAGTGGTATACGAATATATTTTGCAGACGAGTTTCGTGATCGAGTTTTGCTGTTCCACTACATCTATTACTTTCTGTATTTTTTAACTGAAAGTCTATGTTATATGACAGTCTTTGTAATACAGCCACCATCGGTTTTTCATAGCCTAAGTGGCATAATGAAAATTTAGTTCACCTGTATCAAATTACTTTGTAATAACATCTGCAGGAGATTCTTACGTTAAATTACTCAGCAGTATCACCAGACCTCCGACAGTTTATAAGGACAGTAACTGCCACAGCCGCTGCTACATCAGTGCATTTATTCTTCTGTGTCAGTGAGAAACAATGGCGATAGTTGTTCACCTCTAGATTCCATTAGCACTCCCAAGTTTATTAATCCTGTGACACCTCTTCCAAAATCCTGTAACATTCCAGGACGAAACCAACGCGTGGCTATCACAACCACAGTGCCATATGAATACAGCACACTTTAAATTTGTATCGTCTTGCTGTGTTGTTTACACATAGACTTCTGCTTGCGAAGCTCCACGAAGTTTGGAAAGCTGTAAGATTAATAAAAATGGACCACAAACCTTTAGCCAGCAGTACCATACACCGACTGGCAAAACCAAGGCCTATATGGGTACCAGGAGTGTTGATTCCACCACAACAGTATGACTACTTCTGGCTACCGTTAAGTATTGACTGCACCACAGCAGTAATCGGAGCAAGAGTGGACATCAAACGAGATCGCACACCACCAACGCCTGTCCCCAAAATGAGAACCGCATCCGTGATAGAGACCGGTACCACGCCCTCCTTATTCGGCAATGCATCTAGAGTGAGATAACACTGTAGCAAAATTTCATTTCAGCGACATGGCGAAGAGGGCAAATACCATAGAATACACATTCTGACTTCTAATCTGTGGATCAACGTCCTTAATAAAAAAAACTGTCAGCAATGTTTCCTAGTCTAAGAGCATGTGGTACTTGTGGTTAGTCCGTCCTTGACACCGGAAAAATGAGTTTTGCGTGTCTTCATGGCTGTTTGAGAAGAATAGGCTACGTATCTGCACCAAATTTGACTATCAACAACACAAACACTTTCTATCCGCAAATATGGCAACATATATACGAAAGACAATACTTAAGACAAAATAATTGTAAATCGAGAAGAAGTGACGCTATTCGCACCTATGAATCAGCCATATCCAGCGTAACAACCTCTTGTAGGTACGCGTCAAACAATACCACAAAACTGTTTTACAATCAAGAGAGCACTACAAATAAGATGGCAGGAAATAAAAAGAAAAGAAAAAAAAGGACACCCAGAGGCTGCTGATGCTGCGATCTGAACGCAGTGCGGACGAAAGCAGACGTGACAAAACTAGGTACAGCACATCACGTGATCACTTAAATATCGACAGTTACTAATAATAGGAACTCCAAGAGCATCATTTACGGTTCTAAGGCTGTAAGGACGGTTGGAAGATGGGCTAGAATATAACATACAAAAAACACACTTACTCAGAGTGGAGATAAATGAGGCATAAAATCGACTGTGATCTGTAAGAATATACACTGACGGGAGAAAATCTTAACAGCAAGAAGGATTGTACGACATAAACGAAAGTTGTTGGCGTGTTTCCACATCTGAAAGAAGATGTCTATTTTGACTGTACACAGTCGCATTGGAGTGGCGCGCGTCGTGCCACTTAGAAGGTGCATATCAAGTTGCTTCAAATACAGGTTGTAACGGTTGTGACCTTCAGTTACCTTTGAGATTGGACATAGTGAGCTGACGTTAGTCAATAATGCCTTTAAGGCGACAAAAACGCCATTATCAGCGCCTCACTGAGGTTGAACGACGTCGTGTAATAGGGCTACGAGAAGCTGCATGTTCCTTCTGCGATACTGCAAAAACGCTTGGCAGGAATGTAGACACTGTACTCGATAGCTGGCAGCGTTGGTCACGAGAATGTGAGGTCTGAAGAAGACCGCGCTCCGGACGACCACATGGCACTTTCGACAGGCATCTGGTTCTGGCGCATCGTACTGAATCTGCAGCAGCAATCTTAGCAGCAGTCGGCACCACAGTGACACGGCGAGCTGTTACAAATGAGTGACCTCGAGGACAGCTCCGAGCCAGACGCTCTGTAGTGTACTCTCCACTGACCCCAAAACACCGCCATTTGCGAATTCAGTGTTGTCAAGCGACAGCTCATTGGAGGGACGAGGACCATTGTGTTTTCCTATGAAAGCTGGTTCTGCTCCGCTGCCAGTGTTGGTCGTGTGTTTGTTAGAAGGAGGGCAGTTGATAGCATACAACCAACCAATCACATTCAACCTACACCTGAAGATATGGTCTGGGGTGTGATTTCGAATGACAGCAGGAGCACTCTCGTGGTTATTCCACGCACCCTGACTGCAGACGTGTCCGTCAATCTGGTTATTCGACCTGCTGTGCTGCCATTCATGAACAGCGTCCCACGGGGTGTTTTCCAACAGGATAACGCTCCCCATTTCCGCTTTTTTAACACAGCATGCCCTACAGAATATCGACAGGTTACCGTAGTCTGCTCGATCATCAGATCTGTCTGCAATGGAGCACATATGGGACATCATCGCGCGACAGCTCCAGCGTTATCCACAAACAGCACTAACCGTCACTGTATTGACCGACTAAGTGCAACAAGCAGGGAAGTCCATCCCACAAACTGACACCCGGCACCTGTACAACACAATGCACGCATGTCTGCATGCTTCCATTCAACATTTTGGCTGTTACTCCGGTTATTAACGTACCAGTATTTCAAATTTGCTATGGCTTATTTCGAGCTTAAATTAACCTGTCATCCTGCAGTGTTAATCACTTAAATATGTTATCTAGACGAATGTATTCCAGATATTTCATTTCTAGATTAATTTTATTTGAGGTTGCGATTTTGTACTGTCAGCGAACGAGTAGAAGATGGGTTAGAACGTAATACATTCTAGATCGTTAAGACAAAGTAGAAACACGGAATGGACATAAATAAGGCATGTAATCGAGCTTTTACCCGTAAGAATATAGTTTGACATTTATAGCAAGTGGTTCGGCGAAAATCCTTCATCAGATAGGCCAAATGGGGATCTGATACAAGTTTCTCTCAAAAACTGTCATAGCTGGCTTTCATCTCGTCTCTTTACAGTGGCGTGGAGAATTCAGTACACTGACATAACGTCCGTACAGTAAAACAACATATGAATCTTCCTGGCAGATTAAAACTGTGTGCCGGACCGAGACTCGAACTCGGAACCTTTGCCTGTCGCGGGCAATTGCTCTACCATCTGAGCTACCCAAGCTACCCAAGTTGGTAGAGGACTTGCCCGCTAAAGGCAAAGGTCCCGAGTTCGAGTCTCGGTCCGGCACACAGTTTTAATCTGCCATGAAGTTTCATATCAGCGCACACTCCGCTGCAGAGTGAATATCTCATTCTGGAAACATCCCCCAGGCTGTGGCTAAGCCATGTGTCCGCAATATCCTTCCTTTCAGGAGTGCTAGTTCTGCACAGGAGATCTTCTGTAAAGTTTGGAAGGTAGGAGACGAGGTACTGGCAGAAGTGGAGCTGCGAGGAGTGGGCATGAGTCGTGCTTGGGTAGCTCAGATGGTAAAGCACTTGCCCGTGAAAGGCAAAGGTCCCGAGTTCGAGTCTCGGTCCAGCACACAGTTTTAATCTGCCAGGAAGTTTCATATCAGCGCACACCTCGCTACAGAGTGAAAATCTCATTCTGGAGTAAAACAACAGTTCACAACAGAGGAATCACTTTCATCAAATCATTCGAATAACATCCTGTCATGGAGGTTCGTTGTTGTTAGCGGATTTCAAATGATTCCATATAATATATGTTGTTTCGGAGGGTTGGACCAAACGAAATAGCGATAGGCTGAGGCAGTGGCTCACCTTCCAGAAAAACGGGGTTCACATTTCACATTTTCCTGTGGCCATCCTAATTTAGATTTCCGTCATTCCCCTGGATTATTTCTGACGAATGTTTGGGTAGTTCCATCGAAAGTATCAGGAATTGTTCATTGTCGCTGCTGACTTCATCTTTCCACTTTAATTATCTCTCTGATGACGTGGCGCCAAACTGTAGCTTTTCATGCTTCGAAGACCTGGTGCTTGATGGATCCGTTTTGTTACGACAGTCTGATAGGGAAGGATTATAGAACGTGACAGAGTTCGAGGGAGTGGAGAGAACCTTAACTGCGGACCACGACTCTCGGTCATTAGCTGTTAGTTTTTAGATAGTTACAGTGCGGTGCAAGGCTTGTACCCGATCGGCGGTCTGGAGGAAGGTCCTGAAAGCGGCTTTCAAAGTCACGACCTCTCTACGCTGCCGCCCCAGGGCGTGCGGAATGGAGCTGCTCGCAGACGCGGAACGGGCCTCCCGCGGTGATCTCCGGCGCGGCTGTTGCTGGGCGGCGATTCGCGAGTCCCTGCCGTGGCCGGCCGTGCCCGGCACGCTCTGCTAACCCGGATGTGGGAGGCGACTCCTGCCCCCGTGCTGCGTCCGCTTCAGGGAACTCACAGCCACCGTTTCGCTTCAGTTGGATTTACATCTGTGCGGCTGTGTTTGCCTCACACTCAAGAAGACGGTTCACGCCTCTTGTGTGATTCAAGTCACGACTAGATAGAGCCACGCTCGCTGTTCCAATGATCAAGATGTCCGCTGTGCTAGCAGCTTCCGTTGCCGCAGCCCGTATATTTTGTGGCAAAGACAGAATTTTAGAAAGAAGGCCAAGTATTGAGATAATTAATACCTTTTCCGTAATACACGTTTGAGCGTAGTGAAAGAGATAAAGGTGGCAAAGTGTATTATATACTGCTTAAAAGAATTAGGTGATTATGACTTTGGGCGTCTGCCTTACTCCACTGATGAATAACTGATGACTGAATATGTTACCAAATTATACCTTTGTCAAATCAGGCCCACAACAAAACATAATTATATCCTCGATCGTTGTCCGCCTGCTTAGCTGGGTGGTAACGTGCTCGCCTCCCATGCAAGCTTCCCAGGTTCGATTCCCGGCCGGGTTGGAGATTTTTCTCCGCTCGGGGACTGGGGGTTTGTGTTATCCTCGTCATCATTTCATCCTCATCACCGGCGCGCAAGTCGCCCAATGTGGCGTCGACAGCAATAAGACTTGCACTCGGCGGCCCAACTTCCCCCTATGGGGCCTTCCGGCCAACAATGCCATACGTTCATTTCCTTTACATCCTCGATCGTTTACATAAAAAGAACTGAAATGTCTGATAGTTGTCGAAAACAAAGTGCAAACAATCATGCATCCCGGCATCGTAGGAGCTTTTAATTGGACTTGGAGCTTCAGTAACGTTTATGCCTTCCGTAAGCGTTTATTACTGCGTGATGCCTACATGGCATGCTTCTTATAGGCCTACGGTCGTCACTGTGTGGTATCCATTCCCACTCTTCAACGAGAGTCCATGAGAGTTCTTGGGGAGTGCATGGTGAAACAAGCATGCAGTAAGACCTCAGGTACCGCCTACATCAAAATGGATTTAACATACCAGATGCTGATACATATGTTCCTCTAATTCCTTTGAACGGTGTATTTAATAGCTGTGCTCGTGATTTCGAAGCAATGAAATGAAATGAAATGATTGCGTGGCATGTTGGCCGGGAGGCCCCAACAGGGGAAGTTCGGCCGCCGGGCTGTAAGTCTTATTAGGCGACTTACGGCTATGATGATAAAGAAAGGATGATGAGGACTGCACAACACCCAGTCCACAAGCAGGAAAAATCCATAACTTGGCCACGAATCGAAACCGGGCCCTCTGCACGGTAGGCAAACACGTTACCACTCAGCGAAGGAGGCGGACTTGGAAGCAATGTTTCATCCTCTTGGGCCACTGACAGCGAGCGAAAATAGAAAATTGCAGAGACGTTGTACTAGTGGCGACAAGAAGAGCTGACACTTCGAATTCTTGCTACCGGAGGCAACTGCCCTAGTTCGAAGCTCCGGTTCAACATATCTACTGTGTCGACCTCTGAATATCATTTCAGAAGTTTTCCAGAGTGGTGAAATACCTTAAAAACTACATTAAACTAGACTGGCAACGATTTAACGTTTCTTTGTTATTTCATGCTTCCATTTACTGCCAGTAATCCAAGAATATGCAAATACATGTTAATTTCTGAATACACAGCTGCCGGGTCTTATTTTGTCAAAAGTGTTTAATAAGAATTTCTAGTTCCTTTTTTATTTATCCACAGATTCCAAACTGTAGAGGAGAGTGGTTAGACGTTACGCGAGATACTGAAGTCAGAAGCAATTTCCCGCGCTGTTTGGGAACTTTCAACACCATACAACGGTGAAAGCAAATGTATCAATTACAAGCGCGATTTCAATATTCTTTTATTTGCTTTTGTCGACGCGAACAATTTATGAAGGTAAGTGGCTCACAGTGGGCCCAGAACGGCTTCTTCGACATAACATCAAGGGCTCCAGCGCCGCTCCTCTTATTCAAAATGAATAAGTAGGAAGTACGAACGAAGACTTCTTATTCTATACAGCTTTACCTTTGACCCTTCCAAGTGAATTGTAGACAGTCAGGTTTTTTGCACTCTCAAATGGTTGAATTGGCTCTGAGCGTATGGGACTTAACATCTGAGGTCATCAGTCCCCTAGAACTTAGAAATACTTAAACCTAACTAATCTAAGGACATCTCACACATCCATGTCCGAGGCAGGATTCGAACCTGCTACCGTAGCGGTCACGCGGTTCCAGACTGTAGCGCCTAGAACCACTCAGCCACTGCGGCCGGCGCTGGATGGATCTAATCAGCCAGAATTGTCACATAATCCTTGGCACACCGGTCGGCTTTTGCACTCTGTCTTCATAATCAGCAGAATTAGGCAGCCATAAACAAGGAAATGCATGATAATACACTTTTCGTTAGATCCATAGGCTTAGACAAAGGCAGATTTTCATGTGTGAATGAATCTTTTAACAGTGAGACGTAGTTAAACAACGCACCAAACGAAGAGAACCGCGGACAGGCGCACGAGTGTTGCACGGGTCTCCCCGTCTGACATTGGGACCATTGCTTTTCACAATATATATAAATGACCTAGTAGATAGTGTCGGAAGTTACATGTGGCTTTTTGCGGATGAAGCTGTAGTATACAAAGAAGTTGCAGCATTAGAAAATTGCAGCGAAATGCAGGGAGATCTGCAGCGGATAGGCACTTGGTGCAGGGATTGACAACTGACCCTTAACATAGACAAATGTAATGTATTGCGAATACATAGAAAGAAGGATCCTTTATTGTATGATTATATGATAGCGGAACTGGTAGCAGTTACTTCTGTAAAATATCTGGTAGTATGCGTACGGAACGATTTGAAGTGGAATGATCATTTAAAATTAATTGTTGCTAAGGCGGGTGCCAGCTTGAGATTCATTGGGAGGGTTCTTAGAAAATGTAGTCCATCAACAAAGGAGGTGGCTTATAAAACACTCGTTCGACCTGTACTTGGGTATTGCTCATCAGTGTGGGATCTGTACCAGGTCGGGTTGACAGAGGAGATAGAGAAGATCCAAAGAAGAGCGGCGCGTTTCGTCACAGGGTTATTTGGTAAGCATGATAGCGTTACGAAGGTGTTTAGCAAATTCAAGTGGCAGACTCCGCAAGAGAGGCGCTCTGCATCGTGGTGTAGCTTGCTGTCCAGGTTTCGAGAGGGTGCGTTTCTGGATGAGGTATCGAATATATTGCTTCCCCCTACTTATACCTCCCGAGGAGATCACGAATGTAAAATTAGAGAGATTCGGGCGCGCACGGAGGCTTTCCGGCAGTCGTTCTTCCCGCAAACCATACGCGACTGGAACAGGAAAGGGAGGTAATGCAGCGGCACGTAAAGTGCCCTTTGCCACACACCGTTGGGTAGCTTGCAGAGTATAAATGTAGATGTAAATGTAGATGTAGACGTTGAGAGAGTGCTGCGCTTGCGCACGATGGCCCGCGGCCGCGCAAACCGAGGCCTACGAGAATGACAGGCCGCTGCTCATACGTCACGAAGGTAGGCCTGAACTCGCTCGCTCAGCTCGGCAGACAAAATGCGTTTCTAAACCTGTTCACTCGCAGCTGGGCGTGTGCGTATAGACGAGAATTGCATCTTCAACTGAACTCTGATATTAGGAAGTCTTACTGATTAACAGTACTACAACAAAATTTAATTTAAGCCCAATACTCGATATAAATCGTATAACGGATTTTTATAGCATTTATTCTCTCCTGCTTAATAGTCCTCATTTCGTACATGAAGTGGTGCCTTGTGCAACTGATGATCATTTTGGCATCATTTTAATTTTGTTGTATCCCAGTAAAGCCGTAACAAATTATAAGTAGCCCTATGGACGTCCGATCATTGTAGGACTAATAACAGTAAGATTCTATAAGAGCGGATTCCAGTAGAGAATGCAATCCTCGTGTGTGCGTAGACACCTAATTACGAGTTAACAGGTGTAGAAACGTAGTTTGTATGCTGAGTTGAGCAAGCGAGCGAGCGCAGGCCTACCTTCGTGACGTACGCGCCGCCGCCTGTCTTTCTCGTTGGCCTCGGCGCAAACACACACATGTCAGAGCCATGCTTGACTTTGTACTGCAGCACGTGCCCCCTTGCTTCTTCGTTCATCAGCCGCATGCACCTAGTGCGCACGGAACGTTGCACAAGTGTAAACGCATCTTTACTGACACAACCACAGGCTGCTTGTTTATTTGTGATCGGTGATTCAAATTTTAGGCAATTCTTTTTTATCCCTAAACCGTTGCGAGATTCGGGAAAACACACAACACCGACGCTACTCTCAAGTACGCCAGAATCATGTTATTCGAGCAGCCTGCTAGAATACATAATTAACTCCGTTTCCAGCCCACATAGCACACGCAGTGATCACAGGCCGACGGTCTCGGTGTGTATCTGGGGCAACAAGGTCTTCAATTCGTGATGGAGGAAGCGTTGTGGAGGACTGGCTTAGTCAACACTATGGCTCAAATGGTCCTTACAGATAACTAATTGATGGAAGTTTCTAGAATCTGGGCACTGGGAAAATTCTTTGATGTGGCCGATTGTACTATTGTACCCATTTCCAGTTGCTTCTATCGTAGGGAAAGGTGAGTTACGTAGCAGAAAGTTTTCCGGGAGAGGCAATCATCTCTTAGGGGTGAACTTGAGCTCAGAGCAGGAATTCGTTTTAAGTCTATAATGGTTGGTCTCTATTTATGTTAAGAGCCGCTTAGAAGCTCACTGCAACACTCAATTGATCGTAATGCTGTTTGTATAACTTTGACTTATTTCGGTAATGATGCTATAGCAACTGTTCGACGTTTTTCGTTGTACAAGCCGACATACACCATTCTTGAAAAGCAGAACACGTGGTCGCTCGGAGATATATGTCTCCATTAGAGGCAGTTTCGATACCACCGAGCAAAATTAATATCTTCGGTGTAGATGCACCGTCATTTGCAAGATGCCGACACCATCTTCAAAGCTGTGCGACCCACACACTGAGCGTTTAGCTGAACTTTAGTGATAGAAACAAGTCGCGTTGTGCCTTGAATTACTTCTGCCTGGCTGTTCCACTGTATGGCGGCAACTGGTCTGACAATACGGTGGAGTCAACGTTCACCACCGAACGTCAATGGCCAGTCAAGGTCCATTCTTTCCATGACAGTTTGCCACAATGACACAATTAGTCCACTGGTGATTCACTTTCAACACAGAAGCGTACGGGCGATTCACAATGCGTCTCGAATAAATTGTCCATTTATGGATATTTCAGAGTAAGGGACAGGCTCCTAATTTGTATTTACTAACTTTGAATGGATGTTGTGGTTAGTCATCTAACATACAGAATATTATAACGGCACTGTATGTCACTTTATCCATTTGAAGAAACGCCAACATCACGACAAGATGACTTCTTTCTAAAGCGGTATGAACAATAGCATTCCACAGCTCAACTTGGGCTTGACCCACGTTATTTTTCAAGATGTATCGACGTTTAACGTTTCATTGACATCAACATAATTTTAAGTCATATCAGCAACATTTCACCTTTCTTATGCGACGTTAGATCTTTTATTTCATTGATCTGAGTTATTCATATTCGTGAACGAACTTCAGGTATACAAGAATTAAAATAAAGAAAAGAGAGGAAGTTTGTTATCTACATCCATACGTGTAATAATGAACGACCCATTTGTGGGAATCTGTATAAAGGCAGGGTTCCATGAAATTAATACTACAATGTCTGAAGCACACATGTGTCTAATTTACTATGAAAGTAGTAGGTATGTACAGGACATAAACAATCATGACGGAATTACATAGTTTCTCTCATAACACGAATAACAAAATAAGGCGTTTGCTTTTGCTGGATGGAAATTGGTATCAAAGCACTCCCTGTCCTGTTGTGGCATTGCACTGTTAGTACTTTGTCCAGCTTCCATTCTTCCTTATACCCTCAAAAATTCTCTTCGCGCATTGACTTCGTTAGGATTTATAGTTCTTGCAGTGCAATTGTCATCCATTCTTCTCATATCTTTCTTTTCAGCTCACATACGGCCTGAATTTGTCTTCCATTGCGATAAATATTCCTTGCTACAACTCCCCAAAGGTTTTCCAAGGGTTTCAGATCCGGGCTGCGTTCAGACCAATGCAAGACATCGATATCTTTATCTTCAAACCACTTTTTGATTATAGTAGAAATATACACAGATGCATTATCGTCTTGAAATATTAGACTTTCGTCCCCTAGGTCCTATACTTTCCAATCAGCTCTGTCTTTAACATCTCACTGTACAGGTTAGAGTTCATTCCAGTGTTCAACAAAGCAAACCGTGACTTACATTTGGCGCAAAAGTTTGCCCAAATCGTAACACTTCCACCATCAAAATTTCTACTCATTCTTACCTGCCGGCCGAAGTGGCCGAGCGGTTCTAGGCGCTTCAGTCAGGAACCGCGCGACCCCTACGGTCGCAGGTTCGAATCCTGCCTCGGGCATGGCTGTGTGTGATGTCCTTAGTTTTAAGTAGTTCTAAGTTCTAGGGGACTGATGACCTCAGATGTTAAGTACCATAGTGCTCAGAGCGATTTGAACCATTTTTCTTACCTGCTTCTCTGTTCTCAGATCATGCCAATAATACTGAAATCCACCCTGCCCTTCTAAATTAAGTCTTCTCATCACTGAAGATCACTTTACCGAATTCTGAAGTCCAGGACACATGTTTTTCAACAAACTCCAATGTAGCCTGTTTATGTTTGGGCTTTAGAGCGGGTTTCTGCAGCTGTTTCTTGAGTGCAAGATGTTTGTCCTGAGATCAATTATGTCGTACAAGTCTGCCAGCTACTGCAACTGTAAATCAGCAACAAGTTGAGAAGAATAGCGGTTTGTGGCCCTTGCTTTGCGCAACAGTAACCCCTTCTATGTCTCAGATAATTTTCTACTTTGCACATATTTTCCGTTCTGCCAATACCGTGCGCCCAATCTACTTAAATCATCAATCATTGTAATTGAAAAGTTCAACTTCTCGGCAAGTTGACGATTAGAGGGACCCAATTCCTTGCAGGTGCCGACTTTTGCTTTTTCATCACGTGATAACTGTTTTCCGCGTGGCATTGTCACGATCGTGGTTTATGTACACAACACGCACTGTCGCTAACGGAGTCCATTTCCTGTCTGCAGTAAAGGTGCGGACGCACACACTAACACCTCAGAGAACCGAGTGCCTTTATACCGAGTTCACCCTCTACAATCTGAATCGTTGATGTTTTGTTATATACTTTGCTACTGACATTAAATGCGGTACCATTTGACTGCATTTGCGCTGGATTCGTACTATTGCATACACATTGTGCAGAACTATTCCAAGCTACAATGTTAATTTTTCTGCATACTCGTATATCCATGCCTTTATGCTGATTTTCACTACTGTATAAGTATTTCACAGCAAGTGCGCTTTAAAACGTAACTTGTTCATAGCTATGAAGCATTAACTCAAGTTTTAGCTCCGAAGAAAATTTTATGTGTCTATGTACTAGAAGTTTTGATAAAGGCATTACACAGAGAAAAGCTATAGTTTTTTACGAAATTTTTTCACTGGAAATTCACACTGTAGTAAACTACTCAAAATCTGATCTTTCCCCACCCTTGTGAGGTCAGGAAACCGCTACCTCTGTAATGGAGGAGAGAGTAAACCTGCGTTTTTAGGATAGTAGAGTACAATCAGGGCCAGTTTAAGGCCAAAGGAACACAAGCTGTCCCTTCGGGCCCCAACCTGAGAGGGGCGCCAGGTGTGCCCAAGTGAAAGATTTGTATACAGTGAGTCTCACAATTAGTAGAGAAAACCGACACGGGTGAAAGTGCACGAGGGAAAAGGGCCAGGGGCACCAAATGATGAAAAAGTGTTCTACAACCAGCGCTCAGTGTAATGCGCAATATGTCCAATCGTGAACGGGACAACGCGAGTTGTTTACACTGCACAGTCTCTCACCGTGGCTTGAGGAGTCATATCATGCTTGAAAATACACATATTGACACTTAACGGCAAGAAGTCTTGGCAGCACGGAAACAACCCTTCGAATTGAGTTACACTACACTGACATCATCTAAACATTCAACAGCTATAGTGAGACGCAAAACATTGAAGGTCTGGCTTTTAGGTGTCGTCTGTGGCCAACACCAGCCGATGATCCCCACCTACTAGCTATGGGTCGCAGGTACCTCGAGCAGAATTCAACAGAACTGAACACTGCCCTATTGGGGGGGGCAACTGGGAGGCCGTGTCAACCCAGACAGTGCGCAACTGCATCCGTACCATCAGTGTGGCTTCTAGGCGTCCGTTAAGGGCAACAGTGCAACACCCACCCCCTTCCCTCCACCTTCACGCTCCCATTAGCACCTTGGTGAGTGAAGAAAGTGGGCAAGGGAAGACCTACAACGGAACCTTGATCAGTGCCATCCGAATCTCCTAAACGAAGGTTGTAGGATTTGAAGACTGGTGATCGAAACAGATGAGTGCGGCCATGTCAAATCCAGGCAGCCGCACTGGTCCTGCATGGAGGTGGATCCACGTTTTGGGTTGGCATCAAATTCGGACGTCCGACGCCTCACATCAGTCCTTCAGTCTATTGTCCTATCCAGTAGTCTACATCTGACCAACAGATTCGTCTTCTAAGAAGATAATGGCAGAGCACAAAGCGACTGTCACGTGCACATCTCCCTGCGCGATGTATGGAACGAGCTACGGTATCTACCGTCACGAAGTCCGCCCCTGGTAGCTCAGTGGTCAGCGTGACGGAATGTCATACCTAACGGCCCGGGTTCGATTCCCGCCTGGGTCGGAGAATCAGGGACTGGGTGTTGTGTTGCCCTATCATCAGCCTTTCATCCCCATCGACTCGCAAGTCGCCGAAGTGGCGTCAAATCGAAAGACTTGCACCTACCTGACGGGAGGCCCCAGCCACACAGCATTTCCATTACTGTCACGAAGACAGTATGAAATCGAATGAGCATGTGAGGACTGTGGCAGGGAAGGCGAATGGTCGACTACTGTTTATTGGAAGAATTTTGGGAAAGTGTGGTTCATCTGTTAAGGAATCCACATGTAGTATGCTGGTGCGACTTATTCTTGACCACTGTTCGAGTGTTTGGAATCCGCACCAGGTCGAACGAAAGGAAGAGATAGAAGCAGTTCACAGCCGGCTGCTAGATTTGTCGCCAATAGGTTCGAACGACATGCAAGTATTGCCTATATCCTTCAGGAACTCAAATGGCAGTCCATTGAGGCAAGGTGACGTTCTTTCCGAGTAACACTAATGAGAAAATTGAGGGAGCTGGAATTTGAAGCTGATTGCAGAATGCATGTCGCGTAAGGACTACGAAGAAACAACAACAAAAAAAAAAAAAATAGGGCTGAAACGAAGGCTCTGTTCGCATGTGGAACAGGGAAGGAAATGACCAGTGGTGGTACAGGGTAGCCCCAACCACACACCATACGATGGCTTGCGGAGTGTGTATGTAGAGGCAGACACAGATGTAGAGGTAGATGTAGCACTGAACATGCTTGGGAGAAACTGAAAATTGTATTACGTCGTCGCAAGAACCCTGCTGAAAGAGTGAATGACCTCAGGAGGGCCGCCGTTGGAGAGTCGAAGAGAACTGAACAAAATTTCGCGCACCTTCTGTGTAACATGTCAAGGAAAATCCACAGAGCACGGAAAAGAGAAACACCTTATTGAATATTACACAGCAGCACAATTTGATTTCTTAGATATGCACTTTGGGACAATCTATCTTTATTTTGGTACTTACTTTGATTATATTTCACATCTCATAGGGCTTAGTCTATCATTCTTTTTCTTCCTTCAATCTAAGCTCGGAACCGACTATAAATTAAAGGGGGTTCAGAACTTTTTTGAGCAGTTTATGATGTCATGAATTGGCAAGAGCTGCGCGGGGTAGCCGAGCGGTCTTGGGCGTGTCGTCACGGTCCGCGCGGCTCCCACCGTCGGAGGTTCGAATCCTCCCTCGGACATGGGTGTGTGTGTGTGTGTCGTTCTTAGCTTAAGTTAGTTTAAGTTAGATTAAGTAGTGTGTAAGCTTTGGGACCGATGACCTCAGCAGCTGGGTCAAACATTAAAAAACAAAACAAAAATTCGCAAGTGAAAGGCAGAATATCTTTCAAACTCTGATTTATTTGCTCTGCATAGAGCAAAATCAAATCGGAAGCAGAGGATTATTAGTGAAATTCCTAAACATAATCTCGATTCTCAAGAAGTACCAGTACTTTAATATGAAATACACAAACAGACGTTAAGTACTTACAATCAACCCTCTTACAAAGACTATGCTAATTGTGAGGTGTCAGGGAAGATGTTCACGAATCGTTAAAGGACTTGTGCTTCTGCAGATAAAGGGTGTCATTATGGAGGACGGAACACAACCTTTGTGTTTGCGCTATCGGATTAATTTATTATCCAGGAAAGTATCTATCTTCTCGGAGACCGTCTATACGTCCAAAAAAACTATACTTATGAGATCAAAGTAAATCCCATCAGGATGGTTTAACCGTTGTTTCCCTAACTCATTTATTTCGGATTGTAGATGGTTCGAGACTATGTATGGCTACAAAGTAGTTCCTATTGTTATCTAGTAACGCACTTGGTTAGTTAGTAGTTCATACGCATCACAACCTAGTGACAAAGAGAATAACAGTAATAATAAGTCGTAGCTCTATAAGTATTCAACGAATATCTAATAAGACTCACCTATAAGTTGTACTATACTTGACTTACCTATATGTTGTACCATATACACCGTCCAAGGTGGATCATCAATGAATAGGACATGTCAAGCTAGCATAAATAGATATGCAACTGTGAATTTTATTGTATATTATGATTTTTATGACGGAACAGTCATCAGTGAACACGTTTTGTAACAAAAATTCTGAAGACCTGAAGATGACAGCGAAGTCTGTCTAAACTGGTTGTTTAAAATAAAGAAATATTTATGTGATTTTAGCTTTAGCACATTTTGACTTACTTATAAGACATGTGATGTTTTGTACAGATATTCTTTCCTCATTGAGACGGAGACTTTCATAGCGTTGTGATAATGTTCATGCCGTACTGTTACCAGTGCAAGTAAAAAGTTGGGGGAAGAACTCGAAACCAAAGATGAACCAGTTCTAGTGTCTCAAACATCTTTGTGACACTCATTTTTTGCAGCTGTCGACCTAATGCCTGACAGACACATTGTACTATCGTTACATCATTCTGAATGATACATGTGCATGTTATGTGGCTACAAAACTGCATTTCTCTCTTGTCACGAAACTGTTAATCACGTGGGGAATGAATGGCGCATTTGAAGACAGGCCGCGCTGTCAAATACCTGGTCACAAGCCATAACGTACCGAAGGCCATCGTCCCTCAGGTTAACGATCGCATACACTGACTGGTGAGTCAAAACACAGTGATACAAATGCGAAAATCCATTGAGTTGAGCGACTTTGACAAAAGCCAGGTTGTTGTGGCCTAATGCCTGGGAGCGAGAATGTCGGAAACGGTGAAGCTGGTCGGCTGTTCGCGTGCTACTGTCTTAACCATCTATGGAAAGTGGTTGAGGGATACTGAAACCACGAGTAGGCGACAAGAAGTTGGACGCCCATACCTCGTCACGGAACATAGGGATCGAAGGTTTGCCCGCTCTCTAAAGTAGGGTAGGCGGTGATCTGTGGCAGATCTGACGACAGAGTACAGTGCTGGCACAGGCACGAGTGTTTTGGGGCGCACTGGTCAGCGCACAGTGTTGAACATGGTGCTCCGCAGCAGGGGACCCGTACGTGTTCCCATGTTGACCCAACAACGTAGTAATTGTGATTACACTGGGCATGGGATCGTCGAGATAGGACAGCGGGTCAATGGAATCGTCTCGCCCGGTAGGATGAATCTCGTTTACTGTTAAAACACGTCCATAGTAATGCCCAGATACGCCGCCACCCAGGCGAACGGCTGCTCGAAACATGCAGCGCACCACTGATGGAGGCAGTTGGGTAGGAGTATTATGTTATGGGGGACATTCACCTGGGCCTCCGTGGGACCTGCGGTAGTAATCCAAGGCACCATGACAGCTGTGGACCACGTGAACATTATTAGGTACCACCTTTAACTCCTTATGCTTGATGTCTTCCCCAGCAGCGAACTGTCTCAAGGCGTGTCACAAAGCCAGAATTGCGCTTCAATGGTTTGAGAAGCATGATAATGAACTCACGTTAATGTCTTGGCCATAAAATTCGGCTCATCTGAAACCGATGGAACTCAACTGGGACGCTATCTGGCGCCATCCCTTCTAACATTCTGCGTGGTGTCTGTTTGTTCTAAGTCGTGTCTCCCTACCACTTTCGCGTAACGACGCTCTGAGCGTGTTTTTCTAGGGAACTGACTACTTTGAACCTGGGACCTGTTGCTGGTAAGGAGAAACCAGACCACACATGACATGTAGAGTTCAGAAGATTTCAGTGAAACTAGCGATGATATAACCAAATACTTAATGATTTCAGCGTCAGCTCCACTGCACTCCCTGTAAAAGAATCTTAATACTAACTAAATTTAGTGGAAGGGGTTCAAGGCGTTCCTATTTTTACTTAGCTGGTAAAATAACGTCGAAAAAGCAGTTAAGTTTACCATTGGAAATTTTATTCTACTCACAAAACATTGTTTATAAATTGCACTATTGATAAAAGCAAATGTTTTAATACAGGGTGATAAAAACCAACTGCGTTCAACAAAAATGTGAACGAATATTCCCTGAATGGGTTTCCAAGTTCTACAATGGATCGAAGGATGACCTGTGCCATATAACATCTATAATCTAGGTTTAAATTAAGTTTCACAAAAGAGAAAACTATCAAAATGGTCTACAGTGACACTCAATTATCTTTAATTACTTATCTAACTTGTCGTAAATTACAGTGGCTGATGTGGCTTCTCAATAATTATATAACAGAAAAATCATCGTGTTTCAGATTTTAACTTACGTAGCAAATGTGAATACCATGAGCTTCAATTGACGATCGAAACTAGTATTACGTAAAAAGGGGATGTAACAGAAGAGACTTCTGCAGCTCTGAGTGAAGCCTTATGCGCTCAAAAATGCGGCATCGCGTGCGTTCATTGCCTTGTCGGTGTTCGACAGGGGGCGGCGGCAGCACAGCTCTGCTCACCTCGCCGTCTCGGAAACAACTCCTTCCCAACTTCTCCTTACTACAATTTGTTGAAGTTGGTTTAAAAAAAATTGGTTTTAAAAAAAACTGTCTGGCTGTGTTTTCATCTGACCAGTAAGGGTCTCAATGTTAACCTTAAGCTCCACCTACAAAAATTCTGTCTATCCAATGAGAAACGTTATACGTTTCGTGGTGTGGCAATGTTTTTAACGTTTGCAACGTAACAGAGACGCGAAAAAGTCTCACGCTAAAGCTTGCAGCTGGTGTGGCCCTTTTAGTGTTATCGTAAGATCTATACTGTTCTTCTGGAGGGCTCTAGCTTTTAACATGGGCTGGGGGGTGGTCCTAGCGGTTAGCTGGCGACGTTGGTGTCCGTCCCTTATCGTAGGGCCTTCTAGCTTAACACGGACCAAAACGCTTTTAAAAATTCAAATGGCTCCAAGCACTATGGGACTTAACATCTGAGGTCATCAGTCCCCTAGACTTATAACTACTTAAACCTAACGACATCACACACATCCATGCCCGAGGCAGGACTCGAATCTGTGACCGTAGCAGCAGCGCGGTTCCGGACTGAAGCGCCTAGAATTGCTCGGCCACAGCGGCCGTCTAACACGCTTTTACGTAGGTGGTTATAATGTTTTAGCTCATCAGTATATTGTACCTGTTTTCTCGTGAGATTTATTTCGTGATTCGTAACTTTATGCTAATGAAATTGAATTGAGTGGGTTTGGATTTGTCAGAATAGGTCTGTTGATTTTGATGTACAACTGTTATAACGCCAATAAATTTTTATTGAAGATAGAAAGATAATAAAACAGTTGCTATGGACTTGAATACTACATTGAATTTTGTGTGAGACACAGAAATTTTCACCAGAAAATGGTATTATAATTTTTGTTATAAACTGAAGCCTGGAGAGGCGTTTATGGGATGCACGACGAAAGGTTGTTGAATTATATAGGCATATGATGGCATTTTTAAGAGAGAAGAACTAGAGTTAATATTTTCGAATATTTAGCGCGGGGATTTTTCCTCGTTCCAGTCCTTCTAGGATTGCCAGACGTCAACTCATCTTGCAATAAAATGAGTTCCGGTGTCTTTCCCGGGGGTGAAGGGCGGCCGGGTCGAAGGGCTCGCCACTCTCCCCCTCCTAGGGTTGCGGCGAAGAAAGGCTGCATTGTACCTGTCAGGGGCTGGCAACGTAGGCTTTATCTTTACCCTTTTGTGGATGTTCTGTGCCGATCAGCGATTATTTAGTGAATGCTACTGACAACAGGTAGATTCAGAGTTTAACACAGTTGTCATACCTGCTCTACGTATCCTACTATCTTTCCCTTCTCACGCTCTACAAAACCTACAATCTAAAAATCGAAATTGATATTATCAGTCAGTGAAGAATTTTTGATACTCAGCAGATAACATAGCACTTGGATTGAGATTCTGTTATGGCTGGAATGTTATGTGATATTCAACAAACTTGGAGGAGATAAAAACTACCACATGTCGAGTCTACGTAGTGACGAGATCCACCGACGCCGAAGTGTCTTTGAAGAGGAATGGCGGTCGGTGGCTCTACCCACTTGACGTTTAGCATAAGCCCTGACCTGAATTGAATTGGGTGCGGTGCTGCCAAAGCGAGGACAGCAATTGTTCCGCTGATTGCTAAGTATGTACGTCACCTATAGAAAAAGTGACGAGACCTTTACGACGCAACCAGAGTAACTGCGAACTCCCGGCTACAGGACTTGTCTTTGGCAGCTGACGAGTCCAGTCCGTTCCACAGCGGATTCCTTGCTCCTCAACACAACGATGTTCGATTGGACGAGACTATTAGAAAATATCTTCGTGAGGGCGTGAGAAGATATAATGAAAACCGATTAGAAAATCTATTTAAAACCGTAAGAATGTAAAGAGCACAAAATAGAAACTTGTTTTCTGTAAATAGCACATTTCATCAATTATTGTTGCGGATGTAAAGTAACCAACGAGGGAGGAATATTTGCACAACCAATCAAAGATGTAACATAAAGGTTTTCTGGATGTTTAGCCACGTCATATTGTAAAATAACTGTCACTAAATGAATAGTAGCGACGTTTCAGTGACCTTACTCTGGGACATCTGCAGGCTTTGTCGAAACGTTCGTATTATCCATTTAGTGACAGATCATTTTTATTCTGAGTGCGGACGCGGAAGCCTACAAATTTACAATCCAAGACTTCTTTAAAATTTTAGATAGTTGAAGAGACGAATCGGACGCATAGGCGATATTAAAAAATAAAGACGTACAGAAATTAGTATAAGGGGAGGTGTGTAACGTCTTTATAGTATTTCAATTGCAAGCAGGGGGAAGAGAATACCAAACGAACCTTTATTTCCGGAAAGCAGTAAAACAAACGATAGGCTCATCAGCATCCTCTTCACAGTGTATAAAATATCCACCAAGAACATCACCACCCGCTTGGACAAAGCGATTTATTCAGCCTGGCTGTTTATGTATTCATAATACGGAATCAGTCATTTTTTGAAATTGATACGAGTTGTTGTAGCATTAACTAGTTTTTGTGCCACTGCTGGCTCACCATCAGATGGAAGTATTAGACGAACATTATCTGACCCATGTGCAGATAGGCGCTATAGTTGTCGTGATTTCTCTGTGCCATCGTATCCATTACAACATTCGTTCCGATTATGTATCTTTTAGCCAGCTTACATACACACACACACACACACACACACACACACACACACAGAATAAACAAACACAGATGCAGTTCGTCATCCACAGGGGAAATAACAGATTTCAACTTGATAAAGGAACAAAATGGTTTTGGCAGTGGATATAGTTGTACCATTCCTGAACAGAATTATGGAACGGAACAATCAGTATCAGTTATTACTTTTACACAGGTTTCACAGTTTCTGAGACAGTTTCGATAAGCTCTGTACAAACAGCCTTCGAAAAACTACTCAATCTACGTTAGTATACGGAAGAATATATTAACAATGCTACATCTTCCGTGAAAGTTCTTTATGGAAGTGGAGAATTTAAAACTGAAAAAGTAGCGCGACCAGAAGATTCTAAAGCAGCAGCATCCCAACAAACGAGATCCGTGTCTGACCACCGATGCTGGTGACAGACTGCCCCTAAGCTCGCCCGAGAGTTGTAATTATACTGATAAATGAGTTCAAAAATGACATAAACAAATATACACAACACCGTTACTAGTCAAATGACCTTTCGAAGCATGTCAGATTTTATTTGAGTACTCTGCCCCCTTTGAAGCGTATTGTCTCAGTACTACACTTGTGTTCGTTTACTCTCTCTCTCTCTCTCTGCCTCTTTCACTCTCTCTCTCTCTCTCTCTCTCTTTCTCTCTCTCTCTCCCTTGTGTGTGTGTGTGTGTGTGTGTGTGTGTGTGTGTGTGTGTGTGCGCGCGCACGCGCGCGCGTGCTTGTGTGTACCACAAGTTGTCAAGAGTGTCAAATGGAGTATTATACAACGTTTCGTTGAAAACAAGGGGCAGGAATAAAACAGAAGACGAATGGATAGTTCTGAGAGGAAAAAAATAGGACAAAACACAAGGCCCAGTGGATGTCGTTGGTTGGTGCATGACATTTGGAATTTAAATGATGCAAGGAGAAAATATACGAGTGCAAATGTCGCAAATGAAGCAGGTTAAAAAAGTATACATTCGTCTAGAAAATGAGGCTGACATAAGGGGCAAAATGGGGATAGCGGGGAAGGCTAGAAAATAAAGGCAGATTTCTAGAGACATTTATTACAGTGTGAAAGTTATATACTGGCCATAGGAAAATGAAAGAGACCTTTGGAGAAAAAGAGGAGCAGCTATATTAATATCAGGGGCTCCGAAGACAAGTCAGACAATGCAACGAAAGAATGACTGACTGATGGAAGGAGTATATAAAAGTGCTATACAAGAGAAACGAACTTAGAGACAGTATTATAGAAAGGGAAGAGGAGGAAGATGAAAATAAAATGCGAGACAAGAAACTACAAAAAGAATTCGACAGAGCAGTGAAAGACATAATTCTAAAGAGTCAGCTAGAACAGATGACATTCCCTCAGAATCACTGAGACAGTTGGGAGAACATACCAGGACAAAACTATTGCACCTCGTACGCAAGATCTATGAAACAGACGAAATACCCTCAGACTTTAAGAACATAATAACTGCAGTTCTGAAGAAGGTAGGTGCTGACAGATATAAATATTACACAACCATCAACTTAATAAGTCATGATCGTGAAATTCTGGCACAAAATATTTACAGATAAATGGAAAAATTGTTAGAATCCGACGTCTGGGAAGATCAGTTAGGGTTCCAGAGACACACGCGGGACAACATTGGCCCAACGTCTTATTTTAGAAGGTATACTGTAGATCGGCAAACCTACGTTTACAGAACTTATAGATTTAGAAAAAGCTCTTCACAATGTTGTCTGACACTCTCTCTTTGAAATTCTGAAGGAAGCAGCTATAAAATACAGGGAGTGAAATGTTATCCACAACTTATACCGAAACGACTGAGCAATTATAAGAGTCGAGGACATGAAAGGGGACAGCAGTTTAGATGCGAATGAGACGAGGTTGTGGACTATACCCCACGTTATTCCGTTTGTAAATTGTGCTGGCTGTGAAGGAAACCAAGAAGTGATTTGGGAAGGGAGTTTACGTTAAGGGAAAAAATTAAAATCTTCAAGGTTTTCTAACGATGTAGGGGTATTGTCAGAGACGAAAACCTCTTGAACGTCGGTTGGGCGGCGTCTTGAAACGAGTTGTCAAGTGAATATCAACAGAAGTACAACAAGGATGCTTGAATGTATTTGACTTAAATCAGATGACGCTGATGGAATAAATGTAGGAGATGCGGCACAAAATGTGGTCGATGCGTTTTCGATTTGAGCAATAAAATACCTTACGAAAGGTGAAGTAGAGATGACATGAAAGGAAGACTTGCAATCGGACGAAAAGATTATCCGGAAAAGAGAAAGTCTTTGACATCTAATCTAAATTTATGTATTTGTAAGGTTTTTCTGAAGGTATTTGTCTGAAGCTAGGCATTTACGGAAGTGAAACGTAAAGGATGTACTATTTAGATAAGAAGAGACTAAACGTTTTGTAACTTGGTATTACAAAAGAATATTGAAGTTTAGATGAGTAGATTACATAACTAAAGACGGTGTACTTAACCGAATTGAGAAGAAGTTATATTTATGGCGTAATTTGAATAAAAGAAGGCATCACTTGTCATAATACATCTTGAGATGCCAAGGAATCGTCACTGCGAGAACGGATTGAAGTATGAGAGGAGAGTGGGGGAGGGGTAAAAATTTTAGAGGGAAACCAAGACTTCACAAGTTCAAATGTATGTAGGACGTAGTAGTTACGCAAAGATCAAGACACAAAAGTTAGACTAGCGTGAGCAAATGCATCAAAAGCGTGTTTGGACTGAAAAATACGACACAGCTCTAGTTAACAGGACAATTCACTAAAAGTAAAAATATGAATTAGTTAAATATAAATTTATATTTCTTTTTTCTCTGGCTAGGATCTGATTAGTATTCGGTATCAGAAACCTGGAAGGGTTATATCTGTTGCATTACAATTGTACAACTTTATAATTTTCATTATGGGTAATGTCTCAAGTTGTCAAACCGTCTATATGCGAATGGTAATAAGCTCTACCACATTCTGAATTGCATTGCATTCAGATACAGGCTTTCGTCATATATACAGGGTGTTACAAAAAGGTACGGCCAAACTTTCAGGAAGCATTCCTCACACACAAATAAAGAAAAGATGTTATGTGGACATGTGTCCGGAAACGCTTAATTGCCATGTTAGAGCTCATTTTAGTTTCGTCAGTATGTTCTTCCACCTACGCTCAATGGAGCACGTTATCATGATTTTATACGGGATACTCTACCTGTGCTGCTAGAACATGTGCCTTTACAAGTACGACACAACATGTGGTTCATGCACGATGGAGCTCCTGCACATTTCAGTCGAAGTGTTCGTACGCTTCTCAACAACAGATTCGGTGACCAATGGATTGGTAGACGCGGACCAATTCCACGACCTCCACGCTCTCCTGACCTCAACCCTCTTGACTTTCATTTATGGGGGCATTTGAAAGCTCTTGCCTACGCAACCCCGGTACCAAATGTAGAGACTCTTCGTGCTCGTATTGTGGACGGCTGTGATACAATACGCTATTCTCCAGGGCTGCATCAGCGCATCAGGGATTCCATGCGACGGAGGGTGGATGCATGTATCCTCGCTAACGGAGGACATTTTAAACATTTCCTGCAACAAAGTGTTTGAAGTCACGCTGGTACGTTCTGTTGCTGTGTGTTTCCATTCCATGATTAATGTGATTTGAAGAGAAGTAATAAAATGAGCTCTAACATGGAAAGTAAGCGTTTCCGGACACATGTCCACGTAACATATTTTCTTTCTTTGTGTGTGAGGAATGTTTCCTGAAAGTTTGGCCGTACCTTTTTGTAACACCCTGTATGGCAAGTAAAACATCGGGGGAGAAGCAGCTTCGCGTACTTGGCTCAGCATTATTGCATCATTTAACCAAAAATTTGCCATTCATTGAAAAAAACTACACAGTGAAAAATCACTGCAGCAACGTTCCATAGTTTTGGAGCGCAGTAAAACTAAGGTCAATGTCTGAACACTGGCTAAATTGGAAAAACGTTAGAATTTTGGTAAACATTTTTGGAATACAGTGATCAATTGTTATATTTAGATTAAAGTTCAGTCTTGATCACGTTATGTCTGTTTTAATGGGTAACCGGTTTCGGTTTTTTCTATAAAACCATCATCAGACCTGTGAATAAATTTAAGAAATACTAGATACCAATCTTTAAATGAATGAAAAAATCTAATGAGGTCAAAATTTTTAACAAAATAAAATAAAATTAGTTATACCCATTGGCTCCCAATTGGAGCCAATGGGTATAACTAATTTTATTTTATTTTGTTAAAAATTTTGACCTCATTAGATTTTTTCATTCATTTAAAGATTGGTATCTAGTATTTCTTAAATTTATTCACAGGTCTGATGATGGTTTTATAGAAAAAACCGAAACCGGTTACCCATTAAAACAGACATAACGTGATCAAGACTGAACTTTAATCTAAAAACGTTAGAAGATTTAGAGAATAGCTATCTTGAAGGAAACGTCGCAGCTATGGTCTAACCACAGAAACTACAAAATATTCTCAGACTTTGTATTCCTCTCTAACGTAATGCATCTCTCCATTGTTCGCTGAGCAAGCCAAAAAGCGGTAATACACTCAGGTAGTAAAGTTTCCAGTTTAGGCACATTGGAACACTAATTGCGAAAACACTGTTTACTTATACAAAAGCAGTGCAAACAATTTTTATTCTTCTGTATATTTCTTTTCGTATCTTGTCTTCAAATGTCCTCAATAAAAATACTCAACCGGATTCGTGATTTCATTGGTATTTTGTACAATTTCCTTTTCTAAGTGTCATTTAGATTTTATTTTAGTCTTTTTAGTTTATTTTCAGTCCTACTTTCATATTTTCTCCATTACGTTATTTAATTCGTTCTGGAAGTTCAGCTTCAGTAGAGAAAAACGGTACCACGCCATAAAAAGTGGGGGTGGTTCAGTGATGTTTAATTAATTCGTATTTATTCTTTTCCGAGTTTTGGCATCTGAACATTTCTCTTAGTACAGTAGTTTGGTCATTCATTATCTCCCTCCCTAATTAATGGTCAAGTTTGAAGTTCACACTACTCTGATCAAGTGTAATGGAAGGCATAGCACTGACATAATTCTGGGTAGTAACGAATAAATTGTAGATTTCAAATAGACGATGTGTTGTTAAAGCGTAACTGTGTTACCTTGCAATACGACAATATTCGCTACTATTAAGTCAATAAAGCCTTATTACTTCATTAATATTGAGCCGGTATTTTTTAAAATTGTTAACACATTTCATTCCGTAGTCCCCAACTCATGGTGTAATTGGTTACAGTTGCTGCCACTAGATCGTGGGTCCCGCGTTGGATTCCCGGCCGTGTCAGAGATTTTCTTCGCTCTGAGACTGGTTGTTTGTGTCGTCCCAATGATTTCGTCTCATCATTACAAAGACACGCAAGTCGCCAAAGAGGCTTCAAACAGAAAGACTTGGGACATGAGGTCGAACAACCACAGACCTGCCCTCCAAGCCAGTAATGCCATACCATCATTTCGTTCCCCACTGAGGCGGTGTGTTTAGAACTGTGTTCTTTACAACCTATTATTCCTGCAGGATTGAAGTGGGACAGAGGATAATCTTTAACTGGGAGTAACTGGAAAGGGATTTCCAGTCCCGACATCTGCCCAATGACCATGGAAAACCTCCAAAAAACTTGGCCGGAACTGGGGAATTAGAACTAGTTTATTTCTGGGACAATTTAGTGTCTGTGTATCTTGTACCTTTATGTCTTGTAGGTGTATCTTGTATGGAGGAGATATCGTTATGGTACAAGGCCTTTTCTTTCATCAATACTCTTCATTTGCTGGCCTCTTTGGCCGAGCGGTTCTAGGCGCTTCAGTCCGGAACCGCGCTGCTGCTTCGGTCGCAGGTTCGAATCCTGCCTCGGGCATGGATGTGTGTGGTGTCCTTAGGTTAGTTAGGTTTAAGTAGTTCTAAGTTCTAGGGTACTGATGACCTCAGATGTTAAGTCCCATAGGGCTTAGAGCCAATTGAACCATTTGCACTTTTCATTTCTACACCAAGGGGTTGAGTGGGTTGTTCGATGTCCCATCGATTTTAGAGTCGCAGTTCTTTTCAGCTAATGTCCAGGCGACCTGATAGCTGGGTAGAGGAGTTTCACAAATTCAAGGTTAGAAATTTGACCTATAATCTCGGGAAACCCCCAGGAAACAGTGGTTGGACCCAGGGAACTACAAGTATTTTTAATTGAGTTCTGGGACGATGTTATGCATTGTCCCAAACAAAAGTATGAATCGGACACTCCGAAATACATGAATGCTACTAACAGTAACATGTTCTATCTTCATACACTCCATATTCACTCGCATTTTTGTGGCCGTGCGGTTAAAGGCGCTGCAGTCTGGAACCGCAAGACCGCTACGGTCACAGGTTCGAATCCTGCCTCGGGCATGGGCGTTTGTGATGTCCTTAGGTTAGTTAGGTTTAACTAGTTCTAAGTTCTAGGGGACTAATGACCTCAGCATTTGAGTGCCATAGTGCTCAGAGCCATTTGAACCACTCGCATTTTTAAACACACTCATCCATGTTAAACATCTGGATATAAGTGAAATATTCTATAGTTCGTAGACGAAAGAAGTGTCCTGACAAGCGAAATGGTTTTGGTACGGCTGTTTCACGGGTGTACCACAACCAAACATGTAATGCGATTTTGTGTACGCCTCAAAGGTAACGTCTCTCTGTTGCCGTAGCTCTGTAGACGGTTGTCGTTTTCAGCCATGAGGCTTAGATAGCGCCAGCAGTCTTTTACGTTTCACAGCTGAAAATGGCAACAGCACTGCCACTCGTCAAGGCTCTCCTTACGTCATATCAAGTGTACTGCGTAGGAGAGGGTATTATACCTTGAGGATAGCGTAACTACCAACACATAGTGTTTCTTGGTCAGTGTTTCAATCTAAAGACCCATTTTAGAATCACACTAAAGTATGCGCACTAAAAATGCGCGCTAGAATCAAGCACATAAGCAGTTCTCAATTTTTGTTGTTGTAAGCCATGAGTTTGCGTTTTGTGCTGCATTTTTAAATATACACTCCTGGAAATTGAAATAAGAACACCGTGAATTCATTGTCCCAGGAAGGGGAAACTTTATTGACACATTCCTGGGGTCAGATACATCACATGATCACACTGACAGAACCACAGGCACATAGACACAGGCAACAGAGCATGCACAATGTCGGGACTAGTACAGTGTATATCCACCTTTTGCAGCAATGCAGGCTGCTATTCTCCCATGGAGACGATCGTAGAGATGCTGGATGTAGTCCTGTGGAACGGCTTGCCTTGCCATTTCCACCTGGCGCCTCAGTTGGACCAGCGTTCGTGCTGGACGTGCAGACCGCATGAGACGACGCTTCATCCAGTCCCAAACATGCTCAACGGGGGACAGATCCGGAGATCTTGCTGGCCAGGGTAGTTGACTTACACCTTCTAGAGCACGTTGGGTGGCACGGGATACATGCGGACGTGCATTGTCCTGTTGGAACAGCAAGTTCCCTTGCCGGTCTAGGAATGATAGAACGATGGGTTCGATGACGGTTTGGATGTACCGTGCACTATTCAGTGTCTCCTCGACGATCACCAGTGGTGTACGGCCAGTGTAGGAGATCGCTCCCCACACCATGATGCCGGGTCGGGTGTTGGCCCTGTGCGCCTCGGTCGTATGCAGTCCTGATTGTGGCGCTCACCTGCACGGCGCCAAACACGCATACGACCATCATTGGCACCAAGGCAGAAGCGACTCTCATCGCTGAAGACGACACGTCTCCATTCGTCCCTCCATTCACGCCTGTCGCGACACCACTGGAGGCGGGCTGCACGATGTTGGGGCGTGAGCGGAAGACGGCCTAACGGTGTGCGGGACCGTAGCCCAGCTTCATGGAGACGGTTGCGAATGGTCCTCGCCGATACCCCAGGAGCAACAGTGTCCCTAATTTGCTGGGAAGTGGCGGTGCGGTCCCCTACGGCACTGCGTAGGATCCTACGGTCTTGGCGTGCATCCGTGCGTCGCTGCGGTCCGGTCCCAGGTCGACGGGCACGTGCACCTTCCGCCGACCACTGGCGACAACATCGATGTACTGTGGAGACCTCACGCCCCACGTGTTGAGCAATTCGGCGGTACGTCCACCCGGCCTCCCGCATGCCCACTATACGCCCTCGCTCAAAGTCCGTCAACTGCACATACGGTTCACGTCCACGCTGTCGCGGCATGCTACCAGTGTTAAAGACTGCGATGGAGCTCCGTATGCCACGGCAAACTGGCTGACACTGACGGCGGCGGTGCACAAATGCTGCGCAGCTAGCGCCATTTGACGGCCAACACCGCGGTTCCTGGTGTGTCCGCTGTGCCGTGCGTGTGATCATTGCTTGTACAGCCCTCTCGCAGTGTCCGGAGCAAGTATGGTGGGACTGACACACCGGTGTCAATGTGTTCTTTTTTCCATTTCCAGGAGTGTAGTTTCTACACATTCAAGTGCTGTACAGCGTATTAAAGCTATTTGGAAGATATTGTTACTTCTTCAGTTATAGAGCTGTATGCTGAGTAAAATTCTATATATTTTTAAAACTAGCTATACAACGTGCGGACGGTTAATACATACTTCGTCGATCGTGCAGCACTTTGCACGTTGGAACGGAAGATCTTCCGCCTTGGAACATGTGGTGCTTGCGATATAACTGAGTTTCTTTAATTTATTAACAATTTCATCTATCTCAAAAATGGAAATCTATGTTAGTCTCCAATAACTTCTGTTTCAAAATGTATTTAACTTTAATGTCTTCTGATAATGCTTCTATTTAATGTAACAGACAGATTATTAAACAAATATTGACAAGATTTCCTCGAATGCACAGTTTTAAATTCCAATAGAATATTTGTTCTAGATGCTTGACCATGTTGCACTGTGCAACATTTTTCACTTTAAAAATAACCTTTTTCGGAGTAATTTTTGTAATTTCAGATGAAAACTTCTGCGCACGAAAATGGAATAAGAAAATGGAATAAGAAAACATTAAACTCCCGTTATAAGGCTGGCGAAAGTCTGAAGTGTTCCAAGGTAAAACACTCTATTCAAACACTTCCCCTACCGTGAGGGCAATAGGATCTGCGAATAACTGCGGACATAGATGTGAGCGACTAAAGAAACCGCAAAGAATTTTAAAAAGGCGTACAAAGACTGAGTTATAATAAAACTGGTATTATTTACGCACCAACACATTATCTTGAGGAGAAAAGGTTGCATGCTAATGACAGGTAAACATTTTCACCAGATTCATGCACCCGACAACAATCATCCATAATTTTTCCATATTGGCATGAGCCGTATTCCTTTGGAACCACTACTCACCTTAGCGTGTAATAGCTACCTTTTCAACGAACTACCATTTCTCCCTGACGATACACTATTCTTCGCTTCCAATTTCGTTTCAGTATCAATGGTAATTATATGGAGTATGACACAAAGCAGCCGGCCGCGGTGGCCGTGCGGTTCTAGGCGCTTCAGTCCGGAACCGCGAGACTGTTATGGTCGCAGGTTCGAATCCTGCCTTGGGCATGGATGTGTGTGATGTCCTTAGGTTTGTTAGGTTTAAGTAGTTCTAAGTTCTAGGGGACTGATGACCTCAGATGTTAAGTTCCACAGTGCTCAGAGCCATTTGAACCATTTTTGACACAAAGCAGTTTCGAAAAATAAGGTGCGCCCAGGAATAACAGAAAGTTGTATAACAATTTTTACGAATTCAGTGGAACTGTTTTACTGTTAGGTAGGCTATATTTGATAATTACGACACTTTATAAATAAATCGGAACATTCATTAGAAAATACTTACCGAAATAAATGAAAACTGAATTGTTGCGGTTGCTACAAAAAATCCTGTAAACACAACATAGTTAATTTCCCGATTGCTTAGAGCATAGCAGTCGGACAAACGTGCAGGAAATAGAATTGGTGGAAGTTCCGACATTGCCGCAATAAGTTAATCTTTCCGAGAAATGAGAAGCGAGGAGTTAAGAGATACATGATGGCACGGAATTTCCGGGGGCACCTTGGTGCTAGATGCAAGAGCACCTCTGTGTAAATGTCACTGCTGGTGTTCTGTATACTGGCGGAATTTCCCCGAACCTTCTGAGTTTCAAGTGGTCACAATGCGTCCCTCTTCATCGTTTGCTCTTTACTGTACTCATAACAACGTCCGGAATGATTTCTTTGAAAACAGGCTCGCAGCGCCTGACTATGTCTGCGATATCAATTACGTCAGCGGCCAGTGTGAAAAACGTTGAAGACGCTGAAGCATTAATGTCGGTTCTTACCGAGAGGAGGGAGCACGTCTCTGCTACTATTACAGTGCCACCACGTTGCCACCAACATATATCTTGGCCAGGGATCATGAGAAATGGATGAGAGAGACTGAGAGACGTGCAGAAGCACACAGACAGTCATTCAATACTCGAATGGAAGAGCAAATAAAACTAATAAAAAATGGTACGACGTACTCTCCGCCATGCACTGTAAAATGGCTTTCAGTATATTTACGTAGATGTAGGTTGGGTCTCTGGAAAAATAGGTTAGGAAGGGTGCCATAATGCCGTTGTAGCCTCTTGTGAGGCAACCTGGACTACGACTGTTAACTTGACCTTGACAGAGTTCACGCCAGAGGTCGTGACACACGTGTTCTATCGGGGATAGATCTGGGGATCTTGCTGTCCACGGGATTACCTCCATACACAGGCAGTTGATAGACACCTGTCGCGTATGGAGCAGTGTTGTCCTGTTGAAAAGTAGCACAAAGATACTGACGCATGAGAAGTAATATATGACGATGCAGGACATCCGTGACGTTCCGTTGTGTCGTCAGATCTCCCCTGATCACTGATCACTATAATCCGTGACCTGAAGTCGTACCTGGTCACTCCCACTCCATGGCGCCAGCTGTAACACCGCTGTACTCTCCAGACATTGGAAGAATGGCATATCTCCCCAGGTCGCACCCATATTCGCAGACGGTGGTCTCCCAGAGTAGTGCAGAACTGCAATTCGTCGCTGAACGCAATGTGACGCCATTTGTCATCATCAGTCCGTGTTTTCAGTACCACTCCAACCGCATTCGGTTTTGTTGTGTTATTGGCAGCCAAAGCATTGGACACTAATTCCCTAGTCTTGATGGTGCTAGTCTCCGACCAATGATGTGAGATGACACAGTATGCTGTAAGAAGTTCCGTTATTTGTTGCATACACATATGCATCTACATGATTACTCTACAATTCACAATTAAGAGCCTGATAGAAGGTTCATCGAACCACCTTTTAAGCTACTTCTCTATCGTTCCACTCCCGAACAAAGCGCGGGAAAAACGAACTCTTACACCTTTCAGTGAGAGCTCTGATTTCTCTTAATTTATTATGATGATCATTTCTCTCTACGTATGTATGTCGGCAACAACAATTTTTTTTTTCAAATTCTGTGGAGGAAGATGGTGGCTGGAATTTCATAAGAAGTTCCTGCCGCAGCTAAAACCGTCTTTGTTTTAATGACAGACACCTCAATTGGTGTACCATATCCATAGCACTCTCCCTCCTATTTCACGATACTACAAAACGAGCTGCCATTCTTTGAACTCTTTCGATGTCCACAGTCTATCCTATTTGATATGGATCTAACACCGCACATCAGTACTTCAGAAGAGGACGGACATGCGTAGCGTAGTCTCTTTAGTAGGCCTGTTATATTTAGTAAGTGTTCCGTCAACAAATCGCAGTCTTTAGTTTGCTTTCCCCATAACATGGTCGTTCCAATTTAGGTTATTCGTAATTACAATCCCTAAGTATTTTGTTGAGTTTACAGCCTTTAGATTTGTGTGACTTATCGTGTAACTGCAATTTAGTACTTTTTTTAAGTGCTTTTCACGGTTTCGAGTCTATTGCCGCCTTTTACACCATGTAGATATCTTGTTCAAGTCATTCATCTAAATCATTCTGCAATTCGTTTTGATTATCTGATGACATTACATGACAGCAAATGAGAACATCATCTGCGAATAGTTTAAGAGGACCGCTCAGATTGTCTCCTAAATGGTTTCTATAAGGAGGACATGTAACATTTCATTGATATACTTCAGTTTCACTCAATGACTTTCCGTCAGTTATTACGAACAGTGAGCTTTCTGAAAGGAAATCACGAATGCAGCCACACAACTGAGACGAAAGTCGATAGACATGCAATTTAATTAGAAGTCACCTATGAGGAACGGTGTCAATAGTCTTCTGGAAATCTAAAAATATAGAATTAATTTGACGTCCCCTGTCGATAGCACTCATTACCTCGTGAGATTAAAGAGCTAGTTTTGTTTCAAGAACTATATTTTATGAATTCGTGTTGGCTGTTTGTCAATAAATCGTTTCCTTCTAGGTGATTCATAATGTTTGAGCACGGCATATGTTCCAAAGTCGATGTTAGTAATCAAGCGGATTAGTCCTATTTCCTTTCTTGGGTATTCGTGTGACCTGTGCAACTTCCCAGTCTTTTGGTATGGATTTTTCTACGAACGGGGCTGTATATGATTGCTAAGTATGGAACTGTTGTATCAGCACACTGTGAAAGGAACCTGACTGGTATACAGTGTGGACCAGAAGCCTTGCCTTTCTTAAATGTTTCAAGCTGCTTCGCTACACCGAGGATATCTACTTCTAAGCTGGAAGTTGTTCTTGATTTGAATTCTGGAGTATTTACTTCGTTTTCTTTTGTGTTGGTATTTCGGAAAACCGACTTTAATAACTGCTTTAGTGGCGCTGTCATCAGGAACATAACCATTCTTATCGGGCAATGAAGCTGTTGATCGCGTCTTCCCAGTGGTGTACTATACATGCGACTAGAGTCTCTGTATGTTTTCTGATAGATTTCGAGACAGAGTTTTGTTATGGAGCCTATTGAAAGCATCTCGCACTGAGGCTCGCGTTAAATTTCGAACTTCTGTAAAATTTGCCAACATTGGGAATTTTGCGTTCTTTTAAATTTGCTGCGCTTTTCTCGTTGCTTCTGCAATACTGTTCTGGTCTGTTTTGTGTCCCATGGGGGATCAGTACCATCTTTCATTAATTTATCTTGCATATGTCTCTTAGTTGCAGCCGATACTGTTTCTCTAACTTCTGGTCTACACTAACTTAATCACATGGGAAGGAGTGCGGATTGTATCTTAGGATGGTGCCAAGCGAATATTTATCTTCTTTTTTAAAGAGACGTATTTTGGTTTTTTTTGGTGGGTGTGGATGTACGGAATTCAGTCTAGCTACAGCAACCTTGTGGTCACTAAACCTTGTATCTGTCATGATGATCCTTATTTGGTCAGGACTGTCTTTTACAAAGTGGTCAAGTACATTTTCGCAACCACTTACACTTCGAAAGAACTTGTAAACCGGATGTGCAAAAGAATTTTCTAAGAAGACATTCCGTACGATTTCGGACGACGTTTTATGTCTACTACCAACTTTAAATATGTAATGTCGTCAACATATCGAAGGTAGGTTGACGTCACCACCAACTATGTTTGAATGACTGTGGTGCCTATTTGTAAGGACATTTAAGTTTTCTTTGAACGGTTCAGAAACTGTATCAACTGCGTCGGGGTGTGGGCGGGTGGCGCAGGAGGTGGGGGGGGGGGGGGGGGAAGGTTGGTAAAAACAACCAATTATTAATTTATTTGTCAAGTATAACCTCTACCCAACTAACTCACGGGAACAGTGTACTTAAATTTCACTACAAGGTTAACTTCTTCACACAACCATAAGCACTCCACCACCAATTATATTTAATCTATTTTTTCTGAACACGGTTAGGTCCTCTGTAAAAATTTAAGCTGAACTTATTTCCTGCTTTAGCCAGCTTTTTCGATACCAATAACAATTTCAGTTTCAGTACTTCCTATTAGCGCTTGGAGCCCTGGTTATTTTACAATACGGCCACGACAGATTACAACTACAGTACTGATTGTTCCTATGTCTGCCCTCTTCCTGTGTTCGTCCTGCACCCTTCGAACCTGAAGCCCTCTCTGCACATTCCCGAGGCCTTCTAACGTACAAAACCGCCCAGGCCCTACACGGTCGCAGAACTGTCTGAGCCTCTGATTCCGACCTTCCGCTCAACTCTGTACCCAAGGACCACAGTCGGTCCTGTCGACGATGCTACAGATGGTGAGTTCCGTCTTCATCGCCCAGGCAAGACTGTCAGTCTTTACTATTTCAGCTAATCCAGAGAGACACACATTGTTAGTACCAACATGAGCCACCACCTGCAATGGGCTGCACCCTGTGCTTTTCATGCCAAACAGAAGCACACATTTCACAAGTGCAATGACTTGCCCGGTTGTACACACAGAGTGCACATTGAATTCCTTCCTCTCTTTCGCAGCCATATCCCTAAGGGGCCCCATTATGCGCCTGACGTTGGATCTCCCAAATACCTGTAATCGCACTCTCTGTGAATGCGCAGATTTTGCAGGCCATGAGGATTCCTCTGGAACAAGGCAAGCGACTTCATCTGGCACAGGGACCTCGTCAGCCACAGGTAGCGCCCAAAACCTCTTCGTCAGATGAAACGGGGAGGTCCTCCGATCGCCCCTGGGAAAGTCTCTGGCTGCCAACCACATATTGGAACCACTTCGCACTCGATCACGGTGAACAGCATCCGAGACGGCCACGGTAGTGGACGGATCGAGGGATATGTGGGTCGTGCTGGACGACCCTCGGATGGCTCAAAATGGCTCTGAGCACTATGGGACTTAACTTCTGAGGTCATCAGTCCCCTACAACTTAGAACTACTTAAACCTAACTAACCTAAGGACATCACACACATCCATGAACGAGGCAGGATTCGAACCTGCTGCCGTAGCGGTCGCGCGGTTCCAAACTGTAGCGCCTAGAACCGCTCAGCCACCCTGGCCGACGTCCCTCGGATGGCCCGGCCGGCTCTCACAGTGATGCCTCAAGCTGCATGACAAGTCAACATTGCCTGTAGCTGTTAACTAAGGGTCAATAACTCGGCTCACATCTGAACAAAGCAATCACAGTTCCTATACATACCAAAGACGGCCTGATAAATACACAGACACACCCGAAATATAGGATGTGAAGCTAAAGAACGCTGATAGAATTTACAATATCTATGTGCTGCTAGGAGAGCTGTCACTCAAAAATGGTTCAAATGGCTCTGAGCACTATGGGACTCAACTGCTGAGGTCATTAGTCCCCTAGAACTTAGAACTAGTTAAACCTAACTAACCTAAGGACATCACAAACATCCATGCCCGAGGCAGGATTCGAACCTGCGACCGTAGCGGTCTTGCGGTTCCAGACTGCAGCGCCTTTAACCGCACGGCCACTTCGGCCGGCAGCTGTCACTCGACTGGTGTATCTAACTATAACAAGTGGCTCTTGAAACATAATAACAAATGCCTGGCACGATGCAAACAGCGGTTCCATGCACTATACAGTTAATAAGGCGTGGAACTCTGGCTAACAAACAAACGCAAACAAAACATAGAAGCTGAAGCTAAAGAATACTGACGAAATTTAAAGTAAGTCGCTTCTTATGAGAAGCTGTGTCAGCTGACAGAACTCTGACGTGCCGCAGCATGCAGCACGCGAAGGAGAGCTGCCACTTGCCGGAAGGCAGGCGCAGAGGTGAAGGGTCTTCGATGTGCCTGGCGCACAACATGGCGATCCTTCCTTGTGATGGTGTGATGTGGTCGAGCAGAACCTAGATTACGTGTGTTGCTGCCCCTTCGCAGCCACACAGTCCAATACTGGGCCACTGTCACATTCGAATGCCTCTTGAATCAGGATATTTCACTGATCGACCAGCCAGCCAATTGGAGACCCTGAATGAGGCCCTTTTCAAAGGCTGTAAGATGGCGATAACGCTGTATCGCACCAGTACGTTACATCTACGTGTCCTCCACAGCGATCATTCAACATCTGACGTTGTTCACGCTCCTTACATACCCCACTGGGCCTAGTTAAAACACTAAACATGAACAACACTCGCCAGTGTTTGTGAATTTGTGTATGGAGCACATTGTGGAAGAGGCCTTGACGTCATCCTAATGGAAACCACCTGCTTTTTTCGCCAGGTGTGTGACACGTTCGTCATTTGGCTTCATGGAAGGCACTAACTCTTTGACTTCCTTGTATATCTGAATTCCATACATGCCAACATCACAATCGGTATGGGGACCGAAGAAGAAGGAAGACTACAACTTCTAGACGTCACAGTCAAGAGAAGAGTTGATGGCACCCTGGGCCACGGTGTGTATTGGAAGAAAACGCACACGGACCCGCATTTGAACGCAGATAGTGCCACCACCCTGCACACAGGAATGGGGTACTAAAAGCACTAGTACACAGGGCAAACGCCACCTCAGACGCAGAGAGTCTGCCCTGGAACAAGAACACCTCAGAACTATGTTCCGAAGAAACGGATACTCAGAATGGCACATTAAGTGTGCTCTTGCCCCACCACTGCAGTACAACCTAAGGAGACGGAAGAAATCATGGAGGAAGAGGTAGCTAGAGATTATATACCTTACACCGGTGCGCATTCGGAAAAAGTCGGGTGCATTCTGAAAAAGCACAGCGTAGGAACTACCTTTTGCCCATCCAATAGAACATTGGCATTATTGGGGAGTGTCAAGGATAAACTCGATCTGCTATATCAGATTCCGTGTCAATGTGGCAAGACATATATTGGACAAACAGCGAGCACTATCGAAGATCGATTCCAAGCACACTCGATTAATGTACCCAAACAAGTCGGCGGTCGCAAAGCACCGTTCGTCAGAGAATCATGCGATGAAATACGAACGTACCAGGATTTGAGTTCGGACTTCCAGATACTTGGACTGTGTCATTAGAGAAGCCATTGAAATTCGCACCATGGATAATCTTACCAGTCTGGACTGCGGCTATAATCTTATCAAGGCCTGTGAACCAGCGCTGGTCTAATCAAGCAGACTCTCAGCAAACATAACGAACTGCGACAGGGCGGACAGAGTAACTACTCCGACGCGACCACAGGCGCCGACCCAAGCGTCTCCACGGATGCCAACGAGCTCTCTCAGAGCGGACCGCCGAGGAAACGGCTTGCGGTGGGAGGGCATATAAGCACAGAGCATAGGGTACTTCTATGCTCTATGAATATAAATGAATATAAATCGGATGCGCCCTCGGCAGCTCAGTTCGCCAACGGCTTCTGATCGCCGCAATATTGTGCCCGTTGGACGCTATTGATTGGCAGTACACCCGCGCACTGCTCGATCAACTTTAATGCACTCTGGTGGCCATTTTATCAATCAAAGAAAATTTAAACTCTAATCATTTACATACATGCCTACGTTGTGTATCTGTGTACGATGTTACACTGACATCCGACCATGTCTTCCGGGTGCTTCACTTTTTTGTCGAACTGTGTAGTTGACTTACAGCGTTTACTTATTGTATTGTTTGTATGTTAGATTAACAACATATTGCAACCTCCAGGAAAGATTCCCTGTAGCTCGCATAAACTATAACGAGCTTTGTAGAAGAAGAGAAAACGTGAGTTACTTGCTCAATGAGTTTGCTTATCCTGATCTGTTCGATGACTATAATCATCCTGAAAAAAAAAATCGGTCTGCTTTCTCTTTCACTACTTAATCAACTTCCAACTCCATCACTGCTCTTCGACTTATACTATAGTTTCAAGTTCTGACACTTCACCATGGACGCTACCACCATGCATTTCGCTCCAAACTGTAACCAATACTGGTCTGACAATTGTATTTCTTATTCACTGTACCACATGCAAAATCATACCTTTTAGTGTCCGCCCACCACTAACGGAAGAAGGTTCACAGCACAAATTTCACAGTGCGAAAGCAGACAGACTCCTTCTAGCCACCCACACCTAAGGAACTAAATAGCTTCTCTCCTGCAGCAAGCAGTAATGAGAAACTGTCAGGCTACCGTATATTGTGGCATTACGGTCAGAAATGATTTGCTGCTACCCTGCATTGTTTCCTTGTATCTCTTACAGTCCTTTCGTGTATTTCGGTAACAGCGTGTACAAATTAGCGAAAGGAACAGGGAACCTACACTGAGGTGACAAAGGTTATGGGACTCTTCCTAATATCGTGTCGGACTCCTTTTGCCCAGCGCAGTGCAGCAACTTGACGTGGCCTGGACTCAACAAGTCGTTGGAAGTGCCCTACAGAATTACTGAGCCATGCTGGATCTATAACTGTCCATAATAGCGAAAGTGCTCCCGGTGCAGGGTTTTGTATACGAACAAACCTCTCGATCATATCCCATAAATGCTCGATGGCATTCATGTCAGGTGGTCTGTGTGACTAAATCATTTCCTCGAATTTTCAGGAATGTTCTTCAGACATTTTGTTCACGAACAACTGTGACCCGCTGACAAAGCGCATTGACATCCATAAAAGTTCCGTCGTCGTTTGGGAATGGTTGCAAATGATCTCCACGTAGCCGAACATACCCATTTCCAGGTGAATGATCGGATCAGTTGGACCAGAGTACACAGCCCACACCATCATGGAGCCACCACCAGCTTGCACCGTTCCTTATTGACAACTTGCGTCCATGGCTTCGAGGAATCAGCACTACACTCGAACCCTACCATCAGCTGTTACCAACCAAAATCGGGACTCATCTGCCCAGGCTACTGTTTCCAGTCATCTAGGGTCCAATCGATATGGTCACGAGCCCAGGACGGGCGGTACCAGCAAACGCATTCGCGTCTGCCGTCTGCTGCCACAGCCCATTAACGCAAAGTTTCGTCGCACTGTCCCAACGGATACGTTCGTCGTACGTCCCACATTGATTTCTGTGGTTATTTCACTCAGAGTTGCTTGTCTGTTGGCACTGACAGCTCTAAGCACTGCCGCTGCACTCAGTCGTTAAGTGGAAGTCATCGGCTACTGCGTTGTTCACAGTATGAGATAATGCCTGAAATTTGGTATTCTCGGCAAAATATTGACACTGTGGATCTCGAAATATTGAATTCCCTAACGATTTCCGAAATGGAATGATCCATGCTTTTGGCTCCAATTACCGTTCTGCGTTCAAAGTGTGTTAATTCTCGTCGTGCGGGAACTTTATCACATGAAGAACCTGAGTACAAAAGACTGCTCCGCCAATGCACTGTCCTTCCATACTTCGTGTCCGCGACACTATCTCTATCTGTATATGCGCATATCTCTATCCCATGAATTCTGTCACCTCTGTATATTTTGTCACTGTTCTGCGAAATCTCGCATCCGACTCGGCTGTAGAACAGCACCAAACATTCTATTGTACCAATTAATATAACGTAACGTGAACGGTGACAGTGATTCGGTTCCCCCGCGTACCCTGAGTACCGATATGGAGACAAATTCAGAGATACTCGGGTGCAGGTGCTGCGATTTACGTTTGTGATTTGGATTGCTTTTGGATCGTTGTATACGCTTAAGACGACTTTGCGACGGTGTGGACTTCTTGTGGTTATTCGTTCACTTCGTGATCTCTGCTGTCATTTACCTCTGAAACCACCTGTTTCGTTCCTCCAGCCTCTACGTTTTCACCAGCTATAATAAATTCTGTTGTACCTCCGCAGCGTAGGATACAAGAAAATTTATCTATGTTGTGTAGTGATTTCTGAACCCACCATTTATCTTAATATCGTACTCGTGCACGTAGTGCCAGAGTAGGAACTTTTGCTTTGATAGACATATGATACATAGAAATGCGTGAAAATTTAAAATGAATAATATGTCTGTCCAATATACTCCAGAGAACGGCAAATACCACCACCCCTCCTTTTCGCATCACTCTTCCCCGCTTTATGCCGATGCCCATATCTGCAGCTATTCCAACTAGGTAATTTAGTCGCCTTATATACTAAATAAAATTGGAAGCTAACAAAATGTAGTATTTACTCACTATTGTCTGCAATTAGTCCAGTATATTGTAATTATCTAGTTTAAACTTCATAAAAAGTGTCTCATTAAGAAATTACTTTGCCTTTCTTTCCCATTACTTCAGTATTTCTTAGATGCAGCGTAATTTAATAAAATGTTAGTTTTGACTATTTTTCTCATCTGTGTGCCAGTAATACAGGGTGTTACTAAAATCTCTTTATAGACTTTGAGGAACGGTTCTTTACGCCAAAACAAGAAAAATGTCCAGTACACTTGGGCCTGAAGAGCTATGAGCACTTGTTCGTCTTCTGTACTACGGAAGATAGTGTCGGAAGTTCCATGCGGCTTTTCGCGGATGATGCTGTAGTATAGAGAGACGTTGCAGCATTAGAAAATCGCAGTGAAATGCACGAAGATCTGCAGCGAATAGGCACTTGGTGCAGGGAGAGGCAACTGACCCTTAACATAGACAAATGTAATGTATTGCGAATACATAGAAAGAAGGATCCTTTATTGTATGATTATATGATAGCGGAACAAACACTGGTAGCAGTTACTTCTGTAAAATATCTGGGAGGATGCGTACGGAACGATTTGAAGTGCATTGATCATACAAAATTAATTGTTGGTAAGGCGGGTTGGTTGAGATTCATTGGGAGAGTCCTTAGAAAATGTAGTCCATCAACAAAGGAGGTGGCTTACAAAACACTCGTTCGGCCTATACTTGAGTATTGCTCATCAGTGTGGGATCCGTACCAGGTCGGGTTGACAGAGGAGATAGAGAAGATCCAAAGAAGAGCGGCGCGTTTCGTCACAGGGTTATATGGTAAGCGTGATAGCGTTACGGAGATGTTTAGCAAACTCAAGTGGCAGACTCTTCAAGAGAGGCGCTCTGCATCGTGGTGTAGTTTGCTGTCCAGGTTTCGAGAGGGTGCGTTTCTGGATGAAATATCGAATATATTGCTTCCCCCTACTTATACCTCCCGAGGAGATCACGAATGTAAAATTAGAGAGATTCGAGCGCGCACGGAGGCTTTCCGGCAGCCGTTCTTCGCGGCAACCATACGCGAGTGGAACAGGAAAGGGATGTAATGACAGTGGCACGTAAAGTGCCCTCCGCCACACTCCGTTGGGTGGCTTGCGGAGTATAAATGTAGATGTAGATGTAGATGAATACATTTCTTCTATAGCAACCTCATTGCTTTCCATACTTTGGGAGGAGGCAGTATGGACAAAACAAGAATGAAGTGCCCAATAAAAAAAGGGCTCTAAAACATATACCTTAAAGAGTTATGACTACTTGCTGATGAAACGTATCCCTTCTACTGAACAAGGGCTTTTAGTTCTTAAGGAATGCAATTCAGATCCTATATTTACTTGACAGTTTTTCTTGTTTTGATTCATACTACTTTCTTCCAAAATATGGAAAACAAAGAGCTTTAAGCAGAAGAGATGTGTTTCACAGTATCGAAGATCAAGTGCTCATAGCTCTTAAGGTGTGCATTTTATATCCCAATCTTGTTTTGCTGAAGGGAACAGGTCCTCGAATTTTGTAAAGGGAATTCAGTTACAAACTGTACAGTGGTATCTTCAGAAAGGAAAGGTATTGCCAAACTTTTTATTTATTCAGTCGCTTCTTAGTGTCCCTTCTCAAGTATAGTGAATCTCATTTTCCAGGCAGATTTTTGCCTTTTGTCTAACAAGATTCTATGACTTTTTGTATAGAATTTTCTTACTGCATTCAACAGTCAGTTAGTCATACTGACACTTTTAGTGATTTGCTTTCTCACAGAGAATCCTCCTGTTACATCACCTAAAACTTTTTTGTGAAAAACCGAGGTACACTTCCTTTGTTGAATTATTTATGTCTTCTACAATTTCGTTTAAAATGCCGCAGTTCTTTTCGTTCCTGAGCTCATGCTATGTTCACTTACGTTGTAGTTGTTGTCTCCCTGGTTTGTAATTCCAGTCACGGGCATAATCAAGAGGCATTACCTTGCGCGTGACCTCTGTTTCACATTTACCGCTGGACTGCCTCATGCGGATGTACACGATGAAGTCGTGTGCGATTGTGAAAAAACTCAGTTGTGTAGAGCACATCGTCTTTCTCTCAGTCACTAGTAAGAACAAAACGAGCCCACATTATCCATAACGTAAATTATGTTTTCGTTCAATATTCTATACAATCCTTTTTCACTTAGCGCGGTGTACTGCTAATGCTAGCTGTTACCAAGACGCTTAGGTGTGGCGGGGCTGTAGCTTTTGTTGCAATCAGTTGACCTCCTCGGTCGGTCATACCAGTAATTGCACGTCTTCTCGCAACAGTCACCTAATTTGTCTTCGGTCTGTGTTGTGTACTTTCCCAGTGATGTATTGTCCTACCACCCACTACTCTAACAGCCCATTTGTTTCAGAATGACTTTTCGCTGCTAGCTAATCAGGAACACGTGTAAGAAATATTATTATACATCATTCACTTCACAAAAGTCGTCAACGCTCTGTGCCTTGAAAGGACAACCATATCAAGGATACATTCTGAGACCTCGATTAAGATCATCAGGGTCAACTACGTTATCCATAGCGCGTTAAAGACAGCGATCGTCGTTAGCTCGAATTGCAAAACCGAAAATGCACATTGTAGCGCAGCATATTGTCTGTAAGTTTGTACATAGTTTGTTGTGATAAAAAGTGAACAATTCTCAGGAGCAATGGATAGAAAATTCTGGAACTTTTAAGTTATGCGTTAGTTATGAACCTTGAAGTCTCAGAATGAAATTGGACGTGTAATCCAACCCTTAATAATTAACAGAATAGTTACACGCAAACACTTACATGACTTAAGTGCAACTGAAACTGGGCCTCGCATAGCTATCATTTGAACATTGAATAGTAAGTAATAATTCATCAAGACATTGACCAAGATTTGAATGCTTGAAACTTGCTGGTAGGTTAAAACTGTGTGCGGCACGGTACTCGAACGTGGGACCTTCGTGGGGAAGCGCTATACCAATTGAGATAGACAAGGAAAACTTACGACCCGTCCTCACAGCTTTATTTCCGCCAGTACCTCATCTCCTACTTTCCACACTTCTCAGACGTTCTCCTGCGTAACTGTGGGGCTAGCACCCCTGAAAGAAAGGAGTGGTAGTCCCACAAGCTACGCAAGAAAAGTCCTGTGAAGTTTGGAAGGAAGCAGATGAGGTACTGGCAGACCTAAAGCTGTGAGGACGGGTCGTAAGTCCTCCTTGCCTATCTCAATTGGTATAGCGCTTCCCCACGAACGCAAAGGTCCCACGTTCGAGACCCAGTCCACCACACAGTTGTAGTCAACCAGGAAGTTTCATACCAGCGCTTACCCCGTTGCTGAATGAAAAATTCGTTCTGGAAATTAAATGTTCGCTTTCTCTGTACGGAATGTCCAATTACACATGTAATCAGTGATTCTCAGCGCCATTGAGTAGCTGAACCATCAAAATCAACACATAAATTATCAGCACGATTCCCAACGGACATCTCAATAAGGTGCCAGAGCACTTTCGCACACATTTAATGAGCACTGATCGCCGCAACCACAGCCGTCGACCTAAATTTCTGCATTTAAACCCTAATTTCGTGCTAAGAGGAAATGCATATTTCTAAAGTTCTGTGGTTGCAAAATTAATTAAGTAATTGGCCTCTGATGCATACGCATATTCACAGGCAGTGAGGAGAATCAGATTAAAGAATGTGGCGGCGTAGTAGCTTCATCGCATCCTGCCAGTACAAAGAAATGACAGGGTTTAAGGAGAAACAATTTAGAGAGAAGATCTTTATTAAAGCAGCCTCCTGCCAGACAATATCTGTTGATCCACTGTGGATATGGAAAAGCGGCCTCTAAAACGTTTACCAAGGCAAACCGCCAAACAGCCGTACGTTTTAGAAGTTATCTTGTTTAGACAACCACTTTCAGCATCTCAATAATCTCATCTTCAGACCCCTATGCACAGCATGTATAGACAATCAGATATATCGATACTTGCATACTGGAGCCATCGATATCTGAATTCCGTGAATTCGTTTTTCGAGTGTTTCATTCGAAGACTTGGAAAGAACTTCTTGTCAAGTCATCGGAATAAACACCCCAATAAAGAATTCACGGAATCCTGATATTGATGGCTTCAGTATGAAAGTATCGATTTATCTTATTGTCGATATAAGGAGTGCATAGACCTAAAGATGACATTATTGAGATGCCGAAACTGCTTGTCTAAATAAAATAAATGCTCGAAATATACGGCTGTTTGGCCTTTTCCTTGGTAAAAACCAAAGTCAGTTTTCCTCTCAAAGCAGAACCTCACCAGTACCTGAACAGACCATCGGATGACACAGAATGAGAATGACAATGGTGGAAGCACGTTCAAACAAGGAACGTCTCGTGGCTTCCATACTGCAAAAAATTCCCAATGGCTAATAGACAAACCGACTTCCCAAAGACGCGAAACTGCCTTAGTGACCAGGCAACGAGGTTTCTCAAAGAGCTAACTTCACTCAATCGACGCCCAGTATAGTAGAGATAAGCAAAGTATCGCAAAGGCCATTGTCGCTGTCTACTAGAAGGTAAATATGAAACTGCCAAATGAACATCCAACTGCAGTTGAGAACGTCAGCAATGGGTGAGAAACCAGTACCAGCCTCTCCATGTGGTATGCAGAAGCCACAACCTCGCACGAGTGTATTTACCGTAACTCACTAGTACAGGAACTTCTATAACTTACCTTAAACGATAGAAACACGATAAAGTACCATCTTAAATCATGACTTGAAGAGCACGACAGAGGCGCTTCAGTCCGGAACCGCGCTGCTGCTACGGTCATAGGTTCGAATCCCGCCTCGGGCATGGATGCGTGTGATGTCCTTAGGTTAGTAAGGTTAAAGTAGTTCTAAGTCTAGGGGACTGATGACCTCAGATGTTAAGTCCCATAGTGCTTAGAGCCATTTGAACCATTTTTGAACACGACAGTCGCCGTGTACGACTGGAAACAACCAGCATACAATTCAGACGGTTAGTGGTAATAAACATGGTCGTTCTTCTTATTACAGAAGTTTATTCGTCCGTATCACGCAAAGATCGCCTCCAATATAACTGATAAATTAGTCGTATTGTTGTATAGTCAGTCTTTAGCTGGGTTAAAATTGAATCCTTGGTTAGTTCGGCGTCGCTCCCTGCAGAGCAACTGACATCTTGTCTCGCTATCTACAAAGGATACTACAACATCGTTTTCGAACTGTGACAGAGTAGACAGGAGAACACAGTGAGGACACGATGGTACGTGATTTCGCTTCAGTTCAGTACTATGACGCATATTTGGGATACTTTCGAGGTGACTGATTTCTATGAGTTGTGAACTGTGGAGCAGTCATGGATGAGCATCGTTACAAGATTATTCACAAAGCTACTGATTTCATAGCACAAGAAATCATCGATTTCATCATGAAAGAAAGCACTACACCCTATTACACTTCTGTAAATCGGTTCCTCGCATTAGATGTCATATGTGCAACGAACTAATATCAACGTCGCGGATCTCAGACACAGAATGATTTCCTGTTCAGTGGAATATTACAGAGGCTGTTATCAGTCGCTTATTTAAGCCGACATATAACGTAGTTTACAGGCAGTGGGCCAATCTACAGCATTGCGTAAAAATAGTATTTAAACCTGAAGAAAGGAGGATAAAGGGTTAACATTTCGCCAACCGTCGTATCATTCATTAGAGATGAATGTTAAGGTAGAAATGAACACGGATAAGGCAGAGAACCGGCTGTGGCGTTTTCAAAGGAACCATCCATCGGAAAAAATAAACTCAGCTCCAGAAAAAACAGTGTAACTGTTAGTTACGCACTGAAATAATTATAGAAAGTAATAATTTCCAGTAGCGAATTGTTAAAGATATATACTTTCTCCTGCCGGACATACGGCCAGGAGAACGTGAGAACAGCGACACAAGACTGTCTCCAAAATCTTTCTCGTCCACGTCTCATCGCTAGGCGGAAGAATTCCATTCTCGCGAACTGTTCTGCTACAGTGCGCAGAAAATACGGAATTTTAGGTTCTATTCACTCATATTTTTGTCGTCCTGTTAGCTGAATCCGAGCATAGGAAATGTGTAACATTTCTTTCACTCGCTCTTCGTTAGTTTCAGTTTTACGGAAACTTATTTCTGTAAGTGTGAATGAAGCGAACGTTGTTAACTTCGGTGCTTCCCAGATGTTCAGCAATGTGACTCTGAAAGATTTTTTTTATTGCCGACATTGGACAATTTTGCACGGTTCCGTGCTGGCGATGGATCAATGTACTTTTAATGTTTGCACTGCCTTGAGGAGAAGTGCGACCGTGAATCTCTATGCCCACTGGCAGACTACTTTTTTCGAACTACACCACGTGGGCTGCGGTTTCATTCTGGTGGATGGATGGATCATTACCAGCAAACTGTTTTAGAAGTCCTCATTCCAAGACACGCTGCATAAAAATTTGGGTTTCACCCCATGCTGTTGGCGTACAGTTTGGTGATCAGTAACTTTACGTCTCCGTCTTTTTCCACTTTTCATTGAAATATAGGCACTGAAAATTTCTGTCATTACCAGGACTAAAACCGACTACTTCCATCTGAACGTCGCTACTCTTGCGCGCGTTGGTGCTCTCGACTACGGATCTACCTGACTACATACGATGTAGACCGTCTTGGGAGCGGTTACCATTTTCGTGTTGGTTAATTTAAGTCCACACTGTAAATTCACACATGACACATTAATAAAATATATTTTATCGTTAGTTATATAAACTCATTTCACTACGTACACCGCGCTTTATCAGTCAGGACCTATCATCAGATTGGATTTTTACGAACGTTTCACACGCCTGTATAAAAAGTGTCAAGTTTCATAAGGCACTGAGTAGTAATTTCCTGTTCACATGAAGACACTGGGACTACCATTCGATTGTCGCTACGTTAGTAACTGCACTGGCCTTCTACACAATAAGATTCCTGTCGACCGCATGACAGTGTCATTCAGTTGATTGTCCTGTAGTTCCGGCAGCTTAGGTAGTGACGTAGGAGGAACCTCGGTAACAGCTGACTGAGGCTATTAGTGATACGGAAGCAGCGAAAGTTCAAGTGCGTGTCGGCAGACGGCGCATGCGCGCTGCGCGCTGGTGTGTGAAGCCCGCATCCGGGAGCACAGCTTCTACGAAGACGACCTTGCCGCCCCTCCCATTCACACTCTGCATTCCCCTCTGCTGGCAGGCGGCGGCCCCAGTCGATGCTCTCGGGACCGTCTGTCTTCTGTGCGCCACAGGTGGGGCCCGTTTACGGACATAGAATTTCTGCTCTTAAGCGTGGAGCTCGCAAACCACTAAACCGTGCACTAGGAGCCGTTATAACATTATTATTCAGTCCCTCGTTTGTTTTTCGTCAGAGTGTTGCACAAGAAGAGCTAATGTGCGAATCGTCCATATGCATCCGGTGACATTAACTGACGGTTTTCTGCTCAGTAGTTGCTCTTCAGACAACATCCCGTACGGGCAAACCGGCTGCGTCTTTACTTTTAGTTGCTTGTACTTTAGGTACCTGGGCTATGCATGGTTCTGCTTGAAAAGAATAACTCGATGTTGTCATAGGGTCGAGCCGTACACGTCAGCTTTCATGCCACACAGCTAATTAGCTTTAAATAATAACCTGTAGCTGTGATCCTGCAGTCAAATGCTCTATGTATCGGCTGGAATTGCGAATTAATAAAATATACAGAAATATGAAATAAAAGATAATGGAATAATTTAATAAAAAGGGTTCTGTTCTAACATCTGTAATTGATGTAGACGACAGATAATTCTGCTGAATAATGTATTTTCGTGGAAGATTATCTCAGCTAAACGGAAAGTGGTCCCACGACATCCAGTTAACATACAGACAGAAAAATACGTTATCAAATGCAGTAAAGTTGCGTTGAGAAAGTTACGAGAATGGTAGGATAGCACCCAAGCTAAATAGTCATCCAACACGCGCGAAAACTAAGTCCATTTCGTGATCACAATATACGAAATATTCACCAGCTCAAAATAGTTCAGAGTTCATCATGACGATTTACAAATGAACACTCACGAGATAACGAGCAGAAACTTATACTCTGTCCCTTTCAATTCTGTAATGCAAGTTACGGTATTCTACTGGCCGTTCACCACCCAGAATCAATCATCTATACGATCAAACACCACTCATTTCCACTGGCAGATCTCCATTGTATCGCTTCCTTGAGTGCACCACTCGAAAAAAGACTGTCTCCACTTGACTCCATTGGTTCTTCACTGCCTGCTTTTCCATTGGCTGAAGGCCGTCCTCATCAAAAATACATCATGCGTAAGTTCTACAGACAGGATTTGACTCAACTTGACCACTTTCTGCACTAAACTAACATAGTACAACAGTATTTAAATAAATAAATATCAGAAGCATTTGGCCACTCTCAGACCGTGTGCAATAAATAGAAATAAAGATTTGTTCACTAATAAATAAGCCACGATTTTGCGCAGGTGCTCTCACGTTAAAAGACAACATATTGTCGTTAAATATTGTTTAAAGAATTACTTATGCCTTCTTGATAGAAGCGTCTTTTGGCACTCTTTACAATGGTGATGTAAGCTGCCACATGTCGTTGACCACTTCTTAAATTTCCTTAATTTTCTGTTAGTAATTTTAATCAGTAGTTAAATAAATATCTGTCAAAAATAGAAAAATATTCCTTAAATTATTACGCAAGTATGACAAGGTATGAGGTATTCATGCTGTGTTCATTTACTGTCTTATCGCGAAGAATAATATGTTCTGACAAACAATTGCATGATGAGAAAGATACAAACACATAATAAATCCATAAGTAAATTAGGCAGATATATGTATCTTACAGAGATATAGATATAGCATAATGCTGAGATGTCACTTGTTGAAATCGCATGAAGCATTTAAAGGTGGTTAATTCAGAAGTTGACTGTGAAAATATTTAGTCACTGTGAAACATTAACTTCTGTAGTTTTAAAGATATTGAAATTATTGTTGTGTCACTGGAGGCAAGCCATTTATCTGAGACCGCCGATGTATTAAGATTTGCTTTATTATGTAATTGTGATTTATTGTCGAATTTATAAGCACTGTAAGAAATCGTCTTTCAGCTTTTCTGACACTCCGCCATTGCTGGCGCGTCGTCTCTTCTTCTAAGCGACCGATACCTGTCCAAATTCCGTGTACCTCGCTTTCCTGTCAAGCCTTTGTGCCCGCACCTGGACTCACCAGCAACGGTCGTTGTGACTGGACCAGCCGCAGTACTTTGGCGGCCCTGGGGCTGTCCACCAGCACACAGCCTCAACAAGCAACTTCACCTCATCTCGTACCAAATCAAGGCGGCCGATTAACTTGCATACATATGTGAAATGTTACAATTCCAATCTCTGTTATTTGTTCTTGTGACTATTAAACTAGATGTACGGTAGTGGCAGTACGTTCCGTCTCAAATACTGGGTCTGTGAAATTACATGAACCCTTTCCCCAAAAAGAAAGTCTAAGTGCTCACCTAGATCTCATCCTACCATCAATCCAACGGGTCGATTAACATGTAGCATCACGTCTCTCACGTCTTCCGATCTTCCACTTTCATGCATCCCAGTTTCTCAACACTCTAACACAGGGTATCCCATATAAAATCGGTATGCCTCACGTACAGGTTAATCATCTCTAGTCGAATTGCATATGAAGTGGCAACACTGTCTCGAAAGTTTGTGAGTTCGTGCGTTAGTTGTTGTGAGACGCTCGTATTGTCGAGTTGTTACAGAAATGGGTCATTTTGCATTAGAAAAGCCAACTGTTAACGTAGAGTGTTACATATAGACATGTTCCATCAAGGAATCTAAAGAAATGTTTCAAGAGAAATATCCTGGTAGGAAACTCTCCATGACCAGCTCTGTTCAAGATCTGTACAAGAAATGGAGAGCTGTAGGACCCGTTCAAAATGTACAGAAGCATAGGCGGCCGACAGTGAGGACCCCTGAAACTATAGACAGAATTCGCATGACACTACAAGAAGTCCCCGCAAATCGGTAAAGACGTCAAGAGTTGAAATTTGAGGATCAGGAAAAACATTGTTGTAACTGGCTGTTAACATCAGTTGCTAACGGTTACTTGGACTCCTCTCTTTACGTCATGTCATATGAGACCTTGTTTCATTTTTCGGGTTTTGTAAACTCCCACAATTGCAGATACTGGTCGTCGAACAATCCACATATTCTGCATGAAGAACCTCATCACTCAGATAAGATAGGTGTTTAGTGAGCGTTGTCCGGCATATGCAATATTGGCCCTTTTTTTCAGTTGCACTTCAAACAGTGCCAGATATCTAGTCTTTTTATGCACTGCTGTCGAATGTAGGGAAACTGCACTCAGTATTCCAACAAGACAGAGCAACCGCTCACACAACCCACCAAAGTATGGCATGCACTATCAACGTGTTCCCTGAAGACACTATCAATAGATGCCGCTGGCCCCCAAGGTTCATGGACTTAACATCGTGTGATTTTTATGTACGCGGAGCACTAGAAAGCAAAGCGTATGCTGATAGTCCGCGCACTTTAGACGATCCTAAATTGAGAAATTATCAACATCACGCCTACAAAATTACAGCGTGTTGCTGGCAACGTCATCACGCAAAGTCAGCGATGCCTGGTTGCCCATGGCCACCACTTCCAGCATCTCTTATAAACAGGTAACTACGTCTTTTTAACGTTATTGCTATCTACTCTTTTTTAGTTAATTCTTTGATACTCGGGCTTGAGACGTACCGGCTTTGTGGTGGACACTGCCGTACTCAACAGGCAGCTCACACAAGAGCCTTGTATGTTGTCTTCTTGACAGCTGCACAACGTTTCTTGAGAATTCACGCAATAACTACAAGTAATACATTGGTCTTTCCTGCAGCTGCTTTTATTTTTTTTCCTACGGCAGACCGCCTTGTAACGTCATGATAACCACTGTCACTGAGTTCAGCGATTTATCTCTGTGCCAAAAACCTATCAGATTTTTCACCCTACGTGTGAAATATTACTTTTAAAGAGAAACTGACTTTCGTCACCTAAAGTGTATATTAATCCATTTCGATTTCAATTTTCCTGTACTAGTCGACCACTACGTTATTGCACCTGGGAGCTAGGTCGCTTCGGTCGACTTATTGTAAAATTTTATCATGATATTTTACGACACACTGAACCACTTGACAGTAGATGCACAGTTGTCTTGGTATCATTCCCAAGCGTTTTCCTTAGTCAGCACTGTAACTGTTTGCTGTGACATCACCGTGTGTTTCCGAGAATGGCCACCGGAGGCCAAGTGTAATAACATCGTGGTCGGGTAACAGTATTCAACGAAGGTACATTACTGTACAATGACAAACAAATAATGAAATTAGTCTTAACACGGACAGATTGTTTCATGTTAAGAACAAGAGCTGTTCATCCTAAGCAATTTCCAATAATAGTTTTCTTTCTTACGAGTATTTCTGTTCTAAATAGAGTAATAAATGGACCTAAAAGTTACGTAATGAAATAGACGGAATTCCAGTATGACTGAGCTACATTTTCCAGTGTTAAAGCATTCTGTTCCGTTCAAAGCGTATTATCTCAGACGACTTATACGGATGCAATACGTCGCACGCAATATTAGTTATTTGCTACAGATAAGTATGTTAATACTGTACATGTAAAAATCTTATTTATTGTCTCTCAGGCAACGTTCTGTGTAGTGTTTGTTATCACGGAGATATTGTTTCTATTGCTTTGGAACTGTATGAAATTGTAGATTTCAGTCTGACTGCGGGCAACGAACACGCCATGGTCAGGTTTCATATTGACACAGTCGGTTCATTGAGAACCTTCCAAAATATTCTCTGAAGTTAGAAATAATGTCTCAACATACCTCCCGTCTTTACATGAATGATGGTATGCTCCAACAACAGCACAGCTTTTAGATGGCAAGGCTTTTCATTTCTCTAGAGAAGCGAAGTTGCTTCGAGACAACAATGGAAAAGCAGCTTCGTGTATTTGGCTCGACATTGTCGCTTCATCTAACCAAAAACAGATCGCTCTTTGAAGAAATTAAATATACCTACTAAAACATTGCAACTATACTCCGAGCTCCTGTTTATATGTTGCCTATGCTGCAGCGCATGATGATTGTTTTTTCTTTCCGAGATTAATGTCAGATCACTGTCTCAGAGCGTTCCCTCGGTCAAAAGTTATGGCCTCCAGCCATATCCGTGCGTGGATATTCCATACGCTCTTAACATTTTATGAGATGATAGAGTGGTTTTTGTAACCTTTGTTTATAAATAACAACGTTGAAAATGTTACTCACAGAAAATTCCGTTTCCACTTTTGTCAGAAAAGTTTCTTGTCTAGGCCGTAAAAACCGCAGCCAAAGATCATTACATAAAATAAAAGACTTTCATCTAAGCGTCTTTCGCTATGTTTGTACAGTAAGTGTCACTGAGACATGGTTACTGTAATTTCCCGCTCCAGTAAATTGATCTTCATGATCTGTCGAAACAGTCGAGATTCTGCAGAACTTTTGATATTACCCTCTTATTTCAGAAACAATAAAAGAGAAAAGCATACTGAAGATGCCACAACTGGGATGTATTGGGTATTAAAGAAAACAAAAGTATTGTTCTCTTACATGAAGGCAGACCTTTCTTTAAATCATTTTTTTCTGCGAGATTAGGAATAGATCTTAAAACTCCATTATGATAGTATTAAGGCATAGTTTATAAAGCGATTATGTCTTCATTTAACGCGCATAAATATGAGTATTACGACGAAAATCATGTGTACTTCATGCCTTTATTAATTACCTACATAAATATTATAAAGTGTTACACGCTTTCTATTTTTTTCCTACTATCCCTTTCAGCAAACACAGTATATGAGCTGTATATTCAAAGCATAAAAAAACTCTCTCTATAGTTTCAACATTTTCTAAGGATTACTTAAATAGTTAAATTATTAAATTTTATATATTTCAGTTCTGCTGCAGGTACAAAAGTGTTTTCTACTTTTCTTTTAATCCTGTACCGTGGGACTAGTTCGTGACATGGTCATCAGGTTTGGTATTTTCTTTTGTATACAGGTTGCAACAAAGTGATATTGATTAACTTGTATGTTGTTACTTATCTTCTGCTGTTCAGTCGCCCCTTCGGCAGCTGACCTGAGTCTGTGCAGTTGCTGTGGACACGGCAGCGGTCAGCGCGTTGGATGGTGCAGAACGCGCCGTCACCTGGCGAGACACTGCACACTGCCAGAGTGGAGGCCTGGCACCACGCGTGTCTCCCAATAACTTGTATAATTTGCAGTGTCGTTTTGTGGCGTTTCCAGACATGGATTCCAATGCACAATTTGTTCATCAAGACGTCCTCTACAGCTGCTTGAAGTTCGTCGGTATCGTATTTTTGCACCTTGTATACAGGGTGTTACAAAAAGGTACGCCCAGACTTTCAGGAAACATTCCTCACACAAAAATAAAGAAAAGATGTTATGTGGACATGTGTCCGGAAACGCTTAATTTCCATGTTAGCGCTCATTTTAGTTTCGTCAGTATGTACTGTACTTCCTCGATTCACCGCCAGTTGGCCCAATTGAAGAAAGGTAATGTTGACTTCGGTGCTTGTGTTGACATGCGACTCATTGCTCTACAGTACTAGCATCAAGCACATCAGTACGTAGCGTCAACAGGTTAGTGTTCATCACGAACGTGGTTTTGCAGTCAGTGCAATGTTTACAAATGCGGAGTTGGCAGATGGCCATTTGATGTATGGATTAGCACGAGGCAATAGCCGTGGTGCGGTATGTTTGTATCGAGACAGATTTCCAGAACGAAGGTGTCCGACAGGAAGACGTTCGAAGCAATTGATCGGCATCTTAGGGAGCACGGAACATTCCAGCCTATGACTCGCGACTGGGGAAGACCTAGAACGAGGAGGACAACTGCAATGGACAAGGCAATTCTTCGTGCAGTTGACGATAACCCTAATGTCAGCGTCAGAGAAGTTGCTGCTGTACAAGGTAACACTGACCACGTCACTGTATGGAGAGTGCTGCGGGAGAACCAGTTGTTTCCGTACCATGTACAGCGTGTGCAGGCACTATCAGCAGCTGATTGGCCTCCACGGGTACACTTCTGCGAATGGTGTATCCAAGAATGTGTCAATCCTCATTTCAGTGCAAATGTTCTCTTTACGGATGAGGCTTCATTCCAACGTGATCAAATTGTAAATTTTCATAATCGACATGTGTGGGCTGACGAGAATCCGCACGCAGTTCTGCAATCACGTCATCAACACAGACTTTCTGTGAACGTTTGGGCAGGCATTATTGGTGATGTCTCGATTGGACCCCATGTTCTTCCACCTACGCTCAATGGAGCACGTTATCATGATTTCATACGGGATACTCTACTTGTGCTGCTAGAACATGTACCTTTACAAGTACGACACAACATGTGGTTCATGCACGATGGAGCTCCTGCACATTTCAGTCGAAGTGTTCGTACGCTTCTCAACAACAAATTCGGTGACCGATGGATTGGTAGAGGCGGACCAATTCCATGGCCTCCACTCTCTCCTGACCTCAACCCTCTTGACTTTCATTTATGGGGGCATTTGAAAGCTCTTGTCTACGCAACCCCGGTACCAAATGTAGAGACTCTTCGTGCGCGTATTGTGGACGGCTGTGTTACAATACGCCATTTTCCAGGGCTGCATCAGCGCATCAGGGATTCCACGCGACGGAGGGTGGATGCATGTATCCTCGCTAACGAAGGACATTTTGAACATTTCCTGTAACAAAGTGTTTGAAGTCACGCTGGTACGTTCTGTTGCTGTGTGTTTCCGTTCCATGATTAATGTGATTTGAAGAGAAGTAATAAAATGAGCTCTAAAATGGAAAGTAAACGTTTCCGGACACATGTCCACATAACATATTTTCATTCTTTGTATGTGAGGAATGTTTCCTGAAAGTTTGGCCGTACCTTTTTGTAACACCCTGCATAAGGCAATACTTTTTGCAGTGCCTCCATCCTGGGGCTATCACAAATATTTCTGTTATTACTTGATTAACGCTGGGCTTCAGCATTCAACACTGTCTGCTTTCACGTATGACGAGTGTTACAAATTGGAGATGCTCTGCAATAATTTTTTTAAACCTTGTTTCCAACTTTAAACAACACTCTGACTAAATTGGTGGCTCACAGTTATTAAATGAATTTTACAGTCGAAAATAAAAGTCTGAAAAATACTCGTACATTAAGTAGTTAGGAACAGTGACACATCTGGTACAGAAAAGGCACAGGTTAAGATCTGCATGTGTCAATGTGAAAGATTTTGTAGTATAGCACACTGCTGATTTCTTGGTCATTTACCGTAACCAATCAAGGTTGTTTGGTATGTCCTTAGAATTTCCGGTCAATATCAAAATTAATTTTTTGATACATTTCATTAAGGTTGTTGCTGTTGTTGCGTTCCCTGTAAATGTTTTATTAGCATTTCACTATCTTCGTTTGTTGCCAGTTGGACACGACAGTCCCCACAATCCTGTTCCCTGTACTTAACGTACCCGCTCTATTGCTCTACACTTCAGCTAGACTTAAAATACTGACGTGTCTAGTCTGACACAATTATGTGTAAACGCAGTTTCATGATTTTTCGATAGAGTATGGCAAAGAGAACATTAAACAGTAGTAAAAGTGAATAATCTGTTACCTCGAGCTAGGGAAAGTGAAAATGATAAAAAGTAAAATAAATTTAAGTGAATGTGAATCGTGTAATAAATGAATAGTTTATTAAGTATAATTTTAATGTGTTACTCGATATTAACATTTAATAGGATGCCGATACGTAAACGAACAGAGGATGTAGCTTGTGGTGACCTGAAAAGAAGGGAACAGAACTGTGAAAGAATGAAACAGACGTGGAGGGAGAAGCGTGTCTAGCTTCACAACCCTAGAGAATGAACAGATTGTGAGAAAACAGATGAACAACGAGATCAGACAAGAGAAGAGGATCGAGGGAGACATTCAGCAAGCTGACATAGAAAAACTGCTGAAGAAACAAGATTACGGAATAAACTAAGTACAGTGACGGTGAGTGAAGTTCGTGAAAGACAACGACCGCAAGCACAGGAACAGAATATTAGTTTGTGAGAAGTTCAAAGCAAAGGAAGTGGAGATTACAGTTTAGCAGACTGACCATTGCGTTATGATATATACACAGACACGTTGTCACTGGAAAAATGGCGGCCGCTGTGGCCGAGCGGTTCTAGTCCCTTCAGTCCGGAATCGGGCGACTGCTAAGGTCACAGGTTCGAATCCTGCCTCGGGCATGGATGCGTGTGATGTCCTTAAGTTAGTTAGGTTTAAGTAGTTCTAAGTCCAGGGGACTGATGATCTCAGATGTTACGTCCCATAGTGCTCAGAACCGTTTGAGCCATTTGAACTGGAAAAATGGTCTAGTGTGTTAGTTCTGTGACGCCAAGAAATTAGAGAAACATCAGAATTGTGTTGAATAAGTGGAAATATTCGTTTAGCACCACTGGAGGTGCCTCTACCAGAATAATAATATAGCTGGACAAACTCCAAAATAAAAATTTTTTTACAAAATGTGAGAGCATAGAATGCTTACTCTGAAATGATATTTCGTGCTACTTCCATGAGCAGTGAAGTTGGATCATATAATCGGCAAACGAATCATAAATTTTTGCAAGTCGATTTCATTGGCGACGAACAAATTGCATTTCCAGAGATTTCTGTAACGTTCTCTGATATTATTTCTGAATTTTTTTGAATTTTCCCTAATGTTTAAGTATTTCTCAATTGTTCTGGAATGTTCTCGGTGTTCTAATAAATAATAAGTAAGAACAGAATACTTTATTTCAAATTAGGTCGTTGTTGAATAATTAATTTTACTTAAGAGTAATTAACAGAATGTTTGAGCATTCTAGAGAATTTTGGAGCGTGAAATGGTAACATTTTTACGCTTTATTCAATGTTCATGTTTGCGATGTTCTCGAATATTCTCGAGTGATCTGGAACGTTTTCAGAAAACGAATAAAAATGAAGACTAAGCGAAGTGAGGCTTTTTCAACTAGTACGTATAACAAAAATAACTACAGCACTAATTTCTACATCACATCACTGAAGCTGCTTATAGGTATATGGCCAAACAAAAAATACAAAAAGACAAATATAGCCATTCTTACCTGCAATGCAAACAGCACTGAACTTGAAACGGAAGGCAGAAGGTAGCAAATATTGATGAGTGTAAGGCTTTATATTTGGTCTTTATGTCATCACCTGCGTATTTCTTCATTTTATGGATATCTTCCAGACAATAGTATTATCATAAAGGCTGGATCTTTAGCTTATTGTAAGGAACAGAATTCCACTACCTGCCACAGAGTTTCCTGTTTCTTCCGCACTTATCCTGTCACACCGGCTCACTTAACTCGTGTCACTCACAGTACGTGCAATCGTTTCCAGTTGACGCTTCTTGGATGCCTTGCTTGTCTGACTGCAATAAGGGCGTGAATATCGTAGTGTCGCGTTTTCCATTTTGTTACCGGTGGTGGTGAGAGAAAAAGGCATCGCCTACTTTTTTCGGAAGGGACGAAAAGCGAGCACCGAAATTAACGTTCCCACCTAACGAGAGGATTGTAACATGTCGGCCAGGGGATTCCCCTAACCGCGTGGACCACGAACAGTGAAACTGAGTTAACTACGCGAACAAAGCCTCTAAGTACTATTTTGCCTATCTCGTTCCTTTTCTGGACCAATAGCCTACTGGGGATGGAAATTACTTTGACCAGTCGCACATGAAGCTGTTACCTCCAAGCCCAACATACTCTTTTTCAGCGTTCATTAGCAAGCTCGGCTACGAACTTGGGTTGTCTATTCTCCTGACTTCACCTCTCAGTACAATTCAGTGACCATATCACGACAGTGAGAAAATGTGATTTTGAATCAAACTCTCCTCGTCTTGTCGTTTCTTCTGTGTTTTCTAGTACTGTACGGCTAACATCAGAAAGCCTGTATTGTTAACTTTGGAAGATCCATATACCAAGGGTGGAAAATTGTAGATTATCGTCTTACTGCTGTCGAGGTTCTTAGCGACAGAACATTTGTTGAAAGAAACATTCCAGCTGCCGTTAGGACTGGTTCGGGGTAATCCCGAAATAATTCAATCGACGTTAGTGGCGTAAGTTTGAATAACAATCGAGTTTTACACTAACTCTACGAGGTATAGAAATTACGATATATGACTGAAACTTTCATGTGTAATAAGAATATAACGGTCATTATTAAAGGAACAGAAGAAAAATATCTGCATGCTGTAACAAAATAATTGTTGTCTTGTAACGCATAACTCACATAGTTTAATAAGCAAAACATAGGACTAGGTACAGAGTATGCAAATGAAAATCAAAAAGATTTGATGAATAACGTAAGTCTTTCTTCATATAATTCCTGCGATGGAACTGCAGACAAACTTAACAAGAACAACCTATAGTGCGGAGCTGAAGATAGTCTTACAATTACAGAATGTCATCTGTACTTATCCACTGGCCCGTTATCCACTTGTGGTTTGTTAGAGAATATTCATGAATACTCCAGCCTAATTGGAAGCCACAAACACACCTCCTGCAATTCGGGAATCCAGGATTTCTCGGCGAATCTCGATGACGAGCAGGAAACTTGTCGAAACGTTGCCAGAGAACGAGACTGATAACCCGAGAAAACTTCATCACATTCCATGAAGACATCAATTTAGTAACGAACAGGCCCACCAGAGGTATCATTTATGAATATTCAGTTTTCGACAGGCACTTGATCAGACCACGTGACCCTCTTTCTGCCATTGGTGTCGGCGCCGCCGCTGGTGAAACGTGACGGACGTTACTGAAATCTTCATCCAAAACTATTGTGGATACATCGCCACTCCTCATTGAACCAATGGACATTTAGTCGGAAACAACCCGAATTGTGTCGGGATGAATACGACGGAGATTCAACGGCGGTCGAAAACTACGTCAGCTACTGCCGTTGGTTTTTGATGAGATAGGGGGATCCGCCCATTGTGATTATAGATTCCCGCCAGTCACGTGGTGGTTGATTCTCCTGTGGGGAGATAATTAGTATTGATAGCGGCAGGTTCGACCACCTTCACCTGAGGGTCTTTCTGATAGTTGCTGGCACCAATCCTTGGTACCGTCCCTACGCTCTGCTATAGAATGCATCGCTAACTGGGAACCACTGGCATCCCGCAATTCTTGACGACTCTGTAGAGCGAGAAGGTGTCATAGTGTTCACATCTGTTGTTCGTGGAGTTGTTCTGCAGAGCTCTTTAAGTTGGCTCAAAAAGGCGATAACGGCCTCCAATGTGGGTGTTGACTGAGTCACCTTAATCATTCCTTCCTTAAAAGTGCATACCACATGTTCCATTTCTCTGTTGTACTGAGGATGGAAGGAAGCCTCCAGCAGCTAATGTATTCCATGCCGTGGCGTGTAATTCTCAGTTATAAACCGAGATCCTTTATCATAAACCATATATCAGGAAAGAACTTGTGGATCACTGCTTCTGCTATTGTGGACTGTGTCTGCCAAATGCACGGGAACTCAGTAAAAACTTTGACAATAAGAGGACCCATGGAATTTTGGAACGAAACTGCATAATCAATTTCAAGTGGTGTCAGATTATGGTACACTGAATGGACCTTGTGTGGAGCTACTAGGCTCTCGATATCCCTGTCTATCGGGGGCCAATAAACATGTCAAAATATTAACGTTTTCATCTGTGAGCTGCCCATGGTCTCAGCGGAGGAAGATTATAAATCTGTGGTGGGATTGCAACCTTGTGTGAATGCTGTTCTGTAGTGAGTAACAAAACCGCTTGCTTACTGACAGTCGACGCTATGAAGAAAAGTACTTGCATAGTAGAGGATTAGAAAGTGAAGAAACCTTGTCTGGCCAGCCTTTTTATAGCCCATCACATTATCTTCAAGGGTAGCAGGCCTTTAGCCAAATCACTGGAGAGTTTCGACGCAGTCATGGGAATTTACTCTAAAACTTGACAAATGATGGTGTCAGTCTTGAACACAGAACTTCTTGTCTGTCGAAGTCTATATCTGTAAGTCTTGGAAATCATGATAATGAGTATGTGTTTGCATTACATCTTGGATTGTATATTATATATGTATGCCCTCATGAATGTGACCTACTACTGTATCATTTTTGCTGTCCTACCGCAAACAGGCAGTTTCGTCCCAGGCAATGCTAGCAGGCGTTTGTGATCCGAAATTCAGTAGATCTTTACTCTATGTAAGTATGTGTAACATTGCAGACTACGTAGACTATACTTACGGCTTACCTATCGATGTACGAGTTTTGTTGGGCAGTAACAAGTGTTTTAGAAATGTAGATTATGAGGCTCTCTGAACCATCATTTTAGTGGTGAAGCAATACAGACCCGATACACACTATGAGATATCACTTGCTAAGTCGTACAATTTTCGAAGAGCGTATAGCACTAGTCACAGAACTGAAGTCAGCTTTTGTTTGTCACCAACACTGTACCTAAACCAGCGGCGCACAAAATGTTAAGTGGTTTGGCAATGTCTGCCATATTCGGAGTCAACAGAATATTACAGTTAATGTTCCTCGCGAAAGTTTGTAGTTCTTTTAGACTTAAGGGTCTAGGAATTTCATTACCTCCTCAGGGGACACTGGCTTAACGTAGCGCTGTCCGTGCGGGCGAGAAGGTTTGCGTGCTCCGGATCCGGAGGGCTATGCCGGCGTTAGCCTAGCTACCAGAAGGGTCACTCAAGCCGGACAGGCCAACGGGGAGGAGCCAGACAAAGTGTGTCCCACAACGACCGATAGGTCCCCCTTTCCTATCCCAAACCTGTCCTCACCATGTCCTTTTTCTGTCATTTCCTGTTATAAGACCTCAACGGTAGCGACAGCGGAGAAAGAGTCTTTCGGAACGGTGAAGCTGGCGAAAGAGACACCTTTTCTCTTTGGGTACAAAACAGTACAAGTAGCGAGTGTACCCCAGAGGGGCAGCTACAGATAGCTTCTGGCTCATAGCGAGCGGCTGATTTTAGGGTGGGCAACCTATTACCTATGTGAAAAGTAACGGGAAACTACCACATTACATTCCCAAGCAATACATGGTATATCTCTCCAGGTGAAAAGATTCCAAGTTAAAACTTCCCTTCATTCAGATCGTCGGGTGGAGAGGGGGGGGGGGGAGGGGGGGACACATTGAGAGTAGACATATTTGAAAGGAAGAAAGCGACAATGAAGGATGGAATGATAAGCATTGGAACATGGAATATGAGGACACTACTGCAAGCAGGAATGCTAGAGCCGGCCGGAGTGGCCGAGCGGTTCTAGGCGCTTCAGTCTGGAACCGCACGACCGCTACGGTCGCAGGTTCGAATCCTGCCCCGGGCATGGATGTGTGTGGTGTCCTTAGGTTAGTCAGGTTTAAGTAGTTCTAAGTTCTAGGGGACTGATGACCTTTGATGTTAAGTCCCATAGTGCTCAAATGGTTCAAATGGCTCTGAGCACTATGGGACTCAACTGCTGAGGTCATTAGTCCCCTAGAACTTAGAACTAGTTAAACCTAACTAACCTAAGGACATCACAAACATCCATGCCCGAGGCAGGATTCGAACCTGCGACCGTAGCGGTCTTGCGGTTCCAGACTGCAGCGCCTTTAACCGCACGGCCACTTCGGCCGGCCCATAATGCTCAGAGCCATTTTTAGGAATGCTAGAGAATGCAAAACAGGAGATAAAAAGGAGCAGATTAGATGCCCTTGGTTTGTGTGAAATGAGATGGGGAGGGAAAGGGGAGATAGAAAGTGGAAATTATAAGCTCTTTTATTCAGGGGAAACCAAGAGTTTGCGTGAAATAAGATGGGGAGAGAAAGGGGAGATAGCAAGTGGAAATTATAAGCTCTTTTATTCAGGGGAAATCAAGAGTGGAAGGTGTATTGATAGGGAAAAAGCTGAAAAATAAGGTAATGAAGGTACAATATATTGATGGAAGACTGATGATGATACGAGTGAAGGGTAGCTCAAAAGATCTGGTGTTAATACAAGTATATATACCAACCAGCCAGCATAGAGCTCAGGAAGTGGATACATATTGTGAGAAAATACAAGAACTCACCGAGAAAGAAAATAGAAAGGTCTGCATTATCATAATGGAGGACTGGAATGCGGTGGTGGGTGAAGGGAGAGATGAAGATATAGTAGGAAAATTTGGATTAGGAATAAGAAATGAGAGAGGTGAACGACTAATTAGTTTCTCTAAAGAAAATTCATTAGCAGTGGGCAACACAGTATTTGAACACCACAAAAGGAGAAGTTACACGTGGATATCAAATTTGAACAGGGAAAGATATCAGTTGGACAACATCCTGATAAACACAACCAAGTAGTGGGAGAAATACAAGTGAAGTTGAAAAAAGTCTGGAGAGATAAAGCAAAAGCTAGACTAAACATAGAAAGACTCAAAGAGGTAGGAACGGCATCAGATTTGGAAAACAGATTTATGGATAGATGGGAAAGAGGTAGTGTTGATGAAAGTGTTAATGACAAATGGATAAAAATGAGGGAAGGCTCATGGACTCTGTCAAAGAAGTACTAGGAATTAGAGTATTCCAAAGTACCATGAAAGAATGGATAACTGAAAACATGTCGAAAAAGATGGAAGAGAGTTGTTGTTGTTGTGGTCTTCAGTCCTGAGACTGGTTTGATGCAGCTCTCCATGCTACTCTATCCTGTGCAAGCTTTTTCATCTCCCAGTACCTACTGCAACCTACATCCTTCTGAATCTGTTTAGTGTATTCATCTCTTGGTCTCCCTCTACGATTTTTACCCTCCACGCTGCCCTCCAATACTAAATTGGTGATCCCTTGATGCCTCAGAACATGTCCTACCAACCGATCCCTTCTTCTGGTCAAGTTGTGCCACAAACTTCTCTTCTCCCCAATCCTATTCAATACTTCCTCATTAGTTATGTGATCTACCCATCTAATCTTCAGCATTCTTCTGTAGCACCACATTTCGAAAGCTTCTATTCTCTTCTTGTCCAAACTATTTATCGTCCATGTTTCACTTCCATACATGGCTACACTCCATACGAATACTTTCAGAAATGACTTCCTGACACTTAAATCAATACTGGATGTTAACAAATTTCTCTTCTTCAGAAACGCTTTCCTTGCCATTGCCAGCCTACATTTTATATCCTCTCTACTTCGACCATCATCAGTTATTTTGCTCCCCAAATAGCAAAACTCCTTTACTACTTTAAGTGCCTCATTTCCTAATCTAATTCCCTCAGCATCACCCGACTTAATTAGACTACATTCCATTATCCTTGTTTTGCTTTTGTTGATGTTCATCTTATATCCTCCTTTCAAGACACTGTCCATTCCATTCAACTGCTCTTCCAAGTCCTTTGCTGTCTCTGACAGAATTACAATGTCATCGGCGAACCTCAAAGTTTTTATTTCTTCTCCATGAATTTTAATACCTACTCCGAATTTTTCTTTTGTTTCCTTTACTGCTTGCTCAATATACAGATTGAACAACATCGGGGAGAGGCTACAACCCTGTCTTACTCCCTTCCCAACCACTGCTTCCCTTTCATGCCCCTCGACTCTTATAACTGCCATCTGGTTTCTGTACAAATTGTAAATAGCCTTTCGCTCCCTGTATTTTACCCCTGCCACCTTTAGAATTTGAAAGAGAGTATTCCAGTCAACATTGTCAAAAGCTTTCTCTAAGTCTACAAATGCTAGAAACGTAGGTTTACCTTTCCTTAATCTTTCTTCTAAGATAAGTCGTAAGGTCAGTATTGCCTCACGTGTTCCAGTGTTTCTACGGAATCCAAACTGATCTTCCCCGAGGTTGGCTTCTACTAGTTTTTCCATTCGTCTGTAAAGAATTCGTGTTAGTATTTTGCAGCTGTGACTTATTAAGCTGATAGTTCGGTAATTTTCACATCTGTCAACACCTGCTTTCTTTGGGATTGGAATTATTATATTCTTCTTGAAGTCTGAGGATATTTCGCCTGTTTCATACATCTTGCTCACCAGATGGTAGAGTTTTGTCAGGACTGGCTCTCCCACGGCTGTCAGTAGTTCCAATGGAATATTGTCTACTCCGGGGGCCTTGTTTCGACTCAGGTCTTTCAGTGCTCTGTCAAACTCTTCACGCAGTATCATATCTCCCATTTCATCTTCATCTACATCCTCTTCCATTTCCATAATATTGTCCTCAAGTACATCGCCCTTGTATAGACCCTCTGTATACTCCTTCCACCTTTCTGCTTTCCCTTCTTTGCTTAGAACTGGGTTTCCATTTGAGCTCTTGATATTCATACAAGTCGTTCTCTTATCTCCAAAGGTCTCTTTAATTTTCCTGTAGGCGGTATCTATCTTACCCCTAGTGAGATAGGCCTCTACATCCTTACATTTGTCCTCTAGCCATCCCTGCTTAGCCATTTTGCACTTCCTGTCGATCTCATTTTTGAGACGTTTGTATTCCTTTTTGCCTGTTTCACTTACTGTATTTTTATATTTTCTCCTTTCATCAATTAAATTCAATATTTCTTCTGTTACCCAAGGATTTCTACTAGCCCTCGTCTTTTTACCTACTTGATCCTCTGCTGCCTTCACTACTTCATCCCTCAAAGCTACCCATTCTTCTTCTACTGTATTTATTTCCCCCATTCCTGTCAATTGCTCCCTTATGCCCTCCCTGAATCTCTGTACAACCTCTGGTTCTTTTAGTTTATCCAGGTCCCATCTCCTTAAATTCCCACCTTTTAGCAGTTTCTTCAGTTTTAATCTACAGGTCATAACCAATAGATTGTGGTCAGAGTCCACATCTGCCCCTGGAAATGTCTTACAATTTAAAACCTGGTTCCTAAATCTCTGTCTTACCATTATATAATCTATCTGATACCTTTTAGTATCTCCAGGGTTCTTCCATGTATACAACCTTCTTTCATGATTCTTAAACCAAGTGTTAGTTATGATTATGTTGTGCTCTGTGCAAAATTCGACCAGGCGGCTTCCTCTTTCATTTCTGTCCCCCAATCCATATTCACCTACTATGTTTCCTTCTTTCCCTTTTCCTACACTCGAATTCCAGTCACCCATGACTATTAAATTTTCGTCTCCCTTCACAATCTGAATAATTTCTTTTATTTCATCATACATTTCTTCAATTTCTTCGTCATCTGCAGAGCTAGTTGGCATATAAACTTGTACTACTGTAGTAGGTGTGGGCTTCGTATCTATCTTGGCCACAATAATGCGTTCACTATGCTGTTTGTAGTAGCTTACCCGCATTCCTATTTTCCTATTCATTATTAAACCTACTCCTGCATTACCCCTATTTGATTTTGTGTTTATAACCCTGTAGTCACCTGACCAGAAGTCTTGTTCCTCCTGCCACCGAACTTCACTAATTCCCACTATATCTAACTTCAACCTATCCATTTCCCTTTTTAAATTTTCTAACCTACCTGCCCGATTAAGGGATCTGACATTCCACGCTCCGATCCGTAGAACGCCAGTTTTCTTTCTCCTGATAACGACATCCTCCTGAGTAGTCCCCGCCCGGAGATCCGAATGGGGGACTATTTTACCTCCGGAATATTTTACCCAAGAGGACGCCATCATCATGTAATCATACAGTAAAGCTGCATGCCCTCGGGAAAAATTACGGCTGTAGTTTCCCCTTGCTTTCAGCCGTTCGCAGTACCAGCACAGCAAGGCCGTTTTGGTTATTGTTACAAGGCCAGATCAGTCAATCATCCAGACTGTTGCCCTTGCAACTACTGAAAAGGCTGCTGCCCCTCTTCAGGAACCACACGTTTGTCTGGCCTCTCAACAGATACCCCTCCGTTGTGGTTGCACCTACGGTACGGCTATCTGTATCGCTGAGGCACGCAAGCCTCCCCATCAACGGCAAGGTCCATGGTTCATGGGGGGGAAGAGAGTAGGAAGTGGAAAAATGTAGAAACTGAAGAAGGCAAAAAGACGTACAGGAAACTGAATAATGAATTAAGAAGAGAAACTGAAGAAGCAAGGAAAAATGGATGAAACAGAAATTCGATGAAATACAGAAAATGGAGAAAGAGGGAAAGTATGAAATGATGTATAGACTGGCTAGTGAGATAGTTTTTTAATGTAAAAGAAAGAGGAATAACATGGAAATAGAAAGAGAGGATGGTACTCTAGCAGAAGAACCACAGGAGATTTTGAACACATGGCAAGAATGTATTGAATGTGTGTATAAGGGGGATGAAATACAAAGCGAAATTAAGGTTGAAGAGGAGCAATATGTGGCAGATGATGGAAAGGGATTCACCATCTTGGAAGCAGAAGTAGAAAAGGCGCTGAAGGAGATGAAGAATAGGAAGGCTTGAGGAACTGATGATTTGCCAGCAGAACTGTTGAAGAGTCTGAGAAGCATGGCAAAAAAATTAATGTAATGAGATAAATGACAAAGGGGAATGGCCTGAGGACTTCCTTGCAACAGTAATGGTACCAACTGAGAAAAAGAGAAACACTAAAAAATGTGAAATCAGTCTAATTTCTCATGCAGCTAAAGTGTTGCTGAGAGTGTTGAATAGAAGGCTATATGGCAAGCTGGATAGAGGGATTTCAGAGGAGCAGTTCGGATTTAGAAGAGGAAAAGCAACAAGAGACGCTATTGGCCAGTTAAAAACTATAGGAGAAAGATATATGGAAAAAGGTAGAGAAATCTTTGCTGTTTTTATAGATTTAGAAAAGGCTTTTACGGAGTTCAGTGGAACAAGTTGATAGATATTCTGAAGAGAAAAGGAGTAGATTGGAAAGAGAGACTACTGAATCCAGAATCTATATTTACACCAGAAAGTAAGGATAAGGACTGGAAATGAAATTCAGAAGGAAGCAGCATTGGATGAGGTGTTAGACAAGGTTGTTGCCCTTCCCCACTGTTGTTTAATGCATACCGTGAAGAGATTATTGCGAAAGGCTTAGATGGGAAAAGAGGAATATGTATTGGTGGAAAGAGCTTAGAATATATAATATTTGCTGATGATATGGTATTAGTGGCAGAAAGTGAGCGGACAGTGAATAACATGCTGAAAGATCTGAATGAAGCTTGTGTGGAATATGGGATGCAAACAAATACAGCAAAAACAAAGAGTATGGTCATCAGTATAAGACGCAGATTGTCCAATACTAATATAGGACAAGCAACCAATAGCCAGGTATGTGCATTTAAATATCTTGGAAGCACAATAACTGTAGACTTGAAATGCTACCAGGACGTGAAAACTCGAATTGCCATAACGAAGGAGGCATTTAACAGAAAGAGGACACTGTTACGTGTCAAATAAGGTAAAGACCTAAGGAAAAGGCTTGGCAAAAGTTTGGTCTCGAGTGTGGCACTATATGGGGCAGAAACATGGACGCTGGGACGAGAGAATGAAAAAAGGTTAGACGCGTCTAAGATGTGGATGTGGAGAAGAATGGAGAGGATAAGCTGGATGGAAAGAGTGACTAATGAAAGAGTCTTGGAAAGGGTTAGTGAGAGAAGATGTCTGCTGAAGGTTATAAGAGAAAGGAAAAAGAACTGGTTGGGACATTCATTGAGAAGGGAGTGCTTGCTACCAGATGCTTTGGGAGGACTGGTTTGTGGGAGAAGACTGAGAGGAAGAAGGAGATACAAGATGACAGACGACATGAAGAGAAGAGGAAATTATGTGGACCTGAAGAGGATGGCAGGAGACCGGACAGCCAGGAGAACTACAATGTGAAAAACCTGCCTTTTGGCAGAACACTAATGATGATGATGTCTTTCATTAGTGGCCTGGAGGCGGTGTTGGGAAGGTGTTATTCCCCTCGGCCCCCGATCACAGAAAGCACTGGCATCAGCTAAAACCGCATTTTAACACCAATGCCTGACTGCTTGAAAGCAGCACCTGCAAGTCAACGATATGCTTTCTCGTGATGGCAGCCATTATGACAACGTTGTGTAATGCCGGCCGCTGGTGGCCGAGCGGTTATAGGCGCTTCAGTCTGGAACCGCGCGACGCTTCGTTCGCAGGTTCGAATCCTGCCCCGGGCATAGATGTGTGTGATGTCCTTAGGTTAGTTAGGTTTAAGTGGTTCTAAGTTCTAGGGGCCTGATGCCTTCAGATGTTAAGTCCCATAGTGCTCAGAGCCATCCAACCTTGTGTAAATAGTAACAAAAAGCTCATACCTGCCTCATTATTTGATTCAAATATGGCTGGAAAATAGATGATGTGCTAGTAATGTCAATTTGTCTCTTTTTAGAGATAAACGCAAAGGATGAGCTGAGTGTTGGGCACTGCTGCGACTCTGAATCTAGTGGAAGCGGTAAGTGGGCACTGGATATGCCAATTTCTTTAAACCAGTCCCCTTTTGATAGTAGACAACATTCTCGTCAACGAACGGATCGACTAGAAAGTGTAAACACATTGTCGATGAATTGTGAGCGACTGCCTGCGCCATCGCTTTGCTCCACCTAATCGCCCTTCTTCGGTCACGGCATCAGACAGGTGTTTTGGTAGTTCGGAATTCAAAACCCAATCTAGCCATTTTGAGTAATGTTTGCTGCCCTTTCTACGTGATCCAGTCACATTAATGTGACCAACGCCTATGTTCGACGGCAACATGCAGTAACGACTCACAGACGGCAGGTGGCAGAGCTAGCAGTGGAGGATATGGACTATATGATCAAAAGTATCCGGACACCTGGCAGAAAATGACTAACAAGTCCGCGGCGTCCTCCATCGGTAATGCTGGAATCCAATATGGTGTTTGTCCCCCTTAGTCTTGATGACAGCTTCCACTCTCGCAGGCATACGTTCAGTCAGGTGTTGGGAGGTTTCTTGGGGAATGGCAGCCCACTCTTCACGGAGTGCTGCCCTGAGGAGAGGTGTCGATGTCGGTCGGTGAAGCCTGGCGCGAAGTCGGCGTTCCAAAATATCCCAGAGGTGTTCTATAGGATTCAGGTCAGGACTCTGTGCTGGCCAGACCATTACAGGGGTGTTATTGACGTGTAACCACTCCGCCACAGGCCGTGCATTATGAACAGGTTCTCGAGCGTGTTGAAAGATGCAATCGCCATCCCGGAAATGCTCTTCAACAGTGCGAAGCAATGTAGCCCTGTGCTGTGACAGTGCCACGCAAAACAATAAGGGATGCAAGCCCCTCCAAGAAAAACACGACCATACCATAACATTACCGCCTCTGAATTTTACTGTTGGCACTACATACACTGGCAGATGACGTCCACCGGGCATTCGCCATACCCATACCCTGCCAGCGAATCGCCACAATGTGTAACGTGATTCGTCGTTCCACACAATTTTTTCCCACTGTTCAGTTGTCCAATGTTTACACTCCTTACACCAAGCAAGGCGTCGTTCGGCATTTACCAGCGTGATGTGTGGCTTATGAGAAGCCGCTCGATCATGAAATCCAAGTTCTATCATTTCCCACCTAACCGTCATAGTACCTGTGTAGTAGTCTGGTTAGATGTCTGCCTATAACGCATTACGACCCTCTTCAACTGTCGGCGGTCTCTGTCAGTCAACAGATGAGATCGGCCTGTACGCTTTTGTGCTGTACGTGTCCCTTCACGTTCCCACATCACTATCACATCGGAAACAGTGGACCTAGGGATGTTTAGGAGTGTGGAAATCTCGCGTACAGACGTATGACACTACTGACACCCAATCACCTGACCCGTTCGAAGCTCGTGAGTTCCGCGGAGCGCCCCTTTCCTCTCTCTCACGATGTTTGATGACCACTGAGGTCGCTGATATGGAGTACCTGGCAGTCGGTGGTAGCACAATGCCCCTAATGTGAAAAACGTATCTGTTTGGGGGTGTCCGGATACTTTTGATCACATAGTGTACCAAGCACGTCGGGGGGAGGGGGGAACATTCCAGTCTTTTTCGTATTGTGGAAACAGAGCGATTTCCCTGACGTCCGAAAGGGCACCATCATTCGCTTTCGTCAGGGGCGAACGACGGCTGCGGAGACGTGTACAGGCGAACAGACGTGGAATGTTGAGAACTGACAGCCCATTTGAACCAGGGGGCTAGCAACAGTGTCCCCTGAAAGACTATTCTGAGGCCGTTGCTGCATGTAGGCCTCCGCAGCAGTCGCCTTGCTCACGCACCACGGTGGCTGCTGTTCATAGGCGACGGAGGCTGGAATTTGCATCCCGTTACCGCAAATAGACGTCCACCAAGTGGCGACAGGTGGCCTCTTGAGATGAACGCTCCGTCGGACAGATGGCCGTTGGCGTGTGCGGCGTGAAATGTCTGAAAGCGAACACCCTCTCAGAACTATGGAATAGGGAATGTTTTCGTGGCATTCGCAGGGTCATCTTGTCACTATAGAAGGCACAATGAATCTACATAAGATTGCATCTATCGTTGGGGACCATGTCCAGCCCCACATGCCGGATGATGGCATCTACCTGCAGGACAATACAACGTGTCATACAGTTCGCTGTGTACGTACTCCCCTGGCAACCAGTCTTCCCGGATTTGAACCCAATCGAGAATCTCTGGCTGTACGCGCTGTCGATCCTCAGGTGAGTAACTTAGCGCAGATGGCCACGGTACAGGAGTCGGCAAGACTCCACATCTCTGTCTGTACCTTACAGAACCTCAATCACTTTTCCTGAACTTTTCGCAGCGGTCCACGCAGCTAAAGGTGGTTATTCAGGCTTCTGGCAGGTGGTCACATTAATGTGACTGGACAGCGCATAATCATTTTACGAGGAATGCTGTGATGAATAGTTAACTTCATACTGTACCACACGATCTGTCCCAAGGGATTAACAAACAGGAGCAGTTACAAGGACGACTTCTACTCTTCGTCTCATGCCTTTTGTGTAGCTTACCGACTGCTTTCAGGCCTACGTCCGTCAATTATAAAGGAAAAAAAAACTTACTGAGCTTTACAAGGCAAGCGTGCAGCAGGCATGGTTATTTCGATTCGGTTGTCTCGTAATTCCTCCCCTGTCAATTTATGCGAATCTGCAAGGGGTTAATAACGTGTATTCTCCAAATGGAAAAATGGAATCTTACACGTGTCGTGACTGTGATTATGGCATGCGGGAATCATTACTTTCCTATTCTTTTTGCATTCAGAAAATAGATACGAGTCGTTTGTTCACTCTGGCCGTTCTAAGACTTTTATGTGTTTGTCTACGTGTAGCGTCCTTCGTTAGTTCTGCTACGGCAATCGAGCTGTTCTTATTCGCTGTAGAAGCCAGTCGTATTCCAAAGCACTCTGATACGACCGTACTTTATTATCTTTTAATGCATGCTGGACCTGTGGGTACAGGCACCATCAATTAAAATAGTACTATGTCTCTTCTCAATATGTAACGCTTTTTCTTTGTCTTTGGATTTTCACTGGTATGTCCAATGCCTTGTACAACTAAAGAGAACGGAATGCTGCCAGAAAACAGCAGAGGAAGTATATATTGCTCTGTCCATTCATCATTATCTTATTTATCAAGTTTTAAACTAATCATCACCGAAATATTCATTTTAATATTTTTTCTTTTCCTTAGTCTACATCTTAGGCATTCTCAGTTATCGCTGTGGTCATCATGTTCTCGTTTTCTTACACCTTCTACGCAGTCTGAACATGTTGGCAATGTAAATAGCAAAAGAAGTTCAAAAAATGGTTCAAAATGGCTCTGAGAACTATGGGACTTAACAGCTGTGGTCATCAGTCCCCTAGAACTTAGAACTACTTAAACCTAACTAACCTAAGGACATCACACACATCCATGCCCGAGGCAGGATTCGAACCTGCGACCGTAGCAGTCGCACGGTTCCGGACTGCGCGCCTAGAACCGCGAGACCACCGCGGCCGGCGCAAAAGAAGTTACTTTGCACCTTTTAAGTTTTGTAATTTACAGTTCAAGAGGACGTTCGGCTATTGGCGGCACAAGCTACATAGTTTTAAAAATGTTAGCATACACTGAGGCGACAAAAGTCATGGATTAGGGACATGAGCATATACACATAGCGGTAGTACCGTGTACACAACGTATAAAAGAATAGTGCATTGGTAGAGCTGTCGTTTGTACTCACAAGGGAAATTGAACGGTCCATGCTGAAGATGTGTCACATCGAACTAGGTCAAGACTTTACGCGTCGCGGTTGTGTGACCACGGGGTTGGTTTGCGGAGCGGGCAAGCCGAGTTCAAATTTCGCTGGTATCCCTGTCTCTTTTTTCTCAAAATTATGAATTTTCCATCCGGTCATTGACTTGTCTGTTCTCCTATTGTCTTTGCAGTTTTCATGCTATACGTTGGTTACAGGATATGAATCATGTGGTAAGAAGATATTACCGTCGTAACTAAAAGAGATGAGTGGTGAGAGCAGGCGAGATGGTGCATTGACCTCTCACACAAATGAAAACAAGAAATTAATTCAAGCGTGAAAACTTCCAAAACGGAACATAACAGTCATAACACGAGGTATTTGTGTAGAACAGAGAAGAGATACGTACGTCTGGAGGTCCCTTCCTTACACCTCACTGTTACAAACGGGCGTTACACCACGACACACTCGCATTTGAGTATAGCTAACAGACACGTCAATGACCGGACGATCAGTTCATAATTTTGTGAAAAGAAATTTGTGGCACTAGCGAGATTTAAACACAGATCTCCCCTTTCGCAGTCCACCACATAACCACACCTCCGTAACGTCATGGCTACGCAAATATGCGCTATGCTCCACGTCTTGGGCTTGGACCATTCACTGTTTCCATGTTGCTTCTTTTGTCACAGTTCAGTACAACTTCTTCCTGCTTTCATGCTCGATCTGTGTTCAGTTTTTGGCGGGCTATCCACTGGGCCATCTTACGGCTAAATATGAGGGCGTGCGACGGGGAGTTTCCCTCGTCAGGTGATTCATGTGAAAGGGTTTCCGACGTGATTATGGATGCAAGACGGGAACTGACAGACTTCGAACGCAGAACAGTAGTTGGAGCTTGACGCAGAGGACATTTCATTTCGGAAATCGATAGGGAATTCAATAATACGAGATTCACAGCGTCAAGATAGTGCCGAGAACGCCAAATTTCTGCCATTACCTCTCACAATAGACAACGCAGTGGCCGACGGCCTTCACTTAACGACCGAGAGCAGCAGCGTTTGCGTAAAATTTTCGGTGCTAACAGACAAGCAACACTGCATGAATAACGGATGTACAACGAAACTATCTGTTAGGGCAGTGTGGCAAAATTTGGCGTTAATGGGCTATAGCAACAGACGAGCGACGCGAGTGTTTTTGCTAATAGCACGAGATAACTGCAGCGCCGCTGAGCTGACGGTAGGATTCGAATGTAGTGCAGTCTCCATGGAGCCAGGGACACAAGTTGTCAAAAGGCACTGTGCAAGCTGGTGGTGGTTCCATAATGGTGTGAGCTGTGTTTGCATGGGATGGACTGGGTCCTCTCGTCCAACCCAAGTGACCACTGGGTGGAAATGGTTATATTCGGCTACCTGGAGACTATTTGCACCCGTTGATGGATTTCATGTTCTCAAACAGCGATGGAATTTTCACGATGACAATACGCCTTGTCACATGGCCACAAATGTTCGCAATTGGTTTGAAAAACATTCTGGACATTTATAGCGAGTGATTTGGCCACCCTGATCGCCCAACATGAATCCCATCGAATATTAATGGGGCATAATGGAGAGGTCAGTCCGTGAAGAAAATTCTGCACGGGTAACAACACTTTTGCAATTATGAATGACTAAAGAGACAGCATGGCTCAGTTTTTCTGCAGGGGACTTCTAACTTAGTGTTGAGTCCACGTCACGTCGATTTGCTGCCCTGCGCCGGGCAAAAGGAGATCCGACAAAATATTAGGAGGTATGCCACGACATTTGTCGCCTGAGTGCATAGCCGCGATTTCATATTTTAAAGCACGTTATCCCTTGAAAGTAATGTGTCGGGTAAGAAGACTTCACTGTGTATTACCGAGCTAGCCACGGGAGATATATTGTATAAGTTCGGCCTTTACCGCAAAATGAACTTCTTAATATAATATGATGTCCTTCTATGATCGCCCCGCAGTGATATAATAGTTCAGTAATACCAAGAACGAATATTAAAGACCATGATTTAAGTTTCTGAGGTTTATAAAATAGTAATAAAGAGAAAAACGAATTTTTGTTATCAGACTGTATAGTGGAAGACACAAAAAGAAGTAAACTGGTCCTCACCATAAATGATGTTTAGAGCAGCCCCACTATTTTACTAACGCCGTTACTATTGGAGGTGGTATGCCTTCGGCATCCTCTGAACCGAGAAACGGTTTACACAGTCAGTTCTTGGGACCACTACGTTTGAAGTGGAACTTGAGCCACAGTGCAACTTTGGTGTTTCACGCAATGGAAGCGTTTCGAGAGGTGAAAACTGGATCAAATGACAGGAAGTATACCTACAAGCCACGAAAGGTTCAATTCTCTCAAATTATAATTAGAAATATGATAACATTTTGTTAGGTAAAAATTAAAAATTTTAACAATGGCTATCGACAGGGCATAAAGTAGACATTGCGTGTAGGACATCAATATGTCCTATTTCAACTGTTGTTTAATTTATTCCAGTAACAGTGTCAGATTCGCTGTTGAGCTGTATGACAGAATTTATTTTGATGTTCGCGTCATGTACAACAGATTTCAAGATTATATAGTCTCGTTATCAGGTGCCAAACGTGCCTGCCAAATGGAGTACCATATACTCCACAGCCGTTTTTCCAGAACAGGAGGACACGACGAGGAAGTGAGCCAAAGCGTTGAGTAGAGGGTGCTGGACGTTGCAGAAGCAACATCTGTAGCAGGAAAAAATCAAATCTTGAGGCATGTTTTATATCTGACGATGGAACCCTATGATCTTAAAATCGATTGTAAACGAAATGAACAATAAAATACATTGCATCGTACTGCTGTATGGGGAAATTGACACAGTTACGGGAGTAAAACAAAGCATATTATCCAGAATATTTGTTGACAATCATTTTGGCAAGCCAAAGTAATTCATGTAAGAGCGATGACAGTAGACACCAATGAAAAATAAAATGTATTCAGAACTTCTTGTCCGTATTCTTGAGAATAGAAATTCCTGAATTTGAAACAATTATGTTACACAACGCAAAGACGGCGAGACGAAAATCATTTTCTAGAAAAAAACATGATAGTTATGACAAAACAAGGACTGATGGCAACCCTAAAAACAACAGCTTTTAACAAATATCCCACCTTCAGCGATCTCGACCAACATCAAATATAAAAATATTAGATTCTTTGAACAGATATATTTCTGTAGCTTGAGGCACCGTTTCACCACGTAACAGCGTCGCAAAATGCTAAATAGTTTTGTAGTTATCCTTAACTACAGCATGTTTATGTGATCATGTGCAAAAGAATGGTAGTACTTTATAATATAAATATTTATTACATACATTATTTACAGGTCATATTTAACATATTTAAATAACTGTTTGACGATGAAATGCAGAAGTCATTCTTAAGAGTACTTTTGAAATAAATATTCATATTGATTTATGTTTGAAATACTGTTCTAACAGTATCGCTTGAGGTATTGATTCTAACTCAGTAATATGTTAAACTGATTCTTACAGTCGAAGAAATGTGTTGCATAAAAATTCAACTTCTTACAATGGCTTTAGAAACACGGTAAAGAGAAAGTCTGCTGACTCACCACATTTCCGCTCGCAGAACACACATGAGTAAAAGGAAATATATCACAGTTTTATCATTATATAAGAATACTACGAGTATGTAACAACAAATACCATGACTATGCGGTAATTGCCAAGTGCAGAAAAAGATCCTTAGCTAATAGACAACGCGATAACAAGAGTGTTGTCAATTTGGTGCGTCGTGGTACTGTATTATACAGAGTTACACAGCACGTCTCACTATCAGCAAGCTAATTCGTAAAGGAGTGAATTTTCCGACGTAAGAAATGAGAAGAACATAAACTGTCTGAAATGAAACTATCTCGTGAGCTGTCTTTATACGATCTACTTCTGGTATTAAATGCAAATGCGGACTCGTCAATGAGCAATTTCACGTGAGAACAGAAAGTCCGTCTCAACCCACAGGAAGCACCCCCCCGCGCCGAGTGTCCTCCATGACGCGAGGACATCTGGGCTCATTCGGTAGCACGCCCCCTCTGTCACTCGTACATGTTCTCCTTTATCCAGTCGAGGTAGTGGGTGACCCTGGTGTAGACGCCGGGGTAGCCCGGCTCCCCACACTTGTTACCGAATGAGACGATGCCGATCTGGATCCAGTGCGCGTCTTGCTCCAGCATCAGAGGGCCGCCGGAATCACCCTGAAACAGAAAATGCGCCACTACAGGAAAAGAAGTTTCTGATCTGTTTCTATACGGTATAACTGCAAGTTAATAATCTCAGTAAGATATTTTTCTCGCTCGTATTTCATAAAAAGACTGTGTGGTGACAATAGGTAGCCAATATTTTAATGTTGTTCCTTAAGAGCTACCTCAGATGAGATTAATTCAGAAGTACTAACTATTGCAGAAGAATATATATAATAATAATGAACTAACCTCAATGGTAAAAAGACGAGGGCTAGTAGAAATCCTTGGGTAACAGAAGAAATAATGAATTTAATTGATGAAAGGAGAAAATATAAAAATGCAGTAAATGAAGCAGGCAAAAAGGAATACAAACGTCTCAAAAATGAGATCGACAGGAAGTGCAAAATGGCTAAGCAGGTATGGCTAGAGGACAAATGTAAGGATGTAGAGGCTTATCTCACTAGGGGTAAGATAGATACTGCCTACAGGAAAATTAAAGAGACCTTTGGAGAAAACAGATCCACTTGTATGAATATCAAGAGCTCAGATGGAAACCCAGTTCTAAGCAAAGAAGGGAAAGCAGAAAGGTGGAAGGAGTACACAGAGGGTCTATACAAGGGCGATGTACTTGAGGACAATATTATGGAAATGGAAGAGGATGTAGATGAAGATGAAATGGGAGATATGATACTGCGTGAAGAGTTTGACAGAGCACCGAAAGACCTGAGTCGAAACAAGGCTCCGGGAGTAGACAACATTCCATTAGAGCTACTGACAGCCTTGGGAGAGCCAGTCCTGACGAAACTCTACCATCTGGTGAGCAAGATGTATGAGACAGGCGAAATACCCTCAGACTTCAAGAAGAATGTAATAATTCCAGTCCCAAAGAAAGCAGGTGTTGACAGATGTGAAAATTACCGAACAATCAGTTTAATAAGTCACGGCTGCAAAATACTAACACGAATTCTTTACAGAAGAATGGAAAAACTAGTAGAAACCGACCTCGGGGAAGATCAGTTGGGATTTCGTAGAAATATCGGAACACGTGAGGCAATACTGACCCTACGACTTATCCTAGAAGCTAGATTAAGGAAAGGCAAACCTACTTTTCTAGCATTTGTGGACTTTGTGAAAGCTTTTGACAATGTTGACTGGAATACTCTCTTTCAAATTCTGAAGGTGGCAGGGGTAAAATACAGGGAGCGAAAAGCTATTTACAATTTGTACAGTAACCAGATGGCAGTTATAAGAGTCGAGGGACATGAAAGGGAAGAAGTGGTTGGGAAGGGAGTAAGACAGGGTTGTAGCCTCTCCCCGATGTTGTTGAATCTCTATATTGAGCAAGCAGTGAAGGAAACGAAAAATTCGGAGTAGGTATTAAAATCCATGGAGAAGAAATAAAAACTTTGAGGTTCGCCGATGACATTGTAATTCTGTCAGGGACAGCAAAGGGCTTGGAAGAGCAGTTGAACGGAATGGACAGTGTCTTGAAAGGAGGGTATAAGATGAACATCAACAAAAGGAAAACGAGGATAATGGAATGCAGTCGAATTACGTCGGGTGATGCTGAGGGAATTAGATTAGGAAATGAGACACTTAAAGTAGTAAAGGAGGTTTGCTATTTGGGGAGCAAAATAACTGATGATGGTCGAAGTAGAGAGGATACAAAATGTAGACTGGCAATGGCAAGGAAAGAATTTCTGAAGAAGAGAAATTTGTTATTATCGAGTATAGGTTTAAGTGTCAGGAAGTCGTTTCTGAAAATATTTGTATGGAGTGTAGCCATGTATGGAAGTGAAACATGGACGATAAATAGTTTGGACAAGAAGAGAATAGAAGCTTTCGAAATGTGGTGCTACAGAAGAATGCTGAAGGTTAGATGGGTAGATCATATAACTAATGAGGAAATATTGAATAGGATTGGGGAGAAGAGAAGTTTGTGGCACAACTTGACTAGAAGAAGGGATCAGTTGGCAGGGCACATTCTGAGGCATAAAGGGATCGCCAATTTAGTATTGGAGGGCTGCGTGGAGGGTAAAAATCGTAGAGGGAGACCAAGAGATGAATGCACTAGGCAGATTCAGAAGGATGTAGGGTGCAGTAGGTACTGGGAGATGAAGCAGCTTGCACAGGATAGAGTAGCGTGGAGAGCTGCATCAAACCAGTCTCAGGACTGAAGACCACAACAACAACCTCAATGAAAATGTTTTTGGCAGTATTTACTGGAATACAATTCTTGAAACTGTGTAGCTATTAAGGTAAAAAGTGAATGGCTGAAGACAACCTGTAGAGAGATACAAATGAAACACATTCGAAGAACCTGAAAGTGAGGCTGTAATAGAGAAAGTTGAAAAAATGGAGTGCAGCGTATATCCCATGGTACTCAGTCTATAAACTGAGTATGCAGTATAGGAAACGAAGGAGAAATCTGTAAAGACAATTAAATTTTAGAGAAAAGAAATAAAAAACTCGAGATTCGACGATGACAATATAATTCTGACGTAAGGGAGAAAGGGTTTGGAAGACATGTCGAATGGAGTAGATAGTCTCTTGAAAAGAGTTTATACGATGAATACAAATAAAATTAAAACAAGGTAACGTAGTGTACTCGAATTAAATCAGGTGGTGCTACGATAATTAGATTGGGAAACGAGATAATGAAAGCAGAAGACACACTTTGATGCCTGGGAAGCAAAACAGCTAACGATGATAGAATTATAGAGGATGTAATGCAAAACGTCAATAAAATGGACAGCTTTCTTCAAAAATGGGTTATGTTAGCATCGTATGTAAATGTGTTACGAAGTCCTTTTTGAAAGTAATCATTGGGGCATAGCCTTATATGGACGCGAAACGTGGAACTTCAACAATAGAAGCTTTTAAAATTTGTTACTACAGAAGAAAGTTAAGACTAGATGGATAAATCTAGTAACTAAAGAAGAGGAACTGAACTGAATCGGGGAAGAAGCTTTATGAAACAATTTATGAAATAACTGGATAAGTTGAGAGAACGTGTCACGAGATATCATAGAACAGTTAACTTGACAATAGAAGGAAGAGAGAGAGAGAGAGAGAGAGAGAGGGAGAGAGAGAGGGGGGGGGGAGTGAAGGAGGGAGGGAGAGGAGTAAAATTTGTAAGAGGACACCAATGTCTGAATAAGATAGGCACGCTGGAACGCATGTAGAGTGCAGCAGCTGTGCACATATAAAAAATCTTACACAGGATAGATCAGCGTGGAGAGTTGCTTCAAACCAGTCATCGAACGCATGAGTAGTACAAAAACACAAGTAATCTACTATCTGCACTTGGCAATAAGCAGTCCTCGTTACTTCATTTTGCTTATTGAACCATATGTAAATCAATATTCTGAAAAAGCTGTAAAATCAGACTTTGTATTTCTCAAGCAAACCGTCTAGCATTGATTGTGAGAATTTATTGAGCTGTCTAGTCAGAGCAACTGAACCTTTGGTGTTCTCGAAGTTGCAGAAGGCTGTATGATGTGACTAGGATTAAATACTTCTTTACTTGGTTCGCTCCCATTCCGTGTGGAGTATCTTTCACTGCACTGATTGTATGTTGCTGGCAAGTGGAAACGATGGGCCGGCTGGGATTCGAGTCGCGGTTGCTACAATCGATGGCAGTGCATTGCGCCGCCCAAGCACGCTTCGAGGACCGACTCAGAACTTCAGCTCGTCTCGGGCCTTATACCACCATATCCATCTCTCAGAGGTGCTAGACCGGCAATACAGTGGGAAAACCTTCAAAAGTTCAAATGGCTCTGAGCACTATGGGACTTAACATCTATGGTCATCAGTCCCCTAGAACTTAGAACTACTTAAACCTAACTAACCTAAGGACATCACACAACACCCAGCCATCACGAGGCAGAGAAAATCCCTGACCCCGCCGGGAATCGAACCCGGGAACCCGGGCGTGGGAAGCGAGAACGCTACCGCACGACCACGAGATGCGGGCAGGGGAAAACCTCTGCTGACTTTAGAAGCGAAGAGGAAGATTCTGTAACATGTTAAAACTTTAAGTCTGTCGTGCGAAAGGCCGATATCGAGGTTCTACACGCTGCCTGGCTCACAATTTTAGTAATCACATACAATCATGCCTTTATTTGATAGCTGTAATGCGCATATCTTACGTGCATCTGCTTTCGTTTTTGACAAACTTGAGTAATATTTTGAAAGATCGTGAGACGACAGTCCGTCTATCGTTAGAGGAAGAGGTTATTGGACTAAGTTGCTGTTGATAGACTTTTAGTTTGTTCGAAGAGGGCACTAGCAGTGGCAACTAACATTTGGCTTTGGGAGAATTGGCTCAGTGGAGTAGTCATGGAGAGGCAGTGCCGACCACAGGATCTCATGGAAACCGTCCAGTAGTCGAATCACATATGAAGTGCTTATTTCAGTAGTGGTACAAGTCCATTTTTGTTCATTTTCAGATACAGACTCCTAAAGTTAAATGAGCGCTGAAAAATCTGCAGCTGAGATACCAGAAATATTCAAGCATATGGCTTCTTGCTAGAGATGAACCTTTCTTTCTGTTTGTTTGGATCATTAATTTCAGAAGCATTATAGGAAGAAAAGTGGAGGTAATGAACTTGTACAACTATTGAAATAAGCCCTTCATATAGCAGGAGTCAGACGAGGAGTTACTTGTCAACAGATATTCGTAGAGGAATGACTCTGACCGATGAATATAAGCCTGCAAAGAAGGCTGACGATCTGCTGAAGTTGAAAGCAGCTAACTCTATGACCAGGATATTGCTCATCATCAGCTCTTGTGCTATACTTTAGATATTTTCCAGTATATACATTCATTATAGTGTCAGAGGGGACAGTACACTCTCTGAAAAAAAAGTGAAGCAAACAAAAGTGGAGGCGAAAATTAAATGACAATTCACGGACTGCGAGGGTTATTTCAGTGATTTAAAAAGAACTTGGCAGTATGAGGCCACTTATCTGAATGATGTTGCACCCCGTCTGACATACATGCATGCACTGATTCGGTTGGGAAATGAATTATGAAGCCATTGTATCACTTCTGAGGTAAGTTAGCCCACAGCTGTTGTAATTAATCCTTGATGATCTGGATACTGACATTGGGACTGAGTTGGTTCCACACACGTTCTATCTGGGACAGATCTGGGTATCTTGCTGGCCACTGGAATACCTAAACATCATACAGACAGTTCGTAGAGAAATATGCCAAATGTGCACAGGCATTTTCCAGTTAAAAATGATATCGCGATACTGTCGTAAGAGAGGTAGCACGTAAGGACACAGGATGTCCGTGACATACTGAACAGTCATCAGAGTTCCGGAAGTGACTACCAGCCATGACCTGAAGTCTTACCAGATGGCTCCCACACCATTACGCCAGGAGTAACACCGCTGTGCCTCTCTGAAGCATTGGAAGAATAGGGCCTCTCTCCATGCCGCCGCCATACATGCCGATGTTGGTCATCCGGGGTACTACCCAACCGCGTTTCATCGCTGAGCACAGTGCGATGACATACATCAGCAGTCGATGTTTCCCGGTAACGATATCACTCCAACATGAACAACAGCCTACGCAGAGGATGGTTATTCCCTATTCCAGCTGCTGCTAGTCTCTGACCAATGATGCGGGAAGACACAAGGAATCCTTACTTGTTCTCGGATGCAGGCGCAGATGTGAAGGGGTTATGGTGTGCTTGATGCACAGTTCGGCAATCTTCCCTTGCAGTGGTCAGATGTGGGCGATGAGAACCCTGATTTGTATGCCTGCCCTCATGTCCACATGCAGCCACACATCGGCCCATTGTCGCATTCGAATACCTCACAATTCCGATCAGATCAGCCGGCCAAATGAAGGGCCACAATGAGACCCCTTCACACACTGTTAGGTTCTGGTAAAGGTGCCTCATACGAGTACTCAGAATCTCCGTGTCCTTCATAGCGACCACTCAACATCTGACACTATTCAGGCTCCATATATACCTACCAGGCCGAGTAACAACACTAAAATCGAACAACACTAATGTACTCCGGTGGCCGTTGAGTCTGTCACGGAGAACTGTAGTACCGCCGATGATGTGTACGTGTGCGAACTTACATTGACGTCCGATCACATCTTCTTGGTGCTCTACTTATTTTTGTCATGCAGAGTATTTCGGAGCGCGTCAGTCAAAGCACAAAGGATATTTTGTTTCAGTTTCTAAGTCACAATACATTTATTCGGTAGCGAAATTCGTCGTAAATAATCCACCAGATTTTGAGAAGAACCGTCAAGTCCATACCTACAACACTAGGGGGAAAAATGACCTTCATTAACCATTATTATAGCTGTTTGTGGCCCAGAAAGGAGTTCGATATGCAGCAACAAAAGGTTTTGACTATTTTGCCAATAACATGTCTGACAGGTAGCTAAGCAAGTTTTAAATCAAAGTTAAAATCTTTACTCCTAGACAATTCTTTCTATTCCATTGACGAATTTCTACCTAAAAATTGATAGCCAGTAAAAGAAAATTTATTTTTAATTGTACATGTATGAGTAGGACTAACGAAATTATATGTTCATTAATCTTAACATTAATCATGTCTACATAGCCTGTAAACTGACTCATTCCACATCATTTCGATAAAAGACGCGTTCAAATGATCTGGGGGATATGTAACTTGCTAACTCGCTAAAATATTGTTATCTGGCACATACAGGGTGATTCCGTGATGAGGTTATAAACTTTCAGGGATGATGAAGAAACGAAAATGTATCAATTTCAATTACAGTAGGAGGTGGAATGGATCAAAACAAGAAAAAGTCTGCAATCGATAGGCTCTAAAGTGCATCTTTGCTGCTGTGAAACGCTTCTCTTCTACTGGACAAGTGCTAGTAGCTCTCAAGGTAAACATTTTAGAGCCCATGTTTTCCATACAAATTTTTCTTGTTTTGGTCCATACTACCTCCCAAAATACGAAAAGCAAAAGCTTGCAGTAAAAGAATTTCACTGTCAGACATATCGTAACGATTTCCGCTCATAACTTTCGATTCGACCGCTTCCAGACCGGGATCCCTTATCACGGATTGATACAGTTACACCTCTCCATCATCTCTAGAAGTGTGTAACCTCATCAAGAAATCACCCGGTATATAGTATATAATGAACTATTTCGTAGATGTTACTATTTAATGACCTTACACCTCTAGCACTGACATAGCACTATATCTATCTCACTGAAATTTGCACTTGTTTGAAAGAAAGAACTCCAACAATCCAATTAATAGCAAACACATCCCATCGTTCGCAGTGCTGTCCCACACTCAGTAGCATGCATCTTCTAAAGGCTTCCACAACACTTAACCTCTTATTTTCAACCCATGTTAAATGTTCGTTTTCTTGGCAGTCTCTCACTGTCTGCAAAAATCCCTTGGACCCATTTGGCTGTAACTGTCGTTATTCTGCTTTACAAAATCAATGAATGTTACGATATTGCAGTTTTAACAAGGAGTCACAACTGCTACCTGACCCACCCATCACGACCGAGTTTCCCCAACCGTTCCAGATAAAACATGAGATACATAGTTAGTTAGTGTTAAGTTCCATGGATTATTTGCACCGTAAATCGTAAATAATGATATGGATTTTATATTCATATCACAAATTAACAAATTATTTTGTAAATATGGCTACAGGGCGGTCATTCGCAAGTGGTTTTCTTACAGACGGATGTGAGTTAGTAATTCCTACCTCCACCTTTTACACATGACAGTAATAAAAATTCTTTTACGGAATAGTAGGAGTTCTAAAGGAGTAACTTTATCAGATTGTTTTCAAATTTTAATTTCCTGTCTGCCATTTGGGCAAGTATCAAAAATTTTTGTTTCAGCACTGTACACCCCTTTTTGTGCTAAGCCTTAATGTGGAGTAAGGAATGTCATTTTCCTTTTGCTATTGTAATTACGTACATCGTTGTTCCTTTTGAGCTGTAGTGGATTACTCACATCAAAATTCATGAAGGAATAAATATACTGTAAAGGAGTAGTCAGAATGCAAAACTCCTTAAACAGATGCGTACAAGAAGATCGTGAGAGAGAAACACGTAATATTCTTACAGCACGTTTTGGAGCAATTGCAGTTTTCTTTCTTAAAGATGAGTCACTCCATTGTATCACTCCAGATGACGTTACTGAATGAAAATATGCAAAAGACGTCAACATACTGATTTGTCAGATTTGCGATGATTCCAAGTGCAAATGTAGCTGACTTAAGTTGTTTTAGAAGTTCCAAAATGTGTTTTTTCCAGTCTAAATTCTCATCGGCACAGACATCTAAGAATTATGAAGTTCCTCCCTATTTATTACTTCTTCACCATGTGTTACACTTATCCCTGGTGTAGTGCATCTAGATCTGGAGAGCTGAATACGTTGTCTTTTTTAAAACTGAGAGTGAGATCATTTGCAGAAAAGCAGTCAATGATACTTTTAAGAATATTATTTATCATTTCCTCTGTTGGTATTTGTATGTTTGAGTTAATTACAGTACTACTGCCGTCCGTAAAAGAACTTATTCTACTTCCTGTATATGAGACAGAAGATCGTCAACATTTGCAAGGAACAATAACAGATCTAAGACTGAGTCTTGAAGAACCACACGCTTTATTTCTCCCCCAATCATAATAATCTCACCTGACCGCAATGATTGAATTACTTTGTTGAATTACTAAGTACGACTTTCTGCAATTTTTTGGGTGGTTATGGCACCGATCATATGGCTAGACCATAAATCCCATAAAACCTCAGTTTACCTAGGAGAATATTGTGAGTTACACAGTTAAATGCCTCAGATACGTCGCAGAAATTACTGACCGGCGCTTTTTTGTTCCTAAATGGTTGTAAAATTTGGTGAAAGAAAGTGTAAATGACATTCTCCTTTGGGCAACCCTTCCGCCATCCGAATAGTGAATTACTGAGAATCTGATTGTTACTCAGGTGAGATACTATTCTAGAATACACCACCTTTTCAAAAAATTTGAAAATTAATGTTAGTAACGAAACAGATCGGTAGTTACTGACCTTTATCAACTTCCTTAAGGAGGGGGTTAACAACTGCGTATTTCAATCTCTCTCGAAAAATGCCTTGAAGTAGTGATGCATTGCATGTTTCAGATAAGACGATGATTAGCTTGTTAGATGGGAAGAAATCGTTAGTACTCTGTTAGAAACACCATCAACTCCAGATGAGTTTTTACTTTTTGAGAGAACATATAATTTTCTTAATTTAAGAAGGAGAAGTTGGTGTTACACTCATATGACCCAATTTTGTGAGAACTACCTTTTCAACACACTGCTGTGATTTTTGGCTTGAACTGTTTGCCCATATATTTTCTCACATACTTAAGTAATGACTATTAAACATTCACTACCTGTGACTCATCATTTATAGCACATCCATTTAATTCCATCATCATTTATAGCCCTTCTATTTCATTCAATGTCCTGTTCTGTAGCTGGTTGTTCTGTCTCATATTTCACTACATTTGATGTAACCGTACGTTTGTTGTCAGAAATACTGATTTCTGGCATACTGTGCATATTCCTTGATTTTTCTCGACTGTTCTTACTACTTTTGAGTAGTTTTTGTAGCCTTCAACTACTGTAGGGTCTCTACTTTTTCTTTCCAACAGATACATTGCCCTTTTCCTTTGACAAGATACTTTAAGTCCTCTAGTGATTCATAGTTTTGTACATGGTTGTTTAATATCCTTTCTGATTAGCTTATGCAGAAAGCTATTTTCAAATAATGATAGAAATTTATCATGGAACAGATTACATTTTGTGTCAGCACTTGGTTCATTATATATTTCATCCGAGGTCATTATTGTAAAGTATTCTTAAAAATATTTGTTCTGGAGTCATTAAGTATTCTTACTGATTTCCATCGAGAAGTAACTGAAAGGCACTATCTCATTTATCCTATCTAAACGTGCATCATGATCAGGCAGAGTATTTGCTTCTGGGTAAACAGTTATTTTCTTGCTCTGACGTTCATCAGAGATCTTCTGTCTTCGTCCATCCATGTTGGAAAGCTAAATACTGAGATCAAACTGCAGGATCCAAATAAGGTTTCCAGATCATTTTTGTAGTAGAATCCTGTGGACAATCTACACTGAAATCACCACTGAGGAGAATTATTTTTGAAATGCACTATCTTATTTATCCCAACTAAATGTGCATCGTTATCAGGCAGAGAAAGCTGCTTGCTGCTGCCTGACAGACAGCATAGTTAGGAATCCAGATTCCTCATAAACAGTTCAAAATTTATCAGTGGGGATCTACATATGGTTACAAGTTAAAGTTACCTATTTTTCAGTATTAACTCACAAGAACAGAGTTCCATGTGCTAATCACTATACAATCTACGTGCCTCAATGTATTCTGCATTAATATATGTAACAACTCCCGCTTTTCCAATATTGGTTATACATGAGTAAGACACCAGAGTGTAATATTTTATGTTTAACATCACTAAGCCTGTGGTTGTGTGGTGCTCAATAGGCATAAGATGTCTGTCTTTTCATAGCTCTCTAATTTTTCAAAACAGTCAAGAAGAAGCTCTTCTGTCTTATTACGCAGTTCTCTAATGGTTTTATGAAATAAGGTAGTCTTACTTTTCTGTGCTTTCTTAAGCAGTTTTAGAGCTCTTCCGTTATTTTAACTTATTTCACAATGGGGTGCCTCAATCCTGACACTGACCAGACAATCTATCTTTCCGTCTCTTATTCAGATGTAGGTCACATCTAGTACATCCCCATCTCCCAACCTTAGCAACAGGCACTGCATTCGTATGAGATTTCATTTCATATAGCAGTATTTCCTTATGGTAGATGATGATCATTAGTTAGCCTGTGTTAATCATTATTAGTAGTTTTAAACCAATGTCTTGTACAGTAAGTCCATTTTCATAATAATTATTAATTAATATATTGAATTATTTTCTAATTTACTTGTTATTCTCTTTATTAAGTGATATAATCCATGATCTCATGGCAGTGTTTCCCCTATGTTACGTAATAAAAGATACTAAGGAAAGACTATAGTTTATCATGCATCAAAATCGAGATTATTAGACAATGATAAAAATTCGTAGGATCAGAACACGCCACACTCTGGATACAGATCACTACATTGATGTATTCGAAGTGGATGTTTAGGCTCGTCGATTCTGCATTGTAAAGCAATAACTACATCCTACTCAAGAAAACTTTGGAAAACCACCCTACAGTTAAACAGTCAGTAACATATGTTTAGTAACTGCTGCCTCACTTGATTATTCAATACGGATTCCTCATTCGTTTGGCACTTCCTGACCACCAACTCCAGTAGTCTGACAACGCCGCTGACCAACAGTAGAATGTCATTGTAGCAAACGGAGCAAGACCAGCCTCCACAACAAGAATACTACGTCTGCACCGCCGCTGAACAGTCACTTCTGTTGTAATTTACTGTATCAGCATGCACTCTATTTTTATATCTGTATTTGCATTTCGCTTAGGTTGTTTAACTTACAGTAAAGGCGACATTGAAATTTTAGTAACATACAGTTAACAGTAACTCATTAGACACTATCCGTGCTTAGCTGCTGCTCTAACAGTTCAGAGCTAAAAAGGATGCGTGTTACGTGATGGTGTGGGCTCACCTGGCAAGCGTCCTTCCCTCCCTGGGCGTAGCCGGCGCAGATGAAGTTCTCGGTGATGTCCTGCAGGTACCGCCTGTCGCAGTCCTCATTGCGCCACACGGGGATGGATGCCTGCCTCTGAACAGTACTTTCTCTGCCACCTGCCGAGACAATATTTGCATGTTTCTAAGCTTCATTTTCTAGGCTGATTTTGATGATAAAATGCCTGCAGTTAAGTTTTAGATTTCTTTTTGGAGGTTCTCATAGAAAGAACTCTTCACAAGGAATGTATTACAAATAAATGTTCCTGACAATAAGACACAGATACACTTATATACACAGAGCAAATCGTTCCGGAAGGAAGGAAGGAAGGAAGAGAGATTAAGGTTTACCGTCTCTTTGACGATGAAATCGGAGATCGAGAAAAACCTGGACTGAGCAAAGGTGAAGAAAGTATGAAAAAATTAAATTTGGAATGCTGGGTGGGGATTTGAATCTCGTTACTCCCGATTATGAGCCCATATCCTTAACCGTCTCATTACTCTCTCGCCATACTTATTAATTGTACTAAATGACCCTCTAACCACATATGTAATAGCTCTCTGAAGCAGGGTATTTTCCCAGATAGACTGAAGTATGCCACTGTTAAACCACTGCATAAAAGGGGATATGTCTGATGTCAACAACTACCGCCCAATCTCTCTTCTGACTGCCTTATCCAAAATTCTTGAAAAAGTAATGTATTGTACAGTAGCTTCACAAGTTCGTAAAAATAAAGTTTTACCAAATGTCAGTTTGGTTTTCAGAAAGGTTTTTCAACGGAAAATGCTATATATACTTTCACTAATGAAATATTAAATGCTCTGAGTAACCGGAAGTCACCCGTTGGGATTGTTTGTGATCTCTCAAAGGCTTTTGATTGTGTAAATCATGGAATATTTCTAGGTAAGCTCAACTATTGTGGTATAAATTGGACAGCGCCCAAATGGTTTAAATCATACCTAACTGGAAGAGTGCAGAAAGTTGAAATAAGCAGTTCACATAATATGTAAAAAACTAGTGATTTCTCAAACTGTGGAACAATCAAGAATGGGGTGCCACAAGGTTCAGTCTTGGGTCCTCTGCTGTTCTTAATATATATTGCCATTGCCATTGCCATTGCCATATATATATTGCCATTCTATATTCACGAAGATGTAAAGCTGGTACTTTTTGCCGATGATACAAGTATAGCTATCACACCCAACAGACAAGAATTAACTAATGAAATTGTAAACGATGTTTTTCAGAAAATCATTAAGTGGTTTTCTGCAAATTGGCTCTCATTAAACTTTGACAAAACACAGTATATGCAGTTCCACACAGTAAATGGAATGACACCATTGATAAATATATACTTCGATCAGAAGGTAGAATATTCAAAATTTCTAGGTGTATGCATTGATGAATGGTTGAACTGAAAAAAACACACTGAAGATCTGTTGAAACGTTTGAGTTCAGCTACTTATGCTATTAGGGTCATTGCAAATTTTGGCGATATGCATCTCAGTAAATTAGCTTACCACACCTATTTTCATTCTCTGCTTTCGTATAGCGTAATATTGTGAGGTAACTCATCATTGAGTAAAAGAGTGTTCATTGCACAAAAGCGTGTAATCAGAATAATTGCTGGAGCTCATCCAAGATCATCCTGCAGACACTTATTTAAAGAGCTAGGGATCTTCACTGTAGCCTCACAATATATAAAGTAATAGCAGTGTACATGGCTACAACACTAGGAGAAAGGATGATCTTCACTACTCAAGGTTAAATCTAATTTTGGCTCAGAAGGGGGTAAATTATGCTGCCACAAAAGTTTTTGGTCACTTACCTAATAGCATCAACGGTCTGATAGATAGCCTTATAGCATTTAAAAGTAAATTGAAAGAATTTCTGAATGGCAACTCCTTCTACTCATTAGATGAATTTTTGGATATAGCAAGTGGGTAATTTTCCCACACCCAAAAATAAAAATAATTAAAAATATCAAGTGTCATGGAAAATTTTGTGTAATGTAATATCTTGTATAGAGACCTTTTATTAACCTGACTTGTTCCACATCATAACGAAGTGTCGTATTCATGATCTGTGGAACAAGTTCTAATCTAATCTCTATGGGCAAGGTTCCTAGCACAAGCCCGTGTGGTGGCGCCCGTTCGGGAGATATCCAATTAGAATAGTTGTGGTGAATACATTTTCATCGGCAACATTTCGACGGTAGGGAAATCCAGGTTTGGACTCAAGGTTTCTTAACACCAGAAGCTGAGTTATTACCCTGGATTAAATTCCAAACGCCTCGGGGGCTCCATAGCGTGCGGAGTCTGACGCTGTTAATGGTGAGTACTCTGTCGGATAATAGAGTTATAGACATAAATAACAAGGATTCCAACACACTTCCATGACGCATGCCTGAAGTTAGTTCTAATTCTGTAGACAAGTCTCAGTCCAAGGTAACATTCTACGTCATCCCTACCAAGAACTCCTCAGTCCAGTCACAGACTTTGTTTGATACCCCATTTTGCCGTCTCTTTCTTAATACTGGCTGGTTTGGTGCCGAATCAAATAGTTTCCGGAAGTCAAGAAATACTAAGTCCTCCTGCATGCCATGATCCACGGCTTTCAGGATGTCATCTGAGAAAAGTATGAGCTGGTCGTCAATGTTTTCAGGTTCCAAGCTGGTTGGCACTAAGCAGTCATAAGGTTCGAGGAACATCATTATGTCTAAACTTAGAATATCCTCTCGGATTCTACAGCTTCTACAGCAGATGAACGCCATTGAGGTGGGCCGACAGTCGTAATAGTGTGCTAAAGCCCTATCAGACCGACAAGCTCAAAATTCACCAGCGTTTCTCCTTTACCAAAGTTCAAAAATAGTTAAGTACCTCCAGGAATGTTTTCGTCTCGGTAACACATTGTTATAGTACATAGAAGGCCTATACAAGGGAGATGTACTTGAGGGCAATACTATAGAAATGGAAAATGTCGTAAATGACGATAAGTTGGGAGATATTATAATGAGAGAAGAATTTGCCAGAACAGTGAAAGACCTAAGTCGCAACAAAATCCCTGGAGTAGACGACATGCCGTCGTAATTACTGACAGCCTTCGAAGAGCCAGGCACGAAAACCTCTTCCACTTGGTGTGCAAGTTGTATGAGACAGGCGAAATACCCTCACACTGCAAGGAGAATATAAGAATTCCAATTACAAAGAAAGTAGGTGCTGACAGGTGTGAGCATTACAGAAGTACGAGTTTAATAAGTCTTGGCTGCAAAATATTAGCTTCATTCCAATGAAACCTGGTCACTGCCTTACACGTAAGGTGGAACCACGTAACTGCGGGTATGGTGGCCACATCTGTTGATAGAGAGACTGACACGTGCCCATCGTTTGATGTTGCGAAGCGCCAGTGTGGTTTCACGCCGAAGAGAAGGTGGTCACACAAGTTATCGCCACTGCCGAACAGGCAGGCGAGTAAGCAGGAACTGCGTGTCGAGTTCCTGGAACGGGGAACAACTATCAAAGCCCAGCGTTATCAAGGCACTTTACAGAACCTTAGCCGAGCCATCAAGTCGTAACGCCGAGACATGTTGTCCAATGGCGTTATCCTCCTGCATGATAATGCCCGCCCACACACGGCCAATGCGTGAAGACGACATTGCAGCAGTTTCGGTGGGAAACTCTGGAACATCCACCGTACAGTCCCGACGTTTCACCGTATGACTTTCATGTGTTTGGATCTCTAAAACAAGCTATTAGCGGATATCGATCCGCAACGTACGACGAAGTGTGTGACTGGGTCCAGACATGGATCCGACAGCAGCCTACTACCTTCTTCAAGGATGGAATCGACAGGCTAGTGTCGCAACGGGATAAATGTGCAACAGTTTTGGCGACTGTTTTTGTGTCTGTGTACGGTGTATAACTACATTTTTGAGTTAATAAAATCGTTACCGTTACTTTACACTTGTGACTGTATTTCACTTGGACGCCCCTTCTTTATAGAAGAGTGGAAAATCTGGTGGAAGCCGACCATGGCCCGAAGATCAGTTTGGATTCTGGAGAAACGTAGGAACACGCGAGACAGTACTGACCCTCCGAATTTTCTTACAAGATCGGTTAAGGAAAGCATTTGTAGACTTAGACAAAGATTTGACAATACTGAATGGAATACTCTCTTTGAAATTCCGGAGGTAGCAGGGGTAAAATACAGGGAGCGAAAGATCATTTACAACTTATAGTCGATAGGTATGAAAGGGAAGCAGTGTTTGTGAAGGGAGTGAGACAGGTTTGTAGCCCATCCCCGACATTATTCAATCTGTACACTGACCAAGCAGTGATGGAAACCAAAGAAAAATTCGGAGTAGGATTCAATTTCCAGGGAGAACAAATAAAATCTTTTAGGATTGCCGATGATATTGGAATTCTTTCTGAGGCAGTAAATGATCTTGAAGAGCAGTTGAACGGAGTGGACAGCGTCTTGAGAGGAGAATATAACATGAACATTGTTGTTGTTGTGGTCTTCAGTCTTGAGACTGGTTTGATGCAGCTCTCCATGCTACTCTATCATGTGCAAGCTTCTTCATCTCCCAGTACCTACTGCAACCTACATCCTTCTGAATCTGCTTAGTGTATTCATCTCTTGGTCTCACTCTACGATTTTTACCCTCCACGTTGCCCTCCAGTGCTAAATTTGTGATCCCTTGATGCCTCAAAACATGTCCTACCAACCGATCCCTTCTTCTAGTCAAGTTGTGCCATAAACTTCCCTTCTCCCCAATCCCATTCAGTACCTCCTCATTAGTTACGTGATCTACCCACCTTATCTTCAGCATTCTTCTGTAGCACCACATTTCGAAAGCTTCTATTCTCTTCTTGTCCAAACTAGTTATCGTCCATGTTTCACTTCCATACATGGCTACATTCCATACACGCATGAACATTAACGAAAGCAAAACAAGTATACTGGAATGTACTCGCATTTAATCAGGTGATGCTAACAGAATTAGATTAGGAAACGAAACACTTACAGTAGTTGATGACTTTTGCCTTTTGGGCAGATAGAAAACTGGTGATTGCCGAAGTAGAGAGGATATGAAACAAAGACCGGTAAGACCGGGGTGGCCGAGTGGTTCTAGGCGCTACAGTCTGGAACCGCGAGACCGCTCCGGTCGCAGGTTTCAATCCTGCATGTGATGTCCTTAGGTTAGTTAGGTTTAAGTAGTTCTAAGTCTAGGGGAGTGATGACCTCAGATGTTAAGTCCCATAGTGCTCAGAGCCATTTGAACCAAAGACCGGTACTGGCAAGAAAAGAGTTTCTGAAGCAGAAAAATTCGTTAACGTCGAATATTTTTAAGTGTTAGGAAGTCTTTTATGAAAGTATTTGTATGGAGTGTAACCATGTGTGGAAGTGAAACATGGACGATAAACAGTTTAGACGAGAAGAAAGTAGAAGCTCTTGAAATATGGTGCTAGAGAAGAATGCTGAAGATGAGACGGGTAAAACACGTAACTAATGAGGAGGTACTGAAGAGAATTGGGGAGAGAAAACATTTGTGAGACAACGTTAACAGAAGAAGTGGTAGGCTGATAGGATACATTCTACGGCATCAAGGGATCACTAATTTAGTACTGGAGGGAAGTGTGTATGGTAAAAGTCGTAGATAGACACCAAGAGATGAATGAATGATGATGTAGATTCAGAAGGATGTAGGTTGCAGTAGTTGTTCGGGGATAAAGAGGCTTGCACAGAATAGAGTAGCACAGAGAGCTGCATCAAACCAGTCTTCGGACTTAAGACAAAATGTTAGTAATCGTGAAAGTAAGAGCCATACGGGGTGGTCAGAACCAGTCTGAAGAGCATGGTAATAGTATTGCAGGGTCAGCTGTGCTGAGAAATAATTTTTAACAAAAAAATTTGATACTTTGCACCGTTACCGATTTAATTCAAATTGAAGTTAGCCAATAACGCCTATGTACGTGCAAATACAAACAGCCTGCCAGAGACACTTTCCCCCAACATGTTCATCGTTTGGTTTCATCAAACTGAATTCCACTTCCGAAAAAGGCCCATTTTCAATGGAAATAAGCATTTTAACCACTGGTAACTCATTGACCCACAGAAGTCTGCGCGTTACCGCATTTTAGAGCGTGCTGTTAGTAGTAGTAGTAGTAGTAGTAGTAGTAGTAGTAATTGAAGCACTAGCTCGCGCTAAAATGCGGTAATCCACAGACATCTGTGGGTCAATGTGTTACCAGTTGTTAAAATGCTTCGATTGAGGATATAAAATGTAGACTGGCAATGGCAAGGAAAGCGTATCTGAAGAAGAGAAATTCGTTAACATTGAATATAGATTCAAGTGTCAGGAAGTCGTTTCTGAAAGTATTTGTATGGAGTGTGGTCATGCATGGAAGTGAAACGTGGACTATAAATGGTTTGGACAAGAAGAGAATAGAAGCTTTCGAAATGTGGTGCTACAGAAGAATGCTGAAGATTAGATGGGTAGATCACATAATTAATGAGGAGGTATTGAATAGAATTGGGGAGAAGAGAAATTTGTGGCACACCTTGACTAGAAGAAGGGATCGATTGGTAGAACATGTTCTGAGGCATCAAGGGATCACCAATTTAGTACTGGAGGGCAGTGTGGAGGGTAAAAATCGTGGAGGGAGACCAAGAGATGAATACACTAAGCAGATTCAGAAGGATGTAGGCTGCAGTAGGTACTGGGACATAAAGAAGCTTGCACAGGATAGAGTAGCATGGAAAGCTGCATCAAACCAGTCTCTGTAGTGAAGACCACAACAACAACAACAACAGTGTTTCAATTTGCACGCTCATTTACCTGATTGGCTAACGTCAGTGCTAATGAAATCCGAAACGGGGTAACGTACCGAATTTTTTTTCTTAACAATTATTTCTCAGTACAGCGTACTTTGCAACACCCTTGGAAGCTTTTCAGGTTGTTACTGATCACGTTTGTATAGCAGTATCCAAGGGGTATTTTGAGCCGCTTAACTGGGGTGGTTTTCTTTCTTCGGGCACAACAGAAATACATTAGACCTAATAGCAACAAATAGACCTGACATCTTTGAGGACGTCCGTATTGAATCTGGAATCAGCGACCATGAGGCAACTGCACCAACAATGATTATGATGTACAAAAGGCAGATAAAACAAAAATAACGACTAACATGTTCAGTAAGCTACTTAAAGAGATAGTCTCGTCTTATCTCAAAGAAGAAATCCAGTTATTCGCCCCTGAGCAGGAGCAAGAGGAATAATTGCGTCTTAAGTTTAAAAGAAAAGTTAACCATGCACTGGATAACTATGTATCTAGAAGAAAAGTTCGTGATTAGAAGGATCCTCCATGGTATTCAGTCACTGTAAAAACCTTCTGAACAAACAGTGACTACTGTATAATAGGTGTAAAATAAAGCCAAGGGCTATAATAGACGCTGAGTGAGAAACATTTTTCTCTCAAGAGGGCTATGTATGAAGCCGAATCTTATTGAAAGATTTTGTCATACGTATAGGCTGCCAGTGGCACCACAGTTAGTCTCCAGGCACTGTTGTATGACGCAGGAGGTGAAACTGAAGGGAGCAAAGCAAAAGTAGAATTGCTGAATTACGTTTCAACGTATTCCTTTACTAACGAAGAGGCAGAAATACTGCGCCACCTTTCTTCCCGCGCCACTGCAAAAATGCATAAACAGGTATTACTGTCTGTAGCGTCGAAAAAAGCTAAAATCTCTAAGAAACCTGTCATATTCTATACAAAATTTGCAGCAGACTTAGCTCACCACAGATTATCACAGAAACGATCCAGATTGAGCTTTACATACGCGATCGATAAAGGAAGCAAGGAAGTTTAACGTTTAACGTCGTGTCGACGACGAGGACATTAGAGATGGAACAAATTCTTGAACTTAGAAAGGAAATCGAACGTGACCTTCCCAGAGGAACCTTTCAGGAATTTGTCTTAAGGAACTTAGGGAAACCGCGAAAAAAAAACTGAGTTTGGATGGTCGGACGGCGATCTGAAGCGCTGTCCTCCCGAATTCGAGTCCAAAGTCTTAACTACTGCGACATTTCGCTCATTTACGATCTACGACGCAACAGGATGCGGGAATATTAAAAATACTATAGAAAAGTGCAGATAGATATAAAAGGTTTTATGTAAGTCATGAGTCTTATCTGGAAAACTCAGGCTGTAATGCGAAAAGTAGTGGTCCAGGTTAGAGCCGAGTTGTTGTTCAATAAGCAGTTTTAATTCGTAAGGAAGTTTCTGAAGAACCTACATTCCGTTTCAGAGTAACAGATTCACTTTACATTCCTTTTCTTATTCATTAACTTTTTCTGGCGCATGGAAATAATGCTACATTACATGGAGAACCATCAAGCTAAGTACTAGGCGTTACGTAACTCCTCCGTGACATTGGCGGCCGGTACGCTATACTGATGAGCAGAAAATAATTTTTTGACGCAGGTCGCCGCTTGCTTATGTCTGTATAGAGACAAAAATAATTACAGCACGCCGGTGCCTAGGTGTTTTCCGAACTAATGTTCGACCAAACTTCCGAGGCAAAGTAAATGTTGACTATAGAACATGGTTCAATGAGAACTCCTAACACCTTTTTGATTCACAATTTGTTGTAGGTACAGGTGTAACATATTGTGTGCGAAGCCTATGGTAAGTCAAGTGACCGTTCTCTGTATCATGTCAGGCAGTGTATTTAGGGTACGTAAGTGTAGGCACAAAAAGCAACGTGTTGTTTGCCAGAACGAGTTTTACGGAGAGAATTGATTGAACTCGAACTCTGTATGGTCCTAAGGGTTCACAAATTCTGAGTGTGCAGAATCTCTGTGCCACACTGTTATCACACAGAGAATCGACGCATCATCCGAAGATAGAAACACTGAAACATTGAAAGAAATATCAGATTACCGTTTGTTATTGGAATGTCACAAAACGACGACAATGCCAACACTTGATAGCTCTATCATTCCACACTTTCAGTGTTCTTCTTTCGTGATTTTAGTGTTCTTTTATGGGTAGAGAAAATAGTACCTGTAACTGAGACATTGCCATCTGATAGTCATTCAAGTGCACAAAATGGAAATAAAATTTGGGTCAAGAAAATCATCACATTTATATTTAAATTTATAACTTGCACTGTCTTTACTTTCCCTAATTCTCCTCCTTGGAATGAATATGGCTAGCATACTGGTCTCTGGTTGCAAATGTTAATTTTCTCCATTCAGAACCTCTACTTGCCCTTCGAATTAGCTCGTCTGTTATCCTCACAGACTGAGTGCATCCCACTTCAAACCTCTACCAAGGAAAAACCTTTTATGGTGTGGGAAATGGAACTCGAGTCTTTCGCACCTGTGTTAGACACTCTGAAAGTTTACTTCAGAGGCTTCTTCCCTTGTTGGTCTTGTTGTAGAGGATTCCTGTTCCAGTGGGCCGACGTCCATTACGTAAATTGAAAGTGGAGGGGAGAGAAAGGAAAGGAAAGGGAAGGAACTAATGATATCAGCTATGTCAGCTGCATCGGACTATATGCGAAATCAACGACGACAGATGAACATGCCGTGTCGAATCGGACCCGAACCCAAGATTTTCTGCTTACATGACAGTTGCGTTACCCACTGCGCCACCCGGACACAGCTTTTACTGCAAATGCGTGGACTATCCCGACACTCTCCTGGCCAACTCACATTCACACCCAGCGCCACATATCCGCAATTGCCGTCCATGTCCCAGCTAGATGCTCGCTAATTTTAGATTCCCGCTGGAGGTCGAACGTAAGTGTGCATCCGTACTGAAGGTTGTGGAATCATTATCCACCAAGGCGAATCAGTTATATGAATGGCTGGTGTCTGTTCCTTTGGACATGTCCGAAGGAACAGATGCCTCGCAGTCATATAAACATTATTATGAAAGCTATGCTATTATCAAGATTATTTGTTGTTAATGTTGTTACAGTTGTGGTTTTTCAGTCTGATGACTAATTCGATGCAGTTCTCGATGCTAGTCTGCCCTATGCAAGCGTCTCCATCTCTGAATAACTACTACAGCCTACGTCCATTGGAATCTGCTAACTGTATTCAAGCCTAAGTCTCCCTCTACATTTGTTATGTGCCGCCCTCTCTCCTCCACACTACTCACCGTTATCAAATTGACTAATCCGTGATGCTTGCGAATGTGTTCTGTAAACCGACCCCGTCTTTTAGTGAAGTTGTGTCATAGATTCTTTTTTCCCCAGTCCATTCGATACCTCCTCATTAGTTATTCGATTTACCCATCCAATATTCAGCAGTGTACTGCAGCATCACACTTCAAAAGCTTCTAGCCCCTTCTTGTCTCAACTACTCATCGTCCACGTTTCACCTCCATTAAAGACTTCCCTCTAGACGAATAACTTGAGAAAAAATTTCCTAATATTTAAATTTATATTAAATGTTAGCAAATCCCCTTTTTCGTAAAAAGCTTTTCTTACTACAGCCAATCTCCATTCCATATCCTCTCCACTTCGGCATAGCAGTTATTTTTCTGTCCAAGTAGCTAAACTCATTTACTACTTAATTCTACCACATTCCATTACCCTTGTTTCACTTTTGTTGATATTCATCTTATATCCTCTTTTCAAGTCACTATCCATTCCGTTCAACTGCTCTTACAAATACTTTGCCGTCCCTGACACAATTACGACAACAATGACGAACGTCAAAGATGTAATTTCTTTTCCACTTCTTTTCCAAATTCCTCCTTGGTTTCCGTTACTGCTTGCTCACCGTACAGACAGAATAATACCGGGGATATGCTACAATCCTGTCTCACGCCCTTCCCAACTACTGCTTCCCTTTCTTGTACTTCGACCGTTATTACTGCAATCTTATTTTGTCCTTTTCGTGTCCTTCGACTCTTATAACTGCACTCTGGTTTCTGTACAAGTTGTAAATAACCTTTCGCTCTCCGTATTTTATCCCTTCTATCTTCAAAATTTCAAAGCGTGTAGGCCACTCAACATTGTCAAATGTTTTTTCAAAATCGTCAGATGCTGTGAATATAAGTTTCCTTTCTCCTATGTATTTTCGAATATAACGCGTAAGTGTAAGATACCACTGCCTCGCGTGTTCCTACATTTCTTCTGGTCCCAAAATCTGCTTCTCTAAGTTTTTCCATTCTTCTGCTGGTTTTATCAAGGATGGCGCTCTCAAGGAACTGAACAATTCCGAGGAAGTGTTGTCTACTTCAGGGGCCTTGTTTCCACTAAGGTCTTTAAGTGCTCTGTAAAATTTTTCTTCCTTCTCATTCTCACCTACATCCTCTACTTTTACTGTAATATTGTCCTCGAGCTTGTTTCCCTTACGTAGATCTTCTATATTCTCTTTCCACTTCACAGTTTTTCCTTCTTTGCTTAGTACTGTCTTGCCATCTCTCCTCTGTATAAAACTACTTCTCTTTTCTCCAAAGGTATCTTTATGTTTTATGCTGCCATCTACCTTTTCCCAAGTCACGAATATTTCTACAACCTTGCATTTGTCCTGTATCCATTCATCCTTCACCATTTTGCATTTTTTGTCAGTCTCATTTTTAAACGTCCGTCTTTTCTTTCACCTGATTCATTTACTGCATTTTTGCACATTTCATCGTTCCATCAATGAAATTCAGTATCTCCTGTGTTTCATAAGAATTTCTATCAGGCGTTGTCTGTCTATGTACATGGTCCTCTGCTGACTTCTCTATTTAATCTCTCAAAATTATCCATTCCCTTCTATCGTATTTCTTTCCCCTCTAACCGTCAATCATTCCCTAATGCTGCCTCTCAAACTCTTAACAGCATATATTACACCTGTTAACAGCACAAATAAAATCTAGTTGAACTGGAAGTGACGATAATCAGTGTTAAGAATCTGTAGATACCTGTGGGCACCCTGTCTGGAGTACTTCCCATAGAGGTGTGCGCAGGAGGGTTCGCACAACAAAGAGGAAAATCATTTGGTCCTGTGTATGATAAGCTCAGGGATGCAATTCTTCATTGGTCTCTTTCAGTCATTTGAGGACACTACTGGTAGTGTAGCAAGGCACATATCCATCGTTACTATGCAGGACATCCTGTGGAAGGAACATGATGGTTGGGTCGTAAGCAAATAGGCCAATAGTGCCGTCTACACGGTGTAATGGCACTAGAGCAGCCAGAAAGTGTGTCGTTTCTTTGTCATCAGACAAATTCAAGTCTTTTCCTTTGATGTGTTATGTACCAGGATTTGGTGCATACAGATGAAACAACAATCAAGTAGACCGGAAGTAATAACACGTTTATTCAGAGTACAGTTATAGGAAGAAATAACACTACCAAGCAAATGTATAGTGTATGTGGGTTACAGGAAAGAGAAAACACTATCTTTCAACTCAGTGAGAAGGTTCGTGATGAAGTCCTAGAACAGTGAGGTGTAGCACGAGGCCTAGGTCTGTAAACCAGTGTCTGCCGAGAAAATGACTCGTCAGATCGGCGGAGGTCGCCGCTGGTCGGCTGTTACCCTCAATGAGGAACCACTGAGCGGTCGGCGCGATTTCCCAGCGTAATTCCCAACTATGATTGGGTTCTCGGACGCCGTGCGCCAGCCTGAGCATTGCTGAGGCGGAGGTATACAAAGCGGACTGTTCTCTGGCACGTGACTCGCGGAGGGAAATAGTTCCGCTGGCTGTGCCTCCTGCCATCGACTTTAACGCCACCAGACGTCGAGACTAGCGCCTGCAGTGACCGCGTCCTGAGTTCCCGGCGATAACAAATCGCGTTGTTATTTTTGTCTTTGTTCTGTCTTGTCACCCGCAACTGTTGCAGACACCTGTGCATATAGCGGATGACGCCTGAAGATAGGCCACCGAGGAACACAGGTGTACATATGGTTGCAATCCGGTCAGGGTGTAAGTGCAGATCCTTTCTTCCTTGGGAACAACATGGGGAAGCCATCTTGCTAGTAGCCAAAGATCCTGCACGATGTACCGTCGCCATCAGACTGATTCTAACCCCAATTTTCAGAAGAGTTCGTTGATGAAAAGTGTAGACACGATCATCAGTAACTCCCTGTTTGTACGAAAAGTTACCTAACAAGGGAACCTCCCCATCGCACCCCCCTCAGATTTAGTTATAAGTTGGCACAGTGGATACACCTTGAAAAACTGAACACAGATCAATCGAGAAAACAGGAAGAAGTTGTGTGGAACTATAAAAAAATAAGCAAAATATACAAACTGATTAGTCCACGCGATCAGAGGCAACGTCAAAGATAATCTCAAATCAGGAGCGCCGTGGTCCCGTCGTTAGCGTGAGCAGCTACGGAACGAGAGGTCCTTGGTTCAAGTCTCCCCTCGAGCGAAAAATTTTTCTTTATTTTCGCAAAGTTATGATCTGTCCATTCGTTCATTGACGTCTCTGTTCACTGTAATAAGTTTAGTGTCTGTGTTTTGCGACCGCACCGCAAAACCGTGCGATTAGTAGACGAAAGGACGTGCCTCTCCAATGGGAACCGAAAACATTTGATCGCAAGGTGATAGGTCAACCGATTCCTCCACTGGAAAACACGTCTGATATATTCTATACGACACTGGTAACGGCATGTGCGTCACATGACAGGAATATGTTGTCGACCCACCTAACTTGTACACTTGGCGAATGGGTAAAAAGAATCTTCTACCTTGCCCGATTAAGGTTTTCTTTTGGATGTGATAATCACTACCAAAAAAGTGATGAAAACATAGGAGTTTGTCACATAAACTGCAACAAATGAATCCAAAAGTCTCACAGTCGCACACTTTTCCCTGTGCTGTGTCAAAACATATGTTTTTAACGTTTTCAAATTTTTCCGTGTGTAGACCGTCAAATCCTGCATATGTCCAAGCAAATCTGAACATGTCCTGGAATTTTGGAGAGCGAAGTTGATTATGTGTGAGTGCCTGAACTTTGATAATTGTCTGAAAATAAAAAATTAAAATTTTTACTCGAAGGAAGACTTGAACCAAGGACTTCTCGTTCCGCAGCTGCTCACGCTAACCACGGGACCACGGCGCTTATGAGGTCTATCTATGCTTAAAGCTGCTCATCTTGCCCATGGACTACTCAGTTTGTATATTTTGCTTATTTTTTCATAGTTCCACACAACTTCTTCCTGTTTCCTCGATTGATCTGTGTTCAGTTTTTCAGGGTCTATCCACCGTGGCAACTTATAACTAAATCTGAGGGGGGTGCGATGGGGAGGTTCCCTTGTAAGAAAGATGTGAGCCACGGCGACTTTAATTTAGGCGGCATGGCATTCCGCTGGCGCCACTAACTACTTGGGTTGCCGATATCGGTATGATAATATGTCGCGAGCTAAGGTCTTTGGTCGAGTCGTGCGGTGTTGTATTGGGGGGCCCTGGAACAGTCAGTTGGCTGGAGGCCAAGTAGCTGGCAAGTTGATAGAATTGGAAGGAAAATCAGCATTGGCCGTATTTTGTTGTTTTATTGTCAGCAAAATCGATTTAAGTGACCGAAAATCGATTTTTCTGACAATAAAACAACAAAATATGGCCAATGCTGATTTTCCTTCCAATTCTATCCACTATTTGGTCGTGGTGCACACAACACGCCATGGAGTCGCCAATCAATAAGCTGGCAAGTTGTTGCTTTTGAGGGCCTAAGCCTGCCCGGTACGCCTGGCCGGTATGGACCTCGAGAAGCAACGAGTGGTTAAATCGGTCGGGGCAAGCCTTGCTGGCTAGCTTAAGGATTGATAGCGACGAGTTTCGGGAAGAGCAGCCGATGTCGCGAGCAACCTTGTCGGCAAGTTCCTGGCCTACCCTGCAACCTTAAATTTTACGGCAGCTCGAATACTGCCTGTAGATATTGGAGGCGATAACACCCCGGCTTGGGATCCTGCAAGTCACGGCTCCTTCACATCTGAGTGAAGTTAAGCGTTGTTTTCCTATTTTTTGGGTCTTTGATAGTGCAAGCCACGTCTGTGTTAATGTGAAACTGGACCTGGTATGATAACGCACCTCCGAGAGACTGTTTGTATCATCATTGGTCAGTGTAACTGATCGCAATTTGTTTTTCCAGGCCATATTCCGTGCAAGTGTACCAATATTCTCTGTTACAAATTGAAGCGGCGAAATTAAATTTGTAGCGTAATCTTTGTCGGAGGCAAAGCACCCACTGTAGATGAGTATGTCTTAACCCCCGTATCAGCAGGTGCTCATATTTCGTCTTATAACTTACAAGTAATTTTGAGGAGTGTTAAGCTTATAATTTGTAAGTGTAGTCGCTTTCGTGATGAATTGACATTTCCTACATCTAAGGTATTCTCGTCTGTAGGCTTATTTGCGCCGATTTCTGTTCCCGCCTGACGTGTGTTGTAGCTTTAGCCGCGGATGAAGCGTTCCTGTTCCCTGGGTCCAGAGCACTTCCGTCGTCGCACGACGTCTCTGTTGGCCGCGTCGTGGTGGCTAAGGTTAAGTAAAATTGATCGTTTGATGTGTGCGTCGTTAGAGTGTCGCCGATTAATCGGAACCCATTAGTCTTCCCTGTTTGGTGAAATCAGCGAGCTCATGACGTTTAAAGCGCGTTCTGCGAGCCCGAAGTTACTCCTTGCTATACCTACTCTTTAACTGCTCGTTTAAATCTTGACCCATTGTTGCTACTTATAGAGCACATTAAGTTTGAAGGCCTTTCACTTATCAATGTGAGCTGTTGAACCTTTCCTATGATCCACAGTCATTTGCAAACTCCACTCATTGAACTGTGAGACTTGTCTGCTTCTTCCTTGTTGGCTGTGATAGCCGTCTGCTGCAGTTCTCAGCTTATCTTGTATTTTGGGCAATTGTATATTTATTAAAGGTCTTTGCCACCGTTCTGCTGGTGTGTACCAGTTGGGAGTCGCATTTAAATTGTATGCCATCCCAGCTTTGACTTATTTTGGGGGATTGTGTATTTTATGGCTTAAGGCATTTTTATTAAGGGTTGTACGTTGTTAAGGCCTTTCCAAGAGCCACAGTCAGTGGCGTGACCTGCAACCCTTTCTGCAGATACGCAAAACTATAGACCTATATCTCTGACGTCGATCTGTTGTAGAATTTTAGAACATGTTTTTTGCTCGAGTATCATGCCGTTTTTGGAAACCCAGAATCTACTATGTAGGAATCAACATGGATTCCGGAAACAGCGATCGTGTGAGACCCAACTCGCTTTATTTGTTCATGAGACCCAGAAAATATTAGATACAGGCTCCCAGGTAGATGCTATTTTTCTTGACTTCCGGAAGGCGTTCGATACAGTTCCGCACTGTCGCCTGATAAACAAAGTAATAGCCTACGGAATATCAGACCAGCTGTGTGGCTGGATTGAAGAGTTTTTAGCAAACAGAACACAGCATGTTGTTATCAATGGAGAGACGTCTACAGACGTTAAAGTAACCTCTGGCGTGCCACAGGGGAGTGTTATGGGACCATTGCTTTTCACAATATATATATAAATGACCTAGTAGATAGTGTCGGAAGTTCCATGCGGCTTTTCGCGGATGATGCTGTAGTATACAGAGAAGTTGCAGCATTAGAAAATTGTAGCGAAATGCAGGAAGATCTGTAGCGGATAGGCACTTGGTGCAGGGAGTGGCAACTGTCCCTTAACATAGACAAATGTAATGTATTGCGAATACATAGAAAGAAGGATCCTTTATTATATGATTATATGATAGCGGAACAAACACTGGTAGCAGTTACTTCTGTAAAATATCTGGGAGTATGCGTGCGGAACGATTTGAAGTGGAATGATCATATAAAATTTATTGTTGGTAAGGCGGGTACCAGGTTGAGATTCATTGGGAGAGTCCTTACAAAATGTAGTCCATCAACAAAGGAGGTGGCTTACAAAACACTCGTTCGACCTATACTTGAGTATTGCTCATCAGTGTGGGATCCGTACCAGATCGGTTTGACGGAGGAGATAGAGAAGATCCAAAGAAGAGCGGCGCGTTTCGTCACAGGGTTATTTGGTAACCGTGATAGCGTTACGGAGATGCTTAATAAACTCAAGTGGCAGACTCTGCAAGAGAGGCGCTCTGCATGGCGGTGTAGATTGCTCGCCAGGTTTCGAGAAGGTGCGTTTCTGGATGAGGTATCGAATATATTGCTTCCCCCTACTTATACCTCCCGAGGAGATCACGAATGTAAAATTAAAGAGATTCGAGTGCGCACGGAGGCTTTCAGACAGTCGTTCTTCCCGCGAACCATACGCGACTGGAACAGGAAAGGGAGGTAATGACAGTGGTACGTAAAGTGCCCTCCGCCACACACCATTGGGTGGCTTGCGGAGTATAAATGTAGATGTAGATGTAGATGGGCGTTGTCCAGTTTTCTAACGTGTTATCCATGCTTGGAAACTGTTAGTACATTTAGTACCTGTCAGTGTAATTCATTCTGCTGATAAAATTGCCTGTTGAACCCGCTTGCAGCGACACCTAACTGGGGTGACTTCCTTCTTGTACCTGGGAAGTGTGTGCCCTTGGTTTGAAGCCCTGCCGTTAATGGTACAAATTGTTAAAGTTGTTATTAATGGATTGAGCCTCTTCAAGTTTTTAAAATGATTGTGAGCGTTGTTATTCTTTTAACAAGGTTTTTGAAATTGTAATAATAATGTTTTTAAGCAATAAAGCGTATTCCATGAAACACCAAATAACGAAATATGCAGGTCCACCTTCCAGGTGGTTGTGAGGTATCAAGTGTCGGCATGCCCATTATTCATGTCTAATAGCCCTGGTAATTTTCAGTAGCGTTATCTAAAATGTGTCTTCAGTCTTCTCAAAATAGTTTTTTGGCACTGGTTAATATTAACGTTTCGTAATCTACGTAGTTTTGCAAGTAGTCTCCCTCCCTCTCCCCCCCCCCCCCTCCAAAGTAATTCTCCAAGCCTGCCGGCCTAGGATCATAGACATTTTTGCGATCAGGAGGAAACACTTGCTTCAGCCACGTAACGAGTGAGCGAATTTGATAGATTCAGAAACGTAGCACCAGTACTGTTACAGGGTTTATATATTTTGCAATCGCGATTTCAGTTTTTTTGCCTTTCTTAGGTGATAACCTTCCATGAGGGACATGAATACGTATCCTTTAATGTTTTTCACGTTGTTTTGGTATCCAACGATATTCACATAGTCCACTTCACCTGTTTAAGGAAAAAAGGATATTCATCGCCTATAGAAAGATGTGACACTCCTTATAATAGTTCCTTCCGAATTAACTGTGAGGTCTGCACCATTTTTTGCGTATGCCGTGTATGACATGTAACTACTGCATAGACGCAAAATAGTGCAGCATTCACGTTTAATTCGGTAGGAATTATTATAAAGAGTATCATAATCTCCTTTTAAACAGACGACGATAAATTTTGTAAAATACATGAGCATGATCAGATGTGAGGATGATGTTCTTTTCACAGTAAACAATGTGTTATTCTCCACTTCATGGGTTATTTCAGAAGAGCACCCATGCCGTAATCGCAAATGTGAAATAAATCGAGAAAGAGTACAGTAAGATATATTACAATCGATATGGTATACAGTAGTAAATCATACTCATTACGCATTGTTGGTTCTCTGTAACTTACGGATCTGAGCGCACCTTTTTTCGGCAGGGACATTGCTTCCTGTTTTAAGCTGAACAATGTGGTCATGTGCTATTGGTGTCACACGCGGAACGGTTACGTCCAATTGAACAGTTTGTTAATCTGATGAAATATGAGTTTGGAAGTAGAGCAACAGTGAGTAATTATTTGGTTTATTCGCGGAGGATGCGAGTAATTACACCCGAAATCATGGGATCAGTCAGTAGCGCCCATTTGTAAGATGTATTATTACTTGAATAGTTTTTAAGGCACCGTGAACTGTCGCAGCGCGCAAATATATTTGGAAAACCAGTACAACAATGGCAAATTTCACTCAGGAAATGGAATAAATTTAACTGTTAATAGGGACGTTGTTGGGTCCAGGCATTGTTAGGCAGTGTGTGACTCACCAAATCAATAAACGAAGTACGAGAGCTATTCGGAAAGTAAGGTCCGATTGGTCACAAAATGGAAACTACTGCGAAAGTCAAAAATGTTTTATTTGAAACAGTTAGCTGCACCTTACAGTTCACTGTAGCCGCTACGACCTATATATTTGTGAGAGTGCTGTACCAACTTCCCAATACCCTCGCCACAGAAGGCAGCCTCCTGTGTTTTCCGCCAATTCATTATCCTCGTCTATAGCTCGTTGTCTGTGCGAAAATGTTATCTTCATGTTAACAGCAGCTCATGTGAGCAGAGATGAAACTCAAGGGGAGCTAATTAAATGCTGTATTGTGAGTGATGAAACACCTTCCATCGAAAACGCTGCAGGAGCATGTTTAGTGCCCCTGTTGTGTGCGGCCGAGAACTGTCATGAAGAATGAAACGTGTGACAATTATGATACGTGGCTGTATGACATCAGGCAAAACCTTTCACCAGACCCTCATACTTGGCGGGAGACTGTTGTTCTAGGCATCTTTATGTGCTCCCTGTGTGATCAGAACTGCAAAGAGCGAAGCTACCCGATCGACAGGCATACCAGAGACACTGCCCAACACATCTGTACAAAGCTTCATTGGATTTTCACTGTGCTTTACATTTTGCTCCCAATCGGACCTTATTTTCCAAACAGCCCTCGTAAAATTGTTTGCACTGTTATCCTTTGACAGCAAAATTTTTGGACTTAAATTTCGTAACTTAAATATTCGTACAGTAACGAGACTTTTTTTTTTAAGCAGCATGGTCAGATTTGGCAACGAAGCTTGAAGTCTCAGTTAACTATCCAACTATCCCTTACTCATGCCCGATCGCCGCAAACTAAACTCTTGCAGTGAAAGTTGAGCAATATGTTACAGTACAGGCATATCATGTTGTCATTTCTGTAATACTGTAGCACTGTGGACGCAATTAAACAAGAAATAATACGTAAATCAGTCCACGACTCTCATTGTGTACCTTGTTTCCTCTTCTTCCTTTTTTTGTCTAACAACCACATAAAGTGTGCATACTGCATAAGCTTTCAGCCGTACTTCATAGTTTTCATTCTTGTGCTATTTCAGATCTAGCCCATTGAAGACCAATGTTATTTTCAGCCAAGCCGCAGAAAGGCATTCGGTAACTTCGGCGGGTTAGCACTAGCAAGGATTTTGCCACTGCACAGTATAACAGTTTACCAGTTCGAACGAAATATGCATAGTACTATTACTTTTAAAACCAGCATAAACAAAATTAATCATCAGCTAAAGTGACTGTTGTCTGCCGTAATTGTGCAGCAGGTAGCAAGATAAGAGAAAAGAGTCCCTGGTATCGGGGCCATATGTATCCCAAACAGAGTTTTTTTTTCTTCCCCTTGTGTAGCTTCTTTGGCAGTGGATATCCTATGACACAGTCCGTGAACCATTCGCTGTAGTCCTCGTATCAAGCAGCAGATCGTGATAACATAAATGGCCAGTGTGGAGGAGAAGACTAGGTGGGCACGTTTTCAGTGTACAGTACAGCGGCTACTGGCTAGCAGGTTGTAGAGTGGGTGGGTAGGCGGCGGTACCGTAGTGGGTGCTGCCCCAGCCGACGACGGTGGGCCGCGTCCCGACGAAGGGCTCGTCGCGCAGCTCGTTGTCCGGCAGGCAGATGGGGATGGAGTAGCGAGAGCGACGCACCGGCCGCTCCAGCTCCAGCAGCGCGATGTCGTGGTAGTAGCCCACGCGGTTGAACCTGGAAAACGGCCAGACGTCATCTCAACGTGCTCTCTTCTGCGTTCTTATCAGCCAACACTCCACTGGCGGCTAACTGTCTCTTTTGCGTAATATTTGAGATTATTATTGACATCAGCAACATCGTCATGACACTTTTCTACATTTATACCGCATTTTTTACACAAATACATTGGAAAACTTAGTAGTAAAACCGGTGTACTGTCTTTTCAATAGCATTTTTAATACGCCAATGTACCTTTTGAAGTCACAGCTTTATCACCAGCGCTTCAGTCTTACGTAATTGATTTCAACATTTCAAACTGTGTATCTGACAAGAGTGGAGAACCTTATTATTTTTCTGTGGAATATGAGAGTAAATTTTTTTTAAAGATTAAGTTGCGTTGTATTACATATAAGTTACTTATTTTCTTTGTGCTATTGAAATATCCATGCAGTTTGTGAATTTTGTGCATTTATCAATATTCCTTTGTGTTCTACAGACTGTCCCAGGGAGAATGGTCAATAATGAGGGACATAACAGAAAAGCTCATTTGAAGCAAAAACCAAGAGATTTAGTATATTGCGCGAAACAGATATTTTTTCCATGTTCCCGTTTTTCATCTGGACATGTAGTTCAACGACCAGTGCAAGAACAGAAACATTTCGTTGAAATGGTGCAAAGTAATCCTATTACCAGCACACGGTGACCTTTTGTACGTATCAGTGTACCACGAACACGTGCATGGCAAACATTACATGCGGTAAACTTTTTAACTCATAATGTATAGAACTCATGTTGTAATATTTACTAACTATTGTGCTGTAAACATGTGTAAAGCCGACAATGTTCGCCGGCCGCTGTGGCCTAGCGGTTCTAGGGGCTTCAGTCTGGAACCGCGCGACCGCTACGGTTCGAATCCTGCCTCGGGCATCGATGTGTGTGATGTCCTTAGGTTAGTTAGGTTTAAGTAGTTCTAAGTTCTAGTGGACTGATGACCTCTGATGTTAAGTCCCATAGTGCTCGGAGCCGTTTGAACCATTTTGAACCGACAATGTTCTGAATAACACAGAAAATAAATAACTATTTATATGAAATGTGATGTATCTCGGAAACCATTCGGACTAGAGCACATGTCCATATGAAGATTTTTTCGTCATATGCTCGTTCTTGTCATATCCCTGAATATTGATCATTCCTCCTGGATCACCCTGCGAAATACTTCGTCAAGTACCGCAAGGTTTGATATTGCAGAATGCTAAGAGTGAACGAGCCAGTATCAGTGCGATTACACCTTGAAAGAGGACACAAAGCATCAATTTTAGTAAGTCTACAGTAGCTCCACCTGTCAACCAGAAGGATATCAGTTGGTGGTTACTGAAGGGAGCGATAAACGCAGTAAGCCATGGAGTAACCAGCCCTGATGAATAACATATGGCATAATGACAAGATGTGACCTAATCTGAAACTTGAAAATGTTGCTTCTCGATTAAAGCGTTGCGGAGTCAAACTGGACCAACTGTCGTACAGTCTGACGAGAGGACACGGCATTGACGCTCAACTGAACGCCGGGTCGAAAGTACCGAAAAAGGGCGGAAATAGTGCAAGCTGGTGATTCGGAAACAACCGCCCATTGTGAGGGAAACGTAAAAGGAGAAGCTGCGATACTCCATGGAAGCACTGCCGTTAAAAACTGACGTAAAGAAAGCCTCTCACTACACGTGACAACTAACAGATACTCCCCCATCCATATGTTGCAACTTTACCTAACAACAGATAAAGAAATGAAAGAATACATGGTGTTAACTTCACTAGAAACACGGGCCGCTAGTATCCCAACTGTTGTCTACAGAGCTCGAACAACTAACTCATTTTCCGCCCCCGGTAGCTGAGTGGTCAGCGTGACAGAATGTCAATCGTAAGGGCCTGGGTTCGATTCCCGGCTGGATCGGAGATTTTCTCCACTCAGGAACTGGGTGTAGTGTTGTCCTAATCATCATCATTTCATCCCCATCGATGCGCAAGTCGCCGAAGTGGTGTCAAATTGATAGACTTGCACCCGGCGAACGGTCTACCCGACGGGAGGCCCTAGTCACACGACATTTAATTTAATTTAGTGACAGGGGTATCTTGCATCAGACAAAATTCATTATTGTCTACATCAACAGTAAGAGGGGTGCAAAGATCACATGCACAAGAAATCATGAAACTCACAAAATAGAAGAAGTAAGGAAATAAACTGAGCGGACACTATGAGATATTACCGTTGTGCACAGAAAGCTACTCAGGTATAAGGGAACGTTCACTATATAAGTTACATATACATAAACTATCACGTCAAAGTACACTACGCAATGTCGCACGCAGGAAAATATTATAGTTATATAGCGCACTTAAGATATATGGAAATTTGACCCTACCGCCAGAGCGTAATAAGACCAGGCCGCCCTCCAGTACAGCCCTATGACAACTTATAAACACGAAAAATGGCAGCATTAATTGGCTTGACATAAAATCAGCGTGGAAAATAATGGCAATCTTTGGTGAATCTACAACAAATCCAACACTAAAAGATAATTTAATATTAATGGTTTGGAGGAAGATATGTAATTCCTCAGAGACAGCCGTAAGAAAGTGAGGATCCGCTCGAATCCCAGTTACGGCAATCTTTGGTTAGTGTGTTAATTTGCTTACTCTGTAGAAAATACGAATTTAATATAACAATCATTTCACGATTCCGTGATTTACAAAGACCTGCAACTTTCATTATCATCATCATTCTACAAGGGATGGAAAATGGGTAATAAGTCTCTCATTTTCGGCCACCTCCTCCAAAGCAGCTAGGGAAGTCACCTAATTAATGAGTTAGTTGTTCGAGCTCTGCAGACAACAGTTGGGATACTGGCGGCCCGTTTTTTGTAGTGAAGTGAACACCATGTATTCTTTCATTTCTTTATCTGTTGTTAGGTAAAGTTGCAACATATAGATGGGGGAGTATCTGTTAGTTGTCACGTGTAGTGAGATCATCGCTGGTTCATGGTATGGAGTCATGGTCTGCTTCGTGTTTCAACGGTTTTGAATATGTTTTACGATGAGGGCATTTGTGAAGATAAATCTAGTTCTATTCTGCAAACTACTCCTTCGCCATCGTTGATATATGTATAGGATACTGGTCCTGCTAAAAACAGATTAAAACCGCGGGTTATTTTTTCTGCACTAAATGGGACCATAAGAGGACTGTTTTCTTTCAATCTCTGATCGGTCGTGAAATGAAAACCCCAGTCAAAGTCAAAAATGTTTTATTTGCAACATTTAGCTAGACATTCCACCTAATTCTCTGCACAGTCGCCGCTCTGACATAGACGTTTGTCGTAGCGTTGTACCAACTTCCCCATACCCACGGACCGAGCGAGGTGGTACAGTGGCTAGGACACTGGACTCGCATTCGGGAGGACGACGGTTCAATCCCGCATCCGGCCATCCTGATTTAAGTTTTCCGCGATGTCCCTAAATCGCTCCGGGCAAATGCTGGTATGGTTCCTTTGGAAGGGCACTGCCGACTTCCTTCCCCGTCCTTTCCTGGATACAGGCTCCCAGGTAGATGTTATTTTCCTTGACTTCCGGAAGGCGTTCGATACAGTTCCGCACTGTCGCCTGATAAACAAAGTAAGAGCCTACGGAATATCAGACCAGCTGAGTGGCTGGATTGAAGAGTGCTTAGCAAACAGAAGGCAGTATGTTGTTCTCAATGGAGAGACGTCTACAGACGTTAAAGTAACCTCTGGCGTGCCACAGGGATGTGTTATGGGACCATTGCTTTTCACAATATATATAAATGACCTAGTAGTTAGTGTCGGAAGTTCAATGCGGCTTTTCGCGGATGATGCTGCAGTATACAGAGAAGTTGCAGCATTAGAAAATTTTAGCGAAATGCAGGAAGATCTGCAGCGGATAGGCACTTGGTGCAGGGAGTGGCAACTGACCCTTAACATAGATAAATGCAACGTATTGCGAATACATAGAAAGAAGGATCCTTTATTGTATGATTATATCATAGCGGAACAAACACTGGTAGCAGTTACTTCTGTAAAATATCTGGGAGTATGCGTGCGGAACGATTTGAAGTGGAATGATCATATAAAAGTAATTGCCGGTAAGGCGGGTGCCAGGTTGAGATTCATTGGGAGAGTCCTTAGAAAATATAGTCCATCAACAAAGGAGGTGGCTTACAAAACACTCGTTCGACCTATACTTGAGTATTGCTCATCAGTGTGGGATCCGTACCAGATCGGGTTGACGGAGGAGATAGAGAAGATCCAAAGAAGAGCGGCGCGTTTCGTCACAGGGTTATTTGGTAAGCGTGATAGCGTTACGAAGATGTTTAGCGAACTCCAGTGGCAGACTCTGGAAGAGAGGCGCTCTGCATGGCGGTGTAGCTTGCTGTCCAGGTTTCGAGAGGGTGCGTTTCTGGATGAGGTATCGAATATATTGCTTCCCCGTACGTATACCTCCCGAGGAGATCACGAATGTAAAATTAGAGAGATTCGAGCGCGCACGGAGGCTTTCCGGCAGTCGTTCTTCCCGCGAACCATACGCGACTGGAACAGGAAATGGAGGTAATGACAGTGGCACGTAAAGTGCCCTTTGCCACACACCGTTGGGTGGCTTGCGTAGTCTAAATGTAGATGTTGATGTAGATATAGATGACACCGATGACCTCGCTGTCTGGTCTCCTCCCCCAAACAACCCAACCCAACTCCAACCATACCCACGCCATAGAACGCAGCCGCCTGCGCTTTCCACTACTTCTTTAGACCGATCTGCGACTCGTTGTTTGTGCCAGAATGCTGCCCCCATAGGCAGCAGTTCGTCTGAGCAAAGAGATGAAAATTAGAAGGAGTCATGTCCGAGATGTATGCTGCGAGGTCAAACACTTCCCATGAAAACGTTGCAAGAGAGTCGTTGTTAAAGCTGCTGTGAGTTCCTGCAATACTGCCGCAGTTTGCAGTCACGAATGATAGTTACGTTATTTGGGATTAATGGAATCAGGCGAAAACCCTCACCGAATGACAGCACCCGCTTCACACTTGGCGGAGGCCTCTTTTTTTTAAGACATCTTTATTAGTTCACTGTGTGCTCGTGACTGAAAAGTGTGAAGTAACGCAACCGACGTGCACTCTGGGGACACTGTGCAACACATCGGCGCAAAGCTTCATCAGATTTCACTGTCGTTTAAATTTCGTAACCGATCGTAGTTTTCAATATAAAATAGCCCTCGTAATATTACTCATAGCATGAATATACTGACCGTTAGAAAAACGACCATCTTTGTTGAAATTTAGAGAATTCAGTTGTTCCTTAACGCCACTTATGTAATATCCATATCAGTCAGTTTTTCAGTGAAACGAGAATTATGCTAGGGCAATACTCCTGTATTTTTCTTTGTAAAGTTGCATTTTAAAACGTAGCCCATCGTTTCTGCCTTTGCTTTGATACCATCAATTTCATTTCCTGTGTCATCTATAAGTGCCTGGACACTATCTCTGGTGCCAAGAAGAGCCTTTACATACGATAATAATTTCTTTGGTTTTTTTGGGACGTCTTTCGATAAGATCTGCTACCTTCTTGACACAAATGCGTTTCAGCAATCATTTATGTATCTATTTCTCAACACTTTGTTTTATACGTCTTGCACAATAGTCGCTTTTTCTTTATGTAGACTCTACACACAGGAAGGCCTCTCTCATCATGAACTGTTCTACTACGTACACATGTATTCGGTGCTTTGTTAATTATTCTACTAAAATTCAGCCACGTTTCCTCTTCCGGCTCCTTCCCCAAGCTCAGTGTTGAGGAACATCCGTACTATCGAACTGTGATTTTGTCTAAAATTTTGGTTATCGATATTAGCCATCCCTGCAATCAGTTATGTCGTATTACGTCCCGTCCCCCTATGCTGTCAAACTCCCTTTATCTATAAAACCAATGACGATGGTACCTTATAGCATGTTGACGAGGAGACATAGCTTATGAATAAAGTGGCTGGAATCAAACCAGTGTGGTACAGTTATCTGAATTAGAATCGTGTGCTGTCACTGGGTTCTACTGAACGAATCTTTGAAGACTTAATCGTCGCTTAGCGTTACTTCCACCACAAACAGGATAACTTCTAGCGTGACATGCTGTTCTGTTAGAAATTTACTCATAAATTACGTTCTGCTTCATGTGAAATGAATTACTGGTGAACTTTTCCACCAGTTCTTTTTATGCCGCAATTTGTGTAAAACTATAGCATAGTACACTTAATGAAGTGTCTTTGCTACATAAAAGAAGACAGCTACTGTCCTTGAGATATGAATTAATCACACACACACACACACACACACACACACACACACACACACACATATGCCTTCTCAAAAACCTTTCGAAAACATTGCAAGTAATGAAATTAGTTTGTAGTTGTCCACACAATTCCTTTTTTCTGTTTTTTAAAAAGATTTTGCTAACGAGTAGTTTAATCCACATGGAATATGACTGCATCTGATGCAAACTGCAAAGGTGACTGAGAACAGCTTTAACGTCTGGTGCACTGGTCTTCACGAATCTGTTTATTTCATCAAACGAATATAAATTTTTACTCTCATTTACTCTGTAATTGATTCAGTTTCAATCCTTGTTGTTTCCTGTAGCTACATTTGGCACAATTCTCTTGGAACAACAATTTTGAAAATTTATTTTTGGATAGCATGCGCCTTGAAGAATTTTTTTTTCTTTCAGCCAAGTGTGTTTCGCTGAAGCTAAAGCATCAACAGCGTTTTTATTTTCTTTGTATTAAACAACACTGCTTTTAACTATTTGTATGTACAGAAACTTTCAGTTTTTAAGAAAGGTATTCACAAATTAGCAAACAGAAATTTTTTTACATGTACCTTGTTACAACACACTGTGGTTTTCTATATTTTGCGTTATAGTTATTTTCTGTCACAATTCATCATCTGCAACCATAGAAAACTTAATGCAGAAAGTTATTTACATCGAAAATTTATGACTAGGAATGTTATAACTAACATTGTTTTATTCTGTGAGGAAGATCGTGTGTGTGTGTGTGTGTGTGTGTGTGTGTGTGTGTGTGTGTGTGTGTGTGTCTGTGTGTGTATGTGTGCGTGTGTGTTTTCGAGTTTGAGTTGTCTGATACTTCTCTGAGGGCAGAGATACATTGGAGAGAGCTGTGTAATCGTTGATCATTTTTTTCCTTCAGCTATGGCTTTCTGCGTTTGGTAATTTTCCTCGGTTATTAGATTTTATGTGGCCGTTTCTTGTTCATGTGTATTTCTGTGGATTTTATGTGTGTTTATGTTATGTGTGCCTGTGTTTATACGTTGGTGATGATCTGTTTGTTTTTGTGTGCTAGGTGTCCCTTTCATTTATGTTTTTATTTTTTGATTCAGTTTGTCTGTAATATTTGTGCCATATACTTTCTCCACAACTATTTGTTTGATTATCTGTAGTTCATATTTGTAGTTTTCTTCATCGAACGGGTTTTATTCAGTCTGTACAACACGTTTTGGATACCAGTCTGTTTGTGGCTGATTGTGTAGTTTGCGCTTTTTTACTGGTGGGGATGAGTTTCCTGAAAACAGAAAACTGATGATAGTTGTTGTGTCTTTGTCTTGTGGGGTCAAGAAAATTTAACTCTTTGTTATCTTGTGTTTTTACAGTAAATTTTGTTTTTGGATGGACTACCTTTATGCCATTGGCTAGTTGTCTGACGTGACTGGATTTTCCATCTAAAAGGCATATGATGCCAACTACAGAGGGATGCCAATATACTATCCTGTATTGTGTAGGTCCTGCTATCGTTTCAAATATGTGACTAAAGAAGATGTATGTTAGGAGTCCACTGGCTACTGACATAATGAAACAACGAGAAAGGAAGAGTAACTCAAACCTCAGTGCATGTCTGATAAGGGAGCTAATTGCAGAAAAAAATTAGATGTGTAATGAAGGAAAACAAAATTAGTATACTGTAACGAAAAATTAAAGAAAAAATACAGAAGAATAATGAATAAAATTAGCAACAATGAGGCTCTTGTCACAAAAGGAGGCAAGGGCAGCATTGTGGTAATAAAGAAACAGGAGGAATCCAAAAATAAAACCCTAAAATTTCTAGAAGACAAAGTACATAAGCTAACAAATGCTTTCATACAAAGATACCAGAAATAAACACAGATATTTTCAAACACCATCTCATACGTATTCACAAAACAGAAAATGAGACATTTAAAACCACAAGGTCCTAAGACACCCACACTTAACAGCCTATCAAAAATCCATTAACAGGATATACCGATAAGCCCAACTGTAAATTTCAGTGGTGCACCTAAGTAGCTCCGAGCCTGAGAAATACACACATACTTACAGAAACATTGTGTACACACAAACAGAAGCATACACAACACCGAAGAGCTGATACAAAAGATGAAAATGTCAAAACACCCACAACAGTCACTCTTCCATCATGCGACATCACATCCTCATACGTAACTCTGACAACCACAGAAATCATCAACAGCATCAAACGGCAATTAGAACAATGGAAAGACACTCCCAAATCACACATTTAAGAAATATCAAACAATTCTGGAATTAGTCACAGAGAAAATATAATTCCCATTTGACAACCACTTCTACTCACAATAGGACGGGCTTCTACCCAACATCTTCCTTAATCACAAACAAACAAAATATTTGAAATTATAGTAATATAATAAAATATTTGAAATTATAGTAAGACCCAAACAATACAGCAGTATATCAGTATCGCTATGTAGATCACATCTTCTAGATCAAACGCCCAGTTTCATCCAACTACAACATCCATCCACACAGCCATACACAAACTGAAACCATTCAGTCACACACAAAACATTCTGGTATTCGATACCTGCTTGCATATATTGAATAAAAATCCGCTCAGTGAAGACAACTGAAGAAATGAATTACAGAGAATCAAACAAATAGCTGTAGAGAATTTGACTCGAACATTGTAGACAAACTTAACCAAAAAAATTAAAACAAAATGAAAGAGACACCGACAACACACAAAAAAATCATCGATGACACACAAATACAGAGAAACAGAACATAAATATACACAACACAAAAAATACACACAAGAACGCATGAACAAATGACGTCCACAACAACAAGCAAATGATACAATGTCATAACAACAAGGCAGCCCATAGACTAGGTATCATACTCACAAAAACAAGGATTGATAAGCCCAGAGAAAAGATCTACATCTACATCTTCACCTGAATACATACTCGCTATTCACCATACGGTGCATGGTGGAGGGTACCCAATACCACAACTAGTCGTTCTACTCGCAGTCAGAGCGAGGGAAAAACGACTATCTATACGTCTCCATATGAGCCCTGATTTCTCGTATCCTATCTTTGTGCTCCCTAAGCGAAAGAAAAATTCGGATTAAGAATTAAAATCCATGAAGAAGAAATAAAAACTTTGAGGTTCGCCGATGACATTTAATTCTGTCAGAGACAGCAAAGGACTTGGAAGAGCAGTTGAACGGAATGGAGAATGTCTTGAAAGGACGATATAAGATGAACATCAACTAAAGCAAAACAAGGATAATGGAATGTAGCCGAATTAAATCGGGCGATGCTGAGAGAATTAGATTAGGAAACGAGACGATTAAAGTAGTAAATGATTTTTGCTATTGAGAGGATATGAAATGTAGACTGGCAATGGCAAGGAAAGCGTTTCTGAAGAAGAGAAATTTGTTAACATCGAGTATAGATTTAAGTGTCAGGAAGTCGTTTCTGAAAGTATTTATATGAATAGTAGCCATGTATGGAAGTGAAACGTGGACGATAAAATGTTTAGACAAGAAGAGAATAGAAGTTTTCAAAATGTGGTGCTACAGAAGAATGCTGCAGATTAGATGGGTAGATCACATAACTACTGAGGAGGTATTGAATAGAATTGGGGAGAAGAGGAGTTTGTGGCACAACTTGACCAGAAGAAGGTTTAGGTTGGTAGGACATGTTATGAGGCATCAAGGGATCACCAATTTAGTATTGGAGGGCAGAGTTGAGGGTAAAAATCGTAGAGGGAGACCAAGAGACGAATACACTAACAGATTCAGATGGATGTAGGTTGCAGTATGTACTGGGAGATGAAGAAGCTTGCACAGGATAGAGTAGCATGGAGAGCTGCATCAAACCAGTCTCTGGACTGAAGACCACAACAACAACAAGCGAAATGTATGTTGGCGGCAGAAGGATCGTTCTACAGTCAGCTTAAAATGCCTATTCTCTAAACTTTCTCAGCAGAGAAATGTAAGTTAATGTGAATGAGTAGGAAAAACAAACCTGTAATGTTCGGATACAGCATTAGTAGTGTCCTGCTTGACACATTCTACAAAATGAATGTCTTTTTCCATCCAGGGATTCCGACTTGAGCTCCTGAAGCATATACGTAACACTTGCATGCTGATCGAACCTACCGGTTACAAATCTAGCAGCTCACTTCTGAATTGCTTCGAAGTCTTCCTTGAATCCAACCTGGTGCTGACCCAAAACACTCGAGCAGTACTCAAGAACAGGCCGCACCAGCATCCTATACGCGGCCTCCTTTATTACAGATGAACCACGCTTACCTAAAATTCTCGCAGTAAACTGAAGTCGATCATTCGCCTTCCCTACCACAATCTTCACATGCTCGTTCCATTTCATATCGCTTCGCAACGTTACGCTCAGGTTTTTAAACGACATCACTTTGTCAAACAAGACACTACAAATGCTGTATCCGAACATTACAGGTTTGGTTTTCCTGCTCATTCACATTAACTTACATTCTTCTAGATTAAGAGCCAACTGCCATTCATCACACCAATTAGAAATTTTCTCTAGGTCATCTAGTATCAACTTACAGTCACTTATCTTCGACACATTTCTGTACACCACAGCATCATCAGCGAACAACCCCACCCTATCCGCCAGATCATTTATGTATGAAGAAAATAGCAACGGTCCTATCATACTTCCTTGGGGCTCTCCTGATGTTAACCCTGTCTCCAATGAACACTCACCGTCGAGGACAACATACTGGGTTCTATTACTTAAGAAGTCTTCGAGCCAGTAACATATCTGGCGTCCTATTCCGTACGTACATACGTTCGTTAACAGTTTGCAGTGAGGTACCGTGTCAAATGCTTTTCGGAAATCTAAAAATATGGAATCAGTCTGTTGTCCTTCACCCATAGTTTGCATATATCATGTGAGAAAAGACCAAGAGCAGTAACTCAGTACAGCAAAAACTAAAAATACAATATACCTGGTATTCATTAACTGACTTGTCAGGATTGTATTTCAATTTATAATGGAGAAAAAGTAGAAATTTCAATATTAGGTACGCAAAACATAAAAGAGCACTAAAAATAAAGTCTATCATTCTTGATTCGCAAGACGCCTTATGGATACGGACCACAGACCAACAGACATCAACAGCGACCTAAAAGTTGTCAAATGCAACAACAGTCTCCCACAAGAATTAATAACTGAAGAAAGCTATCAAATACAAAAATTCGTAATTGAAAAGAAATAATAAATGATTACATAGCTCTCTGCAACTGAACCCTGTTCTCTGCCCTCAGAGAACTGTTAGACAACCCAAACTCATAAACCTTCCCGCCCCCACACTCACATAGTCCTCGACAGAGAATGAAATAATATTGACCACAACACTACCAGTCGTTAATTTTCGATGTGAATAACTTTCTACATTAAATTATGTATGGTTGCCGACGATAAACTGTGAAAAAAAAATAGCTACAACCCAAAACACACAAAACCACAGTAACATGATATATATATAAAAATTGTCTGTCTACAAATTTGTGAATACTTTTCTTAAAAACTGAAAATTTCTAAATCAGAAATTTTTGTGTTATTTCCCGGGAAGGATATAAAAATCCATTGATGATACAGTAACATCAGCAATACATGTCTGGGTAAAAAGAAGATAAAATTGTGTCTGTTCAAGGCGGATCCTGTTCAAAAATAGATTCTCTTTTTTTTTGTTAAGTTCTGTGTACTCTCCTGCATCAATAACATTTTGATATGGCCTGTTATTGACAGAAAGTGGTTATCGAATATTTCGCACAACTCTTCAGCAGATGTGATGTAACTTATTGAAAACACATGGTCTGCACTGGCACTTCGTTTACACTGACCATACAAGTTGAATTTCGTTTTGAAAGTTACCAATTTTCTTGTTATAGGGTATCCAATGAGGCTCGCAGTAGCTGTATTGTCTGTCATAATATTTTATGAGAACTGTGACTGTACATAATATAATGCTCCCCTTCCTGTTACATGTCACTCTAATGACATTACTTAAGTATAGTGGTTATTTGTTGGTATTCATTTTCTTTGCAATTATATGATGGAAATCTGTGGTCTAGGGGTATCGTCTTTGACTAGTAATCAAAACATTGTAGATCCCAGGTTTGATCCCGGCCACTGATTAAAAGGTGGACGATGACTTCCATTTTAAGGAACCATCCCCGCTCTGTCAACAGTCTTGTTAAAGAGGGCGGAAAGACGCACAGAGTACAGAGTCCAGACAATAGTTCAGGTATATATGACGACGTAACAAGCATAGCATGAAGATGTAGAAAAAAGACGTAAGGATATTGGCCGGATAATCCAGCAAGTAAAGACAAATGATAACCTAGTAATCATGGGGGAGTGGAACGAGGTAGTAGGAGAAGGGATAGATGATGATGTTACAGGAGAATACGGAATCGGTAGTCAGAATTAGAGAGGAGAAAGGTTAACTGATTTCTGCTCTACATTTCAGCTAATAACAGATGATATACTGCTCAAAAATCGAAAGAGGAGAAGGTCTGGAAACACGGGGTAATTCCAGATAGATTACGTCAAGGTCAGACAGAGATTTCGAAATCACGTGCTGGATTGTAAGACATACTCAAGAGCAGATACAGACGCAGATCACAATTTTGTAATACTCAACCGTACATTGAAGTTTGAGAGAATCGTCCTAAAGTATCAATGCGAAAAGAAATAGAATACTGAAGTACTGAAGAATGATGAGATGCATTTGAAATTTTCTAAGACTGTAGATTTTGCGATAATGGAGTTCAGCTGAAGAAAAATGGACATTTATAAAACAGGCAATGACAGGAGTGTGACAGACATGGGTATAATAGGGTAACGACGAAGAAACCTTGGCTAAGATATGTACTTGAACTGACCGACGAAGGAAGGGCGTATAAAAATATTCACAGGAAGACTGGAACACAGCAATATAAATCACTTAGGTATGAAATAATTAGGAAGTGTAGGGAATCCAAAGCAAAAGAGATGCAAGAAAATGTAAAGAAATCGAATAATAAATCGATGTCAGAAGAACTGCTTCAGTATACACAGAAGTCAAAACAAACTTCGGTGACATTAAAAGCAAGGGCAGCAGCGTTAAGAATGCAATGCGAATTCCACAGATAAACACAGATGAGATGCATGTTTGATGGAAAGAGTACAATGAAGACAGCCACGAGGGAGAGAACTTGTCTGATAACCTGAGAGAAGAAGAGGTGTGAGTCGATATGGAAAACGTGAAGAAGCAGTAACAGAGTCAGAGTTTAACAGAACTTTGGAAGACTTGCTTAAATATGGCCTGATAACATTCTTTCGGAATTTTTAAAATCATTGGGGAAAGTGGCAACCCAACGACTATTGATACACATTGCGTGTAGAATCTATGAGATTGGAGATATACCATCAGACTTTCGGGAAAATATCATTCACACATTCCCAGAAATGGAAAGGGCAGAGAACTGTTGCACAAGCAGCTTAACATTTCATCCATCAAAGCAGTTGACAGGAATGACATACTGAAGACTGAGAAAGAAAACTTAGGATCTGTTAGATGACGATCAGTTTAGTGGTTTTGACGGTGTGCTTAGAAACCGAAGCAAGACTTCAGAAAATTCAAGGGATGTTCATAAGCTTTGTCAACCTAGAGAAAGCGTCTGATAATGTAAAATGGCGCAAGATTTTAGAAATTCTGACAAAAATAGGAGTAAGCTATAGGGAAAGATGGTGAATATATATTATGTACAAGAACCAAGAGGGAACAATACGAAGCGAAGACTAAGAACGAAGTGTTCGGATTAAAAAGGGTGAGAGAGAAGGATGCAGACTCTCCTTCCTGGTGTTCAGTCTATACATCGAAGAAGCAGTGATGGAAATGAAAGAATGGTTCAAGAGCAGGGCTAAAGTTTAGGGTGGAAGTGTACCAATGATAACAAGTCCACGAGTATCCAACATAAGATTTAATTTAAGGAAGAGATTTCTGACAATGTACGCTTGAAGCACAGCATTATATACCTTTCCTATTTCGTACAGACACACATTGACTCTTCTGTCACACCTTCGGTACTGAAAATAATATGACTTTCTTGTGTGGGCGTCTTCACTATACCGCTTTGCATTGGATTGCACATCCCCCTGGTGAAAGGCTATCGGTGGCATCATCGGATATATGATTCATTCAGGATTGCACTGAAGTGGGGATATTATGTCTGAGGTGAGGCGGTGTGATAGATCTCTCTCTCTCTCTCTCTCTCTCTCTCTCTGTGTGTGTGTGTGTGTGTGTGTGTGTGTGTGTGTGTGTGTGTTCATCTTTTTTCCTTACCTATTACTTCATTTTACTGTAAATTGCGTGTCAATGGAAACGTAGTTCTTAAATTGGTGTTTTTTTGATCGTAGACATATTTTATTTTTTGCTCTATGGCTCTCCATGTGAAATAACTTTCCTGTTAGGAAACACTACATATATAGACTGAGAGACTCAAAAAAAAAAGAAAGAAAAAAACAGCACAACAACAATTTCCTTCGTAGATCACTGAAAATTCATAAAACAATTATTTGAAACATGTTCGTTTAAGCACCATGAAATTCAGGATGACGAGACATATGAGTTAATCTTATCTATAAAGTAAACAGCACTGAACTAGCAACTGGCGAAAAATGGCCGTAAGCATTAATAATACAATAAATAAATAGCATTAATTTTAGAACGTAGTATTTCTAAACAACATTATCCTGTGGAAGCAGACTATATGGTTAAGTAAGTTGTTAGACAGTGTGTGACAATATTGTTGTTAAACTTAGGATCATGTGTACGTACTTGGGATGTGCTTTAACCTGGACCACTTTGTACTGCTCTGGCTGCGAAGGCTCATCCTGACGTTTCAGGTCAATATCTCCCATCAGAACCGTTAGCTGCGATGGGCTGAACCTGCGACAGACAAAAACATGGTCAGATAATAGCGCTTTGCAAGCGGTTTTTCGGCAGTACGTGTAATAGTTATTTCATTTTAGGTGATTAACTGCTAAACTACATACTGGAAAAGAGGAAATTAAATTAAAAACAACATATGATTATTGTGATTTTTCGTCGGACGTCAAGGTGAAATTGAGAATTGTGTAGAGTGGAGCAAGGTGGGGGTTATTTGATGGAATGACCTGTGCTCCCCGTTGATCTTTTACATAGATTAACTTCACATAGCCACTCATAACTCCCTGCAGAGGTGTGGTGCTTTCCTCGCTCATGGAGCTAAAATAGTATCGCTCGTTACATTTACCAGAGCTTTCACCGAACTCAGAATAAACTAATATTGTAAAGCGAAAGCATCACTGCGCTTAGGTAATGTCACACGTACACAATTGAGCCTTGAAATTAAACTGTGCCTGAAACATATTGTAACGATTTTCAGCACGTAACACGTAGTGGTGACACGCTGATCTGCACCATGACGTCAAGGCGGACGGCGGAAAATTACAACTGTCTAGTGTGGAGACGCAATTTGGAATCTGTGGAAAGCTCTTTTTGACGTACAAATGTTTCTGTTATCTTCTTCTGATTTATTAGTTTTCTGCTGAGGCAAACGTTACAATTCTGTGCAGCGGATGTTGCACATAAATTCTTATAATGTTAGTTAACTAATATTCCGATACAAACACTTTTTGATGATAAATAACGCTACCCATGTATTATTTCGCAGATTCTAAAACACAAAGATGCCCATACTTTTTCTTCTTATTTCATGTGGCAAACTCAGTCTTGTACATTTTTTTAGTCTAATCTGTCTAATCACTAGTAGCATTTGTTGACTTAGAGAAAGCTTTTGACAATGTTGAGTGGAATACCCTCTTTCAAATTCTGAAGGTGGCAGACGAAAAATACAGGGACCGAAAGGCTATTTACAATTTGCACAGAAAGCAGATGGCAGTTATAGGAGCCGAGGGGCATGAAAGGGAAGCATTGGTTGGGAAGGAAGTGAGACAGGGTTGTAGCCTATCCCGATATTAATCAATCTGCGTATTGAGCAAGAAGCAAAGGAAACAAAAGTAAAATTTGGAGTAGGTACTAAAATCCATGGAGAAGAAATCAAAACTTTTGAGGTTTGCCGATGACATTGTAATTCTGTCGGAGACAGTAAAGGACCTGTAAGAGCAGCTGAATGGAATGGAGAGCGTCTTGAAAGGAGGATATAAGATGAACATCAACAAAAGCAAAACGAGGATAATAGAATGTGTTGTTGTTGTTGTTGTGGTCTTCAGTCCTGGGACTGGTTTGATGCAGCTCTCCATGCTACTCTATCCTGTGCAAGCTTTTTCATCTCCCAGTACCTACTGCAACCTACATCCTTCTGAATCTGCTTAGTGTATTCATCTCTTGGTCTCCCTCTACGATTTTTACCCTCCACGCTGCCCTCCAATACTAAATTGGTGATCCCTTGATGCCTCAAAACATGTCCTACCAAACTACCTTCTTCTAGTCAAGTTGTGCCACAAACTCCTCCCTAATTCTATTCAATACCTCCTCATTAGTTATGTGATCTACCCATCTAATATTCAGCATTCTTCTGTAGCACCACGTTTCGAAAGCTTCTAGCCTCTTCTTGTCCAAACTATTTACCGTCCATGTTTCCCTTCCATACATGGCTACGCTCCATAAAATTCTTTCAGATATGATTTCCTGACACTTAAATCTATACTTGATGTTAACAAATTTCTCTTCTTCAGAAACGCCTTGCCATTGCCAGTCTACATTTTATATCCTCTCTTCTTCGACCATCATCAGTTATTTTGCTCCCCAAATAGCAAAACTCCTTTAGTACTTTAAGTGTCTCGTTTCCTAATCTAATTCCCTCAGCATCACCTGACTTAATTTGACTAGATTCCATTATCCTCGTTTTGCTTTTGTCGATGTTCATCTTATATCCTCCTTTCAAGACACTGTCCATTCCATTCAACTGCTAATCCAAGTCCTTTGCTGTCTCTGACAGAATTACAATTTCATCGGCATACCTCAAAGTTTTTATTTCTTCTCCATGGATTTTAGTACCTACTCCGAATTTTTCTTTTGTTTCCTTTCTGGCTTGCTCAATATACAGATTGAACAACATCGGGGAGAGGCTACAACCCTGTCTTACTCCCTTCCCAACCACTGCTTCCCTTTCATGTCCCTCGACTCTTATAACTGCCATCTGTTTTCTGTACAAATTGTAAATAGCCTTTCGCTCCCTGTATTTTACCCCTGCCACCTTTAGAATTTGAAAGAGAGTATTCCAGTCAACATTGTCAAAAGCTTTCTCTAAGTCTACAAATGCTAGAAACGTAGGTTTGCCTTTCCTTAATCTTTCTGCTAAGATGAGTCGTAAGGTCAGTATTGCCTCACGTGTTCCAGTGTTTCTACGGAATCCAAACTGATCTTCCCCGAGGTTGGCTTCTACTAGTTTTTCCATTCGTCTGTAAAGAATTCGTGTTAGTATTTTGCAGCTGTGACTTATTAAGCTGATAGTTCGGTAATTTTCACATCTGTCAACACCTGCTTTCTTTGGGATTGGAATTATTATATTCTTCTTGAAGTCTGAGGGTATTTCGCCTGTTTCATACATCTTGCTCACCAGATGGTAGAGTTTTGTCAGGACTGGCTCTCCCACGGCCGTCAGTAGTTCCAATGGAATATTGTCTACTCCGGGGGCCTTGTTTCGACTCAGGTCTTTCAGTGCTCTGTCAAACTCTTCACGCAGTATCATATCTCCCATTTCATCTTCATCTACATCCTCATCCATTTCCATAATATTGTCCTCAAGTACATCGCCCTTGTATAGACCCTCTATATACTCCTTCCACCTTTCTGCTTTCCCTTCTTTGCTTAGAACTGGGTTTCCATCTGAGCTCTTGATATTCATACAAGTCGTTCTCTTATCTCCAAAGGTCTCTTTAATTTTCCTGTAGGCGGTATCTATCTTACCCCTAGTGAGATAGGCCTCTACATCCTTACATTTGTCCTCTAGCCATCCTCGCTGAGCCATTTTGCACTTCCTGTCGATCTCATTTTTGAGACGTTTGTATTCCTTTTTGTCTGTTTCACTTACTGCATTTTTATATTTTCTCCTTTCATCAATTAAATTCAATATTTCTTCTGTTACCCAAGGATTTCTACTAGCCCTCGTCTTTTTACGTACTTGTTCCTCTGCTGCCTTCACTACTTCATCCCTCAAAGCTACCCATTCTTCTTCTACTGTATTTATTTCCCCCATTCCTGTCAATTGCTCCCTTATGCTCTCCCTGAATCTCTGTACAACCTCTGGTTCTTTTAGTTTATCCAGGTCCCATCTCCTTAAATTCCCACCTTTTTGCAGTTTCTTCAGTTTTAATCTACAGGTCATAACCAACAGATTGTGGTCAGAGTCCACATCTGCCCCTGGATATGTCTTACAATTTAAAACCTGGTTCCTAAATCTCTGTCTTACCATTATATAATCTACCTGATACCTTTTAGTATCTCCAGGGTTCTTCCATGTATACAACCTTCTTTCATGATTCTTAAACCAAGTGTTAGTTATGATTATGTTGTGCTCTGTGCAAAATTCTACCAGGCGGCTTCCTCTTTCATTTCTGTCCCCCAATCCATATTCACCTACTATGTTTCCTTCTCTCCCTTTTCCTACACTCGAATTCCAGTCACCCATGACTATTAAATTTTCGTCTCCCTTCACAATCTGAATAATTTCTTTTATTTCATCATACATTTCTTCAATTTCTTCGTCATCTGCAGAGCTAGTTGGCATATAAACTTGTACTACTGTAGTAGGTGTGGGCTTCGTATCTATCTTGGCCACATAATGCGTTCACTATGCTGTTTGTAGTAGCTTACCCGCATTCCTATTTTCCTATTCATTATTAAACCTACTCCTGCATTACCCCTATTTGATTTTGTGTTTATAACCTTGTAGTCACCTGACCAGAAGTCTTGTTCCTCCTGCCACCGAACTTCACTAATTCCCACTATATTTAACTTCAACCTATCCATTTCCCTTTTTAAATTTTCTAACCTACCTGCCCGATTAAGGGATCTGACATTCCACGCTCCGATCCGTAGAACGCCAGTTTTCTTTCTCCTGATAACGACATCCTCTTGAGTAGTCCCCGCCCGGAGATCCGAATGGGGGACTATTTTACCTCCGGAATATTTTACCCAAGAGGACGCCATCATCATGTAATCATACAGTAAAGCTGCATGCCCTCGGGAAAAATTACGGCTGTAGTTTCCCCTTGCTTTCAGCCGTTCGCAGTACCAGCACAGCAAGGCCGTTTTGGTTATTGTTACAAGGCCAGATCAGTCAATCATCCTGACTGTTGCCCTTGCAACTACTGAAAAGGCTGCTGCCCCTCTTCAGGAACCACACGTTTGTCTGGCCTCTCAACAGATACCCCTCCGTTGTGGTTGCACCTACGGTACGGCTATCTGTATCGCTGAGGCACGCAAGCCTCCCCACCAACGGCAAGGTCCATGGTTCATGGGGGGGGGGGGAATGTAGCCAAATTAAATCAGGTGATGCTGAGGGAATTAGGTTAGGAAATGAGACTCTTAAAGTAGTATGTGAGTTTTGCTATTTGGGAAGCAAAATAACTGATGATGGTCGAAGTAGAGAGGATATAAAGTGTAGACTGGCAATGGCAAGGAAAGCGTTTCTGAAGAAGATAGATTTGTAAACATGGAGTGTAGATTTAAGTGTCAGGAAGTCTTTTCTGAAGGTATTTGTATGGAGTGTAGCCATGTATGGAAGTGAAACATGGACGATAAATAGTTTAGACAAGAAGAGAATAGAAGCTTTCGAAATGTGGTGCTACGGGAGAATGCTGATGACTAAATCTGCATGAAGAAGAGAGAAAGATCGTCCTTATCTTTCGAATAAAGTCCTACTACTGTCCCGAGGCGCAGATCGACGATGAGGAAGCTCAAGAAAACTACAGACCCATTCGACGGTTGCGAAGCATCGACAGGAGGGCTACAACCGATGGTCGTCATAGTGAACAGGATGTGACTACACGACCAGTACGCAAGAACCTGCAAGAATCGTCACACGGACGACCACTGACAGTACCCACATCCAGGGTGCCGTAGTCGGCTCCCATGAGAACTTCGCTGGTCGTCTCCAAGGGAGGAGCCTGCCCTGTGGCTTAGTGGTTAGTGTCGCTGGCCAGCGTGTTGTGGGTCGCCAGTTTAAAGGTGATCACCAGCAGTTATTTATTATTTAGTATTTACCGTTTCTGTTCTCGATATATTTTATGTGTGTAGTGGTGTATATTCTGGAATATTCTATGTTTGTATAAACAGCTATCCGGCCGCGGTGGCCGTGCGGTTCTAGGCACGTCAGTCCGGAACCGCGTGACTGCTACGGTCGCAGGTTCGAATCCTGCCTCGGGCATGGATGTGTGTGATGTCCTTAGGTTAGTTAAGTTTAATTACTTCTAAGTTCTAGGGGACTGATGACCTCAGATGTTGAGTCCCATAGTGCTCAGAGCCATTTGAACCATTTTTTATAAACAGCTGTATTCTGGAATATTCGATGTTTATGTAAATAGCAACACTCCCCATCGAGTAGTTCAGCTCTGCTCTGTCTGTACATTGGTATCAGTACTAAACGAGCATTAAGTGCTATGTGTTGTACTTCATTCGCGACCTTGTCTGCGAATTTAGATTTGATTGTGGTGTCGACAAGATAAAATTTTCTGTAGTGAATTTTACAATCAATAAAATTGGAAAAGTTAAAATTCCACAGGCGGTTATAGGTAGTTTTGGTACAACTTCTAGTCACTTAATAAGTACATCAATCCACAATTTTTTTGAATACGTCACTGGGGTCGCTGAAACACCAAAGTCAGTTAGATGGCGCAGAAGTTAGCACGATAGATTTGAATTCTTGAAGAGGAAGAGTCAAATATCCATCTGTCCACTGAGATGTAGATATCCTCAGGTTTGCTTCAGTTACTTCAGTTGAGAGCCAGGAGTATCTGTTGAACAATGCTACGGCTGATTTCGTCCATCTCGAGCCTGAGCTCCATTTCCAATGACGGGACGTAAGCCCTTACCTCTTTCATCTTGCAAGAGACGTCGAACGACATAGAACAAATTGTTGCAGGAAGCCCTACAGTTTACGCGCGGAGATGGTTCATCCCCGGCGGGAGAGACGCTGGACGCTTCCAAGCATTATTTTCACCTCATAAAGTGCTCGTTGTGAAGTTAAAACTCTAAATTACAATTTACACAAGTTTTTAAGGCAGAGTATTAATAGTTGGTAACACTGTTGAAACATATAACGTGTCCCAGTCCCAACACTACTCGTGATGAACGGCGTACACTCACAAACTAGAAGAAGCCTGGTGTCTGTAAACGCACTTTAAAACTGTCGCTCTTAAGTTGGAACTGATTTCGTTGATCTTTCTGAAACGCGCGGAAAATATAACATAATTAGTTTTCCGTTTATCTCTATGCGATCACTTACACAGCGCAGATTGTCAGAAGTGGACGTGGATCGTGGCGTACATACTTCAGTAATGCTCTACTCTCAGGAGGAAGTAAGAGTGACTACATGTTTGAGAAAATAAAGGCTCCTGAACTAGACTGCGCAAAAGGATCAATGCAACAAGCACTGGAGAACAAGACTGCGCCTTACTTGATATGTCGGCTTAACGAGTGTCTGTTGCAAAGGAGATCCCCAAAGCCATAAAAACTAGCACACGTAGCCACTCTTAAAAAAGGGAATGACAAGTATCCCATACTGATTAAATCCTACTGACGCATTTGTTTTTTATGTAACTTAACCAAAGGGGACCAGAGCTTGCTCTCCAAGAGACTAACAGAAGCAAAATAACTTAAGGGACTCAATGGAAACAAGTTTGGGTTTCGGAGAGGAATAGTGCTGACAGATGCCATTAATCCAGCATTGAGCATTGTACAATATACAGTAGATGCGCATGCTGTGGGAAAATGGTAGCCGTCGAAGGAGTGCTCGATAACCTGAAGCGAACAGAGACTGTAACTGTGGTACGTTACACCTTGTGAGCAAGTAGTTTACAAAAAGTATTCTTACGGAAAAAAATGAAGTAAAGAAGTATCAAATTAGCGGTAACATGCAATAGTAGGTTAATATGGAATTGAGGGCTAAAAATATAGAAAACAAACTAATTTTGACAAAAAAATGTAATATACTTAGACAATACATTTTGTGTAATGCATTTCACAAGAAGTCTACAGTTTTGGGGCTTAGTAAGGCAGTTTGGCTCTTCTTTTTCAGAAATCACAAGTATAATCTTTCTTCTATGTACCAGCACAATCGAGGTGGACCCACAGACATTAAGTCAAACTTTCCACCCAGAATTCTTCTCTTTTATCTTCGGAAAAATAAGTTATTCTACAAAGAATAAGAATATTTAACAAATCGGGGGTTCGCAGACTACTCCGAGCTGAAGATCACAACGAAGTAACTTAAATACAAACGAACCCTCGCACAAGGTAAATTTAAAGGTGACACCACACGACCTACAATTTTATCTAGCAAAGAGACATAGAAATTTAAAAGATGGAACCCAGTGGACGTCTCAAGGAGTATGGCGAGAGGAAAAAATGCAGGAAGCTTCAAAAGTAAATGAAAGTACGTCTTAGGATCAAGGATACGAGAAGGGATCACACGAGACGAAGGATTCTGCAGGCATCCCTAGGAAGCCACACGAACAGAACAGGCGAAAGACTGTAATAATGTCCTGTAAAAGTGTCCATCGATAAATAAATTGAATACCATAAGAAAACGAACAGAAGCACATCAATCCACTTAGCAATATTCATAGGAAATAGAGATCTGGCGAGATGTGCCAGGGATCGTATAAGGAGAGAGTGATTCTTCGATCTGACACTCGATGTGTGCTCCAACAAAATAGTAGGATGTAACATTCTTATATTCTGTAAAACGTTAAAATATCTTGACAAGGTAGCTTTAGGAAGCACGACATCAAGTGAGCATTGCATAGGAACTGTCGAGAATGTAGGTGTGTGATACTATGGCTTGATCTTCAAGTATGTAATCATTTATAAGGAAAAATAAATAAATCACCGCCTTACACTTTAAAAAATCGAGTGCGCTCAGTGAGCATTTCAGGTTAAAATGTAAATGTCGCGTGACTGGGGCGTCCCGTCGGGTAGACCGTTCGCCGGGTGCAAGTCTTTCGAGTTGACGCCACTTCGGCGACTTTTGCGTCGAAGCATTTCAGGTTGTTTAGCTGGATGCTTTAACTGTACCAGACGCCAGTTCCATCCACCGTAGGAATCTCCTTTTGATTACCAGTTCATGTAAATACTGTATTTTATATCTCAAGTCAGCTATGCTGAAGAGAAGACGTCACAAAAGTGGCTGGTGTTGTAACTGATGAAGTTTATGTTTTAGTGTGAGTGTGCCTAATAATTCAGGGACCTCTTTCCCTAACAGAAGCAGAAGTTTCTTCTTTCTGCCAGCTGTAACCCTGACATTGTAAACGTATAAAGGGTGAACATTAATAATACCAACAAATTGCGTGGACCGATTCCTGACTGGAAATGTAGGAAAATAGGTCCTACGAACATGGTTCCGCAAATGCAGAGAAGTTAGCGCTGTCGAATAAAAGCTCCTCTGACAATGTGCCATGTGTTCCTTGTGTGTTGCAGCCTGTCTGATTGGGGCAGCGTAATGTAAGCAGCAGATTGGTCCGGTATTCATATAGGGAACAAGCCGAGATGGTGTCTGTGTATGGCCAAGCAGATGGAAACGGTCGAGAGGCAGCACGATCATACCAAAAGACGTACCCTCACAAAAACCAACCACATGATACAACATGTCAAGCCCTTTCTGGGCGTCTGTATGAGGGTTGGGTTGATTTGGAGGAAGTGACCAAACAGCGAGGTCATCGGTCTCATCGGATTAGGGAAGGATGGGGAAGGAAGTCGGCCGTGCCCTGTCAAAGGATCCATCCCGGAATTTTACTGAAGCGATTTAGGGAAACACGGAAAACCTAAATCAGGGTGGCCGGACGCGGGATTGAACCGTCGTCCTGCCGAATGAGAGTCCAGTGTGTTAACCACTGCGCCACCTCGCTCGGTAGGCGTCGGTGTGATCTGGGATCCTTTCAGACAGACAAACGTGCAAGCAGACGGCGGCGTGTGCGTACACTAGATCTGGAGGAGCCGGTTCTGCAGGATATTGAGGCGAACCCTAGTACAAGGTCCAGGCATGTGGCCCGCCAACATGGTGTAAGCCAAAGTACGATCTGCGTGCCAATCGCTGCCATCCCTGGCACATGCAACGTTTGCGAGGATTATCAGCGTTGTGTATGCTGAACCAGTTCCTGATGTGTAGACCCTTCAACAGCGTTTTCACGACGCTTGCGACGCTATCAGGAGAGGGGCCGGAAAGAGCGTATTGTATCCCACGGAGGTCATTTTGAACATCTGTTGTGACGTGGATGCGATACAGGCCTGAACTGTGTTCCGGTTCGATATGTTGCCGTTGCACGCACACTGTCCATTTCCGGACACAAGTTCATAGCATCTTTTTTCCTCCATTTCCAATCATGAATCCGTCCCTGCAGTTCGTTAGTTTTATTAGCTTTCACCCTGTACTACGAAGTAACGTGGATGCAACAATTTACAACTTTCTTTCTCTTGCCTTTCAACCAGGTCGTAAGCTCACCCGTGAAGGTGCCCATCGATTAAAGAACTAGGAAACAAATCAAAACTTTTCTATTTTAATTCCTTAGAGAAACTTTTGAGTAGATGACGGAAAGAGAATGTTTATGTGTGACCCACGTGTATTCATAAATGACAGATTAATATTGTATTCACTTGTATCTAAATATCGTACGCGCATACACGCACATACAGTATCAGACAACCGTCACAATCGATGTTTTGTAGCTGCGGAGGAAAAATGACCGTTTAGTGAATCTTAAGTTGTTTATTTGTATTTAGTGCTTAAACAATTATTCATAACATAAAAATGCATCCAGTTTGAAATATTCGTCCAAAACTAGGTCGAATTCATACAGGCAAACTGCATAGAATTGTTCTTTTTTTTTAATACAGAAAGCAATAGTTTCCAGTCGCCACTATGCCAGATAACTGGGTAGTAAATGAAAGTCTTCCTCAGGTGCAGAACGCTGTTCTATTGATGCACAATTGATTTAGAACCTTGTGGCTCCATTTTCAGTTGCTCAGTTTCTAACGCGGTTATTGAGCATTTCTATGCGTTGAATACTTACAGCGCCATTTTCATTCAAATATTTGCATCGTGGAAATGGCCAAGAGTTAAGTAGTCTGTTAGGGTCTAGGAAACTCGATTGTTTACTACTAAATTGAAAAAAAATGTTATCTGGTGGCGAAACGCGGGAGAGGACAGGGCCCTGGAGGACGGCAGCAGTGGGATAAAAGATACAGGAGTTGGTATCGTGGAGGATGACATAGGAAGGACGGCGCGAGAGGAAGGAAGTGACCAGACGGACAAAATTGGTAGGAAGGGATTAGGTTTGGAGTTTAAAGAGGAGACCGGGGTGCCATATCCAGTCATAGACATTTCGGAGGTCGAGGGAAACAAAAATTGCGGAGCGACGGGAGTTAAGCTGGAGGGAGAGAAGGTGGATGAGGTTAAGGAGTTGGTCATCGGCGGAGAAGGAGGGTCAGAAGCCATACTGGTTAAGGGGGAGGAGGTGGTGTTGAGTAAGGTGCTGATGGATACGACGGGAGAGGATGGATTCGAAAACCTTACTGAAGACAGAGGTGAGGCAGATGGGACGATAGGAAGAGGCGACGGGAGGGGGTTTGAGGGGTTTGAGGAATAAGAGGACGCAGGAAGTCTTCCACAGGTCGGGGTGGAAGCCGGACGGTCAGGAAGGAGAAGGGACATTCCCTAAGGTGGCGGTAGGTGACACAGTCGTGACCAGGGACCGTGTTGCGTTTTGAGGATAAGTTTAATGCCTTGTGCCGTGATTAGAGTGTTGATGTCGGAGAGGAAAACTGCCCCAAGTACCAGAGACTAGGAGCAAGTGGAGCGACCGAGGTATCGGCGCGCTCCAAGATGGTGGGGAAAAGAGAATAATCAAAGTGGGGATCGTCAGGGACGGAGAAGACCTCGGAAAAGTGGGAAGAGAAGTGGTTGACCTTACTAAAGTTGTCGGGAAGGGGGCGGTCGTTATGGAGAAGGGGGTAATAGGGTGCAGAAGGGGAACCAGTTCTAGAAAGTGGATTCAGTTGTTTCAAATACTGAAATTACGTTTTAAATAGTAAGAGGAAAAGCTCCTGTATTACAAGTAGAATCGTGCGCGCCAGGCATATCTCTTAAGAAGTGACAGTTCAAGCAGTTCCGAGTCGGTCTGTTCATCTCACAAATCTTTCAATTGAAGACATGGGCGGAAAAACCGGCTAACTCTCAAATGTAAGAAGAGATGTATTGCCGTCTGTTGCTGGGTAAGCGAATTATCAAAATTGACATTGTTCTCACTCCCAAATAGCACTTAGCGGTGACTCCTATGCCAATTTTGATAGTTCCCATACCCAGCAACAGATGGCAACATTTATTTCTAAGCTTTTACATTTGGGGGTTAGCCCGTTTTTCAGCGCATATCTTCAATTATGGCCACAATTTGGCAGAATCTATATAGTTCCAACTATTTTCACCAGCTCCATAATCCCAGTGAGTAACTGTACATGGTACAAAACATGAAATGCCTGTAAATGCCCGCCATCTGATATTTATCACGCAGTGGCCCGAAAGCCGGTTAATGAGTAAATAAAACAGTTTAAAAATGTTACTACGCGACTGATTGCAGTTTCTTCTTCTTGTCTTTCTCGTGCCCTTTTCCCGCATCTGCGCAATGTCGATATTGTTATGCGTGGAGAAGGGGTGGCCGGTTGTCCTTCCTGTCCCCACGCCGTAACCCCCAGGTGGAATATGTGTACCCCAATTGTCTGCGTGTAATGTTATTCACGTGGAAGTGTGCAAAGTTTTCTAAATGCTTGTGACTCGTGTACCTGAGGCGCGAATTGGGTACCAGCCTGGTATTCACATTATCAGGTATGGGAAACTGCCTAAGTGCCACATCCGGCAAATTGATCCTCGTCGCTAACCCACCGGGCGAATTTGATTAGAAACCGACACAGCTCCCGGTCCCAGACGCGTCGCTTAAACACGATCTACTGTCCGGACAAGTGATTGATTGCAGTTTCCATATGAAATATACGCTTAGTAACATCGCTTGTTCGTAAGAGAGCAGGTAGTTTTGCATTTTGTCTGCAGCACAGACGGTGGTACTCACGGGCGCTGCCGGGAGTCCCTGGTGCAGTGCGCGGCGGTGAGCACGTGGCGGGCGCCGATGAGGGTGCCGCCGCACCAGAACTCGGTGCGCCGGTTGCCGTGCAGCAGGATGGCCGCCATCCACGGCCAGCGGCCCGGCGCCGCCGGCTCGCCGCCCACCACGCGGAACCCGGGGATCTCCGGCTGGCCGCACTCTGTGGAGAACCAGGCACAGTCAACAGCAGCCGGTTGCGCGCTCGGGGTATCACGTAGTAGGGCAAGAGATCATAAAGAAAGCTAAACGAACAAAACATTTTTCACATCTTTAAAAGAGCTCACTGGTCACTCTGGAGCACTGTAGGTGGTGTATAACCGTTACCAGGCGGTCATGTGACCCTTCACCGCTGACACAAGTCGTGACCACGTGCCAATCGGTTGTATAGAATCAGCGCAGTAAGATGGATGAAAGAATGGCAGAAAGGAGCTATCTTGTGTCGACGTTTCCACGACCAAACCGTGACTGTATTTGCCCGATTTCCTAGTGCACCAACGATGACTATCCAAAGTATCTACAACGAGTGTTATACCATCCGCCATATAACGTATGTTTTGCAGTGCAAGGACAGTGCTAATACACTGAAGAGCAAAGAAACTGGTACATGTGTCCAATATCGTGTAGGGCCCCCTCGAGCACGCACAAGTGGCGCAACGCGGCGTGGCATGTACTCGACTAATGTCTCAAGTACTGCTGGAGAGAACCGACACCATGAATCCTGCAGGGTTATCCATAAAACCGTAAGCGTACGAATGGGGGGAGATCTGTTCTGAAGAACACATTGCAAGGCATCGCAGGTATGCTCAATAATATTCATGTCTGGGGAGTTTGATGGCCGCGGAAGTGTTTAACTCAGAAGAGTATTCCTGGAACCACTCTGTACCAATTCTGGACGTGTGGGATGTCTTACTGTCCTGCTGCAATTGTCCAGGCCCGTCGCAATGCACAACGGACTTGAATGGATGCAGGTCATCACACACGATGCTTACATACGTGTCACCTGTCAGAGTCTTCTCTAGACATATGAGGGATCCCATATCACTCTAACTGCACACGCCTCACACCATTACAGAGCTTCCACCAGCTTGAATAGTCCCCTGCTGACATGCAGGATCCACGAACTCCTGAGGTTGTCTCCATACCCGTACACGTCCATCTGCTAGATGCAATTTCAAAAGAGACTCGTCCGACCAGGCAACATGTTCCCAGTCATCAACACTCCAATGTCGGTGTTGGCCGCCCGGAGTGGCCGAGCGGTTCTAGGCGCTACATCTGGAACCGCGCGGCCGCTACGGTCGTAGGTTCGAATCCTGCCTCGGGCATTGATGTGTGTGATGTCGTTACGTTAGTTAGGTTTAAGTAGTTCTAAGTTCTAGGGGACTGATGACCTCAGAAGTTAAGTCCCATAGTGCTCAGAGCCACTTGAACCACTTGTCGGTGTTGACAGGCCCAGGCGAGGCGTAAAGCTTTGTGTCGTGCAGTCATTAAGGGTACACGAGCGGGCTTTCGGCTCTGCAAGCCCATATCGATGACGTTTCGTTGAATGGTTCGCACGATGACACTTGTTGATGGCCCACCATTGAAATCTGCACGAATTTGCGCAAGTATTGCACTTCTGTCGCGTTGAAAGATTCTCTTCAGTCGTCGTCGATCCCTTTCTTGCAGGATCTTTTTCCGGCCGCAGCGATGTCGGAGATTTAATGTTTTATTGGATTCCTAATATTCACGGTACACTCGTGAAATGGTCGTACGAGAAAATTCTCACTTGATCGCTACTTCAGAGATACTGTGTCCTATCGCTCGTGCACCGACTGTAGCACCACGTTCAAACTCACTTAAATCTTCATAATCTGCAATTGTAGCAGCAGCAACCGATCTAACAACTGCGCCAGACACTTGCTATCTTATATATGAGCTGCAGACACAGCGCCGTATTCTGTCTGCTTACATATCTCTGCGTTTGAATACGCATGCCTATACCAGTTTCTTTGTCGCTTCGGTGTATAAGAGACAGTCAAATGAAAACGAGTCAGATGGAAAAAAGTGAGTAAACTTTTCATTATTTCAAAAGTAATCGCCTTAACTGTTAATACATTTATCTCACTGTGACAGAAGACGGTCAGTGCCTTCACTGAAAATGTTCGGGGTTGCCTATGTAACGCTGATTGTACCCAGGCGTACACCTCTTCGCCCAAAGCAAATCGACGCCCACTAACGTCTTTTTTCAGGGCTCCAAAAATATGGAAGTCTCATGCAGAGAGGTTGGGACTGTACGGAGAATGTGTAAGGGCTTCCTAACGAAACTTCTGCACCATAATCGAAATAACCTGACAACATGTAGGCCCGGCTGTGGCGCACTCGGTTGGGCTGCTACCATACAGAATGCCGGGAGTGCTGGGAACAGCGAGTGAAACGCACCAATCAGTGTCCCCACAATTTGGAATCTCTGTGGGACCTTCAGCTGCATACGACGTACGTGTAGAAGCTCGCCGAACTGAGGCCATCATCAAGACTGAAAATAATGTTACACGGTGTTAACCTGATGTCTCGCGGTAGAGATCAATTTTTATATCCGACATGCTTATCGTGACCGAGCTCGATGAAATTAGTGTTTAGATGAGTAACTTTAAGCTTTTTGCGACTTCGACCCATTAACTTTGAGTAGTATCCTTACTTTTCTTTAGAGAAAATTTTTGCGGCAGTTGTTAACAACTACACTGCACCCAAAAAGACAAGGCAGATTGCGATCTTTGTTGGCAGTCAGGTAGTGGGCACCAAACGTACGAAATGATTACACTTCCAACTCCGAAGCAACAACATTTATTGTGCACCAAGGCCATAAAACGTACACTCTTTGCCATAAAACCTGCCGGCAGCCTGCCTTCGCAAACTCCACGCCGATCGCAACATGGGGCAAATAACTTGGCCACTATAATAATTCTCTAAGTCTGCACAAACTGACAACACTGCAGGCAGTCGGTACCAAATTGGGACAGAGATAGCCTAGCGGATGAAAGAATAACAACAATTATAGTAACAACAAACTGATTTGAATAATGTTTATTGCATTACAGAATAATTTGTGTTTCTCTTAAGTTATCATAGGTTCCGAAATTGCACTGTTGTCGACATACACTGCCGGAAAGAATTAGTACACCCTTTTAAAGGTTTCCAATTCACTCCAGATATGTTGTTGGAACAGTACATATGCAGTATATGAAATGACTACATTTACAGATAAATAGCACAAGCGGTTCTGAGGTACCAGGTATCGACTCAAGCTGCAACTCTCATAAAAGTACGTGGTGTACCCTCCACGGACGGCAATGCAGGAGCTGACTCAAGCTTCCAGTCGATCGTACAGATGGCGAATGCTGTCCTGGGATACGTTGTTCCACACCTGCTCGACCTGGTCACATAATTCTGTAAGAGTTGTTGGTTGACGAGTCGCACGAGTCACTTCTCATCCCATCACATGCCACACGTGCTCGACTGGAAACAAGGCCGGAGATCGTGCTTGCTAGGGAAGTTGCTGCACATCTTGTAGAGCACGTTGAGTTTCACGGCAGTGTCTGGACGATCATTACCCTGTTGGAACAACATTTCACCTTCCTGTTGTAAGAACGGCAAATGAGCGGGTCTAAAACATTCTGCATGTACCAGCACTGGTTAGAGTTCTTACCAGAAATGCCAAGGGTGAACGAGAGTTGTAGCTTATCGCACGCCAGGCCATAAGACGTGGGGCAGGACCAGAGTGCCTTGGATGAATGCACTCTACGCGACAGCACTCACCAGATGTACGACGTACGCGCAAACGGCCATCACTTGCGCGCAGACAGAATCTGCTTTCATCGCTGAAGATCACGGCGTGCCATTCCATTTTTAAAGTTATTCTCTGACGGCGCCAGTCGAGTTCTGCACGCCGATGTTTTGGCGTGAACGGCTGACGGGATAGAGGTGTGCGTGTCCGTAGTCCCACTCCTCATAACCAGCTCGCTACAATTAGTGCTGACACGTCTAGGCTCACCAGCCTTCTTATGTGTACTGTGGTAGGTGAACAACTCCCAATGCTGCCCTTAAAATATGGCGATCCTGGCGGGGTCTTTGCAGCGTGAACGTCCAGAACCTCGTCTACAGGTGTGTGAATGTTCACGTGGCCACTGCTATCAGCATCATTCCACAACTCAGGCATCACGTCCAGCTAGTGAGGCAGTTCTCTGAAACCACCATCCCGCCACTCGGAAGGCCGCAATTTGACCACTTTCAAACTCGCTTACTTGGCTGTAGAAAACATGAGAGCATCTTCGTGGCATTGTTGCCTGCTTGCCTCGCATTTGTGAACCACACTAAGCATTCTCATTCAAAGAGTAGACACAGATGGCGCTGTGTTAGCTATGCCACTACGCTATCTGTTGGTGGACGACGCTGAAGCCACTAACAGAACAGCTACTACCCCCAGGTGGCACATCTCGTCATTGGATCGAAATCGACGTCGTCCATCCAGGTGTACTAATTTTCTTCCGGTTGTGTACTTTAATGGATCTGTGTTTTTGGAAGGATTTTATTATGTTTCGTGGCATGTGTATGTTAGGAATTTGTTTATAAAGGTAGGAGCTTGTTTTTCTTCAGTATTTGGTTATACCAATGTCAACGCGTGCTCATACATGTATCTTAGTAAATATGAGTACAGTCGACAGAAGAAGTGAGTCCGTCACCCCCCACCCCCAAGGTCTCCCTCCTCCCCCTCTCCCATACCACAACTCATACTTTTCCCTTTTCCTGTCGCGCCCTCCCCCTTTTCCTCTCACGTCCATAGGACCCAGTATCAGCTTATTCTCTCTCCTTATCCCTCACAATCACCCCTGTCTCGTCACCACCTCTTACCACTCCACAGTCATCATCACCACCACTCTCCTATCTTCCTCTATACTCAATCTTCTTTTCAACTACAATCTGCCGTCCCAGGGCAGATTCTTTTCCAGTTTTAGCGAAAGCGTATAGTGCTCCGTTTCTAATGCTCAGTGTATCTTCCATCGTATTCAGTATTTCTCAAGTGTTTCTTCAAGTGTTTAGTGTTGTTCAAGCTTTCTCAAGTGTTTTGAACTGTGCTGTCTGTTGACATTTTCATCACTGTTTTTAACCAATTCATGAATACAGCATTATACATTTAAGAGCCAAACAAACAGGTACACCTTCCTAATATCGTGTAGGGCCCCGCAAGCACGCAAAAGTCCTGCAACACGACATGGCATGGACTCGACTAACGTGTCAAGTAGTGCTGGAGTGAATTGACGCCATGAATCCTGCAGATCTGTCCATAAATCCGTAAGGCTAAGATCTCTTCTAAACAGCACGTTCAAAGGCATCCCAGGTATGCTCAATAATGTTCATGTCTGTAAAGTTTGGTGGGCAGCAAAAGTGTTTAAACCCAGAAGAATGTTCCTGGAACCACTCTGTAGCAATTCTGAACGTGTGGGGAGTCGCATTGTCCAGCTGAAATTGCCCAAGTCCGTCGGAATGCACAATGGACATGAAAGGATGCAGCTGATTAGATAGGATCTTACGTGCGTTTCACCTGTCAGAGTCGTATCTAGACGTATCAGGGATCCTATACCATTCCAGCTGCACACGTCCCAAACCATTACAGAGCCTCCGCCAGCTTGAACAGTCTCCTGCTGACATGCAGAGACCATGGATACATGAGGTTGTCTGCATACCCGTACACGTCCATGCTCTCGATACAATTTGAAACGATGCTCGTTCGACCAGGCAACATGTTTGTAGTCACCAACAGCTCAATGTCGGTGTTGTCGGGCTCAGGCGAATCGTAAAGTTTTGTGTCGTGCAGTCATCAAGGGTATAGAGAGGGCCTTCGGTTCCGAAAGTCGATATCGATGATGTTTCGTTGAATAGTTGGCACGCTGACACTTGTTGATGGCCCGCCATTGAAATCTGCAGCAATTTGTGGAAGGGTTGCACTTCTGTCACGTTGAACGATTCTCTTCAGTCGTCGTTGGTCCTGTTCTTGCAGGATCTTTTTCCGGCCGCAGCGATGTCGGAGATTAGATGTTTTACCGGATTCTTGATATTCACGATGAGCTCGTGAAATGGTCGTACGTAAAAATCCTCTCCTCATCACTGCCTCGGAGAAGATGTGTCCCATGGCTCATGCGCCGACTATAACACCACGTTCAAACGCACTTAAACCTTGATAACCTCCCTTTGCACCAGCAGCAACCAATCTAACAACTGTGCCAGACACTTGTCTTATATGGGCGTTGCCGATCGCAGCGCCGTATTCTGCCTGTTGACATATCTCTGTATTGGAACATGCATGCTTATGCCAGTTTCTTTGGCGCTGCAGCGTATTACTTATGCTCTCTTATTAATACCACCTTTTTAAATAATTTTAAATTCATAGTACGTAGTACATACTCTTGTATGTCTTTGTTTTTCTGTTTCAGCATCTAGATTAGAGGCAAGTTCTATTGGCTGAACAGCGGGTTGTTGGTCCTGCTGCCAGCCCCCCCCCCCCTCTCCCGCCCCCCCCTCCTCCTCCCGTCTACCTCACCGCCGTCTTGGGGCGAGAGTGGATGCAATAGCAATAAAGGAAAAACAAAAAAGTGAGTCCATCTGTAATTTTAAACAGGTAAATAGTGAATTTAGTATGGAACTCAAGCAAGGTAGTGCACAAAATGCTGAGGTTAGGGAAAGTCGTGAGAGTAATTTAGAAGCGTTGGTTGGTTGGTTGGTTTAAAAGAGGGAGGGAAGGGACCAAACTGCTAGGTCATCGCTCCCTAATTTAGAAGGGTCAGTAGCAATGGACAGTGCATTAAATATATTGCAAAGTAACAAGGAATAATCGGAAGCTGTGGTGTTACGGGAAGAGACTGTGATAATATCACAAACAACGGGACAGTCCGTACCAGCAGGACGCAAGGACATGAAATATATCTCCTGCTTCATCGCCACCCTTTGATCTGAAGTCTTTCTTAATAGAAATGATAGTAGGGAATAAGGAACATCCCGACAGGATGTACAAACTATCGGAATAACTAGATAAGGAGGCGGGAGACTTTAAAAAGAAGGTAGACGAAAATTTCGAACAGCAAGGATAATTGCATAAAAAGTTCTCGGTTTACTTGCCGCGTAAATTTGGATAAAATCCTGAGATTTCGATGATTACTGACTGTCGTGGACGCGGCAAGTAAACCGAGAACTTTTTATGCAGGGACTCCGTCGCGAAAGACCTTGTAGTCAGCAAGGATAATGATGTGCATTTCAAATAGATTGAAGAAACTTCGAGGACTGTAGTGACCATTTCAAGAGATTAGAACAGCAGTTAACATGCCTTGTACAGGTGTACTATACAAGGACGGTCATATTAGACAAAGAAATCGGAGAAGAAATTAAGAAATGCAAAAACAAGACGAAACACGTAACTGCAGAACAAATCAGTAGTTGCAAAAATAAATTAGGTACGGTAACTCAAGAAATGAGAGCACAATCGACGAATTACGCAAGAGTTGAAGTAATTAAGGAGTGGAAAGACAAAGTCACGGACGACTTATCACAAACCAAAATACAGGCAGAGGACCTGTCATTACGTAGCTATGCGAGTTCGGATAAGAGCGTTCTGATAAACTTGAAAGATCAGGAGAAAATAAGTGTTGTTCCATGTTAAAAAAAGAAAAGGTTGTTGAAGGAGAGAAAAAGTAATAGTGGTTCAGCAAACAGTACGGGGGTCGGATATACGTTAATGGGTGCAGAAGATAGGCAGAATGAACAGGAGGAATTACGTCAATTAACAGACACTCTCTGCCGTACACGCGGTGACTTGGTATCGCCACTTATGAATATACAGTCAAATATTCCAGTAGGAGTACGTTGTCAGAACGTTGGAGAGAACGAGTTTAGAAAATATTTTGTTTCCATACAAAGGACGAGCTGTTCCCAGGCAGATCGAACAGTCTGCACCCAAAAATTTCGATCAGACAATTCTTGGACAGACTCTCGAGGTCTTGTTCAGTCGGTTACAGAATCATTTTCATATGCGGGGCTCTACAGGAAAAGGCAGCAGCCACGACGTGAGTGACTGCAGAAAACTGCAGGGCTTACAAGGAATTTACACAGGGGTTTCTGAACGAATAGTGTACAAATGAAGCAGGGACGTATCAGACTAGCTATTTTGACACCATTGGTAAATCTAGAGGTGTCAGGGAGATGTCTTCTGAGGTGGACTAATTTTTTGTCCGCTGTAGAGCGTTGCATCGTACTTATCAGCCACTTCCCGCCTTCAAATTAATTTCGCAGCAGCGTTGGAAGATATGAATTAAGTGAGATTAAAATAAGAAGAATAAATTTCAAAACTTTTTTCAACTTACAGTAAACGCAGATGTCTCTGTTAATCATTAAGAAGAAAATTATTTAGCAAAATAAAACAAAAAAACAGTAGGAGCAACTTGAATCCCTTACACAATTTTTTTCGTTCATGTGGAAACAAAATTTAAATTTTCATTATTTTCTAAATATATCAAAAACACGCAAGACTTGAATGTTGTTAAGAAATAATACTTAAAGTTAGAAAGAAGAAAATTAATTCTCATTTCAGAAACAAGTAAATTCTAATTTTATAACATTTTAGCACAAAATACCATAACATAGCGCGTGCATAAAAGGCATGAAGATCACAAAAAAGTAATGGGTAACGTCACTGCCTCGCAAAGCATGGGTTCTGGTTTCTCGTTCGAGACCTGTACAGTCCAGGAGGTGAATTTAAATGTATCATATATTATGTGTATGTATTGGATTGAATAACAGAGGGAGTTTCTGAAATAATGTTCACTTCTGACTGACGTTTTGGACTGTTGAGCCTATACTTACTATCAGACCTTAAGAAAACTTTCGTGTTCAGTGCAAAACACGTGACATGACTTATTAAGACTTGGTGTCGTTTTCATTCATGATATTCCTCGTCCCATAAGGTGAAAATGTTCAAATGTGTTTGAAATCTTATGGGACTTAACTACTTAGGTCATCAGTCCCTAAGCTTATACACTACTTAATCTAAATTATACTAAGGACAAACACACACACCCATGCCTGAGGGAGGACTCGAACCTCCGCCGGGACCAGCCGCACAGTCCATGACTGCAGCGCCTCAGACCGCACGGCTAATCCCGCGCGGCCATACGGTGACTACAACGCATTGACTCAAGGAAACGTATTCCTTTCTTCCTACTTACAGTTTGATTTTAACTCGTTTCGGACCCGAAAGTAGTTTTTTGTGTAGATGGACTACAGGAGGAGTATGCTGTCAAGCTAATCGTTACCAGTGCACTCTCTGTACTAACGATATCGCTCTTCGATACGAAATTGCAAAATATGTCGTCTGGTTATGAGATGTGTTTCAACATTGGTAGTAATATGTTAAAAAAAGGTCGAAGGTCTGTACTTCAATTTACAACAAAGTATTTAGTCCTACAGTAATCTCTGTTGTTTTAATTAGCCATCATATTTTGCTTTGTGGATACAAGCTGTGATAATGGGCTGCAACGGCTCCTATTGCGCCTTACACGATAGGCAACCTGGAGTACTTACAAGTTGCCGTGGTTGCTAGTCTTCCAGGCATCAAGTAATGGTCTGAAGTTTACGAACTCGAAACCATCAGATAAGACTCGCTTAAGTTCATACTACGTGGAAAAGAATACCCCTTGGAACATGGTGTTTATGCTTTTAGGTGCTGTAGTACATAGTACAGTCCATACCTGACGTATTTCTGTTTCTGTTATGAAAACTTTCCTTTGGCGTTTGTGTCTTCTGTGGTAGAGTTTGCTAATTACGAACAAACACCCAGCCACGAAATGACAGCTATTTTTATTTACAATCTGTGAATGAATAGTCCTCCTGCTTCCACAACCGACAGTTACTCTAACGGAGGGAAGTCACTCGTGTTATTCGTTTAAACTTCAATATGTGTGTATTCGTATTGTAATTGTTAGTGTGTTATGTGGATGAAGTCGAGATGGGAAACCAACTAGTATTCGCTTAGATGAGATGTAGTCAACATTTTTAGCTACCACTCACATTTTTAGCTCTGTTACTAGAAAAATTTTCTAACCACCTACCAGTTCCACAGCGATAGTGATTTATAAAGCAATTAAAAGAAACGCCATCAGAACAGGCCCTTAAGGACCAACGGTACCAATAGGCCGCCGTATCCACCTCATCTTTCACGCATCACTGGGTGCTGATACTGCGGGCTGTTGTCAGTTTGCGTGACAGGTGCCGCTATTTCTCAGCCAAGTCACTCCCCAATTTGCCTCAAAAGTGTTGAGCGCAACCCGCTAGCCAACAGACCCTGACGGTGACCCACCCAAGTGCTAGGCAAGACCACAGCACTTAACTCCAGCGATTTGACGGGAACCGGTGTGACCACTGCGGCAAGAAGTCAGCATAAAGCAGTTAAGTAACTTTATTTTCAAACATTTATAAAGGGGAGGTACGGCAAGTTAAAGCATATACACTGAAGCACCAAAGAAACTGGTATAGCCTCTCGTATTCAAATAAAGAGACATGTAAACAGCCAGAATACGGTGCTGTGGTCGGTAACGCCTCGTATAAGACAACAAGTGCCTGACGCAGTTGTTAGATCGGTTACTGGTGCTACAATGACAGGTTATCAAGATTTAAGTGAGTTTGAACATGGTGGTACAGTAGGCGCACAAGTGATGGGACACAGCATCTCCGAGGTAGCGATGATGTGGGGATTTTCCCGTACGGCCATTTCACGAGTGTACCGTGACTATCAGGAATCCGGTAAAACTTTAAATCTCCGACATCGTTGCGGCCGGAAAAAGATCCTGCAAGAACGGAACCAACGACGACTGAAGAGAATCGTTTGACGTAACAGAACTGCAATCCTTCCGCAAATTGCTGCAGATTTCAACGCTGGGCCTTCAACAAGTGTCAGCGTGAGAACCATTAAACGAAACATCATCGATATGGGCTTTCGAAATCGAAGGCCCTCTCTATACCCTTGATGACTGCACGACACAAAACTTTACGGCTCGCATGGGCCCGACAACACCGACATTGAGCTGTTGATGACTACAAATATGTTGCCTGGTCGGACGAGTATCGTTTCAAATTGTATCGAGAGCATGGACGTGTACGGGTATGCAGACAACCTCATGTATCCATGGTCTCTGCATGTCAGCAGGGGACTGTTCAAGCTGGCGGAGGCTCTGTAATGGTTTGGGACGTGTGCAGCTGGAATGGTATAGGATCCCTGATACGTCTAGATACGACTCTGACAGGTGAAACGCACGTAAGATCCTATCTAATCAGCTGCATTCTTCCATGTCCATTGTGCATTCCGACGGATTTGGGCAATTTCAGCAGGACAATGCGACTCCCCACACGTCCAGAATTGCTACAGAGTGGTTCCAGGAACATTCTTCTGGGTTTAAACACTTTTGCTGCCCACCAAACTTCACAGACATGAACATTATTGAGCATATCTGGGATGCCTTTGCAACGTACTGTTTAGAAGAGATCTTAGCCTTACGGATTTAGCCGCAGGGCCACTCTGTACCACTAATGACTGCCCTTTACGCCTCAACTGGGCCTGTCAACACCAACATTGGATTGTTGATGACTGGAAACATGTTGCCTGGTCGGACGAGTATCGTTTCAAATTGCATCTATTGGATGGACGTGTACGTGTATAAAGACAACCTCAGGAATTCGGGGACCCTGCATGTCCGCAGGTTACTGTTCAAGCTGGCGGAGGCTTTGTAATGGTGTGGGGCGTGTGCAGTTGGAGTGAGATGGGATCCCTGATTCGTCTAGAGAAGACTCTGACAGGTGACACGTACTTAAGCATCCTGTCTGATGACCTGCATCCATTCATGTCCATTGTGTATTCTGAGGGGCTTGGGCAATTCCAGCAGGTCAATGCGACACCACACACATCCAGAATTGCTACAAAGTGGCTCCAGGAATACTGTTCGGAGTTTAAACAGTTCTACTGGCCACCAAAATCCCCAGAGATGAATATTATTGAGCATATCTGGAATGCATTGCAATGTGTTCTTCAGAAGAGATCTCTAGCCCATTCGTATTCTTATGGATTTATGGATAGCCCTGCAGGATTCATGGCGTCAGTTCTCTCCAGCACTACTTCAGACATTAGTCGAATACATGCCACGTTGTGTTGCGCCACTTCTGCGTGTTCGCGGGGGCCCTACACAATATTAGGCAGATGTACCAGTTCATTTGGCTCTTCAGTGTAATAATAATAATAATAAAAATTTCTTACCATACTCTTTATGGTAAAATTTTTTTAACACCTAATGAAAACGTTTTTAAAGCCCCTACTGTCTACCGACCACTACGAAAGCTGGAACGTTCGATAGTGCGTGGTAGAGACCAGGTTGACTACCACTAGCATAGACAAACTACCTAAAATCTAAACTCAGGCATATAGATGTACCTAACAGACAGTCGTTAAGATTGTAGGTGGATGTGTTTCACATTTCTGGCGAGTGTTGTGCACCAGCAGGAAGCAAGAAAGCTCTTACCTTCTGTTCTGTGTACTATGTCAGTGTCCAGAGTACGGTGGCCAATCTGTGGTACGCACATGCAGCCATTACACCCCTCACGGTCTCTGTGTTACGAGGGTTGAATGTTAAACAACATTAATTTAATTTTAATTTCCGTTACTTAATGCATCATGCCGATATACACAATGTTGTATCGATTAGTGGACCTCCCTCGCAGCAGAGAAAGTCAGAGCAAAATAATGTAGACTATCTTGACCAGCCCTGCACATGGATGCATTTGACGGCATTTCAGCAGCTAGCATAACTGATTAACTGAAATACTGCATATTATCCCTCTTCATATTTAGCTCATCATTTAACAATATTTTAATCATTTAACAATGGTTTAGCACCTTTCCGTTTCCTTCCATCGAGGTGTGTAGACGTATGCTACCTACTTCTCTATTTTTGCGTTCAGTCTTTGTTACAGACCATGACGGTAACCCAAACCGAGGTTAAAAGTGGGTCCGTATCTTCCGTGCGCTATGTTTGTGGGGTTCCCTCCTAAGAAATTGTTACCTTCCGTACACAGTCATAACAGTAGTAGTTACCAGTCTGACTAGTCATGCCCAGGCACAAATACTGCCTGTGTAACTAGATCATCACAATCGATAGACATGTTGTATTAGTTAATCCCAAGTCCAAGACTTCAAAGTACTCACAATGTTACATTAAAATGTCCTGATCACACCACATAGAGATGTTACATGAACAGTCTTCCGTGACGCCATCACTGAGCTAACGTGCTATGCAGGTGCATGATGGTCCATTGGAGATTGTCTTAATGCATTGTCATGTGCAATTACTAAGCCTGGAAAAACAAGAGTTTTCTTAAATATACTGCCCCTATCACATTCTGCAGTGGCAGGTTCTCAAGTAAAACAGAACACTACAAAATTACAAATAAGCTGTGCAGACCAAATCCATCGTTCTTCTTCAACAACTTCTATAACAGCCGACGCGTTAAATGAATCCGTGCTAGCTATAACTGGGTTCCGCTCCCATGCTCAAAACATGCTGACGTCATAGCTAGTAGACAGCGAGTTACCCACTCAGGAGTGAACTTAAGAGCCTTTCACGACTTCACAATGCCTGACGCTAAAATTTTACAATCACCCGGTGTCAGTGTATAATATGTCAGTGAACTGTATATATAAAAACTGGAGGTCCACGCACTCGTAACCAACAAGCTATCCGAACACGCCTCACTCTTCAATGTTCCGGCGCACATCAACCGTTTTTCTAACCTCCACAGCAATTCTCTTAATGAACTGCAGGACCATCTCTTGTGGAACAAACAAATGATAGTGACTTCTTAAAGCCAAAGGATGGAGGTGTGTTTGAAATGTATTTTGCTGACTGGGTGTGACAGCCGGAAAGTAAAGCCTCTGATTGAGGGCTTGGAGCACGCAACAAAATTAATTTGATTTGCAGGAAGAGGAAATTTGCTAGAAATTTCAATCTTCCGGAAAATATCCTCTTTCCTCTCCATAGGATCCTATCTGTGGTAGTATACCCAACTAATTTATTTATACAGTCTCTCCTTTTAATATTCGGCAGTCTTATTGCGTCAAAGTTTCATTAGGACATTTCGAAAAAAAACACGAAGTGCGAGGTACATAAAGACGCTATACTTAAATTTTTGCTTTGCACCTACTGAGACAATTGCCCTCCATGTCGTTCGAATCGCGACAAGTTAACTAACTGTAATAATGGATTACCTATTGTGCGAACGTCTTTACCCTTGAAAAAATAGTGCTATTCGTTTACAAATCTCACAGAGAACCCTGTTACCCTTCTTAAAGAAAGTACAATAACTACAGGGTGTTACAAAAGGGTACGGCCAAACTTTCAGGAAACATTCCTCACACACAAAGAAAGAAAAGGGCTTTCAAATGCCCCCATAAATGAAAGTCAAGAGGATTGAGGTCAGGATAGCGTGGAGGCCATGGAATTGGTCCGCCTCTATCAATCCATCGGTCATCGAATCTGTTGTTGAGAAGCGTACGAACACTTCGACTGAAATGTGCAGGAGCTCCATCGTGCATGAACCACATGTTGTGTCGTACTTGTAAAGGCACATGTTCTAGCAGCACAGATAGTGTATCCCGTATGAAATCATGATAACGTGCTCCATTGAGCGTAGGCAGAAGAACGAAACTAAACTGAGCTCTAACATGGAAATTAAGCGTTTCCGGACACATGTCCACATAACATCTTTTCTTTATTTGTGTGTGAGAAATGTTTCCTGAAAGTTTGGCCGTACCTTTTTGTAACACCCTGTATATCCATGACAGTGTGGATCGCGAACCACACACCACGGAGGTCGATGCCTTAAGCAGTAAGGGTCTGCCTCCGAAAGGCAATGTGATAATGGTTCGAGGTCCGGTCTGACTTGGTTTTAATTTATCGCTGTTCTCCAACAGTATATTGAAAAAAGTAGACAGGAGAATGTACTAGATTCAGATGCACCAGAAAAGAAGCAATATAATCAGGTTCCCAGGGATACAGAAGACGGAGAAAGTATAGGGAAGCACAAAAAGAAGCCCTCCGTAAAACACGATATCCAACCGGAACTAATGAAAAAATTACATATTGTGACGATTGAATTAATGAAATCATTACGGTCAATCATTTGAAGCTTCTGTATCTCACATACACATAAAGGAAACAAATAGCAAATATCTACATACCAGTCGAAATGACTGGGCAAAGGCAATTATTGTACTTATCTTTAAGAAGGGTAACAGGGTGCTCCGTGAGAATTACAGAGGAATAACACTAGTGTCCCACGGTGTGATGGTTTCTGAAAAGATAGCTTTACAGAAAATAAGGAAAAAATCGAACCACATTTAAGAGAAGAACAGAAAAGATTTAGACCTGGATGATCAATTATAGATGCCATATTTATAGTCCGACAGGTTGTAGAAAAGAAATGGGAATTTGGGAAAGACATCGTAGTTGCATTCATAGATACAAAAAAAGCTTATGACACTGTCAGAAGGGAAAAGATTTGGCAAGGTCTAAATAGACTGTAACTGTCAAAAGGAATGCAAATGAGAATCAGAAAGATGTGTAAAAATTGCCTGAATTGGGCTACAATAGATGGCAAAAAATCAGACTGGTTTACAACGGACAGAGGGGTAAGGCACGGAAGCGTGCTCTCAGCAGTGGTTTTTAATATAGTCATGGACAACATCACAAGGACATGTAAACGTAGGCTTTCGAGGCCGTCAATAAAATTCTTCTGGGTCTGAGGCCGCATTGTCAACTATAAAACTAAAGTTAGCAATACACCCTGAGGAAGGTGTCTTGCAATAGTCGCCGAAACGTCGGAATTTTATAGCTGACAATGCGGCCTCAAACCCAGAAGAATTTTATTGACTATCGCAAGGAAAGTTCGTCGAGGGTCTACAGCAGATGAAATGAAAATCATAGTATATGCAGATGATGTCCTGATTTGGGAAGAAAATGAGCAGAAGTTAGAAGAACAACTAAACACCTGGCAGAGAGTATTTGAAGCAGCAGGTAGGAAGTAAGCTTAACGAAAAGCGAAGTAATGAAAATCAACGGGAAAAATGAAAAAATGAATAATTTAACTTTCAATGGAAAAATTATTAAAGAAGCAGATTCTTTTAAGTATCTAAGAAGTAAATTAATTAAAGGAAATATCTAGGATGAAATTTCGAAGATAACAGAAACTGTTCGAAATTCTATTATTGTGTAACGGACATAATTAGAAATAAGAAAACAGAAACAATTTAAAAATTTAAGAGGATGCTAAAAGATGATAGCAGAGGCTTTTAATGGAATAAAGCATCCGAGAAGGAACAGAATAAGGAATGAAATAACACTAAACACCACGCATATAAAGCCCCTAAAAGAAGCTATGGAAAGTAATAGGCTTAAATGGTTTGGCCACATTAAAAAATTGGGACCAGAGAGACTTCTGAGAAGTGCCCTAGAATGAGCAGAATCTGGACGATGACCAACTGGAAGATCACGAAAGAGACGGAGAGACGAAGGATGATATGAACCAATGAGAACTGCAGTGGAAGTAGATGCTAAATGATAGACTATGGGAGGAAAGAGAAGATTGCAAGAGGCTCTGTGAACGACTGGCAGAAGCAGAAACGTTTCAAAAAGAAGAAGAAACAATCGAAAATCGATATAATAAAATTCGTGATTCCACATGCTACCAATATAGATGATGTCGAACAAGCACGTACACTTCAACAACTTCTATTTAATTCGGATGGAGAATATAAATGCGACCGCCAAGTCTAACAGACATCTTAAAATTAGTAAATATATAGTGATGTATGAGCTACAGACAACAAAGATTAGTAGTGCCAAATCTTTGTGCTGTAACATTCTACAGAGTGTGTCGTGGCCCTTTAAAATGCTATAACGTTACCGCCACTGACGTTGCATTTCCAAGCATTCTCGTTTCCAGATGAAGCTCTGAAATTAAATCGTATTTTGAATAATCTAAAATGTCACAAGAGTGCTTCCGACAGGGATATGACCATAATTTTGCGAAATAGGATGCATTAAATACACAACTGATCTCACGTTATGAAAACTGCGCAGACGTGAAACAAATATATCTGGTACCATCCCCCCCCCCCCTCCCACCTATATCTACCTAGGGATTACATTAAAAGGAATCTTAGGATTTACCGCCCTGTCTACGACAGGGTCATTAGAAACGGAGCACAAGCTCGGATTGAGGAAAGATGGGGAAGGAAATCAGCCGTGTCGTTTGCGAAGGAATGGTCACGTTGTTTACCGTCACCGATTTCAGGAAAGCACGGGAAACCTAAATCTGGATGGCTGGACAAGAATTTGAACCACTGTTCTCCAGAATACGTGTCCAGCATCTTATCAGTGCGCACCTTGTGCGGTATGTCGTTTCACACCGTACTGAATTACACTGAACATTACATGCTCCCATTCGAAATCTCGCAAAACTTGTGTGGGAGGATGATGTCCTGTTGCGGCGCCAGTCCTTTCTCCTGGAGGAGACATGGAAAGAGCGACTGACGTCCGACAAAGGGTTCCGTCCTAACGACTACACAGAGCCCACAACAACATCGCCAGTGTCCCAACTACGCAGGAAGAGTTGGTGCCACCTAAAAAGGTGCCCAACAGGCCAAGCCGCAACTACAGTTGTCCTGTGGAGATTGGGCATCGTCGGCAGCTCTGAATGTGACTGCAAAGCAGCAGGACAGGACGTGGAGCACGTTGCCCGAAGAGAAGATACTCAGGGGAACAATGGTGATGTTCTGGAAGCTACAGCTGAAGCTATCAATCGGATATCGAATACTGATGTAGATCTGTGAATGTGGAATGTCATGTCAAAGATGTAGATTTTGAGATTTCTATTTTTTTGTTTCTTTGTAAAATTTGTGGTTCGTAATTTGTTTTTCTTACGTAAAATGTGTAATTTGGAACTTTTGGGTCTGTCTACCAAACGACAAAAACAATAAATAATTGCAAATCTCATCTACGGCATCAAACGCCCTCGCATTATGTGCTATCGTTCCTATCATTGGTTAAACACGTGTACTGAGTATGAATATGGTGATACCCGAAGTTTTTAATAAACTACAACCAGATTATGTACAAAGGCGAAAAAAGTAAAGAACAAAACTTCGGTATATACAACATACTCATTGTTGCTTAACGAGCTCTAGAATGTAAAAACGAATATTAAAATTAGGGTCCTCCCTGCATTACTTTTCTATATTCCTTATGCCGACTACACAGTAAATGTTAATAGCAGCCGGCTGGAATGGCCGAGCGGTTCTAGGTCCGGAACCACGCGGCTGTTACGGTCGCAGGTTCGAATTCTGCCTCGGGCATGGATGTGTGTGATGTCCTTAGGTTAGTTAGGTTTAAGTAGTTCTAAGTCCTAGCGGACTGATGACCTTAGAAGTTAAGTCCCATAGTGTTCAGAGCCATTTTTGTTAATAGCAGTCTAACTTCGTAATTGTCTCCTTGCGTATCTATTGTTTGGAGACAGATCATTTCTGTACCTGTGAGGCGCGGAGCCTAGAGAGGGTTGAGGTGGGAGTCATAGGGGTAAGGCACCCGTTCTTGCCCCGCCACAAAGGACATTTTATTGTAAGCATTCCTATTTTTACATTATCAATTTCTTAAGTTATCGGCTAACTTGCACAGGATAAATAAGCATGAGGACAATGAGTATCGAAAATAGCAGCCGAGAATTCTAGGAAATTATTGCGGTACATGCTGCCGACAATAAATCTGACATGATTCGTGATGAGTGCAAACATCGATCTTACATTGTGTAAATTATAAAGATGTCAGAATTGTTCAAATCTGTTGCTATACGAGGTGCGACACTAAAGTAAAGAGACTGATGTGGAAAAAAAATGTTGCTTACCGTTTTAGTCAAGTTTAGTGTTGTCTCCTTCAAAGTAGTTCCCTTCTGATTGCACACACTTTTTCCAGTGCTTCTGCCATTGATGGTAACATTTCTGGAACTCATCTTCTGTAATATCCTTCAAGACCCTCGTCACAGCTTTTTGGACATCTTGTGTTGTTAGAAAATGGTGTCCCTTGACCGCCGTTTTGACTCTTGGAAATAGAAAAAAGTCGCACGGAGCGATATCTGGTGAATAAGGTGGCTGTGGTAGTACTGAAATTTGTTTTGAGATTAAAAATTGCTGTACTTACAGAGCAGTATTGGATGGCGCATTATCGTGATGCAGAATCCAATTATCACAAATGTTGTCACGGACACGAAGAACTCTTTTACGAAGTCTTTCTAAAATTTCTTTGTAGTAATATTGGTTATCTGTTTGTCCAGGAGGCACCCACTCTTTATGAACAACTCTTTTGTAAGCAAAGAAGCAAACAAGCATGCATTTCACTTTTGACTTTGTCATGCGAGCTTTCTTTGGTCTGGATGATCGCTTTGAGCACCATTGCGAACTTTGGCGTTTTGCCTCTGGATCGTACTGTAAAAACCAACTTTCATTACCAGTGATAACACGGCTCAACAATTCTGAATTGATTTCCGTTTGCTCTAACAGATCGGCTGCCACGTCTTTCCATGTTTCTCCCTGATGTGGTGTGAGATTTTCGGGGACACTTTTTGCACAAATCTTTCTCATACCAACATCTTCATTTATTATTAGGTGAACTGTTTCTCGATTGATCTTCAGTTCTTCTGCAATCATTACACGCATAATCTTCGATCAGATCATAGGAGTTCACGCACCCTGGCCAAGTTGACATCCGTCCGTGAGGTTGATAGTCGTCCACTGTGGTCTTCATTTCCAACATTCGTTCTGCCTTCACTAAACATTTTACCCAATTTAATGCAAAAAGAAATGGGCTATCGTTGCGCAATATTATGCGGTTACATTTCCATGACGAGAGACACAAACACATGTTAACTTATTACAGCACAACTCACGACTGAGCAGTTGCATCGATGTGCCGCTTGGACTAGAAGCAGCTTATAAACCAAGGTCAAAGATATTGTGCATATGCAAGCTTGCAGGGTTGCCACATCTTGCAAAGAAAATCAGTCTCATTACTTTATTGTCACACCTCCTATTGTACTCTTAGACCTTAAGTTAAAAGCATTGCACATGCACTTCTCAAATTTTTGGAAAACTATATTCTAAATGGTTTATTTCTCTGAATTGCTATGCTAAAGCAAAGTACTAAGCATTGATGTTAACTAATTATTAGTATTAAAAACATAGGAATGCGTGCTGCAGCAAAGGTGGGGACGATAGGTTATACGACTATTTGGTGGGGTGGGGAGGGGGGGAGAGGGGGGGAGACGGTAACGATCTGTGACATCTCCAGAATCGAACCGTGGAGCCAGTGTTGTACCTGGTGGAGGAACTAAGTAAGAATGTTGAGCCTTGGCTCAGGAGCAGGATGGCGCTAGCTAGGTTGACTCACCACCATCAGTGGCTATGAGCGCGGGGAACCTGGTGGAGGTGGCCACCGGGTAGACGGGCGGCGGCGTGATGGGCAGGATGATGGGCTTCCGCGTCGTGCTCGTCGTCGTCGTCGTCCTGCGCGTCGTGCTCGTCAGCGGCCTCACCGTCACCAGCTGCGTCGGCCGCTGCGTCACCACGCTGGAAAAGGCGCACAGGCGATACGGGACTCAATAACAGCGCCAAAGGTGGGAATTATAAAAAATGGTTCAAATGGCTCTGAGCACTATGGGACTTAACATCTGAGGTCATCAGTCCCCTAGAACTTAGAACTACTTACACCTAACTAACCTAAGGACAGCACACACATCCATGCCCGAGGCAGGATTCGAACCTGCGACCGTAGCGGTCTCGCGGTTCCGGACTGAAGCGCCTAGAACCGCTCGGCCACACCGGCCGCCCTGGGAATTATACTTCCGGCCACTACAACTGAAACATCACGAAGAACAGCAAATAATCAGATTTTAGGTATTGTGCTTATATATTAGACTATGAAGATAAGACGGTAAATTCGTAGGTGATATGGGGGTGCATAGGTAACGATGGTTCGTACACACAGCTGCCACCTCTGGTACCAACCACGGTTCTTAGCCAGCTGGGCAACAAGTCTAACTGAGCTTGAATGACAAAAATGGGTACGCCATTTCATGCTGCTTCAGCTACATGCCGGCGTTTACCAGCCGTTCTGGCTGGCTAGTGCTAGTGGTGATCTGCAAATCTCTCCGCAGTCCATGACCAGATGATTTCAATGGATGAGAGATTTGGGGAACATGCTGGCCGAGGAACAGCCACCTCTTTATCGGGGTAGGTCGGGATAGCACGGGGAACATGCGGTCTTGCGTTATAATGTTGAAAGAGGTCTCTGAAAACAGGGCAAAGTCGCCGGCCTTAACAAGTAACGTCAGCTATGCAAATTATCGGCTATTAGAACCAGAGGTGATTGAGTTGTGCACTGAGTCGCACCACATAACATCAGCTCAGGTGCCAGGTTCGTATGACGATGACATACACAGTGCATACTGCTACGAGAGGCGCAGGAACGGAGAGTCATGAAGGTACCGACAGGAATGTGGAACCATCCCGACTCCAAAGACGTGACCAGCTGCGATAGGTTTCTCGTTTGAGGATTCCTGGAGTGGACAGCCCGATCGAGATGGTCCAACAGATTCTCGATTGGGTTTCAAACTGAGGAATTTGGTGACCACGGGAATACGGTAAACTCATGCTGGTGCTCTTCGAACACGCACGTCCTACTGCCACCGTGCCGACTGCATGTAGGGGTCGACATCGCCCCCCCTCCCCCCATGATAGCTAAATACTTGTGTTGATTCACTGACCCTTCCAGAATGACGAGATTACTCAGGGAATGGCCTCCGGCCTGCACTATTCCGGCGATTGTGACAGGGTATTTGTTTTCAGACGTTCCACGCCAGACACGATAACGGCCGTCTATTTGATGGATAAAACATGACTCATCTGAAAAAGCTGCCTGTCGCCACATGGACGTCCAGTAGTGGTATTGACGTACAAATTCCAGCCTTCGTCGTCGATGAATAGGAGGCAGGACTCATCCTACATGGCCTGCTGTGGAGGCCCATACGTTGTGACATTTGCTGAATGGTCGTTGAGCAGGCACTGTTAGTAGCCTCTTGGTTCATCTTAGGGCGGTAGTCAGTTGCTCAGTAGGCCTACGTCTGTTCGGCTATACAAATCTCCGCAGTTTTCGTTCACACCTCTCATCTATGGCATGTGATGCACCACAGTTATCCTCGTCCCAGCTTTGGATAGTGATATTTTTCCATGCACTGTGTACTTTTACCACGGCAGCATGCGAACAGTTTACAGACTTAACCGTTTCGTAAATGCGTTCATCTTTGGTCCAAAAGCTAATGATGATGCCTTTAGGGATATCAAACAAATCACTCCGTTTCCGCATTACGAGAACGACTGCACTGTTCTCCGCGTCCCCTCGACACTCTTTAGATACCCTCCACAACTAGCGCTGCCACCTGCCATCCGAGTGGCTTTTGCACATTGACGTTGAACACAGGTGGTGGTTACACTAACGTGACTTAACCGTGTAAAATCTGCCAACGTTCAGTCCTCTTGGATCTTCCGCTGTATGTAGAACAGGGACTCGTGCTGCTTCCATTGTTATCGTTGTTGCGGCAACGTTGATGCTCCACCTCGCTCCCTCGTCAAGAGAAGCAATGATCGACTTGTTGACAGGCAGTAGTGCTCCAGACCTCGTCACACTTTCCGTGAGGATCTTAGTCTTGCTGCAAACAAGTCCATTTCCTGACTCAAGGTATGTGACTTGGCTTTAAGACTCAGCACGGCCTAACGAACAATACGACTCGTACGCTGCTCTCGTGGGGCCTTTGAGATAATACATAGCGTTGGGTATAGTCCTCCTAAAACCATAGAGTAGCATGGTAGTTTTGGGATCCAGACCAGCACAAGCAGCAGTATCACGGAACGATAAACCACCATATCGATAGGACACGATCCTGCCGTTGTAGATTTCCGACTGGTGCTGGTAGACTTTTACACATTTTAATCGAGATATAGCACGATATTCCAACAAAGAAACAACATTCGAACGTTGTTAATGATTGATAAACGGTTATGTAATCTTTCCTTACATACAGAATCTAGATGGTGTTCCTCCTACCTACTTAATGCACATGCGCTGAAATGTTAATCATTTGCATATCCAAGAACGTAGTGAACTTCAGGACTATTTGCCATTTGTTGCATGTTGCCTTCGCGGTGTTCATTGTGTAAATACGCGAAATTTCTGGCACGTTGAAAAAGCATTTGGCACCCGTCTTGGGCAATTATATAGTATCGCTTCACAATAGCGATTCTGTTGATAAGTCTCCTCTGCTTTAGACATTTCACACAACCTCCTCTGAGGAGGTATCTTCACCAGGGAGAAAGGGTATGGTGGAAACTGCCTCTGCTATACCCTGTTGTTCCCACAGAGAATATTATTGTGTATACGTTGACGCGACAAAAGTCATGAGATATCTCTTAATATCGTGTCGGTCCTCGTTTTACCCGGCATAGTGCAGCAGTTCGAAAGAAGTGCTATGGACTCAACATGTCGTTGGAAGTCCCCTGCAGAAATATTGAGCCATGCTGTTTCTATAGCCATCCATAATTGCGAAAGTACTGCCTGTTGAGGGTTTTCTGCATGAACTGGTCTCTCGATTATGTCCCATAAATGTTTGATGGGTGGCCAAATCATTCGGTCGAATCGTCCAGAATGTTTTTCAAACCAGTGGCGAACGTTTGTCACCCAGTAACTTGGTACATTATCATCCATAGACATCCCATCGTTGACTGGGAAGATAAAGTGCATGTATGGTTCCAAACGGCCACCAAGTAGCCGAATATAACTATTTACAATCAATGATAGGTTCAATCGCACTGGAGGATCGAGCCCACACCACAATGGAGATATCACCAGCTTCCACAGAGCCTTGTTGACAACTTGGCTCCATGCCTTCGTGGGGTCTGCGCCACACTCGAACCCCACCATCAGCTCTTACCAACTGAAATCAGGACTCATCTCACCAGGCCATCGTTTTACAGTTGTCAAGGGTCCAACCGATACGGTCACGAGCTTAGGAGAGGCGCTGCAGGCGATGTGGTACTGTTAACAAAGGTACTCGCGTCGGTCGTCTGCTGTCATAGCCCATTAAAGCCAAATTTCGCCGCACTGCCCAAACGGATACGTTCGTCGTACGTCCCACGTTGATTTCTGCTGTTATTTCATGCAGTGTTACTTTTTTGTTAGCAGTGACAACTCTACGCAAACGCCGCTGCTCTTGATCGTTTAGTGTAGGCCGTCGGCCAATGCGTTGTCGGTTGTGAGAGGTAATGCCTGAAATTTGGTACTCTTGCACGCTATTGACGCTGTGGATCTCAGAATACTGAACTCCCTAACGTTTTCCGAAATGGAATATCCCATGCATATTGTTTCAACTACCACTCCACTTTCAAAGTGTATTAATTCTCGTCTGTGACTATAATCACGTCGGAAATCTTTTCACATGAATCATCTGACTACAAATGGCACCTCTGCCGATGCACTGCCCTTTTATACCTCGTGGTCCGATACTATCGCCATCCTTATGACCCTCTGTGACTTCTGTTCAAAAAGGCTCTGAACACTATGAGACTTAACAGCTGAGGTCATCACTACTTAAACCTAACTAACCTAAGGACATCACACACATCCATGCCAGAGGCAGGATTCGAACCTGCGACCGTAGCGGTCGCGCGGTTCCAGACTGAAGCACCTAGAGCCGCTCGGCCACTTCGGCCGACTATGACTTCTGTCATCTCTGTGTATACTGATCTGCAGAACAAGGCTGGATTATTGTTTCGGATCCTTTTTTATGTAACAATGACAATACTAATAATGCTCTTGTTCTGGAACAGTAACATCCGCGCTATGGGAACAGATAAATGACCTATAACGAAACGAAACAGGTACGCCTAGGATCAATAACACGTGGTCAATAACAGTGTTACTATTACTTGTTCTGCTTTTCTTCTAACACACTATATAAATTAAGTAGAAATGCAAATAATGTGAAAGTACTGGGAATCATCCAATTATATTTTTTTCTTATTTTCATGGAGGGTACACCGCAGCTGTTTTCTGAAGACAAGAAGATTTGTCTCTGTTTTTGTGATGACCGTTCCAGAGTCTGGATCCCGACTGAGAAAAATATTTCTTTTTATTACTATGATACGGAGTGGTACAGGGATGATTTTGCTTTGGAGAAAATTGTATTCTGTGGAGTTAATTAACACTGAATACAAATAAGTGAGACTGTGGAACGTAAATGACAAGTAGGTAAAATAAAGAGTGTGGTACCCCCTGCTGTTATGTCAAAGTTTCTTCTTTAGAAAGAAATCGTTGTTTGTGAACCTTTTAACAATGGGACGAAGAGAGACTTGGAAACGACAGGCAATGAGTCTTTTATGAGCGAATAACTTTGCTTCAGTTTTAGATAATTTGCGTTTCACACCTATATGCTGTGCCCACTGTGATATGGCAAATAAGACAATGGCTGATGGTGCTCAGACTCATTGCCCCTGTATTTAAGTGTAACTGAAATGGTCAGTGCATAGGTGGTACTTGCAGTGGAACGGAAGATAGTGGATCACGTTCTAACCCATGTTACTTACTTTCCTCATTTGATCTGGTTGCTTGGACACTGCATGTTGGCGGTATGGTAAAGAAGATGTCGAAATCCACTACATCGAAAGCCTTACTGAAATTCAAAAAGCACAAAATATCAACCTCTTGTCTTTTTGTGTGGATCCAGGTAGTCCGTCATTTTTATCACGTCGATCAACTTGCAATGATATTTGCAGCAGACTTACCGCTATTCGTGTAAAAGTTTCTTTGTCATTCATTAGTTTGTAATATGGTCACGTAGTACGCTTTCCAATCCCTGGGACTGTACTGCCAGAACACAAATGAGTGCGTAGTTACAGAAATTCTTTGCGGATATATTCTTAAGTAATGTTTTCAGAATTAACAAACAAATCCGAAGCATTTTGACCCATTATCAAAGCTGAAGCAGTAACTAACAAAAATAATCAGAAAAAGTATTAGTTACAGGCAGGTGAAGCAGATAGAAGGCGCCAACACTGAAAAACCACAGTGCACATTATTAGATGATGGTGGTGCGGTACAGGTACGAGACGATGGGTGCTGGTCGGAAACAGGGAACAGTTAAAACAGGTAAAGGAGATATCGTCCTATGGTAGCAGTTTTGATGGGGTGATACACGGATCCTAGTTTGCCGGCCGTCGTCTCTCACTGACAAACAGTGCAGGTTGGTTTCTTTATGTGGGGGGAGGAGGTCATCAGTCTTCTGACTCGTTTGATGGCGCCCGCCATGAATTCCTCTCCTGTGCTAGCCTCTTCATGACAGAGTAGCACTTGCAACCTACGTCTTCAATTATTTTCTGGATGTATTCCAATCTCTGTCTTCCTCTACAGTTTTTGTCCTCTGCAGTTCCCTCTAGTACCATGGAAGTCATTCCCTCATGTCTTAACAGATGCCCGCTCGGCTAATCCCGCGCAGCCTTGAATTTTAATTCCACTCCTGAAACTTTCTTTTATTTCCATTATTGCTTCCTCGATGTGCAGATTGAACAGTAGGGGCGAAAGGCTACATCCTTGTCTTACACCCTTTTTAATCCGAGCACTTCGTTCTTGTTCGTCCACTCATTATTCCCTCTTGGCTCTTGTAAATATCGTATATTACCCTTCTCTCCCTATAATTTACCCCTATTTTTCTCAGAATTTCGAACACCTTGCACCATTTTACATTGTCGAAGGATTTTTCCAAGTCGACAAATCCTATGAACATGTCTTGATTTTTCTTTAGTCTTGCTTCCATTATCAACCGCAACGTCAGAATTGTCCTCCAGTGCCTTCACCTTTTCTAAAGCCAAACTGATCGTCATCTAGCACATCCTCAATTTTCTTTTCCATTCTTCTGAATATTATTCTTGCCAGCAACTTGGATGCATGAGCTGTTAAGCTGATTGTCCGATAGTTCTCGCATTTGTCAGTTCTTGCAGTCTTCGGAATTGTGTGGATGATATTTTTCTGAAAGTCAGATGGTATGTCGCCAGACTCATACATTCTATACACCAATGAGAATAGTCGTTTTGTTACCACTTCCCCCTAATGATTTAGAAATTCTGATGGAATGTTATCCATCCCTTCTACCTTATTTGATCTTCAGTCCTCCAAAGCTCTTTTAAATTCTGATTCTTACACTGGTTCCCCTATCTCTTCTAAATCGACTCCTATTTCTCCTTCTTCCTGTATGCTGAGACTGTCCTTCCGACAACCATTTCTTTTTTTTTATTTCCTCACATTTTTCCTGCAGCTATTTCGTCTTAGCTTACCTGCACTTCCTATTTATTTCATTTGTCAGCGACTTGTATTTCTGTGTTCCTGAGTTTCCTGGAATATTTTTGTACTTCCTCCTTTCATCGATCAAATGACGTATATCTTCTATTACCAATGGTTTCTTTACAGTTACCTTCTTTGTACCTACGTTTTCTTTCCAATTTCTGTAATGGCCCGTTTTAGACATGTCCATTCCTCTTCAACTGTACTGCCTACTGAGCTATTCGCTATTGCTGTTTCTATAGCCTTAGAGAACTTCAAGCGTATCTCGTCATCCTAAGTACTTCTGTATCCCACTTCTTTGCGTATTGATTCTTCCTGACTAATGTCTTAAACTTCTGGCTGCTCTTCAACACGACCAGATTGTGATCCCAGTCTATATCTGCTCATAGGTACGCCTTACAAGCCAGTATCTGATTTCAGAATCTCTGTCTGACCATGATGTAATCTACCTGAAATCTTTCCATATCACTCGGCCTATTCCAAGTACGCTTCCTCCTCTTGTGATTCTTGAACAGAGTATTCGCTATTATTAGTCGAAACTTGTCACAGAACTCAATTAGTCTTCGTACTCTTTCATTCCTTGTCCCAAGCCCATACTCTCCTGCGACCTTTTCTTCTTCTCCTTCCCGTACAACTTCATTCCAGTGTCCCATGACTATTATATTTTCGTCTCCCTTTACGTACTGTATTACCTTCTCAATGTCCTCATATACTTTGACTATCTCTTCATCTCCAGCTTGCGACGTTGGCCTATATACCTGAACTATTGTTGTCGGTGTTGGTTCACTGTCGATTCTGATAAGAACAATTCTATCACTGAACTGTTCACAGTAACACACTCTCTCTGTCCCACCTTCCTATTCATAACGAGTCCTACTCCCGTTATACCATTTTCTGCTGCTGCTGATATTATCCTATACTCATCTGAACAGGAATCCTCGTCTTCTTTGCATTTCATTGGACTGACCCCTACTATATCTAGGTTGAACCTTTGAATTTCTCTTTTCAGATTTTCTAGTTTCCCTACCACGTTCAAGCTCCTGACATTCCACGCCCCGATTCGTAGAACGTTATCTTTTCGTTGATTATTCAATCTTTTTTTCATGGTCACCTCCCCCTTGGCAGTCCCCTCCCGGAGATCAGAATGGGGGACTATTCCGGAGACTTTTGCCAATGAAGAGATCACACGACATTTCTTCAATTACAGGCCACATATCCTGTCGATACACGTTAGGTGTCTTTAATGAAGTGGTTTCCATTGCCTTCTGCATCTTCATGCCGTTGATCACTGCTGATTCTTCCACCTTTAGGGGCAGTTTCCCACCCCTAGGACAAGAGAGTGCCCTGAACTTCTGTTCACTCCTCGGCCCTCTTTGACAAGGCCGTTGGCGGGAACGAGGGTGACTTCTTATGCCGGAAGTCTTCGGCCGCCATTGCTGATTATTAATCAAAATTTAAGCAGTGGCAGGATTGGAACCTGGGCCCAAGGACGTTTCGATTACTAATCAAAGACGCTACCCCTAAACCAAGAGTGCAGGTACTCACAGTGCACCTACCCATTTCTTCGCCTCCAGCTTCCCACAAGGAACCAGCACACTAACCACGAGCACGAGTCCATCGCTCCCAAATGTGTCAAAGTGGACTCGGGAACGCTCTATGAACATGAGAGTGCTTAGGAGATTCTCCAGTCATCTGCTCTCACTTGCACCAAGAACACCTGAAATATCACCGAGCGAGCTCTACAGTTAAGGTCAGGCGCCTTGAGCCTACCTCGTTGTGTTGCAGGTAGTAGCCGAACATCATGATTCAGGAGAGTTCGTCAATACTTTCATAGTCTCGTGGAGTATATTCCCAGATGCGATGTCGCCATTATGAGGCCGAAAATGGTGCAACACGCTAGTAAGTGGTTATCTCTACTTCAGTGTACAGAATGTCCCACTCGAAAGAGACCCCGCGAACACATGTAGCAATTCCGCTGAAATAGCACCGTGTAATCTGTGACGTTTGACATGGCAACAATGCACTCTGCAAGATCGTTTGACGCAACAGTGTGTTTCCGCGAGTCACTGTGCTAGAGCTCAGTGTCCAGTGTTTTGTGACAACGTATCGCTATTCTGTTGAAGAGCGCTTGTTCCTTGTGAAACAATATTGGATTACTGGTTCCATTAAGATATGTCAGCGAATGTTTGTTGAACGGTTTTGTGACCGGCATATACCGTCTAAATTCTGCACACAAAAGGTAGTGAACAAGACGGTGAATATGGAATGGTGTTGGATCTTCACGGCGAGAGATGGACGCCATTATCGGAAGAAAAGGTGACTGATGTGGAACAACGATTGTTGGCCTCTCCTGCAAAGTATGTTCGACGTTTATCTCAGGAATGTGGAATGTCACAGAGAACGTGTCACAGACCTGCAAAGAAAACTGACTTGTATCGATACAGGTTTACAGTTGTTCAGGAACTGCATGTCAATGACAAAGACAAACGCATTACATTTTGAAGTTGGTTTCAGCAACTGGTTGCTCAGAGGTCAGGGATACTGCGGTACACATGCTTCATTGACGAGGCCTGGTTCCACCTCTCTGGTTATGTAAACTCTCAGATACACTTTTTTGGTGTAATGAAAATCCACATGCACTGGTCGAGCAACACCTGCATTCACAAAAGATTGGCGTGTTCTGTGCAATATCGTAGTGTCACATCATCGGACCAATTTTTTTTGAGTCCACTGTGACAAATGCAGTTTATATTGAAATGTTTCGGGAGTTTGTGACCCAGTTGGACGATGAAGAACTTATTCTCGGCTGGTACCAACAGGTTGGCGTCACATGCCACATGTCTCGAGTGATCATGGCTGAGATCGAAGCATTTTTCCCCGCCAGAGTGACTTCGAAAGGACTATGGTCCCCAAGGTCACCTGACTTTTTCATCTGGGGTGGCCGAAAAGGTAAGGTCTACAGGAACAAACCACACAGCTTAGGCGATTTACGAGAGAACATCATTCGTGAATTCCAGGCACTGACTCCAGAGGCTCTGGCAGCAACAGTCGAGAATCTGCAAAGTCGTCTTCACTGTATTTACAAGTCGAGGGCGGTATCTTCCAGCACCTTTTGTGATTCATCTTTATTTCCCCATGACGAAGGTATGAAATATTCGTTTCATTTCATCTCATGATCTTTATGCATGCCTTTAAGTGTAATTTAAGCAAATGTTTGTTTCTGGGGCCTCTTTCGTGTGACCGTGCGGTCTAGGGCGTCTTGTCACAGTTCGCGTGGCTGCCCCCGTCGGAAGTTCGAGTCCTCTCTCGTTGATTCACTGACCCTTAGCGTAAGTTAGTTTAAGTTAGATTAAGTAATGCGTAAGCCTACGGACTGATGACCTCAGCAGTTTGGTCCCATAGTCCTTACCACAAATTTCTAATTTTTCTCTTTCGTGTGGGACACACTGTATTATAAGGTCAGTATCATTTGCTACTGGTTGGAAAGTATTTCCTAATAGCTACAATGAATTATTTGCCATGGAAGAATTCATGCAGTTATGGGAAATGTTAGTGGTGCCAACTTCTATTTTCTGTGATCTGTCTCCGGCCGCAGTGGCCGAGCGGTTCTAGGCGCTTCAGTCCGGAACCGCGCGACTGCTACGGTCGCAGGTTCGAATCCTGCCTCGGGCATGGATGTGTGTGATGTCCTTAGGTTAGTTAGATTTAAGTAGTTTTAAGTTCTAGGGGACTGATGACCGCAAATGTTAAGTCCCATAGTGCTTTGAGCCATTTGAATCATTTTGCGATCTGTCAAAAATATTTGATAGTACTATTCACAGTATTCTCCTGTACGAGCACAAATACACGTCGTCACCCAGAAGACATAGTCAGATGTCAATGTAATTTCCTATACGTGTATACCATCGACATGTAAGTAAATCATTAGTGTTGCAATTCTCTGTGACAGATAGAACGGTCACCGGGATGTTTTAGTGTTGTTGGTGTTAAGTGTTGTTACCGGGCCTGGTAGAGTATATACAAGACGTGAACAGGGCAAACTTTGAGTGCCCACTGCGAACGTAGAAATGCCGTATACTTGTGTGAGAGTGTTATCAGAACCTAACGCTTTGAAGCGAGTCTCACTGTGGGGTCCGTTTGGCCGGCTGGGTGAACTGCGCGTCATCCAGATTTGTGATGCATTCCGATGTGGCAGTGGCCTGATGTTGCATGAAAATGTAAGGGCCGCTATACTCGTCGTCAGGAGTCTGGTCGACCACGTCTGACCACCACAAAGAAGGACTGTCGTATTTTGCGTCAAGAACATCATATGCTCGTCACATCTGCACCTGCCGCTCGAGAACAAGTAATGGACCCCCCGCAATATTCTGTGTCAGTCCGCGCTATTAGCTAGCGGAAGCAGGACAAGACAATTACCATCCCAGGTTTAGGTTGCCGTTAACACCAAAATACAAACGGCTGCTTTTGAAGTGGTGCTCTGACCTGGAAGCATGGGCTGCTGATGAAAGGCGTCGCATCGTGTTCTGCGATGAATAAGCAGTTCTATACCACCCTGGAAGAACAGTGGACGAGGTCCCATTCGTCCTGCATTCTGGAGAGGCATAGCGGTGCTACTCCTTTACTCCTGGCATCATCCCATCGGGTATAAGTTAACAGGTCACGGCCGGTAGAGAGTCAGAGAACTTTGATGGCACAAGGGTACATTACGGCATACTGATTGCTGAGTCCTCATTTGTTACCTCTCTTGTGATAGTGTCATGGTGCAATTTTGCAAGTGCACAATATTTATACACACATGCACGTGCCTCTATGAACTGTCTGCGTGATTTTGATGTAGTCTCATCTCCAGCAAGATACGAAGATCTGTCCCCGATAGAACTTGCGTGGGACCTGCCCCAACTACAACTCCGTCCCAGTGACAGTATGCAGGATATCACGGACCAGTTACAACAGTTGTGAACCATCTTGCCTCACAAGATGAGATGACGGCGTTAAGACACATTTCCTAAACGAATTAGTGCATGCTTCCAAACAGAGGGGGTGAAACTTCACACTGGTAAATATGCTCATACTACCAAGTTATTTGTAAATTTGACTCGATATTCTAATCACCACATCACATACCCTGTCAATCCGAGAAGTTTCATTTCGTTTCCTCGACCTCTACTGGCTGCTTCACTTTTTTTGTGAGGCAGTGATTACAGGGTCACGGACGCTGCTGGTAACTACACTGAAGAGCCAAATAAACTGCTACACCTGCCTAATATCATGTAGGGCCCCCTCCAGCACGCAGAAGTGCCGGAGCACGACGTGGCATTGACTCGGTTAATGTCTGAAGTAATGCTGGAGGGAACTGACACAATGAATCCTGCAGGGCTGTCCAATAACAGTAAGAGAACGAGGAGGTGGAGATCTCTTCTGAACAGCACGTGGCAAGGCATCCCAGACATGCTCAATAATGTTCATGCCTGGGGAGTTTGATGGCCAGTGGAAGTGTTTAAACTGAGAAGCGTGTTCCTAGAGCCACTCCGTAGCGATTCTGAACGTGTAAGTGTCGTGTTGCCCTGCTGGAATTGCCGAAGACCGTCGGAATTCACAATGGACATGATGGATGCAGGTGATCAGACAGGATGCTTACGTACGTGTCACCTGTCAGAATCGTATCTAGACGTATCAGGGGTCCCATACCACTGCAACTGCACCCTTACAGAGCCTCCACCAGCTTGACAGTCCCCTAGTCCCCTGCTGACATGCACTGTCCATAGATTCATGAGGTGTCTCCATAACCGTACATGTCCGTCCGCTCGATACAATTTGAAACGAGACACGTCCGACCAGGCAACGTGTTTACAGTCGTCAACACTCCAACGTCGGTGTTAACGGACCCAGGCGAATTGTACAGCTTTGTGTCGTGCAGTCATCAAGGGTACACGAGTGGGCCTCCGGCTCCGAAAGCCCATATCGATGATGTTTCGTTGAATGGTTCGCACGCCGACACTTGTTGATGGCCCTGCACTGAAATCTGTAGCAATTTGCGCAAGGGTTGCACTTCTGTCACGTTGAACGATTCTCTTTAGTCGTCGTTAGTCTAGTTCTTCCAGAATCTTTTTCCGGCCGCAGCGATGTCGGAGATTTGATGTTTTACCGGCTTCTTGATATTCACGGCACGCTCGTGAAATGGTCGTACGGGAAAATCCCGACTTCATCGCTACCTCGGAGATGCTGTGTCCTAACGCTCGTGCGGCGACTGTAACACTACTTCACACTCACATAAATCTTGAAAACCTGCCACTGAAGCTGCAGTAACCGATCTAACAACTGCGCCAGACACTTGTGTTATATAGGCGTTGCCTACCGCAGCGCTGTGTTCTGTCTGTTTACATATCTCTGTATTTGAATACGCATGCCTACACCAGTTTCTTTGGGGCTTCGGTGTAGGTTACACCCCGTTCAGCTAAAAGAATGCAGTGTGTCATATAAAGAAACTTAGAGATTGAATACAGTGATATAGCATCTTCATAACTGGGACTAATCACTAAAGCTGTATCGGTACCACAGGCATCGTTAGTGACTTCACTCTTGTTCTTGTTATGTACAGGTTGCATCTCAAATGAATGTAAAAGAATGAGAGGGGGTAAAGTGGGTCGTAACAAGCAACTTTCACACAGCAACCCACGTCCGTGCCCCATAGCGTACAGCGCTAGGCGTCATTTAACAGTGCCGTGCCGCCGGGAAGTTATGCATACAGCCAGCCGTTCGAGTCGAAATGGTAGCAGGCATTTTGGTCGGGACAACACCACGGAGTTTCTTCGGTATTTACTGGGACGCGAACGCGTTGCGATTGGCACTGCAAATGCCCGCTGATACCATGTTGCACAGAGTGCGGCACATGTGCACACTGCCCAGTCTGGTTCGCTCTGACATCTTTGTGTTTGGTACTGTGCCGAGCGGACCGGAAATGGAATTCTTTCCTTGGTAGGAAAGGGCAGACGTGCACTGTGCTTACGGATCGGCGGATGAAAATGATCTCACTGCTCATCGGTTGTACATTCAGCGGTATCCGAATCGGCGAGTACCAGATTCCGCACATTCACCGCCATCCAGAGTTCCCTGAGAGAGAAAGGGGCATTTCGTGTGAGTTACAAAGACACATGCGCATTTAAGGCCTACATCGAAACCCGATGTATTCATTTTGTGATACAGGTGCGAAGACCAACGCACAATGCGTATACCAGAGTTTCAAGAGGAGGCGTTGGCAGTGTTGCAAAAAACACGCCCTCGTCGAGTTCAGTGTTGCTCAAGAAATTGGTGTAAGCCATTCCAAGGTCGGACGTGCTTGAAATGAATATGGTTTGCAGCCTTACCGCTTTCAGAAAGTACAAGCCCTTACCCCATAAAATTTTCCGCGTCGAATTGTCTTCTGCCCGTAGTTTTAGCAGAAGTGTGCCATTCGACCTGAGTTCCCACACTTTGCACTTTTTGCGGATGACGCATTCTTTGCAAGGGAAGGTGTGTTCAACAGTCACAATCAACATGTGTGGGCATGGGAGATTTCTCACGCCGACTTGTTCGTGGTCACCAATAGCGCTTCGCCGCCAACGTTTGGGCTGGTTTGGTAGGTGACAATCTGATTGGTCCATATACATTCTCCCGACGACTGAACACAAGCAGATATATAATATTCTTAAGGGAAACATGATCATAGTTACCAGAACACATCCCACTCAACGTGTGAATGCGCACATGATACCAACATGATGGTACATCCGCACATTTCTCTCATGCGGTGCGAAATCATTTGGATGATATCTTTGGCGATAACCAGATAGGGTGCGGTGGCCGACAGCATGACCTGCAAGGTCCCCCCACTAGACTCCCCTCGATGTTGTCGTCTGGGAACAACTGAAATGTGTTGTGTAGAAACACCTATCGAGATGTATGAAGAACTGATAGCGCAGGTTTTGGCAGCCTCTAATGTAATAACCACTTTTCGAGGGCTGTTTGAATGCGTGCAATCATCACTCGGGCATCATTGCAAGAGAGCGCAATTTCGAGCAGTTACTATAGCTATTTGCAAATAGAGGTAATGAAACGTCAACCCCACCTCTCTCCTACCTTGATATAAAAAAAAAATTGAAAACGTGCCCTGCAGAGCTGCTAGCAGGTTAACTCGGATGGCGGTTTGTATGGCCATCTTCCTGGTGGTGCGCTACGCAGTCAAAGGGCGCCTAGTAAGGGATGCGGACAAGGCTTGCTATGTGAAAGTGGCTTGTTATGACCCATTATATCAGTTACATCAGCCCTCTCATTTTTACATTAATTTTAAAAACATCCCGTATAAATCATTTACCATCGTGTACCGAAGAAGTGGAGTGTGTGTGTGAAATCTCATGGGACTTAACTGCTAAGGTCATCAGTCGATAAGCTTACACACTACTTAACCTAAATTATCCTAAGGACAAAAACACACACCCATGCCCCAGGGAGGACTCGAACCTCCGCCGGGACCAGCCGCACAGTCCATGACTGCAGCGCCCTAGACCGCTCGGCTAATCCCACGCGGCCGAACAAGTGGAGATAGTGCTGTTAGCTAACGATACATTTGAAAACTCAAAACTTTCTTGGTAGTTAATAAGCTTTTCCCTACAAATGATCTGTCTCTTAACTTAGATAAAACACAATACATCCAACTGTACAGCGCACATGGTCTGACTATATCATTATGCATGAGGGATATTGATAAATGAAACAGAACATTCTATATTCTTTGATGTTTATAATGAGAAGAACCTGAAATGGAAGTTCGTTGTTACAGATCTTTTTAAACGGCTAAGATCGGAAACTTCTGCATTACAGGTGACACTAGGTACTGGAAGCGAAAGTATCAATAAACTGACTTGTTTTTTTATCCCATTGGCCAATGTTTTATAATATAACACCTCGGGAGACTCATCCCGAAGGGAAAAAGGGTTTCTCAGACGCCTGTAACAACTTTGATATGTGGTGTCCACTCTAGATCGTCTTTACACAGTTTGGCATACTCACAACATCCTCACGAAAACGTTTACTCCTTTGCGAAATTTGTTGTCAACAGTCAACCAAAATTCGAAAACAACATTAACATGCATAAATAAACACTAGAAGGAGAAAAGGTGTACCCAATCCATCATTCAACCTTAGCGTTCCACATAACGAAGAGAGCTATTCGCTCATAAAATTCTTTAACGACTTCACGCAGTGTTGTCATGAATATAATAATAAAATTAAAGGCAAATAGAAAGTCAAGTCATATTTGCTTGACAGCTCCTTCTAATCCAATAGAATACTTTATGAATGTACGCGCATGTGTGTGTGCGTGTGCGTGTGCGTGCGTGTGTGTGTGTGTGTGTGTGTGTGTGTGTGTGTGTGTGTGTGTGGTGTGGTGTGTGTATGTAAGCGTGTCTAAAGAAGAGAAAGAGAGAGAGACAGGGAGGAAAAAGAGAGAGAAGGGGAAGAGATATATATATAAAGAGGGAGGGATGACGTTAGGTATTGAGACATAACATTATGCACTGCCCGCCGCGAGGTTGTATGTTGACTGGTGGTCCCGAAGGCAATTGATGCGGTAAGTGAAGTACAGGAGGCAATCAGAGACGAATGGGGAATCACTCTAGCAACGATAAGGAGCACAAACGCGGAAATCCGCCGAATTAAGCGACTTTGACAAAAGCCAGATTGTTGTGGCCCTGTGCCTGGGGGACGAGCATCTCGGAAACGGCGAAGCTGGTAGTGTGTTTGCGTGCTGCTGTCGTGACCATCTGAAACCACGAGTAGGCAACAAGAATTTGGTTCTCCATACCACATCACAGAACATAGCTTGCCCGCTCTCTAAAGCAGGATAAGCGGAGATCTGTGTCAGATATGATAACAGTGTACATCGCTGGAGCAGGCACAAGTGTTTTGGAGCCCACCGTTCAGCGCAGTGTTGAACATGGTGTTCCGCAGCAGAGGACCCCTATGTGTTCCCATGTTGACCCAACAATATCGTCTATTATGATTACAGTGGGCACGGGATCATCCAGATTGAACCGCGGATCAATGTCACCTGGTCGGATAAATCCCGTTTATTGCTAAACCAGGTCGATGGTCGTGTCCACATATGCCGTCATCCAGGCGAACGGCTGCTCGAAACCTGTAGCGCGCCATGAACGCATGCCAGTGGGAGCAGTATTATGTTATGGGGGACATTCATCTGGGCTTCCATGGGTCATGCGGTAGTAATCGAAGGTACTATGACAGCTGAGTAGACAACATTCCATTATAACTACTGACGGCCTAGGGAGAGCCAGTCCTGACAAAACTCTACCATCTGGTGAGCAAGATGTATGAGACAGGCGAAATACCCTAAGACTTCAAGAAGAATATAATAATTCCAACCCCAAAGAAAGCAGGTGTTGACAGATGTGAAAATTACCGAACAATCAGTTTAATAAGTCACAGCTGCAAAATACTAACGCGAATTCTTTACAGACGAATGGAAAAACTGATAGAAGTCGACCTCGGGGAAGATCAGTATGGATTCCGTAGAAATGTTGGAACACGTGAGGCAATACAGACCCTACGACTTATCTTAGAAGAAAGATTAAGGAAAGGCAAACCTAAGTTTCTAGCATTTGTAGACTTAGAGAAAGCTTTTGACAATGTTGATTGGAATACTCACTTTCAAATTCTGAAGGTGGCAGGGGTAAAATACAGGGAGCGAAAGGCTATTTACAATTTGTACAGAAAGCAGATGGCAGTTATAAGAACCGAGCGGCATGAAAAGGAAGCAGTGGTTGGGAAGGGAGTGAGACAGGGCTGTAGCCTATCCCCGATGTTATTCAATCTGTGTACTGAGCAAGCAGTGAATGAAACAAAAGAAAAATTCGGAGTAGGTATTAAAAACCATGGAGAAGATATAAAAACTTTGAGGTTCGCCGATGACATTGTAATTCTGTCAGAGACAGCAAAGGACTTGGAAGAGCAGCTGAACGGAATGGACAGTGTCTTGAAAGGAGGATATAAGATGAACATCAACAAAAGCAAGACGAGGATAATGGAATGTAGTCGAATTAAGTCGGGTGATGCTGAAGGAATTAGTTTAGGAAATGAGACACTTAAAGTAGTAAATGAGTTTTGCTATTTGGGGAGCAAAGTAACTGATGATGGACGAAGTAGAGAGGATACAAAATGTAGACTGACAATGGCAAGGAAAGCATTTCTGAAGAAGAGAAATTTGTTAACATCGAGTATAGATTTAAGTGTCAGGAAGTCGTTTCTGAAAGTATTTCTATGGAGTGTGGCCATGTATGGAAGTGGAACGTTGACGATAAATAGTTTAGACAAGAAGAGAATAGAAGCTTTCGAAATGTGGTGCTACAGAAGAATGCTGATGATTAGATGGGTAGATCACATAACAAATGAGGAGGTATTGAATAGAATTGGGGAGAAGAGGAGTTTGTGGCACAACTTGACTAGAAGAAGGGATCGGTTGGTAGGACATGTTCTGAGACATCGAGGGATCACCAATTTAGTATTGGAGGGCAGCGTGGAGGGTAAAAATCGTAGAGGGAGACCAAGAGATGAATACACTAAGCAAATTCTGAAGGATGTAGGCTGCAGTAAGTACTGGGAGATGAAGAAGCTTGCACAGGATAGAGTAGCATGGAGAGCTGCATCAAACCAGTCTCAGGACTGATGACCACAGCAACAACATGACAGCTGTGGCCTTCGAGAACATTATTAGGGGCCACCTGTAGCCTGTTATGCTTGACGTCTTTCCCAACAGCAAAGTGTCTCAAAGGGTGTCACAAGTCCAGAATTGTATTTATTTTATTTTATTTATTGTATTTTTTTTTGCATGGAGACACCAACTGGTGTCTTTTGCAAACGTCATAGCATATTTTTACAAGTTTAGTACAGTCATATATACATATATGATTACATATACATGATACAAATGTACCATTGTACCTAATAAGGCACAATATTGGGTGTTACATCGTACCTATTACAAATATTCAGATTTTACCCAGCTATATATATATATATATATATATATATATATATATATATATATATATATATATATATATAATTTATTTTAATATAATATTAATATTCACTTAAAGAATATAAACAATTGTCAATCAAGAAATATTTCAGTTTCACTTTGAATAAGTTCCCTTTGTGGCACCTTATAGAGCTCGGTGATCTGTTTACCATATTTGACCACTAATGCATGGACTATGGTCTGTTGTTTTTAATTTTGTTCTTTGTCTGTAGTAGCAGTCTTTATTTCTTGTATTATAGGCATGCATATCAGAGCACTTTGTTGCTTTGTTTTGATGTGTCACAAAAAATATAATTAATTTGTAAAGATACAGTGAGTAGACTTTGAGGTATTTATGATGAACAAAGATTTCCCTGCATGAATCTCTATACCCTAATCCATGGATAATTCTGATTGCTCTTTTCTGTTGGGTTAATATTCTGTTCATATGTATATCGGCAGCACAGCCCCATATCTCTATCCTGTAATTAATCTGTGCAAAAATGGTTCCATAATAAATTGTTTTTAATGTCTGATGTGGGACTACTTTTGATAACTGGCTGATTAGATGTAATGAACTGCTGATTTTATTGCATAAAAATTTGATATGGTTTACCTATCTTAGATTTTCATCTAGGTGAATACCTAGAAATCTGCAGCCTTCTGTGTCCACTACTTCCATTCCACCTATGTTACTGATAGAGGTTTGGTGTGAGTTTGTAAGTTTAAATGGCAATAACTGAGATTTATTGATACTAACTTTCAGACCTTGATCTTGGAAATAAGTAGTTATTTGACGTAGGCCCTCAGTTGCTACCAACGTTAACTCATCATTTTGTTTGCCAAGAAATGACAGTGAGGTATCATCTGCATAGGTTACCAATTGGGAGTTGAAAGGTTGCTCTATATCATTTATGTACACTAGGAAAAGGAAAGGGCCCAAAATTGAGCCCTGGGGTACACCTTGCGTGACTGTCTCATATTTGGACTGGAAATTAATGATCTGATTACTGATTTTGTAAGTCATCTTTGTACACTGCTTGCGGTTAAATAAATATGTAGCCAGCAATTGCATGGATGCAGCATTTACATTGTATGACTCAAGTTTACTTAAAAGTAACTCATGGTTTACCGAGTCAAAGGCTTTAGTGAGGTCTAGAAATACGCCAGCTGTTTGCATTCCTTGATCAAGGGCACCATACGTTTTGTGAAGAAATTCCGTAATTGCTGTGATAGTACTATGATCCTTTCGGAATCCATGTTGTGTGTCTGTTAGAAACTTATTTTTCAAGAAATAGTCGCTAAGTTGTGTCAGCAGCACAACTTCAAATACTTTGCTGATGACAGGTATTAATGATATGGGCCTGAAATTTGAAACCTCTTCCTTGGATCCTTTTTTATGCACTGGTTTAACTGTGCTCCAGTTCAATACATTTGGAAATGTATGTTCTCTAATACTGCAGTTTACCAGGTGGGTGATTATTTTAACTAATTCCTTATTACATTTTTAATCACAATACTACTCAAACCATCCCATCCAAATGAGTACTTATTCTTTAGGTTATTTATTATCCTGCCTATTTCTTTTTCAATTACTTGTTTGAATTCAAAAGGTGGCTCTTCAAAGGGGCAGAGCTTTACCTCACTACTCACAGTTGTGTTATTAACTGGACTAACAGCTGCAGATATAAAGTATTTATTGAAAACATTGCAGACTTTATTAGGATCTTTAATTGTGTTTCCTTCATGTCTTATATTTACAATTTCAATTTCTGGCTTCGGTGTGGCTTTGCGGAATTGATTTACAATTCTCCATGAGGTCTTGGCTATATTGTCTGACTGAGCTATTTCACTGCTGTATATCTGTTTTCTTAGATTTGAAAGCTCTTTCTTAAAGATTTTCTTGGCTTCATTGTGGTTGGCCTTAAAAACCTGCAGGTTTGTTGACTTGTGTAACACATCCAGGTCCTGGATGTTTTGCCTGAGTTTTATCATATTTGCTGGAAGTATCAGTCTGTTGGTTTTTGCACTTTGGTTATGGGTGAACACTCTTTGTATTTTTTTAACAGGGCAGCATCTGTCAAAGTGTCTTAGCATAGTATCATAGAATTTGGCCCATTTGTTTTCAGATCCTTCAGTCTGGTAAACCAGATCCCAGTCCTCTATAGCTAATTTATTTCTTAGGGCAAGGATGTTACCCTCTTTTAGGATTGTTTTATTTGCGGTAACTTTTGTCATTTTTGGGATGCTTGTGTTTACATACTCTACAAGCTGGCATTTGTGGTCAGAGTAGTGAAAATCCATATTCCAGCACCTAACACTGTCTTTAATATGTTTACATAGTATAACGTAATCATTTCTGCTAGATGTGGACTTCGTTACCCTGGTATCACTATTTACTACATTTACGAGATTATATGGGTTAAGAGTATTTATTAACCTCGTATTACACAAACTGGAAGATTTTGCCTCAATATTCAGATCACCAAGTATAGTTAGGTCACTGGGACCACAACGTCCCACTACTCTACTAAATATGTCTATGAAGCTAACTACATCAGTGTTTGGTGGATGATAAATCCCAATAACTTTATGTTTTCTCATAACCTCTCTACACTCTTTGGTGTGGACTTCGATGCCTGTCACTTCAATCAAGCCTTCTTTGTTGTACTGGTCTAGATTGTTTAATTTCTTGTACTCAAGATTTTCATTAATGTAAACTGCCACACCACCACCCTTATGTTGCTGTCTACAATAACTATTTGCTAAGGAGTAGCCCTCTAGTTTACAGTAAATAATTTCATCAGATTTTAATCCATGCTCAGTTAGCACTACTATATGAGGTGACTGTTCATTTACAAAAACCTGTAATATATTAAGCTTATTTCTAAGGTACTGTATGTTTAGGTGCATGAGCCTTAGTGGTATTTTTAACTGGTCACTCTGATTATCTTCCTTTAAAATGCACTGAGTTGGTTCACTAACAGTTGGCTTTAAATGTAATAGTTCCCCTTCCTGTGTTATACTAAGCACTTCACTTGCTCTCTTTGCTTCTGGTACTATGCAGTGATTTTTTTTCAGTTTGTGTCATTAAACCTGGATTGTATCTTTGTCCGGTGTTTATATTCCTCTCACTATTGTCACACTGGTATTTAAGCTGGACAGTTTTACTTACATCTTTTTCCATGTTCTCTTTCTGCTTACTCGGTACCATAAAAAATCCTCACTTAGTGTAGCAAGTCTCCTAGTCCTCAGGCATCTGTCTTGATTGGAAGCTGCTTCTGCTGTTGATCTCCCAGGCCTCAGGTACCTCTTCTGTGTGGTTGCTGTTGCTGGTGGCTCCTGTGCTCCCTGACTTGGTGACTGCCCTTCTTTGTTAGCTGCTGCGGCTAATGACCTTTGTATATTTTCCTCACATGCATTTTCATTGCCTTGAGGTAGTATTATGGGGTCTGCTGTTCTGGATGCTGTTGCTGATGACGACAGCTCTGCTGATGATTGTGGTGATTCTGCTGCTATTGGTTTATCTGACACTGCTGCTGAGAATATCTGAGCCTTTGCTGCTGCTACTGGTGTTTGTTGTAGCTCTACTGCAGATAATGATGGTTCCACTGTTACAGACAATTCTTGTTTTGGCGGAATTGGGATTGGAGACACTTCCATTGCAGATGACTCATTAATAAATTTAAGTATTTCGGCACTAATAATCTTTTTCCCTTTTACGTTCATGTGGAGACCATGTCTTGTGAAGTGCTCTCTGTTAACACTGTTTATCTCTACGAAGGTCGTATTCTGGAAACCTCGACATATTTTCTCAAATAGCCTGTTTGCTGTAACAATCTCGATGTTTACGATGATCGTGTCTCCTGGGGATGTTAACAATGTAGAAATGCACTCGAGGCATCCTTTTGATTGTTTCCTTTAGGATTCTCGTTGCACGCCAAGTTTCATTACAGTAAACATCATTTGCGCCTCCTATTATGATGCAGCTGTTACCCGTCGTTAATATGTTGTCACTGTTTTTCAGAATTTCGCGTAATGGCGCGCCTGGTTTGATGATGCCTGTTACATTAAGGTCTGGGTGATTTCTTCTCATAATTTCCGTAACTCCTCTCCCATGACTATCTGCAAAAATATATGTCTGTTGCTTGTATCCTTGCTTATGCGTAACGTTTTTGTTTACTTTTTTTTCTCTGCTAATATTTACCTTATGTTTTTCTCCGTTTAATCCACTTGTATATTTTTTTGTGGATAGTTTGTTCATATTTTTATCCATAGATGCACTATTAACACTTTCTTTTCTTGCGTTTAATTCACTTGTGTCTTTTTGAGTGATCAGTTCGTTCATATTTCTAGTTACAGTCGTACTGTTTACACTTTGTACATTTGTTGTGCAGACCTACGAATTTTATGGCTAGCATTAATGAGATCTTGTTGCCTTGACGATTCAGACAGTTCCCGTATGGTTAGTACTAAGTTTTCCATTGTTTTTACACACACACACACACACACACATATATATATATATATATATATATATATGTGTGTGTGTGTGTGTGTGTGTAAAAACAATGGAAAACTTAGTACTAACCATACGGGAACTGTCTGAATCGTCAAGGCAACAAGATCTCATTAATGCTAGCCATAAAATTCGTAGGTCTGCACAACAAATGTACATATATATATATATATATATATATATATATATATATATATATATATATGTGTGTGTGTGTGTGTGTGTGTAAAAACAATGGAAAACTTAGTACTAACCATACGGGAACTGTCTGAATCGTCAAGGCAACAAGATCTCATTAATGCTAGCCATAAAATTCGTAGGTCTGCACAACAATATATATATATATATATATATATATATATATATATATATATATATATTATAATGTCAAGTTCTTTTTGAAGTTCGTCTGTGCTACAATGGTTTGAGAAGCATGATATTGAACTCACACTAATGTCTTGGCTATCAAATTCGGGTCATCTGAATCCGATGGAACCCAACCGGGACGCCATCTGGCGCCATCTCAGCTCCCAGAAACAAACCGCCCGTAAATTACGGGAAGTGTGTGACCTGTGCATAGGGATTTGGTGCCACAAACCTCTGGAAACCTATCAAGTACTTGTCGAATCCATGGCATCCAGAATCACCGCTGAATTGCATTCCAGAGGTCGACCAACACGCTTTTACACAAATGGTCATAATGATTTGGCTCATCAATGTAGATAAGTCTACATCGCTGTAGGTAAAAATAAGATTAAAGGTAGCCTACTATTAATGTAAATGACGATCATATAAAACATGGCATTTTGCCATATTTTTTACTGATAAAGTTTTGGCCGGCCGAGCGGTTCTAGGCGCTTCAGTCTGGAACGACGCGACCGCTACGGTCGCAGGTTCGAATCCTGCCTCGGGCATGGATGTGTGTGATGTCCTTAGATTACTTAGGTTTAAGTAGTTCTAAGTTCTAGGGGACTGATGACCTCAGAAGTTAATTCCCACAGTGCTCAGAGTCATTTGAACCATTTGAACTGATAAAGTTTATTACAATCGTGATGAAACTCTTTCCGCACCATAACGAGACATTTTTAACTACGATTCATTGAACAAAAGGTGGTCGTTCCGATAGTAAAGCCTCCTTTTTTTGTGGTGACTCTGGATGTCCGTGCCAGATGTCGTTGGTGTAGCGCTAATGCTTCAACGTTCCTCTTTCATTTGCAGGTGGTTACGTTGTTTTGCGGTAGTTGGCGCCAGCAGAGAAGTGTTCCAAAATCGAGGCTGATACGAACGCGATGTGTGATTGAATTCCTCACTGATGAAGAAACTGCGCCGATTGAAATGCATCGACGTTTGCTAAAGATGTTTGGAGACGACACAATAGACGTGAGCAATGTGAGGCGATGGGTACGGCATTTTCACATTTTCAAGATGGTGAATAGGGTGTGCATGAGAAGCCACAGCCCGATCGACACTGCATGGCTGTCATCCCTCGCAGTAAAGGGCGTCTTAATCAACTCGCCCGTGCTGATCGGCGAACAACGACCAGAGAATTGTGTGCAAAGTTGAATGTCGGCTGTGATGCCTTGAAAACAATATTGGAACATGTTGGCTATCGCAAAGGCTGTGTGAGATGGGTCCCGTGGATGCTTACAGAAGAACAAAACGCTCATCGAATGAAGATTTGTTGGGAACTGCTGGACCAATATGAAGCTGAAGGTGACAATTTTATGAATAGTATCGTTACCGGAGATGAGACGTGGCGTCACCACTACGAGCTGGGAGACACAAAAGACAGTCCATGGAATGGTGACATGCGAATTCTCCGTCAAAGAAGAAATTCAAGACACAGACGTCTGCACGCAAAGTGATGTGCACAGTCTTCTGGAATCGCCAGGGTGTGGTTCTTTTGAATGCCCCGGAGCCTGGAGAACCTGTCAATTCAGCACTCTACAAGACGAGACTGACTAAGCTGAAAGCCCGAATTTCCAGTGTAAGTCCAGAGAAGATGATCAACTTTCAACTGCAACATGATAATGCCAGGCCCCACAAGTTTTTCGATCACGTAGCTCGTTGCAAAATTCAGCTGTACTGTCTTACCACATCCAACGTACATTCCCGATTTAGCACCTACAGGCTTCCATCTCTTAGCACCTCTGAAAGATGGACTACGTGGCGAACAATTTCAAGACTTTGATGCTGTTGTCAGAGCTGTAAGAAAGTGGTTAGCCTCAACTGGTTGCGATTTTTAAAAGAGCGGCATGCAGGATCTGGTTCACTGTTGACAAAAGAGCAGGTTTAGGGGCTTCACATATAAATTCAGTTGTTATTTCCACATTTGGGGCGCTCAAGGACGAGATCATCGACGCCTCCAATATGACTGCGCGAGTGAAGGCCTATTGACTACGCTAGGCGAGACGTACCTGTCGTCGTCGGCCGGACAGCAGACGCCGGGCGTGAAGAGGCTCTTGAAGCAGATGGAGTCGCGCAGCTGCGACAGGTGCAACAGCAGCTGCGGACACTCGCTCAGGTCGTCGCAGACGCCGCGGCCGCCGGTCGGCGTGCGGCACGCGCGAGCGTCCGGGCTCGCCGCATCTTCACCCACGCGGTCGTCTCCTGCGAACACGCCTCCTCTCAAGCTGCTGTCTCTATAAGGTTTCTAGGAGACAATTATCATGAAGGCAAGACACCTCAAGCACCTCCATCTTCGGAGTTGCGGGCGAAAAAATAGTGAAATGTAAGCGTAGCTCTCCAACGCACGCAGCAATTTCAACGAAACTTTATACATGAACGACTTACTGTCGGAAAAAATACTGTGACAGTAGGACACCCCTAGCATTCCTAGGAATGACGCTGGTGATAGGAGAGGGAAAGAGTTGACAAGCAAGCATAACTCTAGAACGCATGCAGACATTTCAACCAAACTTAGTATATATGTATGGAGATGGTATCTGCTCTTTCGGACATGTCCGAAAGAACAGATACCATCTCCATATAGTTAAGGCTAACTGACCTTCATCTTCTGTGAGGATGCACACGCATTGCCCGAACTCTTACGGGACTCGGTAAGATTGTCTGCCGCGAGTAATGAGTCTACTGGGAAAGGGGCACTACAAATGTAGTGTGTGGACATTAAGTTGGGAATGTAAGTCTCACGAGGAGCGTGCAAGGGATAAATTCCTGTAGTCACACTACCCTCTGTGCCCTCGGTGGCTCAGATGCATAGAGCGTCTGCCATGTAAGCAGAAGATCCCGGGATCGAGACCCTGTCGGGGCACACATTGTCAAATGTCCCCGTTGATGTATATCATACAGCTTAAGGTATATTGCCGGCCGGATTGGCCGCGCGGTTCTAGGCGCTACAGTCTCGAGCCGAGCGACCGCTACGGTCGCAGGTTCGAATCCTGCCTCGGTCATGGATGTGTGTGATGTCCTTAGGTTAGCTAGGTTTAATTAGTTCTACGTTCTAGGCGACTGATGACCTCCGAAGTTAAGTCGCATAGCGCTCAGAGCCATTTGAACCATTTTTGAGCTTAAGGTATTGATTTAATTATTTTTTCATAGTATATATGTGGCTTACTGTCTAGGAAAAACTACTGTGACGTAACAGTCCTAGAATCCCTTTTCGTGGGGCTGTTTAGGACCCTGTAAGCACAATTCTGGAACATCTGGTGGAATGTCGAGAAAACATGGTACGTAATTGACTTTCTAACTTAAAAAAATGCTATTTGAGTGATACACGCGTAGCGTCATCACGGACAGATTTCACACATTTTCCCATCTGACACAAGAGTGGGTTAAACAAGAAGCCGTAACCACCAGGTAATCGATAAGAAAAGTACTACGAATCTCTTCGGAAGGAAATATATTTGTATGGCGGAGAGTATAATGAGGTGCCAAAAGTCATGGAATAGCGATTTGCACGTATAAAGATGGCGGTAGTATCGCGTACATATCGTATAAAAGGGCAGTGCGTTGACGGAGCTGTCATTTGTACTCAGGTGATTCATGCGAAAAGGTTTCCGACGTTATTATGGCAGCACGCTGGGAATTAACAGGCTGTGAACGCGGAATGCCAATTGGTGCTAGACGTATTGGACATCCCATTACGGTAATCGTTAGGGAATTCGGTATTCCGAGATCCAAGAGTGTACCGAGGATACCAAATTACAGGCATTAACTCTCACGACGGACAACGCAACGGCCGACGGTCTTCACTTAACGACTGAGACCAGTGCCGCTTACGTAGAGTTGTCAGTGCTAACAGACAAGCAACATTGCTTTAAATAGCCCGAGAAATCAAAATGGGACAAACGACGACCGTATCCGTTAGGATAGTAGGGCGAAAATTGGCATTAATGAGCTATGGCAGCAGATGACCGAGACGAGTGCCTTCACTAACAGCACGACGTCAGCTTCAGCGCCTGTCTTGGGCTCGTGACCATGTCGGTTGGACCCTAGACTGCTGGAAAACTGTGGTCTTGTCAGATGAGTCCCAATTCCCCAGTGTAAAAGCAAATGGTAGGGTTCGAATGTGGCGCAGACCCCCCGAGGCCATGGACTCACGCAGTCAACAAGACAATGTGCTGCGTCCTCCGGTGTGTCTGAACCTATCATTGACCGTAAATGGTTGTGTTCGGCTACTTGGCGACCGTTTTCAGCCATTCAACAATGGAATTTTTATGGATGACAATGCACCGTGTCACATTTTTTTCGCGCCTGATTTCAAGAACATTCTGGGTACTTAGAGCAAATGATTTGGTCACCTAGATCGCCTGACAAGAATCTAAAAATGGTTCAAATGGCTCTGAGCACTATGCGACTTAGCTTCTGAGGTCATCAGTCGCCTAGAACTTAGAACTAATTAAACCTAACTAACCTAAGGACATCACACACATCCATGCCCGAGGCAGGAACAAGAATCTCATCGAACGTTTATGAAACATAATCTAGAGGTCAGTTCATGCAAAAAACCCTGCACCGGCAATTATGGCTCACTATTTTTCCAGGAGACTTCCAACGACTTGTTGGGTCCATGCTATGTCCAGTTGCTGCGCTACGCCGGCAAGAAGGAGTCCGACAGGATATTAGGAGGTATCCTATGACATTTCTCACTTCAATGTATTTCACTGAAAGCGCTAGTCAAATGTTATAATTATCTCAATGAAAAGAATAAAGTTTCGTAACCAATTTTTTGTTTGTTTGCAGGTACGTTTCTGCCGTTCTGGTACACACTGAAATATAGCGCCTCAGTATCATATTGCGCTGCTAGAAAGCCCGATACAAATGGCTCAGCACACGATAAAGTGAAATATCGTTCGGTGATTTGTTTTCTGCACTTGAAGGGAAACAACGCTGCAACAGTCCATGCTGGGTTGGTGAAAGTGTAAGGCAACAGTGCACCACTATATGACACGGCGTTCACGTGGCGCACACGCTTCAAGTGTGATCATACAAGTCTGTATGACGAAGAACCAAGTGGCAGACCATCTCTCCGTAAAGGACCGAGAATCGCAAATGAAGTGGAGGACCTGGAGCTCGAAGATCGGCGTGTCACTCTCAAAACGGTAATGGAAATAATGAAAATCACTCATGCTGCAATTTAAAACATTTTACACAACATTTTGAAAATGACACGCACTGCTCACACTAGTTCAAAAAGCCCGCCGAATTGACGCAGCAGTTATGTAAGACCAGTCCAGAGGACTGGAGCCGCCTAATCGTGCTGAGACGATTAGTGTGACCCCGGTTCAAAGGAGAAAATCAAGCTATGGAGACATGTGTGTCTACCAGCAGCGAAAAACGAAAGAACCCAACCATCATCTGGCAAGATGATGTTTTTTGGGACTGCCATGCAGTCGTGGTACAGTTACAAGGGTTCTAACTGTTATAGGAGCATACTATCGAAATCTCCTGGCGATATTAAGGGACTCTGACAAGGTAAAGCGTCGTGGGAAGGTGGCCAAAGAATAACGAAAGTTATGAATGTATTCCAAAATTGTGAATACGATTGCACACTGGCTATACGATGTACTAGTAAAGTATGAAAATTTGTGTTGGAGCGGGCCTCGAACACGAATTTCCCCATTTTCACGACTGGTCACCTTAACCGCTTTGGCTACCTAAGCTCGATTCACAGCCAATCCCATACTTCCATACGTCCAGTGTCTCCGTCCCATAGTGCTCGCATACAAATCGTACGATTCCTGCATAGGGAGACACATAGTTTTTGCTCATCACATTTCCTTGTTTTGGCATGAAATACATTAGGGTAGTATCTGTATCTTACAGTGCCATGCATGCATGTCCGAAGGACAACTGTATCGAAATGTACAGATGCTGTAAAATTCAGACACTGCGCCAACTAAACGACGAAAGTAATAAGGAGCAACATGTCTGTGCCAGTGACATACTTAATATCAGAAGGAGGACCCACTTAGTAATCGATGTCAAGGAATATACAGACAAGAAAATTCATTAGGACAATGCGATGCACTGGCCTAAAAGTAATAGTTACAACTTGGGAAAGCGTCAACAAGGTATCCACATACACTAGTTACAGGAAGAGTGTCAATGAAGCAAGAAGATCAATTAACAAAGACAAAAATATGAAATACGGACATATAGAAAACATTCGAGAAATGACCTGTATTTGGAAAAGTATATCAAACAACTGGCTTGTCAATGAGGCTACCAAGTCGTCTACGAAATGAAGACAACATAAATAAAGTATCATATATAGGTCAGAACCAGAATATTGTAAGAAGCGAGGAGTGTCGCTACAGATTCGCTACAGATTCGCTAATAAGTATTTTTGAAAAATGGCATAAATGAGGAAGAGTCATAATGACTATTATAACGAATAATCACAACCACATTCAGTAGCTACCATACTCATTAGCTTTTTTTACGTTAGTTACCTGATGCTATATTCCATTTTACTCCGTTCAAAAAAACTTTTGGATCTTTCTCGTCTATATCCTTACATATTTTTGGACTACGAACGTGTAGGATTAATGTTTGCATTGCAATAACACTACTGTTTTTTTTTTATTTCAGATAACCAAATAGCGTCTTACACCATGTGTGCTAACTACGTTATATATGCCTAGCATATCCTTGATTGTATCCTGAACGTATTACTTCATTATTGGTTTCCTTTTGTGTATATATACGAGGGTTGGAACTTTAATAGTGGCAACTATTTATTTACAGCTCTTACAAAGCAGATACGTGTTTCAACGTTTTACTGACCTTCAAAGTAGTCACTAGCATTGTGTATAACCTGTTGCCAGCGATGTGGATGTCGTAGGATACTCTTAGCAGTGGCAGTTGTGTTGACAGTTCGAGCGGCGCGGTCTATTGCCCGACGAATTTGTAGCAGTTCTGAAACGAATGCCGTGAAGTGTTTCCTTCAGTTTAGAAATCGAGTTGAACTTACCAGGGCTTAAGTCATGGGGGTGCAGCAGGTGGTATAGCACTTAGCAGCTCCATCAGTCAAACAAATTAGTAACAGCTTGCACTGTACGTGCTTGAGCATTGTCCTGCAAAATGATGGTCAAGTCCTGCAGAAAGTGTCATCACTTCTGTCTCTGTGCTATTCATTTCTGGAACACAACCTACGACTAGCTTAGAGACAGAGGTGATGACACTTTCTGCAGGACATGACTTTCATTTTGCAGGGTAATAGTCAAGTACGTACAGTGCAAGCTGTTACTGATGTTTGACTGATGGGGCTGCTAAGTATTATACCACCTACTGCACTCCCCTGACTAAGTTCAACTCGATTTCTAAACTGAAGGAAACACTTCACGGCATTCGCTTCAGAACTGCTACAAATTCGTCAGGCAATAGACTGAGCCTCTCGAACTGTCAACACTACTGGCACTGCTAAGAATATCCTACGACTTACACATCGCTGGAAACGGGTTATACACAATGCTGGTGACTACTTTGAAGGTCAGTAAAACTTTGAAACACGTATCTGTTTTGTACGAGCTGTATTTTGTATTTGTCTGTTATCTTGCCGGCCGGAGTGGCCGACTGTTTCTAGGCGCTACAGTCTGGAACCGCGCGACCGCTGCGGTCGCAGGTTCGAATCCTTCCTCGGGCATGGATGTGTGTGATGTCCTTATGTTAGTTTGGTTTAAGTAGTTCTAAGTTCTAGGGGACTGATGACCTCAGAAGTTGAGTCCCATAGTTCACAGAGCCATTTGAACCATTTTTGAAAAACGGCTGTGGCCACTGTTTCAGTCCCAGAGGCTGCTTAAATATTATGCAAAATCATCAGGAATGGCAGCCGAAGAAATCTGATATAAGTAATCGCCCTCATACTGCCAACGGCTTTGTCAAAGAGGACGAAGGAAAAGACATTCACGGCACCCTCTTGCCCTTGGGGTAGAAAGCAGCACTTAAGGGCGGAACAAGCAGCAATGATCAATAGCAAGAGTATGCAGAAGACAATGGAAACCACTGCATTAAAGACAAATAATGCGTATCCACAGGACATATAGATTGTAACTGAAAAAGTGTCATGATGATTTCTCCATTGAATAACGATTCCGGATTAATCCTCCATTCGAATTTCCGGGAAGGAACTGCCACGGGAGAGGAGACCGTAAGAAACAGTTTCAGTAAATAACGGAAGGTTAACATTATACGAGTCGGAGCGTGCAGTATCAGAAGTCTGAAGATGATAGGGAAGCCAGAATATGTCAACAGGCAATTGCTGGTGTAGAATAGAAGGATCAGTGAAGTGGTGTGGGAACAAGATAAGAATTTCTGGTCAGTCGACTATAGGATAATGTCAACAGCAGCAGATCACATAACGGGAATTAAATTCGTTGGAATAGGAAGGTAGGGAGTTAAGCGATAGGACTATTCCCATCAAGAACAAAAGTTTGCCTTTGACTGACATCAGTCGTACCTAGCCCCCAGCAAATTTCAACCACCTGAAGATGTCGGTTAGTTGCTCCAAGGAAATATTGTCGAATTTACACAACGTCAACTGGCAGCAAACCTGTGAAGATAGTTTCGCGTTAGATTGAAATTGTACGCTCTTTCAAGACTAAAAGACGTTAAATTCGCTTCAATGCACCGACGTCGTCCAGTTGAGTCACAAGGAGACGAATTGTGTCACCAGTTGAGACTGCGGACTGAAAGGATGGGAAGGGATGGCGCCATTACGACATTATGAGGCCAATATGTAGATTGTCGATTCGTGCGGGGGATTAACTGAAACTGTAGTGCATGTGAAAAGGAGATATTCTTATTCAGTCATCCGCGAACAATTTTTCTAGGCCATTACATTTTTTGAGCTATACTTGTAATATGTCACTATGGTAACTAGGTGTTGCGGGCATTGTTTAAAACTATACTTTCGAGAGACACAAAAATATGTCTTCTCTTTGTTTCGGGGAACCTTTTAAATCGGAGAGAAAATAAATCTTCGGTTCACGTCATTTTTCAGACCTCTCTCTTCCATGTGGCGACCAGGTGCAAGTCTTTTCTATTCGACGCCGTTACTGCACAGAATAGTAAGGGGTATAAATTCGAAAATATTTTGTTAAAACTCACTCATACTGCCTCAGGAAAATTCAAGCCATGCTACAGCCAGAAGCGGAAGCAGGAAGTGAGCCATTATGTCGCAGTTGGGTCAGGTCGACGACACTGTCTGCCGAGTAAGGAATATGCATTCAGTAGAAAAAAGGACGAAAAACCAAAGGAAGCGAGACAAGCACGTTCCTTAGGTCGTAAGGCATGTTGCAAGAAACTGTATCTATTTCGTAGGAGCACATAGCGAGGGACCGACGCAGCAGTTGACAGCCTGTTAAGCGAATATAGCCGAATAAGGAGGACACGAGCTTTGCGTCATAGCCTCACAGTAGCTCTCTTTAAATATTCCAACTTCCCAGCCCTTGTCATGAGTTGAACAATGGGATCGATGGCAGTCGATTCCTCGATTACGATACTGTACTGAATCTATGTCATAGATGCTCCAACACTGTCTATGAACTAGCCGAAGATGTACTCAAGATGATGGCCTTCACTGGATGAACTTCATGCTACTTGAAGCCTACCATCTACTGATGGAGAAACTGACCGTCTGACACATAGCAGAATGGTGCCAATAATGGATTTCAACATGGAAGCCAGCAACAGGGCCTCTTGGAGCCAACGTTCCTGTTCAACACTCACGCCCCATCGAGTGTTGAAACCTACCAGGGGTAGGGAGGAGATCAACCGACCACACGACTGCAGACAGCAGGTACATCGCGGATGGGTCATCAAGGGCCATCGTAGAATTCGGATTGCTACCGCGTACACTCCACAGCCGGGGCGAGAGCCACTTCGCGCTGGGCAGCCGCAGCCCCACTCGCCAGCAACTGCCGCACCGCCAGAGTCGTTGGCGTCACCTCCCGCGCGTGCGAACACTGAACTGACTCGACGGCGGGCGTCAGCTAGAATCCAACACATTGTTGAATTAACAGCAGGCGAAGCTGCTGCAGAAGAACGACGACTTGTAAACATAATGAATAAATAACTGAACTCCAACAACATTTCATTGGCATCACTGATACTTCACAACTTCCAACAGCTATTCTGACTTCACGCAGAGGCGTCTCCGCTCGGCCCTCTGTAACGCCATTTAAGCGACATGCATGTCAGTGATGATGAAACGGTGATGAGGACAATTCAGCACCCAGTCGTCAAGTGGAGGAAGTCTCCAACCCAGCCGGAATTCGAATGCGGGAGTAGTAGAACAATGTATCTTTGAGTGCATTTTGTTAGTGCAGCTTGCCTGCATAAGGGGCAGGTTTGCCCCTTTGATTACCAATCTGCCGCACTGCACTGCCCTGTGGAGCAGATACTTTTCAGGTACATGTAAGTTAAGAGTGCATGTTGATTCACATGGCACTCGTGCAGGTATACTATTGATAAGTAGTTCCCAGCTCTAGTAAATACTAGATTTTTTCAGAAATATCGGATATATCGCCGAGATATATATAGAAAAAATAAACCCAGGAACAGCTCACTACTGAGGATCAATTCGTCTGGAACTTCAGACTACCTAACAGCTCATCAGTTGTCACAGTCTTCAATGTCTGGGACAGCCCTTTGCACTATCCTATGTGCGATTGGTCACCAAATCAAAATGTTGTTAATGTGGAGTCCAGTTTACGTTTCTCTTATTAGCCCACCAATTCAAACTTCCTATGATAAAGCATATTATAGCTGAAAACAGTCATGGTGCGATCCTTGCTGGGAGCAATAGGACAAGGACAAGCGACAAACGATATACACACATCAAAAAAAGTTTTGCATCACCCCAGTTCCCAGAACTCCTGAAGACAGACGTTGACTGTGGATATTGTATCACAGACACAGTCCCTTCGACTGTTCAGAGACGTCACTAAACCCGCCCAAAAAATGGGAACCATGCATGAGCAGCGCCTATTGGACAGAGGGGGACTGACAGCCGATCACTTCCAGTCATTCCTCCAGGAAGGAGGTACACAGCTTGTGTTGTCTGTAGTTCAACCTTGCCTAGAAAGTCAATATCGTGGATCGATGGCGTCCGCGCTGTTACTTTTTGCCAGGAAGGGCTCTCAACAAGGGAAGTGTCCAGGCATCTCAGAGTGAACCAAAGTGACGTTGTTTGGACATGGAGGAGATACAGAGAGACAGGAACTGTCGATGACATACCCCACTCAGGCTGCCCAAGGGCTACTACTGCAGTGCATGACCTACAGATTATGACTCAGAGGAACTCTGACAGCAACGTGCGGCCACAGGACGTCAGGACGACTCAAACTGTGCTCAATAGGCTGCATGATGTGCAACTTCACTCCTGACGTCCATGCCGAGGTTCATCTTTGCAACCACGACACCATGCAGTGCGGTACAGATGGGCCCAAAAACATGCCGAATGGACTGCTCAGGATTGGCATCATGTTCTCTTCACCAATGAGTGTCGAATATGCCTTCAACCAGACAATCGTCGGCCGGCCGAAGTGGCCGTGCGGTTAAAGGCACTGCAGTCTGGAACCGCAAGACCGCTACGGTTGCAGGTTCGAATCCTGCCTCAGGCATGGATGTTTGTGATGTCCTTAGGTTAGTTAGGTTTAACTAGTTCTAAGTTCTAGGGGACTAATGACCTCAGCAGTTGAATCCCATAGTGCTCAGAGCCAGACAATCGTCGAAGATGTGTTAGGAGGCAACCCAGTCTGGCTGAACGCCTTAGACACACTGTCCAGCGAGTGCAGCAAGGTGGAGGTTCCATGATGTTTTGGGTTGGCATTGTGTGGGGCCGATGTATGCCGCTTCTAGTCATGGAAGGCGCCGTAACGGCTGTAGGATACGCGAATGCCATCCTCTGACCGATAGTGCAACCATATCGGCAGCATACTGGCGAGGCATTCGTCTTCCTGGACGACAGTTCGCGCTTCCATCGTGCACATCTTTTGAATGACTTCCTTCCGGATAATGACATCGCTCGACTAGAGTGGCTACCAAGTTTTCCAGACATGAACCCAGTCGAACATGCCTGGGATAGATAAACAAGGGCTGTTTATGGATGACGTGACTTACCAACCATTCTGAGGGATCTACGCCGAATCACCATTGAAAAATGAGACAATCTGGACCAACAGAGCCTTGATGAACTTGTGGATAGTATGCCACGACGAACACAGGCAAGCATCAATGCAAGAGGACATGCTACTGGGTATTAGAGGTGCCGGTGTGTACAGCAATCTGGACCACCACCTCTGAAGGTCTTGCTGTATGGTGGTACAACAAGCAATGTGTGATTTTCATAAGCCATAAAAAGGGGGGAAATTATATTTATATTGATCTCTATTCCAATTTTCTGTACAGGTTCCGGAACTCTCGGAAGCGTGGTAATGCAAAACTTTTTTTGATGTGTGTACTTTCATTGTCAGTAACCTCCTGGACAAACCAGTTTCACTGGAATAATGCTAACGCCGCCATTCCGAAAAGTAAAAGTAAGATGTGAACATATATTGTGTTGTATGATGATCGAGAAATAGGAAAAATCCCGACGAAAGACACCAGACGTACGTGTATACGACGACAACATCCAGAAAAGCTCATGTGCATACAGTGCAATATTACGCTAGCTGAAGAAGATTGTTCGAAGCTTACCTGTACGTGTGACTGAAAGAAATCACGTCACTTTGTTATATAACTGTTGTACATTTGCGGGGTGTTTCAAGTAACCTCAGCACCTGTAATAATTCACCAATAGCTGATGATATTGAAACCCCGATATGTAAAATGTTTCTGAGTAAAATGGCGACTATATTGCTGCATGATTCTTCTTTTTTCCGTTTTGTAACGGAAGCTTTTTTCATCGACATCGATTGAAAAGCGAAGCCTCGTAATATGGTTGTTAAAGTCTGCAGTGAAGTTTAACTCTGAAAGAGGTGGCAACTGCAGCGGTTGAGTAGGAGTCGTCTTACAACAGTAGATTAGCTCTCTTTTTGTGAAAAATTTCGTAGGAAGATTTAAGAATCATCAAAGCGCTATACTTTCGAAGCTCTGTGGAATCCTCGTAAAAAGCAAAACACGTACTTGGAACTAAACAAAATAGCTTAAGTTCTGGGGGACTGATGACCTCAGAAGTTAAGTCCCATAGCGCTCAGAGCCATTTGAACCATTTTGAACCAAAATAGCTTCACTCTCTCTGCAGAAACATACATTACGATCACTAACTGTTTAGAAAAGTACGCAATTTAAACACTGTACTATCACTTGGCGAAATCCTTATTTCGATACGATGAACTTCTCATATAGTATTAGCTGGACCTAAGATAGGTTTATAACCAATGACACGTAATATAAGATAAAACTATACTTGGGAAACGTACGATGAGAGATGTTAACGCTTTATACAGACGTGACAAAAGTAAAGGGATAGCGATATGCTCATATACAAATGGCTGTAGTATCGCGTACATAATGTATAAAAGGGCAGCGCCTTTGCACTCAGGTGATAAGGTCTCCGACGTGAACGGCCGGCGCTGAATCCTACCTACCCCAGAAAACTGATAGAGTGATCTTCAACAAGGAAAAACTTAAGAACGTCTGTAAGCGGAGAAAGTTATTTTCGAAGGGAATCAGGAACTTTAATTTAATACGAAGCAGATGAGTGGATTATAGGCAACTTACTTTGCTTACGCTCGTCATAAAGTGCCAAACCCTGTCGCGTTTCAGGGGCATAACAAATACGAATGGACGTCCGGCGTCGCCAGGAAGCGTGAGCGAAGATTTCGTCTAGAAGAAAATTTCTTCCCCATGACGTGATCTGTCATCAAAAATGGCTCTAAGCGCTATTGGACTTAACATATGAAGTCATCAGTCCCCTAGACTTAGAACTACCTAAACCTAACTTCTTCTTCTTCTTCTTCTTTGTTGTCGCCATGTCCCACGTCACGTAGCGTCGGCGTTGCTCTTCTGGATCCTTCTCCTCCATAGTATCTATCCATTGCCTCTTCCTTCTTCATCCTTTCTCCCTTAGGTCCCTGGATATCTTATTCTTTGACCTTATCTTCAGTCTTCCTCTCCTTCTCGCTCCTTCAATCTTTATATCTTCAACTCTGTTTCCAATACACTCTTCCCCTCTTCTCTGTAAGTGTCCGTACCACCTTAGTCTGCTCTCTTGTCTCTTTTTCCCCATGGGTCCCTCTTTCACAGCTCCTCTAACAAATTCATTTCTAATCCTGTCCTTCCTTGTTCCCCATACATCCACCTCAGCATCCTCATTTCCGCCACTTCCATCTTACTTTCCTGGGCTACTGTGATTGGCCATGTCTCTGCCCCGTATATCATAGCAGGCCTTAACCACCGACTTGTACACTTTCCCTTTCAACCCAATGCTTACCTTCTTGTCACACGGCACTCCACTCATTTTCATCCAGTTGTTCCAACCGCAATTTATTCGGCGTTGTCCCTCTCTATGTACGACCCCAGGTATTTGAATTTGGAGACCGATTTCAGCTCATCATCCTAAGGAAAACACACACATCCATGCCCGAAGCAGGATTTGAACCTGCGACCGTAGCAGCAGCGCGGTTCCGGACTGAAGCGCCTAGAACCGGTCGGCTACAATGGCGGGCGATCTGTCATTCCTAGACGTTACATACATAGACTTTTAAACATCGTGTGTGTCCTTGTTGTGCGATATAAATGATTTTGTAGTCTACAAATTGAGAAATGAAAGTAAATGAAAGTTTATAGTTACAGACACAAAGAAAAGTATCATTTTATTGAAAGTACTCTGGTAAGGGATGCAAGAAGAGACCATTCACCAGTAAGTGAGTCGAGTATGTACAGTGTAGAGTAGGTGTCGGGTGGAGGAAGGAGCGTCAGGTCGGGTCACAGATCACAACACGGGGAAGGCGTCAGCAGTCAGTGAGTGAGTGAGTTAGGAACCTGTGTTGGCGGCCGAGACGACGGCGGGCAGCGCTCCGCGCACGATGGGCGCAATGGCGTCGGTGAGGTTGCGGCCCAGCACGTTCTTGGAGAGCGTGAGGATGGCGGCGGGCAGCTGCTGCGAGGCGGCGTCGCCGTGACCGGCGGCCGGGTCACCGGCCGGCGGGCCCTCGTGGCGCGCCGCGCGCACCAGGAAGCGGCCCACCGTGTTGAGCGCGCCCAGCGTCTCGCTAATGGTCGCCAGCTGGTCCGGTGACACGGCCAGCAGCCGCCCCGACTCGCCGGCGCCCTCGTCGGGCAGCCTGCGGCGGAAGTGGCGCTGCTCGCCCCACGCGGGGCCACCGTCCTGCCAGCCCGGCCTGTAGCCCTGGCCGAAGGGGGCGGGCGGCTGGCCGTAGCGCCGCGCCGGCCACCGGGCTTCGCGGTCGCCGCCGGATTCGGGGAACACCCAGCGCCCCGAGCCAGAGTCGTACGTCGCTGCAAACGGAATCGTCGCTGTTTGTCTGTCGCGTCAGCACGTCAATACTGTCTTCTACGAGTCCGGTAATTCAACAAAAAGCACGTTAACAGTTATGAGTACGGAACAGGATTTCGTGCTTATGCACAATTTTCTGACAACAGATATAGTCATTTTTATCAAGCAGTCGGGTCAGGTGGTCAGCGGCAGGGAGGCATCGTGACAAGACCTCGGAATTCGATCCCAGCACACTTGTCTCCACCCACCCTGAAGCTGACTTTGGCCTTTCCTCCTTGCCGATACAAGCGTTTTATGTGTCATAAAAAAGCGGTAAACCGGGTTCCAATCTGAAAAAAGCGGTAAAGTGCGTTCCTGCAAACCGACAAAAGAGAGAAACAAAAAGGTGGGAAAAAGTTTTGAACTGTGTGTACTTCCATCTTTCCACGGATCGTTTCCTGAGCGTCGTGTGGAGCCAATATTTTCGGTAATCGACAGTGTTTGGGCGCGATCGGGCTCTAGCATCTCGTTGGTGTCTTTATTGCTTGGCTTCTATTTCGTTTTACCGCGGTTGTTCAGGGTTTGTCTTTTATGAAGCTCTTTCGTTTGAACTCCCGCCCATAGAGTACCCACTATCGATTCGAGTTCAGTGGGTGTACTTAGAAACCGTAGGTTGGTAACACGACCGACTCACGTGTTTACTGCAGCTGACTCTTTGGCCTGTACTATTTATAGGCGAGCGCGATCACGCTGGAGCCCACCTCCTCCTTTTCCTCGAACGGATACGGATCCTCTACACCTCCCGCAAACTCGATCCTCCTCACCCACTGGTCTCTGTCATCCTCTCCCGCCCCCGTCCGCTGCCGCGCCTGTACTTCCATGTCCCACCTGCTCTCCATCTCTCCACTCTCCACACCCTCTCCCAAGGTGGCTTCCGCCAGCTCCCCCTCCCTGATGATGCCCTCCTCCCCTCCATCTACCCCTCCTACCAACTTTGATCCTCCCTCCCTCTTCCTGTGTTTGATTCCTTTGGGCACCCTCTCTCCCTTCTCTCCCCCTTCCCTCCCTCCTCCCTTTCTCCCCACTCCTCCCCCGGGCTTCCCCTACCCCCGTCCCTCTACTACTCCTCCCCTCTCCTCTGCCATTGGCATCTTTACTCTCCCCTCTCCCTCCCCCTCGCCCTTCTTCACTTCTTGGCAGGTCCCCGGACTCGCACATGTTACGTGGACATTCGCGCGCCGGAGATCATCGCCATCAGTGTCTCGTCTGTGTGCCGTCGTGTTTTGTGTTCAGTGATCACCGTCACGCTCCATCGTTCCAATGTGTCTACATCTACATCTACATCTACATTGATACTCCGCAAGCCACCCAACGGTGTGTGGCGGAGGGCACTTTACGTGCCACTGTCATTACCTCCCTTTCCTGTTCCAGTCGCGTATGGTTCGCGGGACGAACGACTGTCTGAAAGCCTCCGTGCGCGCTCTAATCTCTCTAATTTTACATTCGTGATCTCCTCGGGAGGTATAAGTGGGGGGAAGCAATATATTCGATACCTCATCCAGAAACGCACCCTCTCGAAACCTGGCGAGCAAGCTACACCGCGATGCAGAGCGCCTCTCTTGCAGAGTCTGCCACTTGAGTTTATTAAACATCTCCGTAACGCTATCACGGTTACCAAATAACCCTGTGACGAAACGCGCCGCTCTTCTTTGGATCTTCTCTATCTCCTCCGTCAGACCGATCTGGTACGGATCCCACACTGATGAGCAATACTCAAGTATAGGTCGAACGAGTGTTTTGTAAGCCACCTCCTTTGTTGATGGACTACATTTTCTAAGCACTCTTCCAATGAATCTCAACCTGGTACCCGCCTTACCAACAATTAATTTTATGTGATCATTCCACTTCAAATCGTTCCGCACGCATACTCCCAGATATTTTACAGAAGTAACTGCTACCAGTGTTTGTTCCGCTATCATATAATCATACAATAAAGGATCTTCTTTCTATGTATTCGCAATACATTACATTTGTCTATGTTAAGGGTCAGTTGCCACTCCCTGCACCAAGTGCCTATCCGCTGCAGATCTTCCTGCATTTCGCTACAATTTTCTAATGCTGCAACTTCTCTGTATACTACAGCATCATCCGCGAAAAGCCGCATGGAACTTCCGACACTATCTACTAAGTCATTTATATATATTGTGAAAAGCAATGGTCCCATAACACTCCCCTGTGGCACGCCAGAGGTTACTTTAACGTCTGTAGACGTCTCTCCATTGATAACAACATGCTGTGTTCTGTTTGCTAAAAACTCTTCAATCCAGCCACACAGCTGGTCTGATATTCCGTAGGGTCTTACTTTGTTTATCAGGCGACAGTGCGGAACTGTATCGAATGCCTTCCGGAAGTCAAGAAAAATAGCATCTACCTGGGAGCCTGTATCTAATATTTTCTGGGTCTCATGAACAAATAAGGCGAGTTGGGTCTCACACGATGCTGTTTCCGGAATACATGTTGATTCCTACATAGTAGATTCTGGGTTTCCAGAAATGACATGATACGCGAGCAAAAAACATGTTCTAAAATTCTACAAGAGATCGACGTAAGAGATATAGGTCTATAGTTTTGCGCATCTGCTCGACGACCCTTCTTGAAGACTGGAACTATCTGTGCTCTTTTCCAATCATTTGGAACCCTCCGTTCCTCTAGAGACTTGCGGTACACGGCTGTTAGAAGGGGGGCAAGTTCTTTCGCGTACTCTGTGTAGAATCGAATTGGTATCCCGTCAGGTCCAGTGGACTTTCCTCTATTGAGTGATTCCAGTTGCTTTTCTATTCCTTGGACACTTATTTCGATGTCAGCCATTTTTTCGTTTGTGCGAGGATTTAGAGAAGGAACTGCAGTGCGGTCTTCCTCTGTGAAACAGCTTTGGAAAAAGGTGTTTAGTATTTCAGCTTTACGCGTGTCATCCTCTGTTTCAATGCCATCATCATCCCGTAGTGTCTGGATATGCTGTTTCGAGCCACTTACTGATTTAACAGAAGACCAGAACTTCCTAGGATTTTCTGTCAAGTCGGTACATAGAATTTTGCTTTCGAATTCAATGAACGTTTCACGCATAGCCCTCCTTACGCTAACTTTGACATCGTTTAGCTTCTGTTTGTCTGAGAGGTTTTAGCTGCGTTTAAACTTGGAGTGGAGCTCTCTTTGCTTTCGCAGTAGTTTCCTAACTTTGTTGTTGTACCACGGTGGGTGTCATCGCAATCATCGATATTTGTGCGTCGTGTCAACAGCTTGTGGTGCGATTTCTCTTCGAGTGTAAACGGCTCCATGTTTTGTATTTTATGGTTGGTTCAAATGGCTCTGAGCACTATGGGACTCAACTGCTGAGGTCATTAGTCCCCTAGAACTTAGAACTAGTTAAACCTAACCAACCTAAGGACATCACAAACATCCATGCCCGAGGCAGGATTCGAACCTGCAACCGTAGCGGTCTTGCGGTTCCAGACTGCAGCGCCTTTAACCGCACGGCCACTTCGGCCGGTTTGTATTTTATGTCTACTGTTTTTTTTTTTTTTACCCACCATTTGTCATTTCTGAGTATTCTTTCTGTCTTTTATCATTGTCTCCTCTAAGGCTGAAGAGCGGCGTAGAATGCTGCTGCCAGCCCACCTGTTGTATGTGCAGGTATAAAATAACAATAAAGGAAAAAAAACACGCTGGAGGAAGTTGTCGCGCAGTAGCCTTCGTGTCTGTTCTGGCGACGTCGACATCCAGCCTTCCGCCTACGGATGTTATCGAACCCGCACTTCTACCCGTGGAGGAACGCCGGCCTGCGTGAGGCCCCTCTGTCCGCTCTTCACTGGTTGTCCGCGGGAGGCGGATGTCAGTCTAATCATCGCCTGCGTCGACGAAAGCAAACAAACAGTAACCATCATGGGGCGGTGGAGCCGCCGTTCGGCGAGGGTTTGAGTCCGGGAGCAGTTTGGCTGGGTCGGTGTCTGCCGGGACGACTGGGGACGGCTCAGAATTGTGCTCAGCAGTCCCGGATAAACGACGAAGTGCGCCGAGAGAAAGGAGAAAAGAAGTTAAATGTGAATGTTTCAAGTTGATCGTCCTTTGGGATTGAGTTCATCCAGTCGTCTTTCCCGCCTTGTGGCCACTGCCGTGGCAATCCTCTATTCCGTCCACTGGTGCAATTCTGACAGTGCAGATTCCTCCACGCATCGTTGCTAAGCGGTGTAGTGGTGTATTTTGGTAGTTATTTGTGTACGTTTGTACTTCTGTGTTTTGGTAGTTCATCCTCCCGCCCTGTGGTTGCAGAATTTCGGGCGGGGAGTTAGTTCCTTGTCTCCCAAGATCTAGTACCCTGGCCGGCGTGCTGATTAGGGAATTTTGTTACACGTTCTTGTTTTCGTTTCGGCGAGGGTTTGAGTCCGGGAGCAGTTTGGCTGGGTCGGTGTCTGCCGGGACGACCGTAGCGTCGCGCGGTTCCAGACTAGCGCCTAGAACCGCTCGGCCACCCTGGCCGGCGTGCTGATTAGGGAATTTTGTTACACGTTCTTGTTTTCGTTTCGGCGAGGGTTTGAGTCCGGGAGCAGTTTGGCTGGGTCGGTGTCTGCCGGGACGACTGGGGACGGCTCAGAATTGTGCTCAGCAGTCCCGGATAAACGACGAAGTGCGCCGAGAGAAAGGAGAAAAGAAGTTAAATGTGAATGTTTCAAGTTGATCGTCCTTTGGGATTGAGTTCATCCAGTCGTCTTTCGCGCCTTGTGGCCACTGCCGTGGCAATCCTCTATTCCGTCCACTGGTGCAATTCTGACAGTGCAGATTCCTCCACGCATCGTTGCTAAGCGGTGTAGTGGTGTATTTTGGTAGTTATTTGTGTACGTTTGTACTTCTGTGTTTTGGTAGTTCATCCTCCCGCCCTGTGGTTGCAGAATTTCGGGCGGGGAGTTAGTTCCTTGTCTCCCAAGATCTAGTACTCTATTATTAAGGTTAATTCTAGTTCAGTCTAGTGTTCTGTTAACCCCTGGGTATATGTGTTCGCCATACTATTTGCGCTGTATTTAATCTAAATGAGTTGCACTGACAGTAGTTGGGGGTTCGAGTCCTGTCACGGAGCTGAATAAGGGGTCACATTGGTTTCGGCTTGTCAGTTGGAGGGTGTTGCCTTAGAGGTTTGTTAACATTGGCATGTCGGCGTTGTCTAGCGCTACTGGGACCTAACGAAGAACATTGTGCTGATTAGGTTCAAATGGTTCAAATGGCTCTGAGCACTATGGGACTTAACATCTGAGGTCATCAGTCCCCTAGAACTTAGAACTACTTAAACCTAACTAACCTAAGGACATCACACACATCCATGCCCAAGGCAGGATTCGAACCTGCGACCGTAGCGTCGCGCGGTTCCAGACTAGCGCCTAGAACCGCTCGGCCACCCTGGCCGGCGTGCTGATTAGGGAATTTTGTTACACGTTCTTGTTTTCGTTTCGATATCTGTACTTGTGAAGGCAACAGCATGAAGTAAGATCTGTTCTGAAGCTGTGCTGGATCTTGCGCTCTTGGTATTTTTAGTTTTGTTTTGATCCCGGCTATTTGGGTGTCAGGAATATGGAACTGTGTTATTAATGTTTGGCTTGAACAGCGCACACCCGGCTAGTTCAGTACGTGTGTAGAGGCATGGCGTCCCCGTGAAGGCGTGCCCGCTGGATTGCTATTGCGTCTCCTCAAAGTGTAATTTCCACCTTACTAAAACCCCCTTGTTAAGAGGCAGGAAAAAACCTTAAGAAATACCTTCTATTTGCATTAACTATCTTACCTGTCGCTTAAGTAAATATCTGCTCAGTGATTAAGCTAATGGGAGCACCTATCCTAAAAGCGACTAGCGCTCTTCTGTTATGGTGGCCCTCGTGTCTATTTTGGTCCGAAAGATTGTATAAACAGGCTTTCATGCTCCGTATCGAACTTCTGATGTTGTATTTTGAGTGATTGTGGATTATTAAAATTCATTATAGTGCAAACGTTTGTATTTTACCAACCGTGTTTATAAGTTATTAATGTGATTGGCTGGAATGTAATACGAAAGTTTTAGGACCATAGGTTGTCCAGGTAGAAATTTGAAGCCATGCTGTGTTGTGAATTCATGGTTTTATGTTTTATATTGCAATGGGAATTTAAATGTGGTAAACCCACGCTTTGTGATTCATAATTAAAGATTTAAGAGTGCGTTCACTTAGCGCTTACTTATGTGTTGTATTATTATTATTATTTTAAAAAAATTATATAAGGCGTTTTAGTTTCTTAAATTAAAGCCTTTCCAATTCGAAAGTGGTGGCCCTCCCATTTTGGGCAATTGTAAGCACCGAAGCAGGATTTACGTAGTTGGTGTTATGTATTGTACGTTATGAATAAATTATTTATGTGTTAAATCACGGCCGGCCGAAGTGGCCGTGCGGTTAAAGGCGCTGCAGTCTGGAACCGCAAGACCGCTACGGTCGCAGGTTCGAATCCTACCTCGGGCATAGATGTGTGTGATGTCCTTAGGTTAGTTCGGTTTAACTAGTTCTAAGTTCTAGGGGACTAATGACCTCAGCAGTTGAGTCCCATAGTGCTCAGAGCCATTTGAACCATTTGTTAAATCACGTCTGATATGTCAATTCCTTGGCCCCGTCCACACCTTGGTCGCAGTCTTTTAATATTAAATGATCAGACCACTGTTCCACGTTTCACTGGAAACTGAAAGGCTGTGGTATCGAACTGTTGCTGCGACAATACGTTCACCCTCCCTTAAAAAAAACAACCGCGTTGTCAGCGCGGCAGACTGCTAAACAGCTAACCGAAGGAGCCCAGGCTAGATTCCTAGGTGAGTCGGAGATTTTCTCAAAATAAATAAATAAATAAATAAATGAAAAAGAAAAAACAGAAAAAAAGGAACGGTAAAGCTCTTGACTGGAAACCACGACGCCACGGGATCCAATCCCCGCCGAACCTAGGATTTTTCAGTACGTAGCCAAAACGACATTCAATTGAAAGACTTACACCAGCCACTGAGCCATACGAAATGATTATTATTATTTTTATCGTGTGCTGCGAGCGGTCGCCTCAGAGGTGTTCGTTGCCTAGAGTGTGATTGGAAACCAAGCCCTGGATAAATTAGGGTTTAATATGCCATTAACGACGACGTCTACAGACGCGAAATTAACTTGTATTAGCCAACAAGGTTCTGGTCTTTCCAAACGAATTTTCTTGGCAATCTCCAGAAGTGTTTTGAGCTGGCCGCGGTGGTCTAGCGGTTCTAGGCGCTCAGTCCGGAGTCGCGCGACTGCTACGGTCGCAGGTTCGAATCATGCCTCGGGCATGGATGTGTGTGATGTCCTTAGGTTAGTTAGTTTCAAGTAGTTCTAAGTTCTAGGGGACTGATGACCATAGATGTTAAGTCCCATAGTGCTCAGAGCCATTTGAACCATTTCTGAAGTGTCTTGGAGAAACTACGTTGTTGTTGTTGTGGTCTTCAGTCCTGAGACTGGTTTGATGCAGCTCTCCATGCTACTCTATCCTGTGCAAGCTTTTTCATCTCCCAGTACCTACTGCAACCTACATCCTTCTGAATCTGCTTAGTGTATTCATCTCTTGGTCTCCCTCTACGATTTTTACTCTCCACGCTGCCCTCCAATACTAAATTGGTGATCCCTTGATGCCTCAGAACATGTCCTACCAACCGATCCCTTCTTCTGGTCAAGTTGTGCCACAAACTTCTCTTCTCCCCAATCCTATTCAATATTTCCTCATTAGTTATGTGATCTACCCATCTAATCTTCAGCATTCTTCTGTAGCACCACATTTCAAAAGCTTCTATTCTCTTCTTGTTCAAACTATTTATCGTCCATGTTTCACTTCCATACGTGGCTACACTCCATACAAATACTTTCAGAAATGACTTCCTGACACTTAAATCTATACTCGATGTTAACAAATTTCTCTTCTTCAGAAATGCTTTCCTTGCCATTGTCAGTCTACATTTTATATCATCTCTACTTCGACCATCATCAGTTACTTTGCTCCCCAAATAGCAAAACTCCTTTACTACTTTAAGTGTCTAATTTCCTAATCTAATTCCCTCAGCATCACCCGACTTAATTATACTACATTCCATTATCCTTGTTTTGCTTTTGTTGATGTTCATCTTATATCCTCCTTTCAAGACACTGTCCATTCCATTCAACTGCTCTTCCAAGTCCTTTGCTGTCTCTGACAGAATTACAATGTCATCGGCGAACCTCAAAGTTTTTATTTCTTCTCCATGAATTTTAATACCTACTCCGAATTTTTCTTTTGTTTCCTTTACTGCTTGCTCAATATACAGATTGAACAACATCGGGGAGAGGCTACAACCCTGTCTTACTCCCTTCCCAACCACTGCTTCCCTTTCATGTCCCTCGACTCTTATAACGGCCATCTGGTTTCTGTACAAATTGTAAACAGCCTTTCGCTCCCTGTATTTTACCCCTGCCACCATTAGAATTTGAAAGAGATTATTCCAGTCAACATTGTCAAAAGCTTTCTCTAAGTCTACAAATGCTAGAAACGTAGGTTTGCCTTTCCTTAATCTTTCTTCTAAGATAAGTCGAAGGTCAGTATTGCCTCACGTGTTCCAGTGTTTCTACGGAATCCAAACTGATCTTCCCCGAGGTTGGCTTCTACTAGTTTTTCCATTCGTCTGTAAAGAATTCGTGTTAGTATTTTGCAGCTGTGACTTATTAAACTGATAGTTCGGTAATTTTCACATCTGTCAACACCTGCTTCCTTTGAGATTGGAATTATTATATTCTTCCTCGAAGTCTGAGGGTATTTCGCCAGTTTCATACATCTTGCTCACCAGATGGTAGAGTTTTGTCAGGACTGGCTCTCCCAAGGGCGTCAGTAGTTCCAATGGAATGTTGTCTACTCCGGGGGCCTTGTTTCGACTCAGGTCTTTCAGTGCTCTGTCAAACTCTTCACGCAGTATCATATCTCCCATTTCATCTTCATCTACATCCTCTTCCATTTCCATAATATTGTCCTCAAGTACATCGCCCTTGTATAGACCCTCTATATGCTCCTTCCACCTTTCTGCTTTCCCTTCTTTGCTTAGAACTGGGTTTCCATCTGAGCTCTTGATATTCATACAAGTGGTCCTCTTTTCTCCAAAGGTCTCTTTAATTTTCCTGTAGGCAGTATCTATCTTACCCCTAGTGAGATAGGCCTCTACATCCTTACATTTGTCCTCTAGCCATCCCTGCTTAGCCATTTTGCACTTCCTGTCGATCTCATTTTTGAGACGTTTGTATTCCTTTTTGCCTGCTTCATTTACTGCATTTTCATATTTTCTCCTTTCATCAATTAAATTCAATATTTCTTCTGTTACCCAAGGATTTCTACTAGCCCTCGTCTTTTTACCTACTTGATCCTCTGCTGCCTTCGCTACTTCATCCCTCAAAGCTACCCATTCTTCTTCTACTGTATTTCTTTCCCCCATTCCTGTCAATTTTCCCTTATGCTCTCCCTGAAACTCTCTACAACCTCTGGTTCTTTCAGTTTATCCAGGTCCCATCTCCTTAAATTCCCACCTTTTTGCAGTTTCTTCAGTTTTAATCTACAGGTCATAACCAATAGATTGTGGTCAGAGTCCACATCTGCCCCTGGAAATTTCTTACAATTTAAAACCTGGTTCCTAAATCTCTGTCTTACCATTATATAATCTATCTGATACCTTTTAGTATCTCCAGGGTTCTTCCATGTATACAACTTTCTTTCATGATTCTTAAACCAAGTGTTAGCTATGATTATGTTGTGCTCTGTGCAAAATTCTACCAGGCGGCTTCCTCTCTCATTTCTTAGCCCCTATCCATATTCACCTACTATGTTTCCTTCTCTCCCTTTTCCTACACTCGAATTCCAGTCACCCATGACTATTAAATTTTCGTCTCCCTTCACAATCTGAATAATTTCTTTTATTTCATCATACATTTCTTCAATTTCTTCGTCATCTGCAGAGCTAGTTGGCATATAAACTTGTATTACTGTAGTAGGAGTGGGCTTCGTATCTATCTTGGCCACAATAATGCGTTCACTATGCTGTTTGTAGTAGCTCACCCGCATTCCTATTTTCCTATTCATTATTAAACCTACTCCTGCATTACCCCTATTTGATTTTGTGTTTATAACCCTGTAGTCACCCGACCATTAGTCTTGTTCCTCCCGCCACCGAACTTCACTAATTCCCACTATATCTAACTTCAACCTATCCATTTCCCTTTTTAAATTTTCTAACCTACCTGCCCGATTAAGGGATCTGACATTCCATGCTCCGATCCGTAGAACGCCAGTTTTCTTTCTCCTGATAACGACATCCTCTTGAGTAGTCCCCGCCCGGAGATCCGAATGGGGGACTATTTTACTTCCGGAATATTTTACCCAAGAGGACGCCATCATCATTTAATCATACAGTAAAGCTGCATGTCCTCGGGAAAAATTACGGCTGTTGTTTCCCCTTGCTTTCAGCCGTTCGCAGTACCAGCACAGCAAGGCCGTTTTGGTTAATGTTACAAGGCCAGATCAGTCAATCATCCAGACTGTTGCCCTTGCAACTACTGAAAAGGCTGCTGCCCTCTTCAGGAACCACACGTTTGTCTGGCCTCTCAACAGATACTCCTCCATTGTGGTTGCACCTACGGTACGGCTATCTGTATCGCTGAGGCACGCAAGCCTCCCCACCAACGGCAAGGTCCATGGTTCATGGGGGGGAGGGGGGGGGAGAAACTATACAAATCCTAAATTTTCATGACTGGCCAAGATTCGGACCAGGAAGCGACTTCAGAGCGCTAAATGCTGCACCACTTCACTCGGCGTGTGTTTGTATTCCAGGCCATCGCTTCCACTCCGTCTGTAGACTTATAGGATTACCCACCAAAATAAGATGTACCTGAGTGCAATTGCCAACCTGGCCGTAAATTTCGAAGTGTATCTTCTCCCAATAGGAGAAATCAGATTTCCGACCTAGCGAAGAGGTAAAGTAGTGAAACTTTGGACTCGTATCAAGAAGGACGCAGCTTCAAAGTCCCTTCCAACCACCCAGATTTCCAGAACGACCTGATGTAAATACCGATTTACTTCCCCATACTCGTGCTTCACATTTCATGACAACGCCGTCAATGACATAAAACCTTCTAACATTCTGTCTTTTTCCCAGATCCTGGGAGATGCCGTCTTTGACGAACTTCGATAGACTATTTGGGAACCACTCAAAACTAGCTATTGTGAAATGGTGTAGGTCACTACGTTTACCTTTTAGAAATAAAATTGAGGTCAAGGGTCATGACTCAGGATCGTTTCGGACCAGGCGGAATACGCTAGAACGCTCATAAATTAGGAAGTTTATTTTATAGTTACGAGCTCGCTACCTAATATTTTCCGAGAAATCGAAGAGCTAGTTATTTCGATCCAGTGCAGACATACCTCACGAGGAAAGTTATGACTAGCTTGAGCGGTGGCCAAGTGGTATAAGGCCTCCGTTCCGCTCATGGTTCACCTAAGAACGCGTGAGTTCCCACTGCATTTATTGGAATAATTGTTACTCTGTAACATCGGAATGAAAGCTGTTGTGTAGCTTGCATATTGTTACTGTAAATAAAATAAATTTTGTTGCGAACAAAAACAGTGATCAGCGTAGCTGCCTACAGATTTTTATCCACAGAACAGATTGTACTTTTATTCTCGCAAAACGTATCCTTTTATGGGAATGCGGAGACGTAAAAGCGGAAAATAGAAACAGAGAGCTTTTACCAACAGGGCAGTGGTCCAAAGGCTTCTATCCTCAAGTTTTTTTTCTTTTTAATTGAGCGATCTGAAGATTCCATCTGATCTTCCATCGGATCCTGCCTGATGATATCAGACCTCGATTTGTTTTCGAAAACGGCAACAGAGTGATGTAAGTCCTTATACGAGCACTACCCTCCTAAAGCCGCCCGGCTGGTATCCTGAAGGTCGTCGAAATGGGTGCGTCGCGGATTCTCTCCGTTTTGTTACATAAGGAAAACGCCGAAATAAACAGGATACAGGAAGCAGGCTGGCAATAACATAAACATCTTCCCTGAAAATCAGAAATATGAAAACATCTAATATAAATTGAAGAGTTGAGAAGTATTTTCTGAAATTATTTGTCTGGTTGTTACATTAAGTGGCAGTGTAATGTGAACGATAAACAGCACAGACAAGAGGAGAAAAGAAGCTCCTGAAACGGGACATTACAGAAGAATGCTAGAGGTTGGACTGGATAGGTCGAGTAACCGGTGAAGAAGTAATGAATCGGAATGGGCAGAAAAATGCTGACTAAAACAAGAGGTAGGTTGACAGGCCAAATCGTGTGGCACCAGGTAATAGTTAATTTGGTAATGGAGGGAACTGTTTGAGTAAAACTTGTAGAGAGGAATTACGCATGTCTACAGTGAGTGGTTCAGATGGATATATGTTGTAAGTAATTCCCTGAAAAATTCCCTGTCTATTTTATACTTAAATGTAATAAATGTTGCCCGTTTCAACACTTCTGTTCTCCACGAAGTAACTCATTTCATATAATGTCAGTCTCTAAAACGGAATTCCAAGTTACAGTACCATGGTAAATGACAGTTACAGAATTTAGAGTTTGCAGTGCAAGCTAACATAATTCTCTGGAATGTAGACGTAAAAGACGAAAGCAGCTGAAGCTATAAGGAACACTTGGCTGTTATTCCCAACTCTTTGAACAAAGTTCGTAAAATACGGCATGCACGTATAGCTCTTAGAATTACATCTCACAACACGGAATCTGTTAAGTATGAGCTCTATGAAGAGTGAGATTACCTACACGACATTGAATTGTCAAATGCCATCAGTATATTCTGTGTCGTATTAATGTGGTATGAAAATTCAGTCCTGAAAATAAAATTACATCTAACACATGCGCACATAATAGCGACACTGCACTCACAGTTTCGAATATTACTTCTGTCAAAAACATTAAAATTAGCCCTCAACATCATAGAAATGAAAAGGATTGTCGCCGGCCGGAGTGGCCGAGCGGTTCTAGGCGCTACAGTCTGGAACCGTGCGGCCGCTACGGTTGCAGGTTCGAATCCTGCCTCCGGCATGGATGTGTGTGTTGTCCATAGGCTTAGGTTAGTTAGGTTTATGTAGTTCTAAGTTCTAGGGGACTGATGACCTCAGCAGTTAAGTCTCATAGTGCTCAGAGCCATTTGAACCATTTTTGAAAATGGATTGTCCTGTAACACATATCGAGAAGACTTCCACGTTTAGCGAAGCATATGTTGGTTCTGTGACGGTCTCGGCTGAATGTATGTATCAGAACAGACTTTGGAAATAGTTATCCTGTCATGCAAGTTGAATGCTACCTACTCATCGTGACGAACGCACTCAACTGTACGTCGCGAAAACAGTTTGCGTATGCAAAAGAAGCAGCTACCGAGAGGTTGACAGTGCGTTCTGGATTCAGCTGGAGTCATCTGCGTATGAAAATTTACGTACAATATGTAGTCCGAAATGTTTACTTAACATGTACACCTATATTTACTCTCTGACTTGACACGCACCCATCTACATTCACATTTACATTCCGTAGTGAAGCGCATGGCAAAGAGTACTTACTTTCGTTCACGCATTAAGGTTTCTTCCCGTTCTACTCGCGTATGAACCGCGGAAGAATTGCTATTTAAGTGAAAGTGTGCGTCTGTAGTTACGGGATTCCAGTCTTGTCTTCCCAGTCCCTACGGCAACGATATGTATGAGACTGTAACATATTCCTAGATTCATCACTTAATTCACTTTCCTGAAACGGTATAGCTAGGCTTTCGCGTGGCAGCTGCGACTGTCTCCAAGCGTCTGCCAGTTCAGTGTCTTCGGCACTTCACTCTCGCTCTCCCGTGGTACAAACAAATCTGTGGTAACCGTGCTGCTTTGTTTGGAAACGTTCAGCGTCCCCTGTTAAATATAAATGGTGTTGGTACCCATGCAACTGAGCAATACTCTAGTATAGATCGCAGGTGTGTTTTGTAAACAGTCTCCTTTATATATTCATTGCGTTTTCCCGGTCTCCTACTAACGAACGGAAGTCTATCACCTGCTTTACTTACAACTGAGCCTATATCATCGTTTCAGGCCATATCCCTAGAAATTGTTACACAAAGGAATTTGTATAAGTTGACTGATTCCAATTGTGACTCTCATTGTAGTCATAGGATACTACGATTTTTTTTTAACGAGCACAATTTTACATCTCTGAAAATTTAAAGCAAGTTACAAATATTTGTATTTCTTGGGAATCTTATTAAGGTCTGATTGAATATTTGGGCAACATTTTTCAGGCAGTACTTCATGATCTGCGAAAAGTCTGACCTTACTATTGATATTGCCTGTCAGGTCATAAATATACAATACGAATTGCAAGGTTCTAATACACCTCCCTGGAGAACGTCTGAAGTTACTCCTACATCTGTTGATTACTCTCCGTCCATGACACTATGCTGCGTACTCTCTACCAAGAAATCTTCAATCCAGCCGTGTGTACTGTTTGATACCGAGTATGATCTATACTTTTCTAAATAAGCGATAACTTGGTGCGGAGTCTAATACCTCCCGAAAGTCAAGAATTAGGCAACAATCTGATTGCCTTGATAGATGGCTTTCAGGATGTCATGTGAGAAAAGCGCGTGTTTGTTTTCGCATGACCGATGTTTGCGGAATTCATGTTCGTTGGTATGGAGGAGATCGTTTTGTTCGAGATACCCCATTACGTTTGAACTTAGAATATGTTCTAAGATTCTACAGCAGATGTATGTCATTGGACGGTAGTTTTATGTATCACTTCTGCTACCCTTCTTGTAGACGGGTTTGTCCTCTGCTTCGGACGGGCGGAGTGGCCGAGCGGTTAAAGGCACTACAGTCTGGAACCGCACGACCGCTACGGTCGCAGGTTCGAATCCTGCCTCGGGCATGGGAGTGTGTGATGTCCTTAGGTTAGTTAGGTTTAAGTAGTTCTAAGTTCTAGGGGACTTATGACCACAGCAGTTGAGTCCCATGGTGCTCAGAGCCATTTGAACCATTTTTTGTCCTCTGCTTCCTTGAAACTGCTGACCCTTTTTTTATTCGAAACATGTACGATGTATTACGGTTAAAAGAGGACCTAAATTAATCGAAATTTCTACATAGAATCTGACTTAGATTCCATTGGACCCTGGAGCTTTGTTCAATTTCTGTGACTTCAGATGTTTACCGACGCCACTGACTTCTATATCACTTATTTTTGTTCTTGCGCGACAGTTAAACTGGCGTAGCGCTCCTGGATTTTCCTTTCGGATCTCGATTTGCTCCTATCAGCTTCAGTCCCTGTCTCCTCCTTGACTGTCTGGACACTAACATCGGTGCCACTGACAACCTTTCAATATAACCAGAATTTCCTCGGATTTTGTGAGAGATTTTTCGATAGCAATCTGCTATACTAGTCGTTGAAGGCTTCACGTTTTGTCATCTTGACAGCCAAATGCGTTTCATTCAGCATCTCCCCATCTATAGCCTTATGCTTTGTTTTATTCCTGTTATGCAGTAGTCTCTGTCTCTTGAAGTTCCTTTACAGAAACTATATGTCATGGAGGGTCACTCCATCATGAACCATCCTACTAGACACGTATTTTTCTAATGTTCGGTCAGTTATTCTTCCAACCGCAGTCACACTTCTTCTATATCCACCTGCGAAAAACTAAGCGTTTCACGTGCCTCCTTGAATTACGACACAGCTGCTTCTTTATCTAGTTTACTGAAAATGTAAAAGTCTCTACATGTTTTAGATGCCGTTTGCACTCTGGTAACAGTTGCTACTAAAGTCGCCTCATCGCCACTGACGCTAGTTTCATTGTGGACTTAAGCAAACTGGTCAGATCAATTGGTTGCCATTGATCTAATAAATTTTTATCTTCATCGGACTTCCAAACTATCAGTCCTTGGTGGTTTTAGAAAGGCGTTTAGCATTATTCCATATTGGATGACAAAAGACTTCTCTCTTTATGATAATATTAATGGAGGACACACGTATTAGCAACCTGACATTTTCTCCAAAGTTTTTGGCTGTATTTGAGAGTGGGTTTGGTGGTGAATAGAATGATTCAGTTATAAATTTATGCCCACTTTTAATACGTAGTACTGTCCATACAATCTCGATACAGCTTCAGTTTCTGTCTTACCAGATTTGCGTTTCTTGTCTACTGTGATTACCTGCTAGCATATCCTTTCGACCTATACACTGTGGCGGAGATTTTCATCTCACGTAATTTCTACTTGTTAATTCGACAGTAGTTGCTGTTTTGTTAACTATCTTTGTTTTCAATGTAAAGTTAGTACACGTAATTTCTACTTGTTAATTCGACGGCAGTCGCTGTTTTGTTAACTGTCTATGTTTTCAATGTAAAGTTAGTACATTTTATTTACTAATTTTGTTCAAATGGCTCTGAACAATATGGGACTTAACTTCTGAAGTCACCAGTCCCCTAGAACTTAGAACTACTTAAACCTAACTAAACTAAGGACGTCACACACATCCATACCAGAGGCAGGATTCGAACCTGCGACCGTAGCGGTCGTACAATTCCAGACTGTAGCGCCTAGAAGCGCTCGGTCACTCCAGCCGGCTACTAATTTTGTTCATAAAATTCTAGTATATGAGTGAATGAAGCTTTGCTGGTAAATGTATTCCATGTACTTCTATGTAAAGTTAGCGTATTGTATGTAGGCACTGTAATCAAATACTATGCCCGTTACGTCAAAATTAATATCTGTGTTTTGTAATCGCAGTAGGACAAGGAGGTTAACCGGCTTGAGGTAGGAGGAGGAAGAAAGTTGATGGCGAACAGAGGTTGATGGCGGTACGTAAGTGGAGGAACTATTCGTGTAACGGGAAAAGAAGAACTATTTTGAAGAAATATTTAGACTGTGAAGTGTCAAGACAAGTGCAGAAGGAATTATTACAACTGGACAACTGGAAAGATGTGAAAGTATGTTATTTTGAGAATTTATCCCTGTTATAGTGTGTGTCGTCATAGACTTGGCTTAAGAGGAATGTTCGATAAGAGTCGTCGGCTTTGGTTAGTGACGTAATGTTATTGGCTGCTGTCACTAGATCTTTTCTACCTTTGCTGCATATATTCACAGTTTTGTTGTTAGTCGGCAAAGTCAGTAAATTTGAAAAAACAAAAAAAGAACTGGTTGTGTTATCTGTAGCTTAGCCCGAGGTATAGGTTAGGTTGGGAGACGACACTTTGGTTGTGAGTTGGCGAAGACAACGAATGGGAAACCAAATAAATCTGGTTGTGGTGACAGACTGACCTGTAGCTTTGCCCAAGCCCTACTAGGTTAGCCGGCCGCGGTGGTCTCGCGGTTCTAGGCGCGTAGTCCGGAGCCGTGTGACTGCTACGGTCGCAGGTTCGAATCCTGCCTCGGGCATGGATGTGTGTGATGTCCTTAGGTTAGTTAGGTTTAAGTAGTTCTAAGTTCTAGGGGACTGATGACCACAGCTGTTGTCCCATAGTGCTCAGAGCCATTTGAACCTACTAGGTTAGGCTGGAAGGTGACTGGCTGTGAACTGATGGAGCCAACGAATGTAATTCTAGAAAAAAAAAGATGACAGACTGATTTGTAGCTTGGCCCGTTTGAAAAAATCCCCAATAATATGACGCTATATTTGCAATATTGTTTATGTCATTTGTCACATGTTTCCTATGTCGCTGGTCAAAGCCAACGAGTCGCACCGAACATTCCTGCATCTCCTTAGACTTTGCAATGACGTCACGGTAAAACGCATTGGTGGACTACTTCGTCGTAAGATTGTGATATAAATTATTCAGAGACAGTGGGGGTGTATCAAGAAAGAAGAGAAGCCGATTGTTAGAAGTAAGAAGCAGCGATATGAATTTTTGATGAGAACGAGAAGAGAAGAACAGAAGAGACCAAGAATTATCTAATGGCGGACGGTAACTACATCGAGTTTGAATGATTTTGAGCAACTATTTTAACTCTAATAAAAGATGTGTGGGTGGAAGGCGTGATAGAAGAGTGTAACGGATAGTGAAGTTTCGAATTATTTTATTCTTCACTGAAGACAAGGACGTTCGTGGACTGTAGCAAAAGAACGAATACTTATCTGAATCAGTGACTGTTGCTTTGCCTTTCGTATGCGGCGGGCCATTTAGAACCGGTTAATTCTTTGTGAGGGCATAATGTATGACTTGTCGAAAATGTGCACGCTGTCATACAAATACATCATATTGGCGGGTGCTCACTGTAAAACTTAGATACGGTGTTTCTGAACGTTATCCGCATCCTAACCCATCTAGAAAATTTCCCTGGAGAGATTTCAGTATTTCTTGTTATTAAGATGTTTTCCGGAGCTTTATTTTTTGGTGAAAGTAATTTTCAGAGAATTTAGTAAATTTCAACTCAAAACGCCGGCATATTCGCAGCCATATAAAGTGACCGAAGGCAGCGCGGTCCATTAAGTTTCACAGATCATCCTGCTACCGGCACCTGCCTGCAGCCAGAGGTAGCAGCGTCTCAGAAATAGCCTACAACTCTGACAGCAGCCGGGAATAAATCACAAAAACATATTCACAACGACTTTGAATGTTGCGATCATCACTAAATCAGTTCAAGCAAGTGAATTAATTGAACCTCAAAACATTCATATGCAGTACGAAATGGAACAATAGAAATAAATTAAACTTGCAGGGCAATACTTTTAAACTACACTCAGTAGAATGCACACACTGTAATTTCTCTAGTAGTCTAGTATCATACAACTTCTGTATATGTACAGTCAATTAAACTGATTGTAATTGGGATAAATATTGAAGATAGTTTTAAACGTTTTCACCATGGGCTTTTGTAAGAGGACAAGCAGTAACGCTAGTGTTCTGCGATTTTACTTTGACGTTATATTAACTTAAAACACCGACAGGTGGTATGAAATAATAAAAACTTATATATAACAGAAATTCTTACGTGAAATTAATGATTTAAATTCAGAAACTGATTAGTGTATAACACATACTCTCACAAACTGCATATGATACTACTTTAATATATTCTTATTATTCTACACTTATGTTTGTATACTTGAGGCGATAGGCGAAGTATGTGTGTTCGTACTTACGTTGTTTATGTCGAAAGAGCGAGACATTGCAGTACAAGAGAAGTTGATTTATCAATATATGGTGTCATCGATTAGATGGCGTGAGCAAAGAGATAACGAGGTACAGAGAACGTGCAATACTTTTCTATTTATTTGATAAAACGGCAGTCATAAAATCAAATCATTGCCGTTTTATCACTTGCTTCGTTAGTTTGTAGTTTATTACTAGGATTTAAACATTCCATCTGTAGGGGTAATTTCTTTTGATCTTACACTAATACTTCAGAATCTCCTACAACTATAATTTTCTAGGCTAGAGTCGATTTGAAAAAAAAAGAGGTCTTGTATGCGCCGTCGGCTAGCTAGGTAGCAAGCTGCCTCTGATGTCTAGTGCACCCCTTATCTTGTTACGTGGGCAACTTTTTACCGTTTCAACTTGGCAATAAAGTCAGCAACTTAAGTTTTAGTTCTGGTAGTTTATTTACCCAGGATACTACAAGAACTGTTTTAATCTCTCCACACTGCTAAAGCTATGTTTTATATTTGAAGTCTGATTATACGGTGACGTGTGTTGTGCCATACTGGCCCTAGTGGATGGAGACAACAGTCTTCTGTTTAGTTCAGTGTCTCTAATAACATCATTTTTGTTTTTGAAAGTCTCGTTGAGCAAATATATTTGCTGGAGCCCTTCTCATTGTCAAGTTGTGGAAAATGCCACCATTAGTTTCTGTTCCGAGCATGGATGATTCGCACTCAAAATATTATAATGCTTCCAATATTATGAACCATTTTGACAATCTAGCTCTTTTCCTTCACATAGTGGTTATGAAACTGAAATTGAAACTTTGTGAATAAAAATGAACACTAATTTACATCTAATTATTTGGAGCACAACTTCTTCTTCAGTTTTAATATTTTTTTCCAGTTGAGAATTGTAAATTAAATGTTATTTTAGAGAAATTATCGTAAAGTACATACGTCTGAAACACATACGCACAATTTATCAGCTACTTTCTGGAACGAGATGTAAAGTACTTTGTACAGCTGTCATGGCATAAATTAGCAGCTGAAAATGAGTGAGTAACCAGTGTAACGTTTTGAACTGCGACGACTCTCGAGTTTCCCCTTTTTCTTGTTTGTTGAGGAGTCGCAAACGAATTGTGCTTTGATCCATATTAGGCACAACACCTTTAAAACATTGCAGCCTCATACCCTACTTTGTTAGGCCTTGTTTCAGAGACTGAGAATGGTTGCAAAACGTCGGGGTTCACAATATTTACTTCGGTACCTTTTTTTGTTCATTTTTCAATGCTTCCTGACGATTATATTAATGAGGACAGCTAGCTTTCCTTTTAATTTTACAGTCTTTTCTGATAACATTTGCTATGCAATGTCTTGGGAGCTCTTTACGATTACGTACAACTAGATTGTAACTAAACTTCACTTGTGAATTGTTTGCGACTAATATCTTAGGTTACTAGATTTTGGGACCTATGCTGATTTGGCTATACTTTTCTTCCGGACCAATAGTAATACTGAAGGTTCATCGGCATTCATTTATTATTATGCGTTTCGAGCCGCCGTTCTGTTCTCCTACTGTCGATGTCTTTGCATGCGACACAATTGTATGTGGTGATTACGAATTTTTGGTCATCTCAGCTCAGTTTCAAAAACACGATTTCTAATTGCAGTGTTAAAGAGAATAGTCTCGAAATTGGCATGGGGATGCCAGATTTGTCAACATTTGCGTTTCTCATTTAGTGAAAACACAAACACTATTCACATTGCTGAAAAACAGACCGGTTGTAGCTGGCGGTTTGTTGAGCATCGGTGGAGAGGCAGTACTGCTGCGGTTCGATGGTTAGTTGGGCAGTTCGCACTTTGTGCTTCTCTTGCAACGTCAGTATGAAATGGTTACATTTTCACAGCATAGGATCCATCTATCACCAAGAGAAAGAACACACAGAGAAGGTCAAGTATAATTAAAGACACGGTAGATAAAGTGTACGAATGCTTTATGTTCGGTGTAGGAGATAATTTCGCCTTAAAGCGTCCATCAACTTGCAATAATCTCACCTTAAAGCGTCCAGCAACTCGCAATTATTCTATATTAAGATTTAACCCGCAAGATACTATCAGTCATGTTTAAATATCAGTTTCCTGCTGCAATTTACAAGTAGGCAACTCATAGCGCGAACTGAAGACATTTAAAAATGAAAATTGAAATAGACCATATAAGTTTATTCATAATTATTGGAAACAGGCTACACCTGATTAAGACTGCAACTACTCTCGCTATTGCTGAGTCATGTTTCAGCAGATTTGTGCCATCATCAGTGAGTCATGTTTTATTTCAGTCATAGTCTTTGAAGATAAGTTTTGTGGGACCTTCTTTAAATTGTAATATAGCTTTCCATATTTCTTCCCGTAGTTCTTGTAGTCTTACACATACATTTATCTTGCAAAAAAAAAAAAAAAAAAAAAAAAAAAGAACACTTATTTTAGTGCTCAGCACTCCGAAATTAACATACTGTACTTTCAAAAAGTGGTTAATAATATTCCTGTTTGGGCAAGAAACTAGTTGTGCTTAATAAGGCGAATCTAGTACCTAGGGCTGCTAATAGAGCATAAGAAAACAAATTATATGTATTACTCTGTATTTTATGCGAAGAACCACAAAAATATTTCTGTTTGCTTTTAATTTCTTTGATCCCACCAGAGAGACAGTCATACTAACAGATAATGTCACGAAGTTCGTCGCCGGCCGGGGTGACCGAGCGGTTCTAGGCGCTACAGTCTGGAACCACGCGACCGCTACGGTCGCAGGTTCGAATCCTGCCTCGGGCATGGATGTGTGTGATGTACTTAGGTTAGTTAGGTTTAATTAGTTCTAATTCTAGGTGACTGATGACCTGAGAAGTTAAGTCCCATAGTGCTCAGAGCCATTTGAACTATTTTTGAACGAAGTTCGTCTGGCGGTGTCATTTTGGTAGGTACATATTTGAGGACGCAAAGATGCAGAACTGAGTGAGGAAGCCGTCTAAATGTGTTCCAGCTTTACTGTGTGTTCCATTACGTGAGAAACGGATAGAAAACGTAAACAGTGCAACTTGGTGCAAAAAGAAATGAAAGTAGAAAGCGCGGCTGGCAAAGCAGTCAGCAGACAAAACATGTAGTGAGTCAATGTGAAAAGACTTGGCTCTAGTTGTGTTCTTCAGTACGAAAGTGGTTTGCTGCAGCTCTCCACGCTATTCAGTCCTGTGCTAAGTCTCTTCATCTCAGCATGACTACTGCAAGGTTCACCTATTTGAAGTTGCTTACTGTACTGAAGCTTTGATCTCCTTCTACAATGTTTGCTGTTCCCACTTTCCTCGATTAGCGGACTTGACTACTCCTTGATGCCACGGGATCACGGGAGGCCACAGCTGATTTCCATCCGCCTCCTTTAAACAATCTAAGCTTGTGCTTCGTCTCTAATGACCTCAATGTCGACGGGACGTTAATCTCTAATCTGCCTTTGCAGTTTCCTTCTCGATTGCATTAAGTACTCGTATACGTTCATGAGATCTACTCATCTAATCTTCATCGTTCTTCTGTAAAACTTCATTTCAAAGGCCTCTTCGTTAACATGCCAGTTCGATATCAAATGTTCCTAGGTATCGTTTTTAGTTATAGTTGGCATGGAAAAGTGTATTATAATAATTTGTTAGAAGGCATCAACAATCAATAAAACTCTTAACGCATATGAATGTGAATTGTTAGTTTCCGCATCAATATAATCTGTGGCGTAATACATTACCTGAAAACGAACACCAGCCTTTAGAAATACAAAGCAAATAAAAATATCACCTCTACGATATTACTTTACTTTTCGTGCTCGGAAAAATTTTTCAGTTCAATACCGGGCGACGTTCAGTACTTTATTCTTATCACGCCATAGTACGTTCAAGTTACTCCTTGTGAAACAGGTGGGGCATTGTAGAAGATGTTCCATTTCTTGAACTTCATCACAGTCGCATTTGTTGTCTGCTTCGTCTTTGAGGCTCCATCTAATTATACTGCCACTACAACCATTTCGAAGCGATTCAGTGTTCTACAAATCATATAGCTTGATAAACGGCTGCTGGAGATCTCTTGTGAGGCAGTTTTCTGGGAGCTCATTTAACTCAGTACTAACAAGGGAATCTCCCCATCGCACCCCCTCAGATTTAGTTATAAGTTGGCACAGTGGATAGGCCTTGAAAAACTGAACACAGATCAATTGAGAAAACAGGAAGAAGTTGTGTGGAACTGAGAAAAAATAAGCAAAATATACAAACTGAGTAGTTCATGGGAAGATACGTAACATCAAGGACACACGTACGGCAGGAGCTCCGTGGTCTCGTGGCAACGTGAGCAGCTGCGGAACCAAAAGTCCTTGGTTCAAATCTTCAATCGAGTGAAAATTTTAATTTTTTGTTTCCAGTTTATGTGACAAACTCTTATGTTTTCATCACTTTTTTGGGAGTAATTATCACATCCACAAGAAAACCTAAATCGGGAAAGGTAGAAGAGTCTTTTTACCCATTCGCCAAGTGTACAAGTTAGGTCGGTCGACAACATATTCCTGTCATGTGACGCACATGCCGTCACCAGTGTCGTATAGAATATATCAGATGTGTTTTCCTGTGGAGGAATCGGTTGACCTATGACCTTGCGATCAAATGTTTTCCGTTCCCATTGGAGAGGCACGTCCTTTCGTCTTCTAATCGCACGGTTTTGCGATGCGGTCGCAAAACACAGACACTAAACTTATTACAGTGAACAGAGACGTCAATGAACGAACGGACAGATAATAACTATGCAAAAATAAAGAAAGTAAAATTTTCACTTGTGGGAAGACCTGAACCAAGGACCTCTGCCCTCTTCATCTGCAGCTGCTCATGCTACCACGAGACCACGGCGCTGCTGAACATACGAACTCCGTGATGTTGCATATGTGACCCATGGACTACTCAGTTTGTATATTTTGCTTATTTTTTCATAGTTCCACACAACTTCTTCCTGTTTTCTCAATTGATCTGTGTTCGGTTTATCAAGGCCTATCCACTGTGCCAAGTTATAACTAAATCTGAGGGGGTGCGATGGGGAGGTTCCCTTGTAAGGGATCTCCTGCGGGATTCAAGGCTCCCAGGCCCGCGTAAAGCACCGTGTGGAGAGTGGCGCTCGTCGAAAGTATGTTTAAATTTTTCTATTTGCTCTCGCGCAATTCTTTGGGGTTTAGGATCTGAGAATCTGTCAGCTTCACATAGCTTCCCAAGTGATGTGGGTTTCATGCATTTTGTTGATAGTTTTCATATGTCACATAAGCTCGTTCTGACTTTTTGACATGTGTGGATGTAGATCATACGGAGCATGCATATTCCGCTATGGAAAAGTAAAGTGCTAAAGCAGTCGGTTTGGTTCATCTGCTATTCGCTACTTTCCTTAAAGTATTGTTCCTGGTGACAGTCTTTTAGCAGCTTTTCCCGTGATGATGCATGTGTGTCAGTGAATTGACCAGCACGACAGCCAGCTATTTAGTGTGTCTATATGTTCCAATGTTTAACGAGTTTTCCAGTTTCCCTGGAAGAGACCGTTCTTTTGTTGGCACCGTCGTACTTCTACCCTCCAGTGTTACATAAAACTGCCTTTTTTGCAATAGAGCTTCAATCATTTTTGTGAGCGGGTGGTCTTTAAATGCGTTGTAGAGTTTTTTCATGAGCACTCTATGGTTGACAAGCAGAACTTACATGCGCCAGACCTACAAGTTTTATTTCTTTTTTTCTTTTCTTTCAAACCCTTCCCCTGTGTGTTCTGCAAGGAACAGAATTTAACTAGTGCACGATTATCCTGGTCTGAATCGAGTCTGTTGGGAAATGAGCCGTTGGTCTACGGTATGTGCCATATGATTTAAAATTATTTGTTCATGCTCTTTATGCAGATGGTATAGGAACGCTGTAGGGTACTAGTTCTTTGGTTGGCATGTACCTTTCCTGTGTTTCAACAGTACTACGATCTTCTGGATCTTGCATTTTTTTAGACAGTGTTTGCAAAATCTATTGTTTGGCAGTAGGGTCGTGGATTTTGATCTGTTCCACCAATATATCACAGACTCCAGCTGCTTTCTCCTTTCCATTGAATTCAGCTCAAGATCAAGTTTTTTCCCCAGTAAATGATGTTTCGAACACTTTAAAAACGTAGCAATGTGACCATTAGTCTAAATTGTACGCATATTATTGTCCACTTTTATGTGTGTGGGTTCTGTACACTCTTCGACAGTTTCAGTGAAAGACACTGTTACACTACGAAGAAAAATGAAAAGTACAATATGACTATAAAAAGTATAGAGAGGGATGGAAGTGAATGGCAAAACCGAGATCATGATAAAATTGCTCAATAATATTGCGTTGACCACGATACACGTGGAACTTCACAGATGTGATCTGCATTCGACAGCAAGTGAGATTGAGCGTGCGAGTGTTTTGGAAAGACGTGTTATCGGGTCCAACTGAGATATAAACTATAAATATAGCCAGTCGATAGCAAATAATGCTTTTTGTGATTGTTCGTTCAAACATAAAGTTTCCTTTGGAAAATATTTATCAACAGACACACGATTAAAATCACAATAAGGCAACATCAAACAAAAGAACATATCTAATGTTCAGTTTTATCCAAAGAGATAGGGCAGTGGCTGAGACACTGTGCTTCTTTTCGGGAGGTGGCGTCCAGTTTTGGTTTCCCTTGGTTTCGCTAAATCGATTAAGGCGAAAGACAGAATGTATTCTTTGAAAAGTTTTCGGCTAGCTTCTTTCCCACTCTATGTCCATTCCGTGCTTGTGCTCCGTTTCTAATGATCTCGTCATCGATAGGCCGTTACAGTTTAATCCTCCGTCCTTCTAATATTAACATTTTATGATCGTGTGAAACATTTTCTCAACTGTATTTCACTTTTAATTGTGATATTTCTATTAACAGAAATACTTCATTATACTAATAGTGACTGTACCTCATCATATCGCTTAAGGACTGTCCTTTAATGTTTGCTCCGAAAGACAGAGCAAAATACTGAGTGCTACTGCTGTAAAAACAGTTACAAATACAAGAAAAACTAAGATAGCTGTGTAAATACGAACGTAAAATTCGACTCAACGGTAGTGAAATCAGTACTGGAAGAACACTAAGAGTTCTTAAATATACTACGATAAATGAACTTCTCTGATTCCATTTACACATTTCTCTCACAGTGACGTTCCTGCGGTATCCGTCTTTTTCATTGAAAGATGTTAAAAACTACTAAAATCTTATTATCTATTTCTGTATTCATTAATGACCAGTTTAATTATGAACAGCTTTCAGAATTTTGAGGCAGATAGTAATATATCTATTAACAAATATAGGATATGCATATCCATGGTGTGAGCATAGCGTAATGCGTAGGTCGCCAACATCAAGCCGAAACTATCATGTGGCTTGTGTGTAAGACTGTTCGTTACCATTTTTAGCTAAGACTGAGACTTTAGTATTACACTCATTTCCCATGTTTTACACACTTACTTGTTAGTAAAAGCAATGATGAATAATTGCTACCATGGATTCAAATCGAAATATGTCAATTGAGGAAAAGTTGACATTCACAGGTAAGTACCAAAAAGGTCTAATTTCAGTTATCATACCAGAAAGAGCCAAATTATTTGTTGATAATACTGAGACACAGTGCAATGAAGAGTTAATATCGTAAGGCTACCTTATGTGACTGTATGATAATAATTTTATGAGTCATCTGTAGATTAATACTGTAGTATGCCACTAATCAATCTGTTGAATGTTTACACAGTTCGAGAAATTTTCACCTGAAGATAAGGTTTGCATACGACAGTCTGAGTCATAACCTCCAGATTATATAGAACTCTGAACCATTGTGTTTACTGTAAAGTGATCACAATACGAAAATGTAGTACTAGTACCAATGTCATGGAGTACGTGCGATTAAAAAATCAATGCGCTAAAAATTAAGGAAGATTAAACATGTGGCATCACAAAGTAAAAACGGAAAAATTTCATCCCCAAAGATATTTCACTGTGTGATAAATTGTTGATTTGCTGCATACTGTAGATCCAAACTCCATGCTTTTTCTGGACATTCAATTTCACATTGCTACCCAAGCAGAACTGATAAAAACAGGGACTCGGTAGTACGACCAATGCAGAGCATAACCTAAAAATAGCAATGACTATCCCATCTTTTTCTGTAACAAAAAAACAGTCAAATACTACCTGTAACACTTGTCAGAAACAAGCAAAATTACACTGCATTTATGACTTAAAAACTTTAAATCAGGTTCATTCCTCATATCGAATGCAAAATGTTAATGTGCCTATGAAACACACGTTCAAAATATACCGTACTTTCGGACAACGTTTGTCTTTACTAGCAACGTAATGACATTAAAAACGTGCAGAGCGTTTAAGAGGCAACGCTCACGCTGCATTACAGCCACGTGACTTTCGAAGCCAATGTATGTAGTCGACAGAAATTTTATTCTGAGAATCTGAATCATCACTCTATATATCTTCGTAATCTATGATAACAAAACGCAATGGAAAACGTCTAGAAAGAAAAGTGCGTATATATATCTTTGGTAATACGATGACGATTAGTACCGTCTTTGGCTCTATTCTAACAGTTCAGAATGAGCGTGGGAAATTTAATTTTGTGATCGAGAACTATACCACTAAGGAGATAAATGCCACCGTCAAGTCTTCATAAATAACACTGAACGAAAGGACGACTTCTATTCCCGTAAGTTAAACTAAAATTTAATAATATACACTGATGTTTGAGAATGAAGAACTTCAGCATTCACACACACTTAATACTTCTGGCATTAAAACAAGTCTTGCGTTTCCGCGTTGTGGAGTTTTCATTCGTTAGGCCGGTATTACACTATTATATTTCTTTGCGAAAGTTGATATGTCAAATATTTATGTCAAAGAAATTTGATGGTGTAACAGAGAACTTTGTCTCGCCTGTTGTCCAGTAAATGTGATGAAATCTGGGGCCTCGCCATAGATTTGATCATAAAAGTCTTTTGTCGTCTGTTCACTGCAATGTGAAATGTAAATGCTTGGAGCGCTGGTGTCGCTACAGCTATTTGACGTCTTGTAGTGTGTTTGTAAACATGGCTTCAAAGTTGGCGTATTCCTTCAACTCTCTTTATTTTAGTAAACTTGCTTCGACGGAAATACAGAAGCGTCCGATCTTACCCGTCGGCTTTGACCCATGACGTCACAAATACCGCGGAAACGACTATAAACAATTCCAATATGGCGGATATAAAAACATCGCATACGTATTGTAAACACTGAAATACACAAGTTTCACAAAAAGCCTAATGACTGTAACGGGACAAGCGTGGGAAATTAGGGGTTTTTGGGTGCGGAGAAACTAAATATACAGAAATGTAGCCACCGACCGCCATTCAAAACCACGCAAAACAACGAAATAAATCAACATCACAAAACTGACCAAATACCAAAAAACACATTCCTATCCATAATCGGACACTTCCCTTAACCTATATAGCTCAACAGAACCTACCGATCACATCCCCCAATAGAAAACTAAGAAACGAAAGCTTCCCTTACACCTACATACATCGGCACTTATGCAGTTTAGCAGGTACGGAAAAAATTTTTCATTTTTTTCCAAAATTTGATCATCATGTGTCGTTATGCGGTGGGGGGAGTCTGCAGTGCCCCCCCATCCCCCCCACAGGCTTCATTAGTGTCAAATCAATATTTTCGAATCATAGGCGGCCGCTGCCGCGGCCGCATTCCAAAAAAAAACTCCCAACCTAACCTCAAGTGGGCTACGCTACAGATCAATATGTTCATCAAATTGCTTCATATTACGTATACATGTTCATTAGTGTCAAATCAATATTTTCGAATCATAGGCGGCCGCTGCCGCGGCCGCATTCCAAAAAAAAAGCTCCCAACCTAACCTCAAGTGGGCTACGCTACAGATCAATATGTTCATCAAATTGCTTCATATTACGTATACATGTTCATTAGTGTCAAATCAATATTTTCGAATCATAGGCGGCCGCTGCCGCGGCCGCATTCCAAAAAAAAACTCCCAACCTAACCTCGTATTCAGGGCTACGCTACAGATCAATGTGTAGGTCCCTTACGTCACGGGTCAAAGCCGACGCGTGAGATCGGATGTTTCCAACCTATACCCAATACACAAAACATACATAAATAACCAAAAAAAAAAACGGAACTTACCTCAAAAAACTCACTAATAGAAATTCCGCTTCAAATCCAACACCTGAGCAACAGAAAACTGACCCCACCACACGAAACAAACGAAACAAACGAAAACCATGAACACACCACCAGAGAGCACGACAAACAAAAACAAGACATCTACAAACACGCCACAATCGCAAATCAAACTCCGCGCCGTAATGACGTCACACACCACAACACGCTTACGTCACGGGTCAAAGCCGACGGGTAAGATCGGACGCTTCTGTTGACCCGCTTCGACTACGATGGGGGGTGAGCAAGGGGCACAGTGCATGCCATTAATTGTGTGTTGATGGGCAAATAGAATATACTGCAGGCGACTTCATATCCACAGCCATCCATTTCTACCTCTAGAAACACCGAGACAGCTTTTAAGCAAGCTGGATTACAGGATGTGGTCAGACTCTAAAACAAAAAAATTCTTTCTTAGATTTAATTTTGTACTTTGTCTATTTTTGAACTCTGGAGGCCACTAGTTAAAAAGCATATCACCTGTTCGTACTTTTAATTAATTTTGTAGTTGTTGGAACACTAATTCCATTTACTAAATTATTCAAAAATAAAAATAATTCTTATCGCCTATACGGTGCACTAAGCATTTATTTACCTTCACATATTCCGCCTTCAGTGCTTTATTAATCGCTTCACACGTTCCAGGAATTAATTTGATTCATGTGCAATGTGATATTCGAGTACTGTGTTGTAAACTAGAGTGCCTCTCTCCTGTATCTAGAAATCCCAGTGTCATAGTTTGTCTTCTGTACATATAGCATTTCTTAAAAGAGTATTCTGTTTTGTAATATGAGAAGCCACTATACTGAACAAATACTGAAATAAACTCTCATCCATTCGTAAATTTATATATATATATATATATATGACCTGATGTCCTCCACTTGCAGCTCTCGTAACAAATTTTGCTGAACACTTTTACTATCTCGACGTAATACCAATGGCTTCATCCAAATATGTTTCCTTTTTTTCCGCCGCTGTTCTTACACACACACACACACACACACACACACACACACACACACACACTGCAATTGTGGTACTAGCAGTTGTATCGCATAATAACAAGTTGTCCGCCATCATGAAATTTGACCAAAAAAATGACGACAGGTATGAAAAGAAGAACAAGCTCTGAGCGGGAAAAGTAACCAATTGTGTCTTTTTTAAAGGATTTATCTCGGTATTTGCTATAAGCGATCTAGGGAACTGCGGGGAACCTAAATATGGACTGCCGAACGGCGACTGGGAATTATACAGTATAGCAAAATTCCTAACAGTTATTAACATAGGCTTGATTTTTTTTAAGTTGCCCTCCAGATTGTTCATGGTTTAATTTATCTCCAAGTGGTTAAACTTGACTTAACGCAGAATCATCGCTTTGCATTTGTTTCTTCAAAGTATTGTTCACGTTTTCCAGTGGCTGTGCGGATTTTCGACTAGTCTGAGGTCTAAGACTGAGCTGTAACCAAATAAAAAGAGTCTAAATTCACAAAATTTTGGGTACATTCCGTTTCATACCTTATATAAGGGTATGATACAATGAAAGGACGAGTATGTGATGTTCTGTTGGATATAGCTACTCATAGTTAAGGATTGTTGCTATTTACTACATACAGTATTTTATTATGAGTTAACTCAGCAGGGATGATACACTGTTTGTAAGAAAGCTTACGCTACCATTCGTTACGACTTTTAATTTTACTGTTCCGTAGAGTTAAGTGCAAAGTTAAGAAATTTAGCCAACACATGCAGTTAAGCACAAAGCTCGAATTTCCAACCCGGTACACGGTTATATTGTGTTACTTTATCCACAGTTCCACATGTAGAGTGAAAGGTTTGCAATATGACGTAAACCACATGCGTTCCTTATATCACCATCCAAAAATTACTTATTTTCCCGGCGACAAAAATTTTTGAAGTGTATAACGGAGTTCTAAGCTGAAATGTGTTATTGCACATATAGAAAACAACCAATATTCAATCGATAACTAACCAAAACGTAAAAGTAAAACATTTTTTACTCGTTTCCAGTCCTCATTTTTGGATGGAATTTTCTTCGTATGTGTGTACTCGTTGGTTACCCGTCGCTATGTTTATATGGGACATCCGGTTTTCGTTAACCGATTTCCCAATACCGCTTTTGGGTGGCCATGTGAACACTTAAATACTGATTCTGGAAAAGCGTTTTCAGCTGCTGGGTTCCCTCTTGCACAGTCTACATTCACTCCCGCGTAAAAGCTCTACCGTTTTAGAAACGTGTTTTGATTGTTCAGTTCCTACTTGATTTAGAAGCGTCGTTTTATCTGGATGGAATGAGTTGCGGTGACGGAGATAGTTTGCAGTGTTGGGGGAAGAAGATATATTGGAATGACAACAATGTTATCCCCCTCCAACTGAAGCGAACCACTCGCCCTCCCCTTCGCTCGCTCTCCCCCCACCCCCTCCTCTTCACAGTCTGATCTACAGTCAGATGCAGCGATAAAAATTATGCTGTACGTCTGTAAATATGCCATACGTATTTTAGTTGACAGATATTTTTGCTTTTAACTGAATCAAACTGCTGCCTCCTTCAAGCTACTACAAGTCAGGCAGAGTTAAACGTCTGTAAATCCAACTACTCTGGCCTACCTAGTCATAAGTTTCCAGGAAGGAATGAAAAATCTTGTAAAGCGGAATGGTTTGTGCCTTGCCTGGGGATACACCACAAAGAAAGAAGAGACACTGTTATATTTCGGAAAGAAACATATTTTCTTAAAAAAGGTTTTAGTAACGGGAAAAAGTTAGAGAAAAGTTCAAAATACACCAAGAAAGGCCTGTCTCAGTTACTCAGCAAAGCTAAAACAACGTACGTGCGATCGGCCAACCCATTCGACATCTGATGACCGATCAGGAGAATCCCAGAACCACTTTGTTAGTAATTATCAGTTCACTTGGGCTCCTGGATCGAACAGGAAACGCACTGATAGGTCATGAAAATATCAGTGAAAACCGCGTGACACTTCCCGACAGAGAAAGGACGATGTACCGAAACTAAAGACGTTGCTAAAGCGCCGCGATACTTGATATCTGCCACCAATATACAACAAGATACTGTAAATTACGGGTCACACAAGACCCTGTGCAGGTATTTGTAAAAAAATCTCCATTTTATGGAATTTTTGCAGTTTCAACGACGGACGTGGGTGCCAGGAGCAGTACACTAATTTGTGTACGTTTCATCGTCCCTGAGAAACTCCAAACAAAAGAGCTTTTACAGGTATCGTACAGTCCGCCGGATGCCAGTGCAGGGACCCTCACTAGAAAAGGGAGTTTCTAAGCGCTCATTGTTTCAATTGTAGCCGGCCAGTGTGGCCGAGCGGTTCTAGGCGCTTCAGTCTGGAACCGCGCGACCGCTACGGCGCAGGTTCGAATCCTGCCTCGGACGTGGATGTGTGTGATGTCCTTAGGTTAGTTGGTTTTAAGTACTTCTGAGTTCTAGTGGACTGATGACCTTAGATGTTAAGTCCCATAGTGCTCAGAGCCATTTGAACCTTTTTTTTTTCAGTTGTAGGTGATATGACTGAGCCGAGCTAGTGTATGCAGGAAATCCTTCAAATAATAACAATAAGAGCTTTATCAATGGCCGATTATTATTGCTGTCAACAGTAATATGAACTACTGTTCCTACGTGCTAACAGAGAAAAGTAATCTAATATGCAGAACGAACTAATATCTTTCCACCTTGTTTGCATGAAACCTGTAAAATTGGACCCGTATTTACGACTTTTAATATTATTGAACTATTTCTCTTTATAGAATAACGTAGTTCTGACTACCTGACACCTTCTCACACTACTAATATACTGCGTAACGGTTTTGCTACAAGATTTATGTCAAACGCACATTAGATAAACCCAGTGAACAGATTTGCTTGCCCTCCACCACAAAAAATTAGCTAATAGGTTTGCTTGTCACATGACCCCTCCCCTTGCCCTTTATCGGCGAAAAAGTTGTATTGCATGTAACCATACAAAGTGCATGTTCGAGTTAGTTAGTCTCTTACTGTATTATGTTTTGATGCATTCAGTGGTGGTTTCATTGCCAAGTATTTTTCTGAGTGACACGGTATCCAAGAAGTATTAAATAATGGGCTATGTTCAGTGAAGGATGAACTCTAACTATACAGGGAATTTCAGAAATACTTTTACATACTTTGGGAACAGGTTCCTTACACTAAAAGATGAAGAAAAATTCATATAAACATATGTTCAAAAATCCTTCGTTTTCGAGTTATTAACGGAAGTTGATGTTCTACAAACATCTAGATAACTCAACAACTTCACTTTTCTATGCACGGGTTTGACTCATTGTATCCTACATGGCGTTGTGTTGCCAGCGAAACTCGTCTGTCTTCAACGTGTGCATTGTTTACATGTGCTACAGGTAGTGCGTTAAGTGAAAGTGCTCCGTTTAAACATGGCAGAATATTCATTTCGTGAGCAGGCAGACATGGTTTTTATTTACGGCCGTGCGAATAGTCACGAACATGAGGCTGTACAGCTGTATCTGACGGCATTACCACATCGAAGACAGCAAAGTCATCCAATGCGACAATACATACTACCAAATTGTTCAAATGGCTCTGAGCACTATGGGACTTAACTTCTGAGGTCATCAGTCCCCTAGAACTTAGAACTACTTAAACCTAACTAACCTAAGGCCATCACACACATCCATGCCCGAGGCAGGATTCGAACCTGCGACCGAAGCGGTCGCGCGGTTCCAAACTGTAGCGCCTAGAACCGCTCGGCCACCCCAGCCGGCTTTAGAATCAAGAGGAGGGCATTTCGAGCATTTACTATGAATTTGTGTGCTTAGGAGCTCCAATCACCTAAACTGTATACTTTCATTAATAACTGGAACGTGAAGGATTTTCCGGCATGTGTTTATTATGAACTCTTTTCTTGTTTTGGTGTAAGGAACCCGCCCCCCCCCCCCCCCAAAGTTCGTAAGAGTATTTTTGACACACCCTATACATTCATTAAGGGCTTGAGTTTGTTGACGGGTATTGTAGCCACTTTCGTCGAGGAAAAATAATCAAATCCGGCATATTATTGTAAACCTAAGGCTCACGTCCTCACTTCGAGACGATAGTTACGGTACAGTTATAAGTACTGAGCATGTTGCGTACCCATTGTCACACATTTCAAGTTGCCTCCGCGGGATGACTCATTTTCTTCTTGTACTGTACAGTTACGTGACTCCGAACATTACGGTAGTTAGGTAGCTCTCCTTAAGCAAGCTGCAGAAAAATAATTTCGCTACAAAGTGTACATCTATTAACGGAATATCAGTGTCAGCGTTCTCATTGTTGCTACAAATTTCAAGTGCCACCAATCTCAGATTTTCTAAACCAGTTATAATCAAAGTGACTCTCTCATAACATGCATTTAATAACGATTTGTCGTTCTCCATTCTCAGTTTTGTTTTTTATGTGTTAAAACATGGCTTGGATTTGTAAGCGCCATATATTCTCAAACACTGAACAGAGCCTACAGTAGTATTAACGCGTGTTCTTTCTCTGTTTATTGTGTATGAGGCATTCTGATGACGTTCATTCCAAAACTTGTGCATCCTGCAGTGTCTCTACGAAAACTGCGCGCCCCGTAGCACCCACTATTAGATCGGCAGGGTTCAGCCAGACACGACGTATCATTCTTTCTCATCGGCGGATCGTTTATTCTGCCAGGACTATGTTAATTTGTCAGCTATTCAGTATCAACAGTTATCGTTTACATCCTGGGACGTGCCATATGACAGTATTTCTGAGACGGTAGGAACTATCCGACTTTTCAGTTAATACACTACTGGCCATTAAAATAGCTACACCAAGAAGAAATGAAGATGATAAACGGGTATTCATTGGACAAATATATTATACTAGAACTGACATGTGATTACATTTTCACGCATTTAGGTGCATAGATCCTGAGAAATCAGTACCTAGAACAACCACCTCTGCCCGTAATAACGGCCTTGATACGCCTGGGCATTGAGTCAAACAGAGCTTGGATGGCGTGTACAGGTACAGCTGCCCATGCATCTTCAACACGATACCACAGTTCATCAAGAGTAGTGACTGGCGTATTGTGACGAGCCAGTTGCTCGGCCACCATTGACCAGACGTTTTCAGTTGGTGAGAGATCTGAAGAATGTGTTGGCCAGGGCAGCAATCGAACATTTTCTGTATCCAGAAAGGCCCATACAGGACCTGCAACATGCAGGCGTGCATTATCCTGCTGAAATGTAGGGTTTCGCAGGGATCGAATGAAGGGTAGAGCCACGGGTCGTAACACATCTGAAATGTAACGCCCACTGTTCAAAGTGCCGTCAACGCGAACAAGAGGTAACCGGCCGAAGTGGCCGTGCGGTTGAAGGCGCTGCAGTCTGGAACCGCAAGACCGCTACGGTCGCAGGTTCGAATCCTGCCTCGGGCATGGATGTTTGTGATGTCCTTAGGTTAGTTAGGTTTAACTAGTTCTAAGTTCTAGGGGACTAATGACCTCAGCAGTTGAGTCCCATAGTGCTCAGAGCCATTTGAACCATTCGAACAAGAGGTAACCGAAACGTGTAACCAATGGCACCCCATACCATCACGCCGGGTGATATGCCAGTATGGCGATGACGAATACACGCTTCCAATGTGCGTTCACCGCGATTTCGCCAAACACGGATGCGACCATCATGATGCTGTAAACAGAACCTGGATTCATCCGAGAAAATTACGTTTTGCCATTCGTGCGCCCAAGTTCATCGTTGAGTACACCATCGCAGGCACTCCTGTCTGTGACGCAGCGCCAAGGGTAACCGCAGCCACGGTCTCCGAGCTGATAGTCCATGCTGCTGCAAACGTCGTCGAATTGCTCGTGCAGATTGTTGTTTTCTTGCAAACGTCCCCATATGTTGACTCAGGGATCGAGGCGTGGCTGCACTATCCGTTACAGCCATGCGGATAAGATGCCTGTGATACGAGGCCGATGGGATCCACCTCCTGAACCCACCGATTCCATATTCTGCTAACATTCATTGGATCTCTACCAACGCGAGCAGCAATGTCGCGATACGATAAACCGCAATCGCTATAGGCTACAATCCGACCTTTATCAAAGTCGGAAACGTGATGGTACGCGTTTCTCCTCCTTACACGAGGCATCACAACAACGTTTCACCAGGCAACGCCACTCAAGTTTGTGTATGAGAAATCGGTTGGAAACTTTCCTCATGTCAGCACGTTGTAGGTGTCGCCACCGGCGCCAACCTTGTGTGAATGCTCTGAAAAGCTAATCATTTGCATATCACAGCATCTTCTTCCTGTCGGTTAAATTTGGCGTCTGTAGCACGTCATCTTCGTGGTGTAGCAATTTTAATGGCCAGTAGTGTAGAAGTGTGGTTCAGATAATGAATGCAGTTATATTTTGCTTTATCCATGATAGAGAGCATAGCCTCTGTAGTGGGTCACGTAATGATGAGTTATTCAATTTTACGTTAATTCTTGAGTAAACATTCCCAAAATACTTGGGATATGAGACAGTCATATCTACTCACTGGGGACCCAATATTGCTATAAGCGACAAGTGTAAATTGATCAGTAAGTGAAATTACGAACAAAGAAATATGTTTCACAAGTGAAATGACAGCAGTGAATATACCTGAGATTATATATAGGGTCATTCAAATATGTAGCTATAGCAGAATTTTCTTTGAAATGTTCGTTGTTTGTGATTTCTTTGGAGCAGTGCAGGCTCACTAGCACAAGCCTCGCTGTTTTCCATTGTCCCCAGTATTTAATTGTTCCTGGCGTGCTTTATTTGTGATAATTAATATCCTACCTTTATTTTCTGTACATTGGTTAAAATTTTTGTAATTTACAGAAAATTAATCGCGCTAATGAAACTATGATATGGTAGAATTTGCAACAATTTCCCATCTATTAGGCGAAAACAGTGAACCAAGTAAGTTACTTTACCTTGTCTCTTGACACGAGTAGCGTTATTCGCAGCGGTGGCCAGAACAGCATCAGTAAGGACCAGTACCGCCACCACTCGGCAGATGGCAGCGCAAGCCATGTCCGCTGCTCACTGAAGCGGCGGAAAAAGTCAGGAACAAGCCGTTCCAACCTGCAACGCGTCAGAAAATTTATTATAAGATTGTTGCATTATATATACAAATTCCATTTTTCTGGCAAAGCTGCAGTTTTACATTCCAAGAAGAGAACATTCAAATTTAAAAGACAATGCAGAAAGGGCGGCTAGAGTTTAGTCTTGACAACGTCGAGGTTATGACATACAGAGCAGTAAGTTCGTTGTGAAAGGATAAAGGAAGTAATTGGCTGTCGATCGTTGAAGATACCATCTAAATATTCAGCTGCAGTGATTTAGGAAAAGTATTGCGAACGCCTGCAGGGAAACTAAATTGCCGTTTGGGGAAAAGAGAAACAGCTTTATGAATATCAAGAACCAATCCTAATTAACGAAGGGCAAGCTGAAAGACGGAAGGAGTGCATAGAGGATCTATACAAGGGAGATAAACTTGAAGGCAATATTATAGAAATGAAAGAGGACGTTGGTGGAGGTTTGTAGGAAGATATGAAACTGCAAGAAGAATTTGACAGGGCTCTGAAAGATCTAAGTGGGAGAACTAGCCATGACAATACGCTTCCATCTGGTGTACAAGACGTATGACAGGCGACATAGCCTGACACTTCAATAAGAGTGTAATAATTGCAATTCCAAAGAAAGCAGTTGCTGACAGGTGTGAAAATTACCGAACTAGGAGTTTAATAAGTCATGGTTGCAGGATATCGTGCACGAACTGACCCATCGATTATGTCCCGTAAATGTTCGGTGGGATTCATTTCGGACGATCTGATTTACCAAATCATTCGCTCGAATTGTCTAGAATGTTCCTCAAATCAGTCGTGAACGATTGTGGTCCGGTGATATGCCGCATTGTCACCTATTAAAATTCATGATTGTTTGGGAACATGGAGTCCATGAAAGGCTGCAAATGGTCCCAAAGTAGCCGAATATAACCGATTCCAGTAATTATCGGTTCACTTGAACCAGGGGACCTAGTCCATACCATGTAAACACAGCCAACAGCGTTATGGGGCCACCACCAGCTTGCACAGTGCCTTGTCGATAACTTGGGTTCGTGGCTTCGTGAGATCTGTGCCACACTCGAACCTTACAATCAGCTCTTACCAAGCAAAATCGGAACTCATCTGACCATGCCACAGTTTTCCAGTCGTCTAGAATCCAACTTTGCTGCCAAAACCCCTTTAACGCAAAATTTCGCCGTGCTGTACTAACGGGTACGTCGTCGAACTTCCCACATTGATTTCTACGGTTGTTTCACGCAGTGTTGTTTGTCTGTTAGCAGTGACAAGCGACACTGTTGAGTGAACGCCGGCGGCAACTACGTTGTCCGTGATGAGAGGTAATAACTGAAATTTGATATTTTCGACACATTGTCACTGTGGCTCTCAGAATATTGAATACCCTAACGATGAAATGTCCCAGGCGTCTATCCCCAACTACCACTCCGCGTTCAACAACTGTCGTGTGACCATAATCACGTCTAAAACCTTTCCACATGAATAACCTACGTATAAATGACAGCTCCCCCATTGCACTGCCCTTTTGTACAGTGGCAGATTTACATATAGGCCCACTAGGTACGGGCCTAGGGACGGCACCTTAAGAGGGGCGGCGTTTTTTGCTCTGTTCTCATTTTAACCTTTAAATAACTGCACTTACAAACGACAAAAATTTTTAATATTGTTAAACAAATTGCTAGTTTAAATAAGCCTTAAGAACGAAATTCGACAAGACAAGCTTAAGTTATACATAATGTACTTGGTGACCGAATAGAAATTTAACATAGGGTTTCTTTCTGGTATCATTTTCATGATTGTTCAAAATATTTTGAAGTAAGCTGTGAGGACGGTAATCTACAATACAATGTTTGAAACGTTATTATTCCGAGAATGTTGTAGGCTTCTACTTAACCCTACCGTATTTTCCCCGTGAAAATACCGGGACCCCTGAAAAGCTGTGATAAACTAATCAGCAGTTTCTTAAATACTGTAACATATGTGTGCCTCAGTATGTAAAACCCGACTCTACTTAAATTTCTTGTAGAAATTACGGGGAAGTATCAAGTCAACCCTCCATTACTGTAATTGATGTGAAAGCTCTGTGGCAAGGGCGTACCCAGGATCTGAATTAGGAGGGGGGGGGGGGGGGGCAGGTCATACTAGTCTCAGGAAACAAGGACTCGAGACAACATACAGAACTTCTTATTAAATAAAACAGTAAACCAGTGAAAAGCTGCTTTTAATAAACATTTTAAATACAAGAATGCACTTGTATAATCCGAGAAAACATGCAGCATTTCTTATTAAATAAAACAGTAAACTAGTGAAAAACTGCGAATATCTTCTAGGGGGGCGGGGGGGCAGCTGCCCCCCTGCCCCTCGCTGGGTACGTCCATGCTCTGTGGTCTTCAGTATCTGAACTTTGATTTAACGACACCCGTTTAACATAACATGTTGATACCGGGAATGTTTTACACTTTTAAACACATGTTTATAAGAAAAGAACGTAAGCAGAATATCTAATAATGTGTGAAATACACTTCACAACAGTTTAAAAATTTTATATATTTCTTTACTTAGTTACTTTTTTTATTTTATGTTGGAACAGAAGGTGCATTTGCCTACAGACATAACAGCAGTGTTCACACAAATGACAATACATCACATCATCTGTCAACAAGACTACTTAAACTTTGTAGTCTGTCTTCTCTGCCCACAGAAATCACTACACTGTTATGAGAATAAGTGGGATAAGAGTCGATCCAGCACACATCCCTGCAAGAAATTGCAAAAATTATTTGCTTTTTAAATTAGAAAGACAGTGTCAAGAATGTTCAAAACGTATTTGCGTCCCAGCTAATATTCTGGCGACGCGGGAAACACAAGCCAAAAAAGGAACTGTCTCGTTTTCTTTAAGAGACGCATTCCAACCGGCAGGTGTGTAGCAACAGAGAAACAGGCGACAATGAAGTTAAATTATTCTGCATTGTAGCTCATTCATAGCACAGTTACGTCTTGTAATCCGAGTTGGTTAGTTCATCGCTCTGTGTTTAAAGGAAAAATCTTTGTGCTCGTGTGCCGTGTTTAAAGTCAAAAGCTTTGTGCTAATGTGCGGTGCAGTACGATTGGAACTTGATATAGCTTCCTTTCTTTCCTTTTACAATTTTTTTCTTTTGTTTTGACTGTTGGTTGACAATTTTGTAAGTGCCTTAACATGACCAACAGTGAAAAAAGCAAATTAAGTGGGGCGGCATTTTGGAAATTATCGAAGGAAAGCGAGAACGAGAAGCCAATGTTCTAAAAACGCTTCGCAGAGTGGATAAGGTTTTCGCAAAAAATATTGTTGGTTCGACTTCGAGTTCAAGTAGTACGGATGATATTTCTGGCACTGCAGCTGTTGTATAAGAAGTAAATACAGACGAAACAAAAGTTAAGAATGAAGAAAAGCAAATTGTTCCTGATTTCGAGTTTCACGTTGTTGGGAAGCAAAACCTGTATAATTTTTTCCTCCGCTTCTGCACAGCGCTGGGATAAACTACTTTCTTGCATGAAACCAGGTAAAAATTTTATCAAAAACACGTTGGTCAGCAAGAGAAGACGCATGTGTAAGTCTATATGAAAATTGCGGGGGGGGGGGGGGGGGGGGGGGCGTTATCAATGCCCTCACACATATTGCCAATAATATGTCTGAAAAACCACTTGTGCAAAATGAGGATTCAGCTTTATTGAATCAACTCAGCAGTCTAGAAACAGTATTCGTGATGACAGTTTGGAAGGACATACTCCAGAGATTTAATAGTGTAAATCTGAAATTGCAAAGTGTAAATATTGATACTAAAATCGTGCATAATTTATATGAATCACTTGTAGGATTTATTGCATCTATTCGTGGCATGTTCGACTATTATGAAAATAAATCAATGGAGATTGTGACTGATATAGACTATGAATGCACCTATAAACCATCACGAAAACGCCAACTTCATGATGACGAAGAAGCGGACTCTGAAGAAGTTTCTCTGACTGGAAGGAAAAAATTTAGAGTCGAAACACTTCTCCCAGTGCTCGACAACTTGTACGCCGAATTTGTGAGGAGGACTGAAAGCTATAGAAAGAACACTGTAGGACTCCTTCACAGTTTTCAGTAAGCTTAAGAACAGTTCACCTAACGATGTTGCTGAACGTGCAGCAAAACTCCAACCATCATATGACACAGATTTAAAGACTTCCTTCCCTAGTGAATGTGTACATTTCGTGGAACTTTTGAAATCTCCTGAGATTAGTGATATACCTGTAGAAATGAGTAAATTTTTACGAAAAACGAGGTTACAGTCGGTGTTTCCGAATGTTAACATTGCCCTTAGAATATTTCTATGTATAGCACGTACAAATTGTTCAGCAGAACTCTCGTTTTCGGCTCTTAAAAGACTGAAATCGTATTTACGTTCTACGTTGTCCGAATAGAGATTGAACGCCTTGTCCATTCGTCACATTGAACCTAACTGATAACCGTCTGAACAATGAAGATACGTTCAACGAGTTTTCTGCGGCAAAGCCAGACGCAAACTTTGCTAACTGGTGAGTTTGTTTATTTATTCATATTAGTTTTAAAAATTTAAGATTATAACATAGTTTTTATTATAATTTAGAGCACATTCATTGGATTTACAGACTACGTATTACCTGTTTATTTTACGATTGCCGATGGCAGAACGCGAAACTTAACCTCGTTTACATGCAAACGTGACCGAAAGCGCCCGACAATACTGAACAATACCCGAATGACCCTGGTCGCTCGGCGCTGCACAGCAAGTCATACCCATACTGTAGTATATTGCAACTGATACGTATTTTTGGCGTCTGCTGAAATGTATAGTTATCGCGGAAATATGCGTTATCGGAGAGTACGCTCAGGTGAAAAAATGCTAATAAATAACGTAGTTCAGTTCTGTCGATAAATACGTAAAAGCTTAGTTGATACCGTTTGAAAGAGCTATGGTGAGAGCAGTAGCTGCAGTACAAGACTATTCAGCCCTTACATGGATTTAAGGGTTTGTGTACAGTTATTATGCAGCAGCTAGCTACAAAGACCCTAATGCTTTACACGTTAACTATTAGATTATAAAACAAATTTGATTCTTTCCCACTAGTCTGTAAAATTATGTAGTAGCAAATCCAGTTCTGTGTTTGTTCGTCTGTATTTAGTTATTAGTTTGTGCGCCGTAATCTCCATTTCATTTATTACGCTTTCCTATACATTCATGTATTAATACCGAATGTGTTTTTTTTATCTGCTAAACATCCAAGTTATTAGATTGTAAAACGAAAGTTTAATTTTAAATGCATCTCTGTAAAAGTACGTATTAATTTCTAGTCTACGACACGTTCGATTCAATTTTTAGATCGTAACACAACTTTTTTATTTTTATTTCCAACGGATTCGTGTAAAAGAACGTATGAATGTATAACAAAAATCCGTTGTCTCCTATACGCTCTGCTGAATTTTTAGACCCTAAAGAAAAGTTATTTTCCTTGTGTTCGTTTCTGTTGTCTTTCGACAGAAGACTATGTTAACAGAATGCAGTTTTAAGTTTGTTTTATCCGCTGCCGGACACCAAGCACAGTTCAGGAACCATATTACATTTTGATTGAGCGCGACTAGACTGCTGACGCGTCCTTCAGAGCGACGAATAGCAGAGTACGGAAACAGCTCACAGCGCTCCCACCCACAACGGCAATTGTGAAGTGATCGGTAATAGTTATTATTTAAAACATGTTTTCTTTAGGGGGGGCGCATAAATATAGTGTGCCTAGGGGCTCAAAATTTTAAATCCGCCACTGCTCTTGTACATCGTGTACGCAATAATACCGCCATCTGTATTCGCTCACATCGCTATCCTATGACTTTGGTCACTTCAGTGTAGTTGTGTTTAGGGCCATGGGCGCTGTCTCACTTTTATATGAATTATTTTGTGAATATTTAATTTTTAATGCACATAATGAAGTGCATAGCTAATTGCTTGCTGGATATTGTTTAGGATATAATTGCTTTCGGCATGGATTTTCGTTTTCGTTGGTTATCAGTTGGGTATATTCACCTTTGTATAATCGTGTGTATTATTTGTGTGAAACTGATCTCTTTTTTTCTAGTAAATTGGGCTGTCAAGATTGCTTTTCGCACTTGAAATAGTAGAATCTGGTTGTGACTGCGCAAATATTAAGTATTGCCCTACTTGTTTACTACAGATTATTTTTAGTTTTTCTTCCTTTCTGTTAATTTTAAATGTTGTAAAAGAGTAACATTTTTTTAGTTCATGTGGGTGATTGTTTCTTAAATTGTACCAAATTTCCTTTGTTAATACCTTTGGGAATGAAAGACAATCTGTGATGGCATTTTATATTTTGAGTCCTGGCTCTCCTGCCCTCTGCTCCACTGCATTGGTAAAAGACCAAAATGTTTGTGAATACATGTGCTACGAGTCAGCATCCATTGTGTGCTCCATGTTTGTTCAGATAAAGACGTCTATCTGTGTGGCACGGCAGTGTTTGAGTTCTGTTTGTGAGGAAAATTTTTTTCTGGTGTTCCTGGGCGACAGACCGCATCCCTCATTGCTACTGGGTTCTCCCATGCTACTTGATAGTTCATTTTACCGATGTGAACCTTTACTCTTCTGTGATTTATTAATTGTTTCAGTTTCCTTCCTGTTTCCTGCATGGTACATCGGAACACAGGCTTGTAAAAGTTATGCGTATTTGACTGTACCAATAATAATTTGACTTAATATTGCAAATATGACAGGAAATGATTATTAAACAATTTTCGCAACAGTTTTATTCTCCTACGAATAATGATGATATGTCTGGTTTGCGGGCGCTCAACTGGGCAGTCATCAGCCTCTGTATAAAGTCCCAATTAGCCGGCCGCTGTGGACGAGCAGTTCTAAGCACTTCAGTCGGGAACCGTGCTGCTACTCGGTTGCAGGTTCGAATCCTGCCTCGGGCATCGATGTGTTGATGTCCTTATGTTAGTTAGGTCTAAGTAGTTCTGAGTCTAGGGGACTGATGGCCTCAGATGTTAAGTCCCTTAGTGCTTAGAGCCATTTAAGCTATTTAATAATAAAGTCCCAATTTTTATACAGTTCAATTTGTACACAATCCAAAGTAGCCACTATCACGAATGATGATGAGGATGAAATGATGAGGACAACACAGATACCCAGTTCTCGGGCAGAGAAATGCCCCAACCCGGCCGGGAATCGAACCTGGGACCCCGTGGTCGAGGCAGCAACGTTGCCACTAGACCACGAGCTAAGAACTCTCTCACGCATGGGATCTTCCATAGACCAATCATATTTTTACCTGATACGTCTTGCATGGCTGGTCATTTAGTTTTTTTGCTCTTGGGAACTTCCTGTTCACTTGGTGTGACGCTGTGTTTTAACTTGCCTCATGATCTTCTTCACCTCTTTGCAGTATACTCTATAGTGAAAGTCCCCATCTACGTTGTGATTGCCCTCAGTATTATACCGATTTCTACTCATATTCTGTTACCATTACTTATCCTGACTTGGTGCTCCTACTACTACAGTTCTGTTTGCAGTTCCTAACGGACAATAATATCAAAGACAGTGACGAAAGTTTGTACAAATGGACTATACGTATTTTAACTCAATTTGTCTATGCCGAAGACTTATTGTTGATTATGCCTTTCGAAAATGTCTTTAAATGTCTGCTTATCTCTAAATGATCCGTTTACTGTCTTGGTCTATGACTCTAACATGATTCTTTTCGTTTTAATAAAATGTCTCACAAAAAATTGGAGTACCCAGAAGACATAGTCGGATTTCAATGTAACTTCATACATGTAAACTCAGTCGGCGGGTAACTAAATGATATGAGTTGCAGTTTTGTGTAATAGTAAGAAAAGCTACCAGAGTTAATGTATAGTTTTGTTACCAGGTCTGATAGAGTACATAACGATTCGTCAGATAGTCATGCTCGTTAAAGCAGCGCTTCCGGGACGGGGAGGCGCACCGGCCCTGGCCAGCCTGGATATAGTTTTTAGGCGGTTTTCCACATCATCCTAGATGATTGCCGGACTGGTACCTACGTCCCACCTCAGATACACGTTACGCAAACGTTTAGAAAAGTTTTTCACACTTGCAAGTAGATTTTAAATGCAAACAGATGGGATACACAGTTTCTATCCTTGTTAGGGCGGGGGGCGGGATACGAGATTGACGATCTTAGACGTTTGGTTTCTGAAGGACACGGAGATGCCATATATTCGTGTAAGACAACAGTATACGCTCATTTCCATTTTATCGGCATCTAACAGAGGTTGAAACGGGCCACTTTATGGATCTATCAATGGCCGGATTGTCGAATCGTGGACTATCTAGTTTTGTGGAGCATTCGCATGTGACAGTGGCTCGATATTTGACTGCTTAGGAACATGAGGGCAGGCATGTGGCACGTTCGTCGTCAAGATTCCGGCCGACCATGTCTGACCACCTCAGGGGAGGATCGCCACAATTTGCACCAAGAACATTGCAACTCTTTCATCTCTGTGCCTGTCATTCGAGAACAAGTAATGAACTCCCTGCAACATTGTGTGTCACATGGCACCATTGGACAGAGACCAGCAGCAGCCTGACTAGGGAGTTGCCGGACCACAGGCAGGCTTCCGTTTACACAGCAGCACAAACGGGTGCGTTTGGAGAGGTACCGTGAACGTGACCAGGAAGCATGGATTGCTGATGAGTGGCGTCCACTTGTGTTCTGCGATGAATCGGAGTACTGCACTTTCCCGAGTGACCATTGTCGGCGAGATCTGCGGCAATCTGATAATTCTTCCAATGTTTTGGGAAGGCACAGCGGTGGTATTCTTAGCGTCATGATGCGGAGAGCCATTGGATAGTAGTTCCTGTCACGGCTGGCAGTGACTGGGGAACTACGATGGCATAATGGTACGTCAAGGATATCCTGCTTCCTCACGTGTTACCTCTCACGCGCCGGCATGGTGATGCCATTTTTCAATAGTACAGTGCTCGTCCACACATGGCTCTGTGAACTGTCTTCGTGATGTTTATGTACCCTAGTGGGCGGCAAGAGCCCCAGATCTGTCTCTGAAAGGCATGTGGGGGGAGCAGGTTGAAGGTCAACTCCTCCCTTCCTGGGGGCTGAACCCAGTTGTCGAGAAAAATAAACGGTTCAGATTGTAGTAATGCTTCCTTCTCTAATCCTGCGGATGACTGGAAGGACACTATATAAAAAGCCCAACAGCTGAAGTATTTATATCAGAAGCGAGATGGCCTATCGAAGTGGCCATTGGTGATCTCAAGGAGTACCACACGTAATGAAGCTCAGGATATCGACACTTGCGAAAGTAACGAATTTGAGTAAAGTGGTCTTTCTTTTTAATCACATTTTTAATGTACATTTGTTAAAAATTATAGTGCAGTTAATTCTAAAATCCATTCATTTTCCTTGCGTTCATAGTGTCGTAAATTATACTTCAGTTTACTTTGATTTCTCATTCAACAGCAGAACGGATCAGTCAGATGAGCTCATTGACTTCGAAAGTAAACTAGACATCAGGTATATTTCAACTCCTCTGCAGATCGACTGTTGGTTATGTATTTGTGAAGTGGAAACGTTAAGGAATAACCACAGCTAAATCAAGAGCAAGCAGACCTCATATATTGACGGAGAGGTACCGTCGGGTATGGCGGACGGTGGTTGTAAAAAATCTCATGAAATCATCGGAAGGTATCATCCATGAGTTCCAGAGTGTCACCAACAGTCCAGCCAGCACAATGACTGTGCGCAGGGCTTGTGGTGGTGACTGGAAGCGAGTGATTTGGGGCCATGAATCACGCTATACCCGTAGCGATCCGATGTAAGTGTTTGGGTTTGGCGAAAGCCTTCAGAACGGTATCATCCATCATCTGCAGTGCCAGCAGTGAAGGACGGAGGAGGTGGGGTTATCGTATGTGGATGTTTATCGTAGTTACGGTGTTGTCTCCCTACTGCGCTTAAGACAACGTAAAATGCGGAAGGAAATGAGCACATTTTACAGAATTGTGTACTGCATACCGTAGAGGAACAGTTCAGAGAAGATAACTGTATCAGCACGACAGGCATAAAGCAGCATCTGTGAGGCAATGGTTTGTGACAAAAACATCCCCGAAATGGACTGGCCTGCCCAGGGTCTCGACATGAACCCAATGGAACACCATTGGGATGAGACTGAGCGTCGACTTTGCTCGAGGCCCTAGCGTTCAGCATCACTACCTTCCCTGGTTTCGACTCTTGAGGAAGAATGGTCTCCCATTGCTCCATACACCTTTCATTGAAAGTGTCCTCAACAGAGTTCAAGAAGTCGTAAAGGCGAAAGGCGCACACACGCTATATTAATGGCCACAAATATCTGTCCGTGGGCAGTCACACGCTGCTGTTTTATGCAATATGGCTGTTAGACGTCAGCAGAACGACAGATAGTGCCACCACCGCGATTCTTCGAGCCATCTCACACAAGCATCCAGTCTCAGACAAAATATTGTACACGTACCTTAATCAGACCTACTACGTTATGGGTGGGGCCTGACAATGGGAAGACAGCCATAACAGTCATAATGATCGTTGATCCTTTTTTTGGCAATTCGAAAGGAGTACACCAGATACGAACCACAGGTCCTGAGAGATACTTTGCTTAGCTTATAGAAAGTCTTTGTCCCAAGTTTTTTTCCAGTTTGCTGATGTATAAGACCTCAATGCACTGTTTAATAGCATTTCTTTGTGTGTTGGAAATGGCGGTCACCATGTCACACGAATACCATGTAGGCACTTATTAGCAAAACCCGTAAACTTGAAATAATTTGCTACCATTCTTTTACCTAGTATTAGACGTGAAGAAAGTACGTAATGCATATGTTAGGCTAACGTCGCTTTGTTAAAATAAACAAAAATAACATGTTAAATAAACGCAGATCTGTAGAATGAAGAACTCTGTCTTTCCCAACTTATGTAGTTAAACTGTCGCAAGTAAGGATTGTTATCGGCTCGTGTAAGGATGGCTAACTAATTACTATAGCACATAGCCTGAAATTATCCGCTTGAGTACTAACTTTCCTGTGGAAGATATTCTTAAACAACCAAAATGCTAGTCATAACATCCTCTGCAAGAAATTGTCGTTGCTTGTTCTGCTTACGTATCCGCTTAACAGTGTGAAAATGAATCAATTCCAAGCTCAGTGTAGTGTCACTTGTTATTCAAAAACCCGAACGTGAGTTACCTATTAATAAATGTCGAAGCAGAGCACTGATCTAGACAAAACAAATTAATGTTACGACACATTTGCTGGCAGAAAGTGTTACTGTAGTGGAACGATTCTGACGAGGCCAGGTCGACTATACAAAGTAATACGACCCATGCAGGGGTGTCGAACCCACGGCCCACGGGACGCATGTGACCCAAAGCAAGTATTAAAGCAGCCCAAGAAGTAAGCATCCATCAGACGATCGGTAAAAAAAAAAAGTTCGTAAGTTATGATAAATTGAATATTTTCCATATGGAACTCCAGCCACATGATGCTATTCTCTCATTGGTTCATCCCATGCCGCTTCTTTTTTTCCTAGCGTTAAGCATATTATGTGCGGCCCAAATATGCTCGTCTTCTTCCAATGCAGCCCCGTTAAGCTAAAAGGTTGGACACCTCTGGACTAATGGTTAACTGACAAAGTAGAAGTTTGCGAAAGTGAGTATTCGAGGAACGATTGCGTGTGACGCAAGAGGAGAAAATGGGTGCTTTCGATTTGATGCAGATCCTGTTCAGGTTAGGTCTTCTGTTTGTGGCGGATATCGTTCAGGAATGCAGAAGCAGCAGCATCCGGTCCGGATTACATGAAGGCATTGGAGTGGGGGGTGGGGGAGGCAGAAGTTGGAGTGGGCAGGCGGCGGGGGAGGGGGAAGGAGTGGTGTATTGTAGCAGGAGGTGCTGACTCAAGTCGCCAGCGAGCGAGCATTCGGCACGAATCACATCAGCAGCGAGGCGCCCGCGCACAGATGACGCGTGGGGGAAGCCAGAGAAAGTGCGGACGCAACCCACGCAGACAAGCGCAGGCAACACTATGGCGACCCGTCACGAAATTATGACGAGCAGTGAATTCTAATCAGTCATAAGGCGTAACTTCGCAAAAGCCGTTGCCATTCTATGCCTGTACGAGTACAGCTTAGTACAGAAGCACTGCCATAGTCCTTTCGTGGTTAAAACTCAGTTTACACACATTTCAAAAGTAAAAGATCAGAAACGTTTTGCCCTCATGATCAATATTCACTTAGACTAACAGAAATAATTAAAGTTGGCCGATTTTGCATAACAGTGTAGTGAGACACATGTATCTCATTAACCTAACTAAGTCCGATTTTCAGAGCTACGTTTTTGTTCAAGGGTGTTTTATCAGGATGGTAAATACGGAATAAATATAACAAATAAATAACAAAACACATTTATTCCCATAACAATGAAAAACATGGTATATCGCATAAAATTTTCCACATAAAATTTGAAGAAGGGTTGGATATGTCACACACCAAGGTGTTTTTTGTTTAGACTCTAAGAAGTTTGCTGGAGCATATACGTCCGACCAACTAAACATGAGGTGCAAACCAGCAGAATTTCCGAGCAGTGGCAAAATGTTTGAAAACAGTTTCTATAGTTGATGTTCAAATGTGAACCTCCGACGGGAGGGGCCGCGCAATCCGTGACATGGCGCCTCGAACCACGCGGCCACATTTGATGAAACACATATTTGGCTATCAGCTGATTTTTGGAAAATCTTAAGCATCAGCCAGTTTCAGTCTTGGATCATCTTGAAATGATATAAGCTTAAAACAGTTCAAGTAAATACCTCTCTCATCTCATTATTTGCAGTGGATACAAAAATGGTTCAGACGGCTCTGAGCACTATGGGACTTAACTTCTGAGGTCATCAGTCCCCTAGAACTTAGAACTACTTAAACCTAACTAACCTAAGGACATCACACACATCCATGCCCGAGGCAGGATTCTAACCTGCGACCGTAGCGGTCGCGCGGTTCCAAACTGTAGCGCCTAGAACCGCTCGGCTACTCCCGCCGGCTGCAGTGGATACATCTCAGGTGTTAAAGTGTGTAATAAATTCTACACAGGACGTTCACGAGTGAGTGCACCAGTACATGTTCTGTGTAGAAATTACTATAGTGGAATTCATTACACACTTTAACATATGAGATGTATCCACTGTCAAATAATGATATGCGAGATATATCTACTTGAGCTGTTTTAACCTTATATCCTTTGATGACGATCCAAGACTGAAACCAGTTGATTGTTAAGGTTTTCAATAGAACAGCTGATGATCGAACATGCATTATTTCAATTTCTTGACGGCGGTAAACGGTCACCTAACAAAAAGTTCTGTTTCTGCAGTGTATAAAAAACACAATTACTCACTTTAGACATTCTTGGAATGAAGCAGCTGACGATTTTATTTTATTTTCGTGGAACAGGGGCACAGTGCCAGATATTAACACACGGTGCTCCGCTTGATCTCTCCCAGTATTTTACACAGGGTGAATCAGTAGAAAACGTACATGGTTTGAGGGGCGATAGTATTAGTGATTCTGAACAAGAAACACCATATCAACGTATGTCGTGTTCTTAACAGTTTCCGAGGAAACTAATGGAAACAATGGGTAACAGGACAAATGCAGGTAGTAGTACATGAAACATTGCCATCTAATATTTAGTTAAATTGTGTACATTTCTTCGTACAAGATGTTCAAAAAGTCCACTGTCAATTGCAGTGCATTTTACAGCTCTTGTAGACAGCTGCTACTTTGCTGACCTGGAGTTCATTCGTATGATCCTGTACTTGAGCACATGTGTGTGAAACACGAGCAAGAAGTTCCTCCTTTGTGTCCACTCTGCGCTCGTAGACTTCGCTCTTAAGCTAGCTCCACAGATAGTAATCCAGTGGATTAAGATCGGGCTACCTCGGTGCCTAAGAAATGACTCCACGGCGACCGATCCACCTCTGAAATTCCCATCGCAAAACCCGTAGACAAAGATCATATCACCAAGCTCCGCATGTGTGAAGACCTGTGGCACTTCCACTACACTGATCCGTACTGTTTTGGCTGTACACGTAAAAACACTGTAGTACACTGGTGCAACGGCTGTAGTTTTGAGACGTGAGGTAAGCAACGCGTACACTCGTCGCTCCACCATGCACAAGTAAAGTGCGCCCTGCAATGGTCAGTAAAACAACACTAAGTAGCACAAAGTCACTTTGGTTGTAAATTCATATGTAAGTGAAATGGTTCAAATGGCTCTGAGTATTATGGGACTTAACATCTGAGGTCATAAGTCCCCTAGACTTAGAACTACTTAAACCTAACTAACCTAAGGACATCACACACATCCATGCTCGATGCAGGATTCGAACCTGCGACCGTAGCAGCAGCGCGGTTCCGGACTGAAGTACCTACAACCGCTCGGCCACAGCAGCCGGCCATATGTAAGTGAGTGCTGGCTTGGAAGGAAATACCACTGACGCTTGTGCTTTTCAAACAGCTCTTGTACGGTTGAGAAAAGTGCATACGATCAGTTGAAGTTTTTTGCTCAGAATCACCAATACTATCATCCCACAAAGCATTTACCTATTCTCCTGACTCACCCTTTATATCCATTCCGCAGTAAGTAGTATTTTTGTCTAAGTTACGAAAGCTTCTTATTCAATGGTAGCCTAGACGTATATGGAACACAGATACCTCAGCGCTCAAAACTGCATATACTTTCTTAGGATATGAGTGACCCATCAACAATGAAAGGGTTAAGAAGCAGGTATTCACATTAATCACGTTAAACCATTGTGTAATTGTGAGCAATAAATATTTCTTTTCGGACTACACACGTCATGGTATTAACCACCATTTTATTTATGTCCCCGGACGTCTGTCACTTCAACCGGAGGTGAATAAGCTGTGTATACGAATGGGGTAAATTCTATTCTGTGTGGTTTAAACAATTGGATATTAAAACCTCATTTGGCTGGCCACTCTGCTGTAACCTCCGTTCGCACTCGAGCTTGAATCACTTTCATGCCTCAACTACTACTATAAACTTTACGCTATGTGAGTGTATCATAGACGAAGCTCATGTGCCTCCCTATGAATCTCATTTTAGCTTTGTTTGCCTTGGTTACAGAATTGTTGTTAAAATAACAGTGCTGGCATAACTGCCAAACATTTTTCATCACTGTCAATTAATGCCTGCATTGAATTAAGTCTGCAGTATCTTCCCTTTTAGCTCACACGAATAGTCAGACAATACTTACATTTTGCAAAAAAAAAAAAAAAAAAAAAAAAAAAAAGTGGTTATTAAATTTAAAATAGAAATTTCCAACAAGAACTGTTTGCTATGAAAAAACTTATATCTTCAATTATTCCTCTTCTAAACACGCTAGTTTTCAGATAACAAAGAAAAAATCACACTAATAACAATAATTCAGAACGTTGTGTAGTGAATGTGATGAATCTTAATCAAAATATTGAATACCTAATGCTGCTGTTGTGGTCTTCATTCCGAAGACCGATTTGATGCAGCTCTCCTTGCTACTCTGTCCGGTGCAAGCCTCTTCATTTCTGAACAACTACTGCAACCTACGTCTATTTGAACCGGCTTACTGTATTCATGTCTTGGTCTCCCCCTACAGTTTTTATCCCACATACTTCTCTCCAGTACTAAACTAGTGATCCCTTGATGTCTCAGAACGTGTCCTATCAACTGATCACTTCTTCCATTTAAGTTGTACCACAAATTTCTTTTCTCTCCAATTCTAATCCTCAGAATTTTTCTGTAGCACCACATTTCAAATGCGTCTCTTCTCTTCCTGTCTGAAATATTTATCGTTCACGTTCACATCCATACAAGGCTACACTTCAGATAAATCCATATTCGATGTTAACTAATTTATGGTCTGCAGAAAAGCTTTTCTTCCTGTTGCCAGTCTACAGTTTATACCTTCTCTACTTCGGCCATCATCAGTTATTTTACCGCTCAAATAGCAGAAGTCATCTGCTACATACATCAAAAAAGTTTTTCATTACCTCGGTTCCCAGAACTCCTGAAGATAGACGTTGACTGTGGATATTGTACCTCAATCACAGTCCCTTTAACTATTCAAAGACGTCACTAAATCCGCCCAAAGATGGAAACAACCATGCATGAGCAACGCCTATTAGGCGGAGGGGGTCCAACAACCAATAAGTTCCAGTCATTCCTCCAGGAAGGAGGTTCAGGGCTCGTGTTGTCTGTAGCTCAACAATGCCTAGACGGTCAGTACCGCGGTTCAATTTCGTCCGCACTGTTACTTTGTGCCAGGAAGGGCTCTCAACACGGGAAGTGTCTAGCCGTCTCGGAGTGAACCAAAGCGATGTTCGGACATGGAGGAGATACAGAGAGACAGGAGCTGTCGATGACATGCCTCGCTCAGGACGCCCAAGGGCTTCTACTGCAGTGGATGACCGCTACCTACGGATTATGGCTCGGAGGAACCCTGACAGCAACGCAGCAAGGCCACCATGTTGAATAATGCTTTTGGTACAGCCACAGGACGTCGTGTTACGACTCAAACTGTGCGCAATAGTCTGCAAGACGCGTAACTTCACTCCCGACGTCCATGGCGAGGTCCAGTTTTGCAACCACGACACCATGCATCGCGGGGCTCGGTACAGATGGGCTCAACAACATGCCAAATGGAGCGCTCAGGGTTGGCATCACATTCTCTTCACCGATGAGTGTCGCATATGCCTTCAACCAGACAATCGTCGGAGACGTGTTTGGAGGCAACCCTGTCATGCTGAACGCCTTAGACACACTGTTCCGCGAGTGCAGCAAGGTGGAGGTTCCCTTATGTTTTGTGGTGGCATTATGTGGGGTCGACGTATGCCGCTGGTGGTCATGAAAGGCGCCGTAACGGCTGTACGATATGCGAATGCCATCCTCGTACCGATAGTGCAACCATATCGGCAGCAGACTGGCGAGGCATTCGTCTTCATGGACGACAATACGTGCCACCATCGTGCACATCTTGTGAATGACTTCCCTCAGGATAACGACATCGCTCGACTAGAGTGGCCAGCATGTTCTCCAGACATGAACATGCCTGGGATAGATTGACAAGGGCTGTTTATGGATGACGTGACTCACCAACCACTCTGAGGGATCTACGCCGAATCGCCGTTGAAGAGTGGGACAATCCGGATCAACAGTGCCTTGATGAACTTGTGGATAGTATTCCACGACGAATACAGGCATACATCAGTGCAAGAGGACGTGCTGCTTGGTATAAAAGATATCGGTGTGTACAGCAGTCTGTACCACCACCTCTGAAGGTCTCGCTGTGTGGTGGTACAACATGCAATGTGTGGTCGGAAACGATGTTTATGTTGCTCCCTATTCCAGTTTTCTGTACAGGTTCCGGAACTCTCAGAACCGAGGTGGTGCAAAACTTATTTTGATGTGTGTACTTTTAGTGTCCCGTTTCGTAATCTAATTCCCGAAGCATCGCCTGATTTACTTCCGTAAGATTCCGTTACTCTTGTTCTGTTTTGTTTACGTTAATATTATATCATGCTTTCAAGACACTGTCCATTCCATTCAAGTGCTCTTCCAAATCGTATGTTTCCTCTGCCAGAGTTATAGAGTCATCGCCAAATTCCAAAGTTTTCATTTCATTTCGAAGTTTTGCTTTGGTTTGCTTTACTGCTTGCTCAGTGTACAGATCGAATAACATCGTGGATATGCTACATCGAAATAAATCACAGATAAAACAAACACAAATGATAACGCTAAAGGTATTCTATGTCTGAACTTGGAACGTGTTTGAAATGTGCAGATATGCTTTTAATAGATCTTACGGGGATATTAATGTGGCTTCTCTGTAAATGGAACTATTTGCGGTTTAAGTTATTCGTTCACAAGACGCGGCCTTTGCTTGATAGAAAGGATGGAGGCATCACCTATAGACCTGGCGTAAAAGAAAATCAAGAAAATCATTTCTGTAGAAGTGAGACGCTCCTGTTTCACAGTCCGAAATCATTCGTTTCCCGACTGATCCGATGTGTATGTGAAGAACACTGACATCCCGTCCAAGTTAACCCAGGGGGTAGGCTATCAGCTGCGACGGCTGGTAAAGAAGTGCTTTGGCGCTTCCCTTCCATACTTTCCACTACAGGGTATTCTGCGCGCGATATTCGATATGTCCAACGACAATCAGTAGTTTTAAACTGATCGCTTTCCTGTTCCTTAAAGTATATCTAAAAATATCGTCGAATCAGCCTGCATCATTGCTCTGTCACCTGTATATTTAACTTCTGCATCCCGAACGTGTGGTTAAACTTTATACCGTCACATAAGGTCGACAAAAATGTGAATAATTGTCTGCTTCGTTTGGGCAGGATATTATATTTCTATGACCTTTCATCGCAAATTTTTTCGGACAAACAATGCCTTGTCATTATTCGACCAAGTAGGGCATGCGAGCCGTGAAGCAGTAGAGAACTTGTCACGTTGTTGCGGACTCTTACTCTCTCAACACAGGCAGACTATTAATTCCGAAGAGACACTACTGTGGGGCCCGGTAAACAGAGCGAGACTCCGCGGAAAGCTGCGTAGCCCAGAGCGTGGGACACGGCTTACTCCACGTGGTGGGCGTGCGGCTGTAGCCCTCCGCTCTTAATGTAACGAGAAAGTCTTCCAGCTAAGTGCGTGCTGCAACGTACGCATTACGGCACATTGTTAATAAAGGAAACAAATTTCCAGTATGTGTCCGCGATCGTTGTGAATATTTTTTAATAAAACCATGTAGATCGCTTTTTAAAATTTCTTCATTTATTATGATGTTTCGGCTACTGCGAAAATCAGATATTTGCAGTTAAGATGAAACGAACATACTTAGTCACAAACGTTTGTTATACAGCAACAAAATCACAAAAGATAATAAATTAAAAAGTTGTAACTCTTAAGGCTTTCCCAATGATCTGTTGACATGTTGAATAATCGGGATCTCCGCCGGCTGTTCGCGTCGTTGTCGCACTGTATTTCGACGGCGTATTTCGCTGTCTTCTTCACGTGCCACCCGAAAATGGTCCTTGCTTGCTTTCTTTTTTCCCATAGCTTAATTCTCGCTTCTTAAGGAGGCGGGCGGGTTGGTCGAAGGCATGCATTGCCTACTCAGTGAGCAATGCGAGATTGGGATTTCCTACCTTTCTTTATATGAAGTCATATTTCAATCAGTTCTGGGGTTGTGCCTTGGGTTCTGTATTTTTGGCTTCTTGGCCTTATGTGGGGGGTCTTCAGCTTTCCCAATTCGGAGCAGAGGAGGATGTCTGGGGCAGTTCCGGCATTCGCCTTACGGCCGAGGGGAAACCTCAAAACCCTGGCTGTAGCTGCTCGTATTGCTCCTTCTCGGACGTCCTTTCTAGAGGCACTACGTCGTCGCTCGTGAGTGCTGGCTCGGCTGCCTTGCGCCGCACGTATCTCTCACGTCGCTGTCCTCTCAGCGGCGGTCGTGGTAGTTGGACTGGCGGCCGTAATGCCAGCGGCGTCCTTCTTCTTTTTCTGCTTGCTCTTTTTTCTTTTTCCCTCTGCTTCCGAAACGCCAGCCAGGTACGTTGGCAGATATTTCGGTCTTCTGGGTTTGGAAAATTTATTTCTCGTTTTTCGAGATCGCGCAGGCTGCTAGCTTCGTCTGCACTTCCTTGCTGACCAGTGGTGGCCTGTCCTCTCTGGCGACGTTCGAGGCGCGGTTTGTCAGCAACTTTTTCGTTGCGCCTGTCTGCGTGGCTTGGTCTTTTGCCGCACGTTCGTCTGTTTGGGATGCTGCCGTAGTACACGGTTGTGCTCCAGTTTTCACCGCCATTACTTCCGTCCGCGCCCTGTGGTGACATGCCTCCCTCAGCATGAGGCAGGCAGCTTCCATGTAAAGCTCGTTTCTGCTTCTTTTAGTGCGGCTTCTATGATCGCATGTGGGTTGTCTTCGGTGCAGTCTTTTCGTACGCCGCCTCCTGCCACTGCGGCCTCAGTGTCATCTCGGCGGTCTGGCGCTGACTGCCGCCGCCCTCTACCACTCTCAATGTCGATGGGTGACCGTCCCCTCGGGTGGACGGCTTGCTGCCGTCTCGTCCTTTTTCTCTTCTGGAGGCGAAGGCGCGGTTTTTCTGCGTCTTCTCCTCCTTCGTTTCTTCTCCTCATCATTTTCTGCAAGTGCAGAGTACTGCGCCTTGTCGTTGGTGTTTGCGCGCCCCCTGAAGACCTGCAGCCGCGCGAGCTGGCCACGTGTGGTCCGCCGCAGCGGAAGCACGTCCCCGTGACTTCGCTCGACCTTCTGCATATGTGGCTGTCATGACTGCCAGGTCACTTTACACAAGTCGCTTGGTTCGGGGCAATATTTTGCCCTATGCCCCTCTTACTGACACTTAAAGCACTGAGGTTTTCTGTCTCGTTCCGCCGACAGAGGCTCCAGCATCACGTGGAAGCCCAGGATGCTGTTGATCCCGCAAGCTTGGTCCGCTAAAGGTGCCTCCATCATCGCTGGTGTGTCTACGGCCAGGATGAATAGTGGCAGCCTCCTCTTGTTAGTTTGGTTGTTTAATTTTACCGCTACGTCATCGAACACGTCGTCCCGTAGTGCTCTTCGTACTGTTTCCTCGGTGCACAGCCATGGGAGTCCCCTAAGGAGGGCATTGACTGTCTCTTTCTTCTCCTTCGACTGGATCTACTCTGGTGACGGTGCTTTGTATGACTCCAAGATTGACACGAACACCTTGAAGTCACGCATGCAGCTAGGTGGGACTACCAGTAAAATGTCATTATCTAGACACTTCACCTTTAGCGGGCCGATCGCGACGGTCTTCAGTTTGCCGTCGATGTCCCACCAATCGTCCCGGCAGCGGATATAGAAGGCGGGGACGGCAGCCTGGTGTCGTGGGCGAGATGTGTTTTCTGTGTCCTTGGGTGGATCGAGTCCAGTATTTATGACTGGATGGTGCTGGGCGCTCTGTAATCGGTCCGCGTCTTGTCGGGTGTTCCGTCCACGGTCCACGCCCTCCAGGAGAGGCTCCAGTGGTCCTTTCTGGCCGCTGGTGTTCTGACTGCTGGCCGCGTCCGGCTCGGCCGACATCTGGTATTTTGGTCGACATTTGGGATGTGTCAGATCTGACCTGTAATCTCTAGTGCTCTGTCTCATGGCTGTTTTCTCGGTCAGCACTTCAGTTTCTTGCGAAATCTCGAAGTGTCCTACGTTGGGTTTTCAGAAGCTCAAGAGGCTGATCCCAGGTAGTGCTGAGCCGGTATTCAGTGTCACAGTTGATGAAATTCTCCATAATCTTTATGACGATGGATTCTTTTGACACTGTCCCTGTATCTTGGGGTCTGTGTGGTAACCTTGGTGTCATTTTAGTTCATCGAGTGACCAAGTTCTAGACAGTGTTCCGCTATGGCTGATTATGTTGCCTGTTTGAGTCTGGTGTTCTTTACATCTGATGTCCACAGTCCTGGTGGACTGGCCGACGTACGGCATCCCACAATGGCGTGGGATGTTGTAAATACGTGGTCTGTGTAGCCCCACGTCATCATTTACATTCCCCAGCTTACTCTCAATTTTAGTGGGTGGGCAAAATACACTATTCACGTCATGTTTCTTGAGAATTATGCTGATCTTGTCAGAGATCGGTCCAACATGTGTCAGTTGTGCCATTTTCTTCGCCTCTTCTCGTTCTTCTTCTGGATCCTGTGGCTGACTGGCAGGGAAGTGCCTTCTGAATGTCTCTAGAGGAAAGACCATTTTTTCTGAACACCGATTGTGTTAACCTCGACGTAATTCCTATATGGAGGTCAATTTTATGAGCAAACGGAGGAGGTGGTGATGGGCAGCCCTGTAGCATCAATGGTGGCCAACATATTTTTGCAAAGTTTTCAAGAGAAGGGACTTACATCAGCCACATATTTCTAAGGAATGTGGATGATATATTTGTCATCTGTTCCCATGGCAGGAAGAAACTAGACGATGTTGTGGAACATCAGTATTCACACCATCTGAATATAAAATTCACAATGGAACTGGAAAAGGATGGGCAACTCCCATTCCTGGATGTACTATTCAAGAGGAATGCAGATGGCAAATTTGGGCACAGTGTGTAGCGCAAACCGACTCACTCTGACTTACACCTGAAAGTCAATAGTTGTGACCATCCACCAAAGAAGAACGTAGTGCTCAAAACTCTAGTCCGCAGGACACATACCCTGTCAGATCCCAATAGTCGACGGAAATAAAACACTTACAATCAGTGCTCAGCAAAAATGGGTTTTCCTCTAGAGACAATCCAGAAGGCACGTCGACCTACCAGTCAGCTGCAGGATCCGGAAGAAGAACCAGAAGAGGCGAAGAAGATGCGTACCTGCCATATGCTGGACCAGTCTGTCAAGATCAGCAGAATTCTCATGAAACATATCATCAAGAATGTTTTTTGCCAGCCCACTAAAAAGTGGGATAATGCTGGTGAATGTAATGGATGACCTGAGACTATGCAGGCTACGTATTTACAACATCCCATGTCAGTGTGGGATATCATACGGCGGCAAGACCAACAGGACTGTGAACATCAAGTGTAAAGAACACCAGAGGTACACCAGACTCAGAAAGCAACAAAATCAGCCATAGCGGAACACTGTCTAGAACTTGCACACTCGATGAACTACAATGACACCAAGATTATCATACAGACCCCAAGATCCTGGGACAGTGTCATAAAAGAATGCATCGAGATAATGTCATCAACTGTGGCACTAGATACCAGCTCTGCACTGCTTGGGATCCGGCTCTTGAGCATCTGAAAACTCAACGTAGGACACTTCGAGATTTCGCAAGAGACCGAAGTGCAGACCGAGAAAACAGCCACGAGACAGAGCACCAGACATTACAGGACGGATTTTCACACACCTCAGATGACGACCGCAAGAGGACGGCCGAGCCGGGCGCGGACGGCAGTCGGAACACCAGTGGCCAGAGACGACCTTGGAGTCGCTCATAGCGGGCGCGGACTGCGGACGGAACACCCGTCGCGGCGCGGGCTGGTTACGGAACGCCCAGCACCATCCAGTCATAAATACTGGATTCGTTCGACCCAAGGATCATTCTCGGGTAGCACCTGAAGAAGACAGCGAATTACTCACTCGAAATATCGTGCCTGAACGACGCGATCCGGCAGAGATCCCGATTAAACAACATGTCAACAGATCGCCGGAAAAGCCTGAAGAATTACATTAGGAGACTCTACATGGAGGAGATGTATCGCAACATTAAGAAGCTGGACAAGCTTCGACTTTCTCAGTTTCCTGCTGAGATGCCGAGAGGGGAAAGTAGTTCCAGTTTTAGCCAGGATCAAGCATCACGTTAAGTCCAGAGTGGCGAACGGGATGAAACACCGAGCTAGTCTCGCGCTGGTAAGGGAGAGAGTGCGTGACATTCTCCATCGACAAGATGTGACGTCCAGGGAGTTGCTGTTTCTGCACCTTTCCACAGCGGCTTCCCTAACCAGCCAAGACTGGGACCAGGTTGATAGTGCCTTCTGGTCCCTAGCAGAACGCACCTGGAAGAACTCAACGGCATGCCAACTAGCCAAGTTTGAGCCCCTCAACAACGAAGTGTAACAGAATGGGGACACACGTATGGTGGTCAATATGACTGACAAACACCCTTTTGAGACTACCTTAAAAGTACTCCGCAAGCATCTCAACTTCACAGTGACTCCCAGAGACGTGCCTGTCGCAACCTTCATCAGTGCAGTTAAGCAAGCGGCCAACATGTTACCTTCCAGTGTTGTCGTTGAGATACATAGAGAGACCTGCAGGCCACTCACCAGGACCAAGTCACCCAAATCCAACATCTCAAGCAATGAAAAGGTGGCATTCAGGCAGCTCCAGGAGGACTATAGGATTGTGCTGGTGACAGCAGACAAGGGGAACTCCAGTCATCCTGAAGAATATGAGTATGACAGAAAGGTGCAACAACTTCTGGAGGATCCAGCATACAAACCAATACGAAGCGACCACATGGACAAAGTAGACAAAACGACCAGGGCTCTGCTGAAGGAGACAGGCCTGCCTGAACAAGTCATCAACAAGCTGCGTCCCAAAGTTCCAGGACCACCCAGACTGTATGGACTCCCCAAAGAACAGGAATGGTGCTTCTCTTCGATCTTCAGGTCTTCAGAGTCCGCAGCCAAGTTCTTGACGAGCGCGCGCGTTCTGAAGTCACTCCACTCGCGAATGCGTTATTACCCTTTGATACATGTCCCTAACATTTCCGTAACCACCTGTGACCCAGTAAAAATTATAGTTACTTACATTATTATTTACACAGATCAATAAACATCCTTTACACTCTCAAAAATCTTTTACGGTTTACGGGAAAATTGAAACACAATATTTATGGTACATAAAGGGAAACTTTTTAAATTCGTACATCTGTGTTGAAGTGTCAAAGCTTCTCCAAAAGAAATTTCCTGTCCCCTATGAACTCACCACGAGGGTTCCACGTTATTGGTGTCCAGATACGGAGGTGACTGCAGCTATCGGATGACTTTGGTGAATGTTTGGCAGGCACTGTGAGGTTTAACGACCGCGACAACGGCCGGCAACGAGGACGGGGTGACGGGTGTGGAGTGGCTGTTCGGGGCGCACATCCGCTAGCTGAGCGGCGTTGCGCAAGCCGGCGCTCCGTGTCCGGCTCAGTCAAGAGCCAGCGCCAGCGCCGTCTCGCCGCACTTTCGCCCGCGGCGTGATGGGAATGCCCGCCGGCTTTCCCTCTCAGTACGCTGCTAGCGAGGAGAAAGGGAAAGCTGCCGTGCCTTACACTCTTTGGTGGTAGTCAACAAACGGATGCGACAACGTTCCGGGTAGCCAGCAGCACCTTGCTGACGCGATGACGCCGATCTCTCCTCTGCTGCGCCTCTCGTTCGTTGCAACGGGGAAGGAGCTTAGTGTGCAGTGCAGTTGTTATTATACAGGGTGTTACAAAAAGGTACGGCCAAACTTTCAGGGAACATTCCTCACACACAAATAAAGAAAATATGTTATGTGTCCGGAAACGCTTCATTTCCATGTTAGAGCTCACTTTTAGTTTCGTCAGTATGTATTGCTCAATGGAGCACATTATCATGATTTCATACGGGATACTCTACCTGTGCTGCTAGAACATGTGCCTTTACAAGTACGACACATGTGGTTCATGCACGATGGAGCTCCTGCACATTTCAGTCGAAGTGTTCGTACGCTTCTCAACAACAGATACGGTGACCGATGGATTGGTAGAGGCGGATCAATTCCATGGCCTCCACGCTCTCCTGAATTGACTTTCATTTATGGGGGCATTTTAAAGCTCTTGTCTACGCAACCCCGGTACCAAATGTAGAGCCCAAAGAAACCTACATGTAAGCTGGACCAATAGGCGCATTTAAATAGGAGTTGCCAGCAAACATCGAAAAGTTTTCATTTAAAGCCATATGGTGTGACAGTTGGGCAGCAATTACGGGAGGATGGCAATCAGGAACGTGTAGGTTACTGCACGTGGCCTTTGAATAACATCAACGATGGTTTGTTACACCCTTTCCATTATATCACGGGTGATGAAGCGCGGTTTCGTCTTTCCATCGATATCCGAACTTTACGCCGGCTGTATCTGAATATGCTTAGAGGTGCACAGCTGTATACTGATGTCGCATGGGGTAGCTTTCAACATCTTATGTAAACGTATTTTTCACTGTAAATAAATGGTGTGTCCATTTCAGCTCTTCGTTTCTGTAAAGTCACTGCATTTCGTTCATACTTACACAGGCTACTTTTATCTTCACCAGCCTGTACTACGTGTCCGTATGTGCAGGAAAAACGGTGCGGTCCTCGCTCCTTTTCAACGCGGTTTTTTGGGTCAAGTGCATCGGAGAGTACCTTCGTTAAGCAGTATTTAGAGCACCAAAGTCAGAGCAGATCACAGCACATGTGTTTCGTGACAAAGATACCACAGTCAAAGAGTAACAGTAACTTGGAAGTTAGGCCGGCCGGTGTGGCCGCACGGTTCTAAGCGCGTCAGTTTGGAACCGCGCGACCGCTACGGTCGCAGGTTCGAATCCTGCCTCGGGCATGGATGTGTGTGATGTCCTTAGGTTAGTTAGGTTTAAGTAGTTCTAAGTTCTAGGGGACTGATGACCTCAGTAGTTAAGTCCCATAGTGCTCAGAGCCATTTGAACCATTTGAACTTGGAAGTTATTTTCATTCATCGAGATAGGTGACCAGTAAAGAGTACTTCCATAAACAACTGTGGAACCAATCCAATACAGATCAAGTCTGAACTTGTTTACCTCAAACAATCTGCGTCTTATTACACTCCGACGAGAGCCACATACACTAGTTACCTATATGTATGTCCTCAACCTGCTCGCTTTGCGTAGACGCTCTTTTTCTTTTCAAATGGCGTTCGGCGAAAAAGAAACTCTGAAGAAATGCTGAATATCAAAGACTCTCTCAAAATTAGTCTTTCGGGTAAACATAACAATCATACAAATAAATATGGTTTACCTTCCGTAGATATGCGTTCGCTGGCACACAAAAATGAAACGGTTGTCACATCTCCTAGGTTGCAAGTGAGGTCTACACCGATAATTTATCCTCCTCCGTCTGTCTGCTGTGAATGAATTTATTGACCCTGAGATTTATCCGTGCTATCATTTGTAGCTCTAGCCTTCCATACAGTCTTCTGTTCAAGCCTCAGTTATTGATCAGACACTTCTAAGCCCAACTTCATTACTCCCATTACCAGACACAACGGTCCACCTGTACCACCTGTACTGCCCCCCTCCCCCCCCCCCCATCACTTCCTCTCCCTGCTGCACTCTCTGAATCAGCATCGTCGTCTACAATATATCGCCGTGCACACCATTGCCATCTGCGTTTCGTACATCACCACAAAAGGAAGAAATACTTTATTTTATTTTTCCCCTGACTTTTTTTAGTCGATTTAACTGTACGAAACTATGTGAGTAGTTGTTCATACAGTTAGACTGAAGAGCAGCAATATGACTGCTAGTCCGGCCCCTCCCCCACCCCCTCTCTCATGTGATGGGATGTGACAAAAATGAATTATAGAAAAACATAAGAATACTTCTCTGACTACTGTATACCGGCACGCCGGGTCTATAAAATTGTGTATATCCCTTAAATCTGTCTTGATTGACATAACTATGTAGTATAGTCAATGAGCTAATCTATTTTGGACGACCACAATAGATTCGAGGCCCAACTGTGTTTGAGTTTAGTCACGACCGTGGCAATTCTTGAAGTTTTATTTATTGGCCTCAGTTAACAAACCTATACAGTCAGCCTCTTTAACAATACACTTACTGCAGTAGAAGAACAAGTGGTGTTAGATTAGCAACAACGTTCAGTAGAGATCCTTTACGCTCATATTTACATAGGTTAATACTTGAGATGTTTTTTATTATTTTATAAAAGAGTACTTGCCTAAGAGAAACAGAAATATTAAATTTCGTAAATCGTATTGTTGTTTTCATGCTGTAAAATAGATGCTGCAGTGGGAAATGAACACTTTGCTTCCCAAGTTGCTGATCTTTCGTGTACTTTTTGCATGCCAGAATGATGTGATTAGGAAACTTCCTCGAAACAATACGGTTCGTCTTTAACTTTTATCCTACAGAAATTTAGCAGATACACTCTGCTTACTAGAGCCTTTCTCATAACCATAAATACTAAATTAATGCTCCGTGTACATAACCACGTATATATCAATGGAGGGGAAATTTTTGATAGAGTTAATCATTATACATCATTAACATTATTTATCATTTCTCATTCGCTGCATGTGTTGTGGTGTATTAGTACTGACTAGAATACTTGTGCCGACTGAAAGTAGGATTATTTCAGGGTATTTTGTATTAAAACATTAAATGGTACGTTATTAATCCCGAGACAGTCAGCATGCAATATCGCTCAAAACATCCACTCACATTCAAGAGGAGCGGGGTTGGAAAATACCGGTATGGTTTCATTCAAAAGGACACGGCCGATTTCCTTCTACATTTTGTAACACTCCGAACTTGACACTCTCTCCCCCCCCCCGTCGGAGGTTCAAGTCCTCCCTCGGGCATGGGTGTGTGTGTGTTGTCCTTAAGCGTAAGTTAGTGTGTAGGCCTAGGGACCGATGCCCTCAGCAGTTTGGTCCCATAGCCCTTACGATAAATTTCCAATTTTTTTGAATTTGAGGTCCGTATGGCTGTTCAAATGGCACTGAGCACTATGGGACTCAACTGCTGAGGTCATTAGTCCCCTAGAACTTAGAAATAGTTAAACCTAACTAACCTAAGGACATCACAAACATCCATGCCCGAGGCAGGATTCGAACCTGCGACCGTAGCGGTCTTGCGGTTCCAGACTGCAGCGCCTTTAACTGCACGGCCACTTCGGCCGGCAGGTCCGTATCTAACGACATCAGTCGTCATGTTAAAACCTAAATTACCTTCCTTTCTTCTTACCTACAAAAACATGTGATTACGAAGTTCGGTTTCTGTAGATACACAGCTGGCCGCTGTGGCCTAGCGGTTCAGTCCGGAACCGCGCTGCTGCTACGGTCGCAGGTTCGAATCCTGCCTCGGGCATGGATGTGTGTGATGTCCTTAGGTTAGTTAGGTTCAAGTAGTTCTAAGTCTAGGGGAATGATGACCTCAGATGTTAAATCCCATAGGGCTTAGAGCCATTTGAACCATTTTTTGTAGATAGCATTATTAAACAGAAAAACCAAAAAATCTGTTCCACAAGCACAACATTTATAATAAGGTGTGTGATCAGTGCTGCATAATCTTGAAACGGCACTCTGACACGTTCAACGATGCTAGGACTATAGTGTGCCTCTGACTTGTTACAAGATGTACAAGAAAAGTAATGACATCGCTGTAATGCTACGTCGTAAATGTTGTCAAATGACCACAATTTGCTCGCAACAAAAGTGCAGGGACCACTGAGATCTCATGAACATCAGACACTGCATTTCGTTGACTCTAAATTACGGCCTGTAAAATGCAAGCTTTGGAAAGTGTCTTCAGAAGAGAATGGGCGGGCCCAGGTGCCGTCACACCACAATAACAGTTCGCCTGCACGAGATAGTTTGTACCATTACGTCGATGGAAACACTGACAATTACAACAGCATAGTTTTCGGCCCGTTCCTCGAATTCCTGAGGAAACATGGGCGAGGTGGAGAAGGCCTCGGGGAAACCCGTGGGGCCCTCAACGCTTCGTCACGGTCGGAGGAAAGTGGGCCCCTGACGCGTCCGAGGCGTGCGCATTGTGCTTCGCCGCCTGTTGTGTAACATGCGTCCTCCAGAAATGAGGTCGAGACGTCTCACCTTGTGTGTTTTGCCTGTGCATAGCAGGATGCGTCTATGCGGACGAAACATCGCTCTTTCAGTGTGTTACAATATACATTTTTTGTGTGAATAAGTGATGTCTGCTCTTCCGGACATGTCCGAATGAGCACACAGTGCGAGCGTGGAGAACATAGGTGGGAATGCGAATCGGCCGGGGAGCGTGCCAAGATAGTCCGTGCACTTACTGATAAACTTGTGTCCAGATGTCGCAGTGGTTAACGCAACTACCTAGTAAGCAGGACATCCCGGGTTCGAGTCCCGGTCTGGCACACATTGTCACTCGTCGATTCTGCATAAAGCCCCGATGCAACTGATATCATCAGTTCATTTCCCGCCGGCCGCAGTGGCCGAGTGGTTCTAGGCGTTTCAATCTGGAACCGCGCGACCGCTACGGTCGCAGGTTCGGATCCTGCCTCGGGCATGAATGTGTGTGATGTCCTTAGGTTAGTTAGGTTTAAGTAGTTCTAGGGGACTGATGACCTCATATGTTAAGTCCCATAGTGCTCAGAGCCATTTGAACCATTTGAAGTTCATTTCCTTTCCTTTCTCCCCTTCCACCTTCAATTTACGTACTAGTATACATCGTTCCATGTTTATTCCTCATTTAAATATGTTCTGACACATGATGATATTAGCATATCAGTACCTGAACATGGCACTAGTTCACAAATAAGAGACATGTGATATTGACCTTCCCTATTGTAGAGAAATTAAGACAATACAATGGCTGGCCGGAGTGGCCGAGCGGTTCTAGGCGCTTCAGTCTGGAACCGCGAGACCGCTACGGTCGCAGGTTCGAATCCTGCCTCGGGCATGGATGTGTGTGATGTCCTTAGGTTAGTTAGGTTTAAGTAGTTCTAAGTTCTAGGGGACTGATGACCTCAGGTGTTAAGTCCCATAGTGCTCAGAGACATTTGAACCATTTGAACAATACAATGCAGACAAGGCACCAAGTCATGAGAGAATTCCCGTCAACGTTTATATTGAAGACATTGCAGAATTAGCACCTTTCTTTTAGCTCGTGTGTATAGACGCGCGTGACTGAAAAAGTGTGCGGGTGATTCCTTTTTCCAAAAACGATAACACAGAATGGACCTGAAGTTATGCAACCCTAACTTCAAGAAATTCAAGTCTTTGTTAATGCACTTACAATGTAAAGACTCACAAAATGCAGGGTTGTAGAGATCAAGTTCTACGCTGAAATCCATGTCCGAAAACGTCATCCACCGACGCTACAGAGCGTCGAAGTTATACGCGTCGGCGCCTGTAAACCTTTGTATCAGTTTGAGATAAGGGCCTCTGGTTCGGAAACAAACGAATCGAAAGTTACAAGCGAAAATCATTCTCATACCTGTGACAGTGGAATACATGTGCCAGTACTACTGTTGTTAGAGTGTAGGGTATCCAACTTTCAGAGCTGGTAGTGTGGACCAAGACAAACGAAAATGTATAATAAAAATGGGCTCTAAAACGCATACCTGAGGAGCTATGAATACTTGTTCATCTTCGTTAGCGTGAAACACATCTCCTCTATTGAACAAGTGCTCATAGCCCTTAAGGTACGCATTTGAGAGCCCATGTTTACGGGACCTTTTTTCTTGATTTAGTCTATAATACCACCTCTGAAAGTTGCCTACCCTACAGTGCTAACAACAGCAGTACCAGCACATGTATTCCACTGGCATAGGTATCAGAGCGATTTCCGCTTACAACTTTCGACGCGTTCGTTTCCGGTGCAGGGACCCTTACCTTAGTTGATCATCATCGTTGAAAGTTGATATCATTACGGAATGAATCTGTATAAACACACATATACAGGCGCCGTCAGCTTTGACGCTCTGTAGCGTCGTTTGATGACGTTTCCGGACATGGTTTCCTATGATTTGATCTACTACGTCGCCTCTACAACCGCTAGGAGTGTCTAATATAGCCGCGCGGTCTACGGCGCTGTAGTCATGGACTGTGCGACTGGTCCCAGCGGAGGTTCGAGTCCTCCCTCGGGCAAGGGTGTGTTTGTGTGTGTTTGTCCTTAGGATAATTTAGGTTAAGTAGTGTGTAAGCTTAGGGACTTATGACCTCAGCAGTTATGTCCCATAAGATTTCCCACACATTTGAATATTTTGTCTAACATGAAATGTGAAACACTCTGCATTTTTTCTCGTAATAGATGCTAGAAATGTCCTGCATGTGCTGCAACACACCTCTCAACATGACTTTTGGTGTTAGCTGCTACTTTTTGGATGATCGCTACACTTATGTGAGATATTTCATCTTCGTTGTTGTGCTTCAATTTGTCGAGTGTGTGGGGGTTGTTCTTATAAATGTTATCATTCAAATGTCCCCAAGGGAGGATAGAAATCTAGGACTCTAGGCGGCCACAGGTCTCGTTAAATGATTTAGCCCCCAAAGAACTCGAGCAACATTAATTATCATTTTGCAGTTCTCTGAGGGTGCTATTGATCCTGCTGCAGCCCTCAGTGTCGTGCATCAGCCGAGAAAAAAATTAGACCTGCAATTTTTTTGCACGATATTGCACACAAAACTGCAGTCCTCTGTGACTGTAATGGTGTCTCATAACAATCATGAGCGTTTTTTGAACTCCAGTATATATATTTCTGGCTGCTGACGTAACCAGTTAGATGAAGCCATGCTGCATCAGAGTAGAAAACATAAGCTAACACCCGAACACTGTTGCGAATAAAACGCAAAAACCATTGACAGTAATGTAGTCTTCTTCCTCTATCAGATTCTCGAAGTCTTTGCACAACGTGAATACTATGCGGATGGAGTTTCAGCTTCTGTGTGACTCTGCGAACACTCCCGTAAGACATTCCAGTGTGTGGACACAGTTTTCCTATCGACTTTCTTGATGAACGTAGCAAGGATGTGCGGATGGCTCCCAATGAGGCATCATTTAACACCGAAGATTGGCGGGAACCTTCTCGTTGATGTACGCTACTAATTTTTCTGAAACGAGCGACTATGCGTGAAATCATTGATTTGTTATGCATCCTTGTTTCGGGAAAACCTACCCTAAGGTCTTTGTGACATTTTAAGAAGAATTGCGATTTGAAGACACTATCAAGAATGATCACACGTTCAACATGTGAAAAACGCATGTTTGCTCACAGCCTAATCCACAATAGCATAAAAAAGGCGGGAAGCTGCTTGGATATCACATGCTATGCGTCTCCCACAAGATCATTCGTTGCCATCACAAACATTCCCACCGCACACTTTTTTTGAATTTTGGGTTATGTAACTTCTGGCTCACACTGTTGATAGGATGCACGAGATTGCAGATACATATCGAACTCATGCTGCAGCGCTTGGAGTACTTTTCTAGTAGGTGCGAAATCGGACATTAAATGGATTCAGAGACGTGCTGATAGGGTCGTTACAAGGTGTAGTCCATTTCAAAGTATAACGGAGATGGTCGGGGAGTTTAAACGAAAATATTTGGAGGAAAGTAGAGTAGTTCTTGCGAAACGCTATTGGGTAAATTAGAAAACCTGTGTTCGGGGAACACTATGCTATCATTCTGCTGCCACCGTTGTTTATCTCGTATAAGGATTATCATGGTAAAGATAAGAGCGATTAGGATGCGTTCAATGGTATACAGGCAGTCATTTTCTTCTGCCTCAATCCACGAATGCAGCAGAGTACAAAATCACTAATACTGGTACGAGATAGATTCCTCCTCGCACGGTACAGTGGTGTATATGTAGATTGTTCATACAGGGTGGTCAAAGAGTCTGAAAGTTTGTAAGGGTGTTGCATGGTAGGTTGTGCCGAGAAATACTTGTTTAGAAAAAAATCGATACATTTCGCCGTTTCCGAGATATTTAGCAGTTAGTCAATCATGTCGTTGCGCCGCAAATTCAAGCGGCCCGCCGAATACAATTTGTGTCAGTTGTTCTCACAGCATAGATCATAGAGCACAAGACTGCTCAGACATTGGCTCGAGTTCGATCCTTACTGCCGTCCCAAGTCCATTATTTGTATCGCTCTCTTGTTTGGTTTTAGGAAACCACACGAAGATCGCGTCTGGCGAAACCGTTTCTGGCAGGGCGTTTGTACGAGTATTTGCGCTCGGATCGCCAGATTGATTAACTTCAATGCTAATTAACTCGGAAGCGGCACAACAAATCGAATTTCTTTCTTATCAATTATTTCTAAGCGCAACCTTCCCTGCGACGCTCTTACAAGCTTTCCAGACTGTTTCTAGCCACCCTGTATTTGTTACTGCATTGTAGAGTCACTGACGAGAACTAAACAGTTTTGATTACTGTGAAAGTGCTCATCCTCCATAACCGTCAATATTTATAAATTTGTGTTTGCGTATAGTTGCGTTGTCTTTCACTTATTTGTTAAGACGTGTGCCTGCTGAGAGGCGATTGCTTTGCTCCCTGTCCTTAAAGGCAAGTTTTAAGTATTTACACAGCAATAGAGTAAACAGCTGATATTTTAATAACCTTGGATCAGACGCGCGAGTTGCGTGCTCAAGTGATGTGAGGAGAAGTTTTAATTAGCAGCACGATAACAATTGACGGGCATGGGCAGATGAAAGGGCAGCTCCATTCACATCAAGATCCTGCTCCGCCAGTGGTCATTGCTAAGTCAATCTGTGCTCGCAAATTTTGTCCGGAGCTACTGCAGCATTGTCGACGACGACTACGGCCTCACCTCTTCAATAACGAACGACTGTAAGACTGTTTCACTTAGTTCACGTTTTTTAGAACTGTAACGGCATTACCGAGTTACGTTGGCGAACTTTTAATTTTAATAATAATCACTGCAAAAATTTAGAAACTTTAACCTAATAATTATACCGCCATTATTACCAGGTAAGTCCCATGTCCACTCCAATTATTGAGACAATCCTAGTGTCGTTTATTTTAAAAGAAAGAAATATATCAAAATTTATTTCAGTTTCAATTCTTCTCTGTATTTTTTAATAATATTGAAAACAGGAGTAAAATATTTTTTAATGCGCCTCAGTAACTATACTGTTGATAAAAGTATCGTTTAGAGGTAAAGTTATTCTAGCAGATCAAAAGTAAATTCATTTATCTGAAAGTAAATTAATTCCTGGCACTTTAAACTAAAGATTTTATTTAAAAGAAAACGATTATTCATACTTGCTAAGTTAACGTAAACTTGTGATGCTGTTTTGTGTGTTGGCCTGGTTCGTATTTCGGCGTTGCTTGTTGATATTCTTTTACTGAAAATCAGATGAAGTTTTGTTTCGCGTTTTATTGCCAATACCCAAGGCAGCAAAAGTGACGTTGCGCAGTTATTTAGTATAACAGCACACAGCTTCCAGTTAGTCAGGTTGAAATTTGTTTGTTATTCTGAGTGAGGTTGGCGACCGTGTTCTCATGCCTGGCGCTCAGCACATCTTCTTGTTGATTTGAGCATATGACTATGATCGATTTGATACAGTACTTCATCCATTAATAGTTATCATCTCTAACTGCTGCATCCCGTATCAACGATATACCTCATAGGGTGGAGACAATCAATCTGATAGTAAAGTCGGAAGAGAATAGCGGGCATCGAACTGTAGAAAATTATCCATGTAAACACAGGTCGTAAATGCACCGTTGTGGAGCTGCGACTGTGAAACGACATCCAATCAGCGCGGAAGTTCGTCCTGCAAGCTAACGCATTTGGGTAAGTCTAGCAGCGCGGTTTCGACACCATTTCCTTACTTCACACTTATTGATCTACTTAAACTCAACGAACGGACTGAACTAGCTAACAATGCTTTCCTTAAAAAGTCTCCAAATGGTACTCTTTCACAGGACAAAAGTGAAGAAAAAAGAAAACTGCCAGCTTCTAACACCATATATCTGTGTCATTTATTTGCGTTAAATTCTGTATGTAACGCGGTATGCATTAAGTATAAGAACTATTTATTTTAAGCAAAAATTTATTTCATATTTGCTTTTAAAGGTCCACTACTTCTCATAATATGTAGTACCTAATGCAAATCAAAAGCAATAAAAAAAATTAAGAACACATATTTCGCGATTCCACATGTGCAACACAAATGTAAAAGTGTCTCTTGTTATAAGGGTGCAAAATTAATCTATTACTTATGGCTTATACCAGAACTGGCATTTGAAGCTGACTATAGAACGATTCTATTGCTGCCAACGTGCATTTTGCTTAAGGACCGCGAAGATAAAATTAGACAGATTCGGTCTCGTGCGAAAGCTGATAGGTAGTCGTTTTTCGCTCGCTCTATTCGCGAGTAGAACGGGAAAGATAATGACTAGTTGTGACACAGGGTACTCTCCGCCACGCCCTATACGGTGGCTTGCGGAGACAATTTACAAAATACTGTTAGTATCATGCTGACACCTCTCAAATATGTATAATTAGTTTTTGCTGCTCATTGAATTATGTATTTCTTACAACCGACAACCTGTCTATGCTGTTACAAAGTTTATCGTGACGGAGTCCTTGCATAAAAAGTTATCCGTTTACTTTCCCTGTCAAATTCAGTTTTAGCCCCTGACGACGATGACGGAGGCAATCATCGAATGCTTGCAATTTCATTCGAATTTGACGTGGCAAGTAAACCGAGAACTTTTTATGCGACATAATCGATGTATTGCCATCTATTTCCGCTTATCTCTGACGTCTAATGCATATTACGTATATCTTTATTCAGTAGCATCTCATTCGCAGCTTGACACTGAGTATTGTAGATCGTCATTAGAAAAAAACACAACATAGTGGTACGTTTATCAGCACATTATTTCATGCTACTCGAAGAAAAGTGTAAGCCCTGAAAGAACTAGGACATATTCAATGTAAGTACATGTAAGTTCATTATGCAATTTCCAACTTGAATTCACGATCGATTTTCATTATCCTTTCGGATATTTATCGGTCTAAAATGTTCTCATTGTAGGGCACCATGACATTCAGAGCATTCAACAGCTGATTAATATTTTGTCCTGTAAAAACAACGCATCTATGTGATAACAAAATATTCGAAACCGATAATGGCAAGAAACAATAAAATTTATTCAAGAACTATGTCATCAGGTATGTGATTGGTAGCTGTTCCATGTAATAATAATAATAGTTATAATTTCGTGTGGCTCAGTGGTCTGGTTGGTTCCATAAGACGTTACAACCACCAGTGGTCTGGTGCAAGTCTTTCAGTTCGACGCCACATTGGCGACTTACGTGTCCCTGACCTACCTCAGTTATCCAACCGGGCAAAGGGGCGGGGACGTACGGTTTAACGAGGAATCCGAACCGCATGTGTTTCTAACCCGACCGAGCGAGGTGGCGCACTGGTTACCACACTGGACTCGCATTCGGGAGGACGACGATTCAAACCAGCGTCCGACAATCCTCATTTAGGTTTTTCATGATTTCTCTAAATCTCTTCGGGCAAATGCCGGGATGGTACCTTGAAAGGACACGCCCGATTCCCCTCCCCATCCTTCCCTAATCCGAGCTTGTGCCCCGTCTCGAACGACCTTCGTGTTGTCGGGACGTTAAACACTAATTTCCTCTTCCCTCCTTGTTCCTAGCTACTCTTCACATCGCTGAGACGTGAAGTCAGTGTTAAAAAGAGAACCTTATAATAAAACCGAAGAAGTCTCATAGTGTCAAGAATAGTTTTGATCTACTGTAGTTATTGGTGTAAAAGTTCACGCTTGCTCTCTGTACATCAACAAATTTGGTTAGGTTTGACTTTCCACCTTAGAGTACCACATGTAGAGTACCACCACCTTACTGTGGTGATGTTTCTGTAGTACAGCATGTTAACAAATCAACGGCATTACCTTACTTTTAACGTACGGTAGTTAATTTAATAGTGGAGCCCTACCCGACAAACATCAGATAAAATTCGCATTTAACGTTTGCCAGCCACGGACAGAAATTAAAGATGAAACCATCATCTTCAGCTAATTTATTCAGTAACTTGGCCTTTGGAATTCCGAGTGTTAAGAGGGGCAGCACAGTTCAAAAGCACACACACCCCCGTCTCTCGTCACTGATGACTGCCGTTTTATGGTGTATTTCCGGCCTATTGCACTGACCTCGTCCGGCTGTTTTTCTCCACCCTAATGACGGGTCAAAAAGTGGTTGACTAGTTGAATTTTTTTACGTTCAGTCGGTTTTTTCACATGAATGAAGCAAGTCTCTGCGGTGACCTCAGCTGTACACATTTTCACTTACTCTCTGGATTTGATTAGTTTCAACTAATATGGGGCAAACGACTGACAAGTCTTTGAGTGCTACGTCAGTTAGATGAATGTTTTCATTCACTTACATGACATGAGTGATTTCACTTACATACTTCTGCAGTCTTCTCGGTTACACATGAACCGTGACTGATGTTACCAACTTTTCTTAGAGACAAATAACGTACTATCTTATTTCAAGGAGAGGTGAATAAAAACTATATATTTATTTTGACCTACTTAAAAACGAATTTTTCATACTTCTGGCATTAAATACGAATTTCTGGCCGCTTTTAAAAGGCCTCTATCAGGTGCTACGTTATAAATTTGTTTAAATAAATGAAAAATTACTTTTTACTCAGATTTATTGAAGTTCTTCTCTTGCTCTCTCTCTTTCCGCTGCCATGCACCCATCACCGACAACTTTGTTTCAGTAAATGCTGAGGTGACATGAACAGTGACCATGTAACACTCAATTTCCTTTATTTGTCTGGTGACTCAGTCATTTGCTTTTTAAGCATATAGCCATTGTCGAAAGCATATTTTTTTGCGAAAAGTATATCATTCGTCAATTTTCTCCGATATTCCTTAATTAATATAGTTCCATAATGTGATTCATCTTTGCAGATACTGTACGCAGACGAGTCAAAACATTATGACCATCTGCTTAATACCTTGTGGATCATCTTTCTAACGCAATGCATCACTGATTCTGTGAATCATCGATACTACAGTTCGTTGATACATTTGTGGAGCTATGTTGCACCAGGTGTCTACGCACAAGTCACATAATTCCACTAAATAACTGAGCTGATTAGCGTAAGTGGTGATGGCGCTCGATAGCGACCCAGATGGGAACCATCGGAAACATATCAAGTGAATTTGGTGGACATTTACGTGATTTCACTGTCATGCTCCTCGAACCACTGTAGGAGTTTCTGTCTTCGAGACACAGGCAGTTATACAGCTGAAAGATGACATTGTCGTCAGGGAAGACAGCAAGCATGAAGGACGCATGTGGTCCGCAGCTGACCTGGTGTCTTCGATTAGTACCATAGGTCCCTTGCAAGTGCAGGAGAATGTCTCCCTTAGCGTAATACTGCTCCCACCAGCCTGCGTCCGTGGCACGGTGCACGCGTCGAGCAGATGTTTGTGGAGACAACCATCTACCTGGCGTAGCAAGAACGTGATCCTTCCGACGAGCCGACACATTTCCTGTGATATATGGTCCAATCTCGATGATCCCGAGCCCACTACAATCGTAACTGACGATGTCGTTAGGCCAACATGTGAACACGCAGGGGCCGTCTGCTGCGGAGCTCCTTGTTCAACATGTGAATGGTGTGCTCCGAAACACATGTGTGTCCACCGGCACTGCGCTGTTTCGCCAGAGGTGCTACACATCGCCATCTATCCTACTTTACATAACAGACAAGCCTCCGAACCCCGCGTTCTGTGAATAGACGTGGACGTCCAACCGCTTGGCGGCTAGTGGTAGTTTCATTGCCCTTCTACCACTTCCATAGACGCTCACGACAGTAGCACGTGAACATTGGACGACCAGTTTCGTCTTTTTCGAGATACTTGTTCACAGGCTCTGTGTAGTAACAATGTGCTCATCGTGAACGTCACTTACCTAGGTGGATTTCTCCATTTGCAGTACATATCTTCTTCGCTAGGGTACCCCCCCCCCCCAATTCGTCTCTGCTCGGCTTACATACTTTTCTTACTGCGTCACGTGCTCGCAAGGCCACCAGGAGGCATCCATCGCCGTGGGCAGTAGTCATAATGTTTTGGCTGCTCAGTGTATATCGCTGTGGATTTTTTATCCAGTCATATGGTTTCCACTATCCCCTCGTCACTGAGCGTTCCGTTCCAGATACAGTTTACAATTAAGGAAACGAACTATTAATTAGCATGCCAGGGTGCAGTCAACATCAGCGGTTTAACATACATCAAAATGATAGATTGTTCTCGCTCTGAATTGAATGCAGCTGGATCAGTCCAACTCAGTTGTCGTCCACAGTGATAGCTAGAGGTATGTGAAACTGAAGTACCAATGCCTGAATAGAAGCCAGTTTTCGTTTATGAGTGTGATTTGTACTTCTTAGCCGATAACGTACTTTTATGCACAATATATTTACCTTTTACAATGAGTAAGTGTTTAATTTATGGAAATCATTACATATATTCAGTAAAATTGAAGGCAAACTGTCGCTAAAACTTGGAAAGTTTTCTTCTGCATATACCCCTAAGGGAACTTTCGGTCAACTCTGAACCCCATCACTACATCAGCTTTTTTTCTCTTCACCTATGCCCGCGGTAGGGCTACCATCCGAGGGTATGTGTTACTCTCGTTGTATGCCATTGCTTTGGTTCAACTAGTGAAAGTACTACAGATTGGTTCCACTTAGAAGAATGAATGGATAGCTCAGTGAATTAAAATGAATTTAGACAACACTGTCTGTGGAGCGCAGCGATCTGGTGCTATTCTTTGGCTAAAACAACGGTCGAGATCGCAATAACATTCGTTTATTATGACCGGTTTCGGTTTACGTTAAAGCCATCCTCAGATTTTTTTGGCCCCCTATGACTGGTCGTAATAAACAAATGTTGTTGCGATGTCGATTGTTGATCAAACCAAAGTGAATTAAAACACTGAAAAGTGGTTTCGTTTAAAAGAAAGTATACATCTTTCAACCAATGGTAAAATTACAAACAGGTTTCACTGCGAAAGAAATAATGAATAATTCACTCAATACACAAAACTACATCGGATTGTTCTACATCTACATCCATACTCCGCAAGCCACCTGACGGTGTGTGGCGGAGGGTACCTTGAGTACCTCTATCCGTTCTCCCTTCTATTCCAGTCTCGTATTGTTCGTGGAAAGAAGGACTGTCGGTATGCCTCTGTGTGGGCTCTAATCTCTCTGATTTTATCCTCATGGTCTCTTCGCGAGATACACATAGGAGGGAGAAATATACTGCTTGACTCCTCGGTGAAGGTATGTTCTCGAAACTTCAACAAAAGCCCGTACCGAGCTACTGAGCGTCTCTCCTGCAGAGTCTTCCACTGGAGTTTATCTATCATCTCCGTAACGCTTTCGCGATTACTAAATGATCCTGTAACGAAGCGTGCTGCTCTCCGTTGGATCTTCTCTATCTCTTCTATCAACCCTATCTGGTACGGATCCCACACTGGTGAGCAATATTCAAGCAGTGGGCGAACATGTGTACTGTAACCTATTTCCTTTGTTTCGGATTGCATTTCCTTAGGATTCTTCCAATGAATCTCAGTCTGGCATCTGCTTTACCGACGATCAACTTTATATGATCATTCCATTTTAAATCACGCCTAATGCGTACTCCCAGATAATTTATGGAATTAACTGCTTCCAGTTGCTGACCTGCTATATTGTAGCTAAATGATAAGAGATCTTTCTTTCTATGTATTCGCAGCACATTACACTTGTCTACATTGAGAGTCATTGTTTCGATTGTTTTCATTTGTTTGCTTCCATAGACTGGTTTCACTCGAAAGAAACAAATGGATAATCATCCAATCGATACGTAAACTGCAACCGATGGATTGATTTTTTTTCCATTCGGTTGTTCTAACGGGTGGTTTAACTCAAAAGAATGAATTAATAATTCAACCGATACGGAAATGTACGAATATGTCGAATTGTCCGCAACGACCGACTGAATCAATTGTTTTCATTCTGTTGTTCCCATCGCCACGCTATATACTGTTAACTAAAAGATTCGACTGTGAACATTGCTAGGTCCTGCATGACCGTCTAGTCTCTACCTATGGGATGGTACTGAAAAGAAATATCTCATTCCAATAAAAAAAAAGGGATAAACTATCATCCCTTCTGCACCTTGGTAAATAAAAAGTTACCTTTATTTACCATTCTTCAAAATACTCACTTCTTTGCTTACCGTTTTGTATCTAGAACTCACCTTACATATCTTAAACCTGTTATATAATATTTTTATTATATGTGATTGATCCCGTGTAGCGGTGCGCGTTTAATGTTAATGGATGTTGTCATCCTCGTATGGAAACTGAGATGCAAATTATCTGTAAAGTGATAAATGTATGGCTCTGTCAAGCGAAATAAAGGTAAAGGAAAAGTTAAGGGTCTATCGCTGGCTTATTTTAGCGATTTAAGGCAATCACGGCAAACCTACTCTTGATGTCCGTGCGAAAAGGGTTAAAATCCCTGATCGACCATCCACTTTTGGATTTCTTGTGGCTCTTCAGCATCGCTTACGTATTCAAGACACTGGAGTCACCTTCGAATGGAGCGATTTTCAAGTTAGGCGCTGATTTAAGATGTGAATACAGTATATCGACTACGTAAGTGATGTAGAGGAGCCATACGAAATCAAGTTTTATTTTAAAATAGTATGCATCTAACAACAAACAGCAGAATCCAGTAATGTCAACTAACTTCAAGAGCTCTTACTATTGAACTTCTCTTGCGCGGTAACAAACAAAACTTCATACAGAGGCACTAATATTTTATAAGGTGCCTAATGTAAACTGATGTTGTTGAGTTGGGCCGTGAGTTGTTGGCCGCTTATATCAGGGGCAGAGTAGCGTGGAAACTGGAAGGTTGGTGGACGTGAGACGGGGATGTTTTATTGTTCGTTTTCCAGGACTGACAACTCACGGGCGTGCACTGCTCGTACCGATTAGCCGGTATGCTATGCATTTTGACACTGAGATACCATGGGTTCTTCAATGCGCATTACAGAAACGTTCATATTCACTACGGTACATATGTGTAGCAAGAAATATGAAATTAAATTAAGGCTGTTGTGACAGAATGTCATGGGTAGAAGGAAAATGGCAACCAAAATATACACCTCAGTAAAAGTTTGGAATATCATAGAGTTTACTTGAACAATGGCTTCTTATAGTACACCCATTGATGTTTGTACACTGCCTTATTAACAAAACAAAGCAGGCTCTCTTGTAAGTATGCGTCTTGAAAACAAAAAAAGTAAAAATCTTTGTTTCATGGTGATGATTATCAGTCTTTAGTAGTGAGTATATCCTCCCCGTACACGGATGCGTTCTTTCACTTTGCGAGGCATTCTTTGGATGAGACCATCAAATTTATCTTGGGTACGAGGTCCCACTCATTAATGGCAGCTTCATCGAGATCCTGAAGATTGTCAGGTGGACACAGAGGCCACCTTCAACAAGTCCCATGCATGATCAGTTGCATTCTTGTCTGGGGACTGTGCTTGCCAATGCATTCGGTTGATGTTCCATCTTTGAAGATACCGAGTTACCTCTGCAGTACGGCGCAGTCTCTCTTTGTCATTGACTAGGATGAAGTCGTCATTGATTTCACGTCTGTAGGGCCTCACATTCGTTTGTACGATCTCTTGGAGGTTTCGGGGACCAGTAAAGTTGCCGAAGAGGCAAATTAGAAGGATCCGCCATCCCATCATTATTGTCGCCCAGAACTTCACACTTCCACTTGCAAACATATTGACTTCCTGAGCGTATCGGCGTTCCTGGTGCCGTCTAGCCTTCTCCAAACCCTAACACGTCTAATGTACGGCTGCAAACCAATTTTGGTCTCGTGACATAACATTACTCCATTCTGCAATGGTCCTATCCTATATTGATATGCACGAGCCCAGGGCTACGACTGTGTCGTTTCCGTTGGCTCAGTACAAAACTTCTCATTGGTATTGTGGAATGAAGACCATCCTCATCTTTGGTCTGAGATACGAATGCTTGTTGCCCGGGAGAAGTCATTTCCAGTATTTCTGGCAGTTGATGTTGGGCACCTACGAGCCGACACAGTTGGAGGAAACGATGCAAAGCCTCTATCCTGACTCCACCAGTGTTGTATGCCCCTACGTGGCATGTTACTGCAGTGCTGAACACAAACTGAATGAAGCTATTGTTGACAATGGACTGCTCACGGAGTAACGTTGCGGCAGCGGTATGGTTGCATGACTGGGAAACGGAAACAGAACACGCCATTAGTAAACATAGTCCAGTATATGGGTTCTAACTGGATAATGCACGAAGTGCCTAGGTCATTGACACCTCTAGTATCGTAGACTACATTTTACAATAGAATTCCAAACTTCTGTTGAGCAGTGTATTTAGTTAAACATTTTTGATCGTGTCCCGTATTGATAATGCATTTAAATATAAGCACAATTACTGTTATTAATCAATCGATCATCCGCTCACACGTACAACACTTCGTCAGTCAGTTACAGTGTGGCAATTTTGGCGCTCGCTGACGATTGCAACAATCTGAAACATAACTGTCGACACGAGGTGTTCCAAATGGCGCCGACTTTTAACGATCAGTACTTGGGGCCCGGCATCCACCTTATTGCGTGGGCTTATATCGTACTAATCATTTATTTAGGTTACCAATTAACAATAGGCTCACCACATATTGGTCCAACATGACTCCCCATAATGTTAGTATTGGCTCTTCAGCAAAAAAGTTTGACGAACACTGCTCCGGAATATTGCTGCGCATCTAGAATCACTATGTCTGTTCCAGTCTGGCTGCTGTGCTCCATGCGTTTGTTTGCGGTCCGACATTGCGCGACGCGGCATGTCCGGCGTGGACGCGGCTTAAGTTGAGCCCATGTCATCGTCAATCACGACTGCATTCAGGGCCTATTCGAGAACATTTGTCCACACAAGCAACTTTGCATTTGGCAGCTCTTCTCGCCACCGTTTTCTGTTGTACATTTTTCACCCGAGTCAGTTTTGCTGCTGGTTGTGGTTCGCCCCGTATACAAATTTTGTACTTTAGCTGCTCTGCCGTCCCTCTCAGGTTAACGCCCCAAGCGGCCGCCCTAATTTGCGGTACTATCTGCATAGAAATCTTACAGTTGTGGCACATCTGCCGCCCCTCTCAGCTTGGCGCCGCAAACAGCAGCTTGTGTCGCTTGAGCCTCAAACCGGGCTTGATTCCAGTACGCTTGGGATCAACGAGTTTGGGCTGTGGTTTAATAGAGACGGATCGCCGGGTCGAATGAACCAATTTCATGTTACACCAGATCGATGATCGTGCCTGAATACTCTGTTATCCAGACGAAAGGCTGCTCGAGACATCCATCGCGCAACGGACTCCGATGGAAACTATCTTTTGCTGTGCGGAACATTCGCCTGGTCTTGCTGGGACCTGTAGCAGTGGTCGAAGGTACCACGACAACTGTGCGCTACGACACCTTTGCGGAACATCTTCATCCCTTCATCCTTGATGTCTTCCCTGACACCGATGGCATCTTGCATCAGGACAACTGTCCGTGTCACAAAACTACAATCGTGCTACACAGGTTTGATGAGCATTATAGTGAATTCACAATGATGGCTCGGTTTCGATGTTCGCCTGATCTGAACCCAACGGAACATATCTGCGTTCGGACGAGAGCTCCTAGAAACCGCCGGTACGTCTTTTACGGGAAATGCGTGATCTGTGCATAGAAATCCGATACCACATGCCTCTGGGACCCTACCAAGGACCTGTAGAATCCATGCCGCGCAAAATCATTGCTGTGTAACATTCCAAAGGTGGAGCTACAGGATATGAGGCAGACATTCATAATGTTTTGACTCATCAGTGTAAATGAAACTAATCTGAAGTACCTTCTGGCGGGAACTCTTGTTATAGTTTTTTGCATTCCAACGTTTAAGAGGTCTACGCTAGCATTTTGAGAGACTGAAATTTATGTCAACTCATATACTGCCATCCTAATGACTTGCGACTGCTGGACTCTTCCTGCAAAGCCACCTCTCTGCAGATTAAAGGGAAACTATAGCATATGCTTGTGGTAACACTGCGGCATATACGCTTATGTGCGTCTCACGTAGTATATATCTGAATTCTTGTTAACTGTCTCGATGACAAGTGAATCCAAGTCCATGCTACGATAGTCTCCCGCCCTGCACTTAACGTCGAGTAAAAAAAAAATGGTTCAAATGGCTCTGAGGACTATGGAACGTAACATCTATGGTCATCAGTCCCCTAGAACTTAGAACTACTTAAACCTAACTAACCTAAGGACATCACACACATCCATGCCCGAGGCAGGATTCCAACCTGCGACCGTAGCAGTCGCGCGGCTCCGGACTGAGCGCCTAGAACCGCTAGACCACCGCGGCCGGCAACGTCGAGTCACACATAACGATTCACTTGACAGTGCTGTGGGTGTTCTTGCCAAGTCAGTGGTCCTGAGCTCTTCAACATGGTGCACTGAATGTTCCAGAAAAATCTGGTCTGTCAAACCCAAATACTTAAGTTTCATACGTTATTGTAGCTGAGGAGTCGTTGCCTGTTGTAACATATATCACGTTAAACTCGAGATAATTCATGCAACCGGAAGAATTTGGCAAGAAAACATCATAAACCTCTTAATGTTATAACTCAAAAATTTAGACTTGCTTTTAGATACATTGAGATTTTTCCAAAAGATGTAGATTACATAATTTCAAGCACCTGATAACTGCATGATTTTGTTTTTAAAAAAAGGTACAAATAAGTTACTGAGGAGGAAGCACAGTGATGTTTCCATTTCACATTGGAAAAATATTCACAGAAAACTTCAGTTCTGATGCTGGGCTAACGCATATAAACGTGAATGTTGTGCCATTTGTTTCGATTTGTACTCCAGTTTTACTCCATACACAGTTTTTCAACCTTGCGTGTTTGTGTTTTGCATTCGAGAGGTCATATCACACCCCGGCAAGAAAAGTGCCACAAATTAAAAAAGAAATCAACATTTAGTTTATGAGACCGAAAAGTAAGTGTGAAGTGCTCCGACGTGCACAAAAAACGACCCATCCTTATCTCCTAATATGTCCACTTCTTGGCGAATGTGTCTGTTTTACTGTAGTCTACCTCACGAATACCACGACGAGAACAGTGTCACTTCATCACTTCAGCGTCGGTGCTGGCAGGTGTGCATCGATCATTCAAGAAGAACGGCACGTTCTGAGTAGTCACACAGTTCATGTATAGGTTAAGTTGAATGTAATTCTTAATATCATTGACTATTACAGCGTCTGGGTTTATAAAGTGCCTGAATCTCACAATACAATATCCCTGAGACGTACATGCATGTCTGAAGGAGCAGAAGCTGTTTTGGCCATTACAGCTGTTGTAGGTATTACAAAATAGATATTACAAAATTTCATGTACTGTACAATAAAACAATGGCAATTTATGTTGTAATGAAAGTTCATATTGAATCCCGTTTCTCTGCAAAAAGTATTCCTACATTATATAACCCCATTTATGATTTTATGTCTTCGTAATTTGTGTTCCTTAAATTGCACCTAATTGATATTCGTGATTAATTTTCATAAATTTTAAATTTGAATTTTCTATCTTTCTAATAAAACAATTTCAATTTGTTTTTCATTTTTTTAATTCTAACTTAAGTATCGATTTTGTCTGATTGAGGTTCGAATGTCATATTTCATTACAGCAAGTTAAAAAGGTATATTTCACTTGAAATTTAAAGCAAGCGTATTAAATTTCAACATAAGTTTTATTGAATTCTTTAAGCCGATTTTTGTCAAGTATTGCATTCTTGAGTTGTGTCATTGTTCATGCCGGGGTGCGATATAACAGGGGTTACTTGACACAGATCCTATTGATAAACAGAATTGCCAGATTAAACTGACCAAATTACCGAACATGCCTGGAAAAGGATTTGCTGAGCTGAGGGCTGACAGTGAACGCAATAAAACACTTAGCAAACATTAAAAAATAATATTTACTATTGCTACTTATCGCTTTCAACAAATTTTTGTTATCTCTAATTTTTTGATGAAAGTCCTTGTTTGTTGCAAACTTCAAATTACAACTGGGCTTATTTCTGTTTTTACCACATCGACACTTAATTATTGACTTGATTTTACAAATCAATAAATAAATAGCATGAATGGAATTCTAAAAATACTGATCCACTCACACTCCGTTACCGAACACAAAACTGAAATATCGTACAATTAGGCAAAAAACCGAACACTTGGCAACCCAGACGATAAATGAAATAACAAACTACAAAATGAAAATTCAAAAAAGCTCAGTCGCTCCACGAGTCAGGTAGCAGCCGCCGGCCAGAACAGAGTAGTGATAGGGAAGTAACCGCAAGTTCCTAACCAGATGTGAATCATATAGAGTCATCCTCATAAATTAAGGATAATGCTGATACATGGTGGGCGGTTTATGGGTTTAAATCACCTCCAGGTATGACCATGCGGTGCATTTGATCTGCGGCCGTCGCACGGTGGCGCTGGCAACAGTCCCCATAAGCAGAGGTGTGTTGGTGCATGTCAGAGTACGGTGCAGCGAATAAGTGTGCAGACGTTTTCAGACGTGCTAATGGTGACTGTGTGTTGAAAATGGCTCAAAGAACACGATGACATTATGAGGGGTAGAATACTAGGGCGACTGGAGGATGGTCAAACACAGCAGGTCGTAGTACGGTCCCTCCGTTTGCCACCAAGTGTGATCTCAAGATTATGGCAACGATTCCAGCAGACAGGGAACGTGTCCAGGGGCTACAGTACGGGACATCCACAATGTACAACACCGCACGACTGAACAGACATGGTTTATTCGCCTGGAGACGTGAAAGGTCTGACCCCTGGTCACAGGAGAGCCTGTAAAGCCTGGTGTCAAGAACACAGTACATGGTCATTGGAACAGTGGTGCCAGGTTATGTCCACAGACGAGTCCAGGTGTAGTCTGAACAGTGATTCTCGCTGGGTTTTCATCTCGCGTGAACCAGGAACCAGATACCAACCCCATAATGTCCTTGAAAGGGATCTGTATGGAGGTCGTGGTATGATGGTGTGGGGTGGGATTATGATTGGTGTGCATACACCCCTACATGTCTTTGACAGAGGAACTGTAACAGATCAGGTGTATTGGGACATCATTTGGACCTTTTCAGGGCTGTGATGGGTCCCACCTTCCTCCTGATGGATGATAACGCACGGCCCCACCGAGCTGACATCGTGGAGGAGTACCTTGAAACAGAAGATGGTGTGGCCTGCCTGTTCTGCAGATCTAAACCCCATCGAGCACGTCTGGGATGCTCTCGGTCGATGTCTTCAAACCCCTAGGACACTTCAGCAGCTCTGACAGGCACTCGTGCAAGAATGGGAGGCTATACCCCAGCAGCTGCTCGACCACCTAATCCAGAGTATGCCAACCTATTGTGCGGCCTGTGTATGTGTGCATGGTAATCCATATCCCATATTGACGTAGAGTTACATGCGCAGGAAACAGTGGCGTTTTGTAGCACATGTGTTTCGGGACGGTTTTCTCAACTTATCACCAACACCGCGGACTTACAGATCTGTGTCGTGTCTATTCCCTATGTATGTATGCTTTTAGTGCATTTTTTGTAGTGCCACTTTGTGTGGCACCGCATTCTGCAATTATCCTTAATTTATGAGCATGAGTATAGATTCATTTGTGTGCTTTGGTAGTTTAGTTTTTGAATTTCTGCGTGTTAAGTTAATATGTAATAGTCACAGTTCTCGCGTTTTCATTTGTATTGGAAAGTAACCGATTTTATGACATTTTACGCGTTTCTAAACATAAGCGAATTGTTTAGTCTCACCTTTGTGTTTTGATAGTTTGGTTTCAGAATCATTGCATGTTAATATAATTTACTAGTCACAGTTCTTCGGTTTTCATCGGTGTCTCCATGGTCTTAGGTGTGGATAGGGACTGCCATTACTGTGCACAGATGCAAGCTGAGTTGTTGACCCTTCGCTCTCAGCTCCAGGCTGTATTGGCTTCGGTTGCCCAGCTTGATGCTGCAGTGGATGGGCATTACTGTTGTGCATCGGCCGTGGAGATCCAACGGACGTCCAGCACGACCCACCAGTCCGCAGATCGGTCCGCACCGGTGACTAGCCCAGTTACCGCTCGCACTGAGATTTACCTCTCACCCATGGTCGAGTGGAAGGTCGCCTCGGGGCGTGACAGGCAGGGAGGGGCTTCCCGGCGGGTGGAATGTGGCCTCTCCGGTTAGTATAGCAAACAGGTTCCAGCTGCTGTCTGTAGCTGACAATGTCCCTCAGTTAGAGCAGTTGCTTCAGAGGAAACCTCTCAGCCTGCAAGATTCAGCCTGTCACAGAGGGTGGGATTAATGGTAGCTGGGAGATCGGATGTTAGGCGCATTATCGGGCCGTTATAGTCATGGCTGCCAACGAGGAGAAGAAAGCCACTCTACACTCAGTGTGCATACTGGGTGGAGTCATTCCAGACGTGGAACGGGTCCTTCAGAATGACGTGAAGAGCACAGGTTGCAGCCAACTGTAAACGGTGGCTCATTCGGTACGAAGGAGATAAGTCGCTTTGGATCGGAAGGGATACTCTCTGGTTTCAAGCGGTTATCAGAAGTGGCAAAGGCTGCCATTCTTGCTTGCAAGATGAAAGCAGATCTCACCATTTGCAGTACAGTCGACAGGACCGATTACGGACCTGTGGTACAGAGCAGAGTATAGGGGCTGAATCGGAGGCTCAGACGGTTTTGTGACCGTGTAGGCCGCAGATTCATTGACTTGCGCCACAGGGTGGTGGGTTTTCGAGTTTCGCTAAATAGGTCAGGAATCCATTACACGCAGGAGGCGGCTACATGGGAAGTGGGGGCTGTGTAGTGTGGACTCGACGGTTTTTTGTGTTAGAGGCCATAGGAAAAACACAGAAAGGGCTTCAAAGGGTGCAGGTCGAACACATGAAGAACGTAGACCTAGGAGCCATAGGTATAACGGTTGTAAATTGTCGTAGCTATGTTGGGAAAGTACCAGAGATGCAAGAGCTAATAGAAAGCACGGATGCTGAAAACGTTATAGGCACTGAAAGCTGGTTAAAGCCGAAGATAAGTTCAGCCGAAATTTTTGCGAAGGACCTAACGATTTTCAGAAAGGAGAGGCTAAACATAGTTGGCGGTGGCGTGTTTGTTGCTGTCAGAAGTAGTTTATGTTTTAGCGAAATTGAATTAGATAGTTCCTTTGAGTTAGTATGGGTAGAAGTGTGGCAATCGGAATAAAATTAGAATTGGATCTCTTTACCGCCCTCCCTACTCACATTAGTTCATGAACTCACTCGAACAGTAAACGGTTCTGGAAATGCACTTCATCTCTTAGCAACAAATAATCCTAAGCTAATAACGAGCATCAATACTGATACCGTAACTCTCAAATCCACCAAAAATAAACGAAAAATATGTCTAATCAAAAAACCAAATAAAAATTCACTTGATGCCTTCCTGGGAGACAATCTCAACTCCTTCCGAACTAACTATGTAAATCAGACCAGCTGTGGCTTGAATTCAAAGAAATAGTATCGACAGCAACTGAAAGATTTATACGAAATAAATTGACAAACGACGGAGCTGATCTCCCATGGTACACAAAACACATCAGATGGCTGTTGCAGAAACAACGGAAAAAGCATGCAAAATTTAAACGAGCCCAGAAGCTTGAAATTGACCGCGGATTCCTTGCGAGATGCCTATAATGGTTTCCACAACGGAACTTTGCTTCGACACCTGGCAGAAATTCAAAAGAGATTCTGGTCGTATGTAAAGTATGCTAGCGGCAAGACACAATCAGTGCCTTCTCTGGAAATATTATAGATGACAGTGCTGCTAAAGAAGAGCTGCTAAACACATCCTTCCAAAACTCCTTCACCAAAGAAGACGAAGTAAATATTCCAGAATTCGAATCGATAACAGCTGCCAACATGAGTAACTTAGAAGTAGATATTCACGGAGTAGTGAAGCAATTTAAATCACTTAATAAAAGCAAGTCTTCAGCTCCAGATTGTATGCCAGTTCCTTTCCCAGAATGTGCTGATGCAATAGTTCCATACTTACCAATCGTATTCGACAGCTCGCTCGACGAAAGATCAGTATTGTAAAGCTGCACAGGTTACACCAATATTCAAGAAAGGGAGTAGTAGTAATCCACTAAATTGAAAGGTCCATATGATTAACGTCGATATGCACCAGGATTTTGGAACATATATTGTGTTCGCACATTATGAATTACTCGAAGAGAACGGTCTATTAACACATATCAACAAGGATTTAAAAAAACTCGTTCTTGTGAAATACAACCAGATATTTACTCAAACGAGGCGTTAAGTGATATCGACAAAGAATTACAAATTGATTCCGTATTTCTAAATTTCCAGAAGACTTTTGACACAGTAGCTCACTAACGGCTTGTAGTCAAATTGCTTGCTTATGGAATATCGTCTCACCTATGCGTCTGGATTCGTGATTTCCTGTCAGAGAGCTCACAGTTAGTAGTAACTGACCGGAAGTCATCGAATAAAACACAAATGATTTCTGGCGTTCCCCAAGGTTGTGTTATGGGCCCTCTGTTGTTCCGTATCTGTATAAACGATTTAGGAGACAATATGAGCAGCCGTCTTAGGTTGTTTGCAGATGATACTGTCGTTTATCAAAAATGGTTCAAATGGCTCTGAGCACTATGGGACTTAACATCTATGGTCATCAGACCCCTAGAACTTAGAACTACTTAAACCTAACTAACCTAAGGACATCACACAACACCCAGTCATCACGAGGCAGAGAAAATCCCTGACCCCGCCGGGAATCGAACCCGGGCGCGGGAAGCGAGAACTCTACCGCACGACCACGAGCTGCGGACTGTCGTTTGTCGTCTGGTAAAGCCTTAAGCAGATCAATAGCAATTGCAAAACGATTTACATAAGATATCTGTATATTGTGAACATAGGCAATTGACCACAAATAATGAAAAGTGTGAGGTCACCCACATAAGTGTTGAAAGGAATCCATTAAATTTTACGTTTCACGATAAATCAGTCAAATGTGAAGTCCGTAAATTCAACTAAATACCTAGGAATTACGATCACAAACAACTTAAACTAGAAGGAGCACACAGAAAATGTTATGGGGAGGGCGAACGAGATTCCGTTTTATTGGCAGATACAGCAAATCTACTAAAGAGACTGCCTATACAAGGCTTGTCCGTCCTCATTCGGAGTCCTGCTGCGCGGTGTGGGATCGTCCCAGACAGGATTAACAGAGTCCATCCAGAAAGTTCAAAAGAAAAGCTGCACGTTTTGTATTATCGAGAAGTAGGGGAAGAGTGTCACAGACATGGTACAGGATTTGGGTTGGACATATTGAAAAGAGAGGCGTTTCTCGTTGCAGCGGGAATTCTCACGAAATTTCGGTCATAGACTTTCTCCTCCGAACGCGAAAATATTTTGTTGACGGTGACCTACACAGGGAGAAACGATAGTCATAAGCAAAATAAAGAAAGATATGTGTGTTCGTTTTTTCCAGAGTGGAATAACAGAGAATTGCTGTGAAGGTGATTCGATGAACTCTGTCAGGCACTTAAGTATGATATGCAGATTAGCCATGTAGATGCAGATAAAATGTAGTTGTGCTGCACGACAGAGAAGGGAAAATAACGCCCACAAAAAATCCGACGATCACTGTACTGTCACGGCAACAATATCGTCCGCAAGAGATCCGATAATGACAGTACGATGCAAATACGATTTGAGTTCTAACAATAATACTTTTTACTGGACGTAGGAAGCACGGGCCGGTTAAGAAACGGGGGTGTGTTACTCGACCCCTAATGTCTAAAAAACAGTCCAGGATTACAGTCCAGACGGAATAACTTGCTACTCTGACAGCATGCGAATGCGGTGTCGAAACGACGTGTGACGTATCTTGAATAACGCAGCGTCATTACTCGGCGCTGTTGAGAACACGTTGGGCCTTGGAGGACGGGTCATGAGTTGGAGCTCTCCCAGCCGCGCGGGTTGGTGAGTCAGCGCCGCCCTCTGGCTAGCCGCGGCGCGTGTCGTGCGCTCGGCTGATACTCAGCACGGCACTTTCCCCACTACTTTCTCCATGTGGAAAGGAGAGAGGCTTTTTCCTCTGACTTCGTCCGATCCGTGTTTTGGTGCATGCGCCTTCTTCGAAGAAAACGTTACCAACGTGCACCAGCTGGCGTTGACACGGCACGCGCAAATCCGGTTCCGTGATTTCTTGATCGCCACTCTAGCCGAAACAAGGGAGTTCCTTGATCTGATTAGAATTAACGTCAGATGCATGCGCTTTATTTCTAACGGAAGTTCATAAAAAGATATTCAGTTAATTGATATGTTAATAATTACTGTAAGATGGGTGGGCGTTACTTCATTGTCGAAGCGAGTTCCAGCATCATCTCGAATAATCTGGTCTCTAACTGTGTAATGTAGACCAGTGATTCCTATAGTGCGTTGCACGGAACTAGCGTTGTGCGAAGTTATATTTATCATTGAATCGTTCGATTCTTTTAGGCTGTTAGGTAATTCCACAGTTACGAAAAATATTTTGGAATAGCCCTGAGAAGAACCCATGATCGTAGTTTGTGAGAATTCGGCCCTGATATTCGGCGCGTGTACAGAGTATCTCCTGCCCGCACCTGTTTGACATTCAGTTGTTTCATTGCATTCGATTGAAGACGATACATTTCATTCGATTGAAGACGATACTTGTGCATAGCTTGACCGTGACTCAAAAGATTTGACACGTAAATCACAGTGAAAAAAAGATGAATAATTAAGCTGTGTATGTATTGCTACATATCTACTGCTAGGATTATTAAAAATTAATAAACTTGTAATAAAGTGTAACTAAACACACTAATTCTAATTATTGTAAAGTTATTTCAGTGTAGGTAGGTTTATACTTGAAATTGTATTTATTTTCTAGTTTGTCATAGGTAAATGGCTAAGGACTGGACGGATGTCAACACTAGAAGTTCAAACGCAGGGTCTGGTAGTGAAGACGGAATAAAGCCACAAGAAATTTTTCTGGAGAATGTTCTTGCTAGATGTTCGGTAAGACTTATTTGTTTGTAATGTACTTTTAATATTGGTTGCGTGAATTTTTAGAATTCCTGCTTTAGTTTCCCGTTAAATTTTTTTGTAGTTTTGGCTGGTAAGAACTGACACTGTCACAAAGAATTTTGCTTTAGACCGACACTGTATAATTATCCTACAGCAGTAAAACATAAACGAAAGAATAACACCAAAATAAAAATCCAGTCGCACAGAAAATGCACCAGTTACAACAACAAAGACAGTGCACACACAAGCGTCTGCCGACAGCAAAATGTGTCAAAGACTTCAGGAGGAAGACAGCAATGAGTGAGACGTTGCAACTGTTTCTATTCGGCAGTGTGCTTACGTTTCTAAAGACGCGTACACACTGCCAACGGAAACATGCTCCCGTTGGAAACAAGGTTCCTGAGGTGTTTTGCAATATACAATCGCACCAAAAAGTATTGGCACACGTGCGTATTTATCGTTGCAGGTTACAATCGCCGCACCTTCCGGTACACAGCACATGTACCTCACATAACAGACATTACAATTCTGCCCACAGTGCCTACCATTAACAAAAAAATGCAGTGTTAAGGGCAAACATGTATTTCCTCTGCACACAAAAAGTATTGGCACAGAGCGTGACTTCTCGGTATATTGCTGGGTTTTCAGGTACCGGAACACCATCTGCTGACGCAATCGACACTGCGTGTTGTTGACGGCCCATTCGCTAGTATGCTGTGTTGCGCGACAGTGGTCAGCATGGGTCCGAAGAAGAAGGAACATTCGGTGGCGTTGTGTGAGAGAGTGGTATTGCTCCATTCACAAGGGAGAAGCTATCGACAAATCGGAGCAGAGGTGTCTGCTAGCTACACCACGGTACAAGCCATCATTCATAAATATAAAGAGACTGGAACAACAGTGAATGAGTGTCGTCCTGGACGTCCAAAAGTGATTATAACCCGAGAGCGTCACCGTATCATCGCCACTTGCTCGGAAGGAACCTGCTACAAGTGCAGCAACGTTTGCTGAGGTTGTTCAGACAACGTCCGACAAGACGGTTAGTAGAATGAGATTTTCACTCTGCAGCGGAGTGTGCGCTGATATGAAACTTCCTGGCAGATTAAAGCTGTGTGCCCGACCGAGACTCGAACCCGGGACCTTTGCCTTTCGCGGGCAAGTGCTCAACCAACTGAGCTACCGAAGCATGACTCACGCCCGGTCCTCACAGCTTTACTTCTGCCAGTATCTCGTCTCCTACTTTGCCCGTGAAAGGCAAAGGTCCCGAGTTCGAGTCTCAGTCGGGCGCACAGTTTTAATCTGCCAGGAAATTTCATTATCAGCGCACACTCCGCTGCAGAGTGAAAATCTCATTCTACTAACATCCCCCAGGCCGTGGCTAAGCCATGTCTCCGCAGTATCCTTTCTTTCAGGAGTGCTAGTTCTGCAAGGTTCGCAGGAGAGCTTCTGTAAAGTTTGGAAGGTAGGCGTTGCTGACCGCAGCGCCGTATCCGCCTGTTTACATATCTCTGTATCTGAATAGCAGTTTATGTGGTGCTTCAGTGTGTTACCGATTTTGTTTCTTGTCTGTTTTTCTGTCCATAATGGCAGGAAACATTTCTCGTTGTGTATTCACATCGTCTGCAACATTATTTTGTCGAAATGTTTTCGTACAGTTTTCTACGTTATGTCTAGAGACGAGGAAATTGCGATGATATGTGGTGCTGCATTATTAATACTCTGAAGGTTAACGCTAAAAAATGAAAAGCCTCGTCGTCGTTGGTGGACGAAAAGATACTATGTGGAAATGGCGCGAATAATTTGCTTCAGTAGCTGAATACGGGATAAGTCTCTGGTTTCCGTAATTTCACTCGGATGTCATCCATCGACTTTGAATTTCTGGCTCATAATGGTAGCATAATTTGCTCCAAGAAAAGACACAGGTTTCACGAAAGCAACTACAGTTAACAAAACCATGCTGTTACTCTTCCCTTTTGTGACAACAGTAAATTTATTTCTGAGCCTAGTCAATTTATGTCACACTTCGAAGGAGATACGACAGTCGAACTTATTTTATTTCTACGCAGTTTCTGTCAGTAGTCTTCCAAATGCAGCAGCAATTTCCATTTGTTCATGAAAAACTTAATACAGCAAGCGAAAATACAGTACCTAACAACTCTGTAGAGTAGGCGACAAAAAGCGACTCACTAGCGCCATGCAGCGTGGACATGGGGTTGCTAGCCTGAAACATTGTTTCCTTTGATCTGTGCCGACACTGATACGGATGGTTGTTTCCATGTTTCTAAACAAGTTTCCAAACAATGCCCACATCAAGTAGCCGGAAACCTGTTTCGAAAACAATTTTGAAGCTCATTGCGTACGCGGCTTGAGAAGCGTTATTTTGAAAGTAAATTTCCTTTACCGAAAGATGAATTGTGTTACGTGTGAAAATGTGCGATAAAGTTCGCAAATCACGGAGCGTTTGACTCTCGTTCAGAACTTAACGCTTTTGAGAACCAGCCACTTGGAAAAATTTCGGGCTCAGGAGACAAGCCACTTATGCCATGATTTAAAATTTTACTGGCACAGTTGCGTTTGATGTATCTTAAAGGCAACACACACTAAATGAGACCAAACTACAAGCTTAGTTTTTCATATTTATTTTGGTTCTTTCATGTCCAAATTATGCAATAATAATGACAAAAAATGTAATTATGTTTCAAAAGAAGGTGCGAGGTTAGTTCTTGAGCAGTTTGACACATAACTGGCTTTTCTTTGGAAATATACAATGTATACATGGCCGGGCATCAAGGATCTCTCGAAATGCGTTGTTTTTTGCTGGGTTTCGTTTCCTAAAATGCCGGGAAGCTCTACGCCGTTATGTAAAACTTCACTATTCAAAGGACTGATAAGTTTTACAGCTCGGGTGGAAAGTATATTGTCACTTAACAGGGAAAAAGGGTGTTTTCGCCTGCGAAGAAGTGTATTTATAACGAGGCCATTCGGGAAAAATCCGGGATTTTTTTTTCTTGTCCCTGTATGTAGCAATGAACAAGAGATAGAAGAGAAAACAAAGGAGCAAAATGGAAAAAAGAAGATACGATGACTCTTATTTGGATGCCTTACTTGTAAAAAGTGTTAGTAAATAGCCCTCTTGCTCCGGCGAAGCTAAAACGACACTTTGGCACAAACCACGAAAATCTCAAGGCATAAGATACTAGCTTTTTTTTTTCAAAAACCCAAAGAGACATATGAAGCCACAGTGTCCAAACTGCATAAATTTGCAAAAACCGATAGTGAAAATACCACTGAAGCATCGTTCCTCCTAAGTTACAGGATAGCTCGAACTGGGAAAGCACATACATCTGCAGAGAACGTAATTAAACTATGTGTGTTAGAAACAGTTGGTGTACACTTGGACAAGGTGCAGCAAATAAAGTTGCAGCAGTACAGTATTCAAACAACACTGTCTGATCGCGTTCAGAAAATATCCCATACCATTGAAGATGAACTCATACGCAAATTGAATGCTTCTGATATGTTTACAACGCAACTTGAAAGTACTGATGTATCTGTCTATCAATATTACTTATATTCGTGAGACATACCTTACGTACATCTATCGAAGAAAATTTACTTCTCTGCACTCCTTTGGAAAACAATACAGTTGGAGAATAAAATATCTGAAGTCATAGGTTGTTACATGAATAAACACAACATTGATTAGAAGAAAAAGGAATTGACGTATCTAGTGACAGGACCGCAGCAATGATAGGAAAAATAAAGGCACCGCATCAAAAATTAAAAATACTATGCCGGGATATAACAACAGTCATCGTATTTTGTATCGTTATGCTCTTGTAGTAATGAAAATGCCATCTGGCTTAAAGAAAGTTCTTGATGAAGCAATCGTTAATTACGTGAAAAGTCGTCCTCTCCAGTTCAAAAATGGTTCAAATGGCTCTGAGCACTATGGGACTTAACATCTGTGGTCATCAGTCCCCTAGTCACTAACCTAAGGACATCACACACATCCATGCCCGAGGCAGGATTCGAACCTGCGACCGTAGCGGTCACGTAGCTCCAGACTGAAGCGCCTTTAACCGCACGGCCACACCGGCCGGCCCCCCTCTCCAGTTCAGAGTGTTCAAAAACTTCAGCGAAGAAATGGGTAGTCTGTATGAATCAATCCTCCTGCACACAGAAACCCGATGGCTTTCCAGAGGCAAAGCTTTAGCCAGGCTATATGAACCTTGTGAAGAGCTGAAGGAGCAAAACATATCAGTGTCCGTAACACTTTTCGGTGTATCGCACGATGAACAATGGGTTATAAAATTAGCCTATCTTGCCGAAAATTTTGGTAAGGTCAACGAAATCACAATATTTTTTCAGGGGAAATCAACAACCATATTTATCGCGAGAGACAAGCCTTTAAAAAGAAATTAAAGGTCTGGATTACTTGCGTAGAAAACATGTTGAAATTACCAACTGAAATAAGAAATATCATCACTGATCATTTGTTAAGCCTGCTGAACTCTTTGTCAGATTACGTTCCAGATACTAATACGGACACTGATTGGGTACACAAAATCCTTTTACCGTTAAAAGTAAGCCTGAGATGCTAACCGTCCTGGAATACGAAGCACTCATTGATCTCCAAAGTTCATCTGCATTAAAACATATGGTTGAGTCCGTGTAACTAAACGAGTTTCGGGTTAGTCTGAAGAATGAATACCCTGAAGTTGCCAAAAAGACTATCTTCACTTTGCTGCCATTTGTCGCAACGCATGGTTATGAAACAGGCTTTTTAGCTTATACAAAAAATAAATGTAGCTCGAGACTAGATGCTGCCCCATATTTGCACATACAACTCTCGGATGTAATAGCGAACTTCAAAACAATGAAACAGTCCCATTCTTCACATTCACAGTTACTGTAAAGTGCAAATAATAGAACTGTATCGCTGAGAAAATATTTCTAATAAAGGTTTTTGTTTTTATTTTAAATTTATAATAATTTAATGTGGGTTTCCATAAGAAAAAAGATCTTTGCTGAATGGTCCATTGCCACGAAAGTTTAGAAACCGCTAATCTATACCAGTGCGAAGTCCCACACGGATCAGCTGTTTCTATATTTTGAGCTCAAACATAACGAGCTAACTCGAACAGAATGACGAATGTCCTCCTCCATGCCACAGCAGCATGCATTCCAAAAACATCGGTCACGGATAACGCAACTCGCGCTGCGCTTTCCACATAACATCATCCTAAAAGTAGACCTAATATTAACTGAAGCATTTGATTTCTAAAAGCATTTGATTTGATCCAATAGGGATGGTTTGTGGAAGTCTGACACTGTGGAAAATGGGCTTGATTATTAATAACTTTTCACCTACCAGTCACGATTCATATTTTACACGATGCATTTCGGGAAATGACTCCAATTGCCAAGTGCGTTTTTCTTTTTCCAGTATGCCGTTTCTTCGTATTATTTTTTATGTGTGAGGTTCTGCTTTGTTTCTGATGACATTACTGCAACATGTAACAAACGTGTAATTTTTAGATGATTATCGATCTTCATATACAACGTGTACCACCCAAACAACTTATCGCCAATATCTCTGGAACTACAATAGACATTAACTAACGGCTTTCACAGGTATCAATGTACGGGAGGGGCTCACGAAAGTAAATACAATGAGACATTCTAAATCGTGTGGAAATATTGGTTTCAACACAAACTTATGCACTTTTAAATGGATACTCCATATTACTCCATACACAATCAATAACATGAGAAACCACAATAATAGTGACGTTGGTTGCATAGCAATACGTCAGTCTCATCCCGAGGATTTGGAACGCGAAATTCCGGAATGCAGAGTTCATCAATAATGGTTCAGCGCTTCAGTATGTTTCATGTGAGGATCGTAGAAAAAGTTAACCATTTATTTTCTGGCAAATCGAATTTTTTTCTATCTTTTGTACACTTTCATCTTTTATCATCAACTGTTTCCCCTCCTCCTCTGTCTGTAGCTTACAATGATCAACTTTGTGTAACGAAAAGTTGGTGAAATCTCAGTGAAACTGCGTTTAAACCCTTTTGTGCAGTATTTATTAGCGTGGATTTTGGTCTATAACATTATGTCACCCATCGGAAAGAAAGTTCTTCACACCAAAAACGTACTGTGACATTAGCTCTTTTACATTGGTTGAGGTTAAGCATTTTAAAATGAAGTACTTTAAGTACTTCAATTTGATGCGTTATTACGAACATCTTAAATGATAACTGTTCACTTGACCCCCACAAACAAGCTACCTTACACCTGTCCCTGAAAGTTCACAGCATGCTATCTGAATAGCCGTACTTTTCCAAGCTCACTCATAGTATTTTGGCCAATTTCATACAATTTGTGTGTAAAGGAAAGATGTTTTAGAAAGACTGTCATACTTCATGGCGTTTTGCGCTGAGGTGACGGAAGTCATGGGGTAGCGATTTGCACATATACAGATAGATGGTGGTGGTATCGCATTCACAAGATATAAAAGGGCAGTGCATTGGCAGAGCTGTCACTTGTATTCAGGTGATTCACGTGAAAAGATTTCCGACGTGATTATGGCCGCTCGACGGCAATTAATAGACTTTGAACGCGGAGTCGTAGTTGGAGCTAGACTCATGGAATATTCCATTTCGGGAATTGTTAGGGAATTCAATATTCCGAGGTCCACAGTGGCAAGAGAGTGCCGAGAATACCCAACTTCAGACATTGCCTCCCACCACGGTCAGCGCAATGGCCGACAGTCTTCACTTAACGGCCGAGAGCGGCGGCTTTTGAGTCGAGTAGTCAGTACTAACAGTCAAGCAACGCCGCTTGAAATAGGCGCAGAAATCAATGTGGGAAGTACGACGAACGTATCCGTTAGCACAGTGCGGCAAATGAGCTACGGCAGCAGACGACCGACATGAGTGCCTTTGCTAACAGAACAACATCGCCTGCAGCCCCTCTTCTGGGCTCTTGTCCATATCGTTTAGACCCTAGACGACTGGAAAACCATGGTCTGGTCAGACCAGTCCCGATTTCAGTCCATAAGAATTGATGGTAGGGTTGACGGGTGACGTAGACCCCACGAAGTTGTCAATAAGACTCTGTGCAAGCTGCTACGACTCCATGGTGGTGTGGGCCGTGTTTACAGGGAATGGATTGGATCCTCTGGTCCAACTAAACCGCTCATTGACTGGAAATGGTTATGTTCGGCTACTTGGAGACCATTTGCACCCGTTCATGGACTTCTTGTGTTCAAACACTGGTGGAATTTTTATGTTCGACAACGCGCCAGGTCAGTGGGCCACAATTATTCGCCTTTGGTTCGAAGAATATTCCCGACAATTCGAGAGAGTGATTTGGCCACCCAGAGCGCCTGAAATGTATCACATCGAACATTCACGGGATATAATCGAGAGGTCAGTTCGTACACAACATCCTGCACCGGAACACTTTCACTATTATGGACGGCTATAGAGGCAATATGGCTCAGTATTTCTGCAGGGGGCTTCCAACATGTTGTGTCCATTCCACATCTAGTTGCTGCACTACACCTGGAAAAAGGAGGGTCGACACGACATTAGCAGACATCGCATGACTTTTGTCACCTCAGTGTAAGCCCTCCCATCGTCTGCCCCACTCCCCAATGAGTGAGGGAAAAATAGCTCTCTGTGTGGCTCCTTGAGTATCCTTATCTACCACATACTGTCCTGGTAGTCATCCAACGAAATACCCTCTGTGAAGGCATTGTAAAATCATCACAAACCATCTGCAGCTTTCATTCTCCAAGTTCATAATTATAGGAATGTTTCGCAGCTTCCTATGCAAGTCCCCTTACTTTACACCACATCGCCTTTCTTCGGCCATTTTCTTCACCTCGGCACAGTGAGTATCACGTCTGTGTCTCCTTTGTGCACGTGGAGGGTTCCTCAAAATATAAGTCTTCTACTCGCCGTATCTGCATCTGACTTCATGTGTTCATTCCACTTAGTAGCATCACTGTGCTACCCTTTGACGGTAACTCTGTACTATGCTGACGGCTCATTCGAGCTGCAGCTTTCGTGCCGTCGTACAACTTTCTGGTGCCGCATTTCACCGCGCATTTTGCCAGTATGCTTTCCTCCATAAAACACAGGCTATCTAGCGAGTGCATCTGTGGTGCAAGCGGTCACATCCCTCACGCAACTTCATAGCCACGCAGACTACTCCGAGAGGGAGTTTCACCCTCGACGTTCATCTGAGCACAGTGCTGAGTCATAGTTAGCAACATCCTCGCATTGTTAGACTGTTATGAACGTGATGGGTATTATGAATTTCATTTCGTTCCTACGCGAAACACAATTTATCTTTCAGTAAATATACACTGCCTGACAAAAATGTGAAGCACCCAGAAGACGTGGTAGGGTGTCAATGTAACGTCGTTCACTTACACTCCATGGGCACGTGTGTGAATGTATTTTGGGGAAACCTCCACGTGCACAAAGGAGATCACAGACGTGATACTCACTGTGCCGAGGTGAAGAAAATGGCCGAAGAAAGGCGATGTGGTGGAAAGTAAGGGGACTTGCATAGGAAGCTGTGAAACATTCTTATAATTATAAACTTGGGGAATGAAAGCTGCAGATGGTTTGTGATGATTTTACAATGCCTTCACAGAGCGTATTTCGTTGGATGACTACCAGGACAGTATGTGGTATATAAGGATACTCAAGGAGCCACACAGAGAGTTATTTTTCCCTCACTCTTTGGGGAGTAGGGCAGACGATGGGAGGGCTTACACTGAGGTGACAAAAGTCATGCGATGTCTGCTAATGTCGTGTCGACTCTCCTTTTTCCAGGTGTAGTGCAGCAACTAGATGTGGAATGGACACAACATGTTGGAAGTCCCCTGCAGAAATACTGAGCCATATTGCCTCTATAGCCGTCCATAATAGTGAAAGTGCTGCCGGTGCAGGATGTTGTGTACGAACTGACCTCTCGATTATGTCCCGTGAATGTTCGATGTGATACATTTCAGGCGCTCTGGGTGGCCAAATCACTCTCTCGAATTGTCGGGAATATTCTTCGAACCAAAGGCGAATAATTGTGGCCCACTGACCTGGCGCGTTGTCGAACATAAAAATTCCATCAGTGTTTGAACACAAGAAGTCCATGAACGGGTGCAAATGGTCTCCAAGTAGCCGAACATATCCATTTCCAGTCAATGAGCGGTTTAGTTGGACCAGAGGATCCAATCCATTCCCTGTAAACACGGCCCACACCACCATGGAGTCGTAGCAGCTTGCACAGTGTCTTATTGACAACTTCGTGGGGTCTACGTCACCCGTCAACCCTACCATCAGTTCTTATGGACTGAAATCGGGACTGGTCTGACCAGACCATGGTTTTCCAGTCGTCTAGGGTCTAAACGATATGGACAAGAGCCCAGAAGAGGGGCTGCAGGCGATGTTGTTCTGTTAGCAAAGGCACTCATGTCGGTCGTCTGCTGCCGTAGCTCATTTGCCGCACTGTGCTAACGGATACGTTCGTCGTACTTCCCACATTGATTTCTGCGCCTATTTCAAGCGGCGTTGCTTGACTGTTAGTACTGACTACTCGACTCAAAAGCCGCCGCTCTCGGCCGTTAAGTGAAGACTGTCGGTCACTGCGTTGACCGTGGTGAGAGGTAATGAATGAAGTTGGGTATACTCGGCACGCTGTTGACACTATCGGTCTCGAAATATTGAATTGCCAAACGATTTCCAAAGTGGAATGTCACATGCGTCTGGCTCCAACTACATTCAACGTGAAAAGTCTATTAATTACCATCGTGCTGCCATAACCACGTCAGAAGCCTTTTCACAGCCAATGTACTGCCTTATTATACCATGTGTACGAGGTTCTACCGCCATCGGTGTATGTGCATACCGCTATCAGACGCTTTTATCACATCAATTTATAAAAACACAAAAAATGAAACAGACAGAAGGACTAATCAACGTGATTGACAGATAGTGCAAAATGGCAAAGCAAGAATGACTGCCGGCCGGTGTGGCCGTGCGGTTCTAAGCGCGTCAGTTTGGAACCGCGTGACCGGTACGGTCGCAGGTTCGAATCCTGCCTCGGGCATGGATGTGTGTGATGTCCTTAGGTTATTTAGGTTTAAGTAGTTCTAAGTTCTAGGGGACTGATGACCTCAGTAGTTAAGTCCCATAGTGCTCAGAGCCATTTGAACCTTTTTTGAACCAAGAATGACTTGAGGACAAGTGCTAGGTCGTAGAAGCAAATGTAAATAGGGAAAAGATAGATGACACGTATAGGATAATTAAAGAGAACTTTGGAGAGAAGAGATGCATGTACCTGTGTTAATATTAAGAGCAGAGATGGCAAACTAGTACTAAGCAAAGAAGGGAGGGCTATAGGTCGAATGAATATATAGAACGCATGTGCAAGGGACACTACCCTGAAGACAGTTTTAAAGAAAGGGGAGAGGAAGTACATGAAAATGGGACAGGTGACATGATACTATGGCAATAATTTGACAGAGCTTTGAAAGACCTAAGTCGAAACACGTCCACTGGAATAAACAACATTAACTTCGAATTATTAAGATTGCTGGGAGAGCCATCCATGAGAAAACTATTCCACCTCGTGTGCCAGATATATGAGAAATGCTAAATAGACTCAAAATTAAAAATAATGCAATAGCTGAAATTCCAAAGACGTCAGGTGCTGACAGGTGTGAATATTAACGAACCATCAGGTTAATAAGTTATAGTTGCTAAATGCTAAAGCGACTTACTTATAGAATAATGCAAAGACTGTTAGAAACCGACCTCAGGTTAGATCAGTTCGGGTTCTGGAGAAATGTAGCAACATCCGAGACAATATGGACCCCGCGACGTATCTTAGAAAACATGTTAAAGTAAGTGAAACCTATTTTTATAGAGCTTGTAGGTTTAGAGAGAGAATTTGACAGCGTTTACCGAAATACTCTCTTTGAAGTAACGAAGGTAGCAGGGATAGAATCCAGGGTGCGAAATTTTATATTATGGTTGACAATGGCGTGAGACAAGGTTGTTTCCTATCCCCAATGTAATTCAATCTGTATATTGAGCAAGCCCTGAGGGAAACCAAGGAGAAATTTAGAAAGTAAATTGAAGTTTAAGAAGAAGAAGCAAAAACCTTGCGTTCTGCCGATGTCGTGGCATTTCTGTTAGAGACGGCAAAAGACTAGGAAGAACAGTTGAGCTGAATGGAAAGCGCCTTGAAAAGATGTATAACATGAAAATAAAAAAATTAAAACAAGGGTAATGGAAGTAAATAAGGCCATGCCTAAAGAATTAGAACAGGAATGCAGCAGATGAGTTACATCATTTGGGGAGCAAAATAAGTAACGGTACCCGAAGTAGAGAGGGTGGAGGGTATAAAACTCAAGCTGGCAATGGAAAGGAAAACATTTCTGAAAAAGAGGAATTAACGCAGAATATAAATTTGTTAGGAAGTATTCTTTGTAGGTATTGCCTGAAGTGTAGCCTAATAGGGAAGTGAAACGTGGACGATAAGCAGTTCAGCTACAGTGCTGCCGAACAATGCAGAAGGTTACAAGGGTACACTCCTGGAAATGGAAAAAAGAACACATTGACACCGGTGTGTCAGACCCACCATACTTGCTCCGGACACTGCGAGAGGGCTGTACAAGCAATGATCACACGCACGGCACAGCGGACACACCAGGAACCGCGGTGTTGGCCGTCGAATGGCGCTAGCTGCGCAGCATTTGTGCACCGCCGCCGTCAGTGGCAGCCAGTTTTCCGTGGCATACGGAGCTCCATTGCAGTCTTTAACACTGGTAGCATGCCGCGACAGCGTGGACGTGAACCGTATGTGCAGTTGACGGACTTTGAGCGAGGGCGTATAGCGGGCATGCGGGAGGCCGGGTGGACGTACCGCCGAATTGCTCAACACGTGGGGCGTGAGGTCTCCACAGTACATCGATGTTGTCGCCAGTGGTCGGCGGAAGGTGCACGTGCCCGTCGACCTGGGACCGGACCGCAGCGACGCACGGATGCACGCCAAGACGTAGGATCCTACGCAGTGCTGTAGGGGACCGCACCGCCACTTCCCAGCAAATTAGGGACACTGTTGCTCCTAGGGTATCGGCGAGGACCATTCGCAACCGTCTCCATGAAGCTGGGCTAGGGTCCCGCACACCGTTAGGCCGTCTTCCGCTCACGCCCCAACATCGTGCAGCCCGCCTCCAGTGGTGTCGCGACAGGCGTGAATGGAGGGACGAATGGAGACGTGTCGTCTTCAGCGATGAGAGTCGCTTCTGCCTTGGTGCCAATGATGATCGTATGCGTGTTTGGCGCCGTGCAGGTGAGCGCCACAATCAGGACTGCATACGACCGAGGCACACAGGGCCAACACCCGGCATCATGGTGTGGGGAGCGATCTCCTACACTGGCCGTACACCACTGGTGATCGTCGAGGGGACACTGAATAGTGCACGGCACATCCAAACCGTCATCGAACCCATCGTTCTACCATTCCTAGACCGGCAAGGGAACTTGCTGTTCCAACAGGACAATGCACGTCCGCATGTATCCCGTGCCACCCAACGTGCTCTAGAAGGTGTAAGTCAACTACCCTGGCCAGCAAGATCTCCGGATCTGTCCCCCATTGAGCATGTTTGGGACTGGATGAAGCGTCGTCTCACGCGGTCTGCACGTCCAGCACGAACACTGGTCCAACTGAGGCGCCAGGTGGAAATGGCATGGCAAGCCGTTCCACAGGACTACATCCAGCATCTCTACGATCGTCTCCATGGGAGAATAGCAGCCTGCATTGCTGCGAAAGGTGGATATACACTGTACTAGTGCCGACATTGTGCATGCTCTGTTGCCTGTGTCTATGTGCCTGTGGTTCTGTCAGTGCGATCATGTGATGTATCTGACCCCAGGAATGTGTCAATAAAGTTTCCCCTACCCGGGACAATGAATTCACGGTGTTGTTATTTCAATTTCCAGGAGTGTAGATCAGGTAACTAATGAGCGGTAATAAGTCGAAGAGGTGAGGAAAGAAACTTATGTCATAATGTGACTAAAAGGAGGGATCGGTTGATACTACACATCCTGTGGAATCAAGGAATCGTCAGTTTTGTAGAGGAGAAAGGGTGGGAGTAAAAATCTTCCATGGAGACCAAGGCTTCAGTACAGTAAGCAGGTTCAGATGGTTGTAGGTTGCAGAGGTGTCTAGATTTGCACAGGATAGACTAGCATAGAGAGGTGCATCAAACAAGTATTCGGACTGAAGAGCACTAAAATAAATAAAGGGTATTTTTGAGTACTGCATAACATGAATTCGTGCAAAATAGTGAAAGTTAAAGGGAAGAGTAAATTTCTATATGAAAATCAGTGAGTTGGCTGGATGCACTTAGAATATAAACTGTAACTTCCTTTGATGTTTACGCAGGGACTTAGCCAGCAGCTGTTTTAAATATTTTGTTAAATGGAAGTCGTACCATTATAGTGTGTAACAGACAGACTATTTATTAAAAATATGAATATGTATATTAACTTCAATATGCTACAGTTTTATTTCATTTTGTTAAACATTTTAGTAATGGGCTGCAACATTGTCACAACAAAACAGTTTCAAGGTGAGACTATTGTGACGTTACATGTGTATGAGTAATATACACTTTCCAAGTAAGGCTAGCTGTTTGTCAAATCTTTGGAAATTGGAACGTGGCACGAAGTGAAAGTAGTAAATATGTGTATTTATAGATTATTTTTTCGGGCAGAAAAAATAGTGTTAGTACCACGAAAGGTTTAGCGATTTGTTTTCGTATACATGCTCTCCATAAATTATTTTTACAACTTAAGACTTTAATAACTTTAAAACTATGCTATACATTAACAATTGGTTTTCAACATGTGATAAGATAACTCATATAGTTTTTTTTACGGTCCAGGTGACGCGATTTTGACGCAAAATTCAACTTGAAGGCGTGCTAAAATTTGGACGCCAATGAAGAAAGCTCAGTGTATGGCCCGGTTCATACAGACAACGTCCGATACCCAAATGCAATAAAACTTTCGAACACGATGTGGAAGACGACCGCCGTCCCGACCAACTACTCGGGCTTGGCATTCGTCATTTATGGAAAAAGGTAATGTTCTCCATAAAAATTTGGCGCGTCGCCCATCTGTTTCAGACTCCAAAGTAGACAAGGTACGGCAGGTGTTTGCAAGGAGTCCAACAAAATCGGTGCGTACGGCGGCCAGAGAGTTGGAAACGAGACGATCGACACTGCACTGTCTTGCGTAACAGGTTACGGCTATATTCCTACAAGGTGCAGCTGCTTCAGGCATTAAAACCTACGGACAAACCTCAGCGTGAACAGTTTGCAGTGGATATGCTAGGAGAGATTGACGCAGACAAAGATTCTTTGGAAAAGATTCGTTTCTCCGATGAGGCAACGTTTCATACATCCGGCAAACTAATCGTCTTATCGTTCGTATATGAGGTTCACAGCATCCTCACGTTCCACGGGAAATGGAAATAGACAGTCTCAACGTCAGTGTTTGGTGCGCACTGAGCACAATTTCATTGTTAGTCCATTCTTTCTCATAGAGTCCGCCGTCAATGGTGGTGTTTATCTGGGCATACTACAAGAGTTTGCTGCGCAACAATTGGAACACCTGCATCTGGATGTCATATTTCCAGCGGGAAGGGGCACCATCCCGATGGTCCCTAAATGTCCGTGAATTTCTAGATGAAAAGTTCCAGATAGGTGGATTGGGCGAGATGGTCCAATTCGATGGCCGCCACGATCTCCTGACCTCACATCACTACCTCGTGTGCAGTTTCGTAAGGGATCTGATGTACCGAATCACAGAGACCTACAGGACTTGAAGACACGCATTCGCAATGCATTTGAACACGTCACCGTGGAGATTCTGAATAGCCTACATGGAGAGAAAAAGAATTTCGACTAGACATTATCTGTTCCACTAAGGGTGCACACACTGTTGTGTATGAATGAGAAAACAAAACTTCATGAGTAAGCTTATCACATGTTGAAAACCGTTTGTTAATATCTAGTATAGTTTTAAAGGTATTAAAGTCATTAAACTGCAAAGATAATTTATTGGCACCCTGTACGTTTGCTGAAGCAACTAGGCAAAACTGTAACTGATAGGATGGAAAATGAATCTCAAAGAATCATCCTGATATTCACCTGAAATGATTTAGGGCGACAGCAGAAGACCTACTCCAGGATTGCCACATGGGTATCTTAGCTCCACCCTGCTTCTGACATGATGGATGTTCGGCTGGAGGCGTATAAATAATTCAATGATCTGACCATAATGAAATACTTCTTTAGCTGGGAATTATATTACCGTTACGCATAGGGCAGGTCGTGTGTGCTCTTTTTCGCTCCTGTCCGGTTGAGTGGTAGACAGGAAAGGATTACTAACCTAACTGGAGGCAAGGAGTGCCTGTTGTACCAAATACGTGGATTTTAAATCTGGGCAAAGTGCAGAATGACCGACAGCTGGCTGCGTGGCCAAATACTGGATCGGTTGGTTCTTGACAGCATTCGACTGCGGAAGCTGACGGAGGCCTAGTGGTCGCCAGTTCCTGAAGCAGTGACAGTTCTGGTAGTGACATCATGTGTGGAGGAGTCACGAGGCAGTTGGGCGGACGTGGAGTAGTAAGGGGAAACTCTTGTCACTGAAGTAGTTATCAGGACAGAGGTATTTATATTCGCGGAACAAGAGGACACTCCCACAGTGCCGATTCAACATGTTGCTGCGACACAATGTTGTTCCGAACTCAGCATAAAAAGTAAACATTCAGAGGTGTGAGCCTGGGCATTACACTACATCAAAACATTCCAAGAAGATGAAGTACTAGATATCGCCATCATAGCCCATATCCACACAGATGAAAGCTTACTCATGGTTCTGACTCTATCCTCGTTGCAGACGGGCGTTTGGAAGGATCGAAGGAAGAAATAAAATAGAAAGCCTCGCGCATGGGGTGGAAGCACGGCTCACCATTTGCACGAAACGTTTAAGTGTAGGAGGTGGTACACTGATTAAAAACTATACTCGATAAATTCATTTCAGATCGTAGATTTTCTGTTTCCCAAAATCGTATTTGCGAAGTACACATATTTGACTATTCATACCGATCTGAAAGGGATTGCACTTGTATGAGCGGTGAACGCCTGTAGCTAGTTCGTCATTTACTTAGTTATGCGACGAACTCGTCACCACAATGCAGTGGCTTCGAAAGAGAAGAAACTCAGCCGAAAGACTTCTGTAAATTATAACTCATACCTGCACAAACAACGCCTAAATCATGGTTTCCGACGCCATCCTCGTTATGGATGGATGGATGGATAAATGGATGGATGACCGAACTGATAAAGACAGAAAGCATTTCAAGTGGAGTGGAAGGATGGCAGCATCGTTCACAGCATCAACCGGGTCATCAGTTTCTTCACCTCCGCTATCGGACGGAGAGTTTTAAGGCCTCCCTCAATACGCTACTCTGGTAGCTGAATACGTGTGGCATGCACATTGTGTTACTATCCTACAGTACAGGGTCAAAGTAGGAATATTACACACTCTCTCCTGCTTAAGCAAATGGAGCAAATCGGTTGGCTCTTTTTGTATTTGATATGGCCTACAGTGGGCTTAATGGGACTTATGGAGGCACCATTAGTTCATGGGCGACTCCTCGGAAACCCCATAAAGGGTTTTTTACCGTATTTTCGCCGTCACCAGCGGATCAAAACTCATTGTCAGTCGAGGATGTGAAGACGGCTATGCGCAGCCAATGGGTGAAACTTTTACGGTGTGAGACGAAGACGTAGTTTATAAAGTGAAGTACGACGGAGAAATGAGCTGTAAAATGCGGTCGCAAGCGGGTAAGAACCCCTGTTGTAGTACTGAAGCACATGCAGAATTATTTTGCACGTAAAATCCGGGTTGAGCTGTACAGTTAGCATTGCATTATTTCAGTTCCACATAAGGAAACTGTATAAATTTTACTGACCAGTACATTTCTTTTCATATGAGTTACATGCACTGCTGCAACAGGTAAGAAAGGGAATCAGCGGAGAAATGCTCATATGAAGCACAAAAATGCAAATATGTTCTTGTTTATTTAAAAGACTGACTGAAAAGTTGGGTACCAGATGGCTCATTTTACCTGCCTTAGCACCTTTAAAACTTAATCTAAGTATTTTGGCGTCCCAGCATGTTTGCGCTTACTTATGCTGAGAGAGAAGAACAGAGTGACAGTGGCAGAGAGAGGGCAAAGTAATAAATACTGGAAGATAGTTGACAGTGGTTGTGGTGTAGAAAGAGCGACAGAGACAATGGCAGTATGAGAAAAAGAAAGGGGCAGAGTGGTAGTGAAACATAGTTGACAGGGGCAGAACAGTGTTCTTAATTGAGTGAATGAGAGAGTGTCACTGGGAGAGGAATAAAGAGAAGGAAGAAGTGGAAGTGCGTGAGGCCCAGTGATAGTGATAGACAGAGTTTATAAGAATGACAACGAGGAAGAGAGAGGTAGTGACAGTGAGAAGAGACAGCAGCAGTAGGAAGAAAGGAATGGGACATTAGCAGTAAGAGGGAGCAAGAGGGGGAACAGTGACAGTGAAAGGAGATTGTAGTAGTAGGACAGAACGAAAGGGGCTGTGGCTGAGACACAGGAGCCAGTGACGGTTGGAGAGACACTTGATATTGACAATGAATTGGTTTGAGTGAGTGAGTGAGTGGAAGTATGAGTGACTTACAGAGGTGGACTAGTGGGTGTTAGTGAGTTACACAGTTATGTGAGCTTGTGGAGTATGAAGTGAGTGGCATGTTAAAAAGAAGCGCGAGTATGTTCACATGCCAAAAGTTTTGAGAAAATTTTCAAAGGCCTGAAGAAGGTAGAATGAATTCAGTCTTTTAAATAAACAGGAACACATTCGCATTTTTTTGTGTTCTGATAAGAGCATTTTTCCGCTGGTACTGATTAAAATCGTTTCTTTGAGCGCACTACGCGATACAAAGTCTTGAGTTGCAAGCTTTTCACTTCGCTGAGACATGAGCCTGGAAAATACAGGAACAGATAAGACTGGTAAGAGTAGTGTGGAGACATGTGGTACCGTATCCGCGAAGCCCTTAGCTTGTTTACTGTTGTCAGGTTGTTTGTACACACGGGAAACGAAACAGAAGGCTGCGAGGCGAGGCCAGCTGCGGTGTGAAAGCTGCGGACTTTCGCCGCGGCACGCAGGCGTGGCGTGGCGTGGCGTGGTGTAGCGTAGCGGCGCCTGGCTGGACAACACGGCCCGCAGCCACGCCGGTCACTGCCAAGGACGGCGCCGCCAGCGCGGCCTTCAACGGCGCGCCAGCTGGCCAGAGGACGTACACTCCTCCGAAAACGACTGTTCTCTTATCAGAGCCCACTCTGTCTGAATTAAAGGCTTGTTCTCAGACGGTTGATACCGAACGCGAAGACACGTTCCCCAGAGAAAAAGGTCCGGTGCGCTTAAAAACAACACTAAAACACTAAAAGGAGGAAAATGTAACATTGTTACTAAACCATCGTAAATTTTAGTACTCCAAATTTTATTCAAAGGACGTCATAAGTGATAGTTTATGCTCCAGTTAAATACAATTATAACGTCGCCATGGTACGTCACACACAAAATAAGTACAAAATCTCCTGTTTTACACCCTATACTGACAATATCAGATTGGCAGGAACCATGAATTGATAACAACTGCAGCCGTAAATTTTACGAGGATTTAGTAATCTATTATTAAATTTAACCCTTTCACTTGGAGATAGGGTTGGTTCAAATGGCTCTGAGCACTATGGGACTTAACATCTGAGGTCATCAATCCCAGAGAACTTAGAACTACTTAAACCTAACTAACCTAAGGACATCACACACACATCCATGCCCGAGGCAGGATTCGAACCTACGACCATAGCGATCACGCGGTTCCAGACTGTAGCACCTAGAACCGCTCGGCCACCACGACCGGCTTAGCCTTACACAACGTAACTTATCCGATCATACTTTTAATTACTTTTTCTTTCATTTCATTATTGTCACAACAGATCGTGTAATAACCGAATGAAATTATGTATAAAACAGAACTGAGCACCAATAATGGCAAAAAAAATAATGACTCTTATCACCCACCACATAATATGGAAAAGAATTTGTTACTGTTGTGCATAGCAGGACGTTTACTGTTGTGCATAGCAGGACGTTCCTTTTTTAGAACTAAAATATAGCACTACAAACTGGTGCACGAAAAACAGGCCCCAAGTATTCGACTGCTAATTGTTTAACTTCTCATGGTCGGGGTTCACAGTCATGAAGAATTTTTTAAAGCACATCGTATTCGCCGTTGACTGTAGAGATCATGTATTTCACAATTCCAATTTCAGCCTGTACGCCATTTTTAAGGATTACTGCAAAAGCTAAAAAAGCAAAAATAAAGCTCAGAGTGTATACAGGGCGAATCACCTAAAACTTACACCGTAAATATTTCAGAAACGGGAAATGCTAATTATGGGTTGGTACTCAAGGTCTTGTATCGTTAGCCAGTCAACAGATTGTAATAATACCTAGAAAGTATTTTTGTGCAAACATACACTTTCTAAATATACCAATGCCTTTTTACATTAATAAACTAAAAGTAGGGTAAATTAGAATGGCAGTGGTGTTTGCTGCGCTACTCTAGTGCGAGTCGCTTACGAGATGTGTTTTGAAAAGTTCGCACACCGACACTAGTACAACACCTGTAGCAGACCACACTAAAGAGCAACAGAAGTGCATACACCAGTTATGTGGACTTCGACCAGTAACAAGACAATTGATCATAACAAGCTGTGTTCAGAATGACCACCGACAGTGGAAACACACTCTTCCAGTCTGGTATGGAACGATTGCTGCACACGTGCTAGCATTTCAGCGGAGGGCTGGACTACCATCACGGTGGTACCACAGGTACTGAAGCGGAAAAGTTGCGCCAAGTGAACATTAGTATGCTTGGACGTGCGTAAAAGTGCACTGAAGCACAAGGAGGTCATTTTCAGCACCTAATGTAATGTAATGTAAAAGACAAGACTAGTTTAGTAAATATAGAACTTTGCATTAGTTTATTTGTCATTTCTTTATCATCTAATTATTACATATTTATCTATTTGTTCTTATATCTACTCGTGACGGGCAACAATTCGTGCACAACTGGCGAGCAGTCTGTTCTCGGGGCCGGTTTTTCGTGCGCCATCCTGTATTTGTATATTCCACTTTCAAAAGTAATAACAGGGCATAATTTGTAAGTTAAAACTTAACGAGCAATGGAAATGGTTAGTTTTAACAACCAATTCCAGTCCGACGTGCGGGTCCCAAAGAGGGATAAGGATACATTCGTCGCATCTAATCTCGTATCACTCGTCCATTCTCAGACACATTATTTCCGTGTACCGCGCAAGTCGCTGCATAGACGATTCCATAGCACGTGGGGCCACACCATGCGGCTATCGCAGGCGTTAAAGGGTTAAAAATTTCGTACGTAAAAAGTTTTGAGGTAAGTAACGAGTGTTTCGAAAAAGATGAGGCAGAAACAAAGGTTTGTAGACCCCAGAAAACCGTAAACTTATCTTTTATTTGCCTCCTTCTGGAAATAGTTCAGCTATTCACAACAAAATAATGCAAAAATAAAGCACACAGTGTACATACAGAAGGAAAGTAATTCAGTTAAATCTCAAGTATACAGTTATACAAGTATTATACATGTATAAATTTACACGTCTCAGTCTTTTAATTTCGATATTGTTCTACCTAAATAGGATTTTAATGTTTGTTGGCAAGGGATTCCACATTTTTGGAGGTTTTCCCAAAGTTTACGTAAGTGTGGAGCGTAGTTAGTATATCTCACTAGTCCGCCCGGCTAGCCGCGCGGTCTAACGCGCTGCTTCCCGAGCGGGAAGGCGTGCCGATCCCCAGCACCAAACCCCACGGCGGATTAGTGTCGAGGTCCGGTGTGCCAGCCAAGGCGGTTTTCCAACTGCCTCGGCGAATGCGAGCTGGTTCCCCTTACTCCGCCTCAGTTACACTATGTCGGCGATTGCTGTGCAAACACTGTCTCCACGTATACGTACACCATAATTACTCTACAACGCAAACATTTGGGGTTACACTCGTGTAGTGTGAGACGTTCCCAAGGCTCTCCACGGGGACGCACCGCACAATAACCCTGGGTTCGGTGTGGGGCGGCAGTCGGGTGGGTGGACTGCTGTGGTCTGTCGTGGGGTTGTGAACCACTGACGGCTACGGCGGGACGAACGGTCTCTGTCGTTTTAGGTCCCCGATTCAATACACAACATCGTGCTGCTGGCAGTGCTTTGAGAGCTTGGCACATGCTGTTGTCATGGCCAGGTGCTTTTATAGTTGGAAGACATTGCGGAGGACCCCACACCTCCCTCTCAGTGACTGGCCTAATTGCGTCTTCGGGGGAATCATCAGCAAAGAAGACGTAAAGTCTGTCTTCACCAGCGCATGTTGAAGATGGATTGGTCACTCGACAAGTTGGAAAACATCAGCCAATACATTGGGTTATGCTTCCAGGGTACATGGGGTGCCCTCAGGTGTATCTAAAGGAGGAAGTTGGGGGCATTGTCTGGTGATGTGACGAACCACCCTCCGAGAGTGAGTATCAGGTTCGATTATACGGAGTTTGTCGTGTCAAAGATAGGTTGCGGTGGTCTATGAGTGTTGCTTCCAACCATCGCCACAGGAATGGACCACGCCCTGTACAATGCTGAGTTATTGTTGCTGAATGCAGTACCTCAGTGATCACTTCTTGAAGAGCAGTGCGCCATCATCGGCATTGGCATCGGCGTCAAGTTGATCACCTTCGAGGTGCTGTGCGATGCTCTGTTGATATTGGTGCCAGTCTGTATTGCGCTTGCTAAGGCCCAGTCGTGTTGAAATTGGTTCAGTGGCTAGGTGGAAGGGAACTGGCTGCTGATTGGAGGGTAAGGCTCATATGACTTCTGCAGCAACGAACTAGTTAGTCCTTTAGCGATGCTAATGTCGATGACATCAAGGAGGCCTCTCAAGTGTGGGCTCTGCTGACCCACAGACTTGTCGCCAAACTTTTTCCACAGTGTGGAGGAGCCATTGGCTACTGATATTTGCGATGGACGAGTTCCAGGCACGGTTCTTGGCACTGAGCTCACCAGCTATAAATAGTTTTCCTTGTAACTGCAGCAACGCCATGGCACCTTCAGTGCTGATTTCTCCCATGGGTGGCTGACAGACCGTTAAAAAGTGAGCCGTTTCCACTGCCACAGCAGTACTTCGATGGTGGTGAGCTGCAGAGTGGGGCCTTCGTAATGATGAATCAAAGTCTTGATACATATTGCCGTACCACTCCAGCTATCAACCTATCAGTGCAGTGACACACATAGTTGGAGATATTCGTGTGAACTCTCGGTTTGAGGTGAGTTTCAGTGACCATGCAAATGTCTGTGTTTACCTCGTGGAGAAGTTGTATGAAGTCCAACAGAGATGGAAAAATGCTATTTGCATTCCACGTCGTGACATGCAGTTTATGGACCCTTCTAGGCCGATCCATTAGCAGACTGTGACGACGCTGGCTGGATTGTGATTCCACTTACTAAGGTTGCAGCGACTGTAGCAGTAATGGCGTGTGGAAGGTTCCTCAGTGTCTAGCTGACAATGGTAACTGCGTGGAGTAGGGCCATCGCGTCAGCTATATCAGGCACAGGGGGAAGTGCAGGGTGTTGTGGCTGCTGCTTCAGAGCCACAGCGTTTGGCGGGGGTACGACTGTGAAGGCAGGTCTGCGGCTGTGGACAGGTCCATTGTCGCTGGGACAGCGCCTGAAGTAAACCAGAGCATGTGGTAATCCACACGTTGTTGCGCAGGCTATCGCAAAGGAGGAGTAGTAGGTACTTGTGAAGCGCATTCTGGGGGACGACGAGTCGTCGCTGAGCGTCCAGAGGCCGCGGGATCGCTGGAAAGCGGCGGAGGCCTCGTTGGCGGCGGCTTGCATTTTTATGATGCACACAGTCTCTCTAGCTCGCTGCGTGAGCTTGCCCAGCACATGTAGCAGGTTTGCCCTGCGGAAGTTCGTGATTGACTCCAACATGACACACTATGGGGGCATAGTGCAGTTTATATGTCGCGGCTCCCCGCAATTAAAACATTGAGCTGGACTGCGAAGTTTCTCGACCATAACGGGAACGAGTAAAATCTCTCCCTTAGAAAGATAGTGCGATGCTCTGCTTTCACTAGGAATGACAGCACTCTTGTTCATTTGGTGCTGAATCTCTGGGTACTTCATCCGGACAACTTTGATGGTTACAAAACCAATATCTTCGAGTTATTCCTAAACCTCGACTGCCGCAAACTTCAGCAGAATCCCATGGATAACTACTTTAATCAGCTTCGGCTTGGAAGTGTAATAGGGAATATTCTGCTGCAACGCCATGTTCATGACATAACGTAGTCCTCTTTACTGGCATAGCTTGTTCTCCGGAAGTTTAGGTGCTGAGCCCGCCTTTTCCGGCGGGAAGAACTGTCTTGCACTTTCGTTCAAGAACGCCGAAGTGCTACCGGTCACTCGCCTTTAAGCGAGGCATGGGAGTTGTTCTTCAGGTTTCTCGTGGAAATGCTGTACGCAGTCGAGTCGCACTAAAATTTGTAGATATTGATAACATGTAAGTTTAGAAGTTTCCCGTCGAATGGAAGCTCAGCAGTGAGGCATTAATCGATTTAATCGTGGAGGGTGCGCATAATCAATACGAAATTGATGGACGAATCTTTATCGTTTTACTTACTCTGTAGCGGCTGTTGGCGGGGTGGATTTTTCTTTGATCAGTTATTATGGCTACCGTGAACTGCTATAGCGCAACAGTTTAAAACAGAAAAGCAATACGGAAATTACAAACTTCATTGAGATACTGGAAGTAAATTTAATTGCTAAGCATGGTTGTGTCTAGTCATGTTACGAAGTATGTTGCTTCTGAATCCGATGAACGAAGTAAATGGTAAGGACTGTTATAGTTTGAATGCAATCTCCTTCACTTCAAATTGAAGAACTTTAATATTCAGATAAAAAAAGCAAAATAAAGGGGAACGGAGAGTAGAGTAGCCGTTTGCAAAGGGAAGGGATGGGGGTCGGGCACCTGCCCCCCACTCTGTAATCCATTGGAATCTGTGATAAAAGATATTTAATTTATTACAGAATTCATATACTTTCTATCACCCCGCTAAACCGCAGATGTAGCAGTGCTGAGCACAATGGGATATTTTGTGGTTTCGGATCGAGTAGTATCGGGACGGTAAAGAGAGGCACACTAGGAAACGTTGGACCCTCCCACATATTGCCAAGGTTGTTAAGAGTGCGCTGCAGAAGTTTCGCTGGCGAGCCCTTCCACGTCCTCCACACAGTCCCGATCTCTCCCCTTGCGATTTCCGTATTTTTGGAGCCCTGAAGACAGACATTCATAGCAATCAATTTGCTTCGGATGAAGAGGTGTACATTTGGATACAATCATAGTTCCATAGGCAACAACAAACATTTTACCATGAGGGCAGTAACTGTCTTGTCTTACAGTGGGATCAGTGTATCAACAGTTATGGTGATTGCTTTTGGATAATAAACATTTTACTTACTGTTTTTCCATCTGTCTCGTTTTCATTTGATGGCCTTTTATCATTTCTATTCATACATTATCAATGTTAGACCACCACCACAGGTGTCGGCAAGGGGAGGCAAGAAATGGCACTTGCCACCTCCTGGTATCTGACGTATAGACATATGTTCGTTACAAAATACGAACTCACTTCTAGATATGGCTGGCTTTAATTGCACTAACCCGATTATCTAGCACTGCTGGCTTTGTTTGTTTGGTAGGCATTCACGTGAAATGGCGCATTTTCCTTGGCGCAGCAGTGGTTTCAGCGCTCTCCTGCAAAAATATCAAGGCGGTTGCGAAGATTTACAGAGCATTGCCAAAACAGTCATCAGTGTACGTTTTGCCCCTTCGACGAAGAGCTCTTCCCGAGCTGCATTGACGGGCCAATCCGTGGATTCGGGCGCCTGTTCTCATCACAAACTAATTATGGCTGCTATTCACCTTAGCATCCGTCCGCGGTTCCAACTGCACCCAAATGCATCAATCGAAAACGTATAATACTCTTTGCTACACTAAAACAGAGGAGAAAGATGAGTAAAAGTAGAAGGTCAAAAAGATCTCCACTCCATGTATCGGGGCTTTCTGAAACTCAGTGGGGTTCGACATGGCAGTTAACAGTGTTAAGAATTCAGCGGTCCAGTTCACATGGACGTACAGTAATGTCTCAAACTGGAGCGATAAGGCTGTCGTGAGTCGGTTACACCGGATAATTTGAGGTTGTTTTGGGAGAGATTCTCATATTCATCTCATCAAATGCTGGCTTGAGCTATACTTTACAATAAAAAGTAGACATTTGATTAAACTTCAATCATGACAGTCGCGTTTAAAAAAATAGAGGGCATGAATATGATACAACAAATCCATTGACAGTATCAGATGTGATGTTTAATAAACAAAGCGTTATAGATGTCATTAAAGTTGAATAAGCACTTTATCGCAGAATAATGTTTACATTTTTGTTTCGGAAGTAATCTACTGAAAAGAAAGAAAGAAAAAGAAATTGAGTTGAAACTGTCAGTTATTCGGCATACAATGCGTTTTGCGAAGTTCTTGTGAAATTCAGTGCTGGGGTACGACGTTCTCAGTCTTACCAAGTCAGAAATATCAAAACTGGGAATTTAGGAATCTTGCTCCCTCTTGGATAGATTTCTGTGGACGCCCACAAAAAAGTGTAGATATTATGCTGCTCTCAAGGCGTCGATACATTCGTAAATCTGGTTAAATGACATTGATAACGTTTATTTTCGGTAGGAAATAGGTATGGGACATGTCAGAGAATCACATGCCGTAGTAGTACTTATTACGGGTGACTTTCCACCAGACTGCTTAATGCTACAAGTCGGGGGCGTAGCTCAGATGGTAGAGCGCTCGCTTAGCATGCGAGAGGTACCGGGATCGATACCCGGCGCCTCCAAATATTTTTATTACTTTTCAGTTACATCATACGCTTATAATCATTACTATCTAACTGGTACTGACCTTAAATCGTCAATATTATCACATATAACATTCTTCGTGAATTAAGAAACATAGTGGAATTTTACGCAGAACAGCTAACATTTTAGTAGTTCCGTAACAGTTTTAGAAAGTTATCTTGAGTAACGTGAAAGACATTTATGGATTACGTAGAAGTAAAAGGAAGATGACACATTTTCGTATAAAATGAGGAAAGAAGATTACTTACTCTCAGTTCTGTACGCTCTGCTTTGTTTCTGATGTTATGTCGTTTGATAATTCGGTGGAATATGCCTGAAACAAAACAAAAGCAAAAAATGCAATGTCAGTCGGATTCCTAGTTCTTGATAGCTACATTCTTAAATTTAAATTATCTGCTTACTTACTTCATTCTGGTCAACTAAGCAATTGTGAGGACAACAGGAAGCTCTCACATTATTTAATCACACTCTAAAAAAAATGAAAGTAGAACTCCGAGGTCATAGTCACTAACGCATTGGTTAGTAAACACGTAATCGATTTCGGCTGTAGCCATTTTCTGATATGGTGGTTTATGTATATACGTTTTCACGATTAAACTTGTCGTTTGAACAGGAAGAAATCATCACTACTTAACGAATTTCGGTCCGAGCGGCCGGCGATGGCGGTCATATGTGCGTGTGGTGTGCTTCCTTATATGTGTGTGTGTGTGTGTGTGTGTGTGTGTGTGTGTGTGTTTCCTTACTGAAGAAGGCTTTGGCTGAAAGTTACACATGTAAAAGTATTTTCGTTGTGCCTGTCAGCAACTCAAAGTATCATCTCTACAGCGATTAGCAGTCTACCTGTATCGTTTTCCTAATATATCTGATACACTACTCAACAGTTTGTTTATCCTTCATCTCGCCTAAAATACACTCTTACATCACCTGAATCGGTCATGTCAAAAAACATGTTTATTAATCAGAGGGATCGTGACTATATATATCGGCCGCGATGCACGTTTCGGGCCTTTGTTTACCTACTAAAGAAATTTACTATATTTATTGATTATTGTAACTGCAGGTGACTGTCTTCTTAATGTTAATCTTATGTTATAAATCAGTCTAAAGATATGTTGTCTGACAATTCTTATAAAACATAATTCAGTATGGTAATATTATTGAAACATCTTACATTTGTTGTGACAGTGCGCAGATTGGTTCAAATGGCTCTGAGCACTATGGGACTGAACTAATGTGGTCATCAGTCCCCTAGTACTTAGAACTACTTAAACCTAACTAACGTAAGGACATCACACACATCCATGCCCGAGGCAGGATTCGAACCTGCGACCGTAGCAGTCGCGCGGTTCCGGACTGCGCGCCTAGAACCGCTAGACCACCGCGGCCGGCTACAGTGCGCAGACTACAACATAATATTCGTACCACTTTTTAAGAACGTACTGCTTTCTAGGCAGCAGAAGCTGTAGGTAGGCATGATATTAGTTAGGTCATATAATTACTTATCGTATTATAAACTTGAGACTCCAAAAATCTGAAAAAAAGTCAGGCAAAGAGTATCACCTAACGGTTGAAGATATGTGGTGGAAGTGAAAATTTTGCAATAACTTCTCAAAAGAGTTCGTGTGGCTCAGTTAGTTAAGTAATTAAAGCTGCCGTCGACGTTAAAGTTTGTCTGAATACTACAGTACTTTATCAGACGTGGGTGATTTGGCTGGGGATGGTACACCCCTGCCTTTCTTCGATCTTTGAATTGACTTACGAAGCCAGTTATAGTGTGACAGATCAATGTGAATATCGAATTCCAGTAAAACAATCCAATCATATACAGAGTTGAAACAAGCGATAGGTGACAGAGCAATAATATTCCAGGGCCGTCCACGTAGTGGTCCCGTAGTCAGTAATTTCTGAGGCCTCCCAGTCGAAATGTTGGTGCAGGAAATGATGACGTGTCCGCACTCCCGAAAACTCATCGAACATAATTTTCTCTAGTTCAGACAACTGGAGTCATCTAATACAGGGGTGTCGAACTCGCAGCCCGCGGGCAGCATGCGGCCAGAACAAATCCGTAAGACTCCGTTTATCTAAGGCTTGATAAATTGAATACTCCCGCCACATGACGTTATTCTCTCATTGGTCCATCCCGTGCTCTTTTTTTCGTCAGCTGTAATTGTTACTGTTAAGAAAATAATGTACTGCCCAAAAATAATCGTCTTCTTCCAGTGTGGCGCAGGTAAGTTAAACGGTTGGAGACCCCGATCTAATAGTTTGTGATTGTCTCAAAGACTTCGTTAGAAACTCAATCCAGTATGTTGTTATCAACGGCAAGTGTTCATCAGAGACAAGTATATGGTCAGGATGGATCCAGGGAAGTTTGATAGGAATGGTGTTATTTTCTATATACATACTCGTAAATGATCTGGCAGACAGGGTAAGCCAGCAGTCAGCGGCTGTTTGCTGGTGATGCTGTGATGTATGGGAAGGTGTCGCCGTTGAGTGGCTGTAGGAGGATACAAGATGACTTGCACAAGACGCTAGCTCTCGTGATGAATAGCAGCTACTCTAAATCTAAGTTAATGCAGATGAGTAGGAAAAACAGACCCATAATGTTAGCGTACCGTATTAGTAGTGCTCTGCTTGGCACAGTCACTCCGATTAAATATCTAGGCGTAACGTTTTGCAAAGCAATATCAAATGGTTTGAGCACGTAAGGCCTGTAGTAGGGAAGGCGAATGGTCGACTTCGATTTATTGGGAGAATTCTGGGAAAGTGTGGTTCATCTGTAAAGGTCGGATTAAAGGAAGACATCTAAGCAATTGAGAGGCGAGCTACTAGATTTATTACCGGTAAGTTCGAACAGCGTATTGTATTGTATTGTATTGCATTGCATTGTATGTTAACCGGGGGCGTAGAAACGACGGAGAGGGTCCGTCCCCGCCGCAGCCGCAGTGGGCCACAACCCCACGACGACTACCGCAGTCCACTTCACCCCTCCGCCGTCCCACAGCGAACCCAGGGTTACTGTGTGGTTTGGCCTCCGGTGGGCCCACCAGGGAACGTCTCACGCCAGTCGAGTGTCACCCCTATGTTTGCGGAACGTCTCACGCCAGACAAGTGTAACCCCTATGTTTGCGTGGTAGAGTAATGGTGGTGTACGCGTACGTGGAGAACTTGTTTGCGCAGCAATCGCCGACATAGTGTAGCTGAGGCGGAATAAGGGGAACCAGCCCGCATTCGCCGAAGCAGATGGAAAACCGCCTAAAAACCATCCACAGACTGGCCGGTTCACCGGACCTCGACACAAATTCGCCGGGCGGATTCGTGGCGGGGACCAGGCGCACCTTCCCGCCCGGAAAGATCGAACAGCTTACAAGTGTTGTAGAGATGCTTCGGGAACTCAAATGGGGATCAGTGGAGGAAAGGCGAAGTTCTTTCCGAAGAGCACTATTGAAAATTTAAAGAACTAGCATCTGAGGCTGACCCCCGAACGATCCTGCTGCGTCCAACGTACATTTCACGTAAGGACCATGAAGATGAGATTCGAGAGATTAGGGCTCGTACGGAGGAACATAGATGGTCACTTTACCCTCGCTCTATTTACGAATGGAACAGGAAAGGATATGACTAGTAGTGCTACAGGGCACCCTTCACCACGCATCGTACGGTGGCTTGCGGAGTACCTATGTGGATGTAGATGTAGACTGTGTGGCTGGTTGACGATATTAACTACTCCACCCATTTCCCTATCTGTTGAACCAATACACGTTGCAGTCGTGGATAACGTGTTGTTGTATGATTTTTGTTTAATTTATGATAAGTTCGTGACCGTGATAATATCTGACTGGTCTCTACCAGAAGTCTTTACAGATGTTCGAGATACTCGATACAAGACTGTTGGAGAGCGCGATTACCGAGATTTTCTCGGCGTGATTGCGGTTTTTAACTGAGCTGATGATTCCTGTTCTACGCACAGTGTTACAGATGACATAATCGTCCCCTTCAGAAGCTCCGAGAAGTGGTTTTCTATCTGCTCGCTACTTAGTTAGCCCAGGAAGCATGCAACATTACATCATTTTTGGAGAACTTGAAGACAACTAGGTTAGTAGCTTAAATGTAGTACGCTAAATGGCATAGTCAGTCCTACTATAAACCAAAGTACTATCAGATATGTCCTGTGATTATAGAACAACGTGTATAATCTTTCGCATTCTTTAACCAAAAACTGAGCTCAGGAATAGATGCTGATTATGTAACGCTCGTTGCTTGTCAGCTTTCTGTGACAGTTACACCCATTACACTTTGGTACGGCCAGTGTACACCACAAAGAGCTACTAAGTAAGGATAGAGAACCGATAGCGAGATACACGCAAGTTTGTAGTCGAACAAGTTCTTTTCTATCCCTGCATCTCACTTTTTGAAGACACATGTTTTCGAATATCAGTTGACAGGAGTATAGCAGAATAATCATAAACCTTCTTCTCTGTAACTTGCACTCTTACCAAAGTTCCTATCATGTTAAAACTGCGTACCGAATCGGAACTGGAAATAGCCTTTTGCTGACCGATTGAGCTATACAGGCACGACTGCCTCAATGCGACAGTATTCCGAACTACTGCTGTTTCCCTCTGTGGTGGGCTTCGGCAGAGGTTGGGGTGTATTAGAAAGCTACTGGCAGAATTTAGGTATCTGGAAATTGACGAATCGTGCCTACACATCTCACTCGGTTAAAGCATCGCCTGCGAAAAGCAAAGGCTCAGTTTGATCCGCAATTCGATACACAGTTTAAGTATATCAGGAAGTTTCAGCAGAACATATAATTTTGTTACATGTGGGTATTGCTCGTGGGTGATCCTCATACATTTAATACTGTTAGTATTCGTGGCATCCGTAGGTTTATTTATGTCAGATGTACCGTATTTTACGGACTATAAGAGGCATTTTGTTCTTCGAAAAATTGTCTCCTAAATTCAGGTGCGTCTTATACTCGAAATTACTATAAAAATGTCCAGTGTTTGATTTTAAATTCCCACCAGTCTTAAAAAAGGGCCATATACTCGATGCCGCGGGAATCCTACCTATGGATTCAACTAGCAGCAGCAGCAGTGCACAGTTGCGACAAACATGAGTTGCGGGGATTCACAAGCTTGCTAACACTGTCTCCCTCCAACCCCGCCATCACAAACCCAGAACACTGTCTGGCCTATGATGCGTCATTGCAGTCTACGGTGCCAGTTAACTTGAATTAAAGTGATTTGTATTATCGGTAACAGTACAATATTTTTGTTAGTAGCTAGTTTCGTAATGGAAAAAATGAAAAGTATTCATATGACGCGGGCTATAAATTGAAAGTAATAGCTTATACATAACAACATGGAAACAGAGCAGCTGAGTGACGTTTCGACCCTACATCAATAGCAAAAACCAGTCACGATTGGCGGGCTAGTAAAGAAGAATTGAAAAAATGAGGGCTAAATGTACAAATAGAGAACTGAATGCAAAATGGCCAAAATTGGAAGATGGCATATTGACATGGATTCAAGGAACACGTCAAAATGACTTTGGAATTAATGAAAAAATGATTCAAATACACGCTCGTAAGCTAGCGCTACAGTGGAACTTAAGAGTGTTAAGGGTGGAGTTGGTTGGTGCTTCAGGTTTATGAAGCGCCATGGACTTAGCATGCGAACCAAAACCAAAATATTTCAGGAAATCCCACAAGAGTACGAAGAGAAAATATTTTCTTTCCATCGCTTTATTATTTAACATAAGAAAACCAGTGTGGAACGAAGCCAAACACGAATAGGGGTCAAACCCCTCTGACATTAGATGGCCGAGTAACGGAACTGATCCCATAAAAAGTGCTACAACTGGAAGTGTAAAAACAAGTGGACGTGAAAAAATACATTACACTGTTGTCCTTTCATGCTGTGCTGACGGCACTAATTTTAATCCAATGATCATTTTCAAGCGCAAAACAATGCAAACACCTGAAATATCGCTAGATATTGTTGTTTACGTACATGACAAGGGTTGACTGGACGAGGCTAGTATGAAATTATGGATTAATAGAGTGTGGGAGAGAAGGAAAGGTGCTTTATCGAAGAAGAGTTTTGCCGGCCGGTGTGGCCGTGCCGTTAAAGGCGCTTCAGTCTGGAACCGCGTGACCGCTACGGTCGCAGGTTCGAATCCTGCCTCGGGCATGGATGTGTGTGATGTCCTTAGGTTAGTTAGGTTTAATTAGTTCTAAGTTCTAGGCGACTGATGACCTCAGAAGTTAAGTCGCATAGTGCTCAGAGCCATTTGAAGAAGAGTTTTCTTAGATCAGTTTAGTAGCCATTTGAAAAATTCTGTGAAAGAGAAATTGAAACAGGGAAATACACAGCTTGCTGTTATTCGAGGAGGGCTTACTTCACAATTGCAACCGCTTGATGTCTCGATATATAAACCATTTAAAGTGTATATGAGAGAGAAATGGGACAAATGGTTGAAGGACGAAACCCAACATGAATTCATGCCGAAGGGAACCTTAAAACGACCTAGAATAAAAAAGTATGTCAGTGGATAAAACAGTCGTGAGTGAGAGAGTACATTAATGTTAAATCTTTCAAAAAGTGGGTCATAATTAACGCTCTCGATGGCAGTGAAGACTATCATATATACACTACTGGCCATTAAAATTGCTACACTAAGAAGAAATGCAGATGATAAACCAGTATTCATTGAACAAATATGTTTCACTAGAACTGACATGTGATTACGCATTTTGGGTGCATAGATCCCGAGAAATCAGTACCCAGAACAACCACCTCTGGCCGTAATAACGGCCTTGATACGCCTGGGCATTGAGTCAAACAGAGCATGGATGGCGTGTTCAGGTGCAGCTGCCCATGAAGCTTCAACACGATACCACAGTTCATCAAGAGTAGTGACTGGCGTATTGTGACGAGCCAGTTGCTCAGCCACCATTGACCAGACGTTTTCAGTTGATGAGAGATCTGGAGAATGTGCTGGCCAGGGCAGCAGTCGAACATTTTCTGTATCCAGAAAGGCCCGTACAGGATCTGCAACATGCGGTAGTGCATTATCCTGCTGAAATGTAGGGTTTCGCAGGGATCGAATGAAGGGTAGAGCCACGGGTCGTAACACATCTGAAATGCAACGTCCACTGTTCAAAGTGTCGTCAATGCGAACAAGAGGTGACCGAAACGTGGAACCAATGGCACACCACACCATCATGCCGGGTGATATGCCAGAATGGCGATGACGTATACACGCTTCCAATGTGCGTTCTCCGCGATGTCGCCAAACACGGATGCGACCATCGTGATGCTGTTAACAGAACCTGGATTCATCAGAAAAAATGACGTTTTGCCATACGTGCACTCAGGTTCGTCGTTGAGTACACCATCGCAGGCGCTCCCGTTTGTGATGCAGCGTCAAGGGTAACCGCAGCCGTAGTCTCCGAGCTGATAGTCCATGCTGCTGCATACGTCGTCGAACTGCTCGTGCAGATGGTTGTTGTCTTGCAAACGTCCCCATCTGTTGACTCAGGGATCGAGACGTGGCTGCACGATCCGTTACAGCCATGCGGATAAGATGCCTGTCAGCTCGACTTCTAGTGATACGAGGCCGTTGGGACCCAGCACGGCGTTCCGTATTACCCTCCTGAACCCACTGATTCCATATTCTGCTAACAGTCATTGGATCTCGACCATCGCGAGCAGCAATGTCGCGATACGATAAACCGCAATCGCGACAGGCTACAATCAGACCTTTATCAAAGTCGGAAACGTGATGGTACGCACTTGTCCTCCTTACACGAGGCATCACAACAACGATTGACCAGGCAACGCCGGTCAACTGCTGTTTGTGTATGAGAAATCGGTTGGAAACTTTCCTCGTGTCAGCACGTTGTAGGTGTCGCCACCGGCGCCAACCTTGTGTGAATGCTCTGAAAAGCTTATCATTTGCGTATCACGGCATCTTCTTCCTGACGGTTAAATTTCGCGTCTGTAGCACGTCATCTTCGTGGTGTAGCAGTTTTAATGGCCAGTAGTGTATTAAGAGGACAACTATGAGGACGAAGCGAGAGAAGAAGAAGAAAGTTCAGATGACGATTTTCAGGGATTTTAAAGGTCAGTTCGGTTTTATAAACTAAGTTTTTTAGTATGGCTTTGAATCTAATAATAAAAATAGTGAAAATGTTATTTTTTAAAGAATTTTTTAAAAATTAAGATGCGTTTTATAGTTCGTAGCGTCTTTCAGTCCGTAAAATACGGTAAAAGAATCTTTAAAAATGCTATGGCTGCTGTTCTGTGGTAACAGTCTCTCATTACTTTGTGTCTAAAGACCAGGTGGCTGTGTAGTTTTACCGTACAGTATCGCACTATTTCGTCAGTTTTGATGATCTTCACCTCGTTCTTTTGCAAGAGGTATCTGAGTGGCTTAGCGCGTTCAGTAGTAAGTGCAAGCACGGATTTAGCTACTCTTAGATTTTTTGAATGCGCACCTGGTCAAGTTGTACGTAACTAGTACTCTTGCGGCGGCGTGATCTGTTCGCAGTTGCTAAGTTTAGTACAGTCTCCCTTGGAAACCGGGCAAAGGCAACCTCCGTTAAAGCTCCAGATAAACTCAAATGAGAACAAGATCCGACATTAAGCAGAAGAGCGCTGATTAAGTGAAGGGACAATGACATCAAACAGCAGATGACAGTGAAACACAGAAAGTAACAGTAATTAAGTATAGTCAGCAGATGATCAAACTGAAGGCTGCAAGGCGAAAACAAATGACCTATCTCAGATTTAAGCTCTCTTTCCGAAAATGATACTTAGTTGCGTAGGATATGGAGTGCGAATGCAGTATAATCATTGCGACAGTGAACTAAGTCAATGCACCCTTCCAACGTCTTCTAATAGTCTGGGCAAATGTTAATTTTAATAAGTGACTCATTTTCAGCTAAAATATTTTTATATTTAACAAGAAAGACTAAATTCTCTACAGCTTTGATCCTAACGATTTTTTTATGTCATTGCACCTTTTTGCAGATAGAGCTTATGGAAATTACAGTAACCAGTGATACAACGCGTTGCCGAATAACTTCCAAATTTTTATCGCTTATCCGGTTTAATAACGCAATTAAAGATACTGCTTCCCTTGCAGGACTTATTCTTCCACTTGCACATTGGATTCTCTAAGCACTATTTTAAAAATAATAAATAATGAAGAGGAAGACGTTGGAGGGACAAAATATGTAATGGGATGCCTGTCTGTAACATGTAAATAACACTTTTTTTTATTATGTATAGAAGATGAATAACGTTCACAAGCGCTACATACTTTAATCAAAAAAAAGTATCGGTATTTTTATTCTGGAAGACCCGAGAAACGCGGGATTCCCTTCCTCGACACCCTTTGTTCGCCTGCTAAAGGCCTAGGCGGTGCCAAGCAGTTTCTTCCGGCCAGTCATTACCATTTTAAAACTTTTTACTCCCACGAAAGACATTATGAAATGGTGTCCGCCAAGTCTCATCACAACATCTGAAAGTGCAGAATTAATCTCCATTCGGTAGGATATATCGGCCCTTCAGATAGACCGTCTGATCTGAAGTTACCATATTAAGTTATTAAAAAGCACCCCGTCTTCAGGCCACGAGTGGCCTACCGGGACCATCCGACCGCTGTGTCATCCTCAAAATTCATAAACGTAAGTTATGAAAAAAGAGTCACAATTACTAATAGCAACGTTTATGGAGCGCCCGCTGCCTAGGAAGGTTATTCCATAAGGCGGGGAGACACTTCTCATACTTTCACTGCTAGCCAGCTCTGTAACGAAAATTTAATGTGTTATGTTATTCCCTTTTGAAACGATGGCTTTCACTTTTTGTGTGTCGTGCTCTTTTTCTGATATTACAACAATTACTCCGGAAAATTAAATACTCTATTGAAATTTAAAAGCGTGAGATGGAGAAAATCTTGTCAATATTGCTTTAATAATCTGTCTGTTACATTAACACTGTGCTACATACCAATAATCAGTAAGTGAAATCTAATCAAGCAAAATTATTGGCCAAAACCAGTGATAAGTTAAATATATTTGGATATTGATGCTACTGGTAGCTCATTTCCATTTTCAGGACAGATACAGTTGTTAAGACTCTAACGAAACACAGTTAATTTGTAAATAGTCGACGTTCTTCTGTTGCAAGGTACAGGAAGATGCTCGACCGACGAAGTTGACTCGTACCTTACACGCTAATGCTAATATATGGAATTTTACTTGACATAGCATTCTGTAACTGAAGAATTAACACTATGTTGCAAACATGTTTAATATACGGGGTTATTCTAAATGATGGAACCATTTTCAAAAATTCGTACGTATTAAAGTACAAATCCAAGATAAACAAGCTTTATACCAATGAAAAGAGGGAGTTTCAAAGTTTTTGGTGGGCGGCCGGCGGGAGGTGATGGTTACAGAATCGGCCGGTAGAGTTCGCGTGGCAATAGCGCCGTCATTCCGTTTCACTGTCAGTTGTAAATGAGATGGCAACTGTGGAGCACAAAGTTTTACATACGGTGCCGTATGTAATTTTACTTCTGTTCGAAACAGGCTTATGTCTGAAGTTATTTTATTGGTCTTAACGCAGCTGCTGGGCTAAGACATTTTTGATTTATTAATGTGTACGACTTCTGAAGAAGGCTATATTATTATAGCAGAAACCATGGTCAAGGTTTAAAACATAATTTAGTGCAACTTCGGGCTGTTTTTCATTCGAGACAATTTCATAATGGTTTCTGTTGTCGCTGCCATGATGAAAATAATAATTACAAATTATTACAAATTATTAAATTCATTAAACTGATATCAAACATTATGAAAAAACTGAAACTTCCTCTTTTCACTAGTATAAGGCTTCTTCATTTTGGATTTGTACTTGAATAAATATGAAGTTTTGAAAATCAGTCCATCATTTAGAATAACCCTGTATTATACAACATTTCGATGTGTAGAACTTGAAATATTTATAAATACCGTACAGAACATAACCTAATGTCTAGAAACAACGAAAATCGTAGAAAATGGCGGAAACTGCTTATGGAGTCTCTAGGGCGCTGAAATGGAAAAATTTTTGACAATATTGCTTTAATAATCTGTCTGTTACATTAACACTCTGCTACACACCAATAATCAGTAAGTAAAATCTAATTAAGCAAAAGTATTGGCAAAAACCAGTGTTAAGTTAAATATATTTGTATATTGAAGCTACTGGTAGCTAATTTCTTTCATGTGATTCTAAAATCAGTCTCTAGATTGAAGTACCGACGAGAAAACATCATGCGTTCCTAGGTACACTGTTCTCTACACCAGTGGTCCACAACCTGGGGGCTATTACCTCCTGAGAGGTAAAATGAAATTTTCTGAGGGGTAAAAACAATAAAAGTTTGATAGTGTTTCAGAAATGGAAGTAAATTATTTTTAAAAGAACTTTCTAATACTGATTATATAAGTTATCAATAATTACTTCTTTCTCAAATTACTAGCGTTAATAACACTGCAGTAGAGATTACAAGTTCTCAAATATACCATCAATTACGCACATACTTTGTGCTTTGTACCATACATTGATGATGGTAAAAGTGAGATGCATACAGAACGATTGCTGAATATCTCATGAAAATGACTTTTCCGGTTTTTAGATAGTTTCTGCAAAAGACCGGAAATTGTTTCATTAATCGCTTAGAGACAGATAAATGAACTAATTGACAGCACGTCAAACACAAACTAAGCAAGGGCTACTAGATTGCTGTGCACATTATTATTATTATTATTATTATTATTATTATTGTGATTAGAGAGGTCAGACACAAACCATTGACAGCCTGAAGGCTTCCAGTTTCTATCAATACAGAAGTAAGGAGTCCAGCAATCAAGTGCTTTACAGACAATGCGTATAGCGCATACATTTTAACATAGTTGGATTTAAATGGGGATGGGATGCAGGTGAGGCAAATGGCCAAGTGCTTTACAGACAATACGTATAACGCATACATTTTAACATGGTTGGATTTAAATGGGGGTGGGATGCAGGTGTGGCAAATGGTCCTAGGGAGAAGAGTAGAGTGGGGGGAGCGTGTTTTTTAAGATGTGCATACCCTCACTGTGGATAGTTAGCTTTGCTAATCTAATACACACACACACACACACACACACACACACACACACATACACACACACACTCACTCACACTCATACTACCCGAATACAATACAGGGAAAAGAAATGTAGCATTCCAGATTTGTAGATGTGAAAGTAGACTTCTGAGTTTTATAGCAGTGCAAATAAAAACAAGGAACTGAGTAGATTTTGAGCATGATTCATGACCTGCGCTGACTGAGAACCATTCCAGTATGAAGAAGATTGTTAAAGAATACTGATTGTCTCATTGGCTCGTTAGTTCATAGCTTAATGAAACTCCCACTGAAACTATACATCATCCATCTTTCATCATTTTAAAAAGGAAAGTGTTCAAAGAAAATCTTCTTTCATTTAAAAGTTTAGTTAGGCGCTAAAGCTGGTAATGGTGGGGCAGTGGCTTGTTGGGAGGGGGGGTCGTGATGAGGGAGGGGGGCACTAGCTAACACGTCATTGCTTAGTTAATTCTCTTGAATTGTGCTTGTGGTATGTCTTACTCGACGAATATTTTTATCTGAAGCAATTATATTCTTTGGGGTGATAAAATGTCTACCGTCATGTGAAAAGGGTTGTGCCCATGAAATAATCGAGCGTTAAAATTTATATTTTCACAAACGAACTGAGAGAAGCATTATCCATCAACTTTCTAATCGTGATAGCTGTTACTTAAAACGTAAAGCTTCGTTACCTTTTGTAACTCAAGGGGATCATATTTGTTGTAAGTACGAATGACAAACCATCCTGCACCGATGAAAGAAATTTGACCTCGTATTACTCATAATAAAAATGTTCAAATGTGTGTGAAATCTTATGGGACTTAACTGCTAAGGTCATCAGTCCCTAAGCTTACACACTACTTAACCTAAATTATCCTAAGAACGAACACACACCCATGCCCGAGGGAGAACTCGAACCTCCGCCGGGACCAGCAGCACAGTTCATGACTGCAGCGCCTCAGACCGCTCGGCTAATCCTGCGCGGCACTCATAATACAGGGTGTTTATAAATGAATATGGGGATTTTAACGCTTTATAATATTTATTACATTAAACTTACAGTTATAAATGATATGTCAAATGAAAGAGCAACTTAAATAGTTGTGTTTGGTACCAATGCGCTTGCGCAGCGGGCAATGTTTCCGCCCCAATCCGCTAAACAGCGGCAGCAGCGAAGATGGCGACTAATGAACAGAAAGCGTTTTATGTTTTGCAGTTTGTAAAGACCGAATATGTAGTTACTGTGCAACGTGCATTCCTGCTGAAGTTCGGTTGTGATCCTCCAAGTGATAATAACATTCGTAGATGGTATCATCAATTTGAAGATACTGGCTGCCTTTGTAAAGAGAAGAGCACCGGACGACCAAGAGTTAGTGAAGAGACTGTTGAGCGAGTGAGAGAATCGTTCACTCGTATCCCAAAGAAATCAGTCCGGAAGACTAGTCGTGAATTACAAGTTCCCGTGTCGACTGTTTGGAAAGTTTTAAGAAAATGCGTACATCTACGTCCTTACCGTTTACAGTTATTACAGGCTCTACAGCCGGCAGACCATGGACTATGTGCCAACTTCGCTAACGAAATGTTGTTTCATGACGATGAAGATTTTCTGGGTCATGTTGTCTTCAGTGATGAATCGACCTTTCACCTTAGTGGACATGGTAATATACATAATGAGCGCATCTGGGGCTCAGAAAATCCTCACGAGGTGGTACAAATGCAACGAGATTCCCATAAAGTGACTGTTTTTTGTGTCGTATCCCAGCGGAAAGTTTATGGGCCTTTCTTTTTTGGCGAACCTACTGTAACTGGCACTTCTTACCTTGATACGCTACAGCAATGGCTCTTCCCTCAGTTGTAAGAAGATGAGCCAGAGAACTTGATTTTCCAGCAAGATGGTGCGCCACTTCACTGGCATAGTGAAGTACGTGATTAGTTGAACTTCAGTGTACCCAAGCGCCGGATAGGCCGCAAGGGGCCCAAATACAGGGCTTGCTTTGCATGGCCTCCACGTTCACCCTACCTAAAGCCATGTGATTTGTTTCCTTTGGGGCTTCATCAAGGATCGTGTGTACGTGCCTCCTCTACCAGCAGACCTCCCTGAATTAAGAAACCGGACTGAAGTAAAAAAAAAAAAAAAATGGTTCAAGTGGCTCTGAGCACTATGGTACTTAACTTCTGAGGTCATCAGTCTCCTAGAACTTAGAACTACTTAAACCTCTGTCCAGCGGAATATTATAATAAAACTCTTCCGACTCCTCACTTTTTTCAGAACCGTCTTTCAGAACAACCAGTATGCGGAAATCACTTAACCAGAGAATAAGTTTAATGCGAAAAAGCCGTGGCTCGCCGGACTGTTGGGAAGCTATGTCTAGAAGTTTACGTTTCATTTCTGCATCATGTTCTACGTTTTTTACTGTACATATGTCAAGTTCATCGCTCTCCGTGTGGTCCAGTTTTTCACTGAGCATCCCGAGCGGCAGAAGGGATAACGCGTAGTGTCAAAATACAAAAATTATGACTATACGGAAATCGAGTGCACCCTTTTTAACGAATCACGCAGCACGATAACTTTAAGAAGTAGCACGGACGTAGCCATTTTACAGAACTCTCGACACTTGTCTTCAGCTTTTGTGTAACATGCATATAAATAACGAAATCAAAATTAGATTTATATCATCACAGTTATGCCCCACGCCGAGAACCTGTCAAGAGAACGTATCGCTTTGCGCAGCTAGTGAAATGTAATACGTCCTACTGTTAGCAGGACAATGCAGAGCTGAATAACCAGCAACCGACTGTTTAAGTAGCACCACATGCTACATAAGCAGTCAGTAGCATGCCAAGCAGTAGGAATCCAACTTTTGAACGACGAAGGATTTGTAACAAAAGATGGGTCTTCGAAAAGAAAGTTCTGAGAAAAATCAGGGGCACAGTTCGAAAAGTCTGCTAGAACGCGAAAAGAATTCGAAAACCACGTGGAGAAGTAATCTGACGTTTCTTGGATGCCATTGCAAAATGAACGAAACTATATAAACCAAACATATATTCAACTATCTCTAGACGGAAGGTTCAAAATGGTTCAAATGGCTCCGAGCACTATGGGACTTAACTTCTAAGGTCATCAGTCCCCTAGAACTTAGAACTACTTAAACCTAACTATCCTAAGGACATCACACACATCCATGTCCGAGGCAGGATTCGAACCTGCGACCGTAGCGGCCGCGCGGTTCCAGACTGTAGCGCCTTTAACCGCTTATCCACCACGGCCGGCTAGACGGAAGGAAAAAGCATTACATCACGGATTAATGAAGTTAGGACAGATTTAGAAAAGTCGAACCTCAGAGAGTCTCAGGCGTTAAAAAGACGTACGTTTGGAATCAAAATGCAAAATTTGGTAAAGATTAAAGCTGAAACAAAATCTAAGAGAAATGGACGACAATGGAGAGAAGAGCAAAGAACGCAGGAAGTTCACATATGGACGGGTAGTGGAGGCAGAGGAAACTCCAGACAAAGGAAAAGAAAAAAAAATTTGTGTAATCATAAATGATTCGATCGCTTTTTATAATAATAATAATAAGCAACAATAAGTGAACTGGTAAAACACCAAGAACCCATGATCTACAGCGTGCTGGTGTACGTGCTGGGCAATAGTTTATCTCATTAGTCTTGCAAAATCCCATAAGATTTATTTTATTAGCTAGGATTCTAATGAAATTTGTATCTTTATTTGATCAAGGTCGCATGAGGAGAGACGGAATAACGGAGGTTGGGGGTTGGGAAATAAGAAACACTCTGAGAAAGAAAAAAAAAGAAATACGCACCATGAAGGAATTATTCGAAGGGGATGGACATCGGTAGATACGATGCTTACAGTTTCAGAAAAATTGGATGATTTATTCAACGGAAAGAGCGTCACAAATTGAGCAAGTCAACAGCGCGTTGGTCCACCTCTAGCCCTTGTGAAAGCAGTTATTCGGCTTGGCATTGATTGACAGAGTTGTTGAATGTCGTTCTGAGGGATATCGTGCCAAATTCTGTCCCATTGGCTGCTTGCATAAGGGCCAGAGGTGGACCAACGTGATATTAACTTGCTCAATTTCTGATACTCTTTCTCCTGAATAATCTCCCACGTTTCTGAAATTGTACTCATTTGTCTGTCTGTATACGTACATCACATCTACGGATGTCCGTCCCATTAGGATAACTCCTTCGTGGTGCTTAGTTTTTCTTTGTTTAGTCATTTATTTATTTTGTTAGAGTGAAATTCAAGTTGGCTCTTGTTATGCTTGTAATGTAACTATAGAAGTGTTATGCTGTACGAACCTTGTTAAAGTCTATTTTGAACGTCTATTTTGAGAATGTTATTGGTATGAGTAAAGAAGAAATTATATCTGTTTTTTATGTAGTGTATTATTAATTCGCGGTGTAATGAAGCTTTGGTTGCCGACTGAGGCTGGCACACAGTCCCCACTGAGCAACGTGAAACCTGCAGGGTGTGCTCTTTTCCTGGTACGGGCAACTAGGACTAAGTTGGAAAAGGAAACCTGGAATCTTGATTCATGTTGCCTGCAGCGAACTCAATCATCTCAGGTAAATAGCGTTACAAAGCCTCCAGCATGCTCGTGACACTTCGTTCCCTCATCCCGCTAAATCTAAAATGTGCTACGTTTTAAATAATCCCCGTCGACAAGTCGTTAAAAGCTAATGCCGCAATTTATCGGGACGTGGCGAAACCGCAGCCGACAGCACCGAGTTGTGGCGGAGAGCTGGCGGTTGGATCTTTTTACACGGACCGGAGGGCCCACCCACGCCAGTCTGCGACGCTCTCTGTACCGGCGCCACCCACTGCAGGCCGGATCTAGGACCGCCCACTCTGCCGGCCGGGGTGACCTACGACACGGCGCCATCGACTTTCTCCGGTCACCGGGCTCCTCCTAACTTCGCTCAGAAAATTCTACACGTCTGCTGCTGGCCGTGAAAATTGCCACCAATCTTCTCTCTACCTACTAGGAGCGCAAATAAATGGCTTATGTGCGTTCCCTCTTCTGCCAAAATCTTTTGCATATTCTTGCAGAAGTTTCCTTTACATTCTCCTGACCGCCTTTCAAAATACCTAGCGTTGGTCTTTTCATAAGTCATTTGTTGTTGATTAGAGTTCAGTAGAGAAGAAAAAATGTACAGGTTCTTCCACAGTTCGTACTATGGGCTCGTAGTGACAGTAGGGGGAACTTAAAAGGTAAAATTTTGATAATAAATCTCTGTCCTTGAACGTACTGTTCGGATATAAAATAATTTTGAAGATTTCAAATTTCTGACTTCACGATACGCCTACAAACTGGGAAGATAGCGCCGTTGTCAGTCCCTGTTGTAATTATGACATCAAATGCCATTTTCGTATGGCTGGCAGAACAGCAGCGACAAATTGGTACGTTCGCAGTGACGACAGTTGACTCAGGGGCGCCAAGGCAACACAGACTCTAAGGAAGGACTCGGCGCTTGTTCGTGACGTCACGTCAGCTAGGCACGGCGAACGCCAGGTCTGTTGCAGGCAAACTCATAATGGTGGTGTCTCCCTCCCTGACACAGGAAAATGTGAAACTATTGGCGGTAGTTGGCCAACGCACATTGTTCTGAGAGATTTCTGCAATCAATTAATTGCGCAATTCATTACACTTCTTAACAAACAGTGTACTCTTGAACTTAAATTTCCAGCTGTTTTAAGGATTGACATACAAAAAAAACTTCATCGTCCAGCAGCAACAGAATTCGTGCTTCTTTACCTCATCTGTAAATCTGAGGAAGTTACGTTTGTACTGGGTTGCTTTTACAAGAAACTGTGAACATATTGGTGCTCTTCTTTAGGTATGTTGTTGACTATGCGGTGAAGAGCACTGAATGTTAATGAAATATCTTGCGATTGTACACGTTTTGGGAGAGGATGGGGGACAGAAGAGGCAAAAGAGAGATACTTGTTTTATCAAATAAAAAAGTTTCTCCTTTCAGTTGCAAGAGGGGAAAATTTATCTTTTCTAATGTGCATGTTTAAAAAAGTTTAAACTCAGCAATATTTTCGATGTATGAAGCTATTTTGTTTCCTATTTAGAATTCCTTTTGTTGAAAACTACTGCAATCTGATGACTGGCAACAGTTGGACATTTACACACGTAAATTAGTTCACATTTCCAGTGACGATGTCAAACGAAAATAAATAAATAAATAAATAACAGAAACGAGTTAATTAAGGGGGTTGGGGTAAGTTTCGATAACAAAATGGATAAAGTAAATATAGTTACTTGAATGTAAAATTTCCGAAGCTTGCAATGGGGCAAAGCATCTTCTCATATTGATCTACGTTTGTTTCGACAGGATTCAGTAATACAGAACTATGATCTTCATTTGTAGCTTTACGATAGTAAGAAAATCTCTCATCTAAATAAAACTGCAGAATCCAAAACAATACCAAGCATTTTATCCAAAAATGATAGATTTATAGTGATAAGCACGCCCAGGAGTTTCTGCCTGCAAGAGACCTGGCGTTCGCCGTGCCTGGCTGACGTGACGTCACCAACAAGCGCCGAGGCCTTCCTTTGAGTCGGTGTTGGCCAATGACGCATCGCAGTCCCGACTTTGGAGAGGACGTCCCCCCTTACACGGAAGAGAGCCCGACGACGAGTACTGTAAGCAATGCCCGCGACATGAGCTCCTCTACAGCACACATATCAGACAGAGATCATTGTTTCCGCTGTGTGCGTACAATGAAACGAGAGATTTGAAAGTGATTCGATTTTCAGTCTTATTTTACATCCAAGGAATGCCGTAGAAGAGTTTAGTAGGAACTGTGAAAGCCCTGCAGAAATCATAAGGCTGTTTAGTACCGTTCATTTCGATAATTCTACATTTTCCTCACACTGTTGATATACACTCCTGGAAATTGAAATAAGAACACCGTGAATTCATTGTCCCAGGAAGGGGAAACTTTATTGAACTATTCCTGGGGTCAGATACATCACATGATCACACTGACAGAACCACAGGCACATAGACACAGGCAACAGAGCATGCACAATGTCGGCACTAGTACAGTGTATATCCACCTTTCGCAGCAATGCAGGCTGCTATTCTCCCATGGAGACGATCGTAGAGATGCTGGATGTAGTCCTGTGGAACGGCTTGCCATGCCATTTCCACCTGGCGCCTCAGTTGGACCAGCGTTCGTGCTGGACGTGCAGACCGCGTGAGACGACGCTTCATCCAGTCCCAAACATGCTCAATGGGGGACAGATCCGGAGATCTTGCTGGCCAGGGTAGTTGACTTACACCTTCTAGAGCACGTTGGGTGGCACGGGATACATGCGGACGTGCATTGTCCTGTTGGAACAGCAAGTTCCCTTGCCGGTCTAGGAATGGTAGAACGATGGGTTCGATGACGGTTTGGATGTACCGTGCACTATTCAGTGTTCCCTCGATGATCACCAGTGGTGTACGGCCAGTGTAGGAGATCGCTCCCCACACCACGATGCCGGGTGTTGGCCCTGTGTGCCTCGGTCGTATGCAGTCCTGATTGTGGCGCTCACCTGCACGGCGCCAAACACGCATACGACCATCATTGGCACCAAGGCAGAAGCGACTCTCATCGCTGAAGACGACACGTCTCCATTCGTCCCTCCATTCACGCCTGTCACGACACCACTGGAGGCGGGCTGCACGATGTTGGGGCGTGAGCGGAAGACGGCCTAACGGTGTGCGGGACCGTAGCCCAGCTTCATGGAGACGGTTGCAAATTTTCCTCGCCGATACCCCAGGAGCAACAGTGTCCCTAATTTGCTGGGAAGTGGCGGTGCGGTCCCCTACGGCACTGCGTAGGATCCTACGGTCTTGGCGTGCATCCGTGCGTCGCTGCGGTCCGGTCCCAGGTCGACGGGCACGTGCACCTTCCGCCGACCACTGGCGACAACATCGATGTACTGTGGAGACCTCACGCCTCACGTGTTGAGCAATTCGGCGGTACGTCCACCCGGCCTCCCGCATGCCCACTATACGCCCTCGCTCAAAGTCCGTCAACTGCACATACGATTCACGTCCACGCTGTCGCGGCATGCTATCAGTGTTAAAGACTGCGATGGAGCTCCGTATGCCACGGCAAACTGGCTGACACTGACGGCGGCGGTGCACAAATGCTGCGCAGTTAGCGCCATTCGACGGCCAACACCGCGGTTCCTGGTGTGTCCGCTGTGCCGTGCGTGTGATCATTGCTTGTACAGCCCTCTCGCAGTGTCCGGAGCAAGTATGGTGGGTCTGACACACCGGTGTCAATGTGTTCTTTTTTTCCATTTCCAGGAGTGTAATTCGTGTAATTTGAATTAAGATATGTGCATGCTAAAATCGTGCAGTAACATGTGCATTTTCAAGCCTGTTCAGTACATATGATTCACTTCTTATCCATTGGTGATAACTGTAGTATAAGTGAAATCCAGATCTGCAATGAAAGACAGATTGAATAGCGACTGACTGCTGACTTCCTCTCCGTTTCAGTTCCATCGTAGTCGCCGTGCACAGCGGTTCCAATTGAACCCAACCTGACAAAATAAGATTGTTTTATTTCAAACTTGTTTGTGCTAATCTTTAATTCAAAAAATGGTTCTGAGCACTATGGGACTTAACATCTGTGGTCATCAGTCCCCTAGAACTTAGAACTACTTAAACCTAACTAACCCAAGGACATCACACACATCCATGCCCGACGCAGGATTCGAACCTGCGACCGTAGCGGCCACATCGGCCAGCGACATGATAAACCAACGAGAGGAGGAGCAGGAGAAATCAGATTAGTAGTTTCTCCATGTGCTCCGCAATTAATTTATCAGACTAGTATGAGACATAACGTCAAAACTGGGGGCCACATAAGTGCTCCAGAGAAGTGATTCTGCTCCTGTGGAAGTAAAACAACGCATGACTGACGAAGCGAGGAGTATATGAGAAGCAGAATAGCAAAGGCAAAGAGAGGACTCCTCGCCACAAGAAATCTTCTAGTATCAAGTATAGGACTCAGTTTGGGGAAGTAATATGTGGTAATATATTTCAGGGGCACATCATTGTGTGAAAGTGAATTATGAAAATGGGAGAACCGGGAGAGAAGAGAATCGAAACGTTTAAGATGTTGTGCTTCAGGAGGACGTTGAAATTTAAGTCGACTGATAAAAAATAAGGACGTGCTCTGCAGAATCGACGACGAGAGGAATATACATCAAACACTGACTAGATGAACGGATAGTGTGAAAGGACGTGTGTTAAGACATGAAGGAACAACTTCTTTGGCACTAGAGGGAACTTTAAAAGACAAAAACTGTAGAAGGGAACAAAGACTGGAATGTGTCGAACAAGTAACTAAGAACGTCGGATGAAGAAAAAAATACGTGGTGAGTAACCTCACGTCCATACGCCAGTAAGTACACCGTTTTGAACAAAAACTTAGGCTTGTGTAACCTCGACTATCCGCTATGAACATTCAGTCGTGCTTAGAGACGATCACAGTGGTGTTAGAAGTCACATTGAGATTACTGTTCCACTGTACTCCCACCTGTTACCGCAACTGAAAAAGGCAAGTTGTTTGTAATGCAAACTGGACCACACGCTACCTACAACTCCATACACATGCTCAATGGGAATCATGTCTGATGATTATTCGGGCCAGAGAAACTGAATATCTTGAAGAGTCCGTTGGACACTCACATCGTTCTGCTAGAAAATACATTCCCCTGATATTGTAGAAACGGTAAGAGAAGAGGCTGGGTTATGTTCTGGATGAATCCCGCACTTTTTAGTATCTCCTCACGAGCATCAGAGATGTACTACCTGCGTAGGAGCGCGGAAATAATATTTCACTACTTGACAAGCTGTGGTAATTGCCGTTCCTGTAGTCGACACCGGATTCCGGAAGGCTATCACTGATACCAAGGCCAAATCTATTCTCATCATTAAAACCATTTTGTACCATTCATCCCGTCAGCCTGACCATGCCTTTCGCTAGACCATCATAAGCTGGACTGTCCAGCGCTTGAGTGTGAGAGGCACCACTTTGAGTGCAGATTCCAGCCAAAGTTCATAATCATTCCAGAATATAACAATGGGTACAACATGCGTCGTTATCTGTGCCAAGTTCACCGCCATTGGAAACTGCTGATCTTCTGATGCTGCGGTCCAGTCACAAATCTGTATGCCGCTTCAGTCCGAAAGTGATAACTCAGCACACACTTCAGGTTTAACGTGTTGAGTAGTTCTTTGGATGTCCTATCAAACCTCTCGCAGGCCCACAGTATGACCTTGCCTAATGTCAGTTAACAGCATAATTTCGTGTTATATTGCCTCCACTCACTCCCAGCCTACTGTTTTGTCTGGCTGGAAAGAACGAAGTTCTACAACAGCCTATTATGCTCTCACAAGTAGAGAACGAAAAACCAACACTCGAAACTACTCGAATATATTTGTTATGGATATACAGATAGTCCCAGAAACGTTGTGACAAACTTCTATGGGAGAATGGGTACATCATGAGGACTGAGAATTGCATAACAACCCATGACAGCAAACGTCTGGGTAAGTGGTAGCAGAGGTCGAGGATCAGACAGGAAACAAGAGAGTGAGTCATTTGAAACATTTATTGGACGTAATGAGTACACATGTTGTACGACATAAGTACAACTCTAATGTTTCAACAGATGCTCGAAGTTTGCACCATCGCACGCCTTGCATGCCTGACACTGGGGGAGCATTGACAGCCGGACGCGCTCAAACACACCGGAAGTTAGTTTGACAATAGCAGCTGAGCAGACGATTCTTGCTATTAGATCCATTTCAGATTCAAGAGGAGCGTGACACATGAGACATTTCACGCTCCCCACAGAAAGAAATGAAGGCTCGATAAATTCGCCGGCCGAAGTGGCCGTGCGGTTAAAGGCGCTGCAGTCTGGAACCGCAGGACCGCTACGGTCGCAGGTTCGAATCCTGCCTCGGGCATGGATGTTTGTGATGTCCTTAGGTTAGTAAGGTTTAACTAGTTCTGAGTTCTAGGGGACTAATGACCTCAGCAGTTGAGTCCCATAGTGCTCAGAGCCATTTTTGTTATAAATTCGGTGAGCACGGGGGCTATGGAACTCATCCACCAGCCCCAGTCCATCGATGCGGGTATGACCTGTTAAAATGCCTACGAACAGCCAGTCCAAAATGAGCAGGCGCCCCATCACGTTGAGATCACATGCTGCACCTCACATTTGCTGGAACTTCTTCAAGTAAGCCGTGAAGAACCCGTTCCAGAAGGGTCTGACAGCTCGCGGTGGTCAAGTGGAATATTTAAGTCGGCTATTGAACCCGCCCACACATTAACTGCGAGATAATGTGCAGCGCGATGCAGCACACCGTGGGGTTTTTCTGGCGCCCACAATGCTCATTGTTGTGACTGAATATGCCATTCCTAGTGGATGTGACCGCATCAGTGAACAACACATAGGCTGGTAAGTGCACAAAAAAAAATGGTTCAAATGGCTCTGAGCACTATGCGACTTAACTTCTAAGGTCATCAGTCGCCTAGAACTTAGAACTACTTAAACCTAACTAACCGAAGGACATCACACACATCCATGCCCGAGGCAGGATTCGAACCTGCGACCGTAGCGGTCGCCCGGTTCCAGACTGTAGCGCCCAGAACCGCACGGCCACTTCGGCCGGCGGGAAGTGCACATCTCGTGCACTTTGTAGCAGAAACAACTGTGCAAACCACACACGTGCAGGTAACCAACGGGGTGCAATAACTGCATCCTTTGGAGATGAAAGGCGTGTAAGGACTCGGCATTCAAAACACACTGGACACTGCTGCGAGACATTCCAACACACTTTCTCCCTTAAGACCGAACGCGACGATCGTGGCCTGCCCTCAGTAGCGCTGCCGCTTCATAACGACCCGTACTAGCACTAATTTCGATGCAGACGTGCAAACAAATGGTGGTGTGGTTGATGTGTCTGGGAATCGTTCTTGATGAATGCGTTCAGCGTCTCGTCCACTGTACTCAGCTATTCCATATATTACGTGCATGTCTGCACGCCCACCTTGAGTACAACGTTGCATGCACCTCGTATGCTGGATAGCACTCGAAAGAGGAAATCCTCAAGTTCCCCTTCAGTATTCTCATGTACAGCACTACGTAGCGGCGTTTCCCTCCAGTGCTCTCGTGTAGAGGACCACCCAGCGGCGTACGACGACGTTTGCGATCATGGGTTGCTGTGCAATTTTCAATCCTTTGCCCCACCTCCCTTAGAATTTTATCGCAACATTTATGGGACATCCCGTCTATTTATAGGATTATATTTCTTCGTTTTTATGGATGCCACAACAGTCTTGTAGCCTCTTTATGAACAAACTGCTGCCAGTTGCGAATAATAAATATTTATAAACAAGAAACCGTGTTCATATCCTCATCACCGTTGCGTTCATTCCACTATTGCGTAGTATTCAATGTATTCGCACAGTCTGCAACACATATCAATTAGAACTAGACGTGCATCTAGGAAGGAAGATTTGAGGTTTACGTCGCGTTGACAAGGAGGCCATCAGAAACAGCGCACAAGCTCGGGTTCATATGGTTCACATGACTCTGAGCACTAAGGGATTTAACATCAGAGGTCATCAGTCCGCTATAACTTAGAACTACTTAAACCTAACTAACCTAAGGACATCACACACACCCATGCCATAGGCAGGATTCGAAACTGCGACCGTAGCAGTCGCGCGGTTCCCAACTGAAGCGCCTAGAACCGCTCGGCCACAGCTGCCGGCACGAGCTCAGGTTAAGGGAATGATAGGGAAGGAAATCGGCCGTGTCCTTATCAAAGGTACATCGCGGCATTTGACTTGCGTGATTTAGGGAACCAATGGAAATCTGAGTAACTGGAGGGGTCTTGAACCGTCGCCCATTTGGGCGTGAGTCCAGAGTAGTAAATACAGCGCCACCTCGCTCTATGCACTCTCAGTTACGACCTACAACTTTGTCACCGAACCAAACTAGATGCCTCTGCGGTTGAATTCTAAGTATTTTACCCAGCACTGGTTATCAGTGTCACTCACGGAAAGGGTTTGGGAGATTGACTACAAATGTACTGTTACTAGTCTATCTTCGCGATCACTAAGAGATTTGTATGCGTATGTTGTTGTTTGTTGTTGTTGTGGTCTTCAGTCCTGAGACTGGTTTGATGCTGAGACATGGGACATCGCCTTAAAACATGTAACAATTGCGCGATGTATAGATGACAGGGCTGAATCCCGTCTCCATCATAATTCCATGCACAATTTTGCCCTGCAGTCAAGTAATTAAACAACACTTCATTTGAAGGATACTGAACAGTACTGTTCGACAAAGAATTCAGTCTGTCTGCGTGTAATAGACACGATGGCATACGAAACGGCGTAGTGTACTTCTGAATGAACACAATTGTGATATTTAATGCTCATTTCATTCACATTGCTTCTGTGTAGAAGACGAACGAGAAAAAAGTAATATTAGGTAAAAAATAAGAAATACAGCTTCTGCGTGAGAAGTTCGCCATACAAATCACTGTGAAGTGCGCGCCAGGAGGTATTGTTTATTGCGCGTAGGTTGGTTGTATACTGTGTTACTCACGGAAAGGGTTTGGGAGATTGACTATAAATGTACTGTTACTAGTCGATCTTCTATCTTCGCGATCAATAAGAGATTTGTATGCGTATGTTGTTGTTTGTTGTTGTTGTGGTCTTCAGTCCTGAGACTGATTTGATGCAGCTCTCCATGCTACTCTATTCTGTGCAAGCTTCTTCATCTCCCAGTACTTACTGCAACCTACATCCTTCTGAATCTGCTTAGTGGATTCATCTCTTGGTCTCCCTCTACGAATTTTACCCTCTACGCTGCCCTCCCATGCTAAATTTGTGATCCCTTGATGCCTCAGAATATGTCCTACCAACCGGTCCCTTATTCTTGTGAAGTTGTGCCACAAACTCCTCTTCTCTCCAATTCTATTCAATACCTCCTCGTTAGTTATGTGATCTACCCATCTAATCTTCAGCATTCTTCTGTAGCACCACATTTCGAAAGCTTCTATTCTCTTCTTGTCTAAACTATTTATCGTCCATGTTTCACTTCCATACATGGCTACACTCCATACAAATACTTTCAGAAACGACTTCCTGACACTTAAATCTATACTCGATGTTAACAAATTTCTCTTCTTCAGAAACGCTTTCGTTGCCATTGCCAGTCTATATTTTATATCCTCTCTACTTCGACCATCATCAGTTATTTTGCTCCCCAAATAGCAAAACTCCTTTACTACTTTAAGTGTCTCATTTCCTAATCTAATTCCCTCAGCATCACCCGACTTAATTTGACTACATTCCATTATCCTCGTTTTGCTTTTGTTGATGTTCATCTTATATCCGCCTTTCATGACACTGTCCATTCCGTTCAACTGCTCTTCCAAGTCCTTTGCTGTCTCTGACAGAATTACAATGTCATCGGCGAACCTCAAAGTTTTTATTTCTTCTCCATGGTTTTTAATACCTACTCCGAATTTTTCTTTTGTTTCTTTCACTGCTTGCTCAATACACAGATTGAATAACATCTCACTCCTTTCCAACCACTGCTTCCCTTTCATGCCCCTCGACTCTTATAACTGCCATCTGGTTTCTGTACAAATTGTAAATAGCCTTTCGCTCCCTGTATTTCACCCCTGCCACCTTTAGAATTTGAGAGTATTCCAGTCAACATTGTCAAAAGCTTTCTCTAAGTCTACAAATGCTAGATACGTAGGTTTGCCTTTCCTTAATCTATTTTCTAAGATAAGTCGTAGGGTCAGTATTGCCTCACGTGTTCCAACATTTCTACGGAATCGAAACTAATCTTCCCCGAGGTCGGCTTCTACCAGTTTTTCCATTGGTCTGTAAAGAATTCGCGTTAGCATTTTGCAGCTGTGACTTATTAAACTTATAGCTCGGTAATTTTCACATCTGTCAACACCTGCTTTCTTTGGGATTGGAATAATTATATTCTTCTTGAAGTCTGAGGGTATTTCGCCTGTCTCATACATCTTGCTCACCAGATGGTAGAGTTTTGTCAGGACTGGCTCTCCCAAGGCCGTCAGTAGTTCCAATGGAATGTTGTCTACTCCCGGGGCCTTGCTTCGACTCAGGTCTTTCAGTGCTCTGTCAAACTCTTCACGCAGTATCGTATCTCCCATTTCATCTTTATCTACATCCTCTCCCATTTCCATAATATTGCCCTCAAGTACATCGCCCTTGTATAGACCCTCTATATACTCCTTCCACCTTTCTGCTTTCCCTTCTTCGCTTAGAACTGGGTTTCCATCTGAGCTCTTGATATTCATACAAGTGGTTCTCTTTTCTCAAAAGGTCTCTTTAATTTTCCTGTAGGCGGTATTTGTCTTACCCCTAGTGAGATATGCCTCTACATCCTTACATTTGTCCTCTAGCCATCCCTGCTTAGCCATTTTGCACCTCCTGTCGATCTAATTTTTTAGACGTTTGTATTCCTTTTTGCCTGCTTCATTTACTGCGTTTTTATATTTTCTCCTTTCATCAATTAAATTTAATATTTCTTCTGTTACCCAAGGATTTCTACTAGCCCTCGTCTTTTTACCTACTTGATCCTCTGCTGCCTTGACTACTTCATTCCTTAGAGCTACCCATTCTTCTTCTACTGTATTTCTTTCCCCCATTCCTGTCAGTTGTTCCCTTATGCTCTCCCTGAAACTCTGTACAACCTCTGGTTTAGTCAATTTATCCAGGTCTATTGAAAAATATTCATAGATTGGTCTTTAAAAATCGGTTCTTGGAACTTTCTAAGTATGTTTTCATTCTTTCTTCAGGTTTGTGCCACACCGATTCTTTCATCTTTATATAGGTGCCCCAGATCACACTAATTGTGGAATCCACATTCGTCCTCTTCCAGTGGGCTCCAAGTCTTCTCTTACTATTATCTACACATTCTTACATCATCCCATAGTGGGTTCTATATATGTTTTATTAAAAAATAATATGCAGTTTTTCATTCCCTTCTTAACTGATCAAAGATTGGCACATTCTGTACCAATAACAAAACCTGTGCCACCGATCCAATTTATATGTTCACACATTATCTACTCGTACGCATCACTATCTAATGACTCGACTTGTAGGACCTGTTCATTATTCGTTAAGTTTCTTTCTACGTTTCGGTAAGTTCGCAGCTTTTCAGGTAGAAGCGAGTCATAAAGACTTACAGTTTTGTGAGAGATTCTCCACTCTTTACACAGAAACATCGATACTAGCTTTCGAACACTGGAAGGATCTCTATATTATAACGATCTGTGCTAAATTGGTCAAAATCAGAATAGCACTCACAAACAGTTGAATCAGTCCTGTCGCCCCTGCGAATGGATTGCTCAAGCATATCACTTAACTGGGATGTCTTCAGACGCCCTACTGGCCACTGGCGTGACAGTCGATCGCAGGATTACCAAGAGGCGTGGTATCAGCGCAGTTGATCGCAGCCAGTCCATGGATGCCCGACGTATGGGACGCTCCTTATGAGATTGTCGCCAATCTGGGCTTTTCACGTCCCACCATGCCAAAAGTGTGCCAGGGACTTGGATTTGGAGAAAAACCGTGGCCCTCAGTTAATGTTCGTTTGGCACAAGCATGTTGATGACAGAGATCACTGTCGGCTGTTGCGAAATGAAACTGACCATGGATTGAATACAGTGTAGCAAATCTGTTGGCTGCTATCATTGGACAACAACTGGTGAGCAGCTATACCATCTAGACCATATCTTTGCAGTGAAGTAAAGAAGCCACTGCTCTATACTTACACCTCTGCACACCGGGTTTCAAAGATTTCAGAGATTACGATGAGCAAAGGAACACCACACTGGAGGCCCAAAATCTGCAACCGCGAGATGGCGGGCTAATATATCGCCGAAATCCACATGACGCTATGCTTGCCACTTGCCAATTGGCGACGTTCAGGCATATATTGGGATCGTTCTCAAGCGATCAGGATGTTCACATGGAAGAAAATGGGACCCCTGATACCATAATCATCGTCTGATATTAGTGAACAAATACAGAAACATGTGCATCAATTTTTTTTTTTTTTTTTTTTGCTATAGCACCCCTTCTACAAGACAATGAAGCACTCCCAAACTGTGTGATCGTGACACTATGCGGTTATGAAGGCGCTTGTTTTGTTCTCCAGATCATCTGACCTCAATCCTAATAAACACATTTTACTTTCCACGGAGCTAGATATGCATGATCGAAGTCCAATTCCTACCAATCTCAGCGATTTAGGGGTGGCCGGTTGAAGTGGTCTTGAGGAGAACGCACCCTCTGTATGCCTCTGTACGTGCCCCTAATCTCTCTTATTACAATGACTGCTGCGCAAGATACGCGATTCTAGCAGCATAATAGTCACGCACTCTTTTCCCAGTATTCCTTCTCTATATTTAACCAACAATGTTTCGCGATAATGACGTCGTCTTTCTTCCAAGGATTCCCATTTAAGTATCCCGGGCATATCTGTTACACTTTCGTATGGATTATACCGACCTGTTGCGGTCTTAGCAGCGTCTCTCTGAATTAATTCGGTGTCTGTTTTCGTGTTCGTCCCATTTCATATCTCTTCGTAGTATTATCCCAAATACACTGTCTAATCAAATGTATCGAGACATCTCTGTGTTATGCGGTATGGACCACTACGTGTCACGAGAGGCGGACCCGCCAGTTTAAATAAGTATTGTCAGTAGAGAAGTAGTGACAGCAGAGTGGATCAGTCGGGAGAGCTCAGTGAGCTCGAACGTAGACTAGTCGTTGGATGTCACCTGAGTAACAAATCCATCAGGGACATTTCAGCCAGTCTAAAGATACCCAAGTACCTCTCGAATCCAACGAACTTTGATTATGTGAAGTGGAAATGTAAATCTAAGCCAAGACTATGCAGACCTCATATACTGACGGACAAGAACCGTAGTGCTTTGTCGAGGGTGGTTGTAAAAAATCACATAAAATCAGCGGAAGGAGCCACTCGTGAGTTCCATAGTACTATCAGCAACCCAGCTAGCTCAATGCCTGTGGGTAAGGAGTTTAAAAAATGGGATACGGTGGTCGAGCAGCTACCTACAAGCGACACATTCCTGTAGTCAGTGCTAAGCAACGCTTGAGGTGACGTAAAAGAGAGACGACACTGGACAGTGGACGACTGGGAACAAATGATTTGGAGGGCTGACTCTGCTGCATATCCTATGGCAAACCGATGAAAGGGTTTGGGTTTGGCGAATGCCTGGAGAACATTACCTGCCATCATTTGTAGTGTCAACAGTGAACTACAGAGAAAGTGACCCTATGGTATGAGGGCATCTTCCGTAGTTTTGAGTGTGGTTCCCTCGTTGCGCTTAAGCAGATGCTATATGTGAAAGGATATGAGCGATTTTACTGCGTTATGTTATGCGTACAGCAGAGGAATGGTTCGGAGAAGACGATTGTTTGTCAGCATGAAAATGCAGCCTGTCATAAAGCAGCATCTGTGGAGCAATAAGATTCCTGAAGTGGTCTAGCCTGATCTGACCCCAGCCCAGACCTGAACCCAACGAAGCACTTTTGGGATGAGTCAGAACGTCGACTTCGTTCCGAACTCCTGTGTCCAACATCTCTCTGATTTCAGCTCTTGAGTGATTGGGCTTCCATTCGTCCACAGGTATTCAGACAACTCATTGAAAGTGTCCCCAGTACAGTTCAATTCGTCATAAAGGTGGATGTCCACCAATAGGTGTAGTAATGTCTACCAATAGATGTCTGGGCGCTTTTGATCAGCTAGTGTGAAATGGTCAGGATGTTGATCAGAAATCTTTTAATCAGCTACCATCGGGTTCTTTCTGTCTATTATGGGCTTTATATTACGCATACCCACATTTACAGACGGCTGCCATCCGTCACATCAAATGAAGATTTTGTCCAAGTCTTTCTAAAATTCCGTAAGACTGCTGAACGATGATACTCTCCTGTACACAACAGCGTCGTCAGCGAACAATCTTATAGTGCTGCTGATCCAGTATGACATATCGTTTTGTGTATTGTAAACACCAGAGAGCGTATAACGCTTCCTTTGGTCAATCTAGATGTTATTTTCGTTTCTGTGGAATATTCCCAGTCCAGTAAAACGTACTTGGTTCTGTAAGTCATATAAATCTCGAACCAGTCACATATTTCCGACGATACTCAGTGTAACCATATCTTTGACAAAAGAACTATTTCGGAAGAGACTTAATGACCACGGTAGATGTAAACTGAAAAAACGAAAACAAGAGACTGTGTTTTCAGGTCACGTTCCTCATAACGAGCTGTGACCTACGCGACCGAGGCGCCAGGAAACTTGGACGAGGTGTGGGTGGGAGATCCTTGCGCAGCTGTGAGGAATTCCCAGCTAACGGCGGCCATTCGCGATCTGCAGCATCGCGATTAAGCGGGAATGTGGACCGCGCGTTCTTCACGGCGCACACAAAGAGGCGGGCGGCGACACAGTGACCCCGGCCGCGGCCGCGGCTGCGCCCAGGCGCCGTAACGCGCGCCCGCCCCCGGTGGCCCATATGTGCCGCGCCGAGCCATTCTCGCCCTGACGTCACTCCAGCTCCCTCACGGATCTCTCCAACGTCTCTGTCGCTCTGACCAATCCATCGACTCACTCCATCGCACACTCTGTGCACCTTTCCCAGAGCCGCGCACAGACTGACACTAATCTCTCTGCCGTTTTTCTTTTCTTTTTCTTTTTTTTTTTTAAAGAAAAAGCGACCAAGGAAATCGAAAGTTGCCTAGCAACGCCCATACACGCCGATTCTGGGAAATCATGGAAAACCTAAATGTGGATGGCTGGGACGAAGGTCTGAAGCGCCTTTCTCCCTGAGGTGATTCAGTAGATGCATTATTTCTCTTCCGCCTTTCTGTAGCTATCCCTCTACTTTGGCTGGACCACTGATATTTTTGTAAATGTTACTTGTATTGTTTGTTGATGTAGTTATCGAAACAGTCTACTCTGGCACATAGTCAGATGATAGATGAAGCAGACGGTCAGAGAAGCACTAACTTCATCAAATGTGGTTTTATTTTCGGGTTTTATGGTGCGGTGAAATCAGACTCGTAGAGAACCTGTGCCACTATAGACGTAAGGACACCAGTTTTCTTCCTTATGCACCTTTCGAATTACAGGGAGTCCTGTTATGGCCGGCCGCTGTGGCCGAGCGGTTCTAGGCGCTTCAGTCCGGAACCGCGCTCCTGCTACGGCCGCAGGTTCGAATCCTGCCTCGGGCATGGATCTGAGTGATGTCCTTAGGTTAGTTAGGTTTAAGTAGTTCTAAGTTCTAGGGGACTGATGACGTCAGATGTTAAGTCCCACAGTGCTTAGAGGCATTAGAACCTTTTTAAGTCCTGTTATGTCTCCGTTTCATTTGTTGCTCTAAATGAACTTGTTTGTTCGCTTTTTAAATAACAGAAAAGGGGTGTTAGAGTTTAACATCTAGTAAACATCGAGTCCGTTCGAGACGGAAAGCTATCCCACACAAACAAGGATGAGGAAAAACAATAGCCGCCGCCTTTCCGAACGGAACAGCCACGCGTTCGCTTGAAGTAATTTAGGGAACTCAGTAACACCTACGAGGGTCCCCCAGAAAGTAATGCACCGCGTTTTTTTTTCTCAGCCGAAAACAATACTACGAATGCGAAACGTTACGTATGTATTATTTGAAGTCTCCTGAGTGAGAGCGCCAAGTTTCCGTCGCTTCCGACCGATAGCGTAGATGCAGTACAGTTTGAAAATGGCGTTGTAAGTGATGTCCCTTACAAGCAAAGTGCCGCCATTGAATTTCTCACTGCAGAGAAAGAAACTGTGGGGAATATTCACAAACACTTGTGCTAAGTCTATGGAGCATCTGCTGTCGACAGAAGTATAGTTAGTCCGTCGGCACGGAGGGTGGAGTCATTAGGTGGCGGTTCGACGGAGCTCCACGATTTGCAGCCGTCAGGAAGACCATCCACGGCTGTCACACCTGGCCATTACAGGACGCCATTCGTGGAAGACTTTTTGAAGACGATGAGGAGGTGATTCAAACAGTGAAGCACTGGTTCCTCCACCAGGACAGGAATTGGTACCGACAGGGGATACACGTCCTAGTTTCGAGCTGGAGGAAGGCCATAGAACGGGATGGAGATTACGTGAAAAAATAGGGTGTGTAGATAAAACACCATTCTTTCTTACGTGTAATTCTCATTATGTTCAATAAACGACTGTTGAAGAAGAAAAATGCGGTGCTTTACTTTATGGGCAACCCTCGTAAATCTGAATGGCACGGAGTGGAAGATATAAAGAAATATGTTTCTATTGAAACTGTCTTGATCGACTTAATACACTGCATGAAAAAAGATGTACATATACACATACATTTTATTGGCGGGTATCTAAATGATTAGAGTTGCAATTCTCTATGGCAGATAGAACGACCACCATAGTACATTAGTGTTGTTCGCGCTTTGTATTGTTACAAAGCCTGGTAGGCCATATAAGGAACGTGAACGGGTCATACGTTGAGTGCTTGCTGCGAAGGACGTGCAGATGCCATATGCTTGTGTGAGAAAGTGGGGTATCAGCACTGGCAGAGTTGGGACAGGGTTTCATTGTCGGGTCTCCATTTAGCTGACTGTTTGAATCATGCAATATCCAGATTTGCAGGGCGTTCGGATGTGACAGTGAGCCAATGTTGGGTTGCATGGGAACATGAAGGAAGGCATGCTCATCGTCAAGGTTCAGGGTGACCACGTTTCACGACCACAAAGGAGGATCGCCATTTGTGTGCCAAGCACATCGTAATTCCTTTACATCTGCGCTTGCCACGCGAGAACTAGCAATGGATTTCCTGCAACGTTCTGTGTCAACCCACACCATTGGTCGGAGACTAGCAGCAGCCGGACTAGGGAATACCGTCTGACGTGTAGGTTGCCGTTAACGTCACAACTAAGGTGGCTACGTTTGGAGTGTTGACATGACCGTGAAGCATGGACTGCTGATGAATGACGTCACGATGTGCTCAGCGATGAATCACGGTTCTGCACTACCGGTTTGGCCATCGTCATTGAGTACGGCGGCTAACTGGGGAGAGCTCCCATTCATCGAATATTTTGGAGAGACACAGTGGTCTCACTTCTGACGTCATGGTGTGGGAAACCATCGGGTATGACCACAAGTTACGGCTGGTAGTGAGTCATGGATACCCTGCGTCCTCATATGTTATCTTTCATGCGACAGCACAGGATACCGTTTTTTGACAGTACAATGCTAGTCCACAAATGACATGCGTCTCTATGAACTGTCTGCGTGATGTTGATATACCTACGTGGCCACATATCTGTTCCCAATAGGTCATGAGTAGGACCAACTTCGATGTCATCTCCGCCCAGTGGCAGTATCAATGAAGTTAAGGACCAGTAGCAGTTGTGGATCAGCTTGCCTCAGGTGAGGATACAACAGCTTTATGTCACCCTTCGAAGTTTCGTTTCGTTCCCTTCTCCCGTTCTGGGTACCTCTTTTTTGTTATCCAGGCAGTGTATAATGAATTTATAAAGTGAATGGTCAACAGTCTTGGAAGGAACTGGCCAGTTTTAGGATGTGCCGCGTATTACATCCAGATGTTGTTGCTGGATGTGGCTTATGGTGTGAATGCAGAACCGATATTTAAGGAGTCTGTTACTGAGAGGTATGTAATGAACACATCACCGCATCACGAGTTTGATCATGGGATGATATTGGTGCGGGACGTGTGGGTAGTAGCATATCGGAGATCACACGAGAATTCGGATTTACGAGGCTAACAGCCTCTAGAGTGGATTGCCCGTATCGCAGAGACAAAATTGCAACACGTGTATACAGCCGCAAAGAACGACCACAAGTGTTTGACGAACGGACATGACTTCACCTCCATAGATACATAAGGCGCTATCGACATTCTACTGTGACTTACGAGGGGCGATTAACAAGTAATGCAATACATTTTTTTTCTCAAAGCAGATTGGTTTTATTCAGCATTCCAATACAGCAAATTATTCCCCACTCTTTTGGCTACAAAATCCAATTCTTTAACGTATTCTTCGTTCGGTGCGACGGCCTTACGATGACTTACTGGAATGGCCTGTATGTCCGCATGGTACCACTCCACTGGTCGACATCAGAGCCAACGTGTTGCTGCATCCATAGCCTCCTCATCATCATCCACGTACTGCTTCCAGCGGAGTGCATCCTTCATGCCGGCCGCGGTGGCCGAGCGGTTCTAGGCGCTTCAGTCCAGAACCGCGCGACTGCTACGGTCGTAGGTTCGAATCCTGTCTCGGGCATGGACGTGTGTGATGTCCTTAGGTTTAAGTAGTTCTAAGTTCTAGGGGACTGATGACCTAAGGTGTTAAGTCCCATAGTTCTCAGAGCCATTTGAACCATTTTTTTGCATCCTTCATCGGATCAAACGGGTGGAAGTCGGAAGGTGCGAGATCCGGGCTGCAGGGTGGATAAGGAAGAAGAGTCCAATGAAGTTTCGTGAACTCTCTCGGGTAAGTAGACTTGTGTGAGGTCTTGCGTTATCGTGCTGGAAGAAAAGTTCGCTTGATTTTTTGTGGCGACGAACGCGCTGAAGTAATTTTTTTTTAACTTATTTCCTGAGGGTAGCACAGTGCACGTCAGAGCCGATCGTTACACAACAGGGAGGACATCAGCCCCTTCAGAGTCCCAGAAGACAGCCATCGTGACTTTACCACCTGAGGGTTCGGCTTTGGACTTTTTCTTCTTCTGTGACGATGTTCGACAAAAAAATTGTCACGATCAATCTCGTGACTTGCAACCGATTAAACACAGATGGTCCTTCGTTGCTCTTTATGATCTTCTGTTAGGCAGCGAGAAACCCAGCGGGCACGCATCTTTGAGTACCCCAGCTGGTGGACGAGTGTCAGCATTACCAAGAGAGACGTCCAGTTGTGGAGGAAGGTGTTTGTGATCGGTCCATCACCACGAATGAGAATGCCTGCACGTTCCAATATTGCAGGAGTAACAGCTCTGTGCGGCCGGCCGGTGCACAGGACATCGGACGGGTTTATGCGACCTTGTTGCGATGATGACAGACGCCTCACCTAACGACGCACCGTGTTTTTATCTCTGTAAACATTCTGCAAGTGCCTATGAATATCTGCCATGCTCTGGTTTTCCGCCAAAAGAAACTCAGTAACAGTTCTCTGCCTGGAACGCATCTCAATTACACACACCATTTTGAAGGGTATGTAGGTTAGGTTAGTGTTGTTTTAACGTCCCGTCGACAACGAGGTCATTAGAGACGGAGCGCAAGCTCGGGTTAGGGAAGGATGGGAAAGGAAATCGGCCGTGCCCTTTCAAAGGGACCATCCCGGCATTTGCCTGAAACGATTTAGGGAAATCACGGAAAACCTAAATCAGGATGGCTGGAGACGGGATTGAACCGTCGTCCTCCCGAATGCGAGTCCAGTGTGCTAACCACTGCGCCACCTCGCTCGGTGAAGGATATGTATAGCGCCGCCGCCTATCGGTACTTCACGAAACTACAGGGGCTAAAGCAGGAATATTCCATCATGTCCCACAAAAAATTCCGCATTTCTGGAACCGCGCGACGCCTACGGTCGCAGGTTCGAATCATGCCTCGGGCATGGATGTGTGTGATGTCCTTAGGTTAGATAGGTTTAAATAGTTCTAAGGTCTAGGGGACTGATGACCTCAGATGTTAAGTCCCATAGTACTCAGAGCCATTTCTACCATGAACAAACAGAGAACCACAGAACCACATTTCCCCCAACAGTCTCGAAGTTACGAGACTATATTAATAAAAAAGTAAAGAAAAGGTAGTGGTTTTAACTCTTCAAGTTTACTACATTGTCTCCCCCCACCTGAGTACAAAGAACAGAATATTCATACAACCTTGTGAACCTGACAAAAGAGTCATCATTTGGACTGGCGTTCAACTTGCGCGTCTCAATGGCTTGAATGTCGATTGTGTCGTCAAAGCATTGAACCTTCGTGTGATTTTCTGCACTTTGTCGTTTCGTGGTTGATTTGTGTTGATAACACCATGTCTCGTCACCATGATTATTTTTTCCACAAATCTGGATTTCAATCAAGTTGCGGCAGGCGTCAACGCGTCGTTTTTGTTCGGGGTAAGGGTGTGCGGGACAAACTTTACACACTTTTCCTCTTCTTCAAAACATTCTGTAGAATATTTGGTTTAGAAATGTTGGTCTATTAGGATTTGTGACACTAGAATGTAGACACACTACGGCCACACGTGCACTGCTTAACTCTGCCTGCTCACAACTGGCCAGTCGAATGCATATCTGTTATTAACAGTTGTTAGTTCAAGCTTCCACCGTAGTTACTGCGCTGATATTGCTTATACACCAACAAAAAAATTGAAAACAAAATCGGTCAAATGTTTTGTGACCTGAGTTGACTGAAAGTAAGAAATTATAGATTAGAGCAACATCTCAGCGGCAGTCCGCAGCTCGTGGTCGTGCGGTAGCGTTCTCGCTTCCCACGCTCGGGTTCCCGGGTTCGATTCCCGGCGGGGTCAGGCATTTTCTCTGCCTCGTGATGACTGGGTGTTGTGTCATGTCCTTAGGTTAGTTAGGTTTAAGTAGTTCTAAGTTCTAGGGGACTGATGACCATAGATGTCAAGTCCCGTAGTGCTCAGAGCCATTTGAACCATTTTTCTGAGCCGCCTTTTAATAACGCTCGAAATCGTGAACATCAATAGTATTGCAACAGACAAAATCCTCTAGAAGTTTTTAAAAAGTTAAGCACCGAACTTTAAATTCTCACTCTCCACTTTATGTGTTGTACATGATTTCAAGAATCATTCAAAGGCTCGACAAATGATTTTCTAATCATTTTATTTCTTACTTTCATAGAACTCATTTCAAAAAACATTTGGCTGCATGTTTTCAACTTTTTGTATTTTCGAAAATTTTTCTTAATTACACCGATTACTTTCAAGCAATTACATTCAAAGTCAAACAAAATTAAAGTATAACTAGACCAAGCTCATCAGTTTGATGCCGATTTTTGTGTATTCCGCTCTGTACTTGGTTGTGTTCAAAAATGTTCAAATGTGTGTGAAATCTTATGGAACTTCACTACTAAGGTCATCAGTCCCTAAGCTAACACACTACTTAACCTAATTTATCCTAAGGACAAATACACACACCCATGCCCGAGGGAGGAATCGAACCTCCGCCGGGACCAGCCGCACAGTCCATGACTGCAGCGCCCTAGACCGCTCGGCTAATCCCGTGCGGCACTTGGCTGTGAAAATGCGGACAAAAATCCATTGCATAATATTTAGAGTCTTGTTTTCGCTCCGCTCAAACACTTGACTAATAAAAGCAATCTCGAAACTTTTTCGTTGGATGGTGTAAGTTTCAGCAGCCTTCCCATGACTTTTGGCCAATCAGTCTTTTAAACGCCATCAACATAATTTTGACAAAATGATGCTTGACTAAACCAGATTACGTGCTCCAGTTGTCCAATTGACAATGTCAAGATGCTCCTTCCAAATGTGACTCCACTGCCGTGGCTACTGCGCCACTTCTCCCCTTTTTCGTATTTATTCAGTGTTCACTCGATTAGTTACTAATAACTGCTTTAATGTGGTGACATGTTCCACGTTCTATTAGCAATGTGTCAGCGGCCTTATGAAGTGAAAATGGAAGAAAAATATTTCAAATTACAGATTTATTTGAATTGAAATAATGTTAACAGGCATAGTGCTGACAACTGACTTGATAGAAGAAAGCCTTGTTGGGGTTAGACACACGGCTGAGGTTTTTCACCTCAAGCTCCTTAGTTTAGTGGCAGCTCTGCCGAGACAACTGGAACACATTGAAAGCATCAGATACACGAAACGTGTGACGAAAACTGCTCTAGAAGTTCTTATTCACTCTAGGCTGCTTAAAATAAGAGGAGCAAAATTGAGATTATTAGAGCACACAAAAACTGGCGTTCGGGCAGCATCATTCTATGGCTCGCGGTAAGTAAGCAACACTAATCTTGTTCGTCAGAGTACGTTTCTGCTGATTAGTCTGTTGCAACGGCTCGCTGCGTTGAGTAACTACGATATCCGGCCAAGATTACACGGGCACGCTCATGAAATTTAAGTAAATTCATGAGTTCATATGTCTCTAAGGATTGTTTTTCTGCGACACTATCCAATATTGCAACCTCCACTATAGTACACGTACTGGCGCGTAGTAAGCATAAAGTTTTCTCGGATACGGGAACTCATTATTTATGGTGATGAGTGATGAGAGCAAGTAATAATATGAAGTTATGCATCATTGTTGCCAGGAAGAGGCGCAATGGTACTTCAACCGCCTAACTAGACAAGTCAGTATACTCCTGGTCAGCATTCATTTGGCACTCTCCCTAACGAGGTACAGAGTTATGTCGTGTTTGTCCAATCTAGTTGACAGTGACGAATTCATACTGAGTACGGTAACCATACTACCGATGACAGAGATGGGCCCAACTTTGGGCGAGCACAGACCATGCTCCTCTCAAAAAACGCCACGACGGACGGGTCTTCATCAACAGTCTCTGTGTGTGTTGCTGCAGCGCACGTAACATGTACTGGCGAAGATATTGGTTGTCTCCCACGCTCAACCCTGCTGCCTCGGCGGTAGGCGGTATCAGGCTGCAGTGCGAAAGCGAATTCGGCCTCTCAAGCGATTAGAACAGACACTGACGCGAGTCTTTGCTGAACGTGCCTGTTCTTTTGTTTTCATGCGTTCAGCACTCATTATCAAAGATGTCTACGATACTACATGACTCGTAATCTCGAAACAGGCGGCCGCGATACTGGTACGAAAAGTATAAGGAGCTATCAAAAAGATGCCGACCGAAGGCCGTACTGACCGGAGTCGGAATGCCAGTGTGGTAAATTCGCCTTGAGCACTGAGGCAATAATCCCACCGACGCACCAGGTCCTCGTGCGTGAAGAAGTCCGTAACCGCCTGCTGTTCATTCTTGTGAAACAGGAATCGTCTAGCCTTCACGGCCTTTTTTAATGGACCGAAGGCGTGATAATCGCTTGGGGAGAGATCGGGAATAAGGGGCTGGGTGCTCGGGTTCTCCCACTTGTCGTTGTCCGCAGTAGATGAGGCGTCTTGTGTCCAATCGCGACCAGAAAAAAACTTGACGTACCATTCCACAACGGTGGTTTTCTACAGACATGGTGTCCCTTAAACATTCTTCATTATCCGATGTACGTCTACCGGTGTTTGTCCTTCGTCAGCCAAGAAAATGATAATGAGTTGGTTCTGTTTGAGCTCATCTGGTACCATCTTCGCCAAAATGCACGTGTCTGCATTTACCGCACCCACGTCGGAAACGCACAAATGGCACACTAATTCCTTGCCTACTTGTCGGCGCTTATATACCCGCACCGGAAACACGCTACGTTCTCATACGCTGCAGCAACGCCCTCAAACTGAAACGTTTTGATCGCCCCTAATAAAAGCTGCACTTTACTGGCGTTCTACGATCCTCTGTTGCTATACCCTGCACCATACTGCGTCACCCATCTTCTTACTACGGTGTTTAATTTAGGGAGAGCTGTTCGCCAAGCTGAGTAACCTCAGAGCTAATACGCATGCTGCTAGAAATCTTCCCTGAATGCACTTGAAGTTCTTTATTGAACGTGGGGCAGGAAGAACGCCGGCATGTCGGAATGAGTTTTAAACATCTTGCTGCGAATTAAGAGGAGTTTCTTTTTGTGAGCATGTTATCGCGAAATATGCTGCGTCCTTCTACGACTCTCTTCAAGATTTAGCGGCATTATTATTAAATTTCCCTGACAGTCAAGCAACACTGTGACATCTCATTCTGGTTTTATAACTGTGCCTTCGATGTTCTCTGTTAGACCGCCCTGTTACAGATCCCTCAAGCTCCACTATCCTTCGGGTGCAGGCCGTTCAAGGGTTCTGTAAGTGATTGGATTTGTAGACAATCTGTAGTTTCCCAGGGCTAACTATTTACAGGAAATCTTCGATTTGCTTTAACAGCAACTGAACTTATGTACTCGCTCCAACGCGTATTTCTATACGTTATTCCCAGGCTTTTGTATCGTACGTGTAAACCTATTTGCGACACATTAATCCTCCAGTTAGAAGTTACTATATTTATACGTTTCGTTCCGCTAGTGGAAGAGAAACTGGCTCTCTCGGATTCGGTTCAGATTTAGAAACATACCTACTGTTCAGATATGATTGCCTTTGCACCGAAAACGAACTGAGTCATACCATTATCCTTAATAGTAAGAAACATCTGCATATTATTTCGTGCAAAGCAATTATTGGTGACGAAGTTAGACAACCAGATGAATTTAATAAGCTCGAGACAAAACGAATGTGGCATTGACGGGTAGTTTCTGAAGACTAATAAGTCAGTGACGGTACCGCAAGTGGCCCAGACTAGCTTGCTACACGGAGCGGCGCCGCCTCGTGCCCCGTCATCAGCCCACACATGAGATGTCCAGACTCGTCCGGGTTTCCCGTCTCCTTCCGCAGAAAGTGGGACATCACGCGTACAAAGCAAGGGGCAAGTAACAGCCGGTGAGTTCATTTCTGACAAATCAAAGCGAGATAGGAACATGCTCAGCACTGAGACTCTCCTTCACGATCATCAACTGCATCGTGTAGTAGTCGACGTAGTGCTGTTACAGGCCAGGACTCAGAACTACGTTAACCAGTCGCAGTATCAATCACATCTTTAAAAGAGCTCGCTGGTCGCTTTGGAGCGTAGTACATGGTACCAGGTACCAGGCGATATCGTGGCCCTCCACCGCTGACGTCAAGTCATGAGAGTGCAGTGATCCGCACGTCGCGGTGAGTTGTACGGAATAGGTGCAGCAATATGAATCGACGTGGAGACGTGACACGTACAGCAACACATAAGCACATACACAATGTACATACACAAAACATATATACAATTTTTTTTTAATTTATGTCTGGGCTAACGACCAACGTTGTCCCAGAAATGAATTTATTTTCCGTGTCTGTGACCACGCCGTGAATAGAGTTTCCCCGTTCGTTGATATATCAGTGCGTACTGTCAAACGTGTCTGTAGGGAATACTACACCACTCATAGCCACGTAATGCAGCATAAGAACAGTGGTTGTAGGTATTGTGGTCCTACAATTCACGCGTTTGTCCTTTTTGCAAGTGAGGCAACGTGTCTAGTGCACCGACGGTCCAATAACGCCTGCAGTATGTGGATGGTGTAATTCAGGTCGGAGGTGGTTATGTGATGGTTTGACGTTTTGCGAGGAGTTTTACGTACCATGAACGAGGGCCACTCTTTCAGTTTACCGTGAACATGAATCAGGATGTCTAGTTAAACATTCTCGGTAACCAAATGTCGCCCCTTCTTTTGCATCTTCATGAGGATTGTAACGAAGAAAACACGTTAAAAAAAAAAAAAAAAAAACGTCCTCAGGATTACATGCACACGTTCCAGGGTTGACTAACACTCAGGCACCACGTCGCACCTCACTGGAGTGTTAAATAACCAACTTTAACCCGAAAGAAAATTCTTGGACTACTTGGAATAGCGGATTAAACATGGTAGTTTATGTCCCCACAGTTTGGTAGCTCTGGGGGTCTAATGATGGATGTTGCGTTACCTGAATAAACTTGTGGACTCTCTTCCGCGCCCAGTTGAGACCATCGTCAAGTCTACAGGTGGTATTTCACGGTATTAACTTGATAGTTCCCGGAGGGAAGATTAACTGTTTTTCCACTGTACTTACATTCAATTCCGTAGTGTGGTGCAGTAGTCAGCGCAACTGATTGTCATTTGGGCGACCCGAGTTCGAATCCCGATGGTCCCAGAAACTTTTTTCCTTGGTGGGCGGTCTGGTACTGGATGCCCTGAGCTTCGTGAGGGCCACTGAGGAGCTACTCAACCGATTAGTAGCGGTTCCAAGGTCAAGAAACCCGACAATGGGCGGGAGAATGGCATGTACATGGTCTTCCGTACTGCATCCACTGACGCAGCTGGAGAGGAGGACACGGCAGTCAGTCGGGTCCTATTGCCTCGTCTAGGGCCAGAACTCGGAACGTTACCTGTACACTGCATTCAATAATTACAGGGCAAATCTCCAGTAACATCATCATGTACGCATCTCTCCCTCTTGTTCGACAAAATGCAGCATTTCAGCTGTCATCAACTCAGCTTTTTGGTGGAATATCTGTGCAGGTAAAAAGCTGAACAATGCTGCTTTACCCACTAACCATATATTTCTGATATTGGTTATTAAAGTAAAGTAGGAGCAGCCGTGTGGAGTGGCCGCGCGGTTAGGGGCGCCATATCGCTGACTGCGCGGCCCCTCCCGCCGGAGGTTCGAGTCCTCCCTCGGGCGTGGGTGTGTGTGTTGTTCTTACCATAAGTTAGTGTAAGTTGTGTGTAAGTCTAGGGAACGATGAACTCAGCAGTTTGGTCCCTTAGAAATGAACACACACTCACACAAGTAGGAGCAAATCCCGCCTAAATGCTATTTTTCTGGATTCGTATTAAGCGACCACTATAAGTAGTACATTGTCTGAAATTCCAGAAACACTGTGTCAAACCGAGTTTGGGCATTCCTTGAGGTATGTGCGAATGCCTTATTATGTTACATAGTCCTGCAGATAACTGAACTACCTGAATACTGCATTTAGGCAACAAATAATCTTTCACAGTGATCACCACCTCCACAATTTACATAAAGCTTGTTTTTCGTGCCCTATGTATCCACAATATTTCACATTTGTGATGTCCTTCAAGCGGTCAGTGGTCTGTTCAGGGGTGTGCTGTGTTTGCATCGTAGACAGGGCATAAAAGTCTGAATATCTTGTTACTAGAGCATTGAATCACTACATAATCCATCTCACTCATTCGTCATACCAGTGGCAGCCACAAGACGTGTCTCTGGTAAAGTCTTATACGGTTTCAAATGAACTGCAAACCGAGTTTTTCATTATTCAATAAGTGTTAAGAAGAGCACCAAAGCTGTTACTTTAGGTTCATTTATTTAAAGCCACGACTGGTTTTATTCTATGCGAACGTCCCCAGATGACCTACAGTTCAACAACACACAGATTAGGCTAAATGATATTAAAACATGCTCATATTGTGTATTATATACCATAATCGATTATTTAGCAACAATCTTCTTAAACAATGCTCACCAAGTGACAGAAATGTGTCACCGTCATGACTTAAGACTTTCAATTCAGTTCAGTTCAATTTACTGTTACGAATTTTAGACTTGTTGTCCGGAAACTCTGAGCAGGTCGTACATATTCGTAAATCATGGAGACATACAACGTTTTACATTACGTGTAGTAAATCATGTTAACAGCAATCATTGGTAACATTAATATAGAAATAAAACAGAAACATGACTTAAAACTACCTAATGACGTAATAAAATGTGTGTACATTTAGAACACAACCACAAAGTTTTGCTTCGTTGACTGTGCTTGACACAACCACAGCCACCACTACCTGCTGCGTACAAAACAACATGAAGCGTTATTATGTTGTTGGCCATTTCCTGCCATTTATTTTTCTGTCGTGGACTGCGGGATTAGGTGTCTGTCAGACTGCTTTGCTGGGAAGGGTACACACTGAATTTTCATGCACCAAAAATTTTGAGGAACCACCTCGGAGTGCACCTCACTGACGTTACACGCTACTCGTATATCACAGAACCCGAGGATGTAAAAATGAAAGGGGCTCGCTGTTGCTTTTCAATGTTCCAATGACCTCTGAACCGATTTGACAGGACATGCAACAGACAAACAGTGTGATACACCTCGCAAGAGAAAGTTTGTACGAGAAAAAGCCATGCGCGATTTGTGAGATCTCGTTTCCACAATCGTGAGGCTTGAAATAGCTGACCCTAAATGTGAACGAAAGTAGCAAAAAGAGGTGAAACGACAGACTGAAAAATGTTGCTATAAAAGAACATGCTATAGACCTAGCAGTTCTAAACCCATATTGGCGGATAATATCGAAATATTTGGTGCAAGGACCATGTCATCCCCATAAGTCACAGTAGGCTCTCTGGACACTCTAGCAGTTGTGCACAATTACATGCATGACACGCAGTACTGCTTCCGACTCTGATAACTGTTGGAATAACGTTGTGTAGTAGAGGTTCCACGAAGGTATAGCACTGCGTGCGGTCAGTTCCCTGCGATATACGCACTATTACGCGTATTATCATGTATTAGTTAGGCGAAAATACATGTTTAAATCTGGAGGTATGCATAAAACACGGGCCAAATGAGTAACTCAGAAGTAGATATGCTTGAAGTAGTGAAGAAACTTAAATCAATTAAAGCAGGTCTTCCGCTCAAGACTATATACACAATAATTCCATACTAAACAATCATATACAACGGCTCGCTCGACGAAAGATCCGTACGCAAAGACTGGGAAGTTGAACAGGACACAAAAATAGTCAAGAAAGGCATTAGGTGTAATTTACTAAATTAGGGGCGCAGATGATTAACGTCGATTTTGGAACATATTGTGTCGATCATTATGAATTACCTCGAAGAGAACGGTCTATTGACACACAGTCAACACGAATTTAGAAAATGTCGTTGTTGTGAAACGCAACTAGCCCTGTAGTCACGTGAAATGTTGAGTGCTGTTGACAAGGGATTTCAGGTTGATTCCGTATTCCTAGATTTCCTGAAGGCTTTTGACACTGAACCTCACAAGCGGCTTGTAGTCAAAATGCGTGCTTGTGGAGTATCGTCTCAGTTATATAAGTGGATACGTGATTTCCTGTCAGAGAGGTCACATTTCATAATAATTGACGGAAGGTCATTGAGTAAAACAGAAGTGATTTCTGGCGTTCCCAAAGGTAGTCTTATAGGCCCTCTGTTGTTCCTTATCTGTATAAACGATTTAGCCGATAACCTGAGCACCCGTCTTCGGCTGTTTGCAGATGATGCTGTCGTTTATCATCTAGTAGAGTCATCAGAAGATCAAGACCAGTTGCAAAACGATCTAGACGTCTGTGTGGTGTGAAAACTGGCAAAAACCCCCTAAATAATGAAAAGTGTGAGGTCATCCACATGAGTGCTAAAAGGAATACGTTAAACTTCGGTTACACGATAAATCAGTCAAATCTGAAGGCCGTAATTCAACTAAATACCTAGGAATTGCAATTATGAGCAACTAAAATTGGAAAGAACACATAGAAAATGTTGCGGGGAAGGCGAAACAAAGACTGTGATTTGTTGGCAGAACCGTTAGAAGATGCAACAGACCTACTGGAGAGACTGTCTACACTACGCTTGTGTTTCCTCTTTTGGAGTTCTGCTGTGCGGTATTCTAAGCAGATAGGACTAACGGAGTACATCGAGAAAGCTCAAAGAAGAGCAGCATATTTTGTATTATTGAGAAATGGGGCAGAGTGTGTCACGGACATGATAGAGGATTTGGGATGGACATGATTAAAACAAAGGCTGTTTTCGTTGCTGCGGGATCTTCTCACGAAATTTCAATCACCAACTTTCTCCTCCGAATGCAAAAATATGTTGTTGATGCCGACCTACATATGGAGAAACGATCATCATGACAAAACAAGAGAAATCAGAGGTCGCACGGAATGATACAGGTGCTCGTTTTTTCCGCCTGCTGTTCGAGACTGGAATAATAGAGAATTATTGCGAACGTAGTTCGATGAACTCTCTACCAGGCACTTAAGTGTGATTTGCAGAATATCCACGTAGATGTAGAGGTAGATATAGATGTGGATTACAGCCCTGAAATGACGCACCACCCGTCCCGTACGCTGCAGAGCGTAAATTCTGCTGAAAATAATAATAAATACTGAGATCATAAGTAGCTCATTATTGCTCCGATCAATTTTTGATGATTAACGTGGTCACGGAAAAGAAGTACTGCTACTGTGCTTACTGGATTACTGGAGTGAGCGGCTTATCTAGTATAACATATAAAAGATTACCTCAAGAATGAGGACATGACGTGTTCAAGGATCGAATTCGCCCACAAAGATAAAGACCGATGATCTGCGGCTTCAGCCAGCCCGACTGTGGCATTCAGGCGGTTTCTCAAAAACATCTAGGAAGACTTCATGTTCCTCTGGCATCTCCGCCTCATAAACACGACATAAAAACAGAAGACCAAAACACACAGCAGAACGTTTACATTATTACAACGTAGATCACACACATCCATGCCCCAGGGAGGATTCGAACCTGCGACCGCAGCAGCAGCGCGGTTCCGGACTGAAGCGCCTGGAACCGCTCGGCCACAAGATGTCTGTTGATAAGGCAGCTATTACGGTAATTATATTCCGGCCAATGGAAGGCCCTGTTGGTTTGTTTTACTTTCCCTAAACTAGTTTTAACACTTGCTGTGGTATCATCAGTGGGATACTTGTATTTACCAGTCTTACATGGTGTTAATAAGGTGTACTTATGTTGGTAGCAATACTGACCCTACGACTTATCTTAGAAGAAAGTTTAAGGAAAGGCAAGCCTACGTTTGTAGTATTTGTAGACTTAGAGAAAGCTTTTGACAACGTTGACTGGAATACTCTCTTTCAAATTCTGAAAGAGGCAGAGTTAAATACAGGTGGCGAAAGGCTATTTACAATTTGTACAGAAATCAGATGGCGGTTATAAGAGTCAAGGGACATGAAAGGGACGCAGTGGTTGGGAAGGAAGTGAGACACGGTTGTAGCCACTCCCCGATGTTATTCAATCTGTATATTGAGCAAGCAGTAAAGGAAACAAAAGAAAAATTCGGAGTAGGTATTAAAATCCATGGAGAAGAAATAATAACTTTGAGGTTCGCCGATGACATTGTAATTCTGTCAGAGACAGCAAAGGACTTGGAAGAGCAGTTAAATGGAATGGACAGTATCTTGAAAGGAGGATATAAGATGAACATCAACAAAAGCGAAACGAGGATAATGGAATGTAGTCGAATTAAGTCAGGTGATGCTGAGGGAATTGGATTAGGAAATGAGACACTTAAAGTAGTAAAGGAGTTTTGCTATTTGGGGAGCAAAATAACTGATGATGATCGAAGTAGACAGGATATAAAACGTAGAGTAGCAATGGCAAGGAAAGCGTTTCTGAATAAGAGAAATTTGTTAACATCGAGTATAGATTTAAGTGTCAGGAAGTCGTTTCTGAAAGTATTTGTATGGAGTGTAGCCATGTATGGAAGTGAAACATGGACGATAAATAGTTTGGACAAGAAGAGAATAGAAGCTTTCGAAATATGGTGCTATAGAAGAATGCTGAAGATTAGATGGGTAGATCACATAACTAATGGTGAGGTATTGAATAGAATTGGGGAGAAGAAGAGTATGTGGCACAACTTGAATAGAAGAAGGGACCGGTTGGTAGGAGATGTTCTGAGGCATCAAGGGACCACAAATTTAGCATTGGATGGCAGCGTGGAGGGTAAAAATCGTAGAGGGAGACCAAGAGATGAATACACTAAGCAGATTCAGAAGGATGTAGGTTGCATTAGGTACTGGAAGATGAAGAAGCTTGCACAGGATAGAGGAGCATGGAGAGTTGCATCAAACCAGTCTCAGGACTGAAGCCCACAACAACAACAACAACATGTTCGTAGACATGTGATTGCCACACGTTTTGTTACAGCCTGTCATGATTTTTGGTTCTTCTAACCTTTATTCCCGTTATTTACGATGCTTTATGGCACTTATTTTCTTTATAGTGGAAGTTCTGCTAAAATACGCGTGAAACTGACGGAACTCCCGTTTAAAGAAAATAAGTGCGTTAACACATCATAAATAAAGGGAACAAAGGCTAGAAGAACCAAACACCATGTAATTGTGTAAAATAAAAAAATCGCACTGAAGATAGCACACTGAATGCTGAAACATGTTTGGGAAAAGTAAAAATACAAACAGTGTCTTGCATAAGGCGAAATATCTCACCAACAAAGATTTTTTTACTTTAGCATTGTAGGCACTTCCGTTATAAACCTGAGTAGGCTCGAATCTCTCTCTAAATCACGGAGATTGAAAGCCTGGTCGGAAAAGAGAGAAACCACGTTCCCTGTGAAGCTCAGGGTGCCGTGGGAAGCAGCGGCCTACCAAATAAACCAGGCCGTCTCGCAACGCTGCCCGCCCCAGCAGCGGACTCGTACTGACCGTGAACGCCCGGGGGACATCACTGCCCGGCAGGGACCTCCCGGTCTCGTCTGCGTGATCGTCTTAGGCTCTGGCTTCATCTTCCCAGTATCCGTAGACAGGCAGCTGACATTTAGTCCGCTGTACACGTGCAGCCATTCGGTGGCAAATGGTGCTAGTAACTCCTTACCACGCGACTGCTACGGACGCAGGTTCGAATCCTGCCTCGGGCATGGATGTGTGTGATCTCCTCAGGTTAGTTAGGTTTAAGCAGTTCTAAGTCTAGGGGACTGATGACCTCCGATGTTAAGTCCCATAGTGCTCAGAGTCATTTGAACCATTTGAAGTAACTCCTTCTCAAAAATCAATTAATTACTCGATGTTTAACGTTTTGTTTCGTCACAGGTATATTTATTATTTCTGCCTGTGTATAACAGAAGTCGACACAACAAAGACAAAATTATTCTAGTCGGACAGTCTATATATTAAGATCTCTTATTGGTTGCGTCATGTGTGCAATCATATCCACACCTAGTTTCGGCTTCTAAAGCCATTGTAAGGTGTTTTCCTACAACATCAATAAGCAATTTGCAAATAATAAGTTGAAAATTCACCCCATGTGTCTTGTTGAAATGCCGAAATTTAAATCTGAAGACGTATTCATAATTGCACTTACAAATTCTAGTGTCAAATGTAAGTGTAAAAATCCACAAGTAATTTTTATGCTCCACTGTTACTGTCAATGTTATGAAAGGACACACAACAGCGTACCTTTCTAAAAAGCATAAAACATTGTTAACATGAAACGTGAACACATCACAGGGTTCCATAAATCCGCGCTATCATTTCAGAAACTCATAACTTGGAAACGGAAAGAGAGAATCGTTTGTTGTAACACGTATAGCAGCTCTCAAAGACATTTTTCGTCTGTCACATGGTGCAGATTTGACTTGGAATGCATCAAAATGGTGACAGACCAAGAGAAAGCGCAAGGTGTCACCTGGTACTCAGAATCGAAATCTGTGAGAACGGCAATACGGAATTATTGAGGCCGGTATGGGAGGGCACCGACGTCAAAAAGAAGCGTAATGAGGAGGCTCAAAAATTTTAAAGAGACAGGCAACGTCTAAGTCCTTCTCCTACACGGACATCCCCCTGCAGCTCAAGCAAGTATTGACAGAGTGAAACTATTTCCAGGTAGCCTCGAAAAGTTAATTCTCGTTTGCTGTAACTGTATCATTCTGATCAGCGGAATACTGCAATACTTAATGAGAAGATTCCCATATAACAAAAAATTCTTTCCTTCAAATAAGCTACAAATTTTACACGTCCTCTTATGGTTTTGTTTCTGTAACTAGTAACACTCCAGAAATATTTCATGTGGTATTACACCTTTCCTGTGTCTCCCGCAAGAAATTAATAAAATGAAATATCGTTGTCTGCCACCCTCTACATGTATCAGTGTTGTCAAAAAAGACAACATCTATAATTCAGAAGTACAAATACACTTCTAGAAGCATCTATAGTGAAGTCCTGTTGATAAAAATACACTGTCGCATACCCAGAAATAATAGGTGTCTCTATGACACTGAGCGTGAACACACACCGAGGTGAAAAAAGTTATGGGATACCACCTAATATCGTGCCGGACCTCCTTTCGCCCGGTGTAGTGCAGCAACTCAGTCTGGGATGGACTCAACAAGTCATTGGAAGTCCCCTGCAGAAATACTGAGTCATGCTATCTCTGTAGCCGACCATAATTGCAAAAGTGTTTCCAGTGCAGGAATTTGTGCACGAACTGAACTTTCGATTACGTCTCATAAATATTCAAAGGGCTTCATGTCGGCCGATCTTGATGGCCAGATCATTCGCTCTAACTGTCCGGAATTAACTGTGACCTGGTGACATGGCGCATTGTCACAGGTAAAAATTCCAGCGTCGTTTGGGAATATGAAGTCCGTGAATGGCTGCAAACGGCCCCAAGAAGCCGAACATAACCAAGCATTCTACTGCATCTGACGGCGTTGTTTTGCACAACAGAATTTACGAGTAAAAAGTAAGTGGAATTAAGTGGAATCCAAACGTTGGCCAGCCTGTCAGTGTCCAGATCACACTGAGTTTTTGAAAACAAGATACACCATATCTGTCACTATTTTTTGCAGTATTATCAAAACAGTTCATTTTGGTCACCATAAATCTAGAACAGCCGACATATGAAGGACATGTGTGCCCTGACTCTGCAAGTATTTTCTTTTTCGTGATGGTGACACTTCGTGATCATCATATACTTAGGCAAAAAACGAAGTGCGACATCTTTGGACGGCACGCTCAGTGACCACCCAACCGACATCCAGTTTCGGTAGGGAGCACTATCAGACTACTCGTTTCAGAGTTATATACACGAATACTTATTCGCGTATGGCTCGTTATCTGAAAAGGTAATTAACAGACTACCGCAAATCTGAGTACCCCGTCAATCTTATGATTATATTTTCGATCACTTATCGCTGCTTTCATCTGTGCAAAGACTTTTTAATGCGAAAAATGCCAACTCACACCGAGGTTTGGAGTCCACGATGAACTATAGGGCCCCTTACAAGAGGCTGGGAAAGTCAGTGCAGAGGGCAAATGATGGCAAAAAGGCATACCACCTCCAACAGGACTATACCTAGTAATATGCTGTGGTGTCTGAACAAACCATACCCAGAAAAGTTAATTACATGTATAACAACATTTTATTACAAAAAACATGTAGCTGCTAATGTGTTTGTCTCAAAATTAAAAATTTAAAAAGAGTTAAAGTATTAAACTTTTTATAAAAGTAAAATTAAAGATTTAAAAATCTATAATATTTGTTGTACAACAACACTATTGTATTATATGTTTTAGTGGCGTCGCCGTCTTCAGTCCCACTACTTGTTTGATGCAGCTTTACACGCTGGGCACGCCTCGTCTTCTCTACGTAATTATTGTAATCTACAGTACTTGTACCTACATACTGTAGTCTCGCTTTGGTCTCCATCTACAATTTTGCCCTCCAAGTCTTCCCTACATTACCAAATTCACAGTTCTTTGATGGAGATGGATGTGTCCTATCAACCTTTCCCTTCTTCTAGACAAGTTGCGTAACGAACTTATTTTCTTCCGTTAGATTTAGTACCTCTTCACTAATTATTCGATCTACCCATCTTATCTTCAGCAGTCTTCTGTGCCATAACATTTAAAAGCTTCTATTTTTTTCTTGTCTGGACTTTTACTGTCTGCGTTTCAGTGTAATAAGCTGCTACTCCTGAGAAATTCTTTCAGAAAAATACTACCTAACACTTAAATTGATGTTGACGTATTTCTCTTCTTCAGAAACACTTCTCTCTACATTTCCTGTCTTCGTTTTATGTAGTACTCATCTTCGGCCATCGTTAGCTGTTTTGTGTCCAAATGGAAAAACTACTTTCAGCGTCCAATCTCCTTATCTATATTCGGTTATATTCCACCACTCATGTTGTATTTTTGTTGATTTTTGTCTTATGACCTTTCTTCAAGACACTAGTCTGTCTTCCAAGTACTTTGCCGTCAGATAAGACGATACACTACCCTATCAGTCAGTGTGCAAACGACACCTACGATCAGAACAAATACTTTCGTTTCGTTTAGCTGCAAGTAGAAAGTGGTTAACATTATCGAGGAATCTTCCGTTTTGGTGATTTGTTTACCATTGATGAGTGTCTCTGGTTCATTTTTTTTTAAACCTAAAAACTTGAGTTTGATTTAGAATATCCATTTTCTTTTCTTTCATTACGTGATTTAAGATTTGGTGCTTATCATCAGTATTTCGGTACATATGTTTGTTGCTTATGAAATGCTGCCCGAAAGCATTTCCTTTAATTCGTGTATTCTTAAAATGTTATACATTTTTATTTTTCAAGCTGTTCCATTTAGCACCTCCGTGGTTTTTTATTAGATTTTTCGTTATATCTTTGTTATCTTTTATTTACATATGCGATTAAGAATTGGCTTTTTGGTTCAGCAGCTCCAATGGGTAAATTAAAGATAAACTAAGATGTGTTCGTGGTATATCTCAGAAATTAATGTTCTGACTTCGGTTTTGTTCTTTAATTATCGCCGACCTTGGCAAAGCTACTTTTCGGGTTAAGTGCTCAGTCAGTTTGAAAACCGCACGAACATTTCGTGACTTGGCTTTCAATTTCAGGTATGTGGCATCTTGCGGTTTATTTTTCGTTCGGACAGTTGCCCTTCCTGTTCCTTGCCGCTTAGGTCGCATGTTTTGCTATAAAGGTGCGTTGTTTCATAATTAGTGATGTAGCAGTTGAACACACCCAATACTCAGAATGTTTGATACCAATATTAATACTGAAATAGGTAAGTACAATTATCAATGCGACTTCAGACGTAAACATTCGGTGTTTCAGTAAGACAGTCGTGGTGAATCGAGTACTCTGTGTTTACAACATGCTTATTTATGTTGCAGAAGTGGTCGTTTGTAAAGGCTGTGTAAATCGAAACTAGTTGTAGATTGATGTAATAAATATTGCGGCCTGAGTGGCAAAAATGCCGCCTTCATTCAACAAATTTAAGGCTGTTGGGGGATCCACTATGAAGATGCTGACAGCCGTTAGAATGACGGGGAGTACTTATCCATTAGTTTCGCACTGACTGGACAGATTCTTCTTTACACTCTCTTAAGTTTAATTTATTTTTCTGCATATGCTAAAAACGTGCCACTTTTACTAGAATGTGCCTTTATACTATTACTAATCAGATAATTATTATGTCACATAATGGAAGTAATCATTAGCTTCGAAATTTGAACACCACAGCGCTTTCTGACCAAGGTGAAGGTGGAATGCCCTTACTTTCCTGCGACCTGAGAACAATCTCATTCAGTCTGTACTATGGAGGCAGTGCTACAGTTGAATATGAAATCAAAACAACAGCTAAATCCATGTTAAGTGCTAGAAAGTAAAGATTTCTTCTTATAAAAAATCGCTGCTTTAGAATTCTGGACATTCCTAGTTAGGAAACAGTGCAAGTATTTGTACTAATTCTGGGTTATGAGGATAGCTCTCAAATGCTTAGTGTCACTAAGAAGATGTGACTGGAAACTAATCACAATCTTTGACTCAGTGATCATGATCATCGATTCATAGTTACACATAGACTTATGTATGTAACACTTATATGACGTTCCAAACTCACTGTCATGCTAGAAACTGGGTTTTTCCTCGACGTATATTGACCAACTAATAAATTACTGTATTTTTAGTTAACAGTGTGAAATTGCAGGGCCAGACCTATTATAATATATCCCGTGTTTGTGTGGTAACTGAATAGGGTTGCATAAACATACGATACTCATGATAAATGAATAAAATAAGGAGAAGCTGATAACTAAATTTGATAAATCTCTGCGTATAATTTCCTGTATTTTTTGGAATACCATAAATGAGCGTCTGCCAATTGTCACTTTTTATTGCGTATTTGCATTTTACAATGAAAGGAAGTACATTTGAAAGTCCGTACCATCAAGTGATACATTTATTGATGTAACTGCTTTTAACTCAGAGGAAGGGAACTAAATACATCACCTCTTCCTAACGTAGACCAAAAACCCGCATGGTTTCAGCAAGACTCTGAAACTCCCTGTAACTCGAAAAAACAACAATCATCGACAAGTTGATGTTGAGGGCAACAACCGATGGCGTGTAGCTTGACGCGAGGCTGCACATAGGGTAGTGGTGGGGGTTCCACTGCGAATGGCCACTGCACAGTAGAGGGGGTGCAGTTTTTTTTAAACAGCTGCAGCCTACTCACAAGACAACTTGTAAGCTACAGCTAGCGAGTCTGCAACGATCGTATTTACAGCTTGTGACAGTACTATCAACAATTCAATTCAGTAGTCTTTGACTGGAGTACCAAATAAGAAAATCGGTACATTAGCAACTGAGATAGCCACTTCTAATGGGCTACGTGCACAGTTCAACAGGCGACAGCAAACTAAGGTGGCTGCCCCTTTGGAACAGAGGGGTGAACTCGCCCAGTGTGTAGAACGATATTGTGTTTTTGCACATGGCCCAAGTTATTTTGTCCCCACCTATAACCTGGATCAGATGGTTCAAATGGCGCTAAGCACTGTAGGACTTAACATCTGAGGTCATCAGTCCCGTAGACTTACAACTACTTAAACCTAACTAACCTAAGGACATCACACACATCCATGATCGAGGCAGGATTCGAACCTGCGACTGTAGCAGCAGCGTGGTTCCGGACTGAAGCGCCTAGTACCGCTCAGCGACAGTGGCCGGCCCCTGGATCAGAAAACAATGTGACTGACAGCCATTTGTTTACAAGACAGCTGTCACAGTAACAACCAATTACAATGTGAGCTTGGTCACGCCTGCTGTTCTGTTTGCTTTTGCCACATCATTCTGCAGCTTCAGGCGTTAGCTCACAGATTCAGTTGCAGACAATGCTTGCGCACTGTAACGTAACAATTGTGGTACGTTTTCACTGTTTGCATTCTCTCTCCATGCGGCGTATTTGATTTATTAAGTAAGGATGCTCTAAAATAGTTGTTAAAGTCAATCTTTTGTGGTCGAAGCTCTTTCCCTGGCCGTGTATTCTTCCTAATATGTAATAGGGAAATGTAATTCTGCCTTGAGCATGCACAATTTTTCTTGTTATGCTATCCATGAAAATTTCGGAGTTTCTCCATCTTAAATTGACTTTGTTTATTATCTGTTGAAAAACATGCAAAGAATTTTTGCACTATGATATTTATCAGTTTTCTGAGATTATAGTATTTACATTACTGTACGTATTGATAGAAATTTTAATATGAAGAATAAATATACACCTTAAATGAAAAAACAAGTTTACTGTTACCAGTCACCGTTTTATTTTTTCACGACCCGTTTCGAAGGTTTAAACCTCCATCATCGGGTGGATTTACATTAGTTAGTATTACATATGTGTGTATGTTGTGTTACGACATTTGGAGGAACTTGTGGCACTGCCTAGTGGAGAAACAAGACACTATTTCAGAATATGGTTGTGGATAACTTTTGACAAAAAATTGAACTGATATTTAATGGTAAACTTTAATAAGTAAACTAGAGTACCTCCAGTGGTCACAGGTTCCTTTTTCTGTCATAACACTTCACATGTATACTGCCGCATTTGTAAACAAATATGGCGTCTGGAATCAGCTGGGTGCAAAGGTTCGTACAGCAGAAGAGAAGACATAATCGCAAAGTGCAAAGAATGTACATTGTAACAACATTATTACAGAATAATCGTTTAAACCATTTGGAGGTGTTTGTTTTGAGGTGTCAAATATATGTGTGTGTACTTCAGGTGGTATATAAATCCAATTTTGAAAGGTTAAAACAGCTAAACATTCGTACTCGTTTATGCAATCAGGTGAAATGTTAAAATGGCTTAAACTTCATACTTGCTAATAACAATTAGGTAAAATGTTATAGGCTTCAATTACAATGATTATATTGGCTACAGCAGTAAAATCATAAATAGATAACACTCTTTGAAGAAAGAGAGAGAGAGAGAGACAGAGAGAGAGAGAGAGGAAGGAGTGATTATATGAGAGCAAACATTTACATGGCAAGGAGTCTTAAGATTACATGTTGCATATATTAGCTGCCTAAAGGTTGGGGTAATACACTGGTTAATGTTATAAAATATGCAGATAGATATACATTTGTGCAGTAGATGATGTACATACAGTTTTAAGCTGACACGGGGTACAAGCTGTTGGTGTGATGAATTATCTGTGAATGAGGTCAATCTCTTGTACTCTTGGTGGCTGTCAATATTTATGGTAAATATTAGGATATATATATATATATATATATATATATATATATATATATATATGTGTGTGTGTGTCTGTGTGTGTGTGTGTGTGTGTGTGTGTGTATTTTAAGAGTGTCGGCAGTTGCTGAAAACAGAGATGATACTATTGTAAATATTGTCTTTTTGTCATTTAAGATGGATTCTGGTTGTTTCATTTGGTGTTTGTATATTTGGAGTGTTTCAAGGATGTCTAGTTTTCTGCCTTTTGGTTGGATGTGTAGGATGCTAATACTTGTGTTGTTAACATGGTGTTTTGCTTCATGTAGGTGGGTAGCTATTGCTGATGTGTGGTTGTTGTTGTTGTGGTCTTCAGTCCTGAGACTGGTTTGATGCAGCTCTCCATGCTACTCTATCCTGTGCAAGCTTTTTCATCTCCCAGTACCTACTGCAACCTACATCCTTCTGAATCTGCTTAGTGTATTCGTCTCTTGGTCTCCCTCTACGATTTTTACCCTCCACGCTGCCCTCCAATACTAAATTGGTGATCCCTTGATGCCTCAGAACATGTCCTACCAACCGATCCCTTCTTCTGGTCAGGTTGTGCCACAAACTTCTCTTCTCCCCAATCCTATTCAATACTTCCTCATTAGTTATGTGATCTACCCATCTAATCTTCAGCATTCTTCTGTAGCACCACATTTCGAAAGCTTCTATTCTCTTCTTGTCCAAACTATTTATCGTCCATGTTTCACTTCCATACATGGCTACACTCCATACGAATACTTTCAGAAATGACTTCCTGACACTTAAATCAATACTGGATGTTAACAAATTTCTCTTCTTCAGAAACGCTTTCCTTGCCATTGCCACCCTACATTTTATATCCTCTCTACTTCGACCATCATCAGTTATTTTGCTCCCCAAATAGCAAAACTCCTTTACTACTTTAAGTGCCTCATTTCCTAATCTAATTCCCTCAGCATCACCCGACTTAATTAGACTACATTCCATTATCCTTGTTTTGCTTTTGTTGATGTTCATCTTATATCCTCCTTTCAAGACACTGTCCATTCCATTCAACTGCTCTTGCAAGTCCTTTGCTGTCTCTGACAGAATTACAATGTCATCGGCGAACCTCAAAGTTTTTATTTCTTCTCCATGGATTTTAATACCTACTCCTAATTTTTCTTTTGTTTCCTTTACTGCTTGCTCAATATACAGATTGAACAACATCGGAGAGAGGCTACAACCCTGTCTTACTCCCTTACCAACCACTGCTTCCCTTTCATGTCCCTCGACTCTTATAACTGCCATCTGGTTTCTGTACAAATTGTAAATAGCCTTTCGCTCCCTGTATTTTACCCCTGCCACCTTTAGAATTTGAAAGAGAGTATTCCAGTCAACATTGTCAAAAGCTTTCTCTAAGTCTACAAATGCTAGAAACGTAGGTTTGCCTTTCCTTAATCTTTCTTCTAAGATAAGTCGTAAGGTCAGTATTGCCTCACGTGTTCCAGTGTTTCTACGGAATCCAAACTGATCTTCCCCGAGGTTGGCTTCTACTACGTTTTCCATTCGCTGTAAAAAATTCGTGTTAGTATTTTGCAGCTGTGACTTATTAAGCTGATAGTTCGGTAATTTTCACATCTGTCAACACCTGCTTTCTTTGGGATTGGAATTATTATATTCTTCTTGAAGTCTGAGGGTATTTCGCCTGTTTCATACACCTTGCTCACCAGATGGTAGAGTTTTGTCAGGACTGGCTCTCCCACGGCCGTCAGTAGTTCCAATGGAATATTGTCTACTCCGGGGGCCTTGTTTCGACTCAGGTCTTTCAGTGCTCTGTCAAACTCTTCACGCAGTATCATATCTCCCATTTCATCTTCATCTACATCCTCTTCCATTTCCATAATATTGTCCTCAAGTACATCGCCCTTGTATAGACCCTCTATATACTCCTTCCACCTTTCTGCTTTCCCTTCTTTGCTTAGAACTGGGTTTCCATCTGAGCTCTTGATATTCATACTAGTCGTTCTCTTATCTCCAAAGGTCTCTTTAATTTTCCTGTAGGCGGTATTTATCTTACCCCTAGTGAGATAGGCCTCTACATCCTTACATTTGTCCTCTAGCCATCCCTGCTTAGCCATTTTGCACTTCCTGTCGATCTCATTTTTGAGACGTTTGTATTCCTTTTTGCCTGTTTCACTTACTGCATTTTTATATTTTCTCCTTTCATCAATTAAATTCAATATTTCTTCTGTTACCCAAGGATTTCTACTAGCCCTCGTCTTTTTACCTACTTGATCCTCAGCCGCCTTCACTACTTCATCCCTCAGAGCTACCCATTCTTCTTCTACTGTATTTATTTCCCCCATTCCTGTCAATTGCTCCCTTATGCTCTCCCTGAATCTCTGTACAACCTCTGGTTCTTTTAGTTTATCCAGGTCCCATCTCCTTAAATTCCCACCTTTTTGAAGTTTCTTCAGTTTTAATCTACAGGTCATAACCAATAGATTGTGGTCAGAGTCCACATCTGCCCCTGGAAATGTCTTACAATTTAAAACCTGGTTCCTAAATCTCTGTCTTACCATTATATAATCTATCTGAAACCTTTTAGTATCTCCAGGGTTCTTCCATGTATACAACCTTCTTTCATGATTCTTAAACCAAGTGTTAGTTATGATTATGTTGTGCTCTGTGCAAAATTCGACCAGGCGGCTTCCTCTTTCATTTCTGTCCCCCAATCCATATTCACCTACTATGTTTCCTTCTCTCCCTTTTCCTTCTCTCCCTTTTGATGTGTGGTGTTGTGGAGTAACTTCTATCCTATCTTGTTGTCTGTTGTAAAGGATATACTTATGCCTTTCCGTTTGAAGACATTAGCAATCTGGTATGAAATGTTACCCAAAAAGGGGATTGTATGCAAGACATTATTTTCTTTTTGTTTTTTGTGTTATGATTGCTTTGCCATTATTGAGTGTTTTAGAGTGTCTATTATGGAGTTGTTATAGCCATTTTCAATAGCTGTTTGTTTTATTATTTCAATTTCTTGATCACGTTTATCTTCTGAGAGTGGTAGTTGGATAGCTCTATTAATCATGTACCGGTATGCTGCCATTTTGTGTGCTGCGGGGTGGCAAGAGGAGTTGTGGATTGTAGTATGTGTTGTGGTAGGCTTCCGATAAATTTCAAACTGATGTCTGTTATTCTTTATTGTAATGGTAAGGTCTAGGAAATTTATACTGTCGTCTTTTTGGTGTTCGACTGTGAATTTTATGCTTTCATGGGAGTTGTTGAAAAACTGATTCAACTCACTGATGTCATCTTTAGTGCCTTTGATTAAAATTATGATATCATCTACATATCTGTAGTAGTAGATGATATTTTTGAGGAGGTGGTGATTGGAATTCAAGATTTTGTCTTCTAGATTACTAATAAATACTTCTTCTAACAATCCCGAAAGATTTGAGCCCATTGCCAGACCATCTGTTTGTTTGTAGATTTTATTGTTAAATTTAAAGTAGTTGTGTGAAATTGTGAATTCAAGCAGGTCCATTAGTTCTTTAATGTGAGTTGAAGGGATTTTTTTGTGTTTATGTAGGTTGGCATTAATTATTTGTAGTGTGGTATCTATTGGCACTGACAAATAAAGGTTTTGTATGTTGAATGAGGCAAGTGTGGCTCCATCAGGTACTTGTATGTTTTCGACATATTGTGTGAATTCTGTTGTGTTTTTAAGTGTTCTCTCATTATTGGATGTGTATGCTTGTTTGAGACTTCTGAAGAGTATTTTATTGAGCTTGAATGTTGGGCTGTTCCTACAGTTCACTATGGGTCTGATGGCTTGGACAGATTGGACAGAAGTTACCCCACATCGGCACATGAAACCCACTTCATCACACAGGTGTGTACAAAATTGAATGTTTGGGCTGTGACTGCTTCTACATAGGCCAGACAGGCAGATCATTTGAGATTAGGTTTAAGGAACACATGGCAGCACTAAAAAACAAAAAATACCACACATCAGCAATAGCTACCCACCTACATGAAACAGAACACCATGTTAACAACACAAGTATTAGCATCCTACACATCCAACCAAAAGGCAGAAAACTAGACATCCTTGAAACACTCCAAATATACAAACACCAAATGAAACAACCAGAATCCATCTTAAATGACAAAAATGACAATATTTACAATAGTATCATTTGTTTTCAGCAACTGCCTACACTCTCTCTCTCTCTCTCACACACACACACACACACACACACACACACACACACACACACATACATATATATATATATATATATATATATATATATATATATATATATATATATATCCTAATATTTACCATAAATATTGAGAGCCGCCAAGAGTACAAGAGATTGACCTCATTCACAGATAATTCATCACACCAACAGCTTGTACCCCATGTCAGCTTAAAACTGTATGTACATCATCTACTGCACAAATGTATATCTATCTGCATATTTTATAACATTAACCAGTGTATTACCCCAACCTTTAGGCAGCTAATATATGCAACATGTAATCTTAAGACTCCTTGCCATGTAAATGTTTGCTCTCATATAATCACTCCTTCCTCTCTCTCTGTCTCTCTCTCTCTCTCTCTCTTTCTTCAACGAGTGTCATCTATGTATGATTTTACTGCTGTAGCCAATATAATCATTGTAATTGAAGCCTATAACATTTTACCTAATTGTTATTAGCAAGTATGAAGTTTAAGCCATTTTAACATTTCACCTGATTGCATAAACGAGTACGAATGTTTAGCTGTTTTAACCTTTCAAAATTGGATTTATATACCACCTGAAGTACACACACATATATTTGACACCTCAAAACAAACACCTCCAAATGGTTTAAACGATTATTCTGTAATAATGTTGTTACAATGTATATTCTTTGCACTTTGCGATTATGTCTTCTCTTCTGCTGTACGAACCTTTGCACCCAGCTGATTCCAGACGCCATATTTGTTTACAAATGCGGCAGTATACATGTGAAGTGTTATGACAGAAAAAGGAACCTGTGACCACTGGAGGTATTCTAGTTTACTTATTAAAGTTTACCATTAAATATCAGTTTAATTTTTTATCAAAAGTTATCCAAAACCATATTCTGAAATAGTGTCTTGTTTCTCCACTAGGCAGTGCCACAAGTTCCTCCAAACGTCGTAACACAACATACACACATATGTAATACTAACTAATGTAAATCCACCCGATGATGGAGGTTTAAACCTTCGAAACGCGTCGTGAAAAAATAAAACGGTGACTGGTAACAGTAAACTTGTTGTTTCATTTAATGTCAGTAACAGTCACGGTAAAGCCTAACCTAAAAATGTTCGCATTTAAAGTTAAAATATATACCTTATTATTACATATCGGTGTTCACGAGTCTGTTTGCTATTTATGTCACATCTACAATTATTCCCTTCCAATTTGTCATCTGTGATTAATAAGTGTTGATCATTGTTTTGTTACGTAATCTCTCACAACTTTGTAAGGCCTAATATGAGATTACAGGTTTCTTCTTTCTATAGATTACTGTCATTATATTGTGATGTATTGTAAACAAAGATTCACTATTTTACTCATTGACTAGCATTTTTTAGGTTACTGTACTATTTTCCGAAAATTTTGTTGAAATGTATGCTTATTGTGATTAAGCTTTATGAAATGTCGATTACGATGTGGAAGCAGACTATGTATGTAAATGTGTGTACTTTCTTTTTGTTGATCTTGCGTTTTGGTGCTTCTACAGTGTGTTTGAGTGGAGCTTCCTAATGCATACTGCTTCACTGTTAGTGTGATGTTCAGTTGTTGCTCCATCTCGTTGTGGGTGGGAGTTTTGAATTTTGTAGTGACACTAGGTTGTGTGTGTGTGTGTGTGTGTGTGTGTGTGTGTGTGTGTGTGTGCACGTGTGCTATGCATCTTGGTTTTCCGATAATTCCTTTGCATAGAACTGAGTATTCATTCATCACTTCTTTTCCTTCCGCTATGATTTTTTTGTATATGGTAATTTTCTTCTATTGTAAGTTCCTGCAGAGGGCAATTTTTAAGTTTGTGTTTATGTCTGTTGGTCTGCATTTCTTGTCCATGAGATGATCTGCAAATGTCGATTGACAGCTGTTACTCTTAAGTGCGCTTCTGGTTCAGTGTCTCTGATGTTTAAATTTCTACTTGTTTGTTCATCATAAAATGAGTTGCAATATTGACACATGAGCTGGTAGATCCCAGATGTGTTGTGTTTGTCTGTGTTAGTATTAGTTTGTCACAGTTTCTTTTGTAGAGAGTCGTCTGGTCTGTAGGCAATTTTCAGTCCGCGACAATAAAAAATGGCACACACGTACCTACAACAACAAAGCAGCTCACAGAATAGACAATACATTAAAAAAAACAAGGACTGAAAAATACCTACAGAACAGACAACCCTACACAAAAGGAACTGAGGCCAATTAATAGAAAGACAGACACAACATAATATCACATTAGGCCTTCAAAAGTTTTCAGAAATTACAAAACAAAACAATGATAAATGCTTAATAGTTGAAAATGACGTACTGGAAGGCAGTAATTGCAGCTGTGCAGCAAATACCAGACAGACTTGTGAACACCAGTATATAATAATAAAGTACATATTTATTCATCATGTTACTGTTTATGTCAACACTTGTAATGGAAATACTATAATCTCAGGAAACTGTTAAATAGCATAATCCATAAATTTTAAGTATATCGTTCAACAAAAAATAAATGAAACCCGCTAAAGATAGAGAAACTTCTCCGAAATATGTATGGGTATTATACAAAGAAAAATTGTATTTGCTCAAGGCTGAACCACATATCTTTATTGCATAGCAGTAAAGTGTTCTGAAAAATAATACTGTCACTGGCCTGCTAAGCAAACCTGATTCTGCAGGTTAACGGACAGCGTGAGAATTTATCCAGAACAGAAGCATCCAGCTGTTGCTGCCGCAGCCATGTTGTGTGCGCAGACAAACGTCAACGGACAACTTTGATCCCTCCTAATCGACTGTCAATCACTTCGTTAATCCGATTGAGGTACTAATAACTTAGGTCCAATCGTATGAAACGCATAAGCATTTCTGAATGCAAATCGTGATGTGAATGATTACAGAATGACCTTGTTTGCAAGATCTTTCGCGGAATCGACGTAATACTAGAGAAATACGCAAAACAGCAACCCTATAACACAGGGGCACCACCTTTTACGTCGATAACCTTTCCCCAGAGAAACTTGGAATTAATGTGAGATCAAAGTCTGGAACGTAAGGGCACCTTATCGGCAATGCCAACATTTCTCCATTTTATTCTTAACCTTTAGTACATAATTCTTCTCTGTTCTATCAGAATCTTAGTTGGCTTTACGAGAGTTAGAGGAACCTGTTCCAGAGCAGACACGAATTGCTTATCGACTTCACACGGGCCCAATTTCTGGAACATGGCAACCAATGTATTTGGCTGTCGTCAATAAAGATGAAGGGTCTTCTTTCTAAAGTTAAAAGAGGATCTAGGTTGAAATGGCTCTGAGTACTATGGGACTTAACTGCTGAGGCCATCAGTCCCCTAGAACTTAGAACTACTTAAACCTAACTAACCTAAGGACATCACACACATCCATGCCAGAGGCAGCATTCGAAGCTGCGACCGTAGCGGTCGCGTGGTTCCAGACTGTAGCGCCTAGAACCGCTCGGCCACTACGGCCGGCTAAGATCTGGGTCTCAGGAGTATAGTTGTGTACAGCATTCTATGGGAATGCGGTATGTTTTATGTGGCGCAGACTACTCAGCCGTATCTTATAACAATATGCATCCGACAACTAACAGCCGAATCCAAAACGTCAACTAACGTTAAGAGCTGCAGTTTTCCTGCTTAGTAACAAAAAAAATACTTACGCAGGCAGTTACGATTTTAAGATGTGCTTAATTTTAATCGATGTTGGTGAATTTTTCCATGAGCAACGTAAAGTTGGCCGCTTAAGTAAGAGGTATAGGGGTCAAATAGTGCGGCCACTGCTGTGTTACAGCGGTAAACGTTTGTTGTTTTGTCTTCCAGTACCGATAACTCACGTGTGCGAGCTCTCGTAGCGATCAGCTGCTACGATATGAATTTTGAGACGGAAGCAACATGGATTTGTGAATGCGTGTTACAGAAACGGTCATCTTCCAATGTGGTACTTACTTGCAACGAGGAATATTACATTAAATATCTTCTAATAGAGCGCCATGAGTAGAAGAAAACTGACATTCGAATCATATGTCATAGTATCTCATAATGAATAATGCTTTAAAACGTAAGTACAGTTACTTTTATTAACCAATTAACCAATTAACCATCCATTCACACAGACAACACAAGACTTAGGCAAAGCTGTGCTACGACTCTGGGGTGCAACAATCTGAAATAGAGAACAGCTGACACGAAGTGGTCTGAATGGTATCGATTTTTAACGATCACGACAAGGAAAACAGCTGCCAACTTATCGCCGCCCGGTGTGGCCGTGGGGTTCTAGGCGCTTCAGTCTGGAACCGTGTGACCGCTACGGTCGCTGGTTCGAATCCTGCCTCGGGCATGGATGTGTGTGATGTCCTTAGGTTAGCTAGGTTTAAGTAGTTCTAAGTTCTAGGAGACTGATGACCACAGATGTTAAGTCCCATAGTGCTCAGAGCCATTTGAACCATTTTTGCCAACTTATCCCGCCCTTACCACAAGTACTGTACTGGACTCTTGCAACTTACTGGTTTGTATAGCTTACCAATTAATAATAAGATTGGTACATATGCGGTCCGAGGTGTCGTCCCTCAATGTTAATACTGGCTCTCGAGCAAAAAGCTTTGAGGATCACTGGTCTGGTGCTAAATTTTATTAAAATCCTGTCGGCCATATCATCCATCAGAGCTACAATGCACTGATGTAGTGTACAATCAATGAAATAGCAGTGCGGGCCTCGAAAATCAAATGAGCGCCAAAGAGAGTAGCGTGCGCCAGGACTCGAACTCAGCTACAGTAGCGGCAGTAGCGGCCGTGGCTACTCATAACAAAGCTCACAGCAACTGAAGAAACCGACTGGGTCGGTCATCTAAATATCGCTCAGAAAATAAATAAAGTCGGCTGAACAACCGAAAACACACCATTAATCAGTCATGCTGGGACAACCTGAGGGACTGCGGGTTTGTTAGTGCTGTGCAACGTAATGCATTTCGTGTGTAGATGGTAATAGCACAACTCTTCCGTTCTTGCTCTGACATTGGGGTCATTAAAGACGCGTGGTGCGTGCAAGTAGAGGAGACGGTGAGCGGCGTCGAGCCGAAGGCAGCTTCCGTTTCCGCGCGCCCACGCGCCGGCCGGCCTAGCCTACTTTCGAGGCGGCTTCGTGGCGCCAGTGGGCGGCGCGGCGTCCGTGGGAAGGCCTGCCCAAACATCGCGCTCGCGAAAGGACTGCGCCTCGGCGCCACAAGAAAAACGTCCACATGATAAACCGACATTTATTATCCCTGTCGTGTGGGTGTAGCCGCGTAGCACACTTCCGACCGCCAACGAGTGCGCGATATAGTAGTCATGTTGCTGGCGTTAGCATGCGGGCATAGCGCCGTACTGTATGCAGGACCGGCAGAGGGCTAAGTGCAACAGCACAGCACCTTAGACAGACGAGGAAACCTAGGAGCCGTGAAACAGATTAAAACTGTGTGCCGAACCGGGACACGAATGGGACCTTTGCTGTGAGGACGTGTCGTGAATCGTGCTTTGATAGCTCAGTCGGATGAGCACTTAACCGCGAAAATTGGCAAGGTCCCAGTCTCGAGCTCCTGTCCGGCATACACTTCCAATCTGCCAGGAAGTTTGAAATCAGTGCTCATCCGCTGCAGAGTGAAAATTAATTGTGGAAACCCTGTAGTTATATTCTAGAACAAACGGTTCATGCGGCCGCATGGACAGTGTAATTTAAATACGTTTTACAGAGACTACAATCAGTCAATGTTGCTAACATTTTCACTTTGCTACATGTTTCAAGAAGAAACACATCGCTAGGCAAATATGACCTTACACTAAACATGTATCTTAAGCACGAACAATATTTTTTTGACGCCGTTGTTTTCGTGTGTACTGAGGAACACCGTGTCCGTCGGCATTTGATGTCTTCCTTTGCTGTTTACTCATTAGGTTGTCACTGAGCACTGTGCTCGTGTTTACGCTGCATGTTGCTATTAAATCCTTCAACACTCCCGGCAGTGATCCTGGACATTTAAACCAGTTACAGTGACAGAAGAAGAGGTATACATCAAAAGAAAATATTTATTTGTGACGGACATGGAATAGATTTCGTCGTCAACGTAACGTCGATAATACCACAGAAAAATCGTTACATACTTGGTGAGGCTGAGATAGTGTCTGGCTCAGAAAGCAAGTGGACAACCGTCAGGCAACCAATCCAATGATCAAGAGATTGAGCCTCAATTAGTTCGACGATCTTTAGCACTTTGTCATTTGTTTCACGAGCGGCAATTATTTGCACATGTGGAAAAATGCCTTCGTTCGCAGTTCACGTTGAACTGTACAGGTCCCTTCAAGTGACTGTAAAAGTTCGTTCAAATGTTGCAGGAAGGCAAGGCATATCAGCACTAATATGACACTGCACTGTGGTGTTCAAACCAACCCTCCAGTTGATGAAAGCGTAACACGTATTTTCGCGTTGGCATAACTGCCTGAAGAGTATGTTTTCATCTCGAAACTTTTAGGGTTAATGGAAGTCTAAGGAAGAAACCTACGAATTCTTTATACTATTGTAAAACCTTAGATATATTATTCCATTTCATTCTTCGCACAGAGTTTCCGCGATGGTCGGTATTTTAATAGCCACGCGCGAAGAATACGTTGTATAATATAAAGTAATATTCAGTTCTTTTCGAATCGTGTGTGTGTGGGGGAGGGGGGGGGGGGGGGGTTGGAGTCAGGAAGAGCATAGAGCATCCGGCCACCAGCTGTCAATCATATTGCGAGAACTCATATAACAATGACAACCCCGTAGCGAAACGGGAAAAAGGCAAAGCAGGTTACCTTCCATTAATGAATGACATCTATCTATACCCGCCGCGTGTTCTCTCCGTATGTGAAGGTTCTTCTCAATAACTGCTGTAGAGATTTTGGTACGTTTTCCAGTAGTAGACAGAGATCCAAGAGAAAGGTTTGTGAATATAACTTGTTACTGCTACGCCAGACAAGTCGTCCGGTCATAGACATCTATTGTTATGGTCAATATACGAGGGCAGTTCAAAAAGTAATGCAACACATTTTTTTTCTCGGCTAATTTTGGTTGGAAAAACCGGAAATTTCTTGTGGAATATTTTGAAACATTCCCGCTTCGTCTCGTATAGTTTCATTGACTTCCGACAGGTGGCAGCGCTGTACAGAGCTGTTAAAATGGCGTCTGTAACGGATGTGCGTTGCAAACAACGGGCAGTGATAGAGTTTCTTTTGGCGGAAAACCAGGGCATCTCAGATATTCATAGGCGCTTGCAGAATGTCTACGGTGATCTGGCAGTGGACAAAAGCACGGTGAGTCGTTGGGCAAAGCGTGTGTCATCATCGCCGCAAGGTCAAGCAAGACTGTCTGATCTCCCGCGTGCGGGCCGGCCGTGCACAGCTGTGACTCCTGCAATGGCGGAGCGTGCGAATACACTCGTTCGAGATGATCGACGGATCACCATCAAACAATTCAGTGCTGAACTTGACATCTCTGTTGGTAGTGCTGTCACAATTGTTCACCAGTTGGGATATTCAAAGGTTTGTTTCCGCTGGGTCCCTCGTTGTCTAACCGAACACCATAAAGAGCAAAGGAGAACCATCTGTGCGGAATTGCTTGCTCGTCATGTGGCTGAGGGTGACAATTTCTTGTCAAAGGTTGTTACAGGCGATGAAACATGGGTTCATCACTTCGAACCTGAAACAAAACGGCAATCAATGGAGTGGCGCCACACCCACTCCCCTACCAAGAAAAAGTTTAAAGCCATACCCTCAGCCGGTAAAGTCATGGTTACAGTCTTCTGGGACGCTGAAGGGGTTATTCTGTTCGATGTCCTTCCCCATGGTCAAACGATCAACTCTGAAGTGTATTGTGCTACTCTTCAGGAATTGAAGAAACGACTTCAGCGTGTTCGTAGGCACAAAAATCTGAACGAACTTCTCCTTCTTCATGACAACGCAAGACCTCACACAAGTCTTCGCACCCGAGAGGAGCTCACAAAACTTCAGTGGACTGTTCTTCCTCATGCACCCTACAGCCCCGGTCTCGCACCGTCGGATTTCCATATGTTTGGCCCAATGAAGGACGCAATCCGTGGGAGGCACTACGCGGATGATGAAGAAGTTATTGATGCAGTACGACGTTGGCTCCGACATCGACCAATGGAATGGTACCGTGCAGGCATACAGGCCCTCATTTCAAGGTGGCGTAAGGCCGTAGCATTGAATGGAGATTACGTTGAAAAATAGTGTTGTGTAGCTAAAAGATTGGGGAATAACCTGGTGTATTTCAATGCTGAATAAAACAACCCCTGTTTCAGAAAAAAAAAATGTTGCATGACTTATTGAACTGCCCTCGTATATTGAATATCAATATATCTAGCGTGCAACCATTACAGACAGTAACATCATAAAAAAAGTTCTTACTAGCAACTGAACAGTAACATGATAATAGAAATGAGAAAGCGCTTATTACCAACTGAACATGTTAACGTATTTTGTATACGCTTTATATTATGCCAGGACGCACTTATGTTTTGAAACTTTATGCAGAGCTATACAGTTAGGCGATGAACTTATTTCGGCTGCATTTCCATATTCAAGTGATCTGCAGTTGCTCGCAGCTATTACTGCATACAGTTTTTAGGTTATATGTGACTGGTTTTGTAACAGTGTGTCGAATACCTACTTCCATACATCATCGTTGACATCGCTTATGCGTGTTGGCACGGATGGAGATATTGATTATATAAATTTTTTCTCAACAGTACATGTTATTCTTAAGTAATTTATGTTGAAATTTTCGTTTCCAATGAATTTGACAGCATCACGTGACAGACGTGAACGGTGTTTTATGGTTTCATATTTATCTTATTCGTTAATGGAATTGTATATTGGCTACAGTTTCTTTCTATAGGTTCGTGTGTGTAGTCTTTGTATATGATGTTATCCATTACTGTGTTCTAAAATGTCGACCTTCGAATATGTCAAAAAAAAAAAAAAAAAAGGAAAGAATTACAAGCTACTTGCTATCTTTGTCATTATTATTTTTGTGATATAAACGAATCTTTCACTGCGTAGAGAAGCAGAATGTTAACATATCGTCCATTTCAACGTTGCTTGAACCTACATTCAGGATGTTTTAATATGTTCGAAGACAATCAAACCAATGAACGGTTTGTTTGGAGCTGTTGAAACGACAGGCAGCGAGGACGGGTAGTACACTGATGCATAACAGGAAAACAGAGAAATCAAATAAGATTTATGGAGTGAACATAACGAAACAGCACAAGAAAAGAATAATTCACAAACTGAAACAGAAACGGAACTACCATGACAGTTCAATTATAATCCGAAAAGTCGCCTTTTACGTCTTAAACAAAGTCCACCAAAACTATGGCATCACATCAACGGAACTACATGTCCAAAGCTACGAAAAACAGCGCGTCAGTATTTTAGTTGTACAGTAACCTCTTCAGCTACCTAAAGACTCTCAAAATCAGTACATGCTCTCTATCAACTATGCAGTAGATTGAAGGGGAAATTTCTCTCAGAAATTTCTTTTTTATGTTCTATACATAAAATGTGGACGTACAGGTATGTTGAATATTGTTATATTTTTCTATATAAATAAAAATGTAAATATTCGTTTCTTCAGACTCGTTAATCTTCGAAAGTTCTTGACCAGTTGCTTTGAAATATTGATACAACGTTAAATTATAATACGGGTGTATTTTTAGGTACGTAATTCTTTAACATATGTATATATTTAACATATACAATATATAAAATAAAGGGACAACATTGTTACCAACGATCTCAAAATCTAACTTACCGATTTACTTCAAATTTTTACACGAATCTGAATTTGCAATAACAATAATCAGGAATCAAGGTCAGAGAGATGGGGGAAGAGGAGACGTACTGGGGGCAGGGAGAGGAAATGGACACAGAAAACGGAAGGAGGAGATGGACAGAGTGAGGGGGCAGGAGGAGATGGAGAGAGATGGGCGAGAAGGTCATAGACTGGGAGACGGGTGGGGGGGGGGGCGAGAGGGACAGGAGGATATGGAAAGAGAGGGGGGGGAGGAGAAGATGGATAGAGAAAGGATGAAGAGGTGATGGACAGAGAGAGGGGCAGAAAGAAACTGGGGGGGGGGGGGGGATATGGAGAGAGACAGAAGAGAGTATTATATACATGAGCTTTCTCTTTTCTTTCTTTTCCATTTAAGCAGACCGAGCCACAAAAAGCACAGACAGGTACAGGTAGTTTATTAATAAATATGTTAGATGTAATTGCATGCGTTTCTTTTTACGCTTCTCTGTAAATTCATGGTTTAACATCGATGCTAAAAAAATTGATGTTTTGGGGTTGTTTATTGTCGACTGGACGTTGATGGTTTGGACGTCGATGGTTTAGACATCGATGATTTTCCAAGATCTCACATCCCTACTTCCACTTCTCCTGAATGTGACTGGCTTGGTATCAAACGTTTTTTGCTAGAGAATGGGTATGTAAACTGAAAGCTGGTTGGGATCATAATTGTAAGGTTACAGAAAGCTTACAAATGTGTATTATATTTTGGAGTACGAAATTATTCTGTAAGGAGTGTAACTAAGCTGCCATTAACATCGTGTGATGTAATTAGTGCAGGCTTGTCACAGTCAGTGTAGATCCCTGTTGACGCCGTAGCTAAGAAGGCAGTGGAGGAATGCGCGAGCACGGCCCCGGCTGCCCCCTGCCCTGCGCCCGGGGCTCCTTTGTGTGGCAGCTCTCCCACTGGGTCAAGGCCGCGACCGTCACCACGCGCGCTCAAACCGCTGGCGCAGCAGACCTCGTTATCTGCGTGTTCCGTGGACCGCAACAAACCAGTCGGATCCAGGATTTTGGTCTGGTTTGGGGCTGAGCTCATAGAAATTTTGTGCCGCCATGCCGTCTCCAAATTCTCTAGAGTAAACGAAGGTGTTTTCGTAATCCATAATAGATAAACTATTATTATAAAACTGTGTTGCAACGAATATTATATATATATATTATATATATATATATTATATATATATATATATATTATATATATATATATATATATTTGTTGTGACACAACTTGATACAGTTGATAATGACATAGGGACTGAATTACCGCTCACAACAAATTTAACATTATAAAATCAGATAACTGTGAAAAAAATGTTATCTTTCAGAAAAGTTTTATAGGCAGGGGTTCCACCCACGAAAAAAGGGCTTTTTATTATTGTTATTACACGCTTCTGCTCAACGATAACTATACTTCTCAGTGAATAGTTGTCCCAATATATGACTTGATAAGACATCAGTCTATGAAAAGACGAACAGTATGTCACCTCCAAAGCCCGCTACACACCTATTACACAACAGTTACTGAGCTAAGACATGTAAGTGGTTTTCAGTTCAGGTTGTTACCAATAAAACACCCACGAATTTAGCCAAGGAGAAAGATTTAAAGCAAGGCATGATTAAAGAACAGTGAGTCTAGATAACAGGCAAAATTTGTAAGAAACAGCATCAAAAATGACCTGCGTACTCACAGGAAAGATTTATAGGTTACAATGTCATCCTGTAGAAAATTGTCAGAAGCATATACCATGTCAGTGTTAGAAGTAGTGTTTCTCTCCCTCTCCTCTCTCTCTCTCTCTCTCTCTCTCTCTCTCTCTCTCACACACACACACAAAGTGTTCCGGCGGTGCAGTGTGTCCTTTGGTTGTAAGGAAAATGTCACATTTGAAAGTCGGCCAGCAATTCTGTATTCCCGGCGTTTGTTCACTCTTTGACGCCAGGTTATACGCAACGACATCTCTGGTTGTGTATGCAAGGGCATATTGGACAACTGACTGAAGAGAGTCGGTGGTAATAGGCGATGAGAATCATTTCTGTTGGAGGCCAAGTTACCAAGTTACCCAGTCGTACCCGCGTCTGTGGACATACCGGAAAACTGATCGCCTAGAGGCACCTACCACTCGGGGACAAGAAAGAGCGCGAGAGGTTATCCAAAATCCTAATGTGGGGGAGGGGACTAGGGGCTAATCGTGCTAATTTCTCGGTGATGACAAAGCAGATCTGGTATTTCACAAAAGATGACTGTGGATACACTTGTTACTAATAAATATTTACTAGATGTTCTAGCATTCTTCAGACTGAAACCGAATTGATATGTCTCTGTGTAGGGCGCTGGGAATACTTTTTCCTGAATGGGGAGGGGAGGGGGAAAGGGCGTCTGCCTCTCCTGCTCTTTACTGGGTGCACTCTTTGACTACTGCTCTGTGAGACCATGCATTCCAATACCTTAAGGCCGACGGTCCATCAGCGGTATAGGACTGCCGCTGTGAACCTTTAGGTATCTGGGCCTCAGCTCAGTCAGATGCACATCGAACAGGCTTGGTTCACGTCTGACACCCAAACTGCCCATTGGAAAGGCTGCTGCGTCCCTACATATAAATGTACAACGAACCTGGAATTTTGAGCCCTTATATTATTCCTGGCTGCGCCGATAGGTCGTTCTCTTGGTCGCCAAAGTCGATTACTGTCATCTAGTGGAAGGCGGCTTTGTTCAGCTCAGATCTGATTGGATGGTCTTTCCATAATCTTTCTAAATTGGGTTGTGATCGGAGCCCACTAGAAAAGCTTAAGGGCTAATGGCTTTCCCATAAAAGCAGGTGTTTTGCAATACATATTGCAAATAAACTAGTGAAAAGTCCTGTCAGAAAACAGCACTTTCCAGGGGAGTGCTTTTAGCAGGAGCAGGAAGTGGTCAATGAAAATTCCTGTCTTCTGCTCCTTTGGCCGCTTAGCTGAAGTGCTTGCATGTAGACTGTGTTACTCCTAATTTGTGGCGTTGAACTGAAATGTTTACCATTTGCATATACAAGCGTGAACCAATTTGACGTTTGTTGCATTTTCCTTCATACTGCACGGTGCTATCGGTACTGATGCTTTTGAACCGATTTTATTGAGGTGTCTATACAATTTTACATATTGGTGTCGATAACAAATGTCACATCGAATCTGGTATTGGAACATACCTATTTACAGGTAATGTCTCTCTTGTGTTTTCTCCTTAGGTTGTCATTTCTTATTGTTACTGCCCAGAACTGGGAAATGAAGTATCGTGTTTGCTGACGTTCCCTTTCACGTCGCTGCCGAAAGCACAGGAAGCAAAACACGGCGTCAGAGGCGTGAAGGCCGGAGAAAGGAGTGGACAGCGCCTCGTGCTTTCGTGGAGCTGCTTAGAGGTCGCAAAGTCTTGGAGCCGACTGGCGGTCGTTCCAGATGTAGAGAGTAAGATGCAATCCTACTAGGGTGGTGCAAGTGATTGAAAGTGTTTCACATTTCGGAAGGTGATTAGCATCTCTCCTGGCTCTAGGAGGTACATCGTGGGTAACTTGACGGCAGAAGTGAATTTGCAGATTGTTGCAGATACAAGTTCAGGAGTTATTGACGGTTCGTGATCCACAAAATTATCCACTATATGAAGTTTAAGTAAATTCGTAATTGTGTTCCAGTGCGTGGGTGTGGAATTGGATGAGCCATTCCTGATTTTATAGGCAAATGTTGCGGATTGTTGCGCGAGCAAGCGATTGGTCGAAACAGCTTACCTACCAAACAGTAGAGTGTTTAGCTAGCCAGAAATGGTGGTTAACGAAGGAGGAAAAGGAATGTTTCACCCTACCAGACGATTTTACGACATTTCGCATGGCTGATTTACTGCCTGTACGGCCTCTTAAGAGTGGCGAAACTGGTTGCCGAACTGTCGAACAGGCTCTGTTTTTTTTTTTTTTGTTTTTTTTTTTTTTACCAGTACCACAACCCTTTCCTCTAACATTAACGTTATGAAATATTAATGACTCTACACCCGTCTACAATTGTGAAAGTGTTGCCAATGCAGGATTTCGTGCATGAACTGACCTCTCGATTATGTCTCACAATTGTTCAATGGGATTCATACCGGGCGATCTGGGTGGCCAAATAATTCGCTCCAACTGTCCAGAACGTTCTTCAAACCAATCGCAATGTGTTGTGTCTCGGTGACATGGCGCATTGTCATCCATAAAAATTACACCGTTGTTTGGAAACATGAAGTCTACGAATGGCTGCAAATGGTCTCAGTTGGTTCAGTTAGTCCAGAGGACCCAGTCCGTTCCATGTAAACACAGCACGCAGCTTGCACAATGGCTTGTTGACAACCTGGCTCCATTTGCTACGTGGTATCTGCGCCACACTACCATCAGCTCTTACCAGCTGAAATCAGGACTCATCTAACCAGGCCGCGGTTTTCCTGTCGTCTAGGGTCCAATCGATAGGGTCACTAGTCCAGGAGAGTCGCTGCAGGCAGTGTCGCGCTGTTAGGAAAGGCACTCGCGTCTGTCGTAGCCCATGAACGCCAGATTTACTGTACTGTCCTAACGGATACGTTCGTAGTACCTCCCACATTGATTTCTGCGGTTATTTCACTTAGTGTTACTTATGTGTGAGCGGTGAGAACTCTACGCAAACGCCGCTGCTCTCGGTCGTTAAGTGAAGGCAGTCGGTCACTGTATTGTCCGTGGTGAGAAGTAATGCCCGAAATTTGGTATTCTCGGGACACTCTTGACACTGTGGATATCGAAATGGAATGTCCCATGCCTCTGACTCCGACTACCATTCCGCATCCAAACTCCGTTAATCCCCGTCGTCCGGCCATAATCATGTCGGAAACCTTTTCCCATGAATCACTTGAGTACCAATGACAGCCCCGCCAATGCGCTGTCCTTTTTTATTTGTGTAAGCGATACTACCGCCATTTGTGTATATGCAGATCGCTATCCCATGACTTGTCACCTCATTGTACACTACTGGGCATTAAAATTGCTACACCATGAAGATGACGTGCTACAGACGCGAAATTTAACCGACGGGAAGAAGATGCTGTGATATGCAAATGATTAGCTTTTCAGAGCATTCACACAAGGTTGGCGCCGGTAGCGACACCTACAACGTGCTGACATGAAGAAAGTTTCCAACCGATTTCTCATACACAAACAGCAGTTGACCGGCGTTGCCTGGTGAAACGTTGTTGCGATGCCTCGTGTAAGGAGTAGAAATGCCTACCATCACGTTTCCGACTTTGATAAAGGTCGGATTGTAACCTATCGCGATTGCGGTTCATCGTATCGCGATATTGCTGCTCGCGTTGGTCGAGATCCAATGACTGTTAGCAGAATATGGAATCGGTGGGTTCAGGAGGGTAATACGGAACGCCGTGCTGGTTGCCAACGGCCTCGTATCACTAGCAGTCGAGATGACAGGCATCTTATCCGCATGGCTGTAATGGATCGTGCAGCCACGTCTCGATCCCTGAGTCAACAGATGGGGACGTATGCAAGACAACAACCATCTGCACGAACAGTTCGACGACGTTTGCAGCAGGATGGACTATCAGCTCGGAGACCATGGCTGCGGTTACCCTTGACGCTGCATCACAGACAGGAGTGCTTGCAATGGTATACTCAACGACGAACCTGGGTGCACGAATGGCAAAAAGTCATTTTTTCGGATAGATCAAGGTTCTGTTTACAGCATCATGATGGTCGCATCCGTTTTTGGCGACATGGCGGTCAACGCAAATTGGAAGCGTGTATTCGTCATCGCCATACTGGCGTATCACCCGGCCTGATGGTATGGGCAGCCATTGGTTACACGGCTCGTCACCTCTTGTTCGCATTGATCGCACCTTGAACAGTGGACGTTACATTTCAGATGTGTTACGACCCGTGGCTCTACCCTTCATTCGATCCCTGCAAAACCCTACATTTCAGCAGTATAATGCACGATCGCATGTTGCAGGTCCTGTACGGGCCTTTCTGGATACAGAAAATGTTGGACTGCTGCCCTGGCCAGCACATTCTCCAGATCTCTAACCAATTGAAAACGTCTGGTCAATGGTGGCATTTCTTCTTGGCGTAGCAATTTTAATGGCCAGTAGTGTATGTAGGACTGTTGCGTGTTCTATGGCACTGTTCTTCAGGGGTCACAAGCTCCTTTTCCAGTCGTATTTGCATCACATACTATGTACAGTACCACATATTAACCGGGAGTCACACATCAAATATATCTGTGCGTTATTAATTAACATTACTCCATCTGCTGATGGAAGCATAATTCTTCGAAACGCGTAGTGATAAGCTTAATCTAATAAATGCATCTGGTTACAACTTTCGGTATTTTAAAGTACACTCCTGGAAATGGAAAAAAGAACACATTGACACCGGTGTGTCAGACCCACCATACTTGCTCCGGACACTGCGAGAGGGCTGTACAAGCAATGATCACACGCACGGCACAGCGGACACACCAGGAACCGCGGTGTTGGCCGTCGAATGGCGCTAGCTGCGCAGCATTTGTGCACCGCCGCCGTCAGTGTCAGCCAGTTTGCCGTGGCATACGGAGCTCCATCGCAGTCTTTAACACTGGTAGCATGCCGCGACAGCGTGGACGTGAACCGTATGTGCAGTTGACGGACTTTGAGCGAGGGCGTATAGTGGGCATGCGGGAGGCCGGGTGGACGTACCGCCGAATTGCTCAACACGTGGGGCGTGAGGTCTCCACAGTACATCGATGTTGTCGCCAGTGGTCGGCGGAAAGTGCACGTGCCCGTCGACCTGGGGCCGGACCGCAGCGACGCACGGATGCACGCCAAGACCGTAGGATCCTACGCAGTGCCGTAGGGGACCGCACCGCCACTTCCCAGCAAATTAGGGACACTGTTGCTCCTGGGGTATCGGCGAGGACCATTCGCAACCGTCTCCATGAAGCTGGGCTACGGTCCCGCACACCGTTAGGCCGTCTTCCGCTCACGCCCCAACATCGTGCAGCCCGCCTCCAGTGGTGTCGCGACAGGCGTGAATGGAGGGACGAATGGAGACGTGTCGTCTTCAGCGATGAGAGTCGCTTCTGCCTTGGTGCCAATGATGGTCGTATGCGTGTTTGGCGCCGTGCAGGTGAGCGCCACAATCAGGACTGCATACGACCGAGGCACACAGGGCCAACACCCGGCATCATGGTGTGGGGAGCGATCTCCTACACTGGCCGTACACCACTGGTGATCGTCGAGGGGACACTGAATAGTGCACGGTACATCCAAACCGTCATCGAACCCATCGTTCTACCATTCCTAGACCGGCAAGGGAACTTGCTGTTCCAACAGGACAATGCACGTCCGCATGTATCCCGTGCCACCCAACGTGCTCTAGAAGGTGTAAGTCAACTACCCTGGCCAGCAAGATCTCCGGATCTGTCCCCCATTGAGCATGTTTGGGACTGGATGAAGCGTCGTCTCACGCGGTCTGCACGTCCAGCACGAACGCTGGTCCAACTGAGGCGCCAGGTGGAAATGGCATGGCAAGCCGTTCCACAGGACTACATCCAGCATCTCTACGATCGTCTTCATGGGAGAATAGCAGCCTGCATTGCTGCGAAAGGTGGATATACACTGTACTAGTGCCGACATTGTGCATGCTCTGTTGCCTGTGTCTATGTGCCTGTGGTTCTGTCAGTGTGATCATGTGATGTATCTGACCCCAGGAATGTGTCAATAAAGTTTCCCCTTCCTGGGACAATGAATTCACGGTGTTCTTATTTCAATTTCCAGGAGTGTATATTGGGAACAGACAGGTAAGCAGTCCTGTTGTGTGTTGTTTGAAAGCTCCCGCAGGCAAGTGCAAGGCCGTGCGGGCGCCGCAGCGCGCCGCTCTCCCGTTTTCTCCGCGGTCCCAGCTGCTTGCTGCTGCTGCTGCCGTCGGCTTTGTTCGCGCCGGTCTCTCCTCTCCTCTCCTCGCCGCAGTCCGGGGAAACGCGCGTTCATTTCCATAGGAATGCACCCTTCTCCCACGCCTCGTCCCTCTACGGTTTCTTGTGCGCGTGTCGGTGTCGCGCCAGAGGTGCTCCTGTTTTCCTTCCCTTTCATCGCAGACGCGGGAAAGCGCCTTCGGGCGTCGACCGACGACGGGCAGCCACCGTGCCGAAACCAGGAAAGTGAAGCGGCCGTCACTCGTGACGAATCGGCTGCCGGTGCCGGCCCAGCGGCCACGGCGCGCCGCCCACCTCTTTCTCCGGCCTTCACGCCTCTCGCACCGTGTTTTGTTTCCTGTGCTTTCGGCAGCGACGTGAAACAGCAAACACGATACCAAATTTCCCGGTTCCGAACAGTACAAATAAAATACGACAATTTAAGCAGCAAATACATGAGAGACATTGCTTGTAAGTAATTATGTCCCTATACCAGATTCAGTGCGACATTTGATGTCGATACCAATACATCAAATTGTGTAGGGACATCGATAACATCGGCTGAAAGATATCGATATCGACGGTGCCCTAGAGTACGGAAGCGGTAAGCAACAAACGTCAAATTGGCATGAGGTGTTCTACGCACTTGAACATGCAAACGGTAAACATTTCAGTGCAACCACACCAATCAGGTAGGAGTAACACAATATACATCCTGTATTTAACGAAAGATCACGCGACGGGTTTCGCATTCAGAAACTACATTTGAATGTTCTGCTTTTCAGAGAAGATGGTGTTTTTCCTCGTGTACGAAGGAGAAATGCCAGTCACGATATGTCGGAATTCCACAGAGTATGGTGCCTCTCCTTTCGGAAGCGATTTTTAGTTATACTTAGGGATGGTTCAAAAGTCACCTTCCTGCCTTCCGGGACCCGGATGCATAAAAGTTCTTAAACTGACCCATGGCGATAGCACACAGAAGGGGCCTAGATTAAATCCTCTGATAATCTTACACAGTATTCGACAGCAGATATCCTCTGAGAAGACTCCTTGTATCTGACCCCATGCGGTTTAGAGTTCGAGTCCGCCTAGACACGACTGCTCAAAGTACAACATCTGAAATTTACAGCTGCTGTAGCGCACACTGTAGAGGGCCAGCTATTTTAAGTCCGCTAGCCACATCGTGGACAACGTGACTCGTACACATGAAAGACTTCTGCAACATTTTCACCGATATTAGCACACACAAAATTGTAAGTATCTGTAGACCGTTGACCTATCGACGTTAATGTTTGTTAAAATCATGATAAGCCGACCGGGTACCTAGGAGTTAAAACAAATATTGACGGGCGCTGTGGGCGATCTGTTACAAGTGGCAGGATTGTGGCCTGTCTAGTCTGTAGTTTACCGTTCCACAATATTTCTGCTCACACTGGTCCAGATCCCACGACTGTCACGCGAGTATGGAATCAACGAGTTCAGGAGGACCATATTCGATCACAACAGCCCGCGACTAGCGCCCGAGTGGACAGACGTATTGTTCGTTCGGCCAAACAGGACCGTGTGGCCAGGTCACGTACCTCGAGTCAGGAAATGAGCTTGTTTGCTGCAAGACAAGTAACCACATGGAGAGTGAGACAATGTCTGGGATACTATTGTCTGTCAACCAGGAAACCATTGCTGTGGCTTCCGTTGACGCGGAGGAGAGGTGAGCCGACAGTAGTGCGCCCAGTGACAACCGTGGACATCTGAGTGGCACCACATCCTGTTTTGAGACCAGTCCCGGATCTGTGTACAGCGTCACGATGGACGTACCTTTCTATACAAACTTTGAGGAGAACGAACGTTGCCAAACTGTACACTTTGCCTGATGGTACGGGATGTCAATGAGCACCCAACACGATCGCCTCTGTTTCGCATAGCCTATTTTTTGGATGGGAGTCGTTATTTTTCTGACGTATTAAGGCCTGTCTTCGAGATCTCTAAAAAAATTATGCAAGACTGCATGTTGCCCGTGCTGTTGTGGTGCAACTCGATACTCAGGGTGTTCTGCTGTTACCCTGGCGAACATGGCTTCCATATCTTCTACCCTTTGAGAATATCTGGTCATTACTTGCCGAAAAATTGGCACCGCACCACTCGTCAGTCACTGCGATTGCTGAACTCTAGCATTGACATATCCATATGTGTCATCCCAGTTCAGTTATATTCTATGGCCGGCCGGGGTGGCCGAGCGGTTCTGGGCGCTACAGTCTGGAACCGCGCGACCGCTACGGTCGCAGGTTCGAATCCTGCCTTGGGCATGGATGTATGTAATGTCCTTAGGTTGGTTAGGTTTAAGTAGTTCTAAGTTCTAGGGGACTGATGGCCTTAGAAGTTAAGTCCCATAGTGCTCAGAGCCATTTGAACCATTTTTATATTCTATGCCCAGTCGGTTTAGAGCCTCTACTGCTGCCAGAGGTGTCAGCTCTGTGTACTAAATTTCGTGCCCTGTAGCCTGTACACATCCAAATCACCTACATGCGTTATCATACAGTCTTCCAGCTATAATGCATACGCACATTAAATAGAAATTCGTTACTTGCTATACGTCGCGGTGTTGCATTTATAATGGCCAATAGTGCATGTTAAGCTATTCTTCGTCATTAAAGGTTCGTTAAAATTCAGGGCAAAAAAATGGAACCCTTGCTATATTTTCGTGAACCGACTTTCACACAAAATTCAAATATAAATGCGAGGAGTTAAGAACAAATATTCTAACTGCGAAAAAAAGTGGAGCATGATATAAATAATATGCTACCCATACCCGACATTATTATAGTGCATCATTACAAGATTGTATGTAGACAAACAGCATTCATTTACAAGAGACTTCATCTTGAGACAAAAAGCACTCCTTTTGAACATAACGCAAAACTTGGGAACCATGTTATGTTTGTATGAACTAACTAGATACAAAAATAAGTACTAGAACCACTTTTACAAAGTAGTGGGTGTATATACCTAATGTTACTGGCATACGTTGCTACAATGTGATACGTTTATTACGCGCATAGTATGTGCATTTTTGCTACTGCACTTGCGCTTCAGGGATACTACAGGTATACTACATACATTTGAACTCTCGCCTAACTAGCTTTTAGTTTCCTGTCTTGCCAATACCGATATTGCGATATTTTATACGCTATGAAGTTGTTGAATACTTTGCATCGATACCAAATCTGTTGGCATCGCAACAGTTGATATTCATATCAGTAATGTCGGATGGTCTCTAGCGCTAGACGCTGAAAGTGACATAAGGAATATGTATGAGGGGGAGGGAATGACATGGCTAGGCAGGAGGCACGTGTGGGGCGAGAGTATGAGATAGAGGGGGGGGGGGGGGGAAGGGGGGGTGGACGGCAGCGGGAGAGAGGTAGAAAGGGAGGTTGAGTGAGACATCCACTGTCGTGAAATACAGAGTGTTTCAAAATGAATATACGGGTTTTAAGGCTTTGTAGCACATATTACATTCAACTTACAATTATAAATAATACACCAAATGAAAGAGAAACACAAACAGTTTTCCTTACAATTAATCAGTGTAAACAGCGATCACACATCGAGTCGATAGGCGAGTTGTTCCGAAACCTTGATCAATGTGTCAGGAGTAACTGCTACAATAACACTGTTTCTAAAGTCGGAGAGATTAGCTGGTATCGGAGGCACATACACATCATCGCGTCAGATACCGTGTGAACGTGGAGATCAGGCATAAAATGCGCCCAATCCACCGGTCGGATGCATCGTCTTTTAACCAGTCGCGTACTGAGTTATGCCAGTGAGGCGGCGCACCATCTTGCTCCCAAATAAAGAGGTGTTTACCTTCTTCCCATTGAGGTACGGGTCATAGCTGTGGCACATCAAGATAAGAAACATCAGTTACACTTGATTCACTGAAAAAGAAAGGCCTATAAACTTTCCACTCGGATATTTCTTGGGGCTAAGCGGGAAAGACTCGCACTCGTTCAACAAGTTTTTCAGTCACTCTTTGTCATTCCATACTCTTCCCATTGCGCACAGGTAGACAAACAAAACTGTTTGAGTTCCTCTTTCATTTGGTGTATTATTTACAATTGTAAGTTGAACGTAATAAATGTTACAACGCCTTAAAACCGGTGTGTTCACTTTGAAACACCCAGTGCTGACCTCCGACCTGCCATTTGTTGTGGATTAGTGACTGGAGAAAATGTTCGTGAACTTATATTTTTGCATCACAGACACTGTAGGAATAACTGAAAGGTATTACGTCACACGGAAACTGAAGAGTAGCAGAATATACTTTGAGTCGAGCCATGAGGCTTTCTAGGATTCGTTCGTAACGCGTCGCTCGTGAAAGGCAGTGGTCTGATCTTTATCCTGGTGCGGCACACTGTTTTAACTGATAATAATAAGTATCCTTACAGAAAAGAAACAAGGAGAAAGAAAGATAGAGAGAGAAATTGGGATTTAACGTCCTATGACAACCATTTCGTTACAGCCCGAGCAGAAGTTGGGGATGGATAACGAGAGAGAGAGAGAGAGAGAGAGAGAGAGAGAGAGAGAGAGAGAGAGAGAGAGAGAGAGGAGGAAATCAGCTATATCCGTATCAGTAGAATTATCTCGTCATTTACCTTAAGCGACTTGAGGAAACTATGGGGAATCTAAATCTAGATGAGCGGACGGGGATTGGAATCCTGGCCCTCCCAAATAGTGGTTCAGTATATTTATTACATCTTACACTTTACTGCAGTATGAAAAGAATTGGTTGTTGTCGACGAGTAAAAGCAGCTATGCAGAATGCTTAGAAAAAGTACGATGCAGTATATCACAGCACATACCAGACTAGAAATTTAGCAATTTGAAACCAGTGCAAGTAGGAAAAATGAAAGACAAATGTTGAAATTTGTAGCAGCAATTCTTAAGTATTCCCTTCCAAAGAAGGAGAGGTAATCACTATAGCAACAAAAATGTGTGTGAATTCCTAAGGGACCAAAGTGCTGAGGTCATCGGTTCCTAGACTTACACACTACTTAAACTAACATATGCTAAGAACAACACACACATCCATTCCTGAGGAAGGACTCTAACCTCTGACGAAAAGGGCCGCGCAATCCGTGACATAGCGCCTCTAACAGCGCGGCCACTCCGTGCTGCAATATAGGAACACATTTTAACATCAAATGAAAGCTGCACAGTGAAGGGGAAAAACATTTGGGTATGTTAGGAAACAGCTGTATCCAGTTTATATTCTGATATCATGCAGGAAACAAATCAATCTTAATTCATCTCTTACCTAACTTGTTCTATGCCTCAAATGAGGGTATCAGGCACGTGAGAAAATTAGAGTAATTCGTTAGAGATACTTTCAACGAATACAAGATACATTGTTCGATTTCACGATCGCCAGGAGAGTTTTTATGGCCGTACATGTCTTCCACCTTTAAGTGCTTGTTATTGACCCCAGGAAGATCTGTGTGCGACGGAGGCATGATATTAGCTTCCGTACACTCAAACTTGTGGTGGAAGCACAGGACACCAAAGGTCTAAACGCCTAAAGACGAGGATGCACGAGCACTGATGCTTGTTCGAAGGCTTACTACACCTTACTTGAAACATGTGTGACAAGTGTCACAAGATGCTACGTCGATAACGCTCGCCCGTTGCACTGTAACTCCTACCTTTTGTTATCTTTAACTCGTAACTGGTTCGACTGCTATTAGAGATGATTGCATTTAGCACTTTCACGTCAGGTAAATATCTGAGTGCTTGTTGGCATCCCTTATTCGATTTACCAATTAATCTAGGGCAGACGTTAGTAGCTTAGAGTTGTTCGTCAAACCCGAACAGGCCTAACGGTGCAAACACAATCGCTGCCAACGTGGAAGTTTCCATTTATCGTATGGATAAAATACAATTGTGACTTAAAATGGTTGCATAATCCTTGGCTATAAGTCGTCCTTAAACAATATTACCAAGTCAGTTACTGGGTTAACGACTCCCATTATTGCTGAGCAATATTCAAACGCATCTGAAGGAAGAAGGAAGTCGAAACATATGCTTACAAGGATCTCTGCAATGCTTTATGAGACCGCTCAGTACCTGAAGAAACTGTGAATACCCACTCTTCGCATCACATCACGTTCTAGTGTTCATCGCTGGTTTTTGCTGCACGGCATGTACCCCATTAGCGGATATTAGTTTTTACACTTCGCCTCGAGCTGTAGAAACAGGTTTTTTGAGATTTTTGATGAGCTGTGGCGTCAATTGTGTCGCATTAGATGTACTGTCCTTTACCAGTATCGTAATAATTGGACTTGCTTTCCTTTCATATGTTGTGTCAATAATCGTGGTCCTTTTCATGTTTGGCGTTTTACTGACTGCCTTTAATACATTTACTTCAAAAACTCCGCTCTAACAATCTGTCCTCGTCCTAAGTGAGAGGTGTCCGGTTTAGTCTCATCTACTTCTGACCAATGGACTAACGAATTGATACACACCGCCTAGAGCACTGTCAACTATGTTTCGCCACTTCAGTAATAAACCATTTACATAACCATCTGGATCTTGTTAGAATCGTGTCAGTAACTCACAGGCAAGAATCGTTTCCGATAATATTAAAAAAAATGAGTTTCATCACCATCGCCAATGGAATATATTTCTAGCTGTCTGAATATTCACATTAGCTTAAAGCTGACATGCACTACGTCAGATCATTAACTGCTCACCAGTAACGCAATGTGCCAAATTTCATATGCCTTTTCTTTCGGCAGGCTAAACTTACGAGCGCGTGCTCTTACCTGACGGGTAACCGGGGTACGCTGGCATTGAACGTGTCCTCTCAACAGCAGGCTTGGTTTATCAAGAGTGAATGAAAGTGAGAGTGAGTGAGTCTGTTCTCGTTGCCAGACGCCGTTAGGCAGAAGTTAATTGCTCTCAGGAAGCCAAACCTGTACACTTTTACGGCCTAGGTGATACATAAGAGCACGTCGCTCGTCAGTTTGAAACGATTTTTGCCGTGCCTACCTTCGTTCCGTGAATCGTGGCTGGCGCTGAAGTCGCCGGGAAGCACGTTTACAGGCACTGGCGAACTGTTGTCTGCATAATATGTTTCTGTGTTGTCGTCACTTCTTGGTCAGTGACGGAATTGTAATTTGCTGTACATTTGATACTTGTAATAGCTAAGAAATTGCCAAATTTTTAACAGAATTAGTACCTTTCGTCTCTCATTCGGCAGGAATTTAGATCGGAGTGGTTCCTCGTCCATGAGAAGGAACAGAAATGTTGATCCGTCTCTATTCATATACCGCACATATATAAGTACCATTGCCGGAATAATCAATCGCGAGACAGAACCGCGCAGCGCTGGACGCACGCTTGAAGGCGAAGAGTACAGTTTTCAACAGCAACAGCAATGTGAGTGGAACAAGTTCTTGTCCAAACAAATCACACAGTGCATACAGTAAACATCTGCACTGTTGAGCAGATATTTTCAGTACAGTATAGACAGAAAGATAAATGGGTATAAGGAATTGATCAAAATTGTATTAATCTGTAATGAGCCGCCAGAGGCTACGGGTCGTTGACAACAAAACACGCAAAAATTATCCCTGATCAACTCATAAATTTTGCCGGTGTATTTTTTAAAAAGACAGCTACGCTAAACTTTTAAATATGTCTCCCACTAGAAATAAATGAATTTACGTTTCTAAGCGTCCCTGTAGGTTAAGTTGATGTTCACGTGCCATTGTCGCGAGAAACACACACCGGTCTGAAAAGCTAGGTACAGTAATTGTTAGCTAAGTCACTCTGGATATTAAGTACAGAGTGATTCAAAAAGTAAGAACAGATTTAACAGGTTTATTACAAACTATGAGAAATAAAAACGCATTGCGCATATCACTCGATAGAAGGAAGTTTCAGGATTTATGTTTGCACTCAACATGAGCACCATGAAATGCTCGAGAAACTTCGAAACGGCTGTCCATTTCATTTCACACATAAATCAATGGGTCACTGTTTATTGAATCGATAGCTGCAATAATTTGTTTACTCAACTCTAGATAAGTAACTGCCATAGTTGGGACGAAAGACTCTGTCTTTTATCTACGTCCCCACATAAAAAAAATCGTAAAGTGTGAGGTGTGGTGAACTGGGTGGCCAAAAGCAACGAACAAGATCTTGTTGTCCATATCATCCAATCCGAGGTTGTGGGGACGGTGTTGTTCAGATAACGTCGCACCCCAAGGTGAAAGTGAGGCCAGGTGGCATCATGCATAAAAATCAAATCACTGGAATCTTCGTGCAGTTGAGGAAACAACCAATTTTGAACCATGTCCAGGTATGATATCCCTGTCACAGTTTCTTCAGCAAAAAGGGAAGGTCCATAAACTTTGCGAACAGAAACGACACAAAATTTTCATTTTCGTTGAGTCTCTTTCATGTTCGACGACGACGACGACGACAGGATTTGGTGATCCCAAATTCTAAATTATGGCAGTTTACTTTACCTGATACCGTAGAACTGAAAGCAAAATTCGTACCGTTTGTTGTGGTCGTCGGGATACAACAGCTGCAGTAACTGCAACTTGCGTTTCAGAACACGCCACACTGTTATTCGAGGAAGTTGAAGATCGTGGCGTGCCCGTCTTGTAGACTTCCGAGGGCTCCCTGAGAACTCATCTCGGATACGTTCGACGTTTACATTCAGACGTGCGTGGCCGACCGGCGCTCTTTCCTTTGAATATGCAACCAGCTTCCAAGAATTTTGTATGACACAAAAAAATGGTTCAAATGGCTCTGAGCACTATGGGACTTAACATCTGTGGTCATCAGTCCCCTAGAACTTAGAACTACTTAAACCTAACTAACCTAAGGACATCACACACATCCATGCCCGAGGCAGGATTCGAACCTGCGACCGTAGCGGTCGCGCGGTTCCAGACTGTAGCGCCTAGAACCGCTCGGCCACTCCGGCCGGCGTATGACACTCTTATATATGCTTGTGCAGAGGCGGCTTTTTGCCAAATCGACGCTGGAGGAGGAGGAGCTTAGTGTTTAACGTCCCGTCGACAACGAGGTCATTAGAGACGGAGCGCAAGCTCGGGTGAGGGAAGGATGGGAAAGGAAATCGGCCGTGCCCTCTCAAAGGAACCATCCCGGCATTTGCCTGAAGCGATTTATGGAAATCACGGAAAACCTAAATCAGGATGGCCGGAGACGGGATTGAACCGTCGTCCTCCCGAATGCGAGTCCAGTGTTCCACGTTGGAATGCACGTTGTTGTTGACCAGTGATTTCGCTTGTAATTCCAACACACAAAATGATTTCTCTTGTGGTGTAGTCGCTTGTTGCTACAAATAAATAACAGCGCAGCAGCGCCAAAACGTTGAACCTTCTTCTATCCAGTAATATGCGCAGTTGTGTTCCTATCTTTTACACAGGGTTATTCTAAAGGATGGACCCATTTAAAAAAATTTATATGTATTAGGTACAAATCCAAAACGAACAAGCTTTATACCAATGAAAAGAGGAAGTTTCAAAGTTTTTGGCGGGCGGCGGCGAGCGGGCGGTGATGGTTTCAGAAGCGGGCCGCTAGAGTACGCGCGGCAATAGGGCCGTCATTCCGTTTCACTATCAGTATCAGTTCTGAGTGAGATTGCGATTCTGGAGTACAAGGTTTTCAGCGTTCTTGAGGTCGCGAGAAGTGAGTCGCAAATTGCAGTGCAGCGGGCATTTCGTACCAAATTCGGTATTCAACCACCATCCCGCAAAAGCATTAGCCGTTGGTTTAAGCAATTAAACAGACTGTGAGTGTGTGCTAAGGAAAAAGCAAAGGCCGACCACATGTGTCAGAGAATGATGTCCGACGGATTCAAGAAAGTTTTGTGCGCAGTCTCAGTAAGTCTACCAAGAGAGCCAGTCGAGAGCTTGAAATACCACAACCAACTGTATGGAAAGTTCTGAGACGGCGTTCGCTGTACAAGTCCTACCGATTACAAATGTGCAGGCTCTCAATCCCAATCACAAAGAGAAGCGTCTCGCATTTTGTGGTTATGTGCTAGCAAAGATAGAGGATGACGCATTTCTATACAGTATAATTTTTAGCGATGACAGAATGTTTGCATATGGCGTTTGGAAAATCCACATTCCCCATTGCAACACGAAAGAGACTCACGGAAGATCAACCTGTTCTGTGCCATATCCCAACAAAGGTTTATGGAAAATTTTTCTTTGCGGAAAGAAATGTAACGGAAATCATGTGCCTAGAGATGTTGGGATAATAGCTGTTCCCTCGAGTTTCCCAGAACTTCATTTTCCAACAGGATGGAGCTTCGCCCCACTGGCAGCGTGATGTATGAGGCTTTCCGAATGACTCCCTTACTCAGCGGATTTAAGGACCTGGCTCTGCACTTCTGGCCACCGAGATCTCCTGATCTCGCACCCTGCAACTATTTCTTAAGGGGTTATGAGAAGGAAGCGTTTTACTTCCCGCCTCTGCCAACCACTCTGAACGACCTGCGGGGCCCACATCGCTGCTGCCGTGCACTCAGTAACAGCAGATGCGCTTTGCGTGTGTGGGACGACTTTGGCTACAGCACCCATGTTTGCCGTGCAGCCAATGGTGGCCACATTGAACATTTATAACATTTATCATACTTATAATTATTAAAAACTAATTAATTACAAATTATTAAATTTATGAAACTGATACCAAACATTATGAAAAAACTTGAAACTTCCTCTTTTCTTTGACATAAAGCTTTTTCATTTTGGATTTGCACTAGAATAAATACGAAATATTGAAAATGGGTCCATTATTTAGAATAATCCTGTACTTTGTAATAAATGAAACCTGTTTTCTTTTGACTCCTCTCGTACTAATGATTTTCTTGGTGCACGATTAAAATATTAAATGACTGAGTTACTGTTTGTATTAAACTCATTTTCACCATTAAATGATTGTATTCTTCATCCAGAGCTTTAAACGGAGTGAGGAGGCGCAGTGGTTCGCACAATGGAGGAGCGGGATTTCCGCGGTTTTCCTGAACCAGGTAAGGTGAATCCATGGGTGGTTCTCTTGAAATGCGTATCGAATTCGAGATTGACATTAAATACGCGTGAAGAACAAAGGCTTTGACAGCATGAGTAAAGGAGGACTACTGGCCAGGTATCTGCCTACATGAAACACATGTTGAAAAAATTGTTCATAGTAAGTGATTCGTCAAACTGGAATTAAGTGATTAAAATAAATTAATTTATATGCGCTAAACAGATTTCTGTGAAGATGCTTATCCAGGTTCGCAACCCATGACTTGAATTCTGTGATGGTAACCGTCCGTCGAAATACTACGCTAAGAAACTTGAATATAAATAATGATTGGGTAAGTGAATAAAAACATGAGAAATGAGGTGAACCCAAGTTGATTAGAGGGTCTATAAACGGAAACGAGTAAATTAGAAGAAATTTAGAATCTAAAGATGCAGAGACAACGGGAACTGAGCGAACCAAGGTCCCGGAAGAAGTGCTAATGTCGCCTTGTTTGCCACTTCAGTAAAGGCGCACAGTTTCGGGTATGACGATTGTCACAATCAGAAATGAACGCTGGTCGTCTCTGACCCACATTTACCCAGCGACAACATGGGTTCGGGCCCATGGCGCTCAGTTCTAAGTAGCATTAATATTCCAATAAGATGTATGCTAAGAAAAATATCTCCTTTGTAGAATATAAACATTATTATTTTATTACTTTAATAAAATCGCAATTCATGTTATTAGACTTCTCGCTCCCAATATCGGGTAAGACCCTTTTCTCTTTATACAGGGTGGTTAGAAACAGTCCGGTTTGAGGAAACCAAACGAAAAACACGTTTGGCGACACTGTACCTGGCAGGCTAGTGAAATTTGCGCACGTTGCGACCTGATTGGCTATCATCAATGCCAAATGACTCGGAAACGGCGCAACGTAAGCATCGATTTTTTGTTCTTAAGAATTATTTCTTAGCACAACCTCCCCTGAGACACACTCACAAACTTTAGAGGCTCTTTCTGATCACCCTGTAGACGACAAAATGGTTGTTGTGAAAGACATGCAACGTAATCCAAGTGATATAACCACCCGTTAGTCAGTAATATCAGCAGGTGGCTTCCAGAGAACAGATTAACTCTTAATTGCAGTAAAACGCAATACATACAGTTCCTGACATGAATGTCCTATAAAAGAGAAATATTACTGTGTCAGCGTGGTCAATCAGCCAGAGAAGTCAACCATTTTAAATTCTTAGGACTGAGGGTAGATGAAAAGCTTTCTTGGAAGCGTCATGTTCGTCATCTTGTGCAGAAACTAAATGCAGCTACCTTTAGCATATGAATGATCTCCACTGCCTCTGATATTGAAAGGCGAAAGCTTGTTCACTTTGACTACTTCCTATGGTATGACATTTTGTGGCAACTTTGTGCACTAACCAGGGGTATTCCTACTCCAGACACATCCGCATTCGTGGTTCGCGAACTTCGTGAAGGATGTTGTTCAGATGTCTTAGGATTCTAACTCTACCATGATGGGAACTGATGTCGCCAATGACGATTCATTCAGAAGAAATTGCTACATTCATTCAGTGAACACTATATGGAATAACGACTTACATTTGGATAACACTCCGTTAAGCATTATACAGAAAGTTGTACACTATTTATTAGGTTTCATTCTGAATAGACTTCCAGCTTAAGAGAAAAAAAATTGAGCTGTGAACTCGAGGTCTTCAAATCTAAGTTGAGAAGTTAACTTACAGCACACTCCTGCTCTGTACAGTAATTCCTCACTGTAGTTGACACCCTTTCCCTGTCATTCATTATTTATTCATAGGCTGTCTCACAACTTCTTCGTTTTTTATTAATTCTCTTGTTCTTTTGTTTATACGTTTTCTAAATTGTATTGTAAAAGCTATGTAAAAAATGGTTCAAATGGCTCTGAGCACTATGGGACTCAACTGCTGTGGTCATCAGTCCCCTAGAACTTAGAACTACTCAAACATAACTAACCTAAGGACATCACACACATCCATGCCCGAGGCAGGATGCGAACCTGCGACCGTAGCAGTCACACGGTTCCGGACTGCGCGCCTAGAACCGCGAGACCACCGCGGCCGGCAAAAGCTATGTACTACATCGTCCCATGACCAAGTCGCTTTGGTTCGTATGGTCACGGAACTTGATAAATAAGTAAAATAAAATAAATGAGCCTCGTTGTCACCTGTGATTTGTTGTATAGTGGACTGAACAAAGACGCGGATGTATAAGCTCCAACGACCAGCCACCTTGCCCCTACAACCCGAACATGTCGGCCAATGTACCTGGACGCCTTCTTTCATACTCGGAGCGTCGTTCTAGGAGATGCCACGGTTTCTCATAGAGATTCAAACTTGGAAACGTACAGGCCAGTCCAGATCTTATACTGCTCCGAAATGTTCACTGCTAAGGGCAGTCACAGTTTCAGCCTGGTGTACGTGCAGTCTGCCACGCAGAGACATAGGTGGTAATGTTGCTGCGCTGTCACGATGGCTGCAAAAAACTTGAAACTTGTACGTCCAATAGTTCGAAGTGCCGATGACTCGTCCAAATTACTGATTTCAAAGTCTAACCAGAGCTGCTTCCAGGCTCGGCTTTTGTTGCTCTGCGGTCTTTCTGGAAGGTCTGTAGGGTATGCAGTTAGCATGACACGACACGTCATTGGTATGTATTGGCAGAAAAGCGAGTCCTTTCTCACTCTGTTTTCCTATTTTCCACGGTCCACCATAGTAACCGGGAAAATCTGCAAGCAAAAATAAGTAAGTTCTTTCCTAAGTGTAGGTGTGTTCTAGGTGTACATGCTATTCGATTCCACCAGGGGGTACGTTGTAAGATTGATGGAGGAGGAGAACATTAATGTATTGCAGCTATACCTGCCTCCTAGAGGAGCGAGTTGTGGCTACGATTTGGTATACGTGTTACCCGTCCCTGTCTATGAATTCGTTGCTGGCTAGAATATCTGCCACTGCCTTTGTATAAGTAAGACAGCACACGTAGCTAAACCTACGATATCTGTCACTTCCTTCGCGAAATGGTTTTCGGTATGCCACAGACAAATACATCTCCGTTGCACGGGTCTTGCGATCAGTGTCATAAGCGGCGAAAAAAGTTACGCTCTGCGATTCACTTCTTTTATAAATATTGTAAACCGATTTTTACTTTTCCTACTCCCCAAGCAGAAGCCCTTAGCTTCATCTCGTTCCAACCCAGCACACGTCAGGTGAATAGTTTCTTACATTATTAAAAGAAGGTAAAGTCTGTGTAGCAGAGCTCGTGACCGAACTATTAGCCTGACTTTAGACAGAGCACAGTCGTGCTTTGTTACCGTTTTAAGAGAGAGAGAGGGTGGCGGGCCCATCGCCGTGACCACGTTTTTGCCCCTTGGGAGAGATCACAGGTACTCATTTGATAGCAGTCTGAGTGGACTTGTGGTCGTGCTGGAGGGACCTAAACGAGAAAAAATCCGCCCCCCCCCCCTTTATCTTGGATGGAATCCGGGGACGCCGTCTAGTGCTCTACCTACTAGACCACTTCTTACATCGTTAGTGGTAGAAAATGATCTTAGTGTGCAGTTCGATTTTAAAGAGGTGCTAATTCCCTTTATTAACAGAATTCCCTTCGAGAGCACTTTATTGTTTTCGTTTTTGTGAGATTAGCGTGTTATTATTGACGAATATTGTACAAACAATAGAAGTAAGAAAAAAATTTGGAGCCAATGGACACAAAAGATTCCTAAATATGGGTGTTAATCTTCGTGATAAACCAGTTCAACTTCCATGAAGACTGATTTTTAGATATATTGGAGACGTCATCTGCAACTTTTGTAGACTTTATTACGAACATTGTTGCTGCGGGTTGCGAACAGAATGCACTACTAATCACTGTAGTGTTCGGAAGACTAACAGTTACCCCAACCTGGAACGTAAACAGACAGAGAATAAAAGTAGCAGTGAGAATGTACTAATAACGAGACAGGAGGGTGGGGAAGATGGTCAAAGACGTGATGTAGTGTTAAAAGATTAGTTTCACTATGCGATTCCGTGAGTTGACACGGCTATTATTACGCACATTTTATAAAAGGTCTCTGAATTGCCAAAGAACAGAAGAAGTGGATAGGACACTGAATTCATCTTCTGCGGTATGACGGACCAAATTGTCTCCAGTCATACTGGTTTAGATTTACTCCAGTTTCGTTGAAGCACATATTCTGGCACGGTCGTTTCAGAAATGCTGCATCAAACTTCCTGTTCCGTCTTTATCCAACGTAGTTAATGTCTTGTCTCAAATGTTCTCGATGTCGACGACATCTCGAATTTAAACCTTCCTGAAACAGCAGACTAACGAGCGGATTTCTTCGTTAACATTGGAGTTTACTCGACCACCCTTTTCGTATAAAAAAACCTTTATCTCCCGTCACGAAAAAGAACTATCCGCTGCATGGTAATATGTGTTGTAACGAAACTTCGCGATAGATATTGGGTGAACATCAGTCGGATACTAGAAGCCAGAGTTTCGCCTTCCCTGGGCAGACTAAGCATTCCATTCTGTAAACAGTGTTCAGGCCGCTGTTGCTCCTCCTCTGATGACTTGGTCGATGTTGACGGACGGGTGAACTTCTTTAGAGACATAAATAGAGAAAATAATTAAATTTTATAACAAACTCGCTAGCTAGAATAGCTGAAGTCATCGACATTACAGATTTACACAGTTCGCATGACGGTATCGTTTTCATTACTGAAGGAGACCTGAGTCGTTTGGTGGACAGTACTTACCGACAGAGCGCACGTCAGAATGCCGACTCCTCGAGCTGTGTGTGCCTCGCGTACCAAACGCCGTGCCCGACGTCGGAGCCAACAGTGGGAGCTGTGTCGCGCTGAACACTTTCTCCGGTAGATCGCTGGCTGGCGTCGGGACGCGAGAGTCCGTGGCGGCGAACGAGAGCGTACTGGCCGGCGCAGCTGGGGAGGTCCTCCGAGGGCGGCGGCTGACCCACTTGCGGCCTACGGAAAGTGAAAAGCGACTCTCTCCCCCCTCCCCCTCGCCACACGCGCGAGCACCCAGAGCCCAGAGAGCGAGCCACACGGCGCATCTCTCCCCGACCTGCCGCAAGATCACACCCCTCCCGCAACCGCCGCTGGACCACTCACTTCTGGGGAAATCTGTCGGACCGGAGAGGGCCGTGCCACCCGAAATGTACAAGTTGCAAGCTGTTCCGCGAACTAGTGGCATAATCCAGTGTTTACTGACTATCTAAGCGTCAAACACCCATGTTGAAGAAGAGACTTTCACTACAAGCGTTGAAGGCAAGGCTGTCACAAGCCCGAAGGATGATTTGAGCACCACGGAGATGTACCATGCATAAGTCCTGTTAGACGTCGCACGGCCTTGCCTTTGTCCAATCTTTGAAAAGACTTACCGAGCCACTTACAGGGGGCCATACGGTTGAACTTTTACTCCGACCCACGATCCAAGCCGGCCGGAGTGGCCAGGCGGTTCTAGGCGCTACAGTCTGGAACCGCGTGACCGCTACGGTCGCAGGTTCGAATCCTGCCTCGGGCATGGATGTTTGTGATGTTCTTAGGTTAGTTAAGTTTAAGTAGTTCTAAGTTCTAGGGGACTGATTACCTCAGAAGTTAAGTCCCACAGTGTTTGGCGACATCGCGGTGAACGCACATTGGAAGCTTGTATTCGTCATCGTCATTCTGGCGTATCACCCGGCGTGATGGTATGTGGTGCCATTGGTTACACGTCTCGGTCACCTCTTCTTCGCAATGACGGCACTTTGAACAGTAGACGTTACATTTCAGATGTGTTACGACCCGTGGCTCTACCCTTCATTCGATCCCTGCGAAACCCTACATTTCAGCAGGATAATGCACGACCGCATGTTGCAGGTCCTGTACGGCCTTTCTGGATACGAAAAATGTTCGACTGCTACCCTGGCCGGCACATTATCCAGATCTCTCACCAACTGAAAACGTCTGGTCAATGGTGGCCCAGCAACTGGCTCGTCATAATACGCCAGTCACTACTCTTGATGGTCTGTGGTATCGTGTTGAAGCTGCTTGGGCAGCTGTACCTGTACACGCCATCCAAGCTCTGTTTGACTCAATGCCCAGGCGTATGAAGGCCTTTATTAGGCCAGTGGTGGTTGTTCTGGGTACTGATTTCTCAGGATCTATGCACGCAAATTGCGTGAAAATGCAATCACATGTCAGTTCTAGTATTATATATTTGTCCAATGATTACTTGTTTATCATATGCATTTCTTCTTGGTGTAGCAATTTTAATGGCCAGTAGTGTATTTGCAAAATGTCAGTAATATTAGAATCGAATTAAAGGTTGATAAAGATTAGAGTACATAACGTACACAAAAGAGAAACAACATGCGACACTGAAACTCTTCTGTAGACGTGAGTCGGATAGGCTCTCAAATTCTTACCTTTCTACTTACAACTGATCAAGTGAAAGCTTCGCTGTGCGAGTATCTCGCTCCTAACCTTCCTAAGACCGCAGAAGTTCCTTTGTGTACTATGAAATAAAACAACCTATAGTTTTACATTCCTTTTTCGATACCCTAATGAAATACTCTCCAAAGAGGCAATTTATTGAAAGTTTCGTAATTCCAACTGTATCTAGTATACCTAAACAAAAAAGTAATTTCGTATAATACGTTAAATTTCATAAAATTATTTCATTTGTTTACTTGTATGTCATGTTGGTCCAATATATGCTAGCATTATTTTGTATTCACTAATTAAGCCATAATTAAGAAAAATTAGGTTGGCCTTGTTGTTTTTCACTATTTTGCATAATGTGATATCTGTCCTATGTGAAAACGTTTTATATTGTATACGTCAGATTGGGCATCAAATACGAAAGGTTTTGTGTGTAGTCATTCATAATAACTTTGAACTTTTAATTGCTAATTTTATAACTTTGCACTATAATTTTGTTAACTTCATTGCTAAAAAAATATAAACAGGGGGAGCAGAAGGCTCAGAGGAGGCTCAGTTGGAGGCAGTTCACAGACGTGACCACTGTGAAGCACGTCAGTGTAATAATATAATTGTCGTACTACAATGGTTTTGTGACTATGTATCCTATTATGTGGAGTGGGCTCCCACCGAGAACAAGTTGTGCAATTTTTCATTAATAAACCGCTATAAAAAGACTTGGTACTTAGATTATTCCATGGAATTCACATAACTAGATCCAGTTTGCAGATGAAATAAACAGCGACGACGACTTCAGCATCAGCGGCAGGAAGCAGATTACTCCGAGTTACACCGAACTAAGATATGTATAAACAACGAACTGAACTTTGTATGCCACTACAGAACTAATTTCTAAAGTGTAATGTTTGGAATCTGTTCTAGCAGTAAACATATTTATTTGTCTCCAAGTTATCCTTGAGTGATGGAGACCAGAGTGATCAGTAACAAAGAGACCCCCGTCATCACACGTTCTCAATGTCATTGGAACAGAAGTATAACAACAACCTTTTCAAATTCACTGTTTAATCAAATAATCTTTCAGTGATTATTTTTGTTGTATTTCTGCCACAATTCCAGTCCCCCCTGCAATTAATTTGTTACAACTTGGAGGGACTAGAATATCACCGAGCGAGCTGACGCAGAACTTAGCACACTGGAGTCATATTCGGGAGTATGACGGTTTGAACCCGCTTCCGGCCGTCCTGATTTAGGTTTTCCGTGATTTCCCTAAATCGCTTCAGGCAAATATCGGGACGGTTTCTCTAAAAGGCTACGCCCGACTTCCTTTCCTGTTGTTGTTGTGGTCTTCAGTCTAGAGACTGGTTTGATGCAGCTCTCCATGCTACTGTATCCTGTGCAAGCTTCTTCATCTTCCAGTACCTAATGCAACCTACATCCTTCTGAATATGCTTAGTGTATTCATCTCTTGGTCTCCCTCTACGATTTTTACCCACCACGCTGCCCTCTAATACTAAATTGGTGATCCCTTCATGCCTCAGAATATGTCCTACCAAACGATCCCTTCTTCTAGTCAAGTTGTGCCACAAATTTCTTTTCTCTCCAATTCTATTCAGTACCTCCTTCATTAGTTATGTGATTTACCCATCTGATCTTCAGCATTCTTCTGTAGCATCACATTTCGAAAGCTTCTATTCTCTTCTTGTCCAAACTATTTATTGTCCATGTTTCACATCCATACATGGTTACACTCCATACAAATACTTTCAGAAACGACTTCCTGACCCTTAAATCTATACTCGATGTTAACAAATTTCTCTTCTTCAGAAACTCTTTCCTTGCCATTACCAGTCTACATTATATATCCTCTCTACTTTGACCATCATCAGTTATTTTGCTCCCCAAATAACAAAACTCGTTTACTACTTTAAGCGTCTCATTTCCTAATCTAATAGCCTCAGCATCACCCGACTTAATTCGACTACATTCCATTATCCTCGCTTTGCTTTTGTTGATGTTCATCTTATATCCGCCTTTCAAGACACTGTCCATTCCGTTCAACTGCTCTTCCAGGTTCTTTGCTGTCGCTGACAGAATTACAATGTCATCGGCGAACCTCAAAGTTTTTATTTCTTCTCCATGGATTTTAATTCCTACTCCATATTTTTCTTTTGTTTCCTTTACTGCTTGCTCAATATACAGATTGAATAACATCAGGGATAGGCTACAACCGTGTCTGACTCCCTTCCCAACCACTGCTTCCCTTTCATGCCCCTCGACTCTTATAACTGCCATCTGGTTTCTGTACAAATTGTAAATAGCCTTTCGCTCCCTGTATTTTACCCCTGCCACCTTCAGGATTTATAAGAGAGTATTCCAGTCAACATTGTCAAAAGCTTTCTCTAAGTCTACAAATGCTAGAAACTTAGGTTTGCCTTTCCTTAACCTATTTTCTAAGATAAGTCGTAGAGTCAGTATTGCTTCACGTGTTCCAACATTTCTACGGAATCCTAACTTTTCTTCCCTGAGGTCGGCTTCTATCAGTTTTTCCATTCGTCTGTAAGGAATTCGCGTTACTAAAGTGATAGTTCGGTAATTTTCACATCTGTCAACACCTGCTTTCTTTGGGTTTGGAATTATTATATTGTTCTTGAAGTCTGAAGGTATTTCGCCCGTCTCATCCATCTTGCTCACCAGATGGTAGAGTTTTGTCAGGGCTGCCTCTCCCGAGACGTCAGTATTTCTAATGGAATGTTGTCTACTCCCGGGGCCTTGTTTCGACTTAGGTCTTTCAGTGCTCTGTCAAACTCTTCACGCAGTATCATATCTCTCATTTAATCTTCATCTATATCTTCTTCCATTTCCATAATACGGTCCTCAAGTATATCGCCCTTGTATAGACCCTCTATATACTCCTTCCACCTTTCTACTTTCCCTTCTTTGCTTAGAACTGGGTTTCCATCTGAGCTCTTGATATTCATGCAAGTGGTTCTCTTTTCACCAAAGGTCTCTTTAATTTTCCAGTAGGCAGTATCTATCTTACCCCTAGTGATATATGCCTCTCCATCCTTACATTTGTCCTCTAGCTATCCCTGCTTAGCCATTTTGCACTTCCTGCCGATCTTATTTTCTAGACGTTTGTATTCCTGTTTGCCTGCTTCATTTACTGCATTTATTTCCTTTACTTTCCAATACTTCCCGAATCCGATGGGACCAATGACCTCGCTGTTTGGTCCCCTCCCCCCAAATCAATCAATCAACCAACTAAGATATCTAAGACAAAGGAATTTCTAAGACAGGGAAAAATCACTTGGTCGCATTCTGTTGATTGTATCTAGAATAAAACTTCCAGTCTAGGCGAAGTGTACTCTACAATCAAACACTCTATCAAATTAAAACTATCTGTTGGATCAGGGCTTGAACACGGGTCCCTGCTTTGTGCGTAGTAGTCGTATTATCGTGCGCAACCTAGGTCTCAATGTATAGTTTCAAGACTGATACCGATTGAGCTAAATGGGCGTCGTAATAGCGTGCCTGGATGATAAGCGCGTTGCCCAGGAAGGCAAGCGTCTTCATTCGAGTGTCGGTCACATATTTAATTTGAATCTGCCAGTAAAATTATCTATAACGAATATTTTATTGAAGTGCGAACATTTTAGGTTAGGCCTAATAGTGACTGTTACGAACATTAACTAAACTGGCCAGCAGAAAAAAAAAATTAGAATATGCTTGAATGTCACGTGGACGTTTTGATTGCAGGGGGTAAACAGTACTAACTCTCTCTCTCTCTCTCTCTCTCTCTCTCTCTCTCTCAGTGTGTGTGTGTGTGTGTGTGTGTGTGTGTGTGTGTGTGTGTGTGTGTGTGTGTGCTTAGAGATGGACAGAGAGAGAGCGGACGTGTTGACACGAGACAGAATTGTTTTGTTATCACTAAAAGCTATGCATATTTTATTTACATCACTGTTCACTATGCAATCGAAGCATGTAAGTAACTTTGAGTCATATAGTACAACAGTTTCTGGTCTTCTGCTGCCTCATAGAACTACAAGTCGTCCACAAAAGTCGTATGTACAAATGGTTCGTGTATTATTAATTTAAACAAAGCTCTCTGACGATGGAGGTACAATATTCGAAATGTGTTGTAGAAAGTCACATTCACGCATATTTTTAATTTGTATAATGCACACTCGGTGGCTCAGGGGTAAAAAAACACCGCGGATCTAAAGGTCTCCGGTTCGATCCCTGGTCAACACTACGATCTTTGTCACTAATAATTCCCTTCCCTACAGAAAATACTTGTTTATGTGAAAAATGCCGAGTTGGATCGTGGCTCAAAAATGGTTCAAATGTCGCCAAACACGGATGCGACCATCATGATGCTGTAAACAGAAGATGGATTCATCCGAAAAAATGACGTTTTGCCATTCGTGCACCCAGGTTCGTCGTTAAGTACACCATCGCAGGCGCTGCTGTCTGTGATGCAGCGTCAAGGGTAACAACCATAGTCATGGTCTCAGAGCTGATAGTCCATGCTGCTGCAAACGCCGTCAAACTGTTCGTGCAGATGGTTGTTCTCTTGCAAACGTCCCATCTGTTGACTCAGGGATCGAGACGTGGCTGCACGATCCGTTACAGCCATGCGGATAAGACGCCTGTCATCTTGACTGCTAGTGATACGAGGCCGTTGGGATCCAGCACGGCGTTCCGTATTACCCTCCTGAACCCTCCGATTCCATATTCTGCTAACAGTCATTGGATCTCGACCGACGCTAGCAGCAATGTCGCGATACGATAAACCGCAATCGCGATAGGCTACAATCCGACCTTTATCAAAGTCGGAAACGTGATGGTATGCATTTCTCCTCCTTACACGAGACATCACAACAACGTTTCACAAGGCTATGCCGGTCAACTGCTGTTTATGTATGAGAAATCGGTTGGAAACTTGCCTCATCTCAGCACGTTGTAGGTGTCGCCACCGGCGCCAACCTTGTGTGAATGCTCTGTCGGTTAAATTTCGTGTCTGTACCACGTCATCTTCGTGGTGTAGCAATTTTAATGGCCAGTAGTGTATGTCATCATGAACTTTATGATAGGTTTCGTATATATTGTGCTTGCAATTGTTGGAGGTAGTATTCCTTGTCTTCCTGCGAGAAGGTATTCGTGGACACGGCAATAACAGTGAGATGCAAAATTTGACGTGAAATCGGCACCGCATTGAAACTTAATTTTTTCGCATACACGACACATTGCATAAAATTGAATTCTGAACTGCTGATATCGCAGGGTTAAAAAGTCTAGCAAATGAAACCTCTTCCCCTTCAGTTTTCTCTCTCTAATGACACTTCGACGTCGACGAAACGTTGACCTCTAACTTTTTTTTCTTCCTTTTACTATACTTTGAGATTTTTAAGTCAGTTGTAAATCTAGTATCTGTGTTGGCGTCGAGCTACTGTATTTCGCTCTCATTAACATTTCATGTTCATTGGCCTCATCATCTTGCCGTATGAAGTCACTTATATCGCTGATCGCTTATAGAATGAGTTTTTAATATGGAAATGTCACACTGAAATCATGATCAACATTCTTTTCCTGCGTCACATGTCACAGTATTTATGTTAGCGTGCTGTAACAGATTGTTCTACTTTACTGACAAGCTGTTGAACGCATAAGTAATAAGCATTATAGCAAAGTGGCTAACGGCGACATGTCCTTTCGACAGTGTGCAACGTTTGAAATACTGTTTAAAGATTTCAAGATGTGTCGGTAGGCCCTACATGGTGACAGGTTCGCGATTGCAGGTATGCAATGATGTTGACAAGACCTACGGTTCGGATCGTCGATCTACCATAGACAGGTATTTGCAATGACTAAATCGACTAGTTAGGGAGAACTCATTTTTCTGAACCAGAGCTGTTGCGTTCTCCTCACTTACGAGATGATTATAAAATTGGTACTTCATAAAGCGTGCTGCGTTGTCCTTGGCATCCTAAATGTCGTTGCGAGCCGTACGTGGCCAATACTGTTAGGACATGATTCTGTGTCTTCCTTGAAGTGCAAACATAGATGATACTCGTTATCGCTGGTTTCTCTTTGCGAGAGCTTGAGGTTCGTCGTGTCCTCTGAGTGGCTCTGCAGTGGGTGTATTTTCAGGCCTCCAGAACTGTGTACTAATTGAATCTAATTGAACTGTATTTCTGCTGAAAGACAAATAAAGGCCCTCTCCCTGATTTTTCTTGTTGTATGAAAAGAAAAGTTTTTACTGTTTATGTTGCAAAGCTTCTGAAACACCCACTAATGGTGTTTGTGGACATTAACACACTAAATATCAGGTACTCGAATGACCTGCCTACGGCCGAAAAATCGTAAAGTTACTCCTAATTTACTATCAAAAACAGTCTTGATCACAATTTAGTTATTACGGAGACCAGTTTCGACCACTAATGTGGTCATCTTCAGACCAATGAGTAAGAATTAATTAGGGAGAACACATTTTTCTGAACCATAGCTGCTGCCTTCTCCTCACTTGCGAGATGATTGGGACTTCATAAAGCGTGCTGCGTTGCCCTTGGCAGCGCGAGCCGTACGTGGCCAATACTGTTAGGACATGATTCTGTGTCTTCCTTGAAGTGCAAACATAGTTCTTACTCATTGGTCTTCTTCTTACTCATTGGTTTCTTACTCATTGGTATGAAGATGACCACAGTAGTGGTCGAAACCGGTCACCGTAAAAAATAAATTGTGATCAGGACTGTTTTTGATAGTAAATATTTGTAACACATTGATCACGGTTCACTCCCACAATGTATTCAAAAGTAATTACTCCTAATTGCTTGTCGACTGGAATTGCGTCTCTCGTTCCCGTATTTTGTTTTTCTGTTCTTCCTCATATTAATATTAGCAAATAATTCTTGATCGTTGTGAACATGTTACAACACCGCAACCGTTGAAACTGAAGGTATTATGATGAATTAACTGCTACCCGTTGCTTTTATAGGCTTTTGCTTTTCCTGGATGACATTTCGAGAAGCCTGGCATCTCATATTCAGACGTTTGCATTTATATGTTATGAACATTGTCTCTTTACTAACGGCGTTGCAGAATTTTGAAAAGGAAGTTTTTAAGGCAGCTGTTGGAAAACATTGCTAAGTAAACACACATGCTCACGACGCGTATACGAATGTGAACATTAAAAAAAAAAGGGTTCAAATGGCTCTGAGCACTATGGGACTAAACATCTGAGGTCATCAGTCCCCTAGAACTTAGAACTACTTAAACCTAACTAACCTAAGGACATCACACACATCCATGTCCGAGGCAGGATTCGAACCTGCGACCGTAGCGGTCGCGCGGTTCCAGACTGTAGCGCCTAGAACCGCTCTGCCACTCCTGCCGGCGAACATTTTAGGATGGGGTGAATGTAAAACGAATGTATTCTCAAAAACGCATGCTGTGAGCATAATTTGTTAGCGAGCGATGTGGCGCTGTGGCTAGCACACTAGAATCGCATTCGGGAGGACGACGGTTCAATCCCGCGTATGGCCATTCTGATTTAGGTTTTCCGTGATCTCCCTAAATCGCTCCAGGCAAATGCCGGGATGGTTGGAAGGGCACGGCCGACTTCCTTCCCCGTCCTTCCCTAATCCGATGAGACCGATGACCTCGCTGTCTGGTCTCCTCCCCCAAACAACCCAACCCATAATTTGTTGGCGCGCAGTGTCGGGAAAGAGAATATGCCATTCATATCGGTGTGTTACCCCACGATAATTAACGTCTCGCACGACACAGAACTGATTTTATGCGGTAGGAGCGCTGATGTTGCATCACGTGACAAGGTGGTCAGTTAGCTTAAATACATAAGTGAATCAGGCCTGCAGTTGCCTATGCCTGGTTTAAATCAGATAGAGGGATGGTTCCTTTGGAAAGAACGCGGGCTTCTTCCCCAGTCTTCCCTAAGCCTTTAAATTCTAATATTACTTCCTTTCAAGATTCGTTCGAACGATGGCGTTGTAAGACACCTCATTAGTGAGTGTACTGCACTTCCAGAGGTTTTTTTCAATGACTCTGTCTGGCTTCTGTCTCTCCCACCGTTAGTTATTTGTGATCGTTCCATTTTAAATCGCTCTATATGCATACTCCCGGATATTTAATAGATGTAATTGTTTCGGCAATCGTGTGCTCAAACAATAATAGGGCTTTCCACCTATTTATGAGCTTGACAATAGCTACTGGACAAGACTATCCCCTCTACACTCTCATTGGTTAGTTACATTTCCTCACATCTCATCAGGTGTAGGCCATACCTAGTGAAAATCCATCCTTGAGGAATCCGTACTGGTAACAGGACAACGTGCATTTGAAATGCACAGTTCATAAGATCTTTGCTTTGAGTGGACGTGCCACGGTTCGGCAGTGGAGAGTGCTATCTGCCTACCACACTTAAATGCTCAAGGCACCAACGATATGCAAACTGATGTACGCTTTATGTTGCCTTAATCCAGAAAATTGCTAATGACAGTAATCGAAAATACTCTGTGGTCTCCAGACAGTGACTGCAAATGAGAGCAATTCTCAACAATCGAGTATCATGTAAATTGATTAAGTATGCTACCACGCATATTTTGTTCCACGTAGGGGCACGTGATTTACAACAGAACGCCGACACAAATTAGTTGTGTAGAAGAAACTGGTCATATTTATACACTACTGGCCATTAAAATTGCTACACCAAGAAGAAATGCAGATGATAAACAGGTATTCATTGGACAAATATATTATACTAGAACTGACATGTGATTACATTTTCACGCAATTTGGGTGCATAGATACTGAGAAATCAGTACCCACAACAACCACCTCTGGCCGTAATAACGGCCTTGATACGCCTTGGGCGTTGAGTCAAACAGAGCTTGGATGGCGTGTACAGGTACAGCTGCCCATGCAGCTTCAACACGATACCACAGTTCATCAAGAGTAGTGACTGTCGTATTGTGACGAGCCAGTTGCTCGGCCACCACTGACCAGACGTTTTCAGTTGGTGAGAGATCTGGAGAATGTGCCGGCCAGGGCAGCAGTCGAACATTTTCTGTATCCAGAGAGGCCCGTACAGGACCTGCAACATGCGATCGTGCATTATCCTGCTGAAATGTAGGGTTTCGTAGGTATCGAATGAAGGGTAGAGCCACGGGTCGTAACACATCTGAAATGTAACGTCCACTGTTCAAAGTGCCGTCAATGCGAACATGAGGTGACCTAGACGTGTAACGAATGGCACCCCATACTATCACGCCGCCTGATACGCCAGTATGGCGATGACGAATACACGCTTCCAATGTGCGTTCACCGCGATGTCGCCAAACACGGATGCGACCATCATGATGCTGTAAACAGAAGCTGGATTCATCCGAAAAAATGACGTTTTGCCAGTCGTGCACCCAGGTTCGTCGTTGAGTACACCATCGCAGGCGCTCCTGTCTGTGATGCAGCGTCAAGGGTAACCGCAGCCCTGGTCTCCGAGCTGATAGTCCATGCTGCTGCAAATGTCGTCGAACTGTTCGTGCAGATGGTTGTTGTCTTGCAAACGTCTCCATCTGGTGACTCACGGATCGTGACGTGGCTGCACGATCCGTTACAGACATGCGGATAAGATGCCTGTCATCTCGACTGCTAGTGATACGAGGCCGTTGGGATCCAGCACGGCGTTCCATATTACCCTCCTGAACCCACCGATTCCATATTCTGCTAACAGTCATTGGATCTCGACCAACGTGAGCATCAATGTCGCGATACGATAAACCGCAATCGCAATAGGCTACAATCCGACCTTTATCAAAGTCGGAAACGTGATGGTACGCATTTCTCCTCCTTACACGAGTCATCACAACAACGTTTCACCAGCAACGCCGGTCAACTGCTGTTTGTGTATGACAAATCGGTTGGAAACTTTCCTCATGTCAGCACGTTGTAGGTGTCGCCACCGGTGCCAAGCTTGTGTGAATGCTCTGAGTAGCTAATCATTATAATCTCACAGCATCTTCGTCCTGTCGGTTAAATTTTGCGTCTGTAGCACGTCATTTTCGTGGTGTAGCCATTTTAATGGCCAGTAGTGTATTTATGGATCGCCTGATCCAATTTGTTGTAGGCCTAAAGGAAATGGGGAAACAAATCCAGTTTTTAAACTCTGATTTTATTTTCTCTGAAGTGCTTCACTACTAAAAGGAGTATTTCCTCGAAATGAATCTACGAGAAATTATTCATTTGATAGTCAAATAAAAGATAAACTGTTTCTGCAAAAATCTAAAACACAAATTTCCACTATGGTATGCGCATCTGTGTGTCCAAAAGTACAATAAATGATCGTTTAAGTGAAGCCCACTCGGAGCAGATTATTCTAGTAACAAGCGGTGAATACCTCTAACTGAACAGAAGATTGCTGTGGAACCACGATTGGCTTTTCCAAAATCTGTGCAGCTCACAAACCCAAGTTAAAAACCAGATCCAAGCTCCATCCAAAGGCACTAAAGAGCAACACAGCCTACGGAATTGGTCTCGCAGTTCGTGATGTGAGATGCTTCGAGCGAAAGTAGCACTACCACTAAAAAAACGACACTTACTCGATCTATTCAGCGTAAACTTCACCAGGCTGCTACCTGGCGTCTCTCTCTCTCTCTCTCTCTCTCTCTCTCTCTCTCTCTCTCTCTCTCGGTCGATGTGACCTCTTGGTCACGCGACAGTGCACCAACTCCTCAGCTCCTTCTGATTCCTCTCTGCTCGCAGAAGAAAAAATAACGCTTGACGGAGAAGATTCCTAAATTGTGGCGACCAAGAATTACTCTCTACACACTGAAACGCAAGGGGAAGCCTGCCAAAACTTCTCCACCATCGCTTATAGTATGCCCATTAACTGCCCACAAGTTGGTACACTGTATATGCTGTGTCGCCGCTCATTGGTCCAGATATTTACGCTATAGCACCTATGCTGATGACCCTTCTGATTAGCTGACATCATCCTGACAGATTCTGGGATTTTCCCACACTGAACGCGGCACAACGTCCGCGTCGTGCAATTGCAGCTGCCAACAGGAAATACAGATTCGTCACACCAGAAATGCTCAGGGGAATTGTGGTCACCCTGCTATCGTCCAAGACAGTGCCAACTCGTGGAAACCGGGAACTGGCCAGTGCGTGGCCACAAAATTTCTGCGAACCAACGGCCCAGCAGGAGAGGGCTTGAGCTGTTCCGTATTCATAGCGTTGCGACCACCCATGTCCGCCATTTTACCCTCTCAGGCTTACCCCAGCGAAGGGATATTCACAAAGAAGCCACCAACGATGTACTTCCCTCCAGCACTGTTACGAACGTCAAGCTGCCAGTTTTACGTATTATCGCTCTCATGCACTAACTTAGCGCTCACAAGCGCTACCTCCAGTCCCGCGTTACGACACCGTGCATTTGTGCCACAATATACCATCTTTTTGTGGGCGCCATCTGTGTTACCTGCCACGTTTTTCTTTCGTATTTAACTGTCTGTATGTGGTGCTTAAGGGGCATGGGTTAGCGACCAAAGGGGTATCACTTAAACTGTCCTGAGAACCTGTTTAAAAGCCATGCCCCCTCGGGGTTACAGGACTATAAACGTATGGCTGCCATTTTCGAAAAGAAGTGTTCGATACCGTACCCGGTACGTCATTTAGACGCGCAGAAATGTGAAATAACAGTTCAATCGTGGCAGAAAACAATTTCAAAATGAACTCTTTACAAGTACAACGTCAGTGAAGAGTTTTTTTCATCATAATGTCGTAAACAGTATAGTGTGTCCCAATTGACAATCCGCATCATGAAAGTGGCACACTATGCATTCGAAGGAGAAAGATTACATTTTACCATCCAGCCGATAATAATGTCACTGGAGATAGAATACGAACTTAGATTAGAAAATGATGGTGAAGCAAATCGGCGTTAATTTTTTCACTGACGCCGTCTCGGTCTCGACATTTGTCATAAGCGATTTTGGGAAATCGCGGAAAATCGAAATCTGAACTATATGGCGGGGATCAGATTCCATGTTTCTCCCGAATATGAGTTCAGCGATTCATCGACTGCGTCTCCTCGTTCGATCATTCGATCTGTGGAGCACAGGAACCACAGCAACAGTGGCAAACAACGATGTCAACTGAGAGTCATCGCATCACAACGTCGATTTGGGAAGACATGAATGATGGTCAGCTTCCCATTGTGAGCACCACGAAGGTTTCTCATAGAAGACCGGTACTCTCTCCCGAGAATGCGTTGTATGAAGATACACGAAGATATGCAAACGTGTGTATAGCACTAGCCACAAAGTGAATTTTAAGCTTACAAAGCACCTCTTAAAACTCTTAACAGTCACCCCGAGTACAGAGTAGTTAAAAATTTGCTTTAAATTGAAAGGTAGAGATGTACTGAGGAGGAGATAGGGTCACTGAGGAGAAAACTATATGATATCCAAGTAGGAAATTTTTAGTACTCAGTAACAAGATGATGAGATCATAATTTGAACTGTGTGACAAATCTAGTTTTAAATATTTAGAAAATTTAGAAAATAAGTAAAAAGTAATTAATAATATTTTTTGTTAATTATAAAATAGTTCTTACAAAAATGAAGGCTTATTCATAAGTACCTCTGCGGTTTCGGAAGAAGACTGCATGAAAACTGCAAAACATAGTGCCGACACGTAGTTGCACTACGGGCAGGCATATGAGAACATGCGGACAAGTCATTCGTTACGAATTGCCACATTGAGCTATTTCGTGTCTGCAGATAGACAGCGAAATGAGCAGATTTCCAAAGCGGGCTGCTGTCGCTCCTTCCCATAAAAAATCGCATCAGCGACTTATTGCACGCACGTATTACGTCACAAAAGGTGTCCGTATTGAGCCACTGTAATGTGAGTCAAAACTTGGAGAAATGCTGTATCCATCGATATGTGTCTATTTTCTATTTGTAGTTTTTGTGCAGTCATCTTTTGAAAGCATGGAAATATGGATAACCTGTAGTGCTAGAAAATTTAATAACAATGTCTATCATAAAATACAACTTGACATGCCTCTCGTACAATGTGGTCATATTATTTGTAAAATCTATGAGACGAAAAAAATACAAAGTTCTTAGTTCTCTGATAGGCCAAAAACTGGGAACATTGTCCCCTGTTAGACGCCCGGCAGCGTTGCGGGCTGCGGGCAAGTGGTGAGGTAAGGAAAGTACCGGTATGTTAGCTATGGTTGGAGTTACTAACGATAGCGGACGAATTTAGGTTTGTTTCGCGCACCTACGTCACGTATTCTCCGACAGCCAATGAGCGTTCAGTGATGGAGCTTATGGGCGCCCAAAGGCGAGGTTATCAGCGGCGTTCAGTAGTGTTCCTAGCGCTCTGGTGTGAATGTCCTAGCCAGTGCGACCATTAAACGTGATCGTAGCGATTTGACTAATGATTTTTTATTCCACTGTTTAGGAGTTGTCACCGCTGACGATGGTGGTACGAGACAAATTCTACATAAGTAAGCGAGAGACGTAATTTGCAGGATACACGCTTTCTTCAAGAGTATAGCACTTCTATGCGCGTACTGCAGCTGTCGCTTGGAACCGGCGACAATGCGAACCCTGTCCGTGCCTCGACCTGCGCGAATCGTCATCATTCATGAAACTGACCATAACAAAGGACGACAAACAGGCCGTAAATGTGGAAATCAACTGATCTAAGCGACTTTAACAAGGGAAAAATTGTTAAACCAGTCGTCTGGCACTGAGCATCTCAGAAATGTTGAAGCTAGTCGGTTGTTTGTATGCTACTGTCAGATCTGTGGAAAGTGGCTGAAGCTCGATGAAGATTGACTCATCATATACGTAAAAGTTGAGAGCGTAGTTTACATTTAAGTAAACGTATGTAAGGGTAGAAAAGTTGACTGGGGAGAAATCACAAAGGGAGTCCCACAGGATTCACTTTTGGGTCCACTCATATTCCTTATATAGGATTGTTATAGTTAAACTTTCGCTACTCGAAAGGGCGCTCATGAAAAACGAGTGATCGGAGGGCAACGATACTTTGTGAAAACATTTGGAAGGACATGCGAAAGAGAAATAACGAATAAACTATTGAATGAAACACATTTTAATTTCCACATGAGAGTGCAACATTTGGTAATAACTTACGTTGTTCTTACGTTCCTGGAAGTTTGTACGGTTACCGTTTCACAATAAATTTTTCGTAGCACTTTTCGAACGGTGGACCACAAAATGTTCAGCTGTCGTGGCACAGCTCGTGCACTGCTTGAAGATCACACATAGCACCCATCATTCTCAGCCATGACAACAGTAACTTCTTCAGCAATTTGTGGCACAATTGGCAGTCGGCATCTCCCAGAAGCAATTTCCAAACCGTCAGTTTATTCGAACTTCCAAATCATGTTCTTCTTCCTAGGTGCGGAAAGAGGACCTCTCCGCATTCCTTTAATGCCCCGATACTCGCGAAGAGTAGCAGCACTGTTGCTGTTGTTATGGTAAAACAGCTTTACGAGTAAAGCCCTGCTCACTTTGTCCAGATCCATGTTGGCTGTCTGCAATTTCAATACATACTTGTGCTTGGGTTTCAATACAACATCGTCGTACCAGTACCAGCGCCTAATGGCAAGTCATGTACTAACAACACAAATCCTGCGACACGGAGTCTGAACACCATTCCTATAAAGTTGGGACCCAAATGGTAAATAGTTTTGCGTCTACACTGGCTCGAGTAGCGAAAGTTTAATCATGAACACCCTGTATATGTGAATGACCTACCACTTAAGATTGCCGGCCGTTGTGGCTCTGAGCACTATGGGACTTAACATCTATGGTCATCAGTCACCCAGAACTTAGAACTACTTAAACTTAACTAACCTAAGGACATCACGCAACACCCAATCATCACGAGGCAGAGATAATCCCTGACACCGCCGGGAATCGAACCTGGGAACCCCGGCCGTTATGGCCGAGCGATTCTAGGCTCTTCAGTTCGGAACCGCGCTGCTGCTACGGTCGCAGGTTCGAATCCTGCCTCGGGCACGGATGTGTGTGATGTCCTTAGGTTAGCTAGGTTTAAGTAGTTCTAAGTTTAGGGGACTGATGACCTCAAATGTTAAGTCCCATAGGGCTCAGAGCAATTTTGAACCACTGATGATTCAACAAGCAGAACTGGTACTTTCTGCAGGCGATATTAGTGTTATAATATGTCCCATTGGAAAGAGAGCAACAGAAAATGTTATAAATGAGGTTCTACAGACAATTATAAAGTGGTTCGCAGAAAATTGATTCTCTCAAAATTCTGAAAAAAAACACGCTATAATCGGTTCTGTGCAGCAAATAGACTAACTCCAACAACTGATGTAGCACATGAGCAGGAATTAGTAATTAGGGCAGAATGCTCCAAAGTTTTGGGTGTACATATTGATAAAAACTTGACCTAGAAGCACCATATTACTAAGCTTCTCGAACAATTGAGTTCAGCATCTTTGCCCCCATCTCGTGGTCGTGCGGTAGCGTTCTCGCTTCCCACGCCCGGGTTCCCGGGTTCGATTCCCGGTGGGGTCAGGGATTTTCTCTGCCTCGTGATGGCTGGGTGTTGTGTGATGTCCTTAGGTGAGTTAGGTTTCAGTAGTTCTAAGTTCTAGGGGACTGATGACCATAGATGTTAAGTCCCATAGTGCTCAGAGCCATTTGAACCATCAGCATCTTTTGATCTTTGTATAATTGCTAATATTGGAAACAATTGAATTAACCAACTCATATATTTCGCGTATTTCCACTGAATAACGCCTCGTGCAGTAATTTTCTGATGTAACTCACTACTTAGAATGATATCGTGAAATAAGAAAAATACAGTTTCTGGTGTTCACCCCCGACATCATGTTGATACCTTTTCAAGGAACTAGGCATTCCAACTGCATGGTCACAATACACATATTCGCTACTGAAATTCGTCATAAATAATGTATCACAATTTAAGAACGACAGTGGGGTCCATAGATGGAAAAAAGATGTTTATTACTCATTATTGAAGCTGTCAGTTGTTGAGATATGAATTCAATATGCAGCAACAATTTTTTTTTCGTTTGCCCAATGATATAAAATGTTTGACAGCTAGCAAAATAAATCTACAATCTAAGATTGGACGAATTTGTATTTAAAAATTGGTAGCCTCAAGGGGAAAAAAATATTTTAGTTCTAACTGCATGAGTAGTACTAAAAAATAATTTATTTAATAACGCTAATGATGTACACATATCCTGCAAACGGACTAGTTCCATATCATTTCGATAAATAAATTGTTGGTCAGATAACTCCAATTTCGTTTTTGCGATGTGTAACTGGAGTCAGCCTAAAGAAATAATGTTCATCAGGCTTGTCTTGCGAAACCCAGTGTCGACAGAAAGCGTCAGTTTGTTTTCCGTTACAAACAAAATGACTTTTGATGCTGAACTTTACGTGCTCGTTCGGTAGAGCGATCCCAAATTAATTTAGTGCGTTGTTTGTTTTATCGATAAGTATTATCATGGACAGCAAGAGTAAACAGCACACCCGCAGCGACTGAGCATCGTTGCTGCATTGCAAAAGTAGTCAGCGCGGTCCCGCACGGTGCTGTCGCTCCTGGGCTACTGGCTATTTATTATTCGTGTTTTATTGTCCTTGTTTATACATATCCGTAAAACAAATATCGCACTAGATTACTTTCGGGCCGCTCTGTAGGATGGGTACGTAAAACTCCGCTTTAAAGATCATTTTGTTTGTAAGGGATAACAAATTCAGAGACTGGGTGTCGCCTGAAAGACGTTGACGAGCTGTATTTGTCCAGTCTAACTTAAACTACACCTTACAGAAAATAAATGGCGAATATCTGCCGAAGCACCAGAGAAAATGGGTCTGACAACTCTTAGGGGAGACGACAACCTTTGTATACACGTAAGCTGTCCAACAGAGATTACTTTTACTCATTTTAATGGTTATCTAATAACGTGACAGGAGAGTTTCGTTTCTGACGGTATCAAGGACATTTTGGTAGAACAGAAATTTTCAATATTTGACAAAATATTTTGGCAATACTTCGAACGAATAGAGCAACGTAAGACACTAAAATGCATCTATAATTACACCTATGTTCTTATAAATATTTAGTGCTGAAATGCATTCCTTTGTGCAGAAATTCCGTTAACACGGACGATACAATTAAGGAACTAAATTATGTAATCCACGAAGTAAACTACTTAATCAGTATCTTTGAATGTTAAACACATTGCCATTGAAAAGTACATGCATCTAAAATATGCTGATTAAAATTGTCATATAATTAGATAAATATATGATTATAATTGACAAATGTCTTTCGCAAGTGCTCAGAAACCACTATAAAGTATAAGGCGAGTTAGATTATAGGGAAAAAACAGCAGTCACATTAAATAATACAAAACTTTTAGAGATAAATGTCTTGTGAAAGATATTTTGTCTCCTGTAATACAGATGCCGTTGATGGGCAAGCGCCCGATACTACGTACTAGTCTGGCAATAAATTAATAAATAAAAGTACACCACAATGTTATTTTTTCTTTTCTATAAAACATTTTTCCAAAGCTCTGCAATGTAAATTATTAACATCTTATCCCCTTTCTGAACACGACATATCACTCATTATGAAGGGAAGGTGGCTCAGTTTTTCAGGCAAGAAAACGGAAAACGGAAGGCTGCGGTGCTCAAAACGGAAAACCAAACGTCGTCAGCTGATAGTGGTGTAGTGTTACAGTGATCCTCCTGTGTGTGTGTGTGTGTGTGTGTGTGTGTGTGTGTGCGCGCGCGCGCGCGCGCTGTGGAGGAAGGGGGTGATCGATAATGAAATGAATGAAAAGTGTAATAATGGTTCAAATGGCTCTGAGCACTATGGGACTTAACATCTGAGGTCATCAGTCCCCTAGAACTTAGAACTACTTAAACCTAATCAACCTAAGGATATCACACACATCCATGCCCGAGGCAGGATTCGAACCTGCGACCGTAATGGTCGCGCGGTTCCAGACTGAAGCGCCTAGAACCGCTCGGCCACACCGTCCAGCAAAAGTGTAATACTAGTCTTCAAACACCTCTTTGCAAGATTTTATTGTACACAATGCATAAATGGAATGCAGAAACGTTGTTTTAAACAGATTTGCCCTGTATACGGGGTGGGGGCGGGGGGAGATGGAGGCTTCAATGTCCATGTGTCCAGATTTAGGTTTTCTGTGGTTTCCCGAAGTCACTTCAGGCCAATGGCTGGACAGTTGCGGCCGCGTCTCGCAACCTGTCGCATACTTGTGAAACTGTACCTGCAGGTACCAAGCGGTTATTACTAAAGTGGCAGCGAAACTAGTTAGATACGCTAATGCGTTAACTGTGCACAGCGCCAGATTGGCACCTGGTGTGCAAAACTGGAACTATCTTTTCCATCATAAATCGATTCCGCATTAACATATCTACCAAATTTTGCTGTCATACAATAATTGCAGTGCACACCGGACCTTCGTGTGTAGCTGCAATTTAATTACAATCACCCAGTATGTAATATATATATATATATATATATATATATATATATATATATATGTGTGTGTGTGTGTGTGTGTGTGTGTGTGTGTGTGTGTGTGAACTATGTCTTTCTGCTTAAATTGTAATCCCCAGACATGTCCAGCAGCCTTGTAAAAGCTAGTCTTGAAAGAAGAAAACTACAACAGCTGCTATTACTATAGTATTACATGTTTCTTACACAGGATGCAACTAAATTCGCTTTACAGGCTTTACAGACCTTCCACCAAAAACCAAGGAAAAAGTATAGTAAATATGGACTCTAAAATACGTACCTTATGAGCTATGGGTACTTTTTCTTCTTCGATACTGTGACACACATCTCTTGCAAACTCTTTGCTTTCCATATTTTGGAACAAGGTGGTATGGACCAAAACAAGGGAAAAAATGTCCAGGTAATATTGGCTCTAAAATGCATACCTTAAGAGCTATGAACACTTGTTCGATAGCAGAGACGTGTCTCACACTAGCGAAGACGAGAAAGTGCTCATATCTCTTAAGGCGTGCCCTTTAGAGCCCATGTTTACTAGACTTTTTTTCTTATTTTGGTGTAAGGAATCTGGGCTCAAAGTCTGTAAAGGGAATTCAGTTAAGCCTACATATCTAGCTGTGAAGCCCGCATCTTTTGTCGACGCTCCGACATGCAGACGGCAGGAGCACGCTTCTGTTAATGTCACGAGTCGGCTGCGTGCAAGCAGCTGGGCTGCACTGCATCTCACTGTGTGAAGTGAGGTGGGGTGAGATTAGGTGAGCAAGCGCTCTCGCCTTGGTCTCCTGCGAAATTGGCTTTCTACGTTTCACCTCTGCTGGGAAATGTAAAAGTTCGGCTCAACGGCCATCTAGGGAACTTCCCAGGCAATACTCGCAGATTCTCCGCGGCGATACTGCAATAACCGTTAATATCTTGATACTTTGATGTAGGAGTTCCTGTATCTACTACAATCATTCTCTCTCTCTCTCTCTCTCTCTCTCTCTCTCTCTCTCTCTCTGTCTCTCTCTCCCCGTCCTTCTCTCTGAATCGAAAAGGGATAGCCAATTACATGGCCACATCGCTCCCCCGATCTGACGCCTCTTGATTTTAATCGTGTGTGTGTGTGTGTGTGTGTGTGTGTGTGTGTGTGTGTGTGTGTGTGTGTGTGTGTGTATGTGTGTGTGTTGGGGGGAAGGGAGGGGGTATTGTAGTTTCTTATGAGGCTCGTGCGATGCTTGGTGTAGCTGGTAGTGTGTATAAAGGTACAGATATCGATCCTGTAGTTGAAGGATCGAATCTACTCTTTCGCTTCTTTGCTACAGCACAGCGGCGTCCGTGACGGGGATTCTCCTTAGTTCTATAAGGAAAGAGATTGGCGCCTGTAGGGGTTTGGCGCGAAGGTGTGTGTCAGTGACGCCGAAGCACGCCAGCAGGGCAGATCCCGAGTGCTCGCACTCCTCGCGTTCGCGTATGAAAGTAAAGTATTTTGTGCAAATATTATATTGAAAGTCGCGCTAGAGCCATCATGCGAGTAGGACGCCCATATGCGTCGGAAAAGTGAGAATTTTGAAGCTCAGGATTAATATGAAAAAGCTATCGTACAGTAAAGAATTGGCAATGATAAACTCTTACATGCTCCTGATGGATGAATGACAGTAATTGTAGTGTGAATGTGATCAAAACGAGTGGGGACAAGCTACTTGAATTTGAGGTGGAATAAATTAACTGTGTCGTACAAAAGTGTGCACATAATACAACATCTACATTGTTATTAGAATATTTTGGAAGTGAATGAATTGCAGAACAGTGCGGGAGAATAGATAGGGCATGTGCTGTAGGCCCACGGTGAGAGCTATCGGCGCATGTATCTCTGGAGCTGAGCAAGCAGTAAAGGAAACAAAAGAAAAATTCGGAGTAGGTATTAAAATCCATGGAGAAGAAATAAAAACTTTGAGGTTCGCCTATGACATTGTAATTCTGTCAGAGACAGCAAAGGTCTTGGAAGAGCAGTTGAACGGAATGGACAGTGTCTTGAAAGGAGGGTATAAGATGAACATCAACAAAAGGAAAGCGAGGATAATGGAATGTAGTCGAATTAAGTCGGGTGATGCTGAGGGAATTATATTAGGAAATGAGACACTTAAAGTAGTAAAGGAGTTTTGCTATTTGGGGAGCAAAATAACTGACGATGGTCGAAGTAGAGAGGACATAAAATGTAGACTGGCAATGGCAAGGAGAGCGTTTCTGAAGAAGAGAAATTTGTTAACATCGAGTATTGATTTAAGTGTCAGGAAGCCGTTTCTGAAAGTATTTGTATGGAGTGTAGCCATGGAAGAGAAACGTGGACGATAAATAGTTTAGATAAGAAGAGAATAGAAGCATTCGAAATGTGGTGCTACAGAAGAATGATGAAGATTAGATGGGTAGATCACGTAACTAATGAGGAGGTATTGAATAGAATGGGGGAGAAGAGGAGTTAGTGGCACAACTTGACTAGAAGAAGGGATCGGTTGGTATGACATGTTTTGAGTCATCAAGGGATCACCAATTTAGTACTGGAGGGCAGCGTGGAGGGTAAAAATCGTAGAGGGAGACCAAGAGATGGATGCACTAAGCAGATTCAGAAGGATGTAGGCTGCAGTAGGTACTGGGAGATGAAGAAGCTGGCACAGGATAGAGTAGCATGGAGAGCTGCATCAAACCAGTCTCAGGATTGAAGACCACAACAACAACAACAATCTCTGGAGCAAGTTCGCCCTCAAAACTGGCTACTTGTGACTGTCCGGTGCCTAATTTTCCAGTCAGTAGTAACAATAAACTATAAATCAATAAACAGTACGGAGACGGCTTAAAGGTGTGCCAGAATGTTGTTCGAAGATGCTGTATCTTCATTGAACGTGATGACTGCTATTTCGAACACCTTCTGTTGTGTAAAAAATTGCTGAATAAAGAGTATATCATCTTTGCTGATCTTAGGCGCGTAAGCATTCATTGTCCTTATTGTTTCCGGCATTCCAAAGCCTTCACTGGCCCAGGATTATTCACAGGACCAGAAGTTTCTATTCCATAGAAGTTTTGTATAGGCTTCTCTATAACCTTCTTCAATTTGTGTCCGGCCTTTTCGAGCTATCCTATATACGTACCATCACATCCATTTTCTCGGATGCTTAGATAGATATTTGCAATTACGTTTTTGCCACGTATATGTGGAGTCAGACCAAAGCGACGGGCTACTGTGCATACGTTACTATGCGACGCTCGTTACGAACAAAATGTTTCTTAAGTGGGTTTTTAGGGCCAGTTCTACAGATCGGCCGCAGATTAGTTTAATGCAATATTCGGTTGAACGATATGTGTTAACAGATATGGTAAAATACAAACGATAATCAGTTCTTCGGCAGCAACTCAGTAACGCTGCTACATTGGCAGTAGTAGATAGCGTGGCACTGCACGGCGTACGCGACGGGCAAATCGGGAAACATAGACCGTGTGGAAGAAATGTCTACTGGTCTTTTGGCGTATGTTGTTGCTACCGAATGACTGAAAGCAAGCCACTTGACCACGCTAATAATACAGCCCAGTACAGTTTTCACTTGGAAGTCGTTCTGTGAAAATGTGATGAACGTGAGAACTTTCCCCATGTCGAGTGCCGCACCTGTCTGTCTTCTACATACCTCCTTGCAGCAGCGCTGCTCATCGTTCACGGAGTACTGCCTATTCTTCGTGTTTTGTAGTCCCCGTTAAAACAAATCGTTAAGCTGAATATCACACTACACTAATTTGGGACCGAATGCGCACATAAAAGTCCAACCGCTAACTTTTAGACGAGAAGCTTGGTGTATTATTGTTCCATTTTCGCTTCATTGTTCAACGCGAATGACCAGTTTGTAATTCAGGCGTATAACGTTTTCATCCCGAGTCCTGCAGCTCGGCTCAAGGTTTGAAAATCACCAAGTATAAATGACAGGACGACGCTTTTATTCAAGGCAACTGATGTTTCTTCGCTAATCTTTGCCAAACAAAAGTAAACTTCGCTGTCGATCAAGAAGACACAAGATTTCGAAACCCGTCGCTGAAAACTGCCTCCAGAATTGCACCCTATGGGCAACATCTGCCTTTCTCCACATCCGTTGGTGTCTATACTTGCTGTATATGCAATGCGTTGTATTGATTTATTTCCAGCGAGCTCGAGAGAGCTAACTTGCTTTCCCTCCATGTCCACTCGCACTGCTTCACTCGCGACTCGCGGATACGCTCACGTACCCATCTCTTGCGGTTTTTCCTGCTAGAAGGAACTATTTGCACTTTCTCCGTTTTTCGCGAGAGTGTTGATCACTTTCGTGGCTTCTTATTCCTTGAAACGTTATCTGCGTTTCTGGCAACTGGCAGTGTAGGAAAACTGAAGATCCCAACAGACAGAGAGAGAGGGAGAGAGGCAGGGAGGGGCAGAGGGAGAGAGAGAGTGCAGTCATCTCCAGACACTGACCTACCATTGTTCCTGCGACACTTAATTTTTTTTATTGTTGTGGCGGGGGAAGGAAGAGAACTCTGCTAAAAACGGTGGTCGTTAATAAAAAATTGACTGTATTTCTATGATACAAGGTGTCCAAAACGAAATGAAAGAAAGAAACACCATCTCGGTGCTCCTCTGGGTTTGTTCCTAACGCCATTAGCGAGAAGGGTGGGGCAGAGGGGTGTGGAAAGAATTGATGTGTACGTTGAAAAAAGAAAATCATAAAAACTTGATCCGTACCCTATGATAACAATAAAATATTAATATAGTTCTTGTATTTGCTCCGTGCTTACGCCAGCTAAGCTTAACCCAATACAAGTCCGGCCAAAAAGATTCCGTTTGAGGACGTTGCTGCAGCATATACGCAAGGTAGCACCACTACGATGCGGGTAAATAAGCACGGACATCTAGGCAGGGGATTAATGTGGCATTCGCGTATTTCCGATGTGCGTGCGGTAAATGCGGAAAAGTGAAGTATGGCGACGTTATTACCAAATGCGTCCGAACAGGACCAACGTCCTTTATTCTTCTATTGGCTGCTGGACGACACACACTGGCAGACATCCATCGGAGAAAAAAGAATGTGTATGCAGCAGCATGTCTTTCAAAAACAACCGTTATGGAATGGTGGGCAACAAGGAGAGCTGCTGCTTCATGATAACGCAGGTTCCCATATCGCAAATGTAATGCAGAAGTTACACCAGCTCTAGTGCGGGACAGTCGAGCACCCGCCCTATGGTCCTGATCTCTCCTCATACGATTGTCGCGTCTTCGGTCACTTAAGACCCTGAAGAGCCGTAGATTCCTGTCGGACGAGGATGTGTAGCAGGCAGGACGGACTTCTGCACGCAGCAGGACGCGGTGTTCAACCAAACAGGTATCTTCAACTTGGCGAGTCGGTGGGATGACTGATTCAATGCTGACGGCCATCTTCCCTGACTGAAATACCGATTGTGGAGCGTAGAGCCTTCGAACGGGAACTTTTTGATCCCCCCTTGTAGAAGGAAATCCACTATTTTGGAAACAGAAAGCTGCTGCTTAGTTACTTATAGTAAGGCACAGGATTTGTGCTTCGGATCCCCGTTTTGTCTCATTCTTGCTGATTTATGTTTACTGTAGTGTCTCTAAGCAGCTTCATACGATGCAAGGATTCGCAGCTGAGAGCTGTTTTGTTGTCTTTTTGTTGTGACTGTTTTTCCACTGAATGAGATTTCCACTCTGTAGCGGAGTGTGCACTGGTATGAAACTTCCTGGCAGATTAAAACTGTGTGCCGGACCGAGACTCAAACGCGAGACCTTTGCCTTTTGCGGGCAAGTGCTCTACGAACTGAGCTACCGAAGCACGACTCGTGAGCCATCCTCACAGCTTCAATTCTGCCGGTACCTCGTCTCCTACCTCCCAAACTTCACAGAAGCTCTCCTGCGAACCTTGCAGAACTAGCACTGCTAGATGAAAGGGTATTGCGGAGACATATCAGCGCACACTCCGCTGCGGAGTGAAAGTCTCATCCTGGAAGCATCCCCCAGGCTGTGGCTAAGCCATGTCTCCGCAATATCCTTTCTTTCAGGAGTGCTAGTTATGCAAGATTCGCAGAAGAGCTTTTGTGAAGTTTGGAAGGTAGGAGACGAGGTACTGGTAGAACTGAAGCTGTGAGGGCGGGTCGTGAGTCGTGCTTGGGTAGCTCAGAAGCCGGCACGGTAGCTCAGCGTGTTCGGTCACAGAGCTGGTTGGCCTCTGTAATTAAAAAAAACTAAGTGGAAGGATAAAAAAACGAACTTGAACGGATGTCATGTGACGTCCGCAAAGACCAAACACAACGATCAACAAAAAAGTTGGCAGCGCATTCGCCCGCAAAAGGCACAGATCCCGAGTTCGAGCCTCGGTCCGGCAGATAGTTTTAATCTGCCAGGAACTTTATATTTTCCCACTGCTTGGTCAATGCTCCATCATCAATTACCTCAACATCAAGTTAAGCCTTATCCCTACTTCCACTGCTATCCCACTATCCGATTGTGTCAGTCTTCACTATTTGCTCATTGTAAAGTGTGTGGCAAGGAATAACTACTTAGGAACACCATAGTTGTTTCAAGGTTCATGAGTACATATAATGACGTATGATAATGCACCGGGGAGAACTTATTAAAATCTACGTACATACTGCATAAGCTACTTTACAGCAGTGCATATGAGAAAGTACTTTGCACGTACTATCTTTATCCCTGTAAGGTGGGAGGATTGTATTGTTGGCCGGCCGCGGTGGCCGAGCGGTTCTAGGCGCCCAGTCCGGAACCGCGCGACTGCTACGGTCGCAGGTTCGAATCCTGCCTCGGGCGTGGATGTTTGTTATGTCCTTAGGTTAGTTAGGTTTAAGTAGTTCTAAGTTCTAGGGGACTGATGACCACAGCTGTTAAGTCCCATAGTGCTCAGAGCCATTTGAACCATTTTTTTATTATATTGTTGCTGTGTGCACGCTAGTGTATCTTCTCTCATTCTCATGATGCAGGCAATTGATTTGTTGTAATGCCAAACACACATACTTGGCCCTTAAATTTAAGCTACAGGTTTTCGTGGGAACAACGTTGCTTATCTCCACTCAGACTGAATTTACATTCCCTCAACATCTTTGTTACAGTCTTGCATGAACTAACGCACCTGTCCTGTAGAAACATCGCGTGGCATACTTGATAAAGACTCCGGACATTGGAACTATCAGATTAATAAGTCATAGTTGCAGAATACTGCGACGAATTATTTACAGAAGAATAGAAAGAGAAATCGATCAAGGAGATCATGCGATTGTACAGGACCCTTTTACACAAGACTCTTCATATAACGACAATGGATCTGGCTACTGTGTTGGCCAAGAATTTGATAGTTCTCAACCTATGCGCGTTTCATCGTGTGTTTGCTTCAGATGTTGGCGGACGCCACGTAAAAAATGCGCAGGCGCGCCTTTGCGATGGAACCACATTTGCTGACGGAGAGACAGTGGCAAATCTTCCTAGAACTTCACCAGGACCTCTTGCATTAATGCAAAGTATCAGGGACACGTAAGGCGGTAGAAAAGACCGTACGGCCTAAAAGACGACTGTCAATGATAACAACCCATACGTTTTTTCTGAAATGTTATTGAAAACCACATGAATGTGTGCAATGAGGATTTTCTTCATCCCAAATGCGACTCTTCCGCAAACAGCCTGCCTGGTGAAGTGGGTTTCATCCATAATGAGAATGCAGTGTGAAAGTTCGGGCATGTCGACACAGTGATGTAGAAAACTCGTTCAGAAATTGACAGGTAGCGGAAAATCCGCCGGAGTCAGTGCATGCCCATTCTGTTAGTAGCAAGGGTAAAGTTTCTGGTTATGTAGAACACGCCAGACATTCGCGTGGGGCACATCCACGGCATGAGCAATGTTTCAAGTACTCGTTGTCATGTCCTCTTCGACGAGACGGACGTCTTCTTCAAAGTAGGGAGTGCGGAGCGTCCGTGGAGCACCAACTCAACCTTCCTACTTGCAGGCGTACCAGTTTGTCGCAGCAGTCTCGTTGCAGTCGGACGAGGAGGTTATTTTATGGACTGAGGCGATATAGAAAAACAGGCGGCGCTTTACGTCAAGGCACTGACAACGGCGCTCTCTTCTTTGTGTGCATATCGTAAAAAGAGATATTTGAAAGTGGTCCGATCTCCAAACTTAATAACCGATAGCAGATATTCAAGTCCTGATGCAGACTGATCTATGTTCTAGACAAAGGAGATAAACGACTCGCTTATCTTCAGCTCTGAATTATTTTCAAAACAGTCGTTGATTATTTTAATGTAATTGGTCGATTTTACTAACTTTACGCCGGCCGGTGTGGCCGAGTGGTTCTAGGCGCTAGAGTCTGGAACCGCGCGACCGCTACAGTCGCAGGTTCGAATCCTGCCTCGGGCATGGTTGTGTGTGATGTCCTTAGTTTAGTTAGGTTTAAGTAGTTCTAAGTTCTAGGGGACTGATGACCTCAGCAGTTAAGTCCCATAGTGCTCAGAGCCATTTGCACCATTTGATTTGAACTAACTCCCCCACTTTTCCTTCGCATTTTAATTTTCCGTTCTTACTTTCTGGGCCATGGGGCGCCTAATCTCCGGGGTCACTGCTTCGGTAGCACGAGTCTGTTTATGTCATGGAGGTAAAAGAAGAGGGGAGGTGGCACTACAGACCATAGACGATGCTCTGTGCTACAGACACGCTGTACGTTTTTTTTTTGAAGCCACAGTGGGCGAGGCCTGTCGCCATTTTAAATAGGTCAAAACATTAGCAGACTGTGTTTATGATTGCTTCTTGTTCATTGTTTCTGTAATGTGCGCAACAGCTGTTTTAAATACTAAAAATTATAGAGCTTACTTGACTGACATAGTGTCAGGAACGCAATTTCGAAAGTTTTTTCTGTTGTTGAATGCGTATTTGCTCTAGTAATGCGAAACATTTGGCCTTGTTAACGTAACTTGTTTTTTGCTACTATATGTCGGATAACCAGAAATAGAACTAAGTGATGTGAAAAGGATGCTTTCGTAATCCATTTAATCCCACTTTTACTGCATTTGTGTCGATAGCAAATGAAACTAGAACTCTGAAACCAGTGCCTGTTTGCTTACGGCACTGCTTCTTGTCCGTTACATTTTCAGCTTTCAACTCGTATGCACAGCATTTTTTGTGTTCGAGTTTGCAAAATAGTTACCTGCGTGTCCTTTGCTATCCCATAAACGTGTGCCACGAGGGAAGAAGCAAGGCATGCCAACTTATCTTGTGCATGTCAACAAAGCGAACGATTATTGAAATGTCAAAGAAACACAACTGCCTAGAGGTATACCTACATGCAGAATAGAATTCTTGTTTTATTAGATTGCCATTTCATTAGTTTCACTGTAGTTCACATATCTTCTCACTTTGAAATCTTTGCTATGATGTGTGATGTGTCATTTAGTGTGTGACCAATAATAGCAATTTACAGGGTAAAAAAACTGTAAAATTTTTAAATATCTTCCAGCATTGTGGAATGCTATAAATGTGATTAGGGGAATGATCTCAAACGCCCTTCAGATGGATATTTTGCTTTAACATGTATGGGATAACTTTTTAGTAATGATAGCCCAACATGTGTAAGATGTAGGCCTACCTTTCCAACAGTAGTCTATTTTCTTCTTTTCCCAAAATATTTGTCGCCAGTAACCCTGTCAGTTTTTCAGGAATAACCAAACATAGCACAGTCGCTATAAACGTCTACTTTGATCATCTGCATGATTTTACTTTTGAATTTCCTTTTAAGGGTTTCAAAGTAGAAGTCTACATCATTCTTTTTGATACATCAATAGTTATTTGCTTAGTTTCATGTACCATGTATCATTTGCACGATAAATTGTAATGACATGGAACGAGTCATTATATAGTGACACCATTACCTTTTATGTACATATGCTTCCATGCTGATCATTTATTAGTCATTACGTTTTTTGATAACAGGCAGACTGATGTTAGTAATTCCTACGCATCACCATTTACACATTACAGTAATAGACAATCTTCTGCAGAATAGGAGACAAACGTTTTCAGTTTAGTTTCAAATTTTCCTTTGCTGTGTGTTAGGAATTTTATATTAATGGGTAAGCGATCAAAACTTTTAGTTGCAGCATTGTGAACCCTTGTTTGTGCTACAGACAACCTTAATGTGGCGTAATGAATGTAATTTTTTTCTTCTGGTATTGTAATTATGTACATAATCGCTCCTGTAGAAGTGCAGCGGAATTTTCACAACAAAATTCATTGGGAAATAACTGTACTGTGAAACACACATAAATGTTCGTACAATCATACGCATAAAACTAACACACACATGACCGCTGTCTCTGGCTGTTCTAGCTCGAATCTTTTCGAAAGAGGGAGGAAACGTAAACAATGAATAATTATGGGCGAGAGGAATTTAGGCCCCAACAATCAGCGCAGTTAAGTAGCCATGTGTTGTTTGGGGACGAGACCTTTGATACAGTGTGGTTAAGATGGAACGTTTGCGATTTGCAAGGCAATGGAAAACACAGGAAAGAAGAGAAAGAATGGCACTGACTAAAGTAAGGCAAATCTAAAGTCAAATCACAGAAATAAAATCACAACGATAAAAGAAACAGTGAAACCATAATTGATGTGTACAAAAGAAAATATTGCTTCGATGGCTCCACTTACGAATGAACTTTAGACTAAGTACGGATCGATTAGTACACATGAAAACAAAGCAAGCTGACATTTTTGACGAAAGAACTGCGCTTCCACACAATCAAAAACACCCGACACCGTCGAAACCAATTTAGGCACGGATACAACAGGATGACGTCACGAAGATGTATCACAACGGTGAGCTATTGAGGTATGAATGCGGTGAATGTTTTGGGCTAATTAAGATGGCGGACATTGGCTTCAAGTTTGTGACGTAATAACACTTCCCTTTTTTTTACCTGCATGGTTTATGCCCTTATTATTATCGTTGATAGTAGCATTTAAAAGTATGGTAATTATTTCCGCTTATACTCTTTGAATAAACAACGAATCGCGAAGTGACCATGACGTAGCGCTGGTTTCAACAATACCGGGATCTTCGCAGCGCCTCAGGCCGTTGCTTGGCAGCTTTTTGAGAGGAATCGAGCGTGAATGAACGTCGCCGTTTCCATTCAGCAAGTTTAAGAAAATACCGTGAAACGAAGCAAGAGCACAGAGCAGCGATACTAGTCAGGCGTTAAACCATCTGCAAATAGTCTATCCGCGTTCTGCCAAACCGAAGCGTTCAAAACAGTGGGCAGTTATATTCAAGGTAATTTCCGGCAGTTTACCTCAGAAAAATATGAATTATATATTATTTTAATTACAGGAAAACCGGATTACTGCAAATTGTACGTTCTTCTCCGAAATTGATGTGTCAAGTCCAATTTGTATTTGCTCGTATAGATACGTAACGTGAGTCTTGAAACCCACATTTTCTGTGCACATATCATAAAAAATAATAAGTTTTTAAAATGATTTCTAACGTATTGTAGATAGATTTCTCGACTTAAGCTGTATTTCTGCAAGAAAACCAATTTTCCTATTTAAATGATTGGCAAATAAATCGGCAGTGGTGCTCACTGGACTTCGAACTGCTTTAATAATAATGCTGAATTGTGAGCAGTTTTCTTTATGTAAGGGGAACACAGTCACCCTTAGTAGATGGAATGCCGTCCCCAATTTAAAAAAAAGTTCCAAACCACTTTTAATGCGTTTGTATGTGTTTTATGCGTATGATTGTATGAACATTTATGTGTGTTCTGAAGAAGGCTTTGGCTGAAAACTTACGTGAGCATTCTCTTCGTCGCTGCTTGTTGCTCGGCGTTTGGGTAACAGCGTATCCGTTTCGTTTTAATTACAGGAAAATCGGAATAGTGCAAATTATACGTTTTCCTGCGTAGTTGATGTGCCGGGTCCAACTTGTATTTGCTCGTAAAGATAGCGTGTATCTTGAAATACACATTTTCCATGCACGTATCACAAAAAAATCTGTAATTTACAACAATATCTTTTGTACAGGACCTCTTAAGCCATCATGAACCCACTGATCTGATGAAAGTTGTTCCGTCGACGACGAGTTAATTATGAGCAGCACACACGATAATGTATCGCTGGCATTCTCGGAGGCAATATTGCTAGCAGTTGGTCACTCATAAACGATTTAGCAAGCCATTCGAACCAATACTACGAACGCTTTATTGAAACGTTCCATTCCCGATAATTATGTACTATGTTTAGTAAAACTGAGTATTTCGATTAACACTAAGAGTTCAAACGTATTAAGAGTGCCTTGGAACGAATTTTATTGGAAACTGCAATTCATCCGCTAAGGAAGTATTCACACTTAAATTATGTTCTCCTTACATAAAAAACTGCCTACAATTTTGGAACTATGGTTGGTTAGTTCATAATTAGCATCCAACAATTTCCATGATCCCTTTTTTCTGCCCCACTTTTTACTGCTGTTCCCTATTCAGCAAAAGCCATGACTGCATCAGCAAGGCAAAGAGGTGTCAAGTACATTAGATAGAGCACTGCTGCCAAACGTGTGTATGTTGATAACCGGCCCTGTACCAGTGGAGCCAGTTATCAACACAGACACATCTGACAGCAATGGATGTGCTGTGTCTAATGTATTTGACACCTCTGTGCCTTGCTGATACGCTTATGGCTTTTGCTTTAGTCCACTTACTGTTGGATGGGAGTATCTGTTCTGTGAGTTTACCCACATGTCTTCAATGGCTGGATGGCAATGTGCCACATATAATTCACATACCCGATGATCTGAAGATGGCAGTACACTTTCCTGAAATAAGTAATGAGGACATGTATGAACTGGCCAATAAAACATCTGTTTTGGAAGGTTTTTACATATATTTTGATTCTATGATGATTTAGGTTAGAATTATACCTTTAAGATTTTAATCTAATTTAATCCTATAGTTATTCAAGTCCCTAAATTTTTATTCTGTGTGATACTTGTATTATATTTATTGCCCACGATTTATGCACATACAACTTACTTACACATGTTAGTTTTTTAAGGCAATTCATTTCAAAGTAGTGTAATAGGATCAGGGATCTGGAAATGATTAATGCCAGGATGGTCATTATGGGATGACGTGTAGGATGATGGGCTATGCCCTACCAGCTTTCATGCAGTCATGATGTCAGAAGAGAGCAATTAACAATAATATTCTCTATTCAGTAAGGCACTGATAGAGAGGTTGATGGTGGTAGTACAGTGGCATCCAAAGACTCCCGTGCAGCAGCTCCTAACTCAGCATAGAACATGGTGATGTACTTGGTTGAGGCAGCAAGAGGTCTAAGGGCAGGAGTGTTTCATCAGAGAAGTGGAAGCAGCGGGTGTGACACGGCGGATGCGAAACTGATGTCAGCTGTTTGGCAGGCAGCAGCATGTGTGGTGGACAGTGAGCATATCCAGCAGTAGGTCAGGCATGTGCCAGACTGGTGCACAGGCTCTCCTGGAGACGCCCAGAGACTGGACATTGTCAACCTTGCGGTACGAGCTCAAGTTTTGGAAATATCATGTCTTAACAGGAGCTCTTAGACCAGTAGTTAGTGGATGAGAACAGGTAGATGTAGATAAAGCTGGTTGCCCCACATGGCACTAATGATTGATGGGGAGTATACCCCAACATTGGCAGTAGTGCAGACAAGGAACGTTAAGGATCTGAGCATGGGTATTTATAGTGGCTCTGCCCAGCTTCATTGTGACAAGGCTGCATCTTTGGTCATGTACATGACAAAAGCACTGCATTTGTTGGCCCAAGGCACGGGGACATTTAGCATGTCCCCGCCGCAGACTGGGGTCGTGTACCGTGATGCTTGAGCAATACTGCAGCCTCAACAGTATTTCATAGCTAGTTTGCCCACCACACCACAGGTTGTGAAGTCTGCACGGAGGGGCGTTGCTGCAACTGTAGATTGTCTTTGTACAAGGGTTGTTTTTTAAGTAAGGGCCGTTTTTATTTTTTTAAAAAATTTATTTTCTGATTCTACTCACTTTTACCTATTTTTCTACATAACTGCCTTGTTTATTTAAGCACTTGTCATACCGTACAACTAAGTTTTTAATTCCCTCTTCAAAGAATTCGGCCGCCTGCTCCGACAGCCAAGAGTTCACGGCCGCTTTCACTTCATCGTCATCATTGAAGCGCTGCCCGCTAAGATGGTGTTTCAGGTACCGGAAAAGGTGAAAATCCCTAGGAGCAAGGTCGGGGCTGTATGGTGCATGGTTCAAAACTTCCCAGCCAAAAGAATCAATCAAATCCCGACTCTTTTGAGAGGTGTGAGGCCTAGCGTTATCGTGCAGGAGCAAAACTCCTTTTGTCAGCATGCCGCGCCTTTTGTTTTGAATTGCTCTGCGGAGCTTCTTTAGAGTTTCACAGTAGGCATCTGAGTTGATTGTCGTTCCTCATGTCATAAAGTCCAATAGCAAAACACCGCGCCGGTCCCAGAACACAGTTGCCATAATCTTGCGCTTTCACAGCGTCTGTTTGGCTTTGACCTTGACAGGTGAGGTTGTGTGTCGCCATTCCATCGATTGTCGCTTGCTTTCGGGAGTGATATGGGATACCCATGTTTCATCTCCAGTGACAATTTGACTCAACATGTCATCCCCTTCTTCCTCGTAACGAATCAAAAAGTCCAATGAAGTGGCAAATCTCTTCCTTTTGTGGTCCTCTGTGAGGAGTCTGGGTACCCACCGAGAACACAGTTTCTTAAAGTTTAGGTTTTCAGACACAATTTTGTACAAAACCGATCTTGAAACTTGTGGAAATTCCAAAGAAAGAGTGGAAATTGTGAATCTTCTGTCCTCACGAATCCTTGTTTCGACTGCAGCCACCAAATCATCAGTGATCACAGAGGGCCGGCCTGAGCGTTCTTCGTCATGGACGTTTTGATGGCCATTTTTAAACTCTCATAACCCATTGACGCACTTTACCTTCACTCATTGCATTCAAGCCATAAACTTCTGTTAACTGACGATGAATTTCTGCAGCTGATAGGCTTCTCGCGGTCAAAAAACGTATCACTGACCGTATCTCACACGCGGCGGGCGATTCAATAATCGTAAACATTATAAAGTAGCACAGCGATGCGTACACGTCAGCTACAGAACTGCAACTTGCATCAGTGTGAACGGGAAGGATGCCGGCAAGTGGCGTGGTGGCTTGTTCCGGCGTCGCGCGAACTATGGGACTATACGCGCGAACGGCCCTTACTTAAAAAATAACCCTCGTATATGTTACAGAGCGTATAATATTTTTCCTCCATGTTAAGTGAGTTGTGCAGCTTTTTTCACTCTGTAATTCGCAAATAAATCTCATGGTCCAAATTCCATCATAGCCTTGGCCACAACATTTGCTCATATCTAGCGCTTTTGTTCTAATTAATTGATGTTGGAGTCCTGATTACAGTACAAAATGGTAAAAGAAGATGTATGTAAATTTATGTCTGACGTCGATAAAGGACGTAAGTGATTTGTGTGAATTTCCAGCACCAACACTTGACTGTTTTAACATAGACAAATATTTCACTGATTAATTGATTTTACTTAATTGTTCCATTTTTTCCATTACAGTTTTCCCCATTTTTCCAATGTCTTTCTTTTGGGTGCCATTGCCTATTATTGTAGGGGACTGTATTTTCAGCTGTAAGTTCATCTGATCTATCTTCTCTGTACTGTATCTCTGTCTCTCAGTAGCAGCAACTGAGACAACACTGATGTGAGACCTACCGAAAGTGGGCTCCTGGTTAACTTGCCTGTCAGATTTGATTGTCAAGGATTGATTGTGTCACTCCTGAAACTCAACAGAGCTCACATTTGTGTGTGAGGTTGCTGACTAATCTAGTCATTCACAGTACTCTAATCTCTATTGTTGGTCATGCTGTTGTCTCCTCCCTTGAGTATCAATACCTGGTTCTCTTTACTCATAACCTTTGTCAGTGCCTTAATATCATCTATTAACTGGACGATGCTAGCATTAGGTTTTACAATACTTGGCATATGATACCCTAGTCCTAGTTCTTCCTGTAACTGTTGTCTAACACCCATTACCCTAACACTACCTAACAGCAAGATCTTTCTTTTCCTGCTGTGCTTGGTTTTTGCACTGTTTCTTAAGACCCTGTTAATGGCCTGCTGTGCCAAGATATAGTTGTGACATTGTGGTTAATTATACGCATTAAGTGTCTAAACTGGGTATTAAGTATTTTTTGAAAAGAACTTTCAAACAAGCATTGCAGAAAGCAGTTAATTAAGCAAATGTCTTACTTTGTAACAGAGCAAAGTGGGGATACCCTACTTTTTCTTTTACCACTTCTGATGTCAATATTATTTTCTTCCTTTCCTGATCTCTTGTTAATAGTATATATGACAGTTAGTACATGAAATAACTGGTATCTTATTCAACCAATAATTCATTAAACTTAATTATCCATTACATAGTTTGCCAGTTGCTGATAACAAAAGTTATTTACTTCTTATGTCCGTCCGGATAGCTGAGTAGTCAGCGTGACGGATTGCTGTCCTACAGGCCGGGTTTGATTCCTGGCTGGGTCAGGGATTTTCTCTGCTCAGGGACTGGGTGTTGTGTTGTGTTCATCATCATTTCATCCTCATCTGGTGCGGGTCGCCCAATGTGGCATCGAATGTAATAAGACCTTCACCAACGTGGCCGGACCTGCCCCGTAAGGTGCCTCCTGGCCAATGACGCCAAACGCTCATTTCCATTTACTTCTTATGAAAACATTTTTTTAAAAGAAATGTTCAGAATTTTTTACATTCACAGTCCATGTGAAATTCAAAATTCCATATTTCTGAAAGTTTTCGTCTTAAGGTCCACATAGGTCATTCGCATGAATGTTTTATTTTTCCCAAAAGCTCTATTTTTCATAAGATATTCATAATTTATTCAAAATTTTCATGCTCCAGTCTTAAAATGTAATTATTTCTAAGATCCAGTGCCGTGCTTCCGCAGCCCTGATTTTTCTATTTCCAATTATATATGCTTTTACATAAATAACTTGTTAGTTTGTGAATAATTCCAGTCTGGAGAATTCACTTCCAGAAACTTTTTGGTAAAGTTTGGGAATTCCTGTGCAAATTGAAACATCCCTCTCATAAAACAGTACTTATACTTTTGCCATTTTCTAATTATACAGCTATTAGGTAAACACTTACTTAACTGCCTATGGTATATTTGCCTCACGTGATTTCCCTTTTACATTAATATTCAAAATGTAGTAGCCTAATATTTTACACAAATTGTGGGTCTGTAAATAGGCGTCGGGCACAAAGCCTTGCTGAATTTGTGTCTGCTACTCAAAAGTGCAGTTACTGTGCCAGTCAGTCTGCAATTGGTATTCAGTTAGTGCAATCACTATGTAAGTCAGCGTTTAGTAATCATAAACTAAATTAACGTGTCATTTGGTCTGTGTCCATTATTCAAAAGATGAACACCATATTGAAAGTGTGTAGTTACTATGTGTCAATCTGGAAAAGTACATAGTGTATCTGCAACACACACAGTCAGTTTGTTAATCATTTCTGCTTGTAAACTATTTGAAAATTCTTGTAATAGATGTGACTAACTAATCTGTGATAACATCCCATAGTTTACAAAGCCGATCTTTGAACTGAGCCGGGTAATGATAAATATGAAGAGAAATGAAAACTAAATTGTACACTGTTGTGTACATTGTTTAATAATAGTTCACTTCCTTAAACAACCACAGGTAGGAGATTAAAGTAGACATTCCATGAATCTTCATGAGGCAACAGCATATGGACCAGGTTGGTAACTACTTGACCAAAAGTAGAGCTAAACTGTTAAGAAATTGTTTGTGTTCAGGGTTGAAATGAATCAGTAGTGAGACTTAACCCTTAACTACTATGGTCATCCACAAGAACACAAGTACTATGGATTGGTCTCACAGACCGCGTTTTTATATTTTATATATCAAACCAGAATTTTGTTGAATATATATAGTTTCTTGATTCCTGTCATTCATTACACTTCTTAGAGGTGGTCTTTGTAGAAATTTGATTTTTTTAAAACAATGCAGTATTTTAAACACTTTGACAATCAAAACAAAGCGAAATGTGGAGTATATATTTATTTTATGAGTTATGAAAATAACAGCAAATAGTTAGCTCTCTACTCACACACAGATATTCATCAGAGGGATTATATAACTAATTGGGAATGTAACTAGGTGGAAAAATCCAACTTGCATCATGATAAATTGTGTGTGAAGTCAACTTTCAGTTTACAATTCATCTTTGCAATGTAGAGCGAATATTTCAGTCCATATGTCTATGAATGGAGAAACTTTGCCACATTTTACTTCTAAAATTATGAGTAAAAACTAAATATGTGTTATTATGTGCCACTGAATCATACTTTAGTCAATTTCCACCTGCAAACACTTCACGCAGACCTTCCTGGAACACTCCAAACAAATCGGAACACCACACTGTTGACATGGATATCTTGTTTTCCTCTTCAGACGAAGAGGGCAAAAGTCACACGTTTTTCGATTTTTGAATTCTTCTTTCGGTGTCTGAGGCTCATCTTGTAAGTGAAGTATTCTTCTGATGGTGTCACTCAACTCTCGTGGCAAGTGTCCAATAGAAATTTTACACTTCATATGAAGTTCAACTAGGTCTCTTGCTAAAGTCTTCATGAAGCTCAATCTCGACATTACGTCTGCCTTTGGATAAACTTGATGTACCACATAATAATTTACACCTCGAGCAACATCCACTAATGTGATGAAAATTGCCAAAGGCCATCTTCTTGTCCAGCGACTTGATGAATAAGCTGCACACCTTGGGTTGAGACAGTCCACGCCACCTTTTGTTGTGTTATAAAACAGGATGATCTCAGGTTTTCCTGATGCAGAATCAGTGTTTTCTGAATGGCACATAGAAGAGATAAGTATTGCAGCTTTGGACTTCTTAGGCATGAAGGAAACCAGAGTCATGTCTTCTGTAAAACCGTAAACAGATGTCTTCACACCACGTTTCTTATTGGGCAAGAAGCTCTGTGGGATCTCCTTTTTGTTCTTTTTCAGTGTACCAAGGTATGTGAGACCTTTTTTTGAAAGTTCATTGACTAGTTCTGCTGATGAGTAGCAGTTGTCACCTGTAACATTTCTCCTTGTGTTTTCAATGGGTTTCACCAATCGACGAACCATCTGTGTGGGAACTGTAGTGACTTGGCAAGACAGCCAAGCCACTCAGAGGTAGCCGAAAGGCACGCGTTTAAGCTCACGCAAACTGGCGTGAGGTCTGGAACAGGACAATGTAATTAATATAGCCAATAAGGTACGTTGCTGCTGGAATACTTAACTTTAATCCATAATTGGTGTACATCGCTCTTGATGGTACATGTTTTACAATCTCAATATAAACTGGTAATGGCGCCTTGCTAGGTCATAGCAAATGACGTAGCTGAAGGCTATGCTAACTATCGTCTCGGCAAATGAGAGCGTATTTGTCAGTGTAGCATCGCTAGCAAAGTCGGCTGTACAATTGGGGCGAGTGCTAGGACGTCTATTTAGACATGCCGTGTGGTGGCGCTCGGTCTGCAATCACTGACAGTGGCGACACGCGGGTCCGACGTATACTAATGGACCGCGGCTGATTTAAAGGCTACCACCTAGCAAGTGTGGTGTCTGGCGGTGACACCACAGGAACACTGTGACCTTTCTCATGGCTGGGAAGGGTGTGACCGTTGCTGCCTTTTCCAGAATAAATACACTCCTGGAAATGGAAATAAGAACACATTGACACCGGTGTGTCAGACCCACCATACTTGCTCCGGACACTGCGAGAGGGCTGTACAAGCAATGATCACACGCACGGCACAGCGGACACACCAGGAACCGCGGTGTTGGCCGTCGAATGGCGCTAGCTGCGCAGCATTTGTGCACCGCCGCCGTCAGTGTCAGCCAGTTTGCCGTGGCATACGGAGCTCCATCGCAGTCTTTAACACTGGTAGCATGCCGCGACAGCGTGGACGTGAACCGTATGTGCAGTTGACGGACTTTGAGTGAGGGCGTATAGTGGGCATGCAGGAGGCCGGGTGGACGTACCGCCGAATTGCTCAACACGTGGGGCGTGAGGTCTCCACAGTACATCGATGTTGTCGCCAGTGGTCGGCGGAAGGTGCACGTGCCTGTCGACCTGGGACCGGACCGCAGCGACGCACGGATGCACGCCATGACCGAAGGATCCTACGCAGTGCCGTAGGGGACCGCACCGCCACTTCCCAGCAAATTAGGGACACTGTTGCTCCTGGGGTATCGGCGAGGACCATTCGCAACCGTCTCCATGAAGCTGGGCTACGGTCCCGCACACCGTTAGGCCGTCTTCCGCTCACGCCCCAACATCGTGCAGCCCGCCTCCAGTGGTGTCGCGACAGGCGTGAATGGAGGGACGAATGGAGACGTGTCGTCTTCAGCGATGAGAGTCGCTTCTGCCTTGGTGCCAATGATGGTCGTATGCGTGTTTGGCGCCGTGCAGGTGAGCGCCACAATCAGGACTGCATACGACCGAGGCACACAGGGCCAACACCCGGCATCATGGTGTGGGGAGCGATCTCCTACACTGGCCGTACACCACTGGTGATCGTCGAGGGGACACTGAATAGTGCACGGTACATCCAAACCGTCATCGAACCCATCGTTCTACCATTCCTAGACCGGTAAGGGAACTTGCTGTTCCAATAGGACAATGCACGTCCGCATGTATCCCGTGCCACCCAACGTGCTCTAGAAGGTGTACGTCAACTACCCTGGCCAGCAAGATCTCCGGATCTGTCCCCCATTGAGCATGTTTGGGACTGGATGAAGCGTCGTCTCACGCGGTCTGCACGTCCAGCACGAACGCTGGTCCAACTGAGGCGCCAGGTGGAAATGGCATGGCAAGCCGTTCCACAGGACTACATCCAGCATCTCTACGATCGTCTCCATGGGAGAATAGCAGCCTGCATTGCTGCGAAAGGTGGATATACACTGTACTAGTGCCGACATTGTGCATGCTCTGTTGCCTGTGTCTATGTGCCTGTGGTTCTGTCAGTGTGATCATGTGATGTATCGGACCCCAGAAATGTGTCAATAAAGTTTCCCCTTCCTGGGACAATGAATTCACGGTGTTCTTATTTCAATTTCCAAGAGTGTATATGCATTGTACAAGTAATTTGTACGAGAGTCAGTCAAACACTGAACTTTCAGGCCATACTTTGCCAGTTTGTTTGGCATGTACCTTCTAAACTCACACCTTCCACGAAAAGGAACAAGCATTTCATCGACACACACTTATGCACCTACAGAGTAGCAAAGTTGACTGTTTTCAATGAAGCGCAAAAAGATTTGTGAAATTGCTGCTGATTTGCCTGTTTTCTTTCTTCCCACTCAATCATCAGGATTGTCAAAACATAATGCAGACAATTAAAACAGAAATCTTTCTTTTCTAACAGTGCATCTGAAAACATCTCTACCTGTTCCATCAGTTGCAAACAAGCTGTAAACAGACTTGTTCCCCAACCTGAAAATGGCTGAATACACTAATAGACCAATTAGAACCTTCAATTCTATGATATCAACATCTTGTAGATGGGAAAAGCGATCGTTAGCATACTGTGCTCTAAGCTTAGATATTTTCAGATTTGTCCATCGAATGATTTTGTCTAGAATGTCTGGTGTAAAGAACAATTTCCATACCTCCAAAACAGCAGGGTTTTCTCCAAGACTTTTCGCCGTCTGTCACAGTGCAGGAAGCTGCAAGACGATGTTGTGTTCCCTTGTTCTTATGTTAGCTGGTGGCTGATTTTTTTTCTCCATCAAAAATATCTATTCTTACCGAAGAAGTAAGCTTCATCATCAACAACTGTCACATCTTCATCGTTTCAATTTCCTGCTCTAAATTAGTGGCGTGATCACTAAATATTTCAAAATAAGGGTCATTATTGCTGTCACCGAAGTCTTCATCTGAAGATTCAACAGGGAGATCTTGAACATCCACATCTGCCTCACATAACACACATTGCATAGAAGGCCCAGATTTCCCCGCCATGGAGAAACAGTAGCATGCAACAAAAACGCGGCATGCAAACATTATGGTATGTCTGTGTGACCTCTCAAGGCTAATAATTACGAAACAAAGAGCAGCAGCAATGCAACAATGCTGGCACATGTAGCTTGACAGCCAATAGGAAGGTACACAGAAGAGTCCATGGGTTTTTGCCGGGGTGTGAGAAATATCTAGACACAAAAATTAGTAGCAATCTGAGAGACGGTCTATAGCAGCTAAGGGTTAACAGTTTTTACCAGCTAAAAAACATTGAGGTATTAATTTAATTTTTTGTGTGGTTTGTTGCATACGGACACCCAGACAATCCATTACCTTTGATAATGCCATGAAACTGTTATATTATAAGCTGAGTGTTCTGTATGTATTTGTTGGCTGGCTTATGGTACTGAATGACAGGCCACCCCCTGCAACCTCTGTTACTTTCCCCCTTTTCCAAGTTGAAGTAAGTGCCCTATTTCCAGTTCTAAAATGAACTATTCATTCCCTTAAAGTGTTCATGTTTTTATAGGTTCTCCATTTTTAGTGTCTGGTAAGAGTGATCATTATAAATTACTCAGCTAGCTATAAGCCAGTTCAAGTTGGAGTTGATTAATCAAGGCAGCACAAGTAAGAAACTTAGTTGTACCCAAACACTGGAATGCTGTTCTAATTCTATTTAGTTTCAGATCATCACTGCTGTCCAATAAAGTTTATCCTTGCAGACATTTCAGTCCAGAGGGAGAGATTCATTCCAAATGTTACAATATTATGGTTATAACAGGCAAAGTGGGAACCATATTTTTCATTGTGTTCATGTTTCATCTTGGGAATAGCAGTTTCCACAAAATTAATGTGAAATATGCAGCAGCAAATACTGAAACTGAATAAATAGTCATTTTCTACAATTTTCCTGTCTTATTTGTTTGATATTTGTGATGAATAAGGATAGGAAGAGTTCAGGAATTCCGTAACACTAATACAATTGGTTATGCAGATAATATTAAGTTATTGTTTTATTGTACATCTTTAAGCACCACAAACATGTTTGGTCACAATATTCAATCACAGAGAGTACAGTAGTAATCGTTTTAATCAGCAATAACATGAATAACAGAAATATTTACAAAATACAATGGAATGGAAATAGTATCACAGAAATAGCAATAACATAATAGCATCCAAAATACGCATCAAGTGTTTTGTAGTATCCACGTCGCATATGGAGTTACTGCAACAAAGTGGACATCTTCCCCTTCAGAGTGCACTGCAATTCCAGACAGAATACCTTCACATATTAAAGGACTGCCTGCTAGAACCTGTGGATCAAAATATTACTTTGTAACTTGTTCTGCTTCAGTTCAAATTTTAGGATTCTGCAAATAGTGTATCAATGCAGTTACGCTATTTTTAGTTAGTAATCATAACACACATCTCCTGCACATGTGTTGATGCTTATTTATTGTAAGGAAATTATGCTTTGTTTTCAACACAACAGTTCATTCCCATTTAACGTAACAAATTATGGCCTTGACTAGTCCTTAAGATAATACATTTAATATGAATAATTTGAATAGAAGTTCACCACTGGCATTGTTTTTTATAGGACCTGACACCGTAAAGTGTTAAAACTGATTGCCTAGCTTCACAGGGGAATATAATGTGAAATAGTTAAGATCCATTAAAATATATGGTTCTATTTGTAAGTGGATAAAACTGTCTGGAATTATGCTGATTGAATGGGAGTGTGCCGTTCTTCTGCTTTAACACTTCTGCTTTTATGGCATTTGAGATTGTTATAAATTGCGCAACTATTTCTAACACAGTACAAGTGACAGGAGCTAAATTTTGGAATGAATTAATCAATTGCAAGTATTTTGGAATACAATGTGTGGATACATGAGGTAAAATGTAGGCCCAATTTCAGGTAAAGCAAAAGGCAATTTGTTGGTGGGAAACAGGAATCTGCAGTTTGTTTAAGGAAGATATTCAATGTAAAATTCTTTTACAGCACATACTTGAATACTGACAATGTGTATGGGATCCACTGTGGTCAGTCGAACAAGAGACATCAATTGCACAAAAAGAAAGAAATGGACACTCTTGTGTGACCGTCAAGAAAATGTAATCGTTTTATGACATATATTGTAATTGGACAGGTAAAAAACTACTCACCAAGTGGCAACAGGAGAACATAAAACAAGGTTATACTTATGCAGGCTTTCAGCGCCAGTGGCTCCTTCCAGCAGAAGGACTGAGGGGAAGGAAGAGGGGTGAAGGAAAAGGGCTGCAGAGCTTTAGGAAAAGGTGGTAAATTTCAGAAAACCAGAACTGCGGATCAGGGTAGTGTTACCGGACAGGATGAGAGGGAAAGACTCCTTTTACACATTCAAGACCAGTATAATACTGAGTGACAAGTTGTGTACTCTGAAGTTGTTTTTCAGAGAGATCAGCAGTACCAGTATTGGATGTGATGGCCAAGGAAATTTGCTTTTGAACTAGGCTGGTGTGGTAATTATGAAGACTGAGGTGAGAATGGTGGTGTATTGCTGAACAAATACAATTGCCTTGAATGAGAAGACTGTATGGGAGGGAACATTTGACATAGGAAGGAAGGCAACTCTCAAAATGTAAGTACTGCTGAATAGTTATAGGTTTAATGTGGACAGAAATGTGTAGCTGGCTTTCAGTGAGGACGAGATCAACATCAAGGAAAGTGACATGGGATTCAGAATAGAACCTTGTGAAACTTAATTGGGCGAAGGTATTTAAAGATTCCAGGAATTTAAACAGGTCAGCTTCACCATGAATCCGTATGGCAAAGATCTCATCAATGTATCTAAACCAAACAAGGTGCTGAAGGCTTATGGATGCCAGGAAAGCCCCTTGAAGTGACCCATGAAAAGGTTGGCACAGGAAAGAATCTTTCCTTCTCATCTTCTCAGGTAAGTCTCCTCTGACCCACAGTTCTGGGTGACTTGACCGAAATCTGTCCAGTTTCCTAAACTTCTCCAATTCTTTTCCTTCACTCCTCTTCCTTTCCCTTCAGCCCTTTTGCTGGAAGATGGAGCCACTGGCTCCAAAACTTGTATAAGTAAAACCTCCTTTTATGTGTGTGTTCCATCACCACTTGGCAAATAGTTTTTTTTTATTTGTCCAGTTACATTATATTGGCTACAGAGTGCAATAGAAATGTGTAAAACTCCTAACTAGCACATAATCAAAGAAAGATGTGTTACATTTCACATGATCTTGCTTAGAAAACCTCAAGAACTTGTTTCCAGAGCAGATCCATCCACAGCAAATTCAGGTGAAACGCCTTCTCTGAAGATGACAGATGCAGTGAGTATTGAGATATGTCTTGTGTTTGAAATGGGAATGAAGTCCAATGCTTCTGACAGAGCATAGGGGAATGATGCAGGAGACCCGCACAGCCATACTAGGCAAGGTCCTAATGGAGGTGGTTTGCTGTTGCCTTCCTCCAACAACGGGGCTGAATTATGATGAAGAAGATGACACAACAACACCCAGTCATTTCGGGGCAGGTGAAAATCCCTGACCCCACCAGGAATCGACCCCGGGACCCCGTGCTTGGGAAGCGAGAATGCTATTGCGAGTCCATGAGCTGTGGACCTTATGTTGGAAGATTAGAAAAGTATTGTAAGTCTGATTCAGATTTAGAAAGGATCTATTCTGGGATTTGCTAACTGCCAGACATTTAATTTACAGTATTAGGGAGCTTTAGTGATACAGCAAAGAAGAGATCTAAAATTTCCTGGCAGATTAAAACTGTGTGCAGGACCAGAACACAGATTTGTGACCTTTAATTTCATGTGCAGTGCTCTTATTAATCAAAACAGTGCACACTCCACAGCAGAGAGAGATATTCATTCAGGAAAAGTTTCTAGCCTATGAATATCTATATGCAACATGGCAAGCACCAAAATAAATATATCAATATTTTATCAACAGGCCTATTAACTACATCCCATACAGCCTTAGGAAGTTTATTTATGCCACAGAGGAATGTCTGTGTAGTTCTTATTTTAAAAGAAAAAAAGCAATCAATTTCCGTGATCACTAGATTGAGATTTATTTTAAACATCTTAGGATGAGCCTACAGAAGGGCGAATAATGTCCTAGGGAGGGGGGGGTAAATGATAAGCTGGTTGTGTGAAAAAATGTTTTCTTACCAGCACTGCTAATAATAATAATAATGCAAGTAGTAATAGTATGCACAGTAGTGCATATAAGCTCCAAGATGAATGGGAGAGGTGTTAATGAGGCCAAGCCAACTGAAGTGATAAGAACTGTCATTATCACCTCAAAAAGTCAATAGGTTTTTGACAAAGTGGTGGGGTAATATAAAGTAAGGCACCTTTTCCGCTGTGGATGAAAACTATTTCTGAATTATTAGCCAGTGAAGTCTGATAATACGCTTCCAACCTGTAAATATTAGTAAACCATGGGAAGGCAGAAGCAGAGTTAAATTACTACCAAAATCAATTTTTTAATTAGGAGTATGATGGAAAGCTGAAAAAAGAAAATATTTTAGGTGCTAATGAATTGGTCATTGATAACAACAATGCAGGAAAGTTATCAGACTCTACAGGATTTAAACTAAAATTCTGTATGGACCAGAACTATCTGTGTGCTAGTCAACAAAGACTGAACATCAATTTATTTATTTCAATAATGAAAATAAAATCGCTTTTGTAAGTGATGAGATTCAAATGACTGACCATAATCCTACTACACACAGTAGTTTCATGGCAAACTTCATATATGAGTCTACCTTTGAATCAGATTGATCTAAAAATTTTAACTTAAAAGTGAAGAAAAGAATATTGAAAGTGTTCCATGTCTAGGAACAGTTGCTACAGTCACATATCTACATTTAATACATACTCCACAATCCGCGTATCGTGTCTGATGGAGGGTACCTTGTACCACTACTAGTCATTCCCTTTCCTGTTCCATTCACAGAGTGCGTGGAACAAGACTGTATGTATGCCTTCTACAGGCCCTAATTTTTCTTATCTTCATGGTTCTTATGCAAAATGTATGTTGGCAGCAGTAGAATGATTCTGCAGTCAGCTTTAAGTGCTGGATCTCTCGATGTTTTCAATAGTGTTTCACCAGAGATTTCCATCTGAGTTAACAAATCATCTCTGTGATACTCACATGTTGATCAAACCTTCTGGTAACAAATGTAGTAGCATGCCTCTGAATTCCTTTGATGCCTTCCTGCAATCCGGTCTGGTTGAGATCTAAAACACTTAACAGTGCTCAAGAATGGCTCACACTAGCAGTCTATATGTGGTCTGCATTATGGATGAGCTACACTTTCTTAAAATTCTCCCAATAAACCAAAGTTGACTATTTGCCTTCCTACTACAATCCTTAAGTGACTGTTCCATTTCATATTGCTTTGCAATGTTATTTTGATATTTACCAACTAGAAATTTTGTGTAAGTAATCTTGTATCCTCCTACAGTCACTCAATAATGAACCATCCCATACACCACAGTGTCATCACCAGACAGTTGCAGATTACTGCTCAACATGTCTATCAGCTCATTTATGTATATAAAGAATAGAATGGTAATATCACACTTCTTCTCTGATGAACATTCACAACACGTACGACAGTGCTAGACAGTTTCAGTGAGTAGTTGGCCATAGAGAGACAAAACATAAAACATGTAGTTAGTAAGAGGAATTATGCAAGATTAATACACTTGTATGCAGCAGTCTGCCTAATAATGAAGCAAACTTTCTTTTTGATAAAATCTAAGAAATTAGAAATCATGGACCTCTCTAAATGTAAATAGAACATTATACAGTATAAAAAACAATCCTTAAAGTAAAAAGAACAGGATAGCAAAACTTGTTCTACCTTTTTTCTAAAATCAAAGTTTAATTTCAACTATAGGGAAAAAACTAAAGAAAACAATATAATTGACTTCAAGAAATTAAATATGGCATGGAGGTGCACCAAATTGGTGTAGAAGCTATTTTCATCTATATTACACTGAATTCCTAGCAACAAAACTGTAAAAGATTGTTTTGAATAATTACTTATAGAAAAGCTGACTCAAGTGGACTGAGGAATGAAGAAAGGAATGTGAGGTTCAACAAAAGAGACATAAAATAGGACACTACTTGAAAAGATTTAAAAGAAGCTAAATGTGATGGTAACAATAAGAGCATAAATCCTCTTGAATAAAAGTTCTCACAATATATGGAGCTTTTAGCTTATCAGACTTAATATTATTATTATATTGGTTATCTTTAAAGTAAAAGTTTTTACAGTAAAATGTTTATGTATACAGATACTGGTATATAACACTTTCAGAAGCTCACTCTAGAGCTCACCTGCTCATCACCGTCAGGTGATCTTTCACATTTAACGTGAAAGGTGTGGTTGATCCCTCGTTCTATCTCCACTACCCTGCTACACATTTCAGTGTGAACGGCACCTGTTATAAAAAGAAATCTAGTTATATTAGTCAGCGCCTTTTAAATGCCATATTTTTTTAAAAAATATCCTTATTAGCAGTTGTATCTGCTGATATAAAGAGGCAAAGTATAACACTTTTAAATATTGACTTCCACTAAGATCAGTAACAGAAAATTATATTTATGTGTGATGCACCTGTCTTGGTGCCCCAAATAAAAATGCCTTATTAACATATACAGATAAATTGGGCTCTAATATAATTGATGGAATCACTTGTGCTGTGGCAGCACACCAAATAGTTTAAGTATAACAAATTTATAACTGTAGTAGTATTAAAATATTCATGCAAAAGAAGACTGAAAAGTGAGGAAATATGTTTCACAAGAGGACTCTACAAAGACAAAGTTTTAGTGTGATTACAGACTTTCATGGCATATTCCAATGATGAAATCTTCTCGGGTGATCAGCTGAGTGGTCACTACCAATTGGCTGATCACCCAAAAGATTTCATCAAAGTTTTAGCCGCAAAACGTAATGGAGAGTTTTTTTGATTACTGGTTTTGTAACAGCATTATTTACAGAATTATGTATATTAATTTTATATAAATCAAACAATGGAAAATCCAGAATGGAATGTAACAATATTATGAATAGGAAAGTTGCTGCTCACCATATAGGGGAGGTGTTGGTGGCTTTAGTCGTGTGTGTGAGCTGCATTTGTGTGAGTGTGTGTTTGTGTGCCTGTCATCTATTTTTGGTGAAGGCCTTGCTGGCTGAAAGTTTTATTTGTGACAATTTTATATAAATTTATTTTGTGTTTGTGAACTAACATAATCTCCATTTTTGCAGGGATAAAATGTATAATGTGTCAACTAAGCCTCCATAATCACACTATTTAAGCCCAATGACCGTCCCTGAAAATAATTGTAACATTATCTTTTGTAAATAATTTCCATTAATTTCACCATTTATTATTGTATACCATTACCATTGGTCAATGATATTTAATTTATGAACTAATCTGGCAAAACAATTAGATTTGGAAATACTATAACATTACAATTTACTAGTGAAGTACCTCTAGTAACAGTCAATGGAATTTCTTTTTGTATAAATGGACAAGCATAGAAAGAGCAACAAATTTTTCAAAAATGGAAATCAAAGAGAGTAATATGAAGCTTGTGTACACATGTGATTTTGTACTATAATTTACGTGAGAGTGAGACTTGTCATTTTTGACCAAACCACAGTATTGTACTAAAAAGAGCAGCTCATTTTAAAGCTTTCAGCTGATACAGCAGTTGCACAAGAAGAGTATGCACAACTGTAAACTGCAGTCTCCGACATCAATGTTGGTAACAGATGAGAAGACAATATTACAGTCTGCATTCCAAATCAGTGTAAAGATCCATGAGATATTGCAAGTCAGCTGACTTAAGTCTAGTTGGAAATGCTGGCAACAGTTTGAACCACAATGTTCATTGCAAGGTGAGGATGATATAGAGCACAATTATGAGAATAATTCTCTCACTAACACGAAGACAAACTTGAGCAATGCGAGATCTGTGAGTTGTCACATACGCGTGCGATTATCCATATCACCACTTATTTGGTTGTGTCATATGCAGTATATATCTGTTGTTATGAGGCTTTTGGCACAGCCATTGCTCAGAAGTATTAATCAGACGAAGGTAGTATTTATACTTCATCAGAATCTTCAATGCTTTTGCCAAGTCCATTTTAGATACTATTAAGTCACATTGTTATAAGACTATGCATTTGTATCTCCAATATTAAAGAGGAGTAATTATAAAAGTATGAAAGGAAAATTAAGTTGAGGAAACTAGTAAATATGGGACAGAATTTATGGCCATTACATATGATCAGAAGGCAAAAAGTTTAGTACTACTGATAGACACGTAAAAGTAAAAGTGATGATATTATCCTAGCTTTCCAAACTGTTAGTTGGTTCCTTGGTGAGAAAGAAGGACAGAGAGGGGAAGGTAAAAATGAAAGGCAGCCTACCCAGTCCCCAACATGAGAAAGACCCACCCCACTGTTGGTTTCTGAAGACATAATAAACATTTTGCCTCCAAAAGATAAGTATTCCCTAGCCATTCAGTCTCACATTTATTTTACAAAAGTATGCAGACTCAACCATAATACTTTATGTGTGGAGACTTTAGCATTAATTTCTGTCTGATAGTACTGCTGGAAGACAACTGGAGTTCTTGCTTGCACAGTGTTGAATTATTTCATACAGAATCATTCCCTGTGAGGACTGAAGGTCACATCACAATTTTCTTTAGTCATCAATCTTTTGACTCTCTTTAATAGTTGTTGCCTAATTTAGACTTGGCTGACGTCGGTCATATGGATGTAAAAGCAACAGTAAATGGTTTACCTGGCAGTGCTTATTAATCTTAAGACTAAGCCTTCTATGACATTAGATTTAAATACAAAAAGAAAAGTATTACAGTATTTATAAATCTTAACATGACAGTGAGCAAGATACATTAACCTGCAGACAGGCACAATTAAAACACACTTGCATAAAGCTTTCGGCCACAGCCTTCATCAGCAAGAAAGAAACGCAACGTTCTTACAAACAAGCAAGCACACCCCATTCACACGTAACTGCCAACTCCAGCATCTTGAGCTGAATTGCAACTATCACATGTCATGCAAGTAGCAATTTGGATGGGATGAGGAAGAGTGTTACGTGTGGTGAGAGATATGAACACTGTCTGGCAGATTGTGCAGGGGCTAGAAGGCCAATAGGCAGCATGACAGGCGGCTGTGGGGCAGGGAGGTGGGGAAAAACAGAGCAAAAAGGGACAGGAGTGGGGAAAAATGGGCAGGTTTATTGCCAGATGGCGGGAAACAAAGAGTGTGGGAGGTGAGAATGGGGAGGAGGTGACTTTACTTTTAAGTAACAATAGAAAAGAATTCTGTGAATGCTGATAGTGGAAATATTACAAAAATTGATGTGTTTATGTTCCACTCTTTTAGCATGGTGATACTGTTAGTATTTGAGTGCTGATTTCCGGTCAACAAGATACTAAGCAGAGCTACCGCGCATAGCACTCACTCTGTGGTGCAACAAATAGCTTCTGTGACTATGATCAGGAAGATTGCAGGTTTGAGTCCTGGAAGGGTAATAAATTTCTAAAAGTTTTACATGAAATATGAAAATAATGTTAGGAAGAACTGATTGTAGCAGTTGTTTCGATGATAGGACGTATTGTGTATAGCTTTGATTTAATGTTAGTTTGAGAAATGAACTACAGAGGATAAATGTTTCGACTTTGCTTACAAACAGTTCACTTTTTTGGAAGGCATTGGTAATAGTGTAGATATCACAATACTCCCACAGTACACCAAGGTGTAGGAGATTGAGGTTTTGTATGTGGAGAGATATAAAGCATGTACAATATGCAGGTGCCACAAACATAAGGGCTGTGATGTTTGTGAGTTTAAACTAATGTTAGTGATAAGCTAATGTTAGTGATGATGAAATGAAATGTCGTTTGGCTAGGGCCTCCCGTCAGGTAGACTGGCCACCTGGTGCAAGTCTTTCTAGGTGATGCCACTTCGGCGACTTGTGTGTCGATGGGGATGAGATGATGATGAAGACAACACAACACCCAGTCCCTGAATGGAGAAAATCTCTGACCTAGCTGTGAATCGAACCCAGCCCCTGTTGCATGGCATTCCGTCATGGTGACCAACCAGCTATCAAGGTGGACGATAGTGATGATGAATTATGGCAGAGGGCACTAAAAAGCAAGGTCTTCAACACCCTTGCATTAATGATTTACCGATGAATATCATGAAAATATGTGGAAAAAGGCCTATGAAACTGAAAATCAAGTTTCATCGCCCCCCACAAGAATCGTAAGGCAACCACAGTAAGATGAGCTTCAGAAAAGCCCGTAATAAAATCCCAAGGAGATGCAGCAGAATAACTAGATAAAATCATGGATAAAACACCTGTAAAACATGTTTAAAAAAGGGACAGATAAAGCTACTGGACAACTACTTATAAATAATAAGTGACCCATCCACTCTGTGATACATTAAGATCTCACACCCAATATTTTGGGAAGAATTCTGGATATCACACAAAATCTTAAAACACGAACAATACTCATTATCAGTTAGAATAGAGGGCAGATCCTTTGGGAGACACATTTCAACTCTCAGGTCGTCATATACAACACACTCAGTTAAAATATGTTGTATTGACAGCGGTGTCCTGCATCTGACATACTGGAAGCTCCACTGGCCAATGGACAATGTCCCACTCTAAGCCATAGAAGGGCCACTTCTTCAGACCATTGTGAATGGTAGCACTGAAGTTTTTATGTAATGTAATTTATTATTCCTCACTTCCAGCCACTGAGCCTCCCATGTACACATGACCTTCCAGGTCACAAATGAATGTGACAGCCTGCAGGGGGACTGAACAGTGAGGAGGAGGAGAATGGGAACAATCCTCAAGTGCTTTATCTGAAAACTACCTTGAGCAGTTAAACAGAGAACCAACTTCTGGTGACAAACAGACCCGAACTATTTGTAACAGTTAACGCAGAACAGGGAATCAGCAATCATAAAGCGGTTACTGCATCGATGATTTCAGCCATAAATGGAAATATTAAAAAAAGGTAGGAAGATTTTTCTGTTTAGCAAAAGTGACAAAAAGCAGATTTCAGAGTACCTGATGGCTCAAAACAAAAGTTTTGTCTCAAGATAGATAGTGTTGAGGATCAGTGGACAAAGTTCAAAACCATCGTACAATATGCATTAGATGAGTATGTGCTAAGCAAGATTGTAAGAGATGGAAAAAAGCCACTGTGGTACAACAACCGAGTTAGAAAACGGCTGTGGAAGCAAAGGGAACTTCACAGCAAACATAAACATAGCCAAAGCCTTGCAGACAAACAAAAATTACGCGAAGCGAAATTTAGTGTGAAGAGGGCTATGGGAGAGGCATTCAATGAATTCGAAAGTAAAGTTCTATGTACTGACTTGGCAGAAAATCCTAAGAAATTTTGGTCTTATGTCAAAGCGGTAGGTGGATCAAAACAAAATGTCCAGACACTCTGTGACCAAAATGGTACTGAAGCAGAGGATGACAGACTAAAGGCCGAAATACTAAATGTCTTTTTCCAAAGCTGTTTCACAGAGGAAGGCTGCATTTTAGTTCCTTCTCTAGATTGTCGCACAGATGACAAAATGGTAGATATCGAAATAGACGAGAGAGGGATAGAGAAACAATTAAAATTGCTCAAAAGAGGAAAGGCCGCTGGACCTAATGGGATACCAGTTCAATTTTACACAGAGTACGCGAAGGAACTTGGCCCCCTTCTTGCAGCGGTGTTCTGTAGGTCTCTAGAAGAGCGTAGCGTTCCAAAGGATTGGAAAAGGGCACAGGTCATCCCCGTTTTCAAGAAGGGATGTCTAACAGATGTGCAGAACTATAGACCAATATCTCTAACGTCGATCAGTTGTAGAATTTTGGAACACGTATTATGTTAGCGTATAATGACTTTTCTGGAGACTAGAAATCTACTCTGTAGGAATCAGCATGGGTTTCGAAAAAGACGATCGTGTGAAACCCAGCTCGCACTATTTGTCCACGAGACTCAGAGGGCCATAGACACGGGTTCCCAGGTAGATGCTGTGTTTCTTGACTTCTGCAAGGTGTTAGATACAGTTCCTCACAGTTGTTTAATGAACAAAGTAAGAGCATATGGACTATCAGACCAATTGTGTGATTGGATTGAAGAGTTCCTAGATAACAGAATGCAGCATGTCATTCTCAATGGAGAGAAGTCTTCCGAAGTAAGAGTGATTTCAGGTGTGCCGCAGGGGAGTGTCATAGGGCCGTTGCTATTCACAATATACATAAATGGCCTTGTGGATGACATTGGAAGTTCACTGAGGCTTTTTGCGGATGATGCTGTGGTATATTGAGAGGTTGTAACAATGGAAAATTGTACTGAAATGCAGGAGGATCTGCAGCGAATTGACGCATGGTGCAGGGAATGGCAATTGAATCTCAATGTAGACAAGTGTAATGTGCTGCAAATACACAGAAAGAAAGATCCCTTATCATTTAGCTACAATATAACAGGTCAGCAACTGGAAGCAGTTAATTCCGTAAATTATCTGTGAGTATGCATTAGGAGTGATTTAAAATGGAATGATCATATAAAGTTGATTGTCGGTAAAGCAGATGACAGACTGAGATTCATCGGAAGAATCCTAAGGAAATGCAATCCGAAAACAAAGGAAGTAGGTTACAGTACGCTTGTTCGCCCACTGCTTGAATACTGCTCAGCAGTGTGGGATTCGTACCAGATAGGGTTGATAGAAGAGATAGAGAAGATCCAACAGAGAGCAGTGCGCTTCGTTACAGGATCATTTAGTAATCACAAAAGCGTTACGGAGATGATAAACTCCAGTGGAAGACTCTGCAGGAGAGACGCTCAGTAGCTCAGTACGGGCTTTTGTTGAAGTTTCGAGAACATACCTTCACCGAGGAGTCAAGCAGTATATTGCTCCCTCCTACGTATATCTCTCGAAGAGACCATGAGGATAAAATCAGAGAGATTAGAGCCCATACAGAGGCATACCGACAATCCTTCTTTCCACAAACAATACGAGACTGGAATAGAAGGGAGAACCAATAGAGGTACTCAAGGTACCCTCTGCCACACACCGTCAGGTGGGTTGCGGAGTATGGATGTAGATGTAGAAGTAAAAAAGAAGGAAAGTGTCCTGCACTTGCACCATCCGATCCGTTGTGCACATTGTCCAATAACAAGAAGAGCCCTTTGAGAATCTAAGCAGATGAGGAATATCTCGTTATGACGCCATCTCATCTGCTCTGTTGTCCACAGGATAGCAAACAATTCTATGTAATAAACTGAAAACTGCTCTGGGAGCCCAATCCTGAGGACATTGTTGGCGAACACGTCAGAACAGCTGAGAAAATCACCCTGTTTAGAACCATCCGTGCATACAGTAATAAAATCTGGATGGCTGTGTAAAATCTCATTAAATTTAATTTCAAATATATAGTCTGGGGTACAATGCTTCCTGTAACAAGTCAGTTCTCAAAGCAGTTTAGGCCTTACTAGAAGCCAGGAGGATGCCCTACTTCACCCCCCGGCTTTAGACATTGATGCCCTCGCCCCCTTTCTAACAACACAAGGCTCTCCCTTGCATTGGTCCCAAATGGCCTTGTTGGTTGGGGCTGATGATCAAACAGCCGTTCCAGTGGCAGCTGTACAACATAGCTGGATGCTGGCAATGTAGGAACAGATAATGCCCTATATGCTTGGCATACCACGAGATGACAACGTTGAATAGACAACGCAGGCTCACCAGCCTCTGCACACAAGCTAACAACGGGGCTCATGCGATAGGCCCCTGTTGACAGCCTGATACCCTCGTGGTGAACTGTATCCAGCATTTCGAGATATGAAGGCCCATAAATCTGGCATCCATATTCAAGCTGGAATCACACCGTGGCCTTAGAAAGTTGAAGCAGACATGCCCTATCGTTTCCCCAAGACCTATAGCTGACATATTTAAGGATGTTTAAGGCCTTGAGACAGTTTCAGTTCTTTAAGGTGTGGAAACTATGTTAACCTGTCATCAAAAGTAAAGTCCAGACACTTCACCTTTTTCTTGAAAGTGAGAATGGTGCCCCCAGTTTTAAAACGTACAAATTAAACAGGCTGCAGGAACAATTAAAATCAACACAAACTGTTTTCTCCAAAGAGAATTTAAAACCTGGTGTGTAAGACTATTCCTCCAACTGCTTGATCATCAGCTGCAATTGTTGAGTTGCCATTACAAGGCTGCAAGATGCACAGAAGATGGAGAAGTAATCCACAAACAAGGAACGTCACACTGTGGACATAATACTGTTTATTGCTGTGGCGAATGACTTGATGCTTGAAACACTCTCTTGAGGGACACCATTCTCCTGCATAAAATGGTCAGACAGGACATTCCCAACCTTGCGTGGAAAATATCAGTCAGAGAGAAAGGACCATATGAAGGTGGGTAGATGTCCATGGAATCCCCACTGACAGAGCCGTGACAAAATATTGTGCCTCCAGGTATTATCGTAGACCTTTTCCAAATTGAAGAAAACACTGGTAAGATGTTAATTGCAAAGGAAATCTTGTTGAATTGCTGCTTCGAGCAGTGTCAGGTTATTGAGTGTGGAGTGATACCTTTTGAACCCACACTGGGAGCAACTGTGTAGGGACCTGGTTTGGAGAACCCACACTTGGCACCAGTTGACCATACACTCCAGTGTCTTTCCTATGCAGCTTGTCAGACTAATACTACAATAACTACTGAGGCCTGTCCAATCACTCCATGGTTTTAAAATTGGGAGTAAAATAGACTTTTTCCACAAGTTGGGAAAGTCACCTGTCATCCAAATTTCATTAAAGAGCTGGAGGAGGACCTCTTTTGACCATTGGTCCAACTGTTTCAGTATGCTGTAGATTATCAAGTTGTTTCCAGGGATTGTGTCACAACCTACTGACAATTCAGGATCCAGCTCCCTCAAAAGAAAGGCCGGTTGTATTCCTTGATGTTGGTGGAATGGAAATCAAAATCAGCCTTCTCCTATGTCTCCTGATTTCAAAGGAAAGTGGGATCCTGGCTAGACTCAGCCATGGTGACCTTGTATGATTCAACCATTGTCTGAACTATGTCTCTCAGCCATGTTATGAGAGACCCCTGTATTTTTATAGCTGCTATTGGCAGTCAAGAGTTGTACCTTGAGATCCTCCTGATGGCTTCCCATACTTTACCTGGAGTTGTGGACATGTTTATGGAGTTCATAAACTCTTGCCAAGACCTCTGCTTACTCTCCTGTGTTATTCGCCTCACCTTTACATGTGCCATTAGAAAGTTTGCAAGATTCTCATCTGTAGTCCATCAATTGAATCTGTGCATAGCCTCCCTCCTGTGCCTGATTCCAGAACGACATTCATCATTCCACCAAGGGACAAGTTGCCTCCCAGGCATTTCCATTGACTTTGGGATGGATGTATCAGCGGCATGGTGAATCACAGATGTAATGTGAGCCATCCAGTTCTGGACACCATCACACTGCTCAAAATGACTAACTGCCTGTAGAGCATCCAGTTAGCCTTTTTGAACAACCATCTTGGTGGCTTCCTTTCAAGATCTGACCCATCAGGCAGATGGATCCAGATAGGGTAGTGGTCACTACTATGAAGGACGTCACCCACTGCCTTCTGAGCAGAGTCAGCAAGGGATGACGAGCTTAGTGGTGCTAAAATGTGTAGCTTGGCTCAGGTTCATCAGTATGATGTTTGTGTATCAGATCAAGTACCTCACCTTTGGGGCATGTGGTGTTAGAATCCCATAGTGTACTTTATGCATTGAAGTCTTCTTTTAGGGGTATGGGGTAGTTCATCAAGAAGGTGAGTGAGGACCCCTCTGTTACGAGGCTCTTGGAGTGGTAGGTACACAGAGCACACTGTGACGGCAACGTGAGCTACTGTCCAAACAGCAACAGCTTGTAGTGTTGTGGTTAAAGGAAGAGGCGAAGAATGAAAAGTGTCCTTGACAAACACTACAACCTCACATTTCACCCTGTCACCAGTAAGGTTGTCTTTTCTGTAAAAGTGATAGCCTCCAATTACAGGTGTGTCAGTGTCTTTAAAATGAGTTGCTTGAAGACAGAGACAGAAGGGTCTGTCCTGTACAAGGCATCTCAATTACTCCATATGAGTCCTCTATGCATTTGTATTCCATTGCAGTATGGGAGCCATTTCATCAGTTTGGTCTTGATTTACCCCTCCACTTGCGCCGGGATGGTGAGGCGCTTGTAGAGCAAGATGAGGTGGAGGGGCTGTCTGGATCTGGTGATGAGGCATCAAAGTCCATGGTGTTCCTTTCATCAGTCAGAGATGCCAGAATGACATTTGACGATGCCCAGGACAGCTTTCAACCCAAATGCTGAGAACCTTTCCTGGCAAAGATGAGCGGGAAAGGGGGCAATGAGAGACACTTTTCTTTGAAGAAAGTGATCATTGGGAGGCACTTTGCGTTTGGGGTGCCTTTGGGATCTTACTGTGAATGCATTACTGGTCTCTTCCGTCATAGCTGCCTGGATTGCTACGTCGTTAACTGTGCTTTGGCACATGCAGGTGCAAGTACAGGTGCTGGTGGTTTATAATAGTATGCTGGATGTTGTCTGTGTTGAAGCATCAACCTTAGGAACTGGTTTTTGCCCCAAGGAAGCATAAGAAGAGGCAAAGACAGGGGGTTTCATTGCCTTATATTCCTTTTTGGCTTCCATGTAGGGGATCCGCTTGGTTACTTTTATTTCCTGAATTTTGCATTCCTCTGCAAAAACAGGGCAGTCTCTGCTCCAGACTGAGTGGCTCCCAGAACAGTTAATACAGACTGCTAGAGATGGAGAATCAGTCCCAGTGTCATGGGCTGCCTTCCCACACCCCCCACTGGTCACTTTGCCTCTGCAACTCAATGTTGTATGGCCAAAATGCTGGCATTTAAAGCAGCGCATAGGATTAGGTAAGTCAGAGGAAACTTGCCATGATGTGTTAAGGTAGTGACACAATTGAAGGTCACAATGAAAGTGGCAGTCTTCTCAATTTCTCTGTTATTCTTATGTGTCCTTTGTTCCACATCTATTATCCCCTGTGATGCCCATATTTGTTTGATTTCGGCAATGTCGATGTCAATAATATCATGGCAGGTGTCACACCTTTACTGGAGTTAAGGGAGTTATGCAATTCAGCTATAACGTTATACTTCCACAATTTTTGTGGCTTCCTAAGTAGTTCCACCTGCTTTGAATGGTTAGTCTCGACCAGAAAGGAACCATTTTGCAACCGCTTAATAGACTAGTGTATCAGAAAGCACTACAAATCCTTTACGGACACTTTTTCAAATGTCCCCTCCGTCCTCTTGAAGACTACAATGACATTCTGGTTCATGACTCCTAGAACCCTGTTACTAACAACAGGAGCACTAGCCTCCGTCATTCTGCTTGGTGAATGGGTGTGATAATTCCCAGGCAGTACACCCTTCCTGCTGGAAGGAGAAGAAGAAGATTTCGAGGTTTCTATCTCAGTCCCACCAAGTAGCTAGGCAAATAAGGCTACACTGAGACAGAGCCCCGCATGCCTGAGTAAGCCTTATACAACAGAGTTGCGGCAGGTTTCCCAGAGGTTGCCTGCTAACTACTCGTTAGACCTCAACAGCCATGCATCTCATTGGCATTCAGCACGCCTTGAGGTTGAGGTTTTTTTTTTTTACAGAGGTTTGTTCCGTCATCGTGATCTGGGCGGCCATGCCGAGATTCTCATTCCCTGTGACACACAACGTTCCACCGCCACAACACATGGTGGTCGCTGAAGCGTGCCCAGAGCTTACAGTGACAGAGGACTGGCAGTGCTTACCAGTCCTCAGCTCAGGAAACCCGGGGTCACCAAGCCTGTTCTCAGCAAACGAAAGTTGAACCCTGAGAGCCTAACGTTAGCATCTGAAGCAGACTTACTTCATCTTTATGTAAGATGATGAAACTTCAAAAGCTTAAAAAAAAGGATCCTAGCTGGACAGTACAAAGAAAAAAAACCTTGTTTCTAATAAAGTACAAAATGTGTGGTCACATTAACTAGAAAATATCTTTTCAGTGTGACATGTGTGAACAGTCATTGTAAATGTAAGAGCATGTAAATGCAATGACAACACAATAATGCTCCACTCCTAATTGGTGTGGTGAAATTTCATAATTGTGATTTGGTTTTCATATGAAAGGACTGTCAATTTGTTTTATAAATAAGTTAAAATAATATTGCAACCTAGATTCAAACCCGTGACCAATGAACATCATCTTATAATATTCAACAGTCCACTGCCCTACCAACAGAGCTACCAGTGATGTGCAACTAAGAGCGTGTATCAATAATTTTTACTAACAGTTTAATTTTTTTGACTAACACTGTCCTTGTTTGTAATAGTGGGAAAGCACATCTTGGAGATAAATTAATGTCAACTTCAGAGTGCAAGACATTTTTAATTAAGCAAGGGAACTTGGGCATCAACACGGTGGCACTTTGTAAGTACAGGGCAACCAGTTTTTTTTTTTTTTTTGCACCTTTTCATTTTTTGAAACACACAAAAACAATTTTTCAAGAGTATTTATGGATGTATTAGTACAGTGTGGACCTACACACCATTTGTAAACCTGTTTCCGAAATGTAAATTCTAAAACAAGATATCACTGTTTATTAGCTTTATGGCAGGAGGAGCAGTAATCTAGCCAATGCTGTCACAGACATCACCCGACTCGAATGGAGCATTTTTCGTTTCTGTATTTATAATAGAATATTGAAAGTCAAGAGGGAAAAAAGCATGTTATGACCATAAAATGACATAATTAATCATTTAATACATTTACGGTAAACAGTCAAACACCTTATTATGAGAGTGGAGAATGTGTTGTATGAATAACTCCCACTGCACAGTTCAGTAAAGCTGGTGGTGGAGTGGAGGATCAAGATGGCTTAGGTAGTTAAGCAACTGCTGAAGTCAGGCGTGTTATTTTCAGCTGCTTGTTGTGCCAAAGGGTGGTCTATTTTGCACTTGGCCACAGTTTGGCAGTGGCCATCCATCCTGGTGGACAGCTGGTTGGTAGTCATACCAATATAAAAAAACTGTGCAATGACTGCAGCGGAACAGGCAAATGACATGGCTGCTTTCACAGGTGGCTTGGTCCCTGATGGGGTAGGATAAACCTGTGTCAGGACTGGAATAGAAAGTGCTGGATGGGTGGACTGGGCAGATCTTGTACCTGTGTCTTCCATAGGGATATGCTCCATGTGGCAAGGTGCTGGAATTGGGATTGGAGAAGAGATGGAATATGATGTGCAGGTTGGTTGGGCAATGGAACACCACATGAGGAGGGGTGGGAAATATCTCAGGTAGGATGTCCCTCATTTCAGGGCATGATGACAGGTTATCAAAGCCCTAGTGAAGGATGTAATTCAGTTGTTCCATTCTGGGGTAGTACTGGGTGACAAAGGAGACGCTCCATTGTGGCTGGTTCTTGGCAGCAGTGGGAGGATTGGGGATGTGAGGGAAAATGGTAAGAGAGATCTGTTTATCGACTAGGTCTGGTGAGGTGACAAATTTGCAGTGATAAGAACGCCCTTGCTTAGAATCTGAGGGTCTTACCGAGGCCATCGTAGACGGGCACCATGCCCCAGACCTAGTCGGCAAACAGACCTCCCATGCCATTTCTCCTCACACCCTCAATCCTCCCACCATCCCCAAGAACCAGCCGCAGTGGAGTGTCCCCTTTGTCACCCAGTACTGCTCTGGACTGGAGCAACTGATCTACATCCTTCAGCAGGGCTTTGATTACTTATCATTATGCCCTGAAATGAGGGACATCCTACCCAGGATACTTCCCACCCCTCCTAAAGTAGTGTTCAATCACCCATCCAACCTCCACAACACCCTAGTCCATTCCTATGCCACTCCCAATCCCAACCCCTTGCCACAAGGATCATATTCCTGTGGAAGACCCAGGTGCAAAACCTGCCCAGTCCAATAACCCAGCAGTTCCCAATCCTGTCCTGTCACAGGTTTATCCCACCCCATCAGAGGTTGGGCTACCTGTGAAAGCAGCCATGTCATTTACGAGATCTACTGGATTCATCGCACAGTGTTTTATTTTTGTATGGCTACCAACCAGCTGTTCACCAGGATGAACAGCCACTGTCAAACTGTAGACAAGAGCAAAGTAGATCACCCTGTGGCACAACGTGCAGCTGAAGAAAACAAGCTTGACTTCAATGGCTGTTTCACTACCTGATCCCTCCTTCCAGCACCAGCTTTTCTAAACTGTGCAGAAGGGAATTATCCTTACAAGACATTCTCCACTCCCATAATTATCCCTGCCTCAACCTATGGTAGCATACTGACTCCACACCCTCCACCCAACAGTTTCCACCTACTCTGTCCTGTCATCGCCTCCCCATTCTCACCTCCCACCCTCTTTGTTTGCTACTCTCTGCCACTGTACCTGCATATCTTATCCTGCCATCTCCTATCTTGCTCTTTTTTCCCACCTCCCTCCCCCACTATGTCCTGACAGTGCACCTGTTGGCATTCTAGTCCCTGCACACACTGCCAGACAGCATTTGTCTCTTCTCTCTCCCTGTGTGTACACTTCTATCCCTTTCCCTTTTCTGCCACCTCCAGATTGGTGCTCGCATCGCATACGGCAACTGCATTCCGTCCCAAGATGCTGGAGTTGGCAGTCACATGCACATTTGGTGTGCTTGCTTGTGTGTATGACTGGTGTGTGCTTATTTTTTGCTGATGATGGCTGGGGCCAAAAACATCTTGTAAGTGTGTTTTAATTGTTCCTGTCTGCAACTTAATGTGTATTCTTTATCGTATGTAGCAGTTTATCTTTTCCTACAGTGTTCATATTTCTATCTGGCATTTCCATTGTTTGATAACATGACAGCTGTATTGTTTAGAGGTTACTTATGAGAGGAACAATAGGTACGAGATTTGGAAAGCATTAAGTCCAAGTTAAAATATCAATACTTTCTTAAACATATTTTAACAGCAAAAATTCTGCCCGTCCTTACAAAAAAAAAATCACACATAGATCGAAATGAAGTATGGATAACTCCTGAGACTGAATTATTTTGTGTTAGATGAAGAGTGTGGTATGTAATTCAGAGAATAACAATATTAGAGAAGGAAAGTTGCTACTCACCATGTAGCAGAGGTGCTGAGTCGCGATAGGCACAACGAAAAGATTCACACAATTATAGCTTTCGGCCATTAAGGCCTTTGTCAGCAATAGACACACACGCGCACACACACACACACACACACACACACACACACACACACACACACACATGCAAACGCAACTTGCACACATATCTGCAGTCTCAGACAGCTGAAACCACACTGCGAGCAGCAGCACCAGTGCATGATGGGAGTGGCGACCGGGTGGGGGTAAGGAGAAGGCTGGGGTCGGGAGGGGAAGTGATAGTATGGTTGGGGTGGCAGACAGTGAAGTGCTGCAGTTTAGATGGAGGGCAGGAGAGATGGTGGGGAGGGGGAGGGGGTTAGTAGCAGAAAGGAGAAAAATAGAAAGAAATTAAAAGACTGGGTGTAGCGGTGAAATGGGAACAGGAAGGCGGCTGGATGGGTGAGGACAGTGACTAACAAAGGTTGAGGCCAGGAGGGTTACAGGATTGTTGGATGTATTGCAGGGAAAGTTCCCAACTGCGCAATTCAGAAAAGCTGGTGTTGGTGGGAAGGATCAATATGGCACAGGCTCCGAAGCAGTCATTGAGATTAGGGTTATCATGTTTGGCAGCGTGTTCGGCAACAGGGTGGTCCACTTGTTTTTTGGCCACAGTTTGTTGGTGGCCGTTCACGCAGACAGACAGCTTGTTGGTTGTCATGCCTACATAGAATGCAGCACAGTGGTTGCAGATTATCTTGTAAATCACATGACTGGTTTCACAGTTAGCCCTGCCTTTGATGGGATAGGTGATGTTAGTGACCGGACTGGAGTAGGTGGTGGTAGGAGGATGTATGGGACAGGTTTTGCATACCATTGTAATAGGCCTAGATGCAAAACCTGTCCAATACATCCTCCTACCACCACCTACTCCATTCCGGTCACTAACATCACCTATCCCATCAAAGGCAGGACTAACTGTGAAACCAGTCATGTGATTTACAAGATAATCTGCAACCACTGTGCTGCATTCTATGTAGGCATGACAACCAACAAGCTGTCTGTTTGCGTGAATGCCCACTGACAAACTGTGGCCAAAAAACAAATGGACCACCCTGTTGCTGAACACACAGCCAAACATGATATCCCTCATCTCAGTGACTGCTTCAGAGCCTGTGCCGTATGGATCCTTCCCACCAACACCAGCTTTTCTGAGCTGCGCAGTTGGGAAATTTCCTGCAATACATCCTACGTTCCCGAAACCCTCCTGGTTCAACCTCGTTAGTCACTGTCCTCACCCACTCAGCCGCCTCCCCATTCCCATTCCAGCACTACACAGCCGTCATTTCACTGCCTTTTTATTTCTCTCCTTTCCACTACTTACCCCACCCCTCCCCTCCCCACCTTCTCTCTTGCCCTCCATCTAAACTGCAGCACTTCACTGCGCACCACCCCCTCCATACTATCTCTCCTCCTTCCTGCCCCAGCCTCTTCCTTACCCCCACCCAGTCGCCACTGGCGCGCACGTGTGTGTGTGTGTGTGTGTGTGTGTGTGTGTGTGTGTGTGTGTGTGTATTGCTGACAGATGCCTTAATGGGCGAAAGCTATAATTGTGTGAATCTTTTTGTTATGCCTATATCGACTCAGCATCTCCACTATATGGTAAGTGGCAACTTTCCTTCTCTAATATTGTCAGAGAACAGTCTGTAACAGAGTGGTTAAATTCATTTACAACTAGTATTGCAAATACATACAGTTTGTTATAAAAAATTGAAAGACATTCACATTACATATGTAAAAAAAAAAAAAAAAGAGAGAGAGAGAGAGAGAGAGAAAGAAAAGAAAAAAACCACAAGAATCTAAGAATAAAGCAAATACAATACAGAAAGATATTAAATAAAATATTTTATTTTAAAAATGAGGTGAGTGAAATTCAGTTCCCTTACAATCCCTGTAACAGAAATGATCACCTGTTAATATTGTTGGACTCAGTTCTGAGTGGCAATTTCACCATAGCCACAGCAAACAGTATAGTTATAAATAAACTAAATACAGCTAGTCTGGATTTACCTTGTCAGGCAATATATCCACTACTGACAGACTTCAGAAATAAAACTCTCAAGAATTAGGACGTTCAATCTGTAATTCTTCTGAATATGATGGTTTTTCAACAGAAAAAATAAAATGATCGTATGGCATTGCTGACCGGGAGGTCCCATCCAGGGAAGTTAGGCCACCGAGTGCGAGCCTTATTTCAGTCGACACCACATTGGGCTACTCATGTGCTGGTGATGAGGATGAAAGGATTATGAGGACAACACAACACCCAGTCCATGAGTGGAGAAAAATCTACAACCTGGCCGGGAATCAAACCCAGGCCCACTGCGTGGGAGGAATGCACATTACCTTCTTTTTTTTTTTAATCAGATTGACTTGGTATGTTCATGAAAATCAGACAACCATAGTCAAATCATCATTTAATATCAGCTGCAAAAAAAATCAACGAATTAGTTCAAGCACAAACAATTATTAAATTCTGAACGAGAAGACTAAGCCATTATCCCACCCTTCTAGTCAATTTTTTTTTTTTTTAAATACATGTGGAAAAGAAAAACTGACAAAACAAAGCTACAAGGGAGGGGACTCAAGCTCAGTGAAGAAACAGGGATTACAGGGGAACTTAACCAACACCCTGACGGTTAAACACAAGAAAAAGCATATTCGCAAAAAGTGTTCAGTATCATGGCAACCACTGCCATTTCCAAATAGCAGTTGTCAGACAATGGTGAAAAACGTGGGGATCTGGGTCATTCCCGCCTTCAACAACATAGTGAACATAGTAACCCAAGAGCCAGACAATCATGTTAGTTTTCATCTGAGGAAAAAAGGATATGTCCGGATGTAGGAAAATGTCATCTGGGAAAGCGATTTCAGGCCCTTGAGTAAGGGAAGCTAATTGACAGCAGACCCAGAGCCAGTGATCCCATTCACAAGCAACAAGCCTGTGAAGTAAGGTGTAGTTTAATGACATTCCTCACACTGATCAGTCGGATGAAGGCCAGTACGAAAAAAACAATCATCAGAGAGTGAATGACCTTATACCACGTTGAAGCAATCTCCATTGGCAATATAGGAAGACTAAGGTGAGACCAGACCATATTCCAAGAAGTTAACGGGGAAGCAAGTTCAACAAAAGAAGGGGAACATGGCGCACCCCAAAGGGGTGATAACATTTTGGTAGTAATATGTGTCATAGAAAGTATATCAGCACCTAGGATACCAATAATTAGATAGTATTCACGAATGTAACGCAATTTAGGATTAATCCGTCCAACATCAACAGGAGGGGTCAGACTGACTGACTGGAGGCGGGAAAGTCCAACATCAACAGGAGGGGTCAGACTGACTGACTGGAGGCGGGAAAGTAAACAAGAGGTAACTGAATGCTGAGCCGGCATACAGGTTAAAACATTGCGGCAGGCAAATAAGATGGATGTCTTCACTTTGATATCGGAAAGACCCAGTCCTCCAAGCTTTTGAGGCCTGGCCACGACTTCATATCGGACACAAAAGATATGGCGGCGCCACAGGAATTGACCAAACAGCTGTTTCAGTCTGCGGGGCATCATCGTGGGAAGCGAGAAGGCCTGCGCAATGTAATATACTTTACTGAAAACATAGGTCTCTAAAACCTGTACCTTGTGAAGGAGGCTAGGGGAACGGCATTCATGTTCAAGGATCACCCTGTGAACTCGACTCGTAATCTCACGCCATTTAATGACGCCATTTTGATCGGATTGCGATCTACTAAGATCCCTGTCTTATGGCAATTGACGACCATTGCCCAAGGAATGATGACATGATCGAAGCCTCTCAACGGTAGGAACATGCATTTACAATTATTAATGCGATCATCAGTAAGATGACAAAATCAATCCAAGGTATCCTTAAGCCTCGGTATGACCTCGACATGTCGTACTAAAACCATGACGTCATCGGCGTATGCACGGACCGAAAAAATTCTCCCAATATAGTCCAGCCATGTAAATGCTCGGCAAGGCGGCGAAGTAAGAGCTCTAAGATCAAGACAAAGAGTGACATGGATAAGGGGCTTCCCTGGGGTAAACCTCGTCGGGTCGATATCCAGGGGGGGGGGGGGGGTAGGGTGATCGTTCACAATCACCAAGACACTGATACCAGTAAAAAGGCGAGTTAAGACCTGTCGAGCATCATTATTAAAGCCGACATAGGTGTCATGGCAGACATGGTCAAATGATTTTTGGAAATCAAGAAAAAGCAAAGCCCCTAGGATATTAGTGGCAGCCGCCACCGAAATTACATCACGACATTCTAGAACAGAAGTCAGTATTATTCATCCAGGCACACAGCTTTGGTGGGCAGCAATAATGGTATCGAGCAGCTTAGAGAGACAGATATTAATTGGTCAAACAACAATTTTATAATCGAAGTTAAGGAGAGTAATAGGATGGAGGGAATCAATCACAGGTCGACTTGTGGATTTCCGGAGGAGGACCAGTTTACCTTCCTGAAAAGGAGCAGGAGGCGAGACTTCCCATATCACTCCATTTACCATTGACGTTAAGGTGTCACCAATGACTGGCCAAAATTGAACATAAAACTCCTTAGGAATACCGTCAAATCCAGGTGACTTGAGGGACTGAGATCCTGTAACAACATCATATATATCATCCTTTTGAAAGGGACACAGAAAGGCGTCTTTTAATTGACGAGTAATGACGGGATGCAGCAAGGATGTAAAGTCACTGAGAGAGTTTTCAGCCGGGACATGGGTATTGTACGGATGAGTAAAATAGGTGTAAATAAAGTTGGAAATGTCACGGTGAGAGTTGAACATGCGACCATCAGTGGTTGTGAGGGAGGCAAGGCACACATGTTTCCGGTGCGCCCGTAAACGGACTAGATGGTATAGTGCTATCAATTTGTCTTGTAAAAGGGAACATGGTTGAGACCTCGTCTGCAATTCCTCCATTTGATTGTACTTGAGCTGCAGCAATTTGGCTTTGATGCGCTGTATATCAGTAACCAATAGGAGAGCATGCATAGCACTATCATACAGTTGACATAAGACTGAGTAGTAAAATTCTCGCTTTTGTCGATCATCTGCCACCTTCACAGGTCCAAATCACATGAGAGCCCTACGGATTTGTAGTTTAGCATGTAGTGTTTACCAGGCCACAATAGACGGGTACTGGCCCATAGTATGATAACAACGAACCCATACGTCCTCCAGGATGACACCAAGAGAGGTATCTTGCAAATACGTTAAATTAAGCATCCAGGTAGGACAAAACAATTTCACCGGTTGCTGGTCATAATTAAACGTGATGGCTATGGTGCAATGATCAGTAAAACAGGCTGGTATCACCTCAGCATCAAGAAATTGCCCACACAAGGAATCTGAAAGGTAAATGCGATCGAGGCGACTGCTAGAGGTAGGTGTAAACTATGTATGTTGCACAAATGTGGGATAGCGAAATATCCACACGTCACGCAGGTGCAAGGAGTGCACCAGGTCGTTGAGTTCTTTACTGAAATTAAAATTAGGAGACTGATCCACTAGCTGCAGAACACAATTGAAGTCCCCACCTAAGATAAATTTGGTTTGGGATTTACAAATCAGGTAAATGATTTCTTCTTTATAGAAACTCGAACGTGCAGTAGTACGACCTGTGCCAGAAGGGGCATAAAGAAGGAGTAAACTGAGATCACAAAACATGCACCCGATCCCCCTTCCACTGTTGAGTACTTCGAAATCCATCAATGGAATGCCTTCCCTATAAAAGAAGGCAGTGCCTGTAGAAAGTTAGGAAGCTACATTAAAAAAGGTGGATAACTGAGGAATGGAAAACGGGTCGAGTAAGACTTCCTGTAAAAAAAAAAAAAAAACATCTGCCCCAGATTGATATATAAACTGTCGCAAAGTGACGAGCCGGAGCTCAGAAAATATTTTGTTAATATTCAGAGTAAGAAATGTGAATGATTGCATGGAACTTCAACCCAGAACAAAGAACAAAGAATGGTAGAGATCCATCAGTTGATGGAGCAATGTACAAGTAACCATACCAGAATCAGTCGCTGAATCAGAGAGAGAAGAACTAGGAAACAGAACTCTCATCTTCCCACTGCTTTTTCTTCAGCCGTGATGCGGCTCTCTGTGTCTGTTTACAGAGTCTACTGCGGCTCTGTGGTGCCGACGCTGCCACGTTCAGTCGCGTGGGAGCATCATGTAGGTATTCCATTTCAGATTGCAAGGGAGGGCCTCTACATCCCACTTGCCCACAGACATGGGTTCATGGAGGGATGGTTGGGGAATAACAACAGGATCCACTGGCCCTTGAGAATCAATCAGTTGTTTCATGGGAAAAGGCAGTGACTTAGAGGGGGTGACAGAAGTCGCAGAAGGGGGATGGGAAACAGAGTTGACAAGTGAAGTGTCCGAAAGAACCGGAGAAGACATGTGGGAACCGGAAACAGGTTCTTTCACCGGTGTCTCCGAAGGGGCAGCCTCGACAACAGGAGAAATCATGGCGGGCACATCGGAATTAACGGAATCAACTGTGCCAGACTGAGACTCGAACTCGGCACACAGTTTTAATCTGCCAGGAAGTTTCAATTTTTTACGCTGTTCATATGTAGGTTTTAATACCACCACACGCTGTGGACGATTAGTACGGAAATGACCGGTTTGATTACAATAATAACATGTTCCTTCTTGGCCACTGTACGTAATATGCACCCTATAACCATATACCTGTAGATGAGAAGGAATATGTTTTTTGACCACCATTTCCACTGACCGAACACCACTATAGGCCTGTAAGTGGTGCTGAGCAGACCAGCGTTCCTTTTGAATATGACGTATTTCCCTTTAAGGAAGCAAAACGGGCCTCAGAAAACAGTTGTCCACCTCAGGCAGAAGGTTAAACACCCGGACATTCGTATAGATCACTTCTGCATTTTCCAAGAGAACCATACTAGTGCAACCATCACAGTGCATAAAGGGTACCTGAGAACCGTGATGAGAAAGTATCCTATCAACCTGGAGCAGGTCAAGAAACTTAACAAAAAACACATATAATTCAATGTCAAAATACGCAGTATCCATCTGGTCAGTAGTGACTTTCATTGTATCGACTAACCAGTCATGTAGCTCCAAAGAACCAGGCTGTACGTGACGCATGGATTTGTCGAAGGTGAAGCTGATAGTAACTGTACGCGGAATCATTGTGGGAACCACGTTGGACATCATGGCATGAGATGCCGCTGCGACAGGAATGGCCGCATGAACATCAAACACTAGCTGACAACCAGCGATGCAAGGTGCACGGAGACCAACACAACACTAAATGGACACGAGGAATATATGTAGCGCTGTGGTAGAGGTGGAACTAATAGAATAATGTAGTCGTCTAACATGCGAAGCAAGAATGATTGAGCTAAGCAGGTGGACTTTTCAACAGAATATTGTGGTTGTGTGGAAATTTGATCAGATCAGCCTTAAGCTATCTTTGTAACCAGTCACTGACTCCTGGTATATTACCTGAAAGCCTTAAACATGCAGTGTTAAAGGTATATAGAAAATTATATAAAATGTGAAAAAAGGAACTCATTTCACTCTTTCCAGTAAAAAGAAATAAAAAAGTGCTCTGTAATGAAATACTCATTATACTGAGCAGAACTGCTCCATAACAGCCCTAAAAAAGGGAGGGGGGGGGGGGGGATGGGAGAGAGAGAGAGAGAGAGTAAAAATTACTGTTCTGGTACTTTATGAGACCTCCTGAAATCCTGGAGTCCTGTGTACCATAAATTCCTATTTGTAAAAGTAAGATGTTATGGTATTAAAGACATGCCTGTTTTATTAATCTAGTTATATTTTAATAAAAGAAAGTACAGTTTCAAACTGAGTTACTACACCACAGGAATAAAACCAAGTTCAAAATGGTTTCAATGAAACATAATGTTCTGTAAGGTTCTGCACTGGGTCCACACACTTCTGACAGCTTTATCCAAAATTCTTGAAAAAGTAATGTACTCAAGAGTAGTATCACTTATTTGTAAAAATGAAGTACTAAGAAAATGCCAATTTGGTTTTCAGAAAGGCTTTTCAACAGAAAATGCTTTAATGGATCAAATATTAAACACTTTGAATAACCGAACATCACCCATTGGGATATTTTGTGATCTCTCAAAAGCTTTTGACTGAGATAAGCCTAAGTATTGTGGTATGAGTGGGGCAGTGCACAAATAGTTTAATTCATACTTAACTGAAAGAATTCAGAAGGTTGAAATTAACAGTATAGGTAGTCTGCAAAAATCAGCAGAGTCCTGATCATACAAGTAATCACACCCAACAAACAAGAACCAGCTGAGTAAATTGTAAATAATGTCTTTCAGAAAATTATTAAGTGTTTCTCTGCCAATGGACTCTCACAAAATTTTGAGAAAACAATGTATACACAGTTCTGTACAGTAAATGGCGTAACACCATTAATAGATATAGACTTTTAACAGAAGTCTATTGCTAAGGCAGAATATTCAAAATTTCTGGGTGTGTACTGATGAGAAATTGAACTGGAAGAAACACATTTATGATCTGAAATGGTTAGGTTCAGCTACTTACGCTGTTAGGGTTATCACAAACTTTGGTGATAAACATATCAGTAAATTCGGCTACTATGCCTATGCTCTTTCAATGCAGTCATATAACATCATATTTTGATATAATTCATCATTAAGAAAAAAGTATTCATTGCACATGAGCAAGTAATCAGAATGATTTCTGGAGCCCACCCCAGACATTTATTTAAGGAACATTTGCAATACATATATTCACTAATGAAATTTATTATTTATAACGCATCCCAATTCAAAAATAAACAGCAAAGTGCATAGCTGCAACACTGGGTTAAATCTGATTGGCACAGAAAGGGGTGAATTATGCTGCCACAAAAATCTTTGGTCATTTGCCAAATAGCATTAAAATTGGACAGATAGCCAAGCAACATTTAAAAGTAATTTTAAAAAAAATTCTGAATTGACTACTCCTTCTACTCAGTAGATGAATTTTTAGATATGAAATGATACTGTATTTTAAAAAATTAATTGTATTGTGTAATTCACAAATTCGAAAATGTAGGCTAGCTCAGATGGTACCTGAACAGATTACTCAACTGGTTCACAGCAATCAAAATCAATTTCACAAAAATACTAATTATACAATTTCAGATGAACAAAACTGACCTGCTGGTACCAGAAATAGGCGCCAATGATTATACACTAAATGGATCACTATGTCCAAATTTCTTGAGGTCTAACGGGATACAATGTTAAACAATAATCAGTTAACAGATAAACATATGAAGAACCTCAGTTTGTTGAAATATGTCTCAGTATCTATGTTTAAAAACAGAGGTGTTAGTTTGTTTTACATGCTTCCACCACCAATTGTCTTATTAAGATATCTTCCAGGGTATTGCAAGTAAAAGTGAATTAGTTACTTACTCAGCACTTGTGAGAAGTAGGAACTCTGTGTGAAATAGAAAACTGTACATCTTACCAAGGCTTCTTTAAAGAACATTGAATTCTTACACTTAATTCCCTAAGCACCTACTCAGAAACTGTACTTTTCAAATAATAATTATTTTTAGGTGAACTAGTATTACAAAAAAACAACGCAATACAAAACAAACAATTTCATTGGAGACTTTCCCATTATGGCTAAGATTCAGAGCTAGGGTCTGTATGGCTGTACAGAGGTCCTCAAAAGTTCCTGTTAGTCATAAAACAAGAAATTAGGAATTGAAAGTCTCTTAGGGTGTGCTGCCAGATATTAAACTTAATTTGATTCAATATTTTGGTGATCCACTGTTTGCCATCTTCAGGAGAACACTGCTTCTGATACTGAGTCCTGCTGAGAACTGATGCCAAGGCTACAAATCGATGTCCTATGTAGGCCTCTGTACCATACACAGTGCATGTGCCGCCCATCAGAGTTACTGTCCTCCAAGACTGGGCAAGTGGTGCCACTCTTAGTAGAACACCAGCAGCAACAGTATATCCCACTCAGAGATGATTTTCAAACACTATGACTTCTGCACTGAAGAACATTCTGTTTTGATGCATGATAGTAAAGGATTCCATGTCCTGCTAAGAGGAAACCCATTGTCTTTATTAAGCAAATTGTCTGCCAACCTAATTTCAATTGCCTCTTTATAAACACTGTTCCAAAAACTAGAAGTGTTGGCAACTTTCACAATTTCCTCAAATTAGGTTGGCAGATAATGTGGTTAATAGAGACAGTGGGTTTCCTCTTAGCAGGACGTGGAACCTTGTATTATCATGCAGCAAAATACAACATTCTTCGGTGTGGCGAGTCCAAGTGTTCAAAAATCATCTCGGAGTACAATATATTGTTGCCACCCAGTGTTCTAGTAAGGGCTGTGCCACCTGGCCAGTCTTGGAGGGCAGCAACTGTGATGGGTGCCACATGCACCGTGTATAGTACGGAGGCCTATATAGGATGTTGATTTGCAGCCTTGGCATCAGTTCTCAGCAGGACTCAGCAGCAGAAGCAGCATGCTCCTTGAGATGGCGAGCAGTCAGACTGACGAAATATTGGATCAAGTTGATTTTAATATCCGGCAGTAAACTCAAAGAGACTTTCAAGACTTATTATGCTGGGAAAGCCTACAGACTCATAAGAAATTAGGAATGCTTACAAATTTAAAAATATGCCTTATTAGACACTTTATCAAATTTATGTGATCATTTAGCTTCAAGTACTGAAGATTGTTATTGGCTGGATAAGAAGTAATGTTGTTCACTCTGCACAGACCTATCTTCTTAGGTATGGCATATAGTTATCTGTTATTCTTTGATGAATGTTTCTATTGTCAGTTAAATATTAATTTGACGTAAGAAGTAAAAAGTCAGTAGTTCATATACAATAATCAAAGACAGAGCAGCTTTTTTGGTGTAGTATACTGTTTGTTAATTTTAATGTTAAATTTAGCCTGCATATGTAAAAATATTATATAGCAGTTTAACAATACTTAATTATAAATACAAGGTGCCAAATTAGCTTCTAACAGCAGTTGCTTTTGATGCTTTCAATATCCTTGAAGTTTCTCCCTCATGATGAGATCTACATAACGTGATGGATATGTGAATGATCATTTATATAACATGTTTCTCTGTCTCTGTTTGATGTAATTGATGGATATATTTTTAATGAAAATTGAATGCACTTCTTATTGTTGTTTGAAAGTGTAAGAGCAATGTAATCATACATTCTTGATGAGTATTGTTAATAAGTGTTAAAACACTTTAATAATTACAGAGCAATATATGTAGTTCAGTATTCCATAAACATTACTGAAATTGTGCCCATGTATCCACAAAAGTATCTGCAATAGCTGTATATTAAGGATTTTTCCTGCCTGCATTGACAAGCAAGAGAGACAGTGGTGTATAGGATTGAACTCTCACAATTTCTCATTTACAGTTTATAATGTGCAGTAATAATGGAGACTTTTAAAGCCAGAATGAAAAACTTGATTTAGGCAATATAGGTAATTCACAAAGGTCGCTATATTATTTGCATGTTGAGAAATTACAATGGCCATTCCACAATGTTTAATCCTGAATCATTTGCTGCTATTGGTCTGTAAAAAGGATTTAAATCAAAAGGCAGAATGTTTTTTTTTTTTTTTTTTTTTTTTTCAGAGAGTATCTGTGTTCTTTACATTGTGTATTTTCCCCTGTGTTTATGTATTTTTAATAGTCATTTCCATTTTTGATATTAAAACTTCCACTGACTTACTGTGCTACTTTGAAATTTACATTTCAGTTACTATTTCTGGGTCCCTCACAGCATCTCTCCAAACATGGGTTTTGCAGTAAGTTTTCATTCTTTCAGCAGCTGTACCTGCACATCTCTTCATATCTTTCCATCATTTCAGATAAACAAATTGTTCAAACGTCCAAAAATTTGAGTTCCAGGCACATTTTTAATTTTTTGTAGACCGTCTTTAATGGCTTCTTTTTGGCCATCTGCTGTGGAAATGAGCACAGAGTCAATGTACAGTGACACCAGTGACACATCCACAATGCAAGAAGATGTAATCATCCATGAAGATGGCTCCAGTAATTGTCCCACAAATCAAAGATGACTAGTGACAGATCTTACAGCTGCTTAGAAACTGTATGGCAGAAGAATTAACTGTGAAAGCTGTGGGGAAAGATCTTTTTGTCTGGATCACCATCTGCAATATTATGGACTACAGACGTGTCATAAGTGAGGCAGCTATATGTCAGTTGACACTTTATACTTGAGCCATCCGCACAAAGTTGTTAGGCCTGTCATTCATGGTTTCCACAAACAACATATCCAGACCACTTAAAGGAGGAACTGGAAGACCTAGGATTTGAAGTCCGCATACTGACGTGCATGCTATCCCTGACGACTAGGCTGGATAAGCCTCTTCTTCCGATTGTAGCCACAGGCAAACCAGGAAAAGGAAAATGTTCAGTCACCCTCATCATCACCAGCAACACAGAGAAAAGAAAATGTTCATTCACCCTCATCGCCAATACTACAGTCACTGTGGAAAGCCTGAAGATGAAGTGGGGTTCAGCTCAATGCTACTGATGTTAGGACATTGAACATGTGGCATGCCAACTATAACTGGCCAATGTTTGTCTGAGAAGTACACTGGTGAACATCCTAGTCAGCATTGTCTGCTTGCCACGAATGATGCACCAAAGTGTGCAGACTGTGTAGAGCCACACATGGTTAGGCTATTGTGGCTAAGATATTTTCAAAGCAACCATAGCTCATCGGTGCTCAGGCCAATGAAGCAACAGAAGTGAGAGCTCTCCAATTGCTGTCCACACTCAGCTGCACAGACTTGCGCAAACCAGGTATGCACTGTTTTAAGAAATAAAGTGTGATCTAAGATACAAAAATGTTGTGTACGTTTTGGACTCTGGTGGGTTATGTAAGCGTCTAGGAGTTGACATTGCCAACTGCCACAGAGACGGAAGCTGCCAAAAATGCACTTCAGGAAGCTCACATGAAGCTTACATCTGATCTGCAGCCAGACATCCCACCAACCTAGAAGTCATAATGCCTTCCAGTTCACAGTTCAGAGAGCACCGTTAGCATCACAGAAAGCAGTGACAGTGGCCATGCTGAAGTTAACAACCACATTAACACAATGTCCAGCCATTCTTCTGTTACTATTGAGCCAAGTGGTGACACCACCAGCCTGATGACTCTACTACAAGTGAAAATTTCTTTCTTCAACATGGCTCAGTGTCCTGGTGCATGTCATTCACTTTGGTGAATTGTGTGTCACTAACCTACCCAATAATCCAAACAGATAAAGAGGATCTGGAGTTTCACATGGTAAATGAACCATGTGGTGTTCCTGCTGACTCTTCAAATCACTGAGAGGTGAAGGCTAGATTAAAGGCAGAATGAAAATTTCATGGTCTGCCAAGGATGTGATCCTTAACCTCTGTTTCCAGTCACATGCAGTATTGCTAGACTACCAGTCCTGACACTACAATTGCTGTTTCACTGTGTCATGAACTGGATTGAAAATCTCGTGCAGAAAATCTGTGCTGCCATTAAGATAACTATGGGTGCAGCCAAATTACTGACTGCCCAGCAGCCGGAGCACTAATTTGCTCCTCAATATGACACTGGACCAAGCATGCTGACTGTTCAACCTTGCCGGTCATCTTCATGCTGTTAACTCTGCTGCCAGCACCAGATGATAAGAAACCACAAAAAGGGTACCAAGAGGACAATTTCGTGAGAAGACCGCAACCGCAGTAAAGAAAGCTGGGAGGCAAAACATCAAGGTGTTAATGCTGCACGAGGGAATCCTATGAAAAAATGTGAAGCTGATAAATTGCACAGGCCTCTCAAGTTACAAGCAGTTTCATATATACAGTAAGTAGCATTGTATCATAGGTAAATAAACAAACAAATTAAATTTACCATAATTATAGCTTGTAAGGAAGGTCCCACAAATGCTTGAATTGACATCAGTTCTCAGATCACTTATGGGTAAGATGCACTCTTTCATTTGTGCCTTGCCTGTTGAGAGTTTCAGTAAACCTGGAAAATAAATTTTTTGACAATAATAGTAGCAGCTGCAGTACAATATTGGCATAAATACAGTTTTCATATTAGCCTGAATAACTGAGGTTTTGTTGCAATTGTAATGAAATATAGGACATTACTGTAGTATAATAAATCTTGATAAGAAACACAGCCATGACTCTTAAAGTTGTTTTGGTGGATGGCATAGACTTTTTATGTTTCATATCCAGGAAATGTTCTTGATACAAGCCCAAAAACTGCTGAAGTATATGCAGTCATGCTGAAAAATCTTGGCCCATGTTTCTCCTCAAATATTTGCAAATTTTAAAGGTGGTAAGCCATTACTTGTATTTTAGAAACTAAATCATAACCTTAATTCACTTGTATTAAATCAATGTTGATATAGTGTTACATATCCAAGTAATTTATTCAGATGCTTAAAAATGACCTTTTCATTGGCAAAGTATTCCTTAGGTGCAACAACATTTAATGTTAGTGAAAAATCCTTGAGCGCTACAGACAGTAACTCTGTGTATTGTGTATGGAGGTAAAATAATTCTGACTTGTTTATCAGTTTTATGCCCTGTAAATTACTTCTTATCATTCTAGTAACATTTACTTACCAATATTATTTTTGAGTTGTTGATTTCGGGAAGTAATGAAATCTTCATGAATGGACACACTTCTTATTTGTTTATTGATTCCTATTAGCCCCACATAGCTGATGCCTGTTGCAAGCAACCTGAGAAGGTAATAAACTTATCTTAAAAACAGCAGCAGCAACCTGTCATTACTGTCAGAAGAGTATAAACAGACAAAAAACACACACACACAAGCAGTTTTGAAACTCAATCACATCACTTGGTATAGGGGGCAACCACAACTGTAATAATCCATTTAAACTAATAAAACTCAACAGCTGCCAGAAATTGATCCATTAATCACTCAGTCACAATGTAATCTCCCCACGGAAAATTACCCTCTACCACGCAATAATTAATAATGGTCAACCAAATCATCCACATGTATTTACGTTTGAAAAGTATCTGATCAGATTTTCTAGTAATATATGCGCCGACAGCTCGTCGACGCCAAGGTATTTTTCTAGTACGTTTATTCTTTGGAACAACAGAGGTACATATATGTATGCTCCATGGTTATTATAGTGGGAGAGAGGAACAGCTTGGGAAGTATCGGTTGGAAGATTTTCGGATTGCTAAAGGAGATTTATTTACTCTTCTTCGCGCTAAAGCGAGCTAGGAAAGTTTGTGCCGCTAGCGTGATAGATAAAGAGAAAGAAAAACCTGTAAAAGAAAATTACATGAGACTTGGAACCAACAGAAAACGGAACATGTACGAAAATGGATTCAATATACAATTTTCCTCAGAAATAAGGTTTGTGACCATTTTATTCTAGAGTGAATGACGAATGAGTTCTCTGTCTGAATCACTGATGATTGTCTGGGCCCTGTAATTAATTGGGAAGTTTCAGCTGTGACGAAGAGAGCCTGCAATCTCTGAGTTTTTATAAATCGTCCAAAAAGGCTTCGTCCACATCTGAAATTTTAGATCTGTCGTAAACTGAACGAATTGTTCAAACGATTGATTTTCCCAACTGAATGCAGCGCTTAATAATAATAACAAATGTAAAGACCTTTTCCAGCAAGCCAGCCGCTGAACATTAAGACGAAGGGCTCCACCAGAGATTCTACTAGGCTGATTTCACGTAAATAATATAGTTAAACTGTACACAGATAAAGGACAGAGAGAGAGAGAGAGAGAGAGAGCGAATGAAATTCGAGAAATTACTCAGAATCCTCCATTAGCATAATTGTTTGTCTGTCTTTTCACGGATCAGCCTAATAAGAAAACACGAAGCCCTGACTTTATTGTACCGATTTATGTGTGAGGGTGAAAGAGCGATAAAGGCGACAGATACACTTCTGTACAGACAAAACATTACACCAAGTTAGCGGCAAGCTGCATTCATATAGACTTTCATCATTTACTGAGTAGAATTCATTATAATGGCCAATCCGTGACAGGACACGTTTTTGGACGTTGTTAAAATAATTTTGTTCTCTGTTTCATGTGAACTACGACGAGACAACTTAACTTGGAAAAGAGAAGAAATACTCGCAGGCAAATTAAGTGGATCTACAAATAAAAGCAGCACGCTGGGCGCAGAAAAATGGCCAGATCTATAATTTTTTATTAAAGCTTGCTAGTATTGAGGAAGTAGACGTAGAGTTGAACATTTACTAATTGTGTTCATGCCAGACGTAGTTTGATTGACCTGCCCTAGTTGCATTTACCTGTATAAGTACTATAAGAAAGTAGCCACAGAAGTATTCTTGTGTGATGGGAGATATATACATATTGACTGTAGAACATTTATATGGTTTTAACTAGGGCAATGTTTAAGATGAGTCAAGCAGAGCAGAGCAACACGCAACAGCCTTCAGCTGTGAGCACGGATAATAGTGATCTAGTAAGAAGTGTTGTAGAACCGATCGCTACAGATAGCGCAATAGACCGCCCGGTAGACACGGCTGGAGATGTAACAGCAAGTATGCAACATGGATTAGATCCATTAGTAATTATCATGAGACAGATGCAGATGATAACCGAGAGCATGAATAATATGAAAACCGACATTAACGCGAAACTAGCCTCAGTTACTGAAGGGCAAGAAAATATGAAAATTGACATTAATGCGAAGTTAGCCTCAGTTACTGAAGGGCAGGAAAATTTGAAAACCGACATTAACGCGAAGTTCGCCTCAGTTAATGAAGGGCAAAATGATTTGAATGCGAAGTTAGCCTCAGTTACGGAAGGGCAGGAAAATCTGAAAGCTGAGATTAAGCAGCAGTTACATGACAGTTTTTCCGAATTAGAGCAGCGGATAGAGGCGAAGACAAAGGAACTTAAAGATCAGGCCGAAGAGACGGAACGAAAATTAACTGCACAAATAGAATTGGTGAAAGCTCAATGTGAGGAATCTACTCACCGCATACGTGTAGAAATGAAGGAGTATGTGGCTATTAAGATAGATACCGTACGCGAACAGATGGAAATGGTTCCGCAGTTAGTACAAAAGCAAGATGCCATGTCATGTGCAATTGCGCAACTTCCTGAATTGGCACGTACGCAGACGAACCTAAAGGAAAGTGTGGAACATCTGACAGAACGTCAAGACGTTTTAGATCACCAGATTAATGTATTAACGGGTAAATTATCCGAAATCACATTAGAAAACAAAAGGCTAATGTGTGAAAACGTTGAGCAAAATGTTAAAGCAGCATTCCAGAGTCTATGTGGCAAACAGGAAGAGAATTTGTTTGCGAAAGGACTTGAGGAAGTGCGACAGCAGTTAGGGGCTGATTTCGAGCATTGGAAACAAACGATAGCAGAGTCGATACGCGTTTCACAACAAGGCTCAGAACAAATGAATACAGGCCAGCAGCAGAAGTCGGCAGCGACGATAGAGCCAGTTACTGCACATTCGCACACAATACCGACTTGTGTGAGTAACTCGAATATTAAATTGCCACGAGCTAGTTGTTCGCGTGAAGTTTTATCTGACGGAGATTACGAAAGTCTTTGCCATGCTGAAGAAAAAATGATAAAGCATCGGCAATTTCAGATTTTTAACACTGACAAAAGGGGGGTTCATCCGATTGTTTTTATTCGAAGTTTTAGAGGAGTGCTACCCAGAAATTGGTCGGAGTGGCAGAAGATCAGTTTCGTGACTGGGTATATACAAGGTTCGGGGGCGATCTGGGCCTCGGACATGACTTCTGTATGCTCGACGTATGACGATTTTGAGAAAGCGTTTTTAGCAAAGTTCTGGTCAGAAGGGGTGCAGGAACGCCTAAGGCAGGAGGTGCTCTACCCAGAGTCATTCTCTTTTTCAAAAGGAAGCCTTAGGAAGTATTTTGAAAAATATATAAAGAAAACTAGATATTGGGACAGACCTATGCCTTTGCCAGACATAATAAACATACTTAAGGCAAGATTACCAACTAACATCCGGAATCAATTAATTTACGGGAACGATAAAGACTTGGAGTCGTTCCTCACGACATTAGATCATATAGACATTATAGAAGAGAGCAACCAGAAAGCCTGTAACAACAGATTCCAATATAGGGAGATAGAACCTCTGCCAAATGGTAGGCAAGGGAACGCACAGAGATCGATAAACAGTGGAGAAACCCCTCAAAATCTCAATAATAATACCGGCAATAGTCTTGCGAGGGGCTATCCAAGGAACAACAGGAATGGGAAACAATACAATCCCGTATGGGGGAACGAAAGGAATTTCAGACCGCAAGCCTGGAACAATAACAGTAACAGAAAGTGGAATCAACCGGGGGGAATAAACTCAAATAACCAACATCAGTGGGGACGGATATCTACGAATCAACCGGTAATTACCGAAGTGACGGACGATGTCAACCACCAGGCGAATCAAAATCCAACAAACTTGTAAGGACCCACTCGTGCCCCGGAGGAGCGGTCAACAATTGGTTGAGGGGCAACAGGATATGTGTACCCATGCTAACGTATAATGATGGACGATTACTGGCAGATGAATTGACCGAGGACTTAGAACTCCAAGATGAGGATAAGGAACAGGTGGCAGTAGCCGAAGTGCAAGTCATTTTGGAGACTGTACCTATAGTGGCGGTTTTGGACACAGCTGCAACCACGAATGTTATTTCGGAGGTTCTATTCAACAAGATCAGAAATATAAGACAAGTACCAATTTTTCCAGTTCAAAATTGCAAAATAATAGGCGCCGTTGGGGCTAGATCGGCTAATGTAAAAGTGCAGTCACTTCTTAGTGTAGAAGTCGGAAATGTAGCAATATTAAGCTCATTCCTTTTTGTAAAAAATTTGGTGGTAGATTGCATTATCGGAGTCGACAGCCTACGTCAATACGGATGCAGAATAGATTTTAAAACAGGAAAAATTTGGTTAAATGTAAATAAACAAGAAATTGAGTTGGACTTGTTGAAAAAGGAAAGCCTTACCAGAAAATATAATAGTGGGATCAGTGTGCAAGTAATTAGGACTGCACAAAATTCTAAACAGCACGTAAATAATGAGTTCCAAGTCAAAGGAGATTTCGGTCAATTAGTGTATGAGAAGTTAAATGAATCCGACTGCATTATTGAAGATCAGAAGAAGCAGCTCAAAGAATTATTATTAGTGTATGAAAACGTGTTTGATGAAAGGCCAGGAGTTATTAAGGGATACATATGCCATCTCTACGTTAAGCCGCACGAAACGTATTGTAGAACTTTCTATCCTGTTCCCTGGAGGTTAAAGGTTCAAGTTCAAAAAGAAATAGATCGCATGTTGAAATGGGGTTTGATCGAACCCTCCACAAGCCCATACTGCTCCCCATTGTTGGTCGTGCCAAAAGCAAAATGAATGCTCGTAAAAAACATAACAATAAACTGTGTGTGTAGTGATAGAAACCTTTAAATTGAAATAGTTAATCAGTGACATAGAGTATAGAAATAGTGACTAACTATTATTATCGAGTGTTGTAAAGAAGATAGTGGAGATAGGCTTCACCTGTGGTTTGGGGTGAACATAGAACTTTAGCATTGCTAATGTTATCAAGATGTATAAAGGATCTGACTGACCTTCAAGAAAAATGAAATGTTTCTCGCAAATGACGCGGAATAATCAAAAGAGGTTCCGAGTGAATATTCATATATAATCTCATGTGAACGCTTACATGTGTAAACGTGTGAAGGGATGTGTTGTGGTAGTGAATCGTGAGTGACGGTTAACGCCGCAAAGATAATTTCCTGCGCAAAACAGTTGACGTCGGCGCGAGAATTAAAATCGATATAGACGATACAGATATGCTTTGTAAGAGACTCGCACCAAACGCGAGGATAAACTGATTCATGTTGAACTCTAAAAGGAATAGGTGTTATAATTAGAAGTTAAGAGTTTTTAATTTATTAATGAATGATTAAAGAAAGTAATATTCATAGATTCAGTAGTAATTTAATGGTTCGTGTTCGTTTGGGAATTTTGTGTGAAAAATCCATTTCCATATATGGGCATGGATGAACACCGTATGAATCAGAGAGTAATTGAAAGAAGTGAATCCACATTCCTCACTACTAATAACTTTTACATTTCAGCACTCAAGCGAAGAAATATATGTATTTAGAATAAAAAGTTTTGAGTATAGCTAAATTATATGACTTATCAAGGAAATATGGATGATGTCTTGGTATAAAATGAACTACACTTTCCATTATTCGATGATTTGAATCCAAAATCTATAGTAAGTTACATGAATCCTTTAAATTACGAAGAACAAATCAGTGATAGAAAATGTGTTAGAACTTTTGGACTTATAAGCACAAATGGGGAGGCAAAGTCAAAAGGAGTATTCAAACGAGAGTAAATCGGATGATGCTTTTGGCAACATCATTAAGTAATGGTTGAATTCCTTGAAGTACGTCGTAACAAAAAGGATCCTTGAAGCCATAAGGATTTTGCTTTCAAAAAGGAGAATCTTGGACGGTGCAACCTAATCAGTTCTCTTACAGGAAGAGTTTCCCTTTTGGTCATTGCTAATTCTTTTTGAATGAATGTTGCATGTGAATTCGAGTATCCCTGTTCCTTCTACTCTTCCCATTGTGGGCCGCGTAGAAGATCAACTACAGAGGGGGCCGCGTAGAAGACCGACTACAAATGTGGACGTCGGGGACATGCAAGACCCGGGGGAGTTTAGCACCGCAAGATATTGTACCAGGAGCAAGATTGTAAAACGAGAATTCACGTTATTTATTGTAAAACGTTTATTTTTGCTAGAGGCACAAACCACTCTTCTCCAAATCGTGATACAAATTGATCCCTGTCTTTCCTTTAGAGATCTATTTCAAAATTATATATTTTTTTCCTTCTATAGGCTTTCCTATCTTCTATGTACTGTAGGCTGGGGGTCTAGGCTTAAGAGGTTTTCCAAGGTTTCCCTGCTTAAGAAAGTTCCCGAATGGGTAGACCCTGATAACAGTTTCATGAAAGATAATCTTCCTTGGTTGTGCACAGCAAACATAACACCTAGATGCACGTAAAAGCAATACAGCCGCGGTACCTGTCTCTTCATTTCTTCTGTCTTCAACATTTCTTTTCTTCGTCTGTCGCAAACATAATATTCTTTTCCAGTCGGAGGACTGACAATCATCACTTCCGGGTTATCCACGATAATAGATAGCTCGCAAAATGTGTTCGGTAAATAAAAATTGAGCTCACAAACTTCGCTCACTGCGAGGGGCATTGTAATCTCCCCACGGAAAATTACCCTCTACCACGCAATAATTAATAATGGTCAATCAAATCATCCACATTTATTTACGTTTGAAAAGCATCTGATCAGATTTTCTAGTAATATATGCGCCGACAGCTCGTCGACGCCAAGGTATTTTTCTAGTACGTTTATTCTTTGGAACAACAGAGGTACAGATATATATGCTCCATGGTTATTATAGTGGGAGAAAGGAACAGCTTCGGAAGTATCGGTTGGAAGATTTTCGGATTGCTAAAAGAGATTTATTTACTCTTCTTCGCGCTAAAGAGAGCTAGGAAAGTTTGTGCCGCTAGCGTGATAGATAAAGAGAAAGAAAAACCTGTAAAAGAAAATTACATGAGACTTGGAACCAACAGAAAACGGAACATGTACGAAAATGGATTCAATATACAATTTTCCTCAGAAATAAGGTTTGTGACCATTTTATTCTAGAGTGAATGACAAATGAGTTCTCTGTCTGAATCACTGATGATTGTCTGGGCCCTGTAATTAATTGGGAAGTTTCAGCTGTGACGAAGAGAGCCTGCAATCTCTGAGTTTTTATAAATCGTCCAAAAAGGCTTCGTCCACATCTGAAATTTTAGATCTGTCGTAAACTGAACGAATTGTTCAAACGATTGATTTTCCCAACTGAATGCAGCGCTTAATAATAATAACAAATGTAAAGACCTTTTCCAGCAAGCCAGCCGCTGAACATTAAGACGAAGGGCTCCACCAGAGATTCTACTAGGCTGATTTCACGTAAATAATATAGTTAAACTGTACACAGATAAAGGACAGAGAGAGAGAGAGAGAGAGAGCGAATGAAATTCGAGAAATTACTCAGAATCCTCCATTAGCATAATTGTTTGTCTGTCTTTTCACGGATCAGCCTAATAAGAAAACACGAAGCCCTGACTTTATTGTACCGATTTATGTGTGAGGGTGAAAGAGCGATAAAGGCGACAGATACCCTTCTGTACAGACAAAACATTACACCAAGTTAGCGGCAAGCTGCATTCATATAGACTTTCATCATTTACAGAGTAGAATTCATTATAACAACTAGTTTCATGGTCATGAAACTTGTTGTGATGGAGTGACGAATAAACCAATTTCTGGCAGCTGTTGTGGTTTTATCAGTTAAATTTAAAAAAAACAGTCAGTTTGGAAGCATTGTATATCTTTAAGATATGTCACCATCTTTCAAATTCAAATAAGTTTGCACCCACCACACAGGTGGGCATTTAGAGCAGTAGTTGTGGCTGCAGATGAAAGTTCTCACATGCTTAGTGGAATTTTACTTCTAGATCTAACACTCAAAAATCAACTTCTTCACTTAAATTTTCTTTTGAATTGGTAGCAATTGCCAATTTCTTGCTTTATTTGATGATGATGATTTTGGTTTGTGGGACACTCAACACCAAAGTCATCAGTGCCCGTAGAAGTTCCCAATCTTTCCAGTTCCAATCTCGCCACTTCCGAAATGATGATTAGATGACAAGGACAACACAAACACCAAGTACCCGGGTGGAGTAAATCCCCGACCCGGCTGGGGATCGAACCCGGGACCCCGTGATCCAGACATAGCAACATTAGCCACTAGACCAAAAGCTGCGGACTGATTTATTTGAGGTGGAGGCTTGTTGGATATCATCTCACCAGAGTAAATAACTCCAATCTCTACCCTAACCAAGAAGCCAATGTGTATATGAAACTTATTTTTGTGTATTATATTGTGAGTGTGCAAATCACAGTTTATCCAAAACTGATTTTTGTTATCAACAGTGAACACTATTTAACATAAGTATATTGGGAAGTATGTCTAAGAATTCAGAGATCCTTCAAAAAGCTTCTGCTGTATGCATGGTTATTAATTTACACAATATTCTCACTTCTGCTGGATGAATGCTTAATTTACTTTAGTTGCACTGCCCCTGATGATGATAATTCCATAATATGAGAGAGAGCAAATGTATGCAAAACAAGCCAATACTCTTGTCTTTATGTCAACAGAGTAACAGACACTTCTAAGGGCAGGGCACAATGAACTGAGCTTGTTGATTAGTTCATTTATGTACTGACTCGATTTTAAATTGTTATCCAACTGGACTCCAATGAGTTTAAAGCTGCATGTTTCATGTAATGTATGAGCATTAATATCTTCTTCTGGTGGTGTTAAACGGTCATTATTACTCATTTGAAATCACATAATGTGTCTCTTTGAGATGAAGACTTAAACGGATAACTGTGAACCACCTGAAGATGTCTTCAGCTATCATGTGAACTGTGTGTGCTGAGGCTGAGTTTGGACCCATGACTAGTATGCTTGTATCATTAGTAAATATTACAGCTTTTGAATCATTCTGTGAAGTAATCAGAAGATAATTTATGTAGGTTAGAAGCAAGAGTGGGGCCCAGTGTCAATCCTTGTGGCACTCCATATGTGTTGCATCTTTCGGGGGTTAGTGTCATACCTGAGATACAGTTTGTAAATGAGACTGACTACTTTCTGTTATGGACATAAGATTCTATCCATGCAAAGGAGGTGCTATAAATGCCATAACGCCTAACTGTAGTTTCACAAGTAAATTTTGTGATATCCACCATGGAAGGCTTTGGAAAGGTTACAAAATATACTTTTTCCCCCTAAGGTAAGTCTTTCCACTCCCAGGATTGGAATGACTCCTTACCCTCTCCCTTAAAACCTACTTCCTTTTGTCTTTCCCTCTCCTTCCCTCTTTCCCTCTCCTTCCCTCTTTCCTGATGAGGCAACAGTTTGTTGCGAAAGCTTGAATTTTGTGTGTATGTTTGTGTTTGTTTGTGTGTCTATCGACGTGCCAGCGCTTTCGTTTGGTAAGTCACATCATCTTTTTTTTTTTAGATATATTTTTCCCATGTGGAATGTTTCCCTCTATTAATATATAAAGCAAATGATATATATATATATATATATATATATCATTTGCTTATACTTTGAATGTTTAATTTTTTGAGCATAATACATAAGTTTTCATTTTTAATGACATACTGGAGGAGTTTACAGTATTGTAGTACTGGTAGTAATGGAATTTCAAATCTTGTCTACTGATTCTTCTCTGAATTACATAGAGCTCCCTCTTCTTAGCGCAAGGTATTTTAATCCCACAAGTTAACCACACCTTATCCTTGCTCCTTGCTTCTGTTGAATTTTTCCCTTTTTATTTTTATGGGAAAGGAAGACTTCAAACACTGCAGAAATACATCTAAGAAATGGTTAAACTTCCTGTCAGCACAGTCTATTGTATAATTTTCCACTGCCAATGTTCCCATAATTTCTCTCTAAATACTGTGACAGTCATTGCTAATGTTTCTGTGAAAGTACTTTTGAAACATTGCAGATTCTAGGGGCTAAAAACAAATTGTCATTTGCTGTTTCACTATGTGCTTCCTTTTAGGAAATTTTCTGTGGAAAATAATCCAAATCTGGACATCCGTAAGTCTACGTACTCTCTAACAGAAAATTTCACGAGTTTCTGCCTGGCAGCTGATTGTGCACTGAACTGTAACTTCTTGGCAAAAAACTGTGTGCTGACTGATGGCTTGAAAAAAAAATGGCTCTGAGCACTATGGGACTTAACATCTGGGGTCATCAGTTCCCTAGAACTTAGAACTACTTAAACCTAAGGGCAGCACACACATCCTTGCCAAAGCCTGGATTCGAACCTGCGACTGTAGCGGTTGCGCGGTTTCAGACTGAAGCGCCTAGAACCGCTCGGCCACAGTGGCCAGCCATGGATTGAACCTGATACTTTGTCCTCATGGGCAAATGCTCTACAGACTGATCTGTCAGAGTATGGCTCACAACCAGCCCTCACAGTTTTACTTCCAGTAGTACCTCATCTCCTATCTTCCAAATGTCACAGACATAAAGCTGTCAGGGCAGGTCATGAGCCATGCTGGGATAGCTAAGCTAGTATACCTGCAAAAGTTGTAGGTCCCAGGTTTGATTCCTGGTGTGGCACTCAGTTTTAATCTACTAGGAATTTTCTATTGCTTATACCCACTTTATGCAGCATAATACACTTCCTACTGGTGGCCTGCAAACTGTCAGTACTAAAAAATGGTTCAAATGGCTCTGAGCACTATGGGACTTAACTTCTGAGGTCATCAGTCCCCTAGAACTTAGAACTACTTAAACCTAACTAACCTAAGGACATCACACACATCCATGCCTGAGGCAGGATTCGAACCTGCGACCATAGCGGTCACACTGTTCCGGACTGTAGCGCCTAGAACCGCTCGGCCACCCCGGCCGGCCTCAGTACTAAAAGTTTGTGTGTTTCGTGATCCACTACTGTGCACATAATTTAAAAAAAAAACTCTTTAACGCAGCATTAAGCAATCTGAAGGGACTGAAACTTAACCCCCTTTTCTACCTACAGTTTTATCCTTTACTTTTTTGCCTAGTGTTTGATTTTTCTCCAGAAATAACTTCATCATCATTGGAAATCCCACTTAACTTGCCTGTATGTTATCCATTCTTGCTGTATTAGCTGTCATATTTTAACCATCCTGAACTTACAAATTCATGAGTGATAGCCAGCTGTACAACTCTTGTTCCTCTTTGAAGTGATCCTAAAAACTGACAGTTTTATATAGTGGCAGGGCAGGCAAGTACATATGACAACACAGCAAGTCATTGTGGAAGAAAAGCCTTATGGGCTGTAGAAACGTATGATGTTATGACCTCTATGCCAAGGATATTGTTTCTGACCCCCATGCCAAGGATATTGTTTCAGAATTATGGTTGACATGAGTATAGTACTGTTGTCTATGGGAGTTATTGCCCATGCCAGATTACATATTTTGTGAAGGTTAAAACCATTGTCACAATTAATTAAATCATCTGTCAAGCATATTTCAGCAAGTTTCCCGAAAACTGAATTGCTGCATCATGAAACAGAGATATTTTCGTAGTCCACTGGACGGCTTGCTTGCATACAGTGCTCAGCCATAGTAGATTTATCATATTGTAGCATTGATGCTACTAGTGACATTCTTGAACTGTGCATAAAGTATGTCTGCTGTATAACAAATCTTACTGACAGAGAACCTTTTACATTCCTGCCTTTTGTAGAATCAAGTCACCCTTCAGGTGTGGCTATCTCTGGTGATGACAGAAAAATAACCATGATTTTATGTTTAGGGAGAATATGATCAATTTTAGAAGAAAAATTCCCTACAAACAAGAGCACAGCTGTTGAAGTGGGCACAAATGTTAATCCTTTGAAGAACAGGCCTCATACCATTTCTCATCAGTGCCATAGAAAAATTTGTGTAGCCCCTTTCCAGTGATTCTTTGGATGAAATAAAGGAGGAAGCTTGGGCAATTTTCAGTTCTGGCCCACAAGGGAGAAACTTCTCCAGTGCAGGGAGTTTGTCATTACAAGACTATATGAGGACGCAGACACGGTTGCTTTCCACGGTTATAAAAGAAATTCCACTGATTTGAGGTCTACAATTACAAGCTGTGCAGTTAGTTGGATATTAGCACATACCACCAGATAAATAAGAATCCTTTGAACTCATTGGTCTGCAAGATGGCTCAGCTCTTGAGTGCATCCTTCTTACATAAAGAAGTTGTGAGTGGATTAAAACCCATAGTGTGCTTCCTAAGGTTCACAAAGAGGATGTACTTCTACTAGCTATAGAAATAATACTGGGTCTTCTCTGTATCATATGGCTAAGCATTTAGCCTCATTGCTGAGATGACCTGTTGGAATGAGTCATTACCACATCTGGAATTGAGCTGATTTTATCAGCAGACTGAAAACTTTGAGGCTCAGCAGTTCGGATTTACAGGTTAGTTCTCATCTTGCAGTTCTCATCTTGCATCATTACCAAAGTACAGTTGTCTTCTTTGATGTAAGGCTTGTTTTACACAGTCAGAGTTATGTAGGTTAACATCATCTTTTGTGTCTGTAACAAATGTATTATTAAGACCAAACCTATTTTACTTTATTTTAAAGCATTTCAATAGTCACTGTTGCAATATGTTTATTTTTACAGTTGTGTTTAGTAGGATCATGAATAGTTCTCATGCTTTAACTTAATACTATAAACAGTGTTAAATTGTTGACACAACTCACTGCTTCATTTTTTGGTTTCTTAAATCTTTCTTAAAATTCTTCTTCCCATATACTCCACACAAAAAATGAAAAATGTACTAAATGCTACAGAACACACATTTGATGACAGACAAAAGGCTTTTATGACACTTATGAAACCCAATGCTCCAAACCTTTAGAGGCAACAAAAAATTCGCAAAGTAAACACTCTCATGAGAACAGCCATAAATTGCAGAAAACCACCCACATACGACCTTACCAGACATTTGTTAAATGTGCTCAGCAGCAGTAAAGAACACAAACTGACAGAACAATGAAAAATACAGAAAAACTAATAAACAACATAAAAAGCATGTATGTTGCAGATACAACTGTATTGCTTCATTTGATGTATAAAAAATGTACTCCACAATCCCGGCAAGGAAATAATCAAGATAACAGAACAAGACTTAGACACGTACAATCCACAGAAAAACATAGTAGAGATAAACACACTCCTACACCACATTACCAACCAATGCTACTTTGAATTCAAGAAGGAATTTACTTACCACAGGAAGAATTGCCAATGGGATCCACATTTTGGGAAAGTTAGCAGATATTTTTATGAACAAAACAGAAGAAAGAATAGACCAGAAAACAGTAGCAGGAAAATACAATGTACTATACTGGCAGAGGTACATTGATGACATCCTCTGCTTGGTAGTTGAATCAGAAACTAAGATAGAATAGCTACACACAGATATAAACTCATTACACAGAAAGAAAGTGACACATTTATTAAAAAATCTGGTATCTACCAATTCCTGTATAACAGTTTTGATGCCCTAGACTTAGGTCAGACATTCGAAATAAGGTGCACAGAACATAAAAGAGCATGGAAATATGGCACCAGCAATTCACATGTGTGTGTGCCAAAAAATATAAATGCAAACACAGAGCAATAGCAGATGATCCCACGGCCATGAAAACAAAAGATGAGTGCATCCCATGACACCAAAGCAGAGTACAAAAAATGACGAGATGTCAGTAGACCTACAAACAGCAAAGTATTTAGTGTCAGTGAAAGTGGCAATAGTCTAAGATATATGTGAAGAAGAATGTTAAGAATTTTTCAGTTTCAGCATTTTGTTGACAGGGAACAGCAACTTTATTTGAATTCCTTAAAGCATTTATTAATGCAACTGTTGACAGTACCATCAATAAATGTTTTAAGGAATGTTAAGAATGGTATAACAAACAGTCATGAGTAATGATAATAATTGAACACTTTTATAGTAGTAAGTTAAAGCATTAAAATTGTTGATGATCCTGGAATACAAAATTGTAAGAAAAACTGCTTTATTACAGTGGCCCCTGGAGATGCTTTAAAATAATAGATTACACATATGATCTTAATAATATTTCATTACAGATGCAAAAGATGGTATTAATCTACATAACTTGTATTTACCAAACTCACACGCACAGAGTCCTCATCCTTGATTGCAAAACATTTTAGCAAACAAATTATAACACTGATTCGCCATATGCTCTCTTCAACTCACTTTTTATTTAATAATGAATTTTATGAACAAATTGACAAGATTGTCATGGAAAACCCCTTTTCTCCCCCAGTGGCAAACTTTTTTATTGAGGATTTCGAGAAGGCATTTGATTCTGCGAGTTCTATGCCTGTTATCTTTTGGAGGTATTTAAATGACACTTTTTTAACATAACCCACAGCAAGGAGAAATTTCATCATTTCTTAGATCATCAGAATTACTCTCATGGCAGCAGGCATGTGTGAGTGGACAGTGTCACCATTCTATGCAGTGTCCTGAATACACATATAAACAGGGCATATGTGGTTGCTGATAGGGACATCTACAGGAAATAAATTGAACGTCTCAAAAGTGTCTTTGAAGATGATGGCTATCCACTGTGGAAGGTCCACTAGGCTTTGCAAATCAAAGGTACTTGTCTCACCTCAAGAAACTGAAGATGAAAGGCTCAAGCCACATGACCTTCTTACCATTTGTAGGGAATCTATCTCCTGAAATAGGTCAAATCCTCTCTAAACATGAAGTAAACATTGTTTTTGATGTGTCAGTGTGGTTTGTTGTATATTTGGATGCAACCAGTACTATTACCATCTGCTGCAACCTCATTAACCTGTGTGGCTGAGCATTGAATGCAGGCAACTTAAACTATTGATTATGAGAACATCCAGATTTTAGCATTTGTTTCATCCTTCTGGAATTCAGTTTTCATGAACTACCTTTGACGAATGCTTTAATTAACTGTGATAATGGTTTTCACCTTGACAAAATGTAGAGTCCAGCACTGGAAATAATTAACTCTCACAGATAATGGTACAACCTTTACCTGTTAAAATTTCTGCATTCTTTTTTGAGCTAAGTGTGCAACAGTTGTTTTCTGAGCATTATCCAAATTTTGTCATTGACCATAATGAGTCTTTACCATCCTTAATCTGCTTTCTTGGCACAGCTCTACTAGAGAACAATTTACAATCAGTTTAAACATTGCCCATAATTTCTCTATGTCCATTGTATTGGATCTGAATGATGTCCATTCTTTGGCTGTTTAGGATAGTAATAACAGCTTAATCTACTCTTTACAGCATAAAGCTGTCCACCAGGATGAGTGGCCAGCATGATGGAACGTCATACCTAACGGCCTGGGTTCAATTCCCGGCTGGGTCGGAGATTTTCTCCACTCAGGGACTGGGTGTTTTGTTGTCCTAATCATCATCATTTCATCCCCATCGACACACAAGTACTACGGGATATCAGTAAACAAGAAATAGGGAGAGACAAATGAAAGTGCAATAATATGTAGATAAGGGAGAAGGGATAATGTAATAAGAGACCCACAGCAGGTAGCAAACATTGTGAATGAGACTTTTTCAAGTACTGCAAAGAAATTACAACATAAATTCTGCAAAACAAATCTAATACTTGCAAATAAATATGCACTACATCTGCTGAAGTAAGGTAATGTAAAAGACATAGAAAATTACCAGCTTATTTTCCTTGTGTCATCTCTGTAAAAAATGGCAGAATTGGTAATGAAAACAGGGAATGAATTATTTAAGTGAAAACAATCTCGTAAGTTAGTCACTGTGTGGGTTCCTAAGTGGTAAATGCACAGAGTCAGCTGCAGTCATTTCACAAAGATGGTATTTGGTGATCTTGATAAGGATGAGTGGCAGGCATATTCTCAAATATTTCTAAGGCTTTTGATGCTGTTGACCACAATTTTCTACTAAATAAGCTAGAATCATTACGGAAAAAAGAAGTTGTGGTTTGTGACTTGCTCCACTCATACCTATCAGGTAGGGTAAAAAGAGCAGAGACAACATGAACATCAAATAATGGTATAATTCTAGTGAAACACTAATTGTAACCAAAACTCATTTGTACAGAGTTCCTCAGGGTAGTGTACAAGTGTTCAGACATCTACTGTTCCTAATATGCAGTACATAAGTGACTTTCCCAAAATTAGTCATAGGGGCAAAATTCTCTTTGCTGGTGACAGCAGTATCATAGTCTCTGAGAAAACAAGATAACTCCTGGCAGAGAAAGCATATAAAACACAAAGTTTAATTTGGTCAATTGACAATAAAGTTACATTGAATGTTAAGGAAACAAATGCCATGAATCTCAATTGAAGAGTGAAAATTGCATTATTAAATTTAATGTTGATGGTACCTTTATAGACTGCCTAACAAAAAATATTTCTAACGATGAATATTGATTATCTGTTGAAGCTGTGAGCACACATACTTGCAAACAATATTTCATATGCATGTTTTGTTCTAGAGTCCAGCGATTACTGGGTAGCAGCTAGCATCTTTTAGTTACATATTATTCATATATACATTCAGTTCTTAGCTATGGAATTCTTTTCTGGATAACAAATGTACAGAATATAAATACAGTTTTCCAACTGCAGAAAAGGGCCATAAGAATAATAACAAGGCATAATAATAAAGTTCATTGTAATGATTTGTTCAAAACATCAAGAATTTTAAATACACCATGTGAGTACATGTACCAGTCAGTTATGTACACCAGAAGTAATCTTGATATATTGCTCCTCAAACAGCTCTGTTCATAAACATGGAACAAATGCTAGACTAACTTACATTTACAAAGAAAGAAGGAACATAAAACAACATAACAGCATTTTCTACAAATGAATAAAATTGTACAATAAATTGCCTAAAGAGGTTTAAGAGATCACTAAAACCAATTTATTTAAGAAGCCAGTTAAAAAGTGCTTGTTAAGTTACACACTCAATAAACTGGAGAATGTGCAATATGAATGTAAAATGATTCATTCTACATCACTATGATTTATTATACAAATAATCCATGGAACACAAAATTAATTAACTACAGTGAAGGATTACTTACAAGTAAACTTACCCAAAGGATACACACATTTTTTGTATGTACCCATACATCCATTAAGGATGCGCAACATCCCTTTGAAAAAAACTGAGTTCAATATTTCTGTATAAATACCGCTGAACGGGTAACAGGTATAAAAAGACTTCAAATAAAAGTTCAGTCATGTTACAATGGTGCACCCAGAATTGTCAGAAAAGGCATTTTTTTTAGAAATCCTCCCCTTCCCACAATTTTGTTTTTCATTTGGCATTTGACGAATAGCAAACCATACAGCATGATTAATATCCAATTCAGTCGTATATTGTATTCCAGAGATGCATGTGTCAGAAATAAATTAGAAATATCTCCAGACTGCTGTGCACACACCCGATACGTGTCTGCTGCAATGCCAGTTGTCATGTTGCATTGTTTAATAAGTATTTCCCAGATATACACACTGACACAAAGCTATTGCAATACCAAGAAGGAGTTGTGTGACATAAACAAAGTTTGGTAGGTGTTTTTCTACATCTGAAAGATGATGTGTTTTCAAATTGTGCACCAGTCGCATAAGAGTGCCACTAGTAGTGCCATTATGAGGATGCAAATCAGGTTTGCTTTAAATATATGCTATAATAGTCAAGAGCATTAGTTACATTTGAGATTGCATGGTGGAGTTACTGTTATTCAAGAATGCCTTTAAGATGACAAAGACGTCATTATCAACACCTCACTGAGTTTCAGTGGGTTTGGTAACAGGGTTATGAGAAGCTGGATGTTCCTTCTGTGATATTGCAGAAACACTTGGCAGGAATGTAGTCACTGTACATCATTACTTGCAACGGTGATCACAAGAATGTATAGTTGTAAGAAAACTGGGCTCCAGATGGCCACATGGCACTACTGGAGGGATGACAAATGTGTTTGGCGTATGGCTCTGGTGCATTGTACTGCATATGAAGCAGCAGTTTGAGCAGCAGTTGGCACCACAGTGTCACAACGAATTTTTACAAATCAGTTACTTCAAGGACAATTCCTAGCCTGATGCCCTGTAGTGTGCATTGAACTGACCCCAAATCACCGCCATCTGCAACTTCAGTGATTTCAAGCGAGAGCTCATTGGAGGCCAGGTTGGAGAAATGTTGTGCTTTTTTGGTGATAGATAGTTCTTCCTCAGTGCCAGTGATCACTGTGTGTTGGTTAGAAGTACACCATTTGAGAGCCTGGAACCAACATGTCTGTGTGCTAGACACACTGGACCTACACCTGGAGCTATGATCTGGGGTGTGGGTTCCTATGATACCAGGAACACTCTTGTGGCTATCCCACGCACCCTTACTGCATATCTGTACATCATTCTGGTGATTCAACCTATTGTGCTGCTGTTCATGAACAGCACTCCAGGGGGTGTTTTCCAACTCTAGCATCATCCACAAACAACATTAAGTGCGACAGGCATGACCGATCAAGTGCGACAGGCATGGAACTCCATCCCACAAACTGGCATCCAGCACCTGTACAACACAATGCATGCATGTTTTCATGCTTGAATTCAACATTTTGGCAGTTACACTGGTTATTAATGTACCAGTGTTTCACATTTGCTGTGGCTTGTCTCTTGGTCATATTAACCTGTGATCCTGCAGTGTTAATCACTTGACTACATTACCTAGACAAATTTATCCCAAAATTCTTTACTCTATCTACATTAATTATTTTTTTAGTGTTGCAAAATTTTTTGTCAGTGTGTATTCTAAATATATATTGTACCTGTATTGTTCTAAATATAGATATTGTTTTAATTTTATTTATCTTTTAATCTTGTAATACTTTGTTTTCTTTTTTACATTGGCCATATTTTTGTTGTTTTCAAGTTGTAACATTTTTAGATTTAATTATTTTACATTTGAAATTGTTTGTAAATTATTGTTATAGTATTATTGTAAATCTAGACAGTAGTGAGGAAGTGCAGAATTGTTCATGTCAAAAAATATGCCGAATGCACTTTGATTTTGTGCACCAAGTGCAAGGTATCTTGGAGGAGGGGGGGGGGGGACAACTTTTTTATACAAATCTATGTGCACCATTCTAACATACATTAAAAATGATAGAACTTTTATTTAAAGGTATTCATTCAGAAATATTAAACTGAATTTTTTCAAGAGGGTGTTTCACCTCCTTAATGGCTGTATGGGCACACGTAAAAAAATATGTCGCTCTTATTTTGCTCTGCACTAAAACATATTTAAAGTAGATCAGAATCGAAGTGTATCTGTTGGTTAGGATTACTTGTTAGATAACATGGAGGAGAGTTTCAGTAAAAAAAGTCACACCAGTTAATAATAATAATAATAATAATAATAATAATAATAATATCCTGCACTGAACAGATACTCGGTTTGAAGACAATTCTGGGATAATCCAAGAACTGTAAGTAGGGGTCTCAACGTTATCAGACACTAACAAACACCAGATCCAATATTAAATTCATAAGAGAGTCATCAGAGTCCTTTGAGATTGTAACAGGAGTGAGACAGGATGATGGTATTTCACCACTGTTGTTCTATGTAGTATTAGAGACAGCTGTCAGGGAATGGGAAAAATATTTGAAGTACAGGGACTTTATAAACCAATCAGACTAGGAAATAAAACAAAAGGATGACTTATTGGCTAACTGTCATTTTCTAGTGATCTTGCAGTACTCACAGACAACACAGAAACTGCAGTAAAGAAAATAAAGATCCTGAAAGAGAAGGCTGAAAAGGTGAGACCACAGATCTCTTTCAAGAAAACGGAATAGATGTGAAAAAAAATATGTTGCAGCAGGCAGATGCCAAAAGATGACTTGAGCATAGTCATGGAGCAGCAAGGTGCACAAAAAAATCAAAAAAATTGGAGAGAAGACTCATCAGAAAAATGGTATGGCCCAACAAGACAGTAGATGGTTTGTGTAGTAGACAAGAGACTGAACAGATATCTATCACAGTACACGACATGAAGAAAAATCAACTGAAATTTTATGAGTGCATATCAAGAAAATGCTACACACATTACAAATTAAATGGATATTGTAGTACACAGAAAATGTGAAGAACATGAAGTGGACCACCAAAATCATAAGATACTTGAAGTTCTTGGACAAGAAGGACACACATCCAACCACAAAATGAACCAGTAGGTCAAGGAATTCAATACGGGAACAATTTGGTCAGAAAAAAGAAACTACGTAGTGAGAGCATGAAATAAGTGTGGTGCCTGAGAAAATCTTACATCTAATACATACTTTTGCGTGGTCCTCTAGTCACCAATAATAATAATAATAACATATGTCATTTCACACCCTTTTTTACACTATAATAATTTTTACTTTACCGAAAACCTAATTCCAAAGATCTGCAGTGGATAATAATAAATACCCTCTTTCTGAGCTCAACATCTCATTCATTACGAGAGGATGTGACTCACCTTTTCAGGCAAGCAAATGAGAAGTTGCATACTAAATGAAAGCCAAACCATCACCCGGGTCCTGTCAGCTGATAATGGGTATGTAGTGTTACATTATGAAATAATGTGTGTGCAGTATGGTTAGAGATTGCCATTGAAAAATTAATGAATGTATACTACTAGATTTTTTACTATTAAATAACTTATTTGCAAAACAATATTGTGCACTAGGGATAAACTGAATAAAGTAAACAGCCTAAACTTGTATTTGGAAGGATAGAGATTCCAGCCTCCATCCATCTATCCTGATTTAAGTTTTCCTGGGTTTTCCTAAATTACATCAGGAAAATGCTGTAACGGTTTGTACTATAATGCCACAGCTTACTATCTGTCCCATTCTTGTCAAGAAACCTGTAAGTATGTAAATATCTGTGTATATGAATTATATCTATTTTCTTTTTGTTCTTAAACTGCCATACTATGACATGTCCATCATCTACAACAGTAAACCACGCATGAATAAAACTATTACTACTTCAAAGATGTGGAGCATGAGCTGTGGCACTCATGTACAGGGCTATTACAAATGATTGAAGCGATTTCATAAACTCACTGTAGCTCCATTCATTGACATCTGGTCACGACACACTACAGATACGTAGAAAAACTCATAAAGTTTTGTTCGGCTGAAGCCGCACTTCAGGTTTCTGCCGCAAGAGCGCTCGAGAGCGCAGTGAGACAAAATGGCGACAGGAGCCGAGAAAGCGTATGTCGTGCTTGAAATGCACTCACATCAGTCAGTCGTAACTTCAGGACAAAGTTCGACAAAGATCCACCAACTGCGAACTCCATTCGGCGATGGTATGCGCAGTTTAAAGCTGCTGGATGCCTCTGTAAGGGGAAATCAATGGGTCGGCCTGCAGTGAGCGAAGAAACGGTTGAACGCTTGCGGGAAAGTTTCACGCGTAGCCCGTGGAAGTCAACGAATAAAGCAAGCAGGGAGCTAAACGTACCACAGCCGACAGTTTGGAAAATCTTACGGAAAAGGCTAAAGCAGAAGCCTTACCGTTTACATTTGCTACAAGCCCTGACACCCGATGACAAAGTCAAACGCTCTGAATTTTCGGCGTGGTTGCAACAGCTCATGGAAGAGGATGCGTTCAGTGCGAAACTTGTTTTCAGTGATGAAGCGACATTTTTTCTTAATGGTGAAGTGAACAGACACAATGTGCGAATCTGGGCGGTAGAGAATCCTCACGCATTCGTTCAGCAAATTCACAGTTCACCAAAAGTTAACGTGTTTTGTGCAATCTCACAGTTTAAAGTTTACGGCCCCTTTTTCTTCTGCGAAAAAAACGTTACAGGACACGTGTATCTGGACATGCTGGAAAATTGGCTCATGCCACAACTGGAGACCGACAGCGCCGACTTCGTCTTTCAACAGGATGGTGCTCCACCGCACTTCCATCATGATGTTCGGCATTTCTTAAACAGGAGATTGGAAAACCGATGGATCGGTCATGGTGGAGATCATGATCAGCAATTCAAGTCATGGCCTCCACGCTCTCCCGACTTAACCCCATGCAATTTCTTTCTGTGGGGTTATGTGAAAGATTCAGTGTTTAAACCTCCTCTACCAAGAAACATGCCAGAACTGCGATCTCGCATCAACGATGCTTTCGAACTCATTGATGGGGACATGCTGCGCTGAGTGTGGGGGGAACTTGATTATCGGTTTGATGTCTGCCGAATCACTAAAGGGGCACATATCGAACATTTGTGAATGCCTAAAAAAACTTTTTGAGTTTTTGTATGTGTGTGCAAAGCATTGTGAAAATATCTCAAATAATAAAGTTATTGTAGAGCTGTGAAATCGCTTCAATCATTTGTAATAACCCTGTACTTTTGTGACTTTGTGTTGCTATGAATATGAGAATTAAGGAAGTCCATTTCAGAGGTGGCTTTGGAAAGTTATAAGCTAGTTGCTGTTGTAACAACAGGTGCTGTAGCCAATGAATCACTGAAACAATAAGATACTACTTATAGAACTCTGGCAAATTTGGGATTTGGTTGAAGGTAGAGGATTGTTTATGGACGATGTTGACAAGCCAGTTGTGAAACATGAAAGAAATGACAAGTTGTCAACTTTTCGTTTTGTGCTGAAATACTGGAACACATTAATCTCTGCGGAGATCCGTTCTGTGGCGCAGGAATCATTTGCTGCTGAAGAGGTGGCAACTGTTAAAAGGCATGCTATTTTGCTCAAAAATTGAGTTTATTAGAAAGCATACATGAAAAGTGATGAAGGAGGTAGCTTTGGATTTGCAGAAACAGGAAAATTTTAAATAAGGTAATGGAATGAGTTTTAAATAGTTTTGCTTGAATCACAAAGATATTGTTGATGAATCTGTTTTATGTTTTTCTTCTTCTTCTGGGGAAAGATTCTTTTATAATTCAATGAAAATAATAGCACAACAAGAGGTAATCATTGTCCTTCCAGCTGTCCTAGTTTGTTTGCCCATCAGGCCCTATAAGCAATGTTTTGTGTCTTTTAAGACATGATTATTGTGAGAGGAAAGGTTAGAACAGTTATTTATATTATTTGGGTTAAAATAAAAATTTGTAAGGCGAAATGTTAAAATTTATTTATAGACCTTTTTATGAATCTGTGCAATTTAAATAATAGAAAAGAACTTCTCATCTTAAACCTATTTCATAATATTTAAAGAAATAAATAATGAAATGCTAAAATGTATGTGCATGTGTCTGTATTGTCATATAATTGTTGTACCATTCAAATCTATTTGCTTACCTTGTTGCACAGGTTGCTGTTGTCAGTACTACATTATTAGCTATTACTGCTCCTGCACATATTATATTTGAACTTCGTATATCCTGTAAAAATACCATCCAGCATGGATGCACCATAGGCCTGTGAAAGGAAAATAAAGTTAATATTGAAAAAAAAACTGCTAAGTAGCTATACATTCGGTATTTACATTCAACACATCTTGACAGCTGTAAATCATTCACGATTTTTGTATGTTATGGCCGTTAGCATAACTGTTTGCAATATATCATTTCAAAAAAGAACTTATTGTTACATCCAGATGTTCTAGGATGTAACAGACTTCTTGGTGAATAAGATAAATATTCTTCACTTTGAATATTTGTTATGGTACTGTAATTTTTCCTTGATTCATTCATTCATAATTGTCCATAGATTCCATGAATTTGGAATGAGTTAATGTACACTTGAACAAAGATAAGCGCACCATAGAAACTATATCTGTGTGCTGCTGCTGCCACTGTTGTTGTCTTCATTTCAAAGACTGGTTTGACACAGTTCTACTAGCTAGTCTGTCCTGTGCAAGCCCCTTCATATCTGCACAACTCCTGCAACCTACATCCATTTCCATTGGAGGCCTTTGAATCTGTGTACTGCAGTCAAGCCTTATTCCCCTTAACAGTTTCTACTCCTATTCCTCACTGCACTTCCTCTGCCTTCCCCCTCCCCCTCGCCCCTTCAAACATACACACTTTCCTCCATTACTATTCCTTGATGCCTCAGGGTGTGTCCTACCAACAGATCCCTTCTTTTAGTTAGATTTTGCAAGAAATTTCTTTTCTCATAATTCATTGTCTGATGTACCCATTTAAACTTTAGCATTCTTATTAACAGTAAACTGTCAATATACCACCCGATGATATTCGTGCTTGTGCCAGCTAAACTCAATTAAATATATTAGAAAGAAAGCCACTGCTTTGGAAAAAAGTGCCTCCTCCTTAGTTATACTAAACAGCCGCTGTTTATCTCCTGTTGGTGGCTTAGTATTTACTTAATTGCATTGTTACTTTTCAAAGAATGTATTTACTGACTTCTGTAAATACTGAGTCCTGTTTACAGTACATTACTGGTTGTCATGCAACTTTATGACAAACATTGCTGCTTGTTATGTAGCTAGGGGAATTTATCAGTCTTTGAAACTAGATATTCAGATAATTTGTAGAAATAATGACTAATGAGGGTTTTTTTTAACTGATTCAGAGTTCCAGTTTCTTGTTTTATGTTAATTGGTAGCTTGTTGGATACATTGGTGTATAATTCCAATCCGAACCCTTAACAAGAAGACAACATTTACATGGAAATTGTATTTGTGTCTTGTATTTTGGTTGTGCAGATAACGGTTAATATCAAATTGTGTTTCATTATCAGTAACAAAGCCTAATATGCAGTAAATGTATGGGGCATTAAGTATGATAATTTCGAGATCCTTTTTTTATCAGTAAATATACATGGATTTGCAAAATATTGTTAAAAGCAATGCTCAGCAATAGCTGATTTTATGGTCTCGGGAATACAGGACAAATTGAAGTATGCAGTAAAAAGACCGTAATAGAATTAATAGGAAAGCTACTACGTTTATTGAATTCTCTATTGTGCTAAGTAGGTGCTGTCTACATACAAATATTTGCTCTGAAAGGAGAGGCATGGACAAAGTGTCAGTGTCCACATTAAAATTATTTTGTGTTTTGAATGGATGTTTCATTATGCCAAGGAGTGTTGCTGTTTTGAGATTTCCTGACAAATTAAAATTGTGGATCAGACAGATGTAAACTCAGAACCTTGTGTTTCTTACTGACTGAGCTTCCCAGGCATGATTCACCAGCCACCCTGCCAGTATCACAGAAACTCTCCTGTATATACCGTGTAATACCTCTGAGCTCTGCAAAATAGAAATGAAGTGACAGCTGTGAGCCAGAATGAGCAGATTTTGTGTTCTAGTTTAATATAAGCAAATACTTCTCTTTGATCACTGGCTTTACATTAAAAGAGATGATCACGCTCATATATGTGGTAACTCACCATGAAACTGAGAACTTCAAGAACAAACTGCATACTATAACTAATAAAGACGTTACGTGGATAATTGTTGCAACACTAAGTATGTGTCATCATATTAGACTGTGTGGTATGTGTAAACGTCCACTCTAAGCCTATAATAGTTTAGTTTCATCTCTGTTATATGGCCGAACTAATTTATTGCGTTAAGGTTGCTAACATAGCAATGACACACATAGCAGAGTAAGTACGTGCATTCTTGTCAGAAATTTATTAGCATGCAGTGACCCAGCAAGCATTAACTACCACGTCTAGTGGGAAATACAATCATTGATGTCATGTCAGAGGGAGCTCCAAAAAATTTGAATATTTGTAGTGATTAGTGTTGGGATAAATTTCTACAATGAGCAGCCAGCACCTAGATCAAAACAAAAAGAAAAGTGTATAGGGTATTGTCCTAAAATGTCTGATGTAATGCTGAAGGATATGATGAAACAACAATTTGACCTCTCCAAGTTATTAGATCTACAACTTCTGTTGTCCATTTGTAAACATAATGCCATCAAAATATTTGTCGGTTTGTGATTGCATCATAAAGTTATTCTCGGTTGAATATGTCAACTTAAGAGCCTAATTCCCGCCATTTGCGAGAAGCTTTAATTTTCTGCCGCAGAAATCTGCGGCTGAAACTATAGCGATGCACCCATTCAGAGAATGGTTTCAACAATTCAAGAGCGGTGATTTTGACGTCGAAGACCAGCATGGTTGTTGAAGAGAGCAGGTTTTAAAAGCTACTCAAACCGATGGCAACAATCACAGGAGATCATTATCGAGCTTGACAATGCTCGGCCCCGCGTTGCAAAACCTTTCATAACATACTTGGAAACGTCGAAATGCGAAGTTCTATCCTACCCGCCGATTCTCCAGACATTAATCCCTCTGAATACATTTTTTCGATAAATGGCACAGGGTCTGGCTGACCAGCGCTCCCGGTTACGTGAACAAGTGCAAAATTGGATGAACTCATGAATCTCTTCAAAAGATTCCCAGTTCTTCTACCACGGGATTTGTAGGCTGCCCGAAAAACGGGAGAAAGTAGTGGCCAGCGATGGCCATTGAAGTCTGGGATATGTGTAAGACTGTCAATTATAAGAACCATTACAAGTGAGAAAAATGGCAAATATTGCGTGCTCTCAGAGACATACGAGGGTTGTTTGATAAGTCTAGTTGAAAAGCAAGAAAGAATGAATGTTTCATAACCTTACTTCTCGACATAGTCTCCTTTGACGGCTATACATTTGGTTCAGCGATCCTCCCAACTTTTTCATCTCGTCGGAAAATTAGGTTCTGTCAAGCTCTGTAAAATACTCGTTAGCTGCAACGATCACTTCTCATTTGATGAAAATCTCTTCACAAGAAGCAGTGTTTCAAGTTAGGGAACAGGAAGAAGCAACTTGGTACTGAGTCTGGACAATAGGGTGGATGAGGAACCAGTTCAAAACCCAATTCGTGCACTTTCTCTATTGTTATAGCTGATTTGCGAGATTGCGCATTATCCGGGTGAAAGGGCACATTTTTGCGTGCCAATCTTGGTCTTTTTCCGCCAACACAAGTTTCAGACGATACTCCAATGAACCGTAATAGGGTCCAGTTATGGTTCTGCCTTTTTGCAAATAATCTACTACGATTGGAAACAAAGACATAGTCAAACGGAGGTATGGACCATCCCCCACCCCTCATCACCTAAATGAAATTACACACGACCTAGTTGCCCTCTAGTAAAATTGAGAGATCTTGATTTTCAATCATACGATGAAAACTAGGGAACACTCCCATGATGCTACAATAGTTTGGTTTCAGTGGCTGCGGTAGTTTGTGTTGTATTTGGTTTACAAGAAAAGTGACGATTTGCATGTCAGGTTTGTGTACTTTTCGTAAGGAGCCTACTACTAAGGTACGAAACATAATTTCATTCATATCTATTACATATAATTAAGATATGTTTAAGTACTCTTTGACATCGTTATAATTGCCATTCAATCAATTGTTTAGCTTACAGCATGACAAACTCATAAAATGGCGTGGTTGCCGAAATCACACCACTGCTGAGTGGACTAACTAGCACCAGTGCGATTTAGGAATCTTTACTGGTGCGATTTAAGAACCTTAGTAATACAAGTCATTTAGGCTAAATCTTTTAATACATTTATGGAATCTAATGTTCACAAGCTAAGAAAAATAATTTCGCGGTGATCGTGAAAGTTGACGTTTCATAACAGGCATTATTTTTTTTCCCTTCTTCATTGCAGATTTCCATTACGATGGCTGGGAAGAAATACGGGAAGTGGTCTCCAGAAAGTATGACATGTGCATTGGAGGAGTTTAAAAAAGGGAAAATAATACTTAACGAATGTTGCAGAAAATATGAAATACCAAAGAAAACGTTTCTAAGACATATTCGAGGTGAAGTTATACGGTGAGTCAACTGTGGCAAAAGTAGGGCAATGAATGGGAGACAAACAGCATTACCACTTTCAGCTGAAGAACAACTTGCTAATGTCATTTAAGAGTTCGAAGAGAATCTGTTCGGTCTTACGATAACTGACGTAAGGAAGTTAGCTTTTCAAATACTTAGGCTAATCCTCATCTTGACAACCCACTCAGTAAAGAGAAAAAAATGGGTGGTAAGAAATGGTCTACGCGTTTGTGAAACGTCATCCGACACTAACTTTATGACAGCCTGAAAATGTATCTATTGCTAGGGCTACAGGTTGTAATAAAGAAAATGTTAACAAGTTTTCTGATATTCTGGAAAAAAATTGTAGACGAGCATAAACTAAATGCACTGACCACTTTCAGTGTTGACGAATCGGGTTTCCCAACTTTACAAAAGACATCTCCTAAGATATTAGCACAGAAGGGAAACATCAGGTGGGTAGTGTTTCTAGTGCCGAAAGAGAAACTAACACTACAATTGTCTGCCGTACGAGTGCTAGTGGTAATTATATGCCCCCCATGATAATATTTTAGAGGCTTAGGATGCATCCTTTCCTGAAAACTGGTGCTCCACCAGGAGCTCGTGTGGAAAATTCAGACAGTGGTTATATTAATAGTGTGCTCTTCATTAAATGGCTGAAGCATTTTATTGCTTATGTCAAACCATCGGCAGAGAGAAAAGTTCTTATTGTGTGGGATGGACACTCGACACACTCCAAGAATCTTGAAGCTATTAAACTTGCAAGGTCGCATGGTGTTTTACAACTTTTGGGGCACACTACACACCGTTTGCAGCCCCTAGATGTGGCAATATTTTAGCCGTTGCAAACCTATTATGATGACGCACTGTGCAAATGACTGGGACCTAATGAGCCTCCTGTGACTCAGTTCGAAATTTGTTCTCTACTTTCCGAAGCGTACAGCCGAGCAGCGACCTTGAGCAATGCGATGAATGGTTTCAGAATCACTGGAATCTGGCCCGTAGACAGAAATGTCTTTTCCGATACTGACTTAGTTCCAGTCATTACCCATTCACAGAAAAGCAACACAAATCGACCTGAAGAGACGCCAACTCTTCCCAATGACATTGCTGAGAATGGTCGTCAAGAAGCTGAAGAAGGCCTCTCCAATGCAGCAAATACAAAGGTATCGCAGCCACTTCAAATTAGCCCTTCCAGAAGTCTTGCTATGACCGTCCATGAAATAAGTCCTTTGCCAAAACCGGTTACCAAACAAGGAAAAAGATTAAAGAAAGGTGCTCAGAAAGCTTAACTGTTGACATCAAGCCAATATAAGTATACATTGCAAGATATTAGGGACACTCCATGCTGAAATCAACTGTTGGGCTTGGACTCTCAAAAGGAAGAGGCAGAGAAGCAACGAAAATACCACTGGTTCATCGTCATCATCTCTCGAAAATGTTAAAGGTTAAATTAATGTAGATGACTGGTTTTTCAACCAAAAACCGCATAACAGTAGGAACAGGTGCGATTTTGGCACCCTGTGGTGCAATTTAGGAAAAACGTAGCCTAAATGGCGCCATTTGCAGAGTTCTACAAAATGGTCAAAAATAAATAGTATATATTATGGCAAAAATTTCTTTTAAATGCTTTTTGTTCCCAAAACACAAATGTTCATTTCTATTTACATATATAACTGAAACAGAACATTTTAAGACTTCTACAGCAGTTTTTATGAATAGTGGTGTGATTTAGGCTATTTGACCCTACGCACCATCGATAATTATCAAGCACATCGATCAGTTCAGTTCTTACTTGCAGTTGAATTAAATATAAGATGTTCTGGCGTTTATTGTTTTTATGCCGTGTGCTGTTGTGATAGTTTCTAATTGTCGATAAGTTTGTAACAAACAAGAAGGAGAAAAGCGATTTTCATTCATACACCAACGTTACGGTAACTGAAAAATTTGTATGCGCTATTATAATGCACTGAAGTCTTTATATGGAGACTGATAGATCTTTGGGGTTGCAATATTTTAGTATTTCACAAGGCAGCTGAGCTCTAAACATCATCAGAAATAACACTAAATTAAAACAGTGCGTCAAAACAGATTTGGATTTGTCCGTGCCGCTAAAAAATCGCGTCGATCAACAAATTATCGCGCAAACGGCGGTGGTTGCATTTGTTTTAAGAAAAATGCGCAAAATTCCATCATTAGCACATCAAATGGCAAAATATAGTCCAATGTGGTCACGTGAGTGGCAGTTATGAAAACCAGTTCTGATACGGAAGGATGAGGAAGTTTGTGCAGAGCGAAAGGGGTATGTGATGACAGCACGTTTTATATTCCGTTCTTTTCTAAAAGATTTTATCAGAAGGCTGCTTGAATTCGTCAAGAGTCGACTTTGCCCTGTATCCGCCCACAGTCCCTCCCCCTTTCATCCAAACTCTGATTACGCCCTTCTAAAATTATAACTAACTGAGCCTAGAATTCCATGCACTTATAAACTTAATAATATGCTTGCATTATGCACCATCAGATGACTGAACATGCACAATGAAAGGAAAAACATGGAATATGGGAATTCCATCTTTCGTTGTGATGCATGTTATATTATTTTTAAAAAATTCTACAGCAACCTCCTCTTCCAAATTTTCCACCAACTGGGGTAACTTTGCAGATTGAGGCGCTGAGTAGAGGCGAATCCGTGGAATTCTTTCTCACCCTTGATAGTGGTTTTTCCACATTTTCAGTTTAGGCAAATTTGAGATTGGTCCCTTTCTACGGGCCACACTTCATTCCTTTCGAATTTCTCCCTTCCCTGACAGAATGCAATTCCCCCGAAGATGCAACGTCTTTGCTTAAATGAAAAGAACTGCATCGAAGGTAAGCTGAACATCTCTCTGGAGACTGCCGACACTAAAAGCCACACGATAACTAAATAATGATCCACATTTTCCTTATTTAGACTCATGAGTTTATCTTCCGAGATATACTCTAACGTAGAAAATGATCTTTTTACAATGCAAAAAGTGACAGATGCAAATGAAGAAATTTGGGATGGTATAATGCTGGATAATTCCAAATTCCTTGCATTTTCGCAATCGAAAATTGTTCTAGTCTCTCTGTCGAACAGAACAATATGAGATCTGTTTATTCCAACAGCCCTTTCAGTAAGAAAAGAATGACAATGTCCCAAACGATTCGCGCTCGTACATTCCCAATCACTTCCTTGCTCAAATCCAAATTGAAAGAAGAAGAGTGTAATACGGCCTTAGAGAATGAAGGAAAATTGGAGCATGACTGCTTTCTAGTGGTTTGACAAAATACAGTACTCCTAAGTAACGAACGAGGTGATATCTCTGCTTGGTAAAAACGCCAAGATCACTGACGAGTAAAATGGCTTATCCTTCTTTATGGAGTCTCCAGATACGTCTTCGGCTTGGAATCTCATTAACTAGAGTAGAATTGTCTACAGCAATGAGTCCCGCTTCGAAGTATGCTCTGATGAACAGCGAATACGTGTCTGGAGACGCCCTGGACAACAGTGGGATGCCAGCCTGATTATCGCGCGGAGTGATGGTCTGGGGTGCCATTACTTATCGTGGGAGGACCCCTTTCGTTGTCATTTGCGGCACACCTACAGTACAGCGGTTCGTCGACGATATTCTACGCCGAGTTTTGTTGCCCTTCGTGGTAAGCCATCCTAGGCTTATATTTCAGCAAGATAATGCCCGTCCATACACGACGTGTTTCCACTGCTTGTCTTCGTGCTTTCCAAACCGTACCTTGGCCAGCAGACTCGCCGAATCTGTCCCTATTTGAGAATGTCTGGAGCTTTATGGGCAGGACCCTCCAACGCGCCAATTGGACAGAATTTAGCATGATATCCGTTAAGAAGACGGATCTAAGTCGAATAAATGCTTGCACAAGGGCTATAGGTGGATCAACGCATTACTGGCTTGCTCAATTTGTAAAGCTCTTTATCTTGAATAAATAATCCAGTTGTTCTGAAATTGTAGTCGTTTGTTTTTCTTTACATGAGCTTTTTTTTTTCTTGGAATGTGTAACTGAATTGGTTAACGTAGTTTATAGTTCGCCTGTTGCTGTCATGCAAAGCTAATTGAATTACGAGACATTCACATAACGATTTTAATGACTGAAGTATGTATTAAATATTTTTAATCTATTTAAAAACATTCAAAATAATTATTTTTACTCAGTGTTTTGTTTAGTAGTTTAAACTGTTTTTCAGATGTATTATCGTCTTCAAACTGCAATGATTTTCAGTTGTAGAACCAATGATATAAAAATTATTTTTTCGTTACTTTTACCTTGATTTAGAGAAAGTCATTAATTTGTACAGCAGGCGCTATTTAATTGCAATGTTATTTTGCGTAAGCTTTGGACAATATGCGTAGTTCAGCGATATTTATAGTGGAAGGCGGCTAAAGGGTTCACTTGTGGAACGGCGATACATCACGTCTTCAAACTTTACTACAAGAACGCTGTTGTTATTAATGTGAAATGCATTATTCTTAATATCCTGGAACAGTGATTCCAACCGTCACAGCTCTAATGTATCTGTAAATAAACATCATATAAGCGACAACAAAGGAGTTTATTAGCGTCGAAGACTGTATTTTAATTGTTTTGGTAATAGAGTGAAGTTATCATATTGCCAAATAAAGAAATTATAAATTTTACATTTGAGTATTTCTCATATATATATTTAGAATAAATGAAAATGATGAGCCGTTTTAAGGTCAGACCCTCTGTTTTCAAAATCCTGGCTACGTTCTTGTTGGGACTCGCAAAAACCAGTGGCCATCGTCCTAACAGTTGACAAAATGGTACTGTCAGCAAATTTTTTTCATTGGATTGACTGCTGTTTTGTCTCTGGTGTGTCATGATGGACCCGGGTTTCATCTACAGCCACAAGTCGGCACAAAAAGTCTTGTGGGCTGTGATTAAACATTGCCAGATGTTGTGTTGAAATTTAAATGTTGTGGCAGAGGCGCTATTGGTCACTGTGAGCAATCGCGGCACGTACCTGGCACACAGCTTCTTGGTAGCCAATTCTCCGTGCGTGATATTGTACGAAGGGGTACAAAAAAAGAAAAAAACTGGAATAACATTGCCGTGGGCGGAGCTTGTGTAGTACGCATTTCTGACGCTAGGCGTATACAGCGCAACTCATTCCCAGTTCAGTGCCACCTGTGTTGTCGAGCTGAGTTGTTCTGTTCATCTGCAGTGATTCTTGTTTTTGCTAGCGCTGTTTTGTTCTTGTTTCGTTTTTTTTCATGATGGCAAGTTTAAGTGAGCAACATCCAGCTGTGTAATTTTGTTTTCTACTCGGTAAAAATGCTGCCGAAACTCTTGTAATGTTGAAAACAGCTAACCAAGACGAGGCCATGGAAAAAACTCAAGTGTATGAGTGGTTTGCTCGATTTGAAAATGGCGACATGTCGATTGATGACAAACCTCGTTCTGCACGTCCATCAACTGCCAGAGTCGACGAGAATATTGAAAAAATTCGAGTACTTGTGCTCACAGACCCTCGACACACAATTCATCAACTGCCAGAGATTCGTGGGTTATCGTGGAGATCGCTTCAGCGAATTTTAACTGAAGATTTGGAAGTGGAAAGGGTTGCTGCCAAATTTGTTCTTCAGGTTTTGACTGACAATCAAAAGGAATGCCAAGTTGAAACATGTCGTGCTTTGAGACAACAGTTTGAAATTGATCCAAATTTTCCATCAAAGGTCATTACTAGTGATGAGTCATGATCCTACGTTTATGACCTAGAAACAAAGCAACTGTCAAGCCAATGGAAGACGTCATCGTCACCTTGTCCAAAACGATGTCAGTAAGTCAGACCAACATAAAAATAATTCTTATTTGCTTTTTTGATGCCAGTTGCGTAGTTCATTCAGAGTTTGCTCCCCCAGGTCAGACCGTCTATCAAGCCTTTTATTTGGGAGTTTTAAGAAGATTGCACAACAGTGTTCATAAAAAAGGACCCAATTTTTGGCAGATAGGAGATTGGTTCTTCTATCACAACGCACCTACACGCGATCATCTCTGTTAGACAGCTTTTGGCTAAAAATGACATGGTTCTGCTGCCCCAAGCACCTTACGTGCCTGCCCTGGCTCTGTATGACTTTTTCTCATTTCCACACATGGAAATGGCTATGCAAGGACACCGATTTGACACCATTGAAGAAGTCAAGAAAAAACGAGGGAGGAGCTGTCAGCCATTTCTTAAGATGGACACAAAAAATGTTCGAACAATGGAAGCATGCTGAGGACAAATGTATTAGTTATAATGGAGAGTCTTTTGAAGGGGATAAGGTCGTTTTGTAAACAATTTGAAAATATGCAGGTTTTAAAAACTAATTCGGATTTTTTGGGCACCCCCTCGTACACTCACTCAGTTGAGATGCGCACAGTCTCTCGAGTCATCATTTGGTGGTCTTGTATTATTATGTCATGAATTTTGTCAATGTTTTCTTTTGTGATGACCTCAGTTGGACAGCTGGAGCATGCTTCGCATTTGGTGCTTGTCCAACCACATTAATTCATTAATCCAAAAGTAAATGGTCTTCAGTGACAGTGCAGCGTCCGCGTTAACTTAATTCAATTCTGTTTTGACCAATGCTGCAATCCAAATCTTCAAATGAATATGTTTAACAAAAGCACGAAACTGTTTTCTGCATGTTCAAACACAGTCGACACGCTGACCAATTCACATGGCTGTAACAATGAACTATACGCTGTACGTTGTTGAAATTTTTTATACTATCCTTGGAATAATCGAGCTTATCAACCGTGAAGGTGCAGAAACAATATGCTATTCTTTCATGGAAATTTAGCGATATTTCCGTGTACATCTACGTCCATATTCTGCAAAACTGCTGCAAAGAGCGGAAGAGATCATCTCCTATGTTTCAGAATTTCTTCCTATTCCATTCATGTATGCAGAGTGGGAAGAATGACTGCTTAGACAGCCTCTTTGTGCTGTAGTAGAACAATCTTGGTCTTCGCAATCACTGCATAAGGGCTCTAGCATATCTCTAAAATATAAAATACCTTCTCAACTTGGGGCTACCAAACTGTTCACCAAAAGTTTAAATTAAATTTTTGTGTAAAGACGTGTTTTTCTGTAATTAACATATCAGGGCATACACAGAATTGCATTGGTAATGCAGCAATATAGATAGAGAATTTTCACATTCTAAATCTTTCAAAGTGATGAATAGGCTGTTGTCTGAAAAACTGTGTGTGTTAGAACAAGCCTTATAATTACATTTAACTAACAAAAGAAAAAGTGATGTACTGACAGATACTGTCTTAAGCTGAGCTCTGCTTGAGTGTACCGAGCGAGGTGGCGCAGTAGTTAGCACACTGGACTCGCATTCGGGAGGACGCCGGTTCCAATCCGTGTCTGGCCATCCTGATTTAGGTTTTCTGTGATTTCCCTAAATCGCTTCAGGCAAATGCCGGGATGGGCACGGCCGATTTCCTTCACCATGCTTCCCTAATCCGAGCTTGTGCTCCGTCTCTAATGACCTTGTTTTCGTCGGGACGTTAAACACTAATCTCCTCTTCCTCTACTTGTGTGAAACAAAGTTTGTAATTCAGCAAATTTTATGCTCTGATTTGTGACTTATGTGTGTGCACAACCTGATGTCAGAAAAAAAACAGCAGTGGCGAAAATTATTGATGCTGTACCAAAACGTCAAAGTCAGAATCGTCTGTTGGTATATGGACATTTTTTTTGGGACACAAATGGAAGTGGATTAACCTGAGAAGAATTAAAAGATAACCGCTAAATACTACGCAGATTTGTGGATCATGTTAGGAAGTCGCTTGCACTGAAACAGAAAGAAAAGTCTTTCATCTGCCTATTTGTGTGATGTGTGCAAGGAATAAAAGGTGGTCGAAGTACGATCTTCTTGCTATCGTGTAACGAGGAAACATTAGTTGCTCCCCACAAACCCAGTAACTTCTGACTGACCTAAACAACGAGAGAGTTTATCTTACGATATTGTCCAGTGTAATAGTGTAAAAGAGGGACGCCGAAATCATTGACACAGGTTATTTTGAGGGTTGTGAAAAGAGAGAGGACGTATACAGTATCACAGATTACTGGGAAAACTGTGAACGTAAGCCTGAAACGTTGATGAAGTACTAAAGGTATTAGAGAGAATCGGTTAATTTCTGTTCTCCGTAACTGTAAGCCCGCAGTTGGCAATTATTTACACACTGCACAAAAGAATAATAAAATAAAATAATCATAACTCACCTCGGTGCTGGTTGTTCATTGTTGTTTTTGTTGTTATCCACGTAATCGGGCCTGGAACTTATTTCAAAATACGGATGTGCAACATTGGTATGTTTCTCAGAAACGAAGGGCTTGTGATCGACAGTCGTCATCTCTTGGGTGTATTCATCCACAGGGTCGTACTGATAGGTATTTTTCTCGAGGAAAGTGTTGAAGTACTCGACAAACTCATTTATACGACTTCCTTGATCGGCAGAGAACGTATCTGGATTCTGGATGCGTTGCTCTTGGTCTCGCCTGGTTTCAGGTTCTACAAAGAAATTGATTCCCGGGATATTGGCTTTATTATTGGCCGCAATCAAATTTTCTTCGATTTTACTGCTAGTGGCCACTGTGCTCGAGCGGTTGCCTTTCGCGACCTCACTCATTACGTCCGGCGTAATGTGCGGTGACAGGGTAGTGATGCTGACGGTGGCCGAGGCTTCGGTCTGGTCCGTGACGTCGGTGGCGTTTCCGTCGTCCGCAGAGTCTGCGTCTTCGACGGCGGGGTCCATGGTGTAGCGGCAGCAGACGAAGTGCGCGCTGGGTGTGAACGCGGTGAGCAGCCCGCGGCAGTGGCCGCCGCTCGTGTCCGCCACGAAGTCGTCGTCCAGCGTGCAGTCCAGCCCCAGCAGGCAGTAGCCTGACCCGTTGCCGCACGTGCTCACCCCCATGATCACGAAGAGGCCTGTCCAAAACACCAAGAGCTTTGGAAAAGCGTATCATCCCACAGAAACATTTATTCATCTATGCATCATTTTCAGTAGCACCCACCAAGAAGGAGAACCTAGGAGGTTGTGGAATGAGTCTAGGTATGCATTAGCAAGAGGAAGCAACCCTTAGAAACTTATTGTGTACTCTGTATTAACAACTAAGTACAAGTGTGGTAGCCGGCCGCAGTGGACGTGCGGTTCTAGGCGCTACAGTCTGGATACCGCGCGACCGCTACGGTCACAGGCTCGAATACTGCTTCGGGTATGGATGTGTGTGATGTCCATAAGTTAGTTAGGTTTAAGTAGTTCTAAGTTCTCGGGGACTGACGACCTCAGAAGATAAGTCCCATAGTGCTCAGAGTCATTTTTGAACAAGTGTGGTACCTGATAGTATTCCGATTAAACCAGCCAAATGTAACTTAAGAACCACTTGTAGTTAAGAAATGGGGCTCGTATCCATCTGACAGTCCAGATTTTATTTTTCCAATGTTTCAATAAATCGGTTATAGCAGACGTTGCGATGGGCGTTAGAAAAGAACACGCACGATCTCCTCCCCCACCATTCCTCAATCCGACCTTGTGCTCAGTCGTACTTCATTTCTTTTCATACCACAAAGCAAAATTCCGAAATTACAGTACAGTTGTGAAAATGGAAGCACTTTGCGCGTATCAAAATAAGATGGCGCTCTCAAAACAAAGTGAGTTTAGGTAAATCTTAAGATTAAAGGAGCGAAAATGGAATTCAGATGGAAAATAAACCAACGAATCAAAAAAAATCACAGTTGACATAAGAAAATTCTCTTCAGGAAAAAACATACTCATTTACCACACCTTCTTAGACTTCTTCCGGATAGTAGGAAATTCAGAATTGAAAGAGGATTCAGAGAAAAGATTTAATATCACCAAATGTATTGTCAACAGCCCCTGAAAAATTCTTCGGTTCATAAACTAGGAAGAAAGGAGGTGGAATACGTGTTAGTGGAACACATCTGAATTACTTCCAGTTTGCCTCTTGTTTAGATAAACTTCCCAAGGAATGTAAGAACAGAATAGATCAAATTTCCTGGTAGATCTGAAAACAAATTACAATGAGACTGAAATAATATGTAACATAAACATGAGAAAATGATGTAAATTAACATGGAAGTAGCGGAATCAGTTGACGATTTATTGTTTTTAGGGTAGTTGCATACAACTGTTCGATGGGCTGTGAAAGTAATAACCGCAAGAGTAAAAATGGCTTGAATTTCTTTTGGTAAACTATACATTCCAGAATGAGATTTTCACTCTGCAGCGGAGTGTTCGTTGATATGAAACTTCCTGGCAGATCAAAACTGTGTGTCGGACCGAGACTCGAACTCGGGACCTTTGCCTTTCGCGGCAAGTGCTCTACCATCTGAGCTATCCAAGCACGACTCACGCCCCGTCCTCACAGCTTGTAAGGTATTTCAAATGGAACGTTTATATAAGGAACAGTCAAATGAAAATAAGACAGGTGGGAAAAAAAGTTAAAAAACTGTGAACAAGACGGCCAATGCCTACATGGGAAAATGTTCGCAGTTACCTACAGAATCATGGTCGTACTCAGGCAATCACCTCTTCGTCCGAAACAATTTTTTCTTTATAGCCTTAGAAATATGGAAGTCGAATGGGGAGACATCTGGACTGTGTGGAGAATGTGTAAGATCTTCCCGTCATAACTGCTGCAGCGTAATTGAAGCAGTAGCACGCCAGCTCTTGGAAAGTCATGATGACCGTTCTCTCTGATTTGCAAGGATCCGCTGCTCATTGACTTTCTGAAACACTGGCCACAATTAACGCACAGCAGTACGTGGACACATTGGAAAGATTGCGACAGGATCAAAAATGGCTCTGAGCACTATGGGACTTAACTTCTAAGGTCATCAGTCCCCTAGAACTTAGAACTACTTAAACCTAACTAACCTAGGACATCACACATATCCATGCCCGAGGCAGGACTCGAACCTGCGACCTAGCGGTCGCGCGGTTCCAGACTGTGTAGCGCCTAGAACCGCTCGGCCACCCCGGCCGGCTTGAAACAGGTTATCAAGTGCAAGCGCCCAGGAGTGATGACGGACGGCATCACTCTGTCGCAGGGTAATGTCCTCCCATATATTGCCAGGGTTGTTTGGATTACATAGCGGAAGTTTCACTGGAACCTCTTACACATCCTCCATACAGTCCGTAAGCCTCCCCATGCGATTTCCATATTTTTGAAGCATTGAAGAAAGACATTCGTGGCTGTCGATTTCCTTCGGAGGAAGAGATGCGCGCCTGGATACAATCAAGGTTCCGTAGACAACCGTGAATATTTTTCCGTGAAGGAATTGCTATGTTGTCTCACATTTGGACAATTGTGTTAACAGTTATGACGATTACTTTGAAAATAATGAAAATTTACTTACGGTTTTCCATGTGTCCCGTTTTCATTTGCCTGATCCTTACATATTCAGTGCGTATTATCAGTTTTGATTCATTCCAGCGACACATAATTATTCACCATCTGAGGTGTGCTGCGCGAGCGATGAACGAATGCATGTCGATAATTATTTGTAGGGCCAGGGAAACAATTGGTTCGAACAATGGAGTAAAGTGGACTATACTGAAAATATAATAAAAATGGCCGGAACATGTAGCTAGGGGTAATGGCTTGAAGATAGATCAAGGAAAAACTGAAAACAAACTGAGCCTACGGCCCAAAATAAAATGTGTGTATAGCACTAGAAACGTGAGCAGCACGGATGGAAAAGCACACCTGAAGATCACAATCCGCGAGTTGTGATCTGCGTGCAATGAACAAACGCACGTTGAGGAAAGAAGGCTTTTATCCAATAACGTATGCCAAATGACTGATTATAATGATATAAGAGTTCTATACCATTCCATTCACGGATGTAGTATGGGAAAAATTATAACTTATATGAGTATTTGTGTAATGGGAGCGATAACTTATAGTGTGTAGTGGTATAAGTTGCTATAAAACATAGCAACAAGTCTCACGTCCCATTTACTAGACCGATGAAAAACGTGCGTTTGAAAAATCGTCACTTTAATTAGAAGTAGCGTAAAGAGCATCTACTGTGCCTAGGTTTGTTGTACGTAAGTACAGATATGAGAAAGAAAAATGCGGGCACAGCGCAGAAAGCGACTGTGGAAGTGTAATTTGGACTAGACAATTGAGGAGTCACTTGCACTTTGCAATCGTGTGGTGGTGGTGTCGTGAACTCCAAAGAAGAAAGAGGCCTGGCGATAATGGTCGTGCACTAAAAGAAGAACTAATGGTGTTATATAGACTCTATGCTACGCTGTTCGCCTGTTTAGCTGAGTGGTAACGTGTTTGCCTATCATACAGCAGGCCCGGGTTCGATTCCCGGCCTGGTTGGAGATTGTCTCCGTTCGTGGACTGGGTGTTGTGCTGTCCTCATCATCATTACCGAAGAGCAAGTCGCCCAGTGTGGCGTCACTTGAAATAAGATTTGTACTCGGCGGCCGAACTTCCCCGTGCGGGGCCTCCCGGCCATCAATGCCACACAGTCATTTCATTTTTTTATGCTATATTATCTCGAGTTAGTACAAATTTGTGGTTTTGGTCATTGAAGCATCATGTATGAACATGTCTGAAAAGGTCTGTTAACTATCAGTGGTTGCGATTTGAGAACTTATTTGAAAGGACCAGAACATCAAGAGAAAGCAAAATGGCTACCGGGAAATTCGGTAAAGAAGGTAACTGTTATTACAGGGGACGAATAAAGACTTGGCATCTCGCAATATATCGATCACTTAAAATCAACCCACAACAAGAAATCACATCTCAGGTGGCAAAGAATAGATACAGATGTTCGCTGAAAAAAGTTTCTTGTAATTTTTTGAGTAAGTTTTTCACGAAAACTTGACGATTTCTTCGAGGGTCAATCAATAGAAAGTTTTCAGTATTTTCCTTACACTCTCCCGAGACAGACTCGCATATGAACTCTTGCGTCTCCCTCTTTTCCATTCACTCTAACCGCCTTTTGTAGACTAGTTGCAGTATCCTAGCCATAAATCGAATCCTGCCAGTTTTTTTCAGTTGCTTGCATGTCATACCATCACTCACGGTCCCTCACAGGTATCTCGCTGAACCAACAAGACTGACTTTATTAATGACTTATTAACCCTATAGTTATAGGCTTATTGATTTTTACATGGATTTAAATTACGACAACCTTGTGAATATTTGCACCAGGTCGATATTTCTTTACATTCAACTCGAAACTTTTGATGTACACGCTTCAATATAGATACACCTATAAATTGCATTAATATTATCCGGTAAATCATTAATATACACTGAGTGACTAGAAGTCATGGAAAGGCACTGGATGTGACGTACTGTCGCCGGCGGCGATCTAACCCGTGAAGGCCATCGATCGCCCCATTCTAGGTATGATCAAAAAGTAACGAGATTTTTTTACGATGTTCATTTATTCATCAACTTTGTCCCCTTCAAAGTAAGCCCCCTCGGCTATGATACGCTTGTATCAGCGCTTATTCCAGTCTTGGAAGCCCTTCGGAAACTCACTTTACGTTATGGCGTTGAGCTCCTTCAGCGATTCTGTTTTTATCTCCTCATTGGTGGCAAAACGACGTCTTTTCATGGTTTTCGTCAGCGTCGGGAACAGAAGGAAGTCTTAGTGGGCCATGTCCGGCGAACGCGGTGGCTGAGGCAACATAACGGTTCCGTTTTTTGCCACAAAATCACGAAAAAGGATTGACGTGTAAGCGAGATCGTTGTCGTGCTGCAATTTCCACGAGTGCTTTTACCACAGTTCTGGTCGGTTTCCTCGGACTCGTTTCACACAAACGGCGCATAACTTCCAGGTAGTATTTCTTACTGACCGTAGGGCCTACGACCATGAGGCAGGAGTTCATGATCCACTATCCCACTGTAATCGAAGAAAACAGTGAGAAGAACCTTCACGTATTATGTTATCGAACTTGTCAATGTTTTTGCAATCTTGGCTCTTTAGGCAGTTCCCACTGGAACGATTGGGCCTTGGTTTCGACGTCATACCCGTATACCTGTGTTTCTTCACCCGTTATAACCTCTTTTAGATCGTTGTCGACATCATTCAGCCACATTTAATGCAGATTCTTTGATTCATTTTTAACGAAAGTAAAAATTTGCTGAGCACTCGGAAACACACATAACCTCCTCGACTGCTGTCAACAGTAAATTAAATATTCAGAACAACTGAAAATGCAAACATACACAAGGAAGAAATGTACCAACAAGACAAAAAATTACAAAATTGCATATGTAAAGCCTGCGAAATCAAAAAATTTCCTGTTACACCTCGTGTTGCTCTGTGAAGGCGACCTGACGTCCATTCGTCAGACATTTGTGGTCCTCTCGTGCGGCAGTTTACGCGGTAGCAATATTGTGTCTGCTATGTTGAAGATCCACCCTAGTCACTACTGACCACGGAAACTCGAATTCTTCTGTAATCTCCAGTATGCTATGACCCTAGGATGTCGCGCCGATTAATATCCCACGTTCGATGTCGGTTAATTTACGACATGCTGGAACGTTCACCACACATCTGCCTGTAACAGACTGCTCAGATAATGTGTTTGCACTATCGCTATACATCCCATCTAGCCGCAACATTCTGGACGGCATATATGGCACGTCTTCAAATAGGACAGCCATTTCCGTGAATTTTGTAAAAGGAACAGAAATGGTTTTCCCACACTCCTGACGGTCGTACTTGAAAGTACTTGTGTGTCTGTCTTATTTATGAATAGCGACTTCCCATTTGTAAACTGTGTTGTGTGTTCGTTATCCCTTCTCGTTGGCTGAGTATTAACTTCCGAGTTTTGCAACGTGTTGGTATGAGTTCTTGACCTAACGAATAAATGAGTCAGTAAGGAGAATTTTATGATTTTTCCTAAAGTAATTCAGATTTTTTTATTATACGTTCTCTACGTGCAGCCCTAGATACTTTGCATTATCACGCCAATTCAGTTCTCCACTTCCAGTGAGAAAAAAAATGGTTCAAATGGCTCTGAGCACTATGGGACTTAACATCTATGGTCCAGTGAGAAGCTACTAGTTTGGTTTGTTGCTCTTGTTAAGAATGAGATTAAATATACTGTTAACTCGTCTTCACTTGGTCTTTAAAAAGTTGACTTGCAGTTTATCTGTGCTGTGAAAGTTTATTAAGTGGAATTTGGAACAAACTTCTTTTCTGAGTAAAGAGAAAAAAGAATGGTAGCTGTCCGGAACAAACACCATTATCTCAGTTAGACTCCAGTAGAAAAATACCTTTTTAATCTCATTTACAGCAATTTTTTACTATATGAATTTATCAATTCATTCTCGTACTCACTTAGTCGAACAACGCTCTCAAACGTTTATTTAATGAGTACCTACGCTTCTTAACGAGAGGGTACCCAAAAGAAACCACACTTATTTTTTAAAAAAATAGCCAATTTTCAAACAAAAAAACCTTCAATTTCCTTCTGACACTAATACTCTTATCTAATAGTTTATTCCCTTGTTCTAAATATTTTTTAAATTCGTCTTCTGTGATGCCCGACAGTGATTCTGTCCTTTTTCCTTCAGCTCAGTGACTTTGGAAAAACGCTTTACTTTCATCTCATTTCATTCGGGAAAATTAAGAGAGAAGTCGCAAGGAATAATGTCGCCTGGAAAGGGGAAATGGGGCACAGGAGTGCCAAATATTGGCGCACAGGCAGGTCTGTGTGTGCCGGCGCATTATCGGTTTGTGGAGAAACCAGTCGCCCGAAGGTAAAAATCAAACCTCTTCTGCCGCAAATCGTTACTAATTCTTCTCAAAACGTCCTGATAGAAAGTCTGGGTAACAATATGTCTTGTGGAACAAACTCTGAATGGAGGACTTCTCACTAGGGGCGAAGCGAACCTAAAGTCTTCCACTGTCTTGATTGTTGCTTCGTTTCAGGTTTATGATTATAGCACCATGATTCGTCTCTTGTGATTATCATGGAAGGAAAGATTAATCATTTACGAACTGTTATTTCAAGTGTCAACGTTATTTCTGTTCAACAGTCAGCAGTTGAGGCACGCATTTAGCAGCCACCCTTTTCATCCCCAAATCTCCCGTTACAGTTCGTAGAACGTAACTCCAGGCAGCTTCACAACATCTTGATTTCGGGAATTTAAGTCATATCCGTCTCCTTCCGCCGTGGAAGGACGAGCGGAGGGAGAATTGCCATTGTCATGTCGCCTCTTTTGAAATGGAAAAACCATCCAGACACTTGAATTTTCTCCATTGCATCATCCTCGTAGGCAGTTTTTAAACATTTCAAGAGTTTCTACACCGTTTTTTTTTTTTCAAGTAAAAAGCTAAACTTAACGTCGCGCGCTGTTGACGAGAATGAGCCCTCGTATAGGGGAGATTCGTGTAGTATCAGCCGGCTTACAGCACCTGCCACTACTGTGGCTTGCCTCCAAATGGCAGAAGTGTGCAGTAGGCAGAAGCAAGTTTGTGTATCCATGTGCACAGGAGTCGGAATCTTCTTCCTCTCTTTAGTGCTTTGTCTGCTCTGTGTGCTTGATAGTGTTGCTGTAGCTCTTAGCTCACGGAAGGTTTTCTTGAGGCGCATTGTACCCGTTTTTAAGATAAGTGATTAATTTCGTTGCTATATTTCGGTTATCTATGTTATATAAGTAACGGACATCTAAAAAATGTTCCATGATAATTTCTATAAATGGAAGAGCAATATGATCAGATCCTATTGCGTGTTTCTCATACGATGCTGGCCTCCTGATTGTCTTTCAGCACAGGCCAGAAGTAATTTCAAATTACATTTTCTTCTTATTTTTACCTCTTTTCAGATTGAAATGGTGGAAAATAAGAAAACACTGATAGTAAATGTCTAGCAAAATGACCGCAGGGAAGCAGTTGAAACGCTCTCAACAATTACAAAAAAATGGTTCAAATGGCTCTGAGCACTATGGGACTTAACTACTGTGGTCATCAGTCCCCTAGAACTTAGAACTACTTAAACCTAACTAACCTAAGGACATCACACACATCCATGCCCGAGGCAGGATTCGAACCTGCGACCGTAGCAGTCGCGCGGTTCCGGACTGAGCGCCTAGAACCGCTAGACCACCGCGGCCGGTTCAACAATTACAAAAGAAAAAGATCGTCACCGAAGAGAAGACATTAAAAGTAGAAAAAATAAAGTCTGAACAGGAGTAGAAGAAGCTGAACTTACGCAGGATGATCCAAAATAAAATAAACACGCAATGGGTGGTCATGGTAAGCCAATTACGAAGCGGCGATGAAGACTGGAATTTACTGGAAATAATGGGTCATCAGAAAAGACGGAAAGGTGCATTATGTGTTGGGAGGGTTGGGTTGTTTTGTGGGAGACCAGACAGCGGCGTCATCGGTCTCATCGGATTAGGGAAGGACGGGGAAGGAAGTCGGCCGTGCCCTTTGAAAGGAACTATCCCGGCATTTGCCTGGAGCGATTTGGGGAAATCACGGAAAACCTAAATCAGGATGGCCAGACGTGGGATTGAACCGTCGTCCTCCCGAAAGCGAGTCCAGCGTGCTAACCACTGCGCCACCTCGCTCGGTATGTGTTGGGAGGCATTTGAAGAAGACTAGGTGCTGTGTACCAGGTGTAGAGGCTGGACATATGTTGGACGTGTGAATCAGAAGAATATTTTGTATTTTATTTGCGATCTCTATGAAACAGTGAGTTAAACGTTGGTGATCTGAGCTGAAAAGGTAACAAAAATTTGCTATGCTTATGTACTCTATTATTATTCAGTATCGGTGCAGTGTATCTTTAACAACCGATATTATCAAAGACAGTGGCCGATACTGCAAGACACTTCTTACAAGCGTTGTAATTGTAACTGTTTTACTTTCGATGTAATTAAGTACTATAAATAAAAAATAAAAAATCATTACACTGTACTATACATAGAACACGTCTTGAAGTAAGAGAATAATGTGTCAATGTTTCAATTAACCACCACAGTTACACAGCAAAGCCAAAAAACCTAAGCTGGCCGATACTACATGACTCTCCCCTAAACGGTGAATACACATAGAAAAGTGTCACTAGAAAGTTCACACAAGTCGGACGGAACCTTCTGTAACGGTCATTTTGTGATGCGGCCACTGCGAAGTGGTGGGGAGTCATTCTACCTGTCGTCAGGAGGGCCGTCTGCTCTCCCACGCAGGCTCTGTGGGTTCGATGGGCTGGCAGGGACTATGACAGTCCTTCAGAAATGAAGACGCCCGCAGCGAAGTCTACAGAGTTCAGGAAAACTATTTAGTTATTGATCAAGATAGAACACATACAGGTGCGGGCTCTCTTCCGGGACCGAGCGAAGTGACGCAGCGGTTAGCACACTAAACTCGTATTCGGGAGGACGACAGTTTCAAACCCGCGTCCGGCCAGCCTGATTAAATGTTCCGTGATTCCCATATATCGCTTCAGGCAAATGCGGGGATGGTTCCTTTGATAGGACACAGTCGATTTCCTTCCCCATCCTTCCCTAATTCAGGCTTGTGTGCTCCGTCTCTAATGACCTGGTTGTCGGCGGGATGTAGGCAAATGCCGGGATGGTTCCTTTCAAAGGGCATGGCTGACTTCCTTCCCTATCCTTCCCTAATCCGAGCTTGTGCTCCGTCTCTAATGACCTCGTTGTCGACGGGACGTTAAACACCAATATCCTCCCCCTCCCCCCTCCGTCGGCGGGATGTTAAACACTTATCTCCTCCCCTTCCTCCACTCTCTTCCGGCGGGCGCAACCTGGCGTCGATCCACAATGCCTTCGTAGCGGCGGCGGGTGTTTCTGAAAGTCACGCACGTTGCTGGCAGGCAGCATGCTGAGTAGCACTAGCTGGAGCCAGCGGAGGCAGAGTGACTCTACATACAGGTCAGCTGCGCTCTGTCGCCGAAATCTTCGCCGACCCCTTCGCTGTGATAAGCAGCTATTTGTAGCACCCTCGCGTCGAGATGTTTGCAGTCTGCCTGTGCTGGCTAAAGATCACAAACGGAGAACTAATGTTCAGGTTGCATACTTCACAAATCAAGGCCCGCTGTTTCGTCAGTTTTGACGGGCTTCCTTCGTTCCCGCTGTAGTTCGGCGAGGATGATGAGTCCGAGAACTGTGGTGCTGCGGTCGCTTCATACTGTCGACTCGTTCTCTGTTACCGAAGCGTGCAGGAGTGTAAGGCTAGTCGTGACTTACTGTTAGTTCGGAAGATAAGTACACGATTTTGCTGCTGTAACGTAACAATGACAAGGCGAAATAACAGATTGTCGGGATCAGATGCCCTTTAACAAAGTTATGTTTTGTGAGACAATGGAGGGTGTAAGACGAAAACTAACGTGCCAAGTACACAATTGCAAATGTCTTCCATTAGAGAAGGAGTGATATCTGGAATAAGTTTCACGCTGTATCGCACACTTCAGAAGAAAAACATCTAAATTTCGTCCAGTGCAAAAATGGTTGTATTCTTGTCTACTCCATCTCCACTATGAAACACGTGTGTACTGCGTCAAACGAGCAAACGAAAGCTGGGAACAGAGCAACGTCGCTGTTATATCGCTGCAACGAAAAAGTGGTTATTTTTGTATTCATTTGGTCATGGAAAGTTGTGTTTAAGGGCTAACAGCGAGTTGTGTAGCTTATCATTCATTTCCGTAATTTATTTTAATAATTAATCGTCATTTAGAGATAGCAGGTCAGTCTCCTATCATGTTTTCTGGCGCTGTCGTTACATTGGATTAGATTAATACTAGTTCCATGGATCATGAATACGATATTTCGTAATGATGTGGAACGAGTCAAATTTTCCAATACATGACATAATTAAGTTAATATAACAACTTTTTTTAAAATTTTTTTTTATAATTTTTTGTTTTTCTTTTTTTTCTTAATTTATATCTAAAAATTCCTCTATGGAGTAGAAGGAGTTGTCATTCAGAAATTCTTTTAACTTCTTCTTAAATACTTGTTGGTTATCTGTCAGACTTATGATACTATTTGGTAAGTCACCAAAGACTTTAGTGGCGGTATAATTCACCCCTTTCTGTGCCAAAGTTAAATTTAATCTTGAATAGTGAAGATCATCCTTACTCCTAGTATTGTGCTTATGCACACTGCTATTACTTTTGAATTGGGTTTGGTTGTTAATAACAAATTTCATAAGAGATTATGTATACTGAGAAGCTACTGTGAATATCCCTAGATCTTAAATAAATGTCTGCAGGATGATCTTGGGTGGACTCCAGCTGTTATTCTGATTATACGCTTTTGTGCAATAAATACTTTATTCCTCAGTGATGAATTACCCCAAAATATGATGCCATATGCAAGCAATGAGTGAAAATAGGCGTAGTAAGCTAATTTACTAAGATGTTTATCACCAAAATTTGCAATGACCTTTATTGCATAAGTAGCTGAACTCAAACGTTTCAGCAGATCATCAATGTGTTTCTTCCAATTTAATCTCTCATCGCTGGATACACCTAAAAATTTTGAATATTCTACCTTAGCTATTTGCTTCTGATTAAGGTCTATATTTATTAATGGCGTCATACCATTTACTGTACGGAACTGTATGTACTGTGTCTTATCAAAATTCAGTGAGAGTCCGTTTACAAGGAACCACTTAGCAATTTTCTGAAAGACATTATTGACAATTTCATCAGTTAATTTTTGTTTGTCAGGTGTGATTACTATACTTGTGTCATCAGCAAAGACAACTAACTTTGCCTCTTCATGAATATAAAATGGCAAGTTATTGATATATATTAAGAACAACAAAGGACCCAAGACCGACCCTTGTGGAACCCCATTCTTGATAGTTCCCCAGTTTGAGGAATGTGCTGATCTTATGAGAACTGCTTATTTCAACTTTCTGCACTCTTCCAGTTAGGTACGAATTAAACCATTTGTGCACTGTCCCACTCATGCCACAATACTTGAGCTTGTCTAGCAGAATTTCATGATTTACACAATCAAAAGCCTTTGAGAGATCACAAAAAAACCAATGGGTGGTGTTCGGTTATTCAGATCATTCAAAATTTGATTGGTGAAAGCATATATGGCATTTTCTGTTGAAAAACCTTTCTGGAAACCAAACTGACATTTTGTTAGTACTTCATTTTTACAGATATGTAAAGTTACTCTTGAATACATTACATTCTCAAAAATTTAGAAGGGAGATTGGACGGTAATTGTTGACATCAGATCTATCCCCTTTTTTATGAAAAGGTATAACAATAGCATATTTCAGTCTATCAGGGAAAATGCCCTGTTCCAGAGAGCTATTACACAGGTGGCTGAGAATCTTACGTATCTGTTGAGAACAAGCTTTTAGTATTTTGCTGGAAATGCCATCAATTCCATGTGAGTTTTTGCTTTTAAGCAAGTTTATTATTTTCCTAATTTCAGAGGGAGAAGTGGGTGAGATTTCAGTTGTATCAAGTTGCATAGGTATGGCCTCTTCCATTAACAGGCTAGCATCTTCTAATGAACACCTGGATCCTACTATATTCACAACATTTAGAAAATGATTATTAAAAATATTTTCAACTTCTGACTTGTTGTTAAAGTTTTCATTCAATTTGATGGTAATACTGTCTTCCTGTGCTCTTGGTTGACCTGTTTCTCTTTTGATAATATTCCAAATTGTTTTAATTTTATTATCAGAGTTGCTGATTTCAGACATGATACACATACTTCTGGATTTTTTAATAACTTTTCTTAATATAGCACAGTAGTTTTTATAACGTTTGATAGTTTCTGGGTCACTAGTCTTTCTTGCTGTCAGATACATTTCCCTTTTCCGGTTACAAGATATTTTTATACCCTTAGTAAGCCATGGTTTATTACATGGTTTCTTACGAGTATATTTAACTATTTTCTTGGAGAAGCAGTTTTCAAATGCATTTACATAAGTGTCATGAAATAAATTATATTTTAAATTGGCATCAGGTTCACGGTACACCTCATCTCAGTCTAACTGCTATAGGCTTTCCCTGAAATCTGCAGTTGTTAAATCACTGACTGAAAGTACTACCTTGAAGGACTGTTTAGTACTGCTGAATGGAGCTATGTCATATATTGTAACTAGCTGTGCACCATGATCAGAAAGACCATTCTCAACAGGCTGAGCATTTATCTGGTTAAACTTATCTTGGTCTATAAAGAAGTTATCTATCAGTGAGCTGCTATCCTTTACCACCCGAGTAGGTAATCAATAATGGGTGTCAAATTGAAAGAACCGAGTAGTACTTCAAGGTCATTTTTCCTATTACCCTCTTTCAGAGAATCTACATTGAAGTCCCCACAAATAATAATTTACTTCCCCCTGTCTGACAGATAGCACAACAAGGAGTCCAAATTTTTCAGAAATAGATGAAAATTTCCTGATGGGGACCTATATACAGTTACAATTATAAATGTGCCTTTATTTAATTTAAGCTCACTGGCACATGCTTCTATATGTTTCTCTACACAAAACTTTTTTGTTTCTACGCTTTTTGCACAATGATAACTTTTGACATATATGGCAACTCCTCCTTTCTCCGTATTTTCTCTAATTCAATGTGCAGAGAGCTTATATCCACTTACATTTACCTTATCCATATCAGTAACAATGTGATGCTCAGACAGGCATAGTATATCTATTTCATCCTCAGCTTCTAAATCTTCTAAACAAACCAGAAGCTCATCTATTTTATTCTTTAAACTCCCAATATTTTGATGAAATATACTTACATTATTTTTAATTATACTTTTATGAGAACCTTTCCTTATTCTAACATTTGCAGTACTCTCTTGTCTGAGTTTCTCATTGTGCTTGGGGCTAGTTCCTATACCAGTGGTCCCCTGGTGTTCAGAGAGGCAGATTGTGTCAACTGGGTTGGGTGACTTTAATTCATCAATGCAATTACCTAGGACTGAGATACAACTTGGTGGAGATAAAATTTCTGGTGATTGGTGAAAATTTATAATTGACAGCTGTGATTGGTGATCCAATGTGCTAGAATTGTGCTGTTTAATTTCTTTCCTAAACTGAAGATTTGTTTCAATCCTGACCTCTCGTAGAACTTGACATCTTTCTGTCTTACCTATCCTAAAAAAGGTGCTGCTCCAACACCTTTAACCACTGGTATTTTACCATTCATGGCAGTGCCTCCCCCCTTAAATTTCCTGCTATTACCCCAGCCAGTTTACCCTTCCCTTTCCTGTTGAGATGTAGGCCGTGCTTGGTATAGTCCCACCTACTGAGAGAATCAACAGGAACCACACCAATATGAGCCCCCGCACCCGACCCAAGCAGCTGCTCCAACTCCAAATTAACTCTCCCAACAGAAGAGTTCAAATGAGGCCGGTCATGGCGTCTTAGGACAGATACAAATTCAACATTGGTGTGTCTCGATGCCGACGCAATCTTTACCAGATCACACTCTATACTACTATACCCAGGATCTCTGTCGATACTGTTCCCTGGCACTCCCACAATAACCACGGTGTCTTCCCTGGTAAATCCTTTACAGAGTGCACCTAAATCCTTTGTCACCTGATCCAGACTAGCACTTGGTTTGAAAAAATTTGTGACCTGGTATTCTGGTCCTAATTCCTCCTGCAGAAGTTGGCCTACACGTCTGGCATGAGAACTGCCTAACAACAAAACTTTCTTCCTTTTCGATGACTTTCCTATTTTCTTTTTCAATTTTCTGTTGAAAGTTTGTTGTGTCCTTTCTACACCTACCTCTGCTTGAGGCTCATCAGTTTTTAACTGAAGCAACAGGTCAAACTTATTTTTGACATTCACCACAAAACTGTCAGACTTAGTTCTAGGCCTGTTCCTTCTGTTACCTGTCGACACTTCCCACCTCTCTTTGCCCTTCTCCCTCCTTATCCTGTCCAGATCTTCCCTAGCCTGATCTAGCTCAGCTTGAAGGGCAGCAATTTTCCCCTTCTGTTCCACTATCTTCCTATCTCTGCTGCAAATCCTACATAACCACTGATGAGCCTGATCCACTTTCCCGAAACCCACGCCACTGCAGTCCCCCCAATGAAAAAAACTACTGCATCCACCACACCAAACACCGGAACTAACAATTCTACGGCAAGTCAGGCACTTCTCACTCATGGCAAAAATAATACTTTAGCTAGAATAAATCAATTAAATTACCGAAAATCAAAAAAGACGCCTCGAAAGTGTGTATACGTCAACGTAATTGTTAGACATCTTCTGAATAGATATTAAACATTAAAATAAATTTACGGCAGTTTTCGAAAACGTTATATCTGCATAAATGTATACGTAAACAGAACAATATTCACTGCTTATCGATCACTTGTTATATTGGTATATAGCTTGATTCTGTCATGTAGGCAGGTCAAACATTTTGTGAGATTGCATCTTGCACTTGAGAATCATGATTGTGTGAAATAAATGAATAGGTATTTACGGTTTAATGTCGGAAATTTCTTTCCAAACTGTTGCGTGTACAGCGAGAATGTCGCGAATCCGAGGCTGTACTTTCGGACTCGAGTACTCGCTCTCTTTTTCTGAGCGAGTCGAGTCGACTTGTACCCGACAACAGACTCAGGTGACGAGTGGGTAGCGTCAGTGACTCGGTCGTCGAGTCTCCGTGCACACGGAGACGCCGAGTTCGGACTTAACGTCACAAGACCCGCTGCCGAGTTTTGAGCGAGTACACTGAGCCCATGTCTGATCTCTAGTGCTGGCATGCACAGGCGATTGATGCAATGCTTCGTCGACGCGTCGTTGCTGGAACCTTGCCATACGTTGATATGATGTGTGGGTAGTTTGCAGGTCGACTGTATCGCCAGTTGCGTGCCATCGGGACAGTAAGTGGATCACTGTGTCGCGAAATTCCTTGGCTTTGCAGTATTCCGTAAGCACCGCAACTTTTCTTTAGCGACGACTTCTTCGGCTTACTGACGCTCCTAGTGGCTGAGTACAGTATTACAAAAGCTCCTCTCGCCAAATCAGTTTGATTTGTTTTCGACACCACCTCGTAAGTTGATCATGATTTATCAGAGCGTGGTACGACGGCCGAGAGTCTCACCTGGGTCCACTATGGGCAGAGAATGGGCCACCAGCACCAGCAGCGGCAGGGTCGCCACCAGCGTGCTCCGGGCGGACATGGCGGCCTGCAAAACACAGAAGCAAAACTCAGAGGCTGACACTGACACACACAGGATCAAAAATAGAAATGGAAGGCGATGCAATATTCTCAGCGCTAGTGCTGGCCTACAGTAGATGGAATAAAAGTCGAGAAGTGAAATTTAAATCTTTGTGCATTTCCTGAAATCAGCTGAGGCCACCACAGTACACTAAATTCAACTGGAGTACAGTCTATTAGTAGTGGGCGTACGAGAGTTCTGGCACAATGAGGGCAGTCTTCTCCTTAAGTAAAGCCACTAGCCTAATTTAATTATCATTATTAAACAAACTTCACTTGGATGCATATTTTGTTTACTTAGGCCATAATTAATGGATAATTACTGGCATGATAATTACCGTAATTAATGAGCATTATGGCTGCTTTGGTTCATGTTTACTCAGGTGTCCAATGCTTTTAGCTTAAACTGATAACTGTCATTATTAATTATGGTAATTTATGACCCAAAAGAATAACGCCCCCACTGTGCTGCTATTGGTCATTTACCCACCGCCACCAGCGGATGCAGTGCTCCTTAGCATCCTCACGATTGGAATTCTTAACGTGAATTTCGTTCCAGCAACACTGCCCCTACCATAAAGCATCAGAAATCATCCGCCACCACCGAGGAGAATAAAAAGAAGAAAACTGTTTCATTCGAATGTAAGTATTAATTCTTCCATCTGTTTTCTCATTATTATTATTGTTATTATTTGCTATTTTAGTAATATTTTTTTTATTTCTTCAACAGTGGAGCAGACTCCTCGTAATGGAGCTGACCAGTCTGATTTACAATTCTGCACTAATGATTACAGGATTATTTTGAACTTACGCGCGTCTACTACTGCACTGAACTGGAGGCAAAAATGCTTCTATGTTTTGAATACTTCGTTTACTTGTTAGTAACAGCAACATGTCCTGGCGTAATGAAACAAAAATCCTTAAAGTACATATTCTCCAAAATGGTCACAAATAATCTTTCAAAGTCGTTAACTTAATAATATCACACACTGGTTGCTGCAATGACATCAGGATGTTTCGACTAAAGCACAGTACATTTGCTGTAACACACTGCATTCTTTTTGTTAGATAAGGTGAAAACCAATTATCAGCAATAGCCCCAGTCCCCTAATATTCTCCAAAGCTTCAATGAATTGCCCTGCAAATAGTGTCGGCAACCTCCAGAAAATACCAATTAAAAATTTAAATGACAAATTACTACTAAGAGTCCGTTCAGGGATGACGTTAAAGGAGCCTACGACTCAGCTGCTACTTTAAAATCCTACAGTTATAATATTTATGCATATATGAAAACCTGTATAACTTAATATCAGCGAAGATATTACACGCATTTTGAACTCGTCATTTGTCAAAGATGACGTCCCAAAATTTGTATAGAGTAATACAAATCAAAAACTAGCTATGTTATTTCAACACAACAATGTAAAACAATCTCGAAACGTAACCTGTCAGTGCTCCGCTCGCCATTGGCTATCTTCATGAGTTGACTGTCGACTGAGCTGTCAGCGGTGTGAGTTGTTACCGGTGATCCAATGGTTACGAATTGCAGATCAGCTAAATATAAACCACTGCCTTAGAGAATCTGTAGATGCCAAAGTGGTATAAGCCCTCCACAAACACTACGGATCATAACTTTCATTACGACAACTTCAAAACATTCGACACTCGGAATATCTATCCTTTTCCACATTGCAACAGTAAACGTTTCTTGCTTGAACTGCACATTTGTCAGCGAAATAACGTCGGTCATACACTTTTGAGTCACGTTATTACCATCCACCTAACAGTACCCAACAAACAGTCGTTTTCAGCACGCACAACAAGAAACATAATTGGAATTGACTCAGTCAAGTGCGCTCTGAAGTCATCCTGTTTGCTGCGATTCTTCCAGCTATTGAGTGGTGGAGAATTCACATGTCTATGACGACGAAAGCAGAATTCAGATTTTGGCGCACGTGAGCAGTCGGAATGGATTTGTAACCACCTGTACCACGAGCGCCTGTCACGTAGAACAGTGGCTCCTAAGACTGCTTTAAAACATTTAAATTTCCTAGTGTTTTTCGAGCAGTGGTTACACAGTGAATATTCAGCGCTTTTTGATGGCCACGGCGACATCCGTCGTAGTATGAAGTGAAAACGAGAATAATCAGAAAATTGTATCCGTCGCAAAAAATGACTATGTTTAGTTTCGATATTCCCGGGTGCCTTAGAAACTTTTCCGTTGACACACCGCCATTAAAACGGAAGACGACGCCATCTACGAACTTCAGAATCCGTAAGCTACACGGAATGATGGACTTTCGTACTGGGCCCAAGCCTGGTCTGAGTAAATCACACAAATGGCTGGTCGACTGTATCGTGTGCGCCTCACGTCTAACGTCGTAGTTTTATTTGTTTACTTACTTACTAACAAATCCGGCAATGTTTCGCAATTACTAAAGAAGTATGAGAATTGGATACATGTCCTAATCTCTTCCTCACCCTCTCTGTCCATCTCCTCCTCCTCCTTGTTCATCTCCTCATCCTCCCACTCTCTTTATCCATCACCTCCGCTCTCCTCTCTCTGTCCATCTCCATCTCCTCCCTCTCTATCTCCTCCTCCTCCCCCCATTCTCTCACTAAGCCTGAGCCTAGTTTATTGTTATTGCAAATTAGGTTCCGTAATAGTATCCTAAACATAAGCTGATAAGCTATAAATACAACTCTTCTGTTTTCCGTGAAAACTGACTGCGGGGAAGTAAACAAAACAGTACAATATCATGTATACAATTTCTGTTTAAAAAATATCTACAAGGTGGACAGAAACAGTGCAAAAAGCTTGTAAGGGAATTACAGGGTAGGATGTGCTGAATATGTTTCGCCATTTCCAACTTAATTAGCATCAAAGTTTTTCAATCAGGCCGATGCGCGCGCAAATTCAAGCGACCCGCCAGAGACAGTGTCGTCAAACATGTATTTCGCTCGACTTCCTGAAACCAAATAAGTGAGCAATACAAAAACTGGACATGGGACTGTAGTAAGGATCGAATCCTAGCCAAAGGCTGACCAGTCTCTTGCGTTCTCATCTACGCTTTGAGAACAGCCGACACTAACTGTATCTGGCGGGCCGCTTGAATTATTTCTCAGAACTACCTACCCTGCAACACCCTTACAAGCTTTTCAGACCGCCGTGTATGTGAAAGAATACATATAGGACATACAATTTTTCATGTGATTTTAAATGTCCTACTGCGGTAGTTAAAACAGATTACGGGGAAAGAAAACAAAACCGACATATCACAGCAGAGCAATGCACAGCATTTTATTTCCCGCAATCGTTTTTTACAGACAAATTTTACATTGTTGTGTAAAAAATATATAGCTTATGTTCATATGAATGTTTATTAGAATGTCCTATAAAATTTGTAGTAAATTTGTCAAGCACTTTTCGAGAATTTTGATAACAAAGTTTCATGTCCATCCGAACGTTTATTGCAATAACGTGTAAAATTCGATGTCACTCGCTCAAGAACGTTTCGAGAATTTTTGTAACGTTTCCCTTTTATATATTACATATGTACTTGTACATTATAAGAGTTCACTGCAGTAGCTAGCTATACAGGGCGAATCTCCTAAAACTTGCACCGCAGATATTGCGGAAATGGAAAGTGCTATTTACGTGCGGTTTTTACGAAATGTATTGGTAGTATGTGGTTCGGTATTGTTAGACAAAAAACAGAGTAATAATACTCAGAACGTGTATGTTTTGTGCAAACATACACTTTTTTAAATGGAGCAGTGTCTGTTGACATTAACAGTGTAAAAGTAGGGTAAATTAGAATGTCAGTGGTGTTTGCTACAGGATTCTAGAACGAGTCGTTTACGAGAGATCGTATTTTGACAAGTTTCCACGCCGACACTTGTTTCGCGGTTCAGCCTGCGTAATTGCCAGGTACGATGTTGTTCTTTTTGCTTAAGGTGTGCTCGTGTTCCTTGAGTGCATTGCGACTTGCTAACCGGTTAGTGCGTGACAGTAGGTCGCAAGTGAACGATGGAATTTACTAATGCAGAAAAAGCCGACATGCTCATGGTGTATGGAGAGTGTAGGAATAATGCAGTTCGTTCTTGTACGGCATATGCGGCAAGATACATCGACTATCTCGGCAGTTATTTATCAGCCTCTTCAACCAGTTACTTGAAAGTGGTAGTGTAGCGCATGGACAAGATAACAGAAGGAAGCAAGTGACAACAGAAGAGGGGGAAATTAATGTTGATGCTGCTGCTGCAGGATAACACACACACGCATGCCCGAGGGAGGACTCGAACCTCCCACGGCGGGAGCCGCGCGAACCGTGGCAAGGCACCCAAGACCGCGCAGCTACGATTGGGACAAGTGTCCTACGCCTTCCCCATTGACATACGTTCCATCCTTATGGCATCTCTCACCATCAAGAGCTGCATGGAAACGGTTATGAGAACCGTTTTAACTTTTGTACATGGGCATTAAGACAAGCAACCCCGTTGACTGCGTCAGGTGGAACGTCAGCGTCCATGGAGTGTAAACATGTAGTGTGAACTACTAGCTCATAGGCGCGTTCTCCGTAGACGGAACACTGAACGCTCACAAGTATCGCTTCCTCCTAATAGACCGTTTTCCACAGATGCTAGGAGACGTTCCTATGCAGACTAGGAGGAACCTGTAGTAATAACATATTGCTTTCCAGCCCACACTGCACGAAGCACTAAACATGTCTTCATGAATTGTTTCCAAATCGTTTGACTGGACACAGAGAGCTTGTACCCTGGCCGACCCTTTCCCCGGATTTGTCGCCTGTAGGCTTTTTTCTGTGTGGAAAGTTGAAACAAGCTGTCTAGAAGGACGTACCAAATACAACCGATGATACGCAACGAGCTATTACTGCAACTTGCGCGGACATCTCCGCTGAAATACTAGCACATGTGCAGCAGTCGTTCCAAAACAGACTGGAGGCGTGTATTGTCGCTGCCAGTGGTCATTTTGAGCACAACCTGCGTTAACTTGTTTCAGTGTTAAATAAGAATAATTTGTGTTCACTCAAGACAGAACTACATTTTCACAATTGTACAAGGGGAAGTCAAATGACAACGTTAAGAGTGAAATTAAAATAGACATTTCGCCACAAGCATCTGTAATTTGGCAGTACTGTTACCAATTCAAATTGCCAGAACTGCTTGCGACATGCACCAAGTAAGAACAGCGCTCTGTCAGACGTTTTCTGAGCGGTAAAGGTACGAAACCAATTGAAGTCCGTTGAAGAAGGAAGTCCCAGTATGGTGGTGCAAGTTTATTATTGCAGCGACTGCATGAGTGGAGTAGAAAGTTCGGAAATGGCGTTACTTCTGTGACAAACGCTCAGCGACCGGTTCAGTCATACCGCATTGTTACAGCTGAATCTACTGCAGCGGTTGATGCCATTGTGATGGAAAATCATCGTGTGACGGTGGATGAATTAGCCGCAGATCTGAACATTACCAAGGCTCAGCACATCACATCATTTATGAAGTGCTTAAGTTCGCAAAGTGTCTGCAAGATGGGTGCCACACCTGCTCACTCAAGAACCGAAAGAGCAATGTGTTGACGTCTGTGAAGAACTTTTACGGCGCTTTGAAGCGGAAGGTAATGGTTTCCTCGCGCGCGGAAATCATTACAGGAGACGAAACCTGGGTGTACTACCACCAACCCCAACCCCAAACGAAACCTAAAAAGTTCCGGACGCAGCCATCTGCAGGGAAGTTTTGTTGACTCTCGTTTGGCACGGACGCTAAACGTCTAGGAGAAACAAAATCTTGAAAAACACAGCCCTCAGTCGCGAACACAATTAATTTGGTCCGCAGCTCGTGGTCGTGCGGTAGCGTTCTCGCTTCCCACGCCCGGGTTCGATTACCGGCGGGGTCAGGGATTTTCTCTGCCTCGTGATGACTGGGTGTTGTGTGATGTCCTTAGGTTAGTTAGGTTTAAGTAGTTCTAAGTTCTAGGGGACTGATGATCATAGATGTTAAGTCCCATAGCGCTCAGAGCCATTCGAACCAATTAATTTGTGACCTAGGTTTCGGTGTCACAAGGGACACCCTCTTCGGACAAAATTAAAACTAAAAGTTACAGCATAACGTACCAAAAATACGAAAGCTGCGGTCATACCTGACAGCGTCCGATAGTCAGCATCAAAATAAAATGCAACAGTGGTGCAAGCCACTAGGGGCTGCCATGTGTCCTCTGCTACAGTTTTGTGTTGCTTGTAGCAGAGGACACATGGCAGCCCCTATTGGCTTGCACCTCTGTTGCATTTTATTTTAATGCTGACTATCTGACGCTGTCAGGTATGACCGCAGCTTTCATATTTTTGGTTCGTTATGCTGTAACTTTTAGTTTTAATTTTGTCCAAAGAAGGTGTCCGTTGTGACACCGAAACCTAGGTGACAAATTAATTGTGTTCGCGACTGAGGGCTGTGTTTTTCAAAATTTTGTATTATACAACAGTCGTTGATTGACAGCCATGTTAAAATCCTTAAAAAAAGTCTAGGAGAAACACCATCACTAGTACGTCATATTCCAATATGTTAAAAAATCAGCTTCAAGGAGATGTAGACTTGACGTGGACTTCTGACTAAAGGTGTCATTTTGCCACATGAAAATGCTCGGCTTCTTACTGCCTGGGCAACACTTACAGCTATTGATGACCCGCACTTTGAATCTTCGCCACATCCGCCATACTCACTAGGCATCGCACCGAGTGATTACCGCATGTGTGGACCACTCAAAGAGGCAATGGGAGGAAAGAAATTTCGTTTCGATGAAGAGGTGCAGCAGGCGGTGCATGAGTGGCCGCGGACACGACCAAAAGAATTTCTTTTTCAGGGGTATCCGTGCAGTTCTTACGTGCTGGACGAAGTGTGTTGAACGACAGGGAGACTACGTCGAAAGGTAATACCCTTGTGTCCCACTTCAGTTTAATAAAAAAAATTAAAAAAATATTTCAGGATTTTGTTTGATTCCCCCTCGTATATATGAAAGCAAACACGAACAAGTAAACTTAAATCACAAGATGAATAACTGACAAACTTTATTTTATTGTTTTCCATGTCCTGAAAAGTAAGTTTGTAGGGGGCACAGTAAACAAGCACCAATAGAACAGTGAGGCGTCGTAAACTGCACGCGTCTTTGGTATCCGCAGGGCCGTCAGTAGGGCAAAGCGCACGGCGACCGGGCGGAGGCGGCGGGCAGGCCGACACGGCACTCCGAGGCGCCCACTTGCAGGTCGTGTCCCGTTACCCGGCCGGCTGCGGGTCATCCGCTGTGCCATCCAGTCGCCTCCCCAGCGGCCTGTGTCGCCCACATCAATCTGCTCTACAATTAAGCCGCTTTCACACAAGTAGCTTCCTTGCCTCAATCGACTACCGTATCTGTACTGTAGCGCCGCTGCGTATATTATCTAATCTTGAAGATATTTGCGGTTGATGTTGTTGTATACAGAGAGATAAATGACAACGCCAGAAAATTGTAGAGAAACACAGACAGAGAAGTAGGAGATTTGGAACAGAGATTTGCAATTGACTCTCAAAATAAAAGAAAGGGTAACGTATTGCACATAATGAACTGACGGAAAGAAGTCAGCACCGAGAAGGAGTTGTGCGTAAACGAAAATTGGTAGGCATGCTTCTACATCTGAAAGACGATTTCTATTCCAACTTCGCGCTGGTCGGATAAGAGTGGCGCTATGAGGATGAAACTCTGGTTTGGTTTAAATAAACGCTTCAACGGTCGCGAGCATTAGTTACCGTTGAGACTGGACGCGTTGAGTTGATTTTAATCAAGAATGTCTTTAAGGCTACAAAGACGCTATTATTAAGACAGTCACTGAGCTTGAACAAGGTCGTGTAATATGGCTACGATGAGCTGGATGTTCCTTTGCGATACTGCAGAAAGACTGCAAAGATTGGACATAATTGCTGGCTGCAGTGGTGAGACTGGCCTCCGGACGACCACGTGACACTACCGAGATGGAAGACCATCGTGTTCGGCGTATGGCTCTGGCGTATCGCACTGCATCTGCTGCAGCAGTTGGTGCCACAGTGACACAACGAACTGTTACAAGTCAATTAATTCAAGCACAGCTCCGAGCTAGACGACCTGAAGCGTGCGTTCCACTGACCTCAATCCACCGCCATTTGCGACTTCAGTGGTGTCAACCGAGAGCTCACTAGTGGTCAGACTGGAGGTCCGTTGTATTTTCTGATAAAAGCTGGTTCTACCTCGGTATCTGTGATGGCCGTGTTCTGGCTAGAAGGAGGCCAGTTGAGGGCCTGCAGCCAAACTGTCTGCGTGCCAGGTGCACTGGACATACACCTGGAGGTATGGTCTGGAGTGCGATTTCGTATGACAGCATGAGCACTCTAGTGGTTATCCCACGCACCCTGACTGAAAATTTTGTACATTAGTGTGGTGATTCGACCTGTTGTGCTGCCATTCATTAACAGCATTGCAGAGGCTGTTTCCCAACAGGATAACGCTCGTCCACATACCGCTGTTGTAACACAACGTGCCCTACAGAGGACCGACATGTTGCCTTGGTCTACCCGATCGCCAGATCTGGCTCTAATCGAGCGCATATGGAACATCATCGGACGACAGCTCCACTGTCACCCACAAACAGCACTAGCTGTCCACGTATTGACCGACAAAGTGCAACAGGAATGGAAGTCCATCCCACAAACGGACATCCGGCACCTGTACAACACAATTTATGCACGTTTTCATGCTTGCATTCAACGTTCTGGTGGTTACACCGGTTATTAACGTACTAACATTTTCCACGCACCCTGAATGCAAAATTGTACGCCAAGCCCACTCATCAGTATAATGTTACATGCTCTCTGGCCTGAATGCATACACTGATTCGTTTGGGAAGGGTGTCATAACGCTATTTTATCCTCTCCTATGGCAAGCTGGTACACAGCTTTTATAAGTGGCCCTTGATATCCTGTATACTGGCACTGGGACGGAGATGACGCTCAAGCTTGTCCCATGCATAGCTTATCGGGGACTGATCTGGAGTTGTTGCTGGTCACGGGAGTACCACAACATCACACACACAGTTCATATAAACACGTCCTGTGTGAGGATGAGAACTGCGCTCTTGAAAAAATGGCGGCACGATAGTGTTGATGAGAGAGAATACGTGAGGTCGCAGGACGTCAGTGACGTACTGTTGTGCCATCACATTTCTCTTCAAACAGTACCAGCCGTGACCTGAAGTCATACCCGATAGCTCTCCACATCATGACGTCACGATTAATATCGTTGTGTCAAAACACCTCTCGCTATGTCGAGCACATACCCGCCGACAATGGTTATCCGTAGTAGTGCAGAACCGTGATTCGTTGTTGAATACAGTGCGACGCCATTCGTCAGCTTCCCATCCTCGGCAACATTTCAAATATAGAGTGCGTGAGTGTTGAGGTGTTAACGTCGCCCTTCGCATGGGTCGGTCAGTTCTCTAGTCCGGCTGCTGCTAGTCTCCGACCAGCGGCGCAGTATGACAAAGAATCTTTCAGGGAGTCCATTACTTGTTCTCTGATGTCAGGAGCAGATGCAAAGCGGTAACGATGTGCTTGGTGCACAATACGATTTTCCTCTCTTGTGGTGGTCGAGCGGATCCCTGGTAAGGAGTGTGCCTGCCCTCGAGTTCCCATGTAGTCCAACATCGAATCACTGTCACATACGAATAACCCAGAAGTGTGGATATTGCGTGATTCTAACAGCCAACCAAATGGAGACAAACGGGGAGCCCTTTAAATTCTGTCAGATGTTTATAGCGCGGAATCACGTGTATATACGGCAACTCTGGCGATCACTCAACGTCTTTTCAGGCCACTTATATACCCTACTAGGCCTGGTAACAACGCCAAAGACGAACAACACCAATATACTCTACCTGTCACAGAGAACTACAACTAACCCTTTACATATCTGCCGATAGAGTGTAAAAGCTATACTGACATCCGATGACGTCTTCTGGGGACTTCCCATTTTTTGTCAGGCAATGTACTAATTACGGGAGTAGCTGTTTACATCACACCATAAAGGAAGAGATCCATTACCGTTCGATAACGTGATTTGCGAAAAATCACAACCATAAGATGCTTAGAAATAACCGTCTGGGAAGACATCAGTTGGAATGGCCACATAAACATAGATGCTTATAATTACGTCAAGGAAACGTCATTTAGTCTCGAAAATTTATTTAAAGAGCTTTAAGAGTTTTTATATGACAAATTCAGAGGCATTACTTTTCAGCAAGCCCTCACCCCTCTCCTTCCCTGTCGCTTACTGTAATGTCCCATCTCCTAAAAGCAACTCTAACTTACTGTACATTGTTCAAATAAATGAAGTAATAAAATTATAATTTAAAATATTAGAAAGCATTCGTGACTGGAGGACAGCGATTGCTATAAAATGTTAAAAAATCAATAAAAACAGTCTTGATTGCGTTTTCAGATTATTTAATTGTTGGCAACCGGTTCTGGCCCTTTCCTTAGACCATGTTTAGGCTTACACCGCTGTAACACAGTAATAACATGCATTAAGAATACAGTAATAATACGCATTCAGTATACACCGATGTAATACAGTAATAATACACATTCAGTATGAATGCGTGTAATTACTGTATTACAGCAGAGTAATCCTGAAGATGGTGTGTGGAAAGGGTCGAAATCGGTTGCCAACAAATAAAAAGTCTGCAAACGCGATAGAGACTGTTTTTATTGATATTTAAGACTACAATTCCTCAAAAGTTGGCGTAGTAACAATTCTCTGTTAATTACCAAAGAACCTAAAAATAGCAAACCAAAAAGGAGCTATAATTACAGGAAGCCTAGAAATAATCATAGCCACTAGCGATAATTAGGGTACAATATCTTAGGTTTAAATTATCTAGGGAGTATGGCTACATAAAAAATTTTGTAAGCTGTATCATCAGTAATAATAATAACAATAACGGTAACAATGTAACTACTAAATGACCTTACAGGTTAACATGACTGGAAGAACTGAACACATCTTGAGACACGAATTAAGATAAACACGAATGAGAAAAAAATTTCCGAACACTGGGGTTACTATTTAGGTTGTCCAAGCGATAGGACCGCCCCTGTTTACTGTAGGAAACCAGCTTGGGTGCAATCAGTGCATTGGTATGAAACTGAGACAGGTTTCGGAGCAATCTTAGTCGAAGCTGTGATAAATATTACTAAGACAATAGAACACGAAAGTCAGATGCGTCTGAAAGACGGTACTCATCATTTTCAGCAGTTATAATACTAGTGGAAACAGAAAATGACTAACATTCATCTTCTTATCTTTATGCCACTTTCATGTCATATTAATAAAGTTTTTGCACAGTAAGTGTATATTTGGGTCACAGTCAAAAACGAAGAAATAATCATTAAAGCTTGCTTTCAGAATCTCATATATCACATTTTTCACCGCTGTGAATAGGAATCCGAAGGTGTCACTTGCAGTTGACCCTCGTCTTACGTGCAACATGTCGCTATTGGACATGAGCCGCAGATCGGAATTGACAAAGAAAAAGTTAAGACATTAGACTCTGATCGAGCAGATTGCTAACGTTGTTAAAAATCCTAAGTTAGACAGAAACGTTAAGAACAGGATGGTTATGCTGCTATTTGGCAGCCAGTGACACAGTGTGCATTTGCACGAAGCATTAGGTAGGAAATACCTTGGTACCAGCATTTTTAAGCTAAGTCCAAAGCTTAGAAAGGTGACAGGATACTCAGAGGCATTGGGTAAGGACTCTACTAAGGAGAATCAGGAAGTTATAGTAGGGAAGGTTGAGAAAAGTCTTAGTAAGGACTGCGCTTATGTTAAGGCTATGACATAAACAGGAATGTCATGCGGATTCACACCGCCAATGTCGACTTTGACCAGCTATTCAGACGTCATAATCAACCCCATCTTGACAAAGCTGTAAGGTGAGTTAACATCAGATTTTAGAGGATGCTGATGGCTACAAACAATACACATATCTCGATGATGCGGGTTGAGATTATCCGTAGGTCAGGAAGCGCTAAACGCGGCGTACACCTGAATAAGTCTAGGACAAGGTGAATCGTTATTATAAATGACAGTAATGTGTGTGGATCTGTGTTCATTCACTGGTAGATTCCTGTACTTGCATGCAGAAAGGCTAGACTTTTTAGGATTACTTTAGTTAAGATGAATCCCTTCTTCACAAACCTTCGTTTAATAGCGGGAATTAGTTCATTAACTAAATGGGGAAAGCAGATCAGAATACTCAGTGAATTCGTTTCAACAGCTACTAATAGACAATCAATTTAACATTATTTGCGTTTAAGAGAAGCTCCGTTTCCGCACAGAATAAATACCGGATGGTTATAATTAAACTGAAAGTGTCCCGAGTGTTGCAGTGCGGACTGTATACATCGCAGGACGCTGAAACGTCGTCGGTATCACAGTCTATAACATAACAGTCGCGACACTCACTGCTGTAAAAGTTGTTGCCGTTTGACAGATGGAGCGACACTAGCGCTCCAAGCGGCAGGTAAGGTGAACGTCAGACGCGTTGTAAGCATAATGTTTGTTTAGATCCATTTCCTACGTAATTTCCGAATTATTCGAGTTATTTTCTTGCCTCCAAGAGTTTGTTTAGTATCGGAAGGCATATATGTTTCTATTAATGATTCTAAAATAAGTGCAAGTATGAACAAAAACCATGAATAGAGTGGTAAGCTACAACACATTCGTGAAGAAACACTTGTGACATTGGACATAATTGCAGCTTACCACGTTGATATCAAAAGAATATAAACACACAGATTCACATGTAAGAAGCACAGACATGTAAATCTACATGCAAAAGCGATCGACAGCGCGTTTATCGTTCTGTAGGCCTACTGTGTGTCATTGTTGCCTGTTTCCACAAGTACGACCTTAATCTTTATATTATTCAAAGTGGGTAAAGCAACTGCCAAATAGTGGCAGAAATATGCTGAAAACATTATAATGAGCTGATTACATTACATTTCACGAAAAACCAAATATTTGAATAATTTTCAAATAGTCTGTCTGTAGGCACTTTCCTTGTCCTGTAATAGTTTCGCTCGATCTGCACATTCTGACACTTCACACGCTTTTGTAAGACATGAACAGCTGCATTTAATCTAACCACTTTATCGTCAAAGCACGTCTGTGGTGACGATTCGCACGAATCTGGCACTGATACATGGAGAGCTGAACTGGCTGCTTCTGTGTCATACGACTGTTTTACAGCTTTAGATTGACTGTCGAATTTTTGTGGCAGTTTCCTCTTCATCGTCAGTTGAGGTGGCTTATTTAGGTTGTCAAAGAGTGTGGGTACTGCATTCCACACGAGTTTGTTATTGTCTGCATTCATGAACTGGTTTTCTTCGAAATGTAGCGGACAAAACCTAATATTATTATACAGGTAAACTGGGTCTTTCTTCATAAGGTCTTCTCGTCTGCTATTAACAAGCCATTTTCCGCTCCTAAAACGATACATTCATCATTTATACACATATAATTTGCAAGTGAATCCTGACGATACAGTTTAGTAACATGATGGTATGTACCTCTCAGGATCCTTAGGAAACCTAAAAAGAGACAGCTACGGTGTCTTCTTCCTGTTGTTGCTGCAATTTATTGCGCTATAAACGCTCCCGAGGGTATAAACCATTGTATAAATCAAAATAATCATCACTATTCGCTTTCACGATCGCGCCGAACTCACAGTTCAACCTACCAGCCGCTTGGGGCGCTGCTGGCGCTGTAGGCAACAAAATCGAGGCCAAGTGTCGCGACTGTTATGTTAGACTGTGGTCGGTATTCTGTTAATCGGCGTGCTCACCACCAGTTGAAAATATGGCGTTGGAAGCAGTTAGAATGTACAGAATATAGCCTGGGTGCAGGAAAAGCGGTGGAACGATCAAACACATCATTACGCTGGTTCTGACACGTTTATTAGAATATGGTCGCAAGTTACAATATGTATTCAGTCTTTTCCGACTCAGTAATATGCATCCATAACAAGGCATGATGGACAGTTGCTCGCAACATCTCCGATGTAATCAGAGCGATATGTCGTCATATGCTATCCTTCAAATCAGGTAGAGTCCCGTAACATCCCTGATAGACACGATCTTTCAGATACCCCCACAACTAGAAGTCACATTGATTTAGATCGGGGGATCCGGAAGACCAAACATCGTGAAATTGTCTAGAAATGATGCGGTCGTTACCGAACATTTCTCGAAGCAAATCTTTCACCTGACAAGCGGCGTGTCGTGTTGCCCAATCTTGCACGAAAATAGTGGTGGGGACACATTTGCGTTCGCGCAAAGCTGGAATAACGCGTTACACAAGGAGGTCCTTTTAACGTACATATGTCACGATACACCTAACAGACTCGCGAGAGGGTATCTCCTCAAAGAAAAACGGACCAAGGTTAAATGAACTTTTGAAACCACGCCACACAGTCACATAAACTGATGGCAGTGGATATTCCTGCACAACATGTGGCGGAGTAGGACCGTATGTGCGACAGTTTTGTGCATTGACGGCACCGTGCAGAGTAAAATCTGTCTCGTCCGCCGAAGAATATTTACCAGCCACATGTCTATCTTGGAGCTTCATTTGGAGCACGTTCTGAATCTAGCAGGGACACCACTGTCAAATGCGCCGCAAAATCTTTTGATCACAGCTCGAGCACCGGCTGCAGAAATTGAGGTATGTGTTGCACGGTCGGCTATGGCTGCAACAACTTCATCAATGACTGCCATGGGATTGGGCCGCCTTTCTCTCCCTGGTGCACCACCCGATTCACCTGTTTCTTAAAAATTTCTTGTTCATATTGTTTAACCCATTTCTTGACAGACGCGCGGTTAGAGGCGCCATATCACTGATTGTACGGCCCCTCCCGCAGGAGGTTCGATTCCTCCCTCGGGCATGGATGTGTGAGTGTTGTTGTTAGCATAAGTTAGTTTAAGTAGTGTGTAAGTCTTGGGACCCATGACCTCAGTAGTTTGGTCCCACCCACATTTGAACATTTCTTGAGATGGGGTCTCTTCGCGGCTGTTTATGTTGGCGATATTCCCGCAGTGCAGCGCTGCTGTTGCTGCGGTCTGATAAAACAATTTTACCAGCAGTGCACGGTGTTTCATCTCAAACAGCCATCGCGTTTCGTACGGGTAACTGCAACCTTCATAAACCTTTAAACCTTCATAAACCTTTACACCATCACTTCATAAAAGAAATCAACACGCGCCGCCAAGCAACAAACAGCATACAGACGTCAAATAGGAAACATTTCACATTGTCACTGCTTAGAGCGCCATACTTTCGCCTAGTGTCAGGAATTGGAACTTTTACTTTTTTCAGCATACACCGGGGGCACACCGATTAACGAACATACCTACGATGATTCAGCGCCCTGCAATGTATACAGTCGTCATTGTAGCACTCGGAACACTGTCAGTTTTGGTATAACCACCCGGTACTAAGGTTTTCTTCGGAAAAAATTATCGTACCTGATTACTAACCGTTGATTTTTTGTAAATGAGAGAAGTATCATTTTATGCCAACTGTAATTTCTAGTTCAAAGTTATGACATTAATTCTTAAAGTCTGGTGTCCCAAGAAAATTAAGTCACGTGCAGCTACAAGAAACAAGCAAGGAGTATACTGAATCTATTATTAAATCATTTGTCAATAGAGACTCACATTGTGGAATGAAATGCTATGAGGACTTATAAAGATCAGTATATCCCTCATTATTTTTGTACTCCGTCACCGATACAAGGTGTCATTCAGTAGCCGTCAGTTCCCAGAACGGTAAGAACACTCCTTAGAAAACCCACTTTATGGAAAAATACAAATGTTGTAGATTAATGTAGGCCAATATCATTTCTATTAGTGTTTTCGAAAATTTTGAGGACTCAATGTTTAAGAGAGCAGTAACATAACTTGGCACGTAGAATTTATCAGGCTTGCCCTTTGGCTGCAGGAGAGGAGCTGTGAGAAAAAATGCAGTTTTATATTTTGCGTGTGAGAGACTTGCGGGGCTAAATGATAGCCTGACGACTGAAGATATCTTCTTCGATTTAACTAAACATGTGACTCTGTGGACTATACTATATTTTTGTCTAAGATGTAACATATGGAACTAGATGAAAAACTACTCAGTGATTCATTTACATCTGGGAAATAGGAAACTGTGTGTTTTCTTACAGGGTCAACAAACGAAGAACGGGTTTGAATCTGACTGGGGTGCTTTAAAGTAGTGGCACAAAGTCATATCAACGTCTTATCTGTCTGGCGGATGATCCAGTTTTTCCGCAATTTGCTTAGAACCGGTATGGTTCTGTAAGAAATACCAAATGGGCTAGAGGACATTAGTTCGCAGACTATTCAAAACAGACATGTTTAGCTGCTAGAACGGCATACAGTTAGTGAAACTGAACTCTTGTAGTAGAAGCCAAATTTTGCTATCCCAAGAGGACCAAATTTTCAATGAAGTCGAGCGTTCCAAATACTTAGAATTAGGATAACTGGTATATGTAATCCGATAGCGAGGACGATATCCCGTCATGTCCACTGTCAACGACTCCTCGGGCGGCTGGGAGAGGTGCCAGTGGACCATCAAATGGCCCTGGCTACTGACGTCAAGCTGGGAGTAAAACCCAGCTGCTGGTAGGCTGCAAGACATTGCTGCGCTGTAGCCTCTGCCTCGCTTACACCATATTTTCGTGTCCTTGGTGTTTAGAGGACTACGTTTTGGTTTGCTGTTTCACGAATTATTGGCACATTTGCTTGATACCGGACTATCTGTGTTATTCTGCTTGTTTGTTCTACGGTTTACGACGACCCGGCACAAACCTGAATTGTGAACTATCAAGTGATTACAGTGCATCCGTATTTTCTGTGTAGCAAAGAATGTGTTGTAACACAGCAGGTGTGATAAAAAGCTCTCTTGGAAGTATCACATTCACGATCTTGTGAAGAAAATAAATGCTGCAGTCATTACAACAAGCACCCTGTCTCTCTGCCATTGAAACACGAAAGATTGTTTACTTTGCATTTTTTCGCTCTGCTGTAGTCTAATCAAGAATATGTTCCACACGCTTCTTCATACAAAGATGACTCTGATTATGAAACCTCCACAAGGAAGCTTAAAAAGAGAAATGTGAAAAGACTACAAGCATTTGCTGTGTCAGCACCTATAAATGATCCACAAAGTAAAAGAGGTGACCCTACTCTCACAGGTCCTGGAAATGATGGACAAATGACAAGTTCGTCAACTAAAACAATAGTTACTGTCTATGAAGGAGATGGAATTCCTAATCTAGATGCGAGTGGAAACTTCATTTACGTTGAAGATGACCCTCCTGCCATTCAAAAAAAGGGTAGAAAGAGAACAAGGAACCATGATTTGTGGAAACGAAATACAAAGAAGATGGAATGTGTTACTTGCAGGTACAAGACGTTTAGTTTCTATCATTGTAATTGTCCTAAAAACTGTGAGGTTAATATTCCTGAAGAAGGCAGGCAGTGCAATTTTGAAAGGTTCCACTAACTTGGCAAAGAAGGTTAATTAGCTCAAAAAAGTTTTATCTGTGGATTGGTGTAACAAACATTGAAAAAGCGGTCATATACTACATAGTACAATAGAATCACGTCGTTCATTCACTCGTACATTCACCTTACAGAAACAGGATGGTACTAATGTTAATGTGTGCAGACTTGCTTTCCGAAACACCTTTCAAATTTCGTCTGGTTCGCTAGACCGTGCTGTTACTTCTTACAAACAAAAAGGAGAAGTCGCTTCAGATAATTGTGGTAAATGTAAACCTTAAAAAAAAGTCAAGTGTCAAGTTGAAGAACACATAGAATCATTCCCAAGGTACCACTCACACTACCCAGAAAGGACAGCCCAAATTCAGAAACCTTAATCCCGACCTGAAAATTGCTAAAATACATAGTTTGTTGTACTTGGATTGGTGTAAAGAACGAGGGAAATCTCTTTACCGTCAGGTATTTACCTCAGATTTCAATTTTTTAATCCATCCACCACATTCTGATACGTGTAAAAGCTGTGAAATTAAAAAAAAAAAACAAATGGCAACTTCAACTGATAAAAATGAAAAGAAAATGCTGGAACTGTCACATCAACTACACCTTCGAAGAGCTGAGCTGGCGAGGTCCTAAATGAAGGAAGATGTAGAACTGGCCATATCTCCGGCCGCGGTGGTCTAGCAGTTCTAGGCGCTCAGTCCGGAACGGCGTGACCGCTACGGTCGCAGGTTCGAATCCTGCCTCGGGCATGGATGTGTGTGATGTCCTTAGGTTAGTTAGGTTTAAGTAGTTCTAAGTTCTAGGGGACTGATGACCACAGATGTTAAGTTTCATAGTGCTCAGCACCATTTGAACTGGCCATATCTGATCCTGAGATGTGTGTTATAGCATTTGATTTGCAGAGTGTTCTTTCATTGTCTAAACTCCCAGTTTCTGAGATATACTATCTACGGCAGTTAAGCTGCTTCAATTCCTATATCCACAATCTAGTAGAAGACAAAGCTTCCTTGTATTTCTTGACAGAGGCACAAGCAGCTAGAGGATCGCAGGAAGTTGCTTCATGTATTTTGAATTATGTGAAAAATCTTCCTTTGCATGTAAAGAAATCGGTCTGCTATAGTGATACCTGTGGGGCGGGGGGGGGGGGGGGGGGAATTGAAATTTCAATCTGTCTCTTATGTTCTGTACATTGTCACGAATCCAGAGATTAGTGCTGAGACAACATAGCTACAAATTTTTGTACCAGGACACTCTTTCGTGGCTGTGACCAGGATTTCTCATGTAGAGATAATGGGGTGAAGAAAGAACAATATACTCGTATTTTTTATGCTGAAAGTCTTATTAGAATTATTGGGGCGGCAAAGAAGAAAGGAAACAAATTTCGTCACTTATCTACAGGGAGATGATTTTCAAAGCATCAAACCTTTGAAAGATATAATTATTAAGAGGAAAATATGTATAGACAGTGACAAAATCAACTGGCTGAAGATACAACGGCTGAAATTGCACAAGGAAAAACCATTTGAAATAGATTTCTCTGAAACAGTAAATCGAGATATGCCATACAGGTCCATGAATTGCAACAAAACCAGAAAAGGACGTCGAATGCATCAACCAGGTTGTGACACGCTTTTGAAGTTATCTAAGGTAAAAAAAACCTACAACAACGCACCGTAAAGCTAAATATTTAAGGAAGCTGATAAAATATGTTCCTCCTATTCACCACAGCTTTTATGAAAAACTATTAATTCACAGGTTACACTTCCAGACATATCTTTTGAGTGAAGAAGGCGAAAATGAGTGATTGCTTGTTTATTGGGAGAAATATCTAGACTTTTTTTAACATTACCTTAAAAACTTACATTATTTTCTTTACTAATGCCAGTAAAGAAAGAAGTTGTACTTTGCATCCCATGTCTGTAGCAAAATGTGAAATAAACGATGTTTATTTTCTTTAATACGTACTGTTTATTTCCATCACTTTTCTTAAAACTATGATAATGTAGGTTACTTCATTCTGGCAGTAAATACATATTTTGTTCGTAGAGAGCAACAATGAAGTATAAAAGTAGAAAAATGTGGAATACACCAATAAAGTTTCAAATTTTTCTTGGACGTAAAATAGTATAGCCCACAATTATGGCACTGGATGGTTCAAATGGCTCTAAGCACTATGGGACTTAACATCTACCGAGCGAGGTGGCGCAGTGGTTAGACACTGGACTCGCATTCGGGAGGACGACGGTTCAATCCCGCGTCCAGCCATCCTGATTTAGGTTTCCCGTGATTTCCCTAAATCGCTCCAGGCAAATGCCGGGATGGTTCCTTTGAAAGGGCACGGCCGCCTTCCTTCCCCGTCCTTCCCTAATCCGATGAGACCGATGACCTCGCTGTCTGGTCTCCTTCCTCAAACAACCCCAACCAACTTAACATCTGAGGTCATCAGTCTCCTAGACTTACAACTGCTTAAACCTAACTTGCTTATGGACATCACACACATCCATGCCCGAGGCAGGATTCGAACCTGCTACCGTAGCAGCAGCTCAGTTCCGGACTGAAGCGCCAAGAACCGCTCGGTCACAGCGGCCGGCTATGGCACTGAAAATGCAGTTTTTAAGTTCATGTACAGAGCAAATATTTATAGTTAATAATATCACTCCAAGTACAAAGAACAATTTTTGTACTAGTAACAGTTAATTTATACGGTTTCATTAACTTTCACTCGTTTTTTCTAAAAACAGGAAACTTGTGGGTTGCACCATTTCTGCAGCAAACCCCTCAATTCTAACTCTACCATTTCTGTACATACTGTCCCTCGTAGCAATTGTGGAAATTAACATGGCTTCAGTCTAACCAAATGCCACATTTACTCAGTGAATTGTAGAAGGAAAACGACTTGCCTTTGGAAAGCATTTCTGTAACTATTGAATAGGAAAGCGTGCTCTGGTCAACAGTTTCGTTTACAATGAGTGATAAACGCCAGGTGTTCATATTTAAATTGGAATGTTTCCCTGTAGCACGTTCCTTTTGTTCTGTACAAGAGTTCTTCGAAGTACTTTAAAGCCTTGCTTTGTAACGTGTTATCTATTATCTACATCATTGTAAATATTTTTGTCTGTGTAAAACCTTTGTTGAAGTTTGCTTTTTTGTTTTTAATCTTATCAGCTTTAGGGTTTGTAAGGGATCCGTGTTCCCACAAGCATAGATATTAGTATCCGACACCCAGGTCGACTGCAGACAGGAGTCGATTGTCGAGCGCCGCAGTAGGCAGTGAGACGAGTGTCGAGTGAACAGTAGTACTGGAGAGTGTGTTGAGTGAGAAGTAGTACTGGAGAGACGGGCAAGAATGGTGGTCGAGTGAGTTTTAAACGGTAAAATTCACCGGAGTATGACAAATGAGCGCGTCCCCCTGATCGTCGTGGGGTGGACCCTCATCGATACCGATTCGCGAGTGATATGAAACCAAAAGTGACAAGTGCCGAATTACGTGTTTCGCACCAACCGCGTCGGCCAGCAACAACCATGGATTGCAGTGAGGATTATTGTGAATGATAACCATCATCATTGCGTGTGACGAAGTACTTAAAACCCACAATCAATAAATGATATAACTGTAATTAGACGTGTAAGGCGAAGGTAGCAACTGCGTCAGAATTTGTGTTTTCGTAGAAAATACAATACAGTTTGTACATCGCAACCTCGGTGGTCCTTAATAATAGACAAACTTTCAATCATTAACTGTTCCGTCTCAGAACAGCCGCATTCGGTTGAAATACTCCCGAAGCCACAGTAGAAAAACCGATAGCCTTTCACCCATTAAGCACACGGTAATATAATCATAACAATTAACTGTTTGGCGGTTTCGGTAAATCACACGAAACCCAATAAAGGAATTTAAAATGGGGGTGTTTCAGGTTCATGTCTGGAGAACATACTGGCCACTCTAGTCGAGCGATGTTGTTATCCTGAAAGAAGTCATTCACAAGATGTGCACGATAGGGCGCGAATTATCGTCCATGAAGACGACTGCCTCGCCAATATGCTGCCGATATGGTTGCACTATCGGTCGGAGGATGGCATTCACGCATCGTACAGTCGTTATGGCGCCTTCCATGACAACCATAGGGGTATATCGGTCCCACATAGTGCCACCCCAAAACAGCAGGAAACCTCCCCCTTGCTGCACTCGCTGGACAGTGTGTCTAAGGAGTGCAGCCTGACCGGGTTGCCTCCAGGCACGTCTCCGGCGATTATCTGGTTGAAGGCGTATGCGACACTCATCGGTGAAGAGAACATGATGCCAATCCTGAGCGGTCCATTCGGCATGTTGTTAGGCCCATCTGTACTGCGCTGCATGTTGTCGTGGTTGCAAATATGGACCTCGCCACGGACGTCAGAGAGAAGTTGCGCATCATGCAGCCTACTGCGCGAATCGTAATACGACGACGTCCTGTGGTTGCACGGAAAGCATTATTCAACATGTTGGCGTTGCTGTCAGGGTTCCTCCGAGCCATAATCCGTAGGTAGTGGTCATCCAATGCAGTAGTAGCCGTTGGACGGCCTGAGCGAGGCACGTCATCGACAGTTCGTGTCTCTCTATATCTTCTTCATGTCCGAACAATATCGCTTTGGTTCACTCCGAGACGCCTGGACACTTGCCTTGTTGAGAGCCCTTCCTGGCAAAAATAACAAACGCGGTATTGACCGTCTAAGTATGGTTAAACTACAGACAACACGAGCCGTGTACCTCCTTCCTGGTGGAATGACTGGAGCTGATCGGCTGTCTGACCCCCTCCGTCTAATACGTGCTGCTCTTGCATGGTTGTATACATCTTTGGGCGGCTTTAGTGACATCTCTGAACAGTCAAAGGGACTGTGTCTGTGATACAATATCCACAGTCAACGTCTATCTTCAGGAGTTCTGGGAACTGGGGTGATGCAAAACTTCTTTTGATGTGTGTATTATCCTCGACATAGTCTAGCAGGCGTCTTTGGTATTGATTTTAATGAGTCATCACATGGAAAAAGTCCAGTTTCGTAAGGTGCTACTTAGTGAAATCCTCTGCTTTCGACGTCTCTCAGCGTGCGGCGGTGGTATAAAATTGACAAGTCGTCTAACGCTTTGTCAAGGCTTGTATTACATGAAGGAACCAATTTTTTTAACTTGATGCTTAAGTACAGAAACATTCACCTGTTTGATTAGTCGTCGCATCTCTGTCTCTAGAATCTTGCTATGTGTGGAGAAGCCTACAATCAATGGATTAACATATGTTCTGGGCTGAACAGTGTTTTGTCAGTTAGGACGCTCAAACAATCCCCTGCTCCTTGTCAGGACGAACGGGGTTCACTTCTACGACTAGCTAACCGCTTTAGATTTTGTGTTATATAACTATATGACTACAACCAGGTGACTGTATTATTCAATAAACAGGGTACACCCGATGTGTTTCCACATCCTTGTCAATCTAAGCCAATGCTCCTCTCTAGTAATCTAGATAGCGAAGTGACATTAAGTTGCAACTTTACTTCTCTGTCGAGAGACGGGAATCGTTGTAAACGCTACTATGTACCCTAAACTGCACTCAAAAGTGTTTTTCTCCTCTCATGTTTCGCCCGTATCTTTTTATGTTTATGTTTCGATACCGCTCTGGGAAACAAAGTCCGCAGATGCGCTACATATCCTCATATACGACAAGGGCTGGTGACGGAATCAATGGATGGAAGTATATTACAAACTTGGTGTGTAAACAGCGCAGAGCTTCAATAAAAATTGATCTACTGCATCTCAACAACCACAGTTCCGTATAAATAAAATTTAGAGAACTATCGACGTTAAATCAATTGAAGTAAAAACTAACTCGAACTGCTCAATGGGGAGGAAGGAAATCGGCGATGGTTTTCAAAAATAGTTCAAATGACTCTGAGCACTATGGGACTTAACATCTGAGGTCATCAGTCCCCTAGAACGTAGAACTACTTAAACCTAACTAACCTAAGGACATCACACACATCCATGCCGAAGCAGGATTCGAACCTGCGATCGTAGCGGTCGCGCGGTTCCTGACTGAAGCGCCTAGAACCGCTCGGCCACCCCGGTCGGCTCGCGATGGTTTTGTGTAGGGAATTATTTCCGCATTTGTCTTGAAATTACTAAGTAAACTTCAGGAAAACTTTTCTTGAGAGGTTCGTTTAGTAAGATGAGAAGCGTGAAATAGAATTTCATTCAACTTAAGTGGTAGACGCTGCGAGGAAGGTGTTGTGCATCATAAATTGGATTCTTGTCAAAATTCCAAGAAGAGTCAAATAACACAGTACTTCTTTGCACATATAGCTTGTGAAATTATAATGACAGAAAAATGAGAGATACTGGAGCTCAGATGGAGGTTTACTGACATTCAGGAAAGTCGCACACAAAGTACGCTCCAACACACACAGTAAGCAGGTTGCGGATGCAGAGCCATGTTGGCCGAATACCGATTTGAATCCCAGTCCTCCTGAGCAAGCTCTATCTTCTTAAACAAAGCGCCACTTATTTACATACCAGTTTCTCACCTGGCTTTGTATCATTTCATGCACTCCAGACCATCGCTTTTGTTGTCGGGCGATATGTCGGATGACAGCCAGGTTGGTATCCCAACACTGTCCGGGGCGTCTCCAGAAACGTCTTAGGCCTGGACTGAAGTAAAATATTCTCTTCAGTGATGAGTCCCGCTCGACCAGAGCCCCGATGACTAGCAAAATAAGAGGTACACAGCAACTTAATTTTTTGAACAAGCTGTTAGACAGAATGAATGAAAAAGTATTTTTTAGTTACGAATAACCGTTCTTCTGCTGAAATGCATTTTCTGAAGTTGGACTGCTTATCACTGTTACCATGTATCATCTCGTGTGTGACAGAACGTTTCTCTCTACATTGTCGCATATTCGTGAAATCTGTCTGGTTGTTCCAATAGTTGAAGAAAGGGCGTATGGTATTAGCCACGTTCTTCTCGAGACAGATATAGCTCCTTCGTCGGCCGGGATGGCCGAGCGGTTCTAGGCGCTACAATCTGGAACCGCTCGCCCGCTACTGTCGCAGGTTCGAATCCTGCCTCGGGCATGGGTGTGTGTGATGTACTTAGGTTAGTTAGGTTTAAGTAGTTCTAAATTCTAGGGGACTGATGACCTCAGAAGTTAAGTCCCATAGTGCTCAGAGCCATTTGAACCATGGCTCCTTCACATGCGTTCGCCGCCATTTTAATAGCAAACGATGCAATGCAGGACTCGTATCTAAGCAGTGTCGTGACATCGATTCCGCCAAAATCTGACGGAGGAGACAGGATGTATTGTGACCAAGCAGTCTATCGATGTTTCTGGGTGATCTCCGGCGACAGTCGTCAGTGCCACAGAAGCTGCAGCCTTGGTCGAATTCTACTATTTGCATCACCTACAATTCAGCGTAGTATCGCCTTGCTTTCGTACTTATGCGCTATTGGGCCTAACCATTATGACCATCTTATTAGTGTGGTGGTCCACCTTTGGAGCGTAGTATAGTAGAGATTGTGTTTGACAAGCATTTGACAAGGTCTTGATAGTTTTCTGGAGGTATGTGACACCAAATGTCTACGAGTAGGTGAGCAAAGTCCCATAAGTTAAGGGCGAGGATTTGTAGGCACGGAGCTGGTGTCCGGTAGCTCCCCACGTGGGTTCCATCGGGTTCAGATCGGGCGAATTTGGTGGTCAAGACAACGCGAGTACAGTAACATGCAAATCTAACTACTATAGCGCGATTCTGGCCTGGGGACACCATCAGTTATGCTGCTGGAAGATGACGTGACCATCGGGGAAGACATCAAGCGTGAAGGGATGCAGGTAGCGCGCAAAGACGTTCACTTAGTCCACATCGGCCATGGTGCCTTCTACTAGTATAAGCTCCATGGAAGCTCGCGTGAATTACCCCCACATGATAGTACTACTTCCACCGACCTGCGTCTGTGGCGCGGTGCATATTTCTAGCAGACGTTCGCCTGGATGACGTTTCCGGGGAACACGTAGGGGTCGTCTGTTCCGAATCCATATGTTGAACTTTATTCCCTCAACTGCGTGCTCCGAAAACCCCTTGCCCCATCAGCATTGCACTCGTCGTCAGATTTGCCACCGGTCGCTGCCTACCCTACTTTACATAGATGCCAAGCATCCGATTCTGACGTTCTGCGATGAGGCGTAGACGTCCAATTTCGCGTCGTCTTCTCGTGATTTCCCCGTCCTTCAACCACTTTCCAGAGATGCTCATGCGAACAGCCGTTCAGCGTCGTCGGTTCCGAAATGCTTGTTCTGACCATAACAATGTACCTTGTGTCAAAGTCGCTTATGTCAGTGGATTTTGTGGCCTGTTCGTCTCTGATCCGCCTTTATACTTTCTTCACGGCGTCACGATCACGCAACGCCACCAAATGACGTCAAATTTCGCAGTGGACAGTGGTCGTAATTTATTTGCTCATTTTCTATGGCATGACCGGTTCCAGAAAAGACTCATTATCATACTACTCAAATTATTTTTAAATTTCGTTCCGTGCACAGTCTTATATTTCTGCGTATTAAAAATGTAAAATGTAAATGTGTGACTAGGGCCTCCCGTCTGGTAGACCGTTCGCCGGGTTCAAGTCTTTCGATTTGACGCCACCTCGGCGACTTGCGCATCGACGGGGATGAAATGATGAGGATTAGGACAACACAACACTCGGTCCCTGAGTGGAGAAAATCTCCGACCCAGCCGGGAATCGAACCCGGGCCCTTAGGATTGACATTCTGTCGCGCTGACCACTCAGTTACCGTACCCGGGCGGGGGGGGGGGGGGGGGGGGGCATTAAAAGAAAAAAAGTTACTTTCAAATATTTGTGCTCGACTGACATTTGGAAAAACTGTGAATGTGAAATAGGTCACCTGAAAACGTCGAAAATATTTTTAAGACACAGAAAACGACGATAGTCATCTGTACAGAAACGGCGTTCTTTGCGTGAACTGAGTTTCGTTTCTTTTGCTGTGCTATGTATGCTATATTTGCAGATGGGAATTACTGTGGCCGTGCGGTTAAAGGCGCTGCAGTCTGGAACCGCAAGACCGCTACGGTCGCAGGTTCGAATCCTGACTCGGGCATGGATGTTGTGTGATGTTCTTAGGTTAGTTAGGTTTAACTAGTTCTAAGTTCTAGGGGACTAATGACCTCAGCAGTTGAGTCCCATAGTGCTCAGAGCCATTTGAACCATTTTTTGGGAATTACTCGCGCTCTCAATGACGACCTAGGACCGTTACCCTTAGCTCATCAGACACAAAGCACCTTAGCGGAGACTATCTTCCAGATATTAGAGAGTAAGTAAGAAGAGTAAGTTCTGTATGTTTAAGTAGCCCACTCAAGATGGTGGCCAGAAAAATAATAAAAATAAGGAGGTGGAAGCGGAGGAGGAGGAGGAGGAGGAGGAGGAGGAGAAGAAGAAGAAGAAGAAGAGGGTCAGCAACTACAGGAGGCGTGTCGCAGTACCCTCTGCCACCACCATTGACCCTGAGTGCCACCGTTTCTGTGTGCCGGTGTAATCTGTCAACGATTATGTCCGACGAGGAGCTGCAACAAATGTAACACGCATTGCACAGTGAAAAGAAGTTCGTGCGCACGTGTGCCACAAACTGAATTTGCCTTCTGAACGGCGGTTTCAAGAAATCCCTGTCCGGTAGTGGTCCTGAGGATTTTAATCTAATGAGCAATGTTTTTTCCTGTAAGGAAATACTTGTTTTTATTTGATATATTGATGCCAAACATACAACAAGAAAAATAAATGTATTGGTATACAGGGTGTTCCAAAACGAACATACAGTTTTTATGGATTTGTATCATTTATTGCCTTCAACTTAAAATTATAAATAATATATGAAATGAAAGATCTACTCAAATACTTTTCTTACAAGTGTTCAATGTGGGCACCATATGTGACACAACACGTCTATGGGCTATTTCTTCCCAAATCATGAACAGTGTGTCTGGAGTATTGTTGCAATAATGCTGTTTCTGAAGTCGGGTATGAACCCTCAAAGGTAAAAATCGATCGCATGGCGTCATATCATGTGTGAACGTGGAGGTAAACAAAACAGGCTCTGTCATCTGGCCTGTTGCGGCCAATCGAGCGTTCGGGTACAACGTCGTTTAACCAATCGCGAACTGAGTTGTGCCGGTGAGGCGGCGCACCTTCTTGCTGCCAAATAAAATTCTGTGGTTCAGCGTCTTCCAGTTGAGGAAAGAGCCATAATTCTAGCGCACCAAGATAAGAAATACCAGTTACAGTTGCTTCACCGATAACAGGCCCATAAACGTTCCACCTGGGGACAAAAAACATCCAATTTAAGGGAGTCCCATTGCAACTGTACCATCTCAAGGTGATTTTCTGAGCCCTAGATGCGCATATTATGTATGTTCACATTTCTACTTAGGTGAAATATCGATTCGTCACTGAAACCGACTCGATCCAGAAAATCTTTATCGTCTTGCAGCAACATTTCGTTTGTAAAGTTGGCACATAAACCGTAATCTGTAGGCTGTAGAGCTTGCAACAACTGCAAACGATGAGGACGCTGTTGTAAGCGTCTCACTAAAAGTCTGCACACAGTTATCACTGGAATTGCAAATTCAGGACTAGCGTTCCGAACAGATTTCTTAGCGCTACGCGTGAAAGACTCTCACTCCTTCAACACGTTCTTCAGTCGGTTGTTCGTTCCTTATTCTTCCTTTTGCGCACAGGTATACAAACAAAGCTCTTAGAGCTGCTCTTTCATTTGAAGTTTTATTTGTAATTGTAAGTTGAATGTAATAAATGCTAGAAAATCTTAAAGCCCGATATCTTGTATAATTAAACAAATGGTTCAAATGGCTCTGAGCACTATGGGACTTAACATCTGAGGTCATCAGTCCCCTAGAACTTAGAACTACTTAAACCTAACTAACCTAAGGACACCACACACATCCATGCCCGAGGCAGGATTCGAGCCTGCGACCGTAGCGGTCGCGCGGTTCCAAACTGAAGCGCCTAGAACCGCTCGGCCACAACGGCCGGCTATAATTAAACATTTTGAAATTATTTTTTCATGAGGCAAATTCACCATTAATCCGAAGGTCGGTTGGAACACTATTGCTTTACGGTGCATGGTCCTATTGGCGGTGGTATGGGACTTCCCCCCTCCCCTCACCCCTTTTGATCTTACTGTCTCAGTGGCTCGGTGTCAGATTACAGAGTCAAAGGGTCAAACCTAGGGATTTTTTTTGCCCCATTGGTCACCTCTTTCACCTGTCGCAGTGTTTGTTAACATGAATAATGTCGAGTCGGACCGCGGTTAGGAGTGTACTTGTAACTGGGGTACCCCTACAACTGGCCATATCAGTCAGGTCAAAGGTCGGGGGAAAGCAAGAACATAGTACTAAGCCCACTATGGCACTCTGCTGCTCAAAGCAACCTCTGGGTTGATAAAGGTTTACCTTTTTGTCCATTCAGTTATAAGGGGATCTACAGTGTAAAGCATACTCCAAACAATAGCAATCTATTTATTTTATTTTACATTAAGAGATCATTTCCAGCGGTGAAAAAAGTTTCCGTGCTTCGACTGTGGACTGAAAAAATGGTTCAAATGGCTCTGAGCACTATGGGACTTAACATCTGAGGTCATCAGTCCGCTAGAACTTAGAACTACTTAAACCGAACTAACCTAAGGACATGACACACATCCATGCCCGAGGCAGGATTCGAACCTGCGACCGTAGCGGTCGCACGCTTCCAGACTGAAGCGCCTAGAACCGCTCGGCCACACCGGCCGGCTGATTGTAGAGTGAACAATGGACTTTTGAATTCGTAGTCAGAAAAGCACTTAGCCGTTAATTCATAACAGATGGTAATTTCCATGAAATGTAACTAAATTTAATAAAATGTAAGAGAGTTAGGATTGTTTTGTTACAAATGTATATTAATAAAATGTTTATAGGACAGCAGTTTCTGAAATATACCACTTCCTTTAATGAACACCTCACCCAAATTTCTTCTGTATGCGTGAACAACTCTCTTGTTGGGGAAAGTTATTCAGTATTCATCACAAGAAATTGCCAGTCCAGTCGAAAACTTGGCTATTTTCCTTTGTGTAAGTCCATACTGCACTACAGCGACAGCTTTTAGGGAAGCAGGAAACACGGAATAGACCCTGAGCCCTATCGTGAAGCAGTGTGTTCTGCAGGTCTGGATACAGCGGCTGGGCTGGTTCGATATTCCGACGCCGTCTTGGAAACTGTTCAGGATGCGAGCAAGCCGGTGGGGTCAGCGACTGTCAGGGCGTCGCTTCCAGCTGCCCTCTAAGGAAACGTGCGGCGTCTCGTCGCGTTGTGCATTCAGCTCGGCAGAGTCTCTCCGGCGGAAATAGCAGGCGCTCGCTTCCACCCTGGCTCCGGACGGTCACCGGGTTTTGACCGCGCCGCTTCCTTGTGCGCCTCGTTCTATGCGCAATCGCCTGGCCTACCACAGATACGGCGTTACTATAAATTAAATTGTGGCAGGCGTCAACTCGGTCTGCGTAATAGCACAGTTCTATTTTTGCATTTCAAACGTTAGTAAATTAACAAGAGACTTGGATAATCTCAAAAGAAATACAAACGGAGTCAAAATTCATGAGTGAAATGACGTATGTTACAATATCTACGTCAAGAAACGGCGCAAAATTCCATATAATGGCAGCTTATCTCAGTGAAAGCAAGATGCCAAATACGTCAGCCGAGGGGAATGAAATGACAATAAAGGAAGAAAAGAAAATAGAAAGCAAGAAGGCATAAACACCGTATTTCATACATAAGAAGTACGTATTTGTGTTGCGGACTGTTCTTATGACTGGCACTTTCTTTCACACAACAGTTTTGCACAAATTATGAAGATGTGCTCTGCAGTTTAATCGACTTTGCAGTTCACGAATATTTGCTTAATATAGTTACTTTTTGTGATTCTTCGGGTTTCTCCGGCGATCTGTTGACATCTTAAGGTGTCAGATGTTCTGCCAGATATCGTAATTACCTCTTCTTGAAAAAACAACTGTGTTGAAAAATTGTGACTTCTGTGGTTCTGATGTAACAAAAATTGCGAAATTGGTTTCTTTTGATTCGAGAAACACTTTTATTGTTCGTGTCGTTTTAAAATCAACTAATCACGCTTGTGTTGTAGTTTTGTCTTCAGCTTCAGTTGTGGAGGCTTATGTGGTACGTTAAATAATGTAAATAATTCAATGCCAGTTTCCTATTTTACTCATTCGTGAACTGGCTTCTTTCGAAATGTAGTGAACAAAACATCACGTTATTGCGTATATAAGTATGACGTATTTATACAACTCATCTATTTATTGTTCCTGACGCTCACTGCCGTGAAAGTTGCTATCGTGTGCCAATTATCCTTCAGTAAATTTTTGTAGGCTACAAGAAAACTGTAACTGAACAGTCCTGTGATGTGTTGTTTCATACATCCCGTGGTCTTTCGAAATCCTATAGAAAGTCAATATTTGTGTTTTTTTTTCGTTATTGCCACAATTGTTTGCTCTGCTAACGCTCCCTTTCGTACAAATCATGTTAGAAACCACTAAAACGGATATCATATTCGACGGTGAAGCTTTCTGCTCGCTTGTCGCCCTCTTGTCGTAGTAGTTTATAACAAAAATGAACAGCAGGAGCATATGTGTTACACTACGGTAAGAGTTTTGCTCATACGGCTTTTTAATGTCGCCATGATATATGTGCTGCATTAAAGTCGATAATCCGGAATACCATACAGTCAAAAAGGTTTTGACTGATTATCGCCAACTTTCATTTTCGATTACCACACCGGACTCACCTCTTAAGCCTACTTTACTCCAGAAGACAGAAATGAATCGCGTGGAATGGCCTGTGGTATGTGCTGAAACGAATGCGACTAAGCATGCTTGTTACCAGTTGAAACTCGCAGTGCGCCGTTGCGGGAACCATCTTTAGCCACTGATTGACCTCAGGAGGGTGGGACGGTCTTGTGCAGCAACACCTCGACCATCTTGTGGACGCCGTGCCCGTTACCCAACACCAATTTTGAATTCAAAGATGCGCACATTCGTACACAGTGCCTTTATTTTGGTTACTGTTTCGTTTCTATTTCGCAGTAAACGTATTTTTTTTTTTTGGTGTCATAAGACTGAGCGGTTAAATTCAAACGCGACAATACTTATACTGAAGATAGTACACGTGAAGGACGTCCTGAAACGGCAAAGTGCGCATGTGTTGGACGACATGCAATTGAAAGTCTATGACATACAGATGAGTCCAGAAAAATGTAGACACACTTTGATAGGTAATAACTTTGGAACAAAATGACGTATCGTTGCAACATTACGCGGTAGCGTAGTCCACTGTTTTCTCAACAGATCTTAATGCGCGTTTTCCAACAGATGACAGTGCAACATTGAATCAAGTAAGATTGTCGTCTGAGCAAGGCAAGGCAGCATTGAAGTGATGTTGGAAGTACGAAAACATGATGGAGATACAATGGCAACGGCGTAATGTGTACGGAAATCGCCACTAACACGAACGACACTTTATCGTCTTCGGAATAAATTTGAAGCCGACTGTACTGTTAAGGATGTGCATAAGAGAAGGTATGCCCGACCAAAAACATCAACAAATCCAGCTTCCAGTGCCGCTGTGTTGCAACATTTTACTACGTCATTTCAAAAAACTGTGAAGTAGGGTGAACGTAAAAGCGGAGTAAGCCGATCAAGCGTACAACAAATTCTGAAGGCTGCAAAGTGGGAAGTGTACAGTCCAAGACCGCTGCACGCTATGAACGAGGACGACCCGGAACGAAGGATGGAGTACTCGAGTGGATTGAAGGCATACTTCGCGGGGATGAACGGTTTGCAGGGTTTGTTATCTGATCTGACAAGGCGCAGTTCAAACTGAGCGGTGTTGTAAACCGCCACAAATGTGTGCACTGGGCTCCTGAAACTCCTCAGTTTCACGTGGACAAACATGTTAATCTACTGGGTGTTAATGTGTGGTGTAATCTGTCATCGCGTGGTTTGATTGGCCCATTCTTCTTCGTAGGTACCTTAACTGGTGATGTGTATCTCCTTATGCTGCAAAATTCGATTTTACCCGAGAGGTGTTTGAAACTGAAAATTTTTACCTACAACAAGAGATGTCAGAGCCTATTTGGATGAAAATCTACCTGGACGATGGATAGGTCGGAGAGGAGCTGTTGACTACCCATCAGGGTCTCCAAACCTTACACCTCTTGACTTCTGTTTATGGGGGACCTTGAAAAATGAAGTTCATCAACAGAAGCAGAGTGTCTAAATTTTTCTGGACGTCTCTGTATTTTACGCCACATTATTTGCGATGAATCAACTTCGAGACTGTATTTTCCTGACCATTTCCGCATTGGTTGAATACTGCCCAAAAGCAAAGGCTAAAATAAATTTCTCAGCAGTATTTTCTTCGTTTTAAATAGAATCCAGCTGAATTTGTGCGTCTACGTACGCTATCTGATCGCAGGCATCGGGAAACTCCTACGTAATGCGGAAGTGATCACTATACGGCCGCGCGGTCTAGGGCGTCTCGTCAGGGTCCGCGCGGATACCTCCGTCGGAGGTTTGAGTCCTCCCTCGGGCATGGATGTGTGTGTTGTCCATAGCGTAAGTTAGTTTAAGTTAGATTAAGTAGTGTGTAAGCTTAGGGACCTATAACCTAAGCAGTTTCGTCCCATAAGATCTTACCACAAATTTACCACTGCATGACACAAAAGGCGGACCCGCCAGTATACGAGGAGGCGGGAAGTTTTGTGTTGGCAGTAGAGATGTAGTATCAGCAGAATGGGTCGGTCGCGTGAACTCAGTGACTTCGAATGTGATCTAGTGACTGGATGTCACCAATCCATCAGGAACATTTCAACCATTCTAAATCTGCCTAAGCTGACTGTTGGCGATGTGACTGTGATGTGGAAATGCTAAACCAAGACCAAACAGGCCTCCTGGACTGACGGGCAGGGACTGTCGAGCACTGCGGCGGATGGTTATAAAAAAATCACATCAAGGCAGCGGAGGGAATCACTCATGATTTCCAAAGCACTAGCAGCAGATAAGCTGTGCGCACGCATTAAAAAGAATGGGGCTCATTGTTCGAACAATTCCTCATAAGTCACACGTTTCTATAGTCAGTGCTAAGCGAAGTCTGAGATAGTGTATAGAGCGACGCCACTGGGTGGTGTATGACTAGAAACGAGGGATTTGGAATGATAAATCACGCTGTACCCTGTGACAGCCCAATGGAAGGGTTTGGATTTGGCGAATGCCTGTAGAACGTAACTGCCGTGATGTGTAGTACAAAGTTCAAGGTTCGGAGTAAGTGGTGTTGCGGTTTGAGGGTGTGGTCCTCTTATTGTGCTGAAGGAAACGTTTCATGTGGAAGGATTTGAACACACTTGTGTACTGTATACAGTAGAAGAACAGTTAGGAGACTATAACTGTTTGAGCCGCGCGACTGCTACGGTCGCAGGTTCGAATCCTGCCTCGGGCGTGGATGTGTGTGATGTCCTTAGGTTAGTTAGGTTTAAGTAGTTCTAAGTTCTAGGGGACAGATGACCATAGATGTTGAGTCCCATAGTACTCAAAGCCATTTGAACCATTTTTTTATAACTGTTTGTATCAGCATGACAGCGTAGTCTGTTATAAAGCAGCATCTATGAGGCAATGGTTTGTGGACAATAATATTCCTGAAATGGACTGGCTTGCCGACAGTGCCGATCTGAACCTCTGAGATGAGTTAGAACGACGACTTCACTCCAGGCCCCAGCGCCCATCATCACTACCTTCTCTGGTTTCGGTTTTTGAGTAAGAATGATCTGCCACTGCTCCACAAACAGCCAGACACCTCACTGAAAGTGTCTCCAGCAGAGCTGAAGCCGTCATAAAGGTGAAGCGTCGGCACATCCCACATTAACGTCCAGTAATAAGTGTCCGGGTACTTTATATCTCTTACTGCATTCCTGTGGATGGGTCAGTCTCTTAATGTCAGAAAGGAGATAAAATATTCTGGCTTTGGCGATCTACAAATGATTCACAAAATCATATTTCAATGAACGTCACCGTCTGAGAAAAAGCAACAATAGCTCAATAGCAAACTCATCGGAGAATAAAAAAATAACGGAGTAAATCGCGACTGCTTGGCGTTCCTACAACAGTTATCCTGTATTTGTGTTATGCTTGCAGTATTTGCAACGTCTAGAATTTGCAAGATTAACTTATTAAACCGTAATTTTTTAATAACTTACCACAAATTTCTGTGGAACATTTGCCATATGAAGAGAGAATTTACGGGTACAACACTTGCATGTAGGACGGTGACAGTAATAAAAGAACAGCATCTGTGCACGGGGCAGTGTTTGTCAGTATTTGGTTGAGGGCACAGCCATAGGCGACCGCATAGGGGGCGGGTGGGGGCAGATGCGACATGTGGCCTTCCTGGAATCTGGATACACGCTCTTTATTCGTTACAGTATTACGTCGAATTTCTAGCAATCATTGTCTGTAGCTCCACTAAATTGAAGGTTTAACATTGCCGACCGCAATGAAAAATACTGCGGCATTAGCAGTCACTGTATCTTGGACTTTCTTGGTTTTTGCTCTGTTCATGGAAAATTATATTGATTCTATGGTGTGGATGCGGTTTCGGTGCTGATCCGTAGTCCAAATGGATGCGGACCTTTACAGAACCGTGCCGAAATAATGTCTTCAGCCTCTTTCTGTAGTCCCCTCTTTCAGCACTTACTGAGCCGGAGAAAGGAACCTGTCTGCCACCATGACGTACGGATTCCATCACTGATTCCAAACACGTAAACACGGTAGCAGAACAGTACCAGTCACCTGATTCCAATTCTCGTTAAGGACGCCATATCTCATTAATGAACAACGGAATCATAACAGTAGGTTACCGTTTGTCTCTGTAAAAAGAAAAGACATGGCTTGCTGATTCTGCATTCAGTTTTAGAAGACATAGCTATTGTAGTACACTCGAAACAACAGTCGTGCTATATTGTAGCTATACTTAACCCAAAACACACCACTCTAAAAAAGAACACACCGTTTCCTGCAATAGGAGAAAGGGAGAAATGTTGAAGTTTCAAGGTCGAAGAAATGTGCTCTACAGGACTGAGATCGTCTGAAAGTCTATGGGTGGAACACAGCACCACATGCTCTCACAGAGCTACGAATGCAGCATTCCATCTTGCATGCTGCGCAACAGTGTGACAAATGCAGTCCTAGGCTGCTAAAAGTTGGTGCTACGGGCCAGTTTGAGGGTGGTGTCTTACGCTTTCTCACGTTCATCTATTCGTATATTGGCCCTGCGTTAAACTTCACCAAACAAACCCAAAAAATGTAACTCTAAAAACACATTTTCTTCGACTTCAGTTGTGCCAGTCGGCATTAAAGAAATAGAAATCCTGAAACTAATATAGTAAATTCACTAATGTGAAAAATGTGAAGTTTTATAAGCAAACAAAATATTCTAGATGGCATCGAAGCTGAATACGCTTTTTTTTAAAGTTTATGTCGTGTTTCCACTTCAACTGGTATTAATGGGTCATTTTGATGATATCCAGTAAGGTTTTCTCAGTCAGTATGAGCTTTTTTCCTATTTCATATTTTTAATTTTTAGTTTCAAGCTAATATTATGGGACATCAATAAATTATTTTTGTGAATATTTTCTAGCTTTATTTCATAACCACGTTCATACATTGGATTTAATTATATAAAGATATAATAAGAGATCGCTTAGTAAAAATGTGACTTCCATATTCATATTAATACGATAAAAACACGTACTTTCCATGTACTACTGAAATATGTTTACTGTTTACTACGAAGGTAATACATCTTTAAAATACTAAGTAGGTAACTATCAATCTTTTGAGACTTAGCAAGTTTCATGCGCTTCTTGTCAGATTTAGTTCTTGGGGCACGACTCGTTTTGAAACACACCAAATTAGACTCCAAACTGGCACGTCTTGCATCTTGCTCCCTCTTGGAAAGATATCTACGGACGCCCATGGGCGCGGCAAAGAGCGCATCCCGCTGGTGCAAACCGGAATACGTCCTCCTTCAGGGCAATCTGAGGTACTGTGGTTGCTAAACCAAGCCGCATAGCTGGACGTCGTAGTCTCATTTCAGCTGAAAAATAGCGCTTCACAGTCTAAACTGCAAGAAGTTGGTATTGTGAAGCACCCTTGTAGACAGGACACCGTTTCTGAAGCGGAACTGTCGAGTGTTTCTAAATTCCCTTTGCGGACTTTAGAATGTATAGAGTGGGCTTGACATATAGGGATCTGAAAACGAACCCATGGCCAGACGCGTACGTAACAGTTTCCAGGCTATAGGACCGCGCACGTGTCTCAGTATCCTGCGTCTGTTCATTGAACCGACGATATTTTTACTTTATCTTAATTTTCGTACTTATTACATTTGTAAAAAGCAAAGTACTGTAGTAAGAATACTGATGTATCTTCTTCCAGTGACAGTCGGCGTACTGCAACCACGGTTCTCACAGGGAAGGGTTACAACACAATTTGGTTGCAAATGTAATAATTGCCAGAGCCACGGTAAACTGCTATCGGTCTTTCATGGAGCAGACGCGGGAGAGGACAATGCGTTGGCTTACATGCTTTCTCTCGGCATCGGAACCATTCCATTCGTCTCCGTACAAGAGTTCCCCTTCAGACCAGTATCTATCAGGCTCCCTCTACGATAGTCTATAATATGGAATTTAGAGACAAAGTATATTTTGTGCTCACATCAGTGCAACCGTAACAGAGCATTGGTAGAAACGTTATTTAAAGCGAATGTGGCTCATTCTCTGATGCAACCCCTATTAACGTTATAGAGACATTGCGGAGGTAGAATAATTTCATCATGCCTCAAAATTATGGCTATTTTCTTCCTTCAAAGTACCCGAACGAACATTCCTGTAGCGTCTTTTTACGCTTTGCTTGGATCTTACAAGTCATTTCGGCCAAATACAATTATGACTTCATCGCGAATGATTATGACGTATGAGAAAGAAAAGGTCCGAAGAACAGTGAGACGTTTTGTCACGAGTTGACTTAGTAACTGTGAGAGTGTCACTGAGGTAGTACAGCCAACTCCAGCAGCTTATGCTACAACAAAGATGTTGTGCACTACGCAGAGGTTTTATTTTCAAATTCCAAAAACGCATATTCCAAGAAGAGTCAAACAGTGTACATAGTGTGTATTATCATTAATAGCGGAAACTAATAAGGCTGCAAGTACAACAGAAGCAAAACCTTCCCAGTAAACAGTAAACTTGTCGCTTCAATCGAAACATGAATCCGATAACGAGACCTTTGTGAGATAATTGCGAATGTGTGACTATTAGCCGTCACTAATTTCATTATGAAATGGATCTCCTCCCCAACTTCTGCTTCGATTTCAGTCGAATTTGCCACAAAAACAGCAGGCCTCGTGAGTATCAGTATTGTGGTCGTTTCGACAGTCATGCTGCCCCCATACACATTATCCCTTCGGGGGGAATTGAAACTCAATAAAGGAAAAAAAAAACAGTATTGTGGAGTTTATGAGCTCCTTGCTCCAATAGGCAGCCTACAAGTCAGGGGCAAGAAACGGTTTCCCAGGCCCTATCATGTAGGCCATCTTGCGTGACAGGCGTGTTGCGTTGGAGAGATATCGGGCTGCTTTGCATGGCGGCCTGTATGTCAGGAACAAATAAATGATTTTCAAGTCCCTGATGTGTAACTTATCCTGCAGAACAGGCGTATTGTCGGAGTGGCACCACCCTGCTTTATTGAACTGTATTGCAGGTGCTACACATGCCGATGAGCATGGCTGGGGACAGGTTGAAACTGATAGAGGAGGGGATGGATAGAGTGAGGAGGAAATGGAGAGAGAGAGAGAGAGAGAGAGAGAGAGAGAGAGAGAGAGAGAGAGAGAGAGGAGGTGGAGATGCATGAGAACAGTGGAAGGTGCAGAAGGGTGCTGGCCAGGTGGAAAAGGAAAGGGGGGGAGATGGAGATGGAAAGAGAGGGGGGGGGGGACAATATGGTCAGAGGGAGGAGAGAGGAAGATATAGTCACACAAAGAGTGTGGAGGAATTGGACAGAGAATGGGAGAGGTGGAGATGAAGACACAGAGAGAGTGGGGAGAAAGGGACAGACACATGGAGGTGGGGGGAAGTGGACAGAGGGAGGATGAGAGGGAAGCAGAGTGGTAGAGGAGAAGGTGTGTTCAATATATGTATCGAATGCATAGTGGGAGGAGCTGCAGGGAAAGGCCTAGCAGTTACCGTAAACATATTCTAAATGTATACTTCCTGACTACATCCCCTTACACTTAGACTCAAAGGTCACCTGTAGCCTGCCTTAACAAGAAATACAGCGTCTCACATGTTAACAATGTGCCGCATATTTCTATCCATTAAAGGAGGTGTTCCATGTATCGTCTTCAAATTTCCGTACACTACTGCGCTCATCTCTGGAGCGAAATATGAATCGTTACAAACACCCTCAGATCATCTTGTAAAACCAGACAAGAGTATACATTTCGCTGATACAGTTCTTCGGTCTCTTATCAACGAGAGTGCTATAAACTTCAATCCTGGGATGAATCAGAGAGAGACATCCAGAGGACTATGGTCAGGTGATCTCTCGGGCCATCCTGGACATATTGGAGCTTCGTCTTACATCAGGAGCAAAATGTACCCCTGCTCTATCATGCATGTATCACGCTCTTCAATGCTGTGAAAGACACGTGGATGACTTTTTAGCGCAATTATATGGGAGATAGTTGGGAAAGTTTACATTTCAAATATATTTGTACTAACTAGAACAATACTTCGTACTGAAATAAGTGGGGGCTAGTAACTACACGTTCCCATTTATCTCCAAAACGCCTCATTAGTAGACGTAAGTTTGCTAGAACGATTTGGCTTTCACCCTTACCAGTTTTTGGTATTAATCACGATACATACTGTGTTACTACACCCTTTACGTATCTCGCGAAATTATCACGAAGGTAAAAGCAGAGAAATTCGCCCTCCTACGGAGGCTTCCCGCGCTACATTGGAGAATGAAACAGAGAGAAGAGATGTGATGGTGATTCTCAAAATACCCTCCACCACGTAATGTAAGATGGCTTGCAGTGGTGTAGACGAGAAGTACTTCTCCTACAGTAGTAATGTGACTCAGTCAAACGTGCTCCAGTACAAACAGAAAAAGCTGGGAAGTTGACTGCGGCACCGTTACCGGGCCACAGCTCTGGACAGAGCCGCGTGTATTCGGCGGTCTGGCGACCTACCTGCGCGGCGTCCGTCGCTTCTCTCGTGTCGTGCTGTGCTGTGCTCTCTTGTGGTGTCGGCCCGTGGCCGTCCGCCGGTTCACTGAACCGATCGGCAGCGGCGTCTGGCTGGCTGCCCAACAGCGCCCCCCCCCCCCCCCCCCCCAGCCACCTGCCTCCTCCAGTCGTGGTGCTCCTCTTCGTCCGAAGCTCCGACTAGAAACGAGCGCGAAAACCAGAAGCGTGCCTTTGCAGAGAGCATATTTGTCAACGCCTGGACGAGGGCCGGCCAGTGTGGCCGAGTGGTTCTAGGTGCTTCAGTCTGGAACCGCGCGGCTACTACGGTCGCAGGTTCGAATCCTGCCTCGGGCATGGATGTGTGTGATGTCCTTAGGTTAGTTAGGTTTAAGTAGTTCTGAGTTCTAGGGGACTGATGACCTCAGATGTTAAAGTCCCATAGTGCTCAGAGCCATTTCAACCTGGACGAGGAAAAAAGTTGGCGAATCTCTACATCGTGAGAGAAATACTAACAAAATTTATCACCTCGAAAAATTCAGTTATATAGTTAATTTCATTTGTTCGCAAGTACATGATTGCAGTCCGAGCACACTTCGGACACTACAATGTGACACCCGGCCACGAGCGTAAACAAACAACTACGACCGCCTGTAGCGAGAAGTGCGGTGCAGGGAAACAAGCCTCGCCTCCATGTCGCAGGGCTGCCGTCCTACAACCGTATTTTGAGCTTCTGCGAAAGCTGAACAGGCGCGTTGGCATAGTGTTTTTCAACTGTTTTCCTTTTTCCTCATCTTTTTTACCTCAATCTGAAGGATAATGACGTCCTTTAACCTGCCCACGCCTAGTCATTTTGAACCCTTTCTTTATCAGTGCTTACAGGAAACATCCTTTTTCCGCAGGTATATTTCCGCATCAGATCGATTTTAACTACTCTATTGCCGTTCGCTTTGAGACTCATGCCAGTAGTATTCACAACAGGTAGCGGAAACTCACTAGCAGAATGCGGGAAACAATTGTTCCGATTGACGATTTCCTGCGATCGTATTTGCGATGAGAAACGACGATAAATACAGCCTAAAATATGCGAATTTTACACTTCCGTTTACAGTGAAATAATTTAGACTTTTGTGACAATCCATCTTGATCAAGTATAATGTAAACTTTTCTTGCATAGTAATTTCCAGGTAAGTGCTAAAAATTTTGTGTTGCTTCAAAGCAACAGCAGATTTGAGTGGAAATTCCATAATTTACTACCTCGCTTTACAAATCTATTGATATGGGTGCTTGAAATTTTGTTTTCCAGGTGTAAAATTATGAGAAACATAATTTTTAAACAAAATTTCATTATTTCTGGCTGTTTGATTATCACTGACCTAGAATTTGTGATGAATTTACCTGATAATTAATTCATTACACACATTGATGTCCCTGACGGAGAGAAATCAGATATTTCAGACGAATATGGAGAGGAAACTGTCGAAATAAGCGAAAATTCTCAACGGGCTAAAATTTTAACAATTTAGGGGGAACAAGAGCGAGAATATAAAATCCCAAAGGTACATGTATTATCACTAACAGAAGGAATAATATTAAGAAAGTACATACGTACATGTGTAGTTGCATAACATACAAGTCATTTAAATTTCAGGTTGACTTATTCACAAGCGAAAAAGTTTAAGAATCTCTGGAGAAGCCGAGGTAAGCAACCATAACACAAATGAAGAAACAGCAGCAGCAGAGACAATAAGGCATAAATGAGGGTGTATTAACTATAAATTGAGAAAGACTGATCTTGTGACCCAAGACACAGAATTGAAAAGATCACTTTCACACCCACCAGTAGAAGAAATGAAATCTCTGTAGCATTGTAAAGCATTTCGAAATGATAATCTATTTAAACTCTTCGCTAAGCTGTCCAACATCTATGCTTCGCAGAAAGTTTCAGTTCCATTACAGACAAGTGAAAATGAATTGCAACAGTTTTGTGATTTTTAGTGCGTATGGCTATAATTAGAATGCCTTCCATTCAGTTATAATGGTCGGATGAGTAGATATCCACCAACTGCTGATGTGATGAGCAGAAGTCGGTACGCCCAGCTACTTCGGTATTTTCACGTAGTCAATAATCAAAAATTGCCTGAAGCTACTAGTAATCCAGACAAGCTACTCAAGATTTGGCCGCTTTTGTTTGCATTGCAGCCAGTCCCCACAGAAGAATACCACGCTGTTGAGCACCAGATAATCCTTTCAAAGGAAGAGGCTCAGTACGTAAGAAATAAGCCTCACAAAAGAAGCTACACATTCTTTGCGAGGGCTGATGCTTCAGGCATTATGAATGATTTTGAAATTAATGTTGGCAAATATACCTACAGCGACAGACGGTTGGGTTTGTCTGTGGATATTGTTTCGGCATCGACGGAAACATTGCCAGAGAAACAGCATTTCAGAGCGATTGTAGATAATTGGTTTTCATCTCCAGCATTAGCAGCTGCCCTCAAAGATAAGGACATTAAATTCTGCGGCATAATCAGGACAGACATGATGGGAAAACGACCTTTGAAAACACAAGTCGCGCTCAAGAAAACTGGACGTGGCTCTTCTGACTGTGGAAAGAGATAACGAAGAATGCAGCTTTGGTACGAGGGTTGACAGGAAATGTACAAATTTCGTGTCAGCATATGCATATATTGAGTCAATGACAACAAGCAGACGCCCTTCTGCCTCTGAGAAGAAACTCATTCACTTACCAACCAAGACCTTACAATGTGGAAAGGTACAACATGTAGCGGGGACGTGGGGGCACACGTGAATCTTGTTGTCATGCTAACAGAAGTCTACTGGATCAACTTGAGGTCACATATGTTACATGCATGTTGTCCACTGGTTGTTTGTATGTAGCCATTGTCAGTGGGCTGCTACTCCACCTACGCCATATGGTTCAACGTGGGAAAATTACAAAGCTAACACTCCTGCAGTATCAAGCTATTATTGCTGCCAGTCTGCTGCTTGCAGAGAACTCAATTTCACAAAAAAAGAGAGTAAGACCAAGTTCTGCAATGTTAACAAGGCTTTCTTCAGTAAAAGGTCGGAGTGTATGTGGAGCTCCAGTTACGGATGTGTGTTTTGATGGTTCTGAACACTTTGATGACATGGTGGAGAAGGAAGGTCGATGCAAAGCGTGCATCAAGTCCACCAAAACAATTGTTTACATCATGTGTAAAGTGCATCGATGTCTTTCTGTAGATTAAAAAGTGCTTCCACATCTTTCATGGAAAAGAATAATACTTCACAAAGTTTCATAAGGAGAAAATTTAATACACACTGACGTGTGACAAGATATATGAAAGTAAAGCTGAACTGCGTCAACAGGAAAACTTCCAATTTTTAACAATAAATGGAGCTGTATTTGTTAAGTAAATAAAGGAAAATTAGTCCGAATTGCCAATAAAAATGCTGTACATAGACTTGTGAGCTCTAAAATGTGACGTAAAACCAATATTTTGCTTAAGTAAGCTGGTGTTAGGTAAATTTTGTTTCCATGGTGTTATTATCTGTGAGAACGACAGTTGTTCAAAAGAAATTCAAAAGTTTTTGAATGAAACATATGAAAGTAATTATATTTTACATTTATGCACCTACGTAGGTGTAAAAATTAGTACCTGCATTTATTCATCAAGAATTCAGGATTCACCAAATAAAGGGTTAATCTGCAGTATGAAATGAATAATATCGTGCAGATATTTCCGTCGAACGGAAAAACACGAGGTTCTTCGTCACTAACTGATTAGTCCGTGAAGTATAGTACATCTGCAACTATACTCTGCAACCCACCTCATGGAGAGATTCCTCTACGTACATCGTGCAATAAGTAGATCGGGTGCTCTTTAAAGTCACAACTTCAGTAACATATACGCTACTGTCCAATATATTTGACATTCATTTGTTGTATAACATATTCTGAGCTCAAAAATAATGAGGACCTCGAACAGAACGATTTCTTCCACACCAACCAGCACGGATCTCGAAAACATAGATCATGTGAAACCCAACTCGCACTATTGTCACGTGACATCCTGAAAGCAATGGATCAAGGCAGTTAGGTAGATGCAGTATTTCTCGATTTCCAAAAAGTATTTGACTCATTAACACACCTATGCTTATTAAAAGTACGATCATTTGGAATATGTCGAAATATGTGAACAGATTGAGGATTTATTGGTAGGGCAGACGCAGCATTTTATCTTGAATGGAGAGTCATCGACAGATGTAGAAGTAACTTCCGGTGTATCCCAGGGAAGCGTGCTGGGTCCCTTGCTGTTCATGTTGTATATTAACGGTTTTACGGACAATATTAATAATAACCCCAGACTTTTTGCTGATGATGCAGTTCTCTACAATGAAACACAGTCTGAACGAGGCTGTATAAATATTCAGTTAGACCTTGATAAGATGCAGTGATTGGCAGCTTCTTTGAATGCTCAAAAGTATAAAATAATGTACTTCACAAAACCAAGAAACAGCGTTTTATGAAGATATTACTGAGTCATAGTTGGAATCTGTAAAATCATACAAATACTTGGATGCACACTTACTAGACACATGACGTGAAACGATCACATACGCTCAGTTGTGACTAAAGCAGGTAGCAGGCCTTGGTTTATTGGTGGAATACTAGGGAAATGCATTCGGTCTGTAAAACACATTATTTACCTATCACTCGTGCGACCCATCCTAGAATATCACTCTAGTGTGTGAGACTCATACCAAATAGGACTGGCAGGAAATATTGAACGTAATACAGAGAAGGGCAGCACAAATGGTCACTATGGTACGTGACCCGGGGGAGAGTGTCACTGCTGATTTGAAAGAACTGAACTGGCAGACTCTTCAAGATAGAGGGGAAACTATCCCGAGAAAGTCTACCATCAAAGTTTCAAGGACCAGCTTTCAATGCTGCAATACACTTCACAGTGGTTCGTAGAGTATAGATGCCGATGTAGCGATGCGCACACAAGGACCAAAGCCGTGTAATCGTCTAACAAGCAAATGGTATTGACGCTAATGCAAAATACTCTTAATTCTCCAAATGAATTTTTCCACGATAAATACACTGCAACAGATACTTCGAACATTCCATGGTGACCGAGCGAGGTAGCCCAGTGGTTAGTACACGCACATTCGGGAGGACGACGGTTCAAACCCGCGTCCGGCCGTCCTGCTATAGGTTTTCCGTGATTTCCATAAATCGCTTCAGGCAAATGACGGGCTGGTTCTTTTGAAAGGGCACGGCCGAATTCCTCCCCCGTCCCACCCTAATCCGATGGTACTCATGACCTCGCTATTTGGTCCCGTCCCCCGAATCTCCATGATACTATCTTCAAGTGCCTAAATATCAAGCGTTTGTACAAAAGTACTGTGCACAACAGTTTCCTGAGGAATCGACTTTAAGAAAAAAATTTTAGATTTTTGCTACCAAGAGGCCCTGGAAAGTTTGTATATACGTATATAAGAGCGTGGAAGAAAAACACAACCCAGTTTTGCACCACACCCATAAGTCTTTTATCGCGTCTTTGGACATTAAAGTACCGTAAACCATTTCAACTCCTTTCGTACGCTGGAGCTCTAGTGATAAACTTGCGCCTAGGACCTCGTAATCACACTCCATAGAGTGAAAATGCAAAGACATCTGAAACGTTTACTGCTGACAAACTGTTTCACAAAAATGCGATGTTTACTAGCTGTTCACTTCCAGTACACGTCATTTCGAAGCTGAGTGCAGGAACTCGTTTGTAGGCGAAACTTCCTGTTAGATTAAAACTGTGTGCCGGACCGAGACTCGAACTCGGGACCGCTGCCTTCCGCGACCAAGTGCTCTGCCACCTTTTTTTTTTAAATCTCATTTTGTTCGCTTTTGTTCGTTGATTCTGTTCGGGGCGGACGTCGTAAGACATCCGTTTAAGTTCGTTGGTGATCGATTAACTCAGTTTTTTTATTACAGAGGGCAGCTAGCCCTCTGACCGAACACGCTGAGGTACCGTGCCGGCATTTCACCTGAGCTATCCAAGCACGACTCGCGACCTGTCCTCACAGCTTCAATTCCGCCAGTACGTCGTCTCCTACCTTCCAAACTTCACAGAAGTTTGTAGTTAGCCGTTTAACCATTGCGAACGAATTGACTGAGCAAGTCTAAATACAGCTGTGCACTAATGTGCCATGAGAAACTGTCCCTTCGTAATGCATCAGTATTGTTTGTTTTGTATCAGACTTGTGTATGATCGTATGTTGTCTTAGCTAGTTCTGGCTCGTTATTGTAATTTTGTCATTAACTAACCCATGTATCTGCATTACTTCCCTTTCTCTGTGTGATTTCTTCTGTTTCCTTAATCATATTTTATTACTGTTTAAATCTAAATAAGTAAATCCATTTAAAGTTTATTCTTACTTAATCACCAAAAGTCTCTGTATTTAAGTGATACAGTCTTCAAAAACACCTTAATAAGTCATTGCCTGTTTTTTGACAATCATTGTTTGTCACAGATAGAATCGCTCAGGATGATACTGTATCTATTATTTTTGACCAACTTCTACTTGTATGCAATCTGATGTTTTCCAATCAGTCAGTGTTAGGCCGGGTCTCGTCGTAATTACGCCATGATATTTCGGTAGACAGACTGGTTGCCATCTTCAGGTGATCCCTGATGACCGCTGCTCCGCTTCTGTCGGTGTCCTATACAGGGTGGAGGTCTGCAAGCGATTTCTCATCCAGATTTCATACAAAAGCTGATCTAACAGAATGAGATCGGTTGCATTTTGAAAACATATGTATGAAAATGAGGAGACGGCAAAACTGGCATACCGTGCAGCGCATTGGAATGTATAGAGAAACGTGTATCACGCCACGTTGATACACCAGCCGAGGTAGCTCATCGACAATCGGCTGGCATGCTGGTGATGGATGAAATTTTCAATGCGGGCTCCCAGCACGCACCCCAGGGCGGCAGGTTGCTCAGCTGTAATTGAGGTTGCCGCCAGGGTGGCTCAGCGTGTTCGGTCAGAGGGTTAGCAACTCTCTGAACCACATCCACCATGCAGCTAAGGCTCGAATCCTCATCAGGTTAAATTTTTATCTTTTAGACGTCCGTTCCCTAGTTCTCGTCGTTTATAAGTAGGACATCATTTTCTCACATGACAATAGCCTATCACATGACAGGGGTCTCCATTAAATTGCATACATCTGTCTGCTAACCGCGCAGTGAAGAATCATAGTGGTCCTGTCAAGTTCGTATAGGGCCCCTTCCCGATGGAGCTCACAGACGATGAATACATCGATATGCTTTTTGTGCTACGTGCATCCGATAAATAAGCTGCTTCTGGAGTACACGGTACCCTCAAAGGCGCCATCTCAATAAGAAAGGTTTCTGTCACTTGGAGCAACACCTTCGGGAAAGTGGTAATCTTTCTCCACAAGTACTTGACAGAGATCGTGCAAGGACTTGATGTACTCCGCAAAGAGAGGATGCTATTCTTGAAATCATTCGCCAATCTCCTCGGTGAAGTACCTGAAATATTGTAAGGCAGTTCCATATATCTCAAAGACTGGCTGTCGAAGTGTTGTACGATGAAGAAGAACTGCATCCATATAATTATACGTAAACTCAACAGCAGTGGCCAGAAGACAGAATTCGACGAGTATTGTTTTGTGCATGGCTTTTGCTCCAAGTGGAAGATAATGAACATTTTATAAATAACGTGATATGGACTGACGAATCTAGCTTCACTCGTGAAAGTATTTTCAATCTCCACAATAGCCTTTATTGGTCGGAACACAACCCACACGTCATCTGTGAATGTGGCTTTTATAGCACGTTTTGGCATAAACCCGTGCAATCGTAGGAGGAGTGTTTTTGGGCCCTTAACTATTGCGTCGAAGTTGAATGCGCCCCGTATTGTACGTTTCTTTGCAATATTTTGCCTGACGTATTAGAAAATGTTTCACTTGGAATTCAGCAATAGCTATTGTTCCAGCATGGTGGCGCATCGCCACATGTTGGAATCAATTTGTGCAATTAAATGAAGCTTTTCCAGGGCAATGGACTGGTCATGGAGGTCTAATGTTCTCGCCTCCACATTTCCTGGACCTCAATCCACTAGATTTTTTATTTATGGAGACACTTAAAGAAACAAGTGTATAGTACTCCACCCACAGATGTACACAAACTATTAGCTCTAATGCAATGGTGGATGCAGGTGCATTGTGTAGGGTCACGTGTTTGCAAATGCACGGTGCTCGTTTGGAACATCATCTCTAAAGTGAACATTGCTCATGTGTGTACGTACTGGCCCTGTGAAGATAAGCCTGGACATCAGGCGTACAGAATGGAGTTACTGTGTGTAGCATAACGTGCAATCTAGTGTGGCCTACCTGTCGTGTTTTTTGTACCTCACTGGTTACAGACGATGTTACTGTATCCGCTGTTATCTTCTATGGGCTTTATTTGTGTCATGAACAAAACAAAGAGGTCGTTTACATGCGTAAGAAGTTTATGTCGTGTCTTAATGTTTAAATAAAGGTAACAGTAACAAATATACAAGATGCCGCATTGTGGAGGTGTAAACTGGATACAGTTCGATGCTTTAATTGAAAGGGCGGGGGGATGACGAGAACGCGACTCGAACGTCGGCGAGTCTATAGATCAATTCCCCACGACATTGCCTCGTCTCGCTGAGCTAATGGGATACCTGTTCTTGGCCACGCTGCATGCAGTTTCAGCGTTGCCAGGGCCTCGGTTTTAAATCACATTTCTGTTAAACCTATTTGCGGTACTAGGTTTTGCTATATTCACATTTGTCTTGATTTGATATGAGGCACTGCAGTCTAAGTGGTAAGTGCGAATTTTTTCTTCACCCTGTATAATACCCCCTCCATCGCTCCACTCCTATCGCTATTTGCTGTGGTGGACAGTAGCGACGGTTGAGGTAGCAGCAGCCATCTACAAACTCCGGTTTCCAGTGTTCGCTCTATCGCTATTAGGAGAGGACCTCACTGTAAGGGAACGATTTTCTTTTTTTTTAGGCTCAGTGCAAGGTTCCAAACCCGACTCAGCTCTATGTCGCTATCCTTATTAGACCACGTGGGTCCCTAAGTTCAGTCGCCCCTTTTAAACACGCAGTCCCAGAATGAGAAAGATTTTCTAAATATTTTAGTGTTGTAATCCACTTCTTATACTATGCCATGGCTGATTTGGTGGTCTTGCGTAGTTCAGTGAGGTGTCTACATTCACGGGACCTCTCTTCTACCATGCATTCAGCTTCCCCAATGTATGTTTTGCTGCAGTGGTAGGGGTTTGGTGGACCCCTGGTTTGCAAGGCTTAGATCATCCTTCACAGCGCCTAGTAGTGTCAAGGTTTTGGCAGGTAGGCGAAATACAAATTTAACATCATTTCGTTCCTGAAACCTGCCAATTTTTCAGGAGGTATTGCCGAAAACTTTTTTCTACTGTTGTCTGGGTACAGCCTGTATAAATGCATGGCTTACCTGCTTGCTGTTGCACCCGTTTCTTTGGAATGTCATCTCGAGGAGCTTCAGTTCAACTGAAAGATTGGACTTGGTCACAGAAGGATTGCAACCTGAGAATGAGTGAGTGCAATGATTTCAAGCTGGGAATTGTGACTATTGGAGGTATGCATATACATATCAGCATGTGTAGGTTTTTTATACACACTGGAAATGGAAAGGTGCAACCATGTTCTGCTCCATGGTAAACTGTATGTTGGGGTGTAGTGAGTTGGGGAGATGTAGAAATTCACTTAAGCTGTCCCATCCCTGTGACCAAATGACAAACATATCATCCACGAAACCCTAGAAACAAGTGGGTTTTGGGTGGGCTTGTTCCAAGTCGTTCTCCTTGAATTCTTCATGAACAAATTCACCACAGCCGGCGACAGGGAACATCCCATGGTGTCACCATCTGCCTGCTCATAATAAGTTCCATTAAATGGGAAGTACATTGAAGTGAGCACAAACCTCAAAGAGTCTTGTCAGAGTGATGTCAAATTTCTCATTTATCAGTTCAATGGAGTCATTCAGTGGTACCCTGATGAAGAGGGACATTACATCAAAACCCAGCAACAGGTCACTATCACTGAGGTGAAGTTCTTATACATGTCATACAAAATGAATGGAATTGCAGATGTGATGTTGGTATTCCCCCACAGATTGACTCAGGTGTTTGGTCAAGCTGTATGTTGCTACTCCTATATTGTTACCTTTGGGGCACTGTGGAATGGAAACCACATGGCAAACTGGGGCACAGTGTATACAGAAAACCTACATGCACTGATCTGTATGTGCATCCCTCTAGTTGTCACAAGTACTCCCAACATGAAGGTGTCTTATGCACATTTGTTCACAGGGCATGATCCACCTGCAACCAGGAAAGCCTTCCAACTGTGCTGAAGCACCTTGAGATGACATTATGAAGAAATGGGTACAGAAACAAAGAGATAAAGCATGTATTTGGACAAGCTGTAACTAGACAACAGCAGGAAGAAAAACAAGAGCACAAATCACTAGCACGCATCCTGTTTGTTCACATCAGTTTCAGAAAAACTGAAGTACCACAATCTTACACATGTATTTTGTTCAGCTCCTAAAATCTGGACACTATCAGACTTAATGATGGATGATTTAGGCCTTCACAAACCAGGAGTCTACCAAATCCCTTGCCCGCATGGCAAAGCATACATAGGGGAGCTGCACACATAGTAGAATGGGAGTGCCATGAATGTAGATACCACAATGAATTATGCCAGACTATCAAATCAACCTTGAAAAAACTACAGAAGACGTGCCTGATGATGAGTCGAACTTGAGTGATGATCCAGGGAAGACAATAGCGATATATCGTAGATGTGTTAAATACCAGGAAAAGGCACTGAATCTTTCCTATAGTGCCACATTGTTAGGTTTATGTTTTCTTTGACATATTATTCATTTGAAAGAACTCAGATTCATTGTATTGATTGCATATTCACAATCAATATTATTATTTTCGGTACATTTGTATCTTAGAAAATATGGCCTTTTGAATTTCGAAACTGATCAGTGACATCCCATTCCACAGTAGCAGATGTGCAGGTAAGCCTATGGGCAGCCAAGCTGGAACACAACAGAGATACTTCCCACCAATGCGCAGTCATTACTTGAATGTTTTATCGAGCTTCATTTTCTATTCTACCATCTGAATTTTCATTGAGAGCTGCTGTCTGATATGTGGCTATAACCAAGTAATTCCTTGGACATTGTTCATCTCCCAGGTCACACGTCTTTTTACGGCCAGTTGTGTAACCGTAGAGAAGACATTTGTTATCTTTGATTTAAAACCATTTTTTGCTGATAATGAAGGACAATCAGAGTTCATGTAGTTAGAAACAAATGAGGCAGCTTCACTGCTTAACTGAAGGATCTAAATTCATCTATGTTTCATCTATCCAACTACCTTTATCTTATCACAGTGCAAGAATGAGTTGTTATGGCTCATATGATAATAGACATGCAACTAAATTCTAAGTCTGTGCAGAAATTCAAGAGGTTGCTTAGTCTAACATTATGAGCATTATACATTTAATACATCACACAGTACATAGTGACAATGTCACTGATATATTAGCAACAAATATGACTAAAGTGATGCAAGTAGATTTCCAGTCTTTACCTTTCTGTCCTTGAGATGTTATTCATAAGGTATTCCATGCAGACCACCTCAGGAAATTCATATCTAAAAATAGTTACTGTCCTATAGCCAATGACAAGAAACAAGCAATAAGCCAACATTAGATGGTAATGTTTGAAGATAATCAGTCATGGTTGTTCTTTTATGTTTGGAGAGTCAACTCTCACAGCCTAGTGCGAAAAATATGAAACCACGGCATTAAAAACGTAAATGTGATAAATTGTCAATAATCATAACCACAAGCCAACATTCCTGTGACAGACCCATAGTCCTTAAATTTGTTTCTTAAAACCTGTTGCAATTAGCAAAATATTGAAAGCAACCATCAGGATTTCCTCTCAGGCAATAAACGTAATGTAACAGACCTAAACTCACATACGGTGATGCTCAACACGTCTAATTGCTAAACATCCTGATCTGCTGTAATTTTATTACATGGTTATATACTGATGGCTATGTCTTAATTTTCAATTTACAACCACTACTCTTTAATAAAATTTTTATTAGGAAATACTTTAATGTAATATTGTTCCAACCTTATAAAATTACAATTGACAGTTCAAAATTTAAACAGTTTCCACCTTACTAGTCTTCAGTATGACTTGGAATACTGTTTTGTATAAAATGATGACACTATAGTGCTGAAGTTACTGTTACTATTGAGAGTTGAAATGCTAATTTAGTTTTAGTGAATGTCTACATGGTAATATACAATATGTATATGAACCATGACGGAACAATAAGAGTGGAAGAACAAGAAGGAAGTGCACAGATTAAAAAGGGTGTGAGACAAGGATGTAGTCTTTTGTTCCTGCTGTTCAATCAATAAGTCAAAGAAGCAATGACAGAAATAAAAGAAAGGTTCAAGAGTGGGATTAAAATTCAAGATGAAAGTATATGAATGTTAAGATTCACTAACGACATTGATATCCTCAGTGAAAGTGAAGAAGAATTACGGAATCTGTTGAATGGAATGAAAAGCCTAACAAGTAGAGAATATGGGTTGAGAGTAAACTGAAGAAAGATGAAAGTAATGAGAAGTAGCAGAAATGAGAGCAGCAATAAACTTAACATCAGATTTGGTGATCACAAAGTAGATGAAGTTAAGCTATTCTGCTACCTCGGCAGCAAAATAACCCATGACGGGCAGAGCATGGTGGAAATAAAAAGCTGATTATCATTGGCAAAAAGAAATCCCTCACCAAGAGAAGTCTACTAGTATCAAGCATAGCTCTTAATTTGAGGAAGAAATGTCTGAGAATGTACATTTGCAGCACCGTATTTAATGGCAGTGAAATAAGGACTGTGAGGAAACCGGAACAGAAGAGAATTGAAGCACCTGAGCTGTGATGCTACAGAAGAATGTTGAAGATTAGGTGGGCTGATAAAGTAAAGAATGACAGTGTTCTCCATAGAATTGGCAAGGAAAGGAATATATGAAAAACACTGACAATAAGAAGGGCCGGGCTGGTAGGACATCTATTAAGACATCATGAAATGACTCGTATGGTATTAGAGGACGCTGTAGAGGTTAAAAGAAGTAAAGTAAGACAGAGACTGGAATACATCAAGCAAACAATTGAGGATTTAGGTTGACAGCACTACTTTGAGATGTAAAGGTTGGCACAGAAGAGGAACTCATGGCAGGCCACATCAAACCAGTCAGACGACTGATGACTCAAAAAAAAGTAATTTAGTTTACAAAATTTAGCATAAAAAAGTTTGCAGTTTTGTAAATTGTTGATTGAAAATATTTTTGTTTTCCTCTGGCCAAATTAACATATATAAATAACTTTTTAGAAGTTTTTCTCCATTCTAAATTAAATTGAATATTACTATTTAAAGTAATATTGAAAATAAAAAGCATTGTCGAGATTCTGTGTTATAAAGGCTGATGTTAGCCTAAAGCAGTTCAGTAGTAGTAAGAGCTGTTAAAATGCAGTTGCAGTACCATACATCAGTAGAGTTGTGGTGCAGTGATTTTTAAAAATCATGAAATGAAAACATTGAAAGTGGAAAATCCAGAAATAAATGAAGAATGTTTTGAAATTAGATTGTGAGAAGATTATTTAAAAGTAAAATGCTGTACTACTAGGTATATACACAGAATAGTAATAATAATATTTAACAGCAGCAGCTCACATCAGGATGTCTGCAACAAACAAGAAGGATTACTAGTCAGATTAACAATCAAGACATCTTCAATTCATCAAATTAAGTGTTAGTACATCAACAAATTGTATCCTGTTCAAAAACTATTTTCATCATTTACAAGAAACCGTCACTTACAATACATCGTATATGTTAGCAGAAACATTTCAGAGGTAACAACGGAGTGAACAGAAGCATGATTAGAAATAACAACATAACCTTCCATAGCCATTGTCGATCCACTTAAAAGTTTTGTGTTTTGGTACTGCCTCATTCTTTCCAGAACTTTCCGGAGCCATGCTGCCTCTACAGCCATCCATGACTGCTGGTGCAGATTTTGTGCCGAACTGACATCTCGATTACGTCCCATAAATGTTCAGTGGGATTCATGTTGGGCAACTTGGGTGGCCAAATCATTTGCTCAAACTGTCCAGAATGTTCTCCAATTGTGGCTCAGTGACAGGTGCATTGTCATCCAAAAAAATTGCATCATTGAATGGCTGCAAAGTGTCTCCAAGTAGCCAAACATAACCATTTCCAGTCAATGATTGGTTCAGTTGGACAACAGGACTCGGTCCATTCCACATAAACATAGTCCACATCATTATGGTCACCACCAGCTTGCACAGTGCCTTGTTGACAACCTGGACCTATCATTTTTGTGGGGTCTACATCATACTCAGACTCTACCATTAGTTCTTGTCAACTGAAATTGGGACTCATCTGGCGAGGGCAGAGTTATTCAGTTCTACATCTACATGGATACTCTGCAAATCACATTTAAGTGCCTGGCAGAGGGTTCATCGAACCACCTTCACAATTCTCTATTATTCCAACCTCGTATAGCTTGTGGGAAGAATGAACACCTATATCTTTCTGTACAAGCTCCGATTTCCCTTCTTTTATCTTGGTGATCGTTCCTCCCTATGTTAGTTGGTGTCAACAAAATATTTTTGCATTTGGAGTTGAAAGTTGGTGATTGGAATTTCTTGAGAAGATTCCGTCGCGATGAAAAACGCCTTTCTCTTAATGATTTCCAGCCCAAATCCTGTATCATTTCTGTGACAATCTCGCCCATATTTCGCGATAATACAAAACTTGCTGCCTTTCTTTGAACTTTTTCAATGTACTCCGTCAGTCCTATCTCATAAGGATCCCACACTGCGCAGCAGTATTCTAAAAGAGGACAGACAAGCATAGTGTAAGCAGTCTCCTTAGTATGTCTGTTACATTCTCTAAGTGTCCTGCCAATAAAACGCAGTCTTTGATTATCCTTCCCCACAACATTTTCTATGTGTTCCTTCCAATTTAAGTTGTTCGTAATTGTAATACCTAGGTATTTAGTTGAATTTACGGCTTTTAGATTAGACGGATTTATCGTGTAACCAAAGTTTAATGAGTTCCTTTTAGCACTCATGTGGATGACCTCGCACTTTTCGTTATTTAAGGTCAACTGACACTTTTCACACCATTCCGATATTTCTTCTAAATCATTTCGCAGTTTGTTTTGATCTTCTGATGACTTTATTAGTTGATAAACGACAGCATCACCTGCAAACAACCCAAGACGGCTGCTCAGATTGTCTCTCAAATTCTTTATACAGATAAGGAACAGCATAGGGACTGTAACACTACCTTGGGGAACGCCAGAAATCACTTGTTTTACTTGATGACTTTCCTTCAATTACTGTGAACTGTGACTCCTCTGACAGGAAGTCACAAATCAAGTCACATAACTGAGACGATATTCCATAAGCACGCAATTTCACTACGAGCCACTTGTGTGGTACAGCATCAAAAGCATTCCGGAAATCCAGAAATACGGGTTCAATCTGAAATCCCTTGTCAATAGCACTCGGCATTTCATGTGAATAAAGAGCTAGTGTTTCACAACTAGTGCCTATGGTCCAACTGATATGGTCACAAGCCCATGAGAGGCACTGCAGGTGATGTGCTGTTAGCAATGGCACTTGTGGCAGACATCTGCTGCCATAATCCATTAACACCAGATTTTGTCACACTATCCTAATGAATATATTTTTTGTACTTCCCACAGTGATTTTTGTTGTTAACTGCTTGTCTGTTACCACTAACAACTCTCCACAAATGCCACTGCTCTCACTCTTTAAGTGAAGGCCTTCAGCAACTGCATTGTCCATGGTGAGACGTAATAAATTTGCTACACTCGTCACACTCTTGAGACAGTGGATCTCGAAATATTGAACTTCCTAACAATTTCCAAAGTCGAATGTCCCACACATCTAGCTCAAACTACTATTATATGTTCAAAGTATGTTAATTCCCGTTGTGTGGCAATAATCACGTCAGAAAACTTTTCACATGAATCACTTGAGTACAAATGACAGCCCCACCAATGAGATGCCCTTTTATACATTGTGTATGTGGTACCACCACCACCTATCGCTATCCCATGACTTTTGTCACCTCAGTGTATCCTTGTGAACGGATTACAGTATAATTTTACCTCCCGAATGGAACACAGTATAATTTTACCTCACTCAAGAATTATGACACAAAGTGTCATGTGTATGTGGGTTAATCAGCGTAAACTGCAAAACTACAAACTTTGAGCTACACTGCCCCCAAAAAGCCAATAGACTATTGTAAAACTTAAGCAGTGTTTGAAAACATTACGACTACTGCATTAAACAAGGTTGCAGAAGACCTATCATAAGCCATGGACAAAGACAATGCAATTATCTCAGAATACACTCGGGAAACAGTGTGCTGATGTGATATGACGACTTTCACATATCAGTGCATTGTCTATGGAATTGAGAAATATGCATGGAAAAATATAATACTATGTATCTCTCTAAGTTCAGACCTTTCTCCACTGCTACTCTCTTTATGCATCAATTACCTTCTTGTAACTATTATTTACATTCTTGTAACATCAGCTGTATCTATGAGCCAGACCTAATGGTACAACACTTTTGCCATCTCAGACAAGGAAAATGATGTTTGTTCAGTAGTAAGATTGGCACAAAAACTGGGTGTTGACCAAACCACAGAAAGTCAAAAGCTGCTATTATTATTTTTATTATTAATTAGTGTGTATTATTCTGGGAGTTGCACCTCTCAATGGGAAGTACTGGCAGGCACGTCTGTGCAAGTTTAATGTGTAAGACAGTTCACATTCATTTGTTTGATCACTTTAGTCATCATGCCCAATATGGCTGGGTTCAATGTGATAAGCAATACAACTTTTACATGTCTTTCTCCTCCAGCTGTTTCTTAGTCACTGCACTTCTCATACCTCAAATAATTATCAATTCATAACTGTAATAAAAAGCCTGATGTCTACAATGCGTTAGCTGCACCTCGTACGTTTACATCTTTCTCCAAAGCTTTTCCAACCCTACACCTGTGGAAGAAGTTATTCATAAACTTGTGTGTGAATGTAATTCAAAATGCCTTCAAAAGAAGAATAAAGCTTTCCCCATAATTATAAGTGTAGTTTCAATCTCAGTGTATCCCAGATGTCTATTTCCTGTCCCATAACAGCACAACTATCGACCTGACAATAGCTCTGTCAATGTTCTCCATTTTTCTGTAGTCACAGTTGCTTTTTTGTTGCTGTTTTTAGTGTATCTCCAGCTGAGTTAATCTTATTCCTTCCGTACCAATTAATTCAGGCTATCGATCCGAGTTCTCCACTACTACTACTTCCTTAGAGTGTTTCATTGTTGTCTTATGGGACATGACAAAGCATTAATTGGATGGACATTATTGTAGTAACTACGAATACAATTATTCCATGGACCTTGCCGTTGGTGGGGAGGTCTGCGTGCCTCAGCGATACAGATAGCTGTACCGTAGGTGCAACCACAACAGAGGGGTATCTATTGAGAGGCCAGACAAACGCGTGGTTCCTGAAGAGGGGCAGCAGCCTTTTCAGCAGTTGCAGGGGCAACAGACTGGATGATTGACTGATCTGGCCTTGTAACACTAACCAAAACGGCCTTGCTGTGCTGGTACTGCGAAAGGCTGAAAGCAAGGGGAAACTACAGCCGTAATTTTTCCTAAGCGGAGGTAAAATAGTCCCCCATTTGGATTTCCGGGCGCGGACTACTCAAGAGGACATCGTCATCAGGAGAAAGAAAACTGGCACTCTATGGATCAGAGTGTGTAATGTCAGATCCCTTAATCGGGCAGGTAGGTTAGAAAACTTAAAAAGGGAAATGGAAAGGTTAAATCAGATATAGTGGGAATTAGTGAAGTTCAGTGGCAGGAGGAACAAGACTTTTGGTCAGGCGAATACAGGATTATACATACAAAATCAAATAGGGGTAATGCAGGAGTAGGTTTAATAATGAATAAAAAAATAGGAGTGCGGGTAAGCTACTACGAACAGCATAGTGAATGCATTATTGTGGCCAAGATAGACACGAAGCCCAAGCCTACTACAGTAGTACAAGTTTATATGCCAACTAGCTCTGCAGATGACGAACAAATTGAAGAAATGTATGATGAAATCAAAGAAATTATTCCAATAGTGAAGGGAGACGAAAATTTAATAGTCATGTTGTTGTTGTGGTCTTCAGTCCTGTGACTGGTTTGATGCAGCTCTCCATGCTACTCTATCCTGTGCAAGCCTCTTCATCTCCCAGTACCTACTGCCACCTACATCCTTCTGAATCTACTTAGTGTATTCATCTCTTGGTCTCCCTCTACGATTTTTACCCTCCATGCTGCCCTCCACTGCTAAATTTGTGATCCCTTGATGCCTCAAAACATGTCCTACCAACAGATCCCTTCTTCTTGTCAAGTTGTGCCACAAACTTCTCTTCTCCCCAATCTTATTCAATATCTCCTCATTAGGTACGTGATCTACCCACCTTATCTTCAGCATTCTTCTGTAGCACCACATTTCAAAAGCTTCTATTCTCTTCTTGTCCAAACTAGTTATCATCCATGTTTCACTTCCATACATGGCTACACTCCATACAAATACTTTCAGAAACGACTTCCTGACCCTTAAATCTATACTCGATGTTAACAAATTTCTCTTCTTCAGAAACGATTTCCTTGCCATTGCCAGTCTACATTTTATATCCTCTCTACTTCGACCATCATCAGTTATTTTGCTCCCCAAATAGCAAAACTCCTTTACTACTTTAAGTGTCTCATTTCCTAATCTAATTCCCTCAGCATCACCCGATTTAATTTGAATACATTCCATTATCCTTGTTTTGCTTTTGTTGATGTTCATCTTATATCCTCCTTTCAAGACACTGTTCATTCCGTTCAACTGCACTTCCAAGTCCTTTGCTGTCTCTGACAGAATTACAATGTCATCGGCGAACCTCAAAGTTTTTACTTCTTCTCCATGAATTTTAATACCTACTCCGAATTTTTCTTTTGTTTCCTTTACTGCTTGCTCAATATACAGATTGAATAACATCGGGGACAGGCTACAACCCTGTCTCACTCCTTTCCCAAACACTGCTTCCCTTTCATGCCCCTCGACTCTTACAAATGCCATCTGGTTTCTGTACTAATTGTAAATAGCCTTTCCCTCCCTGTATTTTACCCCTGCCACCTTCAGAATTTGAAAGAGAGTATTCCAGTCAACATTGTCAAAAGCGTTCTCCAAGTCTAGAAATGCTAGAAATGTAGGTTTGCCTTTTCTTAATCTTTCTTCTAAGATAAGTCGTAAGGTTAGTATTGCCTCACGTGTTCCAACATTTCTACGGAATCCAAACTGATCTTCCCCGAGGTCCGCTTCTACCAGTTTTTCCATTCGTCTGTAAAGAATTCGCGTTAGTATTTTGCAGCTGTGACTTATTAAACTGATAGTTCGGTAATTTTCACATCTGTCAACACCTGCTTTCTTTGGGATTGGAATTATTATATTCTTCTTGAAGTCTGAGGGTATTTCGCCTGTCTCATACATCTTGCTCACCAGATGGTAGAGTTTTTCATGACTGGCTCCCACAAGGCCATCAGTAGTTCTAATGGAATGTTGTCTATTCCCGGGGCCTTGTTCCGACTCAGGTCTTTCAGTGCTCTGTCAAACTCTTCACGCAGTATCTTATCTCCCATTTCGTCTTCATCTACATCCTCTTCCATTTCCATAATATTGTCCTCAAGTACATCGCTCTTGTATAAACCCTCTATATACTCCTTCCACCTTTCTGCCTTCCCTTCTTTGCTTAGAACTGGGTTGCCATCTGAGCTCTTGATATTCATACAAGTGGTTCTCTTCTCTCCAAAGGTCTCTTTAATTTTCCTGAAAGTTGTATCTATCTTACCCCTAGTGAGACAAGCCTCTACATCCTTACATTTGTCCTCTAGCCATCCCTGCTTAGCCATTTTGCACTTCCTGTCGATCTCATTTTTGAGACGTTTGTATTCCTTTTTGCCTGCTTCATTTACTGCATTTTTATATTTTCTCCTTTCATCAATTAAATTCAATATTTCTTCTGTTACCCAAGGATTTCTATTAGCCCTCGTCTTTTTACCTACTTGATCGCCTGCTGCCTTCACTACTTCATCCCTCAGAGCTACCCATTCTTCTTCTACTGTATTTCTTTCCCCCATTCCTGTCAATTGTTCCCTTATGCTCTCCCTCAAACTCTCTACAACCTCTGGTTCTTTCGGTTTATCCAGGTCCCATCTCCTTAAATTCCCACCTTTTTGCAGTTTCTTCAGTTTCAATCTGCAGTTCATAACCAATAGATTGTGGTCAGAATCCACATCTGCTCCTGGAAATGACTTACAATTTAAAACCTGGTTCCTAAATCTCTGTCTTACCATTATATAATCTATCTGATACCTTTTAGTATCTCCAGGATTCTTCCAGGTATACAACCTTCTTTTATGATTCTTGAACCAATTGTTAGCTATGATTAAGTTATGCTCTGTGCAAAATTCTACAAGGCGGCTTCCTCTTTCATTTCTTCCCCCCAATCCATATTCACCTACTATGTTTCCTTCTCTCCCTTTTCCTACTGACGAATTCCAGTCATCCATGACTATTAAATTTTCGTCTCCCTTCACTACTTGAATAATTTCTTTTATCTCGTCATACATTTCATCAATTTCTTCATCATCTGCAAAGCTAGTTGGCATATAAACTTGTACTACTGTAGTAGGCATGGGCTTTGTGCCTACCTTGGCCACAATAATGCGTTCACTACGCTGTTTGTAGTAGCTTACCCGCACTCCTATTTTTTTTATTCATTATTAAACCTACTCCTGCATTACACCTATTTGATTTTGTATTTATAACCCTGTAATCACCTGACCAAAAGTCTTGTTCCTCCTGCCACCGAACTTCACTAATTCCCACTATATCTAACTTTAACCTATCCATTTCCCTTTTTAAATTTTCTAACCTACCTGCCCGATTAAGGGATCTGACATTCCACGCTCCGATCCGTAGAACGCCAGTTTTCTTTCTCCTGATAACGACATCCTCTTGAGTAGTCCCCGCCCGGAGATCCGAATGGGGGACTATTTTACCTCCGGAATATTTTACCCAAGAGGACACCATCATCATTTAATCATACAGTAAAGCTGCATGTCCTCGGGAAAAATTACGGCTGTAGTTTCCCCTTGCTTTCAGCCGTTCGCAGTACCAGCACAGCAAGGCCGTTTTGGTTAATGTTACAAGGCCAGACTGTTGCCCCTGCAACTACTGAAAAGGCTGCTGCCCCTCTTCAGGAACCACACGTTTGTCTGGCCTCTCAACAGATACCCCTCCATTGTGGTTGCACCTACGGTACGGCCATCTGTATCGCTGAGGCACGCAAGCCTCCCCACCAACGGCAAGGTCCATGGTTCATGGGGGGTTAATAGTGATGGGTGACTGGAATTCGGTAGTAGGAAAAGGGAGAGAAGGAAACATAGTAGGTGAATATGGACTGGGGCTAAGAAATGAATAAGGAAGCCGCCTGGTAGAATTTTGCACAGTGCACAACTTGATCATAGCTAACACTTGGTTCAAGAATCATAAAAGAAGGCTGTATAGATGGAAGAAGCCTGGAGATACTGACAGGTTTCAGATAGATTAAGACAGAGATTTAGGAACTGGGCTTTAAATTGTAGGACATTTCCAGGGGCAGATGTGGACTCTGACCACAATCTATTGCTTATGGACTGTAGACTAAAACTAAAGAAACTGCAAAAAGGTAGGAATTTAAGGAGATGGGGCCTGTATGAACCAGAGGTTGTACAGAGTTTCAGGGAGAGCATAAGGGAACAATTGACAGGAATGGGGGAAAGAAATACAGTAGAAGAAGAATGGGTAGCTTTGAGGGATGAAGTAGTGAAGGCAGCAGACAATCAAGTAGGTAAAAAGACGAGGGCTAGTAGAAATCCTTGGGTAACAGAAGACATATTGAATTTAATTGATGAAAGGAGAAAATATAAAACCGCAGTAAATGAAGCAGGCAAAAAGGAATACAAACGTCTCAAAAATGAGATCGACAGGAAGTGCAAAATGACTAAGCAGGGATAGCTAGAGGACAAATGTAAGGATGTAGAGGCTTATCTCACGAGGGGTAAGATAGATACAGCTTTCAGGAAAATTAGAGAGACCTTTGGAGAAAAGAGAACCACTTGCATGAAAATCAAGAGCTCAGATGGAAACCCGGTTCTAAGCAAAGAAGGGAAAGCAGTATGGTGGAAGGAGTATATAGAAGGTCTATACACGGGCGATGTACTTGAGGACAATATCATGGAAATGTAGATGAAGATGAAATCGGAGATATGATACTGCTTGAAGAGTTTGACAGAGCACTGAAAGACCTGAGTCGAAACAAGGCCCCGGGAGTAGACAACATTGCATTAGAACTACTGACAGCCCTGGGAGAGCCAGTCCTGAAAAAGCTCTACCATCTGGTGAGGAAGATGTATGAGACAGGCAAAATTCCCTCAGACTTCAAGAAGAATATAATAATTCCAATCCCAAAGAAAGCAGGTGTTGACAGATGTGAAAATTACCGAATAATCAGTTTAATAAGCAACAGCTGCAAAATTCTAACGCGAATTCTTTACAGACGAATGGAAAAACTAGTAGAAGCCGACCTCAGTGAAGATCAGTTTGGATTCCGTAGAAATATTGGAACACGATAGACAATACTGACCCTATGACTTATCTTAGAAGCAAGATTAAGGAAAGGCAAACCTACGTTTCCAGCATTTGTAGACTTAGAGACAGCTTTTGACAATGTTGACTGGAATACTCTCTTTCAAATTATGAAAGTGGCAGGGGTAAAGTACAGGGAGCGAAAGGCTGTTTACAATTTGTACAGAAACCAGATGGCAGTTATAAGAGTCGAGGGACATGAAAGGGAAGCAGTGGTTGGGAAGGGAGTGAGACAGGGTTGTAGCCTTTCCCTGATGTTATTCAATCTGTATATTGAGCAAGCAGTGAAGGAAACAAAAGAAAAATTCGGAGTAGGTATTAAAATCCATGGAGAAGAAATAAAAACTTTGAGGTTTGCCGATGACATTGTAATTCTGTCAGATACATCAAAGGGCTTGGAAGAGCAGTTGAACGGAATGGATAGTGTCTTGAAGGGAGGATATAAGATGAACATCAACAAAAGCAAAACGAGGATAATGGAATGTAGTCGAATTAAGTCAGGTGATGCTGAGGGAATTAGATTAGGAAATGAAACACTTAAAGTAGTAAAGGAATTTTTCTATTTGGGGAGCCAAGGAAGGCGTTTCTGAACAAGAGAAGTTTGTTGACATCAAATATTGATTTAAGTGTCAGGAAGTCGTTTCTGAAAGTATTTGTATGGAGAGTAGCCACGTATGGATGTGAAACATGGACGATAAATAGTTTGGATGAGAAGAGAATAGAAGCTTTTGAAATGTGGTGCTACAGAATAATGCTGATGGTTAGATGGGTAGATCACATAACTCATGAGGAGGTACTGAATAGGATTGGGGAGAAGAGAAGTTTGTGTCACGACTTGACTAGAAGAAGGGATCGGTTGGTAGGACATGTTCTGAGGCATCAAGGGATCACCCATTTAGTACTGGAGGGCAGCTTGGAGGGTAAAAATCTTAGAGGGAGACCAAGAGATGAATACACTAAGCAGATTCAGAAGGATGTAGGTTGCAGTAGGTACTGGGGGATGATGAAGCTTGCACAGGATAGAGTAGCATGGAGAGCTGCATCAAACAAGTCTCAGGACTGAAGATCACAACAACAACAATAATAATCCCCGTGGAGGCCCGGGAAAAAAATAGGCCTCCGGTATGTTCTGCCAGTATTTACTACTATTTACGACAAAAAGAACAAACCACTAATAGGGCTAACCTGCCTTTTAGTGTGATTAGTTGGTTCAGGACAGAACTAATGAAGTCTCGGACAAGCACTGTCATGGTCGGAGACGACGCTTGAACCCTATGCCCATCCACAATGGTAACGACACTGCTAGCCACACGAAAAATGATTTAAATCCAAATAGGATATGCTTCCTGCAACCACTCTAGAAGGAAAACAAAGACAGACGATGAGATGGTCAGATGAAGTTAACCGACACCTCATGTTCTGTTATTACCAAGCAACAAACTTAGGAACCAACACACTGGATACATATCTCAAGTATACACAACATTTATTACCAGATACCCAGAATTGAAATTTATAACAGAACAACGACTAGCCGATCAGATCCGTGTAATAAACAAAAACAACAGGATACCCCAGTCAGAATTAGAAAACATCAAACAACGAGTACAACAAATACTGGAACAAAATAATGCGCAAACAGAAGAAGAAGAAAATACAGTAATGGACTCAAACATCCCAGAGCAAACAAACAAAGAACAACACACATCAATTAAACAATCACAGGAAAACAAAATCTTAAGACAGCCACCAGAACAAGCACAAACAGAACACGAAGTGACACACATGTTAGATATAGAAGAAAAATTTCAGCTGACATATGTAGAATACAAAGACACAAATACAGACATTAGACCATTCTTGCATAGACCACCAAGTAACCCACAAGTCGAAACAACAACAACAACTATCAACACAATCATACACAACAAAATAAATGAAAATACAACAATGGAAGAGTTACAACTACTGGTTTATATAGGAGCACTCACTACACTAAATATACACACTAGGCAGAGATCAGAACCAACCAACACACAGAAGAAACCCACAAAACCAGTATGGCAACACAGGCTACAGATCAGAATAGAAAAACTGAGAAAAGACATCGGACAGCTAACACAATTTATAAGAAATGAAATATCAGACAAAAAATGAAAAAGGTTAGGTAAAATCTCACAACAAGAAGCGATAGAGCAATTATATGAAAAGAAGCAGAAATTACAACCATTGGCCAAATGACTTAGAAGATACAACAAAAGTGAAAATAGAAGGAAACAAAACCAAACATTCAACACAAACCAAAAGAAATTTTACCAGACAATAGATAACACACACATTAAAATAGACAATCCACCAAACATAACAGACATGGAACACTTCTGGAGCAACATATGGTCAAACCTGGTACAACATAACAGACATGCATGGTGGATACAAGCAGAAACAGACACATACAAGATGATACCACAAATGCCAGAAGTGATAATTTTGCAACATGAAGTCACCCGAGTAATTAATGCTACGCACAGTTGGAAAGCCCCTGGAAAAGATAAAATAGCAAATTTCTGGCTACAGAAGTTCACCTCAACACATTCACATATGACTAAATTATTTAACAGTTACATTGCACACCCATACACAGTCCCTGATACACTTACACAAGGAATAACTTATCTGAAACCTAAAGATCAAGCAGACACAGCAAACCCAGCAAAATATCGCCCCATAACATGCCTACCAACAAAATACAAAATATTACCTTCAGTCATTACACAGAAATTAATGACACATACGACACAGAACAAAATTATAAATGAAGAACAAAAAGGCTGCTGCAAAGGAGCACAAGGATGTAAAGAGCAACTGATAATAGATGCAGAGGTGACATATCAAGCTAAAACTAAACAAAGATCGTTACTCTATGCATACATTGATTACCAAAAAGCTTTTGATAGTGTACCCCACTCATGGTTACTACAAATATTGGAAATATACAAAGTAGATCTTAAATTGATACAGTTCCTAAACATAGTAATGAAAAATTGGAAAACCGCACTTAATATCCAAACAAATTCAAATAATATCACATCAGAGCCAATACAGATTAAGCGTGGAATATACCAAGGAGACTCATGAAGTCCTTTCTGGTTCTGCCTTGCTCTGAACCCACTATCCAACATGCTAAATAATACAAATTATGGATATAATATTACTGGAAAATACCAACACAAAATCACACATTTGCTATACATGGATGATCTACAAATAGTGGCACCAACAAATCAACAACTCAACCAATTACTAAAGATAACAGAAGTATTCAGCAATGATATAAATATGGCTTTTGGAACAGACAAATGTAAGAAAAATAGCATAGTCAAGGGAAAACACACTAAACAAGAAGATTACATATTGGATAACCATAGTGACTGCACAGAAGCAATGGAAAAAACAGATGCCTATAAATGTCTAGGATACACACAAAAAATAGGAATAGATAATACAAATACTAAAGAAGAACTAAAAGAAAAATATAGACAAAGACTAACAAAAATACTGAAAACAGAATTGACAGCAAGAAACAAGACAAAAGCTATAAATACTTACACTATACCAATATTGACCTACTCATTTGGAGTAGTGAAATGGAGTAACACAGACCTAGAAGCACTCAATACACTTACACGATCACAATGCCACAAATATAGAATACATCACATACATTCAGCAACAGAAAGATTCACATTAAGCAGAAAGGGGATTTATCGACATAAAAAAACCTACATTATGGACAGGTAGACAATTTAAGAAAATTCTTTATAGAACGAGCAGAAACTAGCAAAATACACAAGGCAATCACTCATATAAATACATCAGCTACACCACTGCAATTTCATAACCACTTCTATAACCCTTTAGATCACATAACATCAACAGATACAAAGAAAGTAAATTGGAAAAAGAAAACACTACATGGCAAGCACCCATATCATCTAACACAGCCACACATCGATCAGGACACATCCAACACATGGCTAAGAAAAGGCAATATATACAGTGAGATGGAAGGATTCAAGATTGCAATACAGGATCAAACAATAAACACCAGATTTTACAGCAAGCATATTATTAAAGATCCCAATACCACAACAGATAAATGCAGACTTTGCAAACAACAAATAGAAACAGTATATCACATCACAAGTGGATGTACAATACTAGCAAGTACAGAATACCCCAGAAGACATGACAATGTAGCAAAAATAATACATCAACAGCTTGCCTCACAACATAAACTTATAAAACAACATGTTCTCACATACAAGTATGCACCACAAAATGTACTGGAGAACGATGAATATAAATTACACTGGAACAGAACCTTTATAACAGATAAAACAACACCACATAACAAACCAGACATCATACTCGCCAATAAAAAAAAGAAATTAACACAACTAATCGAAATATCCATACCCAATACAACAAATATACAGAAGAAAACAGGAGGAAAACTGAAAAACACATCCAACTGGCTGAGGAATTCAAGGAAATGTGGCATTAGGATAAAGTTGACATTATACCAATTATACTATCAACTACAGGAGTCATACCACACAATATCCACCAGTACATCAAGGCAATACAGCTGCATCCAAACGTATATATACAACTACAGAAATCTGTAATTATTGATACATGTTCAATTACCCGAAAGTTCCTAAATGCGATGTGACATATACCGTACAGTTAAAAGGAAGTCTCGCTTGATCAAGGTCCACGTCATTTTCCATTTTTAACCAGACATAACGTCTGAGAAAGGAAGGAAATAATAATAATAATTACTGTTTCATATTTGATAATGTCATTACTGAAACAATATTTTTAAAGCAATATAATTATTATGATATTGGCAAACCCATGCATAGAGAGTATGAGAGAGGACTTTATAGTTCTAAACTTGGTAGATAAAATAATACATGAAAGTATTTGTTCTAGTCAAACTGATTTCTTTGTATTTGAAATTTATTGTGACATCTGGTACATTAGTGTTCATGTACCCTCAGGAAACAATGACAAAAATTTTCTAGAAAATCATTCATGTTAAGGACATCGTATAACATTGTGAAAGTACACAATACGATGTTGGAGGATTAAACATGAAAAAACAGCTATATGGATGCCCCATTTGCTGAATTCTAAAGAAAAGCAATGGTGAAAATGAATTTCTGAACTGTTTCAAATAAAATACTGCTGATTTGTTATTGTAAATAAGATGTGCACCAACCATTTCATGGTCTACATGAAACTGCATGGGAAGAAGTTTGTATAGGTTGCTGGCCTTGCAACAAATAGACAAAGTGGGTTTCAGCTGCCAAAACAGCGATGTCCAAATTTTACAGGGCTGTAATAATGGAGTTTTCTTGAAAAGAATAAAACAGCGTATTGCAAATATTGCCATGTTTCCTACACTAAATTGTTGAAAAGGTTGGAGGAAAGACACTTGGGGGGGGGGGGGGACAGGAGGGTGAGAGGGGGGGGGATTGGGGGGGGGGGGCAGGAGGGTGAGGGGAGGAGGTGAGGGGGGGGACAGGAGGGTGAGAGGTGGGTGAGGGAGAAGGGGGGACAGGGGGGAGGGTGGGAGGAAGGGAGGGAGAGTCAGTCAGTCAGCTGTTTGGTGAAATGATGTGTCTGAAAGTAAGAAATAAAATAGAAAAATTGAAGAACCATTGAATGATGCTCAAAATCAGTTACAGAAAATGAGGTGCCAACTGATAATGTCAAGTTCAATCACATATACACATGATATTTGCTGTACACAATTTCAAGTATCATTCAAAGGCACATCAAATGTTTCTAAAACATATTTTATTTCTTGCTTCTGGAAAATCATTTCACAATCCATTTGACTTTTTTCTCAATTTTTTTTTTAAATTTCAAGTTCTGTTTACAAGTATTAAATACTGTTTCACTTGCACAGACAGTATAGTCTGCAAAGATTTTTTTTTTTTTTTTTGCTTTTTTTAAATTAAATTTTTATTTTGTTCATAAACTGCAACACCTTCTAAACTTTTGCTAATTAAGGCCACAAAAGCATCATCTTTTCAGAGTGTATTTCTGACCAAAAAACAAGTCTGGTGGCCTGAGTCCATAGTTTTTGTTAATCTTGCCTTTGCATTTTTGTGCTTTTACTTCCATACAAACTTTCATCCTTCAACACACATTTCTTTCCGTCTAACCGAGAAGTGAAATATCGATTTTCACAGCTTTAAAAATTTAATGTAATGAAATATTTTCTTAAAAATATTCATCAACTACTTCTCAACCATGGCGACTGGTGCTAGTTATGCTCCACATGCATCACTGATATCGACACTCGTCTGGTCTTGTATCTCTAACTGTTCCACCTTTGGTTTTCCAGGTTGCCATGTGGCCGGGTCTCTCTCTCTCTCTCTCTCTCTCTCTCTCTCTCTCTCTCTCTCTCTCTCTCTCTCCGGTCGGCGTTCAATGAGCCAACATGTTTTGAAGGCAGACCCTTGTCTCGATCCGCTGTGCCTGGGCCTCACCGACCTCGCCGTGCGCACGGTGCTGATTAGTTGACACGTTTGCATGCGAAATGGTGGCGAGTACGTCACCTCATGCTGGACATCATCTCATCGCGTAACTGGAAGCATAAAGTTATGTATGATTCATATTCTGCTGTTAACTTGTGAAACTTATCATGGCACGTTGTATCTACCAGAGATCAGTTACGGATGGTTTTGAATAAGAGAGTGTTATACGAAACTTACGAAGTCTAAGGCTTCGAAGTGTTGTTTCCGCGGAGCGGAATCTAATAATTTCAGCAAATACAAAAGGGAACAGAGTTTTACTGCTTGTTTTAAAGGTTCCTTGCATTGTTAATTTGATGTGGTATGTTAACTATTGTACTCTTCGCCCAGTTTTGGTTTTAGACTTTCTTTTAATATGAAGGGCAGAGCTTTTGTTAAGTCAGTGAAATTTTAATTGTTCTTTTATTCGGTAAATGTCCCAGTTTGGTTTTCAGTTATGTTACAGATAGTCACGTAGTTACTAAGACTTGCATGGTCTTGAAAAAGGTTAATCACAAGCTGAATTTGTCTGCCGAGTGGATTATTTGCTGTTGCAGAAATGGTCTGGTATGTGGGACAGATGGTGTTTGTCGCCTTGGTGGGCAGGCTGAGATCGTGTGTGTTTGGCTTGTTTTCTGTCCTGGCTTGCAGCCTGATCATCTTCGAAATAGCTTGGTGGTTGCTTTCTACTCATTTGTTCCGGGTACCACTGTGCGTAAGACGCACTTCTGTCCTTCAGTTAAATATCCGGCCTGTCCCCCAGGATGGACAAGATCTTTTCATAAGCAACTCTAGGTGAATCATTAGTATTGTGTAAATTGTGGTTATGTAAGCAATGAACTTGATAGTGTGCTTATGGTGGTGACTGACTTTGATCCTTTTGCAATCAGATCTAATTATTATCTTTAAAACACTGTTCATTGTATTAATTCATGATCTAATCACACAGTTTTTCTAAGTTTGGTGAAGGACAAGCATCCCAAATTTAAAGACTTGATCTTTGGTAATTCCATTTGTATCTTTTTAAGGAGGGGGTGGGCAGACAGTTAAAGTCAGTTGCATATTTTCTTAAGAGGGCAAAGGTCTGAATTAAATTTTTATATTGTTACTCTGATTCTGTAATAATGAAATTTGTTCTTTAGTTGAAATTAAAATTATGTACCAAGCAGAAGTTTGTCCATTAGCAAAGATCCCTAACTTCCTATCTCCTTTGAGTAGCTGTGGTTAAATTGCAACTTTGGTTTCTCTAGCACGTAACTTGAGCAGAAACACAGTTCAACTTCACTCCCTTACAGTTAAGTTTCCAACCGAGAAGTAAAATACCACTTTTCCTACATGTAGTTTTAAAAATGCTTTAGTAGTTCTTTAATAAACATTTAATTAAAAAAACTTTCACCCTTTATTTCATACCCATTATTGTTACATTTTCAAAAATCCAGAAACACTAGCTACAAGATTACCTTAATAGTCACATTGTTCAAAAAATGTTTCGTCCCCTATTTCACCCTCTTAGGGGTGGAATTTCGAAAAATTCCTTCATAAACATTGCCTATAGTATAAGATCAACATCTCTGCAAGTTTCTTTCGTTGTGGTTTGAGTTAGGCGATGCTGAGTGAGTCAGTCAGGACACTGCCCTTTAGACAGTGTGTATCTGAAATTAATGTATAAAATGAAAGGGCTGGTACAGTAGCTCGCACCAAGCATATTTCACATAGCAACCCATGCCTGCATTCCTCAGTGTAAGGCGCCAGGCACTGTTTAGTGTTGTGCAGTGCCAAGAGGGTAGGCACACAACATACTATCTGAGCCATCATGGTAGCAGGTCTGCAGGGCAATGTTTTCAATGTATTTTTGTCATCAAGGTACATGAGAAGTTTTGTAATTTCTATTTGGAAACAGTTACATGAAGTGCTCATAATTATGCCTTCTTTGAACGCATGCCATGCAACGATGTTGGAGTGACTGTCACACACTTTCTAACACTTGAGGCAAAGTGTAAATTGCATTAGAGGCTGTCATAATGCACACTATGAGCTCTTCATCAGTCTCAGTGGGTTTTTCATAGACAACAGATTTGAGGTGGGCAAACAAGAAAAAACCAATGGGCTTCAAGTTGGGGGAATGTACAGGCCATTCCAGCAACCCACCATGCTCTATCCAGTTCTCACCAAAGGCTTTATCCAAATGCATTTGCATTGCATGTGCAAAGTGCTCTGGTGCACCACTGTGTTGGTACCACATTTGCTGTCGCATGTTGAGTGGAACACATTCCAACAACTCTGGCAGAGTTTGTCGTAAAAAGATTAAGTATCTGTCTGTGTTCAGCTGATGGGGGAACATGCATGGAGCAACAAGATTATCACCTACCAAACCGGCCCAAATGTTGACTGTGAACTGATCTTGCTGACCACACACAAAAGGTTGTGAGCAGAGTTTCTTGTACTTGCAATTGTTGATATTGGCTGTTCAACATACCATCTCATATAAAGGATGCCACATCTGGAGAAAGTACACGGTTCGGAAAGTCCAATTGAATGGCGTACTTTTGCAATAAGCAGTGGCAGAATTCAGTTTGACGTGGGAAATTAACTGAGTTAAGGGTGGAAACCTTTTGAAGGTGATCACCTTTATGCCACACATGCCAAAATTGTGGGAATGGCTTACACCCATATCCCTTACAGTATGCCACAAGTTTGTTGACAGTATACTTTCCGGCCATGCTTATGCCTCCTCTTCAAGCACTGTGTTGACAACCATGTCTGTCACGCCTCCACACTCTTAGCACAAAATGAATACACTGGGTTTCAAAGTAGGCCTTAAATGCACATGTGCCATTACAAGAATATGCCAGTGGAAAATGTAACTCAAGTGAACATGTCTCTTATAGGGACAAGTGGACTGCAGCAAATATGCATGGATCTGGCACTCAGTGATTTGGAAACACCTAACGCTCAAACATTGGGCAGGATGAAAACCCACATTGGAAAAAATCTGGAAAAAATATACTGACCTACAACACGGCTCAATAAAGTGAGTTTTTACTTAAGAAAAATGTCAAATGGCATGCTGAGAAATTTTCACATATCCCTCATTATTCTGTGGCATCTGAAGGACAATATGGGAATACCAGATGGTATTCTGTTCTATGCAGGACAGCAGCTGACATTACCAACAATATTTCACTGGCAGCACCTGATTCTGCCAATCTGTGCCAACATGTGTACCAGGAGGAAGAGACTTCAAGGTGGGTCAAGAAACAGCTTACTTCATGCCACATCCACCACACACACTGAATGACTATGAGGGTACTAAGCACTGATCAGTGCCCTCGTCTTGCACTTAGCGGAGGGTCTAAATGCTTTATCAGTTCTGTGAGCTAAGGTCATAACAGGCACAGAAAATGGTCAGTCAGGTTGTTCAGCATGTGTGAACTGAAGTCCTGTTTACATGTTTGATGACGGATGGAAGTTTGGGACTGGTCATGAAGCGTACACGGATAGCCTAATGGTAAGGCAACCACTTGCGATAGTGGGAAATCTGGGTTCAAGTCCCAGTAAAGCACAAATTTTCATTGAAGTCATTCCATTATACAGTTGATGGTTGTCCATATTTGCAACTGTGAATGATGAGATAAAAGAAATTATTCAGGTAGTGAAGGGAGACGAAGATTTAATAGTCATGAGTGACTGGAATTTGAGGGTAGGAAAAGGGAGAGAAGGAAACATAGTAGGTGAATATGGATTGGGGGTAAGAAATGAAAGAGGAAGCCACCTGGTAGAATTTTGCACAGAGCATAACTTAATCATAGCTAACATTTGGTTCATGAATCATGAAAGAAGGTTGTATGCATGGAAGAACCCTGGAGATACTAAAAGGTTTCAGATAGATTATATAATGGTAAGACAGAGATTTAGGAACCAGATTTTAAATTGTAAAACATTTCCAGGGGAAATGAACTGTAGATTAAAACTGAAGAAAATGCAAAAAGGTGGGAATTTAAGAAGATGGGACTTGGATAAGCTGACTAAACCAGAGGTTGTACAGAGTTTCAGGGAGAGCATAAGGGAACAATTGACAGGAATGGGGGAAACAAATACAGTAGAAGAAGAATGATTAGCTTTGAGGAATGAAGTAGTGAAGGCAGCAGACGATCAAGTAGGTAAAAAGATGAGGGCTAGTAGAAATCCTTGGGTAACAGAAGAAATATTGAATTTAATTGATGAAAGGAGAAAATACGAAAATGCAGTAAATGAAGCAGGCAAAAAGGAATACAAACGTCTCAAAAATGAGATCGACAGGAAGTGCAAAATGGCTCAGCAGGGATGGCTAGAGGACAAATGTAAGGATGTAGAGGCTTATCTCACGAGGGGTAATATAGATACTGCCTACAGGGAAATTAAACAGACCTTTGGAGAAAAGAGAACCACTAGCATGAATATCAAGAGCTCAGATGGAAACCCAATTCTAAGTAAAGAAGGGAAAGCAGAAAGGTGGAAGGAGTATATAGAGGGTCTATACAGGGGCGACGCTCTTGAGGACAATATTATGGAAATGGAAGAGGAGGTAGATGAAGATGAAATGGGAGATATGATACTGCGTGAAGAGTTTGATAGAGCACTGAAAAACGTAAGTCGAAACAAGGTCCCGGGAGTAGACAACATTCCATTAGAACTACTGACAGCCTTGGGAGAGCCAGGCCTAACAAAGCTCTACTATCTAGTGAGTGAGATACATGAGACAGCCGAAATTCCCTCAGACTTAAAGAAGAATATAATAATTCCTATCCCAAAGAAAGCAGGTGTTGCCAGATGTGAAAATTACCGAACTATCAGTTTAATAAGTCACAGCTGCAAAATACTAACATGAATTCTTTACAGACGAATGGAAAAACTGGTAGAAGCTGACCTTGGGGAAGATCAATTTGGATTCCGTAGAAATGTTGGAACACGTGAGGCAATACTGATCCTACGACTTATCTTAGAAGCAAGATGAAGGAAAGGCAAACCTATGTTTCTAGCATTTGTAGACTTGGAGAAAGCTTTTGACAATGTTGAGTGGAATACTCTTTTTCAAATTCTGAAGGTGGCAGGGGTAAAATACAGGGAGCGAAAGGGTATTTGCAATTTGTAGAGAAACCAGATGGCAGTTATAGAGTGTCGAGGAACATGAAAGGGAAGCAGTGGTTGGGAAGGGAGTGAGACAGGGTTGTAGCCTCTCCCCGATGATATTCAATCTGTATATTGAGCAAGCAGTAAAGGAAACAAAAGAAAAGTTCAGAGTAGGTATTAAAATCCATGGAGAAGAAATAAAAACTTTGAGGTTTGCCGATGACATTGTAATTCTGTCAGAGACAGCAAAGGACTTGGAAGAGCAGTTGAATGGAATGGATAGTGTCTTGAAAGGAGGGTATAAGATGAACATCAACAAAAGCAAAATGAGGATAATGGAATGTAGTCGAGTTAACTCGGGTGATGCTGAGGGAATTAGATTGAGAAATGAGACACTTAAAGTAGTAAGGGAGTTTTGCTATTTGGGGAGCAAAATAACTGATGATGGTCGAAGTAGAGAGGATATAAAATGTAGACTGGCAATGGCAAGGAAAGCGTTTCTGAAGAAGAGAAATTTGTCAACACTGAATATTGATTTAAGGGCCAGGAAGTCATTTCTTAAAGTATTTGTATGGAGTGTAGCCATGTATGGAAGTGAAACATGGACGATAAATCGTTTGGACAAGAAGAGAATGGAAGCTTTTGAAATGTGGTGCTACAGAAGAATGCTGAAGATTAGATGGGTAGATCACATAACTAATGAGGAGGTATTGAATAGAATTGGGGAGAAGAGGAGTTTGTGGCACAACTTGACTAGAAGAAGGGATCGGTTGGTAGGACATGTTCTGAGGCATCAAGGGAGCACCAATTTGGTACTGGAGGGCAGCGTGGAGGGTAAAAATCGTAGAGGGAGACCAAGAGATGAATACACTAAGCAGATTCAGAAGGATGTAGGCTGCAGTAGGCACTGGGAGATGAAGAAGCTTGCGCAGGATAGAGTAGCATGGAGAGCTGCATCCTACCAGTCTCAGGACTGAAAACAACAACAACAAATGTAGACTAGGCCACAAAGAGGGCTGGTAATCCAAATGCACCTCTAGCTTAATCTTACTTAAGTCATAATATTGTGCTGCAGATTCCATTGACAATGACAAAAAGCTGTAAATTCACAGTAAATCTCCAATTAAAAATCACAAATCTTTATTAATTTTATTTTCCGATTATTATTATTATTATTATTAATCACTCACCAAGTTCAATGAATTACAGTAATATTTGTTCTGAGGCCTACTCACAAGAGTGCCAGAATGTGGTTCTCCCCGTGGTTGTACCTTCCTATTTGTTCATGAGCTGTAATCTCAGGATATTACTTCATACCATGTTACTAATTTATGACTGTTGAAAAAAGCTTGAAAAGTTCAGAATTTGTTTTCCTAAGCCTACAGTAGTTGCGGGAAGTCAATAATATAGCAACATGCCCAATTTCAAAAACAAATAAAACCACATCTCAGAGTAACATGACATTATCGTACTCCTGAATAGAATGACTATAAGGAACACTACAATAATCTCTCAAACTCCATGTAAATTTCAAACTGACAGCTTGAGGTACAAAGAATGCTAACATCTCGTATGTTGCAGACAATGAGAATCCTCATTGCCCCAGGGCTCCTTACTCGCTACGCTCCTTCAAGCTAGGATGCTGTAGCATGGAATAACAATGTCCAACAAGTAACCCATATCTTGGTAAAACTGCAACCACTCTCCAACCCTGCAGATGCGCTGCACTCATCTGTACGAGTTTACATGCACAAACAGTAAGTTCTAAAAAGTTTGAGAACCTAAATTATTTAACTAATAAAATTACGGTCAACTGTCATGACCATCATTAGTCAGTTAGGTAGACAATGGGTATTATCACTTTACCAAAGTGATGTTACACTACACTGCTTTTAGTATACACAAGTGATTTATCAGGAAAGTCAGCAGCATTATCAGATCATTTGCTGACAAAGCTAAGGTGTACAGAATGATCATAAGAAAATGAAGGAAGACTCAGCCAAAATTTCCATTTTCGTGTAATGAATGGCTACTCTATCTGGATGTAGTTAAATGTAAGATGCTGCTTATAACAAAGGGAAATAATCTGATCGTAGCACATTACAAGACTGAGGCGAACATCTTGGTCATGCAACATCATAGAAATGGGGTGGTGGTACAAAGCAGTGATATGAAATGGGCCAATAATGTGAAATCAGTATTAGAAAGGGTGAATTGAAAACATATTTGTTGGAAGGGTTCTTTGAAAATGCAGTGCATCTGTCAAGAAATCACATACAAGACACCAATGCAACAAATTTTAGAGTACTGTTCTAAAATTTGAAGTCCTTGTCAAATAGGCAAGAAAATAGGCATGAAGTCAATACAGAGATGTGGAACTATGATTAAATTAAATGGGAATCCTTAGAAGAAGGACAATGTAGTTCTCACGAAATACTGTTGATTATATTTGCATTATCTGTATTTGGAGAAGACTGTCTGACAACACACTGTGACCATTATATATATCTCTTAGGGGCCACGAGAATAAAATAAGAGAGATTAGGGCATTTATAGACACACACAAACCATGTTTCCCCTTGCTCAGTACACGAATGGAATATGACAGAAAACTGATCATACTCGTGCAATGTATCCTCCGCCATGCTCTATACAGTGGCTTGTGGACATACAGCTAAAGATGTAGATAGAATTAGGTATATTTGGCCTTAAGCCTCCTTATACAAAGGTATCAAATGATTGTACTTCCTGTGCTGCACATGGGAATTGAATAGGTCTATGATGCAAAAGCTCTGCAGTACAGTGAGAAGGTACTCGCCAGAAAGGACAAAATCAAAGTAGTATGGCAGCCTTCATCGCTTTCTCATAAGTAAGCTTATTTGAATGTATATGCAAGTTTATTTGAATCACAGCAGGTACATAATAGCCTCAAAGTTTTGCAGCAATGTTAAACCAGTTGATATCAAATTTGTATTATGTATGGTCAAATACTATTACATAAAAATTCACTGTTTTCTTACAATGTAAACCAGAAAAATGTTATTTCAAGTGTTTGCACAGCATGTACAGTACACGGGAAGACTTTATTTTGAAACTTACGAGACTAGCGTCTGAGGTATAAATGATGAAAACTACAAAAATAATTAACTACTTTCAAGAGATTCTGTTCACATAGTAAACTTACACATTATGACTACTTTCAGTTTTTGTAAATAAAAAAAATTTTGAAGTCCATATGAAACAACACTTAATGTATCACAGGAGTGAACAAAAATGAGAATCTTACTCCTGTTAATATGTTTTACTACTGAATCAACACTATTTAATGAAGTACATCTTATAAAATTAAGTATTTACATGACTGAGATATGCTTTTTAATTTCTAATATCACATATTTTGACATATTTGAGTGCCTGATACACAGCTGACTTGGTACTACAACAGGCCCATAAACTTACAAACTTAATTCTGATGATCAGTTGGTCAATCAGCTTGCGTTCAAGCAGTACAGCAGTAACTTCAGAAAAAACCACTTCATTTAAATTAACTAGATATGAACTGATGAACTTCAAGCATCATAGACAAAATGGCTTTCCTTATTACTCTAAGTCATATTGTCTACTGTTGATGCTAGGAGAGCACCCCCCCCCCTTTCCATCTGAAAATACGCCATCAGGAGGTCAGGAGGAGATTATCAGAGAGAGAGGGGGGGGGGGGGAGAGAGAGAGAGAGAGAGAGAGAGAGAGAGAGAGAGAGAGAGAGAGAGAGAGAGAGAGAGAGAGGGAGGGGGAGAGAGAGAGAGAGAGAGAGAGAGAGAGAGAGAGAGAGAGACTGACTTGCTTTCTTTCACAAATGCTGTTAAAGCATGATCTACTTTGATTTGTTGTGAAAAATCCTGGTATCATAGTTACATAATAGTGATGTGTTCAGACAAAACTAATATCTACAAATAATAAGACTAGGTCAATGATAATAATATTCCGGTAACTCATGAAATCATCATTTGAATCATCTGACTAGGCAGGGATTGGTGTGTTGCAGTTTCCATGGTAGAGGTATATGGGACCTGAACACTCAAAAAACTGGTCAAAGACATCACGATATCCATGATCTCTCCACCAGGTGCACAGCTGCCTGTTCCAGTTGCAAGGTAATATTTTCACGAACTCCGGTCTTTCCCAGGCAAGGAGAGTAACGAAGTCCTGGTCCCCCAAGTGTCCCTGGAAAGTGAAACACACTGCAAAATCAACAATTACTTGAAACTGTGTGAAGTAATGTACATACAAAATAAATAGCTAATGTTTAACACTTTACACATTTCAGTTTCTAAATTCTGAAATGAATAAAAAATCTGCTCTTGTGAATGTGATACCATTATAGGTTTTATATATGTATTGTCTTGAAAAGTTATGCCTCTAATAACAAAAAATTTCAAAAAATACTTTGGTTTGTCATTATAATTTTGTCAAAGGCTAATAATTTATCTCAGTATCTCCAATGCCTTTGTACGAGCCCTAAAGTGATTCTTCATAGGTGCGTGAAATGTGTGTGTGATCATTGGCATTTTCATGTAAACGAAAATGCAGTTATTAATGCATCTTCCAATTTTTCCCACTAACTGAAACACTTATTGGCAGGTACAGTGGCTAAAAAAAAAAAAAAATACCTCTTGCTCCAACACACCAGATATATTCACATGAATTTTGGCATCCAGTGTGATAAACTGATTAGAATAATATTCTCTTGTTTTGCTATGTATCCCTTCAGGTTGGTCTTTAAGGAAACACCTAGAGTGTGTTGAAAACTTGAGAGATTAAATCTTTCTTTCTAATGAAACTGATTTAACCACTTTTATTGCTGACTAACCAGATTATGTCCACTGTTTCAACTGCGCGTTGGTTACTGGCGTGTACTGATGAATCTGTTTTATACGCAACAACAAATTAGTATTATGATGGAGGAGAAAAATTCAGTAGTTTTCAACTGCATGCATTTTAGATTACTGCTTGTGCAAACAAGGGAGCCATAATTTCCAAATATTTTTTTATAATGTCCCTCCTAAAAACCTGTTTTGCTTGTTCTTTTAAAATGTTTATTCTCAGCTATTTCTTGATCTTTGATTCCTCCTCTACCATATGATGCACATCTTACAATGACAGACCCTGCGCACTCTTACCAACTTCAAATGAATTTCATTTTGTTTGAAATACTTGTTAATAAAGAATGTTTTATTCCATATACTTAATTTTACCCACCGCTATGGATAACAACTCTGTTGCTTTAATACAACTGTTTAAAACAATCCAGTGGGCAGGGCAAAGGGCAGACTGATGCGCCTGAAAAGTGTGTAAAACTATGTACCAGTGGCAGTGTGGTTTCAGCTCTCTGAGACTGCAGATGTGTGTGCATGTTGCATTTGCGTGTGTGTGTGTGGGGGGGGGGGGGGGGGGGCGTGTGTGTATGTATGTGTACTGCCGACAAAGGCCTTAATGGCCGAAAGCTATAATTGTGTGAATCTTTTTCTTGTGTGAATCGCGACTCAGCATCTCTGCTATATGGTGAGTAGCAACTTCCCTTCTCTAGTATTGTACCATGTTATCCTTCATTTAGTGCCACTCCCATGTGTGACTGAGGACTTTCATGCAATGTTCTTACATTATATAACTACAAATTGTGTTAGCTGATGTTGAGGTTTACAGTTACCTTTGAAACCAAAGTTTGTTCTATTTGTGCTAGGAAAGTCAATAAAAACACAGATGTTGCTAGAAATGTTAGATGTACTACCACTGTTCGCCAATTATTGCAGGATGAACCAAGATCCAGTCAAAGAAGTATACAGAAAAACAGGTTGCAGCACCTTAAAGATGTTTTTCAGCAGTGATACACCCATCTGCAAAGAATAGGCAGAGAAAGAGAAATTCTCCTTTTTCTCCTATATGCTCCTCCTTTCCAACCTTCCTCAACCACTAACCATTCCAGAAGACAGGACAGGTTTTTCTACTTTTGTGTGTCTCTATTGACAGTAGGGCCTATTTATAATGTCACCTCCTGAAGGTGAGTAATGATTAGCCATATTTTGTCTGTAATTCTGAACACATTTAATAAAGTTGATATTATTAAATTTTGTTAGAGTAGCATTTGAAAGCACATGTGACAGATGTTGAACTTCTTCCCAAAGTTTTTATAACAGCATCTATAAACTGAACATAAGCAAGAAATGTATGAACAGGTTAAAACTACTTTAAAGCCCTGTTGACCTATTAATGCTAAACAGAGAAATAGTGGATGGTAGTGATTTCTAAACAGATTTTATTAAAAAAGAGAATACAGAACAGCAGACAGCTTTAAGAATAGTGGCGACAGGAAGGGCATCCGGCCACCCCTTAAAACACACACCACATCCAGTTGACCATAACAGCAGACACCGCACGTTGGGATTAATGCTTCGAAAGAGAGAGAGAGAGAGAGAGAGAGAGATAGTTTTAAGAGTAAACGGTACATTGGTAACATATTTAAAACAATGAAGACAACTTTATGTTACTGATAAGGCAGGGTCATCAAGTTGTGTAAATTCTGCTGTGCATTCACAAACATCTTTAGTAACACAAATATGACTAGAAGTAATTTCTCTATCATAAAACTGTTAAAAACATCTAGTGATCATGATAAAATATCCACAGAATATAAGAGTCATTCTGAATAGTAGTAGTACCTTTCCTGAGATGTTGAAATATGCTTATGTTAAGCCACTGTATAAGAAAGAGGCTAAAGAAACAAACTTCCAGTGAGTCACTTGTCTGCATACTCCAAACTTTAGAAAACCTAATACATAAGAGGCTTCTTAGGCATCTGACTACCAATAGAATTATCAAAGTCATAGTTTGGATTTGAAAGTGGTTTGGTATTGAAATGGCTATTTACACAAATATTGAGTATGCACTTAATTCTTTAGATAATATAGATGACTAGATTTTCTGTGATCTTTCAAACATGTATAAACTTCATTGCAACATCCATTTAATTACATTATATTATTGTGTTCCAGCAAATTCTGTGAACTGGTCGATAATAATCTCTAACTGAGAAAAATGTCAACAGGGAAGATTCTGATATTCAACAGGTGTTCATTCAGTTGGGAACCAATTTCATGTGTTGCTCCACTAGAATTTCTTTTGAGGCTGTATGAGTCATCGATAGACAGCAAGAAAACCTGCTAGCTTTCAGAGCACTGCTTTATTTCAGCAGGTGGACTAAAAAAAAAACAGTGAAAACAGTGACATGTTACAATCACCATGTTCTTTATGCTATTTGTCCCATGTTTCTTACGTTACCGGTAAAAGCCGAACTCCTGAAATGCCTAAACATGGCCATCAGATCTTTAGTGATAAGCTGTTCCTCTCGAAATATACCAATGGTCTCATTGAGGCCTTTACAGATCGTAATTAATCTCACAACCTTGCACAGAAACAGATCTCCTGTGCCTTATCTTTCTTGTCAACCAACACCTCCCAAAATCCCACCGTTTGGCCACAGAGGAGCATTCCTCTCTTGACTCAGAACCACCTAGGACTGGAGCAACTGAATTACATTTTCCGCAAGGGTTTCAACAGCCTCCCGTCATGCCCTGAAATGAGATGTCCTACCCACTATCCTTCCCAACCCTCCTACAAGGGTATTCTGCTGCCCACCAAAACTACATATTATCCTCATCCATCCTTACACAACCCCTGCTCCCAACCACTTGCCTCATGGCCGTTGGGATTCCCGTGCTGCAGTAAATGACCACTGCAGGTAGCAAGGGGAGAACTACAGCAGTAATGACCAGGCAAAGGCCCTTAGGCACTGGCTTGACAGATGTGTGGCGGCAAAACATTTGAGAAGACACCAAACAATGGACAGAAAAATCATCAAACAAAGATGGTCAAATTACCCAAGACAGAAGCCAACAGATTGTTTCTCAACAAGTGGCTAAGAAGGCCTCAATAATTTGTACTTCCAATATTATCCTCTCAAATACTATCCACACAATCCAAAGAATAACATTAGTTACACACAATTTTGAAACAAACATCCCACACTAGGGAACACGACTACATACTCCCAACACACCCTCCATTTCAAATAAACTCCTCGACTACCATGTCAACCACACAGTTATGTCACAGATCAAAGCAGATAGGTAGCATCGCAAACTTGGGTTGACCCGAAACAAACCTACTGCACCCATGTACCACCAAAAACAAAATAAAAACATGAATCAGTGTCTCCTCTGCACCACTGGCCTATCTGTGCCCTTTGCACAGAGAACAATGCGTTCTGAGTAGTGTCACATAAAACATGTCATCAGCAAAGATGTACGCATGCTTATTTATATTAGTAGTTTTCAGTGACACTCAGTTGATATGATAAATTGGATTTTCTCCAGTCAGCAAACATCATTTCAAGAAGATGTGGAGTAATCTGAAGAGGACTGACTGCTGCTGTTCCTGGAACAAATCAATTTTTTTATGACACTGTTAGCTTCTTACGGCAGTTGATGAACAGTAGTTACATATAGTATTTAGTCTTGGAACTTTAAGCATGTTCTTGAGGCAGGTACAAAAACTCAGATTAGCCAATGACAAAGTTATACGAAGACAATTTGTTTCAAATGGTATGCCTGTGGAAATAGGGAATATAGCAAGGAGATATTGACCTACAGGTCAGTAGTGGGTTGTTTCTTTCAAATATACTACTCCCCACCCTACATTTGAAAAATAGTCTCCACTTTGATGAGCTCTTCACCTTCTTTACAATTTCATGTTTCAGATCAGTGAGTAACTTGTCACAGGTTTTGAATTTAAGGCTGAAGATTGCACTGCTCATTATGGTATGGTGACCTGATTTGCCCCTCCACAAATAATTGACAGAATGCCAACGAAAATGCCAATGAGACTGATTATTACATAAGAAAGCACTTCATAACACAAGATTAAGGTAGAAAATTAATAAAAAAAACACATTGATTTTTAAGTGAAAAAAGCCCTGGTTATGAAAAAAAATTGTATAACATTTTATATTAAATTTCCACAAACTGTTATTCCAATACTTTCATTTAAAACTATTTGTTGATATCTGCATTATCACCATATCTTACACAAAATTACAGCAAGCATTAAACATCGGTACACTGTTGGAAGATTTATTATCAGCACATCCCTTTTGTTCATGAAAACACATCTTTCAATGCTACATTGAACATGTAAAAGGAGTAATTCCAAATGTGGTTGGGAGATTCTAATATAAGAGACTGGCCTTCAGTTTTTGTTAATAGCAGGTCCTTATCAAATTGTCCACCTCCTACTCGTCATGATGTTGGACAGCTTACCTTGAAATTGTATTTTGAAGCAAGCTGTGTGACAGACTGTGACTGGAGTAGCCTATGGTACTCCTCCGATTTACGCATTTGTTTCAGATGGAGAAGTACTACACCACTGTTCACACCAGGAAATCCGCCCCGGGAAGGAGGATCACCAAATAACGTTCCTTTATGCTTTCGTCTGTATGAGTGCAGCACATGATGATAAACTGGTGTCAATTCTGGTGCCATCCCCAATACAGTTTTTCTGCCAAAACTGTGAATTCACATTCCATTGCACAGAACTTTCCTTTCAAGACAAATTGTTCTGATAAAGCTAAGCACTAACAAGTAGCAATATGCCAAACTGAAACATTACTTCCTTCAGCTCAATGGGAAGGTTCCTTACATTATTTCAAAACGACATTTTAGGGTCTCACCTGTCAAATTCCCTGAATAAGTCTGCTACATCAGCTAGAAATTTGGTATCAATATCAAACATAATAGCACGCTCTTGTTGTTCAGCTATTCTGTGCAAACCAAGTGACAAAAAGAATAATGCATCGCTATAGTAAGATCCCGGCTGTGAGCTGAAATGTGGCTGCATAGCAGCAACAATGTCAGACACACGATCTGTAGCTTCATCTATATCATAATATGACACCTGAAACGAAATGTTTTGTCAGCAGTCGTTATTACACTATTATAAAGAACATATTTAACATGAAGTGAAAAATTACCGTAAAATATTTCTTATTCGTGTTCTGAACACTATGTATCACATCCTCTCCACTACTCCTACTGGAACTGTCAGTTATTACGTGCAGATTAATTCCGACAGAAGAGTGCTCCAACATTGAGAGCAGAAACGTTTTGAATTTCATTTTCATCTGATAATTACTTTGAACTTTGGTAAATGTGCACCATACATTGATAGGTTCTGCTTCACTAGTCCGTTTGTCCGCTCTTGTCCCTGAAGTGACATTAGAAATTCGCGCCTTTGTTTCATGTTTCTTGTTAAGTCCGACGAGTGACAGCGTCCTGTTTTCGCGAGACACTGTTTTTCTGTTAACTTGTAGTTCCGATGTTATTAACCCATACAACAGAATAAGCAACGTGGCTACGGCTATTAAATTTATTAGAACCTTATACAACATACGCATGAAGACTCCACTTTCATGATCAGCAGGTCAAACACACAAACGCTTCCAAATACCACACCAGTCAGGCCACCTTTCGATACAATCGAATACAATATCTCGACACACTGAAGATCGATTGCTCGATCGGAAACCGTATACATAAACATCATAAATTTTGTCGCAATTGTATTGAAGAAATATTTTTTGAGTCTAAATTATTTGGATTAACGCAACATTATAGAAAACATAATCTTAGATATAATAATTACTTATTATGGGAACTCATTTATGCGTCTTATATTAACTAGTTGCAATTAACCCTCGTTAATTGAAATACTCTGTAATACTCTCTTCCTTATTTGTAACGAAGGTTGTTTATGAGCGAATGATCGATAGCTTCATATCGATTTTTACAGCAACAAGTTGTTAAGTGCCGCGACCTTTAAGCCTCGCCGGAAGCATCCAAGCCAAAATAAGGAAATATCTAATTATCTCTATTTAATTTTCTCTGAATTTGACAATGTGTATCCTGTTTTCATGTAATACGTCATATATTTAACTATGGTTTTCTGTAGTGAATTAAGTGACATATGCTATCGACGACAATAAACGTTAATGAAGACTGATGTATACTATTATAAAAACTGTAAAGTGCGTCCGCACGATGGCTTTTTTCCGTTCAACTTTGCGCATGCGTTTAAATTTCTAACAGAGCAAATTGGGCACGCTCATTTGTGTATGCGTTAGTTCTTTGAAATGAAACGGAGGCGGTGCGTAAAGACGCATTGCTTCCCGAGTTCGGTGGGAATCTCGCGCACTGTTTAGCACCCGACAGGCAGCTTTGGCGATGTGTGTTTTGTTATGTCGTGAGTTGTGGTTATACTATAAGGCGATTTATGTGCAATAAAGTCTGCTGACTCATAAAAAGCAAGCTGAAATTTGTACATGATTACTCAGAGAAGTCATAGGATATGGAATGCCGCTTCAAAAGATTACTTGCATAAAAATTTGGAGTTTGACGTCCTGACTGTCTAGTCTGTTATTAGATAAAAAAAAAAGTCTCCGATAATATACATCGTATCATAAACCATAAAGAATAGGACACCGCATCTAGAAGCAGGAAAACAGAGAAGAAGAAGAAGCCTACAAATACATGATAAATGTATATGAAAACTATTGACGAATATTCGTGCTTCTGCGACTTAGTAGCACAACAGAGAAGCCTGACATCTGAACAAAACAATTGTAGAGTTTGTGTAGCTTCTTAACAAACTACTAGACAATGATACGAAGGACTCTGATGATTCAAAATACACAAAATTGTAAAACACAACTTCCATTCTAGTGGCTTCTGGCGTCTATAACATTCACGAATTTGTGGAGTCCGAGGAATTTAATCTACACTAATCTTTCGTGGTTAAAGTTTAAATAACTATTTTATAAAATAAAATGCAAGTGACTCACTGAAAATTAATTAACTTTCACTTTCCGACTAGGAAACTCCCTTACGTATTTCTCAGTTCCAGGTATAATTGCTGAAATGCTTTGTCTTTAAATATGAAATATATAGTTCAAACTGGGGTATAAGTCTCTGGTTATCAGGTAACGAAATGTTATGTACAGTATTATCACTGTAGTCTGCAGTTCACCAAGCAGAAAATCTAAAACCTCACTGTGACCTCCTCCTAAAATTTAGAAACAAAACGTTTCGTCACTTCCTATTTCTCTTAACTCTATTATCGAGATAACTTTTTACCCAAAGTGGCCTTTGTTTTTTTATTCTATTTAATTTTTTCAGCATCACAATAAATGGAGCACAAACTCTGAAGCATAGAATGACCATAGCAGACTGCTTGCGCAATGAAGCAACGTGTGGGTAAGAGAACGCCCATACGTAGATACATGCGTTCTTTTCACTAGGCTGCGGTCACAATGGCACCGACATCGGTGGATTCCGCCGACGACCGACATCGTCCGAAGACGGCCGATATTCCCAAATCCATACGCAAACGCGTGCGCGGTCACAATACAGCCGATTTCATAGCCAGAACGTACATATTTCCGATGACAATCTGTGAAGTTCAAATCCGTTTGTTTTTTATAGTGATAATGGCCGACACGACACGAAACACGCCCTGTGGAAACAGATAAGTCTAACCAGAGGAGTAGTTTGTGGCATCCTGAGGATGAAAAATATCATAATAGCGATATAGCTCGGAATGTATGGACTGAAATCGCAGTTTTATTGGAAACCACAAGTAGGATTTTTCAGGTGTAGATTATAACCACGAAAAATAATTTATTCAAGTGACAGGGGTTGTGTATCTTATGTTAACGTTGCTGTAGTGGATTTTCTTGGGTTGTAGTAGATGGACACAGGCTGTCTACAAATTATTGTTACTGCTTACCGGCGTTTTTATACCAGTGGCTGGTTATTCTGTTCCATGAAGTGGTTTGCAAATGTGGTGCACGTACGTTTTTCCATTTTACAGTGCTGTATATGTTCAGAGTATCTTATTCCAGACTCCGTGATTGTCTTCCACACGTATGCTGAGTGACAATCATTAACGGTTAACTGACGTACATTATGTGATGAATAATATCTGGAGACATCAAAAACATGCATTTTTCGTATTAGGTGCATTGTGGTGCCACCTACTGCCATGTACTTCACATCAGCGACCTCGCAAGTCATTAGACATCGTGACAGAGAAGAATGGGGCGCTCCGCAAAACTCACGGACCTCGAACGTGGTCAGATGATTGGGAGTCATTTGTGTTATACGTCTGTACGCGAGATTTCCACACTCCTAAACATCCCTAGGCCTACTGTTTCCGATGTGGTAGTGAAGTGGAAACGTGAAGGGACACGTACAGCACAAAAGCATACAGGCTGACCTCGTCTGTTGACTGACAGAGACTGCCGACAGTTGAAGAGGGTTGTAATCTATCCAGACCATTACACAGGAATTCCAAACTGCATCAGGATCCACTGCAAGTACTATGGCAGTTAGGCAAAAGGTGAGAAAAATTGGATTTCCTGGTCGAGCGGCTGCTCATAAGCCACACATCACGCCAGTAAATGCCAAACGACGCCTCGCTTGATGTAAGGAGCGTAAACATTGAACGACTGAACAGTGGAAAAACGTTGTGTGGTGTGACAAATCACGGTACACAGTGTGGCGATCCGATGGCAGGGTGTGGGTATGGCGAATGGCCGGTGAACGTCATCTGCCAGCGTGTAAAGTGCCAACAGAAAAATCGGAGGCGGGGGTGTTATGGTGTGGTGGTGTTTTTCATGGAGGAGGCTTGCACTCGTTGTTTTGCGTGGCACTATCACACCACAGGCCTACATTAATGTTTTAAGCACTTCCTTGCTTCCCGCTGTTGAAGAGCAATTCGGGGATGGCAATTGCATCTTTCAACACAATCGAGCACCTGTTCATAATGCACGGCCTGTGACGGAGTGGTTACACGACAGTAACATCCCTGTAATGGAATGGCCTGCACAGAATTCAGGAGTCCTATTCTATTTCGCTCATACCGATCGGTGCAGTAGGTTAGTCTCGGTAGTAATGTCATTTTCGGTTCTTTATCCGAATTTCCTATTCATTAAACTTGTGAGATCTGTTACCGAACGGTACTCCCGCCGATTTTTTGACAACTGTACCGAAAGGTTTTGGATTTCGGTGTGGCCCTGTCATTCGGTTAGCTGTGCTTTATTTACACTTATAATTTGCTACTTTAAACATATTTAGCGGTTTTACCTTTGGATTTAGTGATTGTGTTACTGAAGAATCACCACAGGACGCGTCCATTTGGAAAGTGAGTTCATAACAGACTATTTTCCTTTGTTAGAAATATGGTTAGGCTAGATTGTTACTGTGAAAGATTACAACATCAAATAAAAAAAACGTTTTCGGTCAATATTCTCTCAAAACACCTGTAATTTTTATGCAATTAAGAGTTGAAAAATCATTAAATATCAAGACATCGGCTCTGCTTACATATATTTCAAGAGTGTTCGCTGAAATTACTAGTGACTTCGTGTAATCTTTTCCGTAAATAGTTTACTTATTAATTACCGAAAAGTGTTTAAAGCTTTTAAGTAACAATGCAAAGGAAATTTGCAAAGTCTGATAGAGGAAACCTAAAATTTCATGCATTTACGGCTTACGCCCGCATCATTCGGCAACGAAGTCAGCCTGCGTCTCTCAAATGGAGTTACATGAAATAAAGCGCCCTGTGCATGTGGGTTGTAGTAGCGAAGTTGGTAGAGCGACGAACTGCCGTGGTGAAGGGTGAGATTTGTATTCTGCTGGATGTGAAAGTATTTTTTTCCCCTCTTAGTGTCTGCGACACATTCTGAGACTTCGTTAATCGTCAAAGTTAAGCATTTTTCTGAAATATTCGTTGTAATTTACACATAAGAGCGGACTTTCTTAGTAACGAGTATCTCCGATTTCGTGACTTCCATATGTTTAAGTAATGAAAGATGAAATGACAGTGCGTGAAACAACTGGCAGTGACATTTATACCTCTTCTTGTCACAAATAATTCACCACTTTTTTCGTTATACATAGCGATTTCCGAGAGTGTGGTCAGGCAGGAAACTAAGAGCACAACGTAAATTACTGCAAATGAAACTAGCAGCAATCGTCTTTGTACTCTAGTTTGTCACAGGTACTTACCTGCGATCGAATCGTTAACAACAGTAGACAGAGATGAAAGGTTCCTGCTACAATATTTTCAGACTATACCATAATGTATGAAACATTATGATTCATTAGATGCATGTTATAAACTATAGCGAACTTCTAATGCTGCACATGCCACAAGCTCTCCAAAAGGCAATTTTTAAAATTTTGTTTTTATGAAGCAAATCGTTGATGTATCATATAGGGAAGAAGGCTACTTCACCATCTGGATCTTTCGGAGCGAGTTACAACCACATTCTATGCATTTTCTTATTCTTTGACACTCTCTTAAACAGTTTTTCGGGTCCGTGGCGATGTGTTCCATCTATGCAACTAATTGATGGTAGTTTATTCCTACATGCGTTTCTCTTCTTTTATTTGTGAAGTACCATCACGAATAAAGGAAGCGAAATGCGTATGGCTATAAACAAACTGCCTTCAATTAGTTGCATACACGGAACGTACCTACATGAATTTTGAAGCGACTAAGGAACGATGGAAAACAGAAAAAATGAATTTTTGGTGTGTTTCTATAGATGTATTTGTACAATGTGGTACTACACTCCATTCCTAACTCATATTCCGGAACGTAAAATCCAAAACAAGACGTCGATGTGATTGAGAATAAAATGACATAATGTGACATTTATGACAGTTACCAGAACACAGTCAATATTCTATCGTTATCATGCGTTAATGGAAGCCCGTGGTCAGCGAAATTTGAACAGTATTACGTATTCTGACCACACTTTTCAGTACTGTGAAGAATGGCATGCCTGGTAGCCGCTTCGAGTTCGTGCCGCTGTACCGCTGCAGTGCGCATGCGCGGGTCTGAGGCAGATTGCTTTTTATTGGTTGGCGCGATGGGGAACTGACAACAGCGCTTCGGTTAGCTAGGACATTTCGGCATCGCTTTCGAAATGCTTACTGAATAATGTTGGGGCTCTGTTTCGGAAATAAGACTGCTCGGTGCGCTCGCGTACCGAACCGATCGGCAAGGTGGCGGAAAGAAACAGCAGAGGGCCCCTGACCTGAATCCTATAGAACACCTTTGGGATGTTCTGAAACGCCGACTTCATGCCAGGTCTCACTGACCGACATCGATACCCCTCCTCAGTGCAGCACTCCGTGAAGAATGGGGTGCAATTCCCCAAGAAACCTTCCAGCACCTGACTGAACGTATGCTGGCGAGAGTGGAAGCTGTGATCAAGGCTAAGGGTGGGCCAACACCATATTGAATTCCAGCATTACTGATGGAGGGTGCCACGGACTTGTAAGTCATTTTCAGCCAGGTGTCCAGATACTTTTGATCACATAGTGTATGTCTACGCAGCTCCAAATTCAGCAAAATGGATTTCTAATGCTTGCCTAGAGGAGTATTTGAGCTCTTTTAAAAAATCTGATACATAAAAAATGCAGTTCTGGCTCAAGTAAAACCACAAGTGACTGTGATATCTGACATCTGGCAATCACATCTTTCCAATGATTAGGCCTATACCGCATTCTGAGTTTCAGAGATTTTGTGTGATACATTGGATTTTATTTACCATGCCATAAACATTGATTTAAAAGTTATTATTTTCACTCTTGCAGCCCAAATACTAAGAAACTTTTAATTTATTCTGTATCAAATTTTGGAGGTATACTTCGTGCGAGTGCACTAAAAGACACTGTAATGCAGATGATTTTCTTTATTAAAGGCTACACCGAATCTGTCACTGTCACCAGAAATCGTGCTATGTCCTTTCTCAAATCCACTGGGCAAGTATTCAAGAGCAGTGAAGTTTCCAGTACTAGAATCTGATTACTAGTAGCCTACCTGAATATACCTACTGCCAGTAGTGCATTAATACACATCATTTTTAGACTAAAGTGAACTATTGTGAAACCGCAAATCTACTTTTCATTAATTAAATAATACTTTCTCACTCACATACAAATTTTATCCATTCATCATGTAATAGAAACATCTACTTTCACCACATAAATTAACCATTATGTGATCGTAACCACACTGACAAAACATTTATACATCGAAGTCGCCACTGTAGCATAATAAATCACATTCTGAACAACGTGTTTTAGAGAGATTCGTAGTGCGGTGTGTAATTGAAACTACAAATTTTTGTGATACCTGGGTATTTCGGAAAACTTGTCTGGTAATTCCAATAACTTAAGACAGAGTACACAGTTCTCTAAACGTTCTTTTCGAGGCAGACGTAACCAGTGGCAGCTTCTGTGTAACAGCACAAGAGCACATGAAACCATAACTTTCAACACCTTGCAGATTTATTGATCATTTTTCTTTGAATGCTGTTAAACGTAGCACAGATGCTGCAATCCGAAAGATATGCCACTTACATCTACCAGCTATTGGTCCTCTAGACTCTGTGAAACTTAGCATCAGGGTCGTCAGCGCATCTTCAGTTGAGCGTGTTTTAAGGTGCTTTTTCGCATGTGCGACTCGCATGACGTAATTGTCTTGCAGGCGAAATACGTACGGATTTGATAAAGGACGTGCACGGTTCAACTCAACTAGAAGTGCCCTTCAGTGCCACCAAGTGGCTGCACACTGCAGCAGGCATCTACTTTCGGTCGGCATAAATCCTGCTAAATGATTGCACATGCCTCAGATATGCTAATTCACTCACAATGCAGGGTGGTCCATTGATCGTGACTGGGCCAAATATCTCAGCGTCAGACGAAAAACTACAATGAATGAAACTTGTCTACCTTGATGGGGGAAACCAGATGACGCTATGGCTGGCCCGCTAGATGGCGCTGCCATAGGTTGGGAGTTGTTTTGGGGGAGGAGACCAGACAGCGAGGACATCAGTCTCATCGGAATAGGAAAGGAAGTCGGCCGTGCCCTGTCGAATGAACCATCCCGGCATTTGCCTGTAGCGATTTAGGGAAATTACAGAAAACCTATATCAGGATGGCCGGTCATGGGATTGAACCGTCGTCCTCCCGAATGCGAGTCCAGTGTGCTAGCCGCTGCACCACCTCGCTCGGTGCACTGCCATAGGTCAAACGGATATCAACTGCGTTTTTTTTTTAAATAGGAACCCCCATATTTTTATTACACATTCGTGTAGTACGCAAAGAAATATGAATGTTTTAGATGGACCACTTTTTTCGCTTTGTGATAGAAGGCGCTATAATAGTCACAAACATATGGCTCACAATTTTAGACGTACAGTTGGTAACGGGTAGGTTTTTTAAATTGAAATACAGATTGTAGGTACGTTTGAACATTTTATTGTTTCAATGTGATACATGTACCTTTGCGAACTTATCATTTCTGAGAACGCATATTGTTACAGCGTGATTACCTGTAAATACCACATTAATGCAATAAATGCTGAAAATGATGTCCGTCAACCTCAATGCATTTGGCAATACGTGTAACGACATTCCTCTCAACAGCGAGTAGTTCGCCTTCAGAAATATTCGCACATGCATTGACAATGTGCTGACGCATGTGGTCAGGCGTTGTCGGTAGATCACAATAGCAAATATCCTTCAACTTTCCCCACAGAAAGAAATCCGGGGACGTCAGATCCGATAAATGTGTGGGCCATGGTGCTTCGACGACCAATCCACCTGTCATGAAATATGCTATTCAATACCGCTTCAACCGTACGCGAGCTATGTTCCGGACATCCATCATGTTGAAAGTACATCGCCATTCTGTCATGCAGTGAAACATCTTGTAGTAACATCGGTAGAATATTACGTAGGAAATCAGCACACATTACACCATTTAGATTGCTATCGATAAAATGAGGGCCAATTATCCTTTCTCCCATAATGCCGCACCATACATTAACCCGTCAAGGTCGCTGATGTCCCACTTGTCACAGCCATCGTGGATTTTCTGTTGCCCCATAGTGCATATTATGCCGATTTACGTTACCGCTTATGGAAAATGACGCTTCGTCGCTAAATAGAACGCGTGCAAAAAATCTGTCATCGTCCCGTAACTTCTCTTGTGCCCAGTGGAAGAACTGTACACGACATTCAAAGTCGTCACCATGCAATTCCTGGTGCGTAGAAATATGGTACAGGTGCAATCGATGTTGATGTAGCATTCCCAACACCGACGTTTCTGAGATTCCCGATTCTCGCGCAATTTGTCTGCTACTGATGTGCGGATTAGCCGCGACAGCACCTAAAACACCTCCTTGGGCATCATCATTTGTTGCAGGTCGTGGTTGACGTTTCACATGTGGCTGAACACTTCCTGTTTCCTTAAATAACGTGACTATCCGGAGAACGGTCCGGACACTTGGATGATGTCGTCCAGGATACGGAGCAGCATACATAGCACATGCCCGTTGCGCATTTTGAGCACAATATCCATACATCAACACGATACCGACCTTTTCCACAATTAGAAAACGGTCCATTTTAACACGGGTAATGTATCACGAAGCAAATACCGTCAGCACTGGCGGAATGTTACGTGATACCACGTACTTATACGTTTGTGACTGTTACAGCGCCATCTATCACAACGCGAAAAAAGTGGTCCAACTAAAACATTCATATTTCTTTACATACTACACGAATATGTAATAAAAATGGGGGTTCCTATTAAAAAAAACGCAGTTGATATTCGTTTGACCTATGGCAGCACCATCTAGCACGCCAACCAGAGCGCCATCTGGTTTCCCCCTTCAAGCTAGACGAGTTTCGCTCTTTGTAGTTTTTTCGTTTGATGCTTATTTCGTGAGATAGTTTTCCCGGTCACTATCAATGGACCACTGTATGTGTATTTATTAGTAACACGCTGGGAGCATATTTAGCTATAGCTTTCTCTGTAATGGCGCGTATGTGAAAAATAACATACTCGACATTAGTGGCACAGTACGGCAAAATTTTGCGTCAGAAAATGGAAAGAATAACGGAGATGCTTTACTACCGGTACTTTCCTAAATGCATAAAATGAATAAGAATGCTCAATAATATTTGGGCTAGAAGAGCCGTAATTACCAAAAATAGTTGTAAAGACCGTAATGGCGGACAACAATAGGGTAAGATCGTAACTAATAAAACTTTTAATAACTGCAGGAAAGGACACAGTTCTTCTATAAATAAAAGATGGCGTCAATAGTAACAAATTAAATTTTGTATTCTGAAAACGATTTGGATAAATTAACAATTATTACACTTGTTACAGGCTTCTTAATATGGAACGTTGGAAGAGTATGTCTAGCAAGGTCAGCGATACTACTCGAAAAGGTACAATGCCTTCTCTTTTATCAGTCAAATGAAAATTAACAGAGCATATACTGTCTTCTTTAATCACTGTCTACGAGGGTAATAAATCGTGCTTACAGTGTTTGTCCTTTTCACTCGATGCACTTTGCATGAAAAAATGTCAATGTTTTTCACACATTATAGAAAAATATTAAGTCCCTTTTACAAGTATATTCATAGGGAAAAATACGCCAGGGGACGGATCGCAGCTCCCTGGACTTTTTAAGACATTTACATGAAATGTTATGGCTTAACAGGGCACGTACGTCGAATTGGCACAAGTTCATTTCGTATATTAGATATAGTCGCAGTAGTTTTCATGTATGAGTACACTGAATTGGAATTACAGGTTTTCCATTACTTGACGTTGCAAGTTCACGTAAATTTTGAATTTCATTTAGTCTAAAACAGCTTTTTGATCATTGCAGATCATTGCTGTGTTTACTAATGGGGTATTTTACTGTGATGTGTTGTCAAGGTAGATGTAGTCCGGAAAATACTTCGTAGACTTGCCAGGACTATATTTGTCCTTGTTCCCCCGTTTGGGTTACGGGACAGTGGAAAACCCAGGATTAAAACCACCCCGCAGCCTTCAGATTACGTCACCTGACGTGGTGAGCAAACAAAATAGTCTGTTGCTGTATTCTTTCGCAAATATATATATAGACAGGGTGGTCGGAAATTCCCGTTACAGACTTCTAGGACTTGTAGAGGGGAGTGAGTACATCGTATTTTGAATAGCAACCTGAGGAGCTATGACCATTAGTTCACCTTCGCTAATGTGAAACACATCTCCTCTACTGAGCAAGTGTTCATAGCTGTTAAAGTACGCACTTTAGAGCCCACGTTTATTGAACATTTTTTCTCGTTTTTGTCCACACTACCACCGCTGAAAGTTACCAACCCTACACTATTCGCAACACAAGAACCGGTACATGTACTCAACAGTCAGAGGTATCGGAACCGTTTTCGTTTATAACTTTCGACTCGTTCGTTTCCGGTACAGAGATGCATACTTCAAATTAATAAATTTATCGTTCTCCATCATCCTAGAAAGTCTGTAACATCATCACGGAATCACCCTGCGGCGGCGCGGTTCTTTCCGTCCCATTACGACGAACCTGCACCTACCCCTGTGAACATTGAGCATATCATCAGTAGGGAAGCCGAGTGAAACCTACTGTACTTTGACGTGAACCAGGCTGCAATTAAAGTCACAAATCTACGTTTCAGGAGAAAGTTTTCACACGAAATGAAAGGTTGGAAATTTTGTCCTCAGTTAATATATTCTGAAACTTAGGTGAACAAGTATCACTGCCAAGCCCGTGCTAGTCTTGACACAGTCACTCACAATCGCTTTCACTCACGTTGGCAAGTTTATGGTGTTGCATTTCCCGAAAACGTAATAGCTACAAAAATACTGATTGTTTTTGATTGGGAATGCTCGCCAAATATTAAGTCTGTCGGTGCCAAATGCAGTCACAGTCTTTAGCCACCGACGTGCTCAATACGCCACGCGGAATATATGTCTTTTCTCGTCACAAAATTCACTTAAAAATTCCGAAATTTCTACACGCCCACCGGAATAATTATGCCGTCACTTTACCACACTTTTGATGTATGAAACACTGCTAGATCCGGCAACTTATCATTTCCATCGGGACTACTACTACACACGTCCGAACTGTTTCATGGCTAGGCTTCGACTCTTCTCTAGAATACTCAACAGCCAATAGCAAAACAACATTCTCCCGCGTCAGTCCACGCTTTTCATCAACAACCAATCGCAAAATAGTAAACCTAACGACTGCACTTTTTACCGACGTTATTATCTAATATGCTGAATTTTTGTTTATACATAAAGTTATTTACTATTGTTATTTATACCTAAATTAACTTTCCCTTTACCATAAACTTACATTACAAATCTATTCTACAAAAATCCCCTTTGTCCACATCCATACTTCTTCGAAATGTTCCCACACTAAATCCTACTACATAACTAGTTAAACTGTTATATCCTAGCCAGTAATGCCACCCGAGCCCGCTGCCAAAAGGTTGGCAGCATCAAAGTTCGGACGCCGTCCGCATAAGCAGCGCCAGCGAGACAGGAAATCGCCGCAAGTCTGCGCGCGCCAGCGCTGGCTTCTGGCTTCTTAAGCGCTGGAGTCGCGAGCGCTAGGAGAGTTCTGTATTCGCCGCTCAGTTGTATACTCGCCACCGAATTGTGTACTTGCTAGTCAGTTGTGTGTTCATCGCAGCAGAGTTGTTGTTTGTCGTCAGCCGACGCTGACCTAGCCGCTCCGACTCGAACTAGACAGATTTCTGTAGACACGGAGTTCACTACAGTATTTCTGTATCTTCGTAATAAAGATAAGTACCGACTTTTATTTAATCAGAGTGTTTGGGTTTTCATCTTTCTGTTCACTGTTCCAGCGGACCGGTCGGCCCGCTATTAAAAGTGTGGCGGTGACTTCGTAAGCCGTTTCTACAGCGAATTGTTTGTCGCTACGAACGCCGCCACAAAATAAACAATCATCTTCATATTAACCTTAAACCGTACTCACGCATCATTCATACTGCTAAAACACATTTATAACATTTTACATACACAAAAAGACGTAATAACACTTTATGAAAATACTAGAACAGTTTATGAAAAACATTCTATTACTCTAGTGCACTCTAGTGGGCACAATCGAAACTAAAATCACAGTCCCCCTATCCAATGTTGTCCTCTATTGGCTGATACATAAACCACGTGCGCGTCCAGTCTCGTGTCACCATCTGTCACTATCCATCTTTGAGACACATCTCCCACTTAACCGCCTACAAGGCAGGATCGGTATACGGCGCTACGCCTCAACCCCGTGTATAAGTACATTTACAGACGCCCGCGCCTATAACTTTGACGCTCTGTAGTCTCGTTGGATGACTTTTCCGGACATGGGTTCCTACTCAAAATACACTCCTGGAATATGAAATAAGAACACCGTGAATTCATTGTCCCAGGAAGGGGAAACTTTATTGACACATTCCTGGGGTCAGATACATCACATGATCACACTGACAGAACCACAGGCACATAGACACAGGCAACAGAGCATGCACAATGTCGGCACTAGTACAGTGTATATCCACCTTTCGCAGCAATGCAGGCTGCTATTCTCCCATGGAGACGATCGTAGAGATGCTGGATGTAGTCCTGTGGAACGGCTTGCCATGCCATTTCCACCTGGCGCCTCAGTTGGACCAGCGTTCGTGCTGGACGTGCAGACCGCGTGAGACGACGCTTCATCCAGTCCCAAACATGCTCAATGGGGGACAGATCCGGAGATCTTGCTGGCCAGGGTAGTTGACTTACACCTTCTAGAGCACGTTGGGTGGCACGGGATACATGCGGACGTGCATTGTCCTGTTGGAACAGCAAGTTCCCTTGCCGGTCTAGGAATGGTAGAACGATGGGTTCGATGACGGTTTGGATGTACCGTGCACTATTCAGTGTCCCCTCGACGATCACCAATGGTGTACGGCCAGTGTAGGAGATCGCTCCCCACACCATGATGCCGGGTGTTGGCCCTGTGTGCCTCGGTCGTATGCAGTCCTGATTGTGGCGCTCACCTGCACGGCGCCAAACACGCATACGACCATCATTGGCACCAAGGCAGAAGCGACTCTCATCGCTGAAGACGACACGTCTCCATTCGTCCCTCCATTCACGCCTGTCGCGACACCACTGGAGGCGGGCTGCACGATGATGGGGCGTGAGCGGAAGACGGCCTGCCCGCATCTCGTGGTCGTGCGGTAGCATTCTCGCTTCCCACGCCCGGGTTCCCGGGTTCGATTCCCGGCGGGGTCTGAGATTTTCTCTGCCTTGTGATGGCTGGGTGATGTGTGCTGTCCTTAGGTTAGTTAGGTTAAGTAGATCTAAGTTCTAGGGGACTGATGACCATAGATGTTAAGTCCCATAGTGCTCAGAGCCATTTGAACCATTTTGAAGACGGCCTAACGGTGTGCGGGACCGTAGCCCAGCTTCATGGAGACGGTTGCGAATGGTCCTCGCCGATACCCCAGGAGCAACAGTGTCCCTAATTTGCTGGGAAGTGGCGGTGCGGTCCCCTACGGCACTGCGTAGGATCCTACGGTCTTGGCGTGCATCCGTGCGTCGCTGCGGTCCGGTCCCAGGTCGACGGGCACGTGCACCTTCCGCCGACCACTGGCGACAACATCGATGTACTGTGGAGACCTCACGCCCAACATGTTGAGCAATTCGGCGGTACGTCCACCCGGCCTCCCGCATGCCCACTATACGCCCTCGCTCAAAGTCCGTCAACTGCACATACGGTTCACGTCCACGTTGTCGCGGCATGCTACCAGTGTTAAAGACTGCGATGGAGCTCCGTATGCCACGGCAAACTGGCTGACACTGACGGCGGCGGTGCACAAATGCTGCGCAGCTAGCGCCATTCGACGGCCAACACCGCGGTTCCTGGTGTGTCCGCTGTGCCGTGCGTGTGATCATTGCTTGTACAGTCCTCTCGCAGTGTCCGGAGCAAGTATGGTGGGTCTGACACACCATTGTCAATGTGTTCTTTTTTCCATTTCCAGGAGTGTACGATGTACTCACTCCCCTCTACAGGTCCTAGAAGTCTGCAACGGGAAAATGGTTCAAATGGCTCTGAGCACTATGCAACTTAACTTCTGAGGTCATCAGTCGCCAGTCGCCTAGAACTTAGAACTAATTAAACCTAACTAACCTAAGGACATCACACAAATCCATGCCCGAGGCAGAATTCGAACCTACGACCGTAGCGGTCGCTCGGCTCCAGACTGTAGCGCTTAGAACCGCACGGCCACTCCGGCCGGCTGTAACGGAAATTTCCGACCACCCTGTATATGGGAGTGTTTCTAAGACTTATGAAAATTAATTGAAAAACTATTTTGACTGTCGGCAACAGAAACCAAAACATTGCATTAAAACAAGCGTTCGGTGCATAGTGCTGTGGAATGCGGAAAAAACCGCAAATTGGCGTTCATAAAAAGAAGAACACCACCAAAAATGCAACAGGAGCGTAATATGTAAGAAATTGTCCACGCAACCTGCCACTGATGATGCCTTGCAGAAAATAAAGGCGAAACGCGTATGGCACTAAAATTGTGTTTTATTCAGTTGCTGTCAGACGGTCCATAAGTAAAAATTATCAATATACCGTAACTTTAACGAAATTTACAAAATTCATTGAAGATCATCAATTCAGTCCAGTACTTTGAACAGAAGTTGTCATATATTTGAAAGATTAGTTGGTTTATAATGTATCTGGATAAACTCGGAAGTCTGATTGAAAAGTTTGTATAGCAAATTTGTAATGCTTTCGGCAGATTTACAGTCTTCATTCTTGTTTTATATTGCTATGTGGCGGTCGATGGTCGACAGCTCACGCACATGCCGAACCGGAACGCGCCATCCGCTGTTGCAGGTGTGATGCGGCTGCGAGAAAGGAAGGCAGGAACAGCTGCAGTTTTCTCTGGAGCTCCTCGTACCATCAAACTGCATGAAAAAACGAACAAGCTTAATCAGTTCACACAACTAATACTTTTGTAGCCTGCAAGGAAGGGAATTAGTGTTTGTTCCGATTTACACTTCACTCACTCGTGGTCATTAGTATTTTAAATTTTTGTGTGTCTGTTTTATCGCTACGTAGTGCATCTTAACTCCGGCAGAAGTACTGTAATTGAATACGCACATTGCACCGCAGTTAACTGTTTATCGTGTCTATAAATGACGCACGTCCCTACATTTCATTACGAGGGTGTAACAAGAAGAATCATCCGACGTGACACGTCTATATTTCTGAAACTAGTAAACATATACAATGAATTTTGATTTGATGTACGGCAAACTCAAAACGTTTTTCCATAGCTTTTCAAAGGTTTTCAATATGGCCCCCTGGAAATGCACAGCGTATATGAACGCGGCATACAAATTGTTCCCACACAGCAGCGAGCATGTCTTGAGTTACAGCTTCCACAGCTGCTGTTATGCGATGTCTCACTTCATTCACTGTCGTCGGTAACGGAGGCACATAAACAGAGACTTTTATAAAACTCCACAAGAAATAATCACATACAGTCAGGTCCGGTGACCTTGTAGGCCAGTAATGTAAGGCTGGATCATTTGTCCAGTGCGACCGATTCATCGTTCAGTAATCTTTTGATTTAAAAATTCCCGCATTTCCAGATGTATGGTTTCATGTGTAAATGCCGACGCAACACACACCAGACGGATTCGGGGGCATGTTGAGCCGTCTAGCTGCACGGCGAACGGATTTCTGCGAAATCCTTGTGAAACTACGGCGGATGCGATCGACGTCTGTGTCAGACACTCGGGGACTTTTTTTCTTTTTTTACCTTTACACACACAATCTGTTTCTCGGAGTTGTTCACCCCACCGTCAAATCTTCTGTGTTGTAGGAGGATCCACACCATACCTAGTACGAAAGTCACACTGAGCAGTCATTACTGACCCGCACTATGCAAAATGTAGAACACGAAACACTTTGTTGTCCCGACACCATTTTTACTAGAACTGAAGTGGGAGCACACTGCTGCTATCTAGCGGAAACCATGTAAAACTCGAGAGTCTGCTCTTTCCAACAGTACGTTGTTCACTCACATATCTCAAATAAGATAATAGTTACGATTTTCTTATAATCGGATGATTCTTTTTGATACACCATGTATTTTACTCCGTGCCGCTACAGCGCGACACTTTCAAAACACGGATTGTTGGCCGCTGTACTGACACAATGAGCACCATAAGGTTTGACACTGCAGACGCGTTCCTAAGCAACGTCATCCCTACATCAGCTTTGGTTGTTATTCTACTTAGTTCTAAAGTTATTAAATAATTCAATGTCTTTCCATTCACATAAAGAGTTTGAAAGGCAGTCAGAGAACGTATCTTTTCATCACTAATCACATTCGTAAGAAATCCTTTATCAGTCCGCTTACAGATTTGCGCTGTAGACATCGCTCATGTTTAGGATAAATCAAGTAAGCACTCTACTTTTCTACATACTTTGACATGGTACAGTTCGTACAGTCTTTGTCTAATTTCATTAGCCACATTTAGTTTGCTATCAGAATACACTTTCCCAAAAAATTACAGTTGAGGCGTTCTTACATTACTGTCAGTTACAATTCTAATTTGCATCAAGGAAAAGTGTCCTCTGCAGAAAGTAAGACAACTTGACAGCACTGGACTACAAGTGTAGAGTATATTGTACAATGTTGTTTTCTTACATACAGACTCATACCTTCGGCCTCTGCCTTTGACATGCTAGAAAGAGGACCCATATGCATGTGTTCGTTTCAAAAATGGTTCAAATGGCTCTGAGAACTATGGGACTTAACATCTGAGGTCATCAGTCCCCTAGAACTTAGAACTACTTAAACCTAACTAACCTAAGGACATCACACACATCCATGCCCGAGGCAGGATTCGAACATGCGACCATAGCGGTCGCGCGGTTCCAGACTGAAGCGCCTAGAACCGCTCGGCCACACCGGCCGGCTGTTCGTTTCCTAACACGAAGCACACACGAGGGAAAAAAATAAAAATCGCGATCAAACAAGTCAAAACACGACTCAAAGCAAAAGCGGACAAAGATCGTCCCGAACGAAATGTGTCCACAAAGCGGTAAACATCGATCGGTAGCCTCAAGTCTAGGGTACATGCGTCTAGCCTAAGTGGTACACATATTCATGGTCATAGTATGACTTCAGAATGTGACATAATTACATACAAAAACAACTAGTATATTAAATTCATGAAGTGAATGACTGTCGGTTTATCACACGCAAGAACGTTCATTTAATGAAGGTTCTTTAAAGAGTCTGATGGACAGTAATGTTTATAGTACACAAAGTTTTGCACACTGGAAGTGTGTTCATTTGCACTTGATCTTACGCCTACTATGTACTTAATAAATATAGAACTAACTTACTAGCAACAAGAGAATAACTACCGATCACTTTATGACACCGTGAAGGTAAAGATCTTTTGTCTTCAATGTGTCTGGATTTGCGAGGACATAACGTCCTTCATGTGGCATGTTTACTATTTTATATGGCTCTGTATACAGTTAAGCGCCACTTAGTTTAGCATTTTTCTTCTCCTTCATCACTGCCTCTTTCTGAGACCACGGTATAGGATACACGGCACGACAATACGTCTGACGTTCGTACACTTACATGTTCGTGTATCCTCATTATCACCCCTGGTCTTTCCGAGAATACTTCCTTGTAATGGTGGAGTAAGCTTACTAGCTCACGCTGTCACTCGGCGCTTTAAGTAATCTGATAAATTATCCACATTACATGCTTCTTAGTTATGGTCAACGTTTATATCACAATAACCTTCCTCTGGTCGGTTGTTGTGTAGACACAAAACATTCGGTCGTATGCAATTCATCTTGACATCATGGCATTGCTTATCACGTATGTCAATTCTTTTTACAAGATCCGGTACAATCTTCTCTCCATGGGGCTATTATGCAAATAAACACGCGTGAGAGGCCGATCTGTGCGTCCCTCTCGCGCATTAAGTCTCCATCCCAGGACCACAGGAACTGACAGATTATTTACTAATAGAAAAGCGTAACAAATGGCTCCTTTTCCAACAACGACGCCAGCCTAGACCTGGTGTTTAAACACTTGACTTTAAGCACTAGTAGCTCCCACAACCTTAGAATTTTGTACGGCAAATAGAGACAAACGTTTGATCTGATTGATACGTCTGAAGAAGCTGTAATCCATAACTGAAATAGACACTCCTGTGTCTATAATTGCACACCAACACCGTTGATGGAACCGTTAACAGCGACTTGTGCCACTGGTTTTCGTACAATTATGGGTTTCCTGAGACAACGCCTGCATCAGATCATTCCCGTCATTGTATCGCAACATGGCTAATGTCGTTGTGTTGTGCCTTCACTCTGTGCCGCGACCGGCTGACGAAAGCGGTCGCCCACATTTTGACGCCTGCGATTGTGAACTTTGCTCAGCTTCCGTCACATCCACACCGCGTACACTGTGTGACTGCATCTGATTCGGTGATGCACATGTTTGCGGCGACTGACTGTGTTGCTGTTGACTACAGTCTTGGCATCGGTAACGCCGACATCTGATTAATGTGCATGTTTTGTGGCTGCTGTGGTGCTGGCGCTGTACTTTGCATCCAAGCGCTGGTTCCTGGATTCTGCCACGACCCATTTGCAGTCCTCATGTTTTTATTACGGTTTTTGTTATGAAAACCGTTATTATTTCTTCTTTTTCTATTATAGTCGTTGTTGCTACCGTTCTGGTAGTTTCCGTTCTTGTTATTGGGAGCTTGGTAGTTCATTAATTAAAACTTCCGGGCTGAATTACCGTGGTCCATATATAAAACTGCTTCTCCTTCCTGACGTTTCGTTGCCTACTGCCGGCAACATCTTCTGAGGTGGGTCGGCGACTGGCTGCCAGGCGTTTTTTTTTTTATTGTTATTTTGCACCTCATACAAAGGTGGGCTGGCAGCGGATAGGTGTACTCCGCTCTTCAGCCACAAGCATTACAATAAAAGAGACAAAGAAGAGAGAAAAGTAACAGAGTGGTGGTTAAAAACAGTAGAGACAAAAATTTAAAAACACGAAGCCGTTCACACTCGACGAAAAAACACGAAAAACTGTCAGAACTGCGCACAAACACTGATGACTTAGACGGTACAGGTGAACGAAGGAGCGTGATGGCGAAAAACACTAAACACAAACACGATGGCACACACACGAGAAACTGATGGCAATGATCTCCAGCGCGCGAATGTCCACTTAGCGTGTGCGAGTCCGGGGACCTGCCAAGAGGGGAAGAAGGTGGTGGGGGAGGGAGAGGGGAGAGCAAAGATGGCAGTGGCGGAGGAGATGGTGGGTGGAATGAAGCTATGGGGGTAGGGGAAGCTCGGGGGTGGAGGGGGGAGAAAGGGAGGAGGGAGGGAGGGTGCCCAGAGGAACAAATACAGGAAGAGGGAGGGAGTATCAAAGTTGGTAGGAGGGGTAGATGGAGGGGAGGAGGGCATCATCAGGGAGGGGGAGCTGGCGGAAGCCACATTGGGAGAGGGTATGGAGAGTGGAGAGACGGAGAGCAGGTGGTATGTGGAAATACAGGTGCGACAGCGGATGGGAGTGGGAGAGGATGGAAGAGACAAGCGGGGGAGGAGGATCGAGTTTAAGGGAGGTGTAGAGGATCCATATCCATTCGAGGAAAAGGAGGAGGTGGGGGAACGGAATAAGGTCATACAGGATCCGTGTGGGGGAGGGGAGACAGATGCGATAGGCGAGGCAAAGAGCATGGCGTTCAAGGATCTGAAAGGATTTGTAAAAGGTAGGAGGAGCGGAGATCCAGGCAGGGTGGGCATAGCAAAGGATAGGGCGGATGAGGGATTTATAGGTATGGAGGATGGTGGAGGGATCCAGACCCCACGTACGGCCAGAAAGGAGCTTGAGGAGACGGAGACGGGAGCATGCCTTAGCTTGGATTGTCCGGAGGTGAGGGGTCCAGGAGGGGTGACGGTCAAGGGTGACGCCAAGGTACTTAAGGGTGGGGGTGAGGGCGATAGGACGACCATAGACGGTGACATAGAAGTCGAGGAGGCGGAAGGAAGGGATGGTTTTGCCTACAATGATCGCCTGGGTTTTGGAAGGATTGACCTTAAGCAACCACTGCTTGCACCAAGTGGTGAATTTGTCAAGATGGGACTGGAGAAGGTGTTGGGAGCGCTGCAAGGTGGGGGCAAGGGCAAGGAAGGCAGTGTCATCAGCATACTGGAGAAGGTGGATAGGGGATGAAGGCAGCGGCATGTCCGCCGTATACAAATGGTACACAAGAGGGAAGAGGACGGAACCTTGGGGCACACCGGCAGAGGGGAAGAAGGTGTAGGAATCCGTGTTATGGATGGTTCCTTAGGAAGGAGGTTGGGAAAGAAAGGACCCGATCAGATGGAGGTAGTTAATAGGAAGGGAAAAGGTTTGGAGTTTGAAGAGGAGACCAGATTGCCACACATGGTCATAGGGAGAGGAAGATAGCGGAGCGACGAGAATTAAGCTGTTCAGAGAGGAGATGAGTGAGGTGAAGGAGAAGGTCATTGGTAGAGAATGATGGCCGAACGCCACACTGGGTAACAGGAAGGAGGTGGTGCTGGCAGAGATGCTGGTGGATGCGGCAGGTAAGGATGGATTCCAGGTCCTTCCTGAAGACCAAGGTAAGGCTGATGGGATGGTAGGAGGAGACAGCAGACAGCGGTTTGTCGGGTTTAAGGAACATCATGATGTGGGAGGTTTTCCACAGATCGGGGTAGTAGCCAGTGGACAGGACTACAGTATAGAGCCTGGCCAGAGTGGAGAGGAAGGAGGCAGGAGCTTCACAAAGGTGGCGATAGGTGACACGATTGTGACCAGGAGTGGTGTTACGTTTCGTGCGGAGTGTAGCGATGAGATCCTGAGTAGTGATGGGGGCATTGAGTTAGGTGTGTGCGATGTTGTCCAAGTACTGGAAACCAGGGGCGAGGGGAGGGACAGAGGTGTCAGTTCGATCGCGGACATCTGGGAAGAGGGAGTAATCGAATTGAGGATCGTCGAGGATGGTAAAGACATCGGAGAGGTAGGAGGCAAAGTGGTTGGCCTTACTAAGGTTGTCAGGGAAGGGTTGATCATCATGAAGGAGAGGGTAGTAGGGAGGGGGCTTAGATCCAGTAAGGCGGAGGAACGCTGACCAGTACTTGGACAAGTTGATAGGAAGTGTAGCATTAAGACGGGTGCATGTCTGTTGCCAGTCATGGCGTTTCTTAGCTGTGAGCAAGTTTCTGATGTGTCGTTGTAGTTGTCGGTGGCGTTGTAGTGTGTCCAGGTCACACGTGTGAAGGAAGGCACGGTAGAGACAGCGAGATTCACAGAGAAGGAGGACGGCCTGTGGGGGTAAAGTAGGACGGTGGGGGTGGGTGGTGATAGAAGGGACGTGGGCCTCCATGGCCTCAGACAAGGACTGCTGGAGAAAGGAGGCGGCACTGGTAATGTCATCAGGGTGGTGGTAGGTGAGGGGGTGGCTATCGACCTGGGTAGAGAGGGTATCCCGGTAGGCATTCCAGTTGGCACAGGAATAATCACGGACATATTTGGGGGGAGGGTTAGTACGAGGGTCGGGACAGGGGCGACGACCATCTGAAATGGGGAGGAGGATAGGGAGATGGTCACTACCAATGGGGTCCAGGACATCCAGCGCTATGCGGCCAAGGAGGTTAGGGGAGGAGAGGATGACATTGGGAGTGAAGTTGGATTCAGAGCAGGTTTGCTAGGGAATGGGGACGAGGTTGCCTTGGAGGGAGGAGAGGAACCGATGTCACCGCTGTAACTGGGCGGCGGAACGACTATGGATGTTAAGGTCGGCGGCGATCACGTAGGAGGAGAAGGCACAGTCAGTGTGGGAGAGGAAGTCAAAAGGAATAGGGGCGTTGGGGTGGACATAGATGGTGGTGCAGGTGATGGTAAGGCCAGGGAAGAAGAGGCTAAGGATTAGGTGTTGTGGGCTCAGGAAGGAGAGGTTGGAGCCGAACAGGGATCTGGCGGTGGTGGCCAATGGCTATTCCGCCACGTGCTATCGGGAGGGGATTATGGGAGCGGTGAAGGAAGTAGGGCGAGGTGTGTACAGTGTGTTGGGGCTGAAGAAAGGTTTCATTGAGGAGGAAGGCATCCATGCAGTGGGTTGCGAGGGTGTGCAGGAAGAGGTTCTTGTTGGCAGGAAGGGAATGGATGTTATTGAACAAGATACGGTGCTGTCGCGCCATGACAGGGAATTAAACAAGGGTATCGAGATGGGAGAAAGTGAAATGGGCCTGATTATGGGGGTAGGTGGCATACATGTTGAGGTGAAAGATGGAACGGGAGGAGAGGGATATCTACTGGAGGGTGTGGGGGCGTTGGAAGACGATGGTGAGGAACCTGATGATGTCCTCAGCGGGGGGCGGGGGAGGGGGGGGGAACGAAGGGAATTGCCAGGAGGGGTTGGCGCGTCCAGTGGGCGGACAGGGACGGTGAGTTCAGGAGTGGTGGGTGGGGGTCAGGCCTTACATTTCTGGGAGTAGGTGGGATTTGGGAGATTCCAGGTATTGCAGGAGGGATGGGACTGTAGGTTGGGGCACTGCCGGAGGAAATGCGCCTGTTTACAGTGCGGGCACACAGGGGCCTCACGGCACTCACATGTAGTATGCACGTTGTAGCACAGGCTTCTAGGCGCTGGAGGTTCCGCTTATATAGAGCGCTAGGATGGCGCCACCACTCATCACGTGATGGCGCCACTACTCATCATGTGATGAGTGGTGGCGCCATCCTAGCGCTCTATATAAGCGGAACCTCCAGCGCCTAGAAGCCAGTCGCCGACTCACCTCAGAAGATGTTGCCCGCAGTAGGCAACGAAACGTCAGGAAGGAGAAGCAGTTTTATATATGGACCACGGCAATTCTGCGGTCATCATGATTACGGTGACGGTAATTGTTCCAGTTCTTGTCGTTCAATTTCTTGGCAAACTGTGGCATCCTCCCGTATGAGGCCTAAGGAATCGACTACTGACAGGAAATTCTCCAGGTCAGTATCGGGAACATTTACTAATTTCTCTCATATATTTATGGGAAGACGAGCCTTTACCATCTCTGTATGAGACATGAGTTCATCCCAGTATCTGGTCATGTTAATATATTTCACGAAGCATTTTCTGAGATTTCCCACTTTGGGAAGTATAATTCTGGGCTGTATGCAAGCTTCCGAAGACTTTCCAGGGATTTCCTCTCGCTTTGGCCTGACCATTAAGCTAAGAAATTAAACTTCACACGCAATGTACATAAAATACACAAACGTAAAAAGCTTATAACTAAACACGCAAATATTTGCACAAAATTGTTTATCGGCTGCTCTTACAGTCGCTGCAACAGTTGAAGACTGTCTGACAGCTAATATTTCGCACGTAATTCTTGCTGAGTTTATCTATACCCAGTACAAAAAATATGCTGTGGGCATGCAGCGTAACCTTACAGGTAAACAGCCAAAAAGTGAACACATGCATATGTGTCCTTACCTGTGACAGCTTCTCTGAATAATACAGTGATACAGTTTGGTACAAGTCACCAACTCCAGTTTATTAGATAGTTTAACTTTGTTTCCTTCACTTTTCTTCCTCTCAAATCATTTAAATGTCAAATTGTATGAAAAGAAAATACATAAATTTGTTTATTTTGCCCTCACGTTATAGAGTGCCAGTGGAGTCAGCTAAGTCATAACACCCCTTGTATCTCTCCAACCGTAATAGATACAAAGATGCCGTTTGGACAGTGAATTGTAGGGATAGGGGCTACTTGAATACATCACTATCTATCTAAGTGTGCACGCGCGTGCGTGTGTGTAATGTGAATGAATGATCTGAGTGCAGTGTAATTGTAACGTTTTTTATGGAACTGTCTTTTAAATAGTTAATGGTTAATTATTTTTATCACAGATGAAGATCTTTTAGACTGTAAAAAAGTTAACACATATTTATTCCACCCAGCTCTTAGGTTTGCTAAATAACTGATTGTAATTATTTCCTTTTGTTGAATTACGTTATCGAGCAGAGGCATTATTACGCACCAAAGCAAAAACAACATACGCACATGATCTCTTTTGGTCTCAGGGGTTGAAACTTTAGGGTTCTCATGTATGAATATTTATTAGTAACACACTGGTTTGTTAATTTTAATTGCATGAGGCATATTTAGTTGTAGCTTTCTCTGTAATGGCGCGTACGTGAAAAATAACGAACTCGACATTAGTGGCACAGTACGGCAAAATTTGTGCCAGTAAATGGAAATAATGACGGAGAAGCTTTACTACTTTCATAAATGCATAAAATAAATAAGAATTCTCAATAATATTTGGTCCAGAAGAGCCGTAATTACCAAAAATACCTGTACCGACCGAGATGGTGGACAACAATAGGATAAGATCATAACATATAAAACTTTCAATAACTTCAGGAAAGGACACAGTTCTTCTATAAACAAAAGAGGGTGTAGGAACCGCGGCTTTAAGGGTTTCAGTACTAACAAATGACATTTTGTATTCTGAAAACGATTTAGATAAATAAATAATTTAAATAAATTAATAATTTAAATTAACAATTATTACACTTATTACAACCTCTTAATATGAAGATTATGACAAAAGCTAAAGAGAACAATTTGCAGGCCATCAAATGCATGTACCATACGCAGCATGCCGACATTGCAATCTGGATGATGTCATGCCTGGCCTATCGTCAACAATAATCACCGAGGGTCCGATAAAACATAGGCAATTCCCAGTCTTCTCACAAGAATCGAAGAAAGCACATCCCTTTGTCTTTATGAGAGCTTTTAGAAATGTTTTACCTCCGCACTGATCCGAAATACAAAAGATTTAGTTCGTTGTTAGTTTTGGGCGGTTGTGGGCAGTCGGAAGATGCAGATCGTTGTCGAACGTATGATGAATTTGAACAGGCCTCCCGGCATTGTTGGTCGGGAGGCCCTATCCGGAAAGATACTTCAACAAGTCGAGATACTGGAGCAATCCGAAATCACATACTGGTGTTTTGCGCATATTAAAGAGTTGTTTGCCGATTAAACGTCGTCAGAACTGGAAACTGGGCCACTTTCTCACGGTCATGGATTCGATTGACCTCATTTACGAGGGTAGTCAGAACTCAAATGAGTGTAACAGAAACCATTCGTTTCTACCGAAAAATGAAGCACTTAATAATCCTGGTAACGGTAATAATAACAACAAGGGCAGTAATAGAAGAAATCAGTATGGCAACGCACAGTGCGGTTGGCATTCATACGCGCTGCTGCAGGGATATACCGATAATGGAAGACTCGGAAGTCGTCAAAGTAACGGTTTCCAGGCGAGAAATAACAGAAATTACCACTCAGGATATTGTGCTCACTAACAAGAAATAACCGTAATGGTTGGAATAACTGGCGTGGTTCCGGTGATGATAGACAACAAGCGTCCAGGAACGGAAATGAACAGCCACGCATAAATATCAGCTATGATATGGGAACGGCATAAACCAAAACAGGCATAAATATCAGTTATGATATGGGAGCGGCATAAACGAAAGTCAGCGAAAAGACGCCTCCAAATATACGTAGAATATAACATGGCAAAATACAAATCACGTTGTAAACTTTGTTGGTTCGTTGGTTGGTTGATTTGGTGGAGGGGACCAAACAGCGAGGTCATCGGTCTCATCGGATTAGAGAAGGATGGAGAAGCAAGACGACCGTGCCGTTTCAAAGGAACTATCCTGGCATTTGCCTGAAGCGATTTAGGGAAATCACGGAAAACCTGATTCAGGATGACCGGACGCGGTTCGAGACGTCGTCCTACCGAATGCGAGCCCAATGTGCTAACTACTGCGCCACCTTGTTCGATCTGTAAACTGTAAAAGTGACTGATGGGAGCAGCAGACGGTAAACGGCGATCGGTCGGCCTAGAGACCCTGAGGCCGACCGAAAACGGTAGTGGGGACATGACGCTAATTAATAATTATTTCGTAAGGTATGACAAAGAAATAGATATGCGAGGTGACCTATAGAGGGTGTTTCCGTAAGAGCGTGCAAAAATTTAACGGGACATACAAGATGTTTCACTAAACAATTTGAGGCAGGATACCTGGGTTCAGAGAAGCCAGCTTAAGAATACAGGGTACTTATAAATGGTGGAAAAATCAAAATTTTTTTATGACTTTATTAAATTCTATAGCCTTTCCTGATTACATTGATTTATACATTACAGGGTTTTAAATGACAGATGACCTATATACACTGCTGGAAATTGAAATAAGAACACCGTGAATTCATTGTCCCAGGAAGGGGAAACTTTATTGACACATTCCTGGGGTCAGATACATCACATGATCACACTGACAGAACCACAGGCACATAGACACAGGCAACAGAGCATGCACAATGTCGGCACTAGTACAGTGCATATCCACCTTTCGCAGCAATGCAGGCTGCTATTCTCCCATGGAGACGATCGTAGAGATGCTGGATGTAGTCCTGTGGAACGGCTTGCCATGCCATTTCCACCTGGCGCCTCAGTTGGACCAGCGTTCGTGCTGGACGTGCAGACCGCGTGAGACGACGCTTCATCCAGTCCCAAACATGCTCAATGGGGGACAGATCCGGAGATCTTGCTGGCCAGGGTAGTTGACTTACACCTTCTAGAGCACGTTGGGTGGCACGGGATACATGCGGACGTGCATTGTCCTGTTGGAACAACAAGTTCCCTTGCCGGTCTAGGAATGGTAGAACGATGGGTTCGATGACGGTTTGGAAGTACCGTGCATTATTCAGTGTCCCCTCGACGATCACCAGTGGTGTACGGCCAGTGTAGGAGATCGCTCCCCACATCATGATGCCGGGTGTTGGCCCTGTGTGCCTCGGTCGTATGCAGTCCTGATTGTGGCGCTCACCTGCACGGCGCCAAACACGCATACGACCATCACTGGCACCAAGGCAGAAGCGACTCTCATCGCTGAAGACGACACGTCTCCATTCGTCCCTCCATTCACGCCCGTCGCGACACCACTGGAGGCGGGCTGCACGATGTTGGGGCGTGAGCGGAAGACGGCCTAACGGTGTGCGGGACCGTAGCCCAGCTTCATGGAGACGGTTGCGAATGGTCCTCGCCGATATCCCAGGAGCAACAGTGTCCCTAATTTGCTGGGAAGTGGCGGTGCGGTCCCCTACGGCACTGCGTAGGATCCTACGGTCTTGGCGTGCGTCCGTGCGTCGCTGCGGTCCGGTCCCAGGTCGACGGGCACGTGCACCTTCCGCCGACCACTGGCGACAACATCGATGTACTGTGGAGACCTCACGCCCCACGTGTTGAGCAATTCGGCGGTACGTCCACCCGGCCTCCCGCATGCCCACTATACGCCCTCGCTCAAAGTCCGTCAACTGCACATACGGTTCACGTCCACGCTGTCGCGGCATGCTGCCAGTGTTAATGACTGCGATGGAGCTCCGTATGCCACGGCAAACTGGCTGACACTGACGGCGGCGGTGCACAAATGCTGCGCAGCTAGCGCCATTCGACGGCCAACACCGCGGTTCCTGGTGTGTCCGCTGTGCCGTGCGTGTGATCATTGCTTGTACAGCCCTCTCGCAGTGTCCGGAGCAAGTATGGTGGGTCTGACACACCGGTGTCAATGTGTTCTTTTTTCCATTTCCAGGAGTGTATATCAAATTTAAAGATAAGGAGGTCATGTATGCCACTACGCTCCCTTTATTTCTGTTAAAGAAACCAGTATCATTTCGAAAAGAACTGTGAACTTTCTGTTTCCAGTGATTATACGTATGATACATGTATATGTTGGTAACAGTGAAGCTTTCTAGTATCTGTAAATGATTATCTTTCCTAGTATTTACTTTTGTTTCACTGAAGCAGTTTCACGTGTTACTGAATGTTTGTTGCCCAAGTGCTACATACACTACTGGCCATTAAAATTGCTACACCACGAAGATGACGTGCTGCAGACGCGAAATTCAACCCACAGGAAAAAGATGCTGTGATACACAAATGATTAGCTTTTCAGAGCATTCCCACAAGGTTGGCGCCGGTGGCGACACCTACACCATATTGACATGAGGAAAGTTTCCAACCGATTTCTCATACCTAAACAGCAGTTGACCGGCGTTGCCTGCTGAAACGTTGTTGTGATGCCTCGTGTAAGGAGGAGAAATGCGTTTCATCACGTTTCCGACTTTGATAAAGGTCGGATTTTACCCTATCGCGATTGCGATTTATCGTATCGCGACATTGCTGCTCGCGTTGGTCGAGATCCAATGACTGTTAGCAGAATATGGAATCGGTGGGTTCAGGAGGGTAATACGGAACGCCGTGCTGGATCCCAACCGCCTCGCATCACTGGCAGTAGAGATGATAGGCATCTTATCCGCATGGCTGTAACGGATCGTGCAGCCACGTCTCGATCACTGAGTCAACAGATAGGGTCGTTTGCAAAACAACAACCACCTGCACGAACAGTTTGACGACGTTTGCAGCAGCATGGACTATCAGCTCGGAGACCATGGCTGCGGTTACCCTTGACGCTGCATCACAGACAGGAGCACCTGTGATGGTGTACTCAACGACGAACCTGGGTGCACGAATGGCAAAACGTCATTTTTTTGGATGAATCCAGGTTCTGTTTACAGGATCATGATGGTCGCATCCGTGTTTGGCGACATCGCGGTGAATGCACATTGTAAGCTTGTATTCGTCAGCGCCATACTGGCGTATCACCCGGCGTGATGGTATGGTGTGCCATTGGTTACTCGTCTCGGTCACCTCTTGTTCGCATTGACGGCAGTTTGAATAGTGGACGTTACATTTCAGATGTGTTACGACCCGTGGCTCTACCCTTCATTCGATTCCTGAGAAACCCTACATTTCAGCAGGATAATGCACGACCGCATGTTGCAGGTCCTGTACATAACTTTCTGGATACAGAAAATGTTCGACTGCTGCCCTGGCCAGCACATTCTCCAGATCTCTCACCAATTGAAAGGTCTGGTCAATGGTGGCCGAGCAACTGGCTCGTCACAATACGCCAGTCACTACTCTTGATAAACCGAGGTATCGTGTTGAAGTTGCATGGGCAGCTGCACCTGTACACGCCATCCAAGCTCTGTTTGACTCAAAGCCCAGGCGTATCAAGGCCGTTATTACGGCCAGAGGTGGTTAGTCTGGGTACTGATTTCTCAGGAAATTGCGTGAAAATGTAATCACATGTCAGTTCTAGTTTAATATATTTGTCCAATGAATACCTGTTTATCATCTGCATTTCTTCTTAGTGTAGCAATTTTAATGGCCAGTAGTGTATATCTGTGGAAGTACATATCCTTTAGTGTGCAATAAATAGAAATATGCCACGCATCAAGAAATTCAATAAAAGGAAATTCCGTGGTAACCAATTCACAAACAAAGCAAGCCACACTGTTGAAAGCAACCTATGTATCAGTTCTTCAGGTAAGGAACTCCCACACGCCACGACTTCTAGTGATTCAGATTTTTGTGTTAATGTCCCTGTGGATTTGTTGTTGTTGATATGGGCATGTTATCTTCTTTTATAAAGAAAGTGGTGAAATGTAAACAATGTGATGGTGTAGGCTGTGTGTAAATAACTGAACAACAAAGTAGCAGGAAGGGTTTAGCGTCAAAATTTGTTGTTCTGTGTAGATTCTGCAGTGAATCTGCCTCGAAAATGACGTAGAACTTCGTGCATAATTTCTATGATGTGAATTTAAAGTTAGTTTGTGCAACAGGAAAAGGAAAAAATGCTGCTCAAACATTTTGTGGTTTGATGGACCTTCCAGCTCCTCCCAGTATGTTCAGTAAGTAGATAAAAATACTTATAGGTGCATTGACGGTTGTGTTTAAGGCATCTATGAAACATGCAGTAGAAGAAACTATAAATATTAGTGGAACCTGGGACATTGCTGTTGCACTTAATGGGACATGGCAACGTCGAGGACATCATTCCTTGAATGGTGTTGTAAATGCTACTTCTCTGGAGAATGGAAAAGTTGTTGATGTTGAGTTCTTAGCAAAGTACTGCCAAGCCTGCCATGATAACACTGGAAGACATATTGAACATCAGTGTTATAAGAACTATGATGATTACAGTGGAGGTATGGAGTCCGATGGAGCTCTACAAATATTTCAGAGGTCGGTGCACATTTATAACGTTAGATATACGAAGTACCTAGGCGATGGGGCTCTGAAGCTTTCAATAAAATTAGTGAGGCAATGTTTATGGTGATACCTTGGTAACAAAACTGGAGTGTTGTGGACATGTGCAAAAGAGGACGGGTGCTAGATTGAGGAAGCTACGAAGAGAATGAAAGTAAAGTTGCTTTCTGATGGAAAATCTCTGTCTGGCTGAGGCAGATTGACGGAAACTGAAATAGATCCTCCTCAGAGGTATTATGAACTGACCATTAGACGAACTGCACCTCTGAGTGATGTTACAGCAATGGGAAAAGCTGCATGGGCCACCTGCTTTCATAAGTTGTCCACAGATGACCACCCTGTTCACGGACTTTGCCCTAAAGCAGCAGATTCTTCGTGTGGTTACCAAAAAGCAAAAGAAAGTGGTCAAATCTATCGTCATAAGCATTCGCTTCCTGAGTCTGTTATGAATGAAATAAAGCCAATTTTTAGAGACCTGAGTGGCCCTGTTTTGCTTAGTAAATGTCTTCAGAATACAAGGGAAAGTTTCAGCCATTGCATATGGGAACGATTACCCAAGAATGTTTTTGAAGGACTAAATACATTAAAAGTTGGTGCACTAGATGCAGGGACATGTTTCAGCGATGGAGTGATAGGAAAGTTGGAAGTCCTGAGAAATTTAGGCATGAATGTGGCTCTAATACGAAGATCAATTGCTTGCGTGTGACAGACAATGTGTGCATGAAGCTGAAAGATTCGCTCTTCAAGCTACCAAAGGAGTCAGCAATGCTAAAAGGAATTCCAGAAGGAAGCTTGAAGATGCATAAATGCTGCAGGATGAAGACTATGCTTCAGGAATGTTCTGAGGCACAGTTTAATTGGACTCGTGTCTTCATTCGCAATTTCCCGCAAATTGTATTTTTCAGAATTCAGGTACAAATATTTTCTAAAGCTTATAAAGCATTGCTCTAATTTTTTTCTGTAACTAGTAATAGTCCATACTTACGTAGAAGACCTAAGCTTGATTGCAGAATCCACTAAATTATAGGAAAAAGTAACATTTTAATTAGGAAAGAAATTATAAAAATTAAAATGTAAGATGTGAAATTTTTTATCCTTGTAATATACATAATAGGTGGAATTAAATAGATCTAGTACCTCAGCAATCATGTCATGCGTATCTGGTATGAATTTGGTCTCCTTCTAATGTATAACATTGGAGTAAATGGTACCTCAATTTGAGGAAGCACCTTAGAAAAAAAGGCATCAATTTCTTTGTAATTTCTTTAATAATCCTAAGGAGGTTCAAAAACATTCAAAATACTTCCAATTTGTTTAGAAAGTGTGCTGCATTACCTGATATCAGCAAAAAACTGTAAAACATATACATTATAAACAGTGCCTGAAAGAAATAGTGTTGATTTTTACATAATATTGAGCCGGGAAAGTACCCTTATCCTTAAGGAGATAATAGGAATAAAATCACAGTACTGTTACTTTTTTACTTACATTAGTTACAGTTAACTGCAAATACAATTATTGACACAATGAATGTACCATTTTTTACAGTGTCTTGCAAAATGTGCTGAAACTGACAGCCATCAACCTCAATGCAAGCATGACATCGTCGAACAAGATTCTGACAAACACTGACAAATGTCCCTGGTGAATTTCGAATCACATCACAGGCAGCTACGACTCTGGGAACTAATTCCATCAGCGTATCCACTAGGGTCTCATGCACAAGTGACTTTAAATATCCCCAAAAGAAATAATCAAGGGGATTCAGGTGAGGTGACCTCGCGCACCTTAGAATAGGACCTCCCATTCCAATCCAGCGACCAGGAAATAGTTGTACTTCCTAATAACCAGGCTCGTCCTCCTCATTTCATTGCAGATAATAAAGAATGTGCATGTAAATAAACAGCACAGTACATCTAAACTTTTATACATTTTACTTGTAAATAAGCTGGAAAACAGTAATGCCAGACAAAGCGGTAGACAAGTTTACTTCCATATCTCCTTAAGCTGGCTTCTCTGTCCCGAGATTTCCTACCTCAAATTGTTCACTGGAGCATTCTCTATGTCCTGTTACATTTTTGCACGCTCTTATGGAAACACGCCATATACAGACAAGAAAAATGATATAAAAGTAATAAACAAATAAGTACAGACGATGGTTAATACCAGAATAGGGATAACAGAAGTGCATGTGATACTAGACACAGGAGTTACTAGTAAACTTGTTTTAATACAGCTTTTTCATTGAAATAAAAAGGAAACTAAACCCACCTACTTTACCTGTACAGAATTGCCATATTTTAGCAACTATAGGTAGTAAGTCGAAAAGAATCAAGTTACAAACCTATATTTCAATAAGTTTCGCTGGAACCGTAATTACTTCTACATTCCTAGAGGCAGAAAATCTAATAGTTAACTTTCTCCGAGGTATGGACTTTTTCAGACGATATCAAGTGAAAATTGACCTAGGTAATGGAAAATGTTATCTTCACTCAGGTAGTAATGTAATTTCAATCGACTTAATGAAAACAAAGTTTTGTGTGAATAACCAGTTAGCAGATAAAGTGAGTATCCATCTAATGTATCCAGAAGTCTTTTAAACGAATGAGTAATGTAATGAACAGATGATAGAGGAAACGACTTTTTTACACATTATTCAGAGTAAGGTAGAAGAAATGGGTAGTTTATCAGCCACACACAAATAAGAACTGGATACAGTGTTGTCGCAATCTTTGCATGTTTTTGAAAAGAAACCAGGAGTATTTTAGGCTATGTCTGTCATATGTCATGCATGATAACGCACTATGTTGATTTGAGAAACAAAACTATCCAGGAGATTGATAGGAAAGTCGTCTCTCAGGCACTTGTATTGATAGGGAAGTCCTCTCTCATGCACTTGTCCCTCTCGTCACATATTTGTAAAATTTTACCTTTCCCGCTCTTGATCGATCAACCGTCAAGGCAATTCATTTCTAGACGAAAATACTCTTAAAACTACTCTGGTTTAATGACATCGTTAGAACCAGTAGGTTTCTACAGGCGTAGAATTTGTAAACAACTTTAGCATTGTCAAATCGTTTTAGATATCGTGAAAGAAAATTCTGCTGCTGATTAATTTCTCTTTGATAATTACTGTTGCGTTTAGTAAACTAATGGAAAATGCAATTAAAATATTCAGTGTACTAATACAAATTAAATTAAGCTTACTACAGAAACATCACGAAGGCAGTCTATCTTAATAAACATTAAGTGTCTGTAAGACGATTGAGCCTATTTTAACGCGAATTAGTAGGATATTTCCGACTTTTGACTTCGAAAAGATCTGTATTTATTTCAGTTCCTGTACCATTCGTAAGTATTATGAAAATGTGACATTTCATAGATATAATTATGTATTCACAACAACAAAAATATGTCGGCAGAAAACAAAAGTGGCATTATGTATATGGCAGTATCGTAAGGTTTTCGCTCTGACACTAAGGGTTACTGAAAGTAACAAGACGAATTTTGCTCGAGCGTTGTCTTACGATTCCCTTATTGAGTTTTTATCTGCCTGCTTGCAGCTGTGCAACAAAAGAATTAAAAATCTGGCTTTCAGCGAGTCTCGAAAGGCGAACGAAAGCAGCGTGCACCCGGTAGCTAAGCATGTTACCTGGGAACTGGTTTTTTCCTAAAATGGGAAGACATCCTTTTGTGGTTGAATTGTTGGCAAATTGTCAGTCACACGTGAGCCGTTGGTCTAAGCGTTTCGGTGTGTTGAATTTGTACCAATGATTTTTCTACAGGTTTTTTCTGTCAATTTTCAGTGTTTTTCTCATTTTCGATGTTGGTGGGGACACGTGCATTGATGAGTGTATATTTTTTACTGGGGCTCTGAATGAGCATAGTCATAAGTCGCTTGTTGATGGACCGGCCGCGGTGGCCGAGCGGTTCTAGGCGCTTCAGTCCGGAACCGCGCGGCTGCTACGGTCGCAGGTCCGAATCCAGCCTCGGGCATGGATGTGTGTGATGTCCTTAGGTTAGTTAGGTTTAAGTAGTTCTAAATTCTAGGGGACTGATGACCTCCGTTGTTAAGTCCCATAGTGCTCAGAGCCATTGAACCTTTTGATTGTTGATGGGTGTGATTTCTTTGACAGAGTTGATGATAGATCTGCGTTCGAGAAATGCAATGCCGAAGATTGGTACGCCTTTCGCTACCTTTTGTTGTATTTTGCTGTTGAAGATGCAATGGTTTCCCTAATGCAAGGTTTCGTTGTCACTTAGTCGTGGTTGTTGAAGAGCAAGGATGAGAATTTTTTGTCGGTCAATTTCTTTTGTGAGATTATTTAGTTTTCGTGTTTGGATCAATGTATCGATGTTTACTTTTAAATGCATGTTTTTTGCTTGTAGGGAAATTTACCAGAGGTCTTTAATATTCTCTGCCGTGCTAACCTGGACTCCCCAGAATCCGAAAATCCAACTGCCGCCTGGGGTAAAGTTGACTTTGCTTGCATAGGTCATGTTTGCTTGTGTTTCATTGGTTTGGCTTGGGTGATTACAGGACCGGACAGGACCAGAGGGTGTTGAAGCCTTTGAAAGCAAATATTTTCAGCCAAGCTCATTGAGCTAACAGGCGGTGACCAGAGTAGCGGTGATTTTCACTCAGACGTGTCTGGATTTTGGGTTCAACGGATTGAGTAGCCGTTCAGGATTGTGTTAGTATTTGGTTCACTCCTAGTATTTGATTTCCTCGGTACCACCCACATGGGGGAGGGTTTCACTTATCCGCCACACGCGATTATTATTATTGTTATTATTATTATTATTATTGTCATTATGTCATCAGCAAATCCGATAAGGTGTATCTTCCCACCACTGAAATAGATGTGTATTGTTCGATTCAGTATTTCCATCACATAAATGTGGGTTATAATTACGTTACATTGCTGCTAGTAGACATATTTCTCACTTTTTCTTAGACAGTTTCTACCTGTTACTCCATCATAGGAATTAATGTGCGCAGCATTGTTGGAATACAGACGTTCAAATTATCCGATTTCTGTAATTTCATTTCGATACCAGATCGTTCTAATCAGATTCAGCCAGGCAGTCTTAATGTGGATATCCGACTACGACTCTCATCATATGATAGACTGGGTAAACCACATTCTTAATCGGACTGTTGAATATAGATCACTTATCTATGACAAGGCCTGAATTCTTAAACATTGTAGAAAATAATAATCCAATGTGCTTATTACAAATACGTTATTTAAATATAAATATATGAACTAACTAGATAACAGTTTATTTACAGGAGCAGAGCCCCATCCATCATAGCAGAGCAGTGCGTGATTGGTTTCAGGGCCAAGAGAGGATAAAGCTGTTGCCGTTTGTTCCACGATCACCAAGCATCAACCAGATAGAGAATATGTGGGCAGAGGTAACAAGGTCATTGCCACGTGGATCTACAAAAGCAAGCGACCTTTGGACAAATATAGAAAACATATGTTGGGAAGTAAACCATCACGCTACGCTGTCGACGACTTGATGAAATCAATTCCCCTACGCCTTCGAGAAATCTTACATAATGATTGTGGGTGGGTTGGTTACTGAAAGTATAAAAAACTGTTCAAATGTATGTGAAATCTTATGGGACTTAACTGCTAAGGTCATCAGTACCTAAGCTTACACACTACTTAACCTAAATTATCCTAAGGACAAACACGCACACCCATGCCCGAGGGAGACTCGAACCTCCGCCGGGATCAGCCACTCAGCCCATGACTGCAGCCCCCAGACCGCTCGTCTAATCCCGCGCGGCTACTAAAAGTATACTCGTCCACAAAACCCATGTGGACAATTATCTGATAATCGGACAAGCTTTGCTTTGTCGCAGCTCTTTAGCATACAAGTCCATTTACTTTCAGGCTCCTCGTTACAATTCTTGCAATGCAAGGTAATTGAAAAAACTCATCCACTCGACGCCAACTGAGGAACTGACTGGTGCATGTATTGTTCAAGACACAGTAGTTGTCACCCTCACTGGAATCAATGACTGCGGTGTGTGTGTGTGTGTGTGTGTGTGTGTGTGTGTGTGTGTGTGCTTTCGTGTTCATGCACAGTCTGAATCAATACTATTAGCATTAGAGAGACAACCAACAATAAATATTGCATCAAATATGACTGTAAAGTATTTTAATGCGATGGACAGTTACAAACTGAATTTTAACCCAACCCACATCCTGCATATTACGTTAAGTAAGATGTATTAACTCCGTAGTATCGTTAGCAGAGACAGTGCGCTCTTGTTGTCGAGGCTCGTGACAAGTGCAGCGATTAGCAGTGCCCAATGCCGCCGCGATTTGTTTATGTTGGCTGAGCGTGGACACTGCAGCAGACGATTCGCCATAATCAGAAAGAAATCACCTTGGCTCTGACTGCAGTGAGCGGATGTCACTGCCTGCGTGTTCTTATAGTACCCAACGTGAGACTATATTCACAGGTGCCATGGAGCAATTGCAACGGGTATCATGTCATTAGTCATCAGAATATTAACCAGTGATGAAATGTCCACTCTATTTGAATCCCAAGAAGATAGGAACCTTCTCACAAAGGAATGTGAGGCGATATCAAAATTTATCCAACATACAAAAATTAACTGCAGGGTTTTCATGTATGCGGTAGTAGCACACAAGGAAATATTATGTCCTGAAAGCGTATATTTCATTTCCTCTTCTCATATTAACGCTATTGTTTTAGAATGAAGTGAGAAAATAAACACGAAAAACTTAAGTTCCAGAGAAGCATATAAGTCATTTCCTCTTCTCATATCATAACTTTTGTTTTAGTATGAGGTAAAAAGATAAACAGTTTAGGGTTCTGAAACATAATATGACACCAGATTCTTATCGTGGGCGCCATCGGAAACGCAAAATTGCAGGTAGCTGTCCATTCTTTTGTCCAAAAGTCTGTTTCCTTTCATGCATTACTCACGCTAGGAGATTCTTATTTAAGGACTTGTGGGCATCAAGTTCTTCAACAGAACAAGCCTTATGTTATTGTGCTAATTACGGTATAAAGAAAATGCAACAAAGACGAGTTCTCCTAGAGCAGTGGGGATATTTGCACATGTCTGTATTCAGCAATGACTGCCAGCTGTCACAACACTTCACAGAATCCTTGCGGCAGGCAACACAACTGTGCGTGCACTTCAGACTTCATTCAGTAAGACGTCAGGAGATGGATGGAAACGTCAAATTAACGTTGCTTTCCGAGTCGTATTGAATGCATAATGAGGTGTTATTAAGGTAGTTGAACGTTCTAGCAATTACACTTCTATAATTCCCATATGAGTATTCCGATAGTCTAAAGAACCAGTTAGTGTGAAACCATCTGGAACTGCATTAACATCAAACTGCAAGAACTTGAGACAATACGTGGACTCTACTCTTCGCTAGGTGACCTATTACTGATATTTAGGATTCTCTCCGTCCTAGGCGTAATGGAAATGGAACTTCAGAGGCGCTTTCTGCTATTCTTGACAAACATCAGAAACTTGTAATCACTGCGAGTTACATCTGCGTGATGATAATGGTTCAGGTTGTCAGTAGTTGTGGTGGTGTTATGCTGTCAAACTGCTTACAGCAACGTTAATGGTGGCACACATAATTTAGCGCTGACTATTTACTTAAGCAAAAATAGTGTTGTGGCGTCGTCGCTTGACTTTATTTGGCCTCAGCTTGAGTAATCCGATTTAACGAACATAGTACTACATTCACGGGCTGCTGATGATACAGTATGACTACAGAGATCATCGTGCGGGTATTACATTAATTCTGCAATGAATTGCTTAAAAAACATTACCCTCAGCTATGCAGCTGGAATGACTCATTACACAGGTACTCTATGTTGCACTTGGTTAAGTGATCAGTTCGTTGCAATCCTGCTTCTACTGTTTGTAAATACTTGTATACTTCAAAAATGGTTCAGATGACTCTGAGCGCTATGGGACTTAACGTCTGAGGTCATCAGTCCGCTAGAACTTAGAACTACTTAAACCTAACTAACCTAAGGACATCAGGCACATCCATGCCCGAGACTGGAGTCGAACCTGAGATCGTAGCTGTCGCGCGGTTCCAGACTGTAGCGCCTAGAACCGCTCGGCTACCCGGGCCGGCATACTTGTATACTGACCATTCGTTATTTGACTAAATATGAACTACAATCTAATTCGCATGTATATGATATGGGTTAGCTCCGGCGCGAAGGTATGACTAAGGATTGGATGCCGTTGGAGTCCCAGTAACGACTGCAGATGAAAATTTGTGACCGACTGAGCTTCGAACCTAGACCTCCTGCTTACTAGACAGACGTGCTGACCACTGCACTATTATTTTTTTAAAAAGTTTGAGAAGACTTTCAGCACCAGGTAGGTGGAGGCAAAGAGGGCAGGAGTTGAAAATCCGAGGCCTGGCCACAATGCCTCCGCCGGCCGCGGTGGCCGTGCGGTTCTAGCGCTGCAGTCCGGAACCGCGGGGCTGCTACGGTCGCAGGTTCGAATCCTGCCTCGGGCATGGATGTGTGTGATGTCCTTAGGTTAGCTAGGTTTAAGTAGTTCTAAGTTCTAGGGGACTGATGACCTAAGATGTTAAGTCCCATAGTGCTCCGAGCCATTTGAAAAATAAATTTAAACCATTCCTTATATTTGTTATTCTTCTTCAGGTTAAAATGTCTTCTGCAATATAAAACATGCACTCTTCTAAGTTCTAAGTTTTGTTTATTACGACGTAAAACACAAACTGTCCCAGAAGCCACGACTAACTGTTATTCTTTGCGGACGGGTAACATTTCCAGTCGGGTTGTAAAGCTTCAGTTATCGGTATATGACTTTCTGCGGTTCTGTTGATAGTGCTAATTTCTTCCTAGTCCAGTTCCAAATTCTATTTTTACATAAGAAGGTGTGCGCTACAGTTTCTACAAGCCCACATTTGTCGCAGTATGGAGATGGTCTCAATTTGATTTTTCATAATCGTTCCGCTGAGGGTATGGTTTCGTTTACAACGTCGCACCATATGGCACTGACTCTAGTTGGTAGAATTTTATTGTTGATATTTTTCCAGACGTTCCTCCAGTTTTTTGTAGGTTAATTTACCGGAATTGGTTTGTGTAGACGATGTCTGGTAATTTAATCATAGACGGTTCTAGTGTTGGTTTGTGCTGGTGGAAGTCTTATACAGCTCCAATCGCCATAGTACTTTCGCACGTAATCTAGGCTGGCGTGCTACATTAACAGGAGCGTTCCTATCCCCAGGATCTAACGAGAGGAACAGAAGTTTCGTGATGCCAGTCTTAGTTGCGTGTATTAGTTTAAAAGCACGTCTTTAATTCCAAGTCCTCTGTTTTGCCTCTGCAAAGTCGCCGAGTGGAAGGATACTTTGAAGATATTTTGTTTCCACACATACCAAGAGGCTACAGCTAATATTTTATGTGCAGTAACCTGCAGTATCGGTAAGACTGCTGCGACATGATAAGTTTTGCAATGTATGTATTTATAAACTGAGCTTTCTGAAGTCAGTCTAACGATCGCAAGTCATGGTCCTTCAATAAGGTTCCGATGACATTAAGTTTCCGCTCCCAATTGTTCGTGGCCATGCCTTTGGGATTCGCCCTTAACCACAATCCGAGATGGAGACTCTCTTCAGTTACATCTAACGAGTGCGCACCTATTGCACTATTGTAGGAACCGAGATGCAATACTTTGGATTTAAAGTTTTGTAAATTTGTGGTAAGAACTTATGGGACCAAGTTGCTTAGGTCATCGGTCCCTAAGCTTACACACTACTTAATCTAACTTAAACTATGGACAACACACACACACATGCCGGAGGGAGGACACGAAGCTCGGACGGTGGGCACTGTCGGGACACAGCAACCAACCACTCTGCAGCACCTATCTACACACGCTCCTCATCAGACGCGAATTCCCATCTTTGCCGCATACCACATAGGCGGTACCGCCGCCCCCCCCCCCCCCTCCCGGCCATTATTCCACTCGCTCGCCCCCACACTGTATTCCCGCGGGGGTCGGACGATGTCGTGCGTCTAGCACTGAAAACTTTAGATGAGCCGCCGATACCCAAATAATTATACAGGATGTTTCAGGACAAATAGTTAATATTGTAGGAGATGGTAGTGTAGACAAATTGCAGAAACAATGACATATAACATGTGTCCAATTTTTATTGAACATACATATAGCTGGGTTGTAGTGTATCTAGAGGTAGCCCTGGATGGAAAAATACTATGAACATATCACATAAAGAATGTGTTCCACTGCGTAAGACAATCTTATAAGCAGTAGAAGCTGCTGTAGGGTAAACTGGGGTCTAAACCCAGTACTTACTGGATATACACCTCTGCAAAAAGACCATTGATAATTTATAGGCCTATAATATGAACAAAGTCGAACAGAAGGTGGTTGCTAGGGAGTCTGGCAAAGAGCAGAGACTGATCTGCGCTTTCACAAACAGATGGAATTAGCAAGACATCCACTCTTGGGATTGATATTACGCTAGACATGCCCGCCATACACCTGTGGCTTAAAATGGAGGCAGCGGCGGGGACATAAAGGCTAAAAATTGGAAATAGCTGGATATAGTTAGAATATACGGAATCCCAAATCAGTATGGCGATGGCTCAGGAAATGCCGGCAAACTATACAATAACTTCAAGCTGTTTCAATAAACCTTGCCATGTAACAGTTGGAGACGTGGAGCAGTGGAAGAACGAACCACTACACCGTGCAGGAGACATAATATAGTGGTTTACTGACAGGTCGAAAACAGATGAAAGTACCGGATCTGGTGTACTGCCTAGAATATCTTTAGGGAAGATGGCCACAGTATTACATGACATCTTCTATCAGCATGTGCACGGAGGAGAATTAGAGTAGAGCCTAAAAAAATCGTAGCATCTACTTTTATTCAGACAGCCAAGCAGCTCTGAAATCTCTATCATCCCATACAACTAGATCGAAGGTCGTTGCAGAATGCCATGAAGCATTTTCTTTCGGACATGTCCGAAAGAACAGACACCATACATATATCCATATACAGGGTGTTTCAGGAGGAATAGTAGATATTTTAGCAGGTGGTAGTACAGACGAATTGTATAAAAAATTCCATATAAATGCGTCCACATTTTATTGAGGACAGAGATACATCTGTTAGTACGTAACCCTAACAAACTCAAATCAAAGGCAAATGAGGACGTTCAAAGTTTATTTTCAAAAAATTCCCCCACCAACTTCAATGCACATTTGACTTATCTTGATAACACCACGTGTAGTTCTTCTGAGGTCTACTTTGCGTTCTTTTATGAGGGCTGCACTATTCATAATCCGAACGATCAAATCGGCTCTTGGGTTTCCTTTTTCTTTGTAGACTTCGCCTTTAACCATCCCCGCAGGCAAAAATCCAAAGAGAGAACGTCCAGGGACCATGAAGGCCAAGAAAAGTGCCCATATCTAATATTCTATCTTCCAGAAAATGTGTCACCTGACGAATAGAATTTGCAGGAGCCCCGTCATGCTGGAGGAACATAGGCATTCCTGTAGCCAAATGAACCTCTTCGAATAACATTGGAAGTCATTTTCAAGGAAGTGTAGACAACTGGGTCCTGTAAGGACCAACATATGAAACGGAAATGCATTGAACCCAGCTGTATGTACGAAATAAAAATTGGACACATGTTATATGGCATTTCTTCTGCAATTGGTCTATACTACCACCTACTACAATATTTAGCATTCCTCCTGAAACATCCTGTATAATAATTTGGGTCTCGGTGGCTCATCTAAAGTTTTCAGTGATAGACGCACGACATCGTCCGAACCCACGCGGGAATACAGTGTGGGGGCGAGTGAGTGGAATAATGGCCGGGGAGCTTGGTATTTTAAGTTCTTATCACAAATTTACAAAATTTTAAATCCAAAATACTGCATCTCGGTTCTTACAATAGTGCAATAGGTGAGCACTGGTTAGATGTAACTGAAGAGAGACTCCAACTCGGATTGTGATTAAGGGCGTATCTCAAGCGCGTGGCCACGAGCAATTGGGAGCGGAAACTTAATGTCATCGGAACCTTGCTGAAGGCCCGTTGCAATTGCTCCATGGCACCTGTGAATAGAGTCTCACGTTGGGTACTATAAGAACACGCAGGCAGTGATATCCGCTCACTGCAGTCAGAGCCAAGGTGATTTCTTTCTGTTTATGGCGAAGCGTCTGCTGCAGTGTCCACGCTCAGCCAACATAAACAAATCGCGGCGGCATTGGGCACTGCTGATCGCTGCGCTTGTCGCGAGCCTCGACAACAAGAGCGCACTGTCTCTGCTAACGATACTACGGAGTTAATACATCTTACTTAACGTAATATGCAGGATGTGGGTTGGGTGAAAATTCAGTTTGTAACTGCCCATCGCATTAAAATATTTTACAGTCATATTTGATGCAATATTTATTGTTGGTTGTCTCTCTAATGCTAATAGTATTAATTCAGACTGTGCATGAACTCGAAAGCACACACACACACACACACACACACACACACACACACACACACACACACTCAGTCATTGATTCCAGTGAGGGTGACAACTACTGTGTCTTGAACAACACATGCACCAGTCAGTTCCTCAGTTGGCGTCGAGTGGATGAGTTTTTTCAATTACCTTGCATTGCAAGAATTCTAAGGAGGAGCCTGAAAGTAAATGGACTTGTATGCTAAAGAGCTGCGACAAAGCAAAGCTTGTCCGATTATCAGATAATTGTCCACATGGGTTTTGTGGACGAGTATACTTTTAGTAGCCGCGCGGGATTAGCCGAGCGGTCTTGGGGCTGCAGTCATGGCTGAGTGGCTGATCCCGGCGGAGGTTCGAGTCTCCCTCGGGCATGGGTGTGTGTGTTTGTCCTTAGGATAATTTAGGTTAAGTAGTGTGTAAGCTTAGGTACTGATGACCTTAGCAGTTAAGTCCCATAAGATTTCACATACATTTGAACATTTTTTTATACTTTCAGTAACCAACCCACCCACAATCATTATGTAAGATTTCTCGAAGGCGTAGGGGAATTGATTTCATTAAGTCGTCGACAGCGTAGCGTGATGGTTTACTTCCCAACATATGTTTTCTATATTTGTCCAAAGGTCGCTTGCTTTTGTAGATCCACGTGGCAATGACCTTGTTACCTCTGCCCACATATTCTCTATCTGGTTGATGCTTGGTGATCGTGGAACAAACGGCAACAGCTTTATCCTCTCTTGGCCCTGAAACCAATCTCGCACTGCTCTGCTATGATGGATGGGGCTCTGCTCCTGTAAATAAACTGTTATCTAGTGAGTTCATATATTTATATTTAAATAACGTATTTGTAATAAGCACATTGGATAATTATTTTCTACAGTGTTTAAGAATTCAGGCCTTGTCATAGATAAGTGATCTATATTCAACAGTCCGATTAAGAATGTGGTTTACCCAGTCTATCATATGATGAGAGTCGTAGTCGGATATCCACATTAAGACTGCCTGGCTGAATCTGATTAGAACGATCTGGTATCGAAATGAAATTACAGAAATCGGATAATTTGAACGTCTGTATTGCAACAATGCTGCGCACGTAAATTCCTATGGTGGGGTAACAGGTAGAAACTGTCTAAGAAAAAGTGAGAAATATGTCTACTAGCAGCAATGTAACGTAATTATAACCCACATTTATGTGATGGAAATACTGAATCGAACAATACACATCTATTTCAGTGGTGGGAAGATACACCATATCGGATTTGCTGATGACATAATGACAATAATAATAATAATAATAATAACAATAATAATAATCGCGTGTGGCGGATAAGTGAAACCCTCCCCCATGTGGGTGGTACCGAGGAAATCAAATACTAGGGGTGAACCAAATACTAACACAATCCGGAACGGCTACTCAATCCGTTGAACCCTAAATCCAGACACGTCTGAGTGAAAATCTACCGCTACTCTGGTCACCGCCTGTTAGCTCAATGAGCTTGGCTGAAAATATTTGCTTTCAAAGGCTTCAACACCCTCTGGTCCTGTCCGGTCCTGTAATCACCCAAGCCAAACCAATGAAACACAAGCAAACATGACCTATGCAAGCAAAGTCAACTTTACCCCAGGCGGCAGTTGGATTTTCGGATTCTGGGGAGTCCAGGTTAGCACGGCAGAGAATATTAAAGATCTCTGGTAAATTTCCCTACAAGCAAAAAACATGCATTTAAAAGTAAACATCGATACATTGATCCAAACATGAAAACTAAATATCTCACAAAAGAAATCGACCGACAAAAAATTCTCATCCTTGCTCTTCAACAACCACGACTAAGTGACAACGAAACCTTGCATTAGGGAAACCATTGCATCTTCAACAGCAAAATACAACAAAAGGTAGCGAAGGGCGTACCAAACTTCGGCATTGCATTTCTCGAACACAGATCTATCATCAACTCTGTCAAAGAAATCACACCCATCAACAATCAAAAGGTTCAATGGCTCTGAGCACTATGGGACTTAACAGCGGAGGTCATCAGTCCCCTAGAATTTAGAACTACTTAAACCTAACTAACCTAAGGACATCACACACATCCATGCCCGAGGCCGGATTCGGACCTGCGACCGTAGCAGTCGCGCGGTTCCGGACTGAAGCCTCTAGAACCGCTCGGCCACCGCGGTCGGTCCATCAACAAGCGACTTATGACTATGCTCATTCAGAGCCCCAGTAAAAAATATACACTCATCAATGCACGTGTCCCCACCAACATCGAAAATAAGAAAAACACTGAAAATGGACAGAAAAAACCTGTAGAAAAATCATTGGTACAAATTCAACACACCGAAACGCTTAGACCAACGGCACACGTGTGACTGACAATTTGCCAACAATTCAACCACAAAAGGATGTCTTCCCACTTTAGGAAAAAACCAGTTCCCAGGTAACATGCTTAGCTACCAGGTGCACGCTGCTTTCATTCGCCTTTCGAGACTCGCTGAAAGCCAGATTTTTAATTCTTTTGTTGCACAGCTACAAGCAGGCAGATAAAAACTCAATAAGGGAATCGTAAGACAGCGCTCGAGCAAAATTCGTCTTGTTACTTTCAGTAACCCTTAGTGTCAGAGCGAAAACCTTACGGTACTGCCATATACATAATGCCACTTTTGTTTTCTGCCGACATATTTGTTGTTGTTGTGAATACATAATTTTATCTATGAAATGTCACATTTTCATAATACTTACGAATGGTACAGGAACTGAAATAAATACAGATCTTTTCGAAGTCAAAAGTCGGAAATATCCTACTAATTCGCGTTAAAATAGGCTCAATCGTCTCACAGACACTTAATGCTTTATTAAGATAGACTGCCTTCGTGATGTTTCTGTAGTAAGCTTAATTTAATTTGTATTAGTACAGTGAATATTTTTATTGCATTTTCCATTAGTTTACTAAACGCAACAGTAATTATCAAAGAGAAATTAATCAGCAGCAGAATTTTCTTTCACGATATCTAAAATGATTTGACAATGCTAAAGTTGTTTACAAATTCTACGCCTGTAGAAACCTACTGGTTCTAACGATGTCATTAAACCAGAGTAGTTTTAAGAGTATTTTCGTCTAGAAATGAATTGCCTTGACGGTTGATCGATCAAGAGCGGGAAAGGTAAAATTTTACAAATATATGACGAGAGGGACAAGTGCATGAGAGAGGACTTCCCTATCAATACAAGTGCCTGAGAGACGACTTTCCTATCAATCTCCTGGATAGTTTTGTTTTTCAAATCAACATAGTGCGTTATCATGCAGTAGCTCAGGTGATGTAGTTTTGTTGCTCGATTTTCCTACACTGCAACCGAGAGGTGTCTCAGATGTTGGCAACAAATTCCAACTGAGTTGCACACACCCTGGGGGCAGAATTCGTAGCCCAAAACACACTTTTGGATTTATCAGATGTAAAATATTATGTTCACACTACTCTTTCCTCGAGTTTACGTCTTTTGGTGGGGCTCAGCCTTTCATTTCTTCTTAGGAAGTTAACGATAAAGGCATCATGACACGTCACCAGTAACAGTACTGCATAGGAATGCTCAATGAGCGACCTGATGACGTTCAATAATAGTCACTCCGTTGATTTTTGTTGTTTCGAATTAGAGCATGCAGTACTCCTACACCAGACTTCTGAACTTTGCCTGTTGAATGCAAATGTCGCATGATGGTAAAATGGTAATCTATCACATATATCAGTAGTCGAGACTTCCTTAATGTGGAAAATTATTCATGCCAGAACGATCTTTCTCTGGCGTATTTTCCCAAAAAGCACTCGCTCCAAACACAGTTCAAATCTTTCTAGCTGCCTCCTCTGCATTCACCCCTCTGTTATACCAAAAGTAAACGTTGTGTTGCAGATGTTACACCTTTTTGCACTTGCGACTCAATTTTACAATGCTTAACTGTAGTTCATGATTTTCAAGTCTGCAAAATCCAATGCTTAGCTGCAAGATGATAACTAGAACTTCAAATTCGAAAATGACAGTTGATATATACACTGAGAGCGTGGCGCCGCGTTCACATGGGCGGCGCCGGATTTCAGGCGGCGGGTGGCGTCTGGCCGGTGGCCGGTAGCCGCTGCAGCGCGAGGAAACGCTCGAGCGTAAGCTGTTATCATCGCGACGCAGCCACGAGCTGTCCTGCGGAGTTGTTTCTGGAATACTTGTTATTGCTGGTAGGTAGAATGTTAAGTGAATTATCTTCGATGCTCAATCAGACTCATAACTTTAGACCGAAATGTGGTAAAAAAAAAGAGAAAAAAAAACAGCTGGACGCGAACAGGCGGCCATAAGTTTAGAATGCACGAAGTTTATATCATTTTGTTCGTTTTCGTTCGTTGTATCTGCTCGGGGCGGACGTCGACGTCGAAAGACACCCGTTTCAGTTCGTTGTTGATCCATTAACTCAGGGTTTTTTTTTTTAAAAATTACAGAGGGCAGCTAGCCCTCTGACCGAACACACTGAGCTACCGTCCCGGCACCACTTGACCACGGGCTCACACAATCCGAGAACATCTCGGAAGTAGACAACACTTCCTCCTAACACTTCCGCATCCAACAATGTTGCCAGATTGTGTTTTATTGGCCACGTTAAGTGAACGACTCGGACTTAGTCTCTGTGGTGGCCGGCCAGCGGTCAGTTTTTATGTCTAAAACTGTACGCCAATGTGTTTCATTCACATATCTGTGTGGCGCTAAAGTGTGGTTATGGATAACAGGTTTGCTCAGATTCCGAATCTAACATCATAAATAAAGAGAGGGAAATGAATTAGGCGCCCTTCGTCTTCCATAACATCTAATATATTTTAGTTATTCTATCTTAAATGAACTGCGCAGAAAATCGTTCACCAGAAGTAAATAACTTGTTAGCAACATCAGATGATATTAACAGCTTGCCGGCGCGGGTTAGCCGTGCTTTCAACGGCGTCATACCGCGGATCGCACGGCTGCTTGCGCCGTCCGTTCGAATCCTTCCCCGGGCATCGATGTGTGTTAGGTTAGGTTGGTTTAAGTAGTTCTAGTTCTAGGGGCTGATGACATAAGCAGTTTGGTCGCATAGTTCTTGAACCCATTTTTTGACCTTTCGCGTAAATTTTCTTTACATAAACGGCCGTATGTATAGATTGCGTTGACATAGAAACTCACTTTTTACACCACCAAGGAACCGGTTACCGCAAGAAGTGCGATACATTTCCGCTTATTATGTCCACCCGTTCTGGAGGTAAACGGGTTTTAAGGGTTGGGTAGACCGATAGACGGTCAAGAAAGTGAGACTAGTAGGGTTCCGTTTTTACCGGTTTAGGTGACGAAATCCTAACAACGAAAACAGCTACGACAGCTACTGAAGATGAGGGCCGCATAAATAAATACTCGAAATGTTCTAGTTGCAGTCGATACATCACCATATTAATCGTAGCTACGCTTTCGATCTAAATCACGTTTACAGGATTGCAAATAGAATCCATTTGCCTATACACGTGGTAATTCACATCCTAGTATTAATGCCACCGCGTTTTAGAAGTGCGAACATTGCCATTGCTAGCTAGCTTAAGAAACACTTCGGCTAATGAACGTTTTCTGGCTGTGGCGAGTCTAGTGGAGAATTCGAAACAGTGTAGAATACGTTTGGCAGCTATGTAGCCGTTTATTTCCTGGGGTGGTGCAGAATTATCCTACTAAATTTACTCTCTAATAACAGTATTTTGTTATTTCGATAAACATCCCTAATGATTGTCACATAAGCGGTGACATAAAGGAAGAAAATTCATGTTTTTGAGGACAGAAAGCTCTATGCAACAGAAACTGCAGGTCATTTTGCCATTTTCATTGCGAAATTGCCGGCATATTCATGTCTGGGATAATAATAGAGGGCTGTTTGCCTGGGTTGTCTGCTAGTGTAGTGAAAGGAAGGTCTGGTTTGTTTTCGGTTCTAATCTCGATGGAGGCAGGTAGAATATCAGTAAAGCAATTTTAAGAAATTATCACGCCCCCAATACGTTTTATCGCTACCTTTATTCTGTACTGGCGCCCTGTGGATGTCAATATGACACTCTTGTAGAATTTCATACATGCTACTGCCTACTTTTTCCGCTTCTGTCAATAATGGAATTGACTTAAGTGTGGCACTGAATGATTTTTAACTGAATTTCGTTATGAATCTTCACGCATTGCTAAATTTGCACACTTTCGTGGTAGGTCAGCAACAGTAATCCAGTATGACTGGTCTGAACGTTGACACAGACAGTTTCGCGGCCGAATGCGGATAATATTTTGCTAATTCGCAACAATCTGGGGTTCTTTGTCTTACTAAAACAGTTATGTTATGTCGATAAGTTGAAATTCATTTTTATTGATACAGTTCATACCAATTAGCGTTTCTTCTTTCAGTTCTGTCTTATATTTACGTGTTGTATTTAACACACTAATCAGCATTAATATAGTCTTACAAATTATTGAAAACAGTCTAAAAAAGTTGAGACAGTTTGTCAATTTCACGCCTGTGCATAGTATGTTGGTAGCACTTCGTCGCCTTGCCTGTTATGCTGTGTAGCAGACTTTAAAGCCGTGCGGGTCAGCATAACGAAAAGGCGAGGGGTCTCGCTCGTTTTGTCCATGACTGTACATAATTTTATCAAGTATACTCATAACTCCTGGGGTCATTCTGATGTAGCCAAGTGTGCTCAGAAAATTATGTCATACTGCTATTTCCCTAACATTAGATGTAGAGCACAACAGGTCATCAAGAAATGTGTAAACTGCCAAAAGACCAAACACTGAAACTGATCATGATTCAATTAAATACATCCTATTATAACAATTAAATCCCTTGCCTTCATGTCAATCAATACCGCAGGTCCTTTTCCGACGACAAAGGGAGGAGTGATATATGTGATAGCCTAGTATGATGTGTTTTCTGAATACGTATGCGACTAAAACTCTAACGGCAAATCGTGAGAGAATGTTTCATGAGAGTGGGTAAACGAAAAGCTATTCTGACTCTTAATGCAAGTAACTTCACAAGTGGAAATTGGGAAGAATTTGTCAAGTCACATAACATAAAAAATGTTTTCGTATTCAAATTTGATCTCGAGGCCAGCCCAATAGCATGTATACACCACACAGCCAAACTAAGTGGACTGAATGTAAGACGTCTTTTGAGCAAATAGTAAATAATTTCCACATTCATCATCAGGTTCTACGCCAATCGAATCAATGTACGAAAAGTATAAAATAGACAGCTGTGTTAAATCCTTACCTACGTTTTCCGAGAAACATATGCCGTTAGAAGAAAAGGATAGACAAACCTTAACAACATTGGAAGCAAAGGGACAAGCTAGGAAAAAACAGTATGATAAAATAATAGTTCATACAACTACTTTTCATACTGGGCAGGAGGTGCTATTGTACGCACATCCTAAATCTACCAAACACAGAAAGCTTAACATAAAATAGCAGTTGTTGTATGTAGGAACATACATTACACACAGAATATCACACCCAGAGTGCTCTTTTCTGAGCAACCAAAAAACAAGAAAAATACGCGGATTATATCCGTATAAAGACATCAAAGAACTTATTCGCTAAACATAAGAGGTCAGAGCACCTCAACCACTTCAGCGCCTACAACCCTTACTGAAAATGCAACAATCTATAATCCTTATATAATTTTGAAGAGTCTATCTGATAATAAAAAACGAAAACACTTCTAGGATGTGACACAATATACATTTTCGCTTAAATACACACAAAATTCCATATTGCTTTTGACACAAACTGGAGTATCTCATAATGAATGTTAGACTACGCATAATCCAAAGTATGTAAGAATATTCTTTGAAATCTATTATGAAAATTTTATAATTCTATTCAGAGCAAAATGACAATATACAATCTGTACATTAAACACATTTTTGCAAATAGCGAATATGAATGACAACAATATTGTCTAGCAGCCTGCACTTAGTACAGCACAAGGGGAGGAGTTAGCTGGATATGAATGGTAAATATTTTCCCTCCTCCCCTCCTCCTACTTTTGACATAGTCTGCAGTGGCCTTATTCGCGCATGCGTGCTGCACCCAACTACGGGCACGTGCGAGGAAGGAACTGTTTACAGAATGGTTACGATTACACTAAAGTAATGAATAAAACAAATGTTAACGTGTAGGCTACGAAGAGGAACCAGCTAATGAATTTCATAACGACACATTAGCAACATTGGCTCAGTTTCAAATAGTGCAGTACAAGACATCAGTTCATGGCTTGAAGCCGGTCGGTGTGGCCGTGCGGTTCTAGGCACTTCAGTCTGGAACCGTGTGACCGCTACGGTCGCAGGTGCGAATCCTGCCTCGGGCATGGATGTGTGTGATGTCCTTAGGTTAGTTAGGTTTAATTAGTTCTAAGTTCTAGGGGACTCATGACCTCAGATGTTAAGTCCCATAGTGCTCAGAGCCATTTGAACCATTTTTTTTCATGGCTTGAAGAAAATAAACTAACGCTAAATCGCAGTAAGACTCAGTTTTTACAGTTTCTAACACACAATTCAACAAATCCTGACGTTTTAATTTCACAGAATGAGCATATGATCAGTGAAACTGTACAGTTCAAATTTCTAGGTGTTCAGATAGATAGTAAGCTGTCGTGGAAAGCCCACGTTCAGGATCTTGTTCAAAGACTTCATACTGCCATTTTTACTATTCGAACAGTATCAGAAGTGAGTCATCGTTCGACACGAAAATTAGTGTACTTTGCTTATTTCCATTCACTTTTGTCGTGTGGTATTATATTTTGGGGTAACTCTTCCCATTCTAAAAGGATATTTTTGGCTCAGAAACGGGCGGTTCGGGCAATAAGTGGTGGTAGTTCACGAACCTCTTGTCGACCTCTGTTCACGAGTCTGGGTATTTTGACATTGACCTCTCAATACGTATATTCCTTATTGTCTTTTCTTGCTACCAATATGAGTTTATTCCCAAGAATATGCAGCTTTCACTCGGTTAATACTAGGCAGAAATCAAACCTGCATTTGAATCGGATTTCCTTAACTCTTGTGCAAAAAGGTGTGCAGTATACTGCTGCATCCATTTTCAATAAGCTGCCACTCGAATTCAAAAATCTTAGCAGTAATCGACGCGCTTTCAAATCGAAACTGAAGAGTTTTCTCATGGGTCATTCCTTCTATTCTGTCGAGGAGTTCCTTGAAAAATTAAGCTGATTTTATTGTATTGCTGATAGCGTCTACTTAAAATTATGGACTGACTTTTTTAAGGTTCATGAACATTTATTTTTACCTGTTATTACGTTTTATGTTGTAATTTTATGTACTGACACGTTCCATGACCTTGGAGTTTTGCTCCTCAGTTTGGTCCTACGGAACTTGACGAGTAAATAAATAAATAAACACTAAAATTAAGCGCGATTATATTACACTGTATTACCTGCGACAAACTACGGTAGTTATATAAAACTACAAGCGATTAAGTTACTACGATTATGCAATACTTTAAACTATTGTATTACAAGCTATCTCTATTTTTAATGCCGCGACAGACGAAGGTTGCCTCTACCTGTAGTCAGGCCAGAAGTCCTTTCACGGGTTGAGCGGCACACATTTTACTTTATCTTTTAGTTTTCACTTTACTTCAGTTTCCGAAAGTAAGCCGAGAAAGTTGGAAATTCTTACATGAACTAATGTCGTGCAACTTGGGCCTCCCATCGGGTAGGCCGTTCGCCGGATGCAAGTCTTTCGACTTGACACCGCGTCGGCGACTTGCGCGTCGATGCGGATGAAATGATGACGATTAGGACAACTCAACACCCAGTCCCTGAGCGGAGAAAATCTCCGACCCAGCCGGGAATCGAACCCTGGCCCTTAGGATTGACATTCTGTCGCACTGACCACTCAGCTACCGGGGGCGGACTCTTACATGATGAAATATAAATACTTCTAGTAATTTTTTGGTGGGGGAGGGGGGGGGGTGGGGGGAGGGGCCGGGGTGGCAGGGAAGTGCAAGATGTGGGCTCAAGGTCACCCTTTTTGAATTTTTGGATTTGCGTCTATGTGGCAAGGTCGACCATCGATCTAGCGTCAGTGTTGTAACGCACTGTAAAAAATGAAGTTAGACGTTGTGGCCAAAGTAACTGCAGGTAAAGTAGTGTGAGGTGCAGACGTTTTCTGGAGGGGCGTCCCCAATCGGATGATCCAGAGTCGAGTGCCCCAGCTGTCGCAGGTGTGTGGGAGCGATGAGGTGTAAACAGGACATAATGCGCGTTATGGACAGGCGCACAAAGGGCGGGGGGCGACGACCCAGGCGCTGGCCGCTGCCCCAAACCGCCTCCTGTTCCGATTTCACACCTTTCTGTTCGCGTGCTGTCAACACGGGTATCGGTCGACCGCGGCTCGGGCTCGAATGTTTCTTCTCTTACTTGAGGAAGGGGAGGATTCAGCGACGCGAAGATAATGAGATCATCAAATGTGGAGAGTTGTCTGATGGTTACATTTGCATAATAACTGGTTGCCTTTATCGGATTCCCGACTCAGGAGATACATTTGCTGAACATTTTAAAGAAGACTTCAAGTCTCATTTCAAATAGGTACCCCACTCATGCAGTTATACTTGGTGGTGACTTCTATCTATCCTTGGTGTGTTGGAGTAATTTCATGTTTAAATTCGGTGGTAGACATAAAACAATAACCGGAGTCGTTCTGAATGCGTTCTAGAAACTTATTTTGAAACATTCGTTCAGGAACACACTCGAATTGTAAATGGTTGCGAAAAAATAATACACCTGATAGCAACTAATAACCCCGAGAAAATAGGGGCCATTATGACGGACACAGGGATTAGTGACCACAAGGTCGTTGTAGCGAGACTGAATACCGTAACATCCAAACCCATCGACCCAGCGATGAGGACAGTGGTTAGCACACTGGACTCACATTCGGGAGGACGACGGTTCAATCCCGCGTCCGGACATCCTGATTTAGGTTTTCTGTGATTTCCCTAAATCGTTCCAAGCAAATGCCGGGATGGTTCCTTTGAAAGGGCACGGCCAGTGTCCTTTCCCGTCCTTATCTAATAAAATTTATCTGTTTAAAATCTATTTTTAAAATTCGCTTGGAGCCTTCCTAATAGACCGCCTCCATTCCTTCCGAATTAATCATGTAAGCCTAGAACAGATGTGGCTTAAATTCAAAGAAATATTGTCGACAGAAATGAAGAGAATTGTAACAAATACGTTGATAAGAGATAGAGCTGACTCTTCATGGTACACAAAGTAGGTCAGAACATTGTTACAGAGGCAACAGAAGAAAATTAGTCAGGTGTGAGCAGGGCTTGCGAACTGAGAGTTCCGTACAAGGTTAATTACGTATATAAACAGTTCATACATACTGAGAATCGAGAATCTTGGCCATTTTTGCCTGTTATCGACACAGATACTGGTTAGATATCGGTCGCAGGGATCCAAGATTTTCGAGAATGTTTTAATTTCAGTAACATATGTGACTTAAGATTATGCAGGAGGTTGTTTGTTGTTGTTGTGGTCTTCAGTCCTGAGACTGGTTGGATGCAGCTCTCCATGCTAATCTATCCTGTGCAAGCTTCTTCATCTCCCAGTACCTACTGCAACCCACATCCTTCTGAATCTGCTTAGTGTATTCATCTCTTGGTCTCCCTCTACGATTTTTACCCTCCACGGTGCCCTCCAATGCTAAATTTGTGATCCCTTGATGCCTCAGAACATGTCCTACCAACCGATCCCTTCTTCTAGTCAAGTTGTGCCACAAACTTCTCTTCTCCCCAATCCTATTCAACACCTCCTCATTAGTTACGTGATCTACCCACCTTATCTTCAGCATTCTTCTGTAGCACCACATTTCGAAAGCTTCTATTCTCTTCTTGTCCAAACTATTTATCGTCCACGTTTCACTTCCATACATGGCTACACTCCATACAAATACTTTCAGAAACGACTTCCTGACACTTAAATCTATACTCGATGTTAACAAATTTCTCTTCTTGAGAAACGCTTTCCTTGCCATTGCCAGTCTACGTTTTATATCCTCTCTACTTCGACCATCATCAGTTATTTTACGCCCTAAATAGCAAAACTCCTTTACTACTTTAAGTGTCTCATTTCCTAATCTAATTCCCTCAGCATCACCCGACTTAATTTGACTACATTCCATTATCCTCGTTTTGCTTTTGTTGATGTTCATCTTATATCCTCCTTTCAAGACACTGTCCATTCCGTTCAACTGCTCTTCCAAGTCCTTTGCTGTCTCTGACAGAATTACAATGTCATCGGCGAACCTCAAAGTTTTTACTTCTTCTCCATGAATTTTAATACCTACTCCGAATTTTTCTTTTGTTTCCTTTACTGCTTGCTCAATATACAGATTGAATAACATCGGGGAGAGGCTACAACCCTGTCTCACTCCCTTTCCAACCACTGCTTCCCTTTCATGCCCCTCGACTCTTATAACTGCCATCTGGTTTCTGTACACGTTGTAAATAGCCTTTCGCTCCCTGTATTTTACCCCTGCCACCTTCAGAATTTGAAAGAGAGTATTCCAGTTAATATTGTCAAAAGCTTTCTCCAAGTCAACAAATGCTAGAAACGTAGGTTTGCCTTTTCTTAATCTTTCTTCTAAGATAAGTCGTAAGGTCACTATTGACTCACGTGTTCCAACATTTCTACGGAATCCAAACTGATCTTCCCCGAGGTCGGCTTCTACCAGTTTTTCCATTCGTCTGTAAAGAATTCGCGTTAGTATTTTGCAGCTGTGACTTATTAAACTGATAGATCGGTAATTTTCACATCTGTCAACACCTGCTTTCTTTGGGATTGGAATTATTATATTCTTCTTGAAGTCTGAGGGTATTTCGCCTGTCTCATACATCGTGCTCACCAGATGGTAGAGTTTTGTCATGACTGGCTCTCCCGAGGCCATCAGTAGTTCTAATGGAATGTTGTCTACTCCCGGAGCCTTGTTTCGACTAAGGTCTTTCAGTGCTCTGTCAAACTCTTCACGCAGTATCTTATCTCCCATTTCGTCTTCATCTACATCCTCTTCCATTTCCATAATATTGTCCTCAAGTACATCGCCCTTGTATAGACCCTCTATATACTCCTTCCACCTTTCTGCTTTCCCTTCTTTGCTTAGAACTGGGTTGCCATCTGAGCTCTTGATATTCATACAAGTGGTTCTCTTTTCTCCAAAGGTCTCTTTAATTTTCCTGAAAGCTATATCAATCTTACCCCTCGCGAGATAAGCCTCTACATCCTTACTTTGTCTTCTAGCCATCCCTGCTTAGCCATTTTGCACTTCCTGTCGATCTCATTTTTGAGACGTTTGTATTCCTTTTTGCCTGCTTCATTTACTGCGTTTTAATATTTTCTCCTTTCATCAATTAAATTCAATATTTCTTCTGTTACCCAAGGATTTCTACTAGCCCTCGACTTTTTACCTACTTGATCGTCTGCTGCCTTCACTACTTCATCCCTCAAAGCTACCCATTCTTCTTCTACTGTATGTCTTTCCCCCATTCCTGTCAATTGTTCCCTTACGCTCTCCCTGAAACTCTGTACAACCTCTGGTTCATCCTGGTCCCATCTCCTTAAATTCCTACCTTTTTGCAGTTTCTTTAATTTTAGTCTACAGTTCATAAGCAATAGATTGTGGTCAGAGTCCACATCTGCCCCTGGAAATGTCCTACAATTTAAAGCCTGGTTCCTAAATCTCTGTCTTAATCTATCTGGAACCTGTCAGTATCTCCAGGCTTCTTCCATCTATACAGCCTTCTTTTATGATTCTTGAACCAAGTGTTAGCTATGATTTAGTTGTGCTCTGTGCAAAATTCTACCAGGCGGCTTCCTCTTTCATTTCTTAGCCCCAGTCCATATTCACCTACTGTGTTTCCTTCTCTCCCTTTTCCTACTGACGAATTCCAGTCACCCATGACTATTAAATTTTCGTCTCCCTTCACTACCTGAATAATTTCTTTTATCTCGTCATACATTTCATCTATTTCTTCATCATCTGCAGAGCTAGTTGGCATATAAACTTGTACTACTGTGGTAGGCATGGGCTTTGTGTCTATCTTGGCCACAATAATGCGTTCACTATGCTGTTTGTAGTAGCTAACCCGCACTCCTATTTTTTTATTCATTATTAAACCTACTCCTGCATTACCCCTATTTGATTTTGTATTTATAACCCTGTAATCACCTGACCAAAAGTCTTGTTCCTCCTGCCACCGAACTTCACTAATTCCCACTATATGTAACTTTAACCTATCCATTTCCCTTTCTAAATTTTCTAACCTACCTGCCCGATTAAGGGATCTGACATTCCACGCTCCGATCCGTAGAACGCCAGTTTTCTTTCTCCTGATAACGACGTCCTCCTGAGTAGTCCCCGCCCGGAGATCCGAATGGGGGACTATTTTACCTCCGGAATATTTTACCCAAGAGGACGCCATCATCATTTAATCATACAGTAAAGCTGCATGTCCTCGGGAAAAATTACTGCTGTAGTTTCCCCTTGCTTTCAACCGTTCGCAGTACCAGCACAGCAAGGCCGTTTTGGTTAATGTTACAAGGCCAGATCAGTCAATCATCCAGACTGTTGCCCCTGCAACTACTGAAAAGGCTGCTGCCCCTCTTCAGGAGGTAGGCAACCGTTAATATAACGATCAGCAGTTCTGCATTCAGGCTGAGTGGGTCGAAATGATGAAACTCAAACATCACGAATGGAATGAATTTATTATTCACATGACGTGTTTCGGAATTAATTCATCGTCAGATATCTACGAGCTGTTACTGCCCACAGATCTGGCATTTCACGTTGTATGTGAAATAAACATTCGCGAACGATCGCTCCTGGATATCTGACGATGGACAAATTTCGAAATGCGTCGTATGAGCAATAAACTCATTCCTTGCCTGATGTATGACTTTTATCATTGCGATCCACTCAGTCTAAATGCAGAACTACTGCTTGTTTTAATTTCAAGTCTGACGTCGGATAGCTAATGAAAACGTTTTGGTGTAATATAGTTACAGATTTACAGTTTTCGAATTGTTTCCTTTACTTGTGCCGCAAAACCTTGCTTCTTGCCAAACTGCATAATTGTAGGCCAAGGGGAACTACCATATAGGGTTTGGAGAGTCAGTTTGCGACTGTCAAAATATGTGACCTTAATGGCCGAACCTCTTGGTTATATGGACTTAGAAGTTAAGGTTTATTATACCGCCGTAGTCGTTGGTGGGGAGGCTTGCGTGCCTCAGCGAAACAGATGGCCGTACCGTAGGTGCAACCACAACGGAGGGGTATCTGTTGAGAGGCCAGACAAACATGTGGTTCCTGAAGAGGGGCAGCAGCCTTTTCAGTAGTTGCAGGGGCAACAGTCTGGATGATTGACTGATCTGGCCTTGTAACATTAACCAAAACGGCCTTGCTGTGCTGGTACTGCGAACGGCTGAAAGCAAGGGGAAACTACAGCCGTAATTTTTCCCGAGGACATGCAGCTTTACTGTATGATTAAATGATGATGGCGTCCTCTTGGGTAAAATATTCCGGAGGTAAAATAGTCCCCCATTCGGATCTCCGGGCGGGGACTACTCAGGAGGACGTCGTTATCAGGAGAAAGAAAACTGGCATTCTACGGATCGGAGCGTGGAATGTCAGATCCCTTAATCGGGCAGGTAGGTTAGACAATTGAAAAAGGGAAACGGATAGGTTAAAGTTAGATATAGTGGGAATTAGTGAAGTTCGGTGGCAGGAGGAACAAGAGTTTTGGTCAGGTGATTACAGGGTTATAAATACAAAATCAAATAGGGATAATGCAGGAGTGTGGGTAAGCTACTACAAACAGCATAGTGAACGCATTATTGTGGCCAAGATAGACACAAAGCCCATGCCTACTGCAGTAGTACAAGTTTATATGCCAACTAGCTCTGCAGATGATGAAGAAATAGATGAAATGTATGACGAGATAAAAGAAATTATTCAGGTAGTGAAAGGAGACGAAAATTTAATAGTCATGGGTGACTGGAATTCGTCAGTAGGAAAAGGGAGAGAAGGAAACATACTGGGTGAATATGGATTGGGAGGAAGGAATGAAAGAGGAAGCCGCCTTGTAGAATTTTGCACAGAGCATAACTTAATCATAGCTAACACTTGGTTCAAGAATCATAAAAGAAGGTTGTATACCTGGAAGAATCCTGGAGATACTCAAAGGTATCAGATAGATTATATAATGGTAAGACAGAGATTTAGGAACCAGGTTTTAAATTGTAAGACATTTCCTGGGGCAGATGTGGACTCTGACCACAATCTGTTGGTTATGAACTGCAGATTGAAACTGAAGAAACTGCAAAAAGGTGGGAATTTAAGGAGATGGGACCTGGATAAACTGAAAGAACCAGATGTTGTAGAGAGTTTCAGGGAGAGAATAAGGGAACAATTGACAGGAATGGGGGAATATAAATACAGTAGAAGAAGAATGGGTAGCTCTGAGGGATGAAGTAGTGAAGGCAGCAGACGATCAAGTAGGTAAAAGACAAGGGCTAATAGAAATCCTTGGGCAACAGAAGAAATATTGAATTTAATTGATGAAAGGAGAAAATATAAAAATGCAGTACATGAAGCAGGCAAAAAGGAATACAAACGTCTCAAAAATGAGATCGACAGGAAGTGCAAAATGGCTAGAGGACAAATGTAAGGATGTAGAGGCTTATCTCACGAGGGGTAAGGTAGATACTGCCTACAGGAAAATTAAACAGACCTTTGGAGAGAAGAGAACCACTAGCATGAATATCAAGAGCTCAGTTGGAAACCCAATTCTAAGTAAAGAAGGGAAAGCAGAAAGGTGGAAGGAGTATATAGAGGGTTTATACAAGGGCGATGTACTTGAGGACAATATTATGGAAATGGGAGAGGATGTAGATGAAGACGATATGGGAGATAAGATACTGCGTGAAGAGTTTGACAGAGCACTGAAAGACCTGAGTCGAAACAAGGCCCTGGGAGTAGACAACATTCCATTAGAACTACTGATGGCCTCGGGAGAGCCAGTCATGACAAAACTCTACCATCTGGTGAGCACGATGTATGAGACAGGCGAAATACCCTCAGACTTCAAGAAGAATATAATAATTCCAATCCCAAAGAAAGCAGGTGTTGACAGATGTGAAAATTACCGAACTATCAGTTTAATAAGTCACAGCTGCAAAATACTAACGCGAATTCTTTACAGACGAATGGAAAAACTGGTAGAAGCCGACCTCGGGGAAGATCAGTTTGGATTCCGTAGAAATGTTGGAACACGTGAGTCAATAGTGACCTTACGACTTATCTTAGAAGAAAGATTAAGAAAAGGCAAACCTACATTTCTAGCATTTGTAGACTTAGAGAAAGCTTTTGACAATGTTGACTGGAATACTCTCTTTCAAATTCTGAAGGTGGCAGGGGTAAAATACAGGGAGCGAAAGGCTATTTACAATTTGTACAGAAACCAGATGGCAGTTATAAGAGTCGTGGGGCATGAAAGGGAAGCAGTGGTTGGGAAAGGAGTGAGACAGGGTTGTAGCCTCTCCCCGATGTTATTCAATCTGTATATTGAGCAAGCAGTAAAGGAAACAAAAGAAAAATTCGGAGTAGGTATTAAAATTCATGGAGAAGAAGTAAAAACTTTGAGGTTCGCCGATGACATTGTAATTCTGTCAGAGGCAGCAAAGGACTTGGAAGAGCAGTTGAACGGAATGGACAGCGTCTTGAAAGGAGGATATAAGATGAACATCAACAAAAGCAAAACGAGGATAATGGAATGTAGTCAAATTAAGTCGGGTGATGCTGAGGGAATTAGATTAGGAAGTGAGACACTTAAAGTAGTAAAGGAGTTTTGCTATTTAGGGAGTAAAATAACCGATGATGGTCGAAGTAGAGAGGATATAATACGTAGACTGGCAATGGCAAGGAAAGCGTTTCTCAAGAAGAGAAATTTGTTAACATCGAGTATAGATTTAAGTGTCAGAAAGTCATTTCTGAAAGTATTTGTATGGAGTGTATCCATGAAGGTAAGTGAAACATGGACGATAACTAGTTTGGACAAGAAGAGAATAGAAGCTTTCGAAATGTGGCGCTACAGAAGAATGCTGAAGATAAGGTGGGTAGATCACGTAACTAATGAGGAGCTATTGAATAGGATTGCGGAGAAGAGAAGTTTGTGGCACAACGTGACTAGAAGAAGGGATCGGTTGGTAGGACATGTTTTGAGGCATCAAGGGATCACAAATTTAGCATTGGAGGGCAGCGTGGAGGGTAAAAATCATAGAGGGAGACCAAGAGATGAATACACTAAGCATATTCAGAAGGATGTAGGTTGCAGTAGGTACTGGGAGATGAAGGAGCTTGCACAGGATAGAGTAGCATGGAGAGCTGTATCAAACCAGTCTCAGGACTGAAGACCACAACAACAACAACAAATCGTTAGTGTTTTACATAAGTTTCAACCTGATGCGTCTACGAGTTTCTGAGAATAAGGAGAACAAACAGTCAATCCAATAACAAATCAGAATTTTTTTTTAGTGTGGTAGGATTACAAACCTACAGTTTTTGGATTTTTTCCTTTGGTTGTACATTGAAACCTCTTTTTAACCAAACTTCATGATTCTAGGGCAACAGGAAGTATCTACAGGTTTTGATGAGTGAATCTGCGAGTGTTAAAGTATGTATATTTTGATTGCATTGACTTAGAACCTTAAATTTATTACACGGACAAGGCGCCAAAGACCTCAGTATGTTACGTAAATTTCAACTTGATACAATACTGGCCATTAAAATTGCTACACCACGAAGATGACGTGCTACAGACGCGAAATTTAACCGATAGGAAGTAGACGCTGTGATATGCAAATGATTAGCTTTTCAGAGCATTCACACAAGGTTGGCGCCGGTGGCGACACCTAAAACGTGTCGACATGAGGAAAGTTTCCAAACAGCAGTTGACCGGCTTTGCCCGGTGAAGCGTTGTTGTGATGCCTCGTGTAAGGAGGAGAAATGCGTACCATCACGTTTCCGTCTATGATAAAGGTCGCGATTGCGGTTTATCGTATCGCGACATTACTGCTCGCGTTGGTCGATATCCAATGACTGTTAGCAGAATATGGAATCGGTGGGTTTAGGAGGGTAATACGGAACGCCGTGCTGGATCCCAACGGCCTCGTATCACTAGCAGTCGAGATGACAGGCATCTTATTCGCATGGCTGTAACGGATCGTGCAGCCACGTTTCGATCCCTGAGTAAACAGATGGGGACGTTTGCAAGACAAAAACCATCTGCACGAACAGTTCGACGACGTTTGCAGCAGCATGGACTATCAGCTCGGATACCATGGCTGCGGTTACCTTTGGCAGACAGGGGCGCCTGCGATGGTGTACTCAACGACGAACCTGGGTGCACGAATGGCAAAACGTCATTTTTTCGGATTAATACAGGTTCTGTTTACAGCATCATAATGGTCGCATCCATGTTTGGCGATATCGCGGTGAACGCACATTGTAAGCGTGTATTCGTCATCGCCATACTGGCGTATCATCCGGCGTGATGGTATGGGGTGCCCTTGGTTACACGTCTCGGTCACTTCTTGTTCGCATTGACGGCACTTTGAACAGTGGACGTTACATTTCAGATGTGTTACGACCCGTGGCTCTACCCTTCATTCGATCCCTACGAAACCCTACATTTGAGCAGGATAATGCACGACCGCATGTTGTAGGTCGTGTACGGGCCTTTCTGGATTCAGAAAATGTTCGACTGCTACCGTGGCCATCACAATATCCAGGTCTCTCACCAATTGAAAAGGGTCTGGTCAATGGTGGCCGAGCAACTGGCTCGTCACAATACGCCAGTCACTATTCTTGATGAACTGTGGTATCGTGTTGAAGCTGCATGGGCAGCTGTACCTGTATACGGCATCCAAGCTCTGTTTGACTCAATGCCCAGGCGTATCAAGGCCGTTATTACGGCCAGCGATGGTTGTTATGGGTACTGATTTCTCCGGTTCTATCCACCCAAATTCCATGAAAATGTAATCACATGTCAGTTCTAGTATAATATATTTGTCCAGTGAATACCCGTTTATCATCTGCATTTCTTCTTGGTGTAGCAGTTTTAATGGCCAGTAGTGTACGTCCTCCCATTCCTGAGAAAAAGGTTTTCAACAGTCGGACAAACTGACGGACAGTAAAGCGAGCTTATGAGTTCCGGTTTTACATATTAAAGCACGGAATCCTAAAAGTATGCCAAATTTAAAAGAATGCAAAATTACCTGGATTGGCGAAATTTTGCAGAAGTTCCCAATTTAGTACATGCTTGTAATACCTACCACAACGAAGGTCTCTCTCGAAATCTGTCAGGAAGTCCAAAGAGATTCTGGTCGTGTGCGAACCGTACCAGCGCCAAGACACAACAAGACCTACACTGCTCGATATCGGTGGTAATGTTAGTCATGACAGTGACACTAAAGCGGTGTTGCAAAACTCCTTCAAAAGTCCTTCGCGAAAGAAGATGAAGTAAATACTCCGGAATTCGAATTAAGAACTGGCGCCGACATGAGTAAGTAGGAGACATCAGCATAGGAAAGTAACTTAAACCACTTAATAAAGACAAGTTCACCAGTCCAGATCGTATACCAATTACATTCCTTTCAGGGTATGCTGATATAATAGGGTTATGCTTAGCAACCATATACAAACGCTCACTCGATGAAAGATCGCCGGCCGTTGTGGCCGAGCGGTTCTAGCCGCTTCAGTCCTGAACCGCACTGCTGCTACGGTCGCAGGTTCGAATCCTGCCTCGGGCATGGATATTTGTGATGTCCTTAGGTTAGTTAGGTTTAAATAGTTGTAAGTCGAGGGGACTGATGACCTCAGATGTTACGTCCCATAGTGCTTAGAGCCATTTGAACCATTTTTGATGAAAGATCCGTATCTAAATACTGGAAAGTAGCACAGGTCACTCGAATACTCAAGAAAGGAAGTAGGAGTAATACGATGAATTACAGACCCATATCACTGTCACTGAATTGCAATAGGACTTTGGAAAATATACTGTTTTCGAACATGATAAATTACCTCGAGAGAAACGATCAGTCGACACACAACATGGATTCAGAAAATATCCTTGTCAATCACAACTATTTATTCTTACGAAATAATTAGTGCTATCGACAGGGGATCTCAAATTAATTCCATATTTCTAGATTTCCAAAAGGCTTTTGAACCAATCCTCACAAGTGGCTTCTAATCAAATTGCGTATCTACGGAGCATCGTCGCAGTTGTGGGACTGTATTCGTGATTTCATGTCAAAAGGTCAGAAGTAACTGGTGGAAAGTCGTCGAGTAAAACAAAAATGATATCTGGCGTTTACAAGGAAGTGTTCTAGGTCCTCTGCTGTTTCTAATCTATACAAATGATTTAGGAGACAATCTGAGCAGCCATCCCAATTGTTTGCAGATAATACTGTCATTTACGGTCCAGTAAAGTCATGAAAACACCAAAACGAATTGCAAAATGATTTAGACAGGATATCTGTATGGTGCGAAAACTGACAACTGCCCTTAAATTACGAAAAGCGTGTGGTCTTCCACATGAGTGCTTAAAGGAACCCGTTAAATTTCGGATACACGATAAATCACACAAATGGAAACACTGTCAATTCAACTAAATACCTAGGGATTACAATTACGAACAACTTCAATTGGAACGACTACACAGCTAATGCTGTGGGGAAGGCAAGCCAAAGACTGTCTTTTATTGCTAGAAAACTTAGATCAAGAGGTTTACTAAAGGGACTGCTTACATTCCCGTCGTCTGCTAGAATATTGCTGTGCAGTACGACATCCTTACCAGCTATGGTTGACTGAGGACATCGAAAAAGTTAAAAGAAGGGCAGCTCGTGCTGTATTACCGCGAAACAGGGAAGATAATGTCACGGATATGATACACGATTTGGGTTGGCAGTCATTAAAACACAGACGTTTTTCATTGCGGCTACCTTTTTCCGGGAAATTTCAATCTCCAACGTTCTGCTCCGAATACGAAAATAATTTATTGACACCCACTTGCTTAGGAAGAAATGAGCATTGTAATAAAATAACAGAAATAAGAACTCTCAATGAAAGATTTAAGTCTTCGTCTTTCTCGTGCACCGTTCGAATGGGAAACCGTAGAAAAACAGAGTCAAAGTGGTTCGATGAACGCTCTGTCCGGAACTTAAGTGTGAATTGCAGAGTAGTCATATAGATGTAGATGTAATACACAAGCTACTATACATTGCGTGACAGAGGGTACTTCGTAGCAATATTGTCGATTTTCTGTCCTACTCTATTCGCGTATTTAGCGAGCGAAAAAATTGACCCTCCTTATGCCTCTGAACATGCCCTAATTTGTGTTATCTTGTTCTCTTGATCCCAGTCGAGAGATACGATGGTTGTAGGTAAATAGTCAGTTGTTTTCGAACGCAGGTTCTCTTAATTTACGCAACTACGTTATATTGAGAACTACGTAGTCTTTTTTCCAAGAATACGCACTGCAGTTCCCCGAGTATTTCTGTTGCACTTTCGTATGGGCTACAGCCATCTGGTACGATCCTAGCAGAGAACGTTCCTTATTTCGTTCGATGTGTATTACTGAGAACCGCTCCAGTAGAGCTAAAAGTTCCATCTGTCTTCCGCAGTATTGATTTTACGTGATCGGCCCATTTCATGTCGATTTTTATGATTATCCCTAAGCGCTGTCGCTTGCTCAAGATTTCACCAGTGATCTTGTTATCTAGTAGTGCCGAGTAGTTTCCCTTTCTTACAGGCGTATTTTACCCAAATTTAAAGAGAGCTGCAGTTCATTCCACCAAGTGGAAATTTTGTCCTACTGTTGTTAATATTTGCAGCCACTTTTCGTCAGTTGTAGCTTCAGTTACGCATTATCACACAGTTGTGAAAAAAAATCCGTCTTTTGCAAACTGAATGTTTTATTTGCGTGTACCAAACATATTTCGCCCATTAGTTTTACGAATCTTCAGTGCTGTACTATCTTGATGTTGTAGTATCCATTCCAAAGACTCTTTTAAATATTAGTCTATGCTGTGGAAGCCTTTTCATCTCCGAATAACTACTGCATCCCACATCCTTCTGAATCTGCTTACTGTATTCATCTCTTGGTCTCCCTCTACCGATTTCAACCCCCCACTTTCCTTCAGCATTAAACTGGTGATCCCATGATGTCTCAGAATGTCTCCTATCAACCATTCCTTCTTCTGGTCAAATTGTGCCACAGATTGCTTTTCTGTCCAATTCTGTCCAGTACCTCAGTTCAAAAGCTTCTATTCCATTCTTATCTAAACTGATCATCCTCCTTGTTTCACTTCCATACATGGCTGCACTCCAGACAAGTACCTTCGGAAAAGACTTTCTAACACGTGAAGTCTGTATTCGATGTTAAGAAATTTCTCTTCTTCAGAAACCCTTTCGTTGCCACTGTTAGTCTGCATTGTATATCCTCTCTACTTCGTCCGTCATCAGTTATTTTGCTGCCCAAATAACAAAACTCATCTTGATACACAATAAAATTATTTAATTAGGCCTATACATCTTTTGCTAAGAGACATGAAGTAACTCTGGATAGCTAATTAAAGTTAGCTAACTGTTTACAACTATATGCTTTTTACAAAAATTCAAAATGGTTCAAATGGCTCTGAGCACTATGGGACTCAACTGCTGTGGCCATCAGTCTCCTAGAACTTAGAACTAATTAAACCTAACTAACCTAAGGACATCACACACATCCATGCCCGAGGCAGGATTCGAACCTGCGACCGTAGCAGCAGCGCGGCTCCGGACTGGAGCGCCTAGAACCGCACGACCACCGCGGCCGGCTGCTTTTTACACTTGGCTCTATTTTTATGTCGTTTTCACATCTGTTGGTACCACATCCATGTATTACAGGTTTCTTCCGACTGTACTGTATGCACCTAGCACGCACAGACGAACATATGCATACGTTAAAAGGACATAAAAATGGATCTAAGTGTAAAAAGCATAACCATATAGTTGTAAACAGTTTGCTAATTTAACTTAGCTAACATGATTCACTACATGTCTCTTACCAAAATATAATTAAATACTTTTCTTGTATATCATGCCTAGCATGAATAGGCGAAACGTGTCTGGCGCACAGGTGAAACATTCAGCTGCAAAAGGTGAAATTTTTCCTTATATTTGTAGACTTAGAGAAAGCTCTTGACAATGTTGACTGGAATACTCTCTTTCAAATTCTAAAGGTGGCAGGGGTAAAATACAGGGAGCGAAAGGCTATTTACAATTTGTACAGAAACCAGATGGCAGTTATAAGAGTCGAGGGACATGAAAGGGAAGCAGTGGTTGGGAAGGGAGTAAGACAGGGTTGTAGCCTCTCCCCGATGTTGTTCAATCTGTATATTGAGCAAGCAGTAAAGGAAACAAAAGAAAAATTCGGAGTAGGTATTAATATTCATGGAGAAGAAATAAAAACTTTGAGGTTCGCCGATGACATTGTAATTCTGTCAGAGACAGCAGAGGACTTGGAAGAGCAGTTGAATGGAATGGACAGTGTCTTGAAAGGAGGATATAAGATGAACATCAACAAAAGCAAAACAAGGATAATGGAATGTAGTCTAATTAAGTCGGGTGATGCTGAGGGAATTAGATTAGGAAATGAGGCACTTAAAGTAGTTAAGGAGTTTTGCTATTTGGGGAGCAAAATAACTGATGATGGTCGAAGTAGAGAGGATATAAAATGTAGGCTGGCAATGGCAAGGAAAGCGTTCCTGAAGAAGAGAAATTTGTTAACATCCAGTATTGATTTAAGTGTCAGGAAGTCATTTCTGAAAGTATTCGTATGGAGTGTAGCCATGTATGGAAGTGAAACATGGACGATAAATAGTTTGGACAAGAAGAGAATAGAAGCTTTCGAAATGTGGTGCTATAGAAGAATGCTGAAGATTAGATGGGTAGATCACATAACTAATGAGGAAGTATTGAATAGGATTGGGGAGAAGAGAAGTTTGTGGTACAACTTGACCAGAAGAAGGGATCGGTTGGTAGGACATGTTCTGAGGCATCAAGGGATCACCAATTTAGTATTGGAGGGCAGCGTGGAGGGTAAAAATCGTAGAGGGAGACCAAGAGATGAATACACTAAGCAGATTCAGAAGGATGTAGGTTGCAGTAGGTACTGGGAGATGAAAAAGCTTGCACAGGATAGAGTAGCATGGACAGTTGCATCAAACCAGTCTCAGGACTGAAGACCACAACAACAACAACATGATAAAGCACATTTTTCCAAGAGTCGCTCTAAGTTCCTTTGTTGTTTTTGTGGTCTTCAGACCTGAGACTGGTTTGATGCAGCTCTCCATGCTACTCTATCCTGTGCAGGCTGTTTCATCTCCCAGTACGTACTGCAGCCTACATCCTTCTGAATCTGCTTAGTGTATTCATCTCTTGGTCTCCCTCTACGATTTTTACCGTACGCTGCTGCCCTCCAATACTAAATTGGTGGTTCCTAGATGCCTCAGAACATGTCCTACCAACATGTCCTTCGGAAACGCTTTCCTTGCCATTGCCAGTCTACATTTTATATCCTCTCTACTTCGACCATCATCAGGTATTTTGCTCCTCAAATAGCAAAACTGCTTTACTACTTTAAGTGTCTCATTTCCTAATCTAATTCCCTCAGCATCACCCGAGTTAACTCGACTACATTCCATTATTCTCGTTTTGCTTTTGTTGATGTTAAAAAAAAATAGTTCAAATGGCTCTGAGCACTGCCGGATTTAACTTCTGAGGTCGTCAGTCCCCTAGAACTTAGAACTACTTAAACCTAACTAACCTAAGGACATCACACACATCCATGCCCGAGGCAGGATTCGAACCTACAACCGCAGCGGTCGCGCGGTTCCAGACTGTAGCGCCTAGAACCGCTCGGCCACTTCGGCCGGCGTTGATGTTCATCTTATATCCTCCTTTCAAGACGCTGTCCATTCCGTTCCACTGCTCTTCCAAGTCCTTTGCTGTCTCTGACAGAATTACAATGTCATCGGCGAACCTCAAAGTTTTTATTTACTCTCCATGGATTTTAATACCTACTCCGAATTTCTCTTTTGTTTACTTAACTGATTGCTGAAGATACATATTGAATAACATCGGGGAGAGGCTACAACCCTGTCTCACTCCCTTCCCAACCACTGCTTCCTTTCCATGTCCCTCGCCTCTTATAACTGCCATCTGGTTTCTGTACAAATTGCAAATAGCCTTTCGCTTCTTTTATTTTACCCCTGCCGCCTTCAGAATCTGAAAGAGAGTATTCCAGTCAACATTGTCAAAAGCTTTCTCTAAGTCTACAAATGCTAGAAACGTAGGTTTGCCTTTTCTTAATCTAGCTGCTAAGATAAGCCGTAGTGCAGTATTGCCTCACGTGTTCCGATATTTCTACGGAATCCAAACTGATCTTCCCCGAGGTCGGCTTCTACCAGTTGTTCCATTTGTCCAATGGCGATATTTCCGTTGCGATGCTCGTCTCGTTGGCTCCACCATTCTGGTGAAACATGGACAGATTAGCTGAAACGTCGCTGTTCTTTCTATATTTTACAAGTCCGAAGGTCACTACGAGTTAGGAAGGTTGGGCATTTACGGATCCTCCGCAATGGCCACAGGTTACTGGCCGGCCACGCCGTGCCGCCCCTGCTGGAGAGGACCTCACCGGGTGGAGAGGACTGGTGATGTCTGGAGGGACGGGGGCGAGCTGGCGGCGCGGCGCGGGGCGACATTGCGCATTTGGCCGCTTTGTGAGCGCGCACAAAGGCCGGATTACACAATAATCCGCGCCCCCGGGGCCCGGGGTTTGTTGAGCGCGTAATAACGCCGCACCCCAGCACACGCACGCAGACACAGGCGGACACGCAGTAGTGACGGCTGCGACAAGAGCAGTGGCCGACAACAGTTTTGTCCCGCCGGCTCTCCCGGCGCCTCGGGGGTGCGGGATTAGCCCGCCGGGGCAGACCTTATCTCGCCCGCAGCTCCTCACACTCCCGGCCACCTAACTGCGCGCCGAGTGTTATTCCAACAGGCTGCCTCTGCCGAGGAGTGCGTGGGAATTGCGCCTCTCGAGAGCACCGGGTCGTTGACTGACCCTTCAGGAATCACTTCCGTCTCTCGAAATCGTAACTATCGTCTATAGTTATAAATATGCCTAGGTGCCTGGTTCAAGCGGAACAAACTTCGTAATTACTGTACCAGTGCTGTTCAAGACATCACATTCGTACGAGATTCCTTCCCAAGTTTACGACTGTACTGAAAATTCTTGATAGGCAAAACGTTATCTTTCGTGAGGAGTCTTCAACAGATCAACAAGTAATCTCAGGCGTGATCCAAGGAAGAGTGACTGGAAGTAACTGTTCGTGTTATATACAAGGTGCTCAGAAACAGCCTGAAATGCTTGTAAGGGTGTCGCAGGGAATGGTGTGCTGAGAAATAATTGTTAAGAATACGTTGCTCCGTTTCCAATTTAATTAGCACTGAAGTTAATCAGTGAAGTCGTTGCACACGCAGGTTCATACGGCCTGCCAGAGACGGTGCTGCCAAACGTGTTGTTTGTTTGGTTTCCTAAAATCGAAAAATAGGTCGATACAAAAATTGGAAATGGGGCAGTAGTAAGAACTGAACTCGAGCTGAGCAGTCTCTTACGTTGACATCTACGCTGTGAGAAAAACTGGCTCTGGCTGGCTCTGAGCACCATGGGACTTAACTTCTGAGGTCATCAGTCCCCTAGAACTTAGAACTACTTAAACCTAACTAACATAAGGACATCACGCACATCCATGCCCGAGGCAGGATTCGAACCTGCGACCGTAGCTGTCGCGCGGCTCCAGACTGTAGCGCCTAGAACCGCTCGGCCGCTCCAGCCGGCCTGAGAAAAACTGAACTACGAGTAATTGTCTGGCATGCCGCTTGGACTTGTACACGCACCGCCCTGATTGGTTAACTTCAACACCAGTTAAATCCGAAGCGGGGTTACGTACACTATGTGATCAAAAGTATCCGGACACCCCCAAAAATACGTTTTTCACATTAGGTGCATTGTGCTCTCACCTACTGTTAGGTACTCCATATCAGCGGCCTCAGTAGTCATTAGACATCACGAGAGAGCAGAATGGGGCGCTTCGCGGAACTCACGGACCTCGAATGTGGCCAGGTGATTGGGTGTCACTTGTGTCATACGTCTGTGCGCGAGATTTCCACACTCCTAAACATCCCTAGGTCCACTGTTACCGACGTGACAGTGAAGTGGAAACGTGAAGGGACACGTACAGCACAAAAGCGTACAGGCCGACCTCGTCTGTCGATTGACAAAGACTGCCGACAGTTGAAGAAGGTCGTAATGTGTAACAGGCAGACATCTATGCAGACCATCACACAGGAATTCCAAACTGCATCAGGATCCACTGTAAGTACTATGACAGTTAGGCGAGAGGTGAGAAAACTTAGATTTCATCGTCAAGTGGCTTCTGATAAGCCACACATCAAGCCGGTAAATGTCAAACGACGTTTCGCTTGGTGTAAGGAGCGTAAACATTGGACGATTGAACAGTGGAAAAACGTTGTATGGAGTGACGAATCACGGCGATTCGATGGCGGGGTGTGTGTATGGCGAATGCCCAGTGAACGTCATCTGCCAGCGTGTGTAGTGCCAACAGTAAAATTCGGAGTCGGTGGTGTCATGGTGTGGTGGTGTTTTTCATGCAGGGGGCTTGCACCCCTCGTTGTTTTGCGTGGACTATCACAGCACAGGCCTACTACATTGATGTTTCAAGCACCTTCTTGCTTCTCACTGTTGAAGAACAATTCGGATATGGCATCTTTCAACACGATTGAGCACATGTTCATAATGCACGGCCTGCGGGGGAGTGGAGTGGTTACACGACAGTAACATCCCTGTAATGGACTGGCTTGCACAGAGTCCTATAGAACAGATATGGGATGTTTGGGAACGCCTACTTTTTGCGAGGTCTCACCGACCGACGTCGATGCCTCTCCTCGGTGCAGTACTCCGTGAAGAATGGGCTGCCATTCTCCAAGAAACCTTGCAGCACCTGATTGAACGCATGCCTGCGAGAGTGTTTCATCAGGGCTAAGGGTGAGCCAACACCGTATTGAATTCCAGCAGTACCAATGGAGGTTGCTTCAAAGTTGTAAGTCATTTTCAGCCAGGTGTCCGGATACTTTTGATCGCGTAGTGTATCGAGTTTCTACTTAACAATCATTTCTCAACACAGCCTGTCCTGCAACACACTTACAAGCTTTTCTGTCTCTTTCTAACCACCCTATATTTGTGACTTACTGAATGGGGTGGTTCTTCTGTTGTTTGTGAGCCAACTGCCTAAGTAAATGCGTTTAACTTACTGAAGTCCAACCTCCAGTTTTGGACCGCTCACTATCAGCTAAATACAGTATCACTGCTGCTAAATTGGCTCGGGTGAACTGTCCATAAAAAGGAGTTTAACACAAAAATCCCCGTGTATGACAGAGAATCCAGCACGTGAAATCTTACAAGGGTCCTAAATTTGCTTCTATCTACTTATTCTGGAGTAGGTCCTCAAGTAACGGAAGTTCCGCCGCTTCGAGCGAATAACAGTTCGAGGCAATGAACAGTGCTCCCTACTACACAAATCAAGCTTTACATGAACAGTAAATTGTACTGCATTGTAATATTGGAAAATTTAAGTCCGCACACAGTCACTAGAATACTCTCATTACGAAAACAAAAACAGTGAAATGCTGAACAAACAAATATTCTGTAACCACGATTACAATCACTGCGCCACTAAAATGTGAATAATTAGCTTTAAGAGAATCGGTCAACCTTGCAGCCATCCTTAATTCTGACCTGGCGTAACTAAAAGCATTACGTCAGTCAAGAGCGGATGCAGTGCTAACACCGGCGATAATGTATTATTACAGAATCTTACTTTCGTTCGGCGACAACTTCCGTATATTCTTTCATGTCCGGGCTACTGGTGTGTTGCCGTCTCCCCTCAGATCTCCTCCATCCGGGTATTCAACCCCCTGCCGGTTGAAGTACGTGGCGGCTCGTTACTCAACATGAAACAAATTTCCAAAACAATTAATAAAACAGTTATTCGACCACTCGACAAACATCTTTATTACATCCGTCTAGCATTACTAGTAATAAATATTGCATGTACGCCGTATATACAGTAGGACCGCTGGATGGATAATATTACTTGCAATCTCAGACTTCTCACAGGTGATTATTTACCTGTCTGGAAGTCATTTCCAGTAAGAAATTAAGCAACATTCTGATTTGCACAAAATCTCAACGTGGTGCATACACTGACACTAAGTTCTCAGTGCGGATAAATATGCAGCTACAGATTTCACGACATGTAAAAATTACTGATTTTGGACTGCTGGACTAAGGAGTCAGAGGAAATAGGGAGCATCATGGTGGATACAGGGATTAATCACCAAATGGTTATAGCGAGATTGAGTACCATAACATTCAAACTCACCAAAATTAAACGCAAAATTCATCTATTTCAAAAATAAGATAAAAATTCGCTTGAGGTTTACCTAAGAGACAGTCTTCACCCCCTTCCAATATGAATTTGTAAGTGTAGCCCAGATGCGGTTTAAATTAAAAAAAAAGTATCGACGACTATTGAGAGACGTATAACCCCAAGAACCATGGACCTTGCCGCTGGTGGGGAGGCTTAAGTGCCTCATTGATACGGATAGCCGTACCGTAGGTGAAACCACAACGGAGGGATATCAGGCGCGAGGCTAGACAAACGTATGGTTCCTGAAGAGGGACAGCAGCCTTTTCAGAAGTCGCAGGGGTAACAGTGTGGATGATGGACTGCTCTGGCCTTGCAACATAACCAAAACGGTCTTGCTGCGCTGATACTGAGAACGGCTGCAAGCAAGGGGAAATTCAAAAATGGTTCAAATGGCTCTGAGCACTATGGGACTCAACTGCTGAGGTCATTAGTCCCCTAGAACTTAGGACTAGTTAAACCTAACTAACCTAAGGACATCACAAACATCCATGCCCGAGGCAGGATTCGAACCTGCGACCGTAGCGGTCTTGCGGTTCCAGACTGCAGCGCCTTTAACCGCACGGCCACTTCGGCCGGCAAGGGGGAAATTGCAGCCGTAATTTTTCCCTATGGCACGCAGCGCTACTGTGTAGTTAAATGATGGTATGCTCTTTGGTAAGATATTCCGGAAGTAAAATAGTCCCCCATTCGGATCTTCGGACTGGTACTACTGAGGAGGACGTCGTCATCAGGAGAAAGAAAACTGACGTTCTACGGATCGGAGAGTGGAATGTTAGATCCCTTAATGGGGCAGGTATGTTAGAAAATTTAAAAAGAGAAATGGATACAGTTAGATATTGTGGGAATTAGTGAGGTTCGGTGGCACGTGGGAATGGACTTCTTGTCAGGTGAATACAGGGTTACAAATACAAAATCAAGTAGGGGTAATGCAGGAGTAGATTGATAATGAATAAGAAAATAGGAATGCGGATAAGCTACTATGAACAGCATAGTGAACGTATTATTGTAGCCAAGATAGACACGAAGCCCGCTACCTCCACAGTAGTTGAAGGTTATATGCCAGTTAGTTCCGTAACCGATGAAGAGATTGAAGAAATGTATGACGAGATAAAAAAAAATTATTCAGATAGTTTAGGGAGACGAAAATTATAGCCGTGAGTGACTGGAATTCGATAGAAGGTAACGGAAGAGAAGGAAAAATAGTGTGTGAGTACAGACTTGGGGAAAGGAATGAAAGATGAAGGAGCCTGGTAGAATTCTGCACAGAGCATGAAACCACGTTGTACACTGGAAGAGACCTGGAGACACCGGCGGGTTCAGAGTGGTTATATAATGGTGACGCAGAGATTTAGAATCCAAATTTTAAATTGTAAGAAATTTCCAGAGGGCAGATGTGGACTCTGAGCACAATTTATAGGTTATGAATTGTAGATTAAAAATGAAGAAAATGCAAAGATGGAAACTGAGGAGTTGGGACCTGGATAAGTCAAAAGACATAGAGGTTGTTGCGAGCTTCAGAGGGAGCACTAGATGACGACTGACAAGAACAAGGGGAAGGAATACGATTGAGTAGCTTTGAGAGAGGAAATATTGAAGGCAGCAGACGATCGAATAAGTGAAAAGACAAGTAGAATTCGTTGATAACACAAAAGATATCGTATTTAATTGCCGAAAGGAGAATATATAAAAAGGAATATAGATGTCCTATAAATGAGATAGACAGGAAGTGCAAAATGGCTAAGCAGAAATGCTAAAAGCTCTAATGCAAGGATTTAGAAGCATATATCACTAGCGGAAAGATAGATACCGACTACAGGAAAATTAAAAAGGTCTTTGGAGGAAAAAGAAGCAGCTGTATGAATATTAAGAGCTCAGATGAAAAACCAGTCCTGCGCAAAAAAGGGAAAGCTGAAAAGTGAAAGGATCTCTACAAAGGAGACGAACTTGCAGGCAGGGTTATAGAAACAGAAGATGGCATAGAAGCAGTGAGCTGGGAGACATGATAATGCGAGAAGAATTTAATAGAGCACTAAAAGATATGAGTCCCCTGGAGTAGAAGACATTCCGTCAGAATTACCGATAGCCTTGGGAGAACCAGCCATAACAAAACTCTTCCATCTGCTGCGTAAGATGTGTGAGACAGGTGAAATACTCTCAGATTCAAGAGGAATATAATAATTTCAGTTACAAAGAAAGAATTTACTGACAGATATGAATACTACCGAACTATCAGTTTAATAAGTCATGGTTGCAAAATACTAACACGAATTCTTTGCAGAAGAATGGAAGAGCTGGCAGAAGTCGATCTCGGGGAAAATCAGCTTTGATTCCGCAGAAATGTAAGAACACGCAAGACTGTAGGAACCCTACGACTTCTCTTAGCGGATAGGTTAAGAAAAAGCAAGCCTACGTTTATAGAGCTTGTAGACTTAGAGAAAGCTTTTGACAATGTTGAATGGAATACTCTCGTTGAAATTCTGAAGGTAGTAGGGGTAAAATATAAGGAGCGAAAGGCTACTTAAAACTTGCGCAGAAACCAAACGATCGTTGTAACAGTCAAGGGGCTCGAATGGGAGCAGTGGTTGAGAAATGAGTGATACAGGGTTGTAGCTTAGCCCCGATGTTGCTCCTTCTGTACATTGAGCAAGCGGTAAAGGAAACGAAGCGGCAGGGAGAAGAAATAAAAAGTTTCAGGTTTGCTGATGAGGAGGAGGAGATTAGTGTTTAACGTTCCTTCGACAACGAGGTCATTAGAGACGGAGCACAGCTCGGATCAGGGAAGGAAAACGGCTGTGCCCTTTCAGAGGAACCATCGCGGCATCTGCCTGAAGCGATGTAGGTAAATCACGGAAAACCTAAATCAGGATGGCCGAACGCGAGTCCTCCCGAATGCGAGTCTACTGTGCTAACCACTGCGCCACCTCGCTAGGTGGTTTGCCGATGGCATTGCAATTCTCTCAGAGACAGCAAAAGATCTGGAAAATCAGTTGAATGGAATGGATAGTGTCTTGAAAGAATGATACAAGATGAGCAACAACAAAAGCAAAACAAAGATAATGGAAGGTAGTAGAATTAAATCAGGTGATGCTGAGGAAGTTATGTTAGGAAACGAGACACTTGAAGTAGTAGATGAGTTTTGCATTTGGGCAGAAAAATAACTAATGATGGCCCAAGTATAGAAAATATAAAATGTAGGCTGACAGTGCACGAAAAGCGCTTCTGAAAAAGAGAAATTTGTTAAATCGAATATAGATTTACGAGACACTAAGTCTTTTCTGAAAGTATTCGTATGGAGTGTATGGAAGTGAAACATGGACGATAAACAGTTTAGACAAGAAGAGAATAGAAGCTTTTGAAATGTGGTGCTACAGAAGAATACTGAAGATTAGATGGGTAGATCACACAGCTAATGAGGAGGTACTGAATAGAATTTGGGAGACAAGATAGGTTGATAGGACACAATCAGAGGCGTCAAGGGACCCCACTAAAGTACTGGAGGGAATTGTGGAGGGTGAAAGTCGTAGAGTGAGACGAAGATATGAATACAGTAAGCATATTCGGAAGAATGTAGTTATTCGGAGTTGAAGAGGCTTGCGCAGGATAGAGCAGCATGGAGAGCTGAATTAGACTAGTCTTCGAAATGAGGATCACAACAAAAATATACGAGATACATTAGTAAGAGATGGGTGGTACTGATCCCCCATGGTACGCTAAACAGGTCGGAACACTGTTGGAGAAGTAACGAAAAAAGCCTTTTAAATCTAAAAGAACGCAAAATTCTCAAGATCGGTGATGTTTTACAGAAGCTCGAAATGTAGCGCGAACTTCAGTGCGAGATGCTTTTAATGCTTTCCATAAAAAAATCCAGAGCGGTTCTGGTCGTACGTTAAGTACAGCAGCGAAAGACACAATCAGTACCTTCACTGCGCGATTACAATGGTAATGTTACTGATGACAGTACCACTAAAGCAGAGTCACTAAATACGGTCTTTCGAAATTCTTTCACCAAAGAACACGAAGTAAATATTCCAAATTTTCGAACCAAGAACAATTGCTAACATGAATAAATTATAATCGGTGTAGTAAAGCAGCTTAAATCACTTAATAAAGGCAAGACCTCGCGTCCTGATTTTATACAAATCAGGTTTCTCAGAGCATGCTGATACAATAGCTCCATATTTAGCAATCATATATAACTGATCGCTCGTTTAAAGATCCGTGCGTAAAGACTGGAAAGTTGCACAAGTCATACCAGTACCCAACAAAGGAAATATGAGTAATCGGCTGAATTGCAGACCCATTGCGATAACGTCGATTTGCAGTAAGATTTTGGAACATACTCTGTGTTCGAACATTACGAGTTGCCTCGAAAAAACAATTTATTGACAAACAGCCAACAAGAATTCAGAAAATATTGTTCTGTGAAACACAACTAACTCTTTATTCGCGCCAGGTGATAAGTGCTATCGAGAACTGGAAAGAAAAACGGTTCTTGGAATTTTTAAAGGAGGTTGTTGAGGATTTTGTCCATTTCTCTTACAGCCTCCCACATTTGCGCCTGGCACCCAAGAACAAGTAATGGCCTCGCTGCAACATACTGCGTGTTCCTGCACCGCTGATAGGAGACTAGCAGTTGCTGGACTATCTACCAACCTACCCACATGGATACTCTGCAAATCACATTTAAGTGCCTGGCAGAGGGTCCATCGAACCACCTTCACAGTACTCTATTATTCCAATCTCGTATAGCCCCCGTACGAGGTCTGATTTCCCTTATTTTGTCGTGGTGATCGTTTCTCCCTATGCAGGTCGGTGTCAACCAAATATTTTCGCATTCGGAGGAGAAAGTTGGTGATTGGAATTTCGTGAGAAGTTACCGTCGCAACGAAAAACGCCTTTCTTTTAATAATGTCCAGCCCAAATCCTGTATCACCTCTGTGACACTCTCTCCCATATTTCGCGATAATACAAAACGTGCTGCCCTTCTTTGAACTTTTTCGATGTACTCCGTCAGTCCTATCTTGTAAGGATCCCACACCGCGCAGCAGTATTCTAAAAGAGGATGGACAAGCGTAGTGGAGGCAGTCTCCTTAGTAGATCTGTCACATTTTCTAAGTGACCTGCCAATAAAACGCAGTCTTTGGTTAGCCTTCTCCAGAACATTCTGTGTGTGTTGGGTGTGTTCCTTCCAGTATAAATTGTTCGTAATTGTAATACCTAGGTATTTAGTTGAATTTATGGCTTTTAGATTAGATGGATTTATCGTGTAACCGAAGTTTAACGAATTCCTTTTAGCAGTCATGTGGATGACCTCACACTTTTCGTTATTTAGGGTCAAATTGCCAATTTTCTCACAACTCAGAGATCTTTTCTAAATCGTTTTGCAATTTTTTGTATCTTCTGATGACTTTATTAGTCGATAAACGACAGCGTCATCTGCAAACAACCTAAGACGGCTGCTTAGATTGTCCCCAAATCGTTTATATAGATAAGGAACAGCAAAGGGTCTATGTTCACTACCTTGGGGAACGCCAGAAATCACCTGTTTTACTCGATGACCTTCCGTCAATTACTACGAACTGTGACCTCTCTGACTAGGGAAATACCGTCTCATGCAATTGCTACCATTAACACCACAACGTAAACAGCTGTTATTGGAGTAGTGCTGTGACTGGGAAGCATGGCCTGCTAATGAATGTCGTCGCATTGAGTCCAGCAATCAAGCGCTGTTCTGCACTACCCATAGTGACCAACATCTTCGAGTATGCCAGCGACCTGCGGAGATGTCCCTTTCCTCCAACGTTTTAGAGAGGCACACTGGTGTTACTCATGGCGTAATTATGTGGAAAACAATTGGGTACGATTTGAGATTGTGACTGGTAGTGATTGAAGGAACTCTGGTAGCACAACAGTACGTCACGCCTCAAGTTTACCTCTCACGTGATGGCATCGTGAGATCATTTTTCAACAGGACAATGCTCGACCATATACGCCACGTGAGTCTATGACCTGTCTGCATGCTGTTGAGGGTCTCTTGCGGCCAGCAAGATCCGTAGATCTGTCCCCTTAGAAACACTGGGAGACCAGGCTGAAAGTCAGCCCCGCCCCAGTGCCAGTAACCGGGATATCAAGGACCAGTGACAACAGTTGTGGACCAGCTTGCCTCAGGAGAGGACACTACTGTTTTATGACACCGTTATCAATCGAAATAGTGTATGCACTCAGGCCAGATTCCGTGCAACGTCATGTAGATAAGTGGTATCATACTACAAGTTCTTTGCAAATTTTAATCAGTCGTAATCACTGAAGTAACGCACATACCCTCTCAACCCGTGAAGTATCATTTCATTTCCTCCTCCCCTACTGGTTGGGATAAAAAGTATCTTCCGTCGCGCAACTTATTACAGTTCACAGGGTATATAAATAGATAATTATGCGGATGTCTAATAGGGTTACCAAAAATTCGATGAAATAATTAAAATGAGGACAAATGCTTTACTGTACAAGAACAGAAAAGGAAGGGAACTCAGGAATTGACATTGTTGTATACCAGGTAATTAACAATGTAAGGTGGCATGGTCTCCTGACCTTCATTTCTCACATATTCCGTCCTCACAATCGTATTCTGCACATCAAGACGCTTCATTAGAACCCAAACTCGATAAGGTAGAGTCAATTTTGTATGAATTCATGTAAGCAATCTGCAAATCTAATAAGTAAATCGCAAGTGCGCACCGAGGTTGAAAAAGTTGCGGCTGGCTTACAAAAGATGATGGCCACAGGAATTTTCGTTCTAAAGAGGAAACCAGCCCCATGGGAAGATCGTCCCTTCAGAGGGCTGGGTCAACAACATACCTACTTCAGCTAAAGCGACCGCCCAGAGAGAAGACAGCTTTTGCCGGAGGGAAGGGATAGCGACCCCCGTGTTCGACTTAAAAGGAGATTCCGCTACATTGTGTGGGAGTGCCCAGAAGACGCATGTTTTCATGGACCAACTGCGTAGTTATGGAGTTCTCACAGGAGGGCAGTATACGCCTAACAGAGATGCTATAGATTTCCGCATTGGTCGACTTAAACGAAACGTCATTCTCCTGTTTAAACGCTGATTGGCGGAATATTTCTGACGCAAAGAGTCAGAGGAGTGAGGTAAGGCAGTGAATGATATACCCTTACAACTTTTCCAGAAAAAGGGGCCATTCTGTTGTCGCTCTTGGAACGGGAACACGTAACGAGAGCGAGTGCGCTCGTACATGTACGCAAAGAGCGAGGAACAAAGTCTCTCCTCAGTACTTCACTGGGAGAGCACCTCTGTCATTAGCAAATCGGAGTGACACTCTATATTGAGTCTCTCGTGATTAAGCATTGTTCACTGTGTTGACGCCACACTTATTGTGCGGTGTGAACACGGACAGAGTACTATTTAAACGCCTGTGAGCGAATATTGAGTGGCATCGTGGTGGGCTGGTTATCTGACCGCTATACCGCGCCAGTAGTTAGACTAGGGGCGGATGGGAGTCCTGACTTCAAGGCAAAGGGAGATTCTGATTGGCGAAGGTCAATCCAGATAGAAAGAGATAGTTGTGTTATTTGTCAGCAGCGAGCGACGCAGGCAGCAGTCGTCGCAGCTCACGGTATTGTGCATTACAGTGTATCCAAGCCCCATCTGTCCTCCATAACAGTACACTCCACTAAATTTCTCACGTGACAGCTTTGACTGTACCTAGAAAAGTCATTCAAGTTGTGTAGGCGAGGCTCTCAGCCATTCTGATGAGTAAATAACATTCTTAAAGAAAAGGGAGAAAAGAACCTTTCCATACTTTGTAAAATAATAGCATTTCTATCCATAAGAGACAATCTACTGTTTCGAAAAGAACCCGGAAATTTATTATTATTTTATAAGAAAAAGTTTCACTTGATTTCTCAGAATTTTTTGTAATAAATAAAATTTTTCGTTCGTTTAATGTTTTTCTTACACTAACTAGCAATACTCCAACAGCCAAGCATTCCACTAGTTATGTAAGAATATATAGAATATCTTTGTGTCTTTTCCTTACAGCGGACGACTCCAGAAGATATTTGTTGCTGAATGTTTTTGAAGCAGTTCTTGTTGGTACATTAGGAGCGTCTGTCTGATTTCTGTAGTAGTGTGAGGTGGAAATTGTTTCTTGCAGGAGCCAAAGGGTACTTGTTGGATCAATCCATTGAACAAATTGACAAAATAAAACCCACACCCTCACAACAACAATGTTACAGCATTGAAGGAATCTCTAACAGAATTGCTGCACTAGTCTTAAAAACAAACAACTGATATTTCATGGGATTATTCGGATCTATGCACCAATGTGCTCACTCACTGATAAAGGTGTATGAACCAGGCAAAGAAAATGATGTATGAACCAGGCAAACAAAATGATAATCGGGGAACTTTTAATTAAAACATGGGAAAAAAGCAAACAACGATTCATTGGCGGAAACCTTTGGGTATGATAGCAGGAACGAAAAAAATGGTTCAAATGGCTCTGAGCCCTATGGGACTTAACATCTGAGGTCATCAGTCCCCTAGACTTAGAACTACTTAAACCTAACTAACCTAAAGACATCACACACATCCATGCCCGAGGCAGAATTCGAACGTGCGACCGTAGCAGCAGCGCGGTTCCGGACCGAAACGCATAGAACCGCTCGGCCACAACGGCTGGCAGCAGGAACGATGCAGGGCTTAACGTTAATCGGATTTGCCGAGAATAACATGTTTGTCTGTAATTCGTTCTTCAAGAAGAATCCAAATAGTAAAGGACATGCCAAGAACCAACTAAAAGTGAAATTGACGTACTTTATCTAGAAAGCAAGAATCAAATTAAGATATTTTACACGATCTGGCAGTCCCAAACCAGTTTACAATTTCCAGAGACGACAGCCTATTAAGAGTCAGAATAAGAATAGATAAAAATACGTAAGGAAGAAACCAACCGGCCGGGCAGGAAGTCAGAAACACAGATTACAAGAATTTCTTTAAGAATAGTGAGGCATATCATATTAAATGAAGCGACAAGTTCAGGATCTTAGAATATAAAAAATGTACAGACACTGACAAAGTAAACAATTATTGAACAAAGGTAGTTATGAAAACAGCACAATGCGTTACGCGGTGAAAGTAAGCGAATCAAAAATCCTAGGAACTAGGAAGTTGTTAAAAGGAAGGCAAGAGCTTTAGTAAATAACAAAAAGAACGTGACAGAATGTGATGTGTTAAACAAATACTGGAAATGTCTTGTAGAGGGCATCAGTAGATATAACGAAAATTTGAGTGTAAGAGTATGAGGAAACAAAAAAAGACCGTTACGTTGGGTACACATCAGGTTACATGACTTTCAGATGTGTATGTACAACGATTTGTTCACCGCGTATTACCACTTTTGACTGGTGGTAGTGACTGAATGTGAAAATAAATTAAAAATCGGCGGTTGCTCAGCGAGCAATGGAGATAATCATGTTTGCAATTAATAGAACAAATAAATGGATCACGGGCTTTTATTCATCGGTGGTTGTCAAATGGTTGTTATTATTATTGCTGTTGTTGTTGTTGTTGGTTGTGGTGGTGGTGATTTTGTGTAGAAATGGATATAACCTTCACAATACAGGAACCATTTTAATTCTTTCCGGAGATTCTGCTGCGCGATATTACGAAAGCATTCCACTTTCAGGCACTTCGCAACAGCTGGCGTTGTGCGTATTGTTGCATTCGCTAATACACATGGCGTCAAACATATAAATGTGGCTGGAAGAGAAACCTCCACCACCGATAGTAGTTGCTGTTATGGTGCAGCTCGCTTGCATGCAGCAACTATACAGCTTTATCACAGAGCTAAACAGAGTTAGACAACAGCGCAATTAAAAAAAGCCGATTAGAAACAGTTTACAATGATTTATAGTAATAAGTTTTTTAATTCTAAACTGGAGTATGAAGATTGCGTGTGGCAATATAAGATCACTGTTTTCTTGAAGTGTCAGGGGAAAGAACCAAATAGGCTAGTTTTTATGAAGCTCGAAAAAAATCGATTTCAATCTCTGGATTGTGATTACATCAATATATAAGAACATACAATAATTTTTATTTCGTAAATTAAACGTCGTGGGCGCACCGAATTTAGAAATAGTGTCATTGGCATCCGGAGTGTTCCCAGAGTGTAAATTATTTCCCAAAATGTAGTCAAACGTCACTCTGTAAGGGGAAAGAAATAAATAGGTCAGGCGAAACAGACAATAATTGCCGGCCGAAGTGGCCGTGCGGTTCTAGGAGCCGCAGTCTGGAACCGCGAGACCGCTACGGTCGCAGGTTCGAATCCTGCCTCGGACATGGATGTGTGTGATGTCCTTAGGTTAGTTAGGTTTAACTAGTTCTAAGTTCTAGGGGACTAATGACCTCAGAAGTTGAGTCCCATAGTGCTCAGAGCCATTTGAACCAGACAATAATTCCATAACAATCACGACTAAACGAATTTCTGGTTGTGATAATGTAGCAACAGCGGTCACTTCACTTATATTTAGCTGTGGGGCAGCTGATTGAAGAACTTGACAGCACTAGGACGGAAAAATTTAATCAGGCTTTTCAGTTCTTTATGTTTTAGCCTGCACGCTGGAAGGAGATCTAGAATGAAGAACAGAACTGCCCGAGCTAGATTACAGCGAATAGAAGACAACTGCAAGGCTGTTGTGCGCTAGGCCAAAGGCTATACTTTTCCCGTCCCCCTCCCCTCCCCCTTCTGAAATAAATTATTCTGCCCCTCCCCTGTACTTTTCTTTTCTTCCTCAGTACTTCTCATACCTGGCACAGAAACGGCGTACGACATCTGTTTATTTCTCTCCAACTTTTTCAGCTGCCAGTTACAAGTAGACTATAACTACAATAATGAAAAATGAAATGAAATGAGCGTATGGCATTGTTGACCGGGAGGCCCCGTGCGGGAGAGTTCGACCGCCGTATTGCAAGTCCTTTTTTGTTGACGCCACTTCGGCGACTTGCGGGTCAATGATGATGAAAATGATGGACACACAACACCCGGGAATCAAACCCGGGCCTCTGCGTGATAAGCAGAAACACTACCCGCTACGCTACGGAAGCGGACACTACAATAATAATTAGTTTTCTTAAAGCACATCAGAGCTAAACTTTTTTTTAAAAAAAATTGTTATGCATTTATATTATTCGAAGGCGGTGAATTTTAACAGTTACAACTACTTTATAAACAACGACACCTGTGTGTGCAGTTTTTGGAACTGAGTAAATATGTGTATTTCACTGCATGACTTTTTTTTACAAATTCGTTCACAAATTAGTTATAGTTAGCTGTTTCCATGCTCCTGATTTATTTACAGTGTTTTAACATCTGAAATATCACGACGCACAAATGATTAGAATAGTCAATTTAAATGCCAATTTAAAAACTGTTACGTTTAAACTGATCGTTCAAACATAAAATAAACAAGGATAAAAGTACACACGGTCCTAAATTCGAAAATTTTCTGACATCTGCATGTTTAGTGTGATGTGCGTGCTTGAATTTGTGAAGAAAGGACATTCAGTCTTGGTGGTATCTCTGAAACAGCAACCTACTGATCTCCTTTCATCTGCAGTCGAGACCGATATTTCGTCTTGACACAAGTAAGTTGATGCGAAGGGTAATGACACGTCCGCTGCTCAAATCGCTAATTTGAGATAATCTTTCCGAGTCTGCAACAATAAATTTTAAAGAAACTTCGATTTAAATTAATTCTCAATTGTTCATTACTTGACAAGAGTCTGATACGTGGTCTATTATGATAATATCGAACGGGTTGTTGATCCAGTCGTAATCAGATGAAGATTCTGGAAACTTATCCTCGAATTGTTGACGAAAGTTTTCGAGATGTACTACGTCTGTTCCATTAATTTTTTGCCTATATCCTTCTCATTTTACTTCACGAAATTATATAGACAGAATCACATCTCGCTGTTACCCATCTTCGTCTGTGTTTTTCAAAGTCCATGTCTTCTTTTAAACGCAAGCACTTTCTCGCTTAGAAAGATATTACCTTTTCGACCAGTGCCCCCCTGTGTATCTTGCAATGTGTGAATTTTACCGAAGAAGGAACAGCATACACTCTCTTGGACCCATTTTCAGTTTCAGTAAATGTTGCCTCCGCATTGGTACATGAAACACCATAATCTGTCCATGACAAATTGTTGCCAACAAAAACGACTTCACAAGAAATATAACATCATCGCCTGTAGTCCTCCCGTGCAGAGATTTAAAAAATAGAAGGTCCTCGCGCATTTCATTTTCATAACAGTAGCGAATATAAACAAGAACCTGGGAAAGATTTCCGATATCAGTACTGCCATCAAGTTTCAGGGAGAATTTTGGGCTATCATGAAGATGTGGTTGCAATTAATCTTAACTATCAGAGGCTACTGCCTCATTGTGAGTACTGCGTTTCATCGGAGTGTTATGATGACGACGAACGAATCGTCTTCAATGTGAATGACTGGTGGCTAATGCTAAATAGAAACATACAGATCTCTTCTTTGCATATACAGCAGGTTTGTCAGTGAACTCGATAAGGAGCTGGCTGCATGGTCTGGCTCTACAACGACTAAAATAATTAGAAGTCGTTGGTAAAAAATAATATATTGCACTTAACTGGTGGTACAGGAGTCTTCATAGTCAGAAGGAATATAATTACAAACAGAGAGCTACCGAGGCATCACATAGACCATACTTTAACTAAGCGCCTTGTTAGAGGTTGCTTCCTGTCAGTTGAAGGCTATACTACTTTCCTACTTGACGTCCCGAGCAAGAGTGACCGAGCGCACACTAGAGACTTACTGCAAGCCTCGGAGTCTCGACTCGCGGGTCCAGCGATACTATAGTAGCACGGACTGCGGTCGATAACTGCAACCCCTAACAAGTGTGGTATCGAACCTTGTTACCACACGGAGAATGGTATCGACTTCAGACTCCCTCCAAACCTTTCTCCATGCAATTTGACGGCTGTGGGAAGAAGTAAATTCTCGCCAATAGTGCGTGGTGATATGGATTTTGCAATTAAGTAGGATGCATCTTGACTGCTCGTAGAGCTTTCTTAGGAACTGGTACCTTGTTTTGAGAAATCTGACTTTCCCTTTAGTTCTTGCTCATGATGCTAAAAAAATTCTGTGGGTTTATTCATATGGCTTGGATGTTTTGTCTGCAGGTGTCTCTTTAGGTTTATACTCTTCAAGCTGCCGTTGGCTAAAATCTTTTGACGTTGTGGTCTTATCGATATTCAGAAGAATAGTACCTTTGAATTGACTTCGGAAGCCTGGGTGATTTCTAGTGGACAGTCAAAATCGCTGTGATTTACAATCAGTTATCAAAGTCGGCGTTGCAAGGAAGTGGTGGTCACATTGTGAAGCGGCTATTGTCATTAGTGGTTGTTAAATGCCTGGTAAATAGCTAACCATGAGGGTGCTCGAAGACAATTTCTCAACTTTCCTGCTAACAGGATCTACTGGTGAGTTCTTGCGAAACGAGACAGAAGATTAATGCTAGGGGAGCTTGCTAACTTGGTTCATGGAAATGAGAATCTGACGCTAGCAATATTTGTTCACCAGAAGGTTTTTTAGTACTTAATATGAAATGCAAATATTTCAATGAGTGCTTGTGCCTCCCTCTATTAATCTCTGCGCCTCCCACTTTAAGAACGGCTACATTAGATAAGTAAGGAAGTCTTAATTTAAACATACCATTGTAAGCGGATGTGGGCAGTTCTCAAAAGCCCATCGATTAGTTGACATTGTCATGGTGTGCTTATGATTTCAGTTTGCATTGAGAATTCTTTTGATATTTCTGCATGCGTCAGTGGCTGGATTCACATGATCTTATCTTAATAGGTTGAGTTCTGAAAGAGCATTCTGCAAAGTATTTTGGGTCCGAAAGTGTTTTCCATTTCTTGATTAACAATGATCACAGTGAAAGAAGAAGGCTTGCATCTGGATGCTTCGTTCATTTCCCCTAAATCTTCAGTTGTTTCCATCAGTGCCTTTGCGTTCCATAATCCAACGTTTTTATTGCCTTCTATGTAAGAGTGGCTGTACATAGGCTGTACATAGGATCTCCCAGGAGGAATGATCAATATTCAGGGACGTGACAGGAACGATCATTCGAAGCAAAATGGTCTAGTAAACATGGATTCCAAAACGCTTAGCTTAAGAACTATGAGTACTTCTTCGTCTTTCATGCTGTGAAACATATATCTTCTATTGAAAGCTTTGCTTTCCACAGTTATAGAGGTGACAGTGTGGGCCGAAACAAGAGAAAAATGTCCGGTAAACATGGTCTTTAAAGTGCATACCTTAAGAGCTATGAGCTCCTGTGAAACACATCTCCTCTACTGAAATAAGTGTTTATATGTCTTAAAATATGAGGTTTAGTGCCCATGTTTACTAGAATTTTCCGTTTGGAATGATCGTTCCTGTCATATCCCTGAATACTGACCGTTGATCTTTGGTCACCCTGTACAAAGGTCATCAGTGTCTTTGTCCAAGGTATGAGTGATGCAGTGGAAAAGCTACGACGTCACTTAATTTCCGCCCTTTTTCTCAATGAAATCAGGGTAAACATTAAGAAAGGATTCGGCTGTTGCGAAAACTTGAAAATTGAACGTATAAATCGCAAGGTACCACTTAAAATAAACGACTTTGGTTGCTATATTTGGCACGAACACTTCTTTTGTAAAGTTTATGCAGACAGTCACCTTCCTTTAATTTTTTCATTGCCTCTAATTCACTTCATTTACTTGTGTGTGGGGGGGAGGGGAGAGACTGCATTAAAAACCTGTTTTCTCTGCCTTCTAGTCATCACAGACTCGCCAGCATCTTTCCGCTGAAAACCTGACTTACCCGGTTCTTTCCCTTACAGAAAACCTTTGAATGGCAATATCTCTGGGCCTGCATGGTATTTTTCCCAGTTTAAGCTCTCGACAGATGCATATGATCAGTCTGATTCGAGCTGTAGAAGCAATTCAATTAAAAAAAAAAGGTGACTTCTGATTTTTCCTCCGACCCTTCACTTGTCACTTGTAATGACCTATCATTAAAACTTGGTGCAGTCCAAGATCTTCTGAATGGTGGCTAACATCACTTGTATAATGTCCACTTGAGCCCTTCTTGGCGGCGATTGTAGTTGAGTCCTGAGGTACTATCTTGAGGTACTGTCTAACTAACTGCTGAGTGGAGCCACGTGTCTACTTACATTCACGTTTGGCAGATGAATGTCCTCTTGAGAACTATTTGTGTGACGTAAGTAAGCCTTAACTATGTTGCGCCTGAGTTATTTCAGCTCGGCGCTCTTCTATGTAGACTGTGTCCCATATCTTCCACAACACGTACTATACGAGGGCTTTTTTCCTTTTTTCTTTTCTTTAAATCCAATGGGCCGCGAAATGATGCAAACTACAGCGAAAATGAAAGATGTTTTATTCGTAAACTTTAGCTACACCTTCCAGCCATTTCTGTACGTTGTCGTCTCTCCGACATAGACATCTGTCGTAGCGTTGTACCATCTTGCCCATACTCTCGTCACAGCTGGCAGAGTGCTTTCCACCAATTCTCCACGCTGGACCGCAGCTCGTTGTCTGTGCCAAAGTGCTGTCCTCATAGCCAGCGGTTCATCTGATCAAAGGCTTAAAAACCAGAGGAGGCCAACTCATGGATGTATGGTAGGTGATCAAGCACTTCACACCGAAAACACCGCGGGACCGTCTTTGTTGCAGCTGCAGTGTGTGGCCTAGCATTGTCATGAAGAAGGACAATGCCTGATGACAACGTTTTTCTTCGCTTGTTCTGTATTGTTCTTCCTAGATGATTTTCTCGAATAGCCTGATACTGCCGCTGAACGAGAACGTCGGTTGACTCCCGCTTCTGTCCCTGACCGCTTGTATCGTCAACGTCAGTATGTCCTGCTTCAAAGTTCCTGCACCAATGCCGCACTTTGCTGTCACACATGACAGTTACGTTATGTGGGGTGCATGAAATCAGGAGAACGCACTCAGCATGAGGAAACTGAATGACAACACCCACTTTACATTTGGCGGGAGACTCTATTGTTCTAAGCTTCTTTGCATATTGACAACTGAAAAGTGGGACGCGAGGCGATCGGCGAGCATACTAGAGGCACTACACAATACATCTTCGTCTCCATCGCATTTTCACTGTGGTTTTAATTTCGAGATAGTAGCGGCTTCGGTCAAGAATACCATCATAACGACCGGGAGAGCGGTGTGCTGACCCCACGCCCCTCCTATCCGCATCCTCCTCTGAGGATGACACGGCGGTCGGATGGTCCCGGTAGGCTACTCGTGGCCTGAAGACGGGGTGCTTTTTTTTTAATTTCAAGACTAATTTGACCTCGAAAAACAATTGCACACGTACAATAATGTACGTTGTCATTAAATCATTCGAGTTTGACATTAAAAGTGATACGTAGACTCATAATATTCCATCTTCCAGCATTTCATCTGGGGCTGAGAAAGGATCGAAACACACAGCATTTTGATAAAGCCGCGCGGTCTGAGGTGCCTTGCCACTGGTCGAGCGGCTCGAGTCCTCCCTCGGGCACGTGTGTGTGTGTGTGTGTGTGTGTGTGTGTGTGTGTGTGTGTGTTGTCCTTAGCGTCAGTTAGTTTAAGTTAGATAAAGTAGTGTGTAAGCCTAGGGACCGATGACCTCAGCAGTTTGGTCCATAGGAACGCACACCAGATTTCCAAAAAAATTTGATAAAGTACCCATGAGGAAAAATCTGAAAGATACAGTAGAAAATAGCTTCTCCCATACCGCAAATAATTCCTAAATGGAAGTAAGAACGAAATTACAAATGGCCAATTTGCATCCATTAAAAAACACTGCGGAAAGAGATCGCAGCACCAAAAAACAATTAATGTAGAGTAATGAAATGCCAGGAATCCATTTATCTAGCTAACACATTTAAGCGATTAACAATGCAAGTCACAGGTTAATGCAAGCGCGAGATAAGCCATTGCAGGTGTGAAATGTTAGCACATTAATAACCGGTGTAATCACCAGGTCGTTGAATGCAAGCATGCAAATGCGCATACATTGTGCTGTACAGGTGCCGGACGTCAGCTTGTGGGATGGACTTCCATTCGTGTTGCACTTTTTCGGTCAATGCAGGGACGGTTAATGCTGTTTGTGGGTGACGCCGGAGTTGGTGTCCGATAATGTTCCATATGTGCTCGACTGGTGATCGGCAACATGTGGACACTTTGTAGAGCACGTTGGGTTACAACAGCAGTACCTTGGGAAACAGCCGCTGCAATGATGTTCATGAATGGCAGCACAACAGGTCGAATCACGAGACTAATGTTCAAACTTGCAGTCAGGGTGCGTGTGTGATAGCCACGAGATTACTCCTGCTGTCATACGAAATCGCATCCAGATCATAACTTCAGGTGAAGGTCCAGTGTGTCTAGCGCTCAGACAGGTTTGCTGCAGGCCCTCAGCCGGCCTCCTTCTAACCACATTCGGCCATCACTGGCACCGAGGCAGAACCAGCCTTCATCATAAAACACAACAGACCTCCACTCTGATCTCCAATGAGCTCTCGCTTGGCACAACTGAAGTCGATTGGCCGTTGTTTGGGGTCAGTAGGATGCACGCTACAAGGCGGCTGGCTCGGAGCTATCCTTGAGCCAACCGATTTGTAACAGTTAGTCGTGTCGCTATGGTGCCATCTGCTGCTCACATTGCTGCTGCAGATGCAGTTGATGCACCAGGTCCACACGCCGAACACGATGGTCTTCCGTCTCGGTAGTGCGACGTAGCCGTCCGGAACTCGGTCTTCTTGCGACCGTACACTCTCGTGACCACCGTTGTACAGTGGCTACATACCTGCCAAGTTTTTCTGTAATAACGCAGAAGAAACACTCAGCTTTTCGTAGCCCTATTACACGACCTCGTTCAAACTCAGTGAGGTGTTGATAATGGCGTCTTTTTCGCTTTAAAGACGTTCTTGATTAACATCAACTCACCACGTTCGATCTCAGAGGTAACTAACGCTCACGACCGTTACAGAGTGTATTTAAAACAAACCAGATCTACATTCTGACAGTGGCGCTACTAGCGCCACTCTTAAGCTACTGGTAAAAAAAAAAAAAAAAATGTCGTGTGACTAGGGCCTCCCGTCGGATAGACTGTTCGCCTAGTGCAAGTCTTTCGAGTTGACGCCACTTCGGCGACTTGCGCGTCGATGGGGATGAAATGATGATGATTAGGGCAACGCAACACCCAGTAACCTGAGCGGAAAAAATCTCCGACCTAGCCGGGTATCGAACCCGGGCGCTTAGAATTGACATTCCGTCGCGCTGACCACTTTTTTTTTTTCATTTTGTTCGTTGTTGATCGTTGTGTTCGGTCGTTGCGGACGTCACATGACATCCGATCAAGTTCGTTTGTTGATCCTTCCACCCTTCCACTCAGTTTTTTTTTTTTTATTACAGAGGGCAACCAGCTCTCTGAACACGCTGAGAGCTACCGTGCCGGCTTCCACTCAGCTACCGGGGGCGGACACGCTACTGCTGCGAAATGTGTAGAGACATGATTTTCAGATGTAGAAACACGCCTACCAACTTTATCTCGCACAGCTCGTGCTGCGATTTTTTTCCGTCAGTGTATATTCCCAGTAAATGTTTGTTTACACGTCGTGGTTCTTCTAATTGTGAAGTATCGAGCGGGACAGGAATCTGCGTGTAATCCAACTTTATGAAAGTTTCCGGCAGTTTGGAGGATAAAGCAAGTCCCCCTGCGACACCAGCGGGCCTACATCTGCCTCCCCGCACTCTAGGGAACGCTCTTCATTCAGGAGACAGGCGCATCCGGCGGTGACAGGATTTAATAAAGCAGGTGCGACACACAGGGGGGACCAGCGGGCACCTCACGTATACCTGCGCGCGGCGCCCACAGCTGGACTAGTCCACCAGCCAGCCTGTGTCACGTCTGACTCCGCGCGACCGATGAAGTCTGCTGTGCTGAGTGTGTACTTAGAGGTGAAATTGGAAACGAAGAGATGGGAAAGTGACGGCACATAACCGCTTCCTCCGGATGGGCCTTCCTAAGAGAGAGTCTCCATTCCTTCCAAGCTACACTACTGACCATTAAAATTGCTACACCACGAAGATGACGCGAAATTTAACCGACAGGAAGAAGATGCTGTGTTACGCAAATTATTTGCTTTTCAGAGCATTCACACAAGGTTGGCGCCGGTGGCGACACCTACAACGTGCTGGCATGAGGAAAGTTTCCAACCGATTTCTCATACACAAACAGCAGTTGACCGGCGTTGCCTGGTGAAACGATGTTGTGATGCCTCGTGTAAGGAGAAGAAATGCGTGCCATCACGTTTTAGACTTTGACAAAGGTCGGGTTGTAGCCTATCGCGATTGCGGTTTTTCGTGTCGCGACATGGTTGCTCGTGTTGGTCGAGATCCAATGACTGTTAGCAGAATATGGAATCGGTGGGTTCAGGAGGGTAATACGGAACGCCGTGCTGGATCCCAACGGCCTCGTATCACTAGCAGTCGAGACGACAGGCATCTTACCCGCATGGCTGTAACGGATCGTGTAGCCACGTCTCGATCCCTGAGTCAACAGATGGGGACGTTTGCAAGACAACAACCAACTGCACGAACAGTTCGACGGTGTTTGCAGCAACATGGACTATCAGCTCGGAGACCGTGGCTGCGGTTATCCTTGACGCTGCATCACAGACAGGAGCACCTGCGATGGTGCACTCAACGACGAACCTGGGTGCACGAATGGCAAAACGTAATTTTTTCGGATGAATCCAGGTTCTGTTTACAGCATCATGATGGTCGCATCCGTGTTTGGCGACATCGCGGTGAACGCACATTGGAAGCGTGTATTCCTCATCGCCATACTGGTGTATCACCCGGCGTGATGGTATGGGGTGCCATTGCTTACACGTCTCGGTCACCTCTTGTTCGCATTGACGGTACTTTGAACAGTGGACGCTACATTTCAGATGTGTTACGACCCGTGTCGCTACCCTTCATTCGATCCCTGCGAAACCCTACATTTCAGCACGATAATGCATGTCCGCATGTTGCAGGTCCTGTACAGGTCTTTCTGGATACAGAAAATGTTCGACTGCTGCCCTGGCCAGCACATTCTCCAGATCTGTCACCAATAGAAAACGTCTGGTCAATGGTGGCCGAGCAACTGGCTCGTCACAATACGCCAGTCACTACTCTTGATGAACTGTGGTATCGTGCTGAAGCTGCATGGGCAGCTGTACCTGTACACGCCATCCAAGCTCTGTTTGACTCAATGCCCAGGCGTATCAACGCCGTTATTACGGCCAGAGGTGGTTGTTCTGGGTACTGCTTTGTCAGGATCTATGGACCCAAATTGCGTGAAAATGTAATCACATGCCAGTTCTAGTATAATATATTTGGCCAACGAATACTCATTTATCATCTTTATTTCTTCTTGGTGTAGCAATTTTAGTGGCCAGTAGTCTAATTTGTAGACCATATATTGTTCAAATTCAAAGATACAGTATCGACAGCAATAGATATATTCGTAGCGCAGAAGTTAATAATAGACGGGACTGATCCACCATGGTACACCAAACACGTCAGAATACGGTTGCAGAAGCAACGAAAATAGCATGCCAAATTCAGAAGAACGCAAAATCCCCAAGACTGGCTAAGTTTCACGGAAGCTCGAAATTTAGTGCGGAGGTCAATGCGAGAGGCTTTTACTAGTTTCCACAGTGAAACATTGTCTCAAAATATGGTTGAAAACCCAAAGAGATTATGGTCGTATGTAAAATACACCAGTAGTTCAAAATTCAAATGGCTCTGAGCACTATGGGACTTAACTTCTGAGGTCATCAGTCCCCTAGAACTTAGAACTACTTAAACCTAACTAACCTAAGGACATCGCACACACCCATGCCCGAGGCAGGATCGAACCTGCGACCGTAACGGTCGCGCGGTTCCAGACTGTAGCGCCTAGTACCGCTCGGCCACCCCGGCCGGCTACACCAGTAGTAAAAAACAATCAATACCGTCAGTGCGCGATAGCGATGGAAATGTTATCGATGATGGTGCCGCTAAAGCGGAGTTACTAAATACAGTTTTCCGTAATTCTTTCACGAAAGAAGACAAAGTAAATATTCCAGAATTTGAAACCGGAACAGCTGTTAGCATGAGTGACATAAAAGTAAATATCTTAGGTGTGGCGAAACAACTGGAATCACTTAAGAAAGGCAAGTCTTCCGGTCCAGATGGTATACTAATCAGATTCCTTTCAGAGTATGCAGACACAATAGCGCCTTTCTCAGCAATCATATACAGACGATCACTTGACGAAAGGTCTGTTCCTAAAGACTGGAAAGTAGCACAGGTCACACCAATATTCAATAAAGGGAATAGGAGTAACCCATTGAATTATAGACCCATATCACTGACCTCAATTTGCAGTAGGATTTTGGAGCATATACTGTACTTGAACATTATGAATCACCTTGAAGAAAATGACTTATTGATACATAACCAACACGGATTCAGAGAATATTGTTCTTGTGCAACAGAGCCAGCTCTTTATTTCCATGAAGTAATGAGTGCTGTCGACAGGGGATCTCAGATCGATTCCATATTCCTAGGTTTCCAAAAGGCTTTTGATACGGTTCTTCAGAAGCGACTATTAATCAAAGTCCTTGCATATGGAGTGTCGTCTAAGTTGTGTGACTGGGTTCGTGATTTACTCTGAGAGAGGTCACAGTTCGTAGTGATGGACGGAAAATCATCGAGTAAAACAGAAGTGATACCTGGCGTTCCGCAAGGTAGTGTCATAGGCCCTCTCCTGTTCCTCATTTACATAAGTGATCTAGGTGATAATCTGAGCAGCCCCCTTAGATTGTCTGCAGATGGCGCTGTCATTTACCGTCTAGTAAAATCATCAGACGATCAATTCCACTTACAAAATGATCTAAAGAGAATTTCTGTATGGTGCGAAAAGTGGCAATTGGCACTAAACAAAGAAAAGTGCGAGGTCATCCATGTGGGTACTAAAGGAAATCCGATAAATTTTGGGTATACGATAAATCGCACAAATCTAAGGGCTGTCAATTCGACTAAGTACCTAGTAATTACAATTACGAGCATCTGAAATTGGAAAGACCACATAGATAATATTCTGGGGAAGGCGAAACAAAGACTGCGCTTTGTTGGCAGAACACTTAGAAGATACGACAAACCCACTAAAGAGACAGCCAACGTTACACTTGTTCGTCCTCTGCTGGAATATTGCTGCGTGGTGTGGGATCCTTACCAGGTAGGATTGACGTAGGACATCGAAAATGTGCAAAGAGGGGCAGCTCATTTCGTGTTATCGCGCGATAGGGGTTAGAGTGTCACTGATATGATACGCGAGTTTGGATGGCAGTCACTGAAGCAAAGGCGGTTTTCTTTGAGGCGAGAACTATTTACGAAATTTCAATCGCCAACTTTCTCTTCCGAATGCGAAAATATTTTGTCGACACCCACCTACCTAGGGAGAAATGATCATAATAATAAATCAGAGCTCGAACGGAAAGATTTGGGTGTTCCTTTTTTTCCCACGCGTCATTCGAGAGTGGAATGGTAGAGAAGTAGTATAAAGATGGTTCGATGAACCTGTAACGCCGGAAATGCGTATCCTCCAATTTCCTTCTATTGTACTATAATTTTTTTTCCTTTTTTTTTTACCTGAAGATATGACATTTCTGTATATATGTCGATGTATAATTGGTTTGTTTTGTAAATATTATTTGTATTTTTACGCTGGGTCTGGCCTAGGGAAAACTATGCTATCGAACGATTACATCGATAGGCCGTGTGGAGAACCAAAGTGTTTAGGATTTTTGATAGTGTTAACTCTTCCGCGTGGAGCGCGAGCAAAGGGAGGCTGGCTGGAGTAGGGCGGTGGAGCAGGTGTGTTGAGTGACGCTCCCGCGAGTTGGCGCGCTTTCGGGGTTTGGCAGCATGTAATTGCGATCGGCTTGCTATGATAGTTTCTGACACGGTGTCGTGGACGGGAAGCATTAGCTGGCGCACATCATGAGCCCGTTTCGCCTGGTACCGCGTCGAGAAGAAGGCGCGCCAACATCCAGCCTCTGCAACAGCGACGGCCGACAATGAGTGACTGTCGCCACCTCCCCGATCGACGACTTCAAATCTTCAATCAACGAACAAGGAAGACTGGAAGCACGTAAGGTTTTAGAACTGTATGGCAGACCTCAGCTTTTCAAACTGTTCAATTTGCCTCACAAAATTACAGCAACGTAGCATGAACCTTTGTTGCTCATTGTCCCAATTGCATTACCAAGCAGGGTCCCTTCCTTTTCTGGAATGAACCCGAGTGTCGTTGAAATTCAAACGCCAGCATTAAAGTAATATCATTCGATTTCACTGCTTTAATTTCAAAGTTCAGTTAAAGTATTCATAGCTGGCTACAATATTTAGATTACACAAGCACAAATTAAGAGTGTGAGTTTTGTTACTATATTTTAGCTTACGTGTGACTGCAGCTCAGCTTGGTACGTACTAAATTTTACTGTTGTTAATTGTTCAGAACCATTTAATTCAGGTCCAAAGTTAAATCTCTTATTTCTAAATTGCGTAGATTCAAGTAGCTTTTGAAATGATTGTTGAGGTAGCCCAAGACTAACCTTATTTTACTGAATTTCGTAGTGCTTCAGAAACAAAGCTCACTATTAATTTCAGTCACTAAATTAACTTTCAATTTTCCGGTTTTATTAATTCTTTTGCTAAATTAAGTCAGAGTGTAGCGAAATTTATTATTTCTGACAAACATTCAGTTTTCACACAACACGCGTCAACCTTCAGTTGCCACACTTTTAGTGCTAATTATACGTGCATTAATCTTTCATTTTCTGTTGTTATAGTAGTTGTCCATAGGACTGGCGACCGTAATTTTCCCCAAATCTCAAATATCTAATTAACGCCAATTAATTGTTAACGTAACGACCGCACATTTACTTTCTTTATTAGTTTTACCCTTTTCTCGAAATTAATTTCCACCAATTTCATTTGCATTTTTCCTTTCATTTAGATGTAACCCTTTCCTCCCTCTTTACCGACAAATTAACTTCGGTGACGATTGTTTCTCTCAAATTTCCATTAGATGCACGCGGTTTAATTTTTCACTGTCATTAAGGTGGATAAGTGTGGGGGAGGTTACAAACCCTCTGCCAGGCACTTAAGTGTGAATTCCAGAGTAACCATGCAGATGTAGATATAGTTGTAGATGGGCACCAAAAGAGGTATTGGAACGTAACGGCCTGCTGCAAAAACAACTGACCCTCACTCCCCTTAACGATGTCTAGCAGCTTTTACTTCTTCGACGTGCCGCGAGCTGCAAGTCTGATCTTTCCATCCCGTCTCTGATCTTCCGATTCAGCGTAACCCTGTAGGCTTACACTGAGATGGCAGGTCGTGGGATAGCGATATACACACATAAAGATGGCGGTAATATTGTGTACACAAGGTATGAAAGTGCAGAGCACTGGCGGAGCTGTCATTTGTATTCAGGTGATTCACGTGAAAAGCTTTCTGACATGATTGTGGCCGCATGACGACAGTTAACAGACGGAACGTGGAATACGAATTGGGTCTAGGCGCACGGGACATTCCATTTCGGAAATCGTTAGGGAATATTCCGAAATCTATAGTGTCGAGAGTGCTACCTCTCACCATAGACAACACTGTGGCCGACGGCCTTCGCTTAACGACCGGGAGCAGCGGCGTTTGCTTAGAGTTGTTAGTGCTAACAGAAAAGGCAGCACTGCATGAAATAACCGTAGAAATCAATGTGTGACATACGACGAACGTTTCCGTTTGGACAATGCGGTGAAATATCGCGTTAGTGGGCTATGGCAGCAGACGATCTACGCAAAGGCCTTCCTTGGGCTCGTGACCATATTGGTTGGACCCTAGACGAGTGGAAAACCTTGGTCTGACCAGATGAATCCCGATTTCAGTTGATAAAAGCTGATGGTAGGGTTCGAGTGTGGCGTGGAGCCTACGTACCCATGGACCCAAGTTGTCAACAAGACACTGTGCAAGCTGGTGGTGACTCCATAACGGTGTGGACTGTGTTTACATGGAATGGACTGCGTTCTCTGGTTCAATTGAATCGATGACTGACTGGAAATGATTACCTTCCGCTACCTGGAAACCATTTGTAGCCATTCATGTACTTCATGTACCCGAACAACGATTTTTATGGATGACAATGCCCTATGTCACGGGGCCACTATTGTCCGCAATTGCTTTGAAGAACACTCTGGACAGTCTGAGCAAATGATTTGGCCATCGAGATCGTCCGACATGAATCCCATCGAACAATTGTGGGACGTAATCGAGAGGTGAGTTCGTGTTCAAAATCCCGCGCCGGCAACAATTTAGGTATTATCGACAACTATAGAGGCAGCATGGCTCAGTATTTCTGCAGAGGACTTCCAGCGACTTGTTGAGACCATGCCACGGCGAGATGCAGCAATACGCCGGCAAAAGGAGATCCGACACCATATGAGGAGGTATCTAATGATTTTTGTCACACAGTGTTTAACTGTGGCAAATGTTCATCGCTCATCCTTTCTATATGAGATCACCAAATTCGAACTACGATTTTGCCATTTAAACAGTAAAAGTTGAGTGTCTGCCGTATTTATTCACTTATTTTCCTGTTTCAAATTATCACCAACAGAACTGGTTGAAGAAATCGCATTTCGAAAGCCTGGACTATGCTTTTGTCCTTGCTGTTAAGGATCCACGCCTTAGCCCCGCTGATATGGCCATAGCCTTGTGGAACTTCAGGAAGTTTCCTTCGTTGTCTTATTTCTTAGCGTTCTACTTGTTGTAGCGTACATTGTGTTAAATTTTTGAGTTTCCTATCCAATATCAAGTTTTGCAGAAGATGAGAGTGTGCAATCAAGGAAAGTAAACTGGCTGACCTCTTTATTCTATTTGTTATTAACAAGGAGCTTGCAGTTGAGATGCAGCGAAGTTGCTAAATTGCAATGTATATATATAGTCCCATATCCCCCTTGTTCCTTAGTGTTGTTTCAAAGGTTGTATATAAACTAAGACACTAGGAGATAGATAAAACATTTACATGTGTTGGGTGGGAGGGAGCATGTTCTGTGAAGAGTTTGTGGGTACGAAAAGCATGTCCCTATAGCGCTGTACTGAGAACCTAGAATGAGGGCTGTGAGACGTTAGGAAGGGGAGCCCTGACGTAGGGGTAGGGGAGTGTAGATTTTATTTCGGAGAGGACGTTGGACTGATCTTGTCGTCTGGGAAAGAGTGTAGATGTTTAGAACGGATGTGTCGCGGATAATATAACAGGCAACAAAATAAGATGTGGGGTGAGGTAAACAATGATAGCACTGCTAGAATGGAAAACTGAAGTTTTGCAAGGAATTGAACTACGTAATGTGTTGTTAATTAACGAATAAATCTCTGGCTATGAACATAAGTGGACAAAAGTGGAGGGCTCAACCAGAGGCTCTGTCGATTCTGCGATACACTTCGCTGCAAACTTGTGGATCTGTATTATGTTATGGATAATTGTTGGATAAGACGGGGGTGTACAATACAGAGAAAGGAGATTTTCGGGTATTGGAGTGTGTGTGGAATGCATATGGTTTACTTTTTATTTTTTATTTATTTATTTATTTTGGCTGAGCGATAGTCTGAGGTCCTCTGTTGAACGATCGCTAGGCAATATGCAGAGAGCGAAATCAGATTGCGTACAAAGTAGAGACACTTCGAATGTCATGATTTTAACAGTACGAGTTGCCGAAGCATTTGTAACGAAGTCCCTGACTTTAACGCCCTCCACGAGACCTGTCGCGCTAAATTTATATTCGGAACAGAGACCTGTATGAGATCCGAAGGAGAAATCTTCGAAATCTTTAACGAGGTATAGAATGTATGTCCAACAGACTGATTAGATGTCATAAGAGGCGCAGTGCTCACTGGAATTAACAAAAATGTTTCGCCTATCGAAGTCGAAGTTGAGCCTGTGCGAAGTTATCTGGACGTTGGTAACCCATCTAGGTCAGTTCCAGTTAATCATCGTAAGATTTTACCAGCCACATGATTTCGCTGCAACACTTGTAGAATCATTCAAAGAATGTCTACATTCATTAGCGTGGAAGAACCCGTCCACGCAGTATTAATTGGAGGTGAGTTTAACCTATTGTGTGTACACTGGGCCGTCTGTACATTTGTTACAGGTGATGTGGACAGACAGTCTTGCGAAGTATTTCTGAATACTTTCTCCGGAAACTGTCTTGCGCAACTAGTTCGATAACCCACCCGCAATGGAGGTATTTAAGACTTCTTAGCTACAGACAGGTCTGACCTTATCGACACCGTCACTATCCAGGCAGGGAGTAGCGATCATAGCCGTGATAGTCCCTAAGGATAGTAAAACCTACAAAAAGGTTCTGCTAGTTTCTATGCTGGAAACGACAGAGAAGTAGTTGTTATCTTACTCGGTAGACAATGAATAGGCATAATTTACATCCAGTACGACCAACGTAGCGAATTTATAGGTAATGTTTAAGCTGACTATAAATCGCGCTTTCGAGTAGTGCATATATGCTGAGTAAGTGGGTTAAGGAAGAAAAATACCTACTGTGGTGTAATAAAAAAATCTGGAAAATGCCATGAAAATACAGATGGTTGCATTCTCGGTTCAAAAAAGGACGCAGAAACTTCGACAGCCAAAAGTTAGTAAAAATTGGTTCGTCTATAATAGATTGATGCGCGAAGCATACAACAGCTTTCGGAAAAAGATGATGAGGCAAATCCTATAAAATTATGGCCTTAAGTAAAATCATTAAGCTGGCCGATGGCTTCCATACAATCAGTCATAGACCAATCTGGTGTGACAACAGAAGATAACAAAAGGAAAGTAGAAGTTCTAAATTTGCAGTTAGAAAATCATTCACGCAGGAGGATCGTACTGATACAACATGATTTGGCCTTCGCTCGAACTCTGTGTAGAGGACATAGAAACAGCATTCATGACATAGAAAAGCAGCTGAAAGAGGTGAAAGCAAATAAATTGGCAGATACAGATGAAATTTCATTTAGGTTTTACGCAGAGTAGGGAAGAGTTTTGTACCTAGAGGATAGTGTGTCTAGCAACAAATGATGTTTCTGATCAGTACTTCGGTCTAATGACTGATATCAGAATCGGATGAGGGATGCGCACTAGGGACCGCCATAAGCAGTTTCCGCCATTTTCTTCAGTTTTTGTTGTTGTTAGACATGACGTTGTGTTCCGTACAGCGTTTGTATATATTTAGACTCCTACATTTTTAAACGCTTTATAATATACTAAAGAAATCTATTTGGAATATTTTGTTAACTCTTCACACATAGAATTTTATGGCAAGTAAAATTCTATATACACAGACGGAAGAAAAATTCGCAACACGAAGAAGGAATTGTGCGACGTAAACGAAAGTTGGTACGCGTGTTTCTACATTTGAAAGACCATGTTTATTCCAATTTTATACCAGCTGCGTAGGAGTGGCGCTAGTAGCGCCATTATGAGAGAGAAAATCAGGTTTGCTTTGAAAATACTCGCTGTAACGTTCGTGAGCGTTAGTTACCTTTGAGACTAGACATGGTGAAATGATGCCAGTCAAGAATAAAAGCTCGATGTTCCTTCTGTCGATGCTGCAGAAATACGTGGTAGGTGTGTAGTCATTGTACATGATTGCTGGCACCTGTGGTCACGAGAATGTACGGTCGCAAGAGGACCGGGCTCCAGATCCGTTACAGCCATGCGGATAAGATGCCTGTCACCTCGCCTGCTGGTGATACGAACCCGTTGGGATTCAGCACGGCGTTCCGTATTACCCTCCGATTCCATATTCTAATAACAGTTATTGGATCTCGACCAACGCGAGCAGCAATGTCGCGATACGATAAACCGCAATCGCGGTAGGCTACAATCCGATCTTTTTCAAAGTCGGAAACGTGAAGGTACGCATTTCTCCTTCTTACACGAGGCATCGTACCAACTTTTCACTAGGCATCGCCGGTCAACTGCTGTTTGTGTATGATAAATCGGTTGGAAACGTTCCTCGTATCAGCACGTTGTAGGTGTCGCCACCGGCGCCAATCTTGTGTGAATGCTCTGACAAGCTAATCATTTGCATGTCACAGCATCTTCTTCCTGACGGTTAAATTTCGCGTCTGTAGCACGTCATCTTCGTGGTGTAGCAATTTTAATGGCCAGTAGCGTATTTTAAACTACGAGCAAATTTAATTTTGGACTTCGACATATCTAGAGCTCACGCTACACGACGCGACATCCAGACTAGCCGGTACATTAAATAATTTGCCTGCGAGAAAGCAATCCGTTTTCAACGAAATTTACATATGCCATCTGAATACAATATAAAATTACTCAGATTAAAATTTTTGCTCTGAATATTGATGATCTTTGTCTTCAGTCTTGCAAACGATCACTGTATGAGAAGTGTTACTGAAATTATACAAAAAATGAACATATAATTTAACTTATCTAACTTTCTGGTAAAACTTCTTGAAAATTCACAAGATAGCACTTTATTAAAATATTCTACTGGTATTAAGCCTTTGAACTGATATATTATTTTCACAAATACGCTCTGACAATCACTCTGCCTTACAGTGGACATAAACTTCGATTGTAACTAAAGTTATTGGCACACCTGTCCGCACGGAACGCTCGTCTGCTCTGTAACCTGTTCCTATTAGGAATAATGATGTTATTGTCAAAAATCAAATTTCATTTGCCTTACTTGCGATGTGCAATGCGAGATGGTGTCTTACCAATTTTCATAAAATGTTTATCGATACAAAATTCGCTATGTGCAATGCATGAAAACATTCATGAGAGTAAAAGTGAAAATGGAGAACTAAACTCAACAACCGTTGAATGACAACAAAGACTTGAAGTATAACCATGCTTCATTAGGCCGTGAAAACAATACACCTTTTCATAATGTTGTCACACCTAGACAAGCTAGCAAAAATATTTCTTAATAACTCTCTTGTGTGCAATAGCCTTCTTTGACACTTGTTTCAAGTATAAGACAAGTCCATACCTTACAATATAAAATTTCTACAGCATACTTCAACCAAACGCAATGTTCTAATAATAAGAACTACACAGTTACAAATATACGATGGTTGGAACTTAAAAAGTGGCAACTATTTATACACAACCGATACAAAAAGTTACATGTTTGCACCTGTTATTGTCCTTCAAAGTAGTCACCAGCGTTGTGTAGAACCCATTGCCAGCGATGTAGAAGGCGTAGTATACTGTTAGCAGAGCTTTTTCTGTTGATGGTGCGAATGGAGTTGTCTACTGCCTGTTGAATCTCTGGAACAGTTCTGAAGCGAATGCCACGAAGTAGTTACTTCATCTTCGGAATCAAATCGAAACTACAAGGACTTAAGTCCGGGGAGTATGGTGGATGGTACAGTATTTCCCAGTCCCATCGACCAAACAGAGCAGCCACAGCTTGCGCTGTATGCGCCCGCGCATTGTCCTGCAAAATGATGGGTGGGTTGCGCAGAAGGTGTCGCCGCTTCTTTCTCAATGCTGGTCGCAGGTGATGCTCCAAAAACGAACAGTAATACTGTACATTGACGGTCTGCCGTGGAGGAACATAATGCGTTAGGATAACAACATCACAGTCGTACACGAGAATCACCATAACTTCCGCCATACTGGGGCTCTGACGCACTTTAGACTTCCGCGGTGATTTATGCGAGGCACTCCATCCCCCTGCCGCACCTTGTACAGAAAATCGAGTCTTCAGTTTCACAACTATGGTGATTCTAAGTTAGCGACAGGTGTTTGTGAGGTACTAGAATCCCCACGTATACATCTGCTTGATAGGTGTCCTGTTTACGGAGTTAGTGGCGGCATGATGTGTAATTTTACATGTCAATCACAGCTGCTATGCGTTTGTTTCTTTCCTTGTAAGAGGCATTCTCCGTTACTAAAGATAATTTCATATAGGTCTGGTGCGAGCACAGTATAATTTCTTAACCATCATCGGATGTGAATAGTGGGGAGGTATATACCTCTGGAAAGCTATATTGTACGTGTATCACAAGGAATCAATGTTTTAAGGAAATAGTTTATCGTAGAGACCTGCAAGGAGAATGTACGTCATGTGCTGAAAATAGATTTCTTACATTAGAATAATAACAGTGTTGCATTCCATACGGAAACCGCAACGATCTAACCTTATAGCGTGTTTTAAGTGCAGAACAATGTAGCCTTAGGAGTGCATGTGTTTATGTTCTCTCTTACAAATACATCTACATCTACATCTATATCCATACTCCGCAAGCCACCTGACGGTGTGTGGCGCAGGGTACCTTGAGTACCTCTATCGGTTCTCCCTTCTATTCCAGTCTCGTATTGTTCGTGGAAAGAAGGATTGTCGGTATGCCTTCTTGGTAATGACCCCAGACACTAGAACAATACTTTAGAATTGATAGCGCAGTTGATTTACGTAAAACGCAACAAACTCCGTTCGCCTGGAGCTCCATCATGCATAAAAACCACCCGTTCTTGTTCTTAACTGTCTGTTATATCATCACAACAGTTTCATATCTATTGTACAACGATAAGGGGTGCTAACTTCCTCGACATTCGCGCATGTGGAGAAATTTTGTGCTCTTGGATGGGTGCGGGACAGCAGTTACATCCTCGGTTCGCACTGTTCCTACACGAAATGTGGAATGTAGCAGTCTACTTCTGGTCAGCTGCATGGAGCTTTGGTTAGAGACAATGGGAGGAAATCTTTCAGTCTTTAACTTTATCCTAAGAATGGGAGAATGCCCTGTGACTCCTATCCACATAGAGAAAGATCGTAAGTTACATACTATGATCGAAGTGCTACAAATATGTAGGTCGCTGTCTGGTATACTTTGATGTATATGTTCGAGAATTAACAATGAATGAAGATACTGCACAGTCATCTACTTACATTCGCGATGGTACTCGCAATGTAGTGGAGGGGCTGTTTAGCGATGATACAGAAATTGGTAAGTATGCTGTCGCGTCATTAGTCGCTGTTAAAATTATGGTAAAATTGCTAAAATTGATCGCACTATCAACTATGATGCTTATTATTACAGTACATCGACGTTGTCTTTTCCATCCCAACTGTCCAGGTATACTGTTGATTACCACATAATGTGATTTACACTGTGCGATGTCTAGCTTCCTGGGGGAGTCAATGGAGCAAATGTGTTAATGTCAGTTTAGAATCTGACACAGACGTCGAAGTCTAGGTGGAAAAAAATGTATGACAGTGAACAAAGCGTGTTACAGCAGAAAAAGCGGTGTATCAAACAATGAACCAGGGTCACTCTCCTGCGACTGATAACCTGTGGGAGAAGCTTCTCGTACAGTACAGGCGATGAAACTTTACATCGCTCTGTGCATGCAATGTCGATCACTGGCCATCTGCTCCAATGGATAAATACCTGTATATTTAATAGGATCACCACATATGCTTGATGCCGGCAGGTAGACAGTATTCGTTTTTGAAATATTGGAAGAGAGAGATTGTGGTAAAACTCTATCGGATGAAATTAATGGAGCTTTTATAGTTCTAATTTTTCTCTGCTGGATGGTACAGAATAATGATGATAGAATGTTTGGGTGATAGACGAGAATGGATCCTGAGGGATGCTGATTTGCTTTGATGTTGAGTCTTCCTAATTTTCCGAGCAAGAAACACCACTGTAACTGTTCATACTGTCGTCGTGTTGCAGGAGCAGGCTTCATTTGATTTGTACGTTACACTTCGTACATAGGTGGCGGAGCTACGACATGTTCCCACTTCCACCAAGTGGTCAAAACACGCTCCTATAGCATTAAGCCAGACCACTCTGTTTCTAAACAGGTTGCAGAGTGTGGTGGATACTGCTCTCTCTGACTTCTGGGTAAAATTGCTAAAATTGATCTCACTATCAGCTGCGGTTTGTATTATAGTACATCGTTCCATGTCAATGACATCTTTCCAATCCCGACCGTCCACTCGGTACGCTGTTGATTACTGCATAATGATTCACTGACAACACTCCACTGAGATAGAGGGAACCTTGACAGAACACTGGACATCTGCTACTTGTCACTGTGGAACATGGGATTAAATGTAGAGGCCCTTACTTTAATACAGTTGTTGGAAGCTTTCCTCACTGCTACAGACTCGTCCTATTTCCATATCCTGTGATACCCTACACATGTCTTTTTTTTATGTTTTCAACAGTATCTCTTTTTATTTGTGCTACCTCATGCATGTTGTGAGCAGCACATTCCGGCGATGGTCAACACCGACAGCAATCATGTGCATGACTGCAAAATGAAGGAACAATGTTTTTCGAAGTGGAACAACGAGAGATCCGCTACCCTTTCGATGGGAAGATGAGATTAACTGTACAGGTAATCACCTTCGAATAGTTGTTGGAGGCGCTCTACAATACCGCAAACTCTTCCAGTTTCCATATGTTGCCATGTCTTCCACATTTTTGTCAATGAGAAGCATCGCGTCTATGTTTTATTTCTACCAGCCTGTGGTGTGGTAGCTGTATAGTTTATGTCATGCGACGTTCAGCTTTCTGTGAGAGCCAGAGGATCGAAACGTGTTAATGTTGGTCTAGCAGCAGCTGACATGGGTCTCTAATTCATGGTAGAAAAAAAAAGTGTATGGTGGTGTACACTGATTGGGTGTGTTACAATAGAAAAAAAACATTGTATTAAACTGCTTATGAAGGAGCATTACAGGAACCCTCTCATGTGATTGATAGTCTGTTGGATATGGTCATCCTACAGTACAGGTGGTGAAACTTCATGCTCTGTGCACGCAGTGTCGATCACTGGCCACCTGCTCCAATGGATAAATACCCGTATATTTAACAGGATTACCACGTATGTTTGGGTGATAGACATGAATGCACCCTGAGAGACTCAGATCTCCTCCAAACTACCTATATGTAGTTTGGAGATGTGCTGCAAAATTTTCGTCCTTCCTCCATGCCATGTATGATGTGTAGTCTTCTTAATTTTCCCAACAGGAAACACAACCATAACTGCTCGTGCTATCTCTCCTACTACATTGTCATGCAGGACAAAGCTTCGTTTGGCGCTGACCTTACAAACTGTACATAGTTGCCAGAGCTATGACAACGTGTTCCCATTTCCCACTGAGTGGTCAAAATGCTCTCTAGTCGCATTAACTCAGCTTGTCCTGTTTCCCCACAGGATGCAGAAGGTATTAGATATAGCATTCTCCGACTTCCGTACAGATCAGACTTAAATTGGGACGATCACATGGACTAAACTGCAGGGAGGGCCGGGCATAGACTTACGAGCAGTTACAAGATGCAGAGGGACTGTCCAAAAACAGTACTGGAGGTCTTGGTGTATGGGATCCTTAGCATATAGGTTCGAAAAAAAAAGATGACTCGTTTCGAGATACGAGAGGGGCATGAATATGATTCACCAAGTGGCTGTAATCATTAAAAGACGTCTCTACAGGACCCAATGCAAATATGTGGTTGAATGGATAGACTTGATTCCAAATTGCGTACAGCATTTCGGACAGCATTACTGCCGAAAAGCGCAACACTATCGGCGGCCATGTGTGCCTGTAGACTCAAGACCGCCTTTTATGCAGTCTGACAGCGCTATGATCATGTTTTAATAGTACAGTTCTTATGCAAAATGTTGTGGACTGTAGAATCCCTCTGTGGCCACCTTCAGATGTCATTTCTCAATAGTGTTCCTCAAAAGGAACACCGTGTTCCGTCCACGGATTCCCAGTTGTCCTAGTTGGTGCTGCTGAAAAAAAATTATTCGTCATGCAAAGTGAATCTCAGGATCAATTTAATTAATTGGTCTATCAAAATGATATCAGTGATGTGCCACTTGGTGACTAGAAGAGATGGCTAGGGCTCCGCGGAATGATTCTTGAAAAGTGTTCCTTTTTTTCGTTTTGGCGATATTTTTTAACGAAATTTCAATCCCCCACCTACACAGAATGAGAAAGGCTCTCACGATTTGTTTCGTAAACGCTAGTATGATATAGCATCGCGGTGGTAAAAGGAACCCTGTCATAGTGTACAAAACAGCTACGTTCTCTTGAATTACAGCTTCTTGTTGTCAAACGTAAAATGAATGTGTTTTTTTCCGACATGTGTGCCAATGGCGTGAAAGATTCTCTGAAATGTTTGTAATACACATGTGCATGACAGTTTGTTTACAGACACTGAACGCGAGAGATACCCTCCGGTCGTGAAATTTGTTCAACAAGCTGGAAGAAATTGCTTAATATAGATTTTTTTTCTTTGGAGTTTAAATTCTCGCTTTTTCTTTACTCCGATCACGGTTTCGAAATAACTAGGACATTCTGTGGTGATCGGTAGTTCTCGCATCAAAATAGTTAATTTTTTCCCCTGATTTTACACAGGGTGTGCATGTCTCTGCTGATGATTTAAGATCGGTGGCGCTACACTTCGCTGGATGTCACAAAATAGTGAGATGCAACTGCAGTCGAACGCAAAAACTATACCATGGCTTCCTTGGAGGATGGTAAGCGGAGCTCTCCTCAGCCGCTACGAAGTCAACTGATAGCTGACTTCGTAGCAGCTGAGGAGAGCTCCGCTTACCATCCTCCAAGGAAGTCATGGGTCTGAAGATGGTTAAATAAAGATAACCGAAACCGGTCACCTATGTTATTGAGACATAAGTGATGTGATCAAGACTGAACTTTAGTTAAAATATAAAAGAAAATGGACTTTACCTATTTTAGTGGAAAGAGGGCATTTATTGCGGTCACAAATGTGTTTGGATTTTTTTATTAGATGCTTGATTATATGTGCGTTGAAATCAAATACAATTGTTCTCCATCACTGAATGGCGGGCTGCTGTGGGCGAGGGGGCAGGGAGGCGTGTCTGCTGTGGCTGTCCGCCGGACACAACACAACCCCTCCCTTTCCAGGGGGGTGGGGCAGAGTGTGGGGGCTCTGTCCCTATGTTTTAGACGAACAAGTTGCACTGGAAGCAGTCATCCTTTTATCTCCCATTGTTTAGTTGGCTACACAGGCGTAGGAGCACCGCCTTAAGGCGGCAGCCATATGGCGGAATGCCGAGTGTGGGCGGCGGCCTTAAAGAGTGGTAGCGGCGGCACGAGACGCTCAGCAGAGCATCGTAGGGGGTGGGGCGGGGGGGGGGGGGAGGGGGGAAGGGGGACGCATGAGGGGAAGGGAAGTGAGAAGGACTTGGTTTCCAGCAGTTTGCGATTTACATCGAGAAGAACATTCATTCAACTACCACCCCCTCTGCACTCTGCTGTCTTTTAGGACGACGATTTTCCTCAGTACATGTGCTGCATTATGACTCATTCATTACGTGTGCTGGTTTTTTCACGACAATTTCAAAGTGTAATTAGAACTGTGACGCATTTTTTCGACCAGTTGTGGTAGCGTATATTGGCATCGGTTACCTGGGCTTTAGGTGGTTTTGGAGCAGGCGTCTGTAGCTAACTCTGACGTCAAACAACGGTAGATACTGTATGCTTACAGGTAATGCACTTTTTAAACTCCCCTCTGTCCAACACCAGCATCTAGACAGCGGAATGTATTTCCCACCAAAAAGAACAAAATAGTACCTAGCACCTCAGCCTTTTTTCCACGGGCTTATAGGTGTAGGGTAGAGTTTGAGTGTGTCTGTCGCTAGTTTCGAGTGGTATTTCGAAATTTTTTCCCAGTATTTCATCGTCGGTCTTTGTGTGGTATTGCGCTTTTATGCCGTCCTTGAGTAGCACTATGCATATGGTTTGTAATTAATTATGTGATTATAATCGATATTCGTCAGTTTCCCGACAAAAATAAATAAAATACACTAACCTAACCTTCCTCTCCCGCATCTGGACAGTTTCCATGTGTTGGGAGTGGACTTGGGCTTTCCATCCAGTAGAATCAGTGTTCTAGTCCTGGAAAGGGCACTGCCATTTTCAATTTCCCGTCAATTCCAAGCACCTCTGATGATTTTATTGCGTTAGGGGGGTGCACTTGGGCTTTCCACACAGGAGGACCAGAGTCGAGTCCCAGAAAGGGTACTGCCATTTTTAATTTCCTGTCAATTCCCGGGTGGGGTGGATTGTCATCAGAGCCTTGGGACAAAGAAATTCCCGCAAAAATTCTAAATTACCGCCAAAAGAATAAGTTGGGGGAGGTGGGTAGGGTAGGTGGGAGGGGGAGGAGGGAGCTGGGACACACGTGCAGCTGAGAAAACACGTGACACCATCTGTGGGTGGGAGTGGGCGTGGTCGGGGGCGGGGGTGGGCAGGGGTGAGCTTGGGTAGGGATGGTCGGAGGTGATTAATTGATCAATTTAATTAATTTTCATATCAATTTGATATCAAAATTGCGCTTATACCCCCATCTCCCTACTACTCGACGCATCTTGAAACATAGCCAGTTCTGAAACGCATATTGAACATTGTCCACATAAGGTATGGCGCTGACTGCAACGATAATTTATATCTAAGAAAAACAATGAATCCAAATATCACGGAAATATAGAAAAAACTTTCTCCCAAAAATCTGATCAGTCGGCAACACTGGAGATTCGTTTTCGGCGATCAGCAGCACGTGTAGAAACGTTGCTGATGCTAGTGTATGGATAAATTTCAACATGAAACTGCTTACAAAACGTTTAGTGGATTGGAGCTTGACATACCGTCGACAACGTGATAGATTGAGGCTACAAAGTGGGAGTAACCTGGAAGGCACACGCGTGTCTTTCAGAGGAATCTCCCTGGCTTTCACGTTAATGGAACCCTTGGAAGACCTAGATCTGAGTGTCTGGAACGAGATTTGAGCCCCTTCCCCTGAATATAACTTCAGAATTTTAATCCCATACGGTGATGAGAACGATGAAAAATAGAAGATTTGCCTCTCTTACACCTTTAACTATAGTTGTGACATTATTGTAATAAGTGTAGGCTACAGTAGTTTTCCTAGTAGCTTTGGTCAATTAAGATCGTAACCGTATTACATATATTTTAGGTGTGCTGCATAGTATCAGGCGTTACCTCATTTCCATTGCTTTGCTTGCATATGACATCAGTATCTCACTAGATTTCCCAAAACTGGAAGCAGTGAACCGTCTAGAAACTGAGAGGGGATTGATAAGAGGCCGCGTAACCTACAGAAAAAAAAAAAAATAAAAAAAAAACAGATTTATCATATGGTGTTAGAAAACGCAATTGGCCCAATAAATAAATAAATAAATAAAATTTTAAACAACGCAAAACAAAAACATATGAAGCATCGCTTCAATACTTCGTCGAGCTTATACAAAACATTCTTCTGTTATTCATAAACAACTTTCGCACTTAGCGATAAGATCATGACGAAGAACGTCCTGCTAAGTCCAAAAATCAACAATAACAATATAGATTTTATTGTGTCTGTGCATGTAAATTGTACTTGCAACAAAAGTAATTGCATTGGTTACATAAAAGCGCAAATAATTTTTATTACATACAAAACGCCATCTGTGTGTAGTAAGGATTTAGAATACACAATGGACCAAGTCTAAACAACGTGCGGTGCTAATTGTACACAAAACAATCAAAACACACAGAGAAGTCATCGGCTTTCAGGCTCTCTCTTACCACATTCATTTATGTTTCTTTCCGTACCAGTACTACCAGCAATCCTACCATTTACTACGTCTCTTACGTACTGTACCAAAACTATCGAAACGTAGTATTCGTAGAGTGCAATCCTACTTTCAAGTAATCTCTTCAGATTCGTTATTATAAGAGCGCGCTGGCAAGGATTCCTCAGCACGGGAAGGGAGAATCACTGGTTCAACTTGCTACCTATACTGGGAGTTTTAACCATGTCAAACATCAGTGTATTCTTCCGTGTCTTGACTGCCTCGGACGGCAGCTTCAGAATTCGTTGCATCAGCCAGACAATGGCAGAGATAATGTATAAAAATGAGGACGACCAGTATTTCTGTGAGGAATTTCAACACCGATAAATCTAGTGAAGAAGTTTAGTTTTTGAACAAGTACCAGAAAATAAATTTTTCTGGCTAAAGTGAATGCAGTTGAGGATAAAATAACACTTTGGCGGTTTTTTGTTCTACTGATTTTTATTTGCATGAACTAGTTTTAGGTTTATTAGGTCATCTTCAAATAACAACTGGCTATTGTTTACAAGGAGCTTGTATTCTTACGAGCCGAACATTCTGGACTAAGATACAACGCACTTACATACGATCTTTAGTTGTGGCATTGTCTTTGGAATTGTCAAACGGGTCTTTTGACTTTTTGTTCTGTAAAACTGTTCTTTAACATAATAAATTACATTTTATGGTTTGTCAGTACCTTGTATGATAACAATTAGAATTATTTAGAATGCACATTATTACAAAATTTCAATTTTTTGGTATTTGTTGTGAACAGTTGCACTGGACGCTAATTGTTGGTTGTACAACAGCGATACTTTCTTTGGGGGTTACATTTTGTTCTTAGAAAAATTGTGCATTAATAAATACCAAATATTGCATTGTTATTTTATGTAAGAGGCACTACAGCTAATCTCCTATTCAACAGCAAGGACAAAACAAATAAACTAAGGAACAGTGGGGTCTACAAAATAACCTGCACTGGCTGCAATAAACTGTACATTGGTCAAACGGGCCGGGCCATATCAACAAGGCTGACTGAACATGAACGCACCTGGAGATTAAATAAATCAAACCCCACCTCTACTGAACATGTGCTCAAAGAAGGACACAAATATGTAATACGCACAGAAATGCTACATATAGCGAGCAAAGGCAGAAAACTCAGCCTACTAGAAGCACTTGAAATTAACAAACACTTAGCTGTAAATCCCCAGCTGGTTCTAAATGACCAATTACAACTGAGCACATCACCACTCTTAAACTTAACACAGTACAGTAAACCTGCTGTTAACCACGAAGTGTCCCAATAGTAAACAAATTCACACCCCAATATAAAGTAATATCCCTTATGTGTTTACATTCCTAACTGTAATTCAACTGTAACAATGTAATATTTGGTACTTATTAATGCACAATTTTTCTAATAACAAAATGTAGCCCCCAAAGAAACCATCGCTTTTGTACAACCAAAAATTAGTGTCCAGTGCAGCTGTTCACAACAAATACCAAAAAATTGTAATTTTGTAATAATGTGTATTCTAAATAATTCTGATTGTTGCCATACATGGTACTGACAAGCCATAACATGTAATTTATTATGTTAAAGAACAGTTTTACAGAACAAAAGTCGAAAGACCCGTTTGACAATTCCAAAGACAATAAATACCACAACTAAAGATCGTATGTAAGTGCGTTGTATCCTAGTCCAGAATGTTTGGTTCGTACGAACACAAGCTCCTTGTAAACAATAGCCAGTAATTATCTCAAGATGTCCTAATAAGCCGAAAACTAGATCATACAAATAAAAACCAGTAGAACAAAAAACCGTGTAAGTGCTATTCAACCCTCAATATGGAAATTTCCTATTAAGAAGCGACAGAGGAATGCATAAATAAGATGAATGCATTTGACTTTTTAAGACCGTTCGGAAATCTGGACACTTATAAACAAATAAATGCATTACATTCATCAGCCAGAACATTATGACCACCAACCTACCATCAATATAAACCAGTCCAGGCGAATGACTGCTAGTCAGACATACGCATTGTGCATGTAGTGTCAGCGATCGTACTGTCCGTGTGTAGAATGGGGAAGACGCGCGATCTATCTGAGTCTGACCGAGGGCAGATTGTGTTGGCTCGGAGGCTCGGCACGGGCATTCGGAAACTGCACGACTTGCCGGGTGTTCGAGAAGTGCTGTGGTGAGTGTCTTCAACAAATAGCGAAACTAAGGTGAAACCAATTGCAGGCGTCGTGGGATTGGGCGACCATCCCTCATTACAGATATCCGACATCGTAAGCTGGGCAGACTGGTAAAACAGGACAGGCGGGAAGATGTGGCGGAACTTTAATGCTGGGAAGAGTGCAAGTGTGTCTCAACACATAGTGCACCGAACACTCCTAACGATGGGCCTCCGCAGCCCACGACCCACGCATGTGCCAATGTTAACACCGTGACATTGACAACTACGACTGAAATGAGTACGTGACTGTCGGCACTGGACGACGGCGCAGAGGCAGAGTGTTGCACGGTCTGGCGAATCCAGATACCTTCTTCATCATGCGACACCGTCTTCTTCCAGCGGAACAGCTCCTTGACGCCTGTACGGTCACAAGCTGGCGGCGGCTCGATAATGGTCTAGGGGACATTCACGTAGGCATCCTTGGGTCCAGGCGAGCTCGTGCAGGGCACTGTGCGGCCAAGGGATATCGTAAACTTATTGGAGACTACGTACACCCCTTCATGACAATCATGTTTCCCGGCAACAGTGGCATTATTCAGCAAGATAATGTGCCATGTCACGTGGCCAGGAGTGTGATGGAGATGTTGGGGGAACAGAGTGGCGAGTTCCAATTGATGAGCTGGCCCTCAACTCGCCAGATCTCAACCTGATCGAACACATCTGGTATGTGATTGAACATGGCGTCAGAGCTCATTGCTCCCCTTCCCCGGAGTTCACTGGCGTTAGATGACTTTTGAGCAAAGATGTGGTACCAACTCCCTCTAGCGACCTACCAAGGTCTCACTGCTTCCATGCTACGACGTGTCGCCTCTGTTATCCGTGCCAAACGTGGACATAACGGTTATTAGGTACGTGGTGATCATGTTCTGGCTGGTCAGTGTATATCGAAGAACATATAGGTTACAAACTGTTGCGCTCCCTCTTACTTCGCAGTACTTTCTACGTCGGTGTCAGATTATGATCTTTGTATCCAGCAGGAGGTCATTTGAGTGAAGAATGGACGCGGGCGGTAAATTAGCCACCCCTTTCCGCGGCAGTCACGGAGCGTTGCCCCCTGGGGCGCAGGCACAACCCCCTCGTTACGTCTCCTTGTGATCGCTGCTACCGGCGCCGCGCTGCCTCTATATACGTCGTCCATTATTCCCATTGCCACACGCGAGCTGTTAGCGGATTCAGTATTTGCGCTGCTGCTTCTTGTATGACGGTATAGGAAGCTTAAAAGAGCCAGCTGGTCGCTCTGGAGCGACGTAGATGGTGCACAACTGCTACCAGGCGGACAGGTCATCCGCCACTGCGGAGTAAGTCGTGTCAGTGAAGTGATGTGTATACGTGCCGGTCTCTCGTATGGTATTAGCGTAATCAGATGGGTCGACGTGAAGATGTCACATTGACAGGAAGAAGCTATCTGTCATCCTCGAAAATCGGGTTTTCTGCCGACAATCCATACCGCACTTGCACGATATTTCGATCACATTACTCGCAATCTTCGTCAGGCGTTCCCTGAGACTGAATCCAGTGTTTCTTTAATAGGTTTTTTATTTTTTAAAATTTTTAATACCTTTTTTTCCCATGCCTGAGGAATACGGGCAGGCCACAGTCGATGTTTGCTCTATTGGGGCCTTAACTTAAAACGGTTACTTTTATTCTTTCACTTTATTTGACAATTTCTTACTTATAATACTTATATTTAACTTAAGATATAGTTCGTGATAACATTATGAGATTTTTTTTAGACAAACTGATCTTTGGTTGTGTCATTATATGTGCTGTCCATTTGGTTAATTTTTGATAGTATGGATATATTAAGACCTCTGAGGTTTGTTTTCTTGTTGCATAACTTATGTTACATATATATAAAATAAAGTGACATAACGAATCTAAAAGTGTAAGCTAAAATTGCGTTTTGTAGAGATGCTTACAAGAACAAATGTTCAAATGTGTGTGAATTCCTAAGGGACCGAACTACTGAGGCTATCGGTCCCTAGACTTACACACTAATTAAACTAACTTATGCTAAGAACAACACAAACACCCATGCCCGAGGGAGGACTAGAACCTCCGGCGGCAGGGGCCACGCAATCCGTGACAGGGCGCCTCAAACCGCGCAGTCACTCCGCGCGGCACTTAACAAGAGATTCTTTTTTTAGCATGAAGTATTGTTGTAATGTATAAATAAATAAAAGGATAATAATTAAAGAAAAATAATTAGATGAAAATGAACGATGTTTGGAGCTAGTTGGTTTGGGTTTTTTGTTTCCTCTGAAGTTATTCTGGGTTCATGTTGGATCAGGGTCCGGATCCAATGCCAGAGGTAAGGTGGTGTCCGTGTCTCTTGGGCTAAAATATATATTTGTGCTGCTCGTTCGTGATCATGTACTGTGTCTGGGTGTGTTGTTAGTTTGTTGTGTATGAATGTTCGTGTTGGTAATCTGTATTTGTATTTTGGTTTGTTTTTGTATCTGCGGTTGGTTGTGAAGATGTGTGCTAGATTTGGACAGCTTGTTAGTATTGGCAGGCCATAATGCGCTCGGAGGAGTGAGTGTCTGCTCTGTAGGGGCATTCCCTTGGCTTCTTCGTACACGTCTATTCCGGGAGCGCTGGGGTGAAATTTTAGTAGGCTGCGTAGTAATTTTCTTTTTGTCTCTTAGAGTCGTTCGCTCTTCGTGTGATTCACTGGTGTGAGGGATTCGGGGGGGGGGGGGGGGGGAAGGGCAGGGGCAGCTGCATATTCCAAAACTGGTCTAGTGAATGTTTTAGAGGTATTGATTGCAATTTTATCGCTGCAACCATTGAACTTTTCTTTCATCTCTCCTATTAGGTGTTGCCTATGTCTGGCTTTGTTTAGTGTCTGTTTTATGCGCTCACATAGGTTGTGGTATTTGTACAAGCTTATTCCAAGGTATTGTGCTTCGTCCGTTAGATTAAGTGTGTTTCCCTCACAGCGTGAGTGCGATATTGTCTGGGCTTTGTTTTGTCTTTAGGGAATATTCCTGTGTCTGCACAGTATAAGTTGTGTCTTGATTGGTTTTACGCATCCAGTCCTGTCATCAGGTGTGTTGTGGTTTGTTGGTTGTTGGTGGTCAATGAGGGTCCGGAATTCCAGTAAGCTGTGTCGTCGACGAAAGACTTGTAACTGTTAATTTGGTCTTGGCGTAATCAGTATGTCTTTGGTGTATAATGAGTACAGTAGTGCGAAAATTATTCCGTCCTGAGCCATTCCCTCTTGGCGTTGTCTGTCATGTAGTAGTGCTTTTATAAGTTTTACTGTTTTGGGAGAAAGTCCTGTCTTCAGCAGTTTATATAGTCCGTCATGTCACATCTTGTCGAATGTGCACTCAATCTCTAGAAAGAGAGCGAGCGTGCGTTGTCCTAGATTTAGGTGTTTAGTTGTGGCGATGATGAGTCTGAAGATTGGGTCATTATTAGAGTGATTTTAAAGATTAGCTGTAGTTTTCCTAGTCTTTGTTTTTCTTGATTTGGGTATAATTATCTTTTCTGTTTTTGTCACGCTGTGGGGATTGTGTTATCCGTCAGGAAGTAGTTGAGTTGTGGCGTTAGGAGGGAGGGGGGGGGGGGGTATGGTTTGCGTGTGCCATTTTCTGAGGTGAAGTCTGCCCTGGGACTGCGTTCTTACCTGACACGGGCCGGCCGGAGTGGCCGTGCGGTTCTAGGCGCCACAGTCTGGAACCGAGCGACCGCTACGGTCGCAGGTTCGAATCCTGCCTCGGGCATGGATGTGTGTGATGTCCTTAGGTTAGTTAGATTTAAGTAGTTCTAAGTTCTAGACGACTCTTGACCTCAGAAGTTAAGTCGCATAGTGCTCAGAGCCACTTGAACCATTTTTTTGCCTGACACGATGACGTCTTCGACTTCGTCTTCCGTTATTTCCATAGTTATCTCGTGGCCACGTTCTGTGGGCACCATGGGCATGTGGGGGAGGTTGGGGAGTTCGTAGGAGACTGTTTGCCAGAAGCGCTCGTCGAAAATGTTCTCTTATGGAAAGCTGTGTGTGTCGATCGGTATGTCTTTGAAGACTTCTGCTATTACTTTTGGGTTGTCGATTGTCAGTTTATATTTTCTGTCAGAGTTTTGGCCGGTGAGTGTTTTGAAGTTGGCCGAGAATTTACGTCCTTGTTGCAGATGTGTTGTTTGCAAGTTTCGTCTCATTGGTTTTGTCGTTGTTCGGAAACTAGTCATTTTATTTTTGCATTCAGCCCGTTCCATATGGGTTTAAGTTCTCTGTTGTTAAATCTTCCTGTTTACGTGTGTAGTCGTCTTTTCACAGAAATAGCAAGGACTAAGAACCTGAACTCGTATGGAACAGACTGAACGCAAAAATAAAACGACTAGTCTCCGAACAGCAACAAAGCCAATGGGACGAATGTTACAAACAACTCTACTACAGACAAGGACGTAAATTTTGGTCCACATTCAAAACACCGTCCACAATACAGTCAGAAAATAAAAACCGACAATCTGCAACACCAACCCAATCTGCTCGATCTGTTGGTCGTGGACTATCCAATGTGTCCACAGGAAACCACTTACGAGTCACAGTCATGTAACACGCTGTAAGAACAGTTGTCGTTAACGTCTTCATCGGAGACGAATGTCATGCCATGCCATGACAATCGGATTCGAAAAGGACAGGAATTGCTGCTGTAGGTGAATGCACGTCAGCATCAACCAGTTTTCCAGCAAACATTACGAGGGAAACACCATACAGTGGGCGCTTGAAGCCGAGTACCCAGCAAAAGATCATGCTCACGCCGGCATTCGTAGCTGCCTGTCTCCAGTGGGACAAACAGCACGGAAACTGCACAGCACCCGACTGGAGGCGCGTAGCGCGGTCCGACGAGTCGCGGTTTTGCCACTTTTCAAGTGATGCGAGGTGTCGAGTGGTCGATGGTCCAGTGAGGCTGTTAACTCCCACGTGGAGAACACGACAAGAGCCACGACCCGAGGAGTCAAAATAAGCGAACACGTGTCTCAACTTATCCGTAGATACTCAACCGTTTCTGAGAAAACGACGCTCAAAGTTTTCTACATAATTTAGGTGCCTTTTAGCGTGTGGTAGTCGCAAATGAAGTTGTAGCACAGTGACCAGTATCGCAGCCTCTCACTTTTACGCCCCGTGTTCGACACCTGATTGTTACTTTTACGTTATTTTATTTTGTTTTATTCGTTTATCTACCCATGAGCGTGGAACGTAACTACACGAATGTTTTATTATCAAGTTAGAGGATACAAGGGCATTATATTAATTGTAAAATTACAACTGGGATGCGCAATAAGTGTCATATTTTTATTATATAACATGTGTATGGTAATTTTAGAGGTTACAGTCTTCTTAAATTCTCATGCTCTTATATTTCATACTTACATTAATTCATATATTAATTCTCATAATTTATTCTTATACACTCCTGGAAATGGAAAAAAGAACACATTGACACCGGTGTGTCAGACCCACCATACTTGCTCCGGACACTGCGAGAGGGCTGTACAAGCAATGATCACACGCACGGCACAGCGGACACACCAGGAACCGCGGTGTTGGCCGTCGAATGGCGCCAGCTACGCAGCATTTGTGCACTGCCGCCGTCAGTGTCAGCCAGTTTGCCGTGGCATACGGAGCAGTCTTTAACACTGGTAGCATGCCGCGACAGCGTGGACGTGAACCGTATGTGCAGTTGACGGACTTTGAGCGAGGGCGTATAGTGGGCATGCGGGAGGCCGGGTGGACGTACCGCCGAATTGCTCAACACGTGGGGTGTGAGGTCTCCACAGTACATCGATGTTGTCGCCAGTGGTCGGCGGAAGGTGCACGTGCCCGTCGACCTGGGACCGGACCGCAGCGACGCACGGATGCACGCCAAGACCGTAGGATCCTACGCAGTGCCGTAGGGGACCGCACCGCCACTTCCCAGCAAATTAGGGACACTGTTGCTCCTGGGGTATCGGCGAGGACCATTCGCAACCGTCTCCATGAAGCTGGGCTACGGTCCCGCACACCGTTAGGCCGTCTTCCGCTCACGCCCCAACATCGTGCAGCCCGCCTCCAGTGGTGTCGCGACAGGCGTGAATGGAGGGACGAATGGAGACGTGTCGTCTTCAGCGATGAGAGTCGCTTCTGCCTTGGTGCCAATGATGGTCGTATGCGTGTTTGGCGCCGTGCAGGTGAGCGCCACAATCAGGACTGCATACGACCGAGGCACACAGGGCCAACACCCGGCATCATGGTGTGGGGAGCGATCTCCTACACTGGCCGTACACCACTGGTGATCGTCGAGGGGACACTGAATAGTGCACGGTACATCCAAACCGTCATCGAACCCATCGTTCTACCATTCCTAGACCGGCAAGGGAACTTGCTGTTCCAACAGGACAATGCACGTCCGCATGTATCCCGTGCCACCCAACGTGCTCTAGAAGGTGTAAGTCAACTACCCTGGCCAGCAAGATCTCCGGATCTGTCCCCCATTGAGCATGTTTGGGACTGGATGAAGCGTCGTCTGCACGTCGTCTGCACGTCCAGCACGAACGCTGGTCCAACTGAGGCGCCAGGTGGAAATGGCATGGCAAGCCGTTCCACAGGACTACATCCAGCATCTCTACGATCGTCTCCATGGGAGAATAGCAGCCTGCATTGCTGCGAAAGGTGGATATACACTGTACTAGTGCCGACATTGTGCATGCTCTGTTGCCTGTGGCTATGTGCCTGTGGTTCTGTCAGTGTGATCATGTGACGTATCTGACCCCAGGAATGTGTCAATAAAGTTTCCCCTTCCTGGGACAATGAATTCACGGTGTTCTTATTTCAATTTCCAGGAGTGTATTATTCTTCAGGAAGATTTGGTCCATTCATTCGTGTAATAATCTTCTACGGGCGTGGGTAAATAAACGAAAAAAAATGTAAAAAATAAAAACAATAATCTGGTTTCGAACTCGGGATGCAAAAGTGGAATCCGCGAAACTAGTCACGGAGCCACCTCTTCGGTTGAACGAATGGTGTGCTAAATGGCATCTAAGTTACATGTAAAACTTTGACAGCCGTTTTTTCGAAAACGGTCTAGTATCTAGAGGTAAAGTGAGTCACGTGTCCACTTATTTTGACCCCTCTTCCACTAGGCAAACCTTCTGGGAAATCGGGTTATGACACTGCCTGTGTTCCTATCGTCAGCTTGTGGACGGTGCAGTTCGAGACCAATGATGTTCTATGATGTTTTGGGTGTGTTTTTCGCCCTCCATAGGCTTAGTCACTCAGGTCACCGCGTTTATGAATCGGGATGTTTATTTTAATATTTTTGATGATCAAGTGTTCTTCTTTGTACCACATATTCTTGATGAGTATCATTGGGACACTTCCATTTTCGAATACAATAACTGGCGTGCACACGGAAACGTTCCTGATTTGGCGAACGTCGGAGCACCCTACCACACATCGACTGTGTCGGTAAATCCTTCGATCACAGTTCCACGGAAAATGTCTGGGACTATTTGAAAAAGCGGGTGAAACGAATAGACATCATCCGCAAGCCTGGTAGCTCTATAGAACATAATGATGAGTGAGTGACTCCAGGTTGATATGCCGCACCTAGAGAAACTTGTGGGCTCTCTTCCTCCTCGAGTCGAACCCACTGTCAAGGCTAGAGTACGCGTTCACGGTATCAGCGTCATGTCTCTTGGGCGTGAGTAATTTTTTGCCCAGCGCCCTTACGTGGTTTGTTGACTACTCACCTACATATAATTCCCGAACGCCTTACTCTCCGCAGCTATACTTACACCTGGACAACTTTCCTGCAAAAGGAAACGATGTTACATTCCTTGTGTATTTATGCAAGACGTTCCCATTAATGTCATAGGAATATCACAAGAAAAAAAACCAGAAGCTTTACTGTAGTAAAGAAAAAAAACTGGGCTATTGTACATATATTTTCCATATTCACACGCGAAATTATATAGCAAACAGCGTAGATTTTTTTTTTCTGTGCACCAACACGAAACCGTTAGAAAGAAGTGGAGTGGATCTTTGATGTGTCGACAGAAGTGCCGACACAGTGTGATTTGAGGGGACCGCAATGCACGCTATAAGCACACGAAGGATGGCGGAGGTCTGAAACAGGATACGTAATGAATGCTATAAAGAAAAGTACGTAGCTTCTGGAATACTTAACTTTAATCCATCCTTGTTGTATACATCGTTCTTGATGAGACATGCTTCATACGATAACTATCAATTGCTATGTAAGGCTAATGGCGCCTTGCTAGGTCGTAGCCATTGACTTAGCTGAAGGCTATTCTAACTATCTGCTCTGCAAATGAGCGAGGCTTTGTCAGTGTTGCATCGCTAGCGAAGTCCTCCGTACAACTGGGGCGAGTGCTAGTCCGTCTCTCGAGACCTGCTGTGTGGTGGCGCTCGGTCTGCGATCACTGACAGTGGCGACACGCGGGTCCGACATGTACTAATGGACCTCGGCCGATTTAAAGCTACCACCTAGCAAGTGTGGTGTCTGGTGGTGACACCACATTCCTCCCCCGCAAATCGGCGAACGGTCGTGGTATAAGGCTTCCGCCCGCCGTGGGGAGGACCCTATGTTGACGTATGCGATGAGGTAGGGAGCCTAACAACAGGCGAGGCTGTGCCACCCGCACCCGGCCATTCGGTCCGAGGGGAGCTAGGAAACGCCTGAAAACCTAGTCCAGGGTGCACGTCAACATGCGGTGTATGCGCCCTTAGAGATACAGGAGGGGCCGAAGGGTCGAACTCCATGTGGTCGGGGCACCCGACGGGCGAAGACGACATCTGGTCCGGAGCGGGCAAGAGTTCCATGGCGGGGACATCTGGTCACGGGAAGCGATCGGCGGCGCATGACCCAGGGAGGCGCCAGGCGGTTGCAGCGACGCGTCCACTGCGGGCGGCGCCGGCGGGAGAACAGCCGGTGGCGGCGGCGCGTCGCCATGAGGCAAAATGGAAGGCAGCGTCGGGAACACCTGGGGATGAGGCGAGCCAGTAGATGGGTCCCCAGGGCGCTGACCGGACGGCACCGTCGCTGAAAGCAGACGGTGAGCGGCAGAACCCAGGCGACGACAGAGGCGCAGCTGATTGAGATGCCGACGCACCTCACCAGACGCCCCCAAAACCAAATACATCGCGTGGCCGAGGCAGCGAAGAATGCGCCCTGCGAGCCAACGCCGTGAACCTCGATAGTTGCGATAGAATACAACGTCGCCTGGAGCAAAAGCAGGAGTCTGCCGCTGCACAGGATTCTGATGCGGCGGATGCAGCAAAGACATCAAGGTTCGATGAGGACGACCGGGCAACAACTCAGCCGGCGAGCGACCATCTCGGGGCTGAGAGCGATAAGAAGACAAAAAGAGCAACAACGCGTCCTCCCGAGAATGCGACTGTTTCAACTTCAACATCTGTGACTTGAAAGTCCGGACCAATCGTTCAGCGGCACCGTTCGACTGAGGCGAAAACGGCGCAGATGGCAGATGTTGAATACCATTGGCCTTGCAGAATAACTGAAATCCTGCAGACATGAATTGTGGGCCATTGTCGGAAACAATAGTCTGTGGAAGACCTTCAATACAAAAGATAGCAGACAATGCTTGGATGGTGGCAGATGACGTCGTGGAAGACATCCGGACAACAAAAGGAAAATTACTGAAAGAATCCACCACAACCAACCATCGAGCATTCCAGAATGGACCAGCAAAATCGATGTGCAAGCGTTGCCAAGGGGAAGTGGCTTTCGGCCATGCAAAGAATTTCTGCGGTGGTGCGGATTGTTGGTCGGCACACGCCATGCAAGAAGAGCACATATGCGTAATCGCAGCATCGATTCCGAACCAAGTACAGTGCTGACGAGCAAGTTGTTTCGTTCGCACTATACCCCAATGTCCTTGGTGAAGAAGCCGTAAGACAGAGGACTGTAACGAACGTGGGACCACGACTCTGGACTGATCATTATCAGAACGCAACAACAAAACACCACGTCGTACAAAAAGTCTCTCCTTGTGAGCAAAAAATCGGCGAACCAACGGATCCTCGATCCGTGACTTGGACAAGGGCCATTGCGTAGCAACAAAACGCAAAACGGTAGCAAGGACAGGGTCAGCAGCTGTGGCTGTAGCTACACGACGAAATCAATCGGAAACGATTCGACCACATCATCGGTTTCCGAATCAATGAACATGCAAGCAAGTTCGGAAGAATCGAATGCTTTATCCTCAGCAACAGGCAAACGGGACAACGCATCAGCGTTTCCGAGCTTAGCAGTGGACCGATACAAGATATCGTAGCGGTACTGCGAGAGGAAAAGAGACCAGCGAAAAAATTTCTGCGCTGTACGTGGAGGTACAGGCTTGTGCGGATGAAAAAGCGATGTCACAGGTTTGTGGTCTGTGATGACGGTAAAGTGACGACCATACAAGAAATCACGAAACTTTGTAACACCAAAGACGAGAGCCAAAGCTTCTTTCGCTATCTGGGAATAATTTCTTTGCGCAGACGAGAGCAATTGGGACGCAAAGGCAATAGGGCGATCATGCGATCCATCTTTGTGCGCAAGCTCAACACCGATCCCGAAATCCGATGCATCTACCATCAACAAAAGGGGTTTCTGGGAATCGAATGGCGTAAGGCAAGTATTAGAAAGCAACGCCGATTTCAACTGGCGAAAGGCGCGTTCGCATTCCGTCGTCCAGACGAACGGAACACCTTTACGGCGTAAGAGATGAAGCGGAGCTGAAATGGAAGAGGCATGCGGGATAAAGTTATGATAATAGTTAATTTTTCCCAACACACTCTGTAGCTGCTTCAAATTCTGCGGCGAAGGCAAGTCTTGTATGGCACGGAGGTGCTCTGGACTGGGATGTATGCCTTGTGCATTTATGACGTGTCCCAGATATGGTAAGTCACGAGCAAAAAACACACATTTGTCCTTCCGCAAGCGAAGACCATTTTGTCGCAAGACCTGAAATAATGTCCGGAGGTTTGCCAAATGTTCGTCTTCTGTCTTTCCGGAGATCACAACATCGTCCAGATAGTTTGCTGCAGTAGCGACCGACGCACAAACAGTTTGCAGGTATTGCTGAAACAATGCAGGGGCGGATGCACACCCGAATGGCAGTCTTTTGAATCGGTACAAACCAAGATGCGTGTTAACCACCAAGACGCGCTCGGATTCGGCGTCCACTGGTATTTGCAAGTACGCATTTGCTAGGTCCAACTTTGAAAAATATTTACCCGGGCACAGTTTGTCAAAAAGATCTTCCGGGCAGGGTAAAGGATAAGTTGCAATCACTAATTGTGGATTCACTGTTGCCTTGAAGTCCACACAAAGTCTCAATTTTCCGGAAGGTTTTGGCAAAATTACTAAGGGTGAGGCCCAGAGAGAAGCCTGCACACGTTCAATTACACCTTGTGATTCTAATTCGTTTAATGTTCTTGCGACCTCATCACGCAATGCGTGGGGAACATTGCGCGCTCTGAAAAATTTCAGTTGCGCATTGACTTTCAGTTCCAAATGTGCTTCATAGTTCTTAGCGCAACCAAGGCCCGGTGCAAAAATGTCTGCAAATTCGTCACATAGACGAGAAACACTGGCGGAAGGCACAGTCTGATTCAGTGATAGGACCTGATTGACTATTGACAAGTGAAACAACTGAAATAAATCTAAACCAAACAAGTTCACTGCAGTAGAAGAACGAAGAACGTAAAATGACACAAGTTTTGTTTGTCCCTTGTATGTTGCAAGAAGAGTGCACTGTCCTAACACAGGGATATGCTGTCCTGAATAACTAGTGAGCTGAACATTTGCGGCACGCAACGGAGGTTTGCCCAGTTGTTTGTACGTGTCGTGATTGATCAATGAAACTGCAGCTCCGGTATCGAGCTGGAATGGGATCACTTTGCCTTCAAGGTCCAAGTCTACAAAAAGTTTATTGTTCTGCCGACGACAAGAGCGACTGTCTCGTGCAATTTCAACTGATACCGGTACAGAAGCACTTGCGACCTGACGGGATTTCCGTCGACGTGGACGCACACGTTTTGTGGGACGAACACAGTCACTGTTAGAGAAAGTGGCACAGGACGGAGTGGAATTAACTACATGAATGTCCATGGGCGAAGGTTCACGAGCCCGATTGTCCATGGTTCGATTCCGGCGCGAAGCAAAGGGCCTGGAATAGTAGTGAGTGTCTGATCTGAGCTTTTTCTGGCAATCACTTTGAACATATCCTTTCTTTTGACACTAAAAGCAAATAGCTTGGCGTGACAGGCAATGTTCAAGCGAATGTCTAGTCGCACACTGCGGGCATGATTTCACTGCATTTGCTCGCAGACGCGGCACACGTGGAGAGCGAGGCGGCAGCTGCGCGGACGAGCGCGAGGGCTGTTTATCGTTCCGTGCAGCGCGCCCGGCGGGCTGGTTAATGTGACACACGGCTGGCGAAGTTTCAAATGATTCCTGAGCAAAGTCAAGTGTGTCTTGCCTATCCAATATGTCTATCACTTGTTGAAAGGAGGGATTGACTAATTTCAAAATCTGTTCCCGTATACGAACATCAGAAACGTTCTGTGCTATTGCATCACGTACCATTGTATCTGAATAAGGGAGTCCACTTTCACACTCAAAAGCACAATCCCTAGTAAGGCCTTGCAATGTTGCAACCCATTCCCAATTAGTCAGACCGGCCGTACGTTTTGTACGAAAGAACGTATACCTTTTTGCAACGACATTGACTGTTTCTTTGAAATAGGCATCTAACGCTGACAAAATTTCTTTGTAGGACAGAGTTGCTACGTCGCGTCGGGGAAACAATTTCACTATCACACGGTAGGTGGACACACCTACACAGGCCAATAAAAAAGGATGCAGCTCGTTATCTTGAATTCTGTAGGCGGCGAGATGGAATCCAAATTGGCGTGACCACTCCGTCCAGGTTTCCAGAGCCGGGTCAAATGGCCGGAACGGGGGTGCAACAGCATGTTGTGGCTGCGGTAGCGGTGGAGCGGCGGCTGCCGCATCGTTTTGCATTGCACGTTGACCCTGTCCAAGGGCATCCAATAACGCCTGCGTCTGCTGATTCTGCAAGTGATAAAATTCGGACAGTACATCTGGAGAAGCCATGACACTAGCAAATTAATACAAACTCTATTAACTCGTCGCCATATGATGTGTCGACAGAAGTGCCGACACAGTGTGATTTGAGGGGACCGCAATGCACGCTATAAGCACACGAAGGATGGCGGAGGTCTGAAACAGGATACGTAATGAATGCTATAAAGAAAAGTACGTAGCTTCTGGAATACTTAACTTTAATCCATCCTTGTTGTATACATCGTTCTTGATGAGACATGCTTCATACGATAACTATCAATTGCTATGTAAGGCTAATGGCGCCTTGCTAGGTCGTAGCCATTGACTTAGCTGAAGGCTATTCTAACTATCTGCTCTGCAAATGAGCGAGGTTTCGTCAGTGTTGCATCGCTAGCGAAGTCCTCCGTACAACTGGGGCGAGTGCTAGTCCGTCTCTCGAGACCTGCCGTGTGGTGGCGCTCGGTCTGCGATCACTGACAGTGGCGACACGCGGGTCCGACATGTACTAATGGACCGCGGCCGATTTAAAGCTACCACCTAGCAAGTGTGGTGTCTGGCGGTGACACCACAATCTTCATAACGAAAATTAACTTTATCAAATTGGGGAACGCTTTCTATTTTGGAAGATACTACTCGTATTTATTCACAATTGTGTTGATCGCATTAGATGGACCTGCAACAGATTCCCTTTTTCGATTCTTTCGACTCATCATCAGAAAGACAAACTAAAAAGTAACTTTTAAATGCAAAAAATTAAAAACTGCAAATGTTGCAAATGTAACACGTCAAACAGCCACCTCAGATTCGTCTTCATCACATGATGTCAACTGCCGTGAGTGCTTGTGAGTTGTTGTTGTTGTTGTTGTGGTCTTCAGTCCTGAGACTGGTTTGATGCAGCTCTCCATACTACTCTATCCTGTGCAAGCTTCTTCATCTCCCAGTACCTACTGCAACCTACATCCTTCTGAATCTGCTTGGTATATTCATCTCTTGGTCTCCCTCTACGATTTTTACCCTCTACGCTGCCCTCCAATACTAAGTTGGTGATCCCTTGATGCCTCAGAACATGTACTACCAACCGATCCCTTCTTATAGTCAAGTTGTATTACAAAATTCTCTTCTCCCCATTCCTATTCAACACCTCCTCATTAGTTATGTGATCTACCCATCTAATCTTCAGCATTCTTCTGTAGCACCACATTTCGAAAGCTTCTATTCTCTTCTTGTCTAAACTATTTATCGTCTATGTTTCACTTCCATACATGGCTACACTCCATACAAATACTTTCAGAAACGACTGCCTGACACTTAAATCTATACTCGATATTAACAAATTTCTCTTCTTCAGAAACGCTTTCCTTGCCATTGCCAGTCTACATTTTATATCCTCTCTACTTCGACCATCATCAGTTATTTTGCTCCCCAAAAATCAAAACTCCTTTACTACTTTAAGTGTCTCATTTCCTAATCTAATACCCTCAGCATCACCCGACTTAATTCGACTACATTCCATTATCCTCGTTTTGCTTTTGTTAATATGCAATCTGTATATTGAGCAAGCAGTAAAGGAAACAAAAGATAAATTCGGAGTAGGTATTAAAATTCATGGAGAAGTAGTAAAAACTTTGAGGTTCGCCGATGACACTGTAATTCTGTCGGAGACAGCAAAGGACTTGGAAGAGGAGTTGAACGGAATGGACAGTGTCTTGAAAGGAGGATATAAGACGAACATCAACAAAAGCAAAACGAGGATAATGGAATGTAGTCAAATTAAATCGGGTGATGCTGAGGGGATTAGATTAGGAAATGAGACACTTAAAGTAGTAAAGGAGTTTTGCTATTTAGGGAGTAAAATAACTGATGAAGTTCGAAGTAGAGAGGATATAAAATGTAGACTGGCAATGGCAAGGAAATCGTTTCTGAAGAAGAGAAATTTGTTAACATCGAGTATAGATTTAAGTGTCAGGAAGTCGTTTCTGAAAGTATTTGTATGGAGTGTAGCCATGTATGGAAGTGAAACATGGACGATAAGCAGTTTGGACAAGAAGAGAATAGAAGCTTTCGAAATGTGGTGCTACAGAAGAATGCTGAAGATAAGGTGGGTAGATCACGTAACTAATGAGGAGGTATTGAATAGGATTGGTGAGAAGAGAAGTTTGTGGCACAACTTGACTAGAAGAAGGGATCGGTTGGTAGGACATGTTTTGAGGCATCAAGGGATCACAAATTTAGCATTGGAGGGCAGCGTGGAGGGTAAAAATCGTAGAGGGAGACCAAGAGATGAATACACTAAGCAGATTCGGAAGGATGTAGGTTGCAGTAGGTACTGGGAGATGAAGAAGCTTGCACAGGATAGAGTAGCATGGAAAGCTGCATCAAACCAGTCTCAGGACTGAAGATCACAACAACAACAACAACAATGTTCATCTTATATCCTCCCTTCAAGACACTATCCATTCCGTTCAACTGCTCTTCCATGTCCTTTGCTATCTCTGACAGAATTACAATGTCATCGGCGAACCTCAAAGTTTTTATTTCTTCTCCATGGATTTTAACACCTACTACGAATTTTTCTTTTGTTTCCTTCACTGCTTGCTCACTATACAGATTGAATAACATCGGGGAGAGGCTACAACCCTGTGTCACTCCCTTCCCAACAACTGCTTCCCTTTCATGCCCCTCGACTCTTATAACCATTTGGTTTCTATACAAATTGTAAATAGCCTTTCGCTCTCTGTATTTTACCCCTGCCACCTTCAGGATTTGAAAGAGTGTATTCCAGTCAACATTGTCTAAAGCTTTCTCTAAGTCTACAAATGCTAGAAACGTAGGTTTGCTTTTCCTTAATCTAGATTCTAAGATAAGTCATAGGGTCAGTATTGCCTCACGTGTTCCAATATTTCTACGGAATCCAAACTGATCTTCCCCGAGGTCGGCTTCTACTAGTTTTTCCATTCGTCTGTAAAGAATTCGCGTTAGTATTTTGCAGCCGTGACTTATTAAACTGATAGTTCGACTTGTGAGTAGCACTTGTAAAATGGAACCGTTGTATTCGTAGACAGCACATGATCATGCTTGGATTACATATGCGGAAGTACAATCTACAGACCTCCAACTGAAAGAAATAACGAGAAAAGTAATTCACATCTGCATATCCTGAGGTGTGGTGGCCACATTGAAACATTTGTCATTTATTTATCATTTTCCTTTTATGATCTCTGATGGTAACACAGCGTTATCCATTTTCAAAAATTCGTATGTATTCAAGAACAAATTCAAGATGAACAAGCTTTATTTCAATGAAAAGAGGAAGTTTCAAAGTTTTTGGCGGGCGGCGTCGGGCGGGCGGTGATGGTCCCAGAAACAGCCGGTAGAGTTCGCGCAGCAATAGGGCCGTCATTCCGTTTCACTGTCAGTTGTGAATGAGATGGCGACTGTGGAGCACAACGTTTCCTGCGTTCTTGAGTTCGCGAAAAGTGAGTCGCAAATTGCAGTGCAGCGGGCAGTTCGGACCAAATTCGGTGTCCAACCACCAACTCGCAAAAGCATTAGGCCGTTGGTTTAAGCAATTTAAACAGACGGAAGTGTGTAGAAAGAAAAAAGCACAAGCCGACCGCGTGTGTCAGAGGATGATATCCGACGAATTCAAGAAAGTTTTGTCCACAGTCCCAGTAAGTCTACCAACAGAGCCAGTCGACAACTTGGAATACCCCAACCAACTGTATGGAAAGTTCTGAGACGGCGTTTGCTGCACAAGCCCTACCAATTACTACTTGTGCAGGCTCTAAACCCCAATGGCGAAGAGAAGCGTCTCGCATTTTGTGGTTATATGTTAGCAAAGATGACGCCTTTCTACAGCGTGTAATTTTTAGCAACGAAGCGATGTTCCACCTTAGTGGAAAAGTCAACAGACACAATGTTCGCATATGGGGTTTGGAAAATCCACATTCACCATTGCAACACGAAAGAGACTCACGAAAGATCAACGCGTTCTGTGCCGTATCCCGTACAAAAATTTATGGATCATTTTTCTTTAAGGAAAAAACTGTATGGGAATCACGTACCTGGACATGTTAGAACAATTGCTGTTCCCTGAAGTTATCGAACTTTTTGCAACAGGATGGAGCTCCGCTCAATTGGCACCGTGATGTATGAGGCGTTTTGAATGACTCCCTTCCTCAGCGCTGGATCGGTCGCAGGTGACTTGAGGACCTGGTTATGCACTTCTGGCCACCGAGATCTCCTGATCTCACACCCTGTGACTATTTCTTAGGGGGGCATGTCAAGGAAGCTGTTTACGTCCCGCCTCTACCAACTATTCTGCCGCATGGGATTAGCCGAGCGGTATAAGGTGCTGCAGTCATGGACTGTGCGGCTGGTCCCGGCGGAGGTTCGAGTCCCCCTCGGGCATGGGTGTGTGTGTTTGTCCTTAGGATAATTTAGGTGAAATAGTGTGTAAGCTTAGGGACTGATGACCTTAGCAGTTAAGCCCCATAAGATTTCACACACATTTGAACTTTTTTTTTTCTACCAACCACTCGGAACTATCTGCGGAACTGGATTACTGCTGCCGTGCATTCAGTAATAGCAGATAGGCTTTCGCGTGTGAGGGATGAGTATGGCTACCACGTTGATGTTTGCCGTGAAGCCAGCGGTGGTCACACTGAACATTTATAACATTTATCACATTTCTAATTATTAAATAATTATTAAAAACTAAATAATTACAAATTATTAAATTTATTAAATTGATATAAAAATTACGAAAAAACTTCGAAGCTTCTTCCTTTTTTATTGGTATAAAGCTTGCTCATTTTGAATTTGTGCCTCAATAAATACGAAGTTTTGAAAATGGGTCCATCATTTAGAATAACCCTGTATAAGTCTGTAACAATAATATTCTTAAGTATACTTCGTTGTTTTTTATTAACTTAAATACTCCCTTACTACAGTAGTGAACAAAAATGTTTATTTGCTTTACTGGAAGAGTGATCCCCATGGTGCGCGTAATTATTCATCTTAGTTTCTCTAAATTGTGGTTGTTTAAACTAAAAAATATATAAAATAGTGGTTTTGTTAAGTTTTTTAAACATACCGTTTCTTTGTAATTATACTTTCCATGCACGTAAGCTAAGCATACTCGTGTGCCCTCCACGAAAATAGCTGTTCCATTTTATAAGTAAAATACATGAACCGAGTGACGTTCCCCCGCGCAGCTATTAAGAGAAATTGAAGGCTCTGCTTGCTAGCCACTTGGATTCTGTGCGTCGGTTTTTCTGTGATGCGCAGAGCGGTGTCGCGATCGACTAGCTGTCCCACTTGCAGATCAAAGACATCACAGAGTCTATGAAATCGATAACTAGAACAGAAGTCTCTCTGGCAAAAGAAAACCAGAATTTAAACAGATAGTAAAAAGTAACACCAAAAATAGACATTCGCCCTGTGGAGACGTGGCGCTTCTTATGAAGTGCTTATCTAACACAACATGCTATCTGCTCCACGTTTTTCTCACTCATCGCCGTTAGAGACCTGGTCCAACTCTCTTTTGCAGGATACTAGGTGACATTCATATCTCCTGTAGTATTGGAAATAAGATACGTAAACGTAGTGCGCCTTCTCAGTTACAGGTAGCGTTTTTAGAACTTGTTTTTGATCGAAAAACTTAAAGACACATTTATATCACTGTCACAGTTGTGAGATGTTTGGGCACAGACATATGTATAATGAGACAAATATGTTGCGACCAGCAACACACTAGAGGTGCTGACGTTTTTAATGGTGTGGTAATCCTCTTCTAAAATCTTTAGTAATTTTATGATAATAAACGTTAATGCATTTAAGTACACGTTTTATTGGAGGGCTCACACTTTTCACGGCCGGATCATAACATACCCATGTTAATGTAACTCATATTTTCAGTCAGCTCCCTCCCACTGCATATAGGTCGTTGCGTAAACAGCCGAACGTAGATATAAGCAGGTGTACTAAGGCAACAGGCCGTCTATATGTCTTAACCGGCGAGCTGTGCAACGTAGTAAACGCAGAGGAACAACTCGCCGAAAAAGTTCATACGCTTATAGAGACAAATTAACTAAATAAAGAGTAATTGCGTGTGCGAACAATTTTAGCGTCAAAAAATGACTAAGTTCAACAAACAAATAGATGAATACAGAATATGATGCCAGGAAAAGAAAAGATATCGAAATCCACTGATACAATGATGAACGAAGACGAAAGCGAAAATTTCCCAACAGAACTTCTAAATTCACTGAATGTTTCCAGTATAATCTCACAAGAAGCATCTAAACAAATCATAGAAACGGAAATATTAACCGGAAAAGAGTAAGTCACTGTTCGTTCAAAGAATCCCGATCATTTCAACTAAGGTACCATTTAGCTTTAAAAAGTTCAAATTTCCTACAAGATTAGTGTTCAATATGACTACCAATAAAGCCCTAGGGCACACATTCCATTGTTGCGGAGAGAACGTAAAAGAATCGGGTTTCTCTCACAGACAACAGGATGTGGCGTGTTGCGTACTGGACAATCAGGAAACTTATTCGTCTCTGCACACGGAAACAAAAAAATCAAATTTCGTTTACAGCAAACGCTTTCCAAATGTACAGTGTCAAGAGTGTGTCAAGAATACCAAATTTCAGGCTTTCTCACCAAGGATAACACAATGGCCCACGGCCTTCACGTAAATACCGAGAGCAGCGGAGTTTGCGTAGAGCTGCTAGTTCTAACAGAAAATCAACGCTGCATGAAATAACCGTAGAGGTGTGTGTCGCACGTACGACGAACGTATTCGTTAGAACAGTGCTGCGGAATTTGGCATTCATGGGCTGTGGTAGCAGACGACCGACGCGGGTGCCTTTACTAACAACACAACATCGTCTGCAGCGCCTCTGCAGGGCTCGTGAGGATGTCCGTCGGACCTTAGACGACTGTAAAACTGTGGCCTGGTCAAATGAGTCCCGATTCTAGTTGGTAAGAGCTGGTTGTAGGGTTCAAGCGTGACGCAGACCCCACGAAGCCATGGACCCATGTTGTCAACAAGATACTGTGCAAGCTGGTGGTGGCTTCATAATGGTGTGGGCTGTGTTTACGTGGAATGGACTGGGTCCTCTGGTCCAAGGGGTGAAGCGATAATTGGCCATAAATGGTCATGTTAGGTTACTTGGAGAACTTAGGACTTTATGTTCCCAAATAATGACGGAATTTTTATGGATGATAATACTATTTGTCACCGGGCCGCAATTGGTCGTGACTGCTTTGAAGAACATTCTGGACAATCTGAGCGAATGATTCGGCCATCCAGATCGCCCGACATGAATCCCATCGAACATTTATGGGACGTAATCGAGAGGTCAGTTCGAGCACAAAATCCCGCACCGGCAGCGCTTTAGCATTTATGGACGGCTGTGGCGGCGGCGTAGCCAATGTTTCTGCAGGGGACTTCCAACGGCTTGTTGAGTCCACGCCACGTGCAGTTGCTGCACTACGCCTGGCTAAGGAAGATATCCCATGACGTTTGTCACCTCAATGTAGATTGGTATTCAGGCATTGTAAATTAAAGGAGTTGTTTCTGAACATCGCGAATGCAGAAAATAGTTGTCACTATTTTGATTTGTGATGAAAAATAATTGCTGTACGCTGTTCTTCAGGCGGCGAGAGTTTTGCTGTAATGTATACTCGCTGCTTGAACTCCAATCATGAAGAATCAGATTGCTGGTCCGTCGTCGAAATATTGTGCATAAAATGGAAAAAAAGAACTCGGTAGAACACAGTGAAGGACGCTATTAATTAAATGCGCCGAGAAAACGTGAGAGATCACGTATCGTTTCCAGCTAGTAGTGAATATACGCTGAGGTGGCAAAAGTGATGCGACAGCTCCTTTTTCCAGGCTTAGTGCAGTAACTCGACATGGCATGGATTCTAGTCGCTGGAAGTCCCTTGCAGAAATATTAAGTCATGCTGCCACTATAGTGATCCGTAATTGCGTAAGTGTTGCTGGTGCAGGATTTTGTGCACAAACTCACCTCTCGATTATGTCCCATAAATGTTCGATGGGTGGCCAGATCATTCGCTCGAATTGTCCAAAATGTTTTGCAAAGCAATCGTGTACAATTGTAGTCCGGTGACAGGCGCGTTCTCATCCTTCAAAATTCCATTGTTGTTTGGAAACATGAAGTCCATGTATGGCTGCAAATAATCTGCAAGTAGCCGGACATAATCATTTCCAGTGTGCGCCCCCGGTAGCTGAGTGGTAGCCGGCACGGTAGCTCAGTGTGTCCGGTCAGAAGTCTGCTCGCCTTCTGTAATAAAAAAACTGAGTAAAGGAATCAATGATTAACTTGAACGGATGTCTTGTGACGTCCGCCCAGACCAAAAGCAGCGAGCAATACCGAACAAAATGAAACAAAAGTGGTCAGCGCGACAGAATGTCAATCCTAAGGGCCTGGGTTCGATTCATGGCTGGGTCGGAGATTTTCTCCGCTCAGGGACAGGGTGTTGTGCTGTCCTAGTCATCATCATTTCATCTCCATCGTCGCTCAAGTCGCCGAAGAGGCGTCAACTCGAAAGACTTGCACCCGGCGAACGGTCTACCCGACGGGAGGTCCTAGTCAGACGACTCAGTCTATTCTATGTATACACAGCCCACACCGTTACTGAGCCGCCACCAGCTTGCACAGTTGTTGTCGGTAACTTGGAACCATGGCTTCGTGGGCTTTGCGCCACACTCGAACCCTGCCAGCATTTCTTTCCAACTGAAATCGGGACTCATCTGATCGGTACACGGTTTCCAGACGTGTAGGGTCCGACCGACGAGAAAGGTGCTGCAGGCTCAAAAATGGTTCAAATGGCTCTGTCCACTATGGGACTTAACATCTGAGGTCGTCAGTCCCCTAGAACTTAGAACTTCTTAAACCTAACTAACCTAAGGACACCACACACATCCATGCCCGAGGCAGGATTCGAACCTGCGACTGTAGCAGTCGTGCGATTCCAGACTGAAGCGCCTAGAACCGCACGGCTACACCGGCCGGCAGGCTGCAGGCGATGTCGTGTTGTTAGCTAGGGCATTCGCCTATGTCATCTGCTGCCATAGCCCATTAACGCCAAATTTGGCCGCACTATTGTAACGGATACGTTCGTCGTACGTCGCACATTGATTTCTACGGTTATGTCATGCAATGTTGCTTCTCTATTTCCACTAACAACTCTACGCAAACGTGCTGCTCTCGGTCGTTACGTTAAGGCCGTGGACCACTGTGTTGTCTGTACTACTGAGAAGTAATGCCTGAAATTTGGTATTCTCGGCACACTCTTGATGCTGCGTATCTCAGAATATTGAAGTCTGTAATGATTTTCAAACTAGAATGATCCATGCGTCTTGCTCTAACTACCATTCCGCGTTCAAAGTCTGTTAATTCCCATCGTGCGGCGATAACCACGTCGGAACCTTTTCACACGAATCACCTGAGTACAAATGACAGCTCCGCCAATGCACTGCCCTTTTATACCTTGTGTACGCGATATTACCGCTATTTATACGCGTGCGTATCGCTTTCCATTACTTTTGTCACCTCAGTGTAAACGGTAGATTTTTCTTGATTGTGACACTACATGAAAACATTTGCTGAGTAAAGGAAGATTAAACCTAATTTGGACGGCAGGCTGGCTCGTGGCTCTGGGTGGTGAGTTAGGCCGTGACGCGTGCTACCGCCATTCGTCACCCTCGCGGCGCTGCTCCAGCGTGTGTGTCACTGCGCCTCCGCCTGCACCGCCAGGTGTCCCGTGACGTCAGCCAATTAGCGCCGCCGGCGGATAACGACAATAATTGGTGCTCAATCACAGGGCGGCGCGGACGCGAGTCCCCGCTGAATTAATTATAGAGGCGGCCCGGCCCGGCGCGGGCGGCGCGGCGCGGCCAGCCCAACCCCCGCGGTGTCGCGTTGCGCCGCTCTGCCCGCCGCGGTGGGGTGGCGGGGGCGGTGGGGGCGGCACGCACACACAGCGGCCACGGCCGGTGGACGGCTGTGTCTGTCTTACTCGTGTTCGTGCGGCCAACAACTGCGAAACGGAGCTGGAGCTTGGGGATTCGATATCCAGTGATTGCCGACGTACAGAGATATTATCCGATAGCCACTTGCGGCAAATTTCACCTTCCTTGTCACTCTAGTTGGCCAGTTCTCATGTTGACGGTGACGTCCATGTCTCGATGTCATTCTTCTACCGTAAATCGGAATCCAAACAGAACAGTTACTTAGTACGAGAGGTCGCCATAAAATTTCAATTATTTACCTAATTATGATTATTATTGAAACTTCCTGGCAGATTAACACTGTGTGCCGGACGGAGACTCGAAGTCGGGACCTTTGCCTTTCGCGGGCAAGTGCTCTGCCAACTGAGCTACCCAAGCACGACTCACGCCACGTCCTCACAGCTTTAATTCCGCCAGTTATTATTATTGTTGTTTGGAGTTATACTGGGTTATTCAGCCACCCCTACTACTGAGTTTTATGCAACTAGCAATGCCTTCCAAAACCACACGCGAGATTTTCATATTCTCTCGCTTGCTACATGCAAATTAGCAGTCCTACGTAAGAGAACGAACACGACCTTTTTCTAGGAAATCTAATGTAGTTAAATCTTCTACTGGGATACGTTTTCGCTGGATGCCACGGTTTTCGAGTTATTCAAGATCAACGCATCTGAAAGCCACTTCTGTACCTTTTTCTTGTATAATTCGAAAATTATGACGTCTAGCGAAAATGTATTTCGGTACAAAATTTAACTACACTACTGGCCATTAAAATTGCTACACCAAGAAGCAATGCAGATGATAAACGGGTATTCATTGGACAAATATATTATACTAGAACTGACATGTGATTGCATTTTCACGCAATGTGGGTGCACAGATCCTGGGAAATCAGTACCCAGAACAACCACCTCTGGCCGTAATAACGGCCTTGACACGCCTGGGCATTGAGTCAAACAGAGCTTGGATGGCGTGCGCAGATACAGCAGCCCATGCAGCTTCAACACGATACCACAGTTCATCAAGAGTAGTGACTGGCGTATTGTGACGAGATAGTTGCTCGGCCACCATTGACCAGACGTTTTCAGTTGGTGAGAGATTTGGAGAATGTGTTGGTCAGGGCAGTAATCGAACATTTTCTGTATCCAGAAAGGCCCGTACAGGACCTGCAACGTGCGGTCGTGCATTATCCTGCTCAAATGTAGGGTTTCGCAGGGATCGAATGTAGGGTAGAGCCATGGGTCGTAACACATCTGAAATGTAACGTCCACTGTTCAGAGAGCCGTCAGCGCGAACAAGAGGTGACCGAGACGTGTAACCAATGGCACCCCTGACCATCACGCCGGGTGTTACGCCAGTATAGCGATGACGAATACACGCTTCCAATGTGGGTTCACCGCGATGTCGCCAAACACGAATGCGACCATCATGATGCTGCAAACAGAACCTGGATTCATCCGAAAAAACGACGTTTTGCCATTCGTGCACCCAGGTTCGTCGTTGAGTACACCATCGCAGCCGCTCCTGTCTGTGTTGCAGCGTCAAGGGTAACCGCAGCCATGGTCTCCGAGCTGATAGTCCATGCTGCTGCAAACGTCGTCGAACTGTTCGTGCAGATGCTTGTTGTCTTGCAAACGTCCCCATCTGTTGACTCAGGGATCGAGACGTAGCTGCACGATCCGTTACAGCCATGCGGATAAGATGCCTGTAATCTCGACTGCTAGTGGTACGAGGCCGTTGGGATCCAGCACGCCGTTCCGTATTACCCTCCTGAACACACCGATTCCATATTCTGCTAACAGTCATTGGATCTCGACCAACGCGAGCAGCAATGTCGCGATACGATAAACCGCAATCGCGATTGTCTACAATCCGACCTTTACCAAAGTCGGAAACGTGATGGTACGCATTTCTTCTCCTTACACGAGGCATCACAACAACGATTCACCAGGCAACGGCGGTCAACTGCTGTTTGTGTATGAGAAATCGGTTGGAAACTTTCCTCATGTTAGCACGTTGTAGGTGTCGGCACCGGAGCCAACGTTGTGTGAATGCTCTGTAAAGCTAATCATTTGCATATCACAGCATCTTCTTCCTGTCGGTTAAATTTCGCGTCTGTAGCACGCCATCTTCGTGGTGTAGCAATTTTAATGGCCAGTAGTGTACATTACATTTTGCTACAAAAGTTCCTAACTAATAGTTTCTGCATAGTCAACGAGAGAATATGAAAATCTTGCATGTTGTACTTGAACGTCTTGCAGGTTGTATAAAATCCACCGCTAGTGGCACCTGAGTCAACGTGTATGTCTGACGTTCTCGCGCACATTGAAATCTTTGCGCCACAGCACTGTAGAACGCTGCTAGAAGAGCGAAACCGAAATGGTGAGCACTTCGGCAAAGTCGAGTACCGTGCGGTATTTTCTTTCCAGCATTTGAAGGCAAACAACGCTGCAACAACCCATGCTAAGGTGGGGAAAATGTACGCCGGCAATATATCATCGTACGACTCTGTGATGAGATGGCAGCAGCGCTGTACGGAGGTGATCCTGCGCCATTTGCAGAACTTCGAAAGCTGCATCAGACCCCCTCCCCGCCCCCCAGAAAAACCACTTTTTTATAATTTTTTCTGCACATATTTAGGAAATATTGTAATTTGTCAGGCAGGTCCAATAAAAATGAAGTGTTATTGAAAAATATTGCTCAAATGAGCTATATGAATTAAAAATATTTTACACAACGAATGAGTTGTAACATTACGGTAAATGAATTAAAAATTGTGTAAGCTTTCTATGAACAACTTTAAGTGAAATAAAATCTTTTCCAACAACGATGTTTTTATCTAATCTTACTTTCAATAACCTTTGAGCAAGCAAACTCATTGATTGCGTGATTGACATCAAATTCAGTGACTATGTAATATTCCGCTGACAAGATGACTGAATCTGACAGTCTGCTACTCAACCATAAGTTGTTTTGTATGATCTTTAATTTGCTGGAATTACGTTCAAAGGATGCAGAAGTCACTAGATTTGTCCTCAATATCCTGAAAACTACTTCCGTGTCGTTAAGCACCTCGTAACGCATAATTCAAAAATCAACCTCAGTGCTCTTCATGGGCTCTTTGTACCGGAATTTGAAGGCCGCTATATGTTAACTGGGTCAGCTGTATCGACATTTCTGTTATATTTGCCGAAATCTGCTGTATATTTTTCAAAATAAGATACAGAGCTTTCATTTACACCGTTCCCAGCGGCAGATTAAAGTCAGATAAAAAGGTTTGTTATATGCGAGATTTGTTTCCCGGTTCACTTACTATGGTAGCTAATATTTTAAAATACTTTAGCTTAAACGATTTCACTCCAATCCTCAGTCGACAAAAGTCGGCATAAATCGGGAACCTTCGGTCAAATAACATATTTTCTTCAGTACCCGGTGGCTAACCTTTGATATCTTACACTAACCTAGCGAGGTAGGAACAAATCCTCTTTTGTTGCACATGAGCTAGCTGTATGAAGCAAGTGAACTGCTGAGACACAATTGATGTGAGGTCTGTTTGGCAGTAGTCATTTCTTTATCAAATGAAGAAGTGAAACTCTGATAACAGAGAGCGTCTAGTCTCGGGCCGAGGGAATGCCTCCTCCTCGCAGGCAGATGATGTAAATGTGAGGGGTAGGAGAATTGACTTACATCTTTGTTTTCCAATTTTTGCGCTTCCACTGTGCCTGCGCGCTTGGCAGGAGCCTGTCTCGTCATGTCTTCAGTACGGCCTTAGCTAGCACAGACGCCTTCAGTAGAGGCAAACGAGTTTAAATGATACAGAACTAAGAGGCAGCCATGAAGAACCGGAAATCGCAGGAGAAGTGGATGTCCTGTTCGTGGAAGAATTGATGAAAGTAGGTAGGAGTAACGCCACGTACATTCTCTAAGTAAGGGAAGATTACGTAAAGAGGTTGCTCACACAGAAATCACATTTGAATGTAGTTGTTCGTGAAATGATTATGTTACACCTCATTTAAGGGGGGGAAAGTCCATCAACTCGTGTCAGAATTTGACAGATACGGAATTGTGATCTATATAGACTGCAGTTTATCGTTTCATGATATTGTTGCTGGCGTCTCATTTCCGTCATGTGCATATGGAATCGATGGGTTGAGGAGCGCCATTCTCAACGATGTACAGGATCTCAAGAGCCTCCCACCTCCCCCTCCCTCTCCCCCCCCCCCCCCGCCACCCACCGTGCTAGTGCCCGAGAAAACAGACATACTTTTAGGATTCCGTGCTTTAATATGTAAAACCGGAACTCATAAGCTCGCTTTACTGTCCGTCAGTTTGTCCGACTGTTGAAAACCTTTTTCTCAGGAATGGGAGGACGTACACTACTGGCCATTAAAACTGCTACACCAAGAAGAAATGCAGATGATAAACGGGTATTTGTTGGACAAATATATTATACTAGAACTGACATGTAATTACATTTTCACGCATAGATCCTGAGAAATCTGTACCCAGAACAACCACCTCTGGCCGTAATAACGGCCTTGATACGCCTGGGCATTGAGTCAAACAGAGCTTGGATGGCGTGTACAGGTGGTTGTTGTCTTTTGCAAACGTCCCCGTCTGTTGACTCAGGGATCGAGACGTGGCTGCACGATATGCTACAGCCATGCTGATAAATGCCTGTCATCTCGACTGCTAGTGATACGAGGCCGTTGGGATCCAGCACCGCGTTCCGTATTACCCTCCTGAACCCACCGATTCCATATTCTGCTAGCAGTCATTGGATCTCTACCGACGCGAGCAGCAATGTCACGATTCGATAAACCGCAATTGCGATAGGCTACAATCCGCCCTTTATGAAAGTCGGAATCGTGATGGCAGTCATTTCTCCTCCTTACACTCCATTCTTAGTCGCCACTCTACTTAAATTTCTTTTAACGTCACCGCGTATTTCCAATAACGGCCAGGGAGGCCAAATGCAATAATGTCGTGGTCAGATTGCACAGCCTTGTCACTTACCTTGAGTCTTAAGTGGACCTTGTCTGCAGCAAGACGAGTATCTACGTGGACAGTGCGACACGGCGTTTGGAGTATCATGAACCGTCGACAGGTGACCATTGCTACGGTTTCCCTTGACGCGGCAGCAGAGAGAGGCGCGTCGACAGTGCTACGCTCAGCGGCGACAGTACTGGACACAGGAGTACCTCCGCGTCTTTCGAGGCGAGTCCCGGTTCTGCGTACAGCATACAGCGTGTAGAAGTTCCGAGGAGAAAAAACGTTGCAACGTTGTATTCGTCATCATCGCAGGGCCCAGAACCTGGCGTTATTGTGTACAGAAAACTATCATCTCTGATTCGCATAGCCAGTAATTTGGACTGAAGGCGATGTGCTGACTATCTCGATACAGTGACTGTTCAACTTGTAGCACACACGGGAACAGTTTTATATTTTACACAAAATATTGTGTTGAAATTACAGTCGCTATTTATAAATCCTGTATGTCATGAGAAGTTTAGTACTGATTTTTTTCATGTATGGCATATTTACAAGAATGTTAATTATTCAGAATTATCATTCAACAGCTAAATCCGAAGCACAGGCTCTCTCAAACACATGTGTACTTTTCGGGATGCGTGGAGACGAGTAGTATGTAACTAAAATTTGTTATCTTCCACTAGAATCAGTATTCGGGGACGTCGAACTCTTTTTCTTTTTTTTCAAATACAGGATTATTCTCTTAAATTTGTAGAGGGTGTTTCCGTAAGAGCGTGCAAAAATTTGACAGGGCATAGAGGATGCTCCACTGAACAACTTGATGTAGGGAACATGGCGCTGGAGTAGCCAGCTTAATGAGGTAATAGGAATAAAATCACATTACTGTGTACTTTTGTATTTACATTAGTTACAGTTAACTGCAAATACTATCATTGACGCAATGAGCGTACCATTTGTACTGTATTTTGCAAAATGTGCTGAAACTGACAGCCATCAACCTCAGTTCAAGAATGACATCGACGAACATGATTCTGACGCACACTGACAGATATCCCTGGTATGTTTCGAATCACATCATAGGCATCTACAATTCTGGCAACTATTTCCATCTCCGTATCCGTTGGGGTCTCATACACAAGCCGCTTTAAATATTCCCATAGTAAATAATCAAGAGGATTCAGTCAGGTGACCTCGCAAGCCATGGAATAGGACTCCCCGTCCATTCCAGCGACCACGAAATATAACATTGAGATGGTTGTGAACATCTACACTGAAGTGAGGCGGTACACCACCATGTTGTATTCACATGCTCTCACGAACATCCAAGGGGGTAATGTAAATACCATACAACAGAGTCATCTTATGGACAAGTAAAGTAAACAAAACCTGCATCATAACTTCCCCGTAGTCAGGCACGTCCTCCTTGTTTCCTTGCACGAAACAGAGAATGTACGTACCAATAAACAGCACAGTACGTGTAAACTTGTACGCATGTTTGCTGTAAATAACCTGGAAAACAATAATGTTACACAAAGCGTTAGACAGGTTTACTTCCATATCTTCTTAAGACAGCTTCTCTGCCACAGCGAAACGCCGTCCCCAATTATACTCAGAACAGAACATGTCAAAATACCGATCACGTTGTAAACTTTGTAGAAGTGACTGACGGGTGCAGCAACACCCCGCCTCCCCACACGATAAACGGCGATCGGTCGGTCTAGCCCTCTGCCGCCGACGAAAACGGGAGCGGGAACATGACACCAATAAATAATTTTTTCTTAAGGTCTGACAAAGAAATAGATATGCGAGATCTGTACAGATTGTTTTGGTAAGAGCGTGCAAAAATTTAACGGGACATAGTGGATGATGCACTGAACAACTTGAGGTAGGGAACCTGCGGTGGAAGAAGCCACCTTAAGGAGATAACAAGAATAAAATCACAGTACTGTGCACTTTTTTATTTACATTAGTTACAGTTAACTAATGATACAGTTACTGACACAATGAACTTACCATTTGCACTATATCTTGCAAAATGTGCTGAAACTGACGGCCATCAACCTCAATGCAAGCGTGACATCAGCGAACAAGATTCTGACGAACACTGACAGTTATCCCTGGTGTGTTTCGAATCACATCGCAGGCAGCTACAATTCTGGCAACTAATTCCATCTCTGCATCCGCTGAGGTCTCATACGCAAGTGACTTCAGATGTCCCCATAGGAAATAATCAAGGGTATTCAGGTCAGGTGACCTCGCATTCCATAGAATAGGAGTTCCTCTTCCAGTCCAGCGAACATGAAATACTACCTTGTAATCAGACTCGTCCTCCTCGTTTCAATGCAGGAAATAAAGAATGTACATGTAAATAAACAGCACAGTACGTGTAAACTTGTACGCATGTTAGCTGCATATAATCTGGAAAACAGTAATGCCAGACAAAGCGGTACACAAGTTTACTCCCTTTTCTCCTTAAGATGGCTTCTTCGATCCCAGATTCCCTACCTCAAATCGTTCAGTGGAGCATTCTTTATGTCCTGTTACATTTCTGCACGCTCGTATGGAATCACCCTGTATATCCTTTATGTCATGAGATGTTATGCATTGATTTTTTTGATATACGGCGTATTTACAAGAATGTTAGTTATTCAGAAGAACATAAATCCCAAGTACAGTCTCTCTCACGCACATGTTTATTTTTTGATGCGTGGAGGCGAATTGTATGTAACTAAAAATTTTTACCCTCCACTGCAACCAATACTCGCGGATTTCCAACACATTTCTTCTTTTTTTTTCAGTTAGAGTATAATTCTCTTAAACACATATCAGTTTCATACTAATAACAGAGTGCAGTTAGGTTGCTAAGTGCGTAGAAGAACTCCAAGAGCCCGCATCTCGTGGTCGTGCGGTTGCGTTATCGCTTCCCATGCCCGGGTTCCCGGGTTCGATTCCCGGCGGGGTCAGGGATTTTCTCTGTCTCGTGATGGCTGGGTGTTGTGTGCTGTCCTTAGGTTAGTTAGGTTTAAGTAGTTCTAAGTTCTAGGGGACTGATGACCATAGATGTTAAGTCCCATAGTGCTCAGAGCCATTTGAACCATTTTTTTGAACTCCAAGAAAAACATTTGTTTTACCTTACGCGTATAATGTTTCTCCATCTTATCGGTACAGTATAACAGTGCCTGTGCTCCTGTCCCAGAATTTATCTATAGGGCATTAACTAGTCCACATGTAATGGCGGAAACTGTGCTCAGCGCTCCGAGCCCTTAAACAGAACCGTTTCAGAGGAAGACAGACATACCGCCAGTGAATATCTCTCAGACACATATGATAAGTGAAATTAGTTCAGCTACAATTTAATGTAATTCTCTTGAGCTGCAGCCATAGAAAATATGTCTTGTATTTAAATTACGATAAAACCTACGAAATTTGATGTTCATCTTACAAAAAATGTGTGTGAATTTCTAAGGGACCAAACTGCTGAGGTCGTCGGCCTCTAGACTTACACACTAGTCAAACTAACTTAATCTAACTAATGCTAAGAACAACACACACAGCCATGCCCGAGGGAGGACTCGAACCTCTGGCGGGAGCGGCCGCGCAGTCCGTGTTATGGCGCCTCAAACCGCGTGGCCATTCTGCGCGGCGTTCATATTACAAAGTGCTGCCTCCTCAGCAGATTTTCCATGTCTGTCACCAGCTGAAAACATCTGATCATTAGTTGCACGCCACCACTACAGGTGATGAACTCTGGCACGGAGATGAAGTACGTAGCATGCAGCGTCGTACTTGTGTCTGTCATACAAGATCAGTTCGGCTCTGCGTCCACCCAGATTAGCGGCGGTGTTACAACGAGAGAAGGCACTTTTCTGTTGGCAGAATAGATTTTTGCTTTGTAAGTTTGTATTATAGTGTCGGAACAGACGTTTAAGTGTGTGGTTACGTAATGTACTGCCGATGTCTGGTTAATCACGCAGTATAACTTTTTCCATGGTTGGACCAGCAACCGTTTCATGCATCTAAATAACTTATATTCAATATTAATAGAATTTATTTAGATACATGAAACGGTTGCTGGCCCAACAATTTCAGCTCAGTGGTGATTTTTGTATTTCTGTTATATGTGTCTGTTGAAAGTTATTTTGTCTAAATTCAGTTTTGCCGTAATACGAGTCCCATTGCCATCAGGTTATTCGGAAATGATGCACTGTTGCAAGAGCTGTTATGCCACCAATTACATGGTCGCTGTTCTAGTACTGACCAATTATTACTATTGCCAAAATAGTGCTAATAACGCAGCTACGTATTTCAATTAATAATGCCTATTTGGGTGTGGACACTTCTCTAGTTCAAAGTGTGTCAGAACGCACAGCGCTTTGTTTTCATAATGCATCTCCTCTGTGTTCGGAGAGGAGGTTGATATAGGGACTGGATTGTATCTAAGTCCAACCTTGGAAGAATAGAACAAACAATTCTGTTGCGTCTCCAAACTTTCACGGAAGTCCTATTGTCTTTAATTGTGTTATCACATTTCGTTCCTTTGGTTGCTAGAGAAATATCTGCCGCGGTTTTGATTGAGTTACGTAATATAAGCCGATTTAGTTCGCTCTACCCTCATTTAGCCGATAATGCAGTTGAACATCACCTCCAAACTTTCACGGAAGTCCTATTGTCTTTAATTGTGTTATCACATTTCGTTCCTTTGGTTGCTAGAGAAATATCTGCCGCGGTTTTGATTGAGTTACGTAATATAAGCCGATTTAGTTCGCTCTACCCTCATTTAGCCGATAATGCAGTTGAACATCACCTGATGTGCTTGTCTCTTCCGTTGAGTGCTTTTGGGTTGCGAGATCTGCGATGTTTGCAGGTAGCTGATACTTGAAATTGTACTGGTGATATTGCAGGATTCTATATTCCAATAGTGCCTTCCTTCATGTACTGGATCGAACACTGGAGGGCAACTTTTGCTATTGGATAGTCGGTTTTTCGCATTCGTTATTTCGCTAACCATTTCTGTTCATTTGTGAATGTAGTCCATTACACAAGTGTTTCAAGTAGCAAAACTGTTTTCTCTCACTTACCAGAATTTAAAACAAATTTGAAGTACATATAATAAAGTTTTTTAAACGTATAACACCACGAAGGAAGCATAAAAGAAATATTAAAATTTGACATTGAGCGCAGAGTTCGACATTTAAGTAATTATACATACAACAAAAAAGTTTGGCATCACCCCGGTTCCCAGAACTCCTGAAGATAGACGTTGACTGTGGATATTTTATCACAGCACAGTCCCTTTGACTGTTCAAAGATGTCACTAAACCCGCCCAAAGATGTAAACAACCATGCATGAGCCGCGCCTATTAGACGGAGGGGGTCCGAAAGCCCATCAGTTCCAGTCCTTACACCAGGAAGGAGTTACACGGCTCGTGTTGTCTGTAGTTCAGCCGTGCCTAGGCGGTCAATACCGCGGTTCGATCGCGTCCGCATTGTTACTTTGTGCCAGGAAGGGCTCACAAATAGGGAAGTGTCCAGGCGTCTCGGAGTGAACCAAAGCGATGTTGTTCGGACATAGAAGAGATACAGAGAGACAGGAACTGTCGATGACATGCCTCGCTCAGGCCGCTCAAGGGCTACTACTGCCCTTTGCAACCACGACACCATGCAGCGCGGTACAGATGGGCCCAACAACGTGCCGAACGGACCGCTCAGGATTGGCATCACGTTCTCTTCGCCGATGAGTGTTGCATATGCCTTCAATCAGACAATCGCCGGAGACGTGTTTGGAGGCAACCCGGTCGAGCTGAACGCCATAAACACACTGTCCAGCGAGTGCAGGAAGGTGGAGGTTCCCTGGTGTTTTGTGTTGGTATTATGTGGGGTCGACGAACGCCGCTTGGTAGTCATGGAAAGCGCCATAACGGCTGTACGATATGTGTATGCCATCCTCCGATCGATAGTGCAACCATATCGGCAGCATATTGGCGAGGCATTCGTCTTCACGGACGACAATTCGCGCCCCCATCGTGCACATTTTGTGAATTACTTCCCTCGGGATAACATCACTCGACTACAGTGGCCAACATGTTCTCCAGACATGAGCCCTATCGAACATACCTGGGATACATTGAAAAGAGCTGTTTAAAGGACGACGTGACCCACCAACTACTCTGAGGGATCTACGCTGAATGGCCGTTGAGGAGTGGAACAATCTGGACCAACAGTGCCTTGATGAACTTGTGGATAGTGTGACACGACGAATACAGGCGTGCATCAATGCAAGAGGACGTGCTACTGGATATTAGAGGTATAGTATTTATAGCAATCTGGACCACCACCTCTGAAGGTCTCGCTGTATGGTAGTACAACATGCAATGTGTGGTTTTCATGAGCAATAAAAAGGGCGGACATGATGTGCATGTCGATCTCTATTCCAATTTTCTGTTCAGGTTCCGGAACTCTCGGAACCGAGGTGATGCAAAACTTGCACAGGGGTAGCGTGCCACGACGAACAGCAACAGGTATATATCTATATATCTATATGTCTTGATCCATGAGATGACTACTGAAATTGAAACAAATGCATTAGCCAAGAAGAGGAGTAGGACGCGTGGTATGAATTTCCCATCACACGCCTTTAGAAATCAAATCTGACATACAAAACAACCCTTTCATATGATCAAAGACGAAAAATGTCTTATAAATTGGGAGGTATGAGCAATGACATTATCCCTGGAATGTAACCAACAACTCTGACAGGTTAATGTAGTACCCATGTGCTTGTGGACGTCTTTTGCTTAGTCTATTACGAGTGACATGACCTGTCAGCACTCAAATCATATCATTACACAGGTACACCTCTACGGTACTTCTGTTTTGCAACTAGTTACTTTCCTTTCACATTCAGATTAAAATGGCGTGCTCGGCCGTGACTGGGGACTGAAGAAAGGATAATTAAGATGTAACGACTATCGAAGTACACGGTGGTTACAATTAAACTTTCGCTACTTGAGGGGGTCACCATGAAAAACAAGTGATCGTAAAAAATGAAACTTTATGGAAACATTTGTAAGACATGCGAAAGAGATATAACGAATAAACCATTGACAGAAACACACTTCAGTTTCCACATGAGAGGGCAGCATTTGATAATTGCATACCGTGTTTACGTACGAGGTTACAATCATTGCTGAATGTGACGACAGTGTGCATCTAGGACAGAGCTTGGAGCCGCACTAGAAATTGCTCTCCTATAGCCCGAAACATCTCAGGTGGGATGTTGGCTATCCCCATCGCTACGCTCATCATCAACCTACAACTTGTGTAAGTGACCCGCTAATGATCCATGTCCTTCAGGTAACCCCACAGCTAGAAATCAGACGGCTTCAACTTTAGTGATCTTGGTGGCCAAACAGTTTGGAATGATCGGCCAGTGATTCGATTTTCTCCAAATGTTTTACGAAGTAAGCGAGTGACTTAACGGGAAATATGAGATAGAGCTCCATCGTGCATCAGAACACTTCAGTCCAAAGCATTTCTCTCCCGTAGAATAGGGATCACATACTGGCGAAGCGGTTCACAGTAATGTATCCCGTTCACGCTGCATGTCCTTCGTCCTTGGTTTCCTAGTTCCTCAAAGAAAAATAAACCAAGATTACCTGTCCTGTGAAGTAACACCTCATAGTGGCGTGTCCACTATGCAAGTGAACTTCATGAACGTTCGTTGGTGGGAACGGTCCCCAAATGCGACAAGTGAGAAAGTTCGTTGCCCCAGTAAGCGTAAAGTCTGTTTCATCACTCCACAAAATGTTCCAAGCCTCATGTCGGTAGCTTCAACCCTTGCAAGAAACGTAATAGCAAAGTCTACTCGAATGTCTGCGTTACGTGGCACAAGCAGTGAGTAATGCGAGGTTTGTATAGATCACTTCGCAGTTGTTCGAACGGTGGACCATGGCGCAAATGCTGCTGGTTTGATATAACAGCTTTATGAGTAAAGCCCTGGTCACCTTGTCCAGAGTGTCTGCAACTGTAATGCACACTGGTGCTTGTGTTTCAATCCGGCGTCACCGTACCAGTATCGGCACAACTAACAAAGGAAATCCCGCAGTGCACAATTTGAACATCATTCTTACAAAGCTGGATACCCACACAGTAAATAGTTTCCCGTCCACATTAGCTCAAGTAGCGAAAATTTAAATCTAGCCACCCTGTATATGTCATTAGAAACGAGGTACAAGCTAGGATAGGGTAAGAATGCAGCAAGTAATCGGACGTGGGCTTTACAAAGGACCCATCGTGTCTTTCGCTTTAAGTGATTAACGAAATCCGCAGAAAATCTACAAGTGGATATCAGGACGGGAATTTTGCCGCAGATCCTCCCTAATTCGAACTACTGCCTCAAACACTACGTCACTTCGCGAGTTGGACTATACCGTTTCCTTTTCGCGAGAAATGCTGTTTGGTGGAGCTATTCGACGACGTGGAAGGTCCCCACTCAGAGCTTTATTTTTCCCACACTGGCTTCTTTCTTTCCAAATCGTACAAAAACGCCAGCCGCGAATAACTGAACATGGCTTATCCACAGTGTAGGGGTTGCTTTTATAATTGACCTTTCAACTTGCAGCGGTGACATATGTAGTAAAAGAAACTTTAGTAGAACATAACTGTTTTGTAAACAATATACGTTTCTGCTTTATTCATCTGAAACCAGTTGCGGAGGTGAATCTGTTGTAAATACACTTTCCGGTTTTGCCGGATAACAGTGTGTATGTGCCACGTCATTTCTTCGAAGCAACTGTACGACATTTCAAATGATTACGCTGGTTGATGCTGCAAATCACGCCAAACTAAACTTGTCGAAGATTTTCTTCGTATAAATGTTGCAGGACTCAGACAACGTTCTCGGCGGCAACCTCGGAAAGGGTATCTGCAACAGATCGTCGGGGAAGGCCTGGAAAACCACAAGAGATGGTAATTACTCTCGTCTACGTGATAAAAACTGGCGAAGAATGGCTGCAGATATTAACAATACGATGTTTAGTTTGCAGGTCGTGGTCAGCCAGAACATTACGACAACCTAGTACTTATACTTTATTTTGTACTAGCGTAGCGCTGGCCGCTTCGCTCACGTTAACTGCATCGTCTGCACAGATTTCTTTCTTTCTTTCTTTTATTCCTTTGATCAAATTTTTGTGTTGTCCATAATTTGCAACACCTTCTAAACTGTTCACGCTACTTAAGGCCATAGGAGCATGGTATTTTCCTAACATACTTATGACCAAAAACCGGTTCTGGTAGCTGGAGTACAAGGTCTTTGTTAATGTTTCTTGCTTTCTTGTGGTGATATTTCCATAGCAACTTTCATCCTCCAACACATAGCTCTTTACGTGTAACTGAGAAGCGAAATACAGATCTTCACAGATAATGCCTTCAAAATTCCTTAACACAACGAAATATTTTCTTAAAAATTTTCATTCCGTATTCCATCCCCATAGTGGTTGTATTTCCAAAAGCAGTGAAACACGTATTTTTTGATTTTTAACTGAGATACGAAATACAATTTTTCATAGATTTAGCTTTGAAAATGCTTCCGTTTCATGAAATTTTTCGTCCCCTATATCACTCCCTTAGCGGTTCAATTTCCAAAAACACTGGAACACATAATTTTTTATTTCTAACAGAGAAGTCAAATAGCAATTTTTGTAGTCGTAGCTTTAAAAATGCTTTAGTGGTTGTTTAATAACATTTTTTTTAAAAAGTTCCACCTATACTTTACTCCCTTAGCGGATGCATTTCCAAAAACGTTGAAACGCTTACTTTTTATTTCTAACTGGGAAACCAAATACAAATTTTCAAAGTTCTGCCTTCAGAATTTCTTAAATAGCGACATATTTTCAAAAAGCCGTTCGTCCCCTGTTTCACCCCCTTAGGAGTGGAATTTCGAATAATGCATTCCTAACCGATGCCTACAGTATCATATAAACACTCTTTCCATAGGACAAATATCTATACTTGGCGATTTGATTCGGCGGTGGTGAGTCAGTCAGCGACGCATTGCCTTTTATACATGCTGACCAGCCAGAACTTTACGATAACCTACCTAACAACCTGCATGTCCATCTTTGGCACAGATAACAGCAGCGGCGCGTCGTGGCATGGAAGCAATGAGGCCTTGGTAGGTCGCAGGAGGGAGATGCCACCACGTCTGCACACACGAATCACCTAACTCTTCTAAACTCCCGCGAGGAGGCCATGAGCTCTGACGCCACATTCAATCACCGCCCATATGCATTTGACAGGTTCAGATCTGGTGAGTTGGCCGCCAGCAAATCAATTAGAACTCGCTACTGTGTTCCTCTATCCACCCCATCACACTCCTGGCCTTGTGGCATTGCGCACTATCTTATTGAAAAATGCCACTGCCGTCGGGAAACATGATCGTCATGAAGGGGTGTACGTGGTCTGCAGCCAGTTTACTGTACTTGTTGGCCGTCATGGTGTCTTGCACGAGCTCCACTGGGCTCATCCATGCCCACGAGCATAATGGAGCCGGCGCCAGCTTGTCTCCGTCCTGAAATACAGGTACCAAGGAACTGTTCCCCTGGAAGACGACGGATTCGCGCCCTCCCATCGACATGATGTAGAACATATCGGGATTCATCAGACCATGCAGCGCTCTGCCACTGCGTCAACATCCAGTGGCGATGGTCACGTGCCAATTTCAGTCGTAGTTGCCGATGTCGTAGTGTCAGCATTGGTTCATGCATGGTCTTCGGCTGCGGAATACCATCGTTACGAGTGTTCGGTGCACTGTGTTCAGAAACACTTGCACTCTGGCCGGCATGAAAGTCTGATGTTAGTTCCTCCACAATTCGCCGCCTGTCCTGTTTTAGCAGTTTGACCAGCCTACGACGTCCGACATTTGTTATAAGAGGTATTCACCCAACACCACGAAGTCTGGCTGCGGTTTCGTCTTGGTTTCGCCACGTGTTGAAGACACTCACTACAGCACTCCTCGAACAGCCTGCAAGCTGTGCAGTTTCCGAAATGCTCATGGCGAGCCACCAGGCCATGAAAATCGGCCCTCAGTCAAATTCAGATAGCTCGCGTGCCTTTGCCATTCTACACACGGACAGCACGCTCACTGATGCCACAAGCACCGTGCGTGTGTTTGACTAGCAGTCATTCCTCGCCAGGTTACGCTGTTGTCGCCTGGACTCAATGTATATGTATGACTAAATTTTCCGTAAGTGCGATTTTGCAGCTGTTCTTGTGGGTGCCACAGAGGGCTGGTTGTCAAATTTCATTAGTAATGCATAATAAATATCTTGGTAAAAATTAAATGTCTGTATTGATTATTTTGGCCAAGAGCAGAACCAACAATACTGGACACCCAACTTCCCTGGCCAATGCAGTCGATGTCGCTAACGCACTCTTGAGCAGCTGGTCTCGATCCGGAGATATAGGTTCGAATCCTGTTGGTGCCAAGATGTTCATTGGTTGCGTTTCGCTCGTAATGGTAGGAGAGGTTGGCAGAAAATTCTTGATTTCCAGAATTTGCACCAGTGGCCTAGGCTAAGTTCCAGTTCCTCTGCATTGTCTCATGTAGTCAGATTGGGGCGTTGAGCCTGGTCGTCGTCTCCTTGGTGTTATAGGGAGGAGCAGGCTATAAAGGGTGGTCCATTTATCGTGACCGGGCCAAATATCTCACGAAATAAGCGTCAAACGAAAAAACTAAAAAAGAACGAAACTTGTCTAGCTTGAAGGGAGAAACCAGATGGCGCTATGGTTGGTCCGCTAGATGGCGCTGCCATAGGTCAAGAGGATATCAACTGTGTTTTTTTAAAATAGGAACCCCTATTTTTATTACATATTCGTGTAGTACGTAAAGAAATATCAATGTTTTAGTTGGACCACTTTTTTCGCTTTGTGATAGATGGCGCTGTAATAGTCACAAACTTATGGCTCACAATTTTAGACGGACAGTTGGTAACATGTAGGTTTTTTAAATTAAAATACAGAACGTAGGTACGTTTGAACATTTTATTTCGGTTCTTCCAATGTGATACATGTACCTTTGTGAACTTATCATTTCTGAGAACGCATGCTGTTACAGCGTGATTACCTGTAAATACAACATTAATGCAATAAATGCTCAAAATGATATCCGTCAACCTCAATGCATTTGGCAATACGTATAACGACATTCCTCTCAACAGCGAGTAGTTCGCCTTCCGTAATGTCCGCACATGCATTGACAATGCGCTGACACTTTTTGTCAGGAGTTGTCGGTGGATCACGATAGCAAATATCCTTCAACTTTCCCTACAGAAAGAAATCCGGGGACGTCAGATCCGGTGAATGTGCGGGCCACGGTATGGTGCTTCGACGACCAATCCACCTGTCATGAAATATGCTATTCAATACCACTTCAACCGCACGCGAGCTATGTGCCGGACATCCATCATGTTGGAAGTACATCGCCATTCTGTCATGCAGTGAAACATCTTGTAGTAATATCGGTAGAACATTACGTAGGAAATCAGCATACATTGCACCATTTAGATTGCCATCGATAAAACGGGGACCAATTATCCTTCCTCCCATAATGCCGCACCATACATTAACTCGCTAAGGTCGCTGATGTTCCACTTGTCGCAGCCATCATGGATTTTCCGTTGCCCAATAGTGCATATTATGCCGGTTTACGTTACCGCTGTTGGTGAATGACGCTTCGTCGCTAAATATAACGCGTGCAAAAAATCTTTCATCGTCCCGCAATTTCTCTTGTGTCCAGTGGCAGAACTGTACAGATGTTCAAAATCGTCACCATGCAATTCCTGGTGCATAGAAATATGGTACGGGTGTAATCGATGTTGATGTAGCATTCTCAACACCGACGTTTTTGAGATTCCCGATTCTCGCGCAATTTGTCTGCTACTGCTGTGCCGCGACAGCAGCTAAAACACTTAATTGGGCATCATCATTTGTTGCAGGTCGTGGTTGACGTTTCAAATGTGGCTGAACACTTCCTGTTTCCTTAAATGCCGTAACTATCCGGCAAACGGTCCGGACACTTGGATGATGTCGTCCAGGATACCGAGCAGCATACATAGCACACGCCCGTTGGGTATTGTGATCACAATAGCCATACATCAACACAATATCGACCTTTTCCGCAATTCGTAAACGGTCCATTTTAACACGGGTAATGTATCACGAAGCAAATACCGTCCGCACTGGCGGAATGTTACGTGATACCACGTACTTACACGTTTGTGACTATTACAGCGCCATCTATCACAAAGCGAAAAAAGTGGGTCAACTAAAACATTTGTATTTCTTTACGTACTACACGAATATGTAATAAAAATGGTTTCCCGCTTCAAACTAGACGAGTTTCGTTCACTGTAGTTTTTTCGCTTGATGCTTATTTCGTGAGATATTTGGCCCGGCCACTATCAATGGACCACCCTGTATATTGACTGCAGGTTTCACACTTCCCTTCTTTCATCATCATACACCACTTTGAACATACACACAGTCCAGTCACTTACACTCACCAGATCCACGTAAGGTACAGCTCCTATACAGCCCTTGGAAAGACGTCATTGTGTCTGGTTGAACAAGCTTTTGGGGCCTTGCAGTCAAGAGTGCTAACAGCTCTTTCTTTAGTCATACCAAATAATATATCGCTAGTGAAGTTAGCCTGATCATCCACCCAGGTAGCAGCGTGAGTTAGCTGGGGTTTGCTAGGCGAACCAGCCCTGTATCGAATCTGCCCCGAGGACTAAGGGCGAGGGCTCGCATGCAGGCCAGCCTGGATGTGGTTTATGACGGTTTCCCACATCCTCGTGGGTGAATACCGGTCTGGTAGCCACGTCCCCCCTCAGTCACATGATTCGCAAACATTTGGACAAACTGTAAGTGTAGGCTTTTGCGGCCATTGTCACAGTCAATAAAATAATCAGTCAATATATTTCGGTATTTCGGCCATTATTGCAAGTGACCCTCCAAAGGTATTTTTTGTTTTTTTTTTTTTTTTTTGCCGAATGAAGAAAGTTTGGTTCTTATATATGTGCAGAAGAGGCTATTATCGAACTCTGATAGGTTAATAATGAGGATGAGGGGGCTAGTGCGCTTTTGTTTAACCACCAGCTATTTCAGGTGGAAAGGGGAATTCTGTGAACAGATAGATAGTGTAGCTATGGGTTCCCTCTCTCACCTATTACAACAGACATCTACATGAAAGCGTTTGAAGAAACAGCAGTCCAAACCGCACCCTTATGCCCAAAATGCTGCGTCGGATATCTTAACGACACCTACGTTACCTGGTCACATGGAGAAGAAGTGTTAAAGAACTTCTATCAACACTTCAATCAGCAACACAGCAGAATCCAGTTCACTATGGAAGTAGAAAAGAATGGAATGCTGGCTTTTATCGACGTGGAAGTTTACCGACATCCGGATGGTAAACTTGGCCTTAGAATATATAGAAAGCCTACTTGCATATCTTCCTTTGTACGCTGCATGGCTGTTTAGTGGATACAGGTGCGAGGAACAGATTCTGTTCATGGATAGAGAATTCAGATATTAATTTATTTCACATCTAATATCAAATAATAGCGATAATAATAACTTCGTTGCTGTAAGTGGAGTGTCACTTGCTAACAGTAAATCTGAATGTGGAGATATACATAGATGCTTTCTCTGGGTCGTGATGACTGGGTGTTGTGTGCTGTCCTTAGGTTAGTTAGGTTTAAGTAGTTCTAAGTTCTAGGGGACTGATGACCATAGCTGTTAAGTCCCATAGTGCTCAGAGCCATTTGAGCCATATACATAGATGCAAAAGATTTATAAATCTGTCACTCCTCAAAACAACGTTTATTCAAAGATGTCGAGCCCTGGCCACTATGAAGGTCAGTAAATGGCAAACACACAAAATGGGGCCGTGAATGAATGTTCAAACTTAAGTACATCCGCCGCTGGAGCTGCAGGGAGGGGATGCTTGCATCTCGTGGGCAGCGGGGTAGTTGTTCGTAGCAGCGCCCACGTGACGCGGTGGCGGCTGTGGGAAACGCAGCGTTATAACTGGCGGCGAGCGTGTTTGAAAGTCCGGTCGACTGAATCGCAGTCGATGCAGCACTCACCATCACGGGCAGGTACCTACATGCCTCAGCCAGCCATCACCCTACGCAGAAGAAAGCCACCCTGAACACTTTAGCCAAGAGAGCCTATAGCATCGGTGATGAAGAACATCAAGGCTGAACTACAAAACCTCAGGTCGACTGTTGGAGACAATGGTTATGGGAAGAAGGTAGTAGTAAAACTACGGCAGCAAAGCGTGCAAGCAATAAAGACGGGAGCGTGAAACATCGCCCTACTACCATACGTTCAAAGGGTCGTTGAATGTGTGGGCAAAATTCTCCGCCAAGGAGCTATCAAGCCGATGTTTTGAAGCACAAACGGAATAAAAGATGTTCTTGGCTCAGCGAAAGATGCAGCTGACAACCCACATCCCACTGGAGTTTGCGAAATAGCTGCGAGTGTGGACTAGTTAGTGTATGTACGCGAGACGGAGCGACCCATCAGCATAACGCTCTCTGAACATGAAAGGTATATCCGACTAATTGCAGGACAACACATGAAGTCAGCGGTGGCTAAACGTCGGGATGAGTGCAGCAAACAAATAGAATTTCGTGAAGCCCGCGTACTGGTAATACAGCCTCAGGAGGAAGGTTAGAGAGGCGACAGAAATAGCCAAGCAACCCGCAACATGAATAGAGGGGACGGGTACCGGCTTCCGGTGTCTTGGGTGCCAGCGGTAACAGCGCTACAGAACGGCAACTCACGCGAAGCAACGCAAAAGGCGCGCAGGAGACCACAGCGGCAACAGGTACACAGAGTACTGGCACGCCTCAGCTGGCCAAGCAGACAGCGCTATGTCACAACTGCCACCCGTTTCCTTTTCACCTATTTCCATCAGTGGCAAGCAATAAAGCAAACACCAATCAAGAAAGTCCCTCTCTGAGGGACACCACCTTGACGAAGCACTGTCAGTGCGAGTAGAGAGGCTTGCATATCTGCGGGAAGCTGAAGGCTATGCCGAAGGTAGAGGACCTAATGCCGGAAAGGGCTCAGCCAATGGATCAGACTAAGAGTGTCCCACAATGTCCCATCTTCCCTATCCACTCCTAGTCCTACCCTATTTCCTGACCCAACCCAAAGTGTGATGCGATCCGTGCTGAGGGGTGCGTAGCACATGGGAAGATGTGTCGCAAACGGAGCCTCAGGGATACTGTGCGACCTCCCTGAGTAATTAGCCTTACACCGTACGGGGTATTCGTGGTGTGGACCTTCTAGATCCCCAAATGTCGTGGGTCCAATATGGACACGACTATAGAAAATAAATAAAAAAAGAAACTGAGGGGCAAATTGAGACCTCAGATACCCAAACATCGGGGACAGAACCGATGGAAGGCATTTCCACTACTGAATCAGGGTCTAGACCTGAGCCAGAAGTGGGAACTGTAACCAAGAAGCTAGACTAGATTAAGATCAAAGGCTTGTCTGGGGCCCAGAGGAGGAAGCTACTCAGGGAACAGAGGAAAAAGGAAGGGAAAATGGTTCAAATGGCTCTGAGCACTATGGGACTTAACATCTGAAGTCATCAGTCCCCTAGAACTTAGAACTACTTAAACCTAACTAACCTAAGGACATCACACACACCCATGCCCGAGGCAGGATTCGAACCTGCGACCGTAGCGGTCGCGCGGTTCCAGACTGTAGCACCTAGAACCGCTCGGCCACTCTGGCCGGCAAAGGAAGGGAAAGAATGCCTTCCTAAAAACAAGTGGAGGGAAGTAAAGGGACTAGAACCCAAGACCCCCGGAAAAAACTGTCTCAGGTTGAAGGGGACACGCAGACCCCCACAACGACAAAGACAGGTAGTAAGTGGGCAAGGGAGGAATCAAAGACTCCCTGCTCCCTGGATAAATGAGTCCAGAAAAAACCGAGGCAAGAAATAGGGAAACAGACCTATAGTTCTGCAGTCTCGGTTTTTAGGATGGCAGTTATCCAGGAAGGTTATCCACTGGAGGCCATCACCTCACAGCAGGAGGAACTAGTACAGATGACCCTCTTTGAAAAGATTGGGGGGGGGGGGGGACGGTGGCCCAGGTCTCAACTTCAGGAGGGTCTATCTAGATCGTGGAGCACTCATTTTTGTCTGTGAGGGGGTGCACAGAGTAGAATGGCTCAATTACAAGGTGCCCATGATATCCCCGTGGGAAGATGCGAAGCCGCTGGTCAAGATGGCAGCGGAGCTTCTTAAGACTGCAAAGATATCATTATGGGTACCTAAGATCCTTAAGGAAGTCTCTCCCAAGACTCTGTTCGGGGAAATAGGGACCCAGAGCCCAAAAATCCCGACAGAAGACTGGAGAGTGATTAACCAGAAGGTTGCTCTGGAAGGACAAACCCTGGTGGTGGAGGTTATTGGGAAGTCCCTGAAGGCGATGTAGGAGCAGGACTTGAAACTGTTTTTAGTGTTCTCGCAGGTCATCGTCAGGGTTCTCAAAGACCTCAAAGATGGCAGTAAGACGGAGCCTGGATTTGCTGCAGATTAATCTGCAGCACACTAAAGGGGCCTCTGCTGCCCAGAGCCGCTGCCTGGGGAGACAGGAAGTGAACGTGGCCCTGATACAAGAACCCTATTATACAAAGGGGGTGTATTGGGCCTCGGAGGCACTGGAGGTAAGCTGATCTATGCTAGGAATCTAAGAAACTCCAGAACATGCATCTATGTTAGAAATGGCATTTCTTTCATGCCAATGATGGATTTCTGCTCTAGGGACTTAAAGACCATCAAAATGCAGCAATGTGAGGAAGGTATCACGAGGGAAATTATTTTGGCCTTAGCATACCTTCCTTCCAAAGACAGCTCTCCCCCCTCCCTTGAAGGTGAGGAGACTGGTAGAGACTTGTCATTGGCAAGGTGATCAACAGCTGGTGGGATGCGACATCCTAGTGTGGGGCAGCAAGGACACTAACAGTAGAGGTGAGTACTGTCTTGAATTTCTCTTAGCTAACAACTTAGATGTCCTGAATAGGGGAAATGAACCTACATGCAGGAATAGCAGAAGGGAAGAAGTAATTGACACAACATTTGGTTCCATGACGATGGGTAGCTATGTCAAACAATGGCATGTGGTGTTGGAGCCATCCTCATCGGACCACATGTACATTAAATTCAAGGTTGAAATGGGAATCAGACAGACCATGACTTACAGGAATCCCAGGAAAACAGACTGGGAGACATATAGGAGGGACCTTGACTTAGGCTTATCGGAAATTAAAACCTCGATAAGGAAGCCAGTAGAATTTGAGGAATTAGCAGAGGCTGTTACCTATGCCGTAGTGACCTCATATCAGGACAACTGCACAATCACCAGGAAGTGCACAAATCGGAGTGTTCCTTGGTGGAATAACAAACTGGAAACACAAAGAAAACAGGTACAGAGACTGTTTAATACTACGAGACACAAAGGAGAATGGGCTAAATAGCGTGAGGCCCTCGTCAATTACAATCTTGCAGTAAGACAAGCAAATGAGGCATCCTGGAAGGCATTCTGTGAGGAAGTGGAGGGCATGGCTGCACAAGCCAGACTTCACAAGATTCTCACTAGAGTACCAACCAATCCAGGAGGTACATTGAGGAAGGAGGATGGGGAATATACAAAGACAGCACATGAGATGTTGGAATTGCTCCTCAAAACACACTTTCCTCAATATACTCTGTCGGACAACAAAGACCAGTATGTGACGCCAGAGAGACAACGGTTCTCAGGCACTCGAAGAGAGAACTGGGAATCGGCCAAGGAGTGTGTGAACTTCAACAAAATCCAGTGGGCGGTGGGAACATTCCAACTGTTCATGTCACCTGGCCCAGATGGAACTTTTCCAGCTCTCCTGCAACAAGCAGGAGGAAAGCTTATAAGAGTCCTATGCACGCTATTCAGGGTTAGCTTAGCAGTAAGGTTGTCTTCATCCCAAAGCCAGGGAGAATTGATCATACCAAGGCCAAGGATATGAGACCAATCAGTCTGTCCTCCTTCATTCTCAAAACATTGGAAAAACTGGTTAATGTATATGTTGGGGAGAGGAGGCTAAGTATGGTCCCTCTACACCTGAACCAACATGCATACCAACCAGGTAAATCATGTGAGACAGTTCTCCATCAACTCTTTGAGAGGGTGGAAAAAGCTCTTCACTTCCAAGAAATAGCCCTCTGCATCTTCCTGGATAGCGAGGGGGCCTTCAGTAACACGCCCTTCGATTCCATGGTAAGGGCAGCAGTGGCGCATGACATGGGGACCACAATATGTGGGTGGACCAGGGCCATGCTTAGTGGAAGGAAGGTAGAGGCTACCATGATGAATGAGAAGATGGTAATTAAGACCACTAGAGGCTGCCCACAAGGAGGAGTTTTGTCTCCTATATTGTGGAATCTAGTGATGAAGCCCGCATCTCGTGGTCGTGCGGTAGCGTTCTCGCTTCCCACGCCCGGGTTCCCGGGTTCGATTCCCGGCGGGGTCAGGGATTTTCTCTGCCTCGTGATGGCTGGGTGTTGTGTGCTGTCCTTAGGTTAGTTAGATTTAAGTGGTTCTACGTTCTAGGGGACTGATGACCATAGATGTTGAGTCCCATAGTGCTCAGAGCCATTTTTATCTAGTGATGAACCAACTCATTGAGGAACTAAATTCCAGACAATGCTTCTGCCAAGGATATGCAGATGACCTTGTCACAGTAATACTTGGCAAATTCACTGGTACAGTCAGGAACACAGCACAAGGAGAGTTGGACATTGTGCAAAAATGGTGCATTAAACAGGATCTGAGAGTTGATCCTAAGAAGACTGTTGTGGTGCCATTTATGAAGAGACATATTCAGCATGCAAGTTGGAATCTAAAGCTCTTCGATGAAACTCTACCTGTGAAGGGGGCAGTGAAATATCTAGGGGTAACCTTAGATGAAAAGCTAACTTGGACCCCTCATATTAAGAGTATCTGTTCCAAGGCAAAAAGTACTTTAGTGAGTACTAGGAGGGCTTGTGGCAAAAACTGGGGCCTAAGCCCCAGGTGTATGCACTGGATATACATCACAGTGGTTAGACCTAGGATTTCCTATGGGGCCGTAGTGTGGTGGAAGAAGGTAGAACAGTGGGTTGCTGCTAAAGAACTTGTTAAGGTGCAGAGATTGGCCTGCTTAGCCATAATGGACGGAATTAGCAGCACACCAACCGCTGGAATGGAAGTCATGCTGGATATGCCTCCACTTCACCTTTGGGTTAAGATGGAGGCAGCAGGTGGGGTGCACAGACTTAAAACTGGCCAAAACTGCGTCTCATTCGGATATTCAGAATCACGCACTAACATAGTGAGTGAGGTAAATGTAGGTATGGCTGGGGAAATGGCTGCCGACTATATAACAACTCCCAACTGCTTCAACAAGCCTTACAAGATAATAATTGGAAGTAGGGAGCAGTGGGAGAAAACAGTTCGACACCGTACGGGGGACATCGTTCAGTTCACCGATGGGTCGAAAACCGACCAAGGCGTTGGGGCAGTGTTGTACAGGGTTCAGCCAAGACTGGAGAGCATCATCTCTCTAGGGAACCTGGCCTCTGAATTCCAAGCTGAAATTACTGCAATCAGGGCATGTGTGGAGGAGAACATGCATAGGTGCTACAATGACCGTAGCATCTACATTTATTCATACAGCCAGGCAGGCCTGAAATCATGGGCAGCTCCTGCAACAAGATCTAAGATTGTTGCAGATTGCCACAGGGCTCTGGTGGAGCTAGGGGGAAGCAATAGGGGGAACCTAGTGTGGGTCCCTGGCCACTCAGGGATCTGTGGCAATGAACAAGCCGATAGGCTGGCTAGGATGGGGGCAACAACTCCATTTATTGGACCAGAACCTGTCCTGACGATCACCAAGGCTACGATCAAATTAGAACTACGGAACTGGCTTAGGAAACAGTAGGTAGGATATTGGACCAAGGTCCATAAACAAAAACAGGGTAAGGTAATGATGTCAAAGCCATGTTTTAAAAGAAGTTCTGTAATCTTGGGATTGAACAGGAAAGAGATCAAACTCATGACTGGACTGATCACCGGCCATGGGAACTTCAAAAAGCACCTACACACAGTGAGTATAACGGAAGAGGACCCTAAATGTAGGATCTGTGATGAGGGTGAAGAAACTGCATCACACCTAATCTTCGAATGCATGGCATTAGAGAGTAAAAGATACAGAATCTTTGCGACAACTAGACCTGGAGAAATTGTGTCTAACAAAAAACTGGTAGAGGGCCACCTTGCATTTTTGTAAGGGCACTGGTTGGCTTTACTGATACACAGGGAGTGATACCGCACAATAAACCTAGTTTCGGTGCGGGCAGTGGTGGGTCAGACTTAAGCTCTTTCAGCCCTCCTGTTAATATCAATCAATCAAACAATCAAGAAAATCTGTTTCCACCAATGAAAAGAAATAATCAGAACGTCAATAAAGGCCGTCTAGCACCCCTCTTCCTCATTGTCATTAGCCTATCAGAGTTCGATAATAGCCTGGTCCGCCAATATGTAAGAACTGGGCCCTACGACGATGGCAACAGTTCCACAATCCTGCCGATGGCAGGGAGATAAGGAGAATGCAACGGGAGCTTCACGTCCGAGCCACTGAACACCGGACAGAAGTAGATGAGGCCAAGATGGGCACTCTCGTCCTGAAATCAAGACCATGATCCGTCGGTTGGGAACCCATTCAGTCCCCGGCCCAGACGGGACAACTAACATGCAAATCAAAGACCTTCCAATAAAGCCATTGGTACTTCTCACCCAAATCTTCAACCAGTGCTTGCTCATGAGATATTTCAAATCTCATTGGAGGGTCGTCAGCACAGCATAGCAAGTCGGAGACTGGCAGAGATCTGACGAAACCGACCATCTACAGAACAATCAGCTTAGTATTCATGTTATCAAAAGTTCTCGAACGGCTCATCATCGTCAGACTGAAACAACCAGTTCTGGAAAATGACATTATCATACGCAATGAGTTTGTCTTCCAGCCGAAACTGTTCGCTGAACTCCATCTTCTATGGGCGACAGAATACATTGCCTAGAACCTTAATGTATCAAAGCACATGGCCATTGATTTTCTTGATATTGAGAAGGCTTATGATCGTGCATGGAAGGACAAATTACTAGTCAAAATACATAACTTGGAAACAATATCGGCCTACTGCCTTCATCTCATTGACAGCTTCTTCCTGCATCGACAACTCTTAGTTAAGACCGAAGAGCATCACTCCAGCTTGAAACACCTCATGGATGGCATCCCCCAGGAATCAGTACTGTCACCTTTACCGCTCGTCATCTATGTGAACGATTTCCTAACTCTTCTGCAGGTGGTATTGGTCCAATTCGCTGATGATACCGCCCTACTGACGAGCAGTCATCGAGCGAATACTGTTGTTATGCGTCTTCAGCAACAGCTCGTTGTCAGCGAACGATGGGCTGCAGACATTACCATTACCCTTAACGCTGCCAAGATACGCGCTGTTTTGTTTACATGTTGACGCCCTGCCTGCGTGACAGCCTGGGCCTTCAGAATAGAGAACTGAAATGGGATGACCATGCCAAACACTAGGGGTTCGTCCTGGACAGTAAACTCCTCTTTAACCAATATGTCAAGGAGAAACGGGTGCATATATTTTGCCTCACCATGCATCTGTACCGTCTGCTTACCAGCATGCCAATTTCCGACGCATTCGACGACTTCAGAACCGGTGTTTGAGTCTCATCTTGGGGGCACCGAAGTGGAAACGAATCCTCGATCTACATGTTGAGCTGAACCAACCCACTGTGCAAGAACCGATCATACATACCACACAGAACTTGCTGGATAAGGTCGAACTCTTGCGTCCGCACTCGAGACACCTGAAATACACGGGCTTTGTCACGCACCAGTGCTGGCAGTGTATTAGGGTGCCTCGTGCCATCACTGAAGTCCCTCAATAACATCAACCCCAGTAACCAACGTGTCATAAGAGCTTAAGGACGATGAGGCTGCAGTCCTTATAAGATATAAATAAAGATATTGTTGGCGTTTCGTCTGCATCACAGAATCCCAGCCACTAAGTTGGTAGCACTTCAGTTGCATCACACACAAGAAATGAAAAAAAAGAGTATAAGAAGCAAACTTTCCCACACTCAGTAGTAAGGAAAAAATAAAGAACGTGAGGGAGAGTGGCCAAAACGGTGGAAATTTTATACATTGACAGTGCGGACACAGGCCCAGAAGAATTTTATTGACTGATTTAGACAAATGTTTGCAAAGTTTCTCATGGGATGACTGTAGTGGCAGAGAGCCGGGGTACACGGTCCGTCTCTGGGAGGAAAGGGATGGTGATGGGAAGGGCGTCCGTCCATCCTCTACCGCTGACATTGTCGAATCTGCAAATTAGCTTGCCGAATCCGTGAAGATGCAGAACGGGACAAAGAAGAAAAAGGAGGAGAAGAAGAGGAAAACGTTATAGTGGCAGCATGTTGTTGAAAAGCGCCACGCCAAACTAAACATCATTAATGAAATATTACTGTAGTGGAAACACTTGTTGTTTATTCGAGGATGAGTCAAATGAAAACCTTAAATATTGTTTTAAATATTATTTATTGTGCAGAAGTGGTACAAAGCTGTATCACTTTTCAACATAATCTCCCCCACGCTCAATGCAAGTCCTCCAGCGTTTACAAAGTGTATACATTCCTTTAGAAAAAAATTCTTTTGGTAGTCCGCGCAACCACTCATGCACCGTGTTGCGTATCTCTTCATCAGAACGGAACTTCTTTCCTTCCAATGTCTTTGAGTGGTCCAAACATAAGGAAATCACTTGGAGCAAGGTCTGGGTTGCTCCCTCTCTTCGTTTCTGGTTGGTGGAAGTGAACCCAGGTTTCATCCCCAGTAACGATTCTTGCAAGGAAGCCATCACTTTCTCTTTCAAAGCGCCGAAGAAGTTCTTCACAAGCATCAACACGTCGTCCTCTCATTTCAGGAGTCAGCTGCCGTGGCATCGATCTTGCAGACACTTTGTAAAACTGGAGCACATCATGCACGATGTTGTGTGGTGACCCATGACTAATCTGTAAACATGCTGCAATGTCATTCAGTGTCACTCGGCGGTTTTCCTTCACTATGGCTTCAACTGCTGCAATGTTCTGTGGAGTCACAACACGTTGTGCCTGACCAGGACGAGGAGCATCTTCCACTGAAATCACACCGTTTGCGAACTTTCTACTCCATTTGTAGACTTGCTGCTATGACAAATATTCATTACCGTACTGAGCCTTCATTCGTCGATGAATTTCAATAGGTTTCACACCTTCACTACGCAAAAACCGAATAACAGAACGCTGTTCTTCCCTGGTGCAAGTCGCAAGTGGGGCGGCCATCATTATACTGCTACTGCGACGGTATGTGTGCATCTGCACTTTGCTGCCACCTACAGGCCATTCTGCACGCTGTTTGTAGCACGCTTACCAACTTACAGGATAACGGCGCGAAATTTCGATTTGTCATTACAAATTTAAGGTTTTCATTTGACTCACCCTCGTACAATTCGTAAGACAGTCTCAAACCTCATCCAGTTCCACGTAACATGGATGAACTAAAGAAATAGCGAGCATTTCACGGTATCATGCGCTGTATTTCAAAGCAGTTTCCATCGCTCGTTCGTGGTGCAGAGCTCGGGAGGGACGGCAGAGTCAAGTGATGCAGATGGCCTCGCCGCAGCCGCGCTGGCGCGAGTCCTCAGGGGTGGCGTCCCCGCAGACGACCTCGAGCTGGCGGAGGGCGTGGACGATGGCCTCCACGGTGTGCGGGGAGCTGCGCCGCAGCTTGTTCGGGGAGCCGGGCCGGCGCGCCCGCGTCTGTGCCGCGTCCGCTGAAACACCAGCCGGGCTGCTCAGTCTGCACTACGTATGGCACTGTCGCAACGGTAAATACTCGAGGGACGTACGAGGGGCGTTTGAAAAGTCTGTACAAAAATAAAAACTACTTACGTGTTTGGAGTAAACTTTTTTTTTTATTTGTCGACATAGATTCCTTTTAGACTAATACACTTTGTTTAACGATGTTCTAATTTGTTGATCCCTTCCAAATAATAGGAATTGCCCAAGTCTGCAGAATAGCTATTAGTTACTGCAATCACTTCCCCGTTTGAATAAAATCTTTGTCCCGCCAGCCATTTCTTCAAATTGAGGAACAAATAGTGGTCCGAGGGAGCCAAGTCTGGAGAATCGGGGGGATGTGAAACGAGTTGGAATCCTATTTCCTTTAATTTGACCACCACGACTGCTGAGGTGTGTACTGGTGCATTGTCGTGATGGATAAGGAGTTTTTTGCGGTGCAATCGCCGGCGTTTTTCTTGCAGCTCGGTTTTCAAACGGTCCAATAACGATGAATAATATGCACCTGTAATAGTTTTACCCTTTTCCAGATAGTCGATAGGATTGTCCCTTGTGAATCCCAAACGACAGTCGCCATAACCTTTCTGGCCGAAGCAATGGTCTTCGCCTTTTTTAGTGCAGATTCTCCCTTCGTAACCAATTGTTTGGGTTGTTGTTTGGTCTCAAGAGTATAGTAATTATCCATGTTTCATCAACAGTGACGAAACAACGCTTGAAGTCCTGCGGATTCTTCCTGTACATCTACATCTACATCCATACTCCGAAAGCCACCTGACGGTGTGTGGCGGAGACTGCAAACCATCCTTGCAACACTTCACCCACGATTCCGTTTTTGGTCAAGCGTGAGCAATCGCGGAACCTATCTTGCGGATAGCTTTCTCATGTCCAAATGTTTATGCAAAATATTATGCACCCATTCATTCGAGATGCCCACAGCACTAGCAATGTCACGCACCTTAACTCTTCTGTCATCCATCAACATATCATGGATTTTATCAATGAGTTTTTGGAATCGTAACCTCCACAGGACGTCCAGAACGTTCAGCATCACTTGTGCCCATATGGCCACTCCGAAAATTTTGAAACCACTTACAAACTATTCTAATCGAAGGTGCAGAGTCACCGTAAAGTTTATCAAGCTTCTCTTTAGTCTCCTGAGGCGTTTTATCTTTCATAAATTAATGTTTAATCACCACACGAAATTATTTTTCGTCCATTTTTTGACAATCACTCGACTTCCTTGATTCACAAGAATGCCAAACACAAAGAAATAGACCAATATGGCTGAAACTTGGTGTCCGTTCTTTCCAAAGACGCTACTAAACATTACCTCGATACGCGTCGGTTGTGCCATCTCTCGGACTTTGCACGTACTTTTCAAACACCCCTCGTAAAATATTTCTCAGTAACTCAGTTTTCACATTAACGTGAAGCGTATTTATTTACGCGACAGTCCTGAAGCTTTATGACTGGTTTCTAACTCTTAATGTAGCCTTACACGTAAGCGAAACATGGACGACAGAGAATACAGGTAAGCTTTGGAAATCTAAATCTACATTGATACTCCGCAAGGCACCGTGCGGTCCGTTACGGACGATACCCTCTCACGACTAGTCGTTTCTTTTCCTGTTCCACTCGCAGACAGAGCGAGATAAGAACAATTGTCTATATGCCCCCGCATGAACCCTGATTTCTCGTATGTTATCTTCGTGGTCCCTACGCGAAATGTACGTTGCCAGCAGTAGAATCGTTCTGCAGTCAGCTTCAAATGCTGGTTCTCTGACTTTTCTCAATAGTGTTCCTTGAGAAGAACGTCTCCTTCCCTCCACTGAATCCCATATGAGTTCCCGAAGCATCTCCATAACACTTACCTCTTGTTTGAAACTACTGGTAACAAATTAAGTAGTCTGCCTCTGAATTGCTTCAATGCCTTCTTCTAATCCCATCTGGTGCAGGTCCCAAACACTCGAACAGTGCTCAAGAATAGGTCTCGCCAGCGTCCTATATGCGGTTTCCTTTACAAATGACTCTTCCCTAAAATGCTCCCAAAAAATAGAAATTGACCATTCGCCTTCCCTACCACAGTCCTCAGATACTAATTCCATTTGATACCGTTTTGCAACGTTACACCTAGATATTTAAACAACGTGACTGTGTCAAGCAGAACACTACTAATGCTATACCTGTATATTACAGGTTTGTTCTTCCTACTCATCCGCATTAACTTACATTCTTCCACATTTAGAGCTAGCTGCCATTCATCACATCAACCAGAAATTTTGTCTAGGTTATCTTGTATCTTCTACAGTCACTCAACTTCGACACCTTACCGTACACCACAGCATCATCGGCAAACAATGGCAGAAGGCTGCCCACCCTGTCCGCCAGGTCATTTACGTATATAGAACATAACAGCGGTCCACCACACTTCCTGGTGATACCCTTGTCAATGACAACATACTGGGTTCTATTGCTTAAAGAGTCTTCGAGCCATTCACATATCTGGGAACCTATTTCGTATGCTCGAACCTTCGATAAAAGTATGCAGCGGGGCACCGTGCCAAACACTTTCCAGAAATCTAAGAGTGTGGAATCTGCCTGTTGCCCTCCATCCATAGTTCGCAAGATATTATGTGAGAAAAGTGCAAGCTGAGTTTCACACGAGCGGTGGTCTCTAAAACCTTGTTTGTTGGAGGATATAAGCTGTTCGTTCTCTAGGAAATTTTTTATATTCGAAATCAGAATATGTTTTATAATTCTTCAGCGAGCCGATGTTAAGGATATAAATCTGTAATTTTGTGGTTCCGTTCTCATACTCTTCTTGTATATAAAGCGGCCACCTACGCTTTCTTCTTTGGGAGTTTGCGCTGGGCGAGAGATTCGCGATAAATGCAAGCTAAGAAAGGAGCTAATGAGGAGAAATGTAGTGTTACAGAAGAATGCTAGAGATTAGATGGGCGCAACGAATAAATAACCTAGAGGTACCGAATCAAATATTTCTAGAAGTATGCGCAGCAAACGAAAGAAATCTCGCCGTATTGAATAGTTTTCGGGTACAAAGTCCGTGGAAAACTTACCTAATTCACGTAGCTAAAAGCAGATCTATCAGATATCTATCTGGATGAGTACCAAGCGTATAAAAGCATATCTTGAAAGATAAGCTGGTTACGTACCAACGCATGAATTTTGGTAGCATCCGTCCTATTTCTTATTTCTCTGCCCTGCTGTGATGTCGCGTGATTTTGAAGTCGTATGACGGAATTTCTTACCTTTCGGAAAAAGTAGACGTCACTCGGTTGACACAGAGAGGTACATTTTGGTGGTATCACTTTCACGGTGCGTGTTGGTTGAGCATTGTCATTTACGAAAATCCTATCTTGCGCTTCATCTCTCAGATGAAAATAATTGTCAATACTTTGTATATACGTATGTGATTATCCATCAAACCTCCTGATGTTCCACTTAAAAAAAGGAAAGAAAGGTATTACCATTATCAGAATATCAGGTACACCGGAAACATATCGAATGAAAAGAAAATAAAAGCACGACCAACAATGGAACACGGATCAGCGGTTGGGTAGCCCAGTGCCGTGACCGCTCGACCACCGAACACGCTCTTCTAGACACACGGAATGACCTATACCCAAGCTACAGCATGAAAACACAAAAACTTAATCATTCGAACATTATTAACGTTGGACCTCATATTATATTAATAAAAATATTTGTTCTTAGACGATTTTTCGTCATCAACTTTCACCTCGTCTTTTTCAAAAAGTAGGGAGTGTCTAGCACAAAGAGGAAATACATATCTCTTTATTTCCGATATAGAACGTCCTTGCAAAACTTGATGAACATTGGTGACCCGCAAGTAGACCCCCCCCTTGTTAGAAGCACTCCGTCTTCAGGTCACTAGTGGCCCATCGGGGCCATTCGACCGCCGTGTCATCCTCAGTGGAGGATGCGGATAGGAGGGGCGTGTGGTCAGCACACCGCTCTCTAGGTCGTTATGATGGTTTTCTTTGTCCGGAGCCGCTACTATTCGGTCGAGTAGCTCCTCAGTTGGCATCACGTGGCTGAGTGCACCCCGAAAAATGGCAACAGAGCATAGCGGCTGGATGGTCACCCATCCAAGTGCCGGCCACGCCCGACAGCGCTTAACTTCAGTGATCTCAGCGGAACCGGTGTATCCACTGCGGCAAGGCCGTTACCTACTCCACTTGTTAGAGGATAGTCTCAAATTATTCACAGATGTCGCGGCTGTCTCCGAGGAAATGTTGTATAATAAGAATTGTAAGAATGTACAGTCACGTCAAGATAAAGTATCAGGCTGCTGCAAAAATTAACAACTAGCTCTTTATGTTGATAAATGTGTAGCAGTGCATTTCACAAAGCGAAGGGAGTGTAGTAGGCTTTAATTGCACAATGAGAAACAAATGGCGTCAGAAAAGTCATACAAATACCTGGACGCAACAGTCAATGGGGATTTGAAGTGCAAGCACCACGTGGACCCCTTGTTGTAGGTACAGAAAATAGTAAAATCGATTCATTGACAGCATATTAGGGAATAGCTGACTTTTTATAAAATATTTCTATGTCCTATGCTAGGATACAGGCTAACTGGAAACAACCAGGGTATACAACTAGGTATAGCACGAATAGCCACAATCTGGTTTGCTTAGCTAGAGAGAGACAAAAGGAGGGGAGGGAGACAGACAGTCAGACAGAGAGGCGGAAAAGCTGAAAAATGTCAGCTGGGAAGTACGTAAAGAAATCGTTAAGTATCTTGCGGGGACGTTCTGGTAAAATTTCAAAAAAATGTTTTCAGTACATAGCTTGTGTTTCAACTATCTGTCTAGTTATTGTTTACGTCGAGACAATGAAGATCAAACTAGGATAAAAACATCTCGTACAAGCAATAAATTTGCTAAGGAACTGGAGGGAGCTTCAGTATAGGACGTTCCAAACGATTAGAGTCAAAATTGTAGAGGTGATACACAAACATAAATTGTGTATTTTTAGATGTGGAACTTGAGGTCAAAATTTATTGTTCAGTTTTTTATGAAAATTAACCTACACCGCACGGCAATATTTTAAGTTCATAGCAAATGTTCACAGTGACGATTACCGGTCTTGATCCGTAAGTTATAATGTAATCGATTGACGGTAGTAAACCCTGTGCTCAAAATCATTTGGCCTCATTGGTGTCACGTATTGTTAATGATAAGGATGTAACTACTGATACCGTAATGAATCCTTCCAAGAGTGCATTCCGTGAGTAAGATGAAAAGCACTTAATGAATATTCTCCCACGCAATCGAACACCGTCGCGCACAATTTCCACTTCGCGAACAATTTCTTCTCGATAATCTTCTCCTGCTCTCTGTGACTTGAACGACCGAGGTTCTCCAATGTTTCTACACACGGTGATAAATATTTTCCAATTAAGATGACACTTGTTGCAAAACGTTTTTTTGTTTATTTTTCAGCTTTCTGGGCAGTTCTTCTTGCTGTACTATACATTAAATGCTTTTCTATAATTTTTTGTAGCGAGTAATGCTCCATCTTTGAAGACCAGGCTAGAAACTGCACCGTGGAAACCTCACAGATTGACTAGCTTTTTTCCCTATACAAATTTCGGTGCGGCTGTTAACTGAAAGTTAAGACTGTTCTTGGTTTCATGAATCATACATTTAATATCATGATGAATTATGTGGGATAAAATTCTGAAATTGTCTCAGGCATTTTAAGTATTCTGCCAGCATAACTCATTGACGACTGAATTCGTTTCTGTACTAACTGTTAACTGGTGTCGTACAATTATTACGTAGAGAAATCATAAAATGAATACATGTTCCGCATTTCCTGCTGACACAGTTCTGCCGTTGCACGGATAACAGATACGCCACTGCGTGGGAGTGAAATGGCATGACAACTCGCAACGTAGTCCAAAGTTGAAATACGCAGGACAGTACGACGTCTAAATTTCACGCAGATTCGAGGCGAAGTTCTGATTGTGTACGGACGAAATGCATTGTCGTATCCAGCAAGTGCAATCGTGCCAACAATTTGAGCACAGCACCAAACACGTGGGGTATGTTAATCGACTACAGATTACAGCGTCCAGGCATTCGGAAAGCTAAACGAATAACAAGAGGAAAGAGATTTTCCAATGATGAGGACGTTCATACATCGGCTCTTGAATCGCTCCGTGACCAAGGAGCGAATTTCTATCACCGAGACATGGTGACTATGTTGAAAAATAGTGACATGTATGAGTATGTGTTACTGTGAAGTGTAGAGAAGCATTCAGTAAAAGTCGCTTCGGCTGCGGTAAATCGCTTCGCACACAGAGTGGAAATATGTATGGAGTAAGGCATGTCACCACCATCAAACATAAATAGTCATGTGATGTTGGGATGCCACTGTTGTATACATTTTGCACTAAAACTGAATCTTTAATATTCCTCGCATTTGTTCTGCTTCACTCATTTATTTATTATTATCAGCTGTGGTGATGAATTGTTGCTGCTTAGGCTGCAAACCAAAGTTTATCAGTGGAAGAAAAATAACTTTTCATGAGTAGACCTAAGTACCGCAGAGGGCTAATATACTTGTCATAATTGTAAAAGACATTTTAGGTGTCAGTTAATATTGAGATGCAATGTAATGAAGACATAGGACCATGGGGCAAATTTACGTGGCCTCTATGACTATATACCGTATGTACGAGATAAGCACTGGATAAATTCGGTAGTGTGCTGCCAATAAATCCGTTGAATGTATATGCATTTCGAGCAATATCGCCTGCAGACAGATTTATATATGACAATCTGTCATATCATTCGCAATACATATACTTCTAAACCATAGTGCTTATTTTAAAGTAGTCGATATAGGAGACTATATACTGGGCAACACGATGAAATGCAGTACAAAATCTAAAAATTTCGGTGGTTACCACTTCATTTTCTATAACAAAAGTCGAAAGAGAACATAATAACTCTGACACTTGATGCAAACACGCGAAACACTCTTGCATATACCTCTTCAAAGCTTTAAGCGAAGTTCACTCCAGATATCGAATGTAAAGTATTAAGATGCCTGTGAAATACAAGTACAGAAACCATAATACTCTTCAATGAAATCGGTCTTACTAGCAATGTTATGACATTCAAATTCTTCAGGCCGCCTCCTGGCTATCTTACGCTGAGCCACAGTCAGGTGACTGACTAAATGTTGGTGACAATAATTCCATCTTGTTTATTTCGATGTTCGTTGCATACAAATTCCTGCTATATGACTTTATGGTCCTTCGGAAAGAACTGGTGCATCAGAATTCTCCAAGAAACGTAAACTGATTCTCATTGAACATGTGATACTATGACACTTCTCTCAATTTCTTCACGATAGCTATTTTTCAACCAATCAAAATGAAACTGAGTGATGTACGAACGAAATAGTTGGACATGGACTGGTGTGACTTACCTGGCAGCTGCGGTAGAGCGGGGCCTTCGGGGATCGGCAGCAGCCCCACGGGCATTGGGGGCGGCGGGGGCGGTGGGCGGTAGCTTGCGCGTCGCGCGAAGCACGAGCGCAGCAGACAGCGCAGCCAGTGCCAGCATCTCGACAGAGCGCTCCGCCTCGGCTGTCTCCCTACATCGCGGCCTCCGGCGTTCATATCTCTGACCGCCAAAGAGTATTTATATACCCACACAAATACAGTCTCTGTTTTATGCGCCGTTCGCGAAAATCTCTCGTCGAACAGAAAGGAATTCAGACAGTAGCTCCTCTGCGAACCTTAGCCTAATTTTTTTTTTTCAAATTTTATAACTCGGTAAACAGTAACGTATGTTTAGAATAATGTTAGCGTATTACTGAAGAATGCGCTCTCCGATTATTTGCAGTGTATAAAATAAGCAAATGACCACTGTGGACACATTTGTTTTGTTTAGCTATATATCTCGAGTTCTTTTCACAGGTAAAACATTCCTGTTACTGAACTGTTTACCGACTTCCACTACCCGCATACGTCTATTAGTTATTACGATGTGCTCTTTCTGTGTAGACAAAGAACCGCAGAACGTACTTGCAGCTTCAAGCGGGGAATTAAACACCGCTGGTTATCTGTCCGTATTTGTTCACCCTTGACGAGTTTGCGTCAGCCTGTTGCATGAGCCACATTTTGCCCTGCCACAGCCACTCGTAACTGTTCCAAGTCACTTGAGTCTGAAAAGATCCGCTACTCTTATTTCTCAGGCATGAATTGCAAATTTCTGGGTGATTGACAGTCACATTTTTTAACAAATCACACAACATTACTAATTCTTCGAAGCAAGCACAAGACTTCTGATGCATAAACAAGATTAGATGTAATGGTAAAATGACAGCTTTTTTACTGTCGCCGAGTGTGAGCTGTCAAACGAGCAGGATAGTCGGTGGGAAAGGCATAACAAAACAAAATTAATTGTAGGCTCTGAAACTTAATTATTTTCGTAAGAGACACAACGAAAGATAATCGTTCTGTTCTCAGCTATTTAAAGACTTGGACATCGCTATTTCCACTTTCTTTACAAACCATGTAGTACACTTACGATATTCTGAGTGTGAAGTCATCACTGCATTGTTAGCTGCCTCAAGTGGAAGATGTACCTTTTTAGTGGTCGATGATTTTCCCTATTTCGACTCTAAGCTGACGCTGGATTGCGGCGTCACACATTCAACTAACAATACGTCAAAAATCCGTCCATTTTATATGTAGGCCTGTATTTAAATACAGGGAGTGGACAAAAATATGTCAACACCAAAAAAAAAAAAAAAAACAATGGTTCAAATGGCTCTGAGCACTATGGGACTTAACATCCGAGGTCGTCAGTCCTCTAGAACTTAGAACTACTTAAACCTAACGAAACTAAGGACATCACACACATCCATGCCCGAGGCAGGATTCGAACCTGCGACCGTAGCGGTCGTGCGATTCCAGACTGAAGCGCCTAGAACCGCTTTTTTTAAAATCTCATTTTGTTCGCTCTTGTTCGTTGAATCTGCTCGGGGCGGACGTCGTAATACATCCGTATAAGTTCGTTGTTGATCGAATAACTCAGTTTTTTTGTTACAGAGGGCAGCTAACCCTCTGACCGAACATGCTGAGCTACCGTGCCGGCTCTCGGCCACACCGGCCGGCACACCAAAAACAAAATACATTACGGTACATAATGCCGTTGGCATTCAGAACAACTTCGTATCATCTCGGAATTGATAAAAACAGGTCTTGTATGGTTTGGAAGGAAATTGTGTACCATTCTTCCTGCAAAATAGTGGGAAGTTCAGGTAACAATGGTGGAAGTGGATAGCGATCACTCACCCTGTTCTCCAGACCGCAAAGATTCAATAATATTTAGACTGACGAACGTGGTGGGCAGGGGAGATGCTAAAATTCATCCTCGTGCTCGCAAAATCAGCTTTGGACCACATGAGCCGAGTGAATATGGGTCCTGTCTTCTTGGAATGCAGCATCACCACTGGGGAACAAATATGGTTCAAATGGCTCTGAGCACTATGGGACTCAACTGCTGTGGTCATAAGTCCCCTAGAACTTAGAACTACTTAAACCTAACTAACCTAAGGACAGCACACAACACCCAGCCATCACGAGGCAGAGAAAATCCCTGACCCCGCCGGGAATCGAACCCGGGAACCCGGGCGTGGGAAGCGAGAACGCTACCGCACGACCACGAGATGCGGGCGGGAACAAATATTCTACCATGAAATTTAGCACGGTCTTCAATGCGAGATGCTTTTACTAGTTTCCAAAACGAAACTCTGTCTAGAAATCTGGCAGGAAACCCATAGAGATTGTAGTCTATGTAAAGCACACCAGTGGCAGAGGCGCATTCAGTACGATCAGTATACTATAACAAATGTTCAAATGTGTGTGAAATCTTATGGGACTTAATTGCTAAGGTCAACAGTCCCTAAGCTTACACACTACTTAATCTAAATTAGCCTAAGGACAAACACACACACACACACACACACACACACACACACACACACACACACATGCCCGAGGGAGGACTCGAACCTCCGCCGGGACCAGCCGCACAGTCCATGACCGATACGATAACAATGGTGAGGTTATTGATGACAGCGCCTCTAAAGCAGACTTACTAGCACTGTTTTCCGAAATTCCTTCAGAAAGAAGACGAAGTAAAGGCCCCTTAATTCGAATCAAGAACAACTGCCGACATGAGTAACTTAGAAGTAGATATACTTGGTGTAGCGAAACGGATTAGGACACTTGAGAAAGACAATACCTTCGGTCCAGATTGTATACAAGTCAGGCTCCTTTCACAGTATGCCGATTAGCTCCAAACTTAACAATCATATACAACTGCCCGCTCGTAGAAAGATGCGCACCCACAGACTGGAAAGCTGACCAAGTCACAGAAATATCCAAGAAAGGAGTTAGGAGTAATCCTCTGAATTACGGACCATATCACTAACATCGATTTGCAGTAGGATTTTGGAACATATACTGTGCTCGAATATTGTGAATAAACTCAAAGAAAACGATTCGTTGACGAGCTGACAACATGGATTCGGAAAATATGGTTCTTATGAAACGCAACTAGCTCTTTATTCTTACCAAGTAATGAGTGCTATCGACATGAAACGTCAAATTAATTCCATATTTTTATAACTTCAGAAGACTTCTGACGCCGCTCCTCAAAAGCGACTTCTAATCAAATTGCATGCCTCAGTTGTGAGACTACATTCGTAACCTCGTGTCAGAAAGGTCGCAGTTCGTAATAATTGACGGAAAGTGGTCGAGTAAAACGGTAGTAATATCTGACGCTCCTCGAATAAGTGATATAGGCCCTCTGCTGTTCCTGATCTGTATAAACGATTCAGGGGACAATTTGAACAGTTCTCTTACATTGTTTGCAGATGATGCTGTCATTTTCCGTCTTGTAAAGTCACAAGATGATCAAAACGAATTGCAAAATGAGTTAGACAAGTTATCTGTAAAGTGCAAAAAGTGGCAACTGACAGTAAATAATGAAAAGTGTTAAGTCATCGACAAGAGTACTAAAAAGAAAACCGCTAAATTTCGGTTACACGATAAATTAGTCTAATTTGAAGGCTGTAAACTCAACTAAATACTTTGTGATTGCCATTGCGAATAACTTAAACTGTCCTAATCGCAACGGTTATTTTGCTGTGGGCAAAGCAAATCAAAGACTGCGATACATTGGCAGAACACTTACAAAATGTAACAGGAATACTACAGAGACTGCTTACACTACACTTTTCCGTCCTCTTCTGGAGTATTGCTGTGAGATGTGGGCCGCATCAGATAGAATTGGAGCACATTCAAAAAGTTCAAAGAACGGTAGCTCGTTTTCTATTATCATGAAATAAGGGAGAAAGTGCCACGGATATGATACACGAGTAGGGTGGCAGTCATTGAAACAAAGGTGTTTTTCATCGCGGCAAGACCTTTTCATGAAATTCCGAACACCAACTTTCTCCTCACATTGTGAAAATATATTGCTGGCGCCCACCTGCATAGGGTGTCATGACCATAATAATAAAATAAGAGAAATATGAGCTCGCACGGAAAGATTTAAGTGTTCGTTTTTCCCGCGCGTTGTTGCGAGTGGAACGTTAGAGAAATAGCTTGAAGGTGGTTCGATGAATTATTTTCCAGGAACTTAATTGTGAACTGCAGAGTAATCATGTAGGTGTAGATGTCGATGCAGATGAGATGGACCTGCTCAGCCAAAATGTTCACTTAATCCTTGGCAATAAAGTGATCTTTCAGGGCCCGTGGAATACCACAATATGGCTGCCCAAATCATCACCGTACTCCCGCCAGGTTTCACTCCTGGGACGTAACCTCGGCCAGAAGTTGGAAACAGTGTGAAACAAGACTAGTCCGACCAAATGACTTTCTTCCATTGCTTCTTAGGCCAGATTTTGTGACTTCGGCGCCACGATTTTCTGTTGCGGGCGTTTGGATAACTGAGTAGTGTTTTTGGGATTGGAGTTCATCCTGCATTTTCCAGCTTATGGAGCTGCCTTCGTGTTGTTTTGGTGCTGACAGGGTTCGCGAGTGCGCCATTCAGTTCTGAAGCGACTTTTGCAACTGTCCTCCTCGTATTTTTCGTCAGAATACTGTTCAGTGACCGTCTGTCACGATCAATCAACACTCACCTCAGCGTTGTGACTTGGCGGATGATGTTTCTCCGCTGTCCCTGTATGCGGTATAGATCTTCGACGTCTTGCCTCTTTAAACACTAAACATTTTGGGTCCATTGACTACGGAAGCTCACCACATGAGCACCAATTATTTGCCAAGTTCGAAACCATTTAACTCCGGCATAACTGATTCATAACTACATAGAACAGTGTTCTGGCCATGAGCGACACTTGCAAGGTATTGAGGACATCATTCGTGGTCAGATGCAACGGCGCAACCTGCAGGCTTGGCTAGCATCTCTATTACATCCAACCGTGTATTTCTCGCGGTGTTTCAACACTTTTGACTAATTCTAGTATATATACCTACTTCTGAATTTTCATTTGAATTAGATCAAGTGTGCTAGATAGATCGGATGACGCGAATGCCGCACGAATCCTTCGTCTACATGTCGGTGCTTATCTACACGCAGCAGAGTCGCGCTACGTTGCGTATACGCTGCAGCGACGCCCTCAAGAGGAAACTTTTTGATCACCCCTTATATTGCGTATCTTAGCAGATTTGCGAGTGCCACGAAATATTGTTACCATATTGTGAACAATATGCTTAATATATGCGTTTTGGAAACTTTCTGCAACCGTATTCTCGCTCAAAAGCTATTGAACCCTAATTTCATTGTGTAGTTACGTGTAGATCAGTATTTCTGAGAAATTTTAGACACTGGTGAGTGCTGTGTGTGACTTAAAAGGTATTCCGTAGCAAATTGTGAGTTATAAGTGTGTCTTCTGTGAACTTCCTTATTACACTGTAGGTACTTACGTAATTAATGCAATATTTCAATTTTTTCTTCTCAATTACCTGTTTATCCTAAGCCAGTACTTTAAATTTTAAAATCCCGACGTATACTTACCTCTTCCGAATTCAGTGTCTGTGTTGCAATATTTTGTTTTTTGCGTTTTATAACCGGCGTATCGCATTTCTTCCATCGACAATACTTCTTATTGCCAATATCTGTAGTACATTAACACTGCTTTCGGCATTGTTATACGTTTGTTACTATGTATAAACTCGAAATTATTTCGAGAAACAAACCTATCTTCGAGAATTCTGTAAATTTTATCCCTCTTTTTTCCATCCCCATTTACATAAACGACTTTTTTGGGAGTTGAATCTTTAGATGCTAAAGAGGATTTGCAGTATATGTAGCATAACAAGTTATGAAACTAAACCTGTATTAGTGAAGCTGATTTAAAGTTAATTACGCAGTGTTCAGATAAAAATTGCACAAAATCAGTGTTGTTCTCTGCCACGGTACGAGCTACATAGCTAGCGTGCGTTAGCGGCTGGATATATGAGACATATGGTACATAAATATATAAATAATATGTAAACGCGCAACGTTGTTAGCAAAAACCTCATGTTCGTTTGTTCAGAATTCTAAATCTCCGTATGTTCTTCACCGATTCCTTTCAAATTTTGACACAAAATTGCATTCCAATCTGTGCGTGCTTTTCTATACCAACTGGAGCGCCATATAGTATACAAAGATACACAATATATTCTATATAATAAAATATTGGGCTCCAGTAGGTATATAAAAACACGCTCAATTCGAATGCAACGTTATGTCGAAATTTCAAAGGAATCAGCGAAGAAATTCGGAAATTTAAGATTGTGAAAAAATGGGACATTAGATTCTTGGTTCAAATGGCTCTGAGCACTATGGGAGTCATCTGAGGTCATCAGTCCCCTACAACTTAGAACTACTTAAACCTAACTAACCTAACGACAACACACACATCCATGGCCGAGGCAGGATTCGAACCTGCGACCGTAGCGGTCGCGCGGTTCCACACTGAAGCGCCTAGAACCGCTCGGTCACAGAGGCTTAGATTCTTGCTAACAACGTATCCCCTTTACATATTATACATGTATTTATATATAGTCTACCATATGGAACTCCAGTGATACATAAAAACGCGTGCATACTCGAATACTACGTTGTGGCAAAATTTCAAAGCAATCGGTGGACACTATCCGGAGATTTCGAATTTTGAACAAACGAACATTTACATCCACGTAAATAAAAATGTAATTTTTCGTTTGTTCAGAATCTTAAATCTCCGGAAATTCTATACCGAATGCTTTGAAATTTTGACATAACATTGCACTCGAATACGTACATGTTTTTATATAGTTGTTCTTTAATTAACATAACAGACAGGGTTTTCGGAAATTCCTGTTACAAACTTATAGGAGACGTGGGTGGGAGTGAGCACGTAATACTTTGGATAGAACCCTGTACGACGATTTCAGTTCAGATGTTTAACTCGTCCACTTTAGGCGTGACGCAGTACAATCATTATGTAACGATCCGAAAGGAAGCACAGCGAAACATCCATTTATCACTTAAGCATATTTGTTTCTATTAACACTTAAGAGTTACGTGTTTAAATGACTGCAAAACAAAAACGAACCCTGCATACTGTACGTACAGAACAGCACTGAAGTATTACAACAGCGACTCGGTGTGGTGACCACCAACGTTGTTACAGACAATGCACATACGAAGCACGTTCTGGTGCGCGCCCTCCATCCCACCTGGTGTCTCTTCAGTTGCTAGTGCAGCGGCCAGAACTCGTGCCAGCAGGTTTTCTTCTATCTCTAGAGGAGTCTGGTAAATTAAACTTTGCATAAGATCCGACAAGAAATAGCCCATAGGAGTTAGTACAGGTCATTCTGTGTACCCTATTGCATAACATGATAAGCAACTCCGAGACTTCCCTCTTTCGCCTAGAAACCGGGAACGCGTTACATATATGAACTGAAACCATCGTATAACGGAAGTGATAAGTTTCCGGACGTGGGTTCCCATTCAAAACATTATGTAGTCAGTCCCATCTACAAACCGTAGAAAAGGTAGTTGAAATTTCCGAGGACCGTATATACACTCCTGGAAATTGAAATAAGAACACCGTGAATTCATTGTCCCAGGAAGGGGAAACTTTATTGACACATTCCTGGGGTCAGATACATCACATGATCATACTGACAGAACCATAGGCACATAGACACAGGCAGCAGAGCATACACAATGTCGGCACTAGTACAGTGTATATCCACCTTTCGCAGCAATGCAGGCTGCTATTCTCCCATGGAGACGATCGTAGAGATGCTGGATGTAGTCCTGTGGAACGGCTTGCCATGCCATTTCCACCTGACGCCTCAGTTGGACCAGCGTTCGTGCTGGACGTGCAGACCGCGTGAGACGACGCTTCATCCAGTCCCAAACATGCTCAATGGGGGACAGATCCAGAGATCTTGCTGGCCAGGGTAGCTGACTTACACCTTCTAGAGCACGTTGGGTGGCACGGGATACATGTGGACGTGCATTGTCCTGTTGGAACAGCAAGTTCCCTTGCCGGTCTAGGAATGGTAGAACGATGGGTTCGATGACGGTTTGGATGTACCGTGCACTATTCAGTGTCCCCTCGACGATCACCAGTGGTGTACGGCCAGTGTAGGAGATCGCTCCCCACACCATGATGCCGGGTGTTGGCCCTGTGTGCCTCGGTCGTATGCAGTCCTGATTGTGGCGCTCACCTGCACGGCGCCAAACACGCATACGACCATCATTGGCACCAAGGCAGAAGCGACTCTCATCGCTGAAGACGACACGTCTCCATTCGTCCCTCCATTCACGCCTGTCGCGACACCACAGGAGGCGGGCTGCACGATGTTGGGGCGTGAGCGGAAGACGGCCTAACGGTGTGCGGGACCGTAGCCCAGCTTCATGGAGACGGTTGCGAATGGTCCTCGCCGATACCCCAGGAGCAACAGTGTCCCTAATTTGCTGGGAAGTGGCGGTGCGGTCCCCTACGGCACTGCGTAGGATCCTACGGTCTTGGCGTGCATCCGTGCGTCGCTTCGGTCCGGTCCCAGGTCGACGGGCACGTGCACCTTCCGCCGACCACTGGCGACAACATCGATGTACTGTGGAGACCTCACGCCCCACGTGTTGAGCAATTCGGCGGTACGTCCACCCGGCCTCCCGCATGCCCACTATACGCCCTCGCTCAAAGTCCGTCTACTGCACATACGGTTCACGTCCACGCTGTCGCGGCATGCTACCAGTGTTAAAGACTGCGATGGAGCTCCGTATGCCACGGCAAACTGGCTGACACTGACGGCGGCGGTGCACAAATGCTGCGCAGCTAGCGCCATTCGACGGCCAACACCGCGGTTCCTGGTGTGTCCGCTGTGCCGTGCGTGTGATCATTGCTTGTACAGCCCTCTCGCAGTGTCCGGAGCAAGTATGGTGGGTCTGACACACCGGTGTCAATGTGTTCTTTTTTCCATTTCCAGGAGTGTAAATAAATATGTAATATGTAAAGGGAAATAAATACAGTAGAAGAAGAATGGGTAGCTTTGAGGGATGAAGTAGTGAAGGCAGCAGAGGATCAAGTAGGTAAAAAGACGAGGGCTAGTAGAAATCCTTGGGTAACAGAAGAAATATTGAATTTAATTGATGAAAGGAGAAAATATAAAAATGCAGTAAGTGAAACAGGCAAAAAGGAATACAAACGTCTCAAAAATGAGATCGACAGGAAGTGCAAAATGGCTAAGCAGGGATGGCTAGAGGACAAATGTAAGGATGTAGAGGCCTATTTCACTAGGGGTAAGATAGATACCGCCTACAGGAAAATTAAAGAGACCTTTGGAGATAAGAGAACGACTTGTATGAATATCAAGAGCTCAGAAGGAAACCCAGTTCTAAGCAAAGAAGGGAAAGCAGAAAGGTGGAAGGAGTATACAGAGGGTCTATACAGGGGCGATGTACTTGAGGACAATATTATGGAAATGGAAGAGGATGTAGATGAAGATGAAATGGGAGATATGATACTGCGTGAAGAGTTTGACAGAGCACTGAAAGACCTGAGTCGAAACAAGGCCCCCGGAGTAGACAATATTCCATTGGAACTACTGACGGCCGTGGGAGAGCCAGTCCTGACAAAACTCGACCATCTGGTGAGCAAGATGTATGAAACAGGCGAAATACCCTCACACTTCAAGAAGAATATAATAATTCCAATCCCAAAGAAAGCAGGTGTTGACAGATGTGAAAATTACCGAACTATCAGCTTAATAAGTCACAGCTGCAAAATACTAACACGAATTCTTTACAGACGAATGGAAAAACTAGTAGAAGCCAACCTTGGGGACGATCAGTTTGGATTCCGTAGAAACACTGGAACACGTGAGGCAATACTGACCTTACGACTTATCTTAGAAAAAAGATTAAGGAAAGGCAAACCTACGTTTCTAGCATTTGTAGACTTAGAGAAAGCTTTTGACAATGTTGACTGGAATACTCTCTTTCAAATTCTGAAGGTGGCAGGGGTAAAATACAGGGAGCGAAAGGCTATTTACAATTTGTACAGAAACCAGATGGCAGTTATAAGAGTCGAGGGACATGAAAGGGAAGCAGTGGTTGGGTAGGGAGTAAGACAGGGTTGTAGCCTCTCCCCGATGTTGTTCAATCTGTATATTGAGCAAGCAGTAAAGGAAACAAAAGAAAAATTAGGAGTAGGTATTAAAATTCATGGAGAAGAAATAAAAACTTTGAGGTTCGCCGATGACATTGTAATTCTGTCGGAGACAGCAAAGGACTTGGAAGAGCAGTTGAATGGAATGGACAGTGTCTTGAAAGGAGGATATAAGATGAACATCAACAAAAGCAAAACAAGGATAATGGAATGTAGTCTAATTAAGTCGGGTGATGCTGAGGGAATTAGATTAGGAAATGAGGCACTTAAAGTAGTAAAGGAGTTTTGCTATTTGGGGAGCAAAATAACTGATGATGGTCGAAGTAGAGAGGATATAAAATGTAGGCTGGCAATGGCAAGGAAAGCGTTTCTGAAGAAGAGAAATTTGTTAACATCCAGTATTGATTTAAGTGTCAGGAAGTCATTTCTGAAAGTATTCGTATGGAGTGTAGCCATGTATGGAAGTGAAACATGGACGATAAATAGTTTGGACATGAAGAGAATAGAAGCTTTCGAAATGTGGTGCTACAGAAGAATGCTGAAGATTAGATGGGTAGATCACATAAGTAATGAGGAAGTATTGAATAGGACTGGGGAGAAGAGAAGTTTGTGGCACAACTTGACCAGAAGAAGGGATCGGTTGGTAGGACATGTTCTGAGGCATCAAGGGATCACCAATTTAGTATTGGAGGGCAGCGTGGAGGGTAAAAATCGTAGAGGGAGACCAAGAGATGAATACACTAAGCAGATTCAGAAGGATGTAGGTTGCAGTAGGTACTGGGAGATGAAAAAACTTGCACAGGATAGAGTAGCATGGAGAGCTGCATCAAACCAGTCTCAGGACTGAAGACCACAACAACAACATGTAAAGGGTAAACGTTATTACCAAAAATCTCGAAAAGTTCTTGGCCGATTTACTTTAAATGTAACAATAGTGTAATGAACATTCGGCCCGACATAGGCTGTATTTTTTAATAGTTAGCGAAAGGAAACTTGTATTTATGGTTTATCGGCCTATGATTAGAATTCTACTTCAGAATGTGAATTTTCAATAAAAACAAACAAGGCTCAAGATCAGAGAGAGGGCAGAAGAAGAGATAGACAGAGGAATGGAAGGAAATTGGAGAGGAGGATACTGGCGTTTAACGACCTGTTGATGTTGAGGTCATTATAGACGGAACACAAGCTCGGATTATGGAAGGATGGTGAAGGAAATCGGCCATGCCATATTAAAGGAACCGTCTCGGCATTTGCCTGAAGCGATTTAGGGAGATCGCGGAGAATGTAAATATGGATGACCGGGCGCGGGTTTGAACCGTTGTCCTTCCGAATGCGACTCCAGTGCGCTAACAACTGCGGTAGGAAATGGACATAGAAAGCGGAAAGAAGAGGATGGACAGAGAGAGGGGGCACGAGAATATGGGGTGAGGGGGAGGGGGAGAAGATGGACATCGAAAAGGGGGAGGAGATGATGGATGGTGGGTGAGAGAATGGGGAAAGAGAAGATAGAGAGAGTAGGTGAAGGTGATAGAGAGAAGGCGAAGGAGGAAGAGATGGACAAAGAGACAGGGAAAAGGAGATGGAGAGAGAGAGGGGAGAGGAGATTAGGACGTACATCTAGTTACCATACATATCCGGAGCGTGTGCTTTCCCTTTCCTTTCTTTTCCATTTTACCAGACTGGGTAAGAAACATCCCCCTGAAAAATTACGAATGACTGTGCTGGTAAACTTCCATGTTATTTGATTTTCAAACAGCTGAGCAAACCTCAACGTACTCAATCAGTTTTCTCTTTACTTATTCTGATCATCACTAAACTGACACACAATATTTTTAGCGCAACACAATCTCACTTTCAATAAAAAATGGTTCAAATGGCTCTGAGCACTATGGGACTTAACTTCTGAGGTCATCAGTCCCCTAGAACTTAGAACTACTTAAACCTAACTAACCTAAGGACATCACACACATCCATGCCCGAGGCAGGATTTGAACCTGCGACCGTAGCGGTCGCGCGGTTCCAGACTGTAGCGCCTAGAACCGCTCGGCCACCCCGGCCGGCTCACTTTCAATAATCCCTTCAAAAGAATGGCCCTGACTAACAATAACCTATACCTTTCATGAATCACTTACCTCTCAAAGATCTTCGTTACTCGAACTACCGTAATACAGCGAGCGCCAATACTGCCAGCTAAATAAAAGATTCTGACTACTGAAGGCACTAACTACTGATAGGCATAGTTAGCAAATGAAAGATTTTGATAGAGAACAAACAATGTATTTACCTTAATAATGTTCAAAAGTCATCATATATACTGTATTTATCAATTCATGACAAGCATCTTTACAAATTTCCTTTTTCTGGCGGACACACTTCCAGATCGTCCTCTTAAAAATCCGGCATCTCTCCCCACAACAACCACTGCTGGCAGCTCACATCCAACTGCCCAACACTACTCTAAGCGAATATTCCAACAATGAGTCCAACTAGCCACAGACTGCACACAGCAGTCAGTGATTTTCATACAGAGCGCTACGTTGCGCAACCAACATAAAAACCATACAGCCTACTTACGCGAGGAACAGCAGAGCGTAGGCGGGAACAGCTAGTCATCCATAAACATGAAGTCAGAGTCGAATGCACCCCTGAAAAGATGCACTTGTTAAAATAAAGTAACTTTGTCCGGTTAGCGTACCGTGTTCAAAGATTTGCACGACAGCACGCCCAAGCACTAAACTTGGACCTCCAAACCGATGATGTTCAATATACGGATGTATGTGTACACTCTTGAAGATGAGCAGGACATGCTGGAAAAGCGTAGCTTATCTTGAGTTAAACAAAAAGTAAATATAAATGTTACTGTTAGCAGTATATCATAAATAGCTAATTCATCCACTCATTTCTAAAAATAATATTTGTAACTTCACTAGAGGAAACACGGTGCGTGTGAATCGACCGTAATTCTTCACGGAAACACACTTGAGACGTCGACGTGACGGCCCTGTTTTCAGGCTAAATTATGTTCCTGAGAAGACGAGACGCCGGGGCGTGCTGAGCCTGGCTGGCAGAACGCCCGTAGCGACTGAGGTGTCAGTTGCGGGCGGCAGTCCCCCCACGCTACCTGTCGCGGCGCCCGCACGCTGCTGGCTGCCCTGGTGACGTATGCTAGCGGCAGCCTTTGACACGGGACTCGGCGCTGACAGACGGCCTCGGCTGCCAGCTGCCGCCCGGGCGGGATCACACGCGCCACCACCGCGTCTCTCGGCAGATCATCTCTCCTGTGGCCACTCTCGATATAAGTGTCGCAGCCACAGTCTAACATAACAGTCGCGACACTCACTGCTGTAAAAGTTGTTACCGTTTGACAGATAGAGCGACACTAGCGCTCCAAGCGGCGAGTAAGGTAAACGTCAGACACGTCGTAAGCATAATGTTCGTTTTGCATCCATTTCCTACGTAATTTACGAAATATTTGAGTTATTTACTTGCCCCCAAGGGTTTGTTTATTACCAGAAGGCATATATGTTTCTAAAAGTGATTCTAAAATAAGTGCAAGTATGGACAAAAATCATGAATCGAGTGGCAAGCTACAACACATTCGTGAAGAAACACTTGTGACGTTAGTTACAATTGCAACTTACCACGTTGATATCAAAAGAATATAAACACACAGAGTCACACGTAAGAAGCACAGACATGTACCTCTACATGCAAAAGCGATCGACGGCTCATTTATCGTTCTGTAGGCCTACTGTGTTTGTCATTGTCGCCTGTTGCCACGAGTACGACCTTCATCTTTATATTTTGTGAGACGCATATATCGGCCAGCAATCAGTTTTATGGATTTCCAACACTGCTACCTACCTTTACCTCCGTCCTAACATACCTCTAGAGGCCCACGACAACCGACCGATCAACCGGTCATCATCAGCCGACTCGCGTCATTGGATGAGGATATGGACTGGTCAGCACTCAAGCCCATTGACAGTTTCCGTGACCGGAGCCGCTACATGTCAATCAAGTAGCTCCTAAATTGACCTCACAAGGGCTGAGTGTACCCTGCTTCCCAACGGCCCTCGGCAGACCTGGACGGTCACCCATCCAAGTGCTAGCCAAGCCAGATAGCTCTAGACTTCGGCGATTTAACGGCATCCGGTATTGACACTGTGGCAAGCCCATTGGCTCCATCATCTGCTTGACTGTTGCTGTATTTGAAACTGGCGGTAAGAAGTTCAGGTGGATGTAGCTTGCAGTAGTTGTAGTGACAGAAGGAGGGTAAAACAGCGTGGAGAGCTACACGAAACACATCGTCAGCTTGAGGACCACTATAACCGCTGGGTTATTCGAAGCTTTTACGAAGTTATGCACTCAGACTATATTGGGTGAATCCGACGTGAGAAAAAAAAACTTATAAGCTGGTGGGCTGTGGGAAAACCATAAAAGAAGAGACTCAAACCATCGGAGTTCTGATGTTACAGAAGCATTTTAGAAATTAACTTTGTAGAAAATAAATGAGGGTTATCTTTACAGAAATGGCGAGGAAAAGAACGCTCATTTATCGTTCTGTAGGCCTACTGTGTTTGTCATTGTCGCCTGTTACCACAAGTACGACCTTCATCTTTATATTATTCTAAGTGGGACAAGCAACTGCCAAATAGTGGTAGAAATATGTTGAACACATTATAATGAGCTGATTACGTCACATTTCACGCAAAACCATATATTTGAATAATTTTCAGTGAATTTTAGTGAACAAGGTGTTAACAAAATAATGTCACCACACGAAGGAAGCAAGGAAAATTACGTGACTAACAATAGAAGTGAATGAAATACATACCAAACATTACGCTTTTGTAAGACACGAACAACTGCACTTAATCTAACCACTTCATTGTCAAAGCAGGTCTGTGCTGACGATTCACATGGATCTGGCACTGATACATGGAGAGTTGAACTGGCTTCTTCTGTGTCATAGGACTGTTTTACAGCTTTAGATGGATTGTCGAATCTTTGTGGCAGTTTCCTCTTCATCGTCAGTTGAGGTGGCTCATTTGGGATGTCAGTGTGGGTACTGCATTCCACACGAGTTGTCTGCGTTCATGAACTGGTTTTGTTCGAAATGTAGCGAACAAAACCTAATATTATTATACAGGTAAAATGGGTCTTTTTTCATAAGGTCTTCTCGTCTGCTATTAACTAGCCATTTTCTGCTCCTAAATTTTTTCTTTATTATATTTCAATTCCCCATCGGAGCAGGCTGGCAGCAGCATACGTGCTCCTAAAACGAAACTTTAAGCATTAATACACATGTCGTTTTAAAGTGAATCCTGACGATACAGTTTAGTAACATGATGGTATATTCCTCTCAGGATCATTAGGAAACGCATTCGGGAGGACGATGGTTCAATCCCACGTCGGGCCATCCTGATTTAGGCTTCCCGTGATTTCTCTAAATCACTGCAGGCAAATGCCGGGATGGTTCCTTGCAAAGGGCACGACTGACTTCCTTCCCTATCCTTCCCTAATCCGATGAGACCGATGACCTCGCTGTCTGGTCTCTTCCCCCCAAATACAACCCAACTCATCAACACTTAGGAAACCTAAAAAAAGACAGCTGTGGTGTCTTCTTCCTGTTATTGCTGCAATTTGTTGCACAACAAATGCCCCCACTTGTAAAATCCATTGCAGAAATCAAAATCAACAACCACTATTCGCTTTCACGATAGCGCCGAACTCACAGTTTAAGTTACTGGCCGCTTGGGGCGCTGCTGGCGCGGTAGGCAACAAAATCGAGGCAAGGTGTCGCGACTGTTTTTTTAGACTGTGGTCGCAGCGTTATCGCAGCGAGTAGCACTCATGTAAAACTTCAGGGTAAGTGAACCAGATTCTAACTGATTCCGCAAACTATATTGCGATTGACTAACTTCATTTTTCCCCTTTATTGTCCAGCAAACATTTGAACCGCTACAGCTGATCATGTTTCTTCGGAAAGAAACAAAACAATCATTATGGTACATTTGTGGCGAGGAGGAGGAGGAGGAGGAGATTAATGTTAAACGTCCCGTCGATATCGAGGTCATTAAGACCGAACACATATTCGAATTAGGGAAGGATGGAGAAGCGAAGCGGCGGTACCCTCTTGAAGGAACCATCCCGGCATTTGTCTCAAGCGATTCAGAGAAATCACGGGAAACTTAAATCAGGATGGCCGGACGCGGATTTGAACCGTCGTCCTCCCGAATGCGTGTCCAGTGTGCTAAGCACTGCGCTACCCCGCCCAGTATGGCGAGGAGTAATATACAATGGTGATGTAAATGTTGGTTTAGGGATACACTGTTGATTTAAATAAGAAAATTGCACCAGTTACTTATTTTTTGATGCTTAGCACAACGCGTTTCGAGAATTTATTTTCATTTTCAAGTGATTTGCATTGGAGAAGGCACAATACCTTCCAACCTAGACGCAAGAGAGGCAGACCATCACACATGCAAACATCACCAAATATATTCAAGACAATAAATTATCGAAACGCGTTATGATAAGCATAAAAAATAAGTAACTGGTGCAGTTTTCATATTTACATCATGAATGACACAGTTGCAGGCTGTTCTCGATCATCTAATATGATGAACGATATTAAGATACACTGTTGTCCGCATCGCAGTGAAGTCAAATCTAACTATACTCGTTTTGAATAATTTAACTGTTTGCTACACGGACATGAACGTGCAGTTAAATAAATGTTCATTTTATTACGATCCCTTATTTTTGTAATGTGCACTGTACAGGCGCGAATCGCAGTCATTTCATACCGGTCTATATTTGCGGTAAATAACGTACATTGTATTTCTACTATGGTAGCGTTTGTTACATCTAAGCAAGTACTATAATTACGCGAAAGATGATCAAATTCGGTGACCTGTTGGGTGTATGCTTCATTTTTGTGGATCTTAGGTCGTTTCCACGCTAGTTTACGCATATACAAAGTTGTTCCCCGATCTCAAACTTAGTAAACACAGAGCAGAAACGGTTGAAATACGTAACTCGCAGAACGAAGTCTGGTACGCGAGTCACTGACAGATGGCGCACAGCACTTGCTTCTTTTTCACAAACTGACGTACTTAGCCGCAGTAACGGCATCTGGTCTCTTAACTCAGAAAAATTGTAGTAGTGTCAGTCCTGCGATCAAGGGACTACACCAGGAAGAAGAATTACGCAAAAGAAAAGGACTTTTTTTACATGAACATGGAAAAAATTTATTGGTCTACCAGTGAAACAATATGTTTTTAGTTCAAAAATGCAGTTAATATTCGACGCAAGTCACTTTTAGGTCAATAAAGTTGTCCACATTTTTTCCGGTTAACACATTCCGTCCCTGGAATATCATTCAGAAAGGTCAGCAAGTTTCACATTTATTATTACCTAGTTATCTTCGTGCAACTCATAACAGTTTCCGACCGCAAACACTTTTGCATATGGGGACAGGTAGAAGTCGAAAACGTTTGAAGTCGATGACCAGAGTGTATCTTTCCGTCGCAGCTAGGACGCGGAAATGAAACATAGCAATATACTGCGACAAATGAAAATTTGTGCCAGACATTGAATCGGAGTTTCAGTTCAATAAGACGCGTTATCGTCGAAAAGAAAACTGCTAAATTCGTGGAAAAGAGGAAAGCTAACAGAATTCACTGCTGTGCCCATGCGATTCTATACGGGTTACTTGAAAGAGTTTTCTTGCCTTTTAATCGTTGCAAGCGATTGGAAAAAAGCCGTTACAACAAAGGTCATCGGATAGGTGCGCATAACTACAGACTTACATGGCTGATTCAATCTGTCCTGCAACTGTGGGACACATTTTATCCTAGCGTATTGTAATTTTTCTCTCTGTTGGAAACATGGAATCAACACAGATTCTGGAGAGAGAGTGATCTTGTGGGAGCCAGAAGGAAGTGCACAGTGGGTCACAAGTTGATGCGGTGCTTCCCCACATCCACAGAGAGTTCGGTAATGCTTATCAGTGTCAACTAGTGGACAAGGCACTACTTGTTTTTTTTTTTTTCTTTATTGAATTTCAATTCCCCCCAAAGGGGGCGGGCTGGCAGCAGCTTAGGACGCCGCTCTGCAGCCTACAGATTTTCTGACAAAGAGCAGGAGAATAAATAATAATAAAAAACAGACGATAAAATCGGGGACTTAGTGAGTAACAAGGTGAAGAGAAAATGGGGAAATTAAAACAAGCAACAGATGGATGATGAAGCGAATAAAAATACATACGGAGCAGACAGGGAAAACAATAGACAGTTAAAAAAACACGGCGACAGTCTGGATTCTGTTCGCAAAGTATATAAAATTCACACCCAGCGACAGCATGGTTTCTGTTCGCAACACAACACTGAATAGGCACTAGAACACAGCACGAAAAAGTCGGCAAAGGTGACACCACAGTCGAGAGCAGGTGGGGGGAAACTGGACAGGAGATGGGAAAACAAAAAGGGGGGAAAGGAGAGTAAAAGCGAAGGGGGGGGGGAACCGGGAAAGGAGCTGATGGAGGATGACGACCCATAAGAGGGGTAGGGGGCAGACGCGACAGGGAGGGGGGTAGGCAGAGGAGGGGAATACAAAAGGACTGGGGGGGAGAAGGGAGGTAGGGAGAGCCGTAGTGGGGAGGAAACAGGACGGAAGGGGGGGGGGGGAAGAGGGAGCCCAGGGAAAGGACAGAGGAAAGGAGGGGGAGGGAGGATCAGAGTTGATAGAAAGGATAAATGGAGGGAGAGAGGGCATCATCCGGAAGGGGGAGCTGACGGAAGCCACCTTGGGAAAGGAGATGGAGGGTGTAGAGATGGAGGGTAGGGGGGACACAACGGTGAAGACGTGGCAGGGGGCAAGGATGGGAGAGGAGAGGAGCAACCAGGGGGTGAGGGGGTTCAAGACGGCGGGAGGTGTAGAGGATGCGGATATGTTCGAGGAAGAGGAGCAGATGGGGGAAAGGAATGAGATCATAGAGGATCCGCGTGGGGGACGGGAGGCGGATACGGAAGGCGAGGCGGAGTGCATGAAGCTCAAGGATCTGGAGGGACTGATAGAATTTGGGGGGGGCAGATATCCAGGCAGGACTGGCATAACAGAGGATGGGACGGATTAAGGATTTGTAGGTGTGGAGGATGGTAGAGGGGTGCAACCCCCATGTCCGGCCAGAGAGGAGTTTGAGGAGGCGGAGGCGGTTGTGGGCTTTGGATTGGATGGATCGGAGATGAGGGATCCAGGTGAGGTGACGGTCAATGGTGAGGCCAAGGTAGGTGAGGGTGGGGGTGAGATGGACAGGACGTGCGCAGACAGTAAGGGAGAAATCCAGGAGCTGGAAGGAGCGAGTGGTACGACCTACGATGATTGCCTGGGTCTTGGAAGGATTTAGTTTCAGGAGCCATTGGTTACACCATGCAGCAAAAAGGTCAAGGTGATTCTGGAGAAGGCGTTGGGACCGTTGGAGGGTAGGAGCGAGGGCGAGGAATGCGGTGTCATCAGCATATTGCAAGAGGTGCACTGGAGGGGGGGGGTTGGTGCATATCTGCCGTGTACAGGAGGTAGAGGAGAGGGGAGAGGACAGAGCCCTGGGGCACACCGGCAGAGGGGTAGAAGGTGCGGGAATTGGCATGATGGATGGTAACGAAGGAGGGGCGGCGGGAGAGGAAGGAGGCCACCAGACGGATGTAGTTGATAGGAAGGGCGTAGGTTTGGAGTTTAAACAGGAGACCGGGATGCCAGACACGGTCGTAGGCCTTTTCAAGGTCAAGTGAGACAAAAATGGCGGAGCGACGGGAGTTAAGCTGGAGGGAGAGGAGATGAGTGAGGCGGAGGAGTTGGTCATCAGCAGAGAAGGAAGGTCGAAAGCCACATTGGGTGTTTGGGAGGAGGTGGTTTTGGTGGAGGTGGAGATGGATGCGCCGGGAAAGGATGGATTCCAAGAGCTTGCTGAACACCGACGTGAGACAGATAGGACGATAGGAAGAGGCATCAGATGGAGGCTTATTGGGTTTGGAGAACATCAGGATACGGGAGGTTTTCCACAGGTCGGGATAGAAGCCAGTGGCAAGGATGACATTGTAGAGGGCGGCAAGGAGGGAAAGGAAGGAGGGAGGGCAGTGTTTGAGGTGGCGGTAGGTAACGCAGTCGTGGCCGGGAGCAGTGTTGCGTTTAGTGCGGAGTGTGAGGCTGATGTCCTGTGTAGTGATGGGAGTGTTAAGTGCAGATGGTGGGGTGTGGCCCAAGTACTGGAAGCTAGGAGCAAGGGGAGGAACAGAGGTATCCGTACGGTCCACGACATCAGGGAAGAGGGAATAATCAAAGTGGGGATCATCTGGGATGGAAAAAACATCAGAGAGGTGGGAGGCAAAGTGGTTGGCCTTACTGAGGTTGTCAGGAAAGGGACGGTCATTAAGGAGGAGAGGGTACTGGGGGGTGGGGCGGTTCCCAGTAAGGCGGTGGAAAGCAGACCAATACTTGGAAGAGTTGATGGGGAGCGTGGTGTTGAGGTGTGTACATGTCTGGCGCCAGGCTCGGCGTTTCTTCGCAACAAGCAGGTTGCGGATGTGTCGCTGTAATTGCCGGTGGCGGGTAAGTGTATCCCGGTCACGAGTGCGGAGAAAAGAGCGGTAGAGGCGGCGGGACTCCCGAAGGAGAAGGACGGCCTGTGGAGGCAGGGCAGGGCGGTGAGGGTGGATGGCTTTGGTGGGGATATGGGTGGCGACGGCGTCAGACAAGGTCTCGTGCAGGAAGGCAGCAGTGCGAGAGATGTCATCAGGAGACTGGAGGGTAAGGTCGTGTCTGTCAACCTGGGTGCGAATGGAATCCCGGTAGGCATCCCAGTTGGCACGGGAGTAAACATGGACAAGTTTAGGAGGGATGTCAGGGCGAGGAGTGTGGCGGGGATGGCGACCGTTAGAGATAGTGAGGAGGACAGGAGCATGGTCACTGCCAATGAGGTCAAGGACATCCGCGGTGATGCGCCCAAGAAGGTTGGGAGAGGCAAGGACTACATCAGGAGTGGTGTTGGATTCGGGCCGGGTGTGCTGGGACAGGGGAACCAGGTCTCCCTGGAGAGTGGTGAGAAACTGATGCCACCGCCGGAGGTCGGCAGGATCACGGCTGTGGATATTGAGGTCGGCGGCAATCACGTAGGTGGAGAAGGTGCGGTCAATGTGGGCCAGGAAATCGTACGGGATGGGGGTGCGAGGGCGGACATAAATGGTGGCACAGGTGATGGTAAGGGCAGGGAAGAAGAGGCTGAGGGTGAGATGCTCGGCAGGATTGTTAAGGAGAGGTTGGGGCCGGACTGGGAGGTGCTTGAGGTGGCCTATAGCAACTCCGCCACGTGCCAGAGGGTACGGGTTATCGGTGCGATGTAGGGTGTAAGGGGCAGTGGAGACGGAGATATGGGGCTGAAGGAAGGTTTCATTGAGGACGAAGGCATCCACGCGGTGCTGACGTAGGGTGTGGAGGAAGAGGAGTTTGTGGGTGGGCAGGGAGCGAATGTTGTGGTACAGGATACGGTACGGTTGTTGTACCATGGGAGTGGAGAGTTAGACGAGGGTGGTGAGGGGGGTGAAGGTGAAGTGGGCCTGGTTGTGGGAGTAAGTGGCATAGGTGGTAAGATGGAAGATGGAACGGGCAGCGAGGGCGATTTGGGAAAGAGTGTGGGAGCGCTGGAAGGGGTGGATGTTTTGGAGCACAATGGTGGTGTAACGGATGATGTCCTCAGCAGTAGGGGGAGGGCGGAGCGGGTTGTTGGGGTGGATGGGGTCATCAACAGGATGGACAGGGACGGTGAGCTCAGGGGTTACTGGTGGAGGTTTCGCTTTACACTTCGAGGAGTAGGTAGGATGGGGTTCATTACAAGTGTTGCAGGAGGGGGGAGAGGTGAGGTTGGGGCAATGCTTGAGGAAGTGGGAAGCTTTGCAGTGGGGACAAGTAGGGGGGTTCTTGCAGGCAGAGGTAACGTGGTCGTTGTAGGTGAGACAGCGTTGGCAGCGGTAGGATTGGACTGGGGAACGGGAGGGGTCCACCTTATGGCGCTGATTGTAGATGAGGGCTCCCTCGGTGAGGAGGCGGGCAATGGAGGAGGAGGATTCAGTGAATATCCGCATGAGAAAAGTCGGCCCGGCATCATTGAAGATGCGACGGGCCGAGCGGATTTCGATGTCGGGCCGGGAGTTGAGTTCCGCCAACACCTCAGCCTCCGTGATCACGGGGCTAAGCTTCGTGATCACAGCGGTGAAGGTCGGCGGACGTCGGGGAGGTTGAGGCTGACGGGGAGAGGACGGGGTGTGGTAGGGGGTGAGGGTTGCACGTTGGCCAAATTGGATACGAGGGATGCGGGAGAGGAGGTCGGTGTGGAAGGAAGCATTGGGGGATTTTATGAGGACCGAGTCCTTGCGAGAAATCAGTTGGGAGATGGGAGCATTGGGGCAGTATTTCTGGATGGCGAGAGTGAGGGAGCGGGCATCAAGGAATTGAGGGTCAGGATTGGAGAGGACAAAGGTGTGGGTGGCAGGCGTGGTGGGGGCGCGGGTCGGGGCCGCGTCCATGGGAGTGGGTGGGTCACGGGGATTGGGGGTTTTTTTGGAGGAGACTTCGGGGGAAGGGTCAGCATTCGGGCGCTTGGAAGGTTTCGTGGACACCACTGGGTGGGGAGGGGGCAGGGGGACGGGTTGCAGGGGGAGATGGCGGGGGGCAGGACCACCCTGAGCAGCGGAAGACGCAGACGGTGGGGGCGTGGGTGTCACTGAGACTGTGGAACGTCGAGCAGATATCCGTGCTGGCTTGGAGCCTGTCGGAGGCGGTGCGGGGAGCGGCGGAAAGTCTGTAGCTGTCGATGGGGCGACAGTGATAGGGGAAGAGGAGTTGGGGGTGGGTACAGCCGAAAGTGGCGCAGGGGTGGGGTGGACAGGGAGAGAAGGAAGGACGGGAAGTGGGGTGGAGGATGAGCTCCATGTGATGGTGGTTGGAGCAGCGGAGGGAGAGGTGAAAATGATAGTGGTAGTGGTGGTGAGTTGGGACATGGTGGCGGCGCGCGAGAAGGGCGGCGGCGGCGGCGACCAGACGGCGGCGGCGGTGACCAGGCGGCGGCGGCGGCGGCGGCGGCGGCAGGCGGCGGCGGCGGCGGCGGCGGCGGCAGGCGGCGAGCACCGGCAGGCGGCGACCAGGCGGCGGCGGCGGCGAGGACCGTCAGGCGGCGATCAAACGGCGGCGGCGGCGGCAGGCGGCGAGCACCGGCAGGCGGCGACCAGGCGGCGGCGGCGGCGAGGACCGTCAGGCGGCGATCAAACGGCGGCGGCGGCGGCAGGCGGCGAGCACCGGCAGGCGGCGACCAGGCGGCGGCGGCGGCGAGGACCGTCAGGCGGCGATCAAACGGCGGCGGCGGCGGCAGGCGGCGAGCACCGGCAGGCGGCGACCAGGCGGCGGCGGCGGCGAGGACCGTCAGGCGGCGATCAAACGGCGGCGGCGGCGGCAGGCGGCGAGCACCGGCAGGCGGCGACCAGGCGGCGGCGGCGGCGAGGACCGTCAGGCGGCGATCAAACGGCGGCGGCGGCGGCAGGCGGCGAGCACCGGCAGGCGGCGACCAGGCGGCGGCGGCGGCGAGGACCGTCAGGCGGCGATCAAACGGCGGCGGCGGCGGCAGGCGGCGAGCACCGGCAGGCGGCGACCAGGCGGCGGCGGCGGCGAGGACCGTCAGGCGGCGATCAAACGGCGGCGGCGGCGGCAGGCGGCGAGCACCGGCAGGCGGCGACCAGGCGGCGGCGGCGGCGAGGACCGTCAGGCGGCGATCAAACGGCGGCGGCGGCGGCAGGCGGCGAGCACCGGCAGGCGGCGACCAGGCGGCGGCGGCGGCGAGGACCGTCAGGCGGCGATCAAACGGCGGCGGCGGCGGCAGGCGGCGAGCACCGGCAGGCGGCGACCAGGCGGCGGCGGCGGCGAGGACCGTCAGGCGGCGATCAAACGGCGGCGGCGGCGGCAGGCGGCGAGCACCGGCAGGCGGCGACCAGGCGGCGGCGGCGGCGAGGACCGTCAGGCGGCGATCAAACGGCGGCGGCGGCGGCAGGCGGCGAGCACCGGCAGGCGGCGACCAGGCGGCGGCGGCGGCGAGGACCGTCAGGCGGCGATCAAACGGCGGCGGCGGCGGCAGGCGGCGAGCACCGGCAGGCGGCGACCAGGCGGCGGCGGCGGCGAGGACCGTCAGGCGGCGATCAAACGGCGGCGGCGGCGGCAGGCGGCGAGCACCGGCAGGCGGCGACCAGGCGGCGGCGGCGGCGAGGACCGTCAGGCGGCGATCAAACGGCGGCGGCGGCGGCAGGCGGCGAGCACCGGCAGGCGGCGACCAGGCGGCGGCGGCGGCGAGGACCGTCAGGCGGCGATCAAACGGCGGCGGCGGCGGCAGGCGGCGAGCACCGGCAGGCGGCGACCAGGCGGCGGCGGCGGCGAGGACCGTCAGGCGGCGATCAAACGGCGGCGGCGGCGGCAGGCGGCGAGCACCGGCAGGCGGCGACCAGGCGGCGGCGGCGGCGAGGACCGTCAGGCGGCGATCAAACGGCGGCGGCGGCGGCAGGCGGCGAGCACCGGCAGGCGGCGACCAGGCGGCGGCGGCGGCGAGGACCGTCAGGCGGCGATCAAACGGCGGCGGCGGCGGCAGGCGGCGAGCACCGGCAGGCGGCGACCAGGCGGCGGCGGCGGCGAGGACCGTCAGGCGGCGATCAAACGGCGGCGGCGGCGGCAGGCGGCGAGCACCGGCAGGCGGCGACCAGGCGGCGGCGGCGGCGAGGACCGTCAGGCGGCGATCAAACGGCGGCGGCGGCGGCAGGCGGCGAGCACCGGCAGGCGGCGACCAGGCGGCGGCGGCGGCGAGGACCGTCAGGCGGCGATCAAACGGCGGCGGCGGCGGCAGGCGGCGAGCACCGGCAGGCGGCGACCAGGCGGCGGCGGCGGCGAGGACCGTCAGGCGGCGATCAAACGGCGGCGGCGGCGGCAGGCGGCGAGCACCGGCAGGCGGCGACCAGGCGGCGGCGGCGGCGAGGACCGTCAGGCGGCGATCAAACGGCGGCGGCGGCGGCAGGCGGCGAGCACCGGCAGGCGGCGACCAGGCGGCGGCGGCGGCGAGGACCGTCAGGCGGCGATCAAACGGCGGCGGCGGCGAGGACCGGCAGGCGGCAACCAAACGACGGCGGCGGCGGCGGCGGCGGCGGCGGCGAGCAGTATTGACGACGAGCAGACGCCAAGGCAAGGGTGGGGATCTTCCACGTCGAGGGTGCACCCTGAGAGTAGCCCAGGCAGTGAAACTCTTCGACGAAGAAGTGAGGGAATCCAACCCTCGAATGGCACTACTTGTTAATATTGTCGCAGATGAAGCTGAGACTGTCGCATGGAGGGTCGTGAGTTCAAAACTCACCTGAGCTGTAAAATTTTAATTTCTATGTTCTGTTCGAGTACATTCTAGAAGTATCCACAAATGCCAAGAATCATTGTACTGGAATGTTCTGTAACTGGATACAGGGTGGTCCATTGATCGTGCCCGGGCCAAATATCTCACGAAATAAGCGTCAAACGACAAAACTACAAACAACGAAACTTGTCTAGCTTGAAGGGGGAAACCAGATGGCGCTATGGTTGGCCCACTAGATGGTGCTGCCATAGGTCAAACGGATATCAACTGCGATTTTTAAATAGGAACCCCAATTTATATTACATATTCGTGTAGTACGTAAAAATATGAATGTTTTAGTTGGACCACTTTTTTCGCTTTGTGATAGATGGCGCTGTAATAGTCACAGACATATGGCTCACAATTCTAGACGAACAATTGGAAACAGGTAGGTTCTTTAAATTTAAATACAGAACGTTGGTACGTTTCAACATTTTATTTCGGTTGTTCCAATGTGATACTTGTACCTTTGTGAAATTATCATTTCTGAGAACGCATGCTGTTACAGCGTGATAACCTGTAAATACCACATTAGTGCAATAAATGCTCAAAATGATGTCCGTCAACCTCAATGCATTTGGCAACACGTGTAACGACATTCCTCTCAACAGCGAGTAGTTCGCCTTCCGTAATGTTCGCACACGCATTGACAATGCGCTGACTCATGTTGTCAGGCGTTGTCGGTGGATCACGATAGCAAATATACTTCAACTTTCCCCACAGAAAGAAATCCGGGGACGTCAGATCCGGTGAACGTGCGGGCCACGGTATGGTGCTTCGACGACCAATCCACCTGTCATGAAATATGCTATTTAATACCGCTTCAACCGCACGCGAGCTATGTGCCGGACATCCATCATGTTGGAAGTACATCGCCATTCTGTCATGCAGTGAAACATCTTGTAGTAACATCGGTAAAACATTACGTAGGAATTCAGCATACATTGCACCATTTAGATTGCCATCGACAAAATGGGGACCAATTATTCTTCCTCCCATAATGCCGCACCATACATTAACCCGCGAAGGTCACTGATGTTCCAGTTGTCGCAGCCATCGTGGATTTTCCGTTGCCCAATAGTGCATATTATGCCGGTTTACGTAACCGCTGTTGGTGAATGACGCTTCGTCGCTAAATATAACGCGTGCAAAAAATCTTTCATCGTCCCGTAATTTCTCTTGTGCCCAGTGGCAGAACTGTACACGACGTTCAAAGTCGTCGTCTTGCAATTCCTGGCGCATAGAAATATGGTACGGATGCAATCGATGTTGATAAAGCATTCTCAACACCGACGTTTTTGAGAGTCCCGATTCTCGCGTAATTTGTCTGCTACTGATGGGCGGATTAGCCGCGACAGCAGCTAAAACACCTACTTGGGCATCATCATTTGTTGCAGGTCGTGGTTGACGTTTCACATGTGGCTGAACACTTCCTGTTTCCTTAAATAACGTAACTATCCGGCGAACGGTACGGACACTTGTATGATGTCGTCCAAGATACCGAGCAGCATACATAGCACACGCCCGTTGGGCATTTTGATCACAATAGCCATACATCAACACAATATCGACGTTTTTCCGCAACTGGTAAACGGTCCATTTTAACACTGGTAATGTATCACGAAGCAAATACCGTCCGCACTGGCGGAATGTTATGTGATACCACGTACTTATACGTTTGTGACTAATACAGCGCCATCTATCACAAAGCGAAAAAAATGGTCCAACTAAAACATTCGTATTTCTTTACGTACTACACGAATGTGTAATAAAAAATGAGGATTCCTATTTTAAAAAACGCAGTTGATATCCGTTTGGCCCATGGCAGCGCCATCTAGCGAGCCAACCATATCGCCATCTGGTTTCCCCCTTCGTTCTTTATAGGTTTTACGTTTGATGCTTATTTCGTGGGATATTTGGCCCGGACACTATCAATGGACCACCCTGTATATACCGTATGTGTTATGACTGGAGGCAGTTCGCTCCGCGCTCTTGTATGTGCAAGTGCTGAATAAATCTTCGTTAAGTGAAGTTAGTGTTCATCATTCATCTAATTACCCCTTTCTTCCGTCTGCACTCGGTAGCTGAGTGGTCTGCGCGACACAACGTCAATCTTAAGTCCCCGGCTGGGTCGGAGATTTTCTCCGCTCAGGGACTGGGTGTTGTGTTGTCCTCATTGTCATCATTTCAACCACATCGACGGGCAAGTCGCCGAAGTGGCGTCAAATCGCAAGACTTGCACCAGGTGAACGGTGTACCCGACGGGAGGCTCTAGTCACATGACAGTTACAATTTCCTTTTTTTCTACGTGACATTATTCTGGTGGAAGCGCCGGGTATTGGATCTTGTGATAGCGCACATTATTGACGACAGAGTGGCTCGCCGGCCGGAATGGCCGAGCGGTTCTAGGCGCTACAGTCTGGAACCGCGCGACCGTTACGGTCGCAGGTTCGAATCCTGCCTCAGGCATGGATGTGTTAGGTTAGTTAGGTTTAAGTAGTTCTAAGTTCTAGGGGACTGATGACCTCAGAAGTTAAGTCCCATAGTGCTCAGAGCCATTTAAACCACAGTGGCTCCCGTCAGAGCTCACGACAGAGCCACCGTTTACGTGGCGAAAAACCCGAGTTCGAGCCATATTCAACAGATCGAAGTCTATCGGAGACAGAGGACGTTACGATGACATCAACTGTGTGCCACCACAGGAGATATCCTTCCGGGTTCTCTTGTGACGATGGCCAAGATCCAAACAAGTAACTGAAGGTATATGAGCGTATAGCCAATTTTAAGAAATGGGATGACACTGTGTGTTTGGCTAGCGTATTTTTCTACTTGGAGGGCACTGCCAAGGAATGGTATGAGAACAACGAGGAGAAGTTCACAAGCTGGGAAGTATTCCAGGCGGCACTGCGCACGTATTTCGGCAACACACAACGACAGAAGGGCAAGGCAGAAGATAGATTAAAGTGCAGGGCACAACGTCCAGGAGAAACTACAGCATCGTACATTCAACACGTCTTGGAGCTGTGTAAAACAGTGGATCCTAGAATGAAGGAGGAAGATAAGGTTGCACATCTCATGAAGGATGTTCTGAGGTCGTGTATGAAGCCCTACTCTTGAAAGACGTTTCGACAGCAAACGACTTCATAAAATGGCGCCAGTATATCGAGACAATGCATCAAAAAAGAATTACACGCAAGGAGTCTGAACGGCTTCCAAACGTGGTATCGACATGTGTGATGGAGGAAGGAACTGATTTCACGAGTGTTCTTCGTCAGATAGTGAGAGAGGAAGTTCAGAAGGCACTTGGATTGCACGGCGAGCACAAAAACCGAGACGCTTCAAGAGGTCATAAGGGAGGAAGTGGAACAGACGTTGAACCCGAACTCTCGTCCTTCATTTCCCTTTAAAACGGCGAAAAAGTCGAGAGCCAGGCGAAACTACGTTCCTGCAATGCCGCATGAGGAACATTGACGTCTGGAAGACCCAGGATAACCAACCAGCATGTTTCCACCGCGGACGACCGGGACATGTGGTGCACTATTGTCGAGAAAGGCGGCGGGTATTTGATGACGCCCGCGCCAGAAGACAGCAGACCGATCTTAGCCGACACCAACTCCGGGACGACGAAGATGAACAAGAAGATGTGGGTGCAGGGCGACGTAGGTCACCATCGCCGCAAGCTAGCCGCTGGAGAGGACGCTCCCCAACACGCCGATCAAGGTCTCCATCGCCGTTTAAAAGATGCTGCCGATCACCAAGCCGCCGCAACTTGGAAAACTAAAGGGTGCGACCTTCCTTGGAGGTGAGGCCACCGAAGAGAAAAATTCTCCGCCGTCGATCTCTACAAAAATGATAGGAAACTACGTCGATATCCTCATGGACTCTGGAGCATCATATTCAGTCATTCGGAGAAGTACTGTCGCCATTTGCAGAAATTCGAAGCTCCAGCGACAGGCAACAAGCGAAAGGTGACGAAGAGCGTTGCGCCTGGGCGAACATCGGTCATCGGGAGTCGGAGTATGCAGGACCGATGACTCATTCCCGGACTAGGACGACGTAACACCGAGACGCTGTTCTGTTAAGGAGGGAACAATGTCGCAGAAGAAAGTGAGTAGCACAGTCACGGTGGTGTAGTGCTTGTGATACAAGACTTGTAAGCATGTATCGAGTAGCACTGATATCGATTGTGATAACATCGCTATGGTCGCTTCTTTTGTTTTTTCGCGCCAGAACGAGGGAGAGAGTCACGTGGTGGTGTTTAACCGTGTGCGTGGTGTGAAGATGTTAAGAAATCAAGCTAAGAGGACAAGTATATTTTGTGAATATAAAGGTGTTTGATGCTGTGTAATCATTAGTATACCTCACGAGACGTAATCCGCGGTCGCGAAGTCGTAAACCACGAGAACAATCGCGAGAACATCTCATCCGCGCCGGTAAATGAAACTTGGATTACCTATATTGCCAAGAACGCCGCATCTGGATTGCGGTGTTGGATAATGTACGAGGGCTATCCACAAAGTACATTACGTTTTGGAATTAAAAATAAATAAAGTATTGGTTTTTTTATTATATGCAGATGAAAGCCACACTTAAATACTACTTTTCTACATAGTTGCCATTTAAATTAAGGCACTTATCGTAGCGATGGACGAGCTTGGAAATTCCTTCGTCGGAAAATTCGGCCGCCTGCGCCTTCAAATACGTGGTTACCTCTTCTTTTGCGACAGAAAAGGTGTGATTTTTGTGGATTTCCTGGAAAGAGGCACTACAATAAGCTCTCAAAGGTATTGCCAAACTCTGCACAACCTCAGAAGAGCAATACAAAACAAGCGCAAGGGAAAGTTGGGCTCAAAGATCTTGCTGATTCACGACAACGCCCGGGCCCACACGGCAAATGCCACTCGTGAAGTTCTCGAATCTTTTAAGTGGGAGTTGTTTCCTCATCCGCCGTACAGTCCCGACCTGGCACCGAGCGACTTCCACTTATTCCCAGCAATGAAGAAGTGGTTGGCTATGCAGCGTTTTGATGACGACCCACAGCTTCAAGAAGAGGTAACCACGTGGTTGAAGGCGCAGGCGGCCGAATTTTACGACGAAGGAATTTCCAAGCTCGTCCATCGCTACGATAAGTATCTTAATTTAAATGGCAACTATGTAGAAATGTAGTATTTAAGTGTGGCTTTCATCTGTATATAATAAAAAAATTTCCAATACTTTATTTATTTTTAATTCCAAAACGTAATGTACTTTGTGGATAGCCCTCGTATTATGGTGTAGTATTACTATATGTATCAGTGTATCAACATACTTGTTATTTTGTGAAGAGTGTAACAGTGCAGCCCTGTGTAGCGCAAGTGTTAAAGAATACATCAATGGATTATACTAGGCTAAAACTTGAAATTTGGTGATTGGCACTCTTTTGTTTCACCTGTTAGTTATCGTTTATTACAGCAATACTCAAGCTGCTGTTCCTAGACTGCAAGGGAAGAAGCGAATGACTATTGGATCTACGAGGTGAGTGAGTACAATTAGCAAACTCAGACGGAACAATGACCCCACCCTGCCCCATTCTCTTACAGACTGTTGCATGGAGGGTCGTGAGTTCGAAACTCACCTGAACTACAAGATTTTAATTTCTGTATTCGGTTCGAGTACATTCTAGAAGTATCCACAAATGTCAAGAATCACTGTACTGGAATGTTCCGTAACTGTATATATACCGTATGTCTTCTGGCCGGAGACAGTTCGCTCCGCGCTCTTGTATGTGCAGGTGCTGAATAAACCTTCGTTAAGTGAAGTTAGTGTTCGCCATTCATCTAATTACACCTTCTTCTACGTTACAATATATCCAACCAGCTGGCGGACTGTGTTGATGACTTCCTAGAAAACAACAAGGCAAGACGTTGTGAACCAGAAAAATTATCTGTTGTGGAAGTAAAATTGTTATGTGACCGTTACTGGGAAATGGCGGAAAATATCGAATGCTCAAAGAGATGGTATGAGAACGATGATGCTGTATATATGAAGTCGCAACTCTAGAAATTCAGAAAAGCTTACAGGAGGAAGGAGGAGGAGACTGTTGTTTAACGTACCGTCAACAATGAGGTCATTGGAGACGGAACACAAGTTCGCGTTACGGAAAGACGTAGAAGGAAAGCGGTCGTGCCCTTTCGAAGGAACCATCCCGGAATTCACTTTAGGCGATTTATGGAAATCAGACATTTTTGTTTAATTCCGTGAATAGCGTTCTATGACAGAAAATTGTCACAACCATTAACAGTCTAGGAACGTGCGTCCGAAGCGATTTGAAGTCCAACAGTTTCCTAGGAAAAGCAAATGGCAGACTGAGATTCCTAGGGAAATGTAAAACACTTGTGCTACTGTTTATCACGTAGAAGTTTTAAGGAAAGAAGGAAGGAAGGAAGATTGGGTTTAACGTCCGTTCGGCATCGATATCATTAGAGACGGAGCACTAATTCGGATTGTGTCAAGGACGGGGAAGGAACTCAGACGTCCCCTTTGAAAGGCACAAGTGCGCAACCCGCCGTTTGCCTGGACCGATTTAGGTAAATCACGGTAAACCTAAATCTGGATGGGCGGACGCGGGTTTGAACCGTCGTCCTCCAGAATGCAAGTCCAGTATGCTAAACACTGCACCTCGCTCGTGAGTTTAAGAGGTAAGTGGGAAAATCAAATGAGCAGAGCATGAGTTCTTTCAGTAAGCGCGGGAGCATTACGAAGAGGCTTATCAAATTCCAGTGAGGGGCTCTCCATCGCGGTGTAGATTACTGTTAAAATCCCGAGAACAGAAGTTCAATGATGAGTGAAATAACATATCTGTTTTATAGTATACGTCTCACGGAATGACCATGACTGCAACATCAGATAAACTGAAATTTATACGGATGTTCTTCCCGCACACTCTTCGCCAATTGACTAAGAAAGGGGTACAACCACAGTGTTACATGAAGTATACTCCACCACACGCCGTAATGTCTTTCTTAGATTATACAAATATAAAACATAAAATTTTCCGACAATTCATACGTTATATCGTTCAGATTCATCACTGACAAAATATTTTATAGAGTTCACTGGGCAGATGAATTGTGATGATGCCATATCACCTTGTCTTATTGCAGTCCAGGCTTCTTATATAATGTTTCATCCAGTGGTGCAGTGGATTTATGCAGCGTCAATTAATAATTTTAAATATTTTGAGGCAAACAATAAAAAAAATTCACTCCGCCCCTTCTGACACAGAACTACTTGATTCCATCACTGCTTTGATTGCTATCTCATTTCAGATATGAAGTGGTGTATCCACGGGCCGTACTCAATAACAAATCTACGCACAAAAACAGATGGACTGTTTTTATATCAGTCCAAGCATTGCTGAGTATTTGCTTTCATATTGCCTTTTGTTGAGAGTCAACAATTGTGGCACTACATCCCCTTGCACGAAGCTTTCTTATTTTTATGCAAAATATACTATAGTTTTCTTTGATATACCTATTGCAACAGCTTTTCCACACAGCTATAATTACCTTTCGCCCAGTACCATATTGTTCACTTTGTCGTCGTTTTCATCTGTGGTTCCAGTTCTGGAACGCACTTAATATCGAATATCTTGATAGAGACACGTAATATTCGAGTCCAGAGACCCATTTCTTAGCTACTGAAAAGAGTGGAAACTACTCATAATCATTACCAACAGGGATTGAATTTTCGTTGAAGCTAATCCATTCAAAACAAAGAATTTTAAAGCATGAGTCATTCATTACGGCAAAGGACAGCGAGATGCACTGCTATGGACGGACGTTACGTTGAACTCCCCCTATAAACAGGTGTTCAGATCTCAGAAAATAAGCGTGTCAGAATCTATGTGTATTGAATGTGTTTTTCTTCTTTCTTTGATTAGGGTAAATAAAATAAATAAAATTACCTCTATCAAGTATTACATAAAATAAATTAAATATTACTGCTTCGGAAGACATTCGATACGTTCTCTGTATCACCATGTTTCTAGTTGCTTTCAATAAAGGACATACGAATTTTAAATGACTCGACTATTTTATTTTACATTTTGGAAATGATGCTGCAGATATTGGCAATTAAATTATCAGCACAAACGTTCAGACTTAAATCTGGTGGAGCAGATCATTTAGCATCCAAGGAAAGGAAGCTCTCGATTCGTTGCTTTGTACGCTTTACTACTGCTGTGTAGTGCTGCTCCGCCAATACAGAATTGGATGTGTATCTTTGGTAAGTCGCAGTAGCTCTATTTATTTTTAGAACTGTTATCGAAATGGCTAGCATTTTACGCCTAGTGAATCCTGAGGCGTTTTCTGCTTCTTGAGACTCCGTTCATTCCCTGTAGTATCACCGTTCAAGGTGAGCTGATTCACAAGTCAGAAGACATCCAGGTCCTGCCACACCACACACAGATTTCAATAACAAAGCAAATTGGGTTCAAATGGATCTTTCGGTTTTCGATTGGTTTCGATTTATGTCGCCAAATTCGCAAAATGTCAGCATCTCTCAATTTCTTTTAACATAAAAAAGATCATGATAACAGTGTGGCAGAAAATGAAAAATTTTAAATGACAACATTAATCAAGAAAAATATGAAAGAAGTGTGAATGTTCAAGACATATTTTTTCCATGACAATGCGTGACAAAAGTGGCATAAGCGAAACAGCGGCGCTGCAATCAGCTAGAAACGTCTTTGTTTACTAGACGAACAAATCTTTGAAAGTAAGGTGATGGCTGACACTGAGGGAGTAAGAAACAACTGGGATGTCAACGTAATCGACTCACGTCGAAGCATGCAAGAGGGGTACTGGGGTAAGCCACTCTCTGACAGGGCGGCTAGGAGGTAAAATTCTGGCCCTCCATCTAATATGACACTGATAACAGTTTCCAAATCCCGGTTGGGATTTAAGAAGGTTCAGACTATGCGTAAGAGTCTCATCAGTAACCTGTTGCAACTAGGTTCTGCTCTTGTTGTGACCACCAGAACAGTGGTGTCAACACGTAATGGTCACTGAAGTTTTCCTGAAAACGAGGCGGCCACCCTCGTGTGTATTGCAGTTGAAATCTGGTTTCGCAGGACAGAGCTGATCAGGTTATGGTTATGGAAAGGGGCCAAAATCAGTTAGTGCCAGTTGCACAAAACACACAAACTTTATTTTCATAAAAACACTTAATCGCATATGTCCTTAAAAGGATTCAAAACAATGCGGCTGAAAGCCCGAACACAAGTTATTACAATTGCTTTGAAGAATACACGCGGCTGAAGGCCTTACTTAAAAAAGAAAATCTTACGTAGATAATCGGCTGAAGGCCATACACTGGATACAGAAGATCTGAGGCTTAAGGCCTGAATAACAAGAATTTCCAATAGAGAAGAAAATTTAGACAGGTTTTATAAAAGTGAATTTTCAAATTTTAATTCAAGACGGCTGCAGGCCTTATTTTAAAATTAAAACAAACTAAATTAATAGGCGGCTGAAGGCTTAGCACCGTACTTGAGACAAAAATCACAATCTGAAAACAACAGAACAATGGTGCTCAGAAGTGTTCCAAGGGTCAGCCTGAGGAGGTAACTCTAACGTAAGGTTAGGTGAGATAGGCAGCCAAGAATAAAATTAAGTAATCAGATGGCAGCCCGACCCAGGGACGGCTGAAGGACCGACCAACAACCTAATCAATTCCGCTGCGCCGACCAACGGCACGACGACGGAAAATATCAGCCGAGGACGAAGATATCAACAGCACTACATCTTCAAAATTGGCGTCTAAAAACAGCCAAGGCACAAAAACCACTCAAAAATATGAACAACACCAAAGGCTGTCAAACTATACGCGGTATGGACAGCAACTGCTGTGGCCAGAAGCTGCGTGGACAGCAGGGCACATGTGGGGAAAGAGGTAGTGGTGGGGGTTACGGGCAGACATTGCAGGAGAAATGCTGACCGCTGGAGGGACAGTGCCATTCTAAACTAACGACTACGCTCACATTTTTTTGTAAATATTACATGGTGTCCCTCCATGTCCACACTTGCATGGTGACCATTCGAAAAGATCTGCTTTGATTGGTAGCTAAAAAGAATTCCGCCAAAAATGCAGCCATTTAAGTTCGCCTGGCTTGTTAACAACTTGTAACTTTCAGAGAGGCGTTATGAGCGGTGAATTTTGAGTAAAACCTACATATTTCTCTGGTTACCTCATTAAAAGTTGCTTCTTTTGCCGAAACAGCGGAATTTACACAGTATCATTTCAATAACTTGTAATGCAGACACAATAGCGACAGAATTCTGAAACAGTGGTTTGTTATGTTTATTAAATGAGAAACTGAGGATAAGTAAGATCAGTAGCTCATGAAAAAGCACATCCTCGGTACAAAAAAACGTGTCATGTCTTCACTTATGTTGTCCCAAAACCTATAGCATTTCTCATTTCACCTGTTTCGATGCCTCTTAAAAATTACATTCTTTCATCGAAAAAGTCTGTAATTAGTGGAATGACACAGTAGATAAGGAAGTTTTACATAGTAACGATGTGGCAAAACACTCCTCTCTTGGCCGGCCGAAGTGGCCGAGCGGTTCTAGGCGCTACAGTCTGGAACCGAGGGACTGCTACGGTCGCAGGTTCGAATCCTGCCTCGGGCATGGATATGTGTGATGTCCTTAGGTTAGTCAGGTTTAAGTAGTTCTAAGTTCTAGGCGACTGATGACCTCAGCAGTTAAGTCCCATAGTGTTCAGAGCCATTTGAACCATTTTTGAACTCCCCTCTTTGAGTGTTATTATTTGCCAATTTCACATTTCGATATCTGAAACAGTTCATGAAATACGAGGAATGTTGTGGATATCTATCTCTGGCCTTATCGCTCTGGCTCGATCGCAGATGAGTGTGCTGCGTCAGATAAATTTTCTCGAGATTTCAGACAGATAGATACCTCTGCCCAAGTCTAAAGAAAAATTCAGTGTCTTAGTTAAATTTCATGCACAACAACATATTATGTAAAACGCACCAAACGCAAAATCATAGCGACCTCTATTTTTCATTGCAAACTTCCAAATTTCGCGTAGTGTATTACTACCACATAAATATCACAACTACTTTGACCACTGACGAAATGATGGGCTCATCATCATGAACATGGCATATAACTCAATAAGTAAAGCAAGAATGAAATTTTTTGACCGAATGGTTTCTGTAAAACCGTCTGAGAAAGATTTCAGGGCGTGCTCCTCGATTGTGTCATCGCGAAACGGCCGAGAGATGGAACACACTCTTCGGCCTCTCCTTCTGAACGAATAAATACACTCGCCCAGCGCCCTGGATGACAACTGGTTACTATGCATCGCCCACCGTATCCTGCCCGAACTCGACTGTTCACCACCCGTCTCAGTGCAGGAGTGTTCGCAGTGGCACGCCAAAGTGTACGCTGAGCCTCCGTGCACTGGAGGACTCTTGTCCTGGTTCAATCACAGTTTAGCTTGCAGACTGGCAGGAGGCGCGTTTTGGTTTGCCGAGAAGCGAGAACCATTTATAACTCTTCAAACATGGGTGAAAGTGGCGCGTTTGCGGCCGGCCGGGCTGGTCGAGTGGTTCTAGGCGCTACAGTCTGGAACCGCACGACCGCTACGGTCGCAGGTGCGAATCCTGCTTCGGGCATGGATGTGTGTGATGTCCTTAGGTTAGTTAGGTTTAAGTAGTTCATTTGAACCATTTTTGACACGTTTGGGGGTTGGTGTGTGTGTTTGTGTGTGTGTGTGGGGGGGGGGGGAGATATATATATATTTTTTTTACAAGGTGACCACATGTTACGTGCACAACAGTTTGATGCGACCCATAAGTAGATTCCAAATATGTTCTAAATTTGAACATAAATTTCTCAAGTAGAATAATGTTTAATGTTTCAGTTTATCTACATCTACATGGATACTCTTCAAATCACATTTAAGTGCCTGGCAGAGGGTTCATCGAACGACCTTCACAATTCTCTATTATTCCAATCTCGTATAGCGCGCGGAAAGAGTGAACACCTATATCTTTCAGTACGAGCTCTGATTTCCCTTATTTTATCTTGGTGATCGTTCCTCCATATATAGGTCGGTGTCAACAAAATATTTTCGCATTCGTAGGAGAAATTTGGTGATTGGAATTTCGTGAGAAGATTCCGTCGCAACGGAAAACGCCTTTCTTTTAATGATGTCCAGCCCAAATGCTGTATCATTTCTGTGACACGCTCCCCAATATTTCGCGATAATACAAAACGTGCTGCCTTTCTTTGAACTTTTTCGATGTACTCCGTCAGTCCTATCTGGTAAGGATCCCACACCGCGCGGCTGTATTCTAAAAGAGGAAGGACAAGCGTAGTGTAGCCGGTCTCCTTAGTAGATCTGTTACATGTTCTAAGTGTCCTGCCAATAAAACGCAGTCTTTGGTTAGCCTTCCGCACAACTCGAACTCGGGATCTTTGCCTTTAGCGGACAAGTGCTCTACCAACTGAACTACCCAAGCACGACTCACGCCCCGTCCTCACAGCTTTACTTGTGCCAGTACCTCGTCTCCTACCTTCCAAACTCTACAGAAGCTGTCCTGCGAACCTTGCAGAACTAGCACTCCTGAAAGAAAGGATATTGCGGAGACATGGCTTAACCACAGCCTGGGGGATTCATTCTTTTGTTCTTCTCTTTGGTTAATCTTCATCCCACTCGCCATTAAACTTTCTGAGTTACCGTTCTCGTGATTTTCTCGTGCTGTGATGAAACCAAATTTTGGATTCGGCATTAATCCAAGATCGTTCTGAAATCACGAGACTCTCATTAAACTAAAGTTAATGGTTTAGAAAATAATGGAGGTACGTTTTTTGTCGAATGTTTCACACTTACTGTTTCGTTATTATACATGTTACCACCGCAGTAAATATCTAAAGTTACAAATTAATCCTGTTTCCCTATTTACCTATCTTTTGGAATACTTCATGGTCTTACATGAGTTCACTGGGGCAGACTCGAAACACTGAAATGTAGCCTTCTTGACGTACGGAAAGTTGTGCCAAATTTTGAAGGGCCTATCAAAATATCGTCGTTTATTAGAGGTAAGATAAAGATCCTTATGTAGTAGGAAAGTACAATTAATCCACTACTGATTGATAGAAATCTCCGAACCCGTCTGTACCATCGAACTTATTCGCAATCAACGAACAGTTGGCAATTTGCTAAGAGATAAGATCGTTGTTGCCCCTAATTTTTCTGGATTTTATTGTCTTTAGCAGAGGATAAACGATTACTCACCTCGATAAGAAGTGAATACGTGGCATGCAGTTTTATGGGTGAGCTGCAACAGTTTTATCATCTTTGGCCCAAGTATACTCTCTGCCGCGTTCTCAAATGGATACATAAAATAGATTTTTTAAAATAACTTTCTCCCAGAGTTTTGTAGTCACTCTTTACTACAACCTCTAGGAAGGCGTTTGCCTAATTCCACAACACGAATGCATACATTTTACAAGGTCCGTTCCGGACTCCTTTTTCGCTTTCATCTTACTTCTGCAAAGACAACTACCTGGTAATGTATTTAACACATCTCCTATCATCCTGTCCCTTCTTTTCAGTGTTTTCCATATGTACCTTTGTTCACCCATACTGCGGAGAACCTCTTCATTCCTTATCTTACCATTTCACCTAAATTCCAACGCCCCTCTAGAGCACCACATCTCAAACGCTTTGAAACTCTGACTTTCCGTTTCTCCCACAGGCCATGATTCACTATTGTACAATGCTGTGCTCCAAATGTACTTTCTAATACACTTGTCCCTCAGAAAAGGCTTATGTTTGATACTCATATATTTTTTTTCGAACAGGAATGCCCTCTGTCCCTGCGGTGCTGCACTTGTTCGTCACGTGTTATTTTGTTTCCAAAATACTCGTAACAGAAATTTGTAACTTTGTCTACTTCGTGGTCACTAGTTTTGATGTTACGTTCTTCGCTAATCTTATTTCTCTTACTCCTCATTACCTTCGTCACTCTTCGGTTTACTCTGTCATATTCTGTACTCGCTAGACGATTCATTCAACGCAACATGTTCTATAATAATTTTTCATTTTTACTGAGGACAGCAATATCGTAGGCCAGTCTGGTAACTGATTCTTTTCACTCCAAAATTTAGTCTCATTCTCCAACCTTTCTTTTATTTCCGTCATTGCTTCTTTGAAATACAGATACAACACGAGCATTTCGTTTTTGGGTTTCCATTTTATTGTTCCCTCTTGGTTCTAGTACACATTGTATAACCCTAGGACTTTCCCGATAGCTTATTCATATTTTTGTGAAATATTGAATATCTAGTACCGTTTTATATTGCTGAACGCTTTTTCAAGGTCGACAAATCCTACGGTCGTGTCTTCATTTTTCTTCAGTCTTGCCTCCCTAGTGCCGTTACTTTCCGAAAGCCAAACTGATCGTCATCCAGAAGATCTTCACTTTTCCATTCTTCTGTATACTATGTTTGTTAGCAACTTGATTACATGAGCTGTTAAGCAGATTGTACGGCACTTCTCGTATTTATCCTTCTTGCGGTTTTCGGGATTGTGTAGATGATATGTTTTCGAAAGCCTTATGGAATGTCTCCAGTCTCATAGATTCTACATACCAGCTTGAAAAGCCACTTCACCCCATGATTTTCGAAATTCCGTGGGGATGTTGTGTAACCCTTCTGCCTTACTGTCTTCCAGAGTTCTGTTAAACTCTCACGCTAACACTGCATCTTCCACATCGACTCTCTTCGGTTGTCATATCATCGGACATTCCTCTTCCTAACAGACGCCACCAATGTACTGTTCCCACGTATCTGTTGTCCCTCCAGTGTTTAACAGTGGAATTCCCACTGCGCTCTTAATGTTGATGCCCATGCTGTGTTTCACTCATTCCCAGAATACTTTTCAACTTCCTTCTTTCGTCGGTCTGTTGATGTATACCGAAGGTTTCTTCGCAGTCACCTGCCTTATACCTGTGCCTGACGGTCCAACATCTGTGGTTTCCCTTTTAAGAGATGCCCATATTTCTTCAGCTGAGCTACCTACTGTGGCATACGTTATCACGGTACCTACAGCCACAGAGAATTTCAAATGCATCTCATAAATCCACAGTACTGCTGTACCCCAATTCTTTCCAAACTGATTCTTTCGGATGACTGTTTTAAACTTCAGTTTACTCTTCATCATTACTAAATTGTGACCCGAATCATAATCTGTTCCTGGATATGCCTTGCACTTCAGTATCTGATTTCGGAGTCTCCGTCTGGCTGTGATATATACCAGGTCGAATCATCCTGTGCCTCCAGGCCTTATCCGAGTATATTGGATCTTATTGTGGTTTTTGAACAGTGTGTGTTAGCTGAAACGTTTTGCAGCACTCATTTAGTCTTTCCTCTCTCTTGTTTCTATCACGAGGCTCATAATATCCTGTCTTCTATTCCTTCGCTTACCATTGTGTTCCGTTTCGCGACGATTATTTCATTATCATCTCCTCTAACACACTGAATTATTCTTTCATTATCCTCATATGCATTTTCAATCTCTTCACCTTCTGCCTGCGACGCTGGCAAGTATACCTGAACTGTTGTTCGGTAGTGAGAAATGTTATGCCACCAATTGCCAAATGTGTGATATTTTCAGCGCAATAGGTTTCGGGACTACGTTATCCAATTATCAAATGCTACAAAACCAGAAAACCGAGCAAGGTGGTGCAGTGGTTAGCACACTGCACTCGCATTCGGGAGGGCGACTGTTCAAACCCGCGACCGGCCATACTGATTTAGGTTTTCCGCGATTTCCCTAATTCGCTTCAGGCAAATGCCGGGATTGTTCCTGTGGAAGGGCACGGCCGCTTCCTTCCCCATCCTTCACTAATCCGATGGGGCCAATGACCTCTCTGATTAGTTCCCTCCCCCGAATCAACCAACCAACCAACCAAACTAGGAAGCTTTTAAAGCATCTGATGACCTCTGACATTGCCTTACCTACAAGCATTAAAAACCTTTTAGAAATAGATACGATTTTATAACAGAATCAAACAAGAATATAGGAATAGAGAATTTTCTTGCATTATAATATGATAATCTACTTAGTTCGTTTACTTGAGTTCGTTTACTTGGATGTAACAAATAATAGTTGTTTATTATGGTCCGGGACTGGCTGTGTGAGTGATGCCCAAAAGCCATTAATAAGTTAAAAACAAAGAAAAAACCGATTACATCCTAATAAATTGTAACATACACTCCTGGAAATTGAAATAAGAACACCGTGAATTCATTGTCCCAGGAAGCGGAAACTTTATTGACACATTCCTGGGGTCAGATACATCACATGATCACACTGACAGAACCACAGGCACATAGACACAGGCAACAGAGCATGCACAATGTCGGCACTAGTACAGTGTATATCCACCTTTCGCAGCAATGCAGCCTGCTATTCTCCCATGGAGACGATCGTGGAGATGCTGGATGTAGTCCTGTGGAACGGCTTGCCATGCCATTTCCACCTGGCGCCTCAGTTGGACCAGCGTTCGTGCTGAACGTGCAGACCGCGTGAGACGACGCTTCATCCAGTCCCAAACATGCTCAATGGGGGACAGATCCGGAGATCTTGCTGGCCAGTGTAGTTGACTTACACCTTCTAGAGCACGTTGGGTGGCACGGGATACATGCGGACGTGCATTGTCCTGTTGGAACAGCAAGTTCCCTTGCCGGTCTAGGAATGGTAGAACGATGGGTTCGATGACGGTTTGGATGTACCGTGCACTATTCAGTGTCCCCTCGACGATCACCAGTGGTGTACGGCCAGTGTAGGAGATCGCTCCCCACACCATGATGCCGGGTGTTGGCCCTGTGTGCCTCGATCGTATACAGTCCTGATTGTGGCGCTCACCTGCACGGCGCCAAACACGCATACGACCATCATTGGCACCAAGGCAGAAGCGACTCTCATCGCTGAAGACGACACGTCTCCATTCGTCCCTCCATTCACGCCTGTCGCGACACCACTGGAGGCGGGCTGCACGATGTTGGGGCGTGAGCGGAAGACGGCCTAACGGTGCGCGGGACCGTAGCCCAGCTTCATGGAGACGGTTGCGAATGGTCCTCGCCGATACCCCAGGAGCAACAGTGTCCCTAATTTGCTGGGAAGTGGCGGTGCGGTCCCCTACGGCACTGCGTAGGATCCTACGGTCTTGGCGTGCATCCGTGCGTCGCTGCGGTCCGGTCCCAGGTCGACGGGCACGTGCACCTTCCGCCGACCACTGGCGACAACATCGATGTACTGTGGAGACCTCACGCCCCACGTGTTGAGCAATTCGGCGGTACGTCCACCCGGCCTCCCGCATGTCCACTATACGCCGCCGCTCAAAGTCCGTGAACTGCACATACGGTTCACGTCCACGCTGTCGAGGCATGCTACCAGTGTTAAAGACTGCGATGGAGCTCCGTATGCCACGGCAAACTGGCTGACACTGACGGCGGCGGTGCACAAATGCTGCGCAGCTAGCGCCATTCGACGGCCAACACCGCGGTTCCTGGTGTGTCCGCTGTGCCGTGCGTGTGATCATTGCTTGTACAGCCCTCTCGCAGTGTCCGGAGCAAGTATGGTGGGTCTGACACACCGGTGTCAATGTGTTCTTTTTTCCATTTCCAGGAGTGTATTTTGACTGCTCCACGTAACACAAAGCAATTAAGAAGGAAAAAAGTAGTTCGCAAAAAACCGCATTATACGTTCACAACGCACGTTTTGAAACTTCAGATCATTGTATAGTAAAATAAGTCACATATTTCTTCTTAAAAATTACGATCCATCAAAGTGTATTCCAATTAAGTGACGAGCCGAAATTCAAGTAGGCTATGAATGCAGGTTGTTAGAACATGTGTTTCAAGTGTAACACTTTTAGCAAGCGTTGTCATCCGTTCGCTGGTTGTGTCATATTTTGCAAGGAAAATCACCGAAGAAAGACAGTTTTCATCAGAATGAGAAAGAGAATATATTTTGTTTAGTTAAACGACATTTAACACGTCAGTATAATTGACGGGATACGTAAAGGCGGCAATAGAATAGTTGTTTATGATCTAAGCATGCGAACAATTGGCGTGCGTCACAGTTTTCGCCTTTTCTTTTTGATTCATCAATCTTCTAACTGGTTTGACGCGACAGGTTACGAGTTCCTCTCCCGTGCCAACCTCTTCATCTCCACTTGCAACCTACGTCTTCAGTTATTTGCTGGATGTATTCCAATCTCTGTCTTCCTCCACAGTTTTTGCCCTCTGCAGCTCCCTCTTGTACCATGGAAGTCATGTTATGACGTCTTAACATATGTCCTATCACCTTGTACCTTCTCCTTATCAGTGTTTACCACATATTCCTTTCGTCTCCGATTTTGCGCCGTACCTCCTCATTCCTTACCTTATCAGGCTACCTAATTTTCAACATTTGTCTGTAGCATCACATCTCAAATGCTTCGAGTCTCTTCTGTTCCGGATTTTCCACAGTCCATGTTTCACTACCATAGAATTCTTCCTCAAATTATGACCTATGTTTGATACTAGTAGACTTCTCTTGACCTGGGGGCCATTTTTGCCAGTGTAAAGTGATGTCGTTCTTGCTCCGTCATTGGTTATTTTGCTGCGTAGGTAGTAGAGTTCCTGAACTTCATCTACTTCGTGTCCATCAATCCTGATGTTACGTTTCTCGCTGTTCTCATCTCTGTTGCTTCTCATTAATATCGTCTTTCTTATATTTACTCTCACACCATATTCTGTACGCATTAGACTGTTGAGTCCATTCAGCAGATCATATAATTCTTCTTTACTCTTACTCGGGATACCAATGTCATCAGCGAATCGTTTCATTGACATCTTTTCGCCGTGAATTTTAATTCCACTTCTGAATCTTTCTTTTATCAGTGCTTCTTCGAAGCACAGATTGAATAGTATAGGCGAAAGACTACATCTTTGTCTTACACCCTCTTTAATCCGAGCACTTCGTTTTTGGTCGTCCACCCTTATTATTCCCACTTGGCTCTTGTACATATTTTGTATTATCCGTCTCCCCCTAGAGCTTACCCCCTTTTTTTCTCGGAATTTGGAACATCTTGTACCATTTTACATTGTCGAACGCTTTTCCAAGGTCGACAAATCGTATGAAAGTATCTCGATTTTTCTTTAGTCTTGTTTCCATTATCAACCGCAATGTGATTTTAGAAATTCTAATGGAATTTTATCTGTCCCTCCTGCCTTATTTGATCTTAAGTCCTCCGAAGCTGTCTTAAATTCTGATTGTAATACTGAATCACCTGTTTTTCTAAATCGACTCCTACTTCTTCTTGTATCACATAAGACGAATCTTCCCTTCTCGTAGAGGCCGTCAATGTATTCTTTCCCCCTATCTGCTATCTCCTCTGCATTTAACAGTGGAATTCCCGTTGCACTTTTAATGTTGCCACCCTTGCTTTTAATTCCGCCGAAGGTTATTTTGAGTTTCCTCTATGTTGAGTCAGTCCTTCCGACAATCATTTCTTTTTCGATTTCTTCACATTTTTCATGCAGCCATTTCGTTTTAGCTTCCCTGCACTTTCTAGTTATTTCATTCGTCAGTGACTTGTGTTTATGTATTCCTGAATTTCTCTGGACGTTTTTGTACTTTCTTCTTCATCGATCAACTGAATTATTTCTTCTGTTACCCATGGTTTCTTCGCAGTTACCTTCTTTGTACCTATGTTTTTCTTTCCGAGTTTTGTGATTGCCCTTTTTAGAGATGTCCATTCGTCTTCAACAGTACTGCCTACTGAGCTATTCCTTATTGTTGTATGCATAGCCTTAGAGAAGTTCAAGCATATCTTGTCATTCTTTAGTAGGCTACTTCCATACCCCGCTACCTTGCGTACTGATTCCTCCTGACTAATCTCTTAAACTTCAGCTTACTCTTCATCGCTACTACATTGTGGCCTTAGTCTATATCTGCTCCTAGATGCGCCTTATAATCCAGTACCTGATATCGGAATCTCTGTCTGATCATGATGTAATCTAACTGAAATATTCCCGTATATCTCGGTCTTTTCCAAGTATATCTCCTCTCTTGTGATTCTTGAACAGAGTGTTCGCTCTTACTATCTGAAATTTATTACAGTATTCAATTAGTCTTTCTCCTCTCTCATTCTTTATCCCAAGCCTATGTTCTTCTGTAATCTCTTTTTCTACTCCTTCCCCTACAACTGCATTCCATTCCCCCATGACTATTAGATTTTCATCTCCCTTTGCGTACTGTATTACCCTTTCAGTATCCTGATATGCTATCTCTATCTCTTCGTTTTCAGCTTGCGTTGTCGGCTTGTATACCTGAACTATCGTTGTCAGTGTGGGTTTGCTGTCGCGCGGAGTGGCCCAGCGGCTCGAGGCGCCATGTCACTGAGAGCGCAGCCCCTCCCGCCGGAGGTTCGGGTCCTCCCTAGGACATGAGTTGTGTGTGTTGATCATTTTTTGTGGGTTTGCTGTCGATTCTGATAAGAGCAAAACTGTCACTGGACTGTTCACAGTAACACACTCTCTGCTCTACCTTCCCTAACATAACGAATCCTACTCCCGTTATACCATTTTATGCTCCTGTTGATATTACTCTATACTCATCTGACCAAAAATCCTTGTCTTCTGACATTCCATGCCCCGTCTCGTAGCGTGCTATCCTTTTGTTGGTTATCCAATCTTTTTCTCATGGTCACCTCCCCTTGGCAGCCCCTCCCGGTGATACGAATGGGGGACTATTCCAGAATCTTTTACCAATGGAGAGATCATCATGACAGTTTTTCAATTACGGGCCACATGCCGGCCGGAGTGGCCGAGCGGTTCTAGGCGCTTCAGTCTGGAACCGCGCGACGCTACGGTCGCAGGTTCGAATCCTGCCTCGGGCATGGATGTGTCTGATGTCCTTAGGTTAGTTAGGTTTAAGTAGTTCTAAGTTCTAGGGGACTAATGACCTCAGATATTAAGTCCCATAGTGCTCAGAGCCATTTTTGAACGGGCCACATGTCCAGTGGATACACGTTATGTATCTTTAATGCAGTGGAGTCTATTGACTACTGCAACCTCACGCCGTTGATCATTGCTGATTATTCCTCCTTTAGGGGCAGTTTCCTACCCCAAGAACCTCTGCACGCTTCTCCACCCTCTTTTACAAGATTGTTGGGAAAATGATGGCCGCGCGGGGTAGCAGCGCGGCCAGAGGCGCCTTGTCACGATTCGCGCTGTCCCCCCTCGGGTATGGGTGTGTGTGTTGTCCTTAGCGTTAGTTAGTTTAAGTAGTTGTGTAAGCTTAGGGACCGATAACCTCAGCAGTTTGGTCCCATAAGACCTTACGACAAATCCAAAATTTCCAAAATGAGGGTGAATTCTTATGCCGAAAATCTTTGGCCGCCAGTGCTATTTGTTAATCAAAGTTTAAATGATGGCGGGTTTCAAACACTGGGCCGACGACTTTTTGACTACTAATCAGAGACGCTACCCATATACCACTCGTTCCCAAAGACGAAGATTTTCCTTGTAAATAAATTATACGGTTGTATTCTTGGTACCTATTATACCTAGGGAGGTTATAATTAAACTTTCGCTATTTGGGAGAGTTACCACGAAAAACGAGTGCTCGTAGGACAATGAAATTTTGTTGGTTGGATGGTTCGGGGTAGGGGACCAAACAGCGAGTCCATCGGCCCCATCGGATTAGGGAAGTTGGTCGGCCGCGCCCTTTTAGAGGAACCGTCCTGGCTTTTGCCTGAAACGATTTAGGGAGATCACGGAAAAGCTAGATCAGGATGACCGGACGCGGGTCTCAACCGTCGTCCTCCAGAATGTGAGTCCAGTGTGCTCACCACTGCTCCACCTAGCTCGGTGAAACTTTTGCAACTTTTGTAAGGACATGCGGAAGAAAAATAACAGTAAATCGTTGAAGAAACACGTTTTAATTTCCACAAGAGCCCATGTTTAGGTTCCAGGTTAAAAATGTTTCTCAATGTCACGACCATCTGCATCCGAGACAGCCTAGAGATACCATTTCACAATGGGTCGCCGCGCTTTTCGAACTGTGGTCCGTGGAAGCGTCCAGCATTCTCAGCCATGGCAACTGTAATATTCTCAACAATTTGTGGCGCAATTGGACATCGGCCGCTCCCAGGAGCAATACCCAAATAACCAGATAATTCGAACTTACAAATCATGTTCTTCAACCCCGGAGCGGAAAGAGGACCACTCCACATTCATCTAATGCGTCAACATTCGCGAAGAGCAGCAGTACTATTGCTGTTATTTTGATGAATCAGCTTTACGAATAAAGTTCCTTCTCAAGACCCATGTTGACTCTTTGCAAATGTACTGCACGCTGATGCTTGTGTTTCAACTTAAGCATGTTGTGACACTAACAACATTAACAACGGAAATCCTGCAGCACACACTCTTAATGTGATTCCTATGAAGTTGTGTACTCATAAGGTAAATGTCTGTCTACACTTGCTCAAGTAGCGAAAATTTAATTACAACCATCGTGTACTTTAATCCTCTATTGCATGACTTCTTTTGGGAAACCAGCTGCGGTGAAAAAAATACACTGGTATAGGGTCTGACACACGAAATACTATGTAACAGGTTGAACATATAAATTTTGATTTAATCAGTATTTTAGGTTTGTTGCCGTTGTTGTTGATTAACTAGTAATCCTTCAGTTACAGAGACATGGAAACATAAATTGTGCTATCATCAAGCACCATTTTACGTACCTTGAAAATCTAACTAGTAGTGATCTAAGTGGCAAAAATGATTCACCCTTTCAGCTGCTTTCGCTTGTGTTTACGTACACTCGGCCTTCAGGAAAGATGATCGATTTTCAACTCGTACTGCCACCTGAACTGCACATCTTAGTGGTATGAAGACTGTAATTATCGCCGAAGTGCTTGTCCCCCTGAGTGAAGAACGGTCATATTCCGGGCTCACGCGAATGGCTGGCTCTGAGCACTATGGGACTTAACATCTGTGGTCATCAGTCCCCGAGAACTTAGAACTACTTAAACCTAACTAACCTAAGGACATCACACACATCCATGCCCGAGGCAGGATTCGAACCTGTGACCGTAACGGTCACGCGGTTCCTGACTGAAGCGCCTAGAACCGCACGGCCACACCGGCCGGCTCACGCGAATGATTATGTAACACAGACTAGGAGCTGTTTGGTTCGACTGCACTCGTACAAAACTTAAAACATCACTTATCGTATCACAGTAATCTATGCGAGCTTCCAAAGGTCTTCCATAATCTTGCTTATGGAAGGAAACCTTCACATTTAGATAAAATTCATAGAACTAGATTCAATTTCAGTATGCCAATGGATACGTGTAAATGTCTAGGTGTTCAGTCATCTTTCCTTATTGGCTATTTTCATCTCTATATTTATTCCACTGACTGTGCTGTTGACATCTATTTACGCCGTCACTAATGTCTGCTACATTAGTCAGTCTGTATGCATTGTATTGAGATGTGGTGGTACCCGAAAGAGATTGATGAATCAAAGCAAAGTGAACGACGTAACCTTTGAATGGAACTGTTTGTACCTCACTCAGAATTGTAGACTTTTTCTGATATGGTATAGGAAATGGGTCAATTGTCAGGACCATAAACTTTACGGCGACCAATGTCCACAACCTTACATTCTGTCTGAAAAATACACTGCCTGCCAAGAAAAGTGAAGCATCCAGATGACATGATCGGATGTCAATGTAACTTCCCACAAGCACACACCATCGGCGGGTATGTAACTGATCAGAGCTACAACTCTCTGTGACAAGTAGAATGGCTACTAGGGTGCACTCGTTTTGTTCGTGTTTTAGTGTTTTCATCAGGCGTGGTAGGATATATGAGGTGAGTGAACAGCGTCAGATGTTGAGAGATCAGACGGCGTTCTCAACATCTGACAAGAGTTTGCATGGAGCCTAATTGTGGGTCTCCACTTGGCCATCAGGTCGAGTCGTGCAATATCAGATTCATGGCGCAGTCGCATATGAATAGGCCCGATTTTGGACTGCGTGTGAACGTGAGGACAGACATACTCGTCGTCAAGTTTCCGGTCAACCATGTCTGACCACCGCAAAGCAGGATCGCCGTATTGTCCTCCACGTACATCGTATCCCATTCACATCTGCGCCTGCTGTCCGAGGATAAGTTCAAATGATTCAAATGGCTGTGAGCACTATGGTACTTAACACCTGAGGTCATCAGTCCCCTAGACTTAGAACTTCTTAAACCTAACTAACCTGAGGACATCACACACATCCATGCCCGAGGCAGGATTCGAACCTGCGACCGTAGCAGCAGCTCGGTTTCTGACTGAAGCGCTTAGAACCGCTCGGTCACATCGGCCAGCCGAGGATAAGTAATGGGCTTCCTGCAACGTTCAGAGTCATCCTGCTCCACTACTCCGAGACTAGGTAATTACCATCCCATGCATAGACTGGCGTTAACACCACGACACAAACGACTGCGTTTGGATTGGTTCCCGCCGACCGAAGTGGCCGCGTGGTTCTGGCGCTGCAGTCTGGAACCGCGAGACCGCTACGGTCGCAGGTTCGAATCCTGCCTCGGGCATGGATGTGTGTGATGTCCTTAGGTTAGTTAGGTTTAATTAGTTCTAAGTTCTAGGGGACTAATGACCTCAGCAGTTGAGTCCCATATTGCTCAGAGCCATTTGAACCATTTTTGATTGGTTCCGTGATCGGGAGTCATGGACTGCTGATGGATGGCGGCGCATTGTGTTCAGCGATTCATTGTAGTTATGTATTCCACCAGATGAACATCACCGAATGTGAGGTCCCATTCTTCCAGCGTAAATCTGTTTGTGAATTCCTAAAGTTCCCTAGCCTTAACACTCTACTTAAACTACGTTATGCTGAGAACAACACACACACTCATTCCCGAGGGAGGACTCGAACCACCTGCGGGTGGTGCCTCGCAATCCGTGACGTGGGGCCTCAAACCGCGCGGCCACACCGCGCGGCATTCTTCCAGTGTTTTGGGGAACTATAGTGGCTTAATCCTGGTGTCGTGGTGCGTGGAGCTCACGGTATGACTTCAGGTAACGGCTGGTAGTTACTGAGGGAACTCTGGCGGTGTAACGGCACATCAAGAACATCCGGCGCCATCATAGTGTTTCACTCTACAGTTTCCTGGTCCCATTTTTCAATAGGATAACTCTCGTCCACACATGGCACACATCTGTATGAACTGTCTGCGTGGTGTTGAGGTACTCTCGTGGCCAGTAAGACCCCTAGATCTGTCCCCGTGGGACGTTCTCGGACATCAGCTTCGTCTCAGCGCCAGTATCCAGGATATGAAGGACCAGTTACAACAGTTGTGTACTAGCTTGCTTCAGGAAAGGTCACAGCGGCTTTGTGACATCCTTCCCAACCGAATCAGTGCATTCATCAAGGCTGCAACGTCATACTGATAAGTAGGCTCATACTGCCAAGTTCTTTGTAAATTTGCGTCGATGTTGAAATCATTGAAAAGTTAGTCTACGGCTGTAGCTGTGGCTCCTGAGAGGCACCATTGAATATCTTCAGTGGATACATTAAATTTACAGATGAAGCGGGATCACAAAGGGAAATCTTTCTGCTGTTAAGGCGTTGCCTTTATTTGGTGGACCTATTGGTCTTATTTTTAACAAGAAGTATGTATGTGACTCCAGGTTCTCCAGACTGTTTTCTTAAATTAGAAGGTTTAGAACACCTGAATCATCATTTCGTTTTTTTATTTTTATTTTCCATTTTAAGACCTGGTGCCACATGCAGGATACTGTCGCCTTTTTCTTTGAACCTTTTGTTATTTGTAGCACGCTACGCAGCAATTAGTACAAGAGAACGAGTAACATTTCTTTCCATCCATGCATATATCAACGAGCACTACAGTTTCACAAGTTTGCGAATCCGATGCTGCTCTACAACGCGTTTCGGTTGCATACAGTTGTTTGTTTCAGTTTCTTTCCAACTTTCGTTTGATCTTAACGTTTTCTTCTTGTTAATAATAGGTGTCAATACGTTCGCAATTCAAATTGGCTTTTCTAGCCCATACTTGTTATTTAATAGTTTCTTGACGATGATATCGTCATACAAATGATACAAGCTACAGGAGACCATATCATCGTTTGTAACGGGATTCTACCTTTTTGAATGAAAGTGAATACAAGCATTCACATTTAAATTAAACAGATAAACAAATAAATAATTACATGAAAGTCTATGAAAATTCTGTGGGTCTCCCTCTTTCGACCTGTAGTACACATATCTGCAGTTATGAAAGGAAATTCCGTTGTTAGCCCACGTACGTTCGCACTATGTAATACTGCGGAATTTATTCGAGACTGAAGGTTAAAAAAATCGTTTCAACAGTCAGTATGGCCTAAAAAATAAGTAATGGTTAGTGTCTTTCCCTACAAAGTAGTTGTTTATAAAGGTGATGGGGAAAGATTTCCTACTCTTATTACGTACCGTCAACTCACACATATTTATTATAATTCAAATGATCACAATGAATAGGGTACTGAAATGAAGTATTGCTCTCTTCAAACTACTTTATTACGAAGCCAACACGTCAATTCCCAGAACTGACATGAAGATCAAATTATTAAAAAACTAACGCGAAACAAAATACACGGTGACAATGATGTTGATGGCTGGTAAAGTTTTTAAAGGGGTCAAGAGACCCCACTGCTCCACTCTTTGCATTGACGACTCTCGCCCTGCTCCTAGTTATCATTCTGACGTCAAACAGGCATCTCAAAACACGAAGCTACAGTGAACATAATTCTTCTAAATACCTTTGTTATTCAAACGCACAAACGCATCAGGAAACTAGCCCTCCAAAACTCCACAACGCCGTTGTCAAATCCAATAATCAAAGACCACACGTGGTGCAGAAACCACAAAACAAAAACATACAATAAATTAAATACCTCAAAAGAGATTACATATATTAATGCATATCACGCTACGAACTTAACATTATCGCAAGTCTGATCTGTTCAGAATTTCTTTCCGACATGAAATATTAAAAATAAAATGCTACCTATCTGACTGCGTACCATTAGATTCTACTGGTAAAATCCTGGCAGGTGTCATCAATTTCTAAGGTTTCCTATGCTTATTACCTACTCTCATCTCATAAAAATTTAATATAACTCAAATGTCAGGATGAATAGGGTACTGAAATGAAATATTGCTCTTTTCAGACTTAGTTTATTACAAAACCAAGACCTGAATACCCAGAATTAGCATACAGGTCAAATTACAAAAAGCAAACACGGAACAAAATACATGGCGGTAGATTATGTTGATGGCTGGCAAAGTTATTAAAGGGGAAGGGGGTCAAACTAAAACGATGCCTCCCTCAAGGTAATAGCAACAACGCTTTCTTACTTTATGTGAGGTACTTATCGAGATTGTGAATTGCTAACTGAACGTTAATATCCCATAGGTTGGTTGAAATACAGGGCTGCACGCCAGATGGACTCGCTGCAGTGACGACTACGTCTTCAGACAAAGATTACTGATAGGCGCGGGTTACCGATATTCTCACCACTGAACTGGCAACCGGGTGATGTGGGGACTGGTCGTAGGTGCACAACTGCAGAGGCGGCCCTCGCTCCGAGATGTTCAGAGAACTACGGCTGGCGCGCCGAAGAGACCAGTACTGTCCTCTGTGGCTGTTCTCCGCCAATTTGCAGAGCATACAGCGTACCTCATCCGAACTGCCCAGACGTTTCTCCACGGTGGCCATCCACCGAATGCCATAAAAATCTCTCTTCTCTTCTCTTCCCTCCTCGACACCAAATCCATTGTCGAGTCGCCAAAAAATGTCCCCTTCAATGGCCAAGCTGTTCGTACAAATTGCGCCAATGGTGTACTTATAACACCGCGCTAGAACTGCCGTCTAGACACGGCGTAGCACTGTTCCTCCAATGAGAAACTTTGCCATCAAAATTTATGCTTTCCCTCGCTAAACTTGGCGCCGGTGAAATGCGCGTTCATTTCACACATGTGGCGGACGATGCTCTCCTTCCCAGAGCAATAATTAAGTTTGGCGCCCGTTTGTTGGCCGCGTACCAAAGGTGGACAGTACGCCTTCGGAATTTAGGCTGTTGAGCATTGTCCTGCTGAAGACTGAGCCGCCCCTGTAGGCTGACTTTACGGAGAGAGGCCTGCGCTCACAAGCAAAGGGATCACAGCTTTGTAGAAGCCCGAATGCTTTCCCGGAAGAGCCTGTGACTGTTTCATTGACTTCTATCACCCTGGGGCATCTCCCTCCCATCCCCTCCAACACAAAAAATGTAGAGTGCCACAACTATTATTGTTAGCAGAACTCTGTCGTTCCCTGACTTATCTACAGTTGCTTGTCCTGATGAATCGCTATGTAGCTGAGATGGCTACCATGCCTCTGCAGGGACTAAGTAATTATTAAGGGGTGAAAGACAGTCTCTCCCAAGAGTCACCATCTTTCAATTCCATCTTCATTCAACAAAAATTTCTTTTGTTTAAGTTCAAATTTTAGCCGAGGATACAAAAATGTCTGTCGGAGGTAGGGCTGATAAGTAAGGACCGTGATCAAGCATCTGAAACCGTAGTTTGTGGATTTTAGCCATGGCAACCTCTTAGGTGTGACACAGTGCAGAGTGAGCTGTCACGGTACCCAGTGTGCAGGCAGTTTTCTCATCCTTAAATTGTCAATCAATATGTGACGAATACATTCCTTAGATATACTCATAGCCTGTGCTGTCTCTCTCACCTTAATTCGACGGTTCACTGGTACCATTTAAAGAACATGGGCAATGTTAGCATGAGTGGTTACAGTTTTTGGCCGTCCCAAACGTTCATTGTCGCCTAAGTTTGTATGGCCACATTTAAATTCAGCTGCCCAAAATTTCACGGTGGTAAACGATGGTGCAGAATCCCCATAACCAGCGTCAAACTTATGTTTAATTTGTGTGGGCCTATTGCCTTTCAAAACCGAAAATCTGATAACTCGATACGTTATTTTGTCCCTTTTGCACAAAAGCATGCTCATCTAATCACTAAAACCACTGTCAAACAGCAACTGTATGTCCAAAATCGCTGAAATTTTTGTGAGTGCCTTTCTAGGAACGTGGAAACCACATCCCAACTTTGGCTGACAAGTGCTGCTATTTTCATATTGAGGACAGAAACTTATCAGACCACCCTCATAGTTGCAGGTAAGCTGAAGTCACGGGAGAACAGCGCACCTTCAGCAGACATCTACCCCAACACTACTTCACCCCACTGCCTCACGCGGCCTGCGCGAACTGCTCTTTTTGTGTGTGTGGCGGAGGTGTTCACCACTGCGCGGGGTTGGGTAGGGTCGCACATGGGGGCGTGTCGACTAGCAGTAAATCTGTCGCTAGGGTTAATGAGCTGGCATGCTGTTCCTGCCACCCCTCCCCTGCTCATTTGGTCTTCAGACACACATGTATACACATTCACACAAGGACGTGACAGCTGTAGATCACCTTCTTCACTCCTCCCGTTGTTTGGTGTCCACAAAAATTGGCTAGGTTATGAAACGAGGCAGAAAGTGACTACCAAAGGTTCATCTGACAGTGCCGCAAATAAACTAATTCTTATACGTTAACGGAAACCAGCCACTGTTAATAATATATTTTATTAAGAATAAATAGCGCCATTACCGGTTTCTAACCGACAGGTTCGTACTTAAACGGCTTTTCACTGTTAAAACTACATTTAGCTTACGCTGTGCAAGCGATGTTGGCTGTTGTAGCGAAAGTTCCTTCAGTCTGTGGTGCCATCGAAAATCCTGTGCCATTTTACAGTGTTCTTACTGAAAAAGTTCATATTAAGCCGATTTGTAAGCAAAATTCCGCACTTCTCAGAAATTTGAAGAAACACCAAAATACACTCTAAGACAAGAAAAGACGCACCACGAAGGAATTACCGAAAGGGACGGAAACTCATTTGATGCATATCTACAGACAAAAATATTACTATAATTTCAGAAACATTGGATAATTTTTTCAAGAGAAAGAGCTTCACAAATTGAGGTCCACATCTGGCCCTTATCCGAGCAGTTATTCGGCTTGGCATTGGTTCATGGAGTTGTTGGATATCCCCCTGAGGGACTTCATGACAAATTATGTCCAAATGACGCACTGATCGTCAGAATCCCGAGCTGGTCGGAGGGCCCTGCCCGTAATGATCCAAACGTTCTCAGCTGCGGACAGATCTGACCTTGTAAACATTTGTCTATCTCCACATGTACATCACTACTACCTATTTCCGCCGCATTCGGATAATTACTTCGTGTGGGTGGATAATTCTTTGCGTGCGTCGTTTCTTTATTTTCTTTTTATTTTACTTTTTTGTCTTAGAATCTCTGGTTGCTGTTTTTATTTTATTATCAGAACGAACCTGTATTTTTACACAGCCACAGTCTCAACGTATCACTTTTCGACAAAATAGAAATAATTCTTAACTTTTAAGACGACCGATATCTGATTGGTTTTGCTTAGATAAAAGTAATATACTCACCGAATTATTGTTATTTTCTCATGCATAGCTCTGAGAGAAATTTTATTACGTGACGTAATGAAGAGTGGATCGAGAGCCTTTGTCTCATTACTGAACCTGAAACAGTTTATTCTTCAATTGTTTTACATACTAAATAATCGTTACTCGTTGTGTAAAACACAAGGTGCACTTGGCGATAACAACCGAATCTGATGGCTCAGTAGTCTGTTATTCCAGTAGCACATTTTGTTCAAACTAGAAGATTTACAACTGATTGTCGAACAGATGTTCTAACCAATGTATTACAGTCACGGCCAAACATTTCGGATATTATCGTGTTGTCACCTACTGCTAAGTTGGTTCAAATGGCTCTGAGCACTATGAGACTTCACGTCTAAGGTCATCAGTCCCCTAGAACTTAGAACTACTTAAACCTAACTAGCGTATGGACATCACACACATCCATGCCCGAGGCAGGATTCGAACCTGCGACCATCGCGGTCTCGCGGTTCCAGACTGAAGCGCCTAGAACCGCTCGGCCACCCCGGCCGGCTACTGCTAAGTCACTGGGTGTTCAGTTATCTGACTGATTTCTCTACTAATGATAACCCCCTGATGCCATTAAGATATTCTTTTCGTTCCTAGTGTTATATTCATCCTTTCACTGTTTTGTGGGAAAAGAGAAATATTGGTAATGGTAACGTTTGTAAATTATCAAGTTTTTTGAAAAGATTCTTGCAGGGTGTTCCCAAAATAGCAGCAGCTCTATCACAACATGTTTCTTTATTCTGAAAATACTAGTGGTGTAATTTGAATTCCCGCGATTTTTGAGGTTGTTAAAAGCTTGGGACCTAAAAGTGCAGCTAAAATTGATATTACTGTGTGCTTCCCGTTGTCCACCGTGGTATAACGACTCTAGTGGATGGCTGGCGACATGAGCAGTTATTTATCAACATTTATGACTACTTGAATGGTGCAATTTGCCATAATTTTCTACACTGAAGTGACAAAAGCTATGGGATTGTTTTACTAACGTCAATAGCCTCTTTCTGAAAAAAAAAGCGATTGGTAGTTAATGTTTAGCTGAGCTCAGAAAAAAGCACAGAGGATTTACGATGAATTCTTCATTACTGATTGCATATAAAAGGGCCATAGCTGTTACACTTGAGGTGTCACTTGGAAAAAATGTGAGCCCTGCGAAATTTCCTCAAGGCATTGTGACGGGCCAATTTGACTCAGTCTTTTTGTGTGCTTCTATATTGTTCCTTTTTTTTAAAAATATTCATCATCTGTGTATTGTTTTTCTTTAAATTGCGCGTTTTTGTGTTGTGATAATTTTGTGTAATCATATCTGTGTACTTTACATGTATAAGTAATTTCATTGTTATTGTATACGTCGGCCCAATGGGAGTATAAATAGCAGAGCTTAATGTTATTAACACGAGAAGAGAGAGAGAGAGAGAGAGAGAGAGAGAGAGAGAGAGAGAGAGAGGGGGGGGGAAAAAGAGAGAGACCCAAAGGGCGGTGTAGAGAGTTAAGTGAAGGTCGAAAGCGAGATCATATTATGGAAAAAGCACGCAAATTTTATCGTGAAGAATACTGTTTATCGGCAAGAGAAGAAGGAAGAGTTCTGGTCAACGTGGCTTGTTGAATGTACAAGACGAGGACAATGGTACTGAGAGAAATACGACATTTGTATTCCCGATATACACTGATCAGCCTGAACATTACTACTACCGACCAACTACCGATATACATACGTCCAGGCGACAGCTACATCACCTGGTATGAAATGACTGCTGGTAAGACACACGCAAGGAGCTTGTAGTGCCAGTGAGCGTGCTGTCGGTATGCAGAATGTAGAAGGCGCGCGATCTGTGTGTTTGGCGGAGGGCGGACTGTGATGGCCTGGAGGCTCTGCACGAGCATTTCTGAAACTGCACAACTTGTAGGCTGCTCGAGAAATGCTCTGGCGAAACCAAGGTGAAACCATGTCCAGACGTGGTGGGATTGGGCTGCCACCACTCATCACAGATGTCGGACGTCGTAGCCTTAGCCGATTGGTAAATCAGGACAGGCGGTGAACAGTGGTGGAACTAACATCAGACTTTAATGCTGGGCAGAGTGCAAGCGTGTCTGAACACACAGTGCACCGAACACTCCTAACAATGGGCCTCCGCAGCCGACGAACCATGCATGTGCCAATGTTAAACACCACGACATCGCCAAGTACGAATGAAATGGGCACGTGACCATCGGTACTGGAAGAACGTTGCGTGGTCTGATGAATCTCCATACTTTCTTCATCATGCCGATGCAAGGGCGCAAATCCGTCGTCTTCCAAGGAAACAGCTCCTTGACGCCTCAGCTGCGGGACGGAGACAAGCTGGCGGCGGCTTCGTTATGCTCTGGGGTACATTCACGTGGACATCCATGGGTTCACTGGAGCTCGTGCAGGGCACCATTATGAGCAAAAAGTATCATACACTGGTTGCAGACCACGTACAGCCCATCACAACGATTATGTTTCCCGACGGCAGGGACATTTTTCAGTTAGATAATGCTCCATGTCACAAGGCCAGCAGTGTGGTGGAGTGACTCGAGGAAGACAGTGGCGAGTTCCAGTTGATGTGCTGGCTCCCCAACTCGCCAGATCTGAACTCGATCACATCTGTTATGTGATTGATCGGGGCTTCAGAGCGCATCGGCCTCCTCCCAGAAATCTATGGGAATTAAAAGACTTGTGTGTGCATATTTGGTGACAATTCCCAGCAACCTATCAAGGCCTTGTTGCTTCCATGCCACGACGTGTCGCTGTTGTTGTCCGTGCCAAAGGTGAACATATTGGCTATCAGACAGGTGGTCATAATGATATGGCTGATCAGTGTATTTACACTGAGATGACAAAAGTCATAGGATACCGCTAGGCACACGTACAGATGGAGGTAGTATCCCACATATACTAGGTATAAAATGGCAGTGCTTCTACGGAGCTGTCATTTGTTCTGAGATGATTCACGTGAAAAGGTTTCCGATGTGATTATGGCCACACGGCCGGAATTAAGAGATCTTGAATGCGGAATGGTAGTTGGACCTATATGTATGGGGCTTTGCATTTCGGGAATGGATAGTGTGCCGAGAATACCACATTTCAGACATAACCTCCCACCTCGGACAACGAAGAGGCCGACAGCCTTTACATAACGATCGAGAGCAGCAGCGTTTGCGTAGACTTGTCAGTGTTAACTAACAGACAAGGAACACTACGTGAAATAACCGCAGAAATCAATGTTGGACGTACGACGAACGTATCCGTTAGGACAGTGCGGCGAAATCTGGCGTGAATGGGCTATGGCAGCAGACGACCGATGCGAGTGCATTTGGTAACAGCACTGCATCGCCTGCGGCGCCTCTCCTGGGCTCATGACCATATCCGTTGGACCCTGGAGAACTGGAAAACCCTGGCCTAGTCAGATGAGTCCCGATTTTAGTTGATAAGAACTAATGGCGCAGACTCGACCAAGTCATGGACCCAAGTTATCAATAAGGCACTGTGCAAAGCAGTCCATAATGGTGTGAGCTGTGTTTACATTGAATGGACTGGATCTCAGATGTGTTCGACTACTTGGAGACCATTTGCAACCATTCGTGGGCTTTGTGTTCCCAAACAATAATGGAATTGTTATCGATTTCACTGCACCATGTCAGAGGGCCACTATCGTTCGCTATTTGTTTGAAGAACATTCTGGGCAAATCGTGAAAATGATTCGGCCACCCAGATCGGCCAACCTGAATCCCATCGAACATTTTTGGGACGCAATCAAGAGGTCAGTTCATGCCCAAAATTCTGCACCTGCAACACTTTCGAAATTATGGATAGCTATGAAGGGAGCATGGTTCAATTTTTCTGCAGCGTCCTCCAGCGACTTGTTGAGTCCATGCCCACACTGAGTTGCTGCACTCTGCCGGGCAAAAGGATGTCCGACACGATATTAGGAGGTATCGCGCGACTTTTGTCACCTCGGTGTATACATGTACGGGAGCGCTGTCTGCTGAGGCAGGCACCTCAATTCCGTCTGTTCCTTCGCGTGTTCCCAATAAAAGCACTTTCAACGTGAAGTTTTGTTGATGACCTTTTCTCGTGACTACTGTTTGACTCTGGATTCTACGGGGCAACATTTACGAGGGACAATCATACATTTTTAGTTAGGGTTTTGTTTGTTTGCAGGTATATCTCTTCAGTCGCTGAAACGTTGAAACTCCTCGCCACAGGGCCGTCGCACGGCGCTGTAGGAGCAAGGGGCTACAACGCTGCGCCGCGGGCGTTACATTGTATTCAACGTCTGGAGAGATGTACCTGCTAACAAACAAAAACCTAACTATATATTTACAATTTTTCGAGATGATAATTAAAATTTTATGGCTAACTCTCTTAATTTTGGCGGTTCTTTCAAAATATAACGCGACTTTCGAGGTGGTGGTGAAGCTGGGATCTGACAACACATGCTTTAAAGGAGAATCGGCTGCTGCTACGTCGTCGTAACTACAAATCACCACTCACTCGAACCGTTTTCAACATCAGCGCATACTTTAGGCAGCAGACTCCGATCTTTTGCAGATGAGTCCTAGCACGAAATATGAAAGGGGGTGTAACACATTTTTCCTCCTCTTTGCTAGTTATCTTTCTCAAGGGAGGTTGTTAAGTTAGAATGTGTTTCAGAACACAGAACAGATTAAAAGTTCGTCTTAATAAAACAATGATCTGGCCCGATAATCAAAATCTGCGTTTCACAGTACAACGTCTAATAGAAGAACGTCTCGTAGCACAATATTTAATGGAAAAAGAATAAATAGCACAACGGATAGCGCAAGTGGATGCGACCAATCAGCGAAGGGAACTGGCGTAAGCAGATTTTGGTTTTTCTGTACAGTTCAGTCCTATTTCCATTCAGTACTCCGCAGATCATCATTCTCCACATTATAAGCGTACTGATTCCTAGGGAGGAAAATGACGAACATCGTTTCTGTTTCATTTGTAATCGACACTTGTCTTTTTTTAAAGCCGAGGATTTGGCGGTAATACTTTGGAGTACATTAAACACACTCATTATGCCAAGAGGCACATCGACAGCTGTATTACAATTAATTATTCTCATAATTAGTTCACCTAGGTACACAGGATACGATTGTGAACGGGCAAAGCGACAGATCAATGACTAATTCGAATATTTAAATCAAGCCCATACTCAGCCACTTAATCAAATATCGAGCGAGGTGGCGCAGTCGTTAGCACATTGGACTCGTATTCCGGACGACGGTTCAATCCCGCGTCCGGCCATCCTGATTTAGGTTTTCCGTGATTTCCCTAAATCGCTCCTGGCAAATTCCGGGATGATTTCTTTGAAAGGGCACCGCCGATTTCCTTCCCCGTCCTTACCTAATCCGATGAGACCGATGACCTCGCTGTTTGGTCTCTTCCCCCAAACAACCCAACCCAGCTTAGTGAAACAGTGGCCAACTATATAGACTACTAGCTACGGTTGGCAAGCTGTGCAAAGGGCGAACGCACTGGCTAATGTTGAAACTCATATCAAAGGTTCATTGGGAGGTTCTCAAAAACTCTAGAAAATGGTTCCCAAAATATGAATTGGATAGCAAATAGGTAATTGCTATACAGGGAGTTTAATGTGCCATATAATGGTGGGAAGTGTTCCTCGCTAGTTTTGAAACCTGGAATACATTGATTGGTGTTGGTGGTGTTGGTGGACAAAGATGGGAACGCTACTGACAAAACAACATCACTAAAAGCAGTTAACTCCTACCAACACTCCTCCCTTGCTTTACTGGCGGATTAGTTCAAGAAACAGGCAGCGTGAAGCCCAAACTAAGAAGCACAGTTATGAACGAGGACCTCAAATAATTCCGAGACCAAAATAAACGCTGGTTAATATTTCGCACGGGAAAAGAATTTTATAATCGAAGCAACAGAGGATACTGTAGCTTGCTAGTGGTGATACCATGAGCATGTTTGATGTCGGTGAACAAACATAGAAACGTTCCATCACTAGAATTAGCTCAAACTTCTCTAGGATATTAGATGCCATTGCCACCAAACGGGGAAACTTCGGACAGAAAGAGTGGTCCTTATCTGCTTCTGCACCTCCCAGTCGTCTTCTCCCCGATGCGTGCTAGTGCGGGATACGGCAATAGCGGAGCTTCCGGCAGCCGCCATGATTTAGCGAAACCGCCTCCGCCCTCCCCTCCTTTTCATCCCCCCCCCCCCCCCCGCCCTGTCAGCCAGGCCGCCAGACACCTGATGCCTCTCGTCGCGCCTTTAACGACGCCCTGCTGCCGCCTCCCTGCTCCCACTAGCTGCAGGAAAGTCGTCAGCAATAGGCCTGCCTGCTGGAACCCAGGGCAAAGGCACGTTTACCGTTAAGAGCCATCGGCCTGGCCACTGATGTGATAAACATGGCGTTCAAATGGCTCTGAGCACTATGGGACTCAACTGCTGTGGTCATCAGTCCCCTAGAACTTAGAACTACTTAAACCTAACTAACCTAAGGACATCACACACATCCATGCCCGACGCAGGATTCGAACCTGCGACCGTAGCGGTCGCACGCTTCCAGACTGTAGCGCCTAGAACCGCTCGGCCACAAGCTTCTTCATCTGTGAATAACTACGGCAATCTACATCCAGCTGAAGTTGTTTACTGCTCTCATACCCACCACACTTTCCTACGTTATCAAACTGATACTTCCACGATGCCTCAGGATGGCCCCACGAACAGATCTCCACTTTTAGTCAGTTTGGTCCATAAATCTCTTTTTCCTCACCGAGATTCAATAGCTTGCTACTAGTTCTACCCACGTAACCTTCAGCTTTCTTCTGAAGCAACAAATTCCAAGGCTTCTATTCTCTTCTTCTCCGAAGTGCTTTTAGTCCAAGTTTTACTTCCGTACAAGGTTACATTCCTCATAAACACCCACATAAAAGACTTCCTAATCCTTAAATTTATTATTTTGGAAAGATAAGATCGCTTCATCTTTAATCCTTTATTTATAGGCACGACTTGCTTCGCAGCATTTTAGCTGCATAATCAGGTGCAATAAAATCAAATCGTGTTCCAATCGAGAGAATGGGATGACCTAGCGTTCATAACCAGCAAGTTTTCGCTAAGTAGCGGACGTCAGACATAAAATAACGGGAGTGTTTTACGTTATTTTATGTTTCATGTCCGCTAGTTTGCGAAAATTTGCTGACAATGAACGTTGGGTCATCGCATTCTCTTTTTTCGACCAGAACATGACTTGATTTTATTGCACCTGATGATTCATCTAAAATGCTAGGAAACCAGTCGTACCTATAAATAAAGGACTTACATTTAAAGCGGTATTATCTTTAACAAATGGTATATCCAGGCTGTGGCTGCCATGACTTCAAAGTTTGCTGCACTTAAATATATATTCGATGTCAACAAACTCCTCTTTTACAGAAATACCTTTCTTGCTATAGCCAGTCTGTGTTTTATATCCTACGTACTTCGATCATCATAAGTTATTTTGCTACCGAAAAAGGAAATTTCATCTATTACTTTTAGTGTCTCTTTTCCTAACCAAATTTTCTCTGCAGCATCTGATTAATTCGACTACATTCCTCTACTCTAGTTTTACTTTTGTTGATGTTTATCTTACAACAACTCGTCAAGACACTATCAACTCCTTTCTGCTGCTCTTCCAAGTCCGTTGTCATCACTGACAGGATAACAGATCGCTAATTTCTCATTTCTTTTCCTTCAACATTAATTCCCCTTCCAAATTTCTCCTTGGTTTCCTTTACTGGTTGTCCAATGTACAGATCGAATATCACTTGGGGATAGGCTACAACCCTGTCTCACTTTTTTCTCAACCTCTGATTCCATTTCAACCCTTCGATTCTTCTAACTGCATTCCGGTTCCTGTACAATTCGTAGACTTCCTTTCGCCCTATGTCTTTTATCCCTTCCAGCTTCAAATTTTCAGAGTGTAGTCCAGTCAACATTGTCAAAACATCCTATAAATCTACAAATGTTACAAACCGCTCGGCCACAGCGGCCGGCTCATGCGTATACAGATACATGTCAACAGACAGAACTCGACGCTGCGGTCGATAACGCCTATATAAGACAACAAATGTCTGGGGCAGTTGTTAGATAGGTTGCTGCTGCTACAATGGCAGGTTAGCAAGATTTAAGTGAATTTGAACATGGTGTTATAGTCGGCACACGAGCGTTGGGACACAACATCTCCGAGACAGCGATGAAGTAGGGATTTTCCCGTGCAACCATTTCACGAGTGTAAAGTGAATATCAGGAATCCGGGGTAACTTCAAATCTCCGACATCGCTGCGGCTGGAAAAAGATTCTACAAGAACAGGACTAAAGACAACTGAAGAGAGCAGATTTCAATGCTGGGTCTTCAACAAGTGGCAGCGTGCAACCATTCAACGAAACATCATCAATATGGGCTTTCGGAGCCGAAGGTCCACTTGTGTACCATTGATGACTGCACGACGCAATGCTTAACGCCTCGCCTGGGCCTGTCAACACCGACGTTGGACTGTTGATGACTGGAAACAAGTCGCCTGGTCGGACGCGTCTTGTTTCAAATTGTATCGAGCGGACGGATGTGTATTGATTTGGAGGCAACCTCATGTATCCAATGTACTCTGAATGTCAGCAGAGGACTGTTCAAGCTGGTGGAGGCTCTGTAATGGTGTGGGGCGTGTGCAATTGGAGTGATATGGGACCTCTGATACGTCTAGATACGACTCTGATAGGTGACACTTACGTAAGCCTCCTGCTTCGTCACCTGCATCTATTCGCGTCCATTGCGCATTCCGACGGACTTGGGCAATTCCAGCAGGACAATGCGACACTCCACACGTCCAGAATGGCTACAGAGTGGCTCCAGAAACACTCTTCTGAGTTTAAGCCCTTCCGCTGGGCACGAAACTCCACAGACATGAACGTTGTTGAGCATATCTGGGATTCCTTGCAGCATGCTGTTCAGAAGAGATCTCCACCCTCTCGTTTTCTTACGGATTTATGGACAGCGCTGCAGGATTCATGGTGTCAATTCCCTTCAGCACTACTTCAGACATTAGTCGAGTCCATATGCCACGTCGTTGAGGCACTTCTGCGTGTTTGTGGGGGCCTTGCACGATATTAGGCAAGTGTACCAGTTTCTTTGACTCTTCAGTGTATGATGGACATCGATGTGATATTGCAAAAAGGTTGCGAAATAGTGGCGAATCATACAGTGATCGTTCAGATAGTCATACCGACGTAAATATTTCGTAATGTAGAATGTACGTACCGTAAAATACGTATTCAGTTGAAATATATCAACAGTAGATATATACATTGTGATTCAAAGTTTACATTTGCGAGGTCTGATCAACAAAGACAGACTGATTTTTTCCTGTACCTTCTATGATAGTTCCCTATCTGTAGCACGAATGTTTGAAAAGACTGGTGTTTTGTGTATAATGTCCTTAGGCGGCAACACTCTCGTTTCGGTCGGTTGGTTGTAATGCTCTGTTTTGTAGACACTCTTTGCATTTCACATACCAAACAACGGACGCGATGAAAGAGGAGTAGTAGAGCGCAACAAAACTCTGTGTTCGCTCGAACCGTACAGCCACTGAAACTTACGAAAAGCTGCAGCAAGCGTGCGGTGAAGATGCACCACCTCGAGCAACAATGTTTGGGTGGCTGAAAGCTGTGTTAAGCAAGGTGGACCTGATGTTTCGGCACCTGCTTGAGTCAACATCGAGAGGGCTGCTGTGACTGTCCTTGAGGACCGATGGATAACATTACGTAACCTCAATGAAGAACTGAGAATTTCATACGGCAGTGTCTTTACGATTATGCTTATATTCTCCATATGATCCGCGTTTGTGCCCGTTGGGTGTCACGTCTGTTGACTCCCGGGCAAAAGCCCTGTGCGAATGGGACAAACTATGATGTGCTGTGCCTCTTTGCTGATGTAGGAGATGCGTTTCTGGAATCGATTATCACCGAAGATGAGTCATGGCTGCATCATTATGATCCTGAAGGAAAACGAACCAGCACATTCTCCAACACCAAAAGAGCCGAAAGTTGTTCCATCTGCAGATGAAGTGATAGTGATCACGTTGTTTGACTATCTTGCAGTGATTTACCCGCGTGCAGTTCCACCTCACACCACTCTTACAGCAGCCTACTACACGTCAGTATTGTCTAAACTGAGGAAGCACACTGCAACGAACCGACCAGAACTTTCTCGGACTGGGTGGCGATTTCATTATAATAATGTGTGGCATCAGGTCGCAAATCAAGTCATGCAGTTTTTTGCTCAGTTCAACGTTACCTTCGTATCGCACCCCCCTTATAGCCCCGGTATTGCACCATGCGTTTTTCTTTTACTCCCTTTAATAAACGCAATGCTGCGGGGCGTTCGATTCGAGAACTCAGAAGCAGTGCGCAAGAAAACTGAGGCGATCCTCAAGGACCAGACAAAGAATGGGCTTCACCATGTGTTGGAGGACTGGCAGAGATGCTATAAAAACTGCATTCAATTAGGAGGGGACTACTTTGAAAAAGATCATCTAAACATTTAAACGGAGTAATAAACATATGTGATAAAAGTCAGTCTCAGTCTCTGTTGGTCAATACTCTGACAGGTTACTGTCCTGCCATAATTTACTCAAGAAGTATACAGGGCGTTTCAGAAGCGATGGTCAATATTCAGGGATATGGCAGGAATGACCATTCGAGACATAAAAGTCAAGTACCTTAGGAGCTATGAGCAATTCTTGATCTTCGACACTGTGAAAGAAATCTCCTCTACTGCTAGCTCTTTGCTTTCCGTATTTTGGGAAGTGATAGTATGGACCAAAACAAGAAAAAGATGTGAGGTAAACATATGCTCTAAAATGCATACCTTAAAAGTTATGAGCGCTTATTCATTAGAAGAGTTGTGTAGCGAAGATGAATAACTGTGTATAGCTCTTAAGGTATGCATTTTAGAGAACGTATTTAGTGGACATATTTTTTCTTTTTTTGGTCCATACTACCACTTCCCAAAAAAAGAAAAAGCAAGGAGCTTGCAGTAGAAGAGATTCGTTTCTCAGTATCTAAATCAAGAATTGGTCCCAGCTCTTAAGTTACGCATTTTAGAGCCCATGTTTACTTGCCTTTTTTTTTAGAATGAACATTCCTGTTATATCCCTGAGCAGTAGAGCCCATGTTTACTTGCCTTTTTTTTTAGAATGATCATTCCTGTCATATCCATGAATATTGACCATCATTTCTGAAACACCCTGTATAATTATGAATTTAAAGTGAACTGAAAACGCCGCGCGGGGTAGCCGTGCGGTCTAAGGGCGTCTTGTCACGGTTCGCGCGGTTCCCCCCGTCGAAGGTTCGAATCCTCTCAGGGGCATGGGTGTGTGTGTTGTCCTTAGCGTAAGTTAGTTTAATTTGGAATAAGTAGCGCATAAGCCTAGGGACCGATGACCTCCGCAGTTTGGTCCCATAGTTTTTGCCACAAATTTCCACATTTTTGAACTGAAAACTTTAAATTTACTCTCCTGGAAAAGTTGAATTTCGGATACACACCACTTGGCAGCGAACCCGCCCAGATCAAACATATCAAGAATTACACGAGAAAAACGATAGTGTCCTTCTTATCAGCATGGAATAGTCATTGTCGAGTCGGATTTTGTACAGAACACGGTAAATACTGGTGATAAGTCATAGAAGAAACAGGATATGCTCAACGTACTATACAGCACGTTTTAAGATTGTTGTTATGGTTCAAATGGCTCTAAGCACTGTGGGACTTAACATCTGAGGTCATCAATCCCCTAGACTTAGAACTACTTAAACCTAACTAACCTAAGGACATTAGACACATCCATGCCCGAGGCGAGATTCGAACCTGCGACCGTAGCAGCAGCGTGGTTCCGGACTGAAGTGTCTAGAACCGCTCGGCCACAGCGGCCAGCATTGTTATTATCCGATTAACCCACTCCTCATGGACTTTAAACGACGCCTGTATTGGAATGCGACAATAAGCATCAACAGTCCACTCCCTGAGGTGCGCAAGGTTTCTGATACACAGCTGGCTCATTTTACTGTAAGATACGGCAAGCGCTTCACTCTGAGCTTTTACTGAACGATGACAGAACAGCGGTTGACGTTGCTTCTCCGCAGCCATGTTCCATCGTCAAGCTTTCAATTTGTCTCCTGCAGAGCCGGTGCACGAAATCTCGCAAGAAGTTTCACCACCACACTGTGGGTAAAAGTGGTGGTCTGTGTGGATGGCGTTGGTTTAAATCCTCTGCGATGACACGAGTGCTCCTCCTTCCTACTGGTAACGAGCGAGGTGACGCAGTGGTTAGCACACTGGACTCGCATTCGGGAGGACGACGGTTCAAATTCGCCTCCAACCATCCTGATTTAGGCTTCCCGTGATTTCCCTAAATCGCTTCAGGCAAATGACCGATGACCTCGCTGTTTGGTCCCATCTCCCAAATCAACCAACCAACCAACCAACCTTTCCTACTCCTTTGTTAACGCCATCAGCTTTCACGTTAACTGTAAGGAAGAAACATCATCGTAATTTGAGCATGAATAACGCTGTGCTCAAGGCAAAGGCACCGTACTTTTCTCGTGTAACTCTCTGTCTGTTTGAAATATCACACAAGCCACTTTCCGCTTGAAAATTACGAGTTGCATCCAAGGTAGAGGCTTCCAAAATGACAGTCATCTGGGTAACATAGCCTCATGAGGTTTTCCTCTTCCCTCATTTTATACTACCTGACTTTTAATTTCTGTTTATCACCCTTTTTTTGTTTCTAAAGGCTGTTGCACACGTGTCGACCACCCGGTACCTGTTTGTAATTCTGTGGCAATGTTCAGTTAAAACCTTGTATGTTCATTACACAGTCTTATCACCTCTAACATGCTGCCACTATGTGTCAAGAAAGACATAAATGTCTAATAACATTAAATATGTCGTCGGAAATTGTTTCCCCGAACACGATTGTTTCTGAAAACGACGTAGCTCGAGAGCAGTTACGACAAGAGCTCACGAACGGACGTCAACAGCGAGAGTGCTGCGTGTTCGCAGTAGGCTGGAAGTGAGAGGAGATGGGCTCGTGTGCTTCGGTGAATCGATACTGGGCGGAGGCAGCGACGACTGCTGTGGAAAGCGGCGCGTCGCGCGCACGCCCCGGGCCAGCCGAGGTCCAACATGGCGGACTGGTGCGCTCTCTGTGACACACCTACGCCAGTAGTACCGGAGTGAGGTCTCGCTCTTCTGGCGAAGATTCCATCTTAGGTAAAAATGCGCCTATTCTTCAACGGAAGACTCTTTTCAAAAGAAGGAAGAAAGAGAGGAAAATCAGGGTTTTACGTTCCGTCTTCACTGAGATCATTCGAGACGATGCACAAGCTCGGATTGTTTCAAGAAGGGGGAAGGAAATCGGCCGTAACCTTTCGAGGGAACCATCCCAGCATTTGCCTGGAACGATTTAGCGAAATCACGTAAAACCTAAATCAGGATGGTCGGACGCGGATTCAAACCTTCGTTATAATCACTGCGCCGCCTCGCTCTGCAATTAGATCATTACTCTTTGACCAGCCTTTGTCCATTGTACATTCGTACCACCATTTCGTCCGTGATTTTGGAGTAGTTGTGAGACACTTTTCTACGGGTGCAGCCGGCCGGAGTGCCCGAACGGTACTAGGCGCTACAGTCTGGAACCGCGCGACCGCAAAGGTCGCAGGTTCGAATCCTGCCTCGGGCATGGATGTGTGTGATCTCCTTAGGTTGGTTAGGTTTAAGTAGTTCTAAGTTCTAGGGGACTGATGACCTCAGATGTTAAGTCCCATAGTGCTCAGAGCCATTGGAACCAATTTTTTCTATGGGTGCATTTATATCTTCATTGAACTCAAAACGTCCTGCAGTCACTAATTTATTTACATATGGGTTTACGTGGAAGTTGCAAAGTTCTAAATCTTACGAGTAGGAGACATATTCCGACAATTCGTACTTCCAGCCGCGCGGGATTAGCCGAGCGGTTGTTTCTCTCTTTAAAGGCGGAGAAGCCGGGCCGAGAAGGCAAAAATTGGCGAGCGTAAAGGACTGGTTGAAGGGGAGGAAGGAGACCAGAAGTAAAGAAATTTAAAAAAATGAATTGATGATATGTTCATATACTTACGGTCTGGGATCGATTCCAACTTCTGATGAAGATTTTTGATAAGGAAGGAAGTGAAAAAAAAGCGGTCTAAGGCGGTGCAGTCATGGACTGTGCGGCTGGTCCCGGCGGAGATTCGAGTCCTCCCTCGGGCAGGGGTGTGTGTGTGTGTGTGTGTGTGTGTGTTTGTCCTTAGGATAATTTAGGTTAAGTAGTGTGTAAGCTTAGGGACTGATGACCATAGCAGTTAAGTTCCATAAGATTTCACACACACTTGAAGTGTTTTTTTTTTTTTTTTTTTTTTTTTTTTTTTTTTTTTTTTTTTTTTTTGTACTTCAAACCATTGAGTTTTCCACTGCCAAAAGCATCTCCTACGGTGTACATATAACATAACATTTTTCTGTGGCATAAATGCTTATTTTTTACCCATTTGGGCCAGAGAGCTACACATTATGTGCATCCCTTGCAAGGTAATCTAGTTTTAATCTCAGAATACAGAAAATGTTGCCTTTTTGACGGAAAAATTTGATTTCGCTTTTATTTTGCGCCGTTTCACCACGTTTCAGCCACTTCTATAATTACTGTTTAGCGTCTGGCATAAAATGGTAGACCCGCCTTTCACCTACAGTAAGAAATAGGCACAGTATAGCAGATGGACTCCTTTTTATTTTCTACACATGTCGCTTAATAATAGTATTCTATAAATGTGACATTCATCTGGCACAAAACATTCTAATAGTTAAATAATTACTTAAAATACTATAGACTCTCTTCAGAAATCGGAAGGGTAGAGGTACAGAGCAGACGCGTGCTAGTTCTGCTGTTAACAGTGGCAGTTCATACAAGGATTGTTGATAGCGCGAAAGTTACCATTAGGCTAGGTCAGGCAGTACCGGTCAGGGCCCATTATTTCTCGAAAAGTGTAACAGATAGTAACACATGTATTCCGTCAGCTATTTCTAGTAGCTGCTAACTACTGTTGAAAACAACGGAAAATTTAGCCTCGCGTTTTGCACCGGAAATGGATGCTAGAAGTATTTATTGTTGAGTGCGATTTATTTACCTACTACAAAAGGCTTCATAATACCGGCGATTTGGTAAGTACTATGACATGACAGTCTCATTCGATATCAGTACACCACATTACCTACTTTGAACGTGGGATTCGTTCATAAAAACATTAAAATATTAGAGTCAACCACATCCGTCCATAAGATGGTCGGACGGTACCGTACATTTTATTTCATGTGATTTATGTTTCACTCGTGCTTCTGTAACATGAAAATGATGTCGAGCATATCAAACAAACAATGCAAAGGGAAATGGGATCGACATGCCTTGAAGCAGGCTATTCAGGACATATTAACAGACGATCTTTCAATGCAGAAAGCCACAGATAATTACAAACTACCTAAGAACACTTTAATTGATAATGTTTCTGCTAGAAAATGAGGTAAGGACATTAAATTCACTCGGTAACGTGGCGGTTTCAACCCAACTTCCGCTACTGAATTCGAAGATATTTTAGTGGACGGTGAAAAATGTCTGTCCGTCAAAGAAATAGTTTCTAAAATTGGCTTTCCAACTTGCTGAGTCATTCGAAATTCTGCAATCGGAAGAAACAAACAGTTGGTAAATACTTATATTACACTTTCGTGAAAAGGCACGATAATGTTTCTCACAGAGTTCCAGAATCGACCATTGTCATAAGACCATTTGGATTTTATAACGTACAAGTCAATCGATTCACTGAGAGCCATTGAACTGTCATGAACAAAAGTAATTTTCCGTTTCTTATAAAAATCTACAACTGTGACCGAACCAGTCTCACGACTGTTCAAAAACATGCCAGAGCTACTTCATTGAAATAGAAGAGACAAACTGGTAAACTGTCTTCAGCCGAAAGGGGAAAAAGTGTGAACATACTCTTCAGTATGAAGACTGAAAATTTACGCCACCATTGTTTATCTGTCCCCAGTGGGGTATGAATGGAAGATATCCCTTTGATGCTCTTACAATGGTTAGAGAAGAGGTCCAACAAAACGGGTGAATCATCACATCTGTTATTGAATACCCTACTATTGAACGACCTGTTATATTAATATTAGACACCGATGTAACCCATAAAAACTTGCTCGACGCCACAATAATTATATAATTGTATGATCAGCAATCCAAAACATACGACCCACAAGCTTCAGAAACCCAACCGTATTTTAAGAACACATTTAAAATGCTTAATGTGAAGCTTGTGGAACCAGTTGAAAGAAATATTGAATATGAGATAGCAGGTCTCGTAAGCTGCACGTTTCATTTACGAGCGTTTCAGGGGCAGAGATTGCTGTCAAGGACCTTCACCGTGCGTGAATGCAGTTCCTTAATCCAAAACCTTGTTACGGGTCTGGATTTCCTTCCATCACAACTGACAGACATTGCAATGGACACAAATGAAAAACGAGCTAGAAATTCTCCTACGAAGGAGATAGCAAGTAAATACAGATTGCCTGACGTTAAAGCAGTTGATTTTCCTGTGCTAACAAATATCCCCAAACAGTTTGTTCGCACTGTTCTTGCTAGCGACATGGCCCTACATGTCAGTGTCAAAGAGAAAGCCTGCAACAACTAAGCCCGGTTCCTGATGCCACCAGAAACAAGAGAAGCTCGTCGATACTGAAAATCAGAGGCAAGTGAGATAATGAGTTCTACTCCATACGGGAAACGTTTGGAGGATAAGAAGAACGAGCAGCTTAAGAAAGGCGCCAGGAAAATTCTACATGGAGAGCAGCCGTACTGAGGGAAGATTGAAAATGCAGACGACCACAACATAAATAATCCAAAAAGTGAAAAGAACTTTTTTTTTCACAGAGAAAACTATCTCGAAGACTGGATGCAGTGTTCATCGTGCGAAATGTGGCCACATGAATTGAGTGGTGGTATGCCATAGACATAAGACGTCATGAATGCGGCTTTTAACCACGATGAAGAAGGGACTGTTACTGCCCTATTGTTTTCTGAATGAGCGGTTTTTATGATAACTCAGTTTGCTTATTTTACTTGTTTTGTCCAGATGTTGAATGTTTAGAGTAATAGAATTGTATTCAGTGATACGTCTGTTCATATCACACGAAGAAAGTGTTTCAAAACATCGCTTCGTTGCTTGCTAATAACAAACGAGACCTCCCCTTATTGCAGAGTGGTATTGTATTGTATTGTATGGTACTGGGGACCTAGAAACGACGGTGAGGCTTCGTCCCCGCTGTAGCCCGCAGTGGTACACAACCCCACAACAGGCTACAGCAGTCCACTCACCCCACCGCCTCCCCATACCAAACCCAGGGTTACTGTGCGGTTCGGCCCAAGTTCTTTAGGTTATTGCAAAACTTATGTCCATAAAACAAAAACAAATTCTAACTGGTCTCAACGCCGTGTTTATAATGGGCCGAAGATATCGCACGCTTGTACGGAATGAACGCGCTGCGGGTAGCTAACAATTAGGCGGAAGGTGCTGCGTATAGGCTGCTCAGTTAGTCTGAGACATAGTTTCTAGACACTTTGACAATACATTAAAGAGACTCTGGATTTAAGTTTTCGGGATAAATACCCATTAATAACGCACTAGTTCAAATATAAGAGGAGACAGACTCCATGTGCAGTGTGAAATCTCTTCCATTACACGCTGCCAAGATATTTCATAATAAATGCTCAGTATGTTTCTGTATTCTGTGAGTGTATCTCGTTTTCTGAGTTTTATATTTCGAGTTTTACTCAATATATGTTTTCCGTAATGTATCGCGGCACTGCCAGACTAAAGAAAGGCGTGATGCACATGGAATTTCCTATGTTTCTTTCCCATTGGTGGAATGAAAGCTGATCGACTTTGACGTGAGGTATCAGTTGTTACTGGAGCTTTCCGAAGCGTAATTTCATGCTTATGTTCTCGCTTTTAAACAACACGAGCTGCACAAGGAAGAAAAGGAAAGCTGGACAACGGGGAGGTTCTAGGCACTTCAGTCCGGAACCACGCTGCTGTTATGGTCGCAGGTTCGAATCCTACCTCGGGCATGGATGTGTGTGATGTCCTTAGGTTAGTTAGGTTCAGTTGGTTCTAAGTCTAGGGGACTGTCGACCTCAGATGTTAAGTCCCATAGTGCTTAGTGCCATTTGAACCATTTTTTTGACAATAGGTAAATATAAAAAGAGAAAGAAAAAAAATTACCTTCTCATTCCCCATTCCTTCTTAACTCTTCTGTCGCATCGTTTGTACGATGATGACACGAACACCACGTGAAAAGGAAAGAGTGTAGTAGCATATATTCTTTATGAAGAGAGAATGGGACACCAATATACGTCTGGGGTATCAGTATAAGACGGGTGTTTTAAAGCAACAAGATCTTAATACCGGTTATTTACGTTCTCCTGTCTTCATACTACCGCACATCTCTTTCTATCTTCTGCTAATTTTCTCGTCTCTACATATATCTATGTCTACGAATGCACTCCACAAGCCACAGTACAGTGCATCGCAGAATGTACGGTGTAACCATTTTCGATTTTCTTACGTATTTCGTTTGGGTATTGAGCTGGGGAAAAGTGACTGTCTGCATGCCTCTGTACTCGCCCCGAACTCTCTTATATTACGATATCCTCATCATCACGGAGCGAGGTTTAAGCAGGTGTAAGCATGTTGGTTTCACAGTCTTCTTCGAATACAGGATCTTTAAGTTTAACCAACACTTTTTCGCGAGAACTAAGTCACTTTTGTTCCAAGGATTCCCATTCAAGTTCGCCGAAAATCTCTGTCACGGTTTCGTATAGGATATACCAACCAGTTACGATCGTAGCAGTGGGTCTCTCAATTCGTTATCATGCCTGCTTGGTAAGAGTTCCGAACACTGGAACAGTATTCTACGATAATTCGCACTAGGGAATTGTATGAGTTCAATTTCCTTTATCGATACACTATAATCCTTCCAAGAAATATAAGTTTGCTCTAATACTCATCTTGTGTGCTCGTCTTATGTTGCTTTTTGGTATTACCCTTAAATACTTATACGATTGATGTGCTCAAAATGTTCATCAGTAATTTTGTAATGAGTTACTATATGAATATTTCTCTTTGATGTAGGCTTTATTTTACTTTCACACATAATTAGAGAGAGCTGGCATTCAGTACACGAAATGGAAATTTTTTCCAAGTCGTTCTGACATTTCTTGCGATACTCCAAAAAGAGACTCTCCTGTACGGAACTGCACTGTCAGCGAACAGCCTTATACATCTGCTAACACTATCTGATAAATCATTAATGTATATTGAAAACATTAGAGCTTCTGTAACACGTGGAACTTTCACCGTGCAGTACAACATACACTCATGGAAATTGAAATAAGAACACCGTGAATTCATTGTCCCAGGAAGGGGAAACTTTATTGACACATTCCTGGGGTCAGATACATCACATGATCACACTGACAGAACCACAGGCACATAGACACAGGCAACAGAGCATGCACAATGTCGGCACTAGTACAGTGTATATCCACCTTTCGCAGCAATGCAGGCTGCTATTCTCCCATGGAGACGATCGTAGAGATGCTGGATGTAGTCCTGTGGAACGGCTTGCCATGCCATTTCCACCTGGCGCCTCAGTTGGACCAGCGTTCGTGCTGGACGTGCAGACCGCGTGAGACGACGCTTCATCCAGTCCCAAACATGCTCAATGGGGGACAGATCCGGAGATCTTGCTGGCCAGGGTAGTTGACTTACACCTTCTAGAGCACGTTGGGTGGCACGGGATACATGCGGACGTGCATTGTCCTGTTGGAACAGCAAGTTCCCTTGCCGGTCTAGGAATGGTAGAACGATGGGTTCGATGACGGTTTGGATGTACCGTGCACTATTCAGTGTCCCCTCGACGATCACCAGTGGTGTACGGCCAGTGTAGGAGATCGCTCCCCACACCATGATGCCGGGTGTTGGCCCTGTGTGCCTCGGTCGTATGCAGTCCTGATTGTGGCGCTCACCTGCACGGCGCCAAACACGCATACGACCATCATTGGCACCAAGGCAGAAGCGTCTCTCATCGCTGAAGGCGACACGTCTCCATTCGTCCCTCCATTCACGCCTGTCGCGACACCACTGGAGGCGGGCTGCACGATGTTGGGGCGTGAGCGGAAGACGGCCTAACGGTGTGCGGGACCGTAGCCCAGCTTCATGGAGACGGTTGCGAATGGTCCTCGCCGATACCCCAGGAGCAACAGTGTCCCTAATTTGCTGGGAAGTGGCGGTGCGATCCCCTACGGCACTGCGTAGGATCCTACGGTCTTGGCGTGCATCCGTGCGTCGCTGCGGTCCGGTCCCAGGTCGACGGGCACGTGCACCTTCCGCCGACCACTGGCGACAACATCGATGTACTGTGGAGACCTCACGCTCCACGTGTTGAGCAATTCGGCGGTACGTCCACCCGGCCTCCCGCATGCCCACTATACGCCCTCGCTCAAAGTCCGTCAACTGCACATACGGTTCACGTCCACGCTGTCGCGGCATGCTACCAGTGTTAAAGACTGCGATGGAGCTCCGTATGCCACGGCAAACTGGCTGACACTGACGGCGGCGGTGCACAAATGCTGCGCAGCTAGCGCCATTCGACGGCCAACACCGCGGTTCCTGGTGTGTCCGCTGTGCCGTGCGTGTGATCATTGCTTGTACAGCCCTCTCGCAGTGTCCGGAGCAAGTATGGTGGGTCTGACACACCGGTGTCAATGTGTTCTTTTTTCCATTTCCAGGAGTGTATTAGGTTCTACGGGGTGTTAAAAAAAGTCTCTCCGCAGTACCGTTTGATTGTTAGCCGCTCGTGCCGTATGAAGCAGAGAATATACTGAAATGAAACTCAATGAAATACAAGTTAGTAATTTATGGAATATTCATTTTTAATTTTAAATTTTCACATAAAATGTTGAAAGTGTTCCCCTGTTCCCCCTGTTGTTGAATACACACTTCAATTCGTCTAATCATGTTTCCAAACACAAGCTGTAACATTTCTTCTGTAACAGAAGCACTGACAGTGGATATTGCAAATTCATCGATGGATTTTGGACGGTTTTTATAGAGAGTTGCTTTCGCTGCACTCCAGAAGAAAAAGTCAGGTGGTTTTAGGTGAGGTGATCGTGGAGGCCAAAGTCCCTGTGAAATTATGCGATCACCAAAACATCAGCAAGCAGTGACATTGAAACGCGAGCTGTATGCGCGGTTGCACCATCTTTCAGAAAATAACCGTTCAGTATTTCACTCAACACAAGTTCTCCTATGAATGGGTACAGAATATCACTGCAGTACCGTTGTGCATTTATTGTTTCGTTGAAAAATATGGGACCCACAATCCGACGTCTAGAAATTGCAATCCACACTCCAATTTTCACAGAATGAAGCGGTTCCTCATGAATACACAATGGATTTGCAGTACTCCACATACGAGAATTTTGCGAATTCTTGTACCCGTATAAAAGAAACCATGCCTCATCAGTGAAAAACGTTTCATTAAGAATATCCCTTCCATTTTGTTGAACGAAATTTTTGAACCATTGATAATAATGCAGTCTCTTGCCATGATCAGCATTTTTTCAGTTCTTGCACGACTGTCACTTTGTATGGGAAAAGTTCTAATTTTTTCCTTACAGCTGTGTGGGCCGTTGCGACACTACCATCGATTTCCTGGGCGAGTTATTTTACTGACTTGTTCGGATTCATGGACATTTTATCGGAAATATCGAGTAGTTTATCCTCAGACAAAACTCTAGGACGACCACTTCTCGGTGCATCTGTCACTGAACCCGTACTTCGAAATTTGTTAATCAAATCTCGCACTGTATCGCGATGTTGGAGTGTTCTCTCTGGGAAAACTGAATTAAATGTTTGACGAACTGAAACTGTGCATTTATCGCCAGATTTGAACACTTTTTCTACTAAAATCACACGTTCTTCAATGGTTAGCATTTTAACAGCGACAAAAACGAAACAAACGAACAAAGGAACTAAACTTAAACGTTCACGTCAATACGTAACGACACACGCCAACGATACTACTGACGCTGGCTGAGATAAATGAAACAGTGAAATGTTGGGAGAGTCCACATGAAGGGAAGTAACCCAGGCAGGCGAACAATTATACGGCCCGCGCGGCTAACAATCATACGTCACTGCGGAGACACTTTTTGAACACCCTGTATTAGTTAGATATTCCTGGAGCCTCTCTCATATTTGGAAAGATGTTCCGTGTGACCACATTTTACTTAGCAGACGTTGAAGTGGTACCGTGTCGAACACCTCTAGGAAATCCAGGAGGACGGAGTTTACCTCTTCACCTGCATCTGTTGTTTGCAAGATGTCGTGTATGAAAAAAGCAAGCTGTGTTTCACCCTCTACATCCACACAATCTGACTTGACTATTCCACTCTTTGTCTGACTTTGGAAATTTTCTAGCTGATTACAACTGAGTGCAGACCCGGCCGTGTGAGGCTTGGTCGCCAGTCGCGTCTGGATAGCTCAGTCGACTTACTCGTGAAGGCCAAGGTTTCAGGTTCGATTCTCCATCTGACACAATTTTAATCTGCTAAGAAGTTCCAAAGCAATGCACACGCCATGCTGGAGATGGTTATTCTTTCAATAATTAAATACTAGGTGAAAGAACTGTTGAAGTTTGAGTGGTGTTAGCGAAACGCTCACATCATTCTAGTGAAGGATGAAGATGATTTGCTTCTGTGACTATTTTATTTAGAAGGTAAAGTGTAGTGCAGGCATGGAGCGGATACTTAGTTTTGAGGTTTGGACGTTACGAAACATTTTATCAGGAGGAGAGAACTATTGGTTCAAATGGCTCTGAGCACTATGGGACTTAACGTCTTGGGTCATCAGTCCCCTAGAACGTAGAGAACTACTTAAACCTAACTAACCTAAGGACATCACACACATCCATGCCCGAGGCAGGATTCGAGCCTGCGACAGTAGCAGTCACGCGGTTCCAGACTGAAGCGCCTAGAACCGCTTGGTCACCGCGGCCGGCAGAGAACTACTGAATGGCTATTCAGGTATGGATTCCGAGGTAGACTTTAGAAACGAGAGCGAGGACGTCCTGGTGTTAAAAGAGGATTGTCGCTTATGTACGTCTAGCAGAGCTGTTCAGATACAGCGTCATGGCGACGGATGTCCTGGTCTTGGCGTGGGTTTGTTTTGCAACTGGGTAATGAGAGGATGCGGGACGAGGGTATAAGTGTGTGACTGGAGGAAATATTTTGGTTCAGGTACAGCAGACCGTCGGGACTTGAGGACTCCGCAGTTTTGACCGTCGGTTTTCTCCGAGTGCTCCGTCCACCTTATGGGCAGGCTCACCGGTGACTACAGACGGCAATCAATTCCTTGCCAGATTGTGCTCATCATTTCGTCTGACCTGAAACATACTGCGCCATTATCTCACAGGAATGTCAATCAAAATGATCTTTCAATATACTGTACAAGCTCCACTGTGAATATCTGCCTGGGTAATGCTTTATTCGAGCACAAAAAAGAATCGTAGTCGCGCTTTATAATCAGCAGATTTACGAATGCATTGACCGTTCAAACCACTCTGTCACAATGCAAAACGTCACTGCGACCTTACCTTTCAGCGCAACGGCGCAATACATTGACGTTTACTTACTACAGTAAGTATTCTGGCGTAACCACAAGCGCCGGAACGAAGACGAAGGACGCAAGACCAGAGAAGGCGGTGAGACGACGTCGGCCAATGATGCGCTGATTAGGACCGCTCCACGACAGGAGCGACATCTGCAAGAAGTGAATACAAGCGCCGCTCCTGCCAGCCTCGGCCGGACATTAGTGGACAGATTCGCAGAGTACTAGCACGGCCTAGCAAAGAGTGCTACGAGAGCGTTTATCAATGACGTATATCAACTTGCAGGAACATTGTGTATAGCAAGGACTCGGATTTATGTTGCACGTCGTCCATCGCTCGCGACACCTTTGTACATCAATGTTAAGTATTGCCTATCTGCTTTATAGAAATAAAACTACTAATGTTATTTGCATGAACTGTATAGTATTCCGAGAACGCAGCATCCCTTAGGCACCCTCTCTACGAGACGAGTGGGCAAGACCCAACAATAAGCTCGAAATGCGTCGAGCAATTATGGTTTCAGATTGTAGTACGTAATCTTGAACTGGGACGCTCAGCACATTGAGTTTCCATTACAACAAGACGTCTTCACTATTAGCGTGTCTCCGAAATATGTTCTGCGGGCAGACACACCCTTTGGAGTCAATCTCACCGGTAAGCAGGCTTGTGATAAATCTTTGTCGGCAGTCTGACTGATTACGCCACTGATAACAGACTGATTGCTAGGAAGAACATTACGTAACTGAATACAATGAAAAATGAAATAATTTGAAAACCTGGAAAAATTTTCGCACAAATGAATACACACCAAGAATACATCATTAAGAAGTTTACTTCGATGGTGAAAAGCAGTGCAGTCAGATCACGAAACACAGTTAAATGAAAATAGCGAACAGAAAGGTAAGAAACGCATTACCTCGTAGAAATGTATCAGCGCTTCTGTACTGCATTCAGACTCATAGACATTAATCATAACACGTGCTAAACATAATAGCTGCAAATAAAATGATAGCTCAGCCACGATTGTACAAATTAGCCGCCAATGGCTTTACTCAAAATTATTTTAACAAGCGTCTCAGTATAATGCATTTTGATATAATAACTAAACAAAGTGCTTTTCATGCAGTGACAATGCTGGTAAGTGTTAACAAACATGTAAATTTAACTCCTGTGAGTTGTTAACTATTATAATTTTTACTTGATTACTCGGAACAGTTGAGTTTAACTTAATGAATAGGGACGAACTAACAGGATCAGTCACATAGTTTTAATAGAAAATCATGTGTGATATGCAGAAAAAAAAACATTCTAAGAGAATGGTTCAACCCCAAAAACAAGCTACGTCCAATCTGGAGTTGCAAAAACGATGTCGTCATGTTAGCAATGGAGACATGGTAAAATAACTGCAGTCAGAGTATCCATTTCCATAATTATGAGCAAGACGTCAGTTATTTAAACGATTCGGGCCTGCTTTTCGAACTTACTTCGACATCATTAAAAGAACCGTGAGAGTTCCCAATACACGCAGCGCAATATTAAGTCCATAAAACTTTGGCACGTCTCATTCTGCCGACAGGTAGAATGGGGATTACTTGTACCTCGCCTTACAGTCCAGAGATACCAACAATCGGGACTCTAACTTGATGACAATGCCTACTGGACCAAGAAAATATGACAGTGTATAGAAAGCTATGCTGAATGTTTCATTTCATATTACACTGAATAATTTTGACACTTCAGATTTATAAATATACAAGTATCACAATTTTGGAGGCTGTACAGGTATGTTTTCTAAGTGTTTTGACATAAGGGATCAGTTGTCCCCGATTGCTCGCTACAAACTAGTAATATAATTATGATTTATTAAGTTTAATGCGCTATTTACCTTTGATTACGTAAAAATGACTTCACAGTAGCGTGTAAGGGGCTGCGTCTCCTGTCCGTTGTTAAGAAATGGGAGAGAGCTGATTAAGTCAGTCAGGATGGTATAACTGCTTCCCACCCAGGCCTTATGTGTTCAATCGACGAGCGAGGGCCGGTGTGGCCGTGTGGTTCTAGGCGCTACAGTCTGGAGCCGAGCTACCGCTACGGTCGCAGGTTCGAATCCTGCCTCTGGCATGGATGTGTGTTATGTCCTTAGGTTAGTTAGGTTTAAGTAGTTCTAAGTTCTAGGCGACTGATGACCTCAAGTCGCATAGTGCTCAGAGCCATTTGAACCATTTTTTTGACGAGCGAGGAAGTCAGGAATCCGTTCAAGATGAAGGTGGCCGCAGCAAGACTGACTGATTACAGTGAACCTTGAGTTGAAGTGGACGCAGGTGCGCCCCCTATCCGGTGTGCGCAGCCTAGCGTCGATCCACGGCGTGTTCGTACCTGGTGTAACCGAGGTTGGTTGCGAATGAAGTTCTCGTTCACCCTAGCAGATGGTGCACAGGCAAAGTGCTGCAGCGGTGGCCATGTGGTGTACATGCAGCCACTGTGTAGGTAAGAGTGGCTGCAGTTAGCTCAGTCAATGGCGACTGGGCAAAGGCCACTGGGGTCCACGGATGGTGCAGTATTGTCGAACTTCAGACCCCCATTAGCGTGGAAGGCGCCTGACACGATATATAGATCCGCTGAAGTCTGTCGCCAAACTCTTCACTGGTCGGTAAGTCATGGTTCCTGTCTATTTATAAAGACCTCAAGAAGATTTATTTTGCTGCCTGGCGGCATAGGCATACACTGACGAATGATACAATGCTGCGTCGGCGCATCGATGCAGCAGTCTTGCCAGACTTTACCGTAAAGCGGATCGAAGTTAGTAGGTTTGACGTTTTGTGAAACGTTAAGTGGATCGCCTGCATGCCTTTGCGTTGTAGCGTTCCGTCCTCGTTGCCCCAAAAGGAAAAGCCTGCCTGTAATACGCATTCACCAAAAAGAACAACATAAAATACAAGGCAATGCAACAACCCTCAAATTCAAAATTATTTTGATGTGTTTACTCTCACTGCGTGAATAGCTCAGCATAGCGCCATTATGACGTTGTTCCATTGTATCCAGTGAACTAACACACAAGGCGCTAATCGATCAACTCTTTTTCAGCAAACTTATCCATACCGCTGTGTATCAGTGTTAACATACAAATAACAACAACAGAAAAAAATAGAAGGGATCGAACTGTACTGAAAGCAAACTTAAGGCCGAACAGTAAAATGGATATTATTATTTTCTGCAACAAGCTGTGAGTGAATGGAGCAAGTTTGTTTCCAAATAAGATACACTGGCGTATACTATCAACATTTGCACTGTTGTAGAGATAATTTCGGCGTGCTACCGCACTACACACAGGAAGACAAATAGGGAGGGGGGGGGGGTAATAAATGAAACGAAATGCAAAATAATTGCTCTGAGCACTATGCGACTTAACTTCTGAGGTCATCAGTCGCCTAGAACTTAGAACTAATTAAACCTAACTAACCTAAGGACATCACACACATCCATGCCCGAGGCAGGATTCGAACCTGCGACCGTAGCGGTCGCTCGGGTCCAGACTGTAGCGCCTAGAACCGCACGGCCACTCCGGCCGACGAAACGAAATGCACTTACTCAGCAACGAGCCACAGGGGACCTGGAACATTTATACAAAAATACTCTGAAAATATCCTAAACAACGTCAGAAATTTCGTATGTGGAGTTCAAATTCATCTTTTATATTCAGTCATAAAAACAGCCAAGAGATGTCTTCACTAACTAAGCAGAGATTACGTGTACACGAGTCTACTTTACTATTTTACGAAGATAAAATAGTGTGATTTCAAAGCCTTACGGATGACTTGAAATATAACTGACACAGTACAGTAACAGTCACAATGTATTACCTTCCTCGTGTAGTTTGCAAACAACGGTATTTGCGGATGTTTTTCCCCGAACATGAGCACAGTGTAGCAGCACTTCAGGAACACGGGGAGGCCCGCACTTGCAGATGCTGGGCAGTCCTCGCGCGCCCTTTGATTATTTCGTCGACCGTGCAGTAAATCAGGTAGGGTAGGGAAACCTGAGCGCGCCGCTTGATCTCAAGTTACCCTCTCGAGCCAGCGGCCGCCTCTGCCCTATGAATCGATGCGGCGCGCGGGGTTGCGCTGCGCGGATGCCTACCGTGCAGGCGCGGGAATTTCATTAGGAAGCGCCGAGCCGCGCTGTAACCTGAGGTCCGCGCTCTCTAGTAGCCGCTGTGTGTCTGTGGCGCCAGATGACCCGTGATACTCGACGTAGATATATACTGCCGTCTGACCAGCACGCTAAATGCTACAGAGGCTTCTGTAAACTTAACACAAAACTCCCTTCCGCGAATCACGATGTGTAACAACGGAGAGAGAAGTTGCAGTGCAGCAAATTACTCATCAGCTGAATGACGGGCAAAAACGGTCAGCAGTCGCACCATCCACAAAAATCTCTTCACTATGAAGTAATCACGTCACATGTGTACCTTTGCTCACAACATTTCACAGACAGTGAATGGGGCCTAGGAACTGCACGACTGAGATGTAGAAATTTGGAAAATGCTGTCTCGAACTGATCACTTTCGGTAAATAATGATACTCGCTAATGGGATGATACGAGTATGTGAAAAACAACATAGTCTTTCATCCCACTTTCCAGGGGCCGTCGTTTTAACACGGCTTCGGTTACGGTAGCTCTCATCCCTCTTGTATGTTGACATGTGTTGGTACAGGTTTTCTTGAAGGGGCGGGCACAGATGCGGATAGTTGCACCATATATGGGCATGCAGGTTTTTGTCGGAGAATTTCATTGATGAAATATTCTCTAGTTATCAGCCGAGTCGTAGCGTCGCTTTGTCGCAATGTTTACATGAGTTTCCTACTCCTGAACTTGGTCTGAAGATGTCAAGTAAGGAACTCATAGCATCAACATGGTGCCACAACATGGCTGATCAAGAACAAAATGATAATTTGTTGACGGATTCAACCATCGCCTTATTTAATACCATTTTCCTGAGAAATACTTTAATAGAGAATAATTTTCTATTTCTAAGTGCCAAGAAAAACACTTGATTATAAATTACAGAGACCAGGAGAAGTTGTTACAATTCATGATTTCTACGTTTTGAAGAAGCAGTCATTGTAATCTCTTTTTCTGTCATTATGTCTCCTTGGCTATATTTTCGCAGAAATTTGAGGCAATAGGATTTGTCTTTTCTGAAAAAAAGCTGTTCTGACGGAGTAAATTTTTCTGACAACGTCGCACGATTGTGGATCGGTTTACATAGACATAAGGGTTGGTTGTTGCGATTTGTTTTGATCAGAAAAAAATTATTTATTCAACACAACATTAAGAAAATAAAAATCAAACAGTGATATTGAAAAGCGCTAATACGTATTTAAGACTTATTTGGAAGCTAAAATAGTAATTTAAATACATATTTAAGAGAAGTCCTATGTTAGCCTAGTCGCTTTCGAGCGCACAGTCACAATTTTGAAATGTTTAAACGTTAATTATCCTCGGGGTGCTTAATTCATGTGTACTGTATTGTATAGCTCAAAGATAAACGTGCAGCAGTAGAATTTTTAGATTAATGCTCCGTGACGTAGGACCATGATTTTATTAAATTGTAATGTAATAAGTGATTTGCATATCTGTATTAATAATAATGGGATTCCTTAAAAAGAAAATCAGGCTGCATTTCGACTTCTCAAAATCGTAAATGTACATTCGACATCATGCTGATGATGTGCGATTATCACCTCATCAAACCATCCACTTCGTATGATTTAATTAGATGGAAAATGTAAACACAAAGATCAGATAATATTAGTAGAAGGAATTGAACACTTTGTCAATGAATGAAAACATGGTTAAGTTTATCCAGGATTATTATTAAGCTCAAATTACAGATGATAAAATATTCAGGACTTTTTCCTCACCATCTCCTTTCGAGAGAGCCAACGAGGAGTGTAAGACAAGTGATGATTCCAGATAAAAAGTACATCAATTTTTTTAAGACAACTGACGCTTGAAATTTTTACACAGATTGTCATATATGCTAATGAGTTATTCTGAGAATAATGATTCTATCTTTGCGTTTAAATAACGGTATTTTACAGTTTACTTCTTACATTCTATACACTGGATCAATTTTTCCTTAGTTTTACAATTAGAAAATGGTTCAAGATGTTCTAAACAAAAATGTTGTCATACTCTCTTTCACTCACTGAGTTATTCTACCATTCATCCTCTTATTTCTTTTCTTGTTGTTGTTGTTGTGGTCTTCAGTCCTGAGACTGGTTTGATGCAGCTCTCCATGCTACTCTATCCTGTGCAAGCACCTTCATCTCCCAGTACCTACTGCAACCTACATCCTTCTGAATCTGCTTAGTGTATTCATCTCTTGGTCTCCCTCTACGATTTTTACCCTCCACGCTGCCCTCCAATACTAAATTGGTGATCCCTTGATGCCTCAGAACATGTCCTACCAACCGATCCCTTCTTCTGGTCAAGTTGTGCCACAAACTTCTCTTCTCCCCAATCCTATTCAATACTTCCTCATTAGTTATGTGATCTACCCATCTAATCTTCAGCATTCTTCTGTAGCACCACATTTCGAAAGCTTCTATTCTCTTCTTGTCCAAACTATTTATCGTCCATGTTTCACTTCCATACATGGCTACACTCCATACGAATACTTTCAGAAACGACTTCCTGACACTTAAATCAATACTGGATGTTAACAAATTTCTCTTCTTCAGAAACGCTTTCCTTGCCACTGCCAGCCTACATTTTATATCCTCTCTACTTCGACCATCATCAGTTATTTTGCTCCCCAAATAGCAAAACTCCTTTACTACTTTAAGTGCCTGATTTCCTAATCTAATTCCCTCAGCATCACCCGACTTAATTAGACTACATTCCATTATCCTTGTTTTGCTTTTGTTGATGTTCATCTTATATCCTCCTTTCAAGACACTGTCCATTCCATTCAACTGCTCTTCCAAGTCCTTTGCTGTCTCTGACAGAATTACAATGTCATCGGCGAACCTCAAAGTTTTTATTTCTTCTCCATGAATTTTAACACCTACTCCGAATTTTTCTTTTGTTTCCTTTACTGCTTGCTCAATATACAGATTGAACAACATCGGGGAGAGGCTACAACCCTGTCTTACTCCCTTCCCAACCACTGCTTCCCTTTCATGTCCCTCGACTCTTATAACTGCCATCTGGTTTCTGTACAAATTGTAAATAGCCTTTCGCTCCCTGTATTTTACCCCTGCCACCTTTAGAATTTGAAAGAGAGTATTCCAGTGAACATTGTCAAAAGCTTTCTCTAAGTCTACAAATGCTAGAAACGTAGGTTTGCCTTTCCTTAATCTTTCTTCTAAGATAAGTCGTAAGGTCAGTATTGCCTCACGTGTTCCAGTGTTTCTACGGAATCCAAACTGATCTTCCCCGAGGTTGGCTTCTACAAGTTTTTCCATTCGTCTGTAAAGAATTCGTGTTAGTATTTTGCAGCTGTGACTTATTAAAGTGATAGTTCGGTAATTTTCACATCTGTCAACACCTGCTTTCTTTGGGATTGGAATTATTATATTCTTCTTGAAGTCTGAGGGTATTTCGCCTGTTTCATACATCTTGCTCACCAGATGGTAGAGTTTTGTCAGGACTGGCTCTCCCACGGCCGTCAGTAGTTCCAATGGAATATTGTCTACTCCGGGGGTCTTGTTTCGACTCAGGCCTTTCAGTGCTCTGTCAAACTCTTCACGCAGTATCGTATCTCCCATTTCAGCTTCATCTACACCCTCTTCCATTTCCATAATATTGTCCTCAAGAACGTCGCCCCTGTATAGACCCTGTATATACTCCTTCCACCTTTCTGCTTTCCCTTCTTTGCTTAGAACTGGGTTTCCATCAGAGCTCTTGATATTCATACAAGTCGTTCTCTTATCTCCAAAGGTCTCTTTAACTTTCCTGTAGGCGGTATCTATCTTACCCCTAGTGAGATAGGCCTCTACATCCTTACATTTGTCCTCTAGCCATCCCTGCTTAGCCATTTTGCACTTCCTGTCGATCTCAATTTTGAGACGTTTGTATTCCTTTTTGCCTGTTTCACTTACTGCATTTTTATATTTTCTCCTTTCATCAATTAAATTCAATATTTCTTCTGTTACCCAAGGATTTCTACTAGCCCTCGTCTTTTTACCTACTTGATCCTCTGCTGCTTTCACTACTTCATCCCTCAAAGCTACCCATTCTTCTTCTACTGTATTTATTTCCCCCATTCCTGTCAATTGCTCCCTTATGCTCTCCCTGAATCTCTGTACAACCTCTGGTTCTTTTAGTTTATCCAGGTCCCATCTCCTTAAATTCCCACCTTTTTGCAGTTTCTTCAGTTTTAATCTACAGGTCATAACCGATAGATTGTGGTCAGAGTCCACATCTGCCCCTGGAAATGTCTTACAATTTAAAACTTGGTTCCTAAACCTCTGTCTTACCATTATATAATCTATCTGATACCTTTTAGTATCTCCAGGGTTCTTCCATGTATACAACCTTCTTTCATGATTCTTAAACCAAGTGTTAGTTATGATTATGTTGTGCTCTGTGCAAAATTCTACCAGGCGGCTTCCTCTTTCATTTCTGTCCCCCAATCCATATTCACCTACTATGTTTCCTTCTCTCCCTTTTCCTACACTCGAATTCCAGTCACCCATGACTATTAAATTTTCGTCTCCCTTCACAATCTGAATAATTTCTTTTATTTCATCATACATTTCTTCAATTTCTTCGTCATCTGCAGAGCTAGTTGGCATATAAACTTGTACTACTGTAGTAGGCATGGGATTCGTTTCTATCTTGGCCACAATAATGCGTTCACTATGCTGTTTGTAGTAGCTTACCCGCATTCCTATTTTCCTATTCATTATTAAACCTACTCCTGCATTAGCCCTATTTGACTTTGTGTTTATAACCCTGTAGTCACCTGACCAGAAGTCTTGTTCCTCCTGCCACCGAACTTCACTAATTCCCACTATATCTAACTTCAACCTATCCATTTCCCTTTTTAAATTTTCTAACCTACCTGCCCGATTAAGGGATCTGACATTCCACGCTCCGATCCGTAGAACGCCAGTTTTCTTTCTCCTGATAACGACATCCTCTTGAGTAGTCCCCGCCCGGAGATCCGAATGGGGGACTATTTTACCTCCGGAATATTTTACCCAAGAGGACGCCATCATCATGTAATCATACAGTAAAGCTGCATGCCCTCGGGAAAAATTACGGCTGTAGTTTCCCCTTGCTTTCAGCCGTTCGCAGTACCAGCACAGCAAGGCCGTTTTGGTTATTGTTACAAGGCCAGATCAGTCAATCATCCAGACTATTGCCCTTGCAACTACTGAAAAGGCTGCTGCCCCTCTTCAGGAACCACACGTTTGTCTGGCCTCTCAACAGATACCCCTCCGTTGTGGTTGCACCTACGGTACGGCTATCTGTATTGCTGAGGCACACAAGCCTCCCCACCAACGGCGAGGTCCATGGTTCATGGGGGGGGGGGGGCTTTTCTTATTGCTTTTCTTATTGCTTGCATTATTTTCAGTTGCTTTTCTAAATAGACATATAACCAATTTTGTTACTTACTTTTCAGATAAATCTTCAAGCTTTCTTTTTTAAGCTGGTGACTTAAAACTGCTGAATCTCTTTTTTCGGAGTTATTTCTTTCCGTGTTTTTACTATGCCAGCCTTTGGTAAAGGTTTAATTACAAAATGTTACTTGTGCTCATTGCTGACAGAACTTGCTACGCAACGATCATATGACATAGTTTTTATTTTATTTTTTCTGTGTAAAACCATAATGATCATTAGCAGCTTGAAGAACCTTGAAGAATTTCCGCCACCAGTGAGCGATGCAGCCACCAAGAAATCCAACATTGCTGGTGGCGGGATATCAAAAAATGCAAGATGACGTTGGCGGGAAATTTAAATGATGTAAGAAGGGTGTGGTGTGAAATTTAAATATGAAAGCCAGCAAGGTTGGTAAATTAAAAAAGAAATGCAAAACGATGGAAAATTAAAAAATCCAAGATTTTGGTACTACAGCAGTTGCGCTTTGAACCGTTTTCCAATTTGCCCGTTCTCCTCTCCCTCGCCAGACAATCACAGCGAAGTTTTAAAATGCGGCAGCCAATCGGAATGTTGTGAAATACTCACGCTTCATCTGAATTGTCATGAAGTTCAGAGAGATGCAGCAGTTATAAAAAATTACATAACCTTCACTTAAATAGGCGCCAAGGTCAACGAATTGGCTTAAAAAAGCGTTATGTTCAAACACAGGGCGTTTGAAAAAGAACTCCCTAGTTTTAAGTATAAATTTAATGGGGAAATTAATGAAAAATTACATCCACGAGTACATATCATTCCTTCAAGTTTTGTTTAATGTTAGTAGACTTCAACGTGGGATCCATTTTTTGCCCCGCACACGTCGAGACGATATTCCACTTCTCGCCACGTATTTACCAACATTTCAGGTATAACTGTCCCAACCGCTGCGACGATTCTTTCCCGTAAATGACTGATGTCTCTGATCTTTTCACTGTACACAAAATTTTTAATGTGGCCCCAAAAGAAAAAGCCCAGTGGCTTTAAGTCTGGGGTTCGTGGTAGCCAAGGTATTGGGCCAATCCTGCCTATCCAACTTCCTGGAAAGCTAGCGTCAAGAGCCGCAGCCGGCCGGGTTGGCAAAGCGATTAAGGGCGCTATAGTCTGGGACCACGCGACCGCTACGGTCGCAGGTTCGAATCCTGCCTCGGGCATGGATGAGTGCGATGTCCTTAGCTTAGTTAGGTTTAAGTAGTTCTAAGTTCTGGGGGACTGATGACCTTAGAAGTTAAGTCCCATAGTGCTCAGAGCCATTTGAACCATTTGAACCAAGAGCCGCATGCGGTCTAAGGCGCTGCAGTCATGGACTGTGCGGCTGGTCCCGGCGGAGGTTCGAGTCCTCCCTCGGGCATGGGTGTGTGTGTTTGTCCTTAGGATAATTTAGGTTAAGTAGTGTGTAAGCTTACGGACTGATGACCTTAGCACTTAAGTCCCATAAGACTTCACACACACACACACACACACACACACACACACACACACACACACATGATTACTGTAATGAGGTGGGGCGCCATCTTGTTTGAAAAACACAAGTCCCTTTTCCGCCTCAGTATCGTCCACTTGGGGAAAGACGTGTTCTGCCAACATGTCACAGTAAACGTTCCCATTTATTGTTTTGTCTGCAGGAATCAAAGGACCAATCACACGATCTTCCCTTAAACCGCACCAGGCATTAACGTTGATGCTGAATAACTTCATGTGGATGTTGTACACCCCAAATTCTGCATTTATGACGATTAACTGGTCCACTGACATGAAATGTAGCCTCATCAGAAAAGAGAATCTTTTTTTTAAAAAAAAAATGCATCATCATCGATTCTGTGTAGAAAGTCAACAGTAAAGTAATACCTTTTGATTTTATCAGTAAGTTTTATTTCATGTAACAGTCGCAATTTAAAGGCGCGCAACTCAAGTCTTTTACGCACATAATCATACGCAGTACCTTTAGACACTCCTAATTGTAGACTAGCCTGGCCAATGACTTCTTTAGGCTCCGAACACACGAAACACCGATCTGTTCAGCAACGTCTTCAGAAGTTCTCGGTCTACCTGGTGATTTTGCTTTTAAAACACTACCTGTTTCCTTGAAAGACTTTATCCAATGACAGATAGTTTTTGCTGTAGGTGTTTCACCACCATACTGACGCCTAAATTACGTTGCACTGTTACAATTGACTCAGTTTTCACAAGCCAAATAAAACACTAAGACTTCTTTCTGTTGCTGAGTACAGATTGTTGCTGAGTTGTTCTGCACTGCACGCACGCCTGGACTGAAGTGAGGGAACAGAGGAAAAAAACAGCACTGCAGTGGTGCCAAACTTGGGAGTTGATGAATCAAACACCACAAACTAGAATAGTGTATGTCACTTTGTACAGATTCTGGGACACATTAAAACTAGGGAGTTCTTTTCCAGACTCACTGTACATTTACTTCTGCTTGAGTACACACACACACACACACACACACACACACACACACACACTGTTGAGCGCGGACAATGATCGTCAGTTGACTGGATAATACTGAATGGGACAATGGTAGTCAGTTCACAGGGAGTGCCAACGATGATGACGGCGACTCTGATGGTGCAGCAACTACGGCAAGCTACTCCGGCGAGTTTTCCAGTTTTTATCGCACGCCATCATGCAGAGTCAGAAGGCAAAAAATGTTATTAGTAAGCATTAGGCAGCAAGTTATATCTTTTTGAAGCAGCATCATATTTCTGATAAACCACATTCACAAGGAACATGACCTTAGAGAAACGTAAGCTCTGAGGCACATGCATAATCAAGGAAACTCAATCTCCGATGTGGATGTTGAATTTCTGCAGCAGTGAACAAATATGCGTACTCGAGGAACTCTGGATCTCTGTGCTGTGCCTAACCACAGTTTTCCGGTAAAAATCTTTTTCGCTCTTTAAGTTGCGCATAATAATCCAAGTCAGGCGCGTCCCAGTCACCTCAACATTCTTCAGCCTCCGCTGCAATAACGTAGGATGACACTACAGTCTGTTATGCAGACGTAACACTGGCTTTAGAATTCGAACTATATTTTCAGTTCTCCTACGAAATCGAATACAATCTCTTACCATCTGTCTCCAAAATTCAGTATGTGCTGCGAAATCTCACGCAATAATTACGTCAACTGTTACCAAATCTGGGAAACATATGTTTGCAGACTTTTTCAATCAATAGAATGTTCTCATACGCAACTTCTCATTTTGCAATTCAGTATTTCACTATGTTGTCCTGTGACTTATTGCCTGCCGCTTCCGATTGGTTAGCGTTGCAGCAAAACTGTAACAAATAATACTATTGTAGGGCGTGTATGTTCAGCTTATGCTTTTATGACAACTTGAACTCTGCCGTGGGCGCAACCCACCGCTTTCATTTAATGCATTCTTAACTAGGGGCCTATTTTTATAAGCTCTGTTTGAATTTCCTTAAAAATATATTGTTGCATTAAAAAGAAAAAAAGCACACTTATTTATATATCTCGGTTAATACAAGGATTAAATGGATTGGACACGCAGCAAAATTATGTAGGCTTTACCAACTATCGTTTCCTAAAAACTTGTTCCGATAATAATCTTTAATGGCTCGCGAAATAAAAGGGATGGAAATTTTAGGGTTTCATCCTTTATATGTCTCATAACGTAGTGAGGAGGGACCCATCCAGTATCAATATACATGCACTGTAAAGACATGCGAAACGGTGGAGGGAGTGAGAAACTCCTTTCAACCTTTCGCCTTCATTTCAGCTTTCTCTATGGCGATTGGCTGTTGAAAACCATTCGGAATTTCATTCACACAGACTGTTTAAAAAACGGAGAGGATTCTAATTTCATTCACACAGACCATTTAAAAAAAGGAACGGGATGCAATTTTATTCACACACATCGTTTAAAAAACGGGTCAGATTGGAATCTCGTTCACACAAACCGTTTAAAAAAAGGAACGTGTTGGGGCGCCTTGCCCTTATCAGACTGACCCAAGAATCCGACAAATCTGGACCGGAAAACACAACACGCCAACAGTATCTACTTACCTTTGAAAAGTGGTCTCTAGAAATGTCTTCGGAACCTAGGAACAGTAGAGAGAGAGAAATCTCGCCTGTGGACTACTTCCCCCAGCTAGCCGTTAGTCCTAAAATACAGGTAACACAGAATTGCCATTGAATAATAACACAGCATCATTTGTCGTACATCCCTAGCTGGAAAAGCCTGACTTCGAAAAAGTCTCTTTCGGAAATTGGTAAGATAGCGGCGATTTCAACAAAAGCCGAACACTAAGAATCTTTCAAGAGGAAGTGCGACCGACTCGAAAACATAGTGAGTTCTGAGAAACTCTTGAAATAACCAAACATTTCGCTCTTTTATAGTAAGTTCCGAGTAACTCGTGAAATGATTCAACATTTTGCCCTATCAGTCTGTCAGTGCTTTTGTTACAGTCAATTGAATTTCCCAGGTTCACCTGCTCTATCAGTAATCCTATATTTCTTCAATGTCATGCCAGCTGTTACAGAAATCTTCTCGTTAACACATTTTGGCAGCTAAATTTCGTTGACGTTAAGAATATACCTTCGAGAGTTGGAAATCTTAAGCTGATCAGATAAGAGCTAAAGATAAATGAAGCATTCTCAGGAACTTACTCCAAGATACTTACCGCACACACGCGCGCGCGCACACACACACACACACACACACACACATAAACACACACCGAGATCTGGATCACGCTCTCAAAGCCAACCTCACTTTATGTGCATAATTTCGTTCTACGAGTCTCAGAGTCTTATTGCATTTCCACTGCCAATTTCTCTCGGAAAGATGTGAAATATCTTACGAAGTTCTTGTTTTATCTTCTAATTAAATTGCCTGCCTATGAAGTATCGTCTCATTCATGCAACTGGATACGTGATCGGTCAGAAAGTTCACTGTTGGTAGTAGCTGTCGGAAGGTCATCTAGTCTAGCTGAAGTTATATCTGGAAGGTTCTTCAAGGTACCATTATATGTAGCGCTTGAGAAGGTGATGAGGGAAGCAGGCCTACAGACCAGGGTCACCATCTTTTACAAGTCAGTGCAGATTTTAGCATATGCAGATGACGTAGACATCATAGCACGGACAGTACCAGCACTGAAAGAGGTTTTTACAGCCTTAAGTCAAGCAAGTAAGAAAGTGGGTCTTATGATAAATGAAGATAAAACTAAATATATAGCCTATGGGAAAGCATATAAACCCAATATGCCATCAACTTTCAGTGTGATTGGATACACATTTGAAAGAGTTGATAGCTTCAAGTATCTTGGTTCCACAGTCACTTGCTTTAACGTTATCTCAACTGAAATTAAGATTAGGTTGATATCAGCAAATAAGGCATATTTCGCCTTGAATAATTTATTACGGTCAAGACTCCTCAGTCGCCCAACAAAATTCACTATTTGTAAAACCTTTGTCAGACCAGTTCTCACCTAAGCTTCGGAAACATGGCCCTTGACAGAAACCGATACAAAGCTGCTCAACGGATTTGAGAGGAAAGTTTTGAGGAGAATAATTGTCCATGTGTACGAGAGAGAACAATGGAGGGAAAGGTACAATGCAGAATTGTACACTATATATACCGATGCTCCTGAAACAAAAATCATACGATCAGGAAGGATAAGATGGGCAGTTCATGTGACAAGAAAGGAGTCTGAGGTGACAAAGAAGATTCTGTTTGGTAATCCAGGAGGACTCTGCTATTTTTAAACTTTATAATTAATTGAAGGGCAAGGTCTTGTCATGAAATTTCAATCATTAACGTTCAATCAGTAACATTCTCCTCTGAATGGGAAAACATTTTGTTAACTGCCAAAAAATTGGTTCAAATGTCTCTGAGCACTATGGGACTTAACATCTGAGGTCATCAGTCCCCTAGACTTAGAACTACTTAAACCTAACTAACCTAAGGACAGCACACACATCCATGCCCGAGGCAGGATTCGAACCTGCGGCCGTAGCAGCAGCGCGGTTCCAGACTGAAACGCCTAGAACCGCTCGGCCACAACGACCGGCTGTTAACTCCCAACTAAAAGGCAGAAATGACTTTAGAAATCAGAGCTCGCTCGGAAAGATTTTATAGTTAAGCATGGAAAACAATTCTGACATTAGAATAACTAAAGATCGCGAGTATTTGGTGAGACACACGCAGTAAGAAGTGTGGGCCGCAGAGACCTGCTGACCTGCAATTACGCCCGACGTGCAATATGAGCCGCGTTCTGAACTCCGCTTATCATTATGCACTGCCATACGGTTGCAAATGTAGTTTCTTTCACTGTAAAATCGTGATTACTGCCAACCAAAGTAGCTTTGAGGTGACAAAGTATCACCTGTTTTCTGTTGCTTGAAATGTGAAAACAAGTGAGTGAGAAGTGTATGTCTTACTGTAAGATTGTTAGTTCCGGGGTGTGGTGTGAGGTTTGTTGCAGTTTCCATCATGTGGGTGACTGTAGCGGCGTGGGACTTGGGAAATAAACAAGGCCCATTGGTCGTGTAGGATATGCTGTAGAGATAGGAACATAGTGAAACAGGAGGAGAAGATTGCTGCCCTTCAGGCGGATCCGTATAAAGCTAAACAAAATCTGGAAAGTTTAGAGAGAGAGAGACGGGGGGGGGGGGGGGGGGGGAAGAAGGGAAAAGAGAGGTGGGAAGTGACAACAGGTTATAGAAGAAATAGGAATAGGACGTTCTTAGGCAGTGTGGTTGTGAATGTGGAAAACAGGTTTGATCTGTCGTCACAGTTGGAAACTGATGAGCCACAAATAGATGTAGGAGTAGACAGGACGCAACAAACTTTCAAAAAGTGTTTGGAAAGTAAGAAGTCAGAAAAAGCTGTGAAGAAGAAGAAAGTTTTGTTTTTAGGTAGTTCACAGGGTAGAGGTGTCGGCCAACTGTTGCCGGATGAACTAGGGTCACGTTACCAGGTCACAAGCTTTTTTTAAACCTAGAGCAAGTCTGGGTCAAGTGACAGATGATGTAGGTTCACTTTGGAAAGACTTCACAAAGGAAGACACCGTGGTAATGGTGGGTGGGGTGGTAACAGCATACTTAGATAGGAAGTGACCTGGTAAAGATAGCTTCAGCAACGAGACATACTGGTGTTGAACATGCGTCTGTTCTGAGGCGCCATGACCGGCCTCATTTAAACTCTTCTGTTAGGAGAGTTAATTTAGAGGTGGAGAGGTTGTTTGGATCAGGTATGGGGTCTCATATCGGTGTTGTTCCTGTTGACTCTATCAGCAGGTGGGACTGTACAAGGCGAGGCCTTCACCTCAACAGGAAAGGGAAGGGAAATCTGTTTGGGCTAATAGCAAATAACTTAAGGGGGGCACTGACACAAGTGGTATAGTACCAGTGGTTAAAAGTAACAGATAGGCAGTTTTTTAGGGTAGGGAGGGCAGAAACAAATATGTTCAGAGACAGGCTGGAAAGGCATTCACATTGATAAAACAGGTAGCCAGAAAGCAAATTTTAATGTACACAACACCTGCAGGCAACCTCTAATTGAAACTAAAGATACTCAAAAATTGGCAGGAAAAATAGGTTCATCCACTTGTAACTCAGCTAGTGAGCAAAATCAGTTATCACTATTGTATCAGAATATCCAAGGACTAAGGGGTAAGCTTAATGAGTTGCTTATTTGCTTTGAAGAATTAGAGTTGAGCAAACCAGTTGATATAATCTGTCTCTCTGAACATCATGTGACCACTGGTATAGATATGTTAAATGTTACAGGATTCAAGTTAGCTTCTTATTTCTGTAGAGAAAATATGGAGAAAGGAGGAGTTGCCATATTTCTCAGAAAATGTTTTGATTTAAAGAATACTGATATTAATAAATTTTGCTCAGAGGAACACTTAGAAGCTAGTGCAACGAAAGTAGCACTTCATAATAAGTCCTTTATAATAGCAGGTATATACAGATCACCTTTAGGAAATTTTAACCTCTTCGTAAAAAATCTAGAAGCCCTGCTGTCCCATCTCATAGTAACAAAACAAGGAAAAAGTGGTTGCTGGAGATTTTAATGTGGATTTATTGAAAAGCTCTGTCAGTGAACAATTATTGCAGCCAGTAGCACTATCATTCAATTTAGTTTCTACTGTGAACTTTGCTACTAGGATAAGTAAATGCTCTGAGACTGCTATTGATATCTTTGTAGACATATCTAGGGAAAAAAGTCATATCACAAAACCAATAGTAAATGGGCTTTCTGATCATGACATGCAGCATCTTGTGTTAAATGTTGAAACTTGTCAGGATAAAAAGTCTATGTATCTGGGCACAGGAGGGTAATAAGTAAGTTAAAAATGGAAAAATTAAGGAAATTGCTCAAATATATGAACTGGATATATGTTTACAATATGTCTGAGTCACATGGAAAATACAAAGCGTTCATCAATAAAGTTACCTTCACTTTTGAAAACTGTTTTCCTCTAGAGGTGACTCAAATGACACAGAAGACAATAAATAAACTGTGTATTACACAAGGTTCAAATGGTTCAAATGGCTCTGAGCACTATGGGACTAAACATCTATGGTCATCAGTCCCCTAGAACTTAGAACTACTTAAACCTAACTAACCTAAGGACAGCACACAACGCCCAGTCATCACGAGGCAGAGAAAATCCCTGACCCCGCCGGGAATCAAACCCGGGAACCTGGGCGTGGGAAGTGAGAACGCTACCGCACGACCACGAGCTGCGGACATTACACAAGGAATAAAGATAGCATGTAGGACAAAAAGGAGACTGTATGGCTAGCCGGGGTGGCCGAACAGTTCTAGGCGTTACAGTCTGGAACCGTGCGACCCCTACAGTAGCAGGTTAAAATCCTTCCTCGCGCATAGATGTGTGTGATGTCCTTACGTTAGTTAGGTTTAAGTTGTTCTAAGTTCTAGGGGATTGATGATCTCAGATGTTAAGTCCCATAGTGCTCAGAGCCGTTTGAACCATTTGAGACTGTATGTACTATCTAGGAACAGCTCTGATGGTAGAATTGTAAGGTATTACAAAGAATTCTGCAAAATACTGAAGTAAGTAATCCAGAAATCAAAGCAAGTTTATTATGAGAAAAAAATAATTACATCAGGTAACAAAATAAAAACTGTATGGGATATTGTGAAGACAGATACAGGTGGGGCCAAACGGCAAGAGGAACAGATAGCTCTAAAATAAATGAGACTTTGGTAATAAGTACATGTAGTGCTGCAAACCTCTTAAACAAGTACTTTATTTCCGTTACTGACAGATTGGGGTTGTCAGGTTCAGTGAACAGCACAATGGAGTATCTGAGACCAGTCTTTAAAAATAACTTCACTAAAATGGAAATGACTCTCACGTCTCCCAAATAAGTAGCATCCATCATAAAATCCTTAAAATCTAAGTATTCCAGTGGGTATGATAACATATCGACAAAGTTAATCAAAGTGTGCTCATGCGAGTTGAGTTCTATCTTAAGTTAGTTGTGTAATCAATCACTTATCAGCGGAACATTTCCAAACTGGCTAAAATATGCTGAAGTTAAGCCTCTTTACAAGAAAGGGGTAAAGAGATCCCATCAAACTATCGATCAATTTTACTTTAGCTGACTTTCTCAAAAATATTTGAAAAGGTTGTGCTCAAGTGTCTCCTTCAGCATCTGACTGCAAATAGTACATTGTCCAAGTCACAGTTTGGATTTCTGAAGGGTTCTGATATAGAGAAAGCTATTTACACTTACAGTGAGAATGTACTTACTTCATTAGATAATAAATTAGAGGCTACTGGCATTTTCTGTGCCTGTCAGAAGCCTTTGACTGTGCGAACCACAGCATTCTCTTTAGTAAATTAGAATATTATGGTGTCACCAGCAATGTTGCGAAATGGTTTGAGTCTTATCTGCCTAACAGGAAACAAAGGGTGTCGTTACGAAATACCTGTGCAGTAAGCAGTCAGTCTTCATTTGACTGGGAATTAATTACATGTGATGTTCCTCAAGGTTCCATCTTGGGTCCATTCCTTTTTCTTGTGTACATTAATGACCTCTCATCTGTTACATTGGCAGATGCTAAGTTTGTTTTGTTTGCAGATGATACAAACATTGCAGTAAGTAGAAATTCAAGTGCAGATTTAGAAATAGCTGGTAATAAAATTTTCACTCACATTAACGAGTGGTTTAAAGCTAATTCATTGTCAGTAAACTTTGAGAAGACCCGCTATATGCATTTCAGAACTTGTAAGAGATTTCCTTCCAGCATGAGTATAACTTATGAAGACATGCAGATCGAAGAGGTTGACAGCGTTAAATTTCTGGGATTACAAAAAAATGGTTCAAATGGCTCTGAGCACTATGGGACTTAACTTCTGAGGTCATCAGTCCCCTAGAACTTAGAACTACTTAAACCTAACTATCCTAAGGACATCACACACATCCATGCTCGAGGCAGGATTCGAACTGTAGCGCCTAGAACCGCTCGGCCACTACGGCCGGCTCTGGGATAACAACTTGATAATAAATTCAGTTGGGAAAGGCATACCACAGAATTGCTTAAGCGCCTAAACAAGTCTGTATTTGCCGTGAGAATGGTGTCAGACGTAGGAGATATAAATATAAAAAAACTTGCGTACTTTGTTTACTTTCATTCTACACTCATGCTCATAAATTAAGGATAATTGCAGAGTGTGGTGCCAGAACTGGCGGTAATAGCATAGGAACATAGGGAACACACATGACACAGATCTGTATGTCCACGGTATTGGTGATAAGTTGAGAAAACCGTCCCGAAACACATGTGCTACAAAACGCCACTGTTTACTGCGCATGTACCCCGATATCAGTATGGGATATGAACACCATGCACACGTACACAGGCCGCACAACGGGTACCTTCAGTACTCCGTGGCCGTCTGCGGGCACTGATGGTGAGATATCGGTCTTCTTGTGGTGTTGTACACTGTGGACGGCCCGTACTGTAGCGCCTGCACACGTGTCCTGTCTGCTGGAATCGTGTCCATAATCTTGAGATCACACTTCGTGGCACACGGAGGGCTCGTTCTACGACCTGCTGTGTTTGACCAGCTTCCAGTCGCCCTAGTATTCTAACCCACATAATGCCATGATATGTGTTCTTTGAGTCATTTTCAACACACAGTCACCATTAGCACGTCTGAAAACGTCTGCACACTTACTCGCTGCACCATACTCTGACATGTACCAACACACCTCTGCATATGTGGTCTGCTGCCAGCACCACCGTGCAAATGCCCTGCATGATCATACCCCGAGGTGATTTAAACCCGCAAAACCGCCCACCAGAGCGTTCTTTCACCATGTATCAGCATTATCCTTAATTTATGAGCATGAGTGTATTATGTCATATGGGATCCTATTCTGGGGCGACTCCTCAAACCGAGACAAAGCTTTTAGGGTGCAAAAGCGTGTGATAAGAATCATTTGTCGGTTAAATTCAAGAACATCTTATAGAAACCTGTTCAAGGAACTTTGTATTCTAACCACTGCTTCTCAGTATATTTATTCCTTACTGAAATTTGTTGCAAGTAATACATCTCTATTTCCAACCAATAGCTCAGTACACAGTATCAATACTACTAATAAGAACAATTTACATAAAGACCTAAAATCAATTACCTTGGTCCAAAAAGGGGTCCAATATTCAGGAGCACACATTTTCAATAAATTGCCAGCAACCATTAAAAACTTGGTTTCAGATAAAGCACGGTTTAAACAGAATTTGAAAGACTTTTTGGTAGGCAATTCCTTCTACTCCATAGATGAATATCTTAACAGAAACTGTTAAGCCAGCTTAAGTAAAAGTATCTGTTAGATTTCAGTTTTAACAACTCTTGGTCACAACAGTCAAGATTAGGTATTTTGTGTATGATAAATTTATTAATAGTGCGTAACTGTCAGTCTGACAGTGCGTTAATTCTGTAAATATTACCTGTTGCAGTTTACTGCATTCTATTAACCTATATCGACTATCTCCTGACGAATGATCCGGGTAGTAAGTATTATATTCAAATGTTTTATGTTTTCATGTTACACTTTCTGACATGTTCCACACCCACGTGAATGATCTCATTTTTTGGGTCTGTGGAACGAAAACTGAATCTAATCTAAAGAATATGATGCCAGCGCAGAAGTGGAGAGATGATGCGTGTCTTGAATGTGGAAGCGTAATACGAATTATATGTCAACAAGACAGAACTTATCGCTTTTTGGTCTGTCAGAACGCGTCTGAAAACTGATGGGAACTTGCTGTTTAACCCAACATAAGAAATTCCGAGGATGCGCACAGACACGCTCTTTCCCTGCTGTTTCAGCATAAAATTTCGGAACTGTTCGAAAGTATTCAGAACTATTCATCTGGAAGGTGTGGTTATAAAAGAAGAGCTTCAACTTGAAGGCACTGAAGTCGTATCATGGCACCTGTCAACATCATTCAACGAAATTTTCACGGATTTGTGCACAACCAAAAAATGTATGTCTGACAAATTCGTATCACTATTAACAATCTTACATCTTTAACCTTCTGATTACTAGCTGAAACTAATACATGATTGGCTGGAGAAGGCGGGGGGAAGGGGAAATGGGAAAGTGAAAGTTTAAAATGCAGAATTGGGGTAGTTCTGTCACCCTGAATTTTTAAATTCCCCTTATTATTCATTTCCTGGCATCACCTTTCTGCATTTTTGTGCATCACACCACCAGCACCCTGTATGTTTTTAATTTCCCCCATAACACCTGCCTGTAATTTTGAATTTTCTGCCATCCGCTATCTTGGAAACTTGAAGTGTATGCTAAAGAGTAGGTAGATATACTGCTATAGTCGTTGTAGTGTTTCTCTTTGATGCGGCCTAACACCAAAACCTGTTTTATTCAAATTGACACTAGCCATGGAAGGCTACGCAATGAGACCACATTGAAGCGTCCGGACATATTACAATTACATGACGAACCAGACCTCAAAACCTGGACTCTTGTCTCTGTGGGCACTGATCCTACCGACTGAGGTATCCTTGCACCATTCATGATCCGCCTTCCAAATTGGAATTTTGTCGGTGCCTCTCTCCCAGTCAGTAGGAGTCTCCAACGCAGTTTTTGGCTTAACATTCCCTTGGAGAAAGCGCGGAATATCTTTGCACAATGTAGGTTTTGCTTACACATTGAATATTTCACTTTGAGACGAAATACGCAGTAAGTACTTCTGAAAGTTTCCGACAGATTATATCACTGTGCCAGACCGGAACACTAATGAAGGTTTAATATGGTAGAAAGTTTCAGTAGTGTGTGGCCTATGTTGCACAGTAAAATGTTCAATTTGGAAGCAAATACATCGCTAACAGAAATATTCGATTCATTAACAACATCATAAAGTTGAATACAAAGTTATTCCAGAATCATGTCTCGAAAACGAGATACATGACATTTTTTATAGAAATACTTGACGAGTCGCGTCGTAGATAACCATTTGTGATGCCATTATAGGTTTCTGTTCGTGAAATCAGTACATTTCTCTGTGACATGACATTGAATGATATATCTGAACAATCTGTTGATGGTTTTCTGTTAGTGAGGTGCCGTCAGGACATAGAATCCAGGAAACATCGTAGTTTTAAGGTTCATAACATTTCCATCAGCGTCGCCATTTGCTAAATGAACGAGGGAGAAACGCCCCAAAGTGCCATTTAGGGGCTGTTTAATGATCCGTTGTATTCTCGAGCAGCTCTAGCGAGTTTGTTGTCGTATCATGAGATGCTTACTCGCAGTACGATGAGGCCGTTATTATACAATGTATGTCTGACTTGTCAAAATTCACTCCCGACCGCTAGCAATCTGAAAGCTGAAATAAACCAGAAAAAATTGTAAATAAGTATCAGCCAGCGTCGTTATGGACTTTAGATTTTGATGGAACGGCGTAATTACGTGTGAGAAATCTCTGTGAATTTTTTGTGCATCACTTGTGTTTGCTGATGTATTTATGCAAAGCCTTTTGGGATTTATTATCTTCTAGCGCTGTTGTTAACCGTGCAACACTTTCCGCTTTCGTTGCCCATTCTTGTAACTCATTGCTGTGTGAGCGCGCAGCGTGAAGCATCAACAATTAATGATTCCTCACTGTTGGTCTGTCGTGGTAATGTTGTTCTTGTTATATTCTGGGTGCTACAAGGACTGCTGCAAACTAACCCGCAGTAAATGTCATTGCAAACATCGGCGTAGTAGACTGTAGCTGCATGCTGTGCGGATCACATAAGCGGCAGGCTGACACGTATCAAAATACGGCGTTCAGATTCGATAACGTACAATGTAACATTAAGGGGAGATTCTAATCGAACCGATGAAAAAATTGATTTTTTTACATAATTTGCGCCATTGAAACAAAAGGATTTTTTGATTGTGGAAGGGTTTTAGAGGTACTGAATGGAAACGTGCGTCGACCGCAATATAGACAGCTTTAGGTGCTCGATAAATTAGTTCAAGAAAAGATTAGACCACTATACGAATTTCTTTCCAATGAAGATTTGCTTGAAAGAGGTACCGGCGCCAATACGCAAAATGACAACGAGAGCTTCAACGCGTGCATTTGGAAACTGATACCGAAACAACTTCATTGTGGGCAAAAACTGTTTAAATAGCAGCATATCTAGCTGCAAATGTATTAAGTGAAATCTATTCATCTATTTTAAATACCGTGAACTTGTTAGCAATCGTCATGTGGACGAAGAACGAAAACTTCGCGGAGTTATTTGACAGGAAACGCGTGTGCACCGCTGAGCTAAGAATGTTTCAGTTTCTTAAAAGAGCCCGGATTGAAAAAATGCAGCACCAAACTCAGAACCAGAGAATTTCTGAGGAAGAGGACGGATGCCTCTATGGTCCCGGGATCGCAGATTAACCGTAAGTTTTGAAACATATTTTTTTTGTTATTCCAAAGTTTACACGTCTTTTTCTCGAAACAATATTTTTCACCGCGCGAAACACTCTAGAGCCTTGATAGATTACCAGATTCATTTGATATTTTAAAATTAAAAATAATTAAATTTTGGAAATCTTGGGCAGAGCTTTTTTATTTGAATTTTAAATATTTTTTAAACATTTGAAAGTAGAAAAAATGCCAAGAAATTGACATGTTTTTCAAATACGTATTTTTTAAAAGTATTTTTCAAAATCCCATTTTTACCGCGCCCCCGATTCGTTCTAATTTAAAAATATTCTATTTTTATGATTTCACAAATAGCCACGAGTCTCTACAACGCTTCGCACAAAGCAGAACTCACCGCGAGACACATACTTTGAAAAGGGCTGCAGTTCCCATTTTTAAATTGTTACAAGATAAAAACATTTTGCAGTACACGAATGTATGCATAAAAAACTCTATAGGTCACCTGTTTTTCGTGTATCTCGCCGGGAAACAGAGGCAAAACACGAAGAAAGAGGAAATTACAGGTCGAGACCTGATAACCTGCGAGCTCGGTTGCTTGATAGATAAGTGTGAGATAATGAACTGACGGAAGTGGGAACTCAAGAACTAACAGTCTGAATTTTACGAAACTTTGCGGAAATGGTAAATGATTAATCTTTCATTCCATTCAGACCTCATGTTCTTGATAAACATCAGTACGATGTGCGGCCCCTATAGGTACGAATCCACTACAGCATTCCTTGTGGTACGGAGGAAAACAGCCTCCGATTGTCATCTTGTGGAACGTCTTGCCATTCATGAAACACAGTTCATGAAGACTGCTGGCTGGAGGCGGGTATGAAAGTATATGTTTTCCCATTGCATTCCAAACATGCTTTGTCGGTGACAAATCAGATGACTGGGCATGCCACCCAAGGATCAGTACGTAACATTTCTTAGGACATTTTTTGTGTTAAATGAAGCGAGGGGTATTTCATTATCCTGCTGGAAAATGCCATCTAATTTTCTGCTCATGATGGGTCGACAACAGGGTATACAATTTGTGCTGTATACTGGGTAACGTTCTCCTTCTCTTCAAAAAATACCAAATCTATCATGTGGCCATATCCAATACCTTTCCACATCGTGATTTTAAGTGTTGGACAATTGTGAATCTCGAGAATGGCTGCTTCTTGCGGCCTTTCAGCGGATCGTCTACAGTCGCGTTGGTGTCAATAAGACCCAACAAAAATCGCTGAACACCACAGACTGCGATTCAGTGTCCCAGTTGACTGGGACTCTACAACATGCTAGGCTCTGTTGTCTGTGGTCAATGGTAAAAGACGCATGGAGAAACGTAATCTCAATCCCAGCGATTTATGGGTACACTCCGTCCATAATCTTTGCCCAGATTTCGGCTGTTGTCATCATTCTATTCGTCAGAGCCAGTCAAACACTCCTACCCTCTCCTCGTGGTGTAGAATTTCTGGAAGAACCTGTGCGTATTCTTCTTGTCCCACTGTTGTCCTGCGTCCATCTCGTCACTACCCGTTGTAAAGTCATCACACTAGACTTAACTGTGTTTACCATGTGTCAGTATGACATTCTCCTGTTCGTCATGCCACTGATTCGACTTTTCCCAGTCAGAAAGATGACGATAAGCTACATGTACTCGTCTTCTGGACTTGCTTTGGTGCAAACTCCACCTCCACAGTTCCAGTAACGCTAAACATAAACAATAGCCATCATGTACTCCCACCATTCATCATCTGTAGGATGGAGTTTTCCTTTACTGAAAATGAGTTCGTACAAGGATGAAATTTCATTCACCATTTTTGACAGGTATGGAAATATTAGAGTCGCAGCTTAGTGGCTTTCATTCTTAGTGTTCACGGTGTAACACTGGAAATTGCGGTCAGGGTTCTCCTCCGGCTGCCATCGTTATTTTTACCTGTATCTCTGTATGACAAATATGCCAAGCTGTACTTTAGTGCAATTTCATCGTTCCAGTATACGCCGGAAAGTTTAAAACTTCCCAGGCTGGCAGTAAGAGATTGCGGTTAGAGGTAAAAAAGTACTCAATTTTATGCATACGATCATTTAATATGGGATGCATAACGTTTTTCCAGTATGCAAATACCATTCCTGCAGCGTAATTCTAAAATGTCTGCAAAGTACTGACTTACAGTTGCTATAGCCTCTTCATTGGCCTAACAATGTTTCACAGGCATAGATTCCTTTATATGAATCCGTAGTGTCTGTCTTGCGGACTTTTCCGGATAAACAGTCACGACGCATTCGTATAACTGATGCGCATCGACGGCTATGAATACACAACTATCAGTACAGATGCACATTTACGTTCGACCACCAGTAGGAATCTAAAGTTAGCCCACAAGGGGGACATGGACGGGAACTGCGGATAAGTAGTGGCGCTACGTAGGAGTCTGGATCGGCCAAGGAGCGGGTCGAGATAGCCCGCGCATTTGCGATTAGTACTTCGTCCGTGTGGCGTAGTGTTTAACGGAACTCTCTCATCAGCAGGAGATTCTGAGTTTGAGTCCCAGTCCGGCACACATTTTAACTCGTCGCCGCTGACTCCAAATTATGTCCCGATGCAGCTGTTATCATGAATTCCTTCGCATTCTTTTTCTTTCCGCCCCCCCCCCCCCCGTCTACTTACTATTTTCATAAAAAAATACCTTTGGACAAGTGATTAGACGGAAGTCGGGGAACACCAAATACACACATCAAGAAAAGTTTTGCGTTCCCTCGGTTCCGGAACCTGTACAGAAAATTGGAATAGAGATCAACATAAACATCATTTTCGCTCTTTTTATTGCTCATGAAAACCAAACATTGCATATTGTACATAGTACAGCGAAACCTTCAGAGGTGATGGTTCATATTGCTATGCACACCAGTACCTCTAATACCCAGCAGGACGTCCTCTTACTTTGATACATGCCTGTATCAAGGCACTGTTGGTCCAGATTGTCCCACTCCTCAATGGCGATTCGGCGTAGATTCCTCAGAGTCGTTGGTGGGTCACGTCGTTAATAAACAGGCATGTTCGATAGGGCTCATGTCTGGAGAACATGCTGGCCACTCTAGTCGAGCGATGTCGTTATCCTGAAGGAAGTCATTCACAAGATGTGCACGATGGGGGCGCGAATTGTCGTCAAAAAAGACGAATGCCTCGCCAATATGCTGCCGATATAGTTGCACTATTGGTCGGAGGATGGCATTCACGTATCGTACAGCCGATATGGCGCCCTCCATGACCACCAGCGGTGTACGTCGGCCTCACATAATGGCACCCCAAAACAGCAGGGGACCGCCACCTTGCTGCACTCGCTGGACAGTGTGTCTAAGGCGTTCAGCGCGACCGAGCTGCCTCCAAACACGTCTCCGACGATTGTCTGGTTGAAGTCATATGTGGCACTCAGTGGTGAAGAGATCGTGAAGCCAATCCTGAGTGATCCATTCGGCACGTTGTTGGGCCCATGTGTACCGCGCTGCATGGTGTTGTGGTTGCAAAAATGGACCTCACTATGGACGTCGGGACTGAAGTTGCGCGTCATGCAACCTATTGTGCACAGTTTGAGTCGTAACACGACGTCCTGTGGCTCGACGAAAAGCATTATTCAACATGGTGGCGTTGCTGTCAGGGTTCCTCCGAGCCATAATCCGTAGGTAGCGCTCATCCACTGGAGTAGCAGCCCTTGGGCGACCCGAGCGAGGCATGTCATCGACAGTCCCCGTCTCTCTGTATCTCCTCCAAGTCCGAACAACATCACTTTGGTTCACTCCGAGACGCCTGGACACTTTCTTTGTTGATAGCCCGCGGTATTGATCGTCTAGGCATGGTTGAACTACAGACAACGCGAGCCGTGTACCTCCCTCCTGGTGGAATGACTGGAACTGATCGGCTGTCGGAGTTCCTCCGTCTAATAGGCGTTGCTCATGGTTCAAATGGCTCTGAGCACTGTGGGACTTAACATCTATGGTCATGAGTCCCCTAGAACTTAGAACTACTTAAACATAACTAACCTAAGGACATAACACAACACCCAGTCATCACGAGGCAGAGAAAATCCTTGACCCCGCCGGGAATCGAACCCGGGAACCCGGGCGCGGGAAGCGAGAACACTACCGCAAGACCACGCGCTGCTCATGTATGGCTGTTTACATCTCTGGGCGGGTTTAGTGACATCTCTGAACAGTCAAAGAGACTGTGTCTGTGATACAACCAACGCCTATCTTCAGGAGTTCTGGGAACTGGGGTGATGCAAAACTTTCTTTGATGTATGTAGTATGAATACGGTTGGTGTCCCAACAATTCACATTTCAAATAACTTAGTTTTCCCATTGCCAAGGCGCCCTACGTTGCCCTGATTAAATGTGCTCCATCACCTAATCCAATCCAGGTCTCTTCTTCCATGACACTTAATCAAGTTGCTCTGGAAGACACGCATAGTATTCTTCAATAGTGATGAAAGAAGGAGGATACTTCACGGAGGAAAGTAAGTACTAGTTATTTACTATTTTTATTGCTTTGTCTCCTCAGCTGTATTTATTCTTTTCCAATCCAAATGCCATAGATTTTGCAACCGCAAGAATCCGTCTTCAGAAACAGGGATGCAAGAACCTATGTACTGCACAACATGTATACCCTAAACATGAATAACGTGTTCCCCATCCATATATCAACAAGTATGACTATAACTTGAAGTGAATCACTTTTTGGATTTGCTGTGGGCAGCCTACATCATCCATCGTCAAAATTCTGTCCACGTAGCAGGAATATGCTGATTCAAATCGAAGCTAACACATTGTGATGCTATTTATTTCTATTTAAATTTGCTTGAGCTGCTGAAGATTTGTACTAAGTACGATTCTGGTTTTTCTTTATACATTTTGGAACACAATAAATGTCTGTTTGTAAATATTTCTCCAATCCCAATTTTATAGATTGTGGCGAAACTTTACAAACCTCCGACAATGCTAAAGTACACTGATAAACCAAAATACACTGCCCGATGACATATCGAACGCCCCCCTGATGAGGTTACGATCACGTGGTTCGGCATGGAAACCATATAAGGGGAGCAGAGAAAACGACGATACGTAACACCAATAAAGAAAACCATTAATATAACCGACTCTGGCAAAGTGCTTCTATGAGAAGTGGCTGAAGGATAAGAGTACGCAACCAGATGTTGGGACGTCTACACCTCATCAAAGGATGGCAAAGCAAGACAGGCGGCTATCTGTGGCATATCTGACGATAGAGCACGATAATAGTGCTGGCACAAGTATTTCAGAGCACACTGTTTAAAGCACATTGTTGGACATCGCGTTCCGTAGCAGACGATCTGTACGTGTTCCCACATCGACTCAACTACAAAGTCAGCTACAATTGCAGTAGTCACGTCATCATCGATATTGGAGCGCACATCAATCGAAACGTGTCGCTTGGTCGGTGAATCACGCTCCTTTTTACACCAGGTCGCTGATCGTGTGTTTTTACGCTGTCATCCAGGCTAACGGCTATTGGAAAACGCACCAGGCCACTGGCAAAGCCCGGTGTGAGCAATGTAGTGCTACTTGAGGGGTAGGGAGGGGGAGGAGAGGGTCATTTCCCTAAGCTTCTATCGAACCTATGGTGGTAATCTAAGGCATCAACTGTAGACAACGTGAACATTATGGAGGACCACTTACAGCCATGCATGCTTGATGTCTTCCCCGCCGGTGATGGTACATTCCAGCCAGACCACTGCCCATTTCCCAAGGGCAAAATTTTGCTACAGCCGGCTGAGCAGTACGATAGTGAACTGACGTTGACGTCTTGGTCTTCAGATTCCCCTGATCTGAATCCTATGAAACAGACCAGTGAAGATATCGGGAGCCTACTCTTCGGTCACAAACCACCGGTGCTTAATTTACTGAAATGGCGTGACCGGTGAGTAGGCATTTGTCACCACGCACCTCCGTAAACTTACCGAAAACTTGTAGAATTATTGATGTACTGCGTTCCAAAGATGTGCCAACACGCTATTAAGCAGGTGGTCATAATGTTTTGTCTCATCAATGAAATTTATTCAATAGGAAGCTGTTTGCTTTAGAGATCTGCGTCATATGATACCTGTTACATTGACCTAAAAATAAAAGTTGTGAGACATCCAAAGGAAAGTAAGCGAAGTAATATATTTTACGAACCTAAAATGCAGCGGCCATAATTGCATTTATGCAATTTAGCTTATTTCCATTCAGTTACACGTTTGTCTGGACCTAAAATATATTTTTAATTTCCTGACATGTTTCAGTCACTACATATCTTGAAAAGGATGTTAAACGGGTTGTTGCAAATTATCTCTTCGATGTTGTCGGTTCTAATAGTCAGTGCAAATCAATATAACGGTCTTCGTGAGAATACCTACGTATGCAGTCTTCAAGGCAGACGGAGGCACGTGTTATGCTCGTACCGTTCAGTCATTTCCACTCGTGGTTTTGCGTGGGAAGGAAGACTGCCACTGAGTTTCCGCATTTGCACAAATGTTTATGTGCGTACCGCAGTGATTAGTACACAATATTACCTGAATACGAGGGGCAGGGAAGATGAAATATACCTTGAATCAACTTCGAATGTACACGGTTAAATTTTAAGCAGTATTTTTTGTGAGTCATAGCATCTTTCTTGCAACATTTCCCACATTGGTTCCATAAGCATTTCCTGGACGTTCTCAAGTTGCGTAAACAAATCAATGATGATTCGCGCATATCTTTTATGAATATTCTCTAAATATTAATTCACCTTGCAAATTAATAGCTCACACACTAATGAAGAAAGATCAAGAAGGAATCACAAACTTTAATAGAGGGAAAACTCTGAAGCTTGTGTACACATGCTTATATCTGTGTCGTCTCCTAAAAGCAATGGCCTACATGCAACGAGGGGAAGCCGTCTAAAAATTGACAATTGTATTACGCCAGGATGTGAACAAACGTCAGCACGTTTAATATGTTGCTGGTGAAGACATGCACAATGATCTCACAACGGTAGCTGATATACACCGCAACTGTGGTTTAGACTTTGCGGCAGAAACGAATCCGACACCGCTAACAATCACTAAGACGGCAAGCCACTTCGCCTGTTCATCTCATCTGCTGTCCACCACGTCGCTGTTATAAGTGAGTGCCATCATGTTAAAAACCAACTTTACCACATCTCCTTGGGGAGTGGGAGAGAATCCTGGGCAGATGGCACGTTCTTCTAGGTAATACTTTTTAAGAAGCACCAGCTAATCACTGGCAGCCATTCCCCACGCTGCCTACTTTTGTTATTACTTTGTAGCATTTTCTTGTAACGAAGTCCTGTTTTCTTGTCTCACACAGACTTCTCCCTATCTGAAGCGACTGTTTCTCTGCTATTACCTTCAGTTGTGTATTACTCCCATTAGTTCCGTTTTGTGAATTGCTGAGTCAGTATTTGCCAGGGCCGCTCTTTGCTAAAGATCTCCTGGAGGATCGTTGGTATTCTTGTTGCTCACGGAAGCCCAATCGCGGTAGTGTTCTGGCCCTCTGGTTCGTAACTTCAGAGAACCTGCGGTGTCCGATCTGAAAATGGCACTGCTACATTGCTAGCCGCACGCGACCTCCGCCGCGCCCTACACAGAGAACGCAACGCACAGAATCCAAGTACCTAGTGGCGTGGGAGCACTGTATCGTTAAACAGCGCACAATGATTTTCTAAGCGCATACCTTCGTGGATGAATTACTCTTATACAGTTACGTTACTATGGTACAGGAGCTTCGAAAACGTACAGTGGAGAAGATACTGCAGGAAAAAGTGAAATTATAAATTTCGACTGGAATGTGTATTACACTACTGGCCATTAAAATTGCTACACCACGAATATGACGTGCTACAGACGCGAAATTTAACCGACAGGAAGAAGATGCTGCGATATGCAGATGATTAGCTTTTCAGAGCATTCACACAAGGCTCGCGCCGGCGGTGACACCTACAACGTGCTGACATGTGGAAAGTTTCCAACCGTTTTCTCATACACAAACAGCAGTTGACCGGCGTTGCCTGGTGAAACGTTGTTGTGATGCCTCGTGTAAGGAGGAGAAATGCGTACCATCACGTTTCCGACTTTGATAAAGGTCGGATTGTAGCCTATCGCGATTACGGTTTATCGTATCGCCACATTGCTGCTCGCGTTGGTCGAGAACCAAAGAGTGTTAGCAGAATATGGAATCGGTGGGTTCAGGAGGGTAATACGGAACGCCGTGCTCGATCCCAACGGCCTCGTTTCACTAGCAGTCGAGATGACAGGCATCTTATCCGCATGGCTGTAGCGGACCGTGCAGCCAAGTCTCGATCCCTGAATCAAAAGATGGGGACGTCTGCAAGACAACAAACATCTGCACGAACAGTTCGATGACGTTTGCAGCAACATATACTATCAGCTCGGAGACCATGGCTGCGGTTACCCTTGACGCTGCATCACAGACAGGAGCGCGTGCGATGGTGTACTCAACGACGAACCTGGGTGCACGAATGGCAAAACGTCATTTTTTCGGATGAATCGAGGTTCTGTTTACAGCATCATGATGGTCGCATCCGTGTTTGGCGACGTCTTGGTGAACGCACATTGGCAGCTTGTATTCGTCACCGCCATACTGGCGTATCACCTGGCGTGACGATATCGGGTGTCATTGGTTACACGTCTCGGTCACCTCTTGTCCGCATTGACGGCACTTTGAGCAGTGGACGTTACATTTCAGATCTGTTCGACCCGTGGCTCTACCCTTCATTCGATCCCTGCGAAACAGTACATTTCAGCTGGATAATGCACGACCGCATGTTACAGGTCCTGTGCGGGCCTTTCTGGATACAGAAAATGTTCGACTGCTGCCCTGGCCAGCACATTCTCCAGATCTCTCATCAATTGAAAACGTCTGGTCAATGGTGGCCGAGCAACTGGCTCGTCACAATACGCCAGTCACTACTCTTGATGAACTGTGGTATCGTGTTGAAGCTGCATGGGCGGCTGTACCTGTGCACGCGATTCAAGCTCTGTTTGACTCAATGCCCAAGCGTATCAAGGCCGTTATGACGGCCGGAGGTGGTTGTTCTGGGTACCGATTTCTCAGGATCTATGCACTCAAATTGCGTGAAAATATAAACACATGTCAGTTCTAGTATAATATATTTGTCCAATGAATACCCGTTTATCATTTACATTTCTTCTTGAAGTAGCAATTTTAATGGCCAGTAGTGTACAAAGACAGAACACCAGTGGTGGAGACAATTTTCTAGTTGGAAAAAAATACTATTATTTCTTGTGAAGCTAGTACAGATACCAAAATCGAAATAATTTGGGTGAAGATAACTGTTAAAGAAGGATGAAACATGCTCATCACACACTTTTATGGAACGCCAGCCTCGGGAGAAGTAGTGGTGGAACACCTGATTGAAAATTTGGAGAGGATTTCTCGTAAATTTTCTACCATGTTATAGTTTCAACTTACCAACTATAGACTGGCAGGCTCAAGTTATTAAGTAGGGCAATAAGGACGGGAAATCATGGGAAATTGTTCTAAATGCTTTCTCCCGAAATTACCTTGAGCAGATAATCAGACAACCGGCTCTTGAAGGCAACAACTTAGATCTTCAGGTCACCAGGAGGCCCCAAGTTTTCGACTATGTGAGAGTATGGAATCGGTGATCAAATGGCCTTCAGAGCATCACTGATTACGGCTGTCAACAGTAATGTAAAGAAACGTAGGGTGATATTTCTGTTTAGCAAGAGCGGAAAAACAGATTTCAGATTACTTGAGTGGTCAACAAGCAAAAATCATTTCCAGTACCGAAATTCTGAGCAATAAGAGACAAAGTTCAAGAGTATTGTACCTTAGACAGGTATGTGCCGAGAAAAGTGGTATCGAGACTGACTAGGACAGAGTGGAGGTCAAAATATTAAATAACTATCGTAAAACAAAGGCGTTTATCGCTGCGGCGAGATCTTCTCACGAAATTTCAATTTCCAGGTTTCATGTCCGAGTGCGAGAATATTTCCTTGACGCCAACCTATACAGGAAGAAATGAACATCGCAATAAAATAAGAGAAATTGGAGCTCGCATGGAAAGATTTAAGTGGTCGGTTTTCCCGCGCGCTATTCGAGAGTGGAACGGTAGAACAACAGTCTGATTGTGGTTAGATGAACTCTCTGCAAGGAATTACACAGTAGACACGTAGATGTAGACGTTGTTCTCAATGGAGAGACGTCTACAGACGTTAAAGTAACCTCTGGCGTGCCACAGGGGAGTGTTATGGGACCATTACTTTTCACAATATACATAAATGACCTAGTACACAGTGTCGGAAGTTCCATGCGGCTTTTCGCAGATGATGCTGTAGCATAAAGAGAAGTTGCAGCGTTAGCAAATTGCAGCGAAATTCAGGAAGATCTGCAGCGGATAGGCCCTTGGTGCAGGGAGTGGCAACTGACCCTTAGAATAGACAAATGTAATGTATTGCGAATACGTAGAAAGAAAGATCCTTTATTGTATGATTATATGATAGCGGAACAAACACTGGTAGCAGTTACTTCTGTAAAATATCTGGGAGTATGCGTACGGAACGATTTGAAACGGAATGATCATATAAAATTAATTGTTGGTGAGGCGGGTGCCAGGTAGAGATTGATTGGGAGAGTCCTTAGAAAATGTAGTCCATCAACGAAGGAGGTGTCTTACAAAACACTTGTTCGACCTATACTTGAGTATTGCTCATCAGTGTGGCATCCGTACCAGGTCGGTTTGACAGAGGAGATAGAGAAGATCCAAAGAAGAGCGGCGCGTTTGGTCACAGGGTTATTTGGTAAGCGTGATAGCGTTACGGAGATGTTTAGCAAACTCGAGTGGCAGACTCTGCAAGAGAGGCGCTCTGCATCGCGGTGTAGCTAGCTGTCCAGGTTTCGAGAGGGCGCGTTTCTAGATGAGGTATCGAATATATTGCTTCCCCCTACTTATACCTCCCGAGGAGATCACGAATGTAAAATTAGAGAGATTCGAGCGTGCACTGAGGCTTTCCGGCAGTCGTTCTCCCCACGAACCATACGCGACTGGAACAGGAAAGTGAGGCAATGACAGTGGCACGTAAAGTGCCCCCCGCCACACACCGTTGGGTGGCTTACGGAGTATAAATGTAGATGTAGATGTAGAATGACATGCTGTGTTCTGTTTGCTGGAATGTCGTCAATAGTCACCCTGCTGGTTTGATGTGCCGATGTCCTTATTTTGTTCATCGGGCGGCAGTGCAAACCGTATGTAATGCCTTCCGGAAATCAATGAACACGGCATCAAGTTGGACGCCGGTATTTACTGATTTTGTGGGTCCCGTAGAGAGATTCTATTTCACACGGAGGCTTAGCAGCAATCCTTCACCCGTGACTTGAACAGGAAAAGGTAGAAGAGACAGCGGTAGACAAAGTACACTTCGCCACACACCGTAGAGTTGCTTGAGGAGTTTGAATATAGATGTGGATGTGATCAGCGACTCATTTTGTTACATAGGTCTAAACAAAATACCTACACCTTCTGCTGGTACGAGAACGACCATACAAACCAGGGTTACGACGTACAAACCAGTCTCAGGACTGAAGACCACAACAACAAGAACAAGGGACCAGTTGTCGTGCGAGGAATATTAACATCTATGGCGAAGCTACGACAGGAGCATGACAATAATCACATTTTCGTAAAGTTCCTCCTCAATTTAGGTGCCGGCCGCGGTGGTCTAGTGGTTCTGGCGCTGCAGTCCGGAACCGCGGGACTGCTACGGTCGCAGGTTCGAATCCTGCCTCGGGCATGGGTGTGTGTGATGTCCTTAGATTAGTTAGGTTTAAGTAGTTCTAAGTTCTAGGGGACTTATGACCTAAGATGTTGAGTCCCATAGTGCTCAGAGCCAATTTAGGTGCCAGCTAACAACACCTACCAAACAATAATGGTCCACCAATCACAACGTGGCAATATTTACTTAATAATACTTATTCTGAAGAAACAAGGGAGCTCCCGTATGTAAGTGCACGCGACTCTTAATTCCCACAGTGTTCACTCACCCGGGGACACTACAAGACTTGTGAGGAAGCCCTTAGTGCTGTTGGAACGTCTTATTGTTGAAGGGGAATAGGAAGCACCCGAATCACATGGATTTTACTTTCAGTTCTTACTTTTTTGGTGAACAGGATACCACGGAACGTAAACTCGTGGCACAAAGAAATTTCCTCCACCGCATACTTTCGAATGATTTGCAACCATAATGATTTAACCTGACCATCTACAGTCACATAGCTGCGTCTACATATATACAGAGGATCAACGAAAACGTAGTACATTTCCACGCCTAGGAAAACCGTTGGCATTAGAAACAGCTTTACTCGTATGTTGATGGATAAATAGAGGTCCTGTACGATTTTCAAGGGAACCTTAATCTATTGTTCCTGCAAAGAAGAGGCAATTTCAGGTAACGACGATGGAGGTGGATAGCTACCAGCACCCTTCTCTCCAAAGCAGACCATAAATGATCTGTAATACTGAGATCTTGCGACTGGTGGAAAAGGGAGGAAAATGGAGATGCAACAGTTCTTCTTCGTTTTCATAAAACTAGTCCTCAACAGTGCGAGCTATGTGAACAGGGTGCTATTGTCTTAGAAAATAGCATCACCAATGGGGAGCAAACATTGTAGCATGCCATGGAACTGATCAGCCGAAGTGGTCACGTAATCCTTGCTAGTAATACGACCTTGCAGAGTATCCCCGAGCCCCATGGAATACCACGATATGGTTTCCAAAATCATCCCGGCTAAGTTTCATATTTGGGACGTAAATTCCGTCAGAAGCTACAAACAGTGTGAAACAAGACTCATCTGACCAAATGACTTCCTTCTACTGCTCTATACTTCAGGATTTATAGTTTCGATACCACGTTTTCATGTTACGGGTATTTGCATCACTGATGAGTGGTATTGGAATTCCATTTCAACCCTCAGCTGCTTGCTTATGGGGCCCCTTTCGTGTTGTTATGGTGCTGACATGGTTCGAGAGTGCGACATTAAGTTCTACAATGACGTTTACAGGTGCTGTCCTCTTATTTGTCGTCACAGCCCTCCTCTATGGCTGACTTTAACTATCAGTCAACTTACACTTTCGTCCGCGCTGTGACTTAGCGGATGATGTTTTCCGCTTTCCCTGCATGCAGTATAAATCATTAACATAGTGCCTCTTGAAACACTACATACTTCGGCTACCTTGGTGATGGAAGTGCCCACCAATTGAGCGCTAACAATTTGGGCGCGTTCGAAATCACTTAGGTCCGACGTAACGCACTCATAACATTACAGAAGACTATTCTGACCACGACTGACGACTGCAACGTATTGAGGGGGTGTTCAGGTGCCGTTCACGGTCAAATACTACAGTGCAACCTACAGTCTTGTCTAGCAACTGCTTTCATGTTCAAGCATGCATTTCTCGCTTTGTTTCGACGTTTTGCCCAACCCCTGTAGTCTGCAAGCCACTGTACAGTGAGATGACAAAAGTCATGGGATACCTGCTAATATCTTATCGGACCTCCTCTTGCCCGACGTAGTGCAGCATCTCGACGTGGCATGGAGTCAATAAGTCTTTGGAAGTCCCCTGCAGAAATAATGAACCATTCTGCCTCTACATCCGTCCATAAGTGCGAAAGTATTGCTGGTGCAGGATTTTGTGTACAAACTGACCTATCGATTAAGTCCCACTAATGTTCGATGGGATTCGTGTCGGGCGATATGGATGGCCAAGTCATTCACTCGAGCTGTCCAGAATGTTCGTCAAAACAATCGCGACCAATAGTAGTAATGTAACATGGCGCACTGTCGTCCATAAAAATTCCATCGTTGTTTGGGAACATGAGGTCCATGAATGGCTGAAAATAGTCTCCGAGTAACCAAACAGACCAGAGCATCCAGTCCATTCCATGTAAACACAGCCCACACCATTATGTAGCCCCTACAAGCTTACACTGTGCCTTGTTGACAACTTGGTCCATGGCTTCGTGGGGTCTGCGACCTACTCCAATCCTACCATCAGTACTTACCAACTGAAATCGGGGCTCATCTGACCAGGCCACGCTTTTCCAGTAGTCCAGCGGTCAACCGATGAGGTCACGAGCTCAGGAGAGGCGCTGCAGACGATGTCGTGGTGTTAGCAAAGGCACTCACGTCGGTCGTCAGCTGCCACATCCCATTAACGCCGCATTTCGCCGCACTGTCCTAACGGATACGTTCATCGTTCGTACTACATTGATATCTGCGGTTATAACACGCAATATTGCCTGTTTTTACCACTGACAACTCTACGCAAACGCCGCTGCTCTCGGTCGTTACATGAAGACCTTCGGCCACTGCGTTGTCCATGGTGAGAAGTAAAGCGTGAAATTTGGTATTCTCGGCACACTCTTGACACTGTGGTTCCCGGAATACTGAATTCCATAACGATTTCCGAAATAGAATGAAAAGCTCCTATTACCGTTTCGCGCTAATATTCTGTTAATTCCCGTCGTCAGGCCATATTCACGTCAGAAACCTTTTCATACGAATGACCTGAGTACAAATGACAGCTCCGCCGACGCACTGCGCTTTTATTTCTTATGTACGCAATACTAACACCATCAGTATATGTGCTTATCGCCATCTCGTGAGTTTTGTTACATTAGTATACAGTACATGACATAACTAAACGAGGAAAAAATGACTCCCTACATGCCTCTGCAGGCACCCTAGTTTTTCTTATCTTATCCTCGTGATCAGTAAGCGTTCATAATGGTAGCATAGTCTTTCTCGAATATAGATTCTCAAAATTTACCCAACAGGGTTTCGCGTGAACTAAGTCGTCTTTCTTCCAAGGATTTTAAGTGCCATGACCATTTGCATTACATTTTCGTATGGGCTGCAGCGACGTGTTACGATGCTAGCCGCCCATCTCTGATATCGTCCAGTATCTGTTGTCCTGGACCATGCGGTTCTAGGCGCTACAGTCTGGAACCGAACGACCGCTACGGTCGCAGGTTCGAATCCTGCCTCGGGCATGGATGGGTGTGATGTCCTTAGGTTAGTTAGGTTTAATTAGTTCTAAGTTCTAGGCGACTGATGACCTCAGAAGTTAAGTCGCATAGTGCTCAGAGCCATTTGAACCATTTTCTTTGTTGTCCTATACACTAGATAAGAATTCCAAACAGTGCAACAAAACTGTAGAACTGGTTACACTATCATCTTGTTTCTGATTTCCATTAGCAGTGCACTGCATTTTTCCAGAACCATTCCAACGTATTTAAGTCTTACTACCACCTATCCTAATTCTGATTTTAAGTGATCGTCCCATTTCATACAGCTTCTTAGCTTTGTTATCCCTAAATACGCTAAAAATGAGCTCCTCATCCAGGCCCTGAGGACACAAGGAATGTCGACCGGCTGCCGTGTCATCCTCTGCCATTCGGTGCCACGAGGATGCGGCATGTGTTACCGAGTTGCCAAACTTTTGAGCAGCTACTTCCCATTCTAGCAGCTCTTCAGTAGGCATCAAGTGGCTGAGTGCTCCCCTTACCAGTCCTACCACCAAAGATAAAATGTCTAACAGTTCCGGGAATCGAACCCGCGTCCTCCATATGGTAGCCATTTACGCTCACCACTCAGCTACGGAGGCGGACACTTACACTTCCTGATAAAAAATATCCGGACACCCCTGTGTAATGGGAAACTGACCACAGATTTCACTAGAGGCGGGTTGTGCGGGGTAGCCGCATGGTCTAGGCCCCTTGCCACGGTTCGCGCAGCTCCTCCCCCGTCTGAGGTTCGAGTCCTTCCTCGGGCATGAGTGTGTGTTGTCCTTAGCGAAAGGTAGATTAAGTAATGTGTAAACCTACGAACCGATGACCTCAGCAGTTTGGTCCCATAGGAACTCACCACAAATTTCCAAATTTTTCACTAGAGGCCAACTCGTCAGTTTAAAAGGAATCGGGGAGCATTGGGTTTTCGGTAGAAAAGCAATAACAGCAGAATGGGTCCGTCAGAAGAACGTGACTTCCAACGTGGACAAGTCGTTGGGTGCTACCTGAGTAACAAATCCACCAGTGACATTTGGATTTGTCTGATGCTGCCCAAGTCGACTGTTGGTGATGTGGCCGTGAATTGGGAACACGGAGAAGCAACCACAGCTAAACCAAGCCACGGCAGTCCTCATGTACTGACGGACGGGGATAATCGAGAATTAAGGAGGGCAGTTGTAAAAATTGATATGCAGTCACCGGAAACAACTACTCGTGAGTTCCAAAGTACAGTACTGCCAGCAGTCCAGCTAGCACAATCACTGTACATAGGTAGTTACAAAGAACGGAGTCGTTGGTCGAGCAGCTACTGATACGCCACACCTTTCTGTGGTCAGTGCTAGGCGATCCTTGAGGTGGTGCAAAGACCGCTGTCACTGGATGGTAGGTGACTGGAAATAAATTATTTGGAGTGATGAACAACGCTGTACCAAGTGGCAATGAGACGGAAGGATCTGGGTTTGGCGAATGCCTGGAGAACGTTACCCGCTGTCAGATGTAGTGCGAAAATTGGTGCGCTGGGGAGGAGGTGTTATGTTATTGGGGTATTCTTAGTGGTTAGGACGCGGTCCCCTTATTGCATTTAAGCAAGCGTTAAATGCAGAAGAATATGTACACATCTTACAGCCCCACTTTTCGACTCAGCTAGTGAATTAGTGAACACAAGGCCGCTAGTGCAATACTGAGTATTGCTGTAAATATGAATGTAAAGAAAAGTAGGAATACATTCATGTCTAGCAAGAGTCATAAGAGACTTTTCAAATTACCTGACAAGTCAATAAGAAAATTTCGTGTCCAGCACTGACAATGATGAGCATAATAGACAAAGTTCAAAAGCATCGTACAATACGCTTTACACGATTACGTGCGGAGAAAAACCGTGAGGTACGGAAAAGGCCCACGGTGGTTCGACAACCGTGTTAAAATGCTGCTACGAAAGCAAGGAGAACTTCACTACGAATTTAAACGTAGCCTAAGCTTCACAGACGAACAAAAATTAAACGATGTGAAAAGTAAGATAAGAAGGGCTATGCATAAAGCGTTCAACTAATTCGAAACCCAAATTCTGTCTACCTACTTGACAGAAAGTCTCACGTTAAATTAGTAAAGCGATCGAAGCCATCTGTCCAGCCACTATGTGACCATGGTGGTATTGAAACAGGATGAGACAGAATAGGTCCAAATACTAAACATCTTTCTCCAAAAGTGTTCCACAGAAGAAGCTCACACTGTAGTTCCTCCATTATACAGCAGAACTAATGATAAAATGACTGATATCAAAATAAGTGACCCTGGGATAGACAAGCAAATGAAATCACTCAGCACAGGAAAGCCTACTGGACCCGACGGGATGCCAGTATTATTCGATACAGAGTATGTGAACGAATTGGCCCCTCTTCTAACAGCAGCCTACCGTAAGTCTCTAGGGGAGTGAATCGTTACTATTGATCAGAAAAAAGCACAACTCATTCCCATTTACAAGAAGGGTCGTCGAACAGACGCACAAAACTATAAGCCTACATCCCTGACGCCAGTCTATGGTATAATTTTGGAAAATGTTGTATTCTCACATATTATAACATTTCTGGAGTGTGTAAGAATCAACATGGGTTCTGAAAATAACGATCGTGTGAAACCTAGCTCGCTCTGTTCGTCCACTAGACCGAAAAGTGGTAGATGCCGTGTAATTTGACTTCCCGAAGGCGTTCGGTACAGTTTCGCACTGCCACCTAATGAACAAAATACGAGAGTACAGAGTATCAGACCTACCGTGTGATTTTATCAATGAATTTTTAACAAATAAAACACAGTATGTAATTCCCAATGCAGAGAAGTCTTCAGATGTAAAATTAACTTCGGCTGTGCCCAAAGAGATGGTCCGTCGGAATGCACAATGGACATGAATGGATGCAGTGATCATCAGGATGCTTACGTACGTGTCAGCTGTCAGAGTCGTATCTAGAGGTATCAGGGGTGCCATATCACTCCAAATGCACATTTACATCATTACAGAGCCTCCACCAGCTTTAACAGTTCCCTATTGACATGCAGGGTCCATGGATTCATGAGGTTGTCTCCATACCCATACACATCCATCCGCTAGATGCAATTTGAAACGAGACTCGTCCGACCAGGAAACATGTTTCCAGTCATCACCCATCCAATGTCGGTGTTGACGGGCCCAGGCGAGGCGTAAAGCTTCGTGTCGTACAGTCATCAAGAGTACAGTAGTAGGCCTTCAGCTCCGAAAGCCCATACCGATGATGTTTCGTTGAATGATTCGCAAACTGACACTTGTTGATGCCCAGCATTGAAACCTGCAGCAATCTGCGGAACGGTTGCGCTTCCGTCACGTTGAACAATTCTTCTCAGTCGTCGTTGGTCCCGTTCTTGGAGGATCTTTTTCTGGCCGCAGCGATTTCGGAGTTTTACTCTTTTACCGAATTCCTGGTATTCACGCTACGCTCGTGAAATGGTCGTACGGGAAAATCCCCACTTCATCGCTACCTCGGAGGTGCTGTGTCCCATCGCTCGTGCGCCGACTATACCACCACGTTCAAACTCATTTAAATCTTTATGATCTGCATTTGTAGCAGCAGTAACAGATCTGACAAGCCGGCCGGTATGGCCGAGCGATTCTATGCGCTTCAGTCTGGATCCGCGCGACCGCTACGCTCGCAGGTTCGAATCCTGCCTCGGGCATGGATGTGTGTGATGTCCTTAGGTTAGTTAGGTTTAAGTAGTTCTAAGTTCTAGGGGCTGATGATCTCAGATGTTAAGTCCCATAGTGCCCAGAGCCATTTGAACCATTTTTGGAGATCTGACAACTACGCCACTTGTCTTGTACAGGCGTTGCCGACTGCCTGTTTACGTGTCTCTGTATCTGAATACGCATGCCTATATCAGATTCTTTGCCGCTGCAGTGTATAAACCGTTTATGTATATCGAATGCACCAGCGAAACAATGCCGCTATCGGAGCAGCACAAGAAAGGCGAATATGCCACTTTTTAAAGACTCTGTCTGAAATGTAGGGTATCAGCTGCCTGTTTCCACCTTCCTTAAAACTTTTAAAAATTTTCTAAAAATTTTGGCATGCGGATACATTCGCGCTCTTTTTAACGTGCAGCCCACCACAAACTCCAACAAGCTCCTCTAGCTGTAACTCGTTCACACCGACTATTACCTTGCTGTAAGTCGCTCATAACCACCCACTCCTACTTGCCCATTCTCACTCATTCATTCAGCCCAATTCATTGTTATTATTTCTTTGTGTCTCTCTGTCACTGTCTCTCATCTCACAGCCAGACACCTTCGTTCTGTGCTACAAATACTGTCTTCTCTCAATGTCACTGTCTTCTTCCTGCTCTCTTACTACTAATATCTCATTTCTTCCTTCTCACTGCTGCTGCCTATTCTCAGTCACTGTCTCTCTCGTCTTCATCGTCGCTGTTACAGACCCTGTCTCTCATTATCATTGGCTTTCACTAACGTCTCTCTATTCCCCTCCCATTGCCATTGTCGCTTTCTCTCTCAGGACAAAAAAGCGCGAGTATGTTCAATGCCAAAATTTTTGGGATAATTTTTGAAGTTGCTTAGGGAGCTAGAATGATTAGGGTGGCACCCCACTTTTCAGAATCTTTTAGACAGGAGCATATTCGCCTTTTTGTGTGCTGCGATATGAGCTTTTTTCCACTATTCCCTTCTTTGCCCTGCCACAGCGGGGCGTGTTACTCATATGAAAAGAACTTTTGTGGGCCAGTCTAATTTTGAGAGTTTACTTACGTGAAACTGAAATAACGCTAAACTAATTTTACACCTCAGACTGGATTTTATGTGTCAAAAACTTTTTCTTGTGCTTCAGCGCCACAAAATGGGGTTCCCATAATCCTTCTGACGATAACGGAGATACTTTACAGCGTATATCTCATTGTTACGTTTATTTTATAAAGTACGTTTTCGTCTCACATCCACTTTTTCGTGCGTATATGACTTGTACAGTAAGCGTAACTTTGAATCTCTGTATCTCGGAAACGGATAAAGAAATCAAGTAAATTTTCAGGGTTTCTCGAGATCAGGATCTTACCAATATATCGTAAAAATGTCAGGCATTTGCTGTGCATAGCCTTCTTGGAATCGGTGTTGGTACGAAAAAAAACGTAAAAAAGACCTTTTTCTCTGGTTTTCTCAGGAACTACTTGTGAACTAAATGGAGCCTCCAAAGCTCTTTAAGGCGTAGCGTAGGCGACATTAAACTCAAAAGGCACCAACTGATTTGCTTCAGTAAAAAATTGGAAATTTGTGGTAAGAACTACGGGACCAAACTGCTGAGGTCATCGATCCCTAGGCTTACGCACTACTTAATCGAACGTAAACTAACTTACGCTAAGGACAACAGACACACCCATACCCGAGGGAGGACTCGAACCTCCGACGGAGGCAGCCGCGCGAACCGTGACAAGATGCCTCAAGCCACACGGCTACCCCGCGAGGCCCTTTCGTAAGTAGAATTCTCCTGTTGGGTATGCAAATGATCCCTAGCCTCGTGTTCTGTCACCAATAGAACACGAGGTACGAGGCCCCCAATAACTTCATTTTTATTCGGTGGCGTTTCAGAGCTTATGCTGATGATGTGTCTGGTATGTGGAGTGCTCAACGATGCGGTTATCGGCGCCCGTACTAATTCCCCTTCCCTTCTCTGTCCAGTCTCGCCATTTTCCCGAATGATGTCGAAATTAGGAGGACAATACAAACATCCATTCCCCAAGGTGGAGAAAATCTCCGATCTGGCCAGGAATCTAACCCGGGACTCTGTGAACCAGAGGCAGAAGCGCTGATCACTAGAATACGAGGTGCGGACTGGAGAGCACGCTCTCGCATGCGTACCGATTAATGGTCCTATTGCGGTTACTTGGGCAAAGCTCTAGGTTACTTTCGCCACGTACGTTTGCAACGCCAGCCTGTTGCGTATGACGTCAACGTATTGCCCCGTTTCCGGACGCCGGTCCGTCCTGCTCCTTCCGTGCGTAACAAACCGAAGAGGTTGGGAGTGGCGGACGTAACCGGTGAGCAACTCTGCTACAGCTCACGGCCCCACCGTTTGTAAGCTGACACCATGTGCTAACGCCGGCTCTCAAGTCGCCGCCGTGACATCGCACCAATAGCGCGCGGCGGGAGCCCCAGCTGCCACGCCTACCGGCCAATAAGGGGCCGCGGCGTCTCGTCTCGTCGAGGGGATTGGGAGGGGTGCGCGGGGCGCCGGCGCCGCCGTGGTCCGCGCGCCAGTCTGCAGCCAGCCTGCGTGGGTGCTGCGCGCCTGCGTGTCGCCGTGAGAGCAGAGCAGCTTCCCGCGCCGCGCCGTGCCGAGACGGACTTGCGATGCGCCATGGAGCAGCAGGTGTCCCCTGCGGCTGCTGAGGAGCAGGCGGCGGCGGCGGACGCCCCGCAGCCCAGGCCGCTCAGCTTCTCCGCCGAGCAGGTCGCCTGCGTCTGCGAGGCCCTCCTCCAGGTGAGAGCGAGGCGTACACACACTCGTGTTGTTGTCGTTGTGGTCTTCAGGCCGCAGATGCACCTCTCCACCGTAGTCAGTCCTGTGCAAGCATCTCCATATCCGAATACTGCAACCAGTCATCCTTTTTGCCTCCCTGTACAGCTTTTATCCCACATCCCCCTCCACCACCACACGCACGCACGCACACATACACACACACACACACACACACACACACACACACACACACACACACACATTTTCCTCCTTTACCAAAGTGACGACTCCTTGAAGCTCTCAGGATGTGTCCTGGGAGTGGCAGTATGTCGCACTACATGTACAGCCTCAGTAACAGAAATCACATGAGTGCTACAATTGTTTTTCGGCTTTCCAACATTTCACAGTGTTAACGGTCCTTCGACAACAGTCGGACTTCCTGTTCGCAGAAGTAACGCGATTTACCAATCAGAGAAACTTTTGTAGAAACGCTCATCTGCTTGCTGCATTCGATAGATCCTGCGTTTGTGTTTCTTCAAATTTACACAATCGGTTTCTGCACTCTGTTACATCGTAAGCTCGAATCTCTGTAATTTTAACTTCATGACCATTTCGCGCAGTGTACATACAAGGTAGCGAAGGGAAAAACTGCTGATTACAACTAATACTGACAATTTAGTACTGAATAACAGGTATTTCTTGGCATTTGTTTGATCTAGATTATAACAGGCTTTGTTTCATTTCATACTAACAAACAAGTAAAAAAACCGGCATATCAATTTCCGATAGCACCTGTGCTGAAATTTTTGGTTTTTTAAAAATCTTTTTTAAAAAACGAATGATGTTCCCTTCGGAATGTTGGATGTTACGTAACTTGAGGGAAGCGATCAGCACTATTTTAATAACAGCGCCCATAGTTAGAAACTAGCGATAAACAAATGGCATAAGAATGGATGCAGGACTGCTGAGACGCTAATGTACCAGTTGTCACTTGGCGTCACCTATCAGATGGTGTGTGAAACGTGCAGTGTACAAGACTGCCCCGCCCCCCTCCTTCCCACCTTCTCCGTACGGTAGTTTCTCGCTGTCATCCCCGGACATCGACTGTATTGCAATATGGCATAATCCCTAGTGCGGTAGTAGTGAAGTATAATGCTGCACTTACTTCGAAAGATTACAAACAAGAGTAGGGGCAACAAACTTGCGATATCGTGTAAGGTGAAAACATTCACAACGTTCTTTGGAAGTATATATGTTTACTGAACCGACGAATAAAAATTTGTACCGAGGCCAGGATTCGAACCCGAATCTCCTACTCATTAGGCAGACGCACTAGGCACTACGCCACCCTGGCACAATGGCGTTGTAGTTCCTTGGGAGGTAAGGCAAGGTTGATCGATACACCTAGAATTTCAATGACGGGCTATAAACTTGGGATAATAACTCAGCGCTTAATTTTGTGTTTGATCAAGGTGAAAAATTGACACCATGAAAGAAAGACGATGTGGGAAAGTCATCAACATATGACATTTCGCTCTGGCTGACGCCGCGCCCGCCTTCTTCACTTTCGCAATCTTGTCTAGAGAGAATGAAAACGATTTTTGTCGCAGCCACAGCCCCACACCGATCGTGACCGTTTTTCTTCACATTCATTAGAATTTTTCAATCTTTGCTTGCAGTCCACGTTTATTACAGGAAGTAATAGCAATACAAAACTGAAAATCAGTTATTTCAGAAACCGGTTATTTTCAGCGGTTTTAAGTCAGATTAAACTGAGGACGAAAAGAACCGGTGTAATGGAAAACCAGTTGCTTCAGCGATAATCTCCACCCCTAGTACAAGGAGGCAATTCATTGGTTGACTCTTCTACGAACGTACGCTCTCGGGATTTTAATCCCGTGATGCAGAACACCTCTCTTTTAATTTCTGCCGTTGCAGTTCGGTGAGCATCTCCATCACACATTCGCACTTACTAAACGAACTTCTGGCGAAACGCCCTGCTCTTCTGTGGATCTTCTCTTTCATTCATCAGTCCTATACGGTACGTATCCCACACGGGAGAGCAGTACGCAAGTACCAGTCGACCTAAGGTGTTCTACTTGTAAGTTACCGCCTTCGTGGGTGCAGTAAACTCCTGAGGATTCTTCAAATGCATCTCAGTCTGGCAGGTGCCTTTCCAATAATGGGTCTTTCGGTCTGTTTATGCGTAGTACTTTATTTACGTTTACGTTGTTTACATTGGTAATCACTGCAAAAAGCGTTGATCATGTGCATGTCTTCTAGCATTTCATTACAGTTTTATAGCTTTGCGTCTTCTCTGTACACACCAGCAAGACCCGCTAACAGCTTCACGCGGCCTCTTTAGTGCCACCCGCCAGGTAACTTACTTATGAATTGATAACATTGTGTCGATCGTTATCGACGATCATGGGTATAAAACTACTTTCTGTATCATTAGACGAAATATCATTTTTTGTGTGAATATTACACGTTTGTCAATGGTAATAACGTGTCGAAATCGATAATGCGTATATAACAAACAGTAGCTTGAATTGATAAAGAAATTTTACTGAACATACAAGTGGGTTGCATGAGTTTCTTGCAAGTATTGTATTGAACACACACTTCTATCATTTCTTTTGTCATTTAATGTCACGTTGTATGAATGTAATTCGTCTAAAATACTGCCTGAAATATCCCAATACAGATACCTGTACTTGCCTACACATATAGAGCATGCTCGTATCTCCTTGTACGATATTTATTTTGAATCCAATCCAGGTAAATTAGTTGATATGTACAAGGTTTGAGTACTGGTTTGAATTAATCATCGTCACACGAACTGCGAGTCATAACTCCAGTCCGTACAGCATCTGGTATCAACATGCATCTTACAATTAATATTTGACATACACTCAACTGATTCCTGTACTTAAAATAATATATTTTGGCTTCATAATGAATTTTCACTCTACAGTGAAGGGTGTACTGTTTAGAAACATCGTGACAGTTCAAATCAGTGTTCCAGAATAGGAAATGACGTTGCACTTTGATCTTTGTTTGCAGTTCTCTTCCAACTGAGTAATAACATTGCCCGTCGATGGAAGTTTTCTGGGTTCGAGTCCTGATCTGGCACAATGTTTCAATTTGACAAAAAGCTTTAAAATACTCATGGTTGAAGAGGTGCGTTCCGGCACCAAAAATTTTATAAGTTAAGCTTTAGTTTCCACACGATTCTCCTAAAGCGATTCGGGTGAATGCTCGAACATTTTCTTCTGTAAGGTTGTCGGCGACTGATTACCGCTTTATGTTTGTCTGTACTTATGATGTCACCACCAAGAACAAGCTAAGTTCTCACATTCTTTCCCGTCCGAAGGTCGGTGTGCGGAAATAATCGTTCAGAATACAGCCCTAATCTTTACCATATTGCTATATTTAAGAAATTAGGTGCGTGACATCTATTTTTATTTAGCACGAAATTTTTAAAGTTTGTAGGAAAGAGCGTTGTTACGCGTTGTTACGACAATGTTGTCGTGGACATTGTGGGAAATTGTAAAGAATGGAAGTGACGGTGGAATGTCTAATGATTTGGCGGTGATTTATTAAAACACAGAAAATTTTAGTTTGGACTGACAGTGTCCACATCACTGAACCAATCCAGTCGGTCGCATTGTTAATAACGAGAACAAAAACATTTGCTACCAGTACATGAAGCAAAAACAGTCATATCATCATGTAATTTACGCCTTATGTCATTATAAACTGAGCAAATGTAAGATTAAAAGCTTTACGCCAAATAAACTACGTTAAAATATAAAATACATCTGCGAATTTCAGGTTTACTGTAACTGCAAGACGCAGTGCTTGAGAGGAAACTGTATTTTTCTGCAGTTCTACGTCCGTGGAAGTCTGCAGTTCTGCCTGAACACTTCACGTTCTTTGTGCGACACCCTGGTCCTCCGAATGCATATATCAAGAAACGAAAATTTGAACCGTGTGACCATTCAGCAACAATATCAATAAACCAAGTATTCGAGTCACAAAAAAAGCTCGTAGAAACCGTTTTAAGCAAATATTCAGCGACTACTTTGGTGCTTGTAGGAGAATGCTTAATAAGAGCAAATGATGTCTATGTTCTTGGTTTGAATCTCATTCGTATGTCACTCTCTGCCAAATGACGTCTTTTGGATGAATTACGGAGAAGTATACTCTGCTGAATGTTTGGGTAAAACTTCACATTGGAGTAAATAATGCTGTTTGTATCATTGTTGTTAAAGGTTGACGTGTGGCAATTGCTAAAGAGAACACAATGAAACTTCCTGTTGTTATTTATTCTAGGACGGCATCAAAAATGAATTTCGTTTGAGGATAATCGGAACACTTTTTTTCATTTATGCACGTCAATGGGTCCACACTACCTTTTGATATTCCCTTTTTACATTTATGCAACTAACATGAGCGTAAAAGATGAAATTAACACTTTTCCTTTAGCACTCACAACTTTTTCTTCGAGTAATAAATAAAGTGGTTTTGCCCATTCTTCTGTTTTTTTACAGTTAGGAAGTAGGCACTCATTTCACATATTTTGCGACATACAATTTTCTCGGCACGTAATCTTTTGGTTAAAATCTCACTAGAGAACACAAGAGCTTTCGTTTCGAGGTTTCTGGGTTGAGTAGACGGGAAAAACGACAAGAAATATTTCTAGAACTGACCTTGCCGTTAGCGTCCATGACATAGATGATCCAGCTACGTACCAACATTTCTTTGGCCTAATTATCTGTTGCACTGAGGATGAACCTCATTCTACTTATAATCGAGCAGTTTCGTAACGCATCACAGCTAACAACGGTACATTAGGTTGTAGATTATTATAGACGTATTTCATGCAGATCACAATTGCCGTCATACCAAGATAACAAACGTGGTAACTGTTCCCATTCCCTGCTACATTCTAGCTTGCTCAAATATGGATGAATTGCGCTTGAACATTCTAAATTCAGGTGTAACTAAAATTACTTTATGATCTGCAGTTCATATGTTTGCAAAACTTTTCACTTGCACTAGAAGTGCGATTTACTTCCATACTAGCAGAAGTACGAGTGCATGTCAGGAAACATGAAAGTCTCTAGTGTTACGACTACTAAAACATAGAAAATTCTTCTTTTTCATATTGTATTTAGTAGATCATTAAATTCACTTACAATGCAGGGATGAACATGTACCTTCATGGAGAGCAACTTTACATTATTGTATTCTCCCACTCCTCTTTTGCTCCAGTGACTGAAGAAAAAGAAGATATGTACCTTTTCTTGAAGCTTATTTAATGTTTGAGTAAAACATTTCCCGAAGTATATAATTAAGCATATATTCGTTTTGGAGGAAACTGCAATGTTATTCGGGTAAAATGGAGGTTCCATACAGTGTTCTTGATACTATGGACGTCTCTACTTTCCAGCACCTCTGCTTACAGTGCATAACGAATGATTAGAACATTGTTCGTCTTTCTTCCACGAGAACTTTATCAGACATTCGAAAGGAGAACCCGACCTACATATTTTATATACGTCTTACATCGTTATAGAGTAACCATATTTAAGCCATTAAGCCCTGCACAGTTTCTTATCTGACCCGTGGAAACGAAGTTAGTTGACGTTTGCTACTTACTCTCAAAAAATCATAGCAAGAAAACACAAATAAAATAAGGATACATACTTTCATGTTATTACGAATGGCCGACGCTGGAGCAAGTAAATCAGACGCTCCAAATGTACATTTATACCTTTTCGGTCTTTACTAGTACTTCAATGCAATTTTACTGTTTAGGGGTAGAAATTAACTATGAAACTTCAGTAATATAGTGATTTTTGCAGTAATTTGTACGGTTTAATAATAGTGTTATATCGGTTTCTAGATGCATTAAATTGTGTTTACCTCTCGGTTTATTATTATGCGGCAGTAAATCCTGTGCAATGTTGCAGATGACAACTGCTAAAGGATAACGAATTCCAAGAAAATACAGAGTATCGTGTATTCAGTTTGTGCTTATCATTATGTAATAAAATCGCATGTCCGAAGCACAAAGTTTAGTCAGGTCAGTCAGACCATTCAGGAATATGGATTAGATCCTTATCTGGCTTACCAACAATTTCCGCAAACTAACGTTCTTCGCATTATAACGTTAGAGGTTGACTAAAGTAACGAAATACATAGTGGAGAAACAGGAAAAAAACGAATAGTGTACCGACAATTTAATTGCTAATACAGATAGGTACAGCGAGCTATAGGTACTGGGTCATATCACCTCTTACTGAGCTACCAACATATGACTGAGCTAGCTCAGGTTTGTTTGCTATTTTTGAAGGAAGACATGATATCTCGACCAGTTAAGGGCGATTAAATTTCAGTTTTTCACTGAAATAATATGAACGTTGTAATCAGTTTCGTTTCCGGTTGTTTGACATTGCATGAAATTAATGTTATTCTGATTTGATCGCGACGTGATTGACAAAAAATAAGTTTCCTCATTTTCGGCCGGTTCAAAGTTCCACTTTTCTGTTGAACATTCTTAAGTTCGGCTGCCGATTTCGCGAGTTGCTGCGAGCCATGACAGAGGACGTGCTCACTGGGTGGAAAGGAAAATGTCTATGTCAATTTTTTTACTCGTGTGATCTATTATTGTATCATGCAAAGCAAACAACACCGTTTTACTGAAGCGATTATTTTATTGCAAGGGGACCTCTGCAGGGGAATTCAATGGATCCAAGACACATGCGTATAATTGCCTTACATTGCATAAAGCGAAATGTAATTTCATTATCTCGAGCTCCTATGTAGGAATAATCGCAGTTATATTGCGCCCCACGGATGAAACAAAACACTAATTCTTACAGACTTTAGAAGTGCTTTAGAGAAATTAGAGCATCGAAATTGGAAATCTTGTACCAATAGTTATATTTATGATGTGGTGGAACGGATAATGGAAGGAAAGGAAATCGATCATTTAATGTGGTTAAAGGAGCACTCAGGTATTTGGTTCAACTAAATAGTAAATTTCCTTTGAAAAGACAACTTTAAAGAGAGCCGATGTAGTTAATGGTCTCCCATAAGAAAGCGTTAAGGAATCGAAACTGCTACATACTCCGCTTTCGCATCCCGACTTGATACCTCTTTTAAGAAAGGTCCAGTGCAGCATAACGACATGTCTATGGGACAGCCAGAAAAATCTTCCGAGGAAATTAGAAGACCACATCCACAGCCAAATAAGGTTAGGAAAAGCGTATTAGCTGCACGTGTCAACAGAATCGGAGAGATGGACTTTCCCGCAAACGGTGATCAATCACAAAACGAAAAAGGTGTGAACACGTTATAGTGAAACGTATGAAACTTACGAAATGTGCTCCTCGGTGAACTGAAACGTGAGAAAACAAATTCCCCTAAAAACAAGTTCTAAAACTCTAATGGGTAAGAACAGACTCTAAATTAAAGATGTGTATTGCTTATTATCAGTTTAACTATCTTAAATAACTATAAGAATCACTTGTAAGTAGTTGTATTGTTATCAGCAAAACGCGAGTAAAACTGAAATTAAAAAGAAGGAGTTGGACTGGAGCGCGCCTTGTTCTATGAGGCGTGGGCGGTTTCTGCCCCTCAGCTGCCAACACTTAATCTGACTTCGGCCATCACAGCCTCTTACGTCCCACTATCATCCGAAACAGTGAAACGTACGAATTCGGCCTAGCTCATGTGCCGTTGTAATTTGTTATTCTTTATCTGTGTCGTACTGAATTAACCGTTTATATATCAACACTGCTCTACTTTTGTCCTGATATTCTGTGTGTCATTGTATTGATTAATCTTGTTTCGTTTCTGACATCATGTATGATCTGTACTGTTTTATTTACAGTAACTTCGCAGTAAACATATTTGTCGCAGCAGTTCAACAGAAGCAAACTGTAATCTTTTATGGAAGACGTACTGGACTGAAAACGAGAGAGCAGTTAAACCTGCATGGTGGACTGGTTGCGAGCCGGGACTCGTGCCTTTGATGGAAGTTGCTCGTGCCGTCTCCCCCGTCTCCGGTCGCCTCCACTTCTCCTCAGTAGCAAAGCCGAAACTGTGCTCAAGTCAAAATACCTGCAATATTTTTTCCTCCAGGAGTGTTGGTCGTACAACAAATAATAATAGATGCAGCTGGAAATGTAGATACCGCGTTCCTAAAGATCATAAAGTTATTCGACGCTTTGCCACATCGTATATCAGAATAGCCTCAGAGGTGTGTCTACATGGATGAACTAGTGGCTCGAAGAATTTTTGACTAATAGACTCCGTTACATTGTAATGGACGGCAGATGTAACAGAATCGCTATTGCCTTCAGTACGCATGAATGCTTTATCATTTATGTTCAGTAGTAGTTTCAGACTGTTCGATGTAGCGCCTTTGTTTGCAGCAATGTATCGTCGCTGTACAGCCCTGAGGAAATGCAGAACGGCTTGGACGGTACTTCCATCTGCTGTACTGACTCATGCTAGCTCACTCGAAATGTGAATGAATGGAAATAACACTCACAACCAGAAAGAACAAACTCCAGTTACTAGATTATATCTGGAGCCCGTCACTTCGTTTAAATATCTAGATACAACACTGCGAAGCGCCGTAAAATGGAACGAACAGCAGTAACAAAGACAAATGGAAGACTTACATTTATTAACAGTATCCTGTGGAAGCATAAAGGAAACACAACAATACGCCAGGGCGACTACTCTGGAATATTTTTCCCATGTTGAGAGCCTTTATTAAGCAGGTGTAACAGCAGACATTGACCAAATACAGAAATACACTACAAGGATCACAACAGGCCAGTACAGCCGATATCAATGGATAAAAAGGTGTTCGGGGAGCTTAAGTGGAAATCTTCGGAGGAAAAGAGACGCTAATTTCGTGCAATTCTACTAGATAAATATAGAGAATCGCTGTTCGCAAAAGATTGTGCTGCTTCCGTTGTATCCCTGACTTATGGATCGCGAGAACAAGATACGAGAGGGTGCGACCCGTAAAGAGATATAATCATTCAATGTCGGAATTTTGGGGCATAAAAACGCATTTCGATCTGCAGAGTATAGTGGGTTGCGTAGTATAAGGGCAAGGCGCCTACCTTTTTCACCTCATTTGACTTTTGACTTGATAAACATATTTGTGACCTCTTTTCACCTAGACAACTACGAACTAGAGGCTCTTGGAAAAAGACCCACGCGTTTTCGATACTTCGTTTATCATCGAGATAGGGGCATTAACTTTCCTTTTGAAAGGGAAACTATGATACTTTTTAGCATCAGAATAGCACATCTCTGTTCCACAAATTTAGTGATAAATCTTTTTTGTCCGTTTGACAAGAAATTTCGAAGTAAAAACACACTGAATGTTTTGTACTGCTGTTGCGGCCGTTTACGTGTCCACCCCGAAGTTTATTTCACTCTCCAAGGAATCTTGCTCCACCAGGTTGTGATGCTAACTCATACGCGAGCGGGAGACTTTACGAAGATTTAAGCCTTTTTGTATCAAAGAGAATGCTGTATCGTTCGAAGTCTTTCAGCCTGTCAGCCTTATGAAATATGTCCTGTTTACAGCTCGCCGGTTTCTGTTTCAGAGTGACGTAAACATTACGTTTCTATTGACTCGGCACCTTAGCTTCCGCGGAGAGCGGAGCAAACTTCTACACAGACGACCAAACGGCCTCAAGAACAACAATAAAAATCTCCATATTCAATGAATTTGTAAACCAACAGGTCGGATATCCACCATCGTTTCCGTTGATCTGTCAAAGCTAGACGTACTTTAAATTTATACCCGTAGCTGGCAACGTTTCACGCATATTTTCTGTGATATTCACTGGGAAAAGCTTGAGTATTAAATCAGTTACGGTAAAAGTAGCGTAATGCCATTAATTTCTTAAGATAGTAAGCTGTACTGCAAAAACTGTAGGGTGCAAAGTAGTTAACATTAAATCTAAAGGTCACATGTTTTAATTTTTGCTGCTGTGCAGGGAGCATGAATGAGCGTTTATTATAACAAGTACATTGGCTCAGTAAGTTGCAATGAACACAGCGGTGAAAAAGAAAACAGTTCATTAAATTTTGATCACTAGTTTTTCCTCAAATGACCTTTTTTTTTTTTTTTACAGAAAATGCACGAAAAACGTGTCTGCAACATTGCTAGAAATTTGACATCGTCTATGAATTGCATGGCGCACCATCTTGAAAATTCCTGGCATGTTGAGAATAATTGCCGCAGTCTCAAAAGTTCTTGCGACCAGCCAGCTGCTCACAGGTTTTGACTTCCGCGAGCGCGCCGTTCAGTGGCTGCTGTTTTATGGCTATGTCTCCAGAACGATGACTCTCGGACCTGTGAATATTTGGAAAATTTTGCTTGGTTCGACGTCTCTTACCCCTACTCTGGTGTCATTATCAGACAATTTTTCTCCGCCCTGTATGGAGATGGAAGAATATGAATGGAGGTAGGAAGGAATACGGTATTGCAGTGCGTCCATTATTAGTCCGAATTATGTTGCAATGTTTCTTTGGGCATGCATGCATGTCTAAAGGAACAGGCACTGCGGTGACTACAGTATTATGAAATACATTAAAAACCATGCAGGGGCGATTCTAGAAGTCGGTCAAGGGGGGGTTCTAATGGGGGGAGGGGATTTGAGGGAATGGAATATGGCTTACGAAAAGGAGAGTTGGGGTCCTCTACCGACAACATGGTAAAATTTGGTGTTGCTTAAAATAGTTTTTGGTAACTGTTTTGGAGTTCAGGGTAAGAAATGTGTATTAGTAAATAATAATAAGCCTATTTTAAGTTAACTGATGTTTATTGGTTTAGGTAGTAAGCTATTTGCCGCTCTTATTCTTTTGTTAAAATGTGTTTGGAATACATTGCAACCTATATGGTTACATAATTATAAAAAAGTGATTGAATCTGTTGGAGTAATATATTCGCTGATTTCTGAAGTCATTTTATCCTGTGTAATATGATACTCCATGTGGGGGGGGGGGACCGTGGCCCCCATAGCCCCCCCCCCTTGTCACCGCCCCTGCAACCATGGAACGACAAAAATGAAAATTTGTGCCGGACCAGGACTCGAACCCCGAGCGGTAAGTCTAGGTTCAAGACTCGGTCCGGCACAAATTTTCGTTCTCGTTATTCCATTGTACAGCTGAGCGGGAAATCCGGATTCGAGTCCTGCTACGGCGCAGATTTTCATTGTCGTCATTCCATTATACATGTTTGTCCATGTGCGCAATTGCGAATACATTTCCTGTATTAGAAAGAAATGGAGAGAGAAAGAAATGGAGAGAAGGCAGTAACAAGTTATAGATTTGTGGCGATCTACGGGCTGCATACTCAACAGGCGAGAGCAGTGTCTTGGAAAGGCAGATCTTCGCCTTTTCTTCCAGGTCTGTCGTACAGTTTTCGTTTCTCATATATGCGCCAGTAATTGTTCCATTCATCAGTGGATCACTTGTACAAGGATGCTTGAGATGTCACGGTATTACAGTTTAAGAATGGAAGAAAGATAATTCACTTACACAGCCATTTACATACTTACACTTTTAGTATGACAATGACGGGAAAGGTAGTCGGTCTTGGCCTTATATTTGGAATCATGTCGGAATTTGCCTGAAGTAATTTAGGAAAACCACGAAAAACCAAAATTAAGATGGCTGGATGGATATCGGAGACTCCCCCCTCTCCCCTTCTCCCTCCCCCCTCCCCAATGCATAAATACAATTTTGCAAAGAACTTACTTAGTATTATAAAGAGCTAGTGCTACACTGTTCAGTCATTTCTCAATACAGATCGCCACAGGCACTACACGTTCCATACACCATTATTTCATAATGTAACAACACTCATATTATCAGCTGGTAAGAAGACAATGGCGACGTTCTTTGATTTCCATTTGATGTACTGAAACTTCGCATTTACTTATCTGAAAAATTGTGTCACTACCCCTCCACATGAGACAGATGCAGAGCTTAGAAAGAGGATGAGGTGTTAGTATTTTCTATGGCAGAATTTTGGAGTGAGGTTTTTCAGAAAAGAAAAAAAGAATCAGTGCGAAAGATTCGTGATGTGGAAAAATTTTCAGTCTACCGCTAATGTAGTAGCAGTAGTAGTAGTAGTAGTAGTTTTATTCATCCTTGAATCATTTTTACATGGTTACTGCAGCAAATTTATATATACAGTCATTTACATAGTCAGATGTTTAATTTGAGCAGCACAGGGTAGGTAGTCGGTCGTGGAAGGTACGAGAAGAGGTACTGGTGGAAATGAAGCTGTGAGAGCGGGTCGTGAGTCGTGGTTGGATAGGTCTATCTGTGACGCAACTCGGAAGGAATGAAAATTGGTAGCGCAACAGAATGAACGAACACTTAATGTGCATCTTCGTGAGCCAGGAAATTTTACCCACTATCTGTTCATGAAGATTATTTCACTTCAAAATGAGAACAGCAACCGTGTTTGTTTTAAAGACGGAGACTCACTGGTTAAAAAAAAATGGTTGAAATGGCTCTGAGCACTATGGGACTTAACTTCTGAGGTCATCAGTTCCCTAGAACTTAGAACTACTTAAACATAACTAACCTAAGGACATCACACTCACCCATGCCCGAGGCAGGATTCGAACCTGTGACCGTAGCGTCGCTGGTTTAAAAGAGACATCTTGTTTGTTCTGGAAGAGGAGTTTTCGTTTTCTTAGAAGATGAGATTTTGTTTGTCTTGCTTAGAAGGGAAGTCTTGTTTGTTTCAGCAGATTTGCCCCATTAGGATAGTAGTCTAGTTGGTTTCAGAAGAGGAGCGTGGTTTCTTTCAAAATGTGAAACTAATTTGTTTAAGAAGATAAGACTGTTTTGTTTTAGGAGAGGTACCTTATTTCTTTAGAGGGAGGAGTAATTGACCACATTAGTGTGTGTTTGTTCAAGAAGAGTTGGTGTATTTGTTGTAAATGGTTCAAATGGCTTTGAGCACTATGGCACTTAACATCTGAGGTCATCAGTCCCCTAGAACGTAGAACTACTTAAACCTAACTAACCTAAGGACATCACACACATTCATGCCCGAGGCAGGATTCGAACCTGTGACCGTAGCAGTCGCGCGGTTCCGGACTGAAGCGCCTAGAACCGCTCGGCCACCGCGGTCGGCTATTTATGTAAATGAGGGACCTTGTTGTCTCACATGACAAGTCTTGGTTGTTCTAGAAGAGGAACCTTATTGTTTCCGATAAGGTATCCTGATCATTCCATCACGTTTCAGGCGTGCCTTCGGGCAGTATTATATCTTCTTACGATATTGCGGATGATGACCTTACAACCATCCTCAAGGTGAATCGCTGTATTGTGGGTAATCAAACATTTCCAATTGAAACCGCTTCAGGAGCATCTTCATTGCCCCTGCACAATGCGGCTGAGAATTGTCTTGAAGAAGAAACCGCACGACAGTTATGTAATGTTGGCTGCATAGCTTCAGGCGAAATTTCTCACAAGGCCCTCGTACTTGGCGGGAGACACAATTTTCTAGACATATTTACGCGCTCACTGTGAGCTCAGAAATGTGAAGAGCGACGTTATGCTATCTAGGGTCGTACTAGAGACACTGCCCAACACATCTGTGCAAAGCTTTATCGGATTTTCATACTCGTTTCCATTTCGCGACCGATCGGAACTTACTTTGTGGACACCCCTCGTATTTAAAATCAGCGCACACACCACTGCAAAGTGAAAACTCATCGTGGAGGTGGTAGTTTTGAAATGCCCACAAAGACAAAATGGAGAGAAGTCTTCCGAAGTAAGAGTGATTTCAGGTGTGTCGCAGGGGAGTGTCGTAGGACCGTTGCTATTCACAATATACATAAATGGCCTTATGGATAACATCGAAAGTTCACTGAGGCTTTTTGCGGATGATGCTGTAGTATATCGAAAGGTTGTAAAATGGAAAATTGTACTGAAATGCAGGTGGATCTGCAACGAATTGACGCATGATGCAGGGAATGGCAATTGAATCTCAATGTAGACAAGTGTAATGTGCTGCGAATACATAGAAAGAAAGATCCTTTATCATTTAGCTGCAATATAGCAGGTCAGCAACTGGAAGCAGTTAATTCCATAAATTATCTGGGAGTAGGCATTAGGGGTGATTTAAAATGGAATGATCATATACAGTTGATCGTCGGTAAAGCAGATGCCAGACTGAGATTAATTGGAAGAATCCTAAGGAAATGCAATCCGAAAACAAAGGAAGTATGTTACAGTAAACTTGTTCGCCCACTGCTTGAATATTGCTCAGCGGTGTGGGATCCGTACCAGATAGGGTTGATAGAAGAGATAGAGAAGATCCAACGGAGAGCAGCGCGCTTCGTTACAGGATCATTTAGTAATCGTGAAAACGTTACGGAGATGATAGATAAACTCCAGTGGAAGACTTTGCAGGAGAGACGCTCAATAGCTCGGTAAGACCTTTTGTTGGAGTTTCGAGAACATGCCTTCACCGAGGAGTCAAGCAGTATATTGCTCCCTCCTACGTATATCTCGCGAAGAGACCATGAGGATAAAATTAGAAAGATGAGAGCACACACAGAGTCATACCGACAATCTTTCTTTCCACGAACAATACGAGACTGGAGTAGAAGTGAGAACCGACAGAGGTACTGAAATTACCCTCCGACTCACACCGTCAGGTGGCTAGCGGAGTATGGGTGTAGATGTAGATGTGAACGTTTCCGCCGTGCCGCAGGCGGGCGACATCGCGCGGCTGGAGCGCTTCCTGCGGCTGCTGTCGCCGGCGGGGCTGATCCGCGGCCACGAGTCGGTGCTGCGCGCGCGCGCCGCCGTCGCCTTCCAGCGCGGCCACTACCACGAGCTGTACGCCATCCTCGAGTCGCAACCGTTCAGCGCGCGCCACCACGCGCACCTGCAGCAGCTGTGGTTCGCCGCGCACTACCGCGAGGCGGAGCGCGTGCGCGGCCGGCCGCTCGGCGCCGTCGACAAGTACCGCCTACGCAAGAAGTACCAGCTGCCCAGGACCATCTGGGATGGCGAGGAGACCGTCTACTGCTTCAAGGTACCGCTCCGCGCTGCTCGCCCTTACTTAGCCGCGCCCGTCCGACACAGGCGACAACGCACTGGGCTCGAACCATACTGATCCTTGAATTGAGAAGTAGACGATCAAGTAGGTCGCTGCTGGGAAACGTATCCGGCGTGTAAACTGCTCAGAAAGAGTTTTCGAAGACCACGTCTCCATTAGTAAACTGGCACACCAGCTGTACTACTCACCTGCGATGATTCACTCACACTGTCGTGCTATAATACACTACTGGCCATTAAAATTGCTACATCAAGAAGAAATGCAAATGATAAACGGGTATTTATTGGACAAATATATTATACTAGAACTGACAAGTGATTACATTTTCACGCAATTTGGGTGGATAGATCCTGAGAAATCAGTACCCAGAACAACCACCTCTGGCCGTAATGACGGCCTTGGCACGCCTGGGCATTAAGTCAAACAGAGCTTGGATGACGTGTACAGGTACAGCTGCCCATGCAACTTCAACACGATACCGCAGTTCATCAAGAGTAGTGACTGGCGTGTTGTGACGAGCCAGTTGCTCGGCCACCAATGACCATACGTTTTCAATTGGTGAGAGATCTGGAGAATGTGCTGGCCAGGGCAGCAGTCGAACATTTTCTGTATCCAGAGAGGCCCGTACAGGACCTGCAACATGCGGTCGTGCATTATGCTGCTCAAATGTAGGGTTTCGCAGGGATCGAATGAAGTGTAGAGCCAAGGGTCGTAACTCATCTGAAATGTAACGTCCACTGTTCAAAGTGCCGTCAATGCGAACAAGTGGTAACCGAGACGTGTAACCAATGGCACCCCATACAATCACGCTGGGTGATACGCCAGTACGGCGATGACGAATACACGCTTCCAATGTGCGTTCACCACGATGCCAAACACGGATGCGACCATCGTGATGCTGCAAACAAAACCTGGATTCATCCGAAAAAATGACGTTTTGCCATTCGTGCACCCAGGTTCGTAGTTGAGTTCACCATCGCAGGCGCTACTGTCTGTGATGCAGCGTCAAGAGTAACCGCAGCCATGGTCTTCGAGCTGATAGTCGATGCTGCTGCAAACGTCGTCGAACTGTTCGTGCAGATGGTAGTTGTCTTGGAAACGTCCCCATATGTTGACTCAGGGATCGAGACGTGGCTGCACGATCCGTTACAGCCATGCGGATAAGATGCCTGTCATCTCGACTGCTAGTGATACGAGGCCGTTGGGATCCAGCACGGCATTCTGTATTGCCCTCCTGAACCCACCGATTCCATATTCTGCTAACAGGCATGGGTTCTCGACCAACGCGAGCAGCAATGTCGCGTTACGATAAACCGCAATCTCGGTAGGCTACAATCCAACCTTTATTAAAGTCAGAAACGTGATGGTACGCATTTCTCCTCCTTACACGAGGCATCACAACAACGCTTCACCAGGCAACGCCGGTCAACTGCTGCTTGTGTATCAGAAATCGGTTGGAGACTTTCCTCATGTCAGCACGTTGTAGGTGTCGCCACCGGCGCAAACCTTGTATAAATGCTCATAAAAGCTAATCATTTGCATATCACAGCATCTTCTTCCTCTCGGTTAAATTTCGCATCTGTAGCACGTCATCTTCTTGGTGTAGCAATTTTAATGGCCAGTAGTGTACACGTGTAACTGATACGATGGCTGTTCGGAAAGTAGGGTCCGATCCGTCGCGAAATGGAAACCACTGTATAAATCAAAAATGTTTTATTTGTAACAGTTCGCTACAACTTCTAGCTACTTAGCTACATAGTCGTCGTTCCGACTTCGAAATCTGCCTTAGTGTTGTAGCAACTTTCCCATGCCATCGTCATAGAAGGCAGCCGTCTGTGCTTTCCGCCGATTCTCTACGCTGGTCTATGGCTCGTTGTCTGTGCCAAAAGGCTGTCTTCTTAGCCAGCAGTTCATGTTAGCAGAGATGAACTTCACGCGGAGCCAATTATGGGCTGTATCGCGGGTGATCAAACACTTCCCATCGAAATCGCTGCAGGAGCATCTTCATTGCCCCTGCAGAGTGCGGACGAGAATTCTCGTGTATAACGAAACGTATGACAGGTATGTTATGTGGGTTGCATAGTTTCAGGCGAAACCTTTAACCATGGCCTCATACTGGCGCGAGTCACAACTTTCTAGCCATCTTTACATTCTCACTGTGAGCTCAGGACTGAAAAGAGTGGCGTGCCGCGATCGATAGGGCTACTAGAGACACTGCTCTACACATCTGCGCAAAGCTTCATCAGATTTTCTCTGTGGTTTCCATTTCGCCCCCAATCGGACCCTACAATCCGCATATCCCTCATATATACCAGAAAAATATTGTGTCCTTAATTTTGTAATTTAAGTAATGGGAAAGGGAGACACGATACCTATAAGTAGACAGAGAAAAAATACTATTATCTGATCATCATTTTTTCCCTTTTCATTCGTTCCAAATGCGTTTCTCTTCCTTTATTTAATAAGCTTCTTCTGGTAATGACAGGCAGGAACTTCAAAACTAGATATAAAGAACATATAAGAAGCTGGAAGTATGAAAACAGCCACTGTACCTTTACTGAACACCTGATAAAACATTGAGCAGCACATGTAAATTATTAGAGGGACATTATAGGAAAACTTTCATTTACAAATAGCCTTTGCAGCGAAGAAGCAAGTAATGAATGAGCAAATCAACATAAGCAGTGACTCACTGATCATGTTAGCCCCTTAAACAATAACAAACAGAAATGTGAAACATAACCAGAATAAATTAAGACACACATACATATATACACACAAATATCCACTCACACAGAGAATAACACATTCTCACTTTTTATTTGAAAGAAAACACTCCCATGAGCAATGACTCATTCACATGTAACAAACCACACACACACAAAACAAATTAAAATATCAAACCACAGATACAACATAAACAAAAGGCGAAAGATAGACACACACACACTACATACTTAAACACAGACATGCTAAACACACAGCGAAAAGTGCAAGCGAAGCGTTGCAATAAATGTGGGTAAAAAAAAACAACACCGGAAATCGTCCATCTGGAGACGGGGACCGAATGAACACAACTCCAGGACCACGCATACGAACTAGCAACATTGGAAATCGTCAGTAACACCAAACATAATTTAACACCACCAAAATTGTGCCACAAAAGTTGTTTCTGGTCTGAAAAAACAAGAGGAAACTAACATAATAACATATTTGTAACTTCTACATGATGTATTTACTACATATATAAAAACAAATGTATTAAGGGCCACTGACGACGCTTCATAAATAAAAGAAGCGAAACGATTAGGGCAATAAACAGACTGCCTTTCATTTAGTTGCAAAGACGGAACGTACTTCCATGAACTATTGTTTGACATTACCTCATTAAAAAAACGCAAGTTTTATATAGGGCGACTATAAATGGTTCATCCCTTTTGAAAGTTCTATGTTTTCCATTGTATTACGTGTACAAGTGTACACTGTATGAATAGAAACGTAGATCCTGCGAGTTTGTATTGTGCCCACCAGTTGGCGTTACGAGTGCAGTACCTTGACAAAATGGAGACAATGCAAGAAACATATGGAATATGCGAGATGTTTATCTATTACGACAGTGTAGCTCGCATTCACAGGAATATGGAAAAAACCGCCACGTAAACGGAGCATTGTGCGGTGATATCGACAATTTAGTGGTAATAGTTGTCTGTGTTAACAGAGAAGTAGGCCTACTCCTGGACCAAATGTGCCAGATGCAACCGCGAACAGGGTGAGAGTGAGTTTCCTACATAGTCCTAAAAGAAAACGGCAATTCCGCAGCATACTGTGTGGAAGATTTTGTGATGTCGGTTACATTTCAAGCCAACGGCCGTGCCGCAGTGGTTACACCAGTTCCCCCCATATCACAGAAGTTAAGCGCTGTCGGGCTGGGCTTGCACTAGGATGGGTGACCATCCGGTCTGCCGAGCGCTGTTGGCAAGCGGGTTGCACTCAACCCTTGTGAGGCAAACTGGGGAGCTACTTGATTGAGAAGCAGCGGCTCCGGTCTCATAAACTAACATACGGTCGGGAGAGCGGTGTGCTGACCACATGCCTCTATCCGCATCGAGTTACGCTTGTGGCTATGGATGACCCGGCGGCCGGTCGGTACCGTTGGGCCTTCAAAGGCTTGTTCGGAAGAGGTTTAATTTAAGGTTATATTTCAAACCTTGCATCATAACGCAGGAAGCACTTGAGGATGAACATTTTGCTTCCATAGTGATATTAAGCGTCGAAGCAACCTTCCATTTATCTGGAAAGGGTAATCGCTACAATGCGAAAATGTGGCACATGAACGAGTTTCGATGAACGTGTCACAGACAAAGCTGTATAAAAAAAGCACTCCGTCTTCAGGCCACGAGTGGCCTACCGGGACCATCCGACCGCCGTGTCATCCTCGGTGGTGGATGCGGATAGGAGGGGCGTGGGGCCAGCACACCGCTCTCCCGGCCGTAAGATGGTATTCTTGACCGAAGCCGCTACTATTCGATCTAGTAGCTCCTCAATTGGCATCACGAGGCTGAGTGCACCCCTAAAAATGGCAACAGCGCATGGCGGCCCGGGTGGTCACCCATCCAAGTGCCGACCACGCCCGACAGCGCTTAACTTCGGTGATCTCGCGGGTACCGGTGTATCCACTGCGGCAAGGCCGTTGCCTAGACAAAGCTGTATGGGCCGTTTTTCTTTTGCGAGAGGACTGAACGTGTCTCTTACGTTGATATGTTGCAGTTGTGGTTCTTTGTACAACTGACTGCACATTCCGAAAATTTCATCTTCCAACAAGACGAGGCTCCCCCTCTTTGGAGCAGCGTTGTTCGTCGCCACCTAAACGCCGAATTCTGCAGCCAGCGCTGGATTGGGTGCATTGATGATGATGATGTGGCTCTGTTCCGTTGGCCCCCCCTCCCCCCGCTCCTGTGGCCTTGTGACGTTCTCCTTTTGGGGTACATTGAGGACAGTGTTTACATATCCCCCAGCCAATAATATTGTAACAGCTCAGAGAACGCATCAGTGCTGCTATGATGGCCATTGGCAGACTGTTTCTACATAAGAATGGAACGAATTTTCCTACCGCTCGGACGCGTGTCGTGTGACCAGAGCGGCACTCATAGAAAATTTTTAGAGTGTGAAATGAAAACTCGGTGAGTTTACGGTTCTATTCACGCACAAATCACATTTGTACATGTAACACTCTGGATAATGCAGAGATTTGAAAACGAATGAATTATGTATAGTGTATTTTCCGACTTTCCAATTACAGTAACACCACAAGCCGATGATTCCAAGGCAGTAGAAGCACCGATGTAGATATTTGCACATGACAAAGAGAATAAATTCCCGAAATGCGTCAAGCAGTGCATTCAGAAACGTATTGTGTATTAAACCGGGGACCTAGAAACGCCGGAGAGGTTTCGTCCCGCCGTAGCCCGCAATGGTCCACAACCCCACAACAGGCCACAGAAGTCCACCCATCCCACCGCCGCCCCACACCGAACCCAGGATTACTGTGCGGTTCGGCCTCCCAAGCGCGAGTCCAATGTGCTAACCAATGCACCACCTCGCTCGGTAATGAATGAGACTAACAGGTTCCTGATCCTTACGCTACCATGCACCGCCCTTCTTTTTTAGAGTAACTGCAAACACATCAGTGAAGTCTTATTTGTTCTACAGTTGCTAAAAACATTTTAATAGAATGAGAAATCTTTCTCAACCGATTTTCCTTCATTTCTTCCAATAACCCCCTCATCACGTGATGTCCAATGGTACTTTATGCTTCATCTATCATTTCACTTCAGTCTTCTGTATAAGAGCCTCTTTCTGTACTTCATCTATCACAACTCCTACTTCTGCTTCGATAACTTACTCAGTATTTCTTCTACCATAAAATTCTTCGATATAAGGCTTCCACATTTTAAGTGAGTTCCCAGATTTTACCGTACTTTCCATTCAACTTTCGTTTTACAGACAATTAAAGAGATACTTTACCCCTCCATTTTAAATGTTCTGTCTGCTGAAATATTAAGTCTTGTCTTTCACTTTCCTGAAACGACATCGATTCCCTTATACCATCTTTATCGTTCATTTCAATCAACGAATCTGCTGTTATCCGAATTTTTCCAGCAATTATTTATTTTTTCGCAACATTGCAATATAAAACCCTGTATACTTTTCACCCTTTGTCCATATTTTGGTTTTGATTCTACATGTTTTCATCTAGAGATTTCGTTACTGTGCAACTGTATTCCAACACCCACCTTCGCTTTTTCGTAATGTGTTTGTAAACAGTTTCAGTTATGATTCATACTTTACAATAAGAAAGTCTGGGTTAATGAAGAGATTAAAGTCAGTCTGATCCCAACTAATTGTTACGGAACTCGGTCACAAGAAGAGCTTGATTTTCCTCTACTTAAACTATGTACTTTTCATTACAAGTCATGGTGTTGACAAAAAAAATTGTATCTTTTGTGACGTTTCTTTTTTATCATTAGGTCTTCACAATTTTCTCTTCGCATCGTTCATCGAAGACTTCATTGAAGACTTCCCAACTCATGTATTTCAATATACATATCACCATATTTTACATCATAAGTGCATACTGACACATGCGCTTTAATATTAGATTATCCACTGAGTACTTATCATTTTTATGCACATCGGGCGATTATTTACAAATCTCAGTTAGATTATATAGTTCATTTCCATTACAGTAACTAATTGCAGCAATTTATCACCTGAACAAAAAATTATATTCTTTCGTGTGTTTCAGTATGTATGTATAATTATTTCTCTTAATGTTCAATCTGTACCGATCCAGTTACAATTCCAGTTTATGAAGTTGTTACCTACACAGGATTTTGATATTTTAGAATTCCGTTATAAAGCTGTTACGCGTACCAATTTTTTTTTCTTGTTGACGGCTGCTATTCGATCATTTCTCTGCTGGAGATCCGAACGGGGGAGTAGCTAGGTATCTTTCGCTTCTAGAGGAACAATAATTATAGAACTCACTAAACGTAGTTATTGCATCGGTAATAAATTGTGCGTTGTACCCTTCTCCTTTGTTTCCACGTCGTACTGTATCGCTCGAACGTAGCAAGCGAGTAACACGGTTGCCGTTCCACTGATTCATATGTTACTTGTTGCTGGTGAGAGGTGCTTGATTCCCCTCTTACCGTCCATATCTGCGAGGTCTTCCCTGCTCCGCCACGTATGCATGCACTCATTAGGGTTAGCACACATTCCCGAGGGGAAGGGAAGGAAAGTGAAGAATGAAGTGCACGGATTCTATTGTCCTTACTGTCCCCTCTGCGCATATGATGTTACCCTTAGGGCAAATGTTGCCGAAGCCCATGTAGTTGTTGCTGAACAGTGGAGTGTCGGAGGACACTCGAAGACGTTACTGCAAGGCACGCTGCATATAAGGACAGATTTTTACACTATTGACAAGTTTCTTATGTCGTTCTGGAAAGTTAAGCGGGGATTTTTACAGAAGCAAACCAGTGCCTTCAGTGCCTTGTTACTACATAATGCTGATGTCCCGTGAATAACAATATGGCTTCCTACTTTGTTTTAAAGCATATAATCTACACCACGTAGTAATACAGTGCCATCTGCAACACTGCAGTAACAGCAAAAACAATAACAATTAATGATACATTCAGGTGCGAATGTTAAGGGATGTACTACCTTATATTAACTTGGCTCCAGCGACTATGGAGGGATCTTCATTACAATAGAAACCTGTCTCAGAGAGGTGTTATGATGAATTTACAGTTAGGAAATGCGCGAAACTAACTTAGAACAAGTAGTGGATTTTTAAACTGCGAATGCTTTTACGTTCTTCCCTTGCATGTGACGTTCCAATGTAGTTTTTCTTCTTATCACTTATACTGCAAAATTACTGATTTGTATACAGTGTTTACATGATAAAATTACAACTTCACAGGTTGCAACACAAATGAAATATTGGACAACATGATCACATTCTAAAAAATAAATTTACATATTTTAATACCTGATTGTCATTTGTGACAGAAATGCATCTTGTATTCGTGTTACAGGATGAGTTAATGTATCATTTTTTTTATATTGCTGGCTACGAAATGTTTGTCATTACTGAACAGTGAATTTTAAATGATTTTCATTAGATTAGGTTCTACGATGTTGTCTACAATACATAACGGCTGCTTACTGACAGAAGAACTGTACTGGGTGAGAGAGAGCAAAAGAAAGGGGAGAGACAGGCAGTGGTGGGGATAGACGACGAGGGTGTTGTAAAAATACGAGGGGCGTTCAGAAAGTAAGCTCCGATCGGTCGCGAAATGGAAACGACTATGAAAATCCGATAAAGCTTTGCACAGATGTGTTGGGTAGTGTCTCTAGTATAACCCCAGTTAGCATCACGTCGCTCTTCTCATTTCTGAGCTCGCAGTGAGTGCGTAAAGATGTCTAGAAAATAGTGTCTGCCGCCAAGTACGAGGGCCTGGTGAGAAATTTCGCCTGAAGCTATGCAGCTAACATTACATAACTGTCGTGCTGTTTCTTCTTCAAGACAATTCTCAGCCGCATTCTGCAGGGGCAATGAAGATGCTCCTGCATCGTTTTCAAATGGAAATGTTAGTTTACCCACAATACAGTCCGCAATTGTCTCCCCCTGAGTTTCATCTCTGGTCACATGAACCGCTGTCTTTGAAGACAACATTTTGACACAGACAACGAGGTGTAGGCCAGCGTGGAGAATTGGCGGAAAGCACTGGCGGCTGCCTTCTATGATGAGGCTATTGAAAAGTTGGTACAGCGCTATGACAAAAGTCTAAGTCAGAACGGCGACTACGTAGAGAAGTAGCTGAAAGGTGTAGCTAATTGTTAGAAGTAAAACATTTCTGATGTTCACTGTGGTTTCAATTTGGCAATCAATCGGAGCTTACTTTCTGAACAGGCCTCGTATATTATCTGCAGGGCTCGACGTGAGGTACTTCTGTCAATAGGTTCTAACGTCTAGTCTGAGGCCTTCGACATGAACAGAGGCACATTAAACTAGGTTTCCTAATTGATAACTTCATGGCCACTATCGATCAGTCAGCTTAATTGCATTTATTGATTTAAAATTCGCCGTTATTTCTTACAAATACCCATTTCAAACGTGCTAACATCGCAATGGAAGCCTCGAAGGTGAATCTGGGCTTTGGAAACTACGTTAGCTTGCGAAGAAAACTGTTGTAACACTGTCGGCAAATTTTACCACTGATTTTCGATACATTTCAATGTTTTCGTATACTTAAAAAAGCTGCTACAGTTATTATAAAAATCTTTTTAGGAAATATATCTACTGTTCATTAATTATTATTTCATTAAAGCAAGTCGCCGCAGTGACAGCTGAGGCATATGCGCAATGATGTTTCGTGCGCTCCCTCACACTGCCATGGAAATAGATGAGATTCACAGAAAAAGTGTTCTATTCGTCAAAGATTTTACTTTGAGATCATCACAAAATTTCTTAAGAAATTCTTAAGAAACACTTAAGTGCCCGGCAGAGGGTTCATCGAACCACTTTCAAAAAAATTCTCTGTTATTCCACTCTCGAACAGCGTGCGGAAAAAACGAACACCTAAGTCTTTCCGTGTGAATTCTGGTTTCCCTTATTGATATAGACCGAGATATGACTAAACTAGTATCGTTCAGCAGCATCCAGATTTCTAGCACAACGTAATTAAGGAATCTACCAAAATAAATGTGTTGGAAAACTTGGGAAACAGGGACGGAGGTTTCAAATCGGATCCGGCACTCAATTCATTAAGATTTCGTGGACCAGCTCAATCGACAGAACCAGCAAAACGAACTAATGGCGAGATGGCCTAGAAAAAAAAAGTGCGTTAAAGGGCAGAAGGGGAGAAGAAGTCTGTTTCAACAATATATATGGTCGGGGTGGAGGCCAGACACTGTTCACACGTAAAACCATAACGGCAGCACCTGAAGAAGACCATCATGTCTGCCGTCTAAATAATAAGCACGAAGTTCAACTGCCATGTCTGCTGGAAACCGATCTACCATCAAATTTTGCACTGGCATAAAACACTGAATTTGGAAGTACATTAAATTGCAATACAATTTTCAATATATATCACAACGGGGAGAGGCCTCGACTAATTCCCTGCTTGTTAAAATTAACAGTATTTTTCACATATTTAACGCATCAATAGCAACGATTCGTGTCCGTCTAGGTTGTGCGTTTAAATACTTGGTGCATCTACCAATAATTTAATCTCAAAACTATCGTGCTTCGTAATTAAATCATTCGTTAGTAACGAAATATTGTTTAAAGGGCGTCAGAGGAAATGCATGTTCAGTGGAGTCTCGGAAATGGTAAAGATAGGTGTTGATGACTTCTTAAGCTTTATAGGCTGTATGTCACCTTATTGTATGATGCAGTGATGGAAGTCTGTATATATGCAGTGTGAAATGAGTTGACCGGGTGTTACGAAATAGTGTTAGCTTGTACAAATAGTATGCGCCACTTGAAGAAACAACGAAGAGGAACAAAGGACAACGCAGTCGTTAAGTGCTTTAATGTTCTTTCCATAAACTGCTCCTTAGTACTTTTTTATTTGTGTTTAAGGGAAGTACGGTTCACTTCTCTCTCAACGTTTGGGTACCATCTATATGATGCTGGGATAGAGGTTCTTGACTTGAATTAACTTAATTTGTCAAGAAGTAGCGGCATGTGAGAGGCAAGTGAAAAAATAGCTTTGGTCTGTTGCATTTAACGACAGCAGTACAAATATTTCATAACTATCTTTAGTTTACTGTACAAACGGTGTCATTAATGAACTAACCACGACACCAACAGTGTGTGCACTCAAAGTGGGGCACGTTATTATTGTTATTTAATGTAAAACTTTGTGACTTATCATTGAGCATACAACAATCACGTTAGTACGATCTTAATTACACAAATATATGCAATTCAGAATTCAATCACTCTTGATTATCTTATGGAATATAAGAATCGCTGAGGTTTTGGTGCTAGAGAACTGGGTGTGATTCCTGGACTGTCATTTATTGTATAAATATATGAACAAAGTAACTAAACCACTTTTAGGCATAGATGCGTTTTGCTTTGTTGTACTGTAACATTACAGTTCAGACTTCAGTAAAACATGGAGACTTACAACATGTGAAACATTCAACTGTATGGTCTCCATGAGTGCCCAGTGGGAGTGATACTCATGGCGCTTGAAGGTCAAGGTGTGTATTTCGAGTAATTCCAGTACAGGTTTTGGGAATGGGGAAGTGTCTTGCTGGCAATATTGTCAAAATCAGCTTCATTGAAAAGAGATCTCCTATTAACCCCAGAGGTCCAAGTTAGTCGAAGTTCTTGCCACGTAAACATTCATGTGACAGCTGTCACCCATTTCGCAATAGATACTAGGAGCTATAGCTCCGTGGCCGCAGCAGTTGACATGAAACACGCCCATCCACAAAGTAAACACTGTGAGTTTTAAGCCTAACATACTTTTCTCCAGTCGTCAAGACTGCGCTGTGGTAAGAAAGTGGGCCCGTATACTGGAGAGCAGTGGTTGAAGTCCACGTCCGGCCATCCTTAGTTACGTCTCCCATCATTTACCTAAATAATTTCAGGAGAATATTTGGATGGTTCCGTCAATCAAGTCGGGGTGCTTTCACTTTCTCATAATTGTTATCACAGCGCTTCGTCTCAAATTACTTGGACGTCGAAGATTGCTTCTGGGTGGGCGAAGTAAAAGGGACCGGAAAATATTTCATGCACTTTAAGGTAGGCAATCCAGTTTATATCATGCACACTCGGGAAAGATGATGAATTGTTCCTGGGCCAATCTTAAGGTGCTTGAAATATTTTCCGGGCTACTTTTAATTTGATCTTTCTGTTTAAACTCTAACCTTCCTTGGTTTGCCACATTCAATTTTATTCCTGGCATCGTAATCTTTCTGACGAATTAAAAGTGTTTGTAGACAATGATTTAAAACCGGTCCCTTACCTTTCGCTATTACCAAATGAGTTCTGCTTGTATACCTAATGGTGAGACTCTGAGCTATAAAGATGGACAGATAAGGCTCCGCGGTAACTGCACTGCTGGTGAAAGCCAGGGTCTAGATCGAGTCGTCGTCTGGCATTCACTTTCCTTTAACCACCCTCCTACCATCATCCTCGTCACAGGAAGCCATGCTATGTTTTCATTGTGTCATTTCTCAGGAGTCTAAAAGTGAAGCAGTTTATTAGATGAAGATAGCAGCCCTCCAGTAGCTCATGATTCGTTCCGTATCACACACTGATCATCACCATCACCATTCCCCATATGGTTGGTGGGCGCGAGCGTCACTTGAGTGCAAGGCGTGATTACTAATGGAGCAGGCAGACATATTTCAGAAACTGCTCAAAATGTTTTTACTTTTTTCTGCGTAACATATTAAAACTACTGTCTGGAAATGGGATCATTTCTTGAAAATGCCTCGCAGCAATGGCGAGCGTGAGAGCGTGTTGTGCTGTTTGCATGACGTGGTTGCGTTGCTGTCGTAGGAGCGGTCGCGGAACGCGCTCAAGGAGTGCTACAACCGCAACCGGTACCCCACGCCCGACGAGAAGAAGGGCCTGTCCAAGAAGACGGGCCTGACGCTCACCCAGGTGTCCAACTGGTTCAAGAACCGGCGCCAGCGCGACAGGCCCGTCCACACCCGGAGGTCGGTATGCCCCTGCTCGCTCACTTCCCTAGCTTTTCTGCATGTCACCCACATAATGTGTTACTCGGCTCTTCCCTCCTTCTGTCAGCTCGAGTGTCATGTTTGCTGTGAAATACATCATCTCGTGTGTCATTCCCCACTTTTATCAGTGATAAACAATTAACAGTAGTGAATGTTGAATGATCTTTCTTTTATGACCACATCATCAGAAAAGCTCCGTTTGCGACTGTGTTCTGATAATGTCAAAATAAGAGCAGAGACGTATTGATCACCTACTCAAAAACATTTAAACCTCCGATCATAAATTACTGAAGTATCGAAAGGCGGTACCTGTGCTGGTTTTTATGTTGTTTCTCCAAAAGACATAATCCCGAAAGATTCTACATGTTACATATAACTCCTATTCCAAGCTTTCTATGAAGTGAAGCTTTTTAAGAGATACGAGCAAATTCCACCAACCTGAACATTAGTCACACTACAAGCTCCCTTCTCATGATAACTTCGACTATAAAACACAGCTCTTGAATCCTCTCCACGGTCATTTAAAACGAAGATAAAGTTTTTGATTGTTTTTAGTGGCTGACTTATTTTATAGAAATCGCTAAAGACCTCATCACGAATCAGTAACTTTCCCCTCTGTGTTGCACCAACTTGTAGGACTCTCACACATTTTCAGTGAAATATTACGCATACACGTTGGGCACTGTACGTCATAGGACAAAATAGGCACGCGAATTTCATAAAATTATTGGTCCCTGTCAATTGGAAGTTTGTCGACATGAAAGTCATTTGGAATGTAACCAATGCCCGAATGAGACTCGGGCGGCGTCTCGAAAGGGTTAACGTTATAACAAAATAAGCATAAATTACATGAGGACAATAGGGATTGATACATTTACTACTGGTGTAAACACCTAAATATAAGTAGTATTTAAAATATATGACAACTGGTAGCATCTAAAGACAGCGTGTAGAAAATGCGAGTCATGTCGAGATCCATCCGTAAGGTGTGGCGCACGAAATACAAGTTAACTTGAGATCCGTACGCAATGTTTTAATGTAGAACAGTGGAAGAGTAACCGTGTGTACCGCTTCATAAAATGCTTCTTTCTGTTGCTATTTCATTATGAAGCAGCTCGAAATGAAATTTACTGATGTTCTTTTTACCCATTCAGACAGCACATCCTAACTTGTTAGCTGGTCTCATAATCATCTCATCCCCTAAAAGAAGTCATTATGTTGTTTATTGCGTCGCTTTTTAATTGTTCGCGTATCTGTACTTATTTACGAGAATTCGAAATGCTCCATGAATTCTTGAGATACGTTCTGGCATGTTCTTTAGGTGTAGGTTATCGTTAGTTCTTTCAGCTTCTTGATCTTGATCCTCTTTGAACTGATTATCTACGTCGTTTGCTTAGTTTGGTGTTGTGTATTTCGTAAATATGTCCGTAGAATTTCAAACATACCTAACATACAGGCTCAATTAACGGCTCTACTGGAACGCTGTGATCTGCTTTTCTCCTATTGAAGCCAGCTCCATTTAATCGTTCGAGAACGTATATTTCCTTGAATCTCTTCAGTTCTTGTTTTTCGATTTAAAATGGTCTTTAATGAACCTGGTTTTCGATGTAGAGTATGTAGAGATGGGGTGAAACAGCTGTCTTCAGAAGCTATTGTTTCACATTACATGATATTATCTTTTTGTTCGTAAAATTATATTTTACTCTTTGATTTCCATTCTTATTGTTACCAATCAGAATTTGTTACGCGTTTAAGAGGCTTAAATCTCTATCATAAAGTGGATTTATGTGAATTAAGACGGCATGTGTGTGTAGTGTTACGACTTTGGGGTAAGCTGTGGCACTGTCTAATGGATGTAGACAAAAACGAAACACGAAAGTCGTAACATAACACACTTATGTCGTATTAATCTACATAAATCTACTTGATGACGGAGGCTTAAAGCACTGACATGGTGCAGCGGAAATAAAGTCAATAGTGACTGGTAACAGTAAACTTGTTGCTTCAATTGATATCAGTTAACACATTAAAGCCTAACAGAAAAATGTTCCCACTTAAAGAGAGTCCATTCTTTAAGATCAGATTATAAGAAAACCAATCCCTATACGTTGTTGGTTAATGTAGATGAAAATTACCTCTTTCGGCTTCTAGAAGCAATCTGAGATCAGACTGGTTAGCTAAACTGTAATAAGTCACAAAGGATTCTACACCTTGAATGGCTGCCTCAAAGGAAGAAAGGAAGGAAGACCACCCATTGAGGACGAGGTCATTAGAGGGGAGCAAAAACTCGGATCGGGGAAGGAACTCAGAAGTCCCCTTGCAGGGGAACTATCCCGACAGCCGCCTTTAGCGATTTAGGACCATCACAGTAAGACCTAAATCTAGACGGCCAGATGAGTATTTGAGACATCGTCCTCCCGGATGCTAGACCAGTGCCTAACACTGCGCCACCTCGCTCGGCAGGCTGCCATGGAATAGTAAAGGTGCGTCATACCATTGCGACTATCGGTGCGCATTAGGCGCCTGCGGCCATTGCACGCAGCCCAAGCAGGCGCATGCTCTGGTGAGAAGTCATGCATGCCTCTGAATTCTGCCTACGGACCACCGTGCGCAGCTGCAGGGGTTTCCCCATGCCAGTCGGGGAGACATGTGCCTCTACTTTCCTATGGAGCAAGCAGAGCCGCACGACGACTAGCCGCGAGGCGCACAGGTGTAACGCACCTTCAGGAGTGCTAGAAACACTGAGGCAGCTATTATAGCTGATCAGTCAGATAAGAACATGCCCTAATAGGCTGGAACCTGTGACTGTAGTACGAGGCGTGTTTTTTAAGTAAGTACTGTTTTGAAATTAAAAGAAAGACATTCTAAGATATCTCAATAATTTTATTTTTACTTGAAAGCCTGCACCTTAGTCTACTTTTCTACATAATTTCCGTCAATATTGAGGCACTTGTCATAACGTTGTACCAGTTGTTTAATACCCTCCTCGTAGAAGTCTGCCCCCTGGCTTGTTAACCACTGCATCACCACTGTTTTGACTTTGTCACCGTCTTGAAGACGCTGACTGCCCATGTGCTTCTTCAAGTGCAGGAACAGATGGTAGTCACTGGGCGCAAGATCGGCGCTGTACACAGGATGATCTAGAATTTCCGATCGAAAAGATGTGATGAGATCTTTGGTCTGATTCGCCACATGCGGATGGGCATTGTCTTGCAGCGAAACGATGCCCCTGCTCAACTTGCCACGTCTATTGTTCTGAATTGAATGGCGCAGATTGTGCAATGTCTTAAAGTAAGCTGCTGCATTGATTGTCTCATTACGAGGCAGAAATTCGACAAGCAGTACTCCTTTTCTGTCCCAAAAAACTGTGCACATGATTTTCCGGGCAGAAATTGTTCGCTCAAACTTCACTTTTCTGGGTGAATCTGAATGCCGCCATTCCATGGACTGTTGCTTTGATTCTGGCGTGACGTAAGCCACACATGTTTCGTCACCCGTAACAATTTGGCTAAAAAAATCATCATCGTCTTTGTGGTACCGCTCAAGGAAAGTCAATGCACTGTCTAAACGTTTGGTTTTATGCACATTTGTCAACATTTTCGGTACTCAACGTGCGCACAATTTTCGGTAATTAAAGTGCTCGATCACAATGCCATACAAAACACTACGAGAAAGATTAGGAAAGTCATCCCGCAAGGAGGAAATCGTAAAGCGTCTGTTTTCTCTCACCTTATTGTCCACTTCCTGCACCAAACTTTCATTAACGACCGAAGGACGCCCACTCCGTTGTTCATCATGCCCATTTGTGCGGCCATCTTTAAATGCTCTCACCGACTTTCATACCATTCCATCACTCATAATGTTTTCTCCGTAAACTGCACAGATCTCACGATGAATATCGATCGCTTTTAGGCCTTTAGCACTAAGAAATCTTATAACAGCCCGTACTTCAAAGTCGGCAGGACGCACGGTTATCGGAGGCATCTTAAACACTCAGCACAAAACGTAAACAAGGAAGAATCAGTTTGTAATGGCGTCAGTGCGTAGACAATAGATGTAGGTACCCAGTGCGCATGTGCAGAGCGCCGACCGCAGCGCTGCGGCCGCGGTGTGGCAAAAAGGTACTTACTTAAAAAACACGCCTTGTACATAACAGTTTCTTCTCACTGCTAGTTGCTGTGCCTCTCTAGAACAGCATGTTTATGCTTATAAAAACCACGCCTAATATTCCAGTATGCATTGCTGGGGGTGCTGCAAAAACGTTACCCACCACATCACTTTTAGGTTTCTTGATCCGCAAATAGTAGCAAATAAGTTTTTCTTTTCTTTCTTCCAGAAAAAAGTTGCATTGACTTCAGACGTATGATTAAAAGTTATAGTTTCTCTCTTGCAATATTTTCCACCATGCCGCAATAAAACTGAAGTCATTGAGGGTATTCAGTAACAATGCGTCCTACATTAACCACAGCATTATATCCTGTGGAAAAGAAAAACCTCGGCATTCATCTCGGATAACCTACTGTTTACTCACTTAACCTATACACTGGAGTGAGCTATAATGCTTAAGTTGACCCGATATTTCGGATATTTGTTGAATGTTCCCCAATTTTTGTAGCTGTAACAATTTCCTAGTCGACGTTAGTAATAAGATATTGTACAGATGCTCTCGAAATAGTAATTTCCCTTCTCAGTTTCCTAATTACTTATAATGGACGTTCGTACATACATGCTGCCATTCAGCCAGACGTGCCAAATAAAACATGTGGGCTACTCTGGAAGTGGATAAGTGTAGCAAAGATCTGTATATGTTACGTCCTGAAAGCTACTGGAACCGTAGGTAAATTTTGGTACCAAGTATTCAAACGCCAACCGCCTTGCCGCAGTGGTAACACCGGTTCTCGTCAGATCACCGAAGTTAAGCGCTGTCGGGCTGGGCTAGCACTTGGGGATGGGTGACCTTCCTGTCTGCCGAGCGCTGTTGGCAAGCGGGGTGCACTCAGCCCTTGCGAGGCAAACTGAGGAGCTACTTGATTGAGAAGTAGTGGCTCCGATCTCGGAAACTGACATACGGCCGGGAGAGCGGTGTGCTGACCACGTACCCCACCATATCTGCATGAGGCCTATGAGCTGAGGATGACACGGCGGCCGGTCAGTACCGTTGAGCCTTCATGGCCTGTTCGGCAGGAGTTTAGTTTTAAGTATTCAAACATATAATTTGCTAGAAAAACCTTTTGAAACTACCTGAATTTCTCGATGTTGATATGTGATCGAACTCTTTACTGGTACCTCGCTAGATGAAGGTACTGAGAGAAATGGCGCAGTAGTTAGCACACTCAGAGGCGGATCCTCCAGGGGAGGAGGCGGGGGTGAAAAAATTTTCCAATGATCTGAAGCTGTTGTGTGTTAACATATAATTAAGCTGCTTATTGTTGTTTACTATGCCAATAACCGTATTTAGGAAATTCAGGGCTACTGGAAAAACTGAAAAATATATAATTTTTAGGCTGACGTGTGAGGACTCGGGGTTTTTCGGCACTGGTACCAGTGTCGGTGGGGGTGGGGGGGGGGGGGCAGAGAGGGCGATCAACCGTTTGCTGTCCCCCCTCTAGATCCGCCCATGATTGATGCTGGACTCGCATTCGGGAGGACGACGGTTCAATTCCCTGTCCAGCCATCCAAATTTAGGTTTTCCGTGATTTCCATAAATCATTTAAGGCGAATGCCGGAATGCTTCCTTTGAAAGGACACAGCCGATTTCTCTCCCCATCCTTCCCCAATCCAAGTTTGTGCTCGTCTCTAATGATCTCGATGTCGACGGGACGTTAAGCTCTAATATTCCTGCTTCCTTCAAGATGAAGGCGATCAAACTATTGAAATTTATGAACCTGCGACAGATTATTTTCTAGCTGTTTTATTCATATGGAGTGATTATAGCTTCTTGTTGTAAAAAATTACTCACACGCCTCGCGTGAGACTCAAACATGCCACGCCCTTAACAGTTCAGTAGGACGCGTACTTTGGGTCTTTATAAATGAGCTTAGAATTCTAAAGCAGCTATATAAAATATATTATGTTCGTAAACAACGTGGATACCAGAAGCAGCTTCGGCGACTGATTCAACGTTGACTGTTTTTCTGTAAAATCTTCATATGGTTACCAAATTTCGTTTCTTTCTTTCTTTCGTTTTTTACTCCCTTTGACATTGCAGTCAAATATGATTATAAAAAATTTTTTTTGAATGAAATAAGTTGTCTGTTACGGGCGTAACAGTTGCCATTATGTAACAGCTATTCCACTTCGCATTAATAGAGTAACAGCTCTTCCATTATTTCGCCATAAATGATGAAAATTACGATTTCAGGAAACTATGATTAATTATTCCACAACTGTCGTGGGTGATTTGTTAGGATAGTGGTGTGGGGAGCAGACGCGACAAAAAAATTGGTGTGAGTGCTGGGTCGTCTAACCTTTCATTCTAAGTCCTGTGTTTAGGTGAGCTGAACAGGGAGACTTCACAGTGTGCGAATATTATTGACGTTACGGGGAAGGCTTTAAAAAGTCGAGGTTTGAGGGAACGCCCCATCCGTTTCCCGCCGGTACTGTTCACCCAATCAGGGAAGTTGTGTGCAGACCGCAGAAGCCACCCACCTCTCACTGTGGATACAACCTAAATACCGCGCAAACTGACAGATACGACCGTGAAAGGCAGCGAAAATTGGAGAAACGCCTTTTGCTCTATACAAATCCACAGGAAACGTTACAATATAGGCTCTGTTCTGACCCGTATCTTGTGTGCTGGCGGAGAACTTTTTCTGAATCCGGCGTGGATTTTGTAACTCCTTTAGACTTCCCCCAGAGACTCCATACTCCTTTATTTTCCTCCGCATGCCTGTCAGAGGGGTTGTGTCACGTTAGGCCCTTTTCTCCACTACCCTAGAGAAGCAGTAAGAACATCCAGTTTATTGATTCCGTTCACAGGCAACTTCGATACACTAACATTAAAAAAAGAGAAACATACGTTTCCAAAAGAGAGATTTGTTTCGTTACCAACAGCTATACTTGAGAGTCCAGTTACTTCACTTGGCAGTTACTCACTTCACGTACCGTACTGAGACGGTTGCCAAAATTAAAACACAGAGAGATCACAAGGATAGAAAAACGATTTCGCTAGGCCACTGACAAAAACAAACGCTCTATTAAAGTGATAAGAAGTAGTAATGTGCTGCGTGTTTTGCACGATTAGTCACATAATACCTTTTGGAACAACATATGCCCCGATTTTCAGTGTCTCTGAGAGGTGTGAAACCCTTCGTGTCTTACCACAAAGAAAAGTTGTTCGTCGCTTTCATAGTCATAACTGAACTATTCTTCGCTTCCTCATACATTTATATGTAGACAGTAATTGCTGCTACCATTACCTCAACTACGTTGGGATTAATTAAGCGAAAGAACGATTTGAAAGTGATGCTTTTGATATTTCAGCCTAATAATGTTGTTATTCCTTAGAGGTATTAAAGTATTCTAACTCCGTTGACACAGCAACAACAAATCGATCGTCTCTAATGTAAGTTAAACGTAATATAAAAGATATCACCGTCAGCATCAAAGAATTTAATTTTGTCGATGCTTTCAACTCCAGAAGCCATTCTTAGTAACGAATTTATCGCAGAAGACACTTGCACATCCTCCTTAAAATGGATTGTCTTACAAATAGTAAATAAATCGCCTTTTAACACAAAATATTTGTCAACGAGGAAGAATTATTTTTTTTCTAATACGTCTTAAATGTGTTTGCATTAGGTTACACCTTTGCTTTTGGTTCCATAAAATCATTATTTATAGATATAAAACAAAAACTGCTATTGAAACAGTGGAATTCGATACAACTGAACATACGTTGCCACTTTCAGTTTGTTTAATCACCTTCAGAAAACTTTCAGAAAAGAGTTCATGTGGTCATCTTTAAGACTTACACAAACTAAAGCATGTGAAACATCAATGGATTCTTATTTGTGTATTGTCCGAAAATAGTTAACTAAGCCGAAACGTATGTAAAATCTTTACGAATTGGTCTATTTTAGTAGATGATTTTATTTCTAAAATTATAAATTTAAAACAGTGTATGTGAAAACTGCATAACTACTTAATTTTCTCTTACGTCAGAACGGACTTAAATTCCGATGGCTGTGAACGTTTGACTAATTGGTCACGGAGGTTTCAGAAGAAGTTGCTTTATTTGTAATGTACTAAATGCATTTGTTGTTGGCGTCAACATCAATTTGTCATTCCTGATAGAACTATTTTAATTGCGTTGTATTACAAAATGAATTAATTTTCTTTAGATTTTTCAAAATAAACACCATTTGCGCCTTCTGTAGACAGAACAGAAAAATATATCCTCACTTCAAGGATAAGTTTCAGCAGAGGTAGTTCCTGGAGTCCACCAATGCGCGAAGTTAGCCACTGTTTAAGGCACTTTACCCGCATTCAGGGGGAGGGAGATTCAAAACAGCATTAAACAATTCACATGTTATGTTTTTGGTCGTTCCGCTATGTCGGTCAGAGGATGGTTCCTCTGAAAAGGATACAACCGACTTTGTACACCATTCTTGCCCTATCAGAGTTTGTATTCTGCCTTTTATGACCAGTTCATTGATGGGACGTTAGGTGTAAAAGTTATATTAAACGGTTTACAAGAGTATCAGTTGTTTAAGTCTATATCATTGAAGTGTTCTGCTAGTTACAAAGTTTTTATTCACGTTAGCATCCAGGTCCGTAGTAACTCTCATTTTATTTAAACACTAGGAATATATACCTGTTTGTCCTCATTCTGTTCTGTACGAGAGATTAAAAACAAAAATGAAATGCTTGCAGGAAAATAGGAATGTAACATTTAGGCCTGTACTGGACATAAATTGTGAGCCTCAAGTGAAGGGAAAAATTGGCAGTTGTATAGTCTACCGTTATCCTTCAACGTACTTTTAAATTTCAATGTTATATATACAAAAATACGTAACTGAAGTTTTCAGTGTGTTATATTACGACGGTGTCTTGACAGGAAGGCAGCTGCACCAGTCAAAACGGTCATGTTTTGTGGATTTAGTCTTTTTTCCCTAGACTGAGTAGTTCAAATTAATGAATATGTTTTCTTAATCAGACAATTATTTATAATTTTGCGTAATATGGGAACAGAGAAGTCAAAAAAAAAAAAATGGTTCAAATGGCTCTGAGCACTATGGGACTTAACATCTGTGGTCATCAGTCCCCTAGAACTTAGAACTACTTAAACCTAACTAACCTAAGGACATCACACACATCCATGCCCGAGGCAGGATTCGAACCTGCGACCGTAGCAGTAGCGCGGTTCTGGACTGAGCGCCTAGAACCGCTAGACCACCGCGGCCGGCAACAGAGAAGTCACTCGCCAAGTGTAACGTCCCTAAATCATCCTTGTGCACTTAGTTCTTCTGTTAGAGGTATCAGATACAACTTTTCCCTTGCTAGGCGCGTTATTAGAGTTAATGAGTCGCTGGCCTACACTTCTCTTATTTAGTTGATAGAGTTTGGTCTGACTTGTGTTCAGCGAGCTTGAGAGTTTATCTGTGTGCTTCAGTCTCTCCAGCTTTATCTTTTGTGATAGAACTTTTTAAACATGTACATTTCAACAGTGTCTTGCTATTTCAGTTTGTTTACGTTGATGGCGCTGACAGAATTTTGACAAGTTCGTTCATATGGAACATACTCACAGCAAAAAGGCAAAGACGTTCACAGCTCAACATCAGCGATGTAACGTCCTCTGTTCACACATACTACCAATGAGGTTATTCCAATATCTTTCAGATGGTATGATTTATTTCTTTGTATATAATATTACTTCTTTCAGCACGTACATATACCAAAGACTACCAGGATAATTACTTTTCTTTCAGATTTAAACTGTTAAAACTCCAAGGATTATACAGATACGCCTTTTGTTTCATAACAACTCAGTGCAGACGTTTATTATATTCTTGATAGGATCCTACCACTCATTGTAGGCTAGTCAGAAAATACACACACACACACACACACATACACACACACACACACACACACACACACACACACACACACACACACACACACACACACAAGCACACGCGCGCGCGCCCACACACACACACAGACACACACACACACACACACACACACACACATGTCCGTGAAATTTATCTGCCGGCCGGAGTTGCCGAGCGGCTCTAGGCGCTACAATCTGGAACCGCGCGACCGCTACGGTCGTAGGTTCGAATCCTGCCTCGGGAATGGATGTGTGTGATGTCCTTAGGTTAGTTAGGTTTAAGTAGTTCTAAGTTCTAGGGAACTGATGACCTCAGAACCATAGTGCTCAGAGCCATTTTTGAAATTTATCTTGCCAACAATCTCCCCTTTAAGGCGTTGGCTCCTGTCGAGCTAACTTCTCCCACTAGCTTTCCAATAGATATATCGTGGAAAATCAATTTCTGTTTTCACCCGTGGACTAAAAGCGCTAATACTTCAAAATATTATATATCTTCAACACACACTGAAGAGCGAAGGAAACTGGTACACCTGCCTAATTTCGTGTACGGCCCCTGCGAGCACGCAGAAGTGCCGCAACACGACGTGGCATGGACACGACTAATGTTTGATGTAGTGCTGGAGGAAATTACAACCATGAATCCTGCACGGCTGTCCATAAATCCGTAAGACTACGAGGGGGTGAAGATCTCTTCCGAACAGCACGTTGCAAAGCATCTCGGATATGCTCAGTAATGCTCATTTGTGAAGAGTTTGGTGGCCAGTGGAAGTATTTAAAACTGAGAAGAGTGTTCCTGGAGCAACTCTGTAGCATTTCTCGACGTGTGGGGTGTCGCATTGTCCTTCTGGAATTGCCCACGTCCGTCGGAATGCACAACGGACACGGTTGGATGCAGGTGATCAGGCAGGATGCTTACGTACGTGTCACCTGTCAAGTCGTATCTAGGCGTATCAGGGGTCCATATCACTCGAGCTGCACACGCGCCACATCATTACAGAGCCTCCACGAGCTTGAACAGTCCCCTGCTGGCATGCAGGGTTCTCTCCATACTCGTACACGTCCATCCGCTCGATACAATTTGAAACGAGACTCGTCCTACCAGGAAACATGTTTCCAGTCATCATCAGTCCAATGTTGGCGTTGACGGGCCTAGGCGAGGCGTAAGGTTTTGCGTCGTGCAGTCATCAAGGGTACACGAGTTGGTCTGCAGCTTTGAAATCTGCAACAATTTTCGGAAGGATTGCACTTCTGTCACGTTGAACGATTTGTCAGTGGTCCCATTCTTGCAGGATTTTTTCCGGCCTCAGCGATGCCAGAGATTTGATGTTTTACTATATTCTGATATTCACGGTACACTCGTGATAGCCGTCCGCGGTGGCCGAGCAGTTCTAGGCGCTTCAGACCGGAACCTCGTGACTGCTACGGTCGCAGGTTCGAATCCTGCCTCGTGCATGGATGTGTGTGATGTCCTTAGGTTAGTTAGGTTTAAGTGGTTCTAAGTTCTAGGGGACTGATGACCTCCACTGTAAGGTCCCGTAGTGCTCAGAGGCATTTGAACCATACACTTGTGATACGGTCGTCCGGGAAAATTCCCACTTCATCGCTACCTCGGAGATGCTGTGTCCCATCGCTCGTGCGCTGACACCACGATCAAACTCCCTTAAATTTTGACAAACAGCTATTGAAGCAGCAGTAACCAATCTAACAACTGCGCCAAACGCTTGTTGCCTTACATAGGCGTTGTCGACCGCAGCGCCGTAATCTGCATGTTTACATATCTCTGCCTTTGAATACGCTGGGCTATACCAGTTTCTTTGAGCTTGAGTGTATAAACTTCTATGGGATGATAACCAATCTGGGAAAAATCGGAAGAGTTAAGAATTTTGGGTATCTCGGTGAAGCCATCCAGGAGAATGGATTAGAAGAAGAAGCAATTAATGTCAGGATGAGGAAGATAAACCAGGCATACCAAGTGACAAAGAATACCTATAACAAAAATTCTATGAGTATAGGGGCCAAGTTCAAACATTATAATACAGTTGTATAAACTGAGTGCTTTTATCCGTCCAAAGCTTTGGCCATGAACAGCTGAACGGCTGGAAAAGCGAGAGCGTACGATATTATGGATAATCCTAGGTAATAGATGGGTTGATCGACAATGGCGAATGAGAGCAAATGAGGACTCTTACAGCAATACAGAACTTACCACAGCATCCACTAAGAAGAAACTATTGTTATTTTATGGTCATCTCATGAGGATGGACGGTGACCGACTAACAAAAAGAATATGGAGTTTCATCCAATCTAAGAAAACAAGGCCGAGATGGTTCGAAGAATGTGAAAAAGATTTTAGGCAGATTGGTATCTCAGAGAGAAATATTCCTGACAGGAAGAAATTTAGAAGATTGGTGAACAACTACCAAGGTTTTAAAATGGCATCAACGTGCAAAAGGCGGTGAGGACCTTTGTCCAGAGAGCATAAACAGGCACTTCTTTGTGGGTTAGTAGATACTGGTGGGAAGTCAAAGCTTGGAACAAGAACAAGACGTAGACACTAAAATGAAATTGGTTGTTACCACGGATTCCACTGAGACTCAACTCGAAAAAAAAATTCTATGGGAAGATTCTGGTCATCCAGTTAACCACTTAATTCGAGCTCTTACTTTTCCCTTCTAGAATAAAAATTCGAATGTTCACAGATCGAGACTACGTTCCCGACAAAACTAATTTTATCGCAGGCACAGTCTAATTATTTAAATCTCAAAACACTGACTCAGCGTTTCGCTGTCAGAAACTTCCTTCATATCTGACCCATTTTCCAAATTACAACTCGATCCCGCCCTGTATCATTGACTCACATCTATTACTACTTCTACAATCCAGAGAGTGTAAAAAAATCGTCCTTATGAAACAACCAAAAGTGGCCCGTTTTTAGCCCGTTGGTAACAACAGTTTTGGCTTTTGAGGACAGCTGTCGCAGCTCTTCCTTGTAGCCAGCTTCTTGGCTTTCGTTTACAACAGCGTCACGGATTTTTCTCCATGCTGCGTCTCTCTCGCGTCTGAATTGGCTACAGCTCCCTTTTCTGTTACTTGAGTACAACACAAAACACATACATAAATAAAACCTTATCGTTAAGAAAATATTTGTTAATATTAACGGTACAGGATATATAGCGACAGCGCTAAACTTCTGACTATCATTATCCCTGGCAACAGGAACACACTATTTTTGCCCGTCTCAGAGGCTGTAGCAAGACCATGTCGTGTGCTGTTCAAAGAACTGGAGAAAATTATTGTTACGTTTTCAGATAAGAGTATTTCAACATCTGACTGATTTCTAAAATCTGTTGTCAAAGTGACACGACCATCGATACGAACATGGGTCTTAATAGTGGGATTCGTATTTGGTGTGATAGATTGTAATAACGTCTAGATACAGTTACAATGAAGAGAACGAATTTAGGAGACGTGTTGTGCAACCAGCACCTAACAGAAAATTCTAACATTTTTCCAGAATTAACACATATGAAAGATTTGCAATCTCGTTTATAGTAATTACTTATTAGAAAGTAAAAGTAACGTAATATACAAGTATGTACAAACTACCTTCAGACAAAAATGAAATTTATTTTCCACAGAGCTGCGTTTTTCAATCTCTTTTATTTAGGGGCACATCAGAATACGTTTCAAAGTCTCGCGACACCCCAACAAGTGGTTTTTTTTCGCTAAACCCCAAAAAATCAAACACGGTAACGACTGTGAGATACAAATTTCACGAACGTAAGACTTTGATAGGAACGTATCTACATAAATATAAGACATGCAATAAATGAAACTTCTTACTCTTGGGCAGGAACTTTAGAAAAACAGCGAACACATAAAGTACATAGATTACATATTTCTTGTTATGGGACGACTATGAGAGACAAATCTCAAAAACTCCACTTTGAGAATCCACCGACGTTTGTTACTGACGCGGGCGACAACACCGATAAAGAGTGAAAGTAAATAGGGGCGGCGCAAACAGAAGATCCAAGAACGCCGCTCGCAGCAAAAATTGAGACTTCTGACGTGAAGATGGAATTAGGGATCGTTCGTTTTAAAGTTGAATCATGAAATATATGATTAATATAACACGATACGTATTTAAAAACGTACAGTTACTTATGACGTGCGACTTCGTGCAAACTGGGCTACTCTAAAAAACGATTTGCCGATAATTTTTTTATGTTCTAGATATTCTATCTGCAGATTAGTTAGGTTTAGGTAGTTCTAAGCTATAGTGGACTGGTGACCTCAAATGAGATGTCAAGTCCCATAGTGCTCAGAGACATTTGAACCATTTTAAACCTTTTCCGACTGCGGACCAGAGTGTAATATTACCAGTAGTAACTGTTTAAATATCATCACAATGTCGAACAGTATAAATGCACCGCAGATATCGAGCGTACACAGTTAGTGTCAGAAGTATGCAGTACGTATTTTTTCTGCCAAACTGCATTTTTAATTTCTCTTTTCATTTTTTATTGCAATAGCTCTTGAAATGAACTAGCGAGTGTGAGGTATAAGATATTGTCAAAGCTTACAAAGCTCAAAGCTAATCGAATCGTCGACATCACGCTCATTTTATCCGTTCTCGACAAAGGCGTAATACAATCTTAAATTTTTGTTCTTTAGATGAAAGAGATTGAAATGAATTAATACATGCGTAATTTTTCGTAGTCCGTTATTTCTAAGTGGAAAACGGAAGACAAAATTGTTGTGCCCAGCTGGCTGTTGTGGTCGAGCGTTGGAAACGCGTCAGTCCGGAACCACGCGACTGCTACGGTCGCAGATTCGAATCCTGCCTCGGACATGGATGTGTGTGATGTCCTTAGGTTTGTTAGGTTTAAGTAGTTCTGAGCCTAGGGGACTGATGACCGCAGATGTTAAGTCCCACAATGCTTAGAGCAATTTGAACCATTTTTGTTGTGCCCATAAATTTTGACTTACGCGTGCAATATTAGAAATGTGTGACTTCTGGTCCTTATGAGCTCTTATTTCAATTATCTTGAGGAAATAGCAGACGATGAGTGTCTCCCTCAACTTTTGATAGAGAATAAACCACGATCGATATCTGGGACATGCAAGAGGAGCAGTTCGCAGTCCGAAAGTATCTCTCATCCGCAAGCAACGGCAACGAACATTGAGACTGGCTTTAGCACACATGGCCCGTTCGGGCGACAGTCTCAAAACATCGTAACTATGCGTGCTCTGAAGAAGTTCGTAAGCTCAGCTCCTGTATTCGAGTTCTTGTTTTATACGACAACCTGCCGCTCAGCATTTCGTCTTTACTCATTGCCCAGCATTTTATAGTGTCATATAATTTCTGTGTATGTGTGTGTGTGTGTGTGAGAGAGAGAGAGAGAGAGCGAGAGAGATTCGGTTTTAATCTTACAATAGCTGGAGTGAACTGATATGACAGCGCGAATAGCTGAGGTCGAGCGTTGCCTGCGAAACGGAAATGCCTAGTCTGGAGTTTCTCTTCGGCACTTATTTTGCCTTGTCATGTAGAGTACAATCATTATGATATTCGACACTGTGATTATTTACGCTCCATAAGTAGGATTTTTTACGTTGTCCTTCCTGTACGATTCTGACGAACACTGGGAAATATGGTTAAACAGATGTAAATAAACAGTCAGCTCACGGAACGAGAGAAAACGGTAGCGTAAGCTCAAATGAGCTCTCTTGCGAAGCACCCAGGTCTGCTCACCTGTTCTCGAATATCGTTGACACCTGTAGTCAGTTCCTCTGATCGGAATGTCACGGCAGTCTCTCGCTACGCTGCGTTATGCGAGCTACTGTTGAGTACTAAAGGAACAGCGCAAAATGGTGACTACTGACAACGGAAACTCCCCATCGCACTCCGTTCCGATTTAGTGGTAGGAGAGCCCAGAGGTCAGCCCTTCAAAAACGGAACACAGATCAAGCATGAAAACAAGAAGGAGTTGTACTGAATTGTGAGAAAAGAAGGAGAATAGAAAGTGAGCGGTCCACGCTCAAGCTGTGCAACATCTAACGATTTCGATTAGCAACCGTGTCGTGGTTATCTGGTCACGGTGTTAGACTGCGAAAAAGAAAATCCGTGTTCAAATCTCCCTCGTGCCCCATTTTTTCCCCACAGAATTGTGAACGCCGCACTGAAATTTGTGTCTGTGTCGTGATGTAACGCCCGTTTGCAGTAGTGAGGTGTAAGGAACGGACCTCCAAACGTACGTATCATCTATCTGTGCTACGCAAATACTACATGTTATGACTCTTGCGTTCCTTTTTCGAAGCTTTTACTCTTGAATTCCATTGTTTTAACATAATTCACACCCCTTTATACTCGTATGTTGTTTTCTGTGAGAGGTCGTCTCTGCGTAATCTTGCCTGCTCTCACAATTCACCACATTTACTTGCAAAGGTAATATATTCTTACCACATGACTCACATTCTATTACCAAAGTATAGTATGACAACTGCCAAGACTACAGAACAACAGACACGTCAATGATCGGATGGAAAATTCATAATTTTCTGAAAAAAAAAAAGGGACACGAGGGAGATTTGAACACGGATCTCCTACTCTGAAATACATCACCCTGCCCACACAGCCGCGAAACCGTGGGTTTTACATTTCGCTTGATGTTGCGCATCTTAGCGTGGTCCTTTCACCGTTTCTACTTTGCTTATTTTTCACAGTTCAGTACACCTTCTTTCTGTTTCCATGCTACATCTGCGTTCAGTTTTTGACAGGCTATCCACAGGACGATGTCACGACTAAATATGGTGTGTGTGTGAAGGGGATTTCCTTTGTGAGGCCTGACAGATTTTAATAAGAGCAGCAGAGCGCCGAAAGATCATTCGACAGGATTTTAGATTTAAAAACAACGAATTAGAGAGATGCGACTTGTGCTAGATGCATGCACTGATTACGTTGATCAGTCGTCACTGATGTGCCTGAACACCGGATCGCAACGTAGGCGGAGTCCTGTTTCGCTGGCGAAATAGTATCCTTAAAGCAGTAGTGGCAGACGCTTCGTTATGAGAATAGCTTACTCTCGTAAATTAGACGACGTTTTACGTGCAACGGTTAAAGACTGAAGCTTCCTCATGACACGGTGAAGAAAACGGCTGAGAGAGGTTGGAGCTTCGCTAAAATGGATGAAACTATGAAATTAATGTTTTAGTAAATGGAATATGATGCTTACAATACTACACAAATAAACAACATCTGCGACATGAAACCCGTATAAAATATTATGATGAACAACGGCGTAGCTATTAAATGTTTTTAAAATATTGTGGAATGAATATCTGAATGAAACCGGTAAATGTACGAATCGGGTCTAGACAATTACATCGCGTGAAGTAACAACAGTGGCATCAAAGCAGCTGGGCTAAGAGAACTGTTTTCTTGTTAGAAACATTGTGTCGTATTTTCGTTCGTAAAGAGAGAGGGTGTGTGTGTGTGTGTGTGTGTGTGTGTGTAAGGAAGAGAGGGAGACAGATAAATGGACAGGGAGGGGGAATATTTTGGGTGTTAGCGAAAATGTAACTACGACATATCACACATAGTTGGTATCAGCCTGCATCGCACATAACGAATATTAACACATGAGGAACAAACATGTCTTCAAAATACTGAAGACCATGGAGAAATAATTTGAAAATGGATTCTCATACTGTACGCGAAGTACAAACTGCGCCCATGGCATGTGACGCAAAAAACCCTGGCGCAGCCCTGGTCTCAGACCCGGATAGCTGGCCTTCTCGATGCAGTGCGCATCCGGCCGAGAATTCGCTGTTAAACACATCCTTCCTCTCGGAGTTACTGGACCCACGGCGCCGTGGCAGAGTCTGTGCAAAGTTTGGAAAGCAAAGGGAGGAGCCCGTGACAAGTTGCAGCTTTCCATTGGCCCGTGAGGCAATGTTGGTGACAACAAAGTGGCTAGAAGAGCACCACGGAGGTACAAATAAATAAATAAAATAAAATAAAAAATAAAAAGAGGGGCTCAGTATCTTGTCGGCAGGTTGAATAGCAAACTTATAACGACAGGGGTCGGTTGAAATATTACTAACACCATATTTCACTGCATTTTTTTTCCGCGTTAGTTAGAAAGAAAGTTGGCGTACCCGCTAGCGCAATTTCCATTACACATACGGATCTCAGTTCGAATAGCGGTGAGGCACTCAGTTTCAACCTGTGACCCACAGCTAGGAACCAATTTATTGACTGAAAGATACATATAACCATAAACTGTTTAATTTATGAGAAACTGCATCACAAGAAGAGACTGAAAAATTAGTCAACCAGTTGCTAATCCCGCGCGGCCGTAATTTTCAGAGTGGCCATATGTGCACAAGTGATGCTGAACGTTCTGGACGTCCTGTGGAGGTTACGACTCCAGAAATCATTGATAAAATTCATGATATGGTGATGGATGACACAAGAGTTAAGGTGCGTGAGATTGCTAGTGCCGTATTCATCTCGAATGAACGGGTACATAATATTTTGCATAAACATTGTGACATGAGAAAGCTATCCGCAAGATGGGTTCCGCCATTGCTCAAGCTTGACCAAAAACAGAATCGTGTGAAGTGTTGTAAGGATGGTTTGCAGCTGTTCAGGAAGAATCCGCACGACTTTAAACGTCGTTTCGTCACTGTAGATGAAACATGGATACATTACTATACTCCCTAGACCAAACAACAATCTAAACAATGGGTTACCAAGGGAGAATCAGCATCAAAAAAGGGGAAGACCATTCGTTCGGCCGGAAAGGTAATGGCGACTGTCTTTTGGGATTCGCAAGGGGTAATTCTCATCGACTATCTGGAAAAGGATAAAACTATTACAGGTGCATATTATTCATCGTTATTGGACCGTTTGAAAACCGAGCTGCATGGAAAACGCCGGCAATTGGACCGCAAAAAAGCCCTTTCCATCACAACAATGCACCGTCACACACCTCAGCAGTTGTGGTCGCAAAATTAATGGAAATAGGATTCCAACTCGTTTCACATCCCCCCTATTCTCCAGACTTGGCTCCCTCGGACTTCTATTTGTTCCCCAATTTGAAGAAAGGCCTGACGGGACAAAGATTTTATTCAAACGAGAAGGTGATTGCAGCAATTAATAGCTATTTTTCAGACCTGGACAATTCCTATTATTCGGAAAGGGTCAACAAATTAGAACAGCGTTGGACGAAGTGTATAAGTCTAGAAGAAGACTATGCTGAAAAATAAAAAAGGTTTACCCCAAACCCGTAAGTAGTTTTATTTTTGCACAGACTTTTCAAACGCTCCTCGTATGTCGGTTTCGATGCATGTAAGATGCAGTAGTTGTGCAGATGTGAAAGGCTTGCTCAAGATACAACAGCGATCAGATCGTGATCAAATCAGGCATGGGACCGATGACTATGATAAAAACAGTAACAAAAATGAAGGTACTTGAAGACAGCCTTTGCCGGACGAAGTGGCCGTGCGGTTCTGGGCGCTGCAGTCTGGAACCGTGAGACCGCTACGGTCGCAGGTTCGAATCCTGCCTCGGGCATGGATGTGTGTGTTGTCCTTAGGTTAGTTAGGCTTAAGTAGTTCTAAGTTCTAGGGGACTAATGACCTCAGAAGTTGAATCCCATAGTGCTCAGAGCCATTTGAACCATTTGAAGACAGCCTTTTCGACTGTGAACAGCATGCTTTGCCTCTCAACAGCTGACCTAGTCTTCCCTAGAACTCACTGTCACTAGTGTTGAACCAAGCTTTTTATTGTTACGTACTTGCAGTTCTGACTGATCAGAGAAATTTTAATATGCGTCTTGTCGCATACTCAGCTTGTTCGATCTGCAGGGATATTTACTTGTGGTAAACAGTTCACGACGTGGATGAGCATTCCGACCGCCTACGCTTGTCAACTAGAGGAAGGACGACAAGCAGAAAACGGTAAGCCTTAGACTGCTGGGGTTGTGCCTCAAATCGGCCGTGTTATCGGTGGATGCGGAGAGTGCCTGCGCAGTCTTGCGAGCAGACGAGCACGCGACCGCAGGTACCTGCCGCTCGCTGCGGCACCAGAAACGTCAGCACGACGCAGCACTGCACAGCTCACCCCGCGGGAAGAACACGCGATTCTTGTGGGAGCAGCGGCAGCAGCATCTCGTGTTACCCGCTACCGCCGCTGCCACCGCCGCTGTCAGCAGACCTCATTCGAGTCTGTAGGGCAGGCCGGCCGCCCGCGTGCGACAATTTGTACAGTTTACACGGCGCGGTACAATGCGGGGTTCACACGCGGGCGCGTCCCTCCTGCTCCGCCGACGAGCGCTAAAGAAGAGCCAGCACGGCCGGGCTGCGCTGCTCTTTTGTGGAGGGCCGCTAGTGTGTCGGGTTTCCATTATGGCCGGGGGCGGCGACACGCCTGGGGCAGCCCCTCAGCGGCCTTCGGAACATACTTGTATATACATTTTTTTTAAATCCCCAAGTATGTGATGAACGCCCGAGACGCGACAGACTGAAACTCGTTTTTGCGTACCGTACTCGTGCCTTGTGTGCAAACTGGCCATTGAACACGCGGGTATTGCAACTAGACTATTCTTACCCTATAAGGTACGCAGGCTGTGTTGTGGGGCGATCGGTATGGTTGAAAATGAAAACATTTCCTACGCCACGATCACAGTGTAACCACTGTTATGTGCGAAGGTAAGCAGTTCCAACAGTCTTATGCTGCTGTCATCTGATCTTGTAAAACTTGTTGCAGATTGCCATGTTGCATTACATGAAGTCAAAGCCTAAAAGGCACTACACGTCTTGATAAAAATCCAGTTGATAAAATGCACCCAGCTGATAAAATGAACACTAATGATAAAATGCACACAACTGAAAAAAATCATCGTATCGTCCTTGCATGTTGGTAGCAAACATGATTCTTACAAGTTTTCCGCACAGCACTACCTCCTACAGCGGCATGCGTGGGATGGGTTGATTTGGGGCGAGGAGACCAAACTGCGAAGTCATAGGTCTTATCGGATTAGGGAAGGATGGGGAAGGAAATCGGCCGTGCCCTTTGAAAGGAACCATCCCGCCATTTGCCTGAAGCGATGTAGGGAAAGGCATGAGTGATAAAACGTGTGTCCAAGAGCGTCGCCATTATTTTCGAAAGACAGCTCTATATGCGGGCCAGAAATTGATAAAGTATATGGTCTGGAAATGCAAGTTTCGCAGCTAAACTTCCCTGTTTCCATTTTTTTTGTTTATAATGCGTGCTCGTGATTGTCCAGCGGGTAGAGCACTAGACCCCAATCATCGAGGTCTCCGGTTCAGTCCAGTACAGGGGCGGGATTTTTCCTTATTCTAGACCCAGTCCCTCCAGGACGGCCCTGGGTCACCTCAGCCTAATGTCAAATGAGTACCGGGTGCCTTTCTCGCTGGTAAAAGGCGGCCGCTGTGATGAACCCCCCACCACCTCCTATTGCCACGGTGGGGAAAGGCTGTACTCAACCTATGGTCAGGCCAATACCTGGTTACGAGCTTTTACCACAGACTTTGTCTTTACCTACTTATATTTCATCTTTTTACGACGACGAGCTGCCACACGTCCATACTGTACAAGGACAAGCTCTCGAGATGGAAAGTCGCGTCTCCTATAGTCGCAGCTAGACTCAAATATAAGTTAATGAAATAAAACTTAACAAAGTTTAGCTGTGGAATTTCTGTTTCCAAAACCAACATGTTTTTGCAAATTGTATCACAAAAGCTGAAGAGAACGACTCGTACAGTTTGAAAATTGTATGACTTACCTAGTTCTATCTACTACATTCTTGGAGTTAAAGTGGTGATTACTTCAACTCGGTCACAGAATCAGTTTAGAAATATGTAAAATAAAAAATAATAAAAATAGAAAAAGGTTCTCCTTGTCTTATAAATCAAAGTGAAGATTTCGAAAATCTTCCTCTTATTCCCTTAGGCACATTTGCAGACCAAAGCTCATCCAAATGCCATTACAAAATCTTGTTCTCGACGAATTTCACACTTTCAGCTCCAACAATTCCTTGACTTGCGCAATCGGGTGATGGGTTTCCGGGTTCCACTTAATAGGTCAGGAGTCCACTACACACAGGAAGCTGGGGCTGTCTGGAAGGGACTGGGCGGCTTTTTATGTTCTCAGGAAACCACAGAAAGGGCGTCCATGTAAAAGAGGACAGATAAAACACAGTAAGGTAGTTGTAGAAACGATCAGTATTGTAGTTGTAAATTGTCTTAGCTGTGTTGGGAAAGAACCAGAGTTCCAAGTCCTAATAGAAAGCACTGAAGCTCAAATCGTCATAGGTACAGAAAGCTGACTTAAACCGGAAATAAGTTCAGCCGAAATTTTTTCGGACGATCTAATAGCGTTCAAAAGGATTCATTAATTATAGTTGGTGGTGGAGTATTTATTGCTGTCAGAAGTAGTTTACCTTGCAGTGAAATAGAAGTAGATAGTTCCTGCGAAATAGTATGGGTAGAGGGTAGGCCTATACTTGACAATCAGACATAACTATTAAACGGATCGTTTTACCAACCCATCGACTCAGAAGATATAGTTGCTGAACAGTTCAAAGAAAACTGAGCCTTATTTCAAATAGATATCCCACTCATACTATTATAGTTGGTAGTGACTTCAGTCTACCCTCGATATGATGGAAAAATTACACGTATAAAGCCGGCGGCAGGCCGAAATTGTACTGAATGCTTTCTCAGAAAATTATCTTGAACAATTAGTTCTTGAGCCCACTCGAAGCGTAAATGGTTGCGAAAGCGTGCTTGGCCTCTTAGCAACAAATAATCCTGGACAAATAGGGAGTATCGTGACGAATACTGGGATTAGGGACAACAAGGCAGTTGCTGCTAGGCAGAATACCGAACACCTACAACCATCAAAAATAAACCCAAAGTATATCTATACAAAAAAGCCGATAAAAATGCTCTTAATGCCTTTTTAAGAGACAGTCTTCACTCCTTCCGATCTGATCATGTAAGCCTAGAAAAGGTGTGGAATGATTTCAAAGATATAGTATAGACGGCAATTGATTCAAAATGGCTCTGAGCACTGTGGGACTTAACATCTGTGGTCATCAGTCCCCTAGAACTTAGAACTACTTAAACCTAACTAACCTAAGGGCATCACACACATCCATGCCCAAGGCAGGATTCGAACCTGCGACCGTAGCTGTCACGCGGTCCCGGACTGAGCGCCTAGAACCGCACGGCCACTTCGGCTGGCAGACGGCAATTGATATGTACCACATAAATTAATAAGTGATGGTACTTATCCCCCATGGTACACAAAACGGGTCAGATCGCTGTTGCAGTAGCAACGAAAAAAGCGTGCCAAATTTAGAAGAACGCAAAATCCCGACAACTGGCAAAGTTTTGCAGAAGTTCGAAGTGTAGTGCGTACTTCAATGCGAGACGCTTTTAATGATTTCCAAAACGAAACTCTGTCTCGGAATATGGCAGAAAACCCATTGAGTTTGTGTCATACATAAAGCATACCAGTGGCAAGACGCAATGAATACCTTCACTGCGTGATAACGACGGTGAAGTCACTGATGACAGTGTCACTAAAGCAGAGTTATTAAACGCAGTTTTCCGAAACTCCTTCACCAAAGAAGACGAAGTAAATATTCCTGGTTTCCAATCAAGAACAACAGCCAAGATGACAAACATAGAAGTAGATATCCTCGGTGTAGCAAAGCAGCCTCCAGTCCAGATTGCATACCAGTCAGGTTTCTTTCAGAGTATGCTGATACAATAGCTCCATGCTTAGTAGTTACCACTCACTCACAGAAAGTTCCATAAAGACTGGAAAATTGCTCAAGTCACACCAATATCCAAAAAGGGAAGTAGGAGCAATCCGCTAAATTACAGGCCCATATCACTAACGTCGATTAGCAGTGGGGTCTTGGAACATATACTGTGTTCGAACATTATGAAGTACCTCGAAGAAAATGATTTATTAACACATAGTCAGCACGGATTCAGAAAATATCATTCTTGTGAAACACAACCAGCTCTTTATACTCATGAAGTAATGAGTGCTATCGACAGGGGATGTCAAATTGATTCCATATTTTTAGATTTCCAGAAGGCTTTCGACACCGTTCCTCACAAGCGTTTTCTAACCAAACTGCGTGCCTATGGAATATCGCCTCAGTTGTGCGGCTGGATTCATGATTTCCTGTCAGAAAGGTCACAGTTAGTAGTAATAGGCAGAAAGTCATAAAGTAAAACAGAGGCAATATGCGGCGTTCCCCAAGGAAGTGTTACAGGCCCTCTATTGTGCCTGATCTATATTAACGACATAGGATATAATATGAGTAGCTGTCTTAGATTGTTTGCAGATGATGCTGTCATTTACCGTCTTGTTAAGTCATCAGATGAACAAAACGAATTGCTAAACGATTTAGATATCTGTATGGAGCGAAAAGTGGCATTTGACCCTGAATAAAGAAAAGTGCGAAGTTATTCACATGAGTGCTAAAAGAAATCCGCTAAATTTCGAATACGCGACAAGTCACACAAACCTGAAGGCTGTAAATTCAGCTAAATACTTAGGGATTACAATTACAAATAACCAAAACTGGAACGATCGCAGAGATAATATTGTGGGTAGAGCAAACCAAAGACAGCGATTCATTGGCAGAACACTTAGAAGGTGCAACAGGTCTACTAAAGAGACTGCTTACACCACGCTTATTTGCCCTATTCTGGAGTACTGCTGAGCGGTGTGGGATCCACATGATCGAAAAAGTTCAAAGGAGGGCAGCTCGTTTTGTATTATCGCGAAATAGGGGAGATAGTGCCATAGACATGACACGTGAATTGGAGTGGCAATCATTAAAACAAAGGCGTTTTTCGTTGCGACGGGATCCTCTCATGAAATTTCAATCACCAGTTTTCTCCTACGATTGCGAAAACATTCTGTTGGCACCCACCTACATAGGGAGAAATGATCATCAGGATAAAAATAAGAGAAATCAGGGCTCGAACAGAAAAATTTAAGTGCTCGTTTTTCCCGTGCACCTTTCGAGAGTGGACGGTAGAGACAGCTTGAAGGTGATTCATTGAACCGTCTGCCAGGCACTTTATTGTGAATAGCAGAGTAATAATTTAGATGTAGATGTATTTCGAGCTTTACTTTACGTATTTCCGTATTAGCACTACGCCAGAACTATTCTCCACGACCCTACTGTTGGATCTTTCCGCCGTGAGCTCTGTACAAAAACTCGTGTCCATGAGCTTTCCCAAAGAATATCTCATAATATATAAGCGCTTGGCTGCAAAACAAAGAAAATATATGCGCTGTAATGTTTTGAACAGTAAAATTAATTTATCAGATATACCTATTTTACGCAATTCCGATATTACCTCATAAATAATTAATTCTCGATTGATTATTTTCCTTCCGTTTGCAACTGATTTTTTTGATTTTGTTTTTATGAATTTTCTTTTGATGATCTTTTGATTCTAAGTTTTGTATTTTAGTGTGACAATTAAAAAATTTCAGATTTAATTATTCAGCCTTACAAAACCAATTATGCGATTCCTATGAACAAATAGCGAAAATCATAATGTTTCTCACTCACTTAACATTAAGTATACATGTTTACTCAGGTAAGAAGAATTCATTTCATGATTATCGTCTTCGGTTCATGGAGTAGGCTGCACAGAATTAATTCATTAAAATGAATTAATTAGAACTAAGCGAAACCTAAATTGTAATAATGGTTTCAATTATTGAGCGTAGATCACGCATCCAGTGTTTATGTCGACAGTTTGTACTAGCTAACGAGATCCACTGGATCTGGACACTCTTCAGTAAAACCACCGGGTCCACTGTATTTAATTATAGCATTATGGTACGGATGAGTGTGCGTCCTTATCGGCCAGATACCAAATCAGCACGACGTCTGATCCCTCGTTTATCCAGAAACTTTTCGTTGGGCGATGCTTAGTGGCTTTCGCGGTCTTGCGGCAGTTTCGCTGGCCCGTAAGCCGAAGGCGGCGTGTTCGAGTTCTATAAATAAAATATTCGACAAATTAAAGCATATTTATTGAAAAAATCTAAACGTTCTACTTTTATATAACTTCCTATATAGCCACCATTAATATTTAATCTTTTTTTAACGAGTTGACAAATTCCGTTTGCATAAAATTCAGATGCTTGAGATTGCAGCCTCCCTGTGACCACATCACAAAGTTCTCCGTCAGCGTCGAAACTTCGGGAGAGAACCCATTTCCATATGAGCGTAAAGATGTGGAAAGCACTTAAAACGAAATTTTTACTGTAGGGAGGTCTTCAAAAACGTTCCATTTTAATAGACGCAAAAATTCTTGTGTTTGTCAAGCACGGTGTGGTCGATTATTGTAATGACACTGGTAGCCAGGAGACCACCTCCCCTGTTTTGAATTGTCCTGCTCAGTTTTCTCAAAATCAGTTCTCTTTCTATGTTTCGTAAAATACGGAATTGATATTTCTTTATCGTCATAAAAAACATCATTCATAATGTTCATGAAAGGCAGAGTTTGGTGTGCTTTTTTCGGTTTGTTGGGTGAGGCGGTGTGATCCCTGTACCACTGACCGCTGTTATGCCTCCAGGCTAGAATAGGAAACACATTTCACGTGACCCGTCGCGATTCTGAGTCTTTTCCTTTCGCAACGTAACGGAAAAGAAAGTGCAGAGAAACACTCATCCGGTCAGTTTTGTGGTTGTCAGAAAGGACGTTTGGAATCCAGCAGCCGTAGAACTTGTGACGCACTAGCTGTTTGGTCACGGTATCGTTTAAAGCACTCTGAGAAATCTGCGAAAAGTTATCCGGCAGCTGAGATATCGTAAGATGCCGTTTTTCATTAATTTTATAGGCAATTTCTTGTACCAGTTTGTTGCTGACTAGAGAGAGATGACCAGTTCTGTCATCATACGTAAAAATATCTATCCTTCCACTCTTAAACAGACGACATCATTGACGTACATCTGGTGGCATCACTAGTGATGTCATCACTGACTCCACTGGTACCCTGGGCTAATGGCGGCCCAATGTAGCTTTCCTACCGTCTCAGCTCTAGGTAGACTCACCTACTGCGCGAGTCTGTAGTGCGACTTTTCCGTTCCTTTCTCAACTTCCCACGCTGCATAAAAAGGGAGGCTACTCCGAATCGCCATAGTGTAATGTGATAAATATATTCAGTAACTGTAGCTCTGATGTGATGGGTGATGGTTGTGAAGCAGAAAAGTTTAAAGACAACAAAAGAGAGAAGAAATGGGGAGGCTTGCGGCTTTCATTGCGTTGGAGAGCAATATTTCGAGGGACTTGTCAAAAAACTAGCGACCGATTGCATTGAAAATGTTCAGTTTGTGCTAGTTTGCTCAACTGATCAAAGTTTACCCTTTTCACTTCCTCTGCATTACAGCAAGTTAAAATTGCTGCGAAAATAAGTCAGCAGTCGTTCTTCTCCCCGTGTCCCGTTCGCGACTAGAATAGGATAAGTAGCGGAAGAAATGACAGCAATACACAAAGTACCCTCCGCCACATACCGCAAAGTTTCATTTGTAAGTACAGTATTATAAAATTGTGCTCTTCTATGGACTTAGCCTCTTTTTGTCAGATCCCTATCTTGTTTCTCGATGTTTTCTATGTAGATGTTTATTTTAAATAGGACTTCGCGCCTCTTGGAGCTATTGACGTAAAATTACTATATCTATCTCAGACATTCATAATTTGTTTCTTATTTCATTGCTCTTCCCTTTTCTATAATTTTCCAGTACACAGTTCAACTAACTTCGTTCTACAAAACCATTTAAACATGTTAAATGAAGAATAAAATTTTTTGAAGTCGCACAAAGAAGATAGTAGATGTCTTCGTCAAATTTAATACTGACCCATTGGTAAGGACATTTCGCTCGTGGTTGACAATGAGGGTTTCTCAGTGATTGGAGTAAATAATTGCGTCCTTCTTATGGTACGAAGATTTCTTACTGATATTGCGTGTGATTGTGCCTGATAATAAGTGATTTCAAAACAAATACTGGCATTATCCGCAAATGTTCATTATCATTGTTAAAAAAATTTTTTTGCCGGCCGAATTCTTTCCCTATTCTTCTTTAATCTGATAAGCTTTTCATGGCCTCATCGTCGATACAAAATTAAATCCTAATCTTATTTCTTCTTTGTATCTCGCTCTCATATCTCCCTCAGCATGTTGACAACCCTGATTTTCCACTACCTTCCCAGCTCCCAAAAAGTCACGGTGGCCCTTCCAACAACATCTTGTACAGTTCACTTCTTGGGCAACTATTGGCTCCTAATAACAGCTCCTTCCAAATTCCAGACGAGTATTATAAAATGAACCATTCGAAGCACCCCCATTATTTGATTTGATTTCATCAGCGAGACAAAAAAGCAGTCGCCTTACCCTGATGTTGACCCATAGAAACGAAGTTTCTTGTGCGATATGGCTACCTAGCTATTAAAGCCAGGCAATACCCTTACTGACTAGTAACAGCCCCTTTACTGGGTCTCTGGTAGCCACAATTTCTTCAATAATTAGTGATCCAAGTATTTTGTGTCATTTGTCTCCCAGTGCCCTGTCGTCGACGATTAGATAAGGTGCAGTATCATCCTTTGTACTACATAGTCTGCGCTTAAGGGCTTCTTCCTCTATTCCCATCATGTACAGATGTTTCTTCAAGTCTCCACGCCGATCATTGAACTTACTATGAATTTAACATATCTCCTGTTCAAGCCCAGAAATAGAGAACTTCTATTTAAACATGGTTTTGGCATACTTAGCTTGCCATGTTTTTGTTTTTAGATTTTAGTTCAATGTTGTACATGCTGCCTCCTGTTCCAGCTCTACCGTTTACATTTTACCATCTTCTCAATGATTGTTAGCCAACAGCATTCCTACATTGGTCACAACAGTTACTGTCAGATCACCAAAGTTTAGCGCATTCGGTCTTGGATAGCGCTTGGATGAGTGACTGTCCGGGTCTGCCGAGCACAGTTAGCAAGCGGGGCGCACTCTGCCCTTGTGAGGCCAATTGATGAGCTACTTTGATTGATAAGCAGCGACTCCGATAACGAAAACTGACAACGGTCGGGAGATGAGTGTGCTATCCTCATGCTCCTCCATATATGCTTCCAGTGACCCCTATAGGCTGATGAGGACATGGCGGTCGGTCAGCACCATTTGTGTTTCAAGGTGTGTTCGGCAACAGAGTTCAATGATAGTTAAGATACACTCCAGTCCAGCAAAAGGAGTTGTTGCCTTGCCTTTTTTTTGGCTAGGCAGCTTATTCATAACCATTTACAACCGTTCTACACAGAAACACGTCGGTACAGTCATCGACCCTGAGCTGAATTAGAGATCCCCCTCAATGGACCATTCTACACTAAGCCCCTGATACACTGAAGTTCTAACAATCTAAACGTGGGAGACTGTTCCTTTCCAACATCCACCTTATTTATAACACTCTTAACCATCAATTTCCTTCATATACTAATTTCACTAGTATTCTCACATCCTAAAAATTGTATCGCTCACTGCAAGCCTTGAACACCTTGTACTTTGCCTGTTTTCCATATATACTGCCCCTCACCCTCATCAAATTCCAAGCTCTCCTTACCATATCGTACACAACACCAGAAACCCGTTGTACTAACAGAAATTGCTAATCCTGGTACGCTACAGAACTACTGCTGGCCATCACCTCTCATCACCTGATAATGAAGCAGTCTTCCTCCTGTCAAATTATTCTTCCATTTTGCTGGCCTATAACTTTAATTGCATGACTTGCTCGATCATTTTCACTGCCTCAACAAGATCATTCAAAAAACAACAGCAACATGAGGTAGTTTTAATAGTACGAGTGTTAAGAATCTTTTGGATTTTTTAATTGTTCAGATATAATATTCATTTTTCCTTTAAATGTTTATGACAAACGCTGCAGTATGTATCGCTACCAATCCATCCTCGCCTATGAGAGACGAGGGAATGAAATCAAAACATTGTTGTAGGTATGTTACAAAAAGAGATAACTGTATTAGGCCCAGTGGAAAACTATTGTGGCTCTCACTTTTTTACTACATGACACTCAATACAAGATATTTGAAAACACATGCAGTCGAATTACGCAACCGGTTTCATGTAATTCCAGTAATGCTAATACACTGCTTAACCAAAAAAGTTAAGCATCCAGAAGGGGAAGAAGGAAACGACACGAAAATTAACATGTTCAAAGAGTACGTGATGTTATTTCGGTGATTACCAATTCGAGTCATATTTTCATAGAACTTCGTAGCATGCGCTCATATATCAGTATGTCGTTACACCCCTCTGGTGAGGATTCATGCATTGATTCGGTTGGGAAGGGTGTCATAAAGCAATTGCGCCTTTCCTGAGGAAAGCTGGCTTATAATCGTTGTAACTGCTCCATACTATCCTAGATACTGGCACTTGGGTGGAGTTGACGTCCAAGCTGGTCTTACTTATGCTCTATTGGGAACAGATCTGGGGATCTTGCTGGCCACGGCAGTATCTCAGTATCACGTAGATAGTTCATAGAGACAGAAGTCATATGTAGACGAGCATTGTCTTGTTGGAAAATGGCACCACGATACTGTCGCATGAGAGGTAACACATGAGGACACAGAATGTCCGTGACGTAGCGTTGTGGCTTCAGAGTTCCCTACCAGACGTGACCTAACATCATACCCGATTGCTCCGATTCTGTGACGCCAGGAGAAACATCGCTTTGCCTCTCCAAAACATTGGAAGAATGGGACCTCTCATCTGATCGGTGCCATTCTCCCGCGATGCTCATCTGGGGTAGTGTAGATCGCGTTTCGTCACTGAACACAATGCGAAAACCACTGACCAGCAGTTCATGCTTCCCGCACAAGCCACCACATCAAACGCAGACATCTCTGTTGTGGTGTTATTGGAAGCCTATGAATGGGACGGTAGTTCGTTAGTATGGCTGCTGTTAGTCTCCGATAGAATGTTGTAGGGAGTCCATTACCTGTTCTCGGAAGGCAGGCGCAGATGTGAAAGGGTTTAATCACTTACATATGCACCTATGGTTTGTGTGTACGAAGCTACATTAACATTTGACCACGTCTTTTGGGTGCTTAAGTTTTTTCTCAGAGATTTCATTATCATACGGAAACGATTCAGGTAGACTATGCGCGCTTAGAAAGTCAATAACTTCATTCTGTATATGAATAAAGAAATACTCTCCCACATGCACAATACTTTCAAGATTTTTGTGAAATTAGCGACAGTGTTCGATAGGCTTCCCTTGGTTGTAAGGCAAACGCCGCAACATGAAATGCACTTCCAAGTGTTCTCAATTGGGACTCCTCCTGCCCTACTACCAGTTCGCCTGGTATTTGGCTGAAAAGTCGCTGTCTATATCACGGGCCATTACTCTAACAGTTCGCTGTACGTATAGAATGAAATGCGCAGAAAGAAATTACAACCAGTTGTAGTTCCTTTCACGTAAAATCGATTTAAAGACCTCCTTCCACGTAAAATCGATTTAAAGACCAAATATGTGGTCTCATCAGGTACCAGAAGTGCTTCCAAAACTGCGTAACTTCTATAGTTCTGGAGAGTCGAAGTACTTACGGCTCTGATTTCTGAGGCATGTCTCGTATCTGATGATGAGAGAAGATAGTTCTGAAATCGACTGTACCTGAACTGAACATCAAATAAAACGTTACGCTATAAGGTAGTATTTACACTGCTACTGGAATAAACTGAACAGGTGAAGAAAGGCTGTGCAGATGTTCTACACTCTGCGGAAATAAATTTCGTGGAAATTCCCTTCTAAATGGAGTATCCAAACGTCACGGGAAGGGTCGCCCGTCTGAAGATGTGCCATGCATAAGAGTCGAAAGTCGCGGTTGGATGTTGGATATCTGAACAGTCTTTCTGCTATAGAGATGCAGAGTGAAGATGGCAGCACGTTAATCGATTTCGAACGTGGGATGATAATCGGTACAAGACGCTTAGATTACACAGGACTTGTGGAGGCCTAGCGCATAGTCTACAAGACTTCAGATCTGGAGGTCCATGGCTCAATTCGGAGAATTTTCCTTGTTACATACCCTTCAGGACTGCCCCAAGCCCACTCAGTCTGTTATCAGACGACTACCGGGGATCTTTCCCGCGAGGTAAAAAGCTGGATGGCGCTTGGGTCTGTCACCCTTCCTCGGCGAGGAAAGTCAATAGACTACGTAACGTCAGACCAATAGAACAGTTACGGGTTTACATCACAGACTTTTACACGAGAGTCCGCGTTTTCGAGGTGAACAGTGCCTAGGATGGACCTACAGTATCACAGAGATATTGTTTCCACACGCGTAAAGTATCGTACAGTGAGATCACTAGCGTTTCGTGACGCCCAGACAGACCCACACGGGGTGATGGACCGTCTGCTGTGATCTGATGCCACCGAGTTGCACATGGGGCGTCAGGAGCCCACGTGTAACAGAAATGGACGAAAGCATTCGCCGTAAAGGTTCCAGTAGCCGACTTTTGACCAGTCAATGTATTTACAGTTGGGAACATTTTGGTGCACTTTCAAATCACTGAGACAGCTGTAACGAACAGAGTTTTAAAACATCTCATCCTGTCCTCTTTGGTAGGTCATCATAGATATGAAAAGGATAAATAAATAAATGTAATAAAATCCAGTCGTTATACTAAGCTCGTGAGTAGGAGAGAATAGCCGGAATGGTCGGTGGAGTAAAGAGGTGGAAGTTTGGAGCGGCGCGAGCGCCCGGATGGGGAGACGGCACACGCGCTGGGTTCGTGCCGGCCGCGGCTGCAGCCGGCCCGCGCTGTGGGGTCCGGCCATCGAGTCACGCTTCTGCTCACGCGTGTGCGTACACAGGGGCACGCACGCGCGGACGCTGCCCCGCGCGCAGCGTGAGAAGGCGGCGGCGGCGGCGGTGGCCACCGTGAGACGGCCGCGTCAGCAGCGTCGCTCGCCTATCTCTGTCTCCTGCAGCTCGCCGCCCCCGCCCATGGGAACACACACACACAAGCCTGTGTGCATACACGTGTTTTGCATGTCAGGGACACATATCTTTCGTTTTCCGAAGATAAATTTTCGATTCGAAACTGAAACGTATATTGCACTACCGCACAACAAATTACACTACTGGCCATTAAAATTGCTACACCACGAAGATGACGTGCTACAGACGCGAAATTTAACCGACAGGAAGAAGATGCAGTGATATGCAAATGATTAGCTTTGCAAGGCATTCACAAAAGGTTGGCGCCGGTGGCGACACCTACAATGTGCTGACACCAGGAAAATTTCCAACTGATTTCTCATACACAAACAGCAGTTGACCGGCGTTGCCTGGTGAAACGTTGTCGTGATGCCTCGTGTAAGGAGGAGAAATGCGTACCATCACGTTTCCGATTTTGATAAAGGTCGGATTGTAGCCTATCGCGATTGCGATTTATCGTATCGCGACATTGCTGCTCTCGTTGGTCGAGATCCAATGACTGTTAGCAGAATATGGAATCGGTGGGTTCAGGAGGGCAATACGGAACGCCGTGCTGGATCTCAACGGCCTCGTATCACTAGCAGTCGAGATGACAGGCATCTTATCCGCATGGCTGTAACGGTGCAGCCACGTCTCGATCGCTGAGTCAACAGATGAGGAAGTTTGCAAGACAACAAGCATCTGCACGAACTGTTCGACGACGTTTGCAGCAGCATGGACTATCAGCTCGGAGACCATGGCTGCGGTTACCCTTGACGCTGCATCACAGACAGGAGTGGCTGCAATGGTGTACTCAACGACGAACCTGGGTGCACGAATGGCAAAACGTCATTTTTCGGATGGATCCAGGTTCTGTTTATAGCACCATGATGGTGCATCCGTGTTTGGCGACATCGCGGTGAACGCACATTGGAAGCGTGTATTCGTCATCGCCATACTGGAGTATCACCCGGCGTGATGGTATGGGGTGCCATTGATTACACGTCTCGGTCACCTCTTGTTCGCACTGACGGCACTTTGAACAGTGTACGTTAAATTTCAGATGTGTTACGACCCGTCGCTCTACCCTTCATTGGATCCCTGCGAAACCCTACATTTCAGGAGAATAATGCACGACCGCATGTTGCAGGTCCTGTACGGGCCTTTCTGGGTACAGAAAATGTTCGACTGCTTCCCTGGCCAACACATTTTCCAGATCTCTCACCAATTGAAAAAGGTCTGATCAATGGTGGCCGAGCAACTGGCTCGTCACAATACGCCAGTCAGTACTCTTGATGAACTGTGGTATCGTATTGAAGCTGCATGGGCAGCTGTACCTGTATAGGCCATCCAAGCTCTGTTGGACTCAACGCTCAGGCGGATCAAGGCCGTTATTACGGCCAGAGATGGTTGTTCTGGGTGCTGATTTCTCAGGATCTGTGCACCCAAATTGCGTGAAAATGTAATCAAATGTCAGTGCTAGTATAATATATTTGTCCAATGAATACCCGTTTATCATCTGCATTTCTTATTGATGTAGCAATTTTAATGGCAAGTAGTGTAATTATTTAATATCCGTAGCATCGAACATCACGTGGTACGAGTTGGACGGTCAGTAGAATACTCTGTGGTGAAGTACACCAGCAGCTGAGACGCGGTGTTCAGCCCTGTTGAAAGGCCACTGCCAAGCTGAACAACACATGTCGCCGGCCGTTGTGGCCGAGCGGTTCTAGGGGCTTCAGTCTGGAACCGCGCAACCGCTACGGTCGCAGGTTCGAATCCTGCCTCGGGCATGGATGTGTGTGATGTCCTTAAGTTAGCTAGGTTTAAGTAGTTCTAAGTTCTAGGGGACTGATGACCTCTGATGTTAAGTCCCCATAGTGCTTAGAGTCATTTGAACAACACACGTCTACGTCACCCTATCATCAGACGTTTCGGAAGACATAATACGCATTTGAGGAGGTCTTAATGATTAACTTTTGACAGTTACAAAGCATGAGGCAAGTGTGAAGGGCAGTGACCAAGTTTTAATGTTCACTTCGAACAAACCGAGCTTTGACCAGGAATCTTCATGATGGTGTTAGCACTTCTCTCGGTATCCACTCTCCGATGCGACAAATCTTTCGCAACCGTGAATGACTTCGCAAAGGTCTTGGTTGTAACCTCGAGAATCACTTGGCTTTCTTCATTTGGGGGAAGAGGAAGATACGACTCATTGCTATGTCGGGAGAGTAAGGACGGCTGAGAGGGGGAGGGAGGGGGGTATAGACAAAATTTGATAGCCCGAAACAGCATTTGCGTGACCATTCCTGTACCGAATGATCCGGGACGTTCTCGTGCACCAAAAACACACTCTTAGGCAGCTTCCCGCGATGCCTCTTCTTTTCACTGTTCCGCAATCTCGTCAGGAGATATAGGTGGTATGTTCTAGCGACGAAGCTCTATATTTTCCAAATTATTGCACGTTCAAATATGATTTACGCATAAATAGAACCTTAAACTCGCGGAGTTTATATTTTGATATTCTATGGTTGCCCGTCTGGTCACACGACACCCTTCCAAGTTCGTTCCGTACCCTATGTACGGACAACCTGTGAGTGAGCATCACAGCAGCAGTGATGCATTCTCTGAGCAGTTGCAGTGTCTTGTCAGAATTGTACGTAAACACAGTCCTTAATGTTCCTCCAAATGAAAAAGTCACAAGGCTTTAGGTCAGGCGACCTGAGAGTCCAACAGAACAGAGCTACATCATCTTCTCTGCTACGCCAAATCCATCAGTACAGAAGTTCATCGTTTAGGGAGCGACGAATATCAATATTCTAATGAGGAGGTGCAACATCTTTGTTGGAAGATGTTTTATTCTGAGTCAGCAATCAGTTCCGGAAACAACCACAACATGTCAGGGTATCAAGTAACCCGTCATATTCTTCTCACAGAAGAAAAGACGCCCACGAAGCTTCCCCTGTGACATTGCACTTTGCACACAACACATTAATTTTTGGCGAATCTCGTTCATGCGTCACAATTTCATGGGGATGTTCAGTGCCACGCAGTCTCGCGTTGTGGCAATTGACGTTTCCAGATAAATGGAAGGTTGCTTCGTCGCTGAATACCAGCTTGGACGCGAATTGACAGCACTGGCCATAATATTCCGGTTTTAATTGTTGCATGAGCTGCAGACGGTATAGATTGAAATGTAACTACCGTCGCAAAATCTTCCACATAGTTCGCTACACCACACCGTGCAGGTCCCCCTCCCCAGTATATATACTGGTTGCCTCTTCGCCTTTTTCCGCGGTCGTGAACCCACCTGTTTCCACTGCTTGGTTAACACATTTATCTCGGGGTTACAGTGATACACCCATCACTCGCCTATCGTGATTAAGTGGCTAAGAAGTCATCTGGACTGGCCTAACATAGGTGCAACGCGGATGGGTGGTTATATGTAATGCCTTTGCTACTCTAGGAGATGATTGGGAACCAAAACCTTATTGACATCTTCCTCCCAGGGGCAATGTTTCTCTTGCAGCAATACATCGATGTCGTTCTGGAGTTCTGCCTCTAGATATTTGCTGCCGGCAAATTGTTGCCTGCCAGTCATTTGCTACAGAAGCAAAGGCAATAGCCTTTCTTAAAACCATCGATCCGTAGCCATTTTGACCTTAAATTGTTCGATGAAATTCTAGAATAATGACCTTTGGTGCTCCATGAAAACCAAAAGAGAGAAGACCATCATCAGAATTCAGTAGTTCCGTCGCCCTGAAGAGGGCCGCTGAAGGTATAGTTGAAACGTGGGTTTTATACTCGTTTCTTCGTGTTACATATTAACGTTGCACACCGAAAAGGATTTTATTTAAAATTGCACTGACGCTGGAAATCTATGAATGGTGTTCCATTCCAGACAAACTAGTCATTCGGGAGACCCATCATATCATTCCATCGATCGTGAGATCTATTTTGCTCACGCCTTCTACCCAATCCTCTAGGTCTTCAGACCGGAAATGCTCTGACGCGTGTGGCGGCACAATTGGCATCCTCCCCTCGTTGGAGGGGCTATGTCAAAATGTGTCTGCAATACTGCACACTATATAGAACATATAATATTTATAGGATCTATTTCAAGACAGTAATCTCAAGCTGATAACAATTTTTATTAAGTTATCCACAGCGCTTGCCGTCCCCTACCCCTCCCCAACAAAATAAAAATTTTCTTAATATGAAACGAGCTCTCTTTTTTTATTCGGTGCCACCTACCAGCAATCCCTTACCGTGCTGTAGTTCTGAAATACAAAAATTCCCATTGTGCGTTATCCGGTTCATTTATATCAGTGTACGTTTATACGAATATATGGGAGATTCTAAGAGAAAAGTTAAGATTTTATGTTCTGCCGATGACGATTCATTAGAGACCGAGCTGAAGATCGGATTCGGGAAGAACTGGGAGGGAAATTAGTCATGATATTTACGTTGAAGCCATCCAGGGACTTGCATTTAGCGATTTTGGGAAACCACGGCAAACTTTAATCTGGGCAACGCGACAGGGATTGGAGCCGCTGTCCTTCCGGCTACGAGACCCCCATGCTTACCACGGCACCATCGCCCTCGCTTGCGTTGTGCTCAAAGTCCGTTCACAATTGCAAAAAGGGTAACAAAACTCTGAATCGAAGTTGTCTGTGGTACATACTAAGCGGCATGGACGTTCATTCCTGAACTTAAGATGGATGTCTTACTGAGGTCCAAACCAATTATCATAGGTACATACCTTTCCACAGTGTATATAAAAAAAACTGGACCAGAAACCTCGATCTATATTCTATTCAAATTTACGTCCGCTGTTATTGTTATGGTCTTCAGTCCAAACACTTGTTTGATCTAGTTCTCGACGCCAGTCTGTCCTGTGTGCGAGTGAGTCTCCACATCTCTGTATAACCTATATCTACTTGAACCAACCTCAGGCTGTTTCCTATCAGCCAGTCCTTTTTTAGTAAAGTTTATGTTCTCCCCAGCCGGATGCAGTGTCTCTTCATTAATTATACGATCTACACATTTAACCTTCAGTATTCTTCTGTAACACCACATTTCAAAAGCTAGTATTCTGCTCTTGTATGTACTGTTTATCTCCCATGTTTCCGTCCGTACAAGGCTACACTGCAGACAAATACTATCAGGAAGCACCACCTAACACATACATTTATACTTCATGTTAAAATATTTCTCTTTTTTTCAAAAAACTTTTTCTTGCAATTTCAAGCCCTTCAGTGTCTCATTTCCTAATCTAATTTCCTCGACATCGCCTGATTTAATTCAGTGACATTTCAATACACAGATTTAATTTTATTAATGTTGATCCAGAAACCTCTTTCAAAGACGCTTTATATTCCCTTCAATTGATCTAAGTTCTAGAATAAATATGTCATCGGCAATCCTTAGTTTTTTTCTTCTCCCTTCTTCCTTATTTGTATGTCATCGGCAATCCTTAGTTTTTTCTTCTCTCTTCTTCCTTACTCTTTAACTTCGTTTACCGTTTGGTCGATGTACAGATTAAATAACATGAAGAGTAGGCTACAACCTTGTCTCATTTACTTCTCAGCTACTGCCATTATTTCATATCTTTCGACTATTATTTACTTGTATAAACATATAAAAATGAAGTTAATACGATTCTCTCGATATTGTGAGCAGTAGACAGGGTTTAGCACCAGGTATGAACTGGACTCCGGTAACTTTATCTTGAATATAAGAAACATTAATGTCATAAGCAAGGATTAAGAGCTTTCTTCAACAGAGGATATTTCTCAATGTTAGTATTATTCTACTTCCAATTAAAAATTTGAACGTATTATTCATTACCCCAACTCAGAGGTGAAGGGCGTACAAACTACAGAAGAAAGGGCAATGAGATGATGGACATAGTTACATACAAGTGGTAGTTAAAAATTAAACCGACATAACTTTAACATGGATCTGTTAGAACAATAATTATGTGGAAAACTATATGAAGACACAAGAACCATTTGAGGCATTTTATGCAGAATGCCCCTTTCATCAAAGGGTGTTGATGGTAATGCATATTCCAGCGAAAACTTGTCGTAATATGTGGCAAAAATAAACGAAATAATACACGGGAAAAATGTTCTGTTGCACCATACAAGTCACCAAGCAAGGCCAATGGCAATGACTGAAATGCAGTTAAATTCCTAAATAGCTATTTTAAAACTTAGGGTTCGTTTTTTTAATTGTTAAAATGAAATTTGAAACATTTTTCTTAATATTATGGACAACGACGCTGGTAAAACACTGTGGCAGTGCTACACCGCTTTGTCTTGTCGTTTCTATGTTCCACGCCCTACTGGATGCCACTGATGCCACTTTGCACATAAGCATATAAAAGTCACAACCACCGTTCGTAAGTATACAAAACTCATCATGTGTAACGTGAGGAATCCAGAGATCTAAAACCAAACTATTAACTCTTATGTGAAAAATGTAGCTCACAGTACTAAAACAGAATATATGATTATCGTTATCCACGTTATATGTATATGAAGCCGTCGGTCTTTCATCCGGTCTGATAATGTCCTACATCTTTTCTTAACTTTTGCTAATCCTTTGCTCTTAACGTAGCTGCTTCATCGAAAACGTTTTTTACTTTGTTTTGCATATTTTAGCCTCTGTTCCCCTTGCTATTTTTCTCTTCTGTTGCTTCTTTCAGTCTGAAGTTAACTATTCGCTGACATCGCTGCTGATGTCCCATCTTCTGGTAACAGTCTTCAATAGATAGTTTTCTTCAGGCCGGCCGGAGTGGCCGAGCGGATCTAGGCGCTACAGTCTGGAACCGCGCGACCGCTACGGTCGCAGGTTCGAATCCTGCCTCGGGCATGGATGTGTGAGATGTCCTTAGGTTAGTTAGGTTTAAGTAGTTCTAAGTTCTAGGGGACTGATGACCTAATCAGTTAAGTCCCATAGTGCTCAGAGCCATTTGAACCATTTTTGTTTTCTTCACCTATTCTTACTCCAGTTTTTCATTTCATATTTTATTTGCATACTTTTTCAATAGTACCATATCTCAAATCTTGAAATTCTTTTCTTCTTCGGATTTCCCATAGTGCACTTAGTAAGCGGTCTGCTCTTTTTGAAATTTGGTTTACCAGTGCCCTTATTTTAATAAATTAAGTCCTATTACAGATAAAGTTACGATCCATGTGATTAAGAATCTAATGCAATCTGACTACAGTACAAAATGAAAGTTACTTGAGCGCTAAACACCCACATAAACAGTACAACGATAAAATGGTGCGCAGAGCAATATGAGATTGAACAAAGTAATCATGAAAATCATTTATAAGATTCCCGCAGTAGTGAATATCTAGCCGTAACACGATTTACAGCCGATTATAGTCTATGTCGATAGAGACCACGTTGTAATCAGACAAGTCAAATCTTACAACATGCATATATGCTCTTCTGTAGAAGCGAATGCTGCACATTGAAAGATCGTCACATTCATGTTGTTTACTGTAAATTGCATCCAGAGGACGGGACCACATATTGTTTAGCAAAGGGGATGTTATCAATTGTACGAAACGTTTCGAGAATTACCAATTGCATCACTTATCAGGGACAAATGTTGGCTATATGAGAAGTATTTCAGTGCAGTTAAATATTTAAATTATCTAGAGCAGGGGTTCCCAACAAAATTTTCTCGAGGACCTCCTCATCGAGCATAATTGGTACCTTGTCATACTACAGTATCAAGTACCTAAAAAAGCCAAATTAAGAGTCTTTTTATACGTTTTCTATTTTTGGTACTTAGAAAAAAACATTGACAAATTCATTATTGAAAAAATATTGAGCTTAAAACTTTTTCAACTTAGCCATCATTGTTATTGTTAAATTTTTGATTATTGCTCAAAATCTTTGTCTTCAAATCTGGGTGTTAAGTATAACAAATTCACTATCTTCCTCTTCATCTGTAGGCCTTTCGTTTAAACGAACCGCTTTTTAACCAATGGTCCATTTTTAACTACGCGAAACGCGAACTGTAGCCTTCCCCCCCCCCCCCCCCCCAAAAAAAACGCTTTACAAACACTACTGTTTTAATACAGAATATTGAATATGTAAACAATAGGTCTACGGTCTGTGAAAGCACTGGTAATAAGTTAACAATGGCCGATTGTCGTCTGAAATGCGAGTTTCTGTGTAAAGTAAGGTGACCAAATTATTTTCAGTGAAAACCGGGACACATTGACCCGGGTGCCAATGGACACCTCATTCCACATGTACCCAGGTTTCTTAATTTTAAATATTAATATTTTGTTGATACATTTTGTTAACCCGAATATTATAACTAATAAGAGGATACAAAAGATTGATATAATCTAGATTATCTGTATAATTAATGACTTTTAATAAACGTATACAATAATAAAGAAATGTATTACGATTTTACAAAATTTTACAGCCATTCAATTTTTAATCAATTAATATTAACATGAGCTTTAATATTACTGAGCACTTGTAGATGGAATTGACTGTCCTTGGAGAAAAGGGTATTTTTCACGGCCTCCAGCCTTCTTGATCATGTCATTGTTCTTTGAGACACAGTGATAAAACTCAGCACAATCCATTTTCTAGTTGTACAGGATCTGCAGGATTGCTTCAAGAGAGTCCACCTCCATTCTGTTTCTTTCATCAGTCCACTGGATATTCATGAACGAAAATATTCTTTCCACATTGGCATTATGGGCTGGGATTGCAAATAAATACCTTGTAATTATTACCAACTCAGAGTAATGATGAAGACAGTCACAGATTTTAAAAAAACTCACCCACTTCTCATGAAATTCCGATGGTGTTTTTTTTCTTCATTCCACTTGTGAAGACTTTCTTCAACAAAATTTGTCAGTATGCCGAACTGATCAAAGAGAATGGAATCATCGATTTCAATCTCTTTACTCTTCAAATAAGAAACTGTCTCTTCAACACTTTCCCATTTTGGCACTCTCTTCAGTAACATCCAATCAAACACCGGCGATGAGGGTAAATATGCTGAGATATTCTAGACAAGTGTCATAAAACTTGTTAACTTCTTCTCTAAAACTCCTTTCCGCTGCTTGTGATACTTCTGCTCTTTTAAGGACAGATTTAACATTAAAAGAAATGAACTGCTGTTCTCTCCTCTTAGTAACAGTTTCCAGAGTATTTTTCAATACATCATTTACCTCTATTACACTTTTTGTGCTTCCCTCAATTTCCTTTATCCCATGCTGCAAAGTGCTAAGCTGGCTGTGAATGAACTATAAGTAGGCTTCACTTAAGGGATTACTGAAAAACTGAACCAATATTTTGGGGGCTTTGTCTTCATTTAGGAAAAAATCTTTTAACGGTTCAAACAGGGGGATTACTCTTTCAACTGCTGGAAACAGTGATAACCAGCGAGTTTTCGAGTGACACATTACATTCATATATTCAGTTCCCACATAAACACAGAACTCCTTAAGCCTCTCTGTTCTAACAGTATATATGTAAAAGTGTGAGTATACCTTCATGACGATAGTTTCAACATCACAGCTTAAACTGTCAGCAGATGTCTGCACGCTATTGTGTAAAACATGTGCAGGGCACCCTATGCCTTCAATGTTTTCATGCGATGTTGACTTTAATTTGGTAAATACGTTGCATTTGCCTCGTCTTTTTAAATCACCAAAGTTTGTGTTGGTGTTGTCTCCACAAAATGCCACAGATTTATTTTTCTCAAGATCAAACATTTCGATAGTATTCATACAAAATCTTGAAATTTCGTCAGATGTTTCATTAGGTAGGGAACTCACCTTCAAAAGTTTGGTCTGAATTCCCTGATTAATATCGAAAAACTGAACAAAAAACGGAAATATTTTAGTGGCCTTATGATTGCTGGCATCAGTGGGTATCCCGTAGAAAGAAGACTTTTTGATGTATTTAAGGCTTTTCTTTACACTCTGGGGAGCAATAACTCCTTTCACTAAGGCTGACACTTTAGTTCTTGCTGAACTCAACTTTTTTGCAATGGAAGAATCATCAAACGTAATGCTGTTAGACTTATCAGTACAATTACTAGGTCTATAAGTTTTGTGATGTTTTACCGTGTGGTAGGCTAGTGTAAGCTCGGCTGCTCGAACTTTCGTCTCTTCACTTGACTGATGATTCACAAAACAATTTTGTAGAGTTTTACTGCAGCTCGGTGCACTGTATCTGTTAATGTGTTTCTTTGACCTGATGTGATCAACTATGTCGGAACGTCCACCATGACCTATACTAATAAAACAGTTACATACGGAACGCTCTGCTTCGTAATCAAAACGACCTTTCTTAATGAAATTCAATTCCTTGGAATAACAGTCACTGAACTTGCAGGCACGTTTCGGCATTGCGTTTCACAGTTCTGCAGCAATAATACCACTAATATGAGAAAAAAATATTGCAGTTTGTCTGACAAAACATCAACTACTACACCGTTCTGACAGTGTGCGAGTTAAGTGGCGCGAAAATCGGACGGTTTCATAGCTCTGTTACAATAATACAACTTACTACTTGTTGGCCAAAGTACCGCTCAAAGTAAATTATTGCCTGAGTGTAGCAATACTGATACTGTGATTACTAGTATGGGACAATGGAGGTTTTAGACAAATAAGCTAAAATATATTAATTTCTTGTGTTTTGTTTTCTTTAATATCGCGAAATCCCAAAAATTTGAGAAAGTTTCACGAAATGAACTTAAAAACTGAATTACGGGACTTTAGAGCGTCTCGAAACAAATTTTCGGGACACCGGAACACAGGGATGAAAACCGGGACAATCCCGGTTTTCCGCGACGTTTGGTCACCCTAGTGTAAAGTGACTGTCGGTTGTCAGCTGCAAAGAGGTAGCGCGCGTAGTCTAACGGCATACAGCAGAACTATTTGCATCTATCTAATTCTAGTTCTGCGCTAGAATGTGCTAGTGTCAGTTGGCTCTAGGAAGGCGCTAGACGCTAGACACAGAAGTTAGCGTTCGCTAAAGCTCTGCTCATGCAGGAAGCGGCCAAAACTAAAAATCTGTTTTAATACGAAATATATTTAATATATTTTTTTATTCTAACAGCATCTTCCGGACCCCTCTGGCATAGCTCGCGGGCCCCCAGGGGTCCGCGGATCACCTGTTGGGAACCACAGAACTAGAGTATTGCAGTTTCACGTTATATAATTAATTCAAAAGTCGAGTAAACAGAGAAACACATGACTTAGCAGCAGAAAGATAGGCGGTAAGGTAGACCAGATAGGCGAACATCATATCAACTAGTCTCCGTATGTCCATATTTTAGCGATGGTCGCGGGATTCGGCTGTTCGATTGATGATGTCAAATTAAACACCTTTCAGCCGTCAATTTTCAACCTTATTTTATTAGGTAACCAGTTTCGGCGTTTTATTACGCCATCTTCAGGCCCCTGACCGACTTATAGGAATAATCTACCTCGCTTGTGATGGAAGCAGGGGCCAGCAATAATGGTATTAGTAGATATCTACTAATACCAGTATTGCTGGTCCTGAAGGGTATATTATTCCTACGCGTCAGTCAGGGGCATGAAGATGGCGTAATTTAGCACCGAAAATGGTTGTCTAATAAAATAAGATTGAAAATTGACGGCTGAAAGGTGTTTAATTTCACATCATCAAGGCAACTAAGTTTCCATATCCGCACAAAGTATTTAATAAGCTAAGCTGAATGGAACGTTGACTGATCTGACTAATACTCTTCGATTTAAATGAGTAAATTACATTCGCTTTCTGTACCAAGTTTCTTGGCTACTGACCTCACAAGACAAAGAATTAGCAACAGCAGACGTAGCATGGCTGCAGTCGCGGCGTTAGTAGCAACGTCGGTACGTAAGTCAGTTAAAATTTAAACGTTAAAATGTATGCACCGCAGGAATGCGTAACGAAATAACTTTGCCTACGGATAAACCCAGTATCATAAACTACTTCATCAAGAAGCAAACACAGCGACGGGCTGCATTCAACCCAACACATCTCGCCTGCCCGCCAGCCAACATACGACAAACTTATTCAAACCTCAAACCAGAGTTCCTCGGTCGGTGGTTTGCAATGTGACTGGTTCGCCGGACCGGAAACCAAACATGTGATTCCTCGTAAATCTCAAAGACTGTACAAGATAACCAAAAAGTTTACAGTGGAATCTCAACATGGGAAACTATCTGCATTACTTCAGGAATAACTGGTACGCGAAATAAAGTAATAATGTAGTCTTAAATTGAAAGTGGCTATTTAACAAGCAACTTTCAACGTTTCACTTCTGTACAATGCTTTTCTCCATACAGTCGGCCGCGGTGGCCGAGTGGTTCTAGGCGCTTCAGTTCGGAACCGCGCTGCTGCTACGGTCGCAGGTTCGAATCCTGCCTCGGGCATGGATGTGTGTGATGTCCTTAGGTTAGTTAGGTTTAAGTAGTTATAAGTTCTAGGGGACTGATGACCTCAGATGTTAAGTCCCATAGTGCTCAGAGCCATTTGAACCATTTTTTCTGCATACAAACACTTTCAGGAACTTTTTGGTCAGTTCCTCATCAGTACCTTACACCAAAAGAACATTTTTATTGAAGAAAGCTTTTTTTTCTTCACGAGCGGCAGTCTATTTTAATATCGTCCTTCCTCTTACCTTCTTGCTTAGTCTTGCTTCCTTTATAGGAATGTTGTTTCATTCCTTTAACTACTGCGTCGTTCCACAAAAAAAAAAAAAAAAAAAAAAAAAATGGCTCTAAGCACTATGGGACATAACATCTGAGGTCATCAGTCACCTATACTTAGAACTACTTAAACTTAACTAACCTAAGGACATCACACACATCCATGCCCGATGCAGTATTCGAACCTGCGACCGGAGCAGCAGCGTGGTTCCGAACTGAAGCTTGTAGAAACGCTCGGCCACAGCGGCCGGCCCGTCGTTCCAAATTTTAATGTTAAGCAAGTTGTTATACTTCTTTCTAGTGTTCTTAAATCTTCGTCTTCGCTTTATTTATCCTTAAGGGATATTCTGTGTTAAGTACGCTATACATTCATTTCAAGACGTCTTCTGTAAATTGCTTACATCCGGGTGTAAGGTCTATGTAGCGTAATGTACGGATTCTTCCCCGTTACATTTTTATTCCTCTTCCTACGTCTACAACCTAATAATCTGGCAGCCTTTTCTTTGTTTGTTTCAAAGCTTATCCGACGAGTTATCATCGTAAGTGGTCATCGATTCTCTTTGTCAGAATGTGGATGAGTTGTGCGTACGCTATTGTAAGTATTTGCATTGCCTTGTGAGGGGTTAAGTGCCCTGACATCGTGAGCAGCTTTTTGGTGATATGTCTCGATCGGAGATGTGTCAGTTTCGAGCGGCAGTTCGTGCCTGGCCGGTCCGTGGCCACTGCTCAGGCTGTGCGCTCACCGTCGCTTTACAGGTTGTGGCACGTCTGCCCGCATTACTCGAACATGAGTGTACGCTCGCTGATAGCTTCCCTTTGCATAGTCAGCAGAATACAATTCACTGTTTTTCTATTTCTCTTTCCACTTTCCCAGTTTATTAGATTTTCAATCCACAAAAATTCTTAGTGACGGTTCATTTTCACCACGTAGTCTTAATATCACAGTTTCATTGCTACACAAGATCTCTTGGCAGTTATCCTTCCGTGATTTTTAGAGCGTTGGCTCACTCTGTGTATCAGGAATCAAAAGTAGCTTTGGTTGCTTTGTGTTTGGACAAAATCGAGTAAGGGGTCGGCAGCAGCAGGTACAACTTAATTCATTTAGTAAACTTTCCAACTGTGGTAGCTAATTTATTTATGTATTTTGGTTTGGCCCTATGACATATTTTAAAGGTATAGGACAAGTCAATAAAAAATACAGAGGAGATACACACACACATTAAAAATAATAATAAAAAATCTACTCACCAAGCAGCGGCAGAACAAACACATCAAAGACTGTTGAGATTGGCAGGCTTTTGGTGTCAGTCGCTCCTTCTTCAGGCAGAAGGACTGATGGGGAAGGAAGAAGGGTGAAGGAAAAGGACTGGAGAGGTCTAGGAAAATGGGTAGATTTCGGGAAAGTCACCCATAACCGCCGATCAGGGCGCGTTCAAGTGCGGTCTCTTACTCTGTAGTGTGAGCTTAGCAAGCGATAACAGCTAATGTGGTCACGGACACAGTGTGGCAGCTTGTTGAATGTTGCTGAAAGAGGCTGCGGAATGTGCTTCAGAGACGTTATAAGACGACAACTCCTAAAATACTGAGGAGAGAATACTGGGAGGTGGTGGGTGATATTTCAGTCTCTTCTCCGGAGGTGTAAAAAAGGATTAAAAATTTTAAGAGCACTGAGCCGATCTGTTTAAATGTGCTGAGAGAGACTTGTCTATTGGTATTGTAAACAGTACAACCATGCACCAACTCTGTGGAAATTTCACAGAGGTGGATTAAGGATAGCAAGGAAACAATGATAAGGTTAGTTTTCCCAGTGTCCATGTCGGAATGTGCGACTGGTATGGCGTAGTTGCCGACCTGGACTTTTTAGATCAAGCGAAGCATCGGTGCCCAAACAGCCATCGGCTTACGCATAGAAGACAAACAGTCACACTCTAGACAATTAATGAGTATTATAAAAAGAAACAGTAGATATTCATGCAGTTAATTACAACCGTTAATCCACATTTAATTGTTCTGCCTAGCAGATGTCAATTTGATATCATGCAAACGTTTGTAATCCCAATTTCTGTGTATTGCCTCGAACCTAATCTGTAATACAAAGTCATTTCAGGCACTTTTTTTTTTTCATCCGTCTACTGACTGGTTTGATGCCGCCCGCAACGAATTCCTCTCCTGTGCTAACCTCTTCATCTCAGAGTAGCACTTGCAACCTACGTCCTCAGTTATTTGCTGGATGTATTCCATTCTCTGTCTTCCTCTACAGCTGTTGCCCTTTATAGCTCCCTACAGTACCATGGAAGTCATTCCCTCATGTCTTAACAGATGTCTATCATCCTGTTCCTTCTCCTTATCAGTGTTTTCAACGTGTTCCTTTTCTATCCGATTCTGCGCAGAACCTCCTCATTCTTTACCTTAACAGTCCACCTAGTTTTCAACATTCGTCTGTAGCACCACATCTCAAATGCTTCGATTCTCTTCTGTTGCGGTTTTCCCATAGTCCATGTTTCAGTACCATTCAGTGCTGTACTCCAGATGTACATTATCAGAAATTTCTTCCTCAAATTAAGGCCGATATTTAATATTAGTAGACTTCTATTGGCCAGGAATGCCCTTTTTGCTATTGCTAATCTGCTTTTGATGTCTTCTTTTCTCCTTACGTCATTGGTTATTTTACTGTCTAGGTAGCAGAATTCCTGAACTTCATCTACTTCATGACCATCGTTCCAGATGTTAAGTTTCTCGCTGTTCTCATTTCTACTACGTCTCATTACCTTCGTCTTTCTTCGATTTACTCTCAATCCATACTCTGTGCTTATTAGACTGTTCATTCCGTTCATCAGAACCCGAGAGCAAAACCCAATCCATGGAGTGGCGTAATCCGGGTTCCCCTCGGAAGAAGAAACCAAGACTTTCACGAACAACAGGTCAAAAGGTGATGGCCTCCTTCTGGGAGCAGTGTGGTGTCATTTTCATTGACTTTCTGGAACCTGGCTCCACCGTTACTGTTGGACACTGGACAAGCTGCGATGTACCATCAAGACCCACAGACCACAACTTCAGAGTCATCTCATCAGACTACACCATGAAAATGCCAAACCCCATACAGCCCTTATGACTCAGGAGAAAATCAGCAAAGGGGTTGGAAAATTGTTCCTCATCCTCTCTACAGTGCGGACTTGGCTCCGTCTGGTTTTTACCTTTTTGGTCGTCTGAAGGCCCACCTGCGCGGTAAAACATTTGATAGTGAGAAAGACCTTATTTCCTGTGTTCAAGCGATGGTGTAAAAGTCAATCCCCAGACTTTTACCAAAGTGCATTTACATCAAGGAAAGAACGTTGGGCCAGTTGTGTCACATCACATGGAAGCTAAATGAGTAGACTCAATGTATAGCTAAATGTTTCAAGCATGTTCACACAAATTTCATTCTCCTCTTGCAAAAAATAAAAAATTAGAGACGACCTGCAAAACGTTTTGAACACCCTTTGTATTTATTCTCTTACCCAGTTACCTTCTTTGTACCTATGTTTTCCTTCCCAACTTCTGTGATATTCATTTTTTGAGATGTCCATTCCTCGCCAACTGTACTGCCTACTGAGCTATTCCTTGTTGCCGTATCTATAGCCTTAGAGAACTTCAACCGTATCTCGTCATTCCTTAGTACTTCCGTATCCCACTTCTTTCCGTATTGGTTCTTCCTCACTAATGTCCTAAACTTCAGCCTACTCTTCATCACTACTATATTGTGATCTGAGTCTATATTTGCTCCTGGGTATGCCTTACAATCCAGTATCTGATTTCATAATCTCTGTCTGACCATGATGTAATCTAACTGAAATCTTCTTTTATTACACGGCCTTTTCCAAGTATACCTCCTCCTCTTCTGATTCTTGAACACAGAATTCGCTATTACTAACTGAAACTTGTTACAGAACTCAATTAGTCTTTCTCCTTTCTCATTCCTTGTCCCAAGCCCATATTCTCCTGTAACCTGTTCTTTTACTCCTTCCCCTACAACCGCATTCCAGTCCCCCATGACTATTAGATTTTCATTCCCCATTACATACTGTATTTCCCTTTCAATATCCGCATACACTTTCTCTATCTCTGTATCTTCAGTTTGCGACGCCAGTTCGTATGTTGTTGGTGTTGGTTTGCTGTCGATTCTGATAAGAACAACCCTATCACTGAACTGTTCACAGTAACACACTCTCTGCCCTACCTTCCTATTCATAACGAATCCTACACCTGTTATACCATTTTCTGCTGCTGTTGATAATACCCTACACTCATCTGACCAGAAATCCTTGTCTTCTTTCCACTTTAGTTCACTGACCCATACTATATCTAGATTGAGCCTTTGCATTTCCCTTTTCAGATTTTCTAGTTTCCCTATCACGTTAAAGCATCTGACATTCCACGCCCCGACTCGTAGAACGTTATCCTTCGTTGATTATTCAATCTTTTTCTCATGGTAACCTCCCCCTTGGCAGTCCCCTCCCGGAGATCCCATTGGGGGACTATACCGGAATCTTTTGCCAATGGAGAGATCATCATGATACACTCCTGGAAATTGAAATAAGAACACCGTGAATTCATTGTCCCAGGAAGGGGAAACTTTATTGACACATTCCTGGGGTCAGATACATCACATGATCACACTGACAGAACCACAGGCACATAGACACAGGCAACAGAGCATGCACAATGTCGGCACTAGTACAGTGTATATCCACCTTTCGCAGCAATGCAGGCTGCTATTCTCCCATGGAGACGATCGTAGAGATGCTGGATGTAGTCCTGTGGAACGGCTTGCCATGCCATTTCCACCTGGCGCCTCAGTTGGACCAGCGTTCGTGCTGGACGTGCAGACCGCGTGAGACGACGCTTCATCCAGTCCCAAACATGCTCAATGGGGGACAGATCCGGAGATCTTGCTGGCCAGGGTAGTTGACTTACACCTTCTAGAGCACGTTGGGTGGCACGGGATACATGCGGACGTGCATTGTCCTGTTGGAACAGCAAGTTCCCTTGCCGGTCTAGGAATGGTAGAACGATGGGTTCGATGACGGTTTGGATGTACCGTGCACTATTCAGTGTCCCCTCGACGATCACCAGTGGTGTACGGCCAGTATAGGAGATCGCTCCCCACACCATGATGCCGGGTGTTGGCCCTGTGTGCCTCGGTCGTATGCAGTCCTGATTGTGGCGCTCACCTGCACGGCGCCAAACACGCATACGACCATCATTGGCACCAAGGCAGAAGCGACTCTCATCGCTGAAGACGACACGTCTCCATTCGTCCCTCCATTCACGCCTGTCGCGACACCACTGGAGGCGGGCTGTACGATGTTGGGGCGTGAGCGGAAGACGGCCTAACGGTGTGCGGGACCGTAGCCCAGCTTCATGGAGACGGTTGCGGATGGTCCTCGCCGATACCCCAGGAGCAACAGTGTCCCTAATTTGCTGGGAAGTGGCGGTGCGGTCCCCTACGGCACTGCGTAGGATCCTACGGTCTTGGCGTGCATCCGTGCGTCGCTGCGGTCCGGTCCCAGGTCGACGGGCACGTGCACCTTCCGCCGACCACTGGCGACAACATCGATGTACTGTGGAGACCTCACGCCCCACGTGTTGAGCAATTCGGCGGTACGTCCACCAGGCCTCCCGCATGCCCACTATACGCCCTCGCTCAAAGTCCGTCAACTGCACATACGGTTCACGTCCACGCTGTCGCGGCATGCTACCAGTGTTAAAGACTGCGATGGAGCTCCGTATGCCACGGCAAACTGGCTGACACTGACGGCGGCGGTGCACAAATGCTGCGCAGCTAGCGCCATTCGACGGCCAACACCGCGGTTCCTGGTGTGTCCGCTGTGCCGTGCGTGTGATCATTGCTTGTACAGCCCTCTCGCAGTGTCCGGAGCAAGTATGGTGGGTCTGACACACCGGTGTCAATGTGTTCTTTTTTCCATTTCCAGGAGTGTACTTCTTCAATTACAGGCCACATGTCCTGTGGATACACGTTACGTGTCTTTACAGCAGTGGTTTCCATTGCCTTCTGCATCCTCCTGCCGTTGATCATTTCTGATTCTTCCGCCTTTAGGGGCAGTTTCCCACTCCTAGGAGAAGAGAGTGCCCTGAACCTCTGTCCGATCCCCCGCCCTCTTTGACAAGGCCGTTGGCAGAATGAGGGTGACTTCTTACCAATGCTGATTATTAATCATAGTTTAAGCAGCGGCGGGATTCGAACCTGGGACCAAAGACGTTTTAGTTATGAATCAAAGACGCTACCTCTAGACCGTGGGTGCAAACGGTTAAGGCACCTATGTCCTCCTTAATGCGGCAGTTTTCATAAACATCGACGTATCTCCAAGATAAATCTTCCACTCTGGTGTGGAGTATTCGTTCTGTTCGATCTTTCCGACCAATTAAAACGTTGTTCTATATTGGAAAATAGAGAACAGGCTCCTGCATTTCGTTGTGAAACTTCTTACCAGCTCACTTTCCCATGAATCACTCGGATATGAGTTGAATTCTGGATCGTCGTCCTACTTCTCGAGTACCACAGACGCTTGGCGCTGAAATAATCGTCTGTTGGATGTTGTAGCTCTTCTTACTTTCCGTTCTTGCTAAGAAAAATTGGTGAACAATTTTGCCTTATGCAAGACATCATTCGCTTATTTCTGCTTTATCAAAACATGTTTCAGATCTATTTATGCCGTCTTTAGGGGTTTTGTTTATTATTTTGTCTGAAAATTATTATGATACATAACATCTTGTGGCTGTTACATCAGTTCGGTTTATAGCTATTTATAAAGGAGTGATAATTAGGGGTTAAATTTCACGTTGGTTTACATATATCTTTAAAGACACATGTTATGCAGCTGAGCCATTAAATGCTGTATTTTTACGCTATTTTGAAATTATGTAGAGGATACTAACTTGGAAAATAAGACGTACGTCATATAACGCTATTAGTTACTTTATGATGGTAGTTTTATATCTATCTATTCTACAGCTTGTCATCTGCAGAAAACAAAACTTTAGCTATGTTTCTGTTTTTCGTCCCCTTAAGACTGAAAATGGTTACACCATAGTGTGTTATTCACGATTTCTAATGCCCTAATGTTATTTCCAGTTATTTTCTTAGTCATCAGTTTTTTATTTATCTTATCACAAAAACACAAGGTTTCTGCACAAGCTTACATGTTATTGTAGCTCTATCATGTTTAATTGTTCCGTTTGGAAAATGGAATTTCTCTCCAATAGTAGAACCTCTTGTGCCAGTCTTGCCAGAGCAGGAGCCCTGGGATACATGATATGGTGGAGAATGGCTAAGTAACGACATCTTTTCGTCATTCATTTCTTTGAGGATGCTCCGGAAAGTACATCTCATATCGAGAACGAATTGTTAATAATGATGACCCTTTTTCCCAAACATGGGGGAAATAAATAATTATTTGAACATTCTTAACAGCGTGACACTCTTCCGGATAGCCACGCGCGTTAGCACGCCACTCTCGGTTTTCGAGGAGGCGCGTCGGCCCAGGTCCAGGATAACATGTGCGCGACAGGTTAAAACGACGACGGCCGATGTGCCGGCCAGCCTGGATGTAGTTTCTAGGGGGTTCCCCACACCCCACTAGGTGACTACTGGGCTGGTACCCATGTCCCGCCTCAGTTACAGGATTCTCAAGCGTTTGGAACACGTGGAAAAGACTAGGCACACATAGTTAAGGTATGTAAATTAAGAGCCGGCCGAGGTGGCCGTGCGGTTCTAGGCGCTCCAGTCCGGAGCCGCGCTGCTGCTACGGTCGCAGGTTCGAATCCTGCCTCGGGCATGGGTCTGTGTGATGTCCTTAGGTTAGTTAGGTTTAAGTAGTTCTAAGTTCTAGGGGACTAATGACCACAGCAGTTGAGTCCCATAGTGCTCAGAGCCATTTTGCAAATTAAGTCCCAGGAGGGAAAGGAGTGGCGATAGGGAGAGTAATCGGCTATGTGCTACCACTAACACTACCAGATCCACAAATTATCATGTCGACACCGTGAAGGTACAGGATAAAAAGGAGAAAAATGAAGATTCTTACTTGTCTGAGACGGTGTGCCTGTAATCCTGTGTTTCACTGGCTGTGCATTACGCACAACATTTCGATCCAATAATAACATAGAGACTGGCGAAAAGATAGTCCTCACCAATAGTCGGCAATCAGGCGCACTATTCCTGCAACGAAACCACAGAAGTCTCAGGGAATTTTAAAACGAAGGATAAAAATTGCAGTAGCATACGGTTCTGCCCAAATGACGCAACTGGAATAGCGACGTCAATGTATGACATACGTCTAAAAATAGCAGTTCTTCGTCAGAAGTAAAATATTTTACACTAAACAACTACATGGTTGGGACCTAAAGATCAAGTTAGCTGGTGCAATGACTAGAGCAGTGAACGTCCAATTTCTGTCTCTCAGTTTGATTTTGATTTTCAGTAGTTTCCCTAAAAAACTTCAGGTAAATGCCGAAATAACATTCTTCACAAGTTACGGACATTTCCCGTCTCTACTCTTTTCCGGAAGTAAAGCTCGAACTCTGACGACGAAGACATGAAAGTCTAATATGTAAACCTTTCTTCCGTAGGGACCTAACGACACTTCGACATCGATATCTTTAGAAATGGAGTAATTTGATTTCTGTGACCTACCAAGGTGGCGCGGTGGTTAGCACACTGAACTCGCATTCGGGAGGACGACGGTTCAAACCCGCATCCGGCCATCCAGATTTAGGTTTTGACTGATTTTCCCTAAATCGCTCCAGGAATATTCCGGAATGGTTACTTTGAAAGGGCACGGCCGATTTCCTTCCCCATCCTTGACACAAACCAAGATTGTGCTCCGTCTATAATGAGATCGATTTTGACGGACCGTTAAACTCAATCTTCCTTTCTTCTTCCTTTCCATGGCCTTCCCGGCCTTACTGACAGAATTTCCTTGCTGTATACAGATAGGTCAGAGTTCAGCCTGCGAGCATACCGTAGACCTTCGGTTCGATGCAGCTCACCATGCTACGTTGTCCGGTGCAAGCCTCTTCATCTCCAAATAACTACTGCAACCTACATCCATTTGAACCTATTTACTATATTCGCCCCTCGGTCTCCTTCCATAATTTTTACCCCAAAGACTTCCCTCCATTACCAAATACACGATCCATTGATGCCTCAGAATGTGTCCCATCAAACGATCCCTTCTTTTAGTCAAGTTGTTCCATAAATTTCTTCCCAGTTCGATTCGGTACCCCCTCATTAGTTACTTGATCTAACCATCTAATCTTCTATAACACCACGTTTCAAGAGCTTCCATTTTCTTGGCTGAAATGTTTGTCGTCCACGTTTCACTTTCGTGCAAGGCTACACTCCACTCAAATACCTTTAGGAAAGATTTCGTAAGATTTAAGTTTATGTTAGAATGTTCAAAATGTGTGTGAAATCTTATGAGACTTAACCGCTAAGGTCATCAGTCCCTAAGCTTACACACTACTTAACCTAAATTTTCCTAAGGACAAACACACACATGCATGCCCGAGGGAGGATTCGAACCTTCGCCGGGACCAGCTTCACAGTCCATGACTGCAGCGCCTCAGACCGCTCGGCTAATCCCGCGCGGCTTATGTTAGATGTTCACAAATTCCTCTTTCTTCAGAAATGCCTTTTTTACTATTGGCAGTATGCGTTTTATGGCTTCTCTGCTTCGCCCAACATCAGCTTTTTGCAGCCCAAATAGCAAAATTCATCAACTACTTTTAGTAGTAGACCTGTTTCACTCAGCACTAGGTGGTTTAATTCCACTAAATTCCATTATGATACTGCATTGTCTCTGTTGTTGAAAAGAACGGTGCGATGTCGGCACTGCAGCGACTACAGCCGTTATGAAATATATTAAATGTATTCGCAGTTGTGAAGGCGAACAACTATCAGGGCTGTATAATGGAATGACGATAATGAAAATGTGTGGCGAGTCCCGATCCGGCACAAATTTTCATTGTCGTCATTCCATTATACAGCTGATGCTTGATCGTATTCGCAACTGTGAATAAATTTCGTATACACATTCTGTTATCTTTGATTTATTTTGTTAATTTTCATCTCATAACCTAAGATTGTTAATTTACAAATTACAATTTAACTACACTTTAGTGCGGCATTTCCAGAGTGAAAATAAGCAAAAGATTTCTAAGAGGGTGTCTGACTGGCCAACTCAACCTCTTATTTTTGCTGTTGACAACTACTACCATAACTGAGCATTCTGCACTATTTCTCACAGTACAAATAGCACACATGCTTCCCAAGAAAGTTTCCTCAGGAGACATCCCTTCGTTACGGAAATTAGCGCGTTATCCAGTACTTGTAAATGTCTCTAATGCTCTTGATACATCTTTATTTACCCCTGCTTTCAGAAACGTGTTTATTTCTGCAAGTATCTGCTTTAGCTCCACCCCAACAATACGCTTTCCGTTCTTGGCCTCTGGCTCTAGAATCAAAATATATATCAGTAAAAACAGTATCAAAATCCCTACAGCTCCTGAGGAAAACAGAGCAGGGCTTTAATTTATTAATGTGGTATAGATTATGTCGGATCGCTCTCGAGACACATGCCCATGTTACGTGCCACACAATGGAAAACAAATCGGAATGTTAGAATGTACGTAGTTACACACATAAGTAATTTGGTCAAACATCTTGCACACCATCTTGATACGAAATACGTCCACTGTTTAATGTTACGTTTTTACAAGGGCGTTGAATAAGTAAACCCTTTTTTTCTGAAAGCAGGTTGGTTTTATTCAGGTTTACAGTACACCATATTATTCCCCAGACTTTTGGCTGCATAAGCCTATTTTTCAACACAATCTCCTTTCAATTCGACGACCTTACGCCACCTTACTGAGAGGGCCAGTATGCCCACATGGTACCTTTCTAATGGTCGAGGTCAGAGCCAACGTCTTACTCCATCAATAACCTCCTCATCATCCACATACTGCTTCCCATGGAACGCATCCTTCATTGGGCGAAGTCCGGGAGGACAGTCCAGGAGGAGGAGGATGTTAGTGTTTAACGTCCCGTCGACAACGAGGTCATTAGAGACGGAGCGCAAGCTCGGGTGAGGGAAGGATGGGGGAGGAAATCGGCCGTGCCCTTGCAAAGGAACCATCCCGGCATTTGCCTGAAGCAATTTAGGGAAATCACGGAAAACCTAAATCAGGATGGCCGGAGACGGGATTGAACCGTCGTCCTCCCGAATGCGGAGGACAGTCCAGTGAAGTTTTGTAAGCACTACCAGCAGAGACGACCAGTTTTGCAGCCATGTGTTTGATTGTGACCTGTCGACCATCTCTCGAATGAGAGCGTCCGCACATTGCAACATTCTATAGGAGCGACAAGCTGTATGATGCCAGCCGGCAGGCAGGAGATGGGACAGCTTCGCGATGCCTTGTTGCCATGATGACAGACGCCCGACGACTCACCGTCGCCTATGAATATCTGCGATGTTCTTGTTTTCCGCCAAAAAGATACACAATTATAGCTCTCTGCTTGAAACACACCATCGTTGCAGACTAAATTTTCAAGGGTACGTATAGCTCTGCCACCTATCGGAACTGTTTGAAACTAAAGGGGCTGAAACGAGAATATTCTAAAATATCCCACAGCAAATTCCTCATTCTTGCAACCAAAACTGGTCGAGAAGAAAATGTGTTGCGTTACTTAATGAATGCCCCTCGTTTATATGGGATAACCCTAACTCAACCTGACCGAGCGAGGTGGCGCAGTGGTTAGACACTGGACTCGCATTCGGAAGGACGACGGTTCAGTCCCGCGTCCGGCCATCCTGATTAGGTTTTCCGTGATTTCCCTAAGTCGCTCCAGGCACATGCCGGGTTGGTTCCTTTCAAAGGGCACGGCCGACTTCCTTCCCCGTCCTTCCCTAATCCGATGAGACCGATGACCTCGCTGTCTGGTCTCCTTCCCGAAACAACCAACCAACCTAACTCAACCGAAAAATTTCTGGGCGTTTTCAGGGATGTTTTCCCAGTATTTTGCTGTAAATGGTACTTGGTCTCCAATAGCTCTTTGCAGACCAATTGCTTTGCATTTTTGAAACGCAAGGGTCCCGAGTTCGAGTCTCGGTCCGGCACACTGCTTTAATCTACCAGGAAGTTTCACATCAGCGCACTCTCCGTTGCAGAGTGAAAATCTCATTCTGGGTACAGGAAAGTAAATTACTAGGAAAAGTTAGCCGCAAAGGAGCTAGGGCCTTTAAGGGGAGTTGGAACGCCCTATTTCGACAATGTTAAATTTAGTGAGTTGGCTTCCCTGTATTTCAGGAACCACTGTAGCCATTAACATGAAACTTTTACAGGACATTAAACTGTATGTTCTAAATCTACTGAACTGTAATAATTGCATTTCAGCCACTGCTTTCGGAAGTACAGTTTTTTAATTAGACGGTTAAAATTTTGTGTGTGCTTTTTTATACTTTATCCTAAATAATTTTAATTATACATAACATTATGAATGTGATTTGAGACTTTCTCGGCGTATTCCATTCGTGAAATCTTCTCGGGTGATCAGCCGAGTAAAGGCGTCGTCTTCTCGCAACGTTTCGAAGGGTTTCGTACCCATCATCTTCAAGCGAAGTGTCGAGATGCTGCCTGCCTGCACTCATCTAATACTTTCCCCTCTTTGGGGAAGTGTGAGGGGGAGTCTGTAGCCTTTCGGCTTTTACTCCCCTGTGAACGTGTGTGTGTGATTTTTCTATAGTTTTTGGTGTCTGTGATTTGTGATGATTGTTGTGAGTGTGTCTGGTACTTGTCTGAGGTAGGCGAGAAGTTTGGTGTTATATGGGAAGGAACAGGATGATGGATTCGGTGTTGGGATTTTCTCTTCGACTTAGTCGTCGAAGATCGTCATAGGGCGCTTGTGCTTATCGCGGGACATGTCATACCGACCTAGGGAGTGGATGAGTGCGTTTCCGGATCTGGAAGAACCCTCGTAGAAGGCCCTTGCCAGATCCTGGAAACGCTCTCTCAGGAGTGGGATTTCGGCTGCGGCGTGCAAGTCGTCTGTAGGGAACCCAAGAGGTAAGTGTAGTGCCCTTCTGAGGGCGCGGTTCTGCAGCCTCTGGAGTTTGTCCAGGTGCTGCTTTGCCGCGTATCCCCAGACAGGGCACGCATACTCCATTACTGGCCGGATCAGGGCCTGGTACACATTTACTGCTACTGGGCAGGGTAGGGAGCTGGTTGTGTTCAGGATAGGATATAGGATGGACATTCTGGCGCAGGCCTTCCTGTGGACCTCGTCTATGTGGGGTTTCCACGTAAGACGAGAGTCCAAGGATACGCCATGGTAACTTGGCGGTTCTGCGCCAGGGGAGTTGGGTTCCATTTAGGTGAAGGTGGAGGGGGGGACGTTGAGGAGGTTCGCGCCTTCCGAGCCTGCGGGTAATCAGCATTGCCTGCGTCTTCTCCGAATTGATGGTGATGCGCCAGCGACGGGCCCAGGTTTCTGTGTCGTCTAAAACCCTTTGTAGCCTACGGATGGCCAGGTCCTTGTTCGCATTTCTCGTGTAGAAGGCTGTGTCGTCTGCGTGCTGCGCGGTGTGCACCAGGGGGGCCGTCGGAGTGTCCGCAGTGTACAAGCTGTACAATACGGGCCCCAGGACCGATCCCTGTGGCACCCCGGCACGAATACGCCTTCTGGTGGAGGTGGCAGTTTCTACTTTGACGGAGAAAGTCCTATTCGCGAGGTATCTCTTGATTAGCTGAACTATGCTCCCTGGAAACCCTTGTGAGTACAACTTGTAGAGTAGCCCTCTATGCCATACTGAATCAAAGGCTTTGGCTACGTCTAGTAGCACTATCCCGCAGTAGCCTCTGTGGTTGAAGCCCTCTGTGGCTGCTTCAACCATTCTCATGACCTGTTGTGGGGCAGAGTGGGTCTGCCGGAATCCAAATTGGAAATCCGGCAGAATTTGCTCTCTGGTAATATGTTCTTGTATGGGTTTTAGCAGGAGGCGCTCATAGATCTTGCTGAGTGTTGGCAAGAGGCTAATCGGCCTGTAGTGCTGCGGGAATAGAGGGTCTTTTCCTGGTTTGTGTATCGCGACCACTTCCGCATGTTTCCAGCAAGCCGGGAACTCGCGGGAACGAGTAATCTCGTTGAGGACGTTCGCGAGGTGTGTGATCGCTGTGGGTGGGAGTTTTTTGACTAACTGGTTTGTGACACTGTCGTGCCCTGGCGCCTTTTTTGTAGGGAGGGACCTGATTACTCTTGCCACGTCCTCGGGGGCAAAAAGTATGGGTTCGTCCTCTGTGTCCTCCTCAGCATTGAGGAAGACGGCCAGTTGACGACCTACTACCTCTTCATGCTCTTCATCCTGGGGTTCTGCCGTTTGAAACTGCTTCTCGAAGGAGTCGGCGAGGGCGTTGGCCTTCTCAGCATGGCTGTAGACAAGTCCCCGCTCGCCGTGCGGTGGCGGCATCCTAGCGCGTCTTTTTGTGAATTGTTTGGTTGCTTGCCAAAGTGTATGATCGTCTACTTTGAGAGCTGTGAGGCGGTTTTGCCATTGCTGGTTTCTGTGCTCATTGAGCGCCACCTTCAGTTCTCTCTGTAGACGATTGAGCAGCCTCCTGGTGGCCTGATTTCTGGTGATCTTCCACTCTTTTGCCACTCTGTTCTTGTGTCGAATTTGGGCTAACAAGTGTTCCGGGAGCTGTATTTGTGGCGGTGGGCCATCCCTTTGTCGAGGGGTGGCTTCTTCCGCTGCCTGCAAGATGGTGCCTGTTAGGTCTTGTAGCGCTTGTTCTACTGTTTCGGCAGTAGGTGGCGGAGCGCGAGCGATATCAGAGTCGACAGTTTCTTGGTATCGCTCCCAGTCTGTACGTTTGTACGACGTCTGGTACCGTGGGAGTGCTACCCATTCTCCCACATCTACTTCTAGAATCACTGGGTTGTGGTCGGAGGACATTCTGTTGATTGTCCTTGCGGTCACAAATCCTGCGATCCTCCTAGTGGGAGCTATGTCTAACACATCGGGCCTGCTTCCGTTTTTCGGAAAATGTGTGGGCTCGACTGGACCCCATGTTTCGAAGTGGTGGGTGCGCGCTAGTTGTTGCAGTTTGGCGCCTGCTCTGGAGGTTACTCTAGAATTCCAGTCAGGGTGTTTGGCATTGAAGTCTCCCCCTATTACGAGTTTGCCTTCAATTTGCCCTAGAGCAGCTATGTCTCCCTCATCTATCTGGTCATGTGGGGGTCGGTAGACTGCAACAATTGTTAGGGGTCCAGTGGCAGTGGTTACTTCCACCGCCACTGCTTCGATTTTGTTGGTAGCTGGTAAGAATACCTGGTGGTGGGGGATCCCTCTTTTTACATATATGGCCACTCCTCCGCCTTGGGTTGGCCTGTCTTTACGGTAGCTAACGTAGTTGGGAACTGTCGCTTTTACTCCCGGTTTTAGGTGGGTTTCCCCCATCATGCATATGTCGATGGAGAACTCCTTCATGAGTTCTCGGAACTCGACCTCTTTATTAACAATGCCGTCTGCGTTAAAGACGCACATTGTCAGGCCTTGGATGTTTGGTCGTCTATCCATGATGGGGTTTTGATATTACTGAGGAAGTCGCAGAGGGGAGCGACTGCTGGACTGTTGCCTGAAGGGCAGCGAGGATCTGTGTGTTCTGCTTTTGGGCCTCCCTGAATTCCTTCATCATTTCCATGACGAGGTTCATGGTCTGCACCATTACGCCTAACAACTGATCCATGGGGGGGAAGTGTGTCTGGGGTTTCCTAGGGCCTTCTCCGTCAAGTTGGACCTGGTCGTTGTTGCTGTGTATTACCCGGTGTTGTTCTTGTGTTGGTGTCTGATGTTGTGGTGGTTGGGCAATGCTTTCGTGGTTCCTCGGGGGAGAAACCACTTCCGCATATGTTGCCCTTGGTGTGTCTGGCCTTGGTTTTACCCAGGCCTTGTCTGTGTGTGTTGTCATGTTTTGGTTTCTTGTGTGTCTGGGTGGGTTCGTGGTGTTTTCTTTTCGTGTGTGGGGGGCGGACTTTGCGCCCTTTGCCTGCTGTGTGTGTCTTTTATGGACCTCGCAACCTTGGTAACCCGCTGTGTGGTTTTTGCCACACAGCGCGCACCTTATTTGCGGGTCCGTGTGTTTTATGTTGCACGTTCGTGTGTCATGGGCCTCGGCGCATTTTCTGCACCTCACTGCCATTGAGCAGTGTGCCGCAATGTGGTTGAGGCCCTGACATCTGAAGCACTGCACCGTCTTGTTTTTGCGGCGCAGTGGTTCAGTGGTCACAGGGACCGCCAGGATCGTCTTAATGTCCCTTTTGTTCTGTGGGACGTCTGGCAGTGTGACATGATACAGGGGCCATTTGCTGCCTATGTGTCCCATCTGTTGGACCGCCTTGACGATGTACCCCTGGGCAGTCAGGTCTGTTTTGATCGTCTGGGGGGCCACTCGTCTCGGCAGGTCCCTGATGACAATGTTTCTATTGCGTGTTTTCGTTGTGGGGAAAGTGTAGTGGGGTATGTTTTTGCTGTTGAGAAGTGTTTTTATTGTGGTGTAGTGCTCGAGTGTGAATAATGTTATTTTTATATTGTCACCACCAGCAGGTTTTGCTTTGAAATTGCCTCCCCCGATTGCTGTTTTTAGCATTTCGAAGAGTTCCTCGTAATTCCGAGTGAACTCCGCGACGATCGGAGGGAGGTGGTGGGTGACCTGGTTTTGTGTTTGTGTTGTTGTGTCTTGTGGTGTCTCAGGCTCATCGGCCACCGCCTGGAACCTGTTCGGGGTGGGTTCCACTCCCCGGGCCGGCGGGAGCCTCGGCTGGCGGAAGGTTTTACTCGCCAGCACAAAACCATCCGAATCCTGCCCGGTTACGCGGTTCCCTTCCAGTGCCAGTGTTTCCTGGTCCCCTCCTAGGACGACGACAGGTGCTGTTGGGGGCGCTTGCTCCTCAGAGGGTGTTGAAGTGGTTGGGGTGGTGGAGTGCTTTTTCCCCTTGGAGTGCTTCTCCTTTTTGTCCTTCCCGACATGCCGCTGCTTGGATGTGGTGGACTTGAGTGAGGGGGATTTAAGGAACTGGGATCGGGTAGGGGGTTGGGTGGCAGTTGCGGGTTTGGGAAGGATTTTTGTCGGTTGACTGGGCTTCTGCTTGCCATTTAGGTTGCGGATATGGTCAGCAAGGAGGCCACAGCTGTTGGCAAGCAGGAGAGGGCTGAGGAGAGGGGAGGGAGGGGCGGGATCGCAAATACTGACTACGTATTTGTTTGTTTGTGTATTATGTGGTTTTGCCATGTCGGTTGCGGAAAGGGGGCTTGCTGCCAGGTTGTTGTCAGTTGCAACTTTTGTTGGCACCGTTTGGTTTTCCGGTTGCAGTGCTGACCCTAGTAACACGATGGCAGACGCGGAATTCTGGACGGGGGCGGCGGAAAACCTCTCTGTGGTTCCGCGGCCCGCTTCCAGGTCCTGGCCTACTTTTTCCCTATTCTTGGGGGGGGGGGGGGGGGCAGAGACTGACTCTGCGGCAGCTGAGGTGCTCGAGATGGCCGGCCGCGCGGCCCGCGGCAACAAGAAAGCGCGCCTCGTGTCGTCGGCGGAAAGGGACCGCCGCGACCCCAAGGCGTCACCCAAGCTCGACATACCACAACGACGAGAGGACACGACAATTCTGCCAGGCGACGCCATGCAAAATTTTCCCCAAGTGCCGTCCGTGCTAAGACCTAGGCGCAAGTGCCCGTCAATGTTTTAATAAAAACAGAGCCGGAGAACACTTCTGTTTGTACTCCTGTGCTAGCGGGGGCCTATGGCTGACAGTACGCGAGTGAGAGGAGCGATGCTCAACCCTCGACTGCTACTCAGCGAGTGTCGAGATGCTGCCTGCCTGCACTCATCTTTTGCTTTCCCCTCTTTGGGGAAGTTAGAGGGGGAGTCTGTAGCCTTTCGGCTTTTACTCCCCTGTGAACGTGTGTGTGTGATTTTTCTATAGTTTTTGGTGTCTGTGATTTGTGATGATTGTTGTGAGTGTGTCTGGTACTTGCCTGAGGTAGGCGAGAAGTTTGGTGTTATATGGGATGGGACAGGATGATGGATTGGGTGTTGGGATTTTCTCTTCGACTTAGTCGTCGAAGATCGTCATAGGGCGCTTGTGCTTATCGCGGGACATGTCATACCGACCTAGGGAGTGGATGAGTGCGTTTCCGGATCTGGAAGAACCCTCATAGAAGGCCCTTGCCAGATCCTGGAAACGCTCTCTCAGGAGTGGGATTTCGGCTGCGGCGTGCAAGTCGTCTGTAGGGAACCCAAGAGGTAAGTGTAGTGCCCTTCTGAGGGCGTGGTTCTGCAGCCTCTGGAGTTTGTCCAGGTGCTGCTTTGCCGCGTATCCCCAGACAGGGCACGCATACTCCATTACTGGCCGGATCAGGGCCTGATAAACATTTACTGCTACTGGGCAGGGAAGGGAGCTGGTTGTGTTCAGGATAGGATATAGGATGGACATTCTGGCGCAGGCCTTCCTGTGGACCTCGTCTATGTGGGGTTTCCACGTAAGACGAGAGTCCAAGGTTACGCCAAGGTACTTGGCGGTTCTGCGCCAGGGGAGTTGGGTTCCATTTAGGTGGAGGTGGAGGGGGGGACGTTGAGGGGGTTCGCGCCTTCCGAGCCTGCGGGTAATCAGCATTGCCTGCGTCTTCTCCGAATTGATGGTGATGCGCCAGCGACGGGCCCAGGTTTCTGTGTCGTCTAAAACCCTTTGTAGCCTACGAATGACCAGGTCCTTGTTCGCATTTCTCGTGTAGAAGGCTGTGTCGTCTGCGAGATGCTGTGTTGCGCGGTCCTATAAAGGCTCCTGGACCAGTGACTGATTCCAGGCGCCGACCAATCAGGTACCTGCGGAATCGGCCGCCGCGCCAGTGGTGGGGGGTTCGCGGCGCGGACCGGGCGTCGAGTCCCTGCCGGTTCCTAATACGTCTGTGGCCGCTACCGTCTTCGTGCCGGAGCGTTCTCTTCTAATTTTAGTTATTGCGGGATTCCAAGCTGTACTGAGTTGGAAACCAGTGTCTCGATTGATCAGGTTGCTGTTCAACCGAATTTCTACAGCCTCTTTGAAAACTGAATCCCAAAATCCTTTAGCGTCACACAGCTTCTTCGTACCCTCAAAGAGGAAGGTGTGTCCTTCGTTAAGGCTATGTTCCGCTACCGCCGATTTTTCTGTCTGACCAAGGCGTACATTTCTAATGTGTTCCGAGCGCCTCTGCGTGATGCAGCGCTGCGTTTGTCCGATGTACTTCGTACCACATTCACATTCAATACTGTATACGCCCGGAGTCTGCAGTCCTAGGTGGTCTTTGACTGAGCCAAGTATGTCCTTAATTTTACTTGGGGCATGAAAAATTGTCTTGATGTTGTGTTTCTCCAGAATGCGGGCAATCTTGGCTGTTGGCGGTCCCGCGTATGGTAGAAATGCCAGGCATCTGGTCTCATCTTCTTCTTCTGGTGTGTCTACCTTCCTGCTCTTGTGTAGGGCGCGCGAGATTTGCGTCTCATTATAACCGTTGCTGCGGAAGGTCTTCCTTAGGTGTTGTAACTCTGCAGGTAGGCTGTCATCATCACAGATAGACTTGGCCCTGTGCACAAGTGTGTTAAGCACTGAGTTGCGTTGTGCTGGGTGGTGGCAACTCTGTGCATGAAGGTATAAATCCGTATGTGTCTTCTTCCTATACACAGCGTGACCCAAGGTGCCATCAGGGTGCCTCTTGATTAGAATGTCAAGGAAGGGCAAGCTTCCGTTTTCTTCCACCTCCATGGTGAATTGTATGTTGCTGTGTATGCTGTTGAGATGTCGCAGGAAGTCTTGCAGGTTCTCTCTGCCATGTGGCCACACGACAAAAGTGTCATCCACATATCTGTAAAAGGCTTTCGGTTTCAATGGGGCGGTGTCCAGGGCTATGTCTTCAAAGTGCTCCATGTAAAGATTAGCGATGCCTGGAGCTAAGGGGGACCCTATGGCTACACCATCCACTTGTTCATAAAATTTGCCTCCACACTTGAAGTAGGTGTTTGTGAACACATGACGGAACAGCTTTATTGTGTCCTCACTAAAGCGTGTTTCGAGCAGCGCTAGGGAGTCTTCCAGCGGTACTCGTGTGAAGAGTGAGGTAACGTCAAAGCTGACAAGAAGATCTTCTTTATCCAGGCGAAAGCCTTGTAGTAACTTCACAAACTCCGCCGAGTTCTTGACATGGTGCTCAGAGTGACCCACGATCGGTTTGAGCAGTTGTGCTGGTACTTGGCTAAACCATATGCCGGTGAGTTGATGGTGCTCACTATGGGTCGCAATGGAACTCCGTCTTTGTGGATCTTAGGGAGCCCATATAGCCGTGGTGGTGCCGGTGCTCTGGGGTACAGCTTCCTGATGACGTCCTTTTCCAGTCCAGAGTCATTGAGCAAGGCGATGGTCTTGCGAGTCACGGAAGCTGCCGTGTCCTTGTCCAGTTGCTTGTAGGCAGTATCTTGTAGCAGTGAGTTTATCTTTTGCCAATAATCTTCTTTCCTCAGTATCACCGTGGCATTGCCTTTGTCAGCAGCTAGAACGACAGTGTCCTCATCCTCACGTAGGGCCTTAAGAGCCTTCCATTCAGCCGAAGTTATGTTGTTCTTGGGCATTTTTGCCTTCTCCAGGACCCTGCACGTCTCTCTCCTAACTTCCTCAGCTGCCTCCGTAGGGAGGCCGCGCACGGCTTGCTCGATGCTGCTGATAATGTCTCGCTTAGGTAGTGTCCTGGGTACTGGAGCAAAGTTAAGTCCTCTTGACAGCACTGATATTGTGGTCTCGTCCAGTTCTTTGCCTGCCAGATTGATGACAGTCTTGGCATTGGTTGTGTGGTCGGCATGTTGCCGGGCTCCAGACAGTCTGGTGAACTTGCCACATTGTTTTTCCGTGGCTTTTCTCTTGTGGATCTCACTGCTTGCATATGTGTTTCCATCGATCCACTCCCATGTGTGTGGTGGGAGATAGGATGCCAATCGAAGGTGTTGAGTAAGCAGCATCCTTGCGTTCTTATCTAACTCCTGCCTGGTGACCCGTATGTGTTCGCGCACCAGGGCCGCACCGGCTCGTTGTAGTATGCGTCTGGATCTTGTCGTGCTAACAGGGTGTCGCAAGTTGGCAAATTTCGGCAACACTTCTTTATCTCGACACCGTTGTAAGAAGGCCAGTCTGCTAAGCAGCTTGCCCGTCTTGAGTCGTAGTTTCTGTAGCATCTGGTAGCTGCGATGGATATCCTCCCCGTAGAGGTATGTTAAATGTGAGTTGAGACTTTCTCGGCGTATTCCATTCGTGAAATCTTCTCGGGTGATCAGCCGAGTAAAGGCGTCGTCTTCTCGCAACGTTTCGAAGGGTTTCGTACCCATCATCTTCAAGCGAAGTGTCGAGATGCTGTGTTGCGCGGTCCTATAAAGGCTCCTGGACCAGTGACTGATTCCAGGCGCCGACCAATCAGGTACCTGCGGAATCGGCCGCCGCGCCAGTGGTGGGGGGTTCGCGGCGCGGACCGGGCGTCGAGTCCCTGCCGGTTCCTAATACGTCTGTGGCCGCTACCGTCTTCGTGCCGGAGCGTTCTCTTCTAATTTTAGTTATTGCGGGATTCCAAGCTGTACTGAGTTGGAAACCAGTGTCTCGATTGATCAGGTTGCTGTTCAACCGAATTTCTACAGCCTCTTTGAAAACTGAATCCCAAAATCCTTTAGCGTCACACAGCTTCTCCGTACCCTCAAAGAGGAAGGTGTGTCCTTCGTTAAGGACGAACCCATACTTTTTGCCCCCGAGGACGTGGCAAGAGTAATCAGGTCCCTCCCTACAAAAAAGGCGCCAGGGCACGACAGTGTCACAAACCAGTTAGTCAAAAAACTCCCACCCACAGCGATCACACACCTCGCGAACGTCCTCAACGAGATTACTCGTTCCCGTGTTTTCCCAGCTTGCTGGAAACATGCGGAAGTGGTCGCGATACACAAACCAGGGAAAGACCCTCTATTCCCGCAGCACTACAGGCCGATTAGCCTCTTGCCAACACTCAGCAAGATCTATGAGCGCCTCCTGCTAAAACCCATACAAGAACATATTACCAGAGAGCAAATTCTGCCGGATTTCCAATTTGGATTCCGGCAGACCCACTCTGCCCCACAACAGGTCATGAGAATGGTTGAAGCAGCCACAGAGGGCTTCAACCACAGAGGCTACTGCGGGATAGTGCTACTAGACGTAGCCAAAGCCTTTGATTCAGTATGGCATAGAGGGCTACTCTACAAGTTGTACACACAAGGGTTTCCCGGGAGCATAGTTCAGCTCATTAAGAGCTATCTCACGAATAGGACTTTCTCCGTCAAAGTAGAAACTGCCACCTCCACCAGAAGGCGTATTCGTGCCGGGGTGCCACAGGGATCGGTCCTGGGGCCCGTACTGCACAGTTTGTACACTGCGGATACTCCGACGGCCCCCCTGGTGCACACTGCGCAGTACGCTGACGACACAGCCTTCTACACGAGAAATGCGAACAAGGACCTGGTCATCCGTAGGCTACAAAAGGTTTTAGATGACACAGAAACTTGGGCCCGTCGCTGGCGCATCACGATCAACTCCGAGAAGACGCAGGCAATGCTGATTACCCGCAGGCTCGGAAGGCGTGAACCTCCTCAACGTCCCCCCCCTCCACCTTCACCTAAATGGAATCCAACTCCCCTGGCGCAGAACCGCCAAGTACCTTGGCGTAACCTTGGACTCTCGTCTTACGTGGAAACGCCACATAGACGAGGTCCACAGGAAGGTCTGCGCCAGAATGTCCATTCTATACCCTATGCTGAACACAAACAGCTCCCTTCCCTTCCCAGTAGCAGTAAATGTTTATCAGGCCCTGATCCGGCCAGTAATGGAGTATGCGTGCCCTGTCTGGGGATACGCGGCAAAGCAGCACCTGGACAAACTCCAGAGGCTGCAGAACCGCGCCCTCAGAAGGGCACTGCACCTACCTCTTGGATTCCCCACAGACGACTTGCACGCCGCAGCCGAAATCCCACTCCTGAGAGAGCGTTTCCAGGATCTGGCAAGGGCCTTCTATGAGGGTTCTTCCAGATCCGAAAACGCGCTCATCCACTCCCTAGGTCGGTATGACATGTCCCGCGATAAGCATAAGCGCCCTATGACGATCTTCGACGACTAAGTCGAAGAGAAAATCCCAAAACCCAATCCCTAATCCAGTTCCCTCCCATATAACACCAATCTTTTCGCCTACCTCAGGCAAGTACTAGACTCACTCACAACAAACATCACAAGTCACAGACACCAAAAAACTATAGAAAAATCACACACACACGTTCACAGGGGAGTAAAAGCCGAAAGGCTACAAACTCCCCCACACACACTTCCCCAAAGAGGGGAAAGTAAAAGATGTGAGCAGCAGCAGCAGCATCTCGACGATGACGGAATTCAGGGAACCCCAAAAGCAAAACACACAGATCCTCGTCGCCCTTCAGGCAACAGTCCAGCAGTCGCTCCCCTCTGCGACTTCCTCAGTAGTATCAACACCCCATCATGAATAGACGACCGAATATTCAAGGCCTGACAATGTGCGTCTTTAACGCAGACGGCATTGTTAATCAAGAGGTCGAGTTCAGAGAACTCATGAAGGAGTTCTCCATCGACATATGCATGATGGGGGAAACCCACCTGAAACTGGGAGTAAAAGCGACAGTTCCCAACTACATTAGCTACCGTAAAGACAGGCCAACCCAAGGCGGAGGAGTGGCCATATATGTAAAAAGAGGGATCCCCCACCACCAGGTATTCTTACCAGCTACCAATAAAATCGAAGCAGTGGCGGTGGAAGTAACCACTGCCACCGGACCCCTAACAATTGTTGCAGTCTACCGACCCCCACATGACCAGATAGATGAGGGAGACATAGCAGCTCTAGGGCAAATTGAAGGCAAACTCGTAATAGGAGGAGACTTCAATGCCAAACACCCTGACTGGAATTCTAGAGTAACCTCCAGAGCAGGCGCCAAATTGCAACAACTAGCGCGTACCCACCACTTCGAAACATGGGGTCCAGTCGAGCCCACACATTTTCCGAAAAACGGAAGCAGGCCCGATGTGTTAGACATAGCTCTCACTAGGAGGATCGCAGGATTTGTGACCGCAAGGACAATCAACAGAATGTCCTCCGACCACAACCCAGTGATTCTAGAAGTCGATGTGGGAGAATGGGTAGCACTCCCACGGTACCAGACGTCTCACAAACGCACAGACTGGGAGCGATATCAAGAAACTGTCGCCTCCGATATCGCTCGCGCTCCGCCACCTACTGCCGAAACAGTTGAACAAGCGCTACTAGACTTGACAGGTACCATCTTGCAGGCAGCGGAAGAGGCCACCCCACCACAAAGGGATGGCCCTCCACCGCAAATACAGCTCCCGGAACACTTGCTAGCTCAAATCCGTCACAAGAACAGAGTGGCAAAAGAGTGGAAGATCACCAGAAATCAGGCCACCAGGAGGCTGTTCAATCGTCTACAGAGAGAACTGAAGGTGGCGCTCAATGAGCACAGAAACCAGCAATGGCAAAACCGCCTCACAGCTCTCAAAGTAGACGATCATACACTTTGGCAAGCAACCAAACAATTCACCAAAAGACGCGCTAGGATGCCGCCACTGCACGGCGAGCGGGGACTGGTCTACAGCCATGCTGAGAAGGCCAACGCCCTCGCCGACTCCTTCGAGAAGCAGTTTCAAACGGCAGAACCCCAGGATGAAGAGCATGAAGAGGTAGTCAGTCGTCAACTGGCCGTCTTCCTCAATGCTGAGGAGGACCCAGAGGACGAACCCATACTTTTTGCCCCCGAGGACGTGGCAAGAGTAATCAGGTCCCTCCCTACAAAAAAGGCGCCAGGGCACGACAGTGTCACAAACCAGCTAGTCAAAAAACTCCCGCCCACCGCGATCACACACCTCGCGAACGTCCTCAACGAGATTACTCGTTCCCGCGAGTTCCCAGCTTGCTGGAAACATGCGGAAGTGGTCGCGATACACAAACCAGGGAAAGACCCTCTATTCCCACAGCACTACAGGCCGATTAGCCTCTTGCCAACACTCAGCAAGATCTATGAGCGCCTCCTGCTAAAACCCATACAAGAACATATTACCAGAGAGCAAATTCTGCCGGATTTCCAATTTGGATTCCGGCAGAACCACTCTGCCCCACAACAGGTCATGAGAATGGTTGAAGCAGCCACAGAGGGCTTCAACCACAGAGGCTACAGCGGGATAGTGCTACTAGACGTAGCCAAAGCCTTTGATTCAGTATGGCATAGAGGGCTACTCTACAAGTTGTACTCACAAGGGTTTCCAGGGAGCATAGTTCAGCTAATCAAGAGCTACCTCACGAATAGGACTTTCTCCGTCAAAGTAGAAACTGCCACCTCCACCAGAAGGCGTATTCGTGCCGGGGTGCCACAGGGATCGGTCCTGGGGCCCGTATTGTACAGCTTGTACACTGCGGACACTCCAACGGCCCCCCTGGTGCACACCGCACAGTACGCAGACGACACAGCCTTCTACACGAGAAATGCGAACAAGGACCTGGTCATTCGTAGGCTACAAAGGGTTTTAGACGACACAGAAACCTGGGCCCGTCGCTGGCGCATCACCATCAATTCGGAGAAGACGCAGGCAATGCTGATTACCTGCAGGCTCGGAAGGCGCGAACCTCCTCAACGTCCCCCCCTCCACCTCCACCTAAATGGAACCCAACTCCCCTGGCGCAGAACCGCCAAGTACCTTGGCGTAACCTTGGACTCCCGTCTTACGTGGAAACCCCACATAGACGAGGTCCACAGGAAGGTCTGCGCCAGAATGTCCATCCTATACCCTATCCTGAACACAACCAGCTCCCTTCCTTGCCCAGTAGCAGTAAATGTATACCAGGCCCTGATCCGGCCGGTAATGGAGTATGCGTGCCGTGTCTGGGGATACGCGGCAAAGCAGCACCTGGACAAACTCCAGAGGCTGCAAAACCGCGCCCTCAGAAGGGCACTGCATCTACCACTCGGATTCCCCATAGACGACCTGCACGCCGCAGCCGAAATCCCACTCCTGAGAGAGCGTTTCCAGGATCTGGCAAGGGCCTTCTATGAAGGTACTTCCAGATCCGGAAATGAACTCATCCACTCCCTAGGTCGGTATGACATGTCCCGCGATAAACACAAGCGCCCTATGACGATCTTCGACGATTAAGTCGAAGAGAAAATCCCAATACCCAATCCCAAATCCAGTTCCTTCCCATATATCACAAAACATCTCGCCTACCTCAGGCAAGTCCCAGACACACTCACAACAATTCATCACAAATCACAGACACCAAAAAATATATAGAAAAATCACACACACATGTACACAGGGGAGTAAAAGCGAAACGGCTACAAACTCCCCCCCCCACACTTCCCCAAAGAGGGGAAAGTATTAGATGAAAGCAGCAGCAGCATCTCGACACTTCGCTTGAAGATGATGGGTACGAAACCCTTCGAAACGTTGCGAGAAGACGACGCCTTTACTCGGCTGATCACCCGAGAAGATTTCACGAATGGAATACGCCGAGAAAGTCTCAACTCACATTTAACATACCTCTACGGGGAGGATATCCATCGCAGCTACCAGATGCTACAGAAACTACGACTCAAGACGGGCAAGCTGCTTAGCAGACTGGCCTTCTTACAACGGTGTCGAGATAAAGAAGTGTTGCCGAAATTTGCCAACTTGCGACACCCTGTTAGCACGACAAGATCCAGACGCATACTACAACGAGCCGGTGCGGCCCTGGTGCGCGAACACATACGGGTCACCAGGCAGGAGTTAGATAAGAACGCAAGGATGCTGCTTACTCAACACCTTCGATTGGCATCCTATCTCCCACCACACACATGGGAGTGGATCGATGGAAACACATATGCAAGCAGTGAGATCCACAAGAGAAAAGCCACGGAAAAACAATGTGGCAAGTTCACCAGACTGTCTGGAGCCCGGCAACATGCCGACCACACAACCAATGCCAAGACTGTCATCAATCTGGCAGGCAAAGAACTGGACGAGACCACAATATCAGTGCTGTCAAGAGGACTTAACTTTGCTCCAGTACCCAGGACACTACCTAAGCGAGACATTATCAGCAGCATCGAGCAAGCCGTGCGCGGCCTCCCTACGGAGGCAGCTGAGGAAGTTAGGAGAGAGACGTGCAGGGTCCTGGAGAAGGCAAAAATGCCCAAGAACAACATAACTTCGGCTGAATGGAAGGCTCTTAAGGCCCTACGTGAGGATGAGGACACTGTCGTTCTAGCTGCTGACAAAGGCAATGCCACGGTGATACTGAGGAAAGAAGATTATTGGCAAAAGATAAACTCACTGCTACAAGATACTGCCTACAAGCAACTGGACAAGGACACGGCAGCTTCCGTGACTCGCAAGACCATCGCCTTGCTCAATGACTCTGGACTGGAAAAGGACGTCATCAGGAAGCTGTACCCCAGAGCACCGGCACCACCACGGCTATATGGGCTCCCTAAGATCCACAAAGACGGAGTTCCATTGCGACCCATAGTGAGCACCATCAACTCACCGGCATATGGTTTAGCCAAGTACCAGCACAACTGCTCAAACCGATCGTGGGTCACTCTGAGCACCATGTCAAGAACTCGGCGGAGTTTGTGAAGTTACTACAAGGCTTTCGCCTGGATAAAGAAGATCTTCTTGTCAGCTTTGACGTTACCTCACTCTTCACACGAGTACCGCTGGAAGACTCCCTAGCGCTGCTCGAAACACGCTTTAGTGAGGACACAATAAAGCTGTTCCGTCATGTGTTCACAAACACCTACTTCAAGTGTGGAGGCAAATTTTATGAACAAGTGGATGGTGTAGCCATAGGGTCCCCCTTAGCTCCAGGCATCGCTAATCTTTACATGGAGCACTTTGAAGATATAGCCCTGGACACCGCCCCATTGAAACCGAAAGCCTTTTACAGATATGTGGATGACACTTTTGTCGTGTGGCCACATGGCAGAGAGAACCTGCAAGACTTCCTGCGACATCTCAACAGCATACACAGCAACATACAATTCACCATGGAGGTGGAAGAAAACGGAAGCTTGCCCTTCCTTGACATTCTAATCAAGAGGCACCCTGATGGCACCTTGGGTCACGCTGTGTATAGGAAGAAGACACATACGGATTTATACCTTCATGCACAGAGTTGCCACCACCCAGCACAACGCAACTCAGTGCTTAACACACTTGTGCACAGGGCCAAGTCTATCTGTGATGATGACAGCCTACCTGCAGAGTTACAACACCTAAGGAAGACCTTCCGCAGCAACGGTTATAATGAGACGCAAATCTCGCGCGCCCTACACAAGAGCAGGAAGGTAGACACACCAGAAGAAGAAGATGAGACCAGATGCCTGGCATTTCTACCATACGCGGGACCGCCAACAGCCAAGATTGCCCGCATTCTGGAGAAACACAACATCAAGACAATTTTTCATGCCCCCAGTAAAATTAAGGACATACTTGGCTCAGTCAAAGACCACCTAGGACTGCAGACTCCGGGCGTATACAGTATTGAATGTGAATGTGGTACGAAGTACATCGGACAAACGCAGCGCTGCATCACGCAGAGGCGCTCGGAACACATTAGAAATGTACGCCTTGGTCAGACAGAAAAATCGGCGGTAGCGGAACATAGCCTTAACGAAGGACACACCTTCCTCTTTGAGGGTACGAAGAAGCTGTGTGACGCTAAAGGATTTTGGGATTCAGTTTTCAAAGAGGCTGTAGAAATTCGGTTGAACAGCAACCTGATCAATCGAGACACTGGTTTCCAACTCAGTACAGCTTGGAATCCCGCAATAACTAAAATTAGAAGAGAACGCTCCGGCACGAAGACGGTAGCGGCCACAGACGTATTAGGAACCGGCAGGGACTCGACGCCCGGTCCGCGCCGCGAACCCCCCACCACTGGCGCGGCGGCCGATTCCGCAGGTACCTGATTGGTCGGCGCCTGGAATCAGTCACTGGTCCAGGAGCCTTTATAGGACCGTGCAACACAGCATCTCGACACTTCGCTTGAAGATGATGGGTACGAAACTCTTCGAAACGTTGCGAGAAGACGACGCCTTTACTCGGCTGATCACCCGAGAAGATTTCACGCATAACATTATGTTCTTCTTTTAGTTCAGTAAACTCAGGATATGTATGTTATTACTCCCTGAAAATTCGAATACTCTAAGCGAAGTGGCTTCTGAGATTTAGGGAAAAATGCAACATAAAATGTTAATTTTTAGGAACGCCTTCTAAAGTTTCAAAAGACTGAAACTCACTTAATATATGCTTAATTTTTTTTATTTTTGGTGACTCAGAAGCACCCTGCGTCATACTGTATATTGTCCTCTTGCTCTTTTTCCAAGGTTTCTCCTTCTTTCATCTTTCTGGACTCCTTAATGGCCAACTGTGCAGCATACTCTGTTTATCAATGTGTACCTTGTCCATCCGTTCAAGTTCTCTGATGCAGTTTGCTCCAGGATTAATTTCCATATGCTGTAGCAGTTTCACCCTACCAATGTTGCCATCATTAAAAGCAAGAACAGTATCGCTGCCCCCCCCCCCTCCCACTTTAATGTATTCATTCCAACTGCGCTTGATAAAGGAAGCTGGATTAAGAAAAATCAAGAAACGTTCTACGATTTATAGACCTATCAAAAACGTTCGATAATTTGAAATGTTGTAATAAGTTGGAAATTCTGAGAAAAATAGAAGTAAACTATAGGGACAATCAGGTAATATACAATGTGTACAAGAACCAACAGCGAGTAATTAGAATGGGAGACCAAGATCGAAGTTCCCGGATTAAAAAAGGGTGTAGGGCAGGGATGTCTTTCGCCACTGGTATTCCACCTATTCATCGAAGAAGGAGTGACGGTAAAGGTTGAAGAGTGGGATTAGAATTCTGGATTAAAGGACATCAATGATAATATTTGCTGATGACATTGCTATCCGTAGTAAAAGTGAAGAACAACTACAGGAAGTGTTGAATGGAATGAATAGTTAATGAGTACAGTCTGTGGATTGTGGTAAACGGAAGAACGACCGAAGTACTAAGGAGTAGCGGAAAAGAAAGTAGGAGCAAATTTGACGAGAAAACTGACGACCACGAAATGGACGAAGACGAGGACTTCTGCTACCTTGGAAGCAGAACAACCTACGACGGGCGAAGAAAGGAAGACACAAAACGCAGACTAACGCAGACAAGGAAGGCATTCCTGGCCAAAAGAAGTCTACTGGTATCAAACTTAGGCTTTTATTTGAGGAAAAAATTTCTGAGGTTGTAGAAGTTTGGAGCATTATATGTTAGTACCGTAAAACATGGACTATGGGAGAACCGAAAAAAAATAATAAAATCGAAGTATCTGAGATGTGATGCTATCACGTGAGACGAGGAAAATTAGGTTTACTGTGAAGACGGAAAATGAGGAAATTCTCCATAGAATCAGCGGAGAAAGTAACATATGGAACACGTGTTGAGGCCTCAGGGCATAACTTCCATGTAGGTTCCATGTCGGGATGGCGGTTATCGTTGAAACAACCGGTTTTCGGTTTTTTTTCATGGCAGTTTAACCTGACTGTAAAAACTGGCCGGCCGGTGTGGCCGAGCGGTTCTAGGGGCTTCAGTCTGGAACCGCGCGACCTCTACGGTCGCAGGTTCGAATCCTGCCTCGGGCATGGATGTATGTGATGTCCTTAGGTTAGTTAGGTTTAAGTAGTTCTATGTTCCAGGGGATTGATGACCTCAGATGTTAAGACCCATAGTGCTCTGAGCCATTTCAACCATTTTTTTTGTACAAACTGCTCAAAATAACCGCTTTCTGAAATAACTGATTTTCATTTTTTTTATTGCTATTTTTTCCTATAATAAACGTAGTAATCGAACGGTGACAGAAAAAATTTGACTCTTTCAGTTTCAAAACACACAGTATCGAAATATCAAATTAAATAGGTAAATAAAAGGAAACTTAATCCGTTCACCGTTCACTACTTTTCTCAAATAGTGATAAATGGTTGAATACTACAAAAACTCGCCAGTGTTCTCCTATTGATTCATATTGTTTGAAACACTGATAAAAATCGTTTTGCAAACGGAGATGATACCACTACTTGGCATTACGAATAGTCAGTTCTAAGGGGTGAAAACTTTAGTTTAGGGACTCTGTTTTTCTTGTTAATTTATCCGTTTTCAAGGGCTACAAGCAGATAAAGGCAACAGATCAGGTGCTTTCTGTTTTTATTGTATACTACGAATGAATTTCTAAGTTTTTAATTTATTACTGTTACATTATTTCCTCCGTCTTTTATTATTTCGAAGAAGTGGCAGACAAACTTTTAATCTTTTAAAGCAAATGAAGCATTGTACTTCACTGCTACGTCTCTTCGTAAAAAGATTTCCAGGCTAGGGTTGATGCCGTTGCGCAATACAACGGATGTCCGACGACGACAGCGAGAAATTACCGGGTAGACCACGTGGCTGCAAGCCTTGCACACTCGACGTACATGCGTACCTTATGCCACAACTGGGAACAGGGACGTCATTGTCTCAGAAGTGCTACACCAATTTTTATGCGGCGTGTTTGTTGCTCATTTCTGGCATTGTTATTAAAATAGCGCTGATCGCTTTCCCCATTTTCTATAATAACGTAATATTTCAAACCAATTCAAATTTAACTTATAAGGATTACTTCTTTTTTAAAGAAGGTTTATTTAAAACCGAAAAAATTTAGTGCTGCTGATATGGCTAACTTGTATTTCGTTTTTTTTTATTCGGTTATTAGTAAAAATTAAAAAAGCACCTGATATAACAGAGAAGAATCAAATACCGAAAAATACCGACTATTGAGAACTAAAATACCGGTTTAGGTTTTAAAAATGTAATGTATTGCGAATACATAGAATGAAGGATCCTTTATTCTATGATTATATGATAGCGGAACAAACACTGGTAGCAGTTACTTCTGTAAAATATCTGGGAGTATGCGTACGGAACGATTTGAAATGGAATGATCATATAAAATTAATTGTTGGTAAGGCGGGTGCCAGGTTGAGATTCATTGGGAGAGTCCTTAGAAAATGTAGTCTATCAACAAAGGAGGTGGCTTACAAAACACTCTTTCGACCTATACATGAGTATTGCTCATCAGTGTGGGATCCGTATCGGGTCGGGTTGACAGAGGAGATAGAGAGGATCCAAAGAAGAGCGGCGCGTTTCATCACAGGGTTATTTGGTAAACGTGATAGCGTTACGGAGATGTTTAGCAAACTCAAGTGGCAGACTCTGCAAGAGAGGCGCTCTGCATCGTGGTGTAGCTTGCTGTCCAGGTTTCGTCCGGCCGGGGTGGCCGAGCGGTTCTAGGCGCTACAGTCTGGAACCGCGCGACCGCTACGGTCGCAGGTTCTAATCCTGCCTCGGGCATGGATGTGTGTGATGTCCTTAGGTTAGTTAAGTTTAAGTAATTCTCAGTTCTAGGTGACTGATGACCTCAGAAGTTAAGTCCCATAGTGCTCAGAGCCATTTGAACCATTTTTTTGTCCAGGTTTATAGAGGGTGCGTTTCTGGATGAGGTATCGAATATATTGCTTCCCCTACTTATACCTCGCGAGGAGATCACGAATGTAAAATTAGAGAGATTCGAGCGCGCACGGAGGCTTTCCGGCAGTCGTTCTTCCCGCGAACCATGCGCGATTGGAACAGGAAAGGGAGGTAATGACAATGGCACGTAAAGTGCCCTCCGTCACACACCGTTGGGTGGCTTGCGGAGTATAAATGTAGATGTAGAACTGGTCGGCTTTTTCCATCGCTGCTGGGGAGAGCTGTAGAGAATAAAAACTATAGTGAAAGACAGACTGGAATACTTCGAATAAATAACTGAAGACGTAGGAGGCAAGTGTTATGAGATGAAGAGTCTGTCACAGAGAGGAATTCGTGGCGGGCTGCATAGGACCGGTAACAAAAAAGGTGGCAAAAAAAGGGCCAATAGAAAGTAAAATGAACTTTGATATTGCGTCGGTCCTCATAAATAACCACGCCGTCAGTGCACGTAGCGTGAGCAACATCATCAACTGCCGACGTCTCAGCCAGGCTGTTGTTGGTGTTGGTAACGCAACGCCCCTGCGCAAACACTGACCTAGCGCTGGGGGCGGCTGGGGTGGCTGGAGGTCTGGGCCCGGCAGCCGCACACGTGCTCGGGACGCTGGTGCGGCCATCACTCACCCGCCGGAAGCCGACTCCTAATGGCCGGGTAGGGCCACGTGTGACAGCGACCTGCAGCCAGGGCCGTTTCTACCATTAGGCAACACCAGGCGACCGCCTAGGGCGGCAAAATATTGGCAGCAAAAGGCTGAAAAATTGATTTCAAATCAAACAGCGAAAAAATAGAGCAAAGGAGGAGAAAAAATTGAAAAGAGCAAAAATTAAAACACCACATTGTTTCCAAAGGCCTACGGAGCAGTTACTCAATAATTATACACTACTGGCCATTAAAATTGCTACACCACGAAGATGACGTGCTACAGACGCGAAATTTAACCGACAGGAAGAAGATGCTGTGATATGCAAATGTTTAGCATTTCAGAGCAATCACACAAGGTTGCCACCGGTGGCGACATCTACAATGTGCTGACATGAGGAAAGTTTCCAACCGATTTCTCATACACAAACAGCAGTTGACGGCGTTGCCTGGCGAAACGTTGCTGTGATGCCTCGTATAAGGAGGAGAAATGCGTACCATCACGTTTCCGACTTTGATAAAGGTCGGATTGTAGCCTATCGCGATTGCGGTTTATCGTTCGCGACATTGCTGCTCGCGTTGGTCGAGATCCAATGACTGTTAGCAGAATATGGAATCGGTGGGTTCAGGAGGGTACTACGGAACGCCGTGCTGGATTTCATCGGCCTCGTATCACTAGCAGTCGAGATGGCAGGCATTTTATCCGCATGGCTGTAACGGATCGTGCAGCCACGTCTCGATCCCTGAGTCAACAGATGGGGACGTTTTGAAGACAACAACCATCTGCACGAACAGTTCGACGACGTTTCCAGCAGCATGGCTGCGATTACACTTGACGCTACATCACAGACAGGAACGCCTGCGATGGTGTACTCAACGACGAACCTGGGTGCACGAATGGCAAAACGTCATTTTTTCGGATGAATCCAGGTTCTGTTTACAGTATCATGATGATCGCATCCGTGTTTGGCGACATCGCGGTGAACGTACATTGGAAGCGTGCATTCGTCATCCCCATGCTGGGGTACCACTCGGCGTGATGGCATGGGGTGCCATCGGTTACAAGTCTCGGTCACCTCTTGTTCGCACTGACGGCACTTTGAACAGTGGACGTTACATTTCAGACGTGTTATGGCCCGTGGCTCTACCCTCCATTCGATCCCTGCGAAACCCTACATTTCAACAGGATAATGCACGACCGCATGTTGCAGGTCCTGAAGGGGCTTTCTGGTTACAGAAAATGTTCGACTGCTGCCCTGGCCAGCACATTCTCCAGATCTCTCACCAATACAAAACGCCTGGTCAATGGGGCGGAGCAACTGGCTCGTCACAATCCGCCAGTCACTACTCTTGATGAACTGTGGTATCGTATTGAAGCTACATGGGCAGCTGTACCTGTACATGCCATCCAAGCTCTGACTCAACGCCCAGGCGTATCAAGGCCGTTATTACGGCCAGAGGTGGTTGTTCTGGGTACTGGTTTCTCAGGATCTATGCACCCAAACAGCGTGAAAATGTAATCACATGTCAGTTCTAGTCTAATATATTTGTCCAATGAATACCTGTTTATCATCTTTATTTCTTCTTCTTCTTCGTAGCAACTTTAATGGCCAGTAGTGTATGAGGTGACTGTTCTTTCGGACATCTTCTCAAGAACTGTTACTTTTCTCTTGGTGAAGCCCTCTAGGTCTTTATATCTTCCTTCAGGCTGACTCGTATTACCGGAAAGAACAGACACCATTTCGATCCAGCAGCACACCAGACTCAAACTCTTACGGGAATCTGCGAAATGCCATGAGTAATGAGTATAATGGTCAAGGGGCACTACATCAGTCATGTGTGGGAATGTTGAGAATTTGGGTCTCACAGCAGCTGTGCTATGGTTGCACTGTGGCCGAATGGCGTAGCGAACATCGCATCTGCCTAGTAAACAGGAGACGTGGGTTCGAATCCCAATTGGCACAAATTTTCAACTTTCCTCATTGGTTTAAATCAATGCCCACTCGCAGTCAGTGTTTCTAGCTCCTTTGTTTCCTTAAAAATCTACTAACTTTGTGAAAGTATACTCATTGCCTCTGCCTACCTCAAAACTAAAGCGGCCGCTACTGAGTACGAAACGGAAACAAACGCGACCTTGACTCACCTCTGTCGAGTGCTGGAGCAGGGCACATGCGCTGGCTAGCGATCATGTTGCGACTTGATACCATACCTCCCTCAGTCCCTCGGTTTGTTTTTGTCTCTGTGGATCGTTTGTCAAGCGCCACTTGTATTGAGCGCTTCTGTTGATGATTTTAGTTCTACAATTATTTCCTATTGATAATTGATCACCTATTCACAAGCCAGGTTCTGCACTTCTCTTCAATGTATCTAAAAGGCATACAAGGTACGTACAGACGCATAAAAGTGAGCTGGTGTCCGTCTGCAAGTCTGTCTCTGAGTGTCTGAGACTCGCAACGCGAGAAAAGAACTACGTTGTCTTTTCTCAAACTAATTCGCTGTAGTTTGCTTAAAAATTGACTATTATGCAAATAATAACCAGAGAGAGTGTCACGACTTGTTTATCGACGAAAAATAATTGTATAAATTGCGCGCCTTGTGCTTAAAAGCTGTGTCTCAATGTAATTTACTAATTTACACATTAGTGCGTAATGCAATGTCCGTATTGCATATTGCACATTTTTTCGGGTATAACGACCACCGTGAGCAATTCAATGGGCTAAGTAGTCGCCCGTTCCTAATTTAGGGCCAGAGAAGGGAAAGGGCGAGTGCCTTTAGACAAACACGACGTGCATGCCCACTGGCATTCGAACCAACACCTGTCTCGTATGAATGATCAGAAGCCAATCGCTTGGACGACTGCGCCACTAGGGGGCGGCAAATAAAAGCTGTAGAAGTCAATTGTCATTTAATTATTTAATCGCAAGGAAGTGGATGCCGAAAAATACGTAATTTATCGTTCTAAAAATATTTCAATCAAAACAGAAACTAAATGAGACCACGATTACCCAGCTGACCTAGTTTGATTCTTCCACATGTCTCTCATAATTTCAGAATTCAAGGACGAATTCATTCGCATCATAAAATAGTTCCACACCTTTATTACTCCGTTTTCTTGCAATTAAATAAAATACGTAGTTGATGCCAAATTTGGTTACACTGGTATATTCAGATGAGTTCCAGTTTGAAATGTTCAGCACATTCTTCCGACTTCAATTATTTTGGCAAATTTCAGAAATTGAGGGCAAAAAATAAGAAATTGAGGACGTCTGATCACCTTAGTTTAATGATTAAAAGTGTAATAAGAGATTTGTATTGTTGTGCCGTTGTATGTTAGTGGTGGTGGAAGGATGGAGGTATATCGGGAAGATGGATAGTAGTAAAAAAGAGGGGTCGTCATTTTTATTTTTCAGTTTTCGCTTAGGGCGGCAGAACACCTAGCAATTGCCCTGCCTGCCTCCTCGTCCCTCCTAACCACTTCAGGCTGCTATCTATGCAGACTAAACCCAAATCGGATGCCACGAGTGCGAGACAAAAACTTCTCGACCTGCCACAGAGATGGCGAAATTTTGTTTTCATTATGTTGGTACCAGTTTCGATTCAACGTAAGTCAAGTGTACACTTTAATGAAATCTTCTTGTGGTTGTCAGCTGAGTCGTAGCGTCGTCTTTTCGCAGTTTTCAGGAGTTCCCTACTCCACATCTTAAAACCAAGATGATTAGTAAACTCGGCGAAACGTTGCACCAATACGATACGATTGAGCTAATAACCCGAGACGCGCGGGATTAGCCGAGAGGTCTTAGGCGCTGCAGTCATTGACTGTGCGGCTGGTCACGGCGGAGGTTCGAGTCCTCCCTCGGGCATGGGTGTGTGTGTGTTTGTTCTTAGGATAATTTAGGTCAAGTAGTGCGTAAGCTTAGGGACTGATGACCTTAGAAGTTGAGTCCGATAAAATTAAAAAAAAAAACTGCTGAAAATGGGTCATTAATGATATATGAAGTAACCAACGCCACTGGCGTGTGGGTAAAAGGAAATACAGGTGGTTTACGTACAGAATTAACTATAAGAAAGCTCTGTGGGCGGCGTAGTTTTTGAAAGCTAACCAAATGCGCCTACATCTACATGATTATTCTGAAATTCAAAATTTAGTGTCTGGCAGAGGGGCTATTAACCGCCTTCGTGCTATTTTTCTGCCGTTTCACTCTCGAACAGCGCGCGGGAGAAACGAACACTTAAATCTTTCCCTGTGAGCTTTGATTTCTCTGATTTCATTACGAGGATCATTTCTCTCTAAATAGGTGGGCGACAACAACATATTTCGTTTTAGGAAGAGTAGGCTGGTGATTGAAATTTCACCAGAAAATTCTGCCACAATGGAAAACGCCTTTGTTTTAATGATTGTCACCCCAACTCGTGTATCATATCCGTGGCACTCTCTCCCCTATTTCAGTTACTCGTTTTTTGTTTCTGTGAATCTGTGATGAAGTTCCTCTTACCACAAAAAATTGAGCACGTGTGCTGTCACGCTGGTACTGCGTTACGTAACGGGTGAACAAATTACTTGAACTGCAGTCGTCGTGTCCTACTACCACTTTCGCAGCTTGTGTGCCGGGCGACGCGCACGCCGTACTATTTCACGGGCAAACAGCGGTCTGCGCGCGTTCCACGAATTCGTAGCACAGAGGCTGCCGATGGCGATGACGGCGAAGAAATGTGACGCCGGCATTGGAGTGCAGCGCAGAAGCGTCTGGAAAAGCCGGACTCAGCGGGAGCCGTGAGGTCCGAAAACAGTAGACGCAAGCGCCTACCTTCCGCCAACATAAGACGTTTATTTGTGTAGCGCACAGTACTTGCCAATTCATTTTCTGCGAGCGGACTTCGATCTTTACAATTATTCAGGTTCTGACAGTAATCAGGCACATGGCACTGTAGCATTGTTAGTCACAGTGCCTCATAACTTATGCGTGTCTCTGGAAGTAGGACGGAGACACCGTCTGATTGTTAAAAACTAGCAGTCAAATAGCTTCCTGTTCGCAGCTGGTGGCCGGTTTTCATTAAATAACAGTCTTCAGGGCAACATGTCCTTGCTGAGGGGCAAGCGTCGGCAGACTTGATGAAGTAACGCTTTTTATTCAGTAGCCGTCAGCTGTGTCCATTATTCAGATTCACTACCTTAAGTAATTGTGTGGTCCTAATATGAGGTATTACTTCTTCAGTGCCTCCTCACCATGGATACTATGGTCTGAAGACCGGTTTTTAACCGAAACCGGTCATCAAGTACAAATAGAAAGCGGCATTTACTGTTTTAACGTCACTTCATCCTTTCCGCTGTACTTCGACTATGTAACATTTTCTAGTCACATTTTCTAACCTAGTACTTTTGGCCAACGATTGTTTAGGCCTATGGAGTGAACTGACTTTCCATGTTTGCATTATGTATTGAAATTAATGTAATCGGGACCCAGTCCTACCATAATTACGCTTTACGCCAGTGGTGTTCATGTGTAAGATTTGACGAAGGTCTCATATACGCAAGGCGTCCTGCCACGTGCACTCTGCTTCCTGCTTTCCACGCTAGTGAATATGTCCAGGGGACATAGTAATATGCACACTGGATGAATGAAGAACCCTCCTTTTCACGAATGATCTGCGGCTCAATCTGAAAAACAAAACAGACACGTTTTGATTTGACGAGGTGACAGAACACGTTACCGTTCATCTACGAGGGGCGTTTCAATAAGTCCGTGCAAAGTCCGAGAGATGGCACCATCGGCGCGTATCAAGGTCATGTTTATTTAGTAGCATCTTTGGAAAGAACGCACACCAAGTTTCAGCCATATTGGTCTATTTCTTTGTGATTGGCATTCGTGTGAATCAAGGAAGTCGAGTGATTGTCAATAAATGGACGAAGAAGAATTTCGTGTGGTGATTATACTTTATTACTTTAAGAAAGGCAAAACGCCTCCGGAGACTAATGAGAAGCTTGATAAACATTACGGTGACTCCGCACCTTCGATTAGAACAGTTTATAAGTGGTTTCAAAATTTTCGGATTGGCCATATGGGCACAAGTGATGCTGAACGTTCTGGACAGCCTGTGGAGGTTACGACTCCTAAAACCAATGATAAAATCCATGATATGGTGATGGATAACAGAAGAGTTAAGGTGCGTGAGATTGCTAATGCTGTGGGCATCTCGAATGAACGAGGAGGTGATTTGCAGCAACTAATAGCTATTTTGCAGACTTGAACAGTTCCTATTATTCGGAAGGGATCAACTAATTATAACAGCGTTGGATGAAGTGTATAATCGTAAAAGGAGACTGTCGAAAAATAAAAAAGGGTGTACCCTAAACACGTAAGTAGTTTTTATTTTTGGACGAACATTTCAAATGCCCCTCGTAACACAAGTAAAAACAGTAACTTCACAAGAAGTAGTATATCTTTAACTGCAGGCACATGGCTACAGACATTTCCACCATAGGCTACGCGCACTTCTTCTCCTACGCCCTACAGATAGAAAGATACGGAACAATTTCCATCATTCAAGACGAAGGTGTTCAACATATGCACATGGCCTCCTGACCTAAGCACTCATCAAGCCAATTTCCATCATTCAAGACGAAAGTGTTCAATATATGCACATGGTCTCCTGATCTAAGCACTTATCAAGCCAAAACAATTTTCCAAGAGCAGTATTCAATTCTTATTTATCTCCCAGAAGCCAAAATTAACAGTATCACCATGTGTTGCATACACCGGGGTGACGAAAGTCGTGGGATTCCTTCCAATATCGTGCCGTACCTCCTTTTGCCTGGCGTACTGCAGCAGCTCGAAGTGGCACGGGCTCAAGAAATCGTTGCAAGTATGGAGCCAAGCTGCCTCAAAAGCCGTTCATAATAGTGAAAGTGTTGCCGGTGCAGGATTTTGTGCACGAACTGACCTCTCGATTATGTCCCATAAAAGTTCGATGTGATTCATGTTGGGCAATTTGGGTGGTCAAATCATTCGCTCGAATTGTCCAGAATGTTCTTCAAACCCGTAGGAACTTGAAGTCCATAAATGACTGCAAATGGTCTGCAAGTAGCCGAACATAACTATTTACAGTCAATGGTCGATTCAGCTGGACCGTAGGATACAGTCCATTCCATGTAAACACACCACACATCATTAAGGAGCCACCACCAGTGCCTTGTTAACAACATGAGTCCATGGCTTCAAGGGGTCCGCGCCACACTCGGACCCTACCATCAGTTGTTACCAACAAAAATCGGTACTCATCTGACAGGGCCACGCTTTTCCAGGAGTCTAGAGTATCCACGCCAGGAGAGGCTCTGCAGGCCATGTTGTGCTGTTAGCAAAGGCACTAGCGTCGATGGTCTGCTGCTATAATCTATTATCGCCACAATTCGCCGCAACGTCCTAACGGATACGCTCCTTGACGACTCATATTGATTTCCGCAGTTATTTCAGACAGTGTTACTTGTTTATTAGCACTTACGACTCTACGCAAACGCTGCTATTCTCGGTATCTAAGTGGAGGATGTTGGCCACTGTGTTGTCCGTGGTGAGAGGTAATGCCTGAAATTTGGAACTGTCGGCACACTCCTGACGCAGTGGGCCTCTGGATACTGAATTCTCCAACGATTTTCGAAATCGAATGTCCCGTACATCTAGCTCCAACTACCACTCTGCGTTCATAGTCTGTCAGTTCCCGCCGGCCGGAGTGGCCGTGCGGTTCTAGGCGCTACAGTCTGGAACCGAGCGACCGCTACGGTCGCAGGTTCGAATCCTGCCTCGGGCATGGATGTGTGTGATGTCCTTAGGTTAGTTAGGTTTAATTAGTTGTAAGTTCTAGGCGACTGATGACCTCAGAAGTTAAGTCGCATAGTGCTCAGAGCCATTTGAACCATTTGTCAGTTCCCGTCGTGTGGCCATGATCACGTCGGAAACATCTCACGTGCATCACTTGAGTACAAATCACAGCTCTGCCAATGCACTGTTCTTTTATACCTTGTAGATGAGATACTACAGCCGTCTGTATATGAGCATATCGCTATTACATGACTTCTGTCAAGTCAGTGTACGTCGTGCTGTTGTTCTGCGTAAATACGTCCCAATTGGCATGAAGGAAGTATGTTCTAAGTGTGAGCATGAATTCTTCATTTTGAATTGCGTTGCCACAATTCATTAACTGTCATGTCGTACTGTCGTACGCTTTTTCAGCACGTAACGTTTCTGTTTATCTTATTCTCATTTTCTGGCGGGGGGGGGGGGGGGGGGGGGGGGAGGGGGGAGGGAGGGGGGTTACCAGATAAGTTGTTCAGCACATTTTTTACAGCTAAGAGAGAGTTGTGTGTTGACTCACTTTAGCGTGCAGCTGTAATTTAGAAATGAAAATCTTTAAGAAACGATATTTTACACCTAACGCCTTTGCTTGATATAAAATGAATCTTTTAATAAACATGTTTGGAACAACAACAAAAAATTTTTACATTTTTCTTTTTAAAATTCAGTCTTGATGGCACCACGTATGCTACAAGCTGACCAGTTGACATCACAGCAGCTGAGAAGAGTGCTCCACCTACCATCTTCGGAGGATGCCATGGGTCTGATGATGGCCATGTGACCTATGTTCTTGTAGCATACGTGGTGCGATCAAAACTGAATTCAAAATGGTTCAAATGGCTCTGAGAACTATGCGACTTAACTGCTGAGGTCATCAGTCCCCCAGACCTTAGAACTACTTAAACCTAACTAATCTAAGGACATCACACACATCCATGCCCGAGGCAGGATTCGAACCTGCGACCGTAGCGGTCGCGTGGTTCCAGACTGTAGCGCCTAGAACCGCTCGGCCACCGCGGCCGGCAAAACTGAATTAAAAAGAAATTTTTTTTAAATGAATCTTTTTGTACTGCTATTGTGTTTGCCTGTATCATCATCTTATTAATATTGCAACCGTTGTACGATCTTTCTATATGTACAAAGGATGTACGGATATCTAGCGATTAATCTATGTTAGCGCCATTTACGTTACAAATTTGATGCTCTCTCTATGCTGGTATCCCGTGTGACAAGCTGAGGAAAAACTGAGAACGCGTAGCTTATTTCGTTGCTTCAGAATTGTGTAAAATTTATGTAACATCTACGCCACCATAGCTGAGTGATTGTCGTATCTAACAAGAGCGCCAAGGATCCAAGTTTGATTCCAGTGCTGTCAAAGACTATAGCTCAGTGGCGGAAGTTCCGATTCCTAAAGATGACAGCAAAGATTAGGTAGTCAACTTCTGGCTACAAGCTCCTCTGACACTGCCGCCCACCACCCTCACCCTTCTATGCAAACTCCCGACCGATCCTGTAGTCCTGGTATTAATGGCGTCCTGATCAAATTACAATATTTTTTATATAGCAACACACACGGCGCCCCTTTCATAGGAACGTGTACCTACTTGTATGTAAAAGTTTGTTGTGCTGCGTACCACCCTGTCACGTCTTCACACAGCACTACACACAATTTCACTGATATGGTCCAACGTACACCGCAGTCCAATAGTAGTAAACAGCTGCTCAAAGCTGCGAGAGGTTCACTCGTAAATTGCTCTCCCTGGTTTTTGTACTTCCTCCTCCTGCATTTGAGTAGACGAATCCTGCAACACAAAGCTACGCGTTTGGTCCTCAAGGCCAATCGGGACTGACCGACCGCCGTGTCATTCTCTGCCAACAGCGTCATTCGATACCGTTTAGAGGGACGTGGGGTCAACATATTGCCTCTCCGACCGTTGTTGGCTTTGTTGACCTAGTAGCCTCTACTTCTCACTCAAATTGATCCTAAGTTTGCATCTCGAGGCTGAATGCAACCCATTCTAGTTCTCCCCCGCCCCCCACACCAAGGAAGAATCCCTGACGGTAGAGGGAATCGAACCCGAGTTCTCTGCATAGTGGCTCAAATGGCTCTGAGCACTATGGGGCTTATCATCTGAGGTCATCAGTCCCCTAGAACTTAGAACTACTTAAACCTAACTAACCTAAGGACATTAAACACATCCATGCCCGAGGCAGGATTCGAACCTGCGACCGCAGCGGTCGCGCGGTTCCAGACTGAAGCACCCAGAACCGCTCGGCCACTCCGGCCGGCTCTGCATAGTAACCAGACACGTTGACCACTGAGGCACGGAGGCAGACTAACACTACAGGATGATTCTGATATTTGGTTCACGATAAGAAAAGACATGGAGGTGCAGGTTGTTATTTACTTGTCTGTAGATGTTGCCTGACAAGCCGCGACGAAAATGTGTAAGAAGTACAGTTTGTCAGTCTCAGAAGTGATTAGCCCAGTCGGTATCTGACGAACAAAGCTTAGAGTATAGTGAGGATGTATTGGAGTTACGAGCGTTCACAGCCAAGTTCGCTAATGCACACTTTTTCAGTGGCGTTTACTGTGCTGAATGCCTTTTCGATATCTGAAGACGGAACAAATTTGGCTGGAGAGATGACGAGAGGACTGCGCGTATAGTTTCTCAGCATCACAAGTTGCAGTGTTCACTTAGACGTTTGTTACAGCACATAACAAAGTGCAACCTGAACCGAAAGGGAAAAATCGCGTGTGGCTGGACGCGCCACAAAGCGTACATTAGACTGAACGCGCAGAGAATTGGCGTCAGGTGCTAAAAGGAAATAAGCAATGCTTGCTTCCTCTGCGATCGCTACATTATATATAGAAAAGAAGAAAACGGTCATTGTGGGTGAAAAAATGGATGAGCAGAAGGTACAGTACGGAAAGTTCGATATTTCTAAGAAAACAACTTCTTTTAAAAGAAAAAAGGTTTCGAAATTACTTGAGGATGAGTGAGTATGTTTATCGATTATGTTTACATGCTAGACTTGTACAACAGGAATTAACGAAGCATCACACGGTAATGAGGAAAGCAATTACTTTTTGCGATAAGTTCCCAGCTGCACTAAGAATTCATGCCTCTGTGAATCGAAATCTGCCAAGAAATCATACTTTTCGCACGTAAACTTTGTCACTGCCCCCAACACTTCTTTTCGAGAGCTAAATGATATGTCTTTCGCGGAAGTTCTGTCAATACAGAGTTTCTATTTTCTTCTCGGCGCTTAGCATAATTAGTTTCATGCTGTATCACGTTTGTTCCTGGTGTGATAATGTTTACTTCTGATACTAAAAAGACACTGTTTCTGTTCATATTGTCAAATAAAACATTCAGTTGTTCTTTCCACCAAACTACCGTGTTCTACCTTCTTTCCTCTTGAAATAAGTTTGTCAGCGCGTCACGGGAACTGTGAAGTGCACAGTTGCAGACCTCTTCACCGTTTAAAGGCACACATGAGAGTGAACACTTCGGCTTCCATCCCCAGCAATCGTGCAGTATCGTATGCACTGTCACGCAAGGACGTAAGACTCCCTTCAGTTCTGTGCAACATGTGAGATACCACGATGGCTGTACAAGAACACCGCAATCGTGATTGGGCGAACAAGGTTGCAACACACCAACTCCACGACGGTTCTGCCTGGCGGGCGTCTTTCTACGTAATAACTTTCTACGCAGCACGCAGTACATACCTCCGCTTCGGGACAGTAGTCGGGCCGTCAGCGAACCGAGCGCAAAGGCGAACACTTTGAAGTGAATTTCTCCCACTATCGAAGATCCAATGATTGCAAACCAAGTTGCCCATGTGGCTGAGTAGCTTCAACTCTATTCTGGGGTGAGAGACGACTACGTCGGAAGAAGATACGTCAGTGCCCCGTGCCCTCAACACCGTGAAGGCCTCAGGGCACGACGAAGTACACAACGCATCCCTGAAACAGATGCCGCCGACAGCCACCACTCATCAGATCGACACTTTCAACGAGGTCTTCCGGACCAGCTTTCCCCTTGCATCGAAACTTGCAGAAATCGAGGCTATTTCAAAGGTCGGGAAAGATCTCTGCCTTGTGCAAAGTTATCGCCGAATAAGGTTATTACTGATCATCTCTAAAGTCTCTGAGATGGATATCTCAAGAGACTGCACCGTCATGTCATCACTGAAGCCATTCTACCGGAGGCGCAGTTCGGGTTTCGCCGGAACGGCTTAAAGATGGATCCACTTTTGCGACTGGTTGAAGAGGCCCCTGACACTATAGGACCCTGTGAATACTTCCATGAGATGACCATCGGTGTACTGTGAGCTTTTGATATCGTGTGGTACGATGGACTCTTGTTCAATATACTCGACGGCAAGACTTCCATGCAGCGACTGGAAAGTTCGTCGAATCTGTGCAGGCGTGCCATAGGGCTCGGTTTGAAGACTAATCCTGTAAACGATGTACACGGCTGATGGGCCCTGTGTGCTGCTGATACAGCGATCTTCAGCCGCAGCATAAACGCCAGCACTTAAAACGCCGACAGCAGCTCGTCTCGAACGCCATCAACACCTGAGCTGCCAAATGGTGCCAAATTCAACGGCTTCAAGATGAGTTACTGACGGTCACTCACCGAATCATCTCCGAAGCGATGCCACCCGTCGGAGAAGGCCATCCTGTTCCATCGAGACCCACGGCGCGATATTGCAGCGAAACTTTGGATCGCCGACTTACGTGGCGTCTTCATATCCAGGACGTCCATAAGTTGCACTTCTTGCTGAACCCTGCTTCTACCCTAGCGCCTCGGCTCTGTATCATGTTGTAGAAAGCGCTGCTGCGCCGTGGCTACCCGGACGGCGTAAATGCATCGGAAGTCACTTCAGTGTATGTAGAACCGTGCGCTCCGCTTGGCTGTGTACTTAGAGTTTCTCTAACTGATCAACTTCTTGACACGGCAGAAGCCCCACGGCTCCGCGCCGTTCTCGGGTGACGGACTGATGGTCCCCTTCTTGTACAAGAAGACGAGACGCTTGAACAACAGGAAGATCCGGACGATGGGCCGGATAATACAATGCAGCCTGAGTACAAGATGGCCCAACCTAGCCGGCCGCGGTGGTCTAGCGGTTCTAGGCGCGCAGTCCGGAACCGCGTGACTGCTAAGGTCGCAAGTTCGAATCCTGCCTCGGGCATGGATGTGTGTGATGTCATTAGGTTAGTTAGGTTTAAGTAGTTCTAAGTTCTAGGGGACTGATGACCACAGATGTTAAGTCCCATAGTGCTCAGAGCCATTTGAACCTTTTTTTTTTTTTTTTTTGGCCCAACCTATCGATGCGTAGGAAGCTCTTCTTGAATCATACGCTCACGGATATTCAAGAGGACGACAAGCGCAAGTAGAGTACACTAGCATCGAACGACGAATGGCAGCAAAACATGAACATGTTGAGAACTCCACCACACTTGGAAATTTAAGGCAACTCCGTTAAGGTACGTGGAGGTCGCGCTACATGTAGCATAAGAGTGGGGGTAGCGAGCTTAGGCAGTCTGTGGAACTTCGCGCTAAAAGGAATGTTTATGGTGGCACTAGGTTGAAAGCCAAGTATCTCTGCAATGTCTTTTACATTTAATCAGGACAATGAGAAATTCAAAAGTGATATAGAGTCTCTGTAACACCATAACTATTCTTACCAGATCCTTAAACTGGAGAAACGAGGAAGAAATTAGTTATTAATGGAAAACGTTCGTACCATCTTTATTTTGTTAACTTTTTTATTTTTTGCCTCCACAGTAGACAAACTTCAACAACGGAAGTTTAAAAATAGACCTGAAAGTCAGTTATAGTAAGACTAAAATAATGTGTAAATAATAAAAAGAAAATTGTGCAAATTATCAGTGGATCCATACACACAGTTTGTGAGTTTTAGTATTTTGTGTAGTTGAAGACGACTGGCAGAATAGAACAAAATATAAAAAAACACATTAGCATAGAAGTGGTCTAAATAATTTTTGGTAAACCAAATAGAGTTTTCAAGACCAGTATTATGATGTGTCTGAAACGAAAGTTTACAGCCCATTTTTGTTACCAGTTATATCAATTAGGCGCTGACTTTCAAGGCAAAAACCATTCAGTGACTGACGGTAGCTCAACAGACAACGGAGGGTTGAAGGTGGTAATTAGTAGGTGAGACATGTAAATAAGTAAACGCATCAGAGTACAAACTGGAGTGGGAGACGTGAGAATAATGAAAATGAACTGGATTTCCTTGCTGGATTCAAAGAGATAAGAAAGGGAAGAAGAGAGAAGGAAGATTAGTCTTTACATTCGATCGCAGCGAGGTCATTAGAGCAGAAGCTCGGATTAGAGGAGGATGACAAAGGAGATGGGCTCTGCTCTTTCAAAGAAACCATCCCGGCATTTGCCTGGACGGATTTAGGAAGATCTACATCTACATCTACATTTATACTCCGCAAGCCACCTAACGGTGTGTGGCGGAGGGCACTTTACGTGCCACTGTCTTACCTCCCTTTTCTGTTCCAGTCGCGTATGGTTAGCGGGAAGAACGACTGTCTGAAAGCCTCCGTGCGCGCTCGAATCTCTCTAATTTTACATTCGTGATCTCCTCGGGAGGTATAAGTAGGGGGGAAGCAATATATTCGATACCTCATCCAGAAACGCACCCTCTCGAAACCTGGCGAGCAAGCTACACCGCGATGCAGAGCGCCTCTCTTGCAGAGTCTGCCACTTGAGTTTGCTAAACATCTCCGTAACGCTATCACGCTTACCAAATAACCCTGTGACGAAACGCGCCGCTCTTCTTTGGATCTTCTCTATCTCCTCCGTCAACCCGATCTGGTACGGATACCACACTGATGAGCAATACTCAAGTATAGGTCGAACGAGTGTTTTGTAAGCCACCTCCTTTGTTGATGGACTACATTTTCTAAGGACTCTCCCAATGAATCTCAACCTGGTATCCACCTTACGAACAATTAATTTTATATGATCATTCCACTTCAAATCGTTCCGGACGCATACTCCCAGATATTTTACAGAAGTAACAGCTACCAGTGTTTGTTCCGCTATCATATAATCATATAATAAAGGATCCTTCTTTCTATGTATTCGCAATACATTACATTTGTCTATGTTAAGGGTCAGTTGCCACTCCCTGCACCAAGTGCCTATCCGCTGAAGATCTTCCTGCATTTCGCTACAATTTTCTAATGCTGCAACTTCTCTGTATACTACAGCATCATCCGCGAAAAGCCGCATGGAACTTCCGACACTATCTACTAGGTATATATTGTGAAAAGCAATGGTCCCATAACACTCCCCTGTGGCACGCCAGAGGTTACTTTAACGTCTGTAGACGTCTCTCCATTGATAACAACATGCTGTGTTTGCTAAAAACTCTTCAATCCAGCCACACAGCTGGTCTGATATTCCGTAGGCTCTTATTTTGTTTATCAGGCGACAGTGCGGAACTGTATCGAACGCCTTCCGGAAGTCAAGGAAAATAGCATCTACCTGGGAGCCAGTATCTAATATTTTCTGGGTCTCATGAACAAATAAAGCGAGTTGGGTCTCACACGGTCGCTGTTTCCGGAATCCATGTTGATTCCTACAGAGTAGATTCTGGGTTTCCAAAAACGACATGATACTCGAAAAAAACATGTTCTAAAACTTTACAACAGATCGACGTAAGAGATACAAGTCTATAGTTTTGCGCATCTGCTCGACGACCCTTCTTTTCCAATCATGCGGAACCTTCCGTCCCTCTAGAGACTTGCGGTACACTGCTGTTAGAAGGGGGGCAAGTTCTTTCGCGTACTCTGTGTAGAATCGAATTGGTATTCCGCCAGGTCCAGTGGACTTTCCTCTGTTGAGTGATTCCAGTCGCGTTCTCGGTTCCCGAGCCCAGGGTCCCGGGTTCGATTCCCGGCGGGGTCAGGAATTTTCACCTGCCTCTAGATGACTGGGTGTTTGCGCTGTCCTGATCACGGAAAACCTAAATCTGAACGGCCGGACACAGATTTGAACTGACTCTGACGGAACAATCTGAGAATCCTGGTATGTTGACGGAACAACTTGTTTATTTTGGAGATTAATAAGAAACACCAGTGTTCCGCGGAACAGTTTGGAAATCCCTGATCTGATGGAAGCCAGACAGAAAACATCGGAAAATGCGCAGCAGCAACACAAGATATATAGCTAAGGACTGTAATGCATGGAACTATTAGAGGGGACCTTTGTCCAGCTGAGAATGTCGAACGGCTCATGATAGTTAAGTAAAAACCTTTCTTTTTATGCAGCTAACGTCAAGTGTGTGTGTGTGTGTGTGTGTGTGTGTGTGTGTGTGTGTGTGTGTGTGTGTGAGAGAGAGAGAGAGAGAGATAGAGATGGAGAGAGAGAGAGAGAGAGAGAAAGAAAGAGAGAGAGACAGACAGAGACAGGAATAGGAGGAGGGAAAGAGACACAGAGTATGCCGACTCTTCAAGTTAAGCTGACATAATATTTCGACGGTCCAACTGGCCGTCATATTGACATCAAGATACGGCTGCAAATCCGAGAAGAGTATAACAAGTTATTTCACAGAGATAAATTATCATTATCTTCATCTGATAGCTCTTCATTCGCAATGCCAAAAACGCCCGGACTGTGTTCAATGGCACTAGGGCACTGCATACTGAGGGGTTGCAGTGATAGTGATTCATTTGTTACGTCATCGCCTATCGGATGGCGCTCAGGAGACCTGTCTGTGCACCCTCTGCATCTGTAAATGTGCTGAGTTCAGCGATGAGCAGTATTTGGAACATTCATTCTAGGGTACAATCATGCTCCACGACTTGTACGTCCTCCTGTTGAACAGCTTCATCCATTTGAACGGGATCGCATTATGGGCGTGTGGGAAGCTGGACAGACGTATCGAGCGTATCGTCCGCAGATCGTGGTCTCGCAGTCGCGTTCTCGGTTCCCGAGCCCAGGGTCCCGGGTTCGATTCGCGGCGGGGTCAGGGATTTTCACCTGCATCGAGATGACTGGGTGTTTGCGTTGTCCTGACCATTTCAGCATCATTCACGAAAGTGGCGAGAATGGATTGAGCAAAGTTTGGGAATTTGTACGGGCGTTGATAACCGCGCAGTTGAGCCTCCCACAAACGAAACATCATCATCATCGAACGTGTCGACGCACTGTTGAAAGTGTTTGGCACAGTGTATCTGTGGTGTGTCGTTGCTTTCAGCAGTGGCATATGGAAAATTCCTTCACCTGTAGACCAAGTTCTGGACGTTCGCGTAGTACAGACGCACGTCAAGGTCGACGCATTCTGGGAGCAGCAGTGGCCGACCGAAAAGCATCCGGGCACGTGTTGCACTTGCTGCGTCATCGGGGACCTCTGGGAAACGTCTGCTTGCAGCAGGATTAAGATCGTGTGTGACTCTGGGCAGCCTACACCTGACACAGCGATACCGCCAAGCATGACTGTTACGGTGTCGTGAAACAGTTGACTGGAGAATGGGTTAACACTCTATTGTCTCCATTGATGAGAGTAGTTTCCGTATGTGTTCGATTGATGGATGTACACGTGTAGACCTGGTCGATTGCATATCCCAGAGAACATTCGCCCACGACACCCAGGCTATATGGTGTCCGATGCCATCAGTAACAACTCGCGCACAGTCTCTTATCCCCGTGCTACTGCCATTACTTCAACAAGAAGGTGATGTGCTTTATCAGCAGAACCATACGAGTCCACATGGGCTGCAGCAACGCAAAGTGCTGTCTGTGGTGTACAAGTGACATGGCCAGCAAGATCATCAAACGTCTCGTCAACTGAACACTTTTGGGACATGATGAAACGGGAACCTAATCGTTCTCCACGGCTTGCACAAACCATTTTCGAATTGCAACAAAAGACGCAAGACGCTTGGGGCAATCTGTCGCACCGTTTCCATGCAATAATACACGCCTGCGTTCCCGACAGATGGATGGTTAAAATGGTTCAAATGGCTCTGAGCACTATAGGACTTAACATCTATAGTCATCAGTCCCCTAGAACTTAGAACTACTTAAACCTAACTAACCTAAGGACAGCACACAACACCCAGTCATCACGAGGCAGAGAAAATCCCTGACCCCGCCTGGAATCGAACCCGGGAACCCGGGCGCGGGAAGCGAGAACGCTACCGCACGACCACGAGCTGCGGACCCGACAGATGGAGAGATGGGGGTTATGCTGTGTATTGATGCGACTCTTTGGGCACCCTTTAATGTAACGTGTGTTCCATTTGGTCTGAATTTGTTATCATATACTGCTACAGTGATGAACTACCTGTTACCTTACTTGTCAGTAAAATGACTTTGTCGCTGAAGGCGTTGCATTTCCTTCTTTCGACAGTGTATTTAAAAAGTTCCTGGGGCTGCAGTTCACAACCTAACGCACTGTTAATAACTTGTTTACGTATTGTTTCTGTGTAGAAGTTCTGTACGGTACAGCACGACATTCACATTGTAACCGGCTCTCTCTGTCCGCTTAACAATACTCCCTGTTTGCTGGATACATCAATATAATCCATTGTTACGTGTTTGCTGATGTGGCCATATTCCGCAATAAATATACACTTCCAATCAAAAAAATCTATACACCTCTGTGTAAGGCGAAATTGAACACGACATATCACCAAAGGCAGACCTACCAGTACAAAGCGATGTAGAGAGTATTGTGTTGTCAGTAGAGAATCAGTAATAGCTGACTTGGTCTGTTAGTTGAGCTCAGTGATTTCGTATGTGAACTAGAGGCGCTGAAGGATATGAACATATTTTACGACGTCATTTAGTGCTTACAGGCGAGGAATATGAAACTTACTGGCAGATTAAAACTGTGTGCCGGACCACGACTTGAACTCGGAACCTTTGCCTTTACCGGGCAAGTGCTCTATCAACTGAGCTACCCAAGCTTGACTCACGCCCCTTCTCACAGCGTCAATTCTGCCAGTATGTCGACTCCTACCTTCCAAACTTCACAGAAGCTTTCCAGCTAGTTCTGCAAGGTTCGCTGGAGAGCTTATGTGGAGTTTGGAAGTTTGGAGACGAGATACTGGCAGAATTGAGGCTGTGAGGACAAGGCGTGAGTCGTACTTCGGTAGCTCAGTTGGTAGAGCGCTTACCCGCGAAGGTCAAAGGTCCCGAGTTCGAGTCTCGGTCCGGGACGCAGTTTTAATGTGCCAAGAATTTTCATATCTGCGCACACTCCGCTCCAGAGTGAAAATTTCATTCAGGCGAGGGACAGTTTGGAGACGATGACTAATTGTATCAGCATGAAAATCCACCCAGACATAAAGCAGCTTCTGTAGGCAATGGCTTGTGGATAATGAAAGTCCTGAAATGGACTGTCCTGTCCAGAGTCCCAACCAGAACACAGCAGACCACTTTGGGATGAGTTAGAACGTATGCATGGCTCCAGACCTCAGCGTCTAACATCACTATCTCCTGTGGTTTCAGCTCGTGAGGAAGAATGGGCTGTCATTTCTCCACAGACATTCAGACACCACACTGAAAATGCCTCCATGAGAGTTCAAAGTGGCACAAAGGCGAAGAGTGTGCATTCCCTTATTAAAGTCCACTAATAGGTGTCCGAATGTTGTTGATCAGATAATGTATTATTCTAAGAAAAAATCCGCCAAGGAAGCCTTTAATATGAAAGACGAAACACGTCTGTAAAGTAAATAAGTATATCACAGCAAGAAAAGTACATTGGAATTTATAAAAATTATACTCTATTGTCGTTACAGGAACTCGAAGATCGAATGACAGCAGAAAGCAAAAATTTCGTAATAGTGACCATCCGCTCCCCTGCAAGTGTAGATTTAAATCACACAAATGGAACATCGTGTATGACTTTATAGGCATCATACTCAAACCCTGGAATGATAAGCACATTATACCAAAATTAGTCACCTCCGGGAGACATCAGGATCACACCGTTTAACGCGGCCTTCATATTTAAAAATGTCATCAATTTGGCGAGGAAGGCAGACCAATAATGTATTGAGGTTTGCCATATCCAGTGAAAGCTACTCGTTAACGATTAGATTCCGTAGAGCTAACAAGCTGCGAGGATGTTGAGTGGTACGCTTCACTCACTGGTCAAAATACTCGCATTTTCTGTCATATTAAGATCGGGTAATTTACAGGCTAGTCGATGTGTGATTGGGGGTTTGAGTGTTCGTCAAACGAGGAACGAATGCATGCAGGCCAGCGACACAGTTGTCTTCTTGGAAGACGTGAATGCCGAGAGCATACTCATAATTCATAATCGAAAATGTAAGTGTCCACAACGTTCCAGTCACGAAGATGGGGAAGGCAGGGCAACACTTGGACAGTGATCACGCTGAAAAATATTCTGGTTCAATTTCCAGGTTCATGAATGAATGCGCCCAAATGGTACCTGCAGTACGAAAAACACTCGCAAAACGTCACAAAACCACCTATGGCTTCACTGCACCCTCCACACACTGCGGTTTAAAGACCTTATTGGGCCGTTCGTGCAGTCAACGCCTTGAGTCGTTTGAGAAGAGACTAAATCACGACTATTCGGTACAAACTACACGCCTCCAGTCAGCTTTCTGTTTCCTTAGACCTAATGAAGATGCGCAGCTTTAAAACTGCTGTAAGCTCCGGCTCTTTGCTAGGTACTCGACTACAAAATTCTACTACACACTGTTGGTTTGCGACGTTTGCTCGGAAACTGAGTGAGATGGGCTGCAATTACGAACAGCAGCACCTAGTGTCGAATTGAAACGGATTATTATTGACAAGCTGTGACACTCCGTCTCCGTTAGCTGTCGGTTTGGAGCATCTAACGACAATTGTTTTTATGCCATCGTGCATGGTCGTGAATGATACACCATTCCTTGTACACAAGTTTGACTGTCCACGATGATACAACAACAAACCGGTGCAACTTTGATCACAATGTCCCCATGCGTATATCCTTTTAGCCGCTCTGTCACATCTACAAGTCGATTCACGTTACTGCGCCGATCCCATTCGGCCAGTTGCCAACTGCCATGGCTTACGTCGGCGATGGTGTCTCACACGACTGCCTCATAGCAGTTTTACACCATCTACAGCGCTGCAAAGCGACAAACGTGCTCTTTCAAGGTGAAGGGTAAAGTCTGTATCAAATGGTACAAATGGCTCTAAGCACTATGGGACTTAACATCTGAAGTCATCAGTCCCCTAGACTTAGAACTACTTAGACCTAGCTAACCTAAGGACATCACACACATCCATGCCCGAGGCAGGATCCGAACTTGCAACCGCAGCAGCCGCGTGGTTCCGGACTGAAGCGCCTAGAACCGCTCGACCACAAAGTCTGTAGCACATCACGTCACCAGACTGCTAGCCTGACTACAAGTAGAGTGCAACCTTTCTTCGCCGCGGTACTAGGAGGAGGAGGATGGTGGGCTTACTGCCCCGGTCGCCTTTTACCTCCGCGAAAGATCACCGATACTCATTTCATAGCAGCCTCACTGGACCTGGGACCGTCCTACTGGAACGAGGAAAAATACCCAACTTTCCGGATCTCAACACGGGACTCGCTAGACCGCTACGACCACGCTCTTTTAACGGGGCGACCAATACTTCATTCTGTGAGCCTACTACGAGGGAAGTTCATCAAATAATGCACCACATTTTTTTTCTCCGCCAATTTCGGTTGAAAAAATGCAGGAATTGCACGTAGTGGAATATTTTTACGTCAGCCCTATAGTTTGGTGAAGTTCCGATAGGTGGTCTACGTAGCTTTCAAAATGGCGTCTGTATCGGAGGTGCGTTCCGAGCACAGAGCTTTCATTGAATTTCTTTTTGGCGGAAAACTAGATCATCGTAGATATTCATAGGCGCTTACAGAATGTCTATGGTGACCTAGCAGCGAACAAAAGCACGGTGAGTCGTTCTGCGAGGCGTCTGTCATCATCTCAACGAGGTCGCTCAGATCTATCTGATCTCCTGCGTTTCGGCCGGCCGCACACAGCTGTGACTCCTGCAATGTTGGAACGTGCGGGCGCTCTCATTCGAGGTGGTCGACGGATGACAAACAAACACCTCGCTGCACAATGGACATTTCTGTTGGTAGTGCTGACTCAGTCGTCCGTCAGTTCAGGTACTCAAAGGTGTGTGCCCACTGGCTACCTCGCCACCTGGCAGAAGACCATAAAGAGCTACGAAGGACCATCTGTGCATAATTGTTTTTGCTTTAAGAGGCTGATTGTGACAATTTTTTGTGGAACATTGTCACAGGCAATGAAACGTGGGTTCATCAGTTCCAACCGGAAACAGGTCTGCCCCTGGTAACTGAGAGGTCAGCGCGATGGAATGTCATACCTAACGGCCCGGGTTTCGATTCCCGGCTGGGTCGGAGATTTTCTCCGCTCAGGGACTAGGTGTTGTGTTGTCCTTATCCTCATCATTTCATCCCCATCGACACTCAAGTCGCCGAGGTGGCGTCAACTCGAAAGACTTGCACCAGGCGAACGATCTACCTGTCGGGAGGCCCTAGCCACACGGCATTTCCATTTTACAGGAAACAAAACGGCAACCCATGGAGTGGTGCCACACCACCTGTCCTCCGAAGAAAAAGTTCAAAGCCGCACACTCAGTCGTAAACATTATGGCGATGGTCTTCTGGGACTCTGTTTGCCGTCCTGCCTGTTGGTGCAACGATCAACTCTATAAAGTGTAGCGTGCTGCCCTGAGTAAACAGAAAAATTGGCTTTAGCGTGTTCGTCGCCACAAAAATGCAAGGGAACTACTACTTCTCCATGACAACGCAGGACCTCTCACAAGTCTGCGCACCAGGGAGTAGCTCACAATACTTCGTTTGTCTGTTCTTCCGAGGCCGAACGGTTCTAGGCGCTACAGTCTGGAACCGCGCGACCGCTGCGGTCGCAGGTTCGAATCCTGCATCGGACATGGATGTGTGTGATGTCCTTAGGTTCGTTAGGTTTAAGTAGTTCTAAGTTCTAGGGGACTGATGAGTTCAGAAATTAAGTCCCATAGTGCTCAGAGACATTTGAACCATCTATTCTTCCTCATCCATCCTACAGCCCGGATCTCGACCCCCCCCCCCCCCCCTCGGTCTTCCATCTGTTTGTCCCAATGAAGGATACACTCTGCGGGAAGCAGTACGTGGATGATGGAGCGGTTATTGATGCAGAAAGACGTTCGGTGCAACGTCGACCAGTAATGGTAACATGCAGGCACACAGGGTCTCCCAGTAAGGTGCCGTAAGGCCATCGGATTGAGTGGAGATTACGGTGAGAAACAGGAGTTTGTAGCCAAAAGTGTGAGGAATAGTGTAATGTATTGGAGTACCGAATAAAATCAACCTGCTTACGAATTTAAAAAATCGTCGTCGTGACGGTAGTGGTCGATCGGCCGGCGGCGAGGTGCCCTGTAGCAGGTGGCGGCGTGCCCTTGCAAGGCCACAGGCGGGCCTGCCTGGCCCGGCGTGCCGCGGCGTCGGGTGTCGGCTGCTGCTGCTGGTGCTGGTGGTGCGAGTCACCGCCGCGTGCCGCCGCTATCTGCTCTCCTCCCCTCCTCCCGCCTCTCTCTTCCCGCTCCTAACCACCCGCACTGCCTCGCGGCCTCCCACGCAGCAGCGCCGCAACATTTAGTCCAGTCAACGAAGACCGAGAAAAGTCAAATAGGGGAAAAAATTCGTACTGCAAGTAGGCTGTTTAGGTTTTTATGTTGGTAACGCCACGTAGCGCTCTATATAAAAATCACTGACTGTGCTGTGTGAAGGCTGTGGTTGGTTTGCATTGTTGGAGTATATGCTATTGTAGTGTTGGGCAGTTGGCTGTTAACAGTAGCGTTGCGCAGATGGAGGTGAGGCGGTGAGCAGCCAGCAGTGATGGATGTGGAGAGAGAGATGGCGCAGTTTTGAGAGCGGATGATCTGGACGTCTGTCCATCAGAGACAGTAAATTTGTAAGACTGGATGCCATGAACTTATATATTATGACTTTTGAACACTATTAAGGTAAATACATTGTTTGTTCTCTATCAAAATCTTTCATTTGCTAACTATGCCTATCAGTAGTTAGTGCCTTCAGTAGTTTGAATCTTTTATTTAGCAGGCAGTAGTGGCGCTCGCTGTATTGCAGTAGTTCGAGTAACGAAGATTTTTGTGAGGCAAGTGATTTATGAAAGGTATAGGTTAATGTTAGTCAGGACCATTCTTTTGTAGGGATTATTGAAAGTCAGACTGCGTTGCGGCAAAAATATTGTGTGTCAGTTTAGTGTTGATCAGAATAGGTAAAGAGCGAAATGTCTGAGTACGTTCAGTTTTGCTCAGCTGTTTGAAAATCAAATAATTTAAGAAGTTTATCAGCACAGTAATTCATTAATTTTTCTAAGGGGACGTTTCAGTACAGTTGCAAATTTTTGTACAGTGGTACAAAATCCCCACCGGTGAGGCGAGAGCGTTGGGGCTGAGGTTCGTTTAAAGGCCACTGTATTGGGCCTTTTTATAATAGTTCGAAAACTGTGAATTCTACCAGAAACGTGTCACAGTAAAAAATTAAACTGCATCAGATTTCCTACAGGGAAGATCCTGTTCATTTTTTCTCTAGGACTAATACTTTTCGCATTGCAGAGGATGGAAAAATCGCGTATTATTAAGACATTAAATTTAACGGTCCAAAATCAGTGATTATCTTTAAATAAAGTGGTTTAAGGACAAATATTAAGCCTGCGTTCCACATCTAACTGCAACACAGCCGTACTGAGTGACTAATTTTGTTCCGGGGGTGTAACAGGAAACAGGGGTGTGGAGTGGGGGGTTAGAGGTGAGAGGGAAGATAGGTCCCTGGATTGTTCTCACGCACTTCTCTCCTTCATAGGTCTGCAGATTGATGAGCGAGCTGGTGATTCCCCACTCCATCTACCCCACTATGTGATTAGAAGCAACTACAGGGTGAAACTTCTTGGCAGACTAAAACTGTGAGCCGGACCGAGACTCGAATTCGGAACCTTTGCCTTTCGCGGGCAAGTGATCTACCAACTGAGCTACCCAAGCACGACTCACGCTCCGTCCTCACAGCTTTAATTCCGCCATTGCCTCGTCTCCTACCTTCCAAACTTCGCAGAAGCTCTCCTGATACCTTGCAGAACTGGCACTCCTGGAAAAAAGAATATTGCAGAGACATGGCTTAGCCAAAGCCTGGGGAATGTTTCCAGAATGAAATATTCACTTTGCAGCGGAGTGTGTGCTGATATGAAATTTCCTGGCAGATGAAACCTGTGAACCGGACCGAGACTCGAACTCGGGACCTTTGCCTTTCGTGGGCAAGTGCATTCTAACTACAGGGTGTTTCACAAAGTTGTACCAGCCCACTGCAGTGTGCCTCATGAATCACTGCGGCGCAGTGTGCAGGTACGTCCGAGTGTGTTTATTTTACTTAAAGTCCGTGAACACTTCGTGAAATACAGATATGACTATGTGAGCTACTAACAATGCCAATCCATGAAATGCATATGGATAGATTCTACGTAAAACTCTGCGCATTGTTCTAAACTGCTCCAGAGGAAATTAATTTTTAGTTTTCCTGCACGGCATTTGTAGCGTTCTTCCGGGAAAGGCATCTTCCCTCAACACAAGTGCTGCTCAGTTTCAGTATACAGATAGACCATACCTCCCCAGAATTTACTGTCCATCTCTCTTATGTGAGCAGGCAAAACGACTTCAAACGGCTGGAAGCACTATGGGACTTAACATCTGACGTCATCATTGTCGTAGACTTAGAACTACTTAAACCTAACTAACCTAAGGACAACACATACATGCATGCCCGAGGCAGGATTCGAACCTGCGACCGTAGCAGCAGCGCGGTTCTGGACTGAAGCGCCTAGGAACCGCTCGGCCACTGCGGCTAAAACGACTTGACAAAGCTCTTGGTTCATATAGTTCAATTGTTTTCATTTTATTAGCTGAGTACTTATTTGTCGTTGTTAAGTGAGCTACGATGAAAAAGAAAAGGATCAACAGCTGGACCCGTCAGCTGTCTTCTTCAGTGTAGAACCCTCTCAGGTGTACCATCTTCTCAATATGTATTCGACAATGACGATTTCATTGCTTCCACTACCACTTGCTGCAATACTTTTCCCAGCTTGAAGGGTATCAAATGCGTACCCGCAGCCTCAGCTTTCCCCTAATATGAACTGCCCCAGCGGCTTAAGCTCTCTTCCCCTTCAACAGAAGTAGGTCACATAGGTGTTATAGAAGTTCAGATATATCAACGTAAGTCAAACGTTTTACGGCACAGCAGATCAGTCCTATTCTGCCACACATGTTCACATCCATCTTGTGAGTACTACTGATGTATGATAAGTGGCTCCACTCAGTGCAGCCGATTCGACAAGCGCCAACAATTCCTGAATGGATGGGATTTATACAGCCTACTAGTAGCACAATTAATGGCGACAGAATTGCAGTAACTCTCAGGTCATTCTTTTAATTCACCGCCAAGTGACTACAACGTAATTACACGGCTTTTAAATATGCTGTCAACGATAGGCAGCAACAAGGTGCCACATTTAACAATCTTGTCTCTTTCGCACCACATATTACTGACATCAGACTTACAATTTAACACCTCTCAGCCGTTGTTTATAGGTACGTATTTTACATCAAAGCTGAAAATTACTCCATTATATAAACACGAGCTCGGTCAAGTAATTTTGTCTACTTACATAAGCTAACTGGACAAGAAATGCTAGGGAGGCAAAGTCTGTCTGAAAGCTGAGAAACGAGCCGCGCTTGTGTTGGGGGAAGTTGCCTTTCCCGGATGAACGCTACAGCCGCTGTGCAGAATGACTAAGTCAGTTTCCCTTGTAGCAGCATAGCAGTGTGCAGAGTTTTACGTAAACTCTGTCCATATACATCTCTTGCATTAGTATTATCAGTAACTCATTGGTCGTATTCGTACTGCATGGAGTGTTATCAGACTTCGTAGAAAATAAAGGCCTCCGGGCATGTTTGCTCGCTGCGTCGGCAGTGATTCACAAGACGCGCTGAGAAATGTTGGTATAAATTTGTGAAACGCTCTGCAGTTGCTTGTTATTACTTAGTGGGGTAGACAGAGTGGGGAATTGCTTGCTCACTCTTAAGTTTTCCGGCCTGTGCAGGAAGGAAGTGGATGACAACAGTCCAGCAACGTACTCTGCCTCGCGCTTCTGTCCCCACTCTACGCCCTCCACCATGTTGCACCTCAAAAGCATAAATCTCTTAATATGGCTGTACTGTACTTACCGTGGTACTCATATTTAATATTTGTTCTTAACCCACAGTATTTAACAATAAACTAATTTTAAACCATTAAAACACCATTTTTAACAATCTGCGATTCCTACATCCCATACAACGCGGAAACTATTCGTCCTCCTGAAGAAATGAGCAGGATGTCTCCTGTAGGAAATTTGATGTAGTTTAATTTTGTACTGGGAAACATTTTCGCTAGAAGCCGTAGTTTTCGATTTATTAAGAACCTAAAAAGTGGTCTTCAAACGAACCCCCTTCAAACTGCCACCCCCACCAACACACCCCAGCGGTGGGGATTTTTGGTACCTTGTTCATGGTCCTTACCCCTACAGCTGTACAAAAATTTGCAACTACACGTATTGTTTCCCCTAATTTCCTTCGCTGGTTGGACAATAGAGGTGTGCACCGATGAGGATATCCTCAGTAATAACCACTCAAAAAGTCGAGCACATGAAGATAAATGTGTCTGTAAATTGGAGTTGCATTACGCTCAGTCGATCAGCCACTGAGAGACGATCACATGTACTACCGACAGCAAAGACGTCAGTGTAACAAGTATAGGTAACATGGCGTCTGTAGAACTGCGCAGTTTACTTCTCGTAAACGTAGTTTTCGCAAGAGCAACGATTTGAATTGCGGGAATATCCACTCAGTTCAACAAATTTGGCATTATCTAACTAACGGACCAAAGAAACAAACTGTGACTGGGTGTAATATTCTAGGAATTGCAAAATCACAACTTTGGGGGTGAATTATGCTCAATGGGAAAACGTTGTTCTATGTTCGTTCGCCTAAAATGGATGTACGTAGAAAAATGTACGTTTTTTGAACTAAAAACGAAACAGTCAGTGTCTGTCAATCCGGGAAACTTTCACCTTCACATCGCAATGCACTTTTTTCCGTTGAAATGGAGGTAATAACGTTGAGTGAGAGAGACAGTAGGTGGCACGATATAGCATTATCTACCGTGACGCTGAAGGCTCGTCGCGAGCAGAGCAGAATACGGTGAGCCTCAGATAGTTTAGTGCACCACCAGCGCACACTCTCTTGCTCGGAGCTGCGGATCTGTCTGTGTCCAATTAGATGTCAGTAATTATGTAGGGCAGCGTAGAGTTTAGCAGCAATATAATGACTGCAATTACATGCGTGTGCCCGCCAGAGCCACGGGTTAAGCCCGCCTCCCCCCCCTACTGCAGTGTCTGATTTGACCTAGCTGCAGTTTGGCGACCCCGAGTGAGACCTGCCGCAGGCCGGCGTGAATAGAGATAGCAATATTTTCTGACCTATCGATTTTTCGATAAATCGTGTGTGCTAGCCATGCTGACGATATACTAGATGTAAAATACAGATATTTTCTATACGTCGGATTTCGAAATATAATAAAAGGAAGATTCTAACTTGAAAGAAAAGGTACTCGTTTCAAAACAGGAAAATATTGTTGTTTTGATTTGTTTTAACAGCTGTCTGTCACTGTTGATTAGCACACGAGTTTTATTTTAAAAAATTGTTTAGTTTCTATAAAAACATGCTAAAATTTTCATTTTTTAACGTAAAGGAAATTTATATAGCTGGTTAATTAAATCTATATTAACACAAATATCAGAGGGCACATAGTTCCTAGACTAAAAGAAGGAATGTGTTGATAGGACACATATTGAACCACCAAGGAATAGTTAAATTAGTACTGGTGATAAGTATGGGACTGAAATTTGTAGAGCGGACCAAGACTTGAACACAGTAAGCAGATTCAAACGTAAATAGGTCGCAGCAGAGATGCAGGGATATCGAGATCTGCGCAGGATAGACCAGTGTGGAGAGTTGCATCAAACCTGTTTTCAGCCAGACGACGGCAATAACAACAATTGTTAGGATACGAGGAAAACGTAGTTACACCCTTTTTCTAGCACAAAGAAAGAAGAAGCAAACTCCAAGAAACTGGGGACTGCATTTATATTACGAATGTTTAATTATTTATTTGTTTATCTTATGGTTTTCTAAGCACAGTATTAACTAAACTAACAGTAGCTCATGTAATTCGCAGACATTCCAGTTGTTGACAATAAATGTCAGCATTGATGTTGACACCTCGGGGAAGCAGTTCGTAGTACAACACTCCGTCGCTGTTCCAACATACGTGAAACATTTTGACCTCGGGCATGGATTTGTGTGATGTCCTTAGGTTAGTTCGGTTCAAGTAGTTCTTAGTTCTAGGGAACTGATGACCTCAGGTGTTAAGTCCCATAGTGCTCAGAGCCATTTGAACCATTCTGAAACATTTTCTTTTGAGGGTGCGAGCAGGTCTTTGCACGGGTGTCACTGCTTTGTGTGGTCTGAACTATGCCCTTCTTCTCCTTCCTTTATCATAAAAACGTCGATACAGGATAGGAATGGTCGACACTGTTCACGAGCCAATTGTTGACGAGCAAACGAAGAAACAGCCACTGATTTCTGTGATTTTTAGTTTAGAGCATGTGATGGCCATGCACTCGATTTTTGAACCTTTCCCATTGTATGCAAATATCGCACGATGGTGGAATGACCAAAGTTCATCACATCTGCCAGTTCTTCAAAAATGGTTCAAATGGCTCTGAGCACTATGGGACTTAACATCTGAGGTCATCAGTTCCCTAGAACTAAGAACTACTTAAACCGAACTAACCTAAGGACATCACACAAATCCATGCCCGAGGTGAAAATGTTTCACGTATGTTGGAACAGCGACGGAGTGTTGTACTACGAACTGCTTCCCCGAGGTGTCAACATCAATGCTGACATTTATTGTCAACAACTGAGACGTCTTGCAGATGCGATCCAGGAACAACGACCAGGAGGACTGCGTGAAGTGATGCAACTCCACGACAACGCCCGCCCGCATTCTGCTAGACTGAAAAAAATCACTATACAGGAGTTTAGTTGGGAAGTCACTCCGCACCCACCTTATTCACCTGATCTTGCCCCTACAGATCTTCAACTTTTTCTGTTCTCTATCAAACAACCTTCAAGGAACTTCCTTTCCGGATGAATATGTGCTCCGAACATGGCTTGACGAGTTCTTCGCTTCAAAAGCACGCGATTTCTGCAGACGTGCAACTGAAAAGTTAACTCAGCGTTGGAAGACTGTTGTACGTGGGTAATCCCAAAAGTAAGGTCTCCTATTTTTGTATAAGTACATAGACCTCTTTATTTCTACAATGGTTTACATCAGTTTACAGCTTGAACATTTAGTTATTTTTCGACATAATCATCATTTCTGTCGATGCATTTTTGTAGACGTTGTGGAAGTTTTTGTATGCCCATGTCATACCAGCTCGCCGCCATGCTGCTCAGAAACTTATGAACCTCTTCTTTCACCTCACCGTCGGAGCTGAATCGCTTTCTGGCCAAATGTTCTTTTAACCTAGGGAACAGGTCATAGTCACTGGGCGCCAAGTCATGGCTATAGGGTGGGTGGGTGATTATGTTCCACTGAAACTGATGCAAGAGAGCAACGGTTTGCCGAGCCATGTGTGGGAGAGCGTTGTCATGGAGATTGTGTACGCCCTTGCTCAACATTCCTCTTCTCCGGTTCTGATTTGCCCGTTTGAGTTTTTTCAGAGTCTCAAAGTACCTGTCAGCGTTAATTGTGGTCCCAGTGGGCATAAAGTCGACCAGCAATACCCCTTTCCGATCCCAAAAATCGTTTGTCATGACTTTACCGGCAGACTATGTTTGTTTGAATTTACGCGGCTTTGGCGAAGAAGGGCGCCGCCACTGGCGTGATTGTTGCTTGGTCTCAGATGTAAAGTGGTATGCTCAGGTTTCGAAACCTGTGACAACTGAATCCTGGAAGTTGTCCTGTTTGGCTGCAAGGCGGTGAAGAAATGCGCGGGAAGCATCAACTCGTTGCCACATGTGGTCCTCAGTCAGCATGCGTGGCATCCATCTTGCGCACACCTTCCGGTAGTTCAATGTTTCCTTTAAAATTCTGTGAGCGGTGCTATGGGAAGCCTCAGGAACCAACGTGCAGCGATCATCCAGGGCGATCCGCCGATATTCACGCATGCTTTAACCTTCAAACTGTCTCCTAATAAATTGACGGTCTCCCGCTCCTTTGTTCGTAGATTCTTCGGTCCGACCAGCTGCAAACTCTCTACACCACTTAACGAACATTTTTGACATCCATGCACGACTCACCACACACTTCTGTCAAGTGGCGATGGCTTTCAATCGGCGCAGTGCCCTTTGCGTTGAAAAACCGAATAACTGCGCGCAATTCGCACTTGGCGGTAACATCCAACAGGAGCCCCATCCTCAAGGGCTGCCAAGCCAAGACTCAGCGCCTCAGCGCGGCGTGCGCATGTTTACATACAGTGCGTGAAGCGCTCTTCATAACAGTGTGACCAACTGCCACACATACAGAGTTCTGTACTTATAAAAAAATAGACCTTACTTTTCGGATTACCCTCGTAAATGCTGAAGGAGAATATATTATTTATGGCTTTATTCTCTGTTATATTTATCTGTCGTGTTTGTTAAACTTAGGGAAAAACGCTACGAATTTACGCACAAACCTAACAATATAATCAACTGCGTCGTTCATTGGCGTCAGGAAACCGTGGAAGGTTCCACATGCGCTGTTGGGACATAATGTAACAATGTGGCGAACGATTTGGCTGGCTGTTTCACACTTGCCTTGTGGTCATGGAGCTACTCACAATAATGAGAGTCCGGCCTTTTGCCGTGTTTGGTGCGTATTCTGTTAATCGTCCCGAGTCTGTGCGATTGCTCGAAGCCAGGGCAAGTTCTGGCAATGTGAAGGGCAAGGTTCTGTCCAGTTCTCATTCCTACGTGTCGCTTAACTTGAACTGAAACGTGTGCAGTTGTTTGGCTATTTTCATGGATGGTTTTTTGGATCGAAGCCACCTTTTAGAGTAACTGCATCTTGTTGGATAGAGAGTTGCGGTTTGGCTTCTATGGGTTTGAACTCACGGAGAAGAGCTGCTTTTCGTCGAAGGCTAGTGGGCGGAATGTGGCTCAGCATGAGCAGCCATTCGACAGGGTTTGATCTCAGTGTATTGGGCCTGACTGGAATTATATGCGAGTTGACACTACGGAATTTGTCTCGGGTTCTTCTATCTGTTCTTAGTCTTTTTGGAACTTTGTTGTTGTTCTGAATGTTACTGTGATACCTTGATTTTTCAAGAAGATTTCTATCTTGAAAGGCTAAGACCTCAGGCAAACCCAGCAATGCTGGAATATACCAACTCACATGTAACGCCTGTCAGACCCAGTACATAGGACACACAAGCAGAAATTTTCAAACGTGGTACACAGAACACATGAAAGCTCTAAAGAGTAAGAGCAAGCATTCCACTTTCGCGGAACACCTAGTGAACAAAAACCATAACCTCACTAATATCGAAGGTAATCTACACATCGTGAAACACAGCAACAATTTATACCGACAACTAACAACACAGAAACCACACATACACAAAAGAACCACTCCCCCATCACATACAGAGACGTGATTAAGGAACAGAAGTCATCAGAACTCCCGTCACAATTTTCATAACCTTCTCGCAACATGCGATACATTTCTCGCGGCACACGCGAACAGCAAGATCGCATAATGTTTTGGATTGTGAGCGAAGTGCGAAAGTTTCGTTTTTCTGTGTATAAAATTAACTGCAAGCTGACCAGCGAACGTGAGTACACGACAAACTAAGTAACACTATAGTACACATCAAAACCGCATCCACAACATAACCGCAATCCCATTTGTATAACGCTGACACGTATGTACATATTTTTGTATTTGCGTACTAACAGCCGCTCACACAGTTCCAGATGACGTGATGTACCCGAGAAAAGCGGCAGCAGAAAAAACATAGAAAATATGCGGCAAGCAGCGACAACAATCTTAAAACCATGCTGTAACATATAATAAATAAGGTAGTGTGAAAGTATTCAAAGAAAACAATATTTAAAATGAATGGTACACATTTAATAATGTTTTATAGTGTTTTATAACTCTGCCAGTTTCTCCAGGTTTTAGATTTAAGAACCCATTGATGGTGACGATATTTGTCACTGAAACTAGTTTGGAGAATAAATAAATAACAATCGTGTTTTGCATCAAGGCGGACTCACAATTCCCATACTGTTGTTATCGTAAATTCATGGAACTATAGGGGCTGAAGCAGAAATATTCCACGATGTCCCACAATGAATTCTGCATTTTTTCAATCGAAACTGGCCGGGAAAAAGAATGTATTGCGTTACTTATTGAATATCTCTCGTAGATTTCTAAGTGCGGTATAGTGTATCGTCGTAGGTGCAAAAAGTTGTTCACTCTCCCGTTACTAGAATTTTAATCACAGATCACGAGCGCAGTGAATTCGGTGCCACACCAAAGAGCCAATTCCCACCAGAACAGGTATGAAATCAAAAGAAGTAAAATAAGAAAATTATCTTTACACGTACCGCAGAAACTTACACCAATAATTCGCTCAATGTACGCTACAGCGCTAATTTACCCAATAGCTCTTCTGACAGTGCCGTCTGAAGTCTAAAACGGGCACAGAACTTCAGTTTCAACGTCTGAACGAAACGAAGGTTACCTGCAACGTCTGATCACCAGTGGCATTAGAATAGGAACATCAGCTCAGACGATCAAGTATACGAGTGAGTGAATCGATCGTGGCGTTGTAGACACAACCACTCAAAAACTCATGTCAAGTGATTTAAAGAAACCACGGAAAACCTAAATCATGATGGCCGAGCAGATATTTAAACCTAGCACCTCATCAGTTTGAGTCCATTGTTTTAACCATGGCGCTACTTCCGTCGTACAATCAGTAAAATTTTTCACTCCTTTGCCATCACATCCATCGTCTTTGCAGCTGCTAAACATTTCCCCAACACAGTTTTAAACGATTCTCATTTCCAGACCTTAACTCTACTTGCCAGATCTAATGGACACCTTTCCCACTTTTCCCACGAAATTTGCGGTACTTTCTTCTAATTTCCAAGTCTGTAGCCTAGTTTCCACTGGGCTAATCATACCCCAACTATGTCTTTTTCTTTTCATAATAAAATATTTACATGACTATTATTACCTCCAATTCATTTCTTCCAAATCAGTGCATAGTGAAATGGTTGGTGTTTAGCATGCTCTAATCCTGGTGATTTTGAGAGCTGGGGAGTGTCATATCTGCAAATCGAAGCTGCACTTGGTTCGCACACTTGACAAAAGTTTCGGTTTATCTGAATCATTCCTCTTTGACCACAGAAACTAACTTCTCATGGACATGGATCAACATCTTCGAATAATTTTAAAAGCACAGTTCTCACGTGGGGCCTGTCTACCGTCAGTACCTATAATTTAAGTACACAAGTAAATACAGTTGTATACTACAACTAGCTATACTTTGATCTTTCGTTTAAAGCAACACGGTTCCCTCCTAAAAATCTTTCTGAGAAAACATGTTTATTACCTATCGTATTTCAATGGCCTCCTGCACTATGTTATAATGGCATTTTGCTGATAATAATAAAAAAACCAGAAGAGTTAATTAACATATCATTGAGTTATAAAACTTTTGAGGGTATGTAATTGGCCATGTACGTTAAAAACGCGTGCATGCCCCTGAAGAGACGTAAGAAAATGGTATGTAGTCACGAAGACACCAAGCTTCAGCATGTATGTCTGCCACAACCAATCAAAACCAGGAAGTGTGATGATTCAAATCCGAAAGCAATATTGCAATGTACGATCATGCTGTTTTCCGCAAAATTAAGGAATTGAGATTACGAGTAGAATATGTACGACTGTTCCTTTTGCAACGGAAAAGACGCGCTATTTTCGAGCTCACCACCAACAAATATAACGAGAATGAACATTGCTCAAGTGAAATACGAGGGCTATCCATAAAGTATATTACGTTTTGGAATTAAAAATAAATAAAGTATTGGAAACTTTTTTTATTATATACAGATGAAAGCCACACTTAAATACTACTTTTCTACATAGTTGCCATTTAAATTAAGGCACTTATCGTAGCGATGGACGAGCTTGGAAATTCCTTCGTCGTAAAATTCGGCCGCCTGCGCCTTCAACCACGTGGTTACCTCTTCTTGAAGCTGTGCGTCGTCATCAAAACGCTGCATAGCCAACCACTTCATCATTGCTGGGAATAAGTGGAAGTCGCTCGGTGCCAGGTCGGGACTGTACGGCGGATGAGGAAACAACTCCCACTTAAAAGATTCGAGAACTTCACGAGTGGCATTTGCCGTGTGGGCCCGGGCGTTGTCGTGAATCAGCAAGATCTTTGAGCCCAACTTTCCCCTCGCTTGTTTTGTATTGCTCTTCTGAGGTTGTGCAGAGTTTGGCAATACCTTTGAGAGTTTATTGTAGTGCCTCTTTCCAGGAAATCCACAAAAATCACACCTTTTCTGTCCCAAAAGACAGTCGCCACGTGGTTGAAGGTGCAGGGGGCCGAATTTTACGACGAAGGAATTTCGAAGCTCGTCCATCGCTACGATAAGTGCCTTAATTTAAATGGCAACTATGTAGAAAAGTAGTATTTAAGTGTTACTTTCATCTGTATATATTAAAAAAATTCCCAATACTTTATTTATTTTTAATTCCAAAACGTAATGTACTTTGTGGATAGCCCTCGTAATACTAACACAAAACCGGGTACTCACTCTGAGATTAATATCAGAAGAATTGGGAATTTGAGAGGGAATGTTAACACCATAATCCACAAATATTTGGGTAAGTCGATCATCAGTTTCCCATTTGTGCAGCCCAAATTATCGGATGGTCGCAAGGCATCCCGAATCGAAACATTTTGGGATTTAATAAAATTTCTTTACCAAGATACGTACAGTGATCTCGGGTTTTCTCAGTGTGGATGGTCAGTGGTGTGCTATAGGGTGTACACCCTGTTTGTTTCTATTTTACGCTCAGTATTTCGACGACCTACCTAGTAACATTCTTCAGGTGCTACAAGCTGTGATATGCGTACTCGCTGTGAGGACTCCCAAAGTATTGTTGGTGTCATGGCAATATTTATAGCCGAGTTAGTCTTCCGACTCCGCTACACTGGGGCTACACTCTTTAATGCTAATTTGTTTCTCAGGACCCACACTGGCATTCCGTGAAAGGCAGTAAAAATAGCTGCAAAATCACGGTTTCGATCAACGATTCTGGGAGGTTTCCCTTAGCTGAAGCAAACTTTGGAACTAGAAATTCCCGTCTTGCAAATATTTACAATTAGGACCCCCTCCCTCCTTGCCTCCCCGCTGTCCCCCCCCCCCCCCCCCCCCCACGATCCCAATCCCCCTCTTACCAGGTCGTCTGAGCTTGATGATACAGGTTAAACACATTTAAAAAATTATTCAAAAAGAATTTTTCCTTGACAGTTAACAGAAGCTATACAACATTGTCGAAGGTGCATTGTCGTCGCAAATACACTGAGGTGACAAGTCATGCCGTATCTCCTAATACCGCGTCGGACCTCCTTTTGCCCAGCGTAGTGACGCAGATCGACGTCGCACGGGCTTCACAAGCCGTTGAAAGTCGCCTGGAGGAATAATGAGACTTGCTGACTCTATACCCGTCCAAAACTGCGAAAGTGTTGTCGGTGCAGGATGTTATGCACGAACTGACATCGTGCGGCCATAATCACGTCGGAAAACATTTCACATGAATCAGTTGAGCACAATTGACAGCTCCGTCAATGAACTGCTCGTGTACGCGATACTACCGCCATCTGAATATGTGCATACCGCTATCCCATGACGTTTGTCACCACAGTGTAAAGGTGCTCTATTTGTATCTTCCGTTTTTTGTTTTTTTTTTGTTTTATGATATCGTTCCTTGAGCTTAAGAGGTGCACCTTGATAGGTCAACGAGTGATCTTTAAAGCCATGGTGGCTGGCCGAAGTGGCCGTGCGGTTCTAGGCGCTGCAGTCTGGAACCGCGAGACCGCTACGGTCGCAGGTTCGAATCCTGCCTCGGGCATGGATGTGTGTGTTGTCCTTAGGTTAGTTAGGTTTAACTAATTCTAAGTTCTAGGGGACTAATGACCTCACCGAGCGAGGTGGCGCAGTGGTTAGCACACTGGACTCGCATTCGGGAGGACGACGGTTCAATCCCGTCTCCGGTCATCCTGATTTAGGTTTCCCGTGATTTCCCTAAATCGTTTCAGGCAAATGCCGGGATGGTTCCTTTGAAAGGGCACGGCCGATTTCCTTCCCAATCCTTCCCTAACCCGAGCTTGCGCTCCGTCTCTAATGACCTCGTTGTCGACGGGACGTTAAACACTAACCACCACCACCACTAATGACCTCAGAAGTTGAGTCCCATAGTGCTCAGAGCCATTTGAACCATTTTTTAAAGCCATGGTACAGGTTTTACTCAGTTGTAACAACTGAATAGCTGGTTTATGGCTTTTATATCAAGAAACTTCAAATATGATGCATGTTCGGAAAGCAAGTATGCTCTGACCGTAACGGGCTGTGTCTTTTTTTCTTTTTTGACGGATGGCAACACTGAGTAGTAGGAGGAGATATGAACACGGTAGTACGTAAATTCACTTGCATTGTTCAGTTGCGTGAAAGATGTCGGTAACAAATCCCGCCAAGTGCGGGGCACGTGCTGTGACCCGCTTCCTGCTCGCGGAATTAATAATACCTACCAAAATTTCTACATATATATCTACATGGATACTCTGCAAATCACATTTAAGTGCCTGGTAGAAGGTTCATCGAACCACCTTCACAATTCTCTGTTATTCCAATCTCGTACAGCGCGCGGAAAGAACGAACACGCTTTCCGTACGAACTCTGATTTTCCTTATTTTATCGTGGTGATATTTTCTCCCTGTGTAGGTCGGTGTCAACATAATATTTTCGCATTCGGAGGAGAAAGTTGGTGATTGGAATTTCGTGAGAAGTTTCCGTCGCAACGAAAAACGTCTATTTTTGTAACGATGTCCACCCCAAATCCTGCATCATTTCAGTGAAACTCTCTCCCATGGTTCGCGATAATACAAAACGTGCTGCCCTCCTTTGAATTTTTTCGATGTACTCCTTCATTCCCATCTGGTAAGGATCCCACACCGCGCAGCAGTATTATAAAACAAGACGCACTAGCGAAGTGTAGGCAGTCTCCTTAGTAGATCTGTTGCATTTTCTAAGTGTCCTGCGAATCAAAACGGTTTATGGCGAAAGTATTTTAAACAGAACAAGTAAGTGTATCCAAGTTGTGTAGAGAGCTTAGAGGAGGTAGAACAAATGTTCATGACGAACAGAGGAGTGGAAAACCTTCCACTTTGACTGACGAGTTGGTCCAAAATATCGAGGAAACTGTGAATGAAATTTCTGCGATGTTTCCACAGCTCTCCAGAACTGTTATACGAGACACTCATAGAAATGCTGCGAAACCGGAAGCGGTGCGCAAGATGGGACCCAGAACAGCTGACAGAGCAACACAAGAAAAATTGTCTCAATAGCGCCCGCGAGTTTCTTGAGCGATTTGAATTGGAAGGTGAGGATTTTCTGACGTCTATTGCGACTGAAGATGAAACGTGGTTGACTCATTACACGCCTGAGACAAAACAAAAACAGTCGTCACATTGGTATCACACCAATTCCCCGTCTGCCGAAAAATTCAAAACCACAATTTCGGGCAAAAAAAATCATGGCCTCGTTGTTTTGAGACCAAGAAGGAACCATTTTAATCGAATTTCTGCCTCAGGACGACCATTAATGCACTACGATATTGCGAGAAATTAAAAAAAACCGAAAGGAACATTCAAAACAAAAGGAGGGGTATGCTGACGAGAGGAGTGTATTTGCTGCACAACAACTCCCCTCCCCTCAAAGCCTTAGCCACCAAGGCGGCCGTGGACTCTGGATGTTTTGAACCACCTCTCGTATTTCCCTGACTTGGTGCCTTCAGATTATCATCGTTTCGTCTCCCTGAAGGTACACACGAGAGGAATTAAATTTTCAACCGACGAGCAGATGCAGAAAGAGGTTCTGAAGTGGGGGAAGGAGCTGACGGTAGAATTCTTCGAGAAGGGCGTAAAGAAGCTTGTGCCTCGGCTCACCACATACACTGAACGGAATGACGACTGTGTAGAAAAATGGCACACAAGTGTATCAACAGTATCTTGTATTTTTTTTAAATATACTTTTTCTAAAAAACATGCCTCGTACAATGAAGCGGTAAAGGTCATGGGACAGCGAATGCAGACATACAGACGGCGGTAGTATCGCGTACATAAGGTATAAAAGGACAGTGCACAGCTTTCATTTGTATTCAGATGCTTCACCTGAAAACGTTGCCAACGTGTTATGGTCGCACGATGGGAATTAACAAACCTTGAACGCGGAGTGCTAGCTGGAGCTAAATCGTTAAGGTATTCAATGTTCCGCGATCCACAATGTCAAGAGAGTGCCGACAATACGAAATTTCGGGCAGTACCTCTCACCACAGATAACGCAGTGGCCGAGGCTTTCACTTAACGACCGAGAGCAGTGGCTTTTTCGTAGAGTTGTCAGTGCTAACAGACAAGCAACACTGCGTCAAATAACCACAGAAATCAATGTGGGACTTACGACCAACACGTACGTTATGACAGTGCGGTGAAATTTGGCGTTAATGGGCTATGGCAGCAGACGACCAGCGCGAGTGCCTTTGCTAACAGCACGACATCGCCTGCAGCGCCTCTCCTGCGCTCGTGACCATATCGTCTTAGCCCTAGACGACTGAAAAACCGTGTCGTGGTCAGACGAGTCCGGTTTCATTTGGTAAAAGCTGATAATAGGGTTCGAGTGTGCACAGATCCTACGAATCCATGGATCCACGTTGTCAACAAGGTACTGTGCAAGCTGTTGGCAGTTCCATAATGATTCATCTGTGTTTACATCGAATGGACTTTGGCGGCACGGTATCTCAGCGTGTTCGGTCAGAGGGTTAGCTGCCCTCTATAATAAAAAAACTGAGTTAATGGATCATCGACGAACTGGAACGGGTGTCTTGCAGCCCTTGTCTGGTGTGGGCGTGTCTGGCCCCTTGATTTACGAGGCAGGGCCAGGCCAGCACTGCGTCCTCGCCAGGCCACGACAGCAGGCCCTGCCGGGGTCGCAGCAGCATCGCCAGTGTCTCCACGCCAGCTCTCTCTCTGCCTGGCAGCTGACAACAAGAGGACAGCGCATCTCAAATAATTTTTACCCGCTCGGGCAAGCCAAGCGACTCTCCTTGCGGCGTACCCGTATTCGGAAGGACCAGATTTAAAATGCCTCGTTACTCATTCCGATTAGTTTTCCGTAATTTCCCTAATTCATATCGACCAAATGCTTGCTCAGACAGGCCGTGGCCACATTCATCTCTCGTCCGAATGAATTTGCTGTTTATCTGTAATGTACTCTTTGCCAATGAGACGCTAAACTAAAACTTTCCTTTTCTTTGGGATACCTACAGATATTCCACTTAGTCATGTAAATGGATTGTTTTCTGTCGCTTCTTGGTAGAACGATATCATATTTAAAGGTAAAAAAGCAGAGAATTGCGTTCGGTTTCACTCTTATTCCTACATTTCGCCACAGTTTTCGAGCGGGGTGACCTTCTGTAACAGGAGGTCTTTCCAAAAACATGAGACGTGTACGGTAATTGTATGCTATGCCTCCTTACCAAGTGATGGCTAGAGTCGATCATGTATGCCACTGACTGGTCTTCACGGCGTTAGCTCCACGGCAGAATCTGCTGCCACCAGTAAACATAACTTTGCGCCTTTCATCCCTCCTGTTGCATATTTCGCTTCAGTACCAAAGATGTGCTGCACTGTGGTGAGACGTGAGAGAACGCCTCAAGAGCGACACCTTTCTTCATAGCCCAAAGTCCAGCACTTGGGTAATGGTAGTTCTTCCTAACAGTCTTTTTGCATCATCAGTCGTTATATCAGAGACGTAGCCAGGGTTTTGTAAAAGGCAGGGGGCATTCCGATTTGTTCACGAGGACCTTAAAAAGGCTCATGTTTTGCATTCTATTCGGAAAGCACGTTTATTTATTTTAATTTTACGTACAGGATTTGCTTTCGAGAAACGTACAAACAAATAATATTTGGCCTATAAAATAAAACAGGAGAAGCTTATCTTAAAAAAGAAATACCCAAATTCGCGATTAAATATTTTTTTCGTAAAATAAAGAATAACGGCCTTCGGTCACATTAGTGATTTATTTGAGTACACGATGTGTTTTCATCCCTGAGGCCTCATCTTCAGGTGCCTCAACAGTCTATATCACTTTCTTTTCTCCTCTTCTCAGATTTCGGTTAATTCTGAACCTGGTAAGATTACAATGGTATACTACAAAGTGGCACATTGTGAATATAAGTTTACAGAACTAATACAAATTGTTTCCAGTAGTGGATACATGGTTTTGAAGCAGTGTGAGTAAACATGTTTATGTGACTGAGACTGGATACATGTTTTTGAAGCATAGAATGAGTTAACATGTTTATGTGCATACACACATGTATAGGCCTACATAAGTGTATGAATCCACATAAACGTGAGCAAACATGTGTACATTGCTTATAAACACACACACACACACACACACACACACACACACACACACACACATACATAAGTGTATAAATATGCATAAACATATTTACTCATTGAGCTTCAAAACTATATATCCGCTAATGGAAACAATAAGTTATTTTTCAATTCGTTTTAGTTTTGTGAACTTATATTCACAATGTGCAACTTTGTAATATACCATTGTAATCTTACAAGGACCACAATTAACGTAAATGTTACAAGACAAAAAAATATATGTAGTCTGTTAAAGCACCTGAACATGAGCCCCAGGGAGAAATGCGTCGTGCATTGAAATAAAATCACGATTGTGACTGAATGCGGTAGTTCTTTATTTTACGAAAGGTAGTACAGTAACGAAAGAAACACTGACTAATGCGGATGAAATTAATAAAATATTTATTTACTTGGCAATAAGATAACGTCACTCGATTGCCAAACGAATTAAAATTCGAATGTAATGCATTGCCTAGTTACCAACAAAACACAACTCAGTCTTCTAATATAAGGTTCACTATCGCAGAGCGAAAGAATGTTGGGCTGAATAACTTGTAACGTTAAATTGGTTCAAATCATTTTTGACAACAGCTATCTTTTTCCTACGATCTTGTATTTAAATTTGCGGCTTACCTGAAGCCAAGTCATATTTTCTTCAGCACATCAAAGCAGCCAAAGTTCCTCTGTTCCGTCTCAGATTTTATTAAAGTATCTTCCATTTAATTAAAATTCTTCAGTTTCCCTAAGTGATCAAGGGCATGTTTAAACTTACTGTCTCAACAGTCAACTTGATACTATAGCAACCAGATTTATTTATAAAACAGCATGGAATAAATAGATACTTTGAGCTACAGTTCTGAAATCATAAGACTGATTCACGCATTAATTTCAACTCGACTTCTAATGTAAGCCATCTCGTAAATGAGTTTGTATTTATCCATGATATTATCCATTTATCCATGATTCTGTAGTCCTTGATGCTAATAAACTCCTCAAAGACAACATACGTTGTCGTTTATTGACATTTGTTTACAAATACGTTAGAGTTGTGACGTTTGGACTCACTGTTCCAAGGATACTACGAATAAGACATTTCACAATAGAACCTCGTTGTAGTTAAACTTGAAGGCACGATATATCGTCGTTCCACATCTGAGCCATCATCATGCACAGAAACGTACTGCATAATTACGATAGCTAGCCGCTTTCCAATTTAAATATGGCTTTTAGTCTCGGAAGAAATGTTCAGCTCGCCTTCGATCCAGCTCTTTTTATTTAAACAGAGAGACTGCATCTTTAAGACAGTTGGGATCTGTCAGGAAAGAAAGGAATTCGTAAGGAAAGGGATGTGGCCTATAGTAAGAGGCCAACCGCGGCATTGGCCTAAAGTGAAATGGGAAGCCGTGCGGTTAAAGGCGCTTCAGTCTGGAACCGCGTGACCGCTACGGTCGCAGGTTCGAATCCTGCCTCGGGCATGGGTGTGTGTGATGTCCTTAGGTTAGTTAGGTTTAAGTAGTTCTAAGCTCTAGGGGACTGATGACCTCAGATGTTAAGTCCCATAGTGCTCAGAGCCATTTGAACCATGTTTGTCGGTGGATGTATTCGAACCACCCCGCCTCCTGAATACAGAGATTGCGATGCTCAGCACGTCAAGGCGCAGAGCTAGCCCGGTTGGCGGAGAATGTGGAAAAAAAAAAAAAAAAAAAAAAAAAACTGGTTGTTGTACACTGTTTTCAAATAAAGCAAAATGCATCACATCAAAAGATGGAATTCTGATGTTGCATCTTTTTCCTTTCACTGTGCGTGTTTCGTCATTTGACAGTGCATGAACGCATGCATTTTAAAATTTAATTGTACGGGGAATACGTGGCTTCGGTTATTATGATATCACAAGAGCGTAAATTGATTTTGGACGAAAGCGGGTGGGGTGCAGGATGCTCTCAGCTCGTACGAATTCAAGCAGGACGCTGAAAAAATTTTCAGAAAAGAATGAGCTGTAGAATGTGTTGTCGTCACACAGACCTTCTTGCTCTCCACGAACGCCTCGCCATCGTTCCGTATAGGCAATGACTACCTCCCGGATGACCAGATTTGGGCTAATGATCATAGAATTTTGAGCAAATTTTTAAGGAAACGCAACCATTGGCATTTGGGCGATTTTTTTGTTGATCAACGATTTTTAGGTGACACAGGCAAATCAAAGTGTATTTTTTTATGCATTGATTTCAGTTTAATTTTATTTGAAATGATGTTTACCACTCAGCTGCTTTGTGAAATACTGAATGTTCAGTTATTCAGAGGATTCAATATTTGATCAGTGAAAACATATATAGCATTTTCTGTTGAAAAGCCTTTCTGAAAACTACTTCATTTTTACAAATATGTGAAGCTACTCTTGAGTACGTTGCTTTTTCAAGAATTTTGGGTAAAGCTGTCAAAGTGAGATTGGGCAGTAGTTGTTAGCATCAGACCTATCCCCTTTTTCATGCAATGGTTTAACAATAGCATATTTCAGTCTATTTGCAAAAAATGCCCTGTTTCAGTGAGCTACCACATATGTGGCTGAGTATCCTACTTACCTGCTGGGAACAAGCTTTTAGTACTCTGTTGGAAATGCCATCAATTCCATGTGAGCTTTTACTTGTGAGCGAATTTATTGCTTTCCTAATTTCAGTAGGAAAAGTAGCATGAATTTCACTGTTATCAAATTGCAGAGGTATTGCCTATACAGCCTTGCATTTTCTAAAGAATAGCTGGACCCTATTTTCTCCACAACATTTAAAAATGATTATTAAAATATTTTCTGTTTCTGACTTTTTGTTAACAAACTATTCACTGAGTTTGATAGAAATACAGTTTTCTTGTCCTCTCAGAATTTTATTATTAGAGGTGCTAATCTCAGACATAATTCACATACTCCTGGAATTTTAAATAACTTTTCTTAATACGGGACAAAGGTTTTTATAATGTTTCACTGTTTCTGGATCATTACACCTTCTAGCTATAAGATATATTTTCCCTTTTCTGTTTGCAAGATATTTTTGTCCCTTAGTCAGATGTGGCTTTTCAGATGGCTTGTTACAGTTGCGTTTCACTATTTTCTTAGAAAAATGTTTCAAATATACTCACAAAGGTATCATGAAGTAGGTTAAATTTTAAATTAACATCAGGTTCCGTGTACATCTCATCCCAGTCTAACTGTTGCAAGCTCTCCCAAAAATCTGAAAGTATTAAATCGTTAATTGGCCCCACAATTGTGGAGGACTGGTTTGCATTACTTTATGGAGCTATGTTATATACTGTCATTAGTTGTGTGTCATGATTAGACAGACCATTCTTAACAGAAAAAGTTTTTATTTGATTAAATTTATCCTGGTTTATAAAAACATTATCTACCAGCATGCTGCTTTCCTGTACCATCTGAGTAGGAAAATCAATAACTGACATCAAGGTCAAGCTTCCTGTCGGACTCTTTCAGAAAATCTACTTTTAAATCTCCACAAACAATAATTTTCTTCTCTCTGTCTGACAGATAGCACAACAAAGAAACCAAATTTTTCGAAGACATCTGAAAATTTCCAACTGGGACCTATACACAGCTACAATTATAAAAGTTCCGTTATGTTGTTTAACCTCACATGCACATGCTTCTATATGTTGCTTTACACCGAATATTCTCGTTTTTAAATTTTTTATACTATGATAAATTTTAACATATACGGCAACTCCTCCTCTCTCCGTAACACCTCTACTTACATGTGCTGAAAGCTTATGTCTACCTACATTTATCTCTTCCATATCTATGACTCTATAATGTTCAGACAGGCATAGTACATTTATTCCACCCTCAGTGTCTAAATCTTCTACACAGATAAGAGGCTCATATACATTGTTTTTGAATCCCCTCATATTATGAAGCAATATACTAACATTTTCTTTCACTATGCTTTGATGAGAAACTTGTAACATACTAAAATTATTTTTCACTGTGATTTTATGAGAATCTTGTGATATTTTAACATCTCTAGTACCTGACTGTCCCTGAGCTTCTCATTAAGCTTAATTTCATTCCATGTTGAATCATTGGACACTGATCTTAGCCTGAAAAAGAGGTGCTCCCATGAGCTTCAGTGTTCCCCTCCTCCCTCCTTTAGAGATTTCGCTATTGTCCCAGCCAATTTCCCCTTCCCTTTCCTATTGAGATGCAGGCCATGCCTTGTGAAGTCCCACCTGCCAGTAACATCAACAGGAACTAAACTTATGCCTGATAAAGTAGCCACTCAAAGCAGCTGATCTAGCTCCCTATTGACCCTCGTGAGAGAGCTGTTTAATTGGGGCCTGTAATACCACATGAAAGCAGGAACCAAGCCAACATTTGTATGGGTCGTTGCTGAAGCTATTTTTACCGGGTCACACTCAATATTGTCGCCCTGATCCTTTATGGTAACGTTTCCTACTCTCACCACTATCAAAACATGATCCTGCTTTGTAAAATCTTTGCACAATGATCCTATATACTCTATCACTTGGCTAAGACATGCACTGGGCTTGAAAAGACGTGTGTCCTCGTACCTGTCACCTAATTTTTCCTGCAAGATCTGGCCCACACTCTTCCATGGCTACTACCTAACAACAGAACTTTCCTCCTACTTTCTACTTTTTTTGAAATAGTTGGTTTCCTGGTAAGGTCTGATGAGTGTTAACTACACTTAGATCATCCTGAGGCTCTTCCTTAGTTAACTGAGGTAGCAAGGCGAATCTGTTGCTGGTTCCAATGATGAAACTGTCAAATACTGTTCTTTTTCTGTGGCTCCTGTTCCTTGCTACCACTTCCCACTTGTCTTCACCCTTCTCCCCCTTAACCTCATCAGTTCCTCTGCAACATCATCCAGTTCAGCCTTAAGGGCTGTAATCTTTCCTCCCTGCCCAGCTATTTTCCTATCCCTTGCACATATTCTGCAATACCATGGAAGACACTCATTTACTTCTCCAATTCCCATGCCACTATGTCCCCCCCCCCCCCCCCCCAAATGTAATCATCTGTCACAACAGCTGATAGAACTCCAGAACTAACTTTACTACTGCAGCTCAAACACTTCTCGCTCATGGTTGTTTACAACATTTTCACAAAAATTTTCTAGACAATATTTTGTTAACTACAGATGACCAGAGTCACTAAAGTTACGTGGAACACTAATATATGTGTGTACAATTAATATAGGTACGTAATGCAATTAAAATTACGTTAAAACTCAAAATTGTATTGGCCAAATTTAAGCGTAAGATTGCTTATGCGCGATATTGTCTTTAAGCTTTTCGAAAAGAAATAAAAGACATAACTTAAAATCTTTAATTCCTTGTGTACATGCAGCACTACTAAATGTATGTGTAACGAAAACAACTTCAATTCTTCACTTAACACTTGCGCAAATGTCTTAGATTTGTATTTAGGGCTAAACTGTGTCAGAAGTACGCGGAAACCAACCCTTAGGTTCTTTTTTTCAAGAAATACTTTGAAACGAGTGAAATATGCTCTAATTGACTTCCTTACTGTGTAATATTATCTTAAATGACAGTTATCACACAGTTAACTACTTATCTTCACGAGATCAGTATTCAACCGTGAGCGGTCTGCACCAGGACTGCCATCCTCTGATGAACAAACGCGACCCCAACAACTCGCAGTGCTTTTGTTCATTCCTAGGTCTCCTAAATACCCTCAGACTTCAAGAAGAATATAATAATTCCAATCCCAAAGATAGCAGGTGTTGACACATGTGAAAATTATCGAACTATCAGTTTACTAAGCCACAGCTGCAAAATACTAACACGAATTCTTTATAGACGAATGGAAAAACTGGTAGAAGCCGACGTCGGGGAAGATCAGTTTGGATTCCGTAGAAATGCTGGAACACGTGAGACAATACTGACCCTACGACTTATCTTACAAAATAGATTAAGGAAAGTCAAACCTACGTTTCTATCATTTATAGACTTAGAGAAAGCTTTTGACAACGTTGACTGGAATACTCTCTTTCAAATTCTGAAGGTGGCAAGGGTAAAATACAGGGAGCGAAAGACTATTTACAATTTGTATAGAAACTAGATGGCAGTTATAAGAGTCGAGGGGCATGAAAGGGAAGCAGTGGTTTGGAAGTGAGTGAGACAGGGTTGTAGCCTATCCCCAATGTTAGGCCTACTCAATCTGTATATTGAGCAAGCAGCAAAGTAAACGAAACAAAAATTCGGCGTAGGAATTAAAATCCATGGAGAAGAAATAAAAACTTTGAGGTTCACCGATGACATTGTAATTCTGTCAGAGACGGCAAAGGACTTGGAAGAGCAGAAGAACAGAATGGACAGTGTCTTGAAAGGAGGATATAAGATGAACATCAACAAAAGCAAACCGAGGATAATGGAATGTAGTCGAATTAAGTCGGGTGATGCTGAGGGAATTAGATTAGGAAATGAGACACTTAACGTAGTAAAGGAGTTTTGCTATTTGGGGAGCAAAATAACTGATGATGGTCGAAGTAGAGAGGATATAAAATGTAGACTGGCAATGGCAAGGAAAGAGTTTCTGAAGAAGAGAAATTTGTTAACATTGAGTATAGATATAAGTGTCAAGAAGTCATTTCTGAAAGTATTTGTGTGGAGTGTAGTCATGTATAGAAGTGAAACATGGACGATAAATAGTTTGGACAAGAAGAGAATAGAAGCTTTCGAAATGTGGTGCTACAGAAGAATGCTGAAGATTAGATGGGTAGATCACATAACTAATGAGGAAGTATTGAATAGGATTGGGGAGAAGAGAAGTTTGTGGCACATCTTGACTAGAAGAAGGGATCGGTTGGTAGGACATGTGTTGAGGCATCGAGGGATCACCAGTTTAGTATTGGATGGCAGCGTGGAGGGTAAAAATCGTAGAGGGAGACCAAGAGATGAATACACTAAGCAGATTCAGAAGGATGTAGGCTGCAGTAGGTACTGGGAGATGAAGAAGCTTGCACAGGATAGAATAGCATGGAGAGCTGCATCAAACCAGTCTCTGGACTGGAGACCACAACAATAACAACAACAACAACAACAAGTCTCCGTAGACATTCTACAAGGGCCTATGAGTAACTCCGATGTTCTGGTTTTCCGCCTAAAGAAACTCAATGATAGCTCTATGCTCGCAACTTATCTGCGCTTCAGACGCCATTTTGAAAGCTACATACAGCGGCGCCAACTATCGAACCTTCTTGAAACCGTAAGGGCTGAAGAGGAAATGGTTGAGATGGCTCTGAGCACTATGGGACGTAACATTTGAGGTCATCAGTCCGTTAGACGTAGAACTACTTAAACCTAACTAACCTAAGGACATCACATACATCCATGCGCGAGATAGGATTCGAACCTGCGACCGTCGCAGCCGCTCGGTTCCGGACTGAACCGCCTAGAGCCGCTCGGCCACAGCGGGCCGGCTGAAGAAGGAATAATCCGCGATGTGCAACAATAAATTCAGCATTTTTGAACCGAAATTTGCCGAGAGAAAAGGTGCTGCATTACTTATTGGACGCCCCTCGTATCTTCGTCCACCTACTTTCGATCCAGCGAAATCCTCGTCGAATGCCACTGCAACTGCGGGCGTGAAGTATCGCGGCTGTGGAGACGTGTTTACATACATATAGTATTTTTGTTCAAAGGAAAAACGTTGCAAGTAATCAGAGTTGCCTGCACTAATCTCGTTATAGAAAAATACCCTCAGCTTTGAGAGCGTCCGCGTTGCCTGGGGGTTGTTATTGCACAGGGTGGCTCGTATTTCCAGCTAGACGGAATTGTTCGCAAATTGCAGCCGTGATCGGTGCAGAAAGTTTATCCTAATTATCTTTTGCCGACCTCCTAGCAGGGACGAGCGTGCAGTCAATTTAATAAGCCGGCAGCAGGGTATCATCTCCCTGCAACAGTGCCAATTACCTCCGTAGCCAACCGACCACCCTCGCCTCGCGAGTGGGTGGTGAAACGGCTTATTATCCAGAAAATGTTGTGCACAGCAGGAAACACAGGTTATCAGCTACAAGAAGGCACTACCGATCTTTTAGTTCAATGAAGGATTTCACATCTACAAAAGACCTTCGATGCACGTCGGAGAAAGCGCACACTACGCTGTAAAGTGAAATATTCATTCTGAAAGCGATACTCCATGCTGTGGTTAAGCTATTTCCCCGCAATGTCCTTTCGTCAGGCAGTGCTACTCCCGCAAGCTATGCAGGAGATCTTCCATCAAATTTGGAAGGTAGGAGACGAGGTACCACCGGAAGTTAAGCTCTGAGAGCGGATCGTGAAACGTGCTAGGATAGCTCAGTCGGTAGAGCACTTGCCCGCGAAAGGCAAATGTCCGAGGTTCGAGTCCCGGTCAGGACTCCGGCACACAATTATAATCTGCCAGGAAGTTTCGATTCGGTATGCAGTGTACTGCAAAGTGAAAATTCATTCTGGAAATAATCCCCCAGGTTGTGGCTAAGCCATGTCTCTGCAAGACCATTTCTTCAGGGATTGCTGTTCCGCGAGGTATGTAAGAGACTTGTGAAATATGGAAGGTAGGAGACGAGGTACTGGTGGAAGTGAAGATGTTAGTGTGGGTCTTGAGCCGTGCTTGGATACCCTAGTTGGTAAATCAGTTGCCCACAAAAGGCAAATATCCCAAGTTCGAGTCGTGGGCCGGCACACAGTTTTAACCTGCCAGGAAGTTTCAGCAGCGTAGTTACTTATTCGATCTGAAACTACCAGAACGCGAGGAGATACCATTACCTTGAAGAAGCTCCTTTATAGATTCCATCGCTTCACGAACATTTTTTTTTTTTACAGTCACAGTCACTTTTTTACAATTACTGTCACCGGAATAGTGCGGTGTCTTCCTTTCAGTTAATATGTGACTATTATGTTTTGATTGAAAAGGAAGCGGCTCACACGAAAATATCTACGAGGAAGCAACTTTTCTGGTGTTTGTTGGTATTCGTGCATCGTAACAATGACAAATGTCGATCGCAGCCATTTGCTTAATGGTAAAATATATGAAGGATACGAAATGTGGAAATGTCAGCCCTGAAATTACCATTCACAGGTGGTATTCTTACACCTACGGAATTCTACATATGTCGTAAATCGTTTATGTTCAGTTGCTGCCAGTAGTCTGTGCTATATCATTTGTAGTTGTCATCAAGCCGACTTCTGAGTTTTCTTCAGAAGCATGAAGAAGATACGCGATTCATTACTTGCCTTGGCAGTAGGTACCAGAATTCATTACGTGTGTTTATTTGCTTATTGGTCCTTCTTAGCTTCAGCTGTTCTGAATTTTACAGGTTTTGCGTAATATATGATCTGTTAACTAGAGGGTAGCGCAGACAAAAGTAGCCTCTGTAAGTATAAAGGAAACGCAGTGAAATTACAGAAATGAAGAGCTGTAATGGACTTACCATTTGTTTACAATGAAAAATACAGTAAAAAGCACGTTTATAGAAGATGTTGAAAGTGACACTTGCAAAATCACTACACAGCAGTGCACGTCTAAGCATATTCAAATACACACGATGTAAATTTCTGTTATCGATGGTGGCAGTTTCAAGGCTGATGTTATCTTTCAGTTCTTGTACTCTCTGTAGATTTGTTTCAAGATCTTGCTCTTCGAGAGTCCCCAGAGGAAAAAAATGGCATGTCGTTAGATCCGGCGAACGTGAGTGCCATATGTGTTTGCTGACAGTTCGTTCCTCAAAGACATTATGAACTTGTTCCAGGGATCCCTCAGGCGTGTGGCATGTTGCTCCATCTTGCTGGAAGAAGCAGTATTATATTTCACATTCAGTCAGTTGAGCACAAAATGTATCAAAAATTTTCGTATATGCAACCGTGTTGAGGGTAGTATCAAAAATATCGGTCCAATGATGCGCGTTCGTCTTACACAGCACCAAAAGCCGATTTTTTCATTATGGAGTGGTTGCCGACACACAGTGTTAGGGTTCTCCGTTGCCCAGTGCCTCGTGTTCTGTGAATTCACACGACCAGAAAGATGAAACCATGCTTCATCATTCAAGATGCAGTGGAAAGGGTTGATGTTACTCGAAATGCAGTAATCTACATGTTTCTGACTTTCATACTCCCGTAATTGCTGCACAACCGTCACACGATAGGTTTCAAATTAAGACTTTTCAATATCCGCTAGCAACTCCTCCCATTTACATACGTCTTTTGATTGGTTGAGTTGGGGGAGGGGACTGTCGGATTAGGGAAGGATGATGATGATGTTTGGTTTGTGGGGCGCTCACTTGCGCGATTATCAGCCCCCGTACAAATTCCCAACTTTTGCTCAGTCCAATCTCGTCACTTTCATGAATGATGATGAAATGATGAGGACAACACATACACCCAGTCATCTCGAGGCAGGTGAAAATCCCTGACCCCGCCGGGAATTAGGGAAGGAAGGGGACGGTAGTCGCCCGTACCCTTTCAAAGGAACCATCCTGGCTCTTACCAGTAGCGATTTAGCGAAATAAAGGAAAACCTAAACCTGATGCGGGTTTGAACCGTCGTGTGCTAACCACTGCGGCACCTCGCTCAGTCACATATTCTCTGGTGGGTCAGTTTACGTGTAGGCTTCTTTGGGCTCTGAATAGTTTTTCGGCGAATGTCTGCAATAACTTTTGGTGGGTGAACTGAAGGGATTCTTTGTCGTTTTATCTATTGCAAGTTTTTATGCAGGCTTTGTATTGCTGTATTTGCTGGTAGTTCTCTATCCGGACATCTGACCCCGAAAATTTCGCGAATTTTCTTAATCGAACCTTTTTTCACATATGCTTCCAAAATTACGATTCTTTCCTCTATCGAGATAGTCATTTTGCAGGCCGCAGAGGGAAACATCTAATTTCACTGATGAAAGTAACTCATGCTGACAAAAGAATGCTAACAATAGATTATTGCATAAAACTGCCCACTGTTGTAGCTGTTTACTTATTTCAGAAGTCGAAATGTTGCATTTGCACTCAAAGGTGAGGCAGGCTCTTTTAACTGTACCAATAACCTTATTCCCTACATGAAGTCCCTTTTTGGCTGGTTTTCTCAAACAGCTTGTGGCACAACTCTTTATGACCGCACTATGTCAAACAAGGCAAAAGAAATTGGGGGAAATCTTGGAGAATATGGCAGCAAAATTGCATGGAATCTGATCAGAAAGCTCAATGGGGACCCAGAAAAAGCAAAGAAATGGTTAGAGCAACTCCTAATCAAACTGCACACACCTACTACTGAATGGCACGCCCAACAAAAAATATGAGAAAAGCAAGTTACAACGTGATATGCACACAGAAATCGACAACTTCTCCTCTCCTTTCAAAATGAGAGAGCTCAATGAGGGTATACACTCTATGCAAGACGGCTGTGTTATTGATGTGTGTTCGTGTGAAATGGGTGAATCATCTCAGACCAAATGTCTAACATTGGGTGTTAAGGCTATTCAGCCACTGCCGAAAGCCGTTTAAAATCCCTAAACTATGGTGGAAAGCCAAGGTAATAGCAGTCATTAAAACACAAAAAGAGCCGTACTCACCAAGCAAATCGGCCCATATCCATTTTGTGCCACTCTTCAAAGTGTATGAAAGGCTGATCCTTAATCGAACCAATAACACCATTGATTCAAAATTAATCCCGCAGCAAGCTGGCAACAGGCCAAGGAAATCTTGTACTAGCCAGGTCTTGGCACTCACAGAACATGAAGTATATGAAAACCATCTAATAACGGGTTTGACTGGTCGATCTAAGTGCAACCATTGGTACTACCGAAAACTGATGTTCAAAATCCGTGATATTACTAGGGACCGTCAATTAGCAAAATTTATAGAATCTTTGTTGCAGAACCAACAAATCTACATAGCTCTTGCAGGGATAAAAAGTCACTGGAAGAAGCAGCAAATTGGCCTTTCTCAAGGAAGTGTTCTAGCTCCCATCCTGTTCAATATATATACAAAGGATCAGCCAGTACCCAAAGATATGGAACATACTGTGAAGACAACTCTTTTTATTTTTTAGTCATCAGCCTTATGACTGGTTTGATGTGGCCCGCCATGAATTACTCTCCTGTGCCAACCTGTTCATCTTGGACTAGCACTTGCAACCTACGTCCTCAATTATTTGCTGGACGTATTCCAATCTCTGTCTTCCTCTACAGTTTTTGCCCTCTGCAGCTCCCTCTAATACCATGAAAGTCATTCCCTGATGTCTTAACATATCTCCTATCATCCTACCCCATCTCCTTGTCAGTGATTTCCACATATTCCTTTCCTCTCCAATTCTGTGCAGAATGTCCTCATTCCTTACCTTATCAGTCCACCTAATTTTCAACATTCGTCTGTAACACCACATGTCAGATGCTTTGATTCTCTTCTGTTCTGGCGTTTCACGATCCACGTTTCATTACTGTACAATGCAGTGCTCCAAATGTACGTTCTCAGATATGTCTTCCGCAAAATTAAGGCCTATGTTTGATACTATAACCCACTCATCATAAGAATAAGCCTTATGTAAACAAACACAAATGTGATGATTGGTCAGAAGCTGCAGCACACATACACTGGTGTTGTTACACTCTTGGAAGTAGGTTCTATTTATGTATTAGATATCTTATTACTAAGTCACGTTAAATGAAACTTCAAGATATTCAAATGTATTAACAGCCAGCTACGTTTGTCTCAATCACGCTTTAGATATGTAGTTTTTATTTCAAAAATCAAATACAGTCACAGCTTCTACAGTGTTGTGCTCTGATTGTCACGCTGTTAATGCGCAGTATAAAAATGGCTGAGGTTGCCAAGAGCCATGAATGATCTACCCATCGCAACACATGATCAGATTTACTCTAGCATTGTATGGTTTGTTATTTGGACAGTTTAGTTCTTTTGCATGTTCTGTGGATCATAGTCGTCACAATACATTATCATGTGAAATGCTTCACTAGGTTCACAAATATGACATATTTCTCTCAGTGAAAACATGGCTGTTTCCTCATCATTTACATGATTAAGTTTTGGTTTAGTCATAGACTACAGCAAAACTTGAAAAATTTAACCCAACCACCTCTCTGAACAATGGTCTTAGCCAATCTGAGGTGCCTTCCATGCCTTAACGTGACAGCCATACCACTGACGTAACCACAGCACAGGGGTATCTGCGGAGAAGCCAAGCTAACCTGTGGCACCTGAAGAGGGAAGCAGAATTTTCAGTTGTTGCAGGAGCAACAGTGTGGATATTTGACTGATCTGACTTTTTAACACTAGTCAGCAGTTTGTTGGTATCAGGGACTATTGTCTGTAGAGTACAGTGTGCTTAGGAACTCATGATGTTTTTTCGTCTGTACTTCAGCCTAGTGACTGATTTTAGAAGCACATGAAGGAATGCACATTCATGACTACCCTAAGCAGTTTCCACCATTTTCTACAGTTTTTATCATCACTAGATATGAGGATGTGTTTTGTACAACATTTGTAAATGTTTCAAGTTCTGCATATTTATGTGCTATAAAATACATTAAACTTATTTGGAATATATTGTTAATATTTCAGTTGCAAAATATTGCAGCAAGTAAAATTCTATGTATTTTTAAAACTAGTTATATAACGTCTGGACAGTAAAGCCATACTTAACAAGTCATGCACCATTTTGTACACTGAAACAGAAGACTGTCTTCTGCAATGAAGTATGGGATATTTACAAATTAACTGAATTCTGTTAATGTCTTTACAATTTTGTCTGTCTTGAAAACAGAAATTTGTGTTACTTTCCAAAACGTTCAGTTTCAAAATGTATTTAACTTTGTAACTGGTTTCTTATAATACTCCTGTTTAATATGATCTCATTTAATGATTATCAGTGTGTGATAGAGTAATAATGTAACAGTGTGAGTCGTGATCCCAGAATTGACAAGATTTTTATGATTGTGACACCTTTAAATTTCAATAGAATGTATGATCCTAGGTACATGACCGTGTTCTAGTGTGAATCAGCTTCAATTTTCTGGAGTTAATTTTTTAATTTAAAAAGGCACATGGATAAGGTGAAGTTAGATATAGTGAAAATTGTACAAGATTATAACTACGCAGTCAAATAGAAGCAAACAGAACTCTTAATAATGAATAAGAAAATAGGAATGTGGATAAGTTACTACAAACAATAAAGAGAATGACTTATTGTTGCCAAGTTAGATACAAAGCCAGCACATACCACAGTAGTACAATTATGTGTATGAAAACGAGCTCCGCAGGTGATGAAGAATCTGAAAGAACATATGGCAAGGTAAAAGATGTTATTCAGGTAGTTAAGAGAGACAAACATTTAACTATAGTGGGAAGACTGGAATTTAATGCAGGAAAAGGAAAAGAAGGAAAAATGCTAGAAGAACAATGATTACGGAGAGAAATGAAAGGGATAGCTGCCTGATAAGACTTTTTCACAGAACATAATTTAATTATTGTTAACACTTGGTTTAAAAATCAGAGAAGAAAATTGTATACCAGGAACAGACCTGGAGAAACTGGACTGTTTCAGATAGATTATATAATTGTGAGACAAAGGTTTTGAAACCCTATTTTAAACTGCAAAACATTTCCAGGGGCAGATGTGGGCTCCCACCATAGTTTGTTGGTTCTGAATTGCAGATTAAAACTAAAGGAATGGCAGAAATGTAGGAAATTAAGGAGATGGAGCCTAGATAGATAGAAAGAACCAGAGGTTATTGAGAGTTTCAAAGGGAGAATTAGACAACAATTGAATGAAACAGGGGAAAGGAATATGATATCAAGAGATGAAATGGCGGAGGTAGCAGAGGATCAAATAGGCAAAAATACAAGACCCAGTAGAACTCCCAAGATAACACATTAGGTGATAAAAGAATAAAATCTTAAAATGCACCAAATAAAGTAGGCAAAAGGAAATAGAGGCGTCGAAAAAATTAGATAGACAGAAAGTGCAAAACAGCCAAAATTCAGTGGCTTATAGGGGGCATATGCACAGTCATAGAAACCTATGTGACAAGAGGAAATGTAGAAGTCACCTACAGGAAATTAAGAGCTCAGATGATAACCCAGTGCTAAGCAAAACTGAGAAGGTGGAAAAGTGAAAGAAATATACATGAGGTCTATGCAAGGGAATGAACTTCAAGGCCAGAATTATAGAAAGGGAAAATATGATACTGTAAGAAGAATTTTGCACAGACCACTGAAACATCTAAGCATCTAAGTGGATATAAGGCTCCTGAAACAGATGAAATTCCCTCAGAATTACTGATATCCTTGGGAGAGATAACTATGACAAAACTATTCCACATGGTGTACAAGATATACGAGAAAAGCGAAATATCGTCAGATTCCAAGAAGAATGCAATAATTCCAATTCTAAAGAAAGCAGTAGCTGATACATGTGAATGTAGCCAAAGTATCAGTTTAAAAAGTTACACTTGCAAAAATATTGATATAAATTATTTACAGAAGAATGAAAAAACTTGTAGTCTCTGACCTCGGGTAAGATCAGTTTGGGTTCTAGAAAACTATAGGAACATGCAACTTATCTTAGAAGATATCTTGAAGAAAGGCAAAAGTACTTTTGTAGCATTTGTACATTTATAGAAAGCTTTTGACAGTGTTGACTAGAATACACTCTTTCGATATCTGAGGGAAGCAGGGATAAAACATGGGGAGTGAAATCTGAATCTGAATCGTTCATTGCCACTGACCACATACAGAAGAATAGGCATTCTTGATAATATCAGGTAATATCTTAATAACAATCAGGTTACAGTTGCACTTACGTTATTACAGTTAACCTTTTCAATTCATGTACAGATTAACTATCTGATATACAGCTATAATTTTAAATATTAATGTCAATCTTGTCCATTTCATAGAGCTCTTTCATATTGTATTATTGGTTTTATGTCAGCTAGTCATACGATTTTGTTTCCAATTGTTTGAATGGAAGGGGTCAAGCAGTGAGAGGCAGCTTGTCAAAAATTTTGAGGGCATTTACTTAATGGGAGTTTCCAGTTATAGCTAGCCTGTGCCTTGGAATGTCAATGATTGCCTTGTTTCTGATGTCATGTTTGTGTATTGTTTCCCCTAAAACACATTCCTTAATGCTGTTCTTGATAAAGAGTACAGACTCATAGATGTATAGGTTTACAACTGTTAGTAGCTTAAGCCTAGTAAAAAGAGGACAAAAGTGCTCTTTAGGACCAGCCTTGCATAATATGTGGATAACTTTTTTTGGACTTTTCAAATGTTGCTATATGAGGAGAATGTCCCCATATGAGATGTGTGACTGAAAGAGCTCAAAATATGCCATACGGAGATAATTATTATCGACCATCACTCTCTGTTTCCATATGAGCAGGACACTTATGAGATCTTTCTAGACTTGATTGATATGTTCCACCCAAATGAGTTTGGCATCAATATGTATTCTTAAAAGTTTGACACATTTATTTTCTATCTTCTTAGGCAATCCTAACATAAGCTTTTGAGTTTTGTCTGGATTACAGACAAATTTAATGACTGCATACCAGTTAAATGCAGTGTCAAGAGTTTCTTGCAAGATCACGTTAAGGCTTGGGATGTCATGATGCAAAGAAAGTAAAGTTGTATCATCAGCATAGTAGATTACAGACTGTGATACACAATGGGGCACGTCATTGACAGCCACAATGAAAAAGAAGGGGCCAAGGACCGAGTGCTGTGGTACACCCATGCCAATTTCTACTAAGGGGAAATGTCTATTTCTAATTGAGACTAACTGTCTTCTGTTGGTCAAGTAGGAAGAGATTACTGCCAGTGTAGATTTCTGTAGACCATACTATTCCAATTTTGTTAATAATATGTTGAAAGGAATTCAGTCAAAAGCTCTACTTAAATCACATGATAAAGTGACACCATCTTCTTATTTTTGAAAGCAGTTAAAGTTTGGTCAACAGCTTCTAGAACAGCTGCAGTGGTATTTTTAACTGGGCAAAATCCATACTGATTATTGCATAAAAGGGCACATTTTTTAAAGTAATTATTTAATTGGATGTACATGAGTGAGTAAAATATTTTTGAGAATATTGGCACAGTAGAAACCGTTGATAGCTCCGGGGGAGTAATTTATCACATTTTTTGCATATGGGAATAACTTCTGAGATTTTGAGTGAATCTGGAAAAACTCCATACTCTAGACATTTATTAAAAATAAAACTTAGTAACTCACTTATCAAGTGAACCACTCTTGTAACAACATAAATTGAAATTCAGTAGCAGTCCATACTTTTAGAATTTGACAATTTGGAAACAGTTATACAGACCTCATCAGGTGTGATTTTATCCCATCGAAATACAGGTCCTCCTGGCAGCTGGGGACCAAGTAGATCCCTTGCAGAAGTATCTCAGGTCTTAATTTTATCTCCTACTTCTCTGACTGATGTGACAACATAATCATTCAGATCTCATGGATCAGTCAGAGTCTGACATACCTGGCTGGAAGAATTATCTTGTGTAATTACTTCCCATGCAGGTCTGCACTTATTTAGAGCACCTTCTATGTACCTTTCATGTGCTATTTTTTGGCCTGTCTGAGATTGGCTTTGTAATGCTTTTAATTCTTAAGGTATTCATTGTAGACCATACTCCTCTCCTCCTCCCCTTGATTATCCTCATTTTTGTGCATTCAACACAGTACAAGCATGTTTTCTCTAATTACTGCCAATTCATTTATATACCAGCTGATTTTTGTGTTGTTACATTTAGGTCTACCTGGGGAATTAACTTTTAGTAATGAGGAACATGAATAACATGTCTCCTTGTTTTTTTAAAAGAGGTCTTCAAAACCATTTTCATCTCCAGCTTTTCCTGTTTGACACCCATATGTAGAGCCCAAATTTGTGCTTTTTAACTTGTCAATAAACAATGTAATGTACTCTTCTCTCTGACATTTCGCCCATGCCACATTAGATGCATTATAACAAGGTGGATGCTTGTGATAAATTGTTAAAAGCAAAGGATCATGATCTGCAAAAACTACATCAGTCAGGCTAGTCATATATTCCTCTCTATGTAAATTAAACATGATATTGTCTAGGTATGCATCATAACAAGCAGATGTGTTTGTGCAATGCAGCTTTAAAAACCTTAAAGCATTTAATAATGTTCTAGATTTTCTAAATTTTTCAAAAATTAACATTATGCAGTTTCAGACAGTAAACAAACAACTCAAAGTTCCTGAAATGGAGTACAACAACCAAAAAACTTATGGCACCACACATATCAAAATTCCTAGGCATCCAGAAAGACAGCCAGGGTAAGATGGTCAGAGCAAATTGATCAGCTGGTCAATAAATTTAGCATAGTGTGTTTTGCCCTGAGAGCTCTTTCTCACCTTGTTAACAGAGATATAGAGCTTTTGTCATATTTTGCATATTTCCATTCTGTCTTGTCTTATAGTATCATCTTCTGGAGAAATGCTACAGGAATTGAAAGAGTCTTCAAACTACAAAAACGAGCAGTGAGGTTCATATGTGGGATCTCTAACAAAACATCCTTCATAGGTCTCTTTAAGACTCTAAGAATTTTTACTGTAATAGTTCAATATACAGTATATACTAACTGATGATGTTTGTAGCCAGAAACAAGGAATTATTACAGAAGAACTGTGACATTCGCAAACATGACACAAGATGGGAAAAATTTCCACCAAGGTTCTGTAACTCTCACAGAAGTCCATAGGGGAGTAACTGAGTCAAGAATAAACATATATAACAAGCTTCCCATCAGTATAAAAAAGAAAATTAATAACATGCAGATACTGAAAAGGAAATTAAAGTGTTCCTCAAAGAATAAACTTATTATAAAGTGAATGAATTCCTAGACTAATAAGGCATCCTTTTGAATAAAAGTAGAGGAAAGGAAATCTTTACTTATGTCATGAAGACAGAATTGTGTACTCCTAACATAAATTATAGTGATAAAACGTAAATTTATTTATAATAGAGGGAAACATTCCACGCGGGAAAAATATATTTATAAACAAAGATGATGTGACCTACCATACGAAAGCGCTGGCAGGTCGATAGAAACACAAACAGACACATACATACACACAAAATTCAAGCTTTCGCAACAAACTGTTGCCTCATCAGGAAAGAGGGAAGGAGAGGGAAAGATGAAAGGAAGTGGGTTTTAAGGGAGAGGGTAAGGAGTCATTCCTATCCCGGGAGTGGAAAGACTTACCTTTGGGGGGAAAAAGGACGGGTATACACTCGCGCACACACACACATATCCATCCACACATGTACAGACACAAGCAGACATATTTAAAGACCTAAATATGTCTGCTTGTGTCTGTATATGTGTGGATGGATATGTGTGTGTGTGTGCGAGTGTATACCCGTCCTTTTTTCCCCCTAAGGTAAGTCTTTCCACTCCCGGGATTGGAATGACTCCTTACCCTCTCCCTTAAAACCCACTTCCTTTCGTCTTTCCCTCTCCTTCCCTCTTTTCTGATGAGCCAACAATTTGTTGTGAAAGCTTGAATTTTGTGTGTATGTATGTGTCTGTTTGTTTTTCTATCAACCCGCCAGCGCTTTTGTATGGTAAGTCACATCATCTTTGTTTTTAAATTTATTTATAACATAGATTAAAATGTGCTCTACCATTTATTCTAGTCTATTAAGTATTCACTTGAATTCACTTATGTGATGAAGATAAAAATTTTGTATTTTAGTTTAAATCATAATGACATAATGTAAATTTCATTATTTATTTATGGCACTAGGATAAAAATGTGTACTTCCATTCATTCTGCTATTTTAAGCATTCACTTGAATGCAGCTTGTAATATTGTCCACAATTCATAGAAAATCAGTATTTGTATGATATATAAAATGCTCACATGATTTTGCGTTATATCCCTTGACTCCTCCTGTATTACTAGTAAACAATTTGTACAATACGTAATCAACAGAACCAAATAAGAAACCAAATCAAATGAATTGACAGTAATATGCCTTTTTGTCTTGAAGGTAAGCACTGGGCAACAAATCTGTCCCACAATTTATTGAACATAAGTTTAAGTTTTTTTCTGCATACTATTACTGTTGTTTTCAACTATTTCTTTAACTAGGTTTTGATTGTATCTTCTCATAGCCACTCTAAGGCATTCCTGAGTAGTGTTGGGTAATTTAGGACTTTTTATCATGTTACTATTATTTACTCGATCTCACATGTCCTCTTCAACAGCCATCTTGTTTAGTTAGATATTTTCTTTTCTTGTCATTTCTTCACACCTTCAGCATTTTTTTCTGACAACCTAAGTACCCACGTGACTAACATTGCATTTTTCACTTCTGCATGGATAATTCTTGCAGAAAATCTTGATAATTTTGTTCATTTTGTAATCCTCATAATTGCTGCTCATGAAGTGTGTTTCATTTTGACATAATATGTTATGTACCCAATTAATTATCCATGTGTTAATGTTTGGGTAATGGTGTGAAATATACAGGAGTGCCAGTTTGTAATGCATATTTATTCTTCATGTCTAATGGTTGACGCTTCCTCTCAGTTACTTAATTTCTCATGTTCAGCTGACACATTTGTTTACTACTGCTCAATCATACGTCATATATCATTAGAGTCCTCCAAATTGTAATTCTGAGTTCTACAGAGATTATTATTGCAAGGTCATCTATGAGCAACTACCAGAGAGGATGACAATCTATTGCAAATAGGCCATTACAACAGATACTGAAAAGTAGCTGATTGCCAGTGAATCTGGTTTATGGAAATACGGGGCCTATTCAGAAAGTAAGGTCAGACTGGTTGCAAAATGGAAAAAACTGTGAAAATAAAAAATGTTTCATTTGCAGCAGTTAGCTCCACCTTCCAGCTACTTCTCTACATAGTCACCGCTCTTATTTAGACATTTGTCATAGCATTGTACCAACTTTCCAATACCCTCATCATAGAAGGCATCCACCTGTGTTTACTGCCAATTCTATGCTGATCTACAGCTCATTGTCTGTGCCAGTACATAGTCTTCAAAGCCAGCGATTCATGTGAGCAGAGATGAAACTCAGGGAGAGTCAATTACGGGCTCTATTGTGAGTGATCAAACACTTCCCATCAAAAATGCTGCAGGAACTTCTTCATTGCCCCTGTAGAGTGCAGCCGAGAGTTGTCATGCGGAAGGAAGCACATTACAGTTATGTTATGTGGGCTGCATGACATCAGGCGAAATCTCACACCAGGCCCTCATGCTTTATGGGAGACACTATTGTTTTAAGCATCTTTATGTGCTCACTGTATGCTCAGAACTGAAAAAAGTGACATGATGCAATTGACGGGCATACTAGAGGTAGTGCCCAATGCATTGGTGAAAAGCTTCATTGGATTTTCACTGTGGTTTCCATTTTGCACCCCATCAGACCTTACTTTCCAAATTGCCCTCATATAAGGATGACATTGTAATTCTGTCAGAGACAGCAAAGGACTTGGAAGAGCAGTTGAATGGAATGGACAGTGTCTTGAGAGGAGTATATAAGATGAACATCAACAAAAGCAAAATGAGGATAATGGAATGTGGTAGAATTAAGGCGGGTGATGCTGAGGGAATTAGATTAGGAAATGAGACACTTAAAGTAGTAAAGGAGTTTTGCTATTTGGGGAGCAAAAAACTGATCATGGTCGAAGTAGAGAGGATATAAAATATAGACTGGCAATGGCAAGGAAAGCGTTTCTGAAGAAGAGAAATTTGTTAACATCGAGTATAGATTTAAGTGTCATGAAGTCTTTTCTGAAAGTATTTGTATGGAGTGTAGCCATGTATGGAAGTGAAACATGGACGATAAATAGTTTGGACAAGAAGAGAATAGAAGCTTTCGAAATGTGGTGCTACAGAAGAATGCTGAAGATTAGATGGGTAGATCACATAACTAATGAGGAAGTATTGAATAGGATTGGGGAGAAGAGAAGTTTGTGGCATAACTTGACCAGAAGAAGGGATCGGTTGGTAGGACATGTTTTGAGGCATCAAGGGATCACCAATTTAGTACTGGAGGGCAGCGTGGAGGGTAAAAATCGTAGAGGGAGGACAAGAGATGAATACACTAAGCAGATTCAGAAGGATGTAGGTTGCAGTAGGTACTGGGAGATGAAGAACCTTGCACAGGACAGAGTAGCATGGAGAGCTGCATCAAACCAGTCTCAGGACTGAAGACCACAACAACAACAAGGTACCAGTAGTATATCAACCTAAACTGTTCTCAGTTGTCTTCACAAAGATGGCTTCTATGCACATAAGTCAACATGTTGTATCACTTTATTGCCTTGATAGCAAAACGGCTGAAGACATAGAGCAAATGAAAGTCTCAGACATGTAAATTATAGTGCTGTGTTTGTTCCAATTCAAGTAGTGATCAAGGTTAAAGGCTTTTAATCAATTTTTTTTAATTTTCAAAGAGTGTTATACGTGAACAGTCACATTTATAATCATAAAATCTCAGTATTGTGGGGTTTACTGATTATGTGGGCAGGAAGCAGGAATCAACTTTGGCTGGTATAACCGATATCTGATGGGTAATGGTCTAACTGCACCCCCCCCCCCCCCTCCATTTCCTGCCCCCCAGAAAAAATTGTTTTCACAAAGTGTATTCACATCCTGCTCCAATACACTGAAATATGTATCACTTGAATGAAAGGTGCTACGTGAAATGAATGCTGACTATTTGTAATCACATCCGAAAACATTTGTTGTGAATCTTAAAATTATTTCACCATTCACTGTGAAACTATTGATGTACCACCCTCTACTCTAGCTCAGATCCTTGGTACACACTTGGTAGTGATTGTTCTGTTAAATAAAACTTTTACTTCAAGCTTGTTAATGTTGCATATAGGTGATTAATGTCAGTGAATTTCTCTTTGTTGAAACTACTTACAGAATGAGATCGTAAAATTCATACCACAAGAATAATCCATTTAACAAATGTTCACAATTCAACTTCTTTGTTCAGAGCACACAAACAGGAGTATATAGATATTGCACAGTCACATAACAAAGAGAAGCAGAATGCAATGCACACTCCAGCCATTCATCTGAGGATAAGAGTAGTTTATTTGTGTTTCAAGCCAATTTAATTGGTATCAGTTTTGATTCAGAGACAAGAAACATAATATTTCATGCCTGATTTCTTGATTTTTCAACATTGAAACATGATGTTACATGACATACTGTTATTTTCTTGCAGTGGCAGCACGAGTAGCACTGGGAGCAATGGAACAGCTGCAGATGTCAGCCTCTTGTGGGGCAGTACTACTCCGACCCTGTGCTATGCCACTCATGGGGTTCCAGGAACTGGTGGAGTGAAGAGTGAACCTGATGCATATATTCAGGCTGCTTACAGCGCTGGATACGATGCTGTTCTGTCACCTCAATGAGATGACAATGCTCATTTGAGCAGCTTCACAGATATCTTATTAATCTCTGTCCATAAAAAAAAACAAAAAACTAGTGTGATATTTGTATTTAAACCTTCTATTGTAATCTCTCCAAAAAGTGTTACAAAATTTGTTAAAAATATTACCTATTTGTACTCACCACAGTAGCTATACTACCCCCTGAATCCATTAAGGGCCTGGTGAAAAAAAAAAAAATATAACTTCATAAATTCAATCGAAAGCTCCAGCTGTATGGACTGACTAAGTCAATGGAAAGGGAATTTCATCTATCAAAGTAATGATGTACAAAGGTCCAAGTATTAGATGGTATTACAAATATGAATGTAACTTAGAAATACTTCAAGAAAATCACAGCAAGGGGAAAAATTATTTTATGGAACATCTGCAACATTATATACAAATTCAAAGAAAGCAATTAATGCACAAATTGTAAAGAAAATATATACACTCCCATGTTTTGAACAATTATAATTGCTGTTTGGAGCTTGGGTACAATCCAGATAATAATCTAGCAGAAAACTGGAGAAAATTAAGGGCAGAGATACTGAATTTGTCTTTCAACAAACAACACAGTTTACCTGCACTGACATGTTTCATTTACTAATGAAATTTGTTAAATTTTTGTCTATGTCTTAACTTGATTTCAATTTCATTTGAACCTGTAGAATTACATTTGTACATGCAATAGAAGACAAGTAACTGGAAATGTGAAGGATTGTCCAATCAGCTGAGATAATGGGGAGAATTACATTGAATTACAAATGAAGAAGCAGGAAATGGAGTGGCTGATGCACCTACTGAACAAGAAAGAAAGTGTGTAGCAAGTGAAGGTATGATTATAGAGTGGGAGTAGTGACTCAATGAAGCTTTCAAGGAGAAACAAAATGGCATTGAAGGGGAAAGATACATAATAAGAGTTACCAAAACGTAGAGTAAAATGTGAACAACACAAAAGGTAAGAAGAAAAGTAAAACTGAGGTAGAACAGAAGATATACAGTATTTGAGAGAAGTGAAAGATGCTCAAACTGCTTCTATTGGAGATCTTACAGTGACTAGTCTTTAAATAAGAACATGTAGTATTTTGCCTTCATCTCTAAGCATTCTTATACAATCAGCTCTTTTGATTTTTAACTGCTGCAGACCTTTAATTAATTTCTCTTATACAAATATTATTTTTGTATATTTTATCTGTTCTTCTACGATTCCTCTAGTTTCTCAATTTAAACAGTCCCTTCTACTGACATATTACCAAGTTCACTGATTCAGATTTCACTACAGTGACTTGGAATATCAAAGAAAGCAATTCACAGTGTCACATAAAATTTAATCATGATTGATTCCTAGCAAGTAATAAACATTACTATCCTGTATCATAGTGTCAAGCATCATCTATGAAATTGATTGAAATTAGTATTTGTGCTAATAACTGTTAATATTAAGTGTTTCTCTTCTTTACAGCATACTGAACTGACATTAATGTGTGAGAGTTGTGTGGTACTAAAACACTGTACATCAGTGTTCTACTTGTACCTCTGGCTTATATTATAGGTACCTTGAAAAACAGATGTAGGTTGTGAACCTTAAGTAGATCTTCTCATAGTTTCAGACAAACACATTACCTTTATTTCATTTCCTGTTATCTAATGATGAGGAATTTTATTCATCAAATAAGTGATTTGAGTGGTTCAACTAGACTCTTAAAACTCATCTCTGAAGTTTAATGGAACCTGTATAGCCTGAGTAATTTGTTGTTTTAAATGTGAAATCAATTTCACTTGTTGGAAGATATATTTTCCTATATTTTCTGGGTTTTTCCAATGTGAGTTTTGCAGTAATGTGAAAGCTCTGTGATACACTGATATTTTTTGTACTACCCAAGTTGTTTGCCTCATATAAGGAAAATCACACTTGTAACAAGTGCACTAAATGTTCCATTTGAAGAACTCAGATTAACTTTGATCATTAGGGCAAAGCATGGATCTTGGCAAAAGGCAGTAACACTTCTTAGTATCAGAAAGTCATATGTTATTGCTTTTAGCGGCACAAACACTTGGGTAATTATCTGAACAGTTCTGGAGGTAAATCTCTGCAGATGGTCAGTCATGACTTGTTATTACTTTAATTCTTCTATTTCTTCTTACTTTGAAAGATATATCAATCTTTACTTCCTGTATTTGATTTTCAGTAACATACATAAAAAATACCCTCATGATTACAGCCTCTCCACATCTTTAATTCTAGTGATTTTTCATGCTTTCTTAGAGAAACTAATGACTGCCAAATCCCTGGCTTTGCAAAATTAGAAAATTGGAAATCACCCTCAATTCTATTTTTTGTTTATGGTGCCTACTGCTCACAGTTGTCTGTGAGGTACTCCAAGATTAATTTTTTATTCGTATTTTTTAAAATAATTACGACTGTTCATCATTTCACTGTCTCTTTTTCCTACCAGATGTTGGTATTTGGTTCATCTCCTGTCTAACATTCACCTGTGAAGACAGGTTGAACACTTTCAGTACCATAACTAGAAAGGGGCTGTTACTGCAGAATTATGAATTATATATAATACTGCAGTATTATTATACTTCTTTAAAAAATTGTGAGATTACTAGACATGTCTTTACATGAAAAAAATTCAAATTGAGAAATTAATTGAAAAGTAAACATACATCACACAGAAACAAAGCTTCATAGCCAGATCACAGTTTGGGTAAAAACTGAGATGGGCAACATTCTGGGGAATTTCTTGTATTACAAAAATATTCCAGAAATATGTAATGCAGGAAAATGTTGCTTTAGTACTTTTAAATAGTTCTAATTAGATTAGTAGAACAGCTACAATGAAACAAAGGATTTATTACATACACATAAATAACTGACATTTGGAATTCAGATAGACAGTTAAAGGGTAGAAGACAAGTTCATAAAATTTTAAATGAAAGTCAAATACCTACATCAAAATAAGCTCTGGCACATTTTCCTCAACTATGGAAATCAACTTGCATGCAGCCATTCCATCTTGAGAGGGTAATAGTTAAGGAAATATCAATGTGATTCATCAGAAGAAACATAAGACATTGAAAATCATACTCATGATATTCCTCCAAATATGCTTCCTCATTTGTTTTGGATTCAGAAATATTCTTTAAACTAATTACCATTTCACATTGTTGTTGGTCAAGATGATATCTACCGAATCATCCTTCATTATGACATTTCAGTTGTTGCCTGTAGCTTATCAAATGAAATGGATTTCACTGGATATTTGTGATGGTTTGATATCTGCACATTTTCAGTTGTGCTATGAAATACAGTGTGTGTGTGTAACAAATGGAGAGAGAGAGACAGACAGAGAGAGAGAGAGAGAGAGAGAGAGAGAGAGAGAATGTGCTGCCAGATCATCATAAATTCACACCTTGTGACTGTGGAAGTACTGCAGATTACAGCAGAATTTGCCATGGACATCGATGATGAATTATTGTGGATAAGTGACTTTCTTTTTATATTCTATGCAATAAATGATGTATCAGTAATGTTGAAACATAAGTTTTTCATCTGTGGAACATATTGCAAGTAGTACAGGTTGAGTTCTCAGATTGTGTGTTGCTTTGTTGTCAGGTCTTCTTAAATGGAAGAAGAAACTGTATGTAATTGATATTGTTTTTATGTTTAAAAGTCACAAACTTGGTTTTCTTAAAGTCTTTATGTTCCTTCCTATTTCTGTTGTAAATGGCTTTAAGCATGACATGTTTATTATATTACTAAAATTATGTAGTTACCTGGTATATCATTCTGCAGTACTGTACATATTGTTTAAAATAAATATATTATTGTGTTACTTGTACTGGGTTTCTATTTCTGTGATTTAGGGCAATGACACATTCAGTTTCTGAAGCTTCCCTGCAACCACAATGTTACCACCTACATCATAATGCAGAAACAATACCGCATAAATTGGTTTGTTAAACAATCCATGACCAAAATAATGGTCATACATGAAATAAAAGTCTGTGACTATACAAGAATGGTTTTTCAGTGACACACACACAAAGAAAGTTTTTTAACAATATGAATGTTCCAGCTTCTGATAAACTCTTGTGTCCACCAGCAATATTTTAACTCATCCCTAGGGCTTTGTTGGGCAAAGTGATCGTAGCATGTTTCAGGAGGAATAGTGAATATTTTAGGAGATGGTAGTATAGCCACTTTGAATAAAACATTCCGTATAACAAGTGTCCAATTTTTATTGGTTACAGAAATACTACTGGTTACAGTGATAAGCTTTCGTGTGATGTATTGGTACTGCAGTTACTATGACGTTATTAGCACTCATCATCATTTTCAAGTCCAAGTTGTGAAGTTGTGCCTGAGTTTACGTAATGGAATTTTTCAAATGTGATTGTGATTTGTTCGTCAATTCAGTTGTATCATTTAATCATGACATTCCTATTTACAAATTCTGAGTATGTCATTATGGTAGTTGTGTATGGGTTTTGTAATGGAAACTGCACTGTTGCTTGTAGAGAACATGAACATTAATTTTCTAACTGCAGAGTGAGACTGGTGCAGTGCCCAGCAGTCACATTTCATCTGAACATGCAAATGAACAGAGTGTAGATGGAGAAGAAGACAGTATTCAGTTGGCAGAACATTGTTCTCCAACAAGCACATGCTGAGTTTCTACTCATATAAGTGCTCCACGTACAAGAATATGACAGACACTATTTATAAAGGACCTCTATCCTTATCATCTACAATGGATTCAACATCTTCAACAAAGAGACAGAAGTAGATGATTGGAATTTTTTCATTGGCTAATGGCAAATCACCAGTAATCCCATTACTACTGTTAACTGATGAAGCCACATTCATTTATGATAGTGTCCATAACATCACAACCAGTGATCTGACAAAAATCCACATCCCTTTGTGGATACACATTTTCGAGAATGCTTCTCTGTAAATGCACAGTGCAGTGTGATAGGCAACAAGATGATTAAGCCTCTATGTTACTGCATAGAGGAGGGATAAATTTATTGCTTGGGTTATGAATAGTGCTGCTCCCCAGAAAAGAATGCCAACATGAACTCAGGAATGCTATACAGGGTGTTATCAAGAGAAGTAAGAAGTGCATTAAAGTCAGAGGTGGATTCTACTTTGAATCTAATCATCTGCCTTTGCTTAACACATTCTGTGAGTATTTGTTTGGGTGACACACTTGTATTTCTGCAATCAATAAAAATTGGACACATTATAGGCAATATTTTATTCAAAAGAGTCTATACCACCACCTCCTGAAGTATTCAGTATTCCTACTGAAACACACTGCTACAACTCGTAGGTAATCATAATATAAAAGGTTGAAAATAAATTTTGCACACATGTAACAATTTATTTATCATAATATATTGCAATTTACAATTGTGGAAGACTTTAGCTTCACAGAGACAAAATAATCAGACAAACACCAGAAATTATAACATGATGACACCAAATTGAAGATGGCTGTAAAAATTGTTTTTCTCCATAACAAGCTTACAGAAATCTTGTCAAGTGTACTACAGCATAAACAAATAAGAACTGATCAGCAGTCTTTTCTATAAAAAGCACATGGACAACAAAAGACAGGTTTAGAAATATCTGACTAATGACAGACATTTTTCTTACATCCCATGAGTGTCATATATAACTCAAATGTGAAATTTAGTTGTTTTGTTGCTCCAAATTGTTATACAACATATGTTTTCTCATTGAACTTTTGCTGTTGATATGTTGCATCAGTAGAGAGAAAGCCTCTTTAATTGGTCAGTTACTACCATCATTTACACGAGGCCTCAGTTAGGTTCTCAGTAGTTTGTTTACTTCTTTGCTCTAAGTGTAAATCTTACATGATAATTAAAACCAATGGTAAATAATCAGAATAACAGTGAATATTTTACAGAGTAATAACAGGAGATAATTATGTACTTTTACAGGTTTTGCATACATAAATAACATACACAGAATTTTTTGTATGCTTAATGGAGAGTTCTACAGCTCAATGTCTTACTCTTTATTAACAGTAACAACAATTCTATTGACATCACAGGCTCAAGTTAAGAGAAGCATCTGATGACGGCCTACTCACACTGGCAAAAGAATGGAATTCAACTTGTTTTTGTACAATGGGAAGTCCATGTTGGAATATTAACAACATTATGATGAAAAGGATAACTTGCTACTCACCATAAAGATGGGAAGTTGAGCTGCAGACAGGCATGATGAAAAGACTGTTGTGAATAAGCTTTTGGCCAACACCTTCTTCAGAAATGAAGAATGCACACACATTCATATTTGATTCTGGCTGGAGCAGCTACTATCTCTGGCTGCTCCGGTCAGAATTTGATTCTGGTTGGAGCAGCTAGAGTTAAGTGGCCATGTGTGTGCGTGAAGTGTGCTTGCTGGTGTGAATGTGTGTGCATTTTTCTTTTCTGAAGAAGGCTTTGGTCAAAAGATTATTCATAAGAGTGTTTTCATCATGTGTGTCTGCAACTTAATGCAGCATCTTTATGGTGAGCAGCAATCTGTCCTTGTCAACATGTTTTAGTTGATTTCAGAAGGATAACGCTGATTTGCAAGGAGCTCTACTTAAAAATTTTGCAATAAATAATTTCTCAAAATAAATCAGCACAATTTATTTTCATCTGAATATCATTATCATTACTAAATGAAAAGTACTGTGTCAGCCTTCGGTGCACTTTTTTTTAGCGACAATGAAATTCATTGATCTCTTTGAATACTATCCTTACATTTTAAATGCCTTGCATACTATTAATAGGGGCAGTAAAGACAGAGAATACTTTTTATTTTGAGTTTTGCTTCATTCCAAAGCAGCAGCTTGGAATATGATACTTTACAATAATTAACGTCAAGCAGTTATTTTACTGGTTGTTTGAAGGCCTTAGAGTCAAATTGCGTGACTAATATGAAGTACTCATGGTCACAACACTTTTCTTTTAGTTTCATGATGTCACTATATCAAGTTTTCTGCATAAACAACAAATTTTGGATTAATTTACTTTAGACAAAAAAAACAGTTTCATGTTATTAAATTTCTTAAAATATGGGTTTTGTGTTAAAATTTGAAATAACACACTTGGGAAAATCAAAATAGTTATGCATAGCGAACTTTGTATCCCTTTGTAATGAGCAATATACATATACTGCACTGATGGATTTCATGACACTCGTGTAGGTTTCAGTTACTTTTCTGACTGCTTAATTTTGTTGCCATAAAAGATAACAGAAATTACTTACACCATTCCATTTCTTATTTTTGTCACTAAAAAGTAAGTCATTAAGGTTCAGTTAGGTTATATGGAGGACTCAAAACACAATTAGTCAATTTAGGGTGAATGTGAAGCTTAAATAATGGCAGGACTAATGACTCATTGACTCCATTGATATATTACAACCACTATGGTCTTCTATAACTTCTAATAGATAAAAAAAATTACTTTGTCTCTCTGGCATTATAGTAACAACAACTGAAACTGTAAGTTCAAAGGTAGGTGCATTTCTTGTTGTGGTAGATTATTTGTAGGGTAATAAATGTGTCAAGTAAGAAACTGAAGGTGTTGCCCTTGAAAAATAAAATGAGTATAGAATTAGAAGGAGACAGTTAGTGCAAAAGCGTAAGAGGAAATGCTTCCTGTGCTGGATAACAATACACTCCTTTCTTAAGTCATATCGAACTGGAGAGAGGAGCAGTTTACAATTAGTTTGTAAAAATAAATAAAAAACCCAAGACTAGTAAGTATGTGCAAAAGTTAAAAATAGCAAAGAGAATAAACATTCATGCCAAAATGTGAAGTAGTTTCAAGAAGACAATGTGGTGAAACAATTTCCTTAATTTTCTTTCCACTGCTATTGCTGTTCTTCTTTCAACCTATAGCTCAGTGCGGATTCACTTTCGTGCTGCTAATACAATTTTTTTCTGTTCTTCATCTACACAAATGCTGCACTCTAATTTGAGATGCACATATACATATGTTGGCATAAAATAGGCACCAAAGAGCCACAGCTTTCAGTAATGTATCATGTCATGCACTCTGTTTATACTAAATCCACAAAAATGCAGACAGAAATTTTATTGCTATCTATGATCTCACATGTAACTACAATATATATTTACTTTAACTCTATATAACTATATAACATACATTAATCATCAAATATCAGGAAACAGTCTCTGTTAACATTTCAGTCGTATATCTCGTAAATGCCATTTATGTGCAACAAACTCCACATTCTGATTTAGAAAAATCTGCATACTGAATGCATACAAACAAACAAATAAATTCATTCTCTCTCTCTCTTTCTCTCTCTCTCTCTCTCTCTCTCTCCCTCACACACACACACACACACACACACACACACACACACACACACACACACACACACACACACACACACGTACACACATAAACTGCACACAAGCTCTAAGGGATACTTTTTTTACTGTTACATCAAGCTCCTGTTACATAACATATAATAATATGAAATTACTCATCGATACACTGAGCAGACTCAATTCCTGTGATGGTTTGCAGAGATATCAATATAATTCTACAATTAACAATAAATGTTTTAAATTGATAAGTAACTCTGTAAACTTTGATTACTGTTGCAGATTTTCACGTCAATGAGTGTGTTATTGGGTACAAGGTGCTTTCAAACTGTGAAGGATACATTCAGTTTTTAAGTTGGAGAATTATTTGAAATGCTTTTTCATCTGTTGGTAGAGAAAGAACGTTCTTAAATGACAAATACAGTGCCTACTGTTGAATGCAAATGAAAAAATGAAGAAGGGCTTGATTTAAATGTTTGGGGTTAAATAACTTTAGGTTTTAGATCATCTATTGCTTTTTAACCCACAAGTGTTTCAATGGCTCTGAATTAAAAATGAGCACATGGTGGCTGTACTTATTTTTAGAAGAAACTTGGAAATGATAGTCCATTATAATATGGGACTACTGTTTACATCCTAGAGCTAATATCTATTATACACAAAAATGGTGTTTGTATTTCCTGACAATGTGAGCCAAAAATGTATATCAAATTGCTTAGTCTCAGAAATTCCATTACATTACATACAAATTTCTATGGTGAAAAGAATGGCTCACTGTGAAACTATTGACAAATAAAGATCTAAAAAAGTTATCAAAAGTTTTTGCGTTACTACCAATATGAAGAGTCTGGATAGTAAACAATTTTATATTTTTATCATGTCTAAGGTTCCCATTACCGGTTCGGTCTTCTTCTGTCGAGTTTACAGTCAAATAAAGAATTCAAGTTCATTAAATGAATAATTAGTAAGCCACATAATTAATCAAGAAGTGAAAGAGAAGAAGCAATGAAAAGCATCTAAATAAGTCTGTGAGTGGCTGACTACTTGCTTGAGCAGACATGGCTGCAACATGAACTAAGTATTAGGTTACACTTTTCTTGTTTGTTGTCACTTGTCAGGTTGTATTTATTTTCAAGAGAAATACTGCCTTTTTTGTAAAAGCCTGCCATGTATTGGTGTCTAAAGAGCTGCAGTTCTAACACAAAGCAGTAACACCTTGTACTCCTTAAAAAAAATGTCATTGATAGACATTTTTATCGAAGACTGCAAACAGGCATTTCAAAGTAGGAAACAAAACCACCAAAGTTGAAAATAGTCATAAATTTACAATAAACTAAAAGTAATTACAACTTAACACATGTACGAATAAATTTTTAACTAAATACATTTACTCCATAGTATCATACTGAACTTTTTTTATTTTAAAATAGCGATAAATACCATATCCAGTTACTGTAAGGAGAACAACAATTGCCAGAGTACTTCCAACAGCAATTGGTGCAGTCTCATCTCGAAACGTTATACCTCCAGGTGAGCATTCATATTCTGTAAAAAGAGTGAAACCAAAAATTTATTTGTGACACTTTATGAACACAGTAGTAATTTATAATCTGCCACTTTCTACATAGTTGCATGTATGTACACTTTTTAAAGTCCATCTTATGGGTGATATGTAGCTGATGTGAACATTTAGTTAGTTTACTTTTGAAATGGTTAAGTCCTATAAAATTTAATTTTGCAGTAGTTAGAGATGTTTGGATGATGCATAATTTAAAAAATAATTTGTCCAGTTACAATATCAGGAATATGTTTTAAACATAATGAACATAATAAGGCTAGTCATCCTGCACATTCATTTAAGATGACAGCATAGCTGTTTATCTTTCTTTCATTTTTTTCAAGTTCTCAAATAATATTTTGCAGGTCACTTAATTATATTTGAATAAGAAACAACACTGACAAAAGGTTCAGTGCATTTCCCCACCTCCCTCCTCCCTTCATCACACACCTTAAGTGAAAGAGCTGTGATGCAGTTATATTGTCATTTCAGGAAGATCACTTGGGCGAGTTAGAACTATGTTTGAAATACTAATATGTGAACTTACAGGGTGACAGTTATTGAACTGTATGAAATAAAATTGTCAACCACTGATCTGTTTGTGTTAGGACATTCAAACTGCGTGATTGGCTGTGGGGAATGATGGGAATTAGTATGGTATGTGTGGTTTAGTTTAGCAATGAAGCCCACTTTCATTTGGATGGGTTTGTCAATAAGCAAAATTGGCACATTTGGGGACTGAGAATCCACATTTCACGATTGAGAAATCTCTTCACCCTCAGTGAGTGACTGTCTGGTGCGCAGTGTCCAATCACAGAATAATTGATGCAATATTCCTTGATGGCTGGCTACTGAACAGTATGTGAAGGTTTTGGAAGATGATTTCACCCCCATTATCCAAAGTGAACCTTATTTTGACAAGATGTGGTTCATGCAAGACTGAGCTCAACCCCATCAAAGGAGGAGAGTGTTTGACATACTGGAGAAGCACTTTGGAGACCACATTCTGGCTCTGGGGTATCCAGAAGCCACTGCCATGGACCTTGAATGGCTGCCATGTTCTCTGGATCTGAACACACACAACTCCTTTTTGTTGGGCTATATTAAAGACAAGGTATACAGCAATAACCTTAAAACCATGGCTGAGTGACGACGACCATCCAGGAGGTCATCAACAGCATTGATGTTCTGACTCTTCAGCGGGTCATGCAGAATTTCACTATTTGCATGCACCACATCATCGTCAATTATGGCAGGCATATCAAACATGTCATAACCTAAATCTGAATATCTGTAGTGATGTTTATATGTTGAATAAAGTGTGTGCATGCCGTAGTTTGTAAGTAATCTACATTTTTTTCATATAGTTCAATTATTGTCACCCTGTAAGTATTTTTACAACACTTGTTATCAAGAATTTCATTTCCATGTCTGTGTGAAAACGCCTTTGAAATTATGAAAAAGTCATACACAAAATATGGATAATGTACAAATGTATAAGTACAGTATCCTGAACAGTTTCTGTATCCTGAGTACAACTGTTTTGTGTGTCTACAATGCAATTTTGTAAAGGTCTCTATAGCAAAGCTTCTTCACAACTCTATAGATGGCTATCATTTTCACCTACAAGCATTTGCACTTCACAGTTGAAAGCTGTCAAAAGTGTAGTCAGGTATCTTAGCATTAAAGAATAAATGTATTAAAACTTCATGTATGATGCGGCCACACATCTCATTGTTTATCATGCCTTGTCTCTTGAATTATGTGTCATACAATAATATGTTGTGAACAGAGTTAGTGGTAAAGAAGGAATAAATTTAAATGTCATGCATGAAGTGGCAGTTTTTCACGCATCTCACTGTTATGATGTCTTATCTCCTGGACTGTGTGACGTACCATGATATAATTTTCAAGCTGCGTTTAGCATTGTACATGGATACTCTCTGTGAAATTTATAGTGAATAAAGTTAGTAGCACAGAAGTAATAAATTTAAATGTCATGCGCGATCTGGTAATTTTTCAGATATCTCATTGTTTTTGACATCATATCTCCTGAACTATGATAGGTAAGTGCTTCTTATCTGTACATGTGTACTAAGTGTGGTTGAAATCAGTCTACTGCATTAGGAAGGAATGTGGAACATACGCCCTTTTTATGATGTGTGTAGGTACCGACAAAAAATTTGAACTATACAGAACTGTCCTGAACATATGTAACAAATAGTAGGAGATGAAAATCACATACAGGGGGAAAAAAGTTGTTCTAAAACGCATATGTAGTGAGGTGCATAAACTGTACATAATGTGGTACCACACAGAAGTAAAAAAAATGTACTGCCAATATAAATTTGCTGTGAATTTGGATGTTATACGAACCACATAAGTCTTGATACATAATACATAGATGATGCATGGGGTTATTCACATTCACTCTGTATTGTGTACAGGAAGAATAACTGTTCTACAGTCAGTGCATAATGTGTGGTGGAACAACACGATAAGCTGGCCACATGTGGAACACGTTCTGTTATTACCTTGTGAACATGGAAACTTGCTGCTCATGGCCATGGCCATGAAAAGATCAGCAGGTATGAAGTGGAATGGCTGTATCAAAAGTGTCCATACATACAGTGACCCTTGTATATGATATCTACAGCAGCATATCACCATCTGTGAAACAGGTTTACTCAGTGTTATCTGCCTGTAAGGATGGTGTTGAGTTTGCTTGCACAAATGCTTCCTATGAAACAATGGAAATACCAGATTGGAATATCAAGAATGTATGAACCTGTGTTACAATATGCGGATAATGATCCAAGTATAAGTACATGAATATGTCTTGTGCTCATACTACCTGCAGAGGACTAAACAAGGCTTCTTTTCTCCAATGGGTAGTTTTCTGCCAGTGATTCCATCAGATTGCCTCTACTGCACTGATATTTTTGAATTCTTCAATAGTCCACAGCTCATGGTCTTGCAGTAGTGTTCTCGCTTCTCGCGCACGGGGTCTCGGGTTCGATCCCTGGTGGCGTTAGAGATTTTCCCTCCCTCGAGATGACTGGGTGTTGTTGTATCGTCTTCATCATCATCATTCATCCTTATTACTGTCAGAGGAAGGCAATGGCAAACCACCTCCACCAGGACCTTGCCTAGTACGGCATTGCAGGTTTCTCGCATCATCCCCTAGGCTCCTCAGAGTATGGAACATCATCATCATCATCATCATCATCATCATCATCATCATACGTCTTCAATAGCCATCTCTTGGGGTAAATGTTACTGAAGGAGTGAGTTCTAATATGACTATATGCACAGTTACACCATTTTTGCGTTAAATGATGGCAAATTAAACAAAAATCAAAGTATATATGGAGTTGCTCACCAAACATAACAACCCTATTAAAATAACTAAACACTGAAAAATCAATAGATGCTTCTGCAGATGTGTTACGGAAGCAAAATATCCCAAATGTGCCACATTTCTACCCCATTTCCTTCCTGTCTCTCCCTCCCAGCTGCCAGCTACCACTGCCTTCCATCCCCTCCCTACCACCTTGTTCCTGTTATCCATTCAACCCAACACAATAAATGAAAGAAAAAAGGTCTGATAACATGATAACATTGAATGCTTCTGGAAATTAGTCATTCAGCTAACTCCTTACTGGAAACATTCAGGTGTAGACTTGTGTATGATAAGACCACTTGTGGCCTGAATCACACCAGAGTGATATTGTCCCATTATGCTGAGTGACACCTAAAGCTGTGCATTTACATTTTCAACAGAATATGACAACTGAGTCCTGTCATATCACAGTAAGAATGACAAAATCTTGACATTAGTATGAGGAACATGTATCTGATGTCGTCTTCAGTTGTGCAGTGTAGGTTCTGGTCCTAAATGGTCACCTCCCCATCCTCCTTTTGCCACAGAAAAAAAATCATTAAATGTTCTTCATTAGCAAGATCTTTTCCCGTGGAGCCTAAATAACATGTGGGATCAATGAGTCCTGTGCTTAACTAAACATATTAGTCATTGGTATTCACGGCCAAGATGCCTTGGGAGTCCTGTACTACTTTGAAAATTTCCCTCTTGGAGCCTCTAATGTCCCTCTGGGTCTACTGAATCCTCTTACTACTTACTATTAGCCTTAATGAGCAGTTTTTCCCTTATTTTGTCAGACTGTTCCTAAATTTCTTGATTCGTCTTCTCATTTTTGTCCATGGTCTCTAGAGCAGTGGAGCTGTTGGAGACACCAGACTTGCAGTATCTGTTAGATGTCATAATGAAAATGTGTCTTGCAGTATCTCTTAGATGTCATAATGAAAACGTGTGTCTCCAAGTTCTAAGGAGATAAATTTTGCCTACCAGGTTCAGTAAAATGTTTGCTGATAACTTCACCACAGAGTGCCAGCAAGCTTCTTCCAGTAAAGTATTGTGTGGTAGGGTAGTGTAAATAGACACAGTTAAGCAATGGAAATGTAAATACTTAAGCCTAATGATCAATAGTCCAAACTTCTTAAAGGCAGTGTAGTTTCAGCTCTCTGAGACTGCAGACATGTGTGCAAGTTTGGGTGTCTACTGCTGACAAAGGCCTTAATGGCCAAAAGCTATAATTGCGCCTATCGTGGCTCAGCATCTCTGCTATGTGGTGAGTAGCAACTTTCCTTCTCTGGTATTGTTATAGTCCAAACTTCTGATTGATTCTTCTGTCACACCAGACGAGTGCAAACCCTATGTTTGCGTGGTAAAGTAATGGTGGTGTACATGTACTTGGAGAACTTGTTTGCGCAACAATCATGACATAGTGTAACTTATGAGTACTTATTATTGAAAACTTTAATTTCTTAGCAGTGTACATTAATCATTTATTAATATTAAGAATGTGATTTAAAATAAGGTTTTATTGAGCTGTAAATAGATTGGATGTCATAAAAATGCAATATTTCTTTATGAAGATGTATATTAATGTGGATGCCAGGGTTATTATAAAAAAGTATTGCTGTAAGTCAATCAGTAGAGGACCGTAGAGCAGGCATGGGCAGCCTTTTGTGATCTCGATGCCTGATTCACATACTCATTTAAGCACACGGGTTCCCTTATCATGATGTGACAGCATCACTCCTAGTGCATAAAGTCAGAACTACTGTGACTGGGACTTCAATATTTATGAGGTAATGCACTGATATGAGTGGCACCTCTTTCTGGCATGCCAGGCCAACAAAATATGCCTGAAAACACGTGTTTTTCAGAAAATATTCAGTGCATGTGACCCTACAGTTCTTTCATGGCCTGGACTGAAACCACTTGTGGCCAGCTAATGCCAAAACCCCCTGCCGGTATAGTATTGTATGTTAACCGGGGACCTAGAAACGATGGAGAGGCTCCGTCCCCACTGCAGCTGCAGTGGTCCACAAACCCATGATGTCTACCGCAGTCCACTTCACCCCTCCACCATCCCACACCAAACCCAGGGTTATTGTACGGTTTGGCTCCTGGTGGACCCCCCCACCCCCTCGCCTCGGGAACGTGTCACACCAGACGAGTGCAAACCCTATGTTTGCGTGGTAAAGTAATGGTGGTGTACGTGTACTTGGAGAACTTGTTTGCGCAGCAATCATGACATAGTGTAACTGAGGTGGAATAAGGGGAATCAGCTCGCATTCACCGAGGCAGATGGGAAACTGCCTAAAAACCACCCACAGACTGGCCAGCTCACCGTACCTCAACACAAGTCTGCTGGTCAGATTCATGCTGGAGACCAGGTGCTCCTTCCCACTCCAGAAAGCTGTGCGTTAGACCACTCAGCTAACTGGCAGGGCACCCCCACCCTACACCTTGCTGTTGAGGATAGCATATAAAAGCTTTTAATGACTTAGTTGTCTTGGGGAATGAAATGAAAAAAAGTAAAATTAATGAAGACCATGAGCTTGTAAATTAACATTATGTGTCCTTTAAAATACTGAAGATATATATGTAATGGGTATAATCTGCAATTAACCATCTACTTGAGTGAGGCACAAATCACATTCCATTTGTTTGTGTTATGTACACCATCTACCTGAGTGAAGCAGAATCACATACCATAGGTTTCTGTTATGTAAAAGACTGTTTCCAGTTGTTATACTTCTTTTCACAATGTTTAAAAGCTCGCTGTTTTGAAGTGAACTTTATTAATAACATCAAATGTGGGTCAACAATTATCCAGTTCTTATATTTCTTTTCTCAATAACATCAAATGTGGGTCAACAATTATCCAGTTCTTATATTTCTTTTCACAATATTTAAAAGTTCATTGTTTTGAAGTGAACTTTATTAATAACATCAATTGTGGGTTGACAGTTAGCAGTAATGATATTAATTAAAACTATTTATTTGTGAATCTAATTCAAACCAAACCATAATTTTTTGAAATTAATAAAATTACAAACTCTCAAACAGTTGAGCACATAACTAATTTCAAGTTTCTCATGTCAACACATGACTGACTATGACATTTTTCTCCTTTTTCCTCTATGATTCATTGTCTCTAACAGCTATGAGTATTTAGCAACCTAGTCCTGTGGAGAGTAAGCTGTTGTATCTGCACATGCAGTGAATTATTAGTGTAATAACTATTGTGTTTGTAACTGATGTTCCAGAACAGAAGGTAACAAAGACCATTAACCTTCATTAGATGGGAAGAACCACAGTTAACTTGAAGTGAACTCTAGCAGTAAATAATTGCTTTATTTTATTGTCTCATAGTAAAAACATTTTCATGTGCTTCTGCAATGCTTTGCCTTTCTGCGGAGCCAAACATAATTTTGATTTGTGTATCTTCTGTTTTATTGTCAGCTGGAAATGCATGCAAGTGGTAGGCCTATTATTTTATTTTGAGTGTTATAATTAACTTATTTGAGCGAAATCAATGGAAATTCTTTCATAATTTCCCTTTCTGTTTTAGATGAAAGCAGTAAGACATTGCACACAAATCTAGGTCTATTACAGGGGTATGAGCTATGAGGTAAGGGGTTGGGAGATGGAGTTGTGTGCAGATGGACAAGTATATTGTGTAGATTCAGTGGATGGCGGAATACCACTGTGGGAGGGTTGGGAAGGATAGTGGGCAGGACATTTCTCATTTCAGGGCATGGCAAGAAATAGTTGAAACCCTGGCGGAGAATGTAATTTGGCGGCTCCAGTCCTGGGTGGTACTGAGTTATGAGGGGAATGCTTCTCTGTGGCCAGATGATGGGACTTTGGGAGGTGGTGAGAGACTGGAAAGATAATGCATGAGAAATTTGTTTCTGTACAAGGTTGGGAGAATAATTACAGTCTGTGAAGGCTTCAATGAGACACTTGATATGCCCTTTTGGCAAACAAAGATATAATTGATTCTGTACACATTAAGAAATGGTGTGCTGTTTCTGGTCACAAGATGGAGAGAATTTATTCTTCCACTCATAGCTACAAGAGTGAGTGCTCTATCATAACCATGGAGTGGTAGATGCAGCTAGTGCTGTCCACATGCTACCGAATCTTACAACAGACAGACTACTTCAAGGTATTCTACATAAAAAAGTGTACTCAGTCTTCACATTGCTCACCATTTCTGAGTAACACTGTGTCAAGAATCTGCATGTGTAGGAATTTTGGAAATCTGTAAGGAATTTAGTAATCCGAGACTATCTTTTAGCGTAACTTTTCATTATTCTTTACTTGTATATGTGTTTACTATCTGCTTTGTGTGTATATTTATGGACGTTGCTTATGCAAGCTTTACACTTACGTTTATATATATATATATATATATATATATATATATATATATATATATATATATATATATATATATATATATATATTTCAATAAAATCAACTCAGTTCATTCAGTTCAGTAGTTTGCAGCAGTTACCACACCTAATTCAGATATTCAAATCTCAAAGAAGTAACATACAAGAGATGTAACAATATTAAGAAAAGGAAAGTTGACACCACATAGTGGAGATGCTGAGTTGCAGATAGGCACAACAGAAAGACTGTCACAAATAAAGCTTTTGGCCATTAAGGCCTTCGTCAGCAATAGACAACAGACAGCCGCATACACACACACACACACACACACACACACACACACACAAACGTAACTCTCACACACGACTGCAGTCTCAGGCAGCTGAAACCACACTGCGAGCAGCAGCACCAGTGCATGATGGGAGTGGCGACTTGGTGGGGGTAAGGAGGAGGCTGGGGCAGTAAGGGGAAGGGGTAGCATTGTGGGGGTGGCAGACGGTGAAATGCTGCAGGTTAGATGGAGGGCAGGGGAGAGGTTGGGAGGGGGAGGGGGAGGAGGAGTGGCGGAAAAGGAGAGAAGTAAAAAGACTGAGTGTGATGGTGGAATGATGGCTGTGAAGTGCTGGAATGGGAACAGGGAAGGGGCAAGATAGGAAAGGACAGTGACTAACGAACAAGGCCAGGAATGTTATGGGAACATAGGATATATTGCAAGGAAAGTTCCCACCTGCGTGAAGGATGTCATGTTTGGCAGTATGTTCAGCAACAGGGTAGTCCACTTGTTTCTTGGCTACAGTTTGTCTGTGGCCATTCATGCAAACAAGCAGCTTGTTGGTTGTCATGCCCACACAGAATGCACCACAGTGGTTGCAGCTTAGCATTTAGATCACATGACTGGTTTCACAGGTAGCCGAGCCTTTGATGGGATAAGTGATGTTCGTGACTGGATCGCAGTAGGTGGTGGTGGGAGGATGTATGGGACAGGTCTTGCATCTAGGTCTATTACAGGGGTATGAGCTATGAGGTAAGGGGTTGGGAGCTGGAGTTGTGTGCAGATGGACAAGTATATTGTGTAGATTCAGTGGATGGCGGAATACCACTGTGGGAGGGTTGGGAAGGATAGTGGGCAGGACATTTCTCATTTCAGGGCATGGCGAGAAATAGTTGAAACTCTGGCAGAGAATGTAATTTGGCGGCTCCAGTCCTGGGTGGTACTGAGTTATGAGGGGAATGCTTCTCTGTGGCCAGATGATGGGACTTTGGGAGGTGGTGAGAGACTGGAAAGATAAGGCATGAGAAATTTGTTTCTGTACAAGGTTGGGAGAATAATTACAGTCTGTGAAGGCTTCAATGAGACACTTGATATATTTCGAGAGGGACCACTCAGCACTGCAGATGTGATGACAATGGGTGTCTAGGCTGGACGGAAGGGACTTCTTGGTATGAAACAGGTGGCAGCTATCGAAGTGGAGGTGTTGCTGGTGGTAAGTAGATTCGATATTGACAGAGGTACTGATGTAGCCATCTTTGAGGTGGAGGTCAACATCTAGGAAGGTGGCTTGTTGATTTGAGTAGGACCAGGTGAAGCAAATGGGGAAGATTCAGATCGCAAAGATGTCATCAGTGAATCTGAACCAGGTGAGGGGTTTAGGATTCTGGGTTTTTAGGAAGAATTCCTCTAGACAGCCCATGAATAGGTTGGCATAAGATGGTGCCATGCAAGAGCCCATAGCCATACCCTGGATTTGTTTGTAGATAAGACCTTCAAAGGAAAAATAATTGTGTGTTTGGAATCCATCAGGTGTTGGGAAAGGTAGTGTTCAATAGTGGTAAGGCCATGGGGACTAGGAATGTTAGTGTAAAGGGAGATGGCATCAACAGCGATGAGCAGGGCACTGTGTGGTAAAGGAACAGGAACTGTGGAGAGTCAGTGGAGAAAATGATTGCTATCTTTTATATAGGAGGGTAGGTTCCAGGTAATAGGTTGAAGGTGTTGGTCTATGAGAGCAGAGAGTCTCTCTGTGGGGGCACAGTAACCCACCACAATGGGGTGTCCTAGGTGGTTAGAATTATGGACTTTAGCAAGTATGTAGAGGTAGAAGTGCAGTGAGTGGTAGGTGTGAGTAGACAGATGGATTCTGGGGAGAGGATCTGGGATTGGCCTAAGAATATGAGTAGTGACTAGAGATCCTGCTGGATTTCTGGAATGGGGTCACTGAGGCAAGGTTTGTAGGTGGAAGTATCTGGGAGCTGGTGGAGTCCTTCTGCCTCGTAATCTTTGTGTTTCAATCAGTGGTGGAGCCTTTGTCTGCAGGTGGGATTATAAGGTCAGGATCAATTTTTAGATGGTGGACTGTGGTTCTTTCTGTGGATTTAAGGTTAGTTTGCATGTTGAGGTATTTGGGGAATGATGGTGATGCAAGGTTTGAGGTTAAGAAAGTCTGGAAAGTTAAAAGGAGCTGATTTGGGGGCAGCGGGGGTAGATCACGGTTGGATGGAGGAGTGAACTGAGTTAAGCAGGTTGAGTCTGATTGGTAGGGTTGGTGGTAAAAAAGTGTTTCCAATGTAGGGACCGGGAGAAGGAGAGCCCTTTAACAAGTCCTGCATGATTGAATTTGGGGCTGTGGCAAAAGATGAGGCCTTTGGAGAGGACTGATATTTCTGTCAGGCTAAGGCTTTTGGAGGAAAGGTTCATTACTGTGTTTCTGGTCTGTTTAGGTTCTCGATTCTGTGTTGTGGTAGGACGGAGTTTTGGAGGGTGGGGTAAGTGTAGTAGGTCTGTAAGCCAGGGTTTGTCAGTTGTGAGGGGATGTGGGGGAGGTTTGGAGGTTGTTGTAGAGGTAGTGGATAGTGGTACTCCAAGGCACAAATAGGAAGTGAGCAGCATGGAGAATTTTTTGAGTGGTGTTGTGCATGTTGCTCAAGTTCCTGCAGGGCAAGAGTTACATTGTGTGTTGAGGGTTCCGGGAATTTGGGATTGCACTGCAGGAGAATTTTGCAAATGGAGTTAAGGTACTGCAAGGAGGTTTGCGTTTGGTTGATATGGTTTTGAAAGACTATGGCAGAATCTATCCTACACAATATACTCATCCATCCTTACACAATCCCTGATCCCTCTTACCTCATGGCTCATACCCCTGTAATAGACGTAGATGCAAGACCTGTCCCATACATCCTCCCACCACCAGCTACACCAGTCCGGTCATGAAAATCACCTATCCCATCAAAGGCAGGGCTACCAGTGAAACCAGTCACGTGATCTACAAGCTAAGCTGTAACCACTGTGGTGCATTCTATGTGGGCATGACAACCAACAAGCTGTCTGTTCGAATGAATGGCCACAGACAAACTGTAGCCAAGAAACAAGTGGACCACCCTGTTGCTGCACACACTGCCAAACATGACATCCTTCATATCAATGACCGTTTCACAGCCTGTGCTACTGGATCCTTCCCACCAACACTAGCTTTTCTGAATTGCACAAGTGGGAACTTACCCGGCAATTCATCCTACATTCCCGTAATCCTCCTGGCCTCAACCTTCATTAGTCACTGTCCTCACCTGTCTTGCTCCTTCCCTGTTCCCATTCCAGCACTACACAGCCATCATTCCACCATCACACCCAGTCTTTTTACTTCTCTCCTTTTCCACCAGTCCTCCTCCCGCTCCCCCTCCCAACCTCCCCCCCTGCCCTCCATCTAGCCTGCAGCACTTCACTGTCCGCCACCCACACCATACTATCCCTCCCCCCTCACTGCCCCAGCCTCCCCCTTACACCACCCAGTCGCCACTCGCATCATGCACTGGTGCTGCTGCTCGCAATGTGGTTTCAGATTTCAGATGCCTGAGACTGCAGTCGTGTGTGAGAATTACATTTGTGTGTGTGTGTGTTGTCGATTGTTGACAAAGGTCTTAATGGCCGAAAGATTTGTTTGTGACAGTCTTTTTGTTATGGCTATCTGCGACTCAGCATCTTCGCTATACGGTATCAACTTTCCTTTTCATATTATTGTTGCATTCCATGCTGGTTTTCCATTGTTTAATATACAAGAGGTAGTACATAAGTATGAGAATGCTTACAAAAATGTTTATCCAATTAAGAAATTAAAGAAAGAAATAAGGGAGATATATTCAGATAGGTGCAGTAAAATGTGCTAAAAAACTCATAGCTATGAAATATGCAAATTCATAAATAACTGGTGTGGCAGATACTCCAGTTCCAAGCAAATTGATGAGACTCACCAAGTAATGGGGAAAAAAGAAGGGAGAGAGAGAGAGAGAGAGAGAGAGAGAGAGAGAGAGAGAGAGATTCAGCTAAATTGACAAAAATTACATTGCATGTCTATTACTAATTCACATTGGCCTTCTTTCCATATTTAAGAATATTAATAACAGTTCACTACCACACTGCAAACAGAATATTGAATGCTGTGAGAAGAATATGTATAATTCCTCTCCTCAGCCAACCTCTTCATTTCACAGTAGCACCTGCAACCCAAGACATTATTTGCTGGATGTATTCCTGTTTCTGTCTTACTCTACAGTTTTTACCCTCTACAGACCCTTCTAGTACCATGGAAGTTACTTCATGATGTCTTAACAGATGTCCTACCATCCTGTCCTTTCTTCCCGTCAGTGTTTTCCATATATTCCTTTCCTTGCTGGTTATCTGGAGAACATCTACATTCCTTAGTTAACCAGACCACCTAATTTTCAGCATTCTCCAGTGGCACCACTTCTCAGATGCTTTGATTCTCTTCTGTTCCAGTTTTCCCACAGTCCATGTTTCACTACCATACACTACTGTGCTCCAAACATACATCCACAGAAATTTCTTCCTCAAATTAAGACCAATGTTTAATACTACTAGTCTTCTCTTCGCCAGGAGGTCAGGAATGCATTTTTTGCCAATGACAGTCTTGTTTTTATATCCTCCTTGTCCTGTCTGCCATGCTATTTTGCTGCCTGGGCAGCAAAATTCCTTAACTTCATCTACTTTGTGATCCCCAGTTCTGAGGTTAAGCTTCTCATTGTTCTCACTTCTGCTACTTCTCATTGCTGTCATCTTTCTTTGAATTACTTTCAATACATAATCTGTACTCATTAGACTGTTCATTTTGTTCAACAGATCCTGTAATTCTTCTTCATTTTCACTGAAGATAGCAATATCATCAGTGAATCTTATCATTCTTATCCTTTCACCTTTTGTTCTAATTCTACTCTTGCGTCTTTCTTTTCTTTCTGTCATTGCTTCTTCAATGTAAAGATTGAACAGTAGGGCTGAAAGACTACATCCCTGTCTTACACCCTTTTTAATCTGAGCATTTTGTTCTTGGTCTTCCACTCTTATTGTTCCCTCTTGGCTCTTGTACATATTGTACATTACACGTCTTTCCCTATAGTGTACCCATATTTTTCTCAGAATTTCAGCATCTTGCACCATTCACCATTCTCAAACACTTTTTCCAGATTGACAAATCCTATGAATGTGTCTTGATTATTCTTTAGTCTTGCTTTCATTATCAACTACATCAGAACTGCCTCTCTGATGCTTCTACCTTTCCTAAATCCAAACTAACCATCATTTAATACATCCTCAATTTTCTTTTCCATTCTTCTGTATATAATTCTTGTCAGCAACTTGAACGCATGAGAATTTAAGCTGATTGTGCAATAATTCTCACACTAGTTGGCTCTTGCAGTCTTTGGAACTGTGGGGACAATGTTTTTTCAGAAGTCAGATGGGGTATCACTAGGCTCATACATTCTACACACCAACATGAATAGTCACTTTGTTGCCACTTCACACAACGATTTTAGAAATTCTGATGGAATGTTGTCTATTTCTTCTGCCTTATTTGATCTTAAATCTTCCAAAGCTCTTTCAAATTCTGATTCTAATACTGGATCCCCTATCTCTTCTATATCAACTCCTGTTTCTTTTTCTGTCACATCATCAGATAAGACTGCCCCCTCAAAGTGACCTTAAATGTTCTCTTTCCACCTACCTGTTATCTCCTCTGCATTTAATGGCGGAATTACCAATTGCACTCTCATTATTACTGCCCTTGCTTTTAATGTCACTGGAGTTTGTTTTGACTTTCTTATATGCTAAGTCAGTCCTTCCAACACTCATTTCTTTTTCGTTTTCATCAAATTTTTCATGCAGGCATTTTGCCTTAGCTTCCCTACACTTCCTACTAATTTCATTCCTAAGTGACTTATTTCTGTATTCTGTAATTCCTCTGAACATTTTTGTACTTCCTTCTTTTGTCAATCAATTGAATTATTTCTACTGTTACCCATGGCTTCTTCTCAGTTACCTTCTTTGTACCTACATTTTTCTTTGCAAGTCCTGTGGTAGCACTTTTTAGAGATGTCCATTTCTCTTCAACTGAACTGCCTACTGAGTGATTCCTTATCATAGCATCTACAGCCTCAGAGATCTTCAAGTGTACCACCTCATTCCTTAATACTTCTTTGTCCCGCTTCTTCACACATTGGTTCTTCCTGACTTGTCTCTTAAACTTCAACGTACTCTTCACCATTATTACATTGTGGTCTGAGTCTATATCTGCTCCTGGGTATGCATTACAATCCAGTATCTGATTTTGTAATCTCAGCCTGATCATGATGTAATCAACTAAAATCTTCTCATATCTCCTGGCCTTTTCCAAGTATACCACATCCTCTTGTGATTCTTGGAAAGAGTGTTCACTATTACTAGCTGAAACTTATTGCAGAACTCAATTAGTCTTTCTCCTCTCTCATTCCTAGTACCAAGCCCATATTTTCCTGCAGCTCTTTCTTCTATTCCTTTCCTTACAACCACATTACAGTCCCCCATGATAAATAGATTTTCGTCTCCCTTCATATACTGAATTATGCATTCAATATCCTCATATACTTACTCTATCTCTTCATCTTCGGCTTGCTACAATTCCATATATACCTGAACTATCACTGTCTGTGTGGGTTTGTTGTTGATTCTGCTGAGACCAAACCTATCTCTGAACTGTTCACAGTAACTCACCCTCTGCCCTACCTTCTAATTCATAACAAATTCTACTCCTGTTATACCATTTTCTGCTGCTCTTGATATTATCCTATACTCATCTGACCAGAAATCCTTGTCTTCCATTTCACTTCACTATATCCATATGGAGCCTTAGCAGTTCTCTTTTCAGGTTTTCTAGCATCTCTACCATATTCAAACTTCTGACATTCCATGCCTTGGCTCTTAAATAAGTATGCTTTCATTGGTTATTCATTTTTTTTCCACATAGTCACCTCCTCCTTGGAAATCCACTCATGGAGATCTGAATGTGGGGTAGTCTGGGATGAAACTACCAATGGAGAGATCATCACAACACTTTTTCAGTTATAGGCAACAAGTCCTGTGGATGCACATTATGTGTCTTTAAATCAGTGGTTTCCATTGTCTTCTTCATCCTCATGCTGTTGATCATTGCTGATTCTCCTGTCGTTAGGGGCAGTTTCCCACCTCAAGGGCAAGAGAGTATGCTCCTCCATCCCCTCTTGCAAGGTTGTTGACAGAATTAGGGTGATTTCTTATGCTGGAAGCCTTCATCTGCCATTGAAGATGATTTTTATTCAAAATTTAAATAGTGGCGGGGTTCAAACCAAGGACTGAGTATGTTTTAATTACTAATCAAAGAAGCTACTCTAGACCAAAATTGAAATAAAGAATATAAAAAGACAGTTTATGTTTCACAGATTCAATTGTGAATATATGGAACAGAACAACAAGAAGCAATCATTAATTTACAAACTGCTTTTGGTGAAAAGCCTTGGGCATTTGCTTTTTTCCAGTATGATTAAGGAACATTTTTCATCACATCATCCCCAAGAGAAATTGCATGTTCAGCCAGTTGCTTCAGAATAAATAATATGACAATATCAACTTGAATTTATGTAATTCATTACTTTGATATCAATTATGGAACAAACTATTTTTCTCTAAATCTAGGAGTTGCTGCATGTATATAACACTACATATTTCATTTTTAGTTATGATTACATTACTATTTTAGTTCTTACCTGGACTAAAGTCATCAACATTGAATATAAATGGTTGAAGTCGTAGATCTCTGAGATAGAGGGTGGCACCATATGCATGTTCTCCAGATAGGTGAACAGTAAGCTCTTGTTTACAGGTAAATGATCGTCCAACTAGTGTTGGATACAACATGTTCTCGTGTGAATGTGCAGTAGAAACTTTCACAATTTGTCCTGTACACAAAAATCTTAACAGTTCACATACATTTTAGAAAATATCTCAAATTATTCTGTTATCTACATTACAGAAGAATAAAGTTTGATTCATTTGTAGAATTTTTGAGTGGCAGAGATCCAAGCAATATTGGCATTCATTACAATAAAAAATGACAGGTGTATAGTTAAGAATGATGTTGAAGGATGTAGACCCTAGCTAGACCTGTTCTAGCACATGTACTCAGTATAAAGCTTGTCTTGACTGAAAAAGAGGTTGCATTCCAGGTTAGTTTTCTACCAAGGCTTAATCCTAAGTATGCAACTGTGTTAATGATTGTAATGAGCTGGTTGAACAGAGAGTGCTACAAACTGGTATGATTTACCTCTCTGTATGTCCACTGATGATGGTCGAAGTAGAGAGGATATAAAATGTAGACTGGCAATGGCAAGGAAAGTGTTTCTGAATAAGAGAAATTTGTTAACATCGAGTATACATTTAAGTGTCAGGAAGTCGTTTCTGAAAGTATTTGTATGGAGTGTAGCCATCTATGGAAGTGAAACATGGACAATAAATAGTTTGGACAAGAAGAGAATAGAAGCTTTCGAAATGTAGTGCTACAGAAGAATGCTGAAGATTAGATGGGTAGATCTCATAACTAATGAGGAGGTATTGAATAGAATTGGGGAGAAGAGGAGTTTTTGGCACAACTTGATAAGAAGAAGGGACCGGTTGGTAGGACATGTTCTGAGGCATCAGGGGATCACAAATTTAGCATTGGAGGGCAGTGTGGAGGGTAAAAATCGTAGAGGGAGACCAAGAGATGAATACACTAAGCAGGTTCAGAAGGATGTAGGTTGCAGTAAGTACTGGGAGATGAAGAAGCTTGCACAGGATAGAGTAGCATGGAGAGCTGCATCAAACCAGTCTCAGGACTGAAGACCACAACAACAACAACAACAACAACAACAACATGTCCATCTTTTCAGAGATGGTTGCGGGACTCTGCTGTTCAATTCAGGATGTCAAATTAAACTCCTTTCAGCAGTCTAGTTCCCAAACCTATTTTATTTGGGTACCAGTTTTGGTGATTTACTATTCCATCTTCAGGTCCCTGACCAATGTGTATGAAGATTCCACCTGAGTTCTGATCAAAAAGGGGCCACCAGTACTGGTATTAGTAGATTTCTACTTGCACTAGCAATCACTTCAACCATCATGATGATTGGAGTGATTGCTAGAGCAAGCAGAAATCATGATGGTTGAAGTGATCACTAGAGCAAGTAGAAATCTACTAATACCAGTATCTGTTTTGCTCAGAACCAAGGTGGAATCTTCCTACAAGTTGGCCAGGGGCCTGAAGATGGCATAATAAATTGCCAAATTGGTAGCCAAATAAAATAAGTTTGGAAACTAGATGGCTGAAAGGTGTTTAATTTGACATCCAGTATGATTTACAGCCATGAGGCTCAGCCAGAGAGAGCCTGGCTTTCCTGTTGATTTAGGTGTTATTTCCTTTTATTATCTGAACTGAGCACAAGATGTAGGTGACAGTGGAAGGAGGTATGGGTGCACTGGAATGTCTGGTTGGGTGGATAAATAAGTAGGCAATTTTTATCAGTATATTGGAGGAGATAGGTGAGGAGTCGAGGTTTCAGAATGCTTGCCACGTGCATTATATGCAAGAAAGGGGACACATGAGACATACAGCTGCAGGTTTAATTGAATATAATGTAATTTGTATAGGATAATGAGGAAGGAAAATTATTATATGAGACATACACAGTGAACTGGGAGCACACCAGACTCTGTACCTATTCAAATGGTTTTTGGGTGCCAAGTAAAATGAAAATTGTGAAGATGATATGTTCAATTGCTATGGTAAAAGATGGGCAAGTTGAAGGAGATGGTCATCTATGAAGTTTCTTTTTTTTCTTTGTTAGCTTCAATTTTTTGAAATCATACTGTCATCTTCAATCTATGAAAAATGCTATTCTGCTCACACTCTCACAGCATCATGTATTCAAGCTCACTCTGTCTGCTACATGCACCATTCAGTATGCTAATCTGTATGGTAAGTTCAACCTTGGCTAAGTTTATGATGTCTTGTACAAAGATGGTAAGTCATACAAAATATAAAGTTAGGTAAAGTCAAAACCTACTGGCAGATTAAAACTGTGTGCCAGACTAGGACTCAAACTTGGAATATTGTCTTTTGCAGATGTTGTCCACGATAGGCAGTGTCCTAAATTTCTCCAGGCAAATGCCAGGACAGTTCCTTTGAAAGGGCACACCCAATTTCCCTCCGCATCCTTGAAACAATCTAAGCTTATGTTCCTTCTCTAATGTGTTGATGAGATATTAAACCCTACTTACCCTTCCTTCCTTCGATGGAGTTTGAAATGTAGGAGAGATGTACAGCAAATGTAATGTTGTGTAAGTTGTACCTGGATAGCTCAGCCAGCAAAAGTATTGCTTACAAAAAGCAATGTTCTGAGTTTGAGACCTATCAGACACAAAGTTTTAATCTGCCAGGAAGTTTCAAAGCACACATTACTACTGAGTGAAAGATTCAGTGCTTCTAGGTTGGAGCAAATGCTTTTGTAGTACTGTGGTTAAATTTTGTGTGTTACTATCACCTAAAACTTACATAGGATGATTTGTTTGGACTCTACTGTGAGGCTGGGATGCAATGACAAAGCCCACTATAGAACTATCCCTAGAGCAGCTAGAAGTTTTCTATTCATTGTCCCACTGGTTTTTTAGCGATTCTTTCAAAGTCTTAAAACAGTCTGAGCTTGAGACCTTGTCATCCCCACAGGAATTGAAATTATCATGATCTTTTCTTGTCTGTCCACCAGTCCATAGCCCTGAGGGGGGGGGGCAGTGAGGGATTACTATGACATTTCCTGTGATGTTGCTATAGTATCTGCATTGCTACTTACAAATCAGAAAATAGCATTGTTATTGGCTCAGAGAAATGGCAGTAGGCACAAAGGCTATTGGAAATGGGTAGGTGTGTTGCTCGTGCCAATAAATTTGTAAAGTAAAAATAAAGTAGATCTGTATGGCATAATTGCCTGGGAGTCCTCCAAGAGAGATTTTTTGTTCCTGTTTACAAGTTCTCTAAAGCATGCTCCACTTTGGTGACATGCTCATACTTAACCTACCATGGTAATACTGGCAATGAAAGGAGACCTATAGTTTAATGTGGAATATGAACCACATTTCATTTCTGGCAAATCTTCACATTAGAGGTGAAGGCTAGCATAAAAATAGACTGAAACATTCCAGTGTCTGACCAGGACATGGTCCCACGACCTTACAGGCTCCTGACTTGCACTTTACCACTGGACCACTATGCCCAACTGTAAAGTGAGGATACTTCCAGTGGTTTTTATGAAGACAGGTGTGAGACTGATGGCTCAGTAGGACAAGACCTGGGTGTTTAGCATGTTTTAGGAAAACTAGGAGTTTGGATATTTTTCACTGCTCTGGATAATAACCTGTGTAGAATATGGTACAATAAATGATGGAAAGGGTATTGCAGTAGACACTGTGAAATTAATTTCAAGTGGCAGAACGTAATGGCATCAAGGTCACATAGTACAATTTGCTTGCGGATGTTTGAAGTATGCCATCAACATTTTACAGAAAGAAGTCTATAAATTATGGCTGTCAATTTGAATGGGGGCTTGATATATAGGCATTATAATTTTTAACATTTTTATGCAGCTACAGCAACTGATGTTGTTTATATAAAAATATAGAGCCTACAGTTGCAGGTTAACTTTATCGTTTACCTAGGTTTCAACGTTAGTAATAACGTCTTCTTCAGAACCTGCAAAAAGTTAATATTATAATGTGCTAGTAAATTATATTAGATACAGTCATCCCACAGGATGCAATGTGTAGTACTTACATAAAATATTGTTTAAATGTTTGCCTAAAACTAGCCATGTCCTAAGTCAACTTTATAAAACTTGATGCATAACCATAAGGTTTTGTCACTTCTATTAAACAAGCTGTAGCAAATTCACTTTAAGCCCATTGTATGGGCCTTGTCATGTGACTAGAGACTGCAGACCATGAGGGCTTCGCGGTCTGCCTCACAGAGGGCGGCGTGCATGCGCGAGACGTATAGAATCAAACTCTTATTACGCACGCGTCAGACAACATTTTTGCTATGAATTAATTTTATACTTTACTATTGTAAGTTAATTTCAGTATCCAGCATGACTACGTTTTACATTCTACTACAGAGTCTTATAAACTGACCAACAAATCTTGTATGAACATCTGTAAGAAAGGTTCTATTATTACAGAAACTGTAATGGTTACCCGGAATTAGTGAACAACATCATCTTTTATGCGAGATACGTGGATGATATTCTTCTACTGGTTAATAACTCTCCAGAAGGAATAAAGCAAATTTTTGCAATGTTTAACAGTCTACATAAAAAAATAAAATTCAAACAAGAATTGGAATCAGCTGATAGATCACTAAATTATCTTGATTTAACATTGACTATTAAAGATGCTAAAATAGAGTTCAACATATTCCAGAAGGCAACTAGTTCAGACAACATCATCCCAGCCGATTCAACCCACCCCCAAGCGCAAAAAATGGCATTTTTCTATTCTAGTATCCATCGGGCGATTTCTATCCCAATGTCAGATGTCAACCTCCAAAAAGAATTACAAATACTCGAGAGTATTGCACAGAATAATGGTTATGATCCAAAGATAGTGAGGCAGTTATATCATAAGAAAACGCAAAAAAGGACAATGACTTTAGTAAACATAAATACTCAAACCCAAGATCAGACCAAGAAATGGTTGTCGGTTCCTTATACAGGTAATGTCTCCTACAAGGTAGGGCGGCTGTTGAAAAATTCAGGTTTTAAAATTTCCTTCTCAACGAGTAATAGTTTAAAGCAAAATTTGGTTCATTCCCTTGAGAAAGACTCTGATAAGTCAGCGAAATCAGGCGTATATAAGATTATGTGTGATGATTGCCCATGTTATTACATAGGTCAAACAGACAGAGCTATAGCAGTAAGGTTTAAAGAACATCTTCCAATAAAGGGCGTAGGAACACAGGGGTCAGCCTTTGAGGAACATCTGGTGCAAATGGCTCATACACTTAAACCTTTACATGACATAGAGCTACTACATCATGAAGTTAAGGGATATAGACTCGACACGCTTGAGGAACTACAAATGTATGCACACCTAATTACAGATAGAGGCAATTTACTGAACAATCAACTGTATCTAAAAAATAGGGCATTCTTCGAAGGCTTCCAGCCTATATTAGGTTTACAATAATTCATAATGCATGTGACCATTACAGTTTCTGTAATAATAGAACCTTTCCTACAGATGTTCATACAAGATTTGTTGGTCAGTTTATAAGGCTCTGCAGTAGAATGTAAAACATAGTCATGCTGGATACTGTAATTAACTTACAATAGTGAAGTATAAAATTAATTCATAACAAAAATGTTATCTGACGCGTTCGTAATAAGAGTTTGATTTTATTCGTCTCACGCATGCGCGCCACCTTCTGTGAGGCAGACCGCGAAGCCTTCGTGGCCCGCAGTCTCTAGTCACATGACGAGGACCATAAAATGGGCTTAAAGTGAATTTTCTACAGCTTGTTTAATAGAAGTGACAAAACCTTATGGTTTTGCATCAAGTTCTATAAAGTTGACTTAGGATGTGGCTTGTTTTAGGCAAACATTTAAATAACATTTTATGTAAGTACTACACGTTGCATCCTGTAGGATGATCATATCTAATATAATTTACTAGCACATTATAATATTAACTTTTTGCAGGTTCTGAAGAAGACGTTATTACTAACATTGAAACCTAGATAAACGATAAAGTTAACCTGCAACTGTAGGCTGTATATTCTTATATATAGGCATTACATTCTTCATGAAAATAGTCCTATACTTATCTGGAATGATGATAAATGTTCAATAAGGCCACTTAGGAGAGATTACGCACAGGAAGAATTTTTTTTTTTTTTTAGATGGACAGCGGAGGAACAAGTAATAGGACTGAGATTGTGAGAACAATGTATTGTGCAGGGAGATATGAATATGGAATATCTGGTTTTTAAGAATGTATTGTTTTGAAGGTACGCATAAATTTTGTTCTTACAGAAAGCAGACTGAACAAATGTATCAGGCCATTAGGGAAGATTATCTGAGGGTTTGGTTAAATAAGTGTTTCTAAAAGTTCAAGAAAGAAATTGGTCTGCTTTTAGTGTAAGTGGCATGTACATTGAGAATGAAGATGGTACAGGTGGCAACGATGATCTGTTGCAGGATGGAGTTTTTCAGAGATTAAGCTCATATAACTCTGCAACTGTTTGTGCTGCAAGTATAATTGAATCATTAGAAATGTATTAGCTGCTTGTATGAGTACACTGCACTGAGGTTTTTGGGAGGTGATATGGATAGACATTTCTTGGAATATGTTGTACATGCTTGGCTGGAGGTGTTGCAGGTTGATACTGATTTGGGTTTAGGTATGGTAACCATTATCTCTTTTCTTTATTGTTATTTCACCCCCTCCCCCTCCAAAAGGAGGTGGGATAACAGTAGATAAAACCATTTATCAGACAAAACTGAAATGGTTTATATTATTGTGTAAAAAATGAAAACAAACGGTATTAAAACTATACCCTTTGAAAAGTATTTAAAATTTATCAGTGATTTTTTAAGATAGTTAAAAACACACAGAAATAATTATGTAGATGCCGCTTTCAGATGATGGTAGTAATGGTGTACGGTAGCATCATATTCATAGAGATGAAATTCTGTTTACTATGTTAGAACCACAGAAAACTACATGAGTCAACCACCAGTGGAAGGATGGTGGAAGAGGGGAAGGAATAAGAAATGACAGGACAGATTGGTCTGAGACTATAACGAAGCCTGGTTGGCTGTGGTTGTCAGGGGCAGACTTATGGTTGGGATTGGTTGAGGTTACTGCAGGATAGGTTTGATATGATATGGAGGTGCATGTAATGTGAGATATGAGTGTACTGGCACAGAAGAGAACCTGGATGGCTGACTGAAGTATAGGATATTGGATCTTAGGTGGTGAGTCTGGGTTTCCTATTTAGAGTACTAATATTGGTTTAAAAGACAATCCCCAAAGAAAAAAATGGAAGGAAATAGATATTTGTGTAGGATGCAAGTAAAAGAAGAGAAGCTTAGCCCAGAATTTAAATAAATAAAATACTTTGCTTCAAGCAACTAAGCTGTCAAATATTTATACACAAAATCATTAAATACTGCTGACTGCACATAATAATCTACTAATAAATTAAAATAATGTAAAACTACTTTTACCTGGATTTACAGCATGTTCAAAGATTTCACTAGAGAGTGCATACACCAACTCTATCTTATTAATGTACCATCTTTCACCACCTGGTGTCTGAAACAGGAGACAAGTTGTTCCATGAGAAACCAGCATTAAAAATTTTGTTCATAAATAAATTTGGAATAGACATCAAGTCACACGAGAAATTCAGAGTACCTTGGAAAAGCTCCATCTGATAAAAAATGATGGCCACGTCAGATCCAAATAAGAAGTGTCTTCGTTACAGCTCCCCGATATATTAGCTTTGTTAGGGACATAAATATCTCTATCCTGTGAACATGATTCATATTGGCCCATAAATATAATAATAGTTGTGTACAGTATCATTATGCATTTCAGCTAGCAGATCTTACCCTCATTTCACCAGATATTGTTTTATACTTGATTGAAAGCAAAGCATCAACTTGAAGAAGAATACAAGTTGCTCCATCTTTTCCCCGGAAACGGAAAAGCGAATTTGTGCGAGGCACTTCTGTCGTTGTAGGTCTTGATGTTGTTGTTGGTGGTGATGTTGTAGTTTCTGTGAGAAGAAATGTGTTATTTCCATATCTTTCAAAATGAGTATGTTTAATAGTCACTGAAGAAGTGTTAGGTGACACATAAGATACTATGGTTTTTTCTCCCGTTCCAAAATATGATGCTCTGTTTTGTGCAACATTATGAAAATATTGCTTTTGTTAAGAAATATGCAGCTGAAAATCTAAGCTCCTTACAGAAATATGGAGTCCCTTAATGAATCTTTCACTCTGCAGTGGAGTGTTTCCTGTTATGAAACTTCCTGACAAATTAAAACTGTATGTCAAATCAGTACTCGAACTTGGAACCTTGGATTTTATGGGCAGTGCTTTTACTAAACGAACCATCCAAGTATGGGTCACAACAGCCCTTACAGATTCACTTTTATCAGTACTTCTCTCCAACCTTTCACACTTCATAGAAGCCATCCTGTATAACTTGTGTGCTAAGCACTCTTGCAAGCAAGGATACTGTGGAGAAACGACTAAGCTGCAGCCCAGAACCTTAGCCACAGCTTGAGAGAATTGCCCATTAAAGGTAATGTTCCAGGTTCAAGTCCCAGTCCTGTACAAAGGTTCTGCAAAACACCAATAAATAAAATAAAAGTAGAAAATGTTTGTGGACTTCTATAGATATGTAGAATTCTACAACCTAATCTTATCATTTTCCTTGACAATTTCAGTACATAAATAAGTGAGCACAAGCATTTTAGTTGTGTTTAAAGTCAACTTTGGTCACAAGACTTACTTCCTTAAATATAATTTTAGGAGATTTTCAATGGCATCCTTTACTTACTTACATGAGGGCCAGTCACAACATTTTAATTATCACTTCAAACTTTGTGATGGCATCAGTCCTACTCTCCATTTCCACCCTTAAATGCAGCACAATTTTCTCAACAATGTCTGGCTTGAAAACCATGGCTGTGAAAGAGCTGCAGTTTGGTTATTCATGAAACGTTTTACCTATAAACACACCTGATCATTCCAGAAATGCCTGCCATGTAGGGCATTGTCATTGAGAAAAATACACTTCGGACAGCTTCCCATGATGCTTCTTTTTGACAGCATCTTGTAGTCTTATCACAAGTTTTTGATAGTGTGCTCCTGTGATGGAAAAAACGTTCAGCATTAACCTGCCCATTGATTTTGTACCTTTACCATTTTCAGCAATGGTGAATTCACAAGTCCCTCTGCTTGCTTTGCTCCTTTGTCTCAGAATTTTATTGACAGGCCTAGCATTCATCCATAGTGATTAGGCAACTAAAGAAGTCCTCTGGACTGGCCTTACACAGTTACAATATTTCCATTGTTGCCTCCATTGAGTAGGCATTTAGAAAGTGTTGGGCTGTTGCAGAATCCAGTGGGTGACACTCTTTGTCTTTTTCAAAATGTCATGCAAGATGTTGAAAACTGGCCCATGACTGATGTTGACTTTTTCATTATCACTTGATTTTCCAGCACCACAACACTTGCAATACCCACTTCTTCATGAGAAATGGTCTGTCACTTTGTTCTTCATCAGTCAGACTTGTCTGACCACACTGGAAGTACACTATGTGATAAAAAATATCTGGACAACCCCAAAAACATAAGTTTATCATATTAGGTGCATTGCACTGCCACCTACTGTCAGGTACTCCATATCAGTGACCCCAGTAGTCATTATACATCGTGAGAGAGCAGAAAGGGGCACTCCGCAGAACTCATGGACTTCGAACGTGTTCAGGTGATTGGGTGTCACTTGTGTCATACATCTGTATGTGAGATTTCCACACTCCTAAACATCCCAGGTCCACTGTTTCTGATATGATAGTGAAGTGGAAACTTGAAGGGACACATACAGCACAAAAGTGTACAGGCCGACCTTATCTGTTGACTGACAGAGATTGCCAACAGTTGAAGAGGGTCATAATGTGTTATAGGCAGACATCTATCCAGACCATCACACAGGAATTACAAATGCATCAGGATACACTGCAAGTACTATGACAGTTAGGCAGGAAGTGAGAAAACTTGGATTTCATGGTCGAGCGGGTGCTCATAATCCACACATCACACCGGTAAATGCCAAATGACGCTTCACTTGTTGTAAGGAGCATAAGCATTGGACAACTGAACAGTGGAAAAACATTGTGTGGAGTGACGAATCATGGTACACAATGTGGCGATCTGATGGCAGGGTGTGGGTATGGTGAATGCCAGGTGAATGTCATCTGCCAGCGTGGGTAGTGCCAACAGTAAAATATGGAGGCGGTGGTGTTAGGTGTAGTCATGTTTTTCATGGAGAGGGCTTGCACCCCTTGTTGATTTGCATGGCACTATCGCAGCACAGGCCTACATTGATGTTTTAAGCACCTTCTTGCTTCCCACTGTTGAAGAGCAATTTGGGGACGGTGACTGCATCTTTCAACAAGCTTGAGCACCTGTTCATAATGTGCGGCCTGTGGTGGAGTGGCTACATCTACATCTACATCTGCATCTACATCTACATATATAATCCGCTTGCCAACAAGCAGTGTACGGCAGAGGGCACTATTTGCACCCAAGTCATATCCCCCCCCCTTTGTTCCACTTGCATATTGTGTGAGGGAAAAATGACTGTCTGAACACCTCAGTACAAGCTCTAATTTCCCTTAGCTTTGAATGGTGATCATTGCATGATCTGAAAGTTGGTGGTACTAATATATGCTCTACATCCTCAGTGAAGATTGGATTTTGGAATTTAGTGAGCAGCCCCTTCTGTTTAGTGCGTCGTCTGCAAGTGTGTCCCACTTCAAACTTTCTATGAGATTTGTAACACTCTTGCAATGGCTAAAAGTACCAGTCTCGAATCTTGCTGCTCTTCTTTGGATGTTCTCAATCTCTTCAACCAGACCCAACCGGTAATGGTCCCATACAGATGAACAATACTCTAAGACTGGACAAACTAAAGTATTGTAAGCAATTTCCTTTGTTTAAGGACTGCATCGATTCAGGATTCTACCAATAAACCACAATCTAGAGTTCGCCTTACTCATTACTTGTGTAATCTGATTGTTCCATTTGAGATCATTTCGAATAGTCACACCCAGACACTTGACAGATGTTACTGCTTCCAAAGACCGGGCATTTATTTTATACAGGGCGTTTCAAAAAGAAAGAGCAGATTTCAAACATTTATTTCTCAAAAACTACAAATGATAGAAACACAATTCCAACGGTCCTTCACTCAATATGAGTACCAAATGTTACACAACAAATATCAAAACTGTACCTCAATATGAGCACCATTTGTTACACGACAAATATCAAACCGGTATCTCATTTCTTGCCACACACGACGCAACTGGTCTTTAGTTACCGAATTCACGGCCGCAACAATTCGATGTCGTACCTCTTGAAGAGTAGCGGGCATAGGTGGGACATAAACACAGTCCTTTATGTACCCCCACAAATAAAAATCGCAGGGAGTAAGGTCTGGTGACCTGGGAGGCCACAGACGATGACATTGATCTTGTGCTCCTGCTCTTCCAATCCACCGTCCTGGAATGGTGTTATTTAGGTACCGTCGTACAGGTTCAGAGAAGTGTGGTGGGGCGCCATCTTGCATGAAGATGAAGTGATTTGAATCTTCCTGAAGTTGAGGAAATAGCCAGTTTTCTAACATGTCCAGGTAAATGGTTCCTGTGATAGTTTTCTCCATGAAAAAGAAAGGTCCATAAACTTTGTTTACCGAAATTGCACAAAAGACGTTAACCTTTGGTGAGTCTCTTTCATGTTGAATAACGTCCCTCGGAGTTTCACTCGCCCAAATTCGTACGTTATGCCGATTAACTTTACCAGAAATGTGAAACGTTGATTCATCTGAAAAAATTAATCGTTCGGCAAAATTGTCCTCTTCCATGTCCTGTAGAATTGCAGTTGAAAATTCGAACCTTTTGTTGTGGTCGTCAGGACGCAATGCTTGCAATAACTGCAGTTTGTACGGCTTCATGTGCAGACGGTTACTCAGAACGCGCCATACCGTTGTTTTAGACATGTTTAGTTCGTGACTTGCCCGTGCCGTGGATTTTCTAGGGCTCCTTTCGTAAGCTGCACGGACACGCTCGACATTTTCATCCGATGTGCGTGGACGACCCGTGCTTTTTCGCTTGCAGATGCAACCATCTTCTACGAATCTGTGATGCCACTCATAAATTTGCTTATGACGAGGCGGCTGTTTGTTGAATTGACGGCGGAATGCACGTTGCACACCAACAATGGACTCTAACTTTGCAAATTGCAGCACACAAAATGATCGTTCCTGTGGTGTCGTCGCCATTTTCCTACAAACAAACGCCAGCGCCACTGCGGATTTGCATGGAACTTCTGCGCGGACCATTGAAAAACTTTGAACCTTTCTCTGACAAGAAACGTTTGAATTGTGTTTCTATCATTTGTAGTTTTTGAGAAATAAATGTTTGAAATCTGCTCTTTCTTTTTGAAACGCCCTGTACTTGTACATTAATGGGGATTTTTGCTTTGTTATACACAATAGGTTACACTTACTAATATTGAGAGATAACTGCCAGTCATTACACCACACATTTATTTTCTGCAAATTATCATTGATTTGTTCACAACTTTTGTGTGATACTACTTTCCTGTACACTACAACATCATTGGCAAACAGTCTAATGCCACTGTCAATACCATCAACCAGATCGTTTATGTAAATCGTAAAAAGCAGTGGACCTATTATGCTGCCCTGGGGTACACCTGGTTACACATGTTTCTGTTGAAGTCTCCCAATTCAGGATGACATACTGCTCTCTGTCTGTTAGAAAACTTTCTATCCAACTGCATATCGCATTGGATAAACTGTAAGCACACACTTTGTGAAGCAAGCGACAGTGTGGAATTGAGTCGAACGCCTTTTGAAAGTCGAGAAATATGGAATTAACTTGGAAGTCGGTATCTAGAGCCTGCTGTAATTCATTTGCAAAGAGGGCCAGCTGTGTCTCGCATGACCGCTGTTTCCTAAAACTGTGCTGGTTTCTGCAAATGAGCTTCTTGGAGTCCAGAAAGGTCATTATGTCCAAACAAATCGATGTCAGTGAAATTAGCCGGTAATTATGTGCACCCGATTTTCTACCCTTTTTATAGATTGCTCTAACCTGGGCGGGGCTTCTTCCAGTCCTGTGGAACTTTCCAATGTTCCAGTAGTCTCTGATAGATGATGGGTAAAAATGGTGCTATATTTGTAGCATAGTCAACGTAAAATCTTACAGGGAGACCGTCTTGGTCAGATGTCTTCCTGGTGTCTAAGGATCTTAACTGTTTTACAATCCCAGATACACTAAACACTATGTCAGCCGTCCTTGCATTTGTTCGATAATTGTAAGGGGGAATGGTGCTGTAGTCCTCTACCGTAAATGAGTATTTGAAAGCTAGGTTTCGAATTTTGGTCTTCAGTTTATCACCATCTGTTACATTACCCATTCTGCCAGCAAGAGAAGGTATTGAATTAATGATCACTAACTGACAACCTCAGCTGCCGACAGGTTTTGTTGTTATACCTCGATGTGGACAGCTGAAAATGTGTGCCCCGACTGGGACTCGAACCCGGGATCTCCTGCTTACATGGCAGACGCTCTATCCATCTGAGCCACCGAGGACACAGATGAATAGCGCAACTGCAGGGACTTACCCCTTGCACGCTTCCCGTGAGACTCACATTCCCAACTGTCCACAATTCTACATATGTATTTTACCTTATAGACATTTGCCCACCCACTCATAACTCGAGCACGCTTTGGTGATTCCCGTAAGAGTTTGGGCAACCTGTGCGCATTCGCACAGACGAAGGTCAATGGCTCAGTAGCCTTTAACTATATATACGAAGACAGTAACTTGTTCTTGAAAGAACAGATACTGTTGATGACCGTGCAGCTTTTCCCTGGAATAAATGATGACTAACTGACAACCTCAGCTGCCGACAGGTGTTGTTGTTATACCTTGATGTGGACAGCTGAAAATGTGTGCCCCAACCTGGACTCGAACCCGGGATCTCCTGCTTACATGGCAGACACTCTATCCACCTGAGCCACCGAGGACACAGATGAATAGCACGACTGCAGGGACTTATCCCTTGCACACTTTTAAAATACCCCCATGTGCATGCCACAAGTATTGTGCTACCCATGTAGCTGCTTTCTGTGTGTAGTGCACCCCTGATCTGCCGAGGGACATCCTACAACCTTCCACCCCATAGCGTAGGTCGAGGAATCTACAACACCAACTGTGTGATCAAAATGGATCACACAGTCGGTGTAGCTCCTAATAACTAACAAACGCATATCCCCATGTGCCTGTCTGGACCTTGCTGAGGAAGTGTCCACTTTCCTGACAGAAGGTGCATTCTGATCTGGCTCAGTCCCCCCCCCCCCTCTCCCCAGCATCAGATAGCACACTGAATCTATTAGCTACACAACAATAACATCTCTGTAATGGACTAGCCTGAACAGAGTCCTGACCTGAATCCTATAGATCACCTTTGGGATTTTTTGGAATGTCGACTTCATGCCAGACTTCACCGACCGACTTCAATACCTCTCCTCAGTGCAGCAGTGCATGAAGAATGGGCTGCCATTCCCAAAGAAACCTTCCAGCACCTGACTGAACAAATGCCTGCAAGAGTGGAAGCTGTCATCAAGGCTAAGGGTAGGCCAACGCCATATTGAGTTCCAGCATTACCGATGGAGGGCGCCATGAACTTATTCTATAGTGGAATGTGCTGTACATTTCCAACAATTCAGCATGGAATGTGACAGCATTATTCCCTTTCAAATGCAGAAAACAAATTACTGTTCACTACCCGACTTCATCAACAGCCTGCACGATTTTGTTTGGGCTCTTCTAGAGGCATGGTACAGCACTATGACATGGGGATTTCAATGTATACCAGGAATGCAGACATGTACCTGCAAACAAACAAGAAGGTAATTATGTAATTTCATTATTTGAAGCTATAATTAAAGCTTTGTGACTGACCCTTGCAAAAGAAATAGAAATAAGATTGATAAAAATGAGTATAAAAAAAATAATGAATTTTACTCTCCTGACTAATTATCTGAAATTTTATGAAGTTTCTACCACATAACACTACAACGTCATGACAAAAATAAAACCGAGATTATCTTTACATAATGCAGACATAATACATAATGACTGTAAGAAGTAAAATTAACTCAACAATTCACTTAGAAAGAACTATCTAAATAGATAAATGACATACCAAATAAAACTTTTTAGATATCTGGAAATAAAAAGGAAGCACAGCAGAAAAGAGATTGTGAAGATGTCTTATAAAAAACAACAGAATTATTGAAAAGATACAATACTGTAGCATTATGAAAAGTTTACGGGATACTTTGAACCAGTTCTAGTCACCCACTGTAAGTTTACGGGATACTTTGAACCAGTTCTAGTCACCCACTGTACTGCTTGATTCATGAATAGTGTAATGCATCCAGAATGAGATTCTCACTCTGCAGCGGAGAGGGCGCTGATATGAAACTTATTGGCAGATTAAAACTGTGTGTTCGACCGAGACTCGAACTCGGGACCTTTGCCTTTCGCGGGCAAGTGCTCTACCATCTGAGCTACCGAAACAAAACTCACGCCCGGTCTCACAGCTCTACTTCTGCCAGTATCTCGTCTCCTACCTTCCAAACTTTACAGAAGCTCTCCTGCGAACCTTGCAGAACCAACACTCCTGAAAGAAAGGATATGCAGAGACTTGGCTTAGCCACAGCCTGGGGGATGTTTCCAGAATGAGATTCTCACTCTGCAGTGGAGTGTGCGCTGATATGAAACTTCCTGGCAGATTAAAACTGTGTGCCTGACCGAGACTCGAACTCGGGACCTTTGCCTTTCGCGGGCAAGTGCTCTACCATCTGAGCTACCGAAGCACGACTCACGCCCGGTCTCACAGCTCTACCTCTGCCAGTATCTCGTCTCCTACCTTCCAAACTTTACAGAAGTCGTGCTTCAGTAGCTCAGATGGTAGAGCACTTGCCCGCGAAAGGCAAAGGTCCCGAGTTCGAGTCTTGGTCGGGCACACAGTTTTAATCTGCGAGGAAGTTTCATATCAGCGCATACTCCACTGCAGAGTGAAAATCTCATTCTGGAAACATCCCCCAGGCTGTGGCTAAGCCATGTCTCCGCAATATCCTTTCTTTCAGGAGTGATGGTTCTGTCTCTTTAAACCCAGAATTCTAGCTAATACTGAAGTTTCTACTACTAGTAAGTTTTCAGACTCTGGATTTTTTTTTCAAACTGCTAATTCAGTTAAATACACTTATTATGATATGCTTAATTATGAGGAATATGTCATACTTCAGTATGAAAAGTAAATGCCTTGACATGGGTTTAGTATAGTATCTCATCCAGCAATGTACTGAAGTATGTGATAACTGCGTATTCCATAACCTTATGGCTTGACTCATACAGGGTTTGACACTTTAATATACAGCTGGGTAGATGGTTAATATGTTGGCATAAATTGAGAGGTTATTTCTTTTATTTGAAATTATAACACTTAATTTTACAAATGAAGTTCACACTGTGGTATTGTATACTTTTGTTTACCAAAAACAGATTTTACATAGTAGATATTAAGTACCAAATCTGTGTGGGTGAGTGCCAAAGTTCGATATTAGTCAAGTAAACTGTATGTAAATCCACTATTGAAATAAATCCATCATATACCATTTTCAGCAATATAAATACTAATTTGTCACAGTATTCTAAGATATTTTATGAAAAAAGAAATAAACTTTTCTTTGTGAAATAAAATATGTAATTGTAATTTACAGAAGTTACAGCAATTATAACTGATTGTGACAGTGATGTATTTTATGTCTGTGTGTTGTGAGATTATCAATGCATATATGTAACCTCTCTAACACATTTTTGATCTTTGCCATAAACTTGGAGTTTGAAAGCTTTTCGCTATGTTCTTTACTGAATGTTTTTGTATACTTGTATTCATGATTATAAGATAATTGTGTATTTTAAGGGGAATAATTTATGTGGCTGGATGATGGGTAATGACATCATGCTATTCCACATCATTGTTGACAAGATCGAGAAACTCTGCAATGACATACAGGTTTTGGAACATAGAGGCAAGGCAAGTTGGAAACTCTCCATTTGTTATGCCTTTTACTCCCATCAACAACTATTTTTTCTCTAAATTTTATTCTGTTTTCAGTGTAGATATCTAAGTAGTATGAGACACTAACTTAAATCTCTTCAATGGTTAACTGAGCTTGTCCACTCCTAAATTTATTATCCAAATTATTATTTAAATCGTCCTGATTTCAATTTCATTAGTGCACATAGTTTTCATTAGGACAGTATTAATTAAAATACACCTGTAATTGAAGTTAATGCTACAGTTCATTGTTAGCAAAATATTGTGTAGTGATCAACATATTTGGGTAAAATGTTGTATACCATTAAAAAGGATGTCAATACAGCTCTTTAATAACACACTTTGAATTATGTGAAACTAATTAATTTATGAGATAACTGATGCTGAAAGTTCCATAACATATTATTTCAACTGTCCATTTTCTGCTGTGCTTCTTAGGGTCTGAACTTTGACACTTTATTTTTGTTGCTATTATTTTTTCAGAATAAGATGACATCCCTTAGTACTTGATTAAATCACTAGTTAAAATTTTGTATAAGTTATTATAATGTAAAATAATCTTCAAGGAGGATGCCCTACTCATAAGTAGGTTATTCCCCATGCAGAAGCATAATATAGTTCTATAACCTTTTCTAATTTACTAACCTGCAGCATATTCCATTAACCAAACAAGTATTAGGATTCATATTTCATTTGGAACAGGGAAATCTAACCTTCAAAACATCACATAATTTCTGAGATTAACAAATATCTGTACATCAATTTTTAAATTACACACTCCATCCCAAAATTGCCAGTCTGTGCCTGGCTAACCGCTCTATGTTAGTATTTATTTATTTATTTATCCCTCTGTAGACAATAAATATTGTATTTGTGTTGTCCAAAAGTACATGTAAATTTATGGGAAACGATTTGTGCAGAAGGAACCTAAAAGTTTTACATTAAGTAGTACAAAGAATAATACATACAAAATTGTACAAAAAATGTATATTAACAGTATTGGTGAAGATTTCTGAAGATTAGATGGGTAGATCACATAACTAATGAGGAGGTATTGAATAGAATTGGGGAGAAGAGGAGTTTGTGGCACAACTTGACTAGAAGAAGGGATCTGTTGGTAGGACATGTTCTGAGGCATCAGGGGATTAATTTCTTGCTGTACGAGATCCACCAACCTCTGGATCAGACTGGTGATACCAAGAAAAATTTGGTGACAAAATGGCATCAGGATTCCAACGATATCTGTGTACTTTAGTAGACAGCTCCACAATGTTCAATACTTTGTAGCTGCACATCTGGCAGCAACAATTACTGGTCCAAGTACAAACAGTGTTGGCAGTATATGATGATAAATCAGGTTGCCTTTAGGGTCTACATAATGCTCGAGTTGCTCATATCAGTTGCCATGTTAGCAGTGTTGGACATGGTATTCAAACCTGACTGATACCTGCCGAGCCACTCTGAAGTGACTATTTCAGACTGTTAAGTCATCACACCAGAATGCCAACTAATGTTTCTGAGATGTTCCAAAACTTATGAACCACAGTGTAAATGCTATGAACACAGGTATGTGGCAGCAATGATGGGCCACTGACAGTCAAGCTCTATCGAACCCAGTGTCACAGCCATGAGTACAGTTACAAGGGAACAATGCTCATGGGGTATGGTTCTACCACAGACTGTGTCCAACATGCTGTACATTGTACCTCATGGTGCAGTTATCCAAATGGCAATTACAGTTTCAGTTAGGCACAACATATTGTGCATCAGACAGAAAGCATTGCCAGCACCATTAACTTACACATGAAATTTACTTTCACTTTCAATTGCTCCAGATGCCATGCCAACACCTCACACAACAACCAATCCAGAGTCACCAGATTAGATTTTCCTGTCACTGACCAACCCCACTTCACAGTCTTCAGATATGCCTGAACCATAGCTGACAGCTTTGCCACCATCATGGCATCCAATCCACACAAGGAATGGTAATTTGTTGTGTTTGTTTGTCATGAGAGTATCGATTTATTGATAGGTTCGTATGAACTCTCTGACACTCACTTTTGTTCTTAGCTGTAATCCTGAAAGTTCAGTGCTTTTCAATATATTCTTTTCTGAAAGTTATTCTCTCATTGATGAATAAAAGTTAATTCTGCATGTATAAAGGATACATACCTTATGTGACTGATCCACCTAACCATACCCTCATGTATTTATGGAAAATGCTGTGACCCACTTTTATATACAGTTTTTCTTGCAGTTTTTGTTGTAGTGATTGTGAGAAGAAGGTTTGTTAGAGTTTGTTAGTCTGTCAAACAGTCTTTGTGTATTTGTATTTGGCTCTTTATCATGATTGATTTGATAACTAATAATAAGTAACAAAAATGGGGAAAAGCCACTGTTTCAGCAGCTTTACCTAAAGACCTATGCCATAATATTAATGATGGTAAGTTTATTTGGGTGTGTGCGCATGTGGTTGTGTGTAGTGAATTCCTAAGCACCCATAAAGTGCAACTTACATTTTGCAATTGCAGCAAAACAAAAAGCATCTAGCAACAGTTATTAATGTTCAGGGTTTTGAAAGCATAAATTTATTACATTTTAAAGTTAGGAGTACCCAGTACCAAAATAAATATTAATAACTTTCAGTTATCTGCTTACCAATGGTTTCTTTGGGTGTTGTTGATGTTGATTCTTTGTTTTTTTGGTCTTCAGAGTGGAAAGAAGGGACCTATAAGAAACAGCAATTATCATAAATTATTTAAACTAATTAGATAAAATCTCATGAGCAAAATCATATGCCATGGATGATGGAGAGGTTTTTTAAGAACTAAGTAATGTCATAATTTGTATTGGAAGGCCATTATCATATAGTACTTTTGCATGCTTGACTGATCACAACAAATGACTATTAATTTTTGTTCTTGCTGTACAGAAGATCTACTGACAGTGCATCGAGGACAGTGAGCATCACTGTAAAACTCAACAAGTTTCATTACAACATGACCATCTACCAAAAAGCACTTGCGATTCCACATTACAGAAATGAAGATAGTTTATATGAGTAACAATCTAATATCCACTGCTAGGGTATAGCTGATTCATGAAAGTATAAGATGTGGAAGTTTGACCAAACCTTAGCCAAATACCCATCTGTAGTAAGCACTCATGAGATAGAGTCTGATGTGTCAAAAGGTATGCTTACTAGTTGTTACCAACAAAAATAAGTAACTGGGACAAGTAACATTTCACAGATTTAAAAATTCTTCATCAAAACTTGCGGTCCTGGACTTAAAATTGTTTAAAATAAAACACAGCCCTCTGAAGCTGAGCTCCAGTCTTTGAACTGGACCTTACTTTATGTCACTGAGCACTGGTATATAGAGACAGAAATCCAACATGTAGTATGAAGAGACAGCCTCTTAGTGTAGTACTTCTTCAAAGCGTGGGGGACACTGTATTTATATGAGAACAGGAACACAGTTTAAATTGAGACATAACGTCAGAGCATTCAGTGAAGACAAGCACTTGCCAGAAATGTGAACAGTTTTTAAACTACAGAAAATGGTATGAACAATAATCAGTTATTGAAATGTAGCAGAAAAGGACAATATGTTAAGAACAGACTGATACCAGGTCAATCAAAAACTGAGATAACTCCATACATTGCTAAATCCGTGTATAACAACCACTGTCAGTGTTTTGTACTTGCATTATTCATGTAAACCAGACAATTTTAGATGTAATTTGTCAACCTACTCTCTTATTTAAAGAAATTTACATGATACTATACTGAAAAGGTCTTTATCATAGCCAGGTAACGTAAAGAAACACAGTTACTGATATATTTTGAACACTGGTGCAAAAAGTAATACTTGTATCAAATAAAATGTGACAAGATTACACCAAAACATGTTAGGAATATCCACATTTACAAAAATTGAAATAATTAACATATTTATGTAAATCATTGTTCAGAAAAGTAATATATTTATATAAGTTGCCCAGTGTAATTCCATTAATCTATTATAAGGTACAAAGGTTCATACAAAAGCAAACTGTCAATAACTAATCAGCAATTCAGAATTGTACAACATTAATTGTAATATGTGCAAAATCTAGTAACATAATGTATGCCTTCAGCTCTGATTATTATAAAAAATTATAAAAGAAGCAGGGTGGTAGCCATGTATGCTTCAGTGCTGTATCAGAGTTTGTAGTTTAAAGACAATATATTATGTTGTTAAAAATTTGCAATAATTATTTTAAAGGTGCATCCTGCAGTTTGAGTAAATTACTTCATAGTTGGTGCATCAAAAATTTCCCAAAAATACAAGGAAAAGAACCAAAAGCAATATTTACAATGCAAGAGCTTTGAAATTTATAGATTTACACCACCACCATTCATGAACAGCCAGCAAGTTAAGTACTGAAGTGTGCCAATTTCAACCTGGTAACATTTTATTATGCATATAAAAAATAACCTTTATAATTACTGAATAAAAAGCTATGGGTGTGACCATGGAACAAGATGTTGACTGAAGTTAAACTTACCAAGAAAGAATAAATATAAAACTCCAAAATGACAGCTCTACCAACAATAATATAGTACATAAAATTTCTCAAGGAAATTAAAGAGTTTACTTAAACAAACTTATCTAAAAAGTCAGTTAAAAAGTGCAGGTTTAATAACACATTCTATATAGTGAAGCATTACTTAGATACCTCATGGTAAGGAATGAATAATAATAAAACCTATACATTACTTCACAAGATACTTCTGCATTAAAATGCCCACTTCTTTTTTATTTTCTGAAAAACCTTACACCAACACTCTGCAGTGAATAATATTGACATCTTATTATCTTTCTAAGCTCAACAGCTCATCCATTATTGAGGAATGCTGGCTCAATTTTTTAGGCAAGGAAATGGGAAGCTGCAGTAGAAAAAATGGAAACCAAACATCATTGTCATGGTCCTCAGATCAGCAGACAATCTGTGCATTGTAAATAATATGACTGTAGAGTGTGTAATGTATGCCGAAATCATTATTGAAATATGAATGAATCATTTAGAACTAGGTATTTCATTATTAAAAACAGGGTAGTGATTCTTCTGGGAAACCTGAAATTCTCATGGAATTATATTTTGCCTCGAAAAATCAAGGAAATTTCATAAAATGTCAGAGTAGTCTGTGGTTTTAACCTAGCACTGGAAATTAATTTTAATAAATTTTATAAATTAAAAATTTTAAAATACTTAATTTTTCAAAGTGTGTTAATTATATGAATATTACCCTCTATAAATTATTGACTTTTAATCCTTAATGCATGAGGTGTGGTCTCTCAGACTGCCCAAGAAGTTCCAAACTCACTCTCCAAGGTAATTTCTGATGGAGTGCTTCCGCACTTCACCTACGCTCCTTAAATTGTCAAGTCTATAATGTTCTGTAGTCAGTTGCATTATAGTTGTCTTTGTTCATAATTGACAAGCATTATTAACACGTGTTGGGATCTCCTAGACTGTACCTCATGGTCTATGTACCTGTTGTCTTAAACTAGCACAAAATGTGTTCGCAGGAATATGTCAATTATAACAAACCTAAGTTTGATGAACTTAGTAGTCAGTGAACAGAGGGACATGTCAGTGATATAGATCAAGAAATAAATCAAAAAGATGACAGTTTTGCAGTAGCTAGTGATAACAATTATACTGGCAAACAAGAATATCATTCAGAGGGAGAACTTCAGGATAAAGATGTGGGACACCTTCCTGTTTTTTCAGTAAAATACTTAAAGTGTTGCATCAATGGCCTTGCCGTGATGATAACACCAGTTCCCATCAAATCACCGAAGTTAAGAGCTGTCAGGTTGGGCTAGAACTTGGATGGGTGACCATCTGGTCTGCCGAGTACTGTTGGCAAGCGGGGTGCACTCAGCCCTTGTGAGGAAAACTGAGGAGCTACTTGATTGAGAAGTAGCGGCTCTGGTCTCGAAAACTGACATACAGCCAGGAGAGCAGCGTGCTGATTACATGCCCATCCATATCCACATCCAGTGATGCCTGTGGGGTGAGGATGACGCGGCAGCCAGTCAGTACCATTGGGCCTTCATGGCCTGTTCAGACGGAGTTTAGTTACTTAAAGTGTTAGACAATATCAAATGTGTTCTGTCTAAATAAAACTAATAATTACTATGGAGTGCCTGAATGCATTAATTCTTCTTTCTTCAGGTGTGCCTGGTGTAAGGGCATGTTTGTTTTCATCGTCCAATAGACACTTAGCCTTTTTGTGATGACTACAGGGAATAAACAAGGGACTGTTTCATTGTCAGTAAAATATACATAATTGAATAACTACCGCAAGAACTATGCTACAGGAATTGTTATTTATTCACTGATTTGTGTGCTACGCACCAAAAGGTGTAAAAACTGCTGTTATAAGTGGCTCTTTGTGTGGCAAAAATGAGTGACCTTAACATTCTTTTAAAAATGCTTGCACTGCTTCTTAGCAGCCAAAAATCTGACAGTGCAATTTATTTATTTTTTTTTATTTTTTATTTTGTGTGTGTGTGTGTGTGTGTGTGTGTGTGTGTGTGTGTGTGTGTGTGTGTGTGTGTATTCTTCAAAGCTGAAAAATTTCAGGGTACATGTTGTATTGGACTGGATCATTCCCTTGTCATTGCATTGAATAGCATTTTGAATACTGTGCTGCAAATTAGAACTGGAAACCCAGTTTTCACAACTGTAATAATTTATAAGGCACATGTGGGAAACAGTCATAAGTTGCTTTCCCATCTATAATCAGTTCTCAAAAAACTAAATAGGTGTAAGAGTAAGTTTATAGTGTGTGATGATTTTAATGTTTGTATTTTTTAAAACAATATCAATCATAAACAACTGGAATCATTATTGTCCACTTTCCCACTATTCACTATTAAGTCAAGAGTACATGCACTTAGCAAGGTAAGCTTTCCTAGACTCCAAAGATTACAGTGACATAAAGACAAATGCTGTAATAAAGTGCCTGTATGATTATGACTGCCAAAGGACAACCTTAAAACTTGTCAGCAGAAAAACAGCAAATGGTCTCACCCAAGTTAAACATGTTAGAACAATAGATACTGACTATACTAGTTTGGTTGTGAATAGATTACACTGGAAAAAATAAGAGGAAGTATACCAAGCAAACAGAGTAAATGAGAAATTCAATTTATTCACGAACTTATTTTTCAAACATTTGGAACCCTGCTTCTCCCAAATACATATTAAAATCAAACCAACCAGTAGCGAAAGGAAAGAGTGGTTAACAACTAGCATTAAAATAACATATGCCACAGAGAGGGATCTGTACAAGTATATAGGACAGAAGATTAGTACAAACCCAGCAGGAAATTATGTTAACAGGAATATTGTAAAATCCTAACACGTGTAACCAGGCATGTGAATGAAATGCCTGCGTTATGTGCACAAAATATTATTGAATCAAACAATTTTGTAAAAACTATATGAGGTGTTATAAAGAGACACACAGGAAATTAAAATTAGAACAAGCAGAAATGCCACACTCCTCTGGTAGTGGTGTAGGACAGAATAATAAAAAATTTGTAACTTCAGGTTTCAATAAATTTTTCTCACTGCAGCTGAAAAAATAAGAAAACATCACAACCAGTCTCCCATGGGAACCATAGAGCTATTTCACCACAGGTAAATGACACCAAATCTAGCACTTCATTTCAAGAGCACAACTTCTATAGAAATTGTAAAATCATAAAATAATATGAAAGTACACAATCCTTTGGATATGATGGTGTATCAGGTGGGATTATAAAATCATGTGCAGACTAGATCACATATTATGCTATTTTTGTAGGCCGTCAATGAAAACTAGGGTATTTCTGAATAGATTAAAACATGCTGTAGTGATGCCTACTCATAAGAGTAGACAGAGGAATGTAATATTCAATTATCAGACTATCTTCCTGCTATCTGTATTCTCAAAGATATCTGAGAGAACTGTGTGTGATAGGATTCATAGCTTTTTTTTTTAATTACTGACATCCATACAGTTTGGCTTTCATCTATGTCCACTATTCTACCAGTTAACCAAAGTTTACCTCATCCTTTACCCGTGACTGAACCTATGTGATCATTCCATTTCATATCCATACAGAGTATTACACCCAGGTCTTTGTATGAGCTGGCCAATTCCAACAGTGACTCATTGATACTATACTCAAAGGATACTATGTCTTTTTGTTTTGTGAAGTGAAAAATTTTACATTTCTGAAAACTTAGAGCAAGTTGCCAATCCCTGCACCACATTGATATCTTATCAAGATCTGAATGAATATTTATATAGCTTCTTTCAGACATTATTTCATTATGGAATACTGCATCATCTGCAAAAGCCTGCTTTTATTGTTAATATTGTCTGCCAGGCCATTAATATACGATATGAACAGCAAAGGTCCTAACACACCTCTCTGGGACATATTCGAAGTTACTTTTACATCTGACGGTGACTCTCCATTCAAGATAACATGCTGCATCCTCGCTACCAAAAAGTCCTCAATACAGTTACAAATTTCACTGGCTACCCCATAGGACCATACTTTTGACAATAAACGTAGGTGCAGTGCTGAGTCAAATGCTTTTTGGAAATCAAGAAATACAGCATCTTCCTGGTTGCTTTCATCTACATCTACATATGTACTCCGCTAGCCACCAAGCGGTGTGTGGCGGAGGGCACAATTCGCGCCAAAGTCATATTTCCTCCCATGTGGATCGTACGAGGAAAAAACGACTCTCTGAATGCCTCAGTATGAGCTTTAATTTCCCTTATCTTTGAATGGTGATCACTACGGGATTTGAAAGTTGCTGGTAATAATATATGCTCTACATCCTCGGCAAAGATCGGATTTCGGAATTTACTGAGCAGCCCCCCTCCCTGTTTAGTGCGTCCCCTATCTGCAAATGTATCCCACTTCATACTTTCTATGGGATTTGTAATGCTCTCACAATGGCTAAATGTACCAGTCATGAATCTTCTTTGGACCTTCTCAATCTTTTGAACCAGATCCAACTGGTAAAGCTTTCAGTATGTCATATGAGAAAAGTGCAAGCTGGGTTTCACATGACTGATATTTTTGGCACTGTGGAGGTCATTCTGTTAAAGATATCTCATTATGTTAGAGCTAAGAATACATCCTAAGATTCTGTAAAAAAACTCAGATTTCAAGGATATTGGACAGTAGTTTTGTGGATCACTTCTACTACCCTTCTTGTAGATGGGTGTGATCTGTGTTTTTCTCCAATAGCGGGCACGATATTTTGTACAAGGGATTTATGACAGATTATGGATAGAATATGGGCTAGTTCAGCCCCAAATCCATTATAGAATCTGACAAGGATTCCATCGCGCAGTGAAGCTTTGTTCAGTTTCAATGATTTCACCTGTTTCTCAAAACGACTGTCACTGATACTGATTTCACTTATCTTTTCAGTGGTTTGGGGATTAAATTGTGGCAATTCTTGTAAAGGAACATTTGAAAACTGAGTTAAAATTTACAGCTTTTGCTTTGCTATCCTCAATAACATTTCCTGTCTTGTTCATTTGGAGCTAGATACTAACTTTGGTGCCACTAACAGACTTTACATATGACCAGAATTTCTTTGGGTTCTGTGAAAGATCATTTGACAATATACTGCTAGAGCAGTCATTGAAAGCATCACACATTGCTCTCTTGACAGGCAAATGCCTTTCATTCAGCATCCCTCTATCTATAACCCTATGATTTGTTTTACACCTGTTATGCAGTAACTTCTGTTTCCATAGAAGTTTGTTTACAAAGACTGTATACTGAGAAGGTTCCCTCCCATTATGAACTGTTCTACTGGATACATATCTGTCCAGTGCATGGTCAATTATTCTTTTAATTTGAGCCAGAGTTTCTCTACATGCTAATGAACTGTGCTGAAAGTTTCAGGTTCCTCATTAAGATATAATACTACTGATTTTTTTTATCTAGTTTATTAAACATATGTATATGTTTCTGTTTGTTTTGAATGTCCTTTGTACTTTGGCAATCATTGTTGCCACAACTGCATAATGCTCACTGATACCAATTTCAATGTGGACATCCTCAGAGATATCAAGTGTATTTGTTGCCATTAGATCCAATATATTTCCATCATGAGTGAGGTTCCTAACTATCTTGTCTAGGTAGTTTTCAGAGAATGTACTAAAGTTTCACTGGATGCCTTATCATGCCCACCACAAAAAAACTGTAATTTTCCCAATTAATTGTTGTATGTTGTATGATTTAAGTCTCCCCAGTGATTACAGTATGACTGGGGAACTTATGGGTAGGTCAAATAAGGTTTTCTCTAATGTTTTCAGTTGCATCAAGAGATGTGTCTGGTGGGTGACAGATGGATCCAGTTATCAATTTACACCCACACTAAGTTTTGCCTGAACAATCTCACATACAGCTTCAATTTTTACCTCAGTGGATTTGAGCTTCCTGTCTCCTGTGACAAATACACCACATCCATTTCCCATTCACCTATCCTTTCCATATACACTTAAATTTCCCACAAAAATCTCACTGACATCAATTTTAGGTCTCAACCAGATTTCTGTACCTTGTATTATGTAAGCTTCACTGCTTTTCATGAGCGCTTCAAACTCTGGCACTTTGTTGTGTATACTTCGGTAGTTTACCATTAGGATTTTAACATTCATAGGGGATTCTCCACAAAGAGAGCTACATTTAGCTTAACAGATGAAATTCTGGCTATCAGAATTTCAGAATGTATCCTACAGGGATCTTTTGTAACCCTGCCAAGGCATTTGACTGTATAGATAATAACACATTGCTAAAAGAGTTTCCACACTATGGCATAAAAGATGAAACTTTGTCTTGGTTAGAATCTTATTTACATAACAGAAAACAAAGCATTGTCTTAATGGGGGCACATGAACAACAAACTCAGACTGGGGAAACACAAATGTTGAGTCCCTCAAGGCTCAGTCCTTGTGCCACTGATTTTCTTCATCTGTATTAGTAATACACCAAGTACAATTAATAAGAGAGTGAAAACAAAAACATTTATGTTTGTTGATAATACAAATATTCTGATCAAAGTATCCAACTCAACAATGCAGGATACAGTCCTGACAGGCATTACCCAAGTACACAAATGCTTCACAGCAAATAGATACAGATTTACATAACAACAAAAAATACTTCAAGTTATGGGAATGGATATTAACAATCAGGACATAAATGAAACCCACAAGGCATCCAAATGAACAATTAATAAAAATTATGTACATGAATAATTATATATAAACATTAGCATTTCCTCAAAATGAATAGATATACAGATTGAAGTCTGTAATAAGAGTTATATTTACTGTGAGAGGTGCAGTTAACTCAGAAGTATTATGATCCTCATCTGTTTCAGATGTGGGTGTAGTTCTTGTATCTTCTGTCTGACACGTTGCCAAGATCACGACTGAAATATGTAAAGACAAAGTATTACAGCTTTCTCTGTACACATTTTTTATTATAATTATTAATTTCATCTGTAATATGATCCTATAAAAACATGGATTTAATAAAAGCTGTGAGAAGAATAAAGATAGACACTCAACATGTATTGGAGGTGATGCATAGTGGATAAGCAAATAAGCACGAACATAACAGCTCAGCTTAGAAACCTATGTTCTTTTACAAAGCACACAGATATAAAAATGCACATTGATCTATACTGACCAGCATTGTGATAACAAGTTAGGCTACAGTGCTACACTTCCATTATGTGATGAGTGGTTGTCTTTGCTCCCTGTATTGGTTAATCTTTGATCCCTTACAGCTTTCACAAAAATTTTGATACATTGTTGGAAAAACCCTAATTAAGCTTCTCACATATCTATTGACAACTCAAGTGCCTTCACATAACCTTCCTTCTTCAAGGTAGATTACTAACATCTTTGTTTAGACACACAACATTAAGATTAATGAATAAGTAGGGAACTTTTTATCCCAGATAAGAGGTAATGCAGTATATGAACAAGTTGAATTTCATTTATAATTAGGGATATAAGATGTTTACTTGAAGTATACCCTAAATACACATCTGTATGTAGTCTACATCTGTTAGAGGATATCTCTTTATTGATAAATGCTCCACTGGTCAGTTCGACAATTATGCATTCTTAAACAGGTAATTGTCACATGTCAGCACACTGTATGTGTTCCACTACAGATTATGGGAGCTTCTAGAAACAATTCCACATATTTTGAGCACCATCTAGCTAGCCAATGTAACAAACAACCAAATGGTACACTTGTGGATGCCTACTTGTAGACTACTTGAAGCTACCAAATACTAGTCATTTATCACTTTTATTGCATCATATATGTAGCCAATGAACCTGCATAATTATATCTTTTATACAAAAATGAGAACATATGTAAAATCTAAGACAAATATCACTTCCATCTTTTTTCCCTTTTTTAAATAAGTGTAAGATAAGAGACAATAAAAATAAGGTTTATATCTTTCTACTGCATTTCATCAAAAGCTTATAAATGTCTCCATAGAAATGCATAATGCACAGAAGTAATATGTAGTATGAAAATGAACCAAAAATCTACTACATATCTTAGAAAGAAAACTTTTAATTTTTAATTCACTCATTCATGATATGGAACGCAATCAAAAAACTTAACAACTCTCAAAATGCAAGTGAAACACTGATTTTGAATCAATCTTTACAAAACGTAACAGATGGCAGGCACTATATTAAGAGTTGTTAACAGTTCAGAGTAATTACAAAAGTCTTTTGATCATTGCAGCCATTTTCATCTGCCTGCATTCCCAATATAATGGCAATTAAATCACCAGCTCATTAAACTCAAAAATTCAATCAGGAAGATTCGATTTCCAACCAATAAGCTGATGCAGAAGTACATGCAAGTTGACTGTACTGTAAACAAAATGAAGGAACAGAGTACAAAGATAAGAAAAAGGAAAAAGTATGGTAATATTATATAGGCAATAAGAGAATTAATACTCCATTAGACTATGAGAGACTTACTACATACAGAGAGCAACCAAACGCAGTCAATGAGTAGTAACAGTTAGGGGCAGATTCCATATACAATGGTAACAAGTACAGACAAACCACACAAGTAAATGAAATAAGAGGAATGTATAACAATAGTAGATGACACAAACATATTAGATGTGAATTTGTGTACTGTACTTTAAAGTTAATTATCCTTGCTTCTGCTCTTAATTTTTCTCTCTTCATCACAACCTATCTAACATAACATTTATCCACCAGTTCCATGAGAATGAATCTCAGCTATCAACAAAACTACAAAAAGGGTTATGAAACATGTTTTTGAGGTATTTTGTTGCTTATATTTATCTACATACATGAAAGCAAATGAAATTGATAACAAAATGTCACTATATTGTATTTTCTTAAATTTAATTACTAATAACAAAGTTAGTTCAATGTTTTGGTCATGAGTTAGTATTCTGAGACTACTTTATTCAGAGATTTTGGTAAAGGTAACTTTCAGTCCAAAAGAGCACCATTTTGGCCATGTGTTGTCAATTCATGAACTCTACTTAGGTCACTGTTTAATAATCTGACAATTCTTACACTGATGCTGCAATATACATAATCTCTTACCAAACACAAAACAGAGAAAAGAACTATATGTAGGTTGCATGTCTTTATCATTTAATAAAGCAGCATGCATGGCTTCTGCTGAAACTGAGGGTGGTTAGTGACACGCTTATCTTTTAGCAACAATGTTGAAAGTTTTTCTCCTAACAAAATATTTCAACTATGTTCATTGTAATCTAAGGTCTACTGCTGTCAGTTCCACTCATTAAAGTGAATTGAATTCAGAAAAAATTGTGTTTTTTGTGACACTTTGCACATATCATTTTAAGACATGTCATGAGACTGCTTTTGTGTACAAATCTTTCTCTAGAGAAACAACTAGAGGAATAGTGCACTTAAAATGGCTTCTGTCACTTTTCAAGGCATTAAAGAACACATGTACTTTCCACTGGCTATCAGTAGCAATAATTCTGACTTTTAGCTTGTGACTGGCATATTTTTATTGCTTGTTTTGCTACATTTGTGTTCCTGCATCAATAAATTTGTCTCACTATCATCATCATCTGTATATAAATGTTACAATATATTGTACTAGCGTGAAAATTAGTGGTATTAGCAGTTAACAATCTGTAATGTAATTTTCTGTAAATGATAAATGTCAGTATGTTTAAGAATAATCATGAAAATAGTTTGTAGTAATGGCTGTTTCTTTAATGTCAACATGATCAAGTCTATTTTATATTACATATGCACTCTTATGACTCAAGTGGGTGCTGAGAAAAATAAAATATTGTCACCTCACAACTGCAATTAGGTCCAAATTGAAAGCAGGGTCATCAGTGAAGTACAACATTTAGAACTGAAAGCATGTTTACTACAGACACAAATGTACAGAAGGAACAGAACTGTCTCCTGGATGGAGAATGCTGCTGTTTATTCAGACATCAAATATTCCAAAATACACGAACATTACAAACATAATAGACTTTTTAGAACATTCTGGAAACAGTAAATACTATTTAAATATTTGTTGGGGATCTGATTTGAATTGGCAACACACAAAACATCAGCCAATCCACCTCCTTGGCAGAGGTCCTAAGACATGCTTCTGTGGTGGTGCTCAACCTGGGGGTAAACTCGCTTGAATCCCAGTAATGGAGAAAATTTTCACTTCCAATATTTGGCTGGCAAGGGAAGAGGAGGTAGTGGTGTAAAGCTCCCGATCACCAAACTTTGTGTCAATGTCATACTTCTCCATATTGTCTCACGAAGTGAGGGCATGTGACACTGTTGATGGTGATCCATCCATCAGGTGGGGACGTTAAGCTTGATGGCCACCTTGGTGATATTTGCAAGAAGTAGGCTGTGTGCCAGCACAAGGTTTTAGCCTCTCCCTTCTTTCAACATCATCACCATCATCATCATCATAATTGTTATACAACACAAACATTACACTCCACACACAGTGAAAGAATGTTGGAAGGTGAGAGGAGGTGTTTGGTGCAGAGAGGGAAAGCAGGGGATATGAAATGGAAAATATAATAAAGTTCCAAGCAAAGTAAAGGCTCAATTATAGTTGGGAATCACATTGAAGAACGTTCATTTTCTTTTAAATTATCATTGACTAGAGAACAAAGAATACTGACTGCCTCCTGGATTGCTATTACCCTTCAACACAATAATAGGTTCTTTATTATTATTATTTTGAATGTGGTGGGTAGTAATTAGTAAATTAAGAGATGGTAGCTAAATAGAAGAAATCAAGTTCTCAGCAACAGATCTCAGAGGTAATATATTTGGAATTTCATCCAAACCCATAAGTTGTAATATGTATGACAGTTCTATGCTGTAACATTACAAAGAATGTTCTGGGACAGGAGAATTAGTTTTACACACATATGCAATCTGACGGCATCCACTCTATCTCAATAGAACAATATGTGTTCCCAGAATGACCAAACTGATGTGTGGCTGTCAAGATAGTGCCATCTTTCTAGACAATAAGCAGATTTTATATCTATTTATTTGGGCTACAATAAATTGCTCTTCACAGCTTGAGCTCAACTTGTAGATAATGTCTCACAGAATTAATTTCATTGCAACATTCACATATAAAACAAGTGACTGTTGATGAGGACTCCATCCAAATATCTTCCCTGAGAGGGATGTGAGCCTCCTAAGAAATGGTTTATCTGGCTGCCCATCAGTCAGGTTTAGCTGAGAATGAAATTGCAAAATTCCACAATATTATAAATGCTACAAGGTGTAAAACTTTGCTTCCGCCATTTTTCCCCATCATTTGAGGCTTTAATGAAACAAATTGGTTAGCCATGTATCTATCAAAGTATTTTCCATCGCTGGCCACTACTTTCTCCCATCTTTTGGGCAGTGTACGAGCCTCCCTTCAAAAAAATTGTTCACCTTTTGAAGCGATCCACGAATTGATCCAATATGTGACTTCTTCATGAGATTGGAAGTGTTGGTCAGCCAAGCCATGCGCCATTGATCTATAGAGGTGATAGTCAGAAGGATCAGTGTCTGGATAACAAGGTGGGTGGGATGGTACTTCCCATTTTAATGTTTCCAAGTATGTTTTGATCTCTTTTGCAATGTGGGGTTGAGCGTTGTCATGCTGCAAAATCACTTTATTGTGCCTCTCGCCGTATTGCGGCCATTTGTCTTTTAATGCTCTGCTCAAACACATTAATTGCATTCAGTAATGAGCACCTGTGATTGTTTAATTTGGTTTTAACACCTCATAGTACACTATGCTGAGCTGGTCCCACCAAATGTAGAGCATGATCTTGGAGCCATGAATATTTGGTTTGGCTGTCAACGTGGAAGCATGGCTGGGATATCACCATGATTTTTTGCGTTTAGGGTTATTGTAATGAACCCATTTTTCGTCCCCAGTCACAATGTGATGCAGAAATCACTTCAGTTTTTGCCTCTGAAGCAACTGTTCATAAACACACAAACACCGTTCAACGTCTCTTGGTTTCAGCTCACACAGAAACCAAGTTCCTTCTTTCTGAATCATGACCATAGGCTTGAGATGTTTTGAAATGGCTTGCTGTGTCACTCCCACAAATCATGCCAATTCTTCTTCAGTTTGACGCGAGTTTTCACTCAGCAACGTCTCCAATTCTGCATCTTCAAAATCATTCTCTCTTCCACCACTATGCCAGTCTATGACATTAAAGTCACCGTTCTTGAAGCATTGAAACCACTCACGACACGTTCATTTACTAATAGCGTCCTTACCATACATACTTCAGAACATTAAATGAGACTCAGCCACTGTTTCCTTCATTATGAAACAAAACAGTAACACCTCCCGCAAATCATGAGAATTAGGCTCATAAACTGACATTTTCAATCAAGAACAACACAAGTTGACTAATTTTTGAATGCGGTTATGTTAACTGAGACCTTTGGAGAAAAGAGAACCACTTGTATGAATATGAAGAGCTCAGATGGAAACCCAGTTCTAAGCAAAGAAGGGAAAGCAGAAAGGTGGAAGGATTATATAGAGGGTCTATACAAGGGCGATGTACTTGAGGACAATATTATGGAAATGGAAGAGCATGTAAGTGAAGATGAAATGGGAGATATGATACTGCGTGAAGAATTTGACAGAGCACTGAAAGACCTGAGTCGAAACAAGGCCCTGGGAGTAGACAACATTCCATTAGAACTACTGACAGCCCTGGGAGAGCCAGTCCTGACAAAACTGTATCATCTGGTGAGCAAGATGTATGAGACAGGCGAAATACCCTCAGACTTAAAGAAGAATATAATAATTCCAATCCCAAAGAAAGCAGGTGTTGACAGATGTGTAAATTACCAAACTATCAGTTTAATAAGCCACAGCTGCAAAATACTAACACGAATTCTTTACAGACGAATGGAAAAACTAGTAGAAGCCGACCTCAGGGAAGATCAGTTTGGATTCCGTAGAAATATTGGAAGACGTGAGGCAATACTGACTTTACGACTTATCTTAGAAGCTAGATTAAGGAAAGGCAAACCTACATTTCTTGCATTTGTAGATTTAGAGAAACCTTTTGACAATGTTGAGTGGAATACTCTCTTTCAAATTCTGAAGGTGGCAGGGGTCAAATACAGGGAGCGAAAGGCTATTTACAATTTGTACAGAAACCAGATGGCAGTTATAAGAGTCGAGGGACATGAAAGGGAAGCAGTGGTTGGGAAGGGAGTGAGACAGGGTTGTAGCCTGTCCGGGATGTTATTCAATCTGTATACTGAGTAAGCAGTGAAGGAAACAAAAGAAAAATTCGGAGTAGGTATTAAAATCCGTGGAGAAGAAATAAAAACTTTGAGGTTCACCAATGACATTGTAATTCTGTCAGAGACAGCAAAGGACTTGGAAGAGCAGTTGAATGAAATGGATAGTGATTTGAAAGGAGGATATAAGATGAACATCAACAAAAACTAAACGAGGATAATGGAATGTAGTCAAATTAAATTGGGTGATGCTGAGGGAATTAGATTAGGAAATGAGACACTTAAAGTAGTAAAGGAGTTTTGCTATTTGGGGAGCAAAATAACTGATGATGGTCGAAGCAGAGAGGATATAAAATGCAGACTGGCAATGGCAAGGAAAGCGTTTCTGAAGAAGAGAAATTTGTTAACATCGAGTATAGATTTAAGTGTCAGGAAGTTGTTTCTGAAAGTATTTGTATGGAGTGTAGCCATGTACGGAAGTGAAACATGGACGATAAATATTTTGCACAAGAAGAGAACAGAAGCTTTCGAAATGTGGTGCTACAGAAGAATGCTGAAGATTAGATGGGTAGATCACATAACTAATGAGGAGGTATTGAATAGGACTGGGGAGAAGAGAAGTTTGTGGCAAAATTTGACTAGAAGAAGGGATTGGTTGGTAGGACATGTTCTAAGGCATCAAGGGATCACCAATTTAGTATTGGAGGGCAGCATGGAGGGTAAAACTTGTAGAGGGAGACCAAGAGATGAATACACTAAGCAGGTTCAAAAGGATGTAGGTTGCAGTAGGTACTGGGAGATGAAGCTTGCACAGGGTAGAGTAGCATGGAGAGATGCATCAAACCAGTCTCGGGACTGAAGACCACAACAACAACAACAACAACATGTTAACTGAGGTCCAAGCTAACTGCCTGATATCTTCGAGCTGTTTCTTTCAACCGCTACTTACCGTTGTCGCCACCTATTGGCAAACGGCGGAAGCAAAGTTGCACACCTTGTAATTCCATTACACAATTCTGAAAAGAGCTGCAGAATGGACAACGGAAAGATCTTCTTTATCAAGGACACAAAGTAGATGAGAAATTTAATTCTTTTCAGAAACGTTATACTTGAGCATCTTACTCATGAAGACCTAATATGGGAAAATGAGGAGTTGTTACAGAACACAGGTTCACAAATATTGAAACAAGTAGATGTTGCAGTGGTCACATATAGAAGCGTGTGCTCGTGAATTCAATTAAAAAATGGTTCACTTTTAATTGTAACTGTATACGGATCCTTACCATGAAATTTTGAACTGTTTATGAGGTGTATGGACTTACTAATATGCTGTGTAGCAGACAGCAGCAAGCAGGTAACAGTTTGTGGTGATTTCAGTGTAAAAATTCTGATAGAAATAAATTATCTGGAAATATGATTTGGGTCCTACTCTTTGCTCTGGAAATCTAATTTTCCAACACAGGTGGATAAAGACACTAGAACCCTAACTGATAATGTTTTCTTTGATGAAGCTCAAAGCCAGAAAGTAACGATTTACCCAGTAACAAATGCTCTCTCTGACCATAATGTGCAGTTAGGATACTCAAGATAGTGCTTTACAGTACAGATACTCCTCAGTGTAAATCAGTTATAGTAATTAATGACTCCAGCACAAGTGCTTTTAAGAATAGTTTATATGAGATGACATGGACCAAAATTTATGAACCAAATAAAAAACAAGCTCCTCATCCAGACAGTGAGGGCCCAAGGAAAGTCTACCAGATGCTGCGTCATCTGCCACCTTGCACTGTCATGCAGGTGAGGTATGGAGATACATGTGATCAGCATACTGCTCTCCTGGCCATTTTGAGCCTCTGCTACTGAGCCAAGTAGATCCTCAATTGGCATAATGATGCTGACCACATTCTGTACGAGTCCTCCCACCAGGAAAAAATCATTGGTAGTACCAGGAATTGAATCCTGATCCTCTGCGTAGCAGCCATCTACGCTGACTAGTCAGCTATGGAGGTGGACTTATGACATAAGTTCTCATGTAAAATTTTACTTATTCCCTTACAAACCAATATCATTATCTGAAAATAGCTGGCCAAGTAAGCAAATAAAAAAAGGACATTAAATAGCTGTGTAAATGATCACAGATCACTAGAAGGATTAAAATATCTTGTGAAAGAAAAAGAGAAAAATATCTATTGACAAGAACAATAAAAAATCCTGCAGTTGTTGTACACTACAAAAACTGTGCATAATTACCAAGAAAAGTTATTAAAAATCAAGGAACATGCACATCACATCAGAAATCAGTAACTTTGGCAACAGGTTTAAGTCTATATGGAATGTAGTAAAATGAGAGACTGGACAACAGACTACAGAACAGGATAATGTAATTATTGATTTAAATGGAAGGGCTATAAATGATCAGTCAAAGGCAGCAGATATGTTTAATAATAATTTCTTACATGTTGTAGAAAATACAGGAACAAACAGTTCAAGAAAAAACTCTAAGCAGTATTTTGAAAAAGTAACCCACATCAATTTCAGTTATATGAATATCTCACCAAATTCTTCTTCTGAATGAAATGACATAATTTCAGAGACTTCACTAGCTTCATACAAATATGATTTTATGTATATAGATTGTAGCAGCACATGAAAATTTGTACGAAAACCTGGGACCAAACCTGGGTCTCCTGCTTACTAGGCAGGTGCATCAGCCATTAAGCCGCCTTGGCACAGTGGTTCACACAACTGCATGGATTACCCTGGCATGCCTCCCTCCTTGCTCCCAATTCGAGTATAATGACTTTTCTGGAGACTAGAAATCTACTCTGTAGGAATCAGCATGGGTTTCGAAAAAGACGGTCATGTGAAACCCAGCTCGCGCTATTCGTCCACGAGACTCAGAGGGCCATAGACACGGGTTCACAGGTAGATGCCGTGTTTCTTGACTTCCGCAAGGCGTTCGATACAGTTCCCCACAGTCGTTTAATGAACAAAGTAAGAGCATATGGACTATCAGACCAATTGTGTGATTGGATTGAGGAGTTCCTAGATAACAGGACGCAGCATGTTATTCTCAATGGAGAGAAGTCTTCCGAAGTAAGAGTGATTTCAGGTGTGCCGCAGGGGAGTGTCATAGGACCGTTGCTATTCACAATATACATAAATGACCTGGTGGATGACATCGGAAGTTCACTGAGGCTTTTTGCAGATGATGCTGTGGTGTACCGAGAGGTTGTAACAATGGAAAATTGTATTGAAATGCAGGAGGATCTGCAGCGAATTGACGCATGGTGCAGGGAATGGCAATTGAATCTCAATGTAGACAAGTGTAATGTGCTGCGAATATACAGAAAGATAGATCCTTTATCATTTAGCTACAAAATAGCAGGTCAGCAACTGGAAGCAGTTAATACCATAAATTATCTGGGAGTACGCATTAGGAGTGATTTAAAATGGAATGATCATATAATGTTGATCGTCGGTAAAGCAGATGCCAGACTGAGATTCATTGGAAGAATCCTAAGGAAATGCAATCCGAAAACAAAGGAAGTAGGTTACAGTACGCTTGTTCGCCCACTGCTTGAATACTGCTCAGCAGTGTGGGATCCGTACCAGATAGGGTTGATAGAAGAGATAGAGAAGATCCAACGGAGAGCAGCGCGCTTCGTTACAGGATCATTTAGTAATCGCGAAAGCGTTACGGAGATGATAGATAAACTCCAGTGGAAGACTCTGCAGGAGAGACGCTCAGTAGCTCGGTACGGGCTTTTATTGAAGTTTCGAGAACATACCTTCACCGAAGAGTCAAGCTGTATATTGCTCCCTCCTACGTATATCTCGCGAAGAGACCATGAGGATAAAACCAGAGAGATTAGAGCCCACACAGAGGCATACCGACAGTCCTTCTTTCCACGAACAATACGAGACTGGAATAGAAGGGAGAACCGATAGAGGTACTGAAGGTACCCTCCGCCACACACCGTCAGGTGGCTTGCGGAGTATGGACGTAGATGTAGATGTAGATGCCACCCCAGTCTACTTTAAATCCACCTTACACACTGTTCATGAAACTGGAGCCAAGAAAGTGATCTCTAAATGTAGACCCATCTTCTTCCTTTCTGTAGTTCTCAAAAACATTTGAGATGATAGCTTACAAAAAAATTTTGAACAACTTTCTTCAAATGACATTTCAACAAAAGTTCAGTTTGGTTTCTGTAATGGCTTCTCAATGGGGAAACCAATATATAATTGATGAATTCTTCTCGGGTTATCAGCCGAGTGGTGGCGTCATCTTGTTGCAACGTTTCGTACCCATCATCTTCTGGCAAAGTCAGAAGATGATGCCTACGAAACTCATTGAAATGTTACGACAAGACGGTGCCACCACTTGGCTGATAACCCAAGAAGAATTCATCAGTGGAATACACCAAGAAAGACTGCAATCGCATATACCAATATATGATGTCATGAACACAGTTCTGGTGGAACAACACAAGGAAAGTAACTCTGTCAGTATCTACTGTGATCTTGCCAAAGCTTCTTATTGAACAAACAATAAAATTCGCTAAGAAAACTATGGTGTGTGTATAACAAAGGGTCAAGTTAAAAAAAAAAATTAAAAAAAAGAAATATGTTGTCATTGTTGTCTTCCAAATACTGGTTTGCTACTCTATCCTATGCAAGCCTCATTATCTCTGAGTAACTACTGCAACCTACATCCTTCTGAATCTGCTTAGTATATTCATCTCTTCGGCTCCCTCTACAATTTTTACCCTCCACACTTTCCTCCAATACTAAATTGGTGATCTCTTGATGCCTCAGAATGTGTCCCATCAACCAATCCCTTCTTCTAGTCAAGTTGTGCCACAAATTCTTCTTCTCCCCAATTCTGTTCAGTATCTTCTCATTAGTTATGCAATCTACCGGTCTAATATTCAGCGTTCTTCTGTAGCACTACATTTCAAAATCTGTTCTCTTCTTCTCTAAACTGTTTATCCACGTTTCACTTCCACACTTCTTACAGATACTTTCAGAAAAGACTTTGTGACACTTAAATCTATATTCATTGTTATCAAATTTCCCTTCTTCAGAAATGCTTTTCTTGCCATTGTCAGCCTACATTTTATATCCTGTTTACTATGACCATCATCAGTTAGTTTGCTGCCCACATAACAAAACTCATCTACTTCTTTAAGTGTCTTATTTCCTAATCTAATTCCCTCATGGTCACCTGATTTAATTCTGCTACATTCCATTAACCTTTTTTTTTTTTTTTTTAAAATATTCATCTTATACCCTCCCTTCAAGATACTGTCCCTTCTCTTAAAACTGCTCTTCCAAGTCCTTTGCTGTCTCTGACAGAATAACTGTGTCATTGGCAAACCTCAAGGCTTTTATTTCTTCTCCCTGGATTTTAATTCCTACCCCAATTTTTTTTCTTTTGTTTTGTTTACTGCTTGCTCAGTATACATGTTGATTAACATTGGTGATTGGCTACAACCCTGTCTCACTCCCTTCCCAACTACTGATCCCCTTTCATGCCCCTCGACTCTTATGAGTGCCATTTGGTTTCAGTACAAATTATAAATAGCCTTTCACTCCCTGTACTGTACCCATGCCACCTTCAGAACCTGTAAGTGAGTATTCCAGTCAACATTGTCAAACACTTTCTCTATGTCTACAAATGCTATAAATGTAGGTTTGTCTTTCCTTAACCTCTCTTCTAAGATAGGTCATAGGTTCATTAGAAGATGCTAGGCTGTTAATGGAAGAGGCCATACCTATGCAATTTGATACAATTGAAATCTCACCCACTTCTCCCTCTGAAATTAGGAAAATAATAAACTTGCTTAAAAGCAAAAACTCACATGGAATTGATGGCATTTCCAGCAAAATACTAAAAGCTTGTTCTCAACAGATAAGTGAGATTCTCAGCCACCTGTGTAATAGCTCTCTGGAACAGGGCATTTTCCCTGATAGACTGAAATATGCTATTATTATACCTTTGCATAAAAAGGGGGATAGATCTGATGTCAACAATTACCATCCAATCTCCCTTCTAACAGCTTTATCCAAAATTTTTGAGAAAGTAATGTATTCAAGAGTAGCTTCACATATCTGTAAAAATGAAGTACTAACAAAATGTCAGTTTGGTTTCCAGAAAGGTTTATCAACAGAAAATGCCGTATATGCCTTCACCAATCAAATTTTGAATGATCTGAATAACCGAACACCACCCATTGGGATTTTTTGTGATCTCTCAAAGGCTTTTGATTGTGTAAATCATAAAATTCTGCTAGACAAGCTCAAATATTGTGGCATGAGTGGGACAGTGCACAAATGGTTCAATTCGTACCTAACTGGACGAGTGCAGAAAGTTGAAATAAGCAGTTCTCATAATATGGAAAGATCAGCACATTCCTCAAACTGGGGAACTATCAAGAATGGGGTTCAACAAGGGTCAGTCTTGGGTCCTCTGTTGTTCTTAATATATATTAATGACTTGCATTCTATATTCATGAAGAGGCAAAGTTAGTTCTCTTTGCTGATGATACAAGTATAGTAATCACACCTGACAAACAAGAATTAACTGATGAAATTGTCAATACTGTCTTTCAGAAAATTACTAAGTGGTTCCTTGTAAATGGACTCTCACTGAATTTTGATAAGACACAGTACATACAGTTCTGTACAGTGAATGGTATGACGCCATTAATAAATATAGACTTTAATCAGAAGCATATAGCTAAGGTAGAATATTCCAAATTTTTAGGTGTGTCCATTGATGAGAGATTAAATTGGAAGAAACACATTGATGATCTGCTGAAACGTTTGAGTTCTGCTTCTTATGCAATAAGGGTCATCGCAAATTTTGGTGATAAACATCTTAGTAAACTAGCTTACTACGCCTATTTTCACTCATTGCTTTCATATGGTATCATATTTTGGGGAAATTCATCACTGAGGAATAAAGTATTTATTGCACAAAAGCGTGTAATCAGAATAATAGCTGGAGTCCACCCAAGATCATCCTGCAGACATTTATTTAAGGATCTTGGGATATTCACAGTAGCTTCTCAGTATATATACTCTCTTATGAAATTTGTTATTAACAACCAAACCCAATTCAAAAGTAATAGCAGTGTGCATAACTACAATACTAGGAGAAAGGATGATCTTCACTATTCAAGATTAAATCTAACTTTGGCACAGAAAGGGGTGAATTATACTGCCACTAAAGTCTTTGGTCACTTACCAAATAGTATCAAAAGTCTGGCAGATAACCAACAAGTATTTAAGAAGAAATTAAAAGAATTTCTGAATGACAACTCCTTCTACTCCATAGGGGAATTTTTTGATATAAATTAAGAAAAAAAAAATTATAAAAAAATTTAAAAAAAAATCACAAAAAATAAAAAAAGTTGTTATATTTAAACTTAAGTATGTTGTTAAATTAACTTAATTATGTCATGTATTGGAAAATTTGACTCGTTCCACATCATTACGAAATATCATATTCATGATCCATGGAACTAGTATTAATCTAACCTAATCTAATCAGTAGTGCCTCGCGTGTTCCTACATTTCTACAGAATCCAAACCGATCTTTCCTGAGATCAGCTTCTACCAGTTTTTATATTCGTCTGTATAGAATTTGTGTTAGTATTTTGCAGCCATGATTTATTAAGTAGATAGTTAATTAATTCTCATGCCTGTCAGCACCTGCTTTCATTGGAACTGGAATTATTATATTCTTCTTGAATCTGAGGATATTCCATCTGTCTCATACATCTTCCTGATCAGATGGAAGACTTTTGTCATGGCTGGCTCTCCCAAGGTTATCAGTAGCTCTAAAGGAATGTTGTCTAGTCCAGGGGCCTTGTGTCAACTCCGGTCTTGCAATGCTCTGACAAATTCTTTACGCAGTATCAGATTTCCCATCTCTTCTTCATCTACGTCCTCCTCCATTTCCATAACATTGCTCTCAAGTACATCCCCCTTGTATATACTCCTTCCACCTTTCTGGTTGCTTTCCTTTCTTAGGACTGCTTTTCCCCCTAAGCTCTTGTTATTCACACAGATAGTTCTCATTTCTACAAAGGTCTCTTTAATTTTCCTGTAGGCAGAATCTATCTTACCCCTAGTGATACATGCTTCTACATCCTTACATCTGCCCTCTAGCCATCCCTGCTTAGCCATTTTGCACTTCCTGCTGATCTCATTTTTGAGACATTTGTATTCTTTTCCGCCCGCTTCATTTACTGGAGTTTTATACTTTCCCTTGTCACCAATTAAATTCACTATCTCTTGTGTTACCCAAGGATTTCCGCTAGCCCTTGTCTTTTTACCTACTTGATCCTCTGCTGCCTTCACTATTTAATCTCTCAGAGCTACCTATTCCCCTTCCACTTTATTCATTTCCCCTGTTTTTGTCAATCATTCCCTAATACTCCCTATGAAACTCTCTAAAATCTCTTGTTCTTTCAGTTTATCCAGATCCCATCTTCTTAAATTTCTATCTTTTTGTAGTTTCTTCAGTTTAATCTACAGTTCATAATCAATAAATTGCGGTTAGAGTCCACATCTGCCCCTGAAAGTGTCTTAAAACTTAAAACCTGTTTCTTAAATATTTGTCTAATCATTATGTAATAAATGTGAAACCTTCTAGTGTCTCCAGGTCTCTTCCATGTATACAGCCTTCTTTCATGATCCTTAAACCAAGTGTTAATTTTGAAACTTCCCGGCAGATTAAAACTGTGTTCCAGACTGAGACTCGAACTCGGGACCTTTGCCTTTTGCGGTCAAGTTCACAGGAGAGCTTCTGCTGATAATGATGTCCTCTTGAGTAATTCCCACCCAGAGATCTGAATGGGGGACTATTTTACTTTGGAAGGTAGGAGACAAGATCCTGACAGAAGTAAAGCTGTGAGGACAGGGCGTGAGTCGTGTTTGGGTTGCTCAGTTGGTAGAGCACTTGCCTGCGAAAGGTTAAAGGTCCCAAGTTCGAGTCTCAGTCCAGCACACAGTTTTAATCTGCCAGGAAGTTTCATATCAGCACACACTCCGCTGCCGAGTGAAAATCTCATTCCAGTTTTAACTATGATTAAATTATGCTCTATGCAAAATTCTACCAGGCAGCTTCCTCTTTCATTCCTTACCCCCAGTCCATATTCACCTACTACTTTTCCTTCTCTTCCTTTCCCTGCTATCAAATTCCAGTCCCCCATGACTATTAAATTTTCATCTCCTTTATCTGATAATTTCTTTTATCTCATCATAAATTTCTTCAATCTCTTTGGCATCTGCAGAGCTAGTTGGCATATAAACTTGTGCTACTGTGGTATGCATGGACTTCATGTCTATCTTGGCTACAATAATTTGCTCACTATGCTGTTCATGGTAGCTTATCCGTGTTCCTATTTTTTTATTCATTATTAAAGCTACTCCTGCATTACCCCTATTTGATTTTGTATTTATAACCCTGTATTCACCTGACTGGAAGTCCTGTTTGTCCTGCCACAAACTTCACTAATTCTCACTATATCTAACTTTAACATATCCATTTCTCTTTTTAAGTTTTCTACCCTGCCTGCATGATTATCCATAGAACACTAAATTTGTTTCTGCTGATAATGATGTCCTCTTGAGTAATTCCCACCCAGAGATCTGAATGGGGGACTATTTTACTTCCAGAATATTTTACCAGAAAGGATACCAACATCATGTAACCATACAGTAAAGCTCCATGCCCTTGGGAAAAATTATGGCTTTAGTTTCCCCGTGCTTTCAGCTGTTCACAGTACCAACACAGCAATGCTGTTTTTGTTGATGTTACAAGGCCAGTTCAATCAATCATCCAGAATGTTGCTGCTGAAACTTTTGAAAAGGCTGCTACCCCTCTTCAGGAATCACATGTTTGTCTGGCCTCTCAACCATTGCGGTTTCCCCTATCTGTATCACTGAGGCCCGCCAATGGCATGGTCCATGGCTCCTGGGCAGCATAAGAAACATACAACTAAAAATTAAATGCTTGAGTGGCTGGTATGGTCTTTCCAGCACAATAATTCAAAAATATAAAACCATTGTGGTTAAACCAACATTATGTATCTCATCAATCGTAGCACCAGAGAAAGAATGTTTCTTAGTGCTCAGATATGGAGCATTGCCAGACAAATAAATAAAAAAGAATCAAGCAAGGAAGCAACAAACTACAGACTAACATCACTGATTACCACATTTGGTAAGATGCTCGAGTCTGTAAAGGTAGCTCAGCTAAGCATCTGTTTTCTTAGGAACAATCTACTCACAGAAATTTTGAAAAGATTGCAATTTCAAGCAGCTGTCAGGCCTATACAGATGTCTGGATGAAGGTAAGATAGTGTTAACATCTTTTTAGATCTCATAAAGCCATTCAATCAGATAAGCCATGCACTGCTCTTTCAGAAATGGAGGGCATGCAGCATCAGACAACCATCATTTGAACTTCTATGGAAAAAGAGAATGGACCCTTCTCACAAGAAGGGAAAGGTTCCTTATTACCCATATATCTATGCTAAAAACTCTTACAAAGAAGATTTGTCTGTAATGCAGATGTTCCTTCTTTTATTAGTTGTGGGATACAAAACAAGTTTTCAACAAAGTCTCTTAGAAGGATTGTCAAACATAGTTTTACCAAAGACAGAAATTATGAGAACAATGACATTTCTACACATTTGTAATAATATTTTTAATTTATTTGTTGAGAAGGACCTGTAAAATCACAGAAAAATATCAGCTAGATTGTCAGGGTATGCAAGATGTCTTAGAAACACAGGTAACATTTTGTAAGTGTTTATGCAAAACATTAACTCTGTCTGGCACTATTAGTACTCACAACATTAAGTATGAAGCAGAGGAGGTAAAATACATAGAGTTTCTTAACCAGAAGTTACACATGGAATCAAGAGTGTATCCAGCATGTGGTTGGGAAGAGCAGCTATCTACTCTGCCAAATAGACAGACACATGACTTCAGGGGAGCCGATTTATAAAAAAATATTGTGGGGGGGGGGGGGGGGGTCATACTGGGGGTCTTACCCTGGGAAATTTACTAAATTTTAGATGAAAAATAGAAAGTTTCAAAGATTTTTTAAGCATATTTAAACTCAGGTATGTCATTCTTTCAGAGTTCCAACAATAAAAAAACTAAAAAAAAATTTTTTTAATAAAAAAATCAAGTTTACATCTTCATGCCGTCTAATTTCTAGTCCTTGTTGGCATATAAATTGCATGGTAGTAAAATTGTCTCAAAAGCTAAACAGCCTTTCTTCACATCACTGTCTAACTGTTCATTCAATTGGGAGGCCACACTTTGGTTAGTGATAGAATTTAGTTTCAGAACACCTTATTTATGCATAAACGTATTTTCATGAAGATGGAATTTTTCCAAAGCCTTTTTCCAGTTAGGAAACCCTACAGAAGTACATGCATCTTCTTTTTTTGAAGAAAATTGTATCAGATTTTTAGAATCTGCCTCTTTGCAGGATTTGCAAGAAACTTTTTTGGTAGATGCTTCATATTCTAGCCATGTATATTTGATCAACCAAGACTTCTGAAATGATCTTCTCTTACCGGATTTTTCAGGTTTCCGCTGTGCCTGAAGACAACAATGCAATTGGTGACACAATAATTGTTGCAGATTGACTTGCAGTATCACCAACTTCCAAGTGCACCTCTTTGGTAACAAATTTATCCATTGCGAACTTAATTCACAATACACTAAGAGAGTAAAGTAAATGAATAAAATATAGTAATGTAAAATAGTCCACTAGACACTAAAGCCAGAACATTAAACATGTCTGCAACATGCACTGAACGAAGCTATTCACACTGAATGATTGCAACAGCAGGGTGGGCTTCATATAGCCGCAGCATCATAGTGTCTCGAAGCGTCAAGGCGATGCAAAGCGGAGGGTTCCAGGTGCTTTTGCTCCAGATCTTTTGATGTTGCCGCAGCTGCAGCACTGGCCCACCGGTGGCAGACTTTACCCACAGGGTCGCGCACCAGGACATATTGTAAGTGTGCCCGCAGCACCGTAACACTATCATGATTCTCACCACCCATTTTCAGTTAATCTGCTTACTACCGTAATAATTACTTGTTTTAACTCATTCCTGACTGTATTTTAAAAGTTAACTATCATCAAACAAGGAAAATAAGAAATTCCAACATAATTTTGTGATTTTACAAAGCATTATACAACTAATAATTTTCTTAAATTATTGGGGGGGGGGGGGGGGGGGGGGTGGCGGCGTCCCCTCAATTGAATTTTTGAGGGGGCTCGAGCTCCCTTAGGCCCCTTGGAGTCGGCACCTGTGCATGACTGCAGTATCGCTCAGAAGAAAGCCAGAAGATATAGCAGAAAGTCATAGTTGTGCCCAGAGCCATTTGTGATGAAACGTCAAAACTATTTCATCACTCTTCATGAAACCGGAATGAACTGCCCACCCTAAATCAGATCCTGGGTATTCTCTTACATGGAATTTATGTATTGTTAGAATGATATGAAAATATTAGTTCCTTTTATTATGCACAGTCACCTTATGAAATTCTTTGGACACATCTGTTGAGAAGAACACATCCGAATGAGAAAGAAAATCTACAACATGATCAGTAAAAGAATAACATAAATTTTATTTTATAGTGACGGATACAGCAGATGGATGTGGAACTCTCCCTCACTGAACACTGCCTTAGTAACAGAAAAAAAATTGTACCCCACAACAATGAAATGTCACAGTTACTCAAAGCAACTGAAGGAGTTCCCCAAGGATCAGGACCTTTGGCGCTGCTATTTATATTATTTGTAAACGATCTGTTGTGTTACATGCCGTGTAAATTTTTGCTTTGTTCAGATGACATTATGTTCATAAATAACAGAAAAAATGTGAATGAACAGAAAGAAAGAGCATCTTAAATCATCAAATATGTTGTTTAATGCTATTGATTACAAAAAAACTGAATTTTATTTTCAGTTTACCTAATGCTGACACTGAGTACACATCTGCTGAAATCCTTGGCATATATCTGGATTCAAAATTAACTTGAAAGATTCATAAAGAATATATACATAAAAAACTATCACACATCATCCTTTTGTGGGATCCTTCATTATAAACAAATAGCTGCCTTTTACGTATAAAAGAAATGTGTAACAGATGTATTGGCAGCCTGAGGCTGTCTGTATATTAACATAAAATTCATCAAATACTGGAAATAGATACACTTACAACTAGACTTATGATAACAGAGTACAGTTATGAAAATCTGCTATAACCCCATCAGTATAACTTGAACCCTAAGCAAAATATTAGAAAAGACTATTACAGTTTGATTAGAAAACTTTCTTGAAAAAGAAAAAGTATTACACAAGATCCAACATGGCTACTCAGCATCATCTGCCACACACAGTATTTATGAAATTAAATGAGACAGAAAGGGAGGCATGTTTATTCCCAGATCTATCACATACATCCTACATGGTGTCAGACAAGCTGCTACTTGAAAAACTGGAAATTAATGATATCAGAGGAATAACTAAAATCCTCTTATAGTTATACCTACAAGACAGATATCATGTAACACAAGTCACACACGAAGTGGATAACATTATTAAGAAGTACAGTTCCAGTCCAATTATAGTAAAGTGGTGTGGCTCAAGAGTCAGTTCTGGGACCTTTATTGTTCATGTGAGTTAATGACCTACCTATAGAACACAACAGCAAAGTACTTGACTACACAGACAACAGTATAATTGTAAATGGGGGACCCAATATGAATGATCTGGTCCAATATTGCTCTGGTATCTTATTTGGATTGATGATTTACTTTTAAAATAATCGCTTACTCTTAAACATCAACAAAACAAGTCTAATGGACTTTCAGGTATACTACCAACTGGATGAAGTGGAATACAGTGTTGTGTCTGATGAAGGGATAGGAATAAAATTGGATGCTAAAAGAACTTTCTTGGCATAGTGTTAAACTGGCATCTCTCTTGGGAGCATCATATTAACTTATTGAGCCAAAAATTAAAAATATCAATTTACACAAAGAGGACAATTCACGAGTTCTTAATTATGAGCTAATGGGCATTATCTGCTATGCTATAGTGCATCCACACTACAATATGGGATTGAAGTACAGGGGTGCACTGCTGCCAAGTATGTAAACAGGGTATTCATCCTTCAGAAAAGGCAATAAAGATCATGTGTGAGCTTAGTTATAATGGGCCTTCCAAAGGGAGTTTCAAAGGTAAGAATCTACTATTACTGTCATCAATATATATTTATAAAACTGTTCAACTAATTTTAAAAGACAGGCAGTACAACAGCTCAAATTGAGGTGTGCACATTTACAATACTAGGAGGGACTAAGATAATCCTCTCGAAAGATACAATGAAAAGTACAGAAAACAGCCCCTATTACATGCAGATCAAATTTTATAACAAACTTTCAAACAATTTAAAAAGCTCTAGTGGAAGCTGCTTTGAAATGGCACTGAAGGAGTTTCTTACCAATATATGTTTTTATAGTATCAAGAGATTCCTTTCAGAGGTGTAGAATACTTTCAGTTGTGTAAATAGTATTTTTATGTACCAGTAACGAAGCTACATATTTTTATCTTATTGTTTGTAATTGTTCCCACAAAATTATGAGAGAAAGTGTAGACAGGGTCGACAACCCAAAACAAATCCTTGCATTTGTCACTGGAGAACAAATCCACAGACACATAAATAAAGTTTTTTGACAGTTAAATTCACAAGCACTTCTAAGTAAATGCCTTCTAAACAGAACTCAAAAGTAGCTGACCTGAAAAACTCTCCACACCCTTGAAGAACATGAAAACTGTTGGAAAAATGATTAACTATGTTACTAAGTAATTGTTGAGACTGATTTTACCTTTTTACAAAAATTACATAGTTCTGCATAGTGCTGGTATGCATTATATACAATAAGCAAAAATGATTTCTCTAGCTTGTCAATCCGTCATCTAAAAATAATTTTTAAAATCATTCATGATGATATCACCTGCATACTTAAGTCTGAAAATGAATGAATAAATGAATAATAAACACAGTAAATTAATGAAATAAACAAAAATTAGCTATCATTTTCATAGTGAAATGCTGTTTGCTCCACTCCTTGTTGATAATCAGGGGAGAAAAATTTGCTCATAGTTTTGGCAGATACTAAGAGTGACTCTGAGGACCACACAGCAAGAATCTGGTGAAGTCAGGATGTCAACTGTCTCACACTTATCCTGTAGTTAACCACATGGGTGCAAAATGGTGTGCACATTCAAAATCAGTCACAAAATGTGACTGAGATGCAGTACCAGTATTCGTTTTAGCTGCTTGAAAAAGATATGTGTAATATAAGTAAATAATAGCAGTCAGTGTACAAGAACAACATATACAGGCATAAACATGAATTGCAAATTAATGAAGAAAAGCAAGTGCAAGGGGCAAGATGGAGTGAAGAGTTACAGTAATGTTCAGAATAAGAAGAGTGAAGGAAAGAATTGGAGAGAACCAGACGTCTGTATTACAATGAAGGCACACTGGATTAGAGATGTTGTAGATTGGGGGTGGGGGTGCAGGAGACAGAGGGAGATGAGGAAGAGATGGAGGATGGGGTGGGGGTTGGGTTGGAAGGGGAGTGGCAATGACAATGTATTGTCTTAGTGTCACTGCGTTTATATTATGTTTTAGTCTTCACAGTTCTATTACTGGTATATTTACGCAGTTGTAAACTTTTTATGGCACAACTCGTAAGTTTCTGAGATAGGACAACACGTTTTCATTTCGCTTGTTCGTTTTCTGCCACATACGTTCTTGAAATGGGCTATAACAGACTGAACTCATTGGGCTAAATAGTGTGTTCACGATTTTTAAATTTCTTGCAAGAAGAGAAGGCTAATGAGCGAAGTATCCCGGCGGGGTCAGGGATTTTCTCTGCTTCGTGATGGCTGGGTGTTGTGTGCTGTCCTTAGGTTAGTTAGGTTTAAGTAGTTCTAAGTCCTAGGGGACTGATGACCGTAGCAGTTAAGTCCCATAGTGCTCAGAGCCATTTGAATAATTTTTTTTTTTTTTAGCGAAGTATGTGCGGTGAAAAATGAATAAAGTTTTGCGCTTCAAAGCAATTGTACGAACGCGTTTCTTCAACACTAGTGATAGTAGGAAAGCAAAACATAACAAACACTTCTATTGCAATTAATGGACCTGCAACCAGACAGCTACAAGACGTCGTTTTCAGTTGACACACTGCTGCAATGCGCCTGTATCGTGCTACAGAACAACAAACGAAAGGCTGTTAGTGTGTGGGGAGCGCCTATTGCTACTAATTCAACTTAGGAAAAGACGGTAGGCACACAAACAATGTGAAAACCAGTCGGCAGGTTCCGCGATCACTGTTGCACGTTATTCATTATTAAAGTGGGTCGACGGTGGCGGTAGTTTAAAGGAGGAAACTGCGGCGGTCTCATCGAAATCGACGTCGCGACGAACTGGCACAATGGGGTGACCTAATCGGCTGTTGAGTTAAATTACAAGCATTCTCATCAGACATTTTACAGCTGCACAAGCGCACATTGGTACAAGGAGCACATATGGGGTCGCGGAAGGAAAGTCACGGATACCAGCGCTGAGACAGCTTACTGTCGACCAAAACTGATGTATCTGACCAAAGCGACAGCCGATGTGATAACCTGGCTGTGTCTCACCTGACGCGAGGACGCAGGAGAGAGCAGCGATGCGCGCCATTCCGTGCGGTGAGCTAGCGGACACGAGACTACCGCGCCGTGACCGAGTCTGGCGGAAGAGCGGCGCGGCTCGCGATCAATATCGCGGCACGCTGCCGGCGTTCGCACTGCCCGCTGCATGACGCTCACCGTCATCGTCATCGTCATCGCCGCCGTCACATCCTCGTGCACAGTTCACCCAGTGTTGTCAGAAAGTAACTGCAAATGGATCATACAGCCCACTCCAAAAATATTACACTGGCACTGAAAGATCATACTTTTTAGTTTTCACTCTCTGCCCACATACTACCATCTCGGCCTTACTGATGATAACCCTCTAACCGGAACATCTTTCATTCGGCAGTAAGACGGAACATCGGTCTGCTAGACAATTAACTCTCTTAAGGGGGGTAGGACGTCAAACGGGCCGACTTCGAGGAGAGGCACCACAGGACATTTTAATTTGCACTGTCTATACTTTTACAAATAAATTCATAAAAATTTGTCAACATGACCAGGAAGGATTCAGGATTCACAGTCATAGCAGTGGAAGTTCAAAAACACGAAAAAATAATATTTTTTAAATAGGAAATTTCATGATTTTTTTCACTTACTGTTGGCTGCATTTGTTGCTATAGGTACACTTTTCTTCATAAGTAAGACAGATTCTTCGATGAATTTTGCACAGCTTGCAAACCATACTTACAGGTGTATGAAACTCTAGAATTTATTTAATCTATGTAAAAATGAATGGGCTGTTACGTTTTAAACTTCGTGTTTAGAGGAAACTCGAATTTTATAGTTAATTATCTCAATTTCTACCACAGTTTTTAACAGATTTGGGAAATTCTAGAGTTTCATACACCTGCAAGTATGGTTTGTATGCTGTGCAGGCACTGTATTGTTTCCCATGTCTGATTTTCGCTTACACAAAAATGCGGACATTGAACTCTCAGTGCTTGGTAAAGTGACCCTCAATACTCAGCTTGACAGTGGACTGTATGTAGAGAGTCTGTCAGGAAACGTAACGAGCAGGTGGACAGGAACAGACACATCCTCTCCAAATAGACTGCAAAAAACTTTGAAGGGCGTTTGAGTTAGCTTTACGTGCTGACGATGAAAGGGAAGGTTCAGAAAACCCAGAGGTGTTTCGTGGGCGTGTAAATTTAGTAACAGCTGTTCTCGGCTCAATGAAGGAATGTTTAGAAACTGCAACTGTGTTTAAAGGTGCACACAAAACAGTTCAAAATGAAGTTGTAGATTGCATGCTAAGCGTATGCAGAGAAATAATAACTCAAGAACTTTTTAAGTGCGCATGATTTGGCTATAATGTCGGACGAAACAACAGATGTGTCTACCGTGCAACGGTTGGTGATTGCGTATAGATACGAACTTCACGGCTCTGTTGTTGAGAGATTTTGGGGATTTCTTAACCCTGAAGCACAGGAGGACGAGAAATTATTTAAGGTGATAAATTCTGAGTTACAAATGCATGCAGGTGGAAAATGGTTCAAATGTCTCTAAGCACTATGGGACTTAACATCTGAGGTCATCAGTCCCCAAGAAATTAGAATTTCTTAAACCTGAATGAGATTTTCAGTCTGCAGCGGAATGTGCGCTGATATGAAACTTCCTGGCAGATTAAAACTGTGTGCCGGACCGAGACTCAAGCTCGGGACCTTTGCCTTTAGCGGGCAAGTGCTCTGCCAACTGAGCTACTCAAGCACGACTCACGCCGCGTCCTCACAGCTTTACTTCCGCCAGTACCTCGTCTCCTACTTTCCAAACTTCACAGAAGCTCTCCTGCGAACCTTGCAGAACTAGCACTCTGGAAGAAAGGATATTGCGGAGACATGGCTTAGCCACAGCCTGGGAGATGTTTCCAGAATGAAATGTTCACTCTGCTTTCGAAAGTAGGAGACGAGGTACTGGCGGAAGTAAAGCTGTGAGGACGGGGCGTGAGCCGTGCTTGGGTAGCTCAGTTGGTAGAGCACTTGCCTGCGAAAGGCAAAGGTCCCGAGTTCGAGTACTTAAACCTGAATCGTCTAGAACCGCTCGGTCACACCGGCTGGTTCATGCGGATGGAAAGAAGGGAAAGGTGGTCGCACAATGCTATGAGGTGCTGCTATTATGAATGGAGGCATTAACGTTGTTCAGGCAAGGATTATGCAGGTATATCATAGGGATTATTACGTTCACTTCTATGCACATCAATTTAATTTGGTCCTGCAAAAAGCTGCATCTATAAACAAATCTGCTAGAATATTTTTTTTCTAGCCTCTCCGGCTTTCCAGCTTTTTTCTCCCGGTCCTCAGACAGAACAATTATGCTAGACAGAGTTGTGCAAACGAGACTACCACAGATAGCAGCTACAAGATGGGTGTTTAACATTCGGGCAATCAACACAGTTAAAGAGAACGAGGAAAGTATGGTCGAGTGTTTAGAAGAAATTACGCTCTCTGATCGTGCAGATGACAAAACCAGACGAGAAAGTAATGGTCTCCTCTCCAATTTGAAAGACCCTGAGTTCTCATTTTGGCAAGAATTTTTTCACAGGATCATGCCACATGCAGACATACTCTTCGGGAAACTGCAATATTGGAATCTTGAAGCAATAACCGCAAGACAATATTAATTGGAGCTTGAAGATGTAATTACGGGAATAAGAAATACTGCCACTGAAGAAATTTTGTTATCTGGCGAATAACAAATTTAGAAGAAAAGGAAATCAGAAAACAAAGTAGCAGATGCGAACGAAGTTTGTGTCGCCATAATAAATCATATGAATGAAAGATTTTCATTCACGAGTCACCTTGGGGTAACAAAATTGTTAGATGTGAGCTGATTTTCTCTATTTTCGGCAAATTTTCCTGAGAGAGAACTTGCATTACTGTTGAAACGTACCCATGGTTATCAAAGGCGCAACTAAGAACAGCGCTACAATTACTCTACAGCAGAAAAGATTTCCAGCACGCAGGTGGCGCTGTTGCAGTGCTGCAGATTCTACCAGACAACAACTCGAATCTCGACACATTTCCGCAGTTACGTGAACTAAGTAGGATAATTTTAACAACTCCTCTTTCAACATTTGACCCTGAATGTTGTTACTAAACAACGAAAAGGATAAAAACTTTTCTTCGAAACACAGTGACAAAGAAGGGACTTTCGGCATTGGCAATGCTTGCAACTGAAAGAAAAAAGTTTGTGAATCATACTAAAGACTTCAATCATAGACTGACCAGATTGCGAATCATACTAAAGACTTCAATCATAGAGTGATGGAGACATTTGCACGATTGAAATACAGACGCATGGGTTTTCTTTACAAATAGGCATGTCAATCATGCTGCAGAAAAGTTTTCTCTATTTAATGTGTACCTACAGTGCAGTGTACCGTGTATTAATATCAACTTTTGTGTGGACTAAGCCTATACGGAAGGATAGAACATTTCATAAGGAGACATTATGCCGTTTTCCTGCTTTAGAAACTAAGAATTGGTGAGTGATAAAACTTAAGTAATATTAGTATTTGGCTGACGAGACAGGAAATAGTGAACGCTTTTACATTATTTCATTCTTGCTCTAAACTCTACTTAATTATCTACAAAACAAGACAATGTCATAAAATCAAGTCTTCCTTTCGTCAGAAAAGTTATGCATTATTATTATTTCTGTTATTTTTATTATTAATAATAATTATTATTATTGGCAGTAGCTGCAGTTGTATAAATTTGGTCATAATCATATCTATTATACAGCAATGCCTTTAACGCATTCAGGTTGATATGAGTCTAAAAATTTGTGAACACTCAAAATGTGTATTCACGAGCCGCCACTGACTAAAATGTCAGTGGGTCCCTGTTGGAATCGGCCAACTCATACAAAGACCTGGGTGTAACACCTTGGAGGGATATAAAATGGAATGATCACATAGGTTCAGTCATGGATAAAGCAGGTGGTAGACTTCTGTTTATTGGTAGAATACTGGGGAAGTACAATCAGTCTACAAAGGAGATTGCTTACAAATCACTCGTGCGACCCATCCTAGAACATTGGTCAAGTGCGCGAGACCCGTACCAAACAGGACTAACAGGGCATATTGAACGTATACACAGGTGTGTTTGATCCATGGGAGAGTGTCACAGAGATCCTAAAGAAACTGAACTGGAAGAGTCTTGAAGATAGACGTAAACTATCCCGAGAAAGACAGTTAAGAAAGTTTCAACAACCCTCTTTAAATCAGGAATCTAGGAATATACTACAACCTCCTACGTATCGCTCACGTAGGAATCGGAGGATAAGATTAAAATAATTAGCGCTCGCACAGAGGCATTCAAACAACCATTCTACTCGCACTCCATCCGTGAATGCAACGGGAAGAAACCCTAATAACATATACAATGGGACGAAGCCTTTGCCACACTCTTCACGGTGGTTTGCAGGGTACAGATGTCGATGTATATCTAGAGAAGTCACAGGCGTCCGCATAAATTTATACAAGAAGGGGCGAGATTTTAAAATTCCCCTATTTTGTGTAGCTGATTCGGTGTGTATTGTGCGCCTAGAATTAAACTTGACATAGAGTGCACAAAACGTATTGCATCCTGCACTATCATATTTTTCAAAATGGATTGGGTACTTTGGAACATAAAAGGTATGCACACTGAATTTATACGTGCAATATACATCTTTTACATAGTTCATATCAATATAACTATAGATATCGATTTTTGCAGGTTATCGTCTGAAATGACATCTCTATAAGATTAGTCAACAATATAGAGCGAGTTAGGGAATGAAGTTAGAAAATATTCACGAAATTATCTATTAATACATCAATAGATTGGGTTGTACTGAAAATGAAAAAAAACTGCAATAGAAAAGAAAAGGATGACAGACAAGAAGTCGTGATGGATGTCAACAAAAATAACCAACAAAATACCTTTGCTTCCAACTCTTCACAGTGGAGAAACGGTAATCTTTTTAAAAAGTTCGCCTTGTACACCTTTGATACCATCTACAACACTTTTCTTACAAAACATCACATCTGGTCAAAGTAATGCATGTTTTGTGATATTTTCATGCTTAATACTTATTTACATTCACTGTTAAAATGTTATAAATCTCTGCTGATCCATCGTGGATACGGGACAGCAGCCAGTCAGAAATTTACCAAAGAAAAACCGCCGAACATGTTTCCCGAAGGTTTTTTTTTTCTCTTTAATGCAGTCTTCAGGCCCTATGCAATCCATGTATAGAGAATCAGATATATTGATGCTTGATGCACGCATAACCAGAACCATCAATATATGGATTCCGTGAATTTTTTGTGGAGTGTGCACTTCGAAGGCTTGACAAGTGTCGTCTTCGAAGTGCGCACGCCACAAAAAATTCACGGACTCAAGATATTGATGCTCCGGTTATGTATTCACCAATGTATCTGATTCTCTATACATGGATTGCATAGAGGCCTGAAGATGGCAGTAGTGAATGCCGAATGGCGGTTTTTCTTTGGTAAAAAGTGTTTTAAAGGCTGAATCTTTTGGGAGTTCTGTGTAAAGAGAAACCGAGGGCCAACATTTGACTAGATGTTTATAGGAAACTGGATGTTTGTAGGAAAACTCGTCAATGCTAAATCTGCTGTTTACTAGAGTCGGAGATTATCATTCCTAGAAGTTCGTGAGAATTCTGCAACGATTTAATATCGTGTACCCATGATTCCAGATTGGGGCAATTGCCAGTTCCTGATAAACCCCTCCCCCCTGCTGAAATCTTCGAAGGCAGTAATTCTCCTCCTTGACTATAATATATAACGGTTCCAATAAACGGAGGAAAACTTCCGAGTGTATTGATATTGTTTCAGAAAATGTTATGTATCTACTATTTAATGTAATCAGACTTAACGAGATAGTGACATTTATTGTCAAATCTGAAGCATTTAATGGTTTACTCCATTGGAAGTTGTAGGTGCTTAAACAAGAAATTATCACCTCTGTAATAACTTAACAGCACCATTCGTCAAGCAGCTCCACAGAAACAATCTGCGAGTTCAGTCTCAAAAAATCCACCAAATGAATACGAATGGAACTGTCCTATAGCATTTTGAACCGGCAATGATTGCATTTCAGCAGGTAACGTATTAAACCTTTTGAGCCCCACTATTGGAAAACTGTTCCCTGCTACCGATAACCGATAATTCGGAACCTCTTTGTTTCTTTCTTTGTGAGTATTTTAATTGCGCATTTTATATCTCATACTATAGGCTACCGCCTTTCTTTCAAATATATGAAACAGTTGTACGCGTGCTGTCTGACTACGGTGATTACTCCAAGCTGGAAGGAGACAGTTCGCAGTGGCACAGTTGCTCACCCCTTCTTTATCAATTTTGATAGAGTTGTCATTCTGCTCGGTAGTTACAGGGTTATAATTATTTATTTCTGAGCAAAACCCCGTTGTGTGCTGCCTTGTTGATTTCATCTGTTACACGTAAGGCGTCATCAGAAGATATTTTGAAATATTATTAGTCGTCCACTGCAAGCCCCCCCCCCCCCCTCCCGGCCTCCAACGTGATGGAGGATTAGAGGATTATCAGGTTTATTTCTTTTTGAATGATCCTAATACATAGGATGATTAAAAAAAAACGTTTACAAACTGACATGGCACATTGGGCATACATCAAGGATCACGAATCACATAGGAACTGGAGTCGCAAACGTCATGAGAGGTCGCTATGGTCACGTGTGGACTGGCATCGTCGGTGCCTGTTTAATTCGGCCATACATTCTCCCAGACTGACTTGATGGCCTCACATCTCTCGTATTCCTGCGAGAGGTTCTGGCGGACATGCTGAATGATGCCCCGTGCCTACTCGTCGCCGATCCGATTTCACCATGACGCCGTTTCCAAGCATTCCAGTAGGTAAGTACGAGCACATCTGCAGAAAATCTTTCCTGGCTATTGGATTGGTCGTGAAGGAGCAGTCGCATGGCCACCACGATCACGCGATCTGCTCCCAATCGATTTTTTCCTATGGGCTGCCTGAAGGACCTTGTGTATGAAACATGTTACATCGGCAGAGGACCTAGTGGGTAGGATTGTTGCGGCAGAGGATGTCTTCGAGACAAATGATTCAAATGGCTCTGAGCACTGTGGGACTTAACATCTGAGGTCATCGGTCCCATAGAACTTAGCACTACTTAAACCTCACTAACATAAGGACATCACACACATCCATGCCCGAGGCAGGATTCGAACCTGCGACCGAAGCGGTCGCGCGGTTCCAGACTGAAGTGCCTAGAACTGCTCTTCGAGACACACCAGATATCCTTGAAAGGGTGCGCCGTTCAATGCAGCGTCGATGTCAGGCGTGCATCGATGCATCTGGACAAAACTTCGAGCATCTCCTGTAGCGGGTGCGTATTTGTAGCATCTACATCAGGGATGCAGTGAAAATTATTGCAGGAAAAGACATAAAATGAGTGGAAGTACAAAAATTGTGGGACATGGTGACGGAGTTATTCCAGTTTACTATGATACTGGGAGAGTGCATCGGCGAATCCATACTTTTAAGTATAATGTTTACTTTAGTCAACACTAGCATAAAAAATTTAATGGCTATCCTATAAATACTTCTTGGCCGATGGGTGTGTCAACGCTTGCTATGTGTCAACATTCCCAAGGAGTCCTACTAGACGACTCGGAGACAATATAAGCGAGACAGCAGAAGAGGATCTCAAAGATGGTGTATGCTGTGGGCTGCTGGGGGTCATATTTTGCAGGAGACGCAGGGGTTGTGAAAGCATACCCAGGACCGGTTTGAGAACTTCTTTCCACATAAGAGATTGTTACTTGGTACACCGACTCCCTCATCCCCTTTTCCCCCGAACAATTTTACCTTTTTTTTTGCTATTAATTGTGGTAGGCATTCTATACAATTCTTGCACCTGGGCGCCCTTCTCAGCTTGAGGCACCAAGCAGCCGCTACTAATTGTGATATGTTCTGTATAGAAATTTCACCGCTGTGGGTCAGCAGCTCGTGGTCTAGTGGTTAGCGCTGCTACATCTGGATCACGGGGTCCCGGGTTCAATTCCCGGTCGGGTTGGGAAATTTCTTCGTCCAGGGACTAGGTGTTCGTGTTGTCCTCGTCATTTCATCGTCATCCTCATTCGTGACATTGGCTGGATCGGAGTATGTAAAAAAATTGGACTGTGTAGTAATTGGGACTTTGTACGGGCGCCGATGACCGCGCAGTTGAGTGCCCCATAAACCAGACATCATCATCATCACCGCTGTGGCGCCTCTGCGCCCCACGCAGGTGTTTTCGGCCCAAGCGGCGGTTGTGTCACTAAGGCCTTAAGCCAGCCCTGCCTATACCGAACGTTTGAGAGGATTCTGGAATTTTATCAGCTGCTATAGGATAAAAGTAATTAGTCTTCCAGAGGGTGCTGAAGTCGCTGGACATTTTGAACTTTGTGGTAAGCGTCTGTTAAGTAGAAGCTTATTGTAGCTTGTAAGGACACAAACCTAACGGTATGCGTTTATCGGGGGATACAAAAATAAATGTCGTGTGACTAGGGCCTCCCGTCGGGTAGACCGTTCGTCGGGTGCAAGTCTTTAATTTTTTTTTTTTTTGATCGTTGCGTTTGGTCGTTGCGGACATCACGTGACATCCGTTCAAGTACGTTGTTGATTCTTTCACTCAGTTTTTTATTACAGAGACCAATCAGCTCTCTGACCGAACACGCTGAGCTACCGTGCCAGCGAGTCTTTCGATTTGACGCCACTTCGGAGCCTTGCACGTCGATGGGAATGAAATGATGATGATTAGGACAACACAACACCCAGCCCCTGAACCGAGAAAATTTCAGACCCAGCTGAGAATCGAACACGGGCCCTTATGATTGATATTCTGTCGCGCTGACCACTTAGCTACCGGGGGCGGACTATTGGGGGGGATATACAAGTGCAAATCATCTAAAACTTGCACCCCAAATATTGCGGAAATGGGAAGTGCTACTGATATGCTGTTTCACAGAATGGATTGGTAGTCAGAGGTTCGTCTTGTTAGCCAATAAACAGAATGCAATAATACTTAGGGTGTTTTTGTGCAAACATACACTTTTTTAAACGGGACAGTGCCTATTGACATTAACAAACTAAAAGTAGGGTATATTAGAGTGTCAGTGCTGTTCAATGCAGGATTCTAGTACGAGTCGTTTACGAGAAATCGTATTTTGAAAAGTTCTCACACCCCGGCTTGTAAATACCTGTAGTGGCACAAACTAAGGAACAACACAAGTGCATACACTAGTAACATGGATTCTGACCAGTAACGAGAGAATTGTCCATCACAGGTTGTGTTCAAAATGGCCACCAGCAATACACGCTTCCTGTCTGGTATGGAACGACTGTTGCACACGTGCTGGTATTTCAGCGGAGATGTCCGAGCAGGCTGCGGTAATGGGTCCTCGCGTATCATCGGGTATAGTTAGTATGTCCTTCTAGACAGCCACTTAAGACTTTCCCCACAGAAAACTCTACAGGCGTCAAATTCGGAGAAAGGGCGTGCCAAGGTACAGGTCCTCTGCATCCAATCCGACGGTTTGGAAGCAATTCGTGAAGACATGGAGCAGTACTTGGTGCACTATGAGCTGGACAGCCATCATGTTGGCACACAGGTTCCTGCTAGTCTGCAGATAACGTCTTCTAGCGTCCACGGAAGATGATCTTTTAGGAGGCTGCGATACTTTTGTTCCGTCCATGAAAAACGGGCCTATGAGCTGATGGTTCACTACCTCACACCTCACGTTCACACTCCAATGGACAGTGACATTCCACCTGACGAAGCCAACGGGGATTGTCAACATGTTTTGGTGGTGTACCTGACCATGACTGGTAAATATGGCTTCATCACTAAACAAGATACATTAGACATCTGGAATATACTGTCTAAATACCCATGTGCTGAAGTTAAAACGATTCTCATAATCGTTTCCATGCAGCTCTTGATGGACAGAGATGCGATAGGGATGGAATTCACCCGTTGATCTATTTGTAGAAGGATATAGGCCATGTCAAAATATTTACAAGTTTAGACCAATTTAAAATAAGCTAATTCGTATACACATACATTTACAGACTTCCAGTCAGAGAAAATCATTAGATTTACTCCTCGTATACTTCTTTTACATATAACTTATTAAATAATGTAATGCCAAACTGTTCATTCATATCTCACTATCAGTAAGTGCACACACTGTACACACATTGTTTCATAACACTTCACTCATTACACACACAAACACACACACACACACACACACACACACACACACACACACACACACACACACACACACTGATGATCTCTGGACAGTTTTATGTGCCGCAACTTCCCATTTGCTATCCTGAAAAACTGAGTCAGCATCCCTTTATAATAAGTGAGATGTTAAGCTCAGAAAGAGGAAGGTGTTAGTATTGTAAAGAAGGAAAAAAACATAGTGTGAAGGTGTTATGTGGAATTCTCGATGTTTTATAATCATTATTATTATTATTATTATTATTATTTATTCGTATAACATTTTTTACCAAATCCCTATTCTGTTTTATCCAAGTAATCCATCAGTGAATAAAATGAATTGCATAACAGGTACTTTTTAGCTGCCTTTTTAAATAAGTGGATTTTTGCAATTTCTTTAATCTCCTTCGGTAATTTATTGCACAGTTTTATTCCTTGGTAGAAAATGCTGTTTTGAGTTTTTTGTTTATTTTTTCTTGTTAAATGTAAGTTGAGTCTAGCTCTTGTTCCATGGTCATGGACAGAGCTGTCTAGCTCTTGTTCCATGGTCATGGACAGAGCTGTCTAGCTCTTGTTCCATGGTAATGGACAGAGCTGTTTGTGCAGTAACTACCAATATTATTTTTGATGTGTACAACTGACTGGTATATGTATTCACACGGAACAATTAAAATTCCTAGTGTTTTGAGCAGATCTTTACAATAAGCTCAACTACTATTTTTGGTTATTATTCTTATGACTCTTTTCTGGGTTCTGAAAATTGTGTTCATATTTTGTGCATTTGTTTCCCAAAAAAGAATTCCATAGCTAAGAATTGAGTGTACATATGAATAGTATGTAACTAAAAGACACTGCATGTTACACACTGATGACATGATTCTAGGGGCATAACATGCTGATGACATTCTGTTTGCAAGTACCTTTGTGTGTTCACACCACTTCAACTGCGAATCAATATTCATACCTAGAAATTTTGCATTTCTTACACAGTCCATAGAGGTGCCATCTCCACGTAATTTCACATTGTCATTTTCCCTCTTCAAACTGAAATTCATGGCATTAATTTTCTTTATGTTCAATATCACTTAAATGCTTATTGACCGATAGTAAACTTCCTTGAGTGTTACATTTGCTTACTCTGCAAGAAGTTCTCTTGTTGTCTCAGTGGCTATAATACTGCTGTCATCAGCGAAGGGAATTTTTTCACCATGAGTAACACTGCTACAAAAGTCATTGATGTATATCAGGAATAGTATTGGTCCTAATATGCTACCTTGTAGAACCACATATTAATGTATTTTGGTTCTGAGAAGTGTTTTACTAACTTTTTGGATGTATTTTAAGTATGTGTTATCTCTACTCTTTGTACCCTGTCTGCTAGATATGATCAAAACCAGTCATTAGCTACCCCTCTTGTTCCTAATGTTTCTAATTTATTTAATAGAATCTTGTGGTCGACTGTATAAAAGCCCTTAGAAAGATCCAAAAATATGTCTGTGACACACTCATCTTTGTCAAGAGCATCAAGTACAACTTTTGTGAAATCTACTATGGCTGACGCTGTATTTCTGCCACTTTGGAAACCAAATTGTGATTAACTTAAAATATTGTATTCCTTCAGGTAATTCATTAATCTGTCTTGAATAGCTGCTTCTATTATTTTTGGGAATGGTGACTGCAGGGAAATAGGCCGGTAATTTTCTGTGTCTTCTGCATTACGTTTCTTAAGCAAAGGTACAACTCTTGCCTGTTTTAACTGTTCTGGGAATGTCCCGGATGTGAACGATTCATTTATTACATTTGTTAAGGGGCCTTGTATAATCATTATGCATTGTTTCGGTACACGCATTAATACTTCATCTGAGATACTTACTTTTTATTTTTTAGTTTTTGAACAGTTTTATTGTCTTAATTTTGTGTGGTTGGAAGTAACATCATTGTATTTAGTGTAACATTATTTACAGGTGCTGTATTTGTTTTGGGGAATTTTTGCTGTAACTTCCTTGCAATACTTGAAAAATGCTCGTTTACATAGTTTGCTAAGTGTTGTGGATCATTTATTACCTTATCCCCCTCCCTTGGCAGTATGTTATTCTACGTTTGTTTGCCTCTTCATACACTCTCCATACATCATCAGCACGTCGGCTTTTTCTACACTGGTAAATTTCATCGTCCACTCACGACCTGATACTTGAAGTATCACGCACTACCTGACCAGCAAGTCGCAATGCACAGAAGGGCACACTAGCACACTGTGAGAAAACATAAGCACATCGTCCCTAGGTTGAATGGCACAAACTAGTGTTGGCGTGCAAACTGTTGAAAATTCGACATCTCGTGAATGACTGGCACTAGAATTCTGTAATAAACACCGCTGATATTCGAATTTACCCTAATTTTAGTTTCTTAATGTCAATAGACATTGTTCGATTTAAAAGATTTATGTTTGCACAAAACATACACTTTCTAAGTATTATTACAATCTGTTTATTAGCTAACAATACGAACCCTGACTACCAATCCATTCTGCGAAAACCACACATCAATAGAACTTTCCATTTCCGCAATATTTGCGGTTCAACTTTTGGGTGATTCATTGTGTATACTGTATTTGTTAGTCGTAATTGTACTGTCTACATGTTTGTTTACGTGGATAAAGAAAACTGATGAAGAGTTGAGCAGCGTTTAGTTACACAAATAAATTCGATAAAGGGACCAATATTATCTCTCATAGGTTCTTGGATGTTTTTAGATGTTTTGTATTTTAATGCAATTGCCTGACAAATATGTCTACGACGTGATAATACAATAAACCTGCATTTCAGTGTAGTTTCCTGTTTGAAAACCATAGCTTTTATGAAAATGGTTAAATGCTGTCAGGAGGCAAGGTTTCGTACCGGCAGAAAACCATTTTCTATGAAACTTCCTGGCAGATTAAAAGTGTGTACCGCACCGAGACTCGAACTCGGGATCTTTGACTTTCGCGGGCAAGTGCTCTACCCTAGCACGACTCACGTCCTGTCCTCACAGCTATACTTCTGCCAGTACCTTGTCTCCTACCTTCTCCTGCAGAAGAGCTTCTGTAAAGTTTGGAAGGTAGGAGACAAGGTACTGGCAGAAGTATAGCTGTGAGGACAGGACGTGAGTCGTGCTAGGGTAGCTCAGTTGGTAGAGCACTTGCCCGCGAAAGTCAAAGATCCCGAGTTCGAGTCTCAGTCTGGCACACAGTTTTAATCTGCCAGGAAGTTTCATATCAGCGCACACTCCGCTGCAGAGTGAAAATCTCATTCTGGAACCATTTCCTATGTTCGGGACATTACGATGGAACCTATTTCCTGGCGAACTGTATAAATTGCACAAGGATAAAAGATGGTGCTGTCCAACCTATCTTTTATTTTCCGAACCATATTCAGCAAGTGGGGATTACTTTTGTAACCCATAGGGCCTATCGTATTTTAACTGCATTTTAACTATAGAACTTTTAAGACACTGAAGTGCAACCAAGAGGAGATTTCGTGCGTAAATTTACCACCACAATGGCTGCTCTTACAGGATTGTGCGGCCTTGCATAGGATAAAGGGTGGAGAGAGGGAGGCATCTCTAAGGACGTTAAATGACTTATTGCAAGCAGATCGATCTACCTATCAAGCGAGTTCGAATTCATTCATTCGCGGCCATTGTTTTGGGGCATCTAAATTTTTGTGAACAGTGAAGCAGTCGATTCATGTTAAGCACTCCCTTAAGACTGAACAATGGACATACGCGAACTTGCGTCACCTTCTGTACTAATTATAAATCTGTAAAACAGTTTTGTCTGTCTGTCTGTCTTTGAAGACGCTTGTCTCCAAAACTACTATACGAATTTTCAAGTGGTTTTCGCAGGTAAATTGAGCGTAGTTTGGAACACCGTTCAGGCTTTAGTTATCACAGGCGGACTGCGGAAGAAAAGATATCGTAATTTAAGCTTTCACTAAAACTTTCTAATCTGAACACGCTACTCTCCAAAACTACTAAATTCATTTACGACTGGTAATTTTAGCGTGCGTAAGGGCACCACATAAACCATATTTCATCAAAATCGGATCACGAAAAAAATGTTCGTACACATTAAAAAACGTGTGTATGTGTGTTCCACACTCCGCCAGAAGCACTGGACCGATGGCAATGAAACTGGGCACACATATCGCTTATTGTCTGGAAAGACTCTTTGTTGGTGTAAGAACCACCGACCTATCAAAGGGATAAGGGTGGGGATAAAAATCAAGTATAGGACACAACGCGCGAACTGAAATTATATTCATCCAGTATTTGAGGACGAGAGCACTTAGGGACTAGCAAAAAGCTTTACACATAATTTCAAATCTTTACGAATTTTCTTTCTTGCTGTCATCTCCCACATAATGATGCAAGGAAAAATGTTTATCGTTTACTAGAATCTTGCTGTTCTCTTTCGCGTCAGACAGGACGTCTTAATTTGTTATTTCTTTATTACTAACTGTATTCGCGACACGTTTTGCAGACAGTGTTCACACATAGCATTGAATATGCATGCACAATTATATCAGTGCACGGCACATAGTTCAGGATATATAGCGTCATAAACATTGAGATACATGAAAAACTATCGCACCGTGCATGACGTTTGAATTTATTACTTATTTGACGCAAACTCTGTTTGCAACACATTTACCAAACACTATCCACATATACCATTCAATGCACTTACAAAATTATATCATTGCCGGGCACTGAGAGAACGGAAGGAGGAAATGCGCAGAGAAAGGAAAGAGGAGGAGATGGGGAAGAGGAGATGGACAGAGAAAGGAGGATGGAAGAGGTGGACAGAGAAGAGGGGGAGAAGGTGGTGGACAGAGAGGGAGGCAGAGGACGTACACAGAGAGACGGGGAGGAGGAGATTGACTAATAGAATTGAAATCAATGCAAACGAGAGAAACGCTGGTACTCAGCTAACTTCAAATGAAAGGGAGAAGATTAGGGTTTAACGTCCCGTCGGCGACCACGTAGTTAGAGACACAGCATAAGCACAAGATGGGGAAGTAAATGAAAGGTGTCCTTTTCAAAGCATCCTGGAATTGGGTTTGTGCGATTTTGAAAACCATGGAAGACCTAAATCTGGAGAAATAGACGGATATTAAGATCGCAGTTTATCCGAATGCATATCCTATGTCCTAGTGCTGTGTCCCTGTCCCTCAGCCATTTTTAATGCAATAAGTATAAGAATAAGCATCAGTTGTCTGGTTTATATAAACAGACAGGCGAAATACCCTCAAAATACAAGAAGAACGTAATAATTCTTGTTCCAAAGAAGGCAGGTGTGAATATAACCAAGCTGGCAGTTTAATAAGTCACGTTTAAAAAAGATCAAGTACATAAAGTGGGGATACCGCTTTCTCCTTCATGCCTGTCCCCACCTCACCCCATTTCGAACTCAACAAAACTTTACCCACACATCATCTCTCTCAGACACTCTCTCTCTTCTCCCACTTGTGTCAAAAGATGAAGTAACAATACGAGAGAAAGAAAGTTGTTACTCACCATATAGCGAAGACGCTGAGCCGCGATAGGCACAGTAAAAAGATTCACACAAACATAGTTCTCGGTCATTAAGGCCTTTGTCAGCAGTATCACACATACACACACGCACACACACACTCACGCAAGCGCAACTAGCCACACATCTGCAGTCTCAGAGAGCTGAAACTACACTGCAAGCAGCAGTCTGTGTGTGTGTGTGTGCGTGTGTGTATGTGTGTCTACTGCTGACAAAGGCCTTAATGTCCGAAAGCTATGTTTGTGTGAATCTTTTTATTGTGCCTATCGCGACTCAGCATTTCCGCTATATGGTGAGTAGCAACTTTCCTTCTCTCGTATTGTTACATTCCGGCCTGGATTTTTCAAAAGATGAAGTAATATAAACTTAAAAATAACAGACTTAGTGTTTTAAATACTTTGGTAAATCGAAATATCATCTTAATAACTTTTTTCTGATGTATCTATACAGGAGAAGGCTATTTAATCCTTCATCATTGAACATAACCAATACTGGACACTACCCAATGTACTTTTTAATCTACACTCTGCAACACAAAGGATCACCTAATTGAAACTGCGTCACACTCGAGTTCGGCGACGCTTCAAACAGCAACGTGTCGGTTCACGTGATAAAAACTCTACAATACACAAATTTATGTGAAGTATGAGATGGGTTAGTGACGTCATGTTGGCAACAATTTTCGTAAGAGTTATGCCCAACGCCACCGTGTCGTCTCACAAGATGGAAAGGTCGTCACTCTCCTTCTTATGCACATATCAGCCTTTCTTTCGACTCCTCTGCTGTGGAAGTCAGAACCACGAATGCCAGCTTTGAAACCAAGCGGTTTTCTTATGTGTGGCCGAGGAAACCGTTTCAGACATACTACCGCTCAGAACCGACACGAAAAGGTCTCAGGGGGGTGTCGTAAAGGTCTTCAGTGAAACAGTTCACCCCTTGGGATGTTAATTTCTACACATAACGCAGTCTGCGACTTACGGTGCGACGAGCAACAGGACGATGGTCTTCACTACGTTCAACACTGCTGACCCTCTCCCCGACCCCCCCCCCCCCCCCCCCCCCCCGGAAGATTCAACCCTTCTCTAAAGACATTGTGAGGCTGATGTACATTATGGGACCCCTGTGGAGTGTGGTCGCAATTTTTGCTCTGATATACAGGGTGAAACCACTAGGGACCGTTCCAAACCATTCGACGAAATTTGAACGTGATCCGATGCAAAAAAGGTGCTTACACTTTTTCTGCACACCTGTTTCAGTCCCTCCTGCGGCATGACCATGGGCGGGTGCAACATTGACACCTGCATGAATAAAACGGTAAACGGTCTCTCAAAGACACCCAAGTTTGGCAACATTCTTGTTGCCACCCGCGCAACTTTGGAGAGGATTTTAGAGATGTACCTGTACACAAACTGTAAGACCGATTCAGCTGACCGGCATTCAGCGGCTGCTCCAGCGCCTGATGGCAGGCAACCCCTTCGACACTCCTTAAATTCTGCATGCCTACATTCAGGCACTGGAGCAGTCGTGGAGCGCCACTCAGCAGAATGGACGTCGAAGTCTCTACACAGCTAGATTTTTAGTGTTCAATAGGAGTGCGCCTGTGGCACCACGGATGTCGCCAAACCCGAGGCCTTAGGGGGACCCTTTGCCGTTTTATTCACGCGCATGCCAATGTCGTAACCCCCCCTCTCCAGGTGATCGTGCCACAGGAGGGAACAGAACACGAGGGCTGAACATGCGTAAGTAAGATTTACTGCTTTGAACCACATTAAAATTCAATCAAATGATTTTGAACGGTCCCTAGTGGTTTCCTTCTTCATACAAGAGCAAAAACTACGATCACGCTACGCTACAAAGGGGCCAGATCACATTCACTTGGGTTGCAGAGTCACGATGTCATTAGAGGAGAGTTGAATGTTTCGGCGGGGGGAGGGTTTCAGCTGTACTGAACGTAGTCAAGAAAGTCATTCTGCTGTTCATCGCACTGTCATTTTCGACTGTCAAATGTGAGAAAATCAGTGCCCTAACTGGGAGGGGTGGTTTCACTTATGTCAGTCTCTAACACCTTTTCGCGTCAGTTTTTAGTGGTGGTGTATCTGAAATGTTTTCCTCGGCCAGCTAGAAGAAAATAGCGTGTTTTCAACGCTGCAGGTCCCCTTTCTGACCTCCATTGCAGAGACGTAGAAAGAAGGTGTGAAATGTGCATAAGAGGGTGTATGACGACCTTTGCGTCTTCAGCCACATCAGTATTTCAAAAGCCACTTTATGGTGTGTGGTGGAGGGTACTTCTGGTACCACTAACTGATCCAACTTTTCCTGCTCCACTCTCGAATAGGGCAGGGAATGAATTATTCGTCGGGAAGATTCCGTATTACCTCTAATTTCTCGAATTTCCTCGTTCTGGTTATTTCGCGAGATGTATAGGTGTATATGGGAGGAAGTAATATGCTGTCGGACTCTTCCCGGAATACACTCTCTCGAAATTTGAACAGTAAACCTCTCCGTGATGCACAACGCCTCTCTTGTAGCGCCTGCCACTGAAGTTTGTTGAGCATCCCTGTAACGCTTTCGCGCCGCCTAAACGACCCCGCGACCAAACCCGGCATTCTTCTTTGGATCTTCTCTGTCTCTTCTATTAGTGCTACCTGGCAAGGGTTCCAGATCGATGAACAACACTCAAGAATCGATTGAACAAGCGCGTTGTAAGCCGCTTCTTTCGTGGATGAGTTACATTTCCGATGAACAACACTCAAGAATCGATTGAACAAGCGCCTTGTAAGCCACTTCTTTCGTGGATGAGTTGCATTTCCTTATGATTGTTCCTATGAATCTAAGTTTGCCATCCGCTTTTCCTGCTGTTTGCTTTATGTGGCCATTCTACTTAAGGTTGCTCTGGGTAGTTACTCCTAGATATTTTACGGTAGATACTGTTTCCAACAATTTGTCCTCAATAGCTTCGTTGTACGGTAATGGGTTTCTTTCCCTATGTATGCACAATATCTAACTGTTATTTACATTCAGGGTCAACTGACAGTCCCTGCACCATTCACCAACCCTCTGTAGGTAATTTTGCAAATTGAAACGCGTTGTTACTTCCTTATAGACAACCGTTTCTTAAAGAGCTTCCAACACTTTCTACTAGATCAATTACACGATTACACAAAGTACACAGTAACAGTCCTATCACACTTCCTTGGGGTATTCCGGAAGTTACCTTTGGATCTGTGGATTTTATTCCGTTAAGAACGACATATTGAGTTCTGTTTGCAACTTACTGAAGTTTACTGTGCATCTCTTTAACGCTTTCGCGCCGACTAAACGATCCCGTGACAAATCGTGCCGTCTTTGATCGATCTTCTCTGTGCCTTCTATCAGTCCTACCTGGTAAGATTACAGCTTGATGAACAACACTCCAGTCGCAAATCTGGTCCGGTATTCGTAAGCTCGTTTGTTTCACTAAACGGCAGTGCGGAACGGTGTCAGATGCCTTCCTGAAATGAAGAAACATGGTATCAACCTGAATGCCATTGTCTACATAGCTACTGATCTCATGAGGAATAGAACGAGCTGAGTTTCCAAGATCTCTGTTTGCGAAATCAGCGTTGATGAGTCAACAATCTAGGCCTGTAATTATGTACATCTGTCCTTTTTTCCAGTCGCTAGGTACCCTTCGTTGCTCCAGCGAACTAAGATAAACAGCTGCTAGAAGGGGAGCAAGTTCTTTTGCATAATCTTTGTGGTACCCTACAGGTATTTCATATGGTCCTAATGTCTTTCCCCTACTAACCGATTGTATTTCCCTTTCTATTTCGCGATCTGTTACCTCAATATTTACCATTTCCACGTGCGTGCAATGACAGAAATGGGGAACCGTATTACGATCTTCCGCTGCGAAGCAGTTTCGGAAGAACAAATTCAGTATTTCGGCCTTCTCACTGTTATCTTTCATTTCAGTGGCTGCATGTTGACTATGTGACTGAAGAAATGATTTCACACCGGTTACTGATTTTACATAAGACCAAAATCTCTTTGGGTTTCTAGTCAGATGGGTTGAAAAAATTTTACTTTCAAAGTCATTGAACGCTTCCCTCATTGCTCTCTTTATGCTCTTTTTCTCCTCGTTCAGCTTCTGTTTGTTAGCTAGGCTTTGACTTACCTTGAATCTGTGATGAAGCTCTCACGTAGCCGTTTCCTGACACAGCTATTGAACCACGGCGGTTTCAGATCTGTTTCTTGCTCGGAGGTCTAAGGCGTAACTTTTGTCCTCTAATTATCTGCTCAGAATAATTTTCGGACAAGACTTCCAGAATAACGTCACATGAATCCCTGTCTCCAGCGCCAGTTTTGATAGCATGACTCTCCCAGTTACGCCTGGCAAATTGAAGTCACCCACTATTACAATGACATGATCAGTAGAGTTGTTACCGATATTCTGCAAGTTCTCTCTTAAGCGCTCTACTCCTGCAACTCCCGACCCAGACGGTGAGTCACCTTTTCATCGTGTGACAAGTCCACAGTTGCGTTGGGCGGAATTTTATGACTGGGGGGAGGGGGGGAGGGGACACTGGAGCTGGGCAGCATGTCATTCGACCCACCAGCACAGAAAACACCCAAACATATGAAATTACTCTCCTTCATTCCAAATTTTACGTGTTTTTCCATAATTTTACATGTTTTGTCCTATTATGCAAGACTGTTCCCGACGTCGTGTCGACATCATGATGTTCTCAGGCAAACACAATGCAGTGTGGGCTTGAATTGGCAATCACTGGTGTTGAAGCACACCGCCCCACCTCTATCTTACATAAGTGGGACACAATGGACCCGGGGACCATAAGGACAGGTCGAGTCTGTTTGTTAATAAAATTATGTCTCTTGAGATCTATTTGTTTATAAAACTGAAACATTTCGAGTCACCAGCAGAGGCCACACCAAGAGAGATATATCATTACTCTGTTTTATGTATTTTTTCCGTATTTTCTGCAATTTTGTGCGTTGTAGCCATTTATGCAAGTTATGTGCCAACATCGCGTCGCATCGTGCCACGACGTCACGTCACATCGCTACACCACTTCACAGAGTCGCGTTGCATCACGTCGCGTCGGCTTCATAATGTCAGTCAATCATAATGCAGCATGGTTCTGATTTATGTATCCTTGCTCAGCCACCACGCTATTACTAGTGTACGACGTCATAGTGTTAGAAATAAACACACTGGTGGAAATAGATACACCATAGAGAATTCCATAAGCACTACTGATTTCTCACCAAAGATACTGTATTAGAAATACCTCACTACTTTACTTGATTATGTGATGACATAATAAAATTCTGACACTTCCAACAAAAGATACTGTATTTGAAGCACATCGCTACAACAGACACTTCTATAGAGCCATCCATTATCTGCAACAACTCTAGCTAAAGACATGTTGTCTGGTGGAGAGTAGATCGCCCCTCAGACTCTGAAGTACTGGGGTGTAGCCCAGAACATCAATACTTGCGGACACATTACCCACACTAAGCCTGTCGTAATTCACTGACGTCTTCGCAGATAAATGTTGCTAATAGTTTAAGAGCCAAGCACTCCCATCCTCGCCCCTCCGTGCTTTCTATCTGGACCACCTGGGCAAACCCTTCGTAATTCGTCGACGCCTTTGCACATAAACGTTACTAACAGTTTAAGCGCCAAATCCACCCCCTCGCCGGCCGGAGTGGCCGAGCGGTTCTAGGAGCTACAGTCTGGAACCGCGCGACCGCTACGGTCGCAGGTTCGAATCCTGCCTTGGGCATGGATGTGTGTGATGTCCTTAGGTTAGTTAGGTTTAAGTAGTTCTAAGTTCTAGGGGACTGATGACCTCAGAAGTTAAGTCCCTTAGTGCTCAGAGCCATTTGAACCAGTTTTTCCTACTCCCTCCCCACCACCCTTTCTCACTGAATCTATCAGATACACACTCTCCAACCTTCCCCCAACTGTTATGTTATTATAACTAATGTAGGTGAATCCATCTCCTGCCAGGTAGCACTCCCATGTGGAATGAAGACTTGTAACAAAATAAACACTGCAAGTATACGTGATATTACTTTAAATCTGAATATTAACCATAGGAAAATCCAAGTATGGTATGTAACTTCGACTGATATATATAATTCCAAAGACACACATTGGATGGGTAACACACTGCAGTGTTTGCTTCGAAAACTTATACGTGCAGTAGTAATGAGTACCCTTCAAACGTGAGCAGGAATTTTCGTTCCGTAAAATATGTTTTAACAATTAACATGAACCATGGACCTTGCCGTTGGTGGGGAGGCTTGCGTGCCTCAGCGATACAGATGGCCGTACCGTAGGTGCAACCACAACGGAGGGGTATCTGTTGAGAGGCCAGACAAACGTGTGGTTCCTGAAGAGGGGCAGCAGCCTTTTCAGTAGTTGCAGGGGCAACAGTCTGAATGATTGACTGATCTGGCCTTGTAACATTAACCAAAACGGCCTTGCTGTGCTGGTACTGCGAACGGCTGAAAGCAAGGGGAAACTACAGCCGTAATTTTTCCCGAGGACGTGCAGCTTTACTGTATGATTAAATGATGATGGCGTCCTCTTGGGTAAAATATTCCGGAGGTAAAATAGTCCCCCATTCGGATCTCCGGGCGGGGACTACTCAGGAGGACGTCGTTATCAGGAGAAAGAAAACTGGCGTTCTACGGATCGGAGCGTGGAATGTCAGATCCCTTAATCGGGCAGGTAGGTTAGAAAATTTAAAAAGGGAAATGGATAGGTTGAAGTTAGATATAGTGGGAATTAGTGAAGTTCGGTGGCAGGAGGAACAAGACTTTTGGTCAGGTGATTACAGGGTTATAAATACAAAATCAAATAGGGGTAATGCAGGAGTAGGTTTAATAATGAATAAAAAAATAGGAGTGCGGGTTAGCTACTACAAACAGCATAGTGAACGCATTATTGTGGCCAAGATAGACACAAAGCCCATGCCCACTACAGTAGTACAAGTTTATATGCCAACTAGCTCTGCAGATGATGAAGAAATAGATGAAATGTATGACGAGATAAAAGAAATTATTCAGGTAGTGAAGGGAGACGAAAATTTAATAGTCATGGGTGACGGAATTCGTCAGTAAGAAATGGGAGAGAAGGAAACATAGTAGGTGAATATGGATTGGGGGGAAGGAATGAAAGAGGAAGCCGCCTTGTAGAATTTTGCACTGAGCATAACTTAATCATAGCTAACACTTGGTTCAAGAATCATAAAAGAAGGTTGTATACCTGGAAGAATCCTGGAGATACTAAAAGGTATCAGATAGATTATATAATGGTAAGACAGAGATTTAGGAACCAGGATTTAAATTGTAAGACATTTCCTGGGGCAGATGTGGATTCTGACCACAATCTATTGGTTATGAACTGCAGATTGAAACTGAAGAAACTGCAAAAAGGTGGGAATTTAAGGAGATGGGACCTGGATAAACTGAAAGAACCAGAGGTTGTAGAGAGTTTCAGGGAGAGCATAAAGGAACAATTGACAGGAATGGAGGAAAGAAATACAGAAGAAGAAGAATGGGTAGCTCTGAGGGAAGAAGTAGTGAAGGCAGCAGACGATCAAGTAGGTAAAAAGACGAGGGCTAATAGAAATCCTTGGGTAACAGAAGAAATATTGAATTTAATTGATGAAAGGAGAAAATATAAAAATGCAGTAAATGAAGCAGGCAAAAAGGAATACAAACGTCTCAAAAATGAGATCGACAGGAAGTGCAAAATGGCTAAGCAGGGATGGCTAGAGGACAAATGTAAGGATCTAGAGGCTTGTCTCACTAGGGGTAAGATAGATACTGCCTACAGGAAAATTAAAGAGACCTTTGGAGAGAAGAGAACCACTTGTATGAATATCAAGAGCTCAGATGGCAACCCAGTTCTAAGCAAAGAAGGAAAGGCAGAAAGGTGGAAGGAGTATATAGAGGGTTTATAGAAGGGCGATGTACTTGATGACAATATTATGGAAATGGAAGAGGATGTAGATGAAGACGAAATGGGAGATAAGATACTGCGTGAAGAGTTTGACAGAGCACTGAAAGACCTGAGTCGAAACAAGGCCCCGGGAGTAGACAACATTCCATTAGAACTGCTGATGGCCTCGGGAGAGCCAGTCATGACAAAACTCTACCATCTGGTGAGCAAGATGTATGAGACAGGCGAAATACCCTCAGACTTCAAGAAGAATATAATAATTCCAATCCCAAAGAAAGCAGGTGTTGACAGATGTGAAAATTACCGAACCATCAGTTTAATAAGTCACAGCTGCAAAATACTAACACGAATTCTTTACAGACGAATGGAAAAACTGGTAGAAGCCGACCTCGGGGAAGATCAGTTTGGATTCCGTAGAAATGTTGGAACACGTGAGGCAATACTGACCTTACGACTTATCTTAGTAGAAAGATTAAGAAAAGGCAAACCTACGTTTCTAGCATTTGTAGACTTAGAGAAAGCTTTTGACAATGTTAACTGGAATACTCTCTTTCAAATTCTGAAGGTGGCAGGGGTAAAATACAGGGAGCGAAAGGCTATTTACAATTTGTACAGAAACCAGATGGCAGTTATAAGAGTCGAGGGACATCAAAGGGAAGCAGTGGTTGGGAAAGGAGTGAGACAGGGTTGTAGCCTCTCCCCGATGTTATTCAATCTGTATATTGAACAAGCAGTAAAGGAAACAAAAGAAAAATTCGGAGTAGGTATTAAAATTCATGGACAAGAAGTAAAAACTTTGAGGTTCGCCGATGACATTGTAATTCTGTCAGAGACTGCAAAGGACTTGGAAGAGCAGTTGAACGGAATGGACAGTGTCTTGAAAGGAGGATATAAGATGAACATCAACAAAAGCAAAACGAGGATAATGGAATGTAGTGAAATTAAGTCGGGTGATGCTGAGGGAATTGGATTAGGAAATGAGACACTTAAAGTAGTAAAGGAGTTTTGCTATTTAGGGAGTAAAATAACTGATGATGGTCGAAGTAGAGAGGATATAAAATGTAGACTGGCAATGGCAAGGAAAGCGTTTCTGAAGAAGAGAAATTTCTTAACATCGAGCATAGATTTAAGTGTCAGGAAGTCGTTTCTGAAAGTATTTGTATGGAGTTAGCCATGTATGGAAGTGAAACATGGACGATAACAAGTTTGGACAAGAAGAGAATAGAAGCTTTCGAAATGTGGTGCTACAGAAGAATGCTGAAGATAAGGTGGGTAGATCACGTAACTAATGAGGAGGTATTGAATAGGATTGGGGAGAAGAGAAGTTTGTGGCACAACTTGACTAGAAGAAGGGATCGGTTGGCAGGACATGTTTTGAGGCATCAAGGGATCACAAATTTAGCATTGGAGGGCACCGTGGAGGGTAAAAATCGTAGAGGGAGACCAAGAGATGAATACACTAAGCAGATTCAGAAGGATGTAGGTTGCAGTAGGTACTGGGAGATGAAGAAGCTTGCACAGGATAGAGTAGCATGGAGAGCTGCATCAAACCAGTCTCAGGATTGAAGACCACAACAACAACAACAACAATTAACTCTGCTCCTTCCTGTAGTTTTTTCTGGACAGAGTATTCAGAGATTTTTATTCTGCCTCGCACCTCTTGCGTAACACTCTACTGATAAAACCATCCACATCTTCCTGGGCGTAAGTTGGCAACTCTTCTGCTCCACAATTCTTCACTTCGGTCTCTTCCATTTCCAGTTCTCTTTTTCGTGCGCACAACACATTAACTACACTTAAAGTCGTAATTTCTTTAGTGAGAAATAGCTTAACTTTGTGCAGTACATTTACCCTTTTTCTTAAGACTTGTGGGATATCATTGTTCGTGTATACTAGTCATAATTCGGCGATATCCTTACCTGAAGGTATTGTGGAGAACAGTGTCATGGAAGTTAAGAATCTCCATGTTGTTTACAGATAATTAAAACTGTCTGCAGGCTAAATGTAATTAATAAGCTGACTGTATGAACATCAGTCAGTTTTCGAGTATTCTTATTACCTCCAGTTGACGAACTGCAGAAGAGTGTTAAACACCACACAGCTGCTGTTCTGCAAGTTATCCGTTAGCTAACACCACATGAATGTGATTGGCACAGAGCACAGAGCGGTTCAAAAGCACTTAAACAGTCCTGCACTGAGCCAAACACATGATCCATTCTGTAGTTGTATACTGTGGACTCCAGCCTGGAAAAACCATGTTTTTTAGGGAAGGAGAACGTAAAAGCTCCTCACAGTCACATGTCTGGACACTTTATAAAATGTGTAAGGTAGTTACCCATAACTTTGTTCACACCTAGGTTTCTGATTTGACATACAAATTTATTATACATCCTTACAATAGGAGGTCATCCACTTTAAACTGTCTATCCCAACTATCTTATAGTTGTCCACAATCACATTGCTGTATCTCTGCACTCTCTTTCCATGCATACGTCGTGGTTTGATGTTAGGTAATCAGTGTATGTGGCCCACATCTACTCTTTACAAATCCTCTTGACCGATTACCCCATCTGTATAATGGTTTTGTTTTTTATAAGAATATCTGTGACGCACCATGTCCATCCCTTCATTTGTATAAATAACACTTCCAAGTGTTCAACCTTTAGAGCAGATCTCAGTCAAATCTGGATACAGATGGTGCTGAGATTCCAATGCATCACTTATCAAGGATATACATCACCACCAGAAACTTCGAACACACTCTAAATGTAAATGCAGACATCGTGTGTAAACATAATGTATTCAGATTTTCTAACTTTTTTCAATATTTATCCATTTTTTAATATAAGTAAACACACAAGTGTAAATATGGTCTTATTGCTTTTATAATAGCTTTTTTTTCTACTTATTTATACAATCGAATTTTGATACAGATCTCCAACGCAACCAGGGTATATACCTACTCCTCCAAATGGCAGCACTAAGTGTCAAAACCAACATTAAAACACACACACACAAGGATCGGTGTGCTGGAGGCAGTGTGTTGAAGTTATTCTGCTGTAGGCATACATAGCACAGTTATGCTATTTCGCTTGTTAGCTTCCAGAAGGGGCCCCCACTCCCTTCCTCTACCAACGCCGGAGGCGTCTTTTGAGGCGCTGCTGGCGGCAGCGTTGGACTTAACGTTGGATGATACAGCATTTAGAAGCTTCCACGGACCACATATGAATGGACCTTAACCGATCATTTTCCAGGAATTACTGTGCATATAGATCCACCCCAAGCGTTACCCCGACATTGAGTCCGTAATTCGGCCGGTTATTCGTATTTACTTTGTTGACTTTTGGTGTGACGTGTGCAGCTTACCAGTCTTCCGGTAAGGATCTTTCGACGAGAGAGCACTTGTATACGGTAGCTAAGTACGGAACTATTGTATCAGCATACTCTGAAAGGAACCTACATGTGTACAATTTGGACCAGACGCCTAGCCTCAATAAACTTATTTAAGCTCCTTCGCTACACCAAGGATGTTGTTGTTGTTGTTGTTGTGGTCTCTAGCCCTGAGACTGGTTTGATGCAGCTTTCCATGCTACTCTATCCTGTGCAGGCTGTTTCATCCAGTACGTACTGCAGCCTACATCCTTCTGAATCTGCTTAGTGTATTCATCTCTTGGTCTCCCTCTACGATTTTTACCCTCCACGCTGCCCTCCAATACTAAATTGGTGATCCCTTGATGCCTCATAACATGTCCTACCAACCGATCCCTTCTTCTGGTCAAGTTGTGCCACAAACTTCTCTTCTCCCCAATCCTATTCAATACTTCCTCATTAATTATGTGATCTACCCACCTTATCTTCAGCATTCTTCTGTAGCACCACATTTCGAAAGCTTCTATTCTCTTCTTTTCCAAACTATTTATCGTCCATGTTTCACTTCCGTAGATGGCTACACTCCATACAAATACTCTCAGAAACGACTTCCTGACACTTAAATCTATACAAGATGTTAAGAAATTTCTCTTCTTCAGAAACGCTTTCCTTGCCATTGCCAGTCTACATTTTATATCCTCTCTACTTCGACCATCATCAGTTATTTTGCTACCCAAATAGCAAAACTCCTTTACGACTTTGAGTGTCTCATTTCCTAATCTAATTCCCTCAGCATCACCCGAGTTAACTCGACTACATTCCATTATCCTCGTTTTGCTTTTGTTGATGTTCCTCTTATATTCTCCTTTCAAGACACTGTCCATTCCGTTCAACTGCGCTTCCAAGTCCCTTGCTGTGTCTGACAGAATTACAATGTCATTTCTTCTCCATGGATTTTAATACCTACTCCGAATTTGTCTTTTGTTTCCTTTACTGCTTGCTCAATATACAGATTGAATAACATCGGGGAGAGGCTACAACCCTGTCTCACTCTCTTCCCAACCACTGCTTCCCTTTCGTGCCCCTCGACTCTTATAACTGCCATCTGGTTTCTGTACAAATTGTAAATAGCCTTTCGCTCCCTGTACCTCTAAATTACTAATGTTGGCAGTTGTTTTTGACTAGAATTCTGGGAAATTTGCTTTTTTTCTTTGGTGAAAGAATTTCGGAAAACTGTGTTAGGTAATTCTACTTTAGTGGCACTGACATGAGTAAGAGTACCATTCTATCGTGCAGTGAAGGTATTGATCGTGTATTGCCGCTGGTGAACCTTACATATGACTAGAATCTTTTTCGATTTTCTGCCAGAGTTCGAGATAAAGTTTCTTTGTGGATGCTATTAAAAGAATATTCCATTGAAGTCCGCACTAAGTTTCGAACTTCAGCAAAACATCGCCAATCTTGGAGATTTTGCGTTCTTTTAAATTTGGCATAGTCTTTTCGTTGCTTCTGCAACAGCGTTCTGATCTTCTTCGTGTAACCACGGGGGATCAGTACCATCTCTTATTAATTTATTTAGTACATTTCTCTCAACTGCCGCCGATACTGTTTCTTTCAATTTAAACCACACCTGGTATATTCTTATACAGTCACACTGGAAGTAAACTGTCTCTTAGGAAAGCGTCAAGCGAAGTTTTATCTGTTTTTTTAATAGGTACATTTTGCGTTTTTTTTTGTGGTTTAGGGCGTTACGGTATTCAGTCGCGCTACAATGATTTTACGGTCACTGATCCTTGTATCCGTCATGACGCTCCCTGTTTTCTAGGGATTATTTGTTGCTAAGAGGTCAAGTATGTTTCCAGGAAATTTAAGGGGGGGGGGAGGCACTGCCATAAATGGTAAAATACCAGTGGTTACAGGCGTTGGAGCAGCACCTTTTTTAGGATAGGTAAGACAGAAAGATGTCAGGTTCTACGAGAGGTCAGGATTGAAACAAATCTTCAGTTTAGGAAAGAAATTAAACAGCACAATTTTAGTACATTGGATCACCAATCACAGCTGTCAATTATAAATTTTCACCAATCACCAGAAATTTTATCTCCACCAAGTTGAATCTCAGTCCTAGGTAATTGCATTGATGAATTAAAGTCACCCAACCCAGTTGACATAATCTGCCTCTCTGAACACCATGTGACCACTGGTATAGGAACTAGGCCTAAGCACAATGAGAAACTCAGACAGGAGAGTACTGCAAACGTTAGAATAAGGAAAGGTTCTCATAAAAGTATAATTAAAAATAATGTAAGTATATTTCATCAAAATATTGGGAGTTTAAAGAATAAAATAGATAAGCTTCTGGTTTGTTTAGAAGCTTTAGAAGCTGAGGATGAAATAGATATACTATGCCTGTCTGAGCATCACATTGTTACTTATATGGATAAGGTAAATGTAAGTGGATATAAGCTCTCTGCACATGTAATGAGAGAAAATATGGAGAAAGGAGGAGTTGCCATATATGTCAAAAGTTATCATTGTGCAAAAAGTATAGAAACAAAAAAGTTTTGTGTAGAGAAACATATAGAAGCATGTGCCTGTGAGCTTAAATTAAATAAAGGCACATTTATAATTGTAACTGTATATAGGTCCCCATCAGGAAATTTTCATCTATTTCTGAAAAATTTGGACTCCTTGTTGTGCTATCTGTCAGACAGGGGGAAGAAAATTATTATTTGTGGGGACTTCAATGCAGATTCTCTGAAACAGGGTAATAGGAAAAATGACCTTGAAGTGTTACTCAGTTCTTTCAATTTGAACCCGTTATTGATTTTCCTACTCGGGTGGTAAAGGATAGCAGCTCACTGATAGATAACTTCTTTATAGACCAAGATAAGTTCGACCAGATAAATGCTCAGCCTGTTGAGAATGGTCTTTCTGATCATGGTGCACAGCTAGTTACAATATATGACATAGCTCAATTCAGCTGTACCAAACAGTCCTTCAAAGTAGTACGTTCAGTCAATGATTTAACAATTGCAAATTTCAGGGAAAGCCTACAGGAGTTAGACTGGGATGAGGTGTACCGTGAACCTGATGCCAATTTAAAATATAATTTATTTCATGACATTTCTGTAAATACATTTGAAAACTGCTTCCCCAAGAATATAGTTAAATATACTCGTAAGAAACCTTGTAACAACCCATGGCTTACTAAGGGTATAAAAATATTTTGTAACCGGAAAAGGGAAATGTATCTGACAGCAAGAAAGAGTAGTGACCCAGAAACTATCAAACATTATAAAAACTACAGTGTTATATTAAGAAAAGTTATCAAAAAATCCAGAAGTATGTGTATCATGTCTGAAATCAGCAACTCTGATAATAAAATTAAAACAATTTGGAATACTATTAAAAGAGAAACTGGTCAACCAAGAGCACAGGAAGACAGTATTACCATCAAATTGAATGCAAACTTTACGAGCAAAAAGTCAGAAGTTGAAAATATTTTTAATAATCATTTTCTCATGTTCATTAGAAGATGCTAGGCTGTTAATGGAAGAGGCCATACCTATGCAATTTGATACAATTGAAATCTCACCCACTTCTCCCTCTGAAATTAGGAAAATAATAAACTTGCTTAAAAGCAAAAACTCACATGGAATTGATGGCATTTCCAGCAAAATACTAAACGCTTGTTCTCAACAGATAAGTAAGATTCTCAGCCACCTGTGTAATAGCTCTCTGGAACAGGGCATTTTCCCTGATAGACTGAAATACGCTATTGTTATACCTTTACATAAAAAGGGGGATAGATCTGATGTCGACAATTACCATCCAATCTCCCTTCTAACAGCTTTATCCAAAATTTTTGAGAAAGTAATGTATTCTAGAGTAGCTTCACATATCTGTAAAAATGAAGTACTAACAAAATGTCAGTTTGGTTTCCTGAAAGGTTTTTCAACAGAAAATGCCATATATGCTTTCACCAATCAAATTTTGAATGATCTGAATAACCGAACACCACCCATTGGTATTTTTTGTGATCTCTCAAAGGCTTTTGATTGTGTAAATCATGAAATTCTGCTAGACAAGCTCAAGTATTGTGGCATGAGTGGGACAGTGCACAAAAGTTTAATTCGTACCTAACTGGACGAGTGCAGAAAGTTGAAATAAGCAGCTCTCATAATATGAAAAGATCAGCACATTCCTCAAACTGGGGAACTATCAAGAATGGGGTTCCACAAGGGTCAGTCTTGGATCCTTTGTTGTTCTTAATATATATTAATGATTTCCCAAACCAGAGGAAATCGAAGTCTTTTGACCGACTCATGCCCAAGGTCGAAACATTTTTTGGAACTATCAATATTAACTCTCTCTTGACACCAGGAAAACTCTATAAATTAGGAGACACACTAAAGGAACAAAATATCAAAATTTTAGCCCTGCAAGAAACAAGGTTGCCTGATGAGAATATCATGGATTTTGGAAACTACCGATTGTTTAAAAGTAAAACAGACAAAAGAATTCTTAAAAACACTCCGCATCTGGGTGTTGCATTCGCAATTTCGCAAGACATTCTTGGCTCCGTAATCGAAGTAAATCCAGTAAACAACAGACTAATGACAATTTCCATGAAATGTGCAAATAAAATGTACTGTTTAATTAACGCACACATGCCTATCAACCAGGAGAATAAAACAAATCCAGAAAAAGTAAATAAGTCATGGGAAGTGTTAGAGAATACAGTCTCCAAAATTCCTCAAAATTATGTAAAGATTTTAATGGATGATTTTAATGCACAGTTAGGGAAAGAGAGAAAATTTAGAAAAACAGTCGGTGAATTCCCTGCACATAAATGGACCAATCAAAATGGAAAGAGGCTGGTAGAATTTTGCAGAAATTTCAATCTCAAAATTATGTCAAGTCATTTTAAGAAAAAACCTTCAAAACAAAAGACAATTCCAAATTGACCATATTGCAATCTCGTATCCATGTCACAAAGAAATTTTAAATGTTCAAGTTCGTAAAGGCGCCAATATTGACTCAGACCATTACTTAACCCGTGTGAAACTAAAGCTAAAACCCCAAAATTTCAACAAAAGGACACCATTAATCCCCAAATTTGACACCAGTAAAATCCAACCATCATTATTAGCAGACGAATTTGACAAAACAAGTGCATAAAATTGGGAACAACTCAAACACAAGATTATCAAAACAGCTCAAGATCAAATTCCTTTACGAAAACACAAGAAACATGCTTGGTGGAATGAAAACTGTGATCATGCAATCAAAGCCAGACAAGAGACATTTAAAGCATGGAATAGCAACAAGACAGAAGACACATATGATACATTCCTGAAAACTAGAAAAGACACTTCAAAACTAATTAGACAAACAAAAAGACAATACGAGAATAGTCAACTCTTAGAAATTGAAGAAGATTTTCAGAAAAACAATACCAGAAATTTTTATAAAACTTTTAAAACCAAAATAACGGGGTACCAACCCCAGAATCTTTGCTTCAAGAAGGAAAATGGACAGTTGGCTCTTAACAACCAAGAAAATTGCAAAGAACTTTCTAAATATTTTAAGAATCTTCTAAATTGCCCCGAGCCCACAGAAAGTTTTCCACCAAAAATTCCCCAACAATGCAATCCAGTTTCACTTGCACCAAATGAAGAGGAAATCATTAAAGAAATTCATAGGTTGAAAAACAACAAAGCATCTGGTGAAGATGGAATTGTTGCAGAACTTTTAAAGGCAGCTGGTCCAAAAACCGTTAAAGAAATTACTTCAATCATGCAAAACATTTGGCAAACTGAAAAAATTCCTGATGAATGGAAAACCGCCTTGATTCACCCACTTCATAAGAAGGGAGACAAAACTGATGTTAATAATTACAGAGGAATTTCTCTTCTTCCAGTCACATACAAAATCCTCTCTCAATGTCTTCTGAACCGAGCACAACAACAACTTGAATGGAAAATTGGCGAATATCAAGCAGGTTTCAGGCCAAATAGATCTTGCCCAGAACAGATTTTAGTCCTCAAACTAATTCTCAGACATCAAAAAATTTACAATAAAAAACTAGTTTGTACCTTTGTAGATTTTAGAAAGGCTTATGACTCAGTGGATCGTGAATCTCTTTTCCAAATTGTGAAAGAACAAGGCCTGGATCCTAAAACCACGGCAATTATCAGAGACACGCTAACTGGTACAAAATCAAAAGTAAAGTTCAGAGGAGAAATTTCAGAATCCTTTGAAATAAAAACAGGCGTGAGGCAAGGTGATGGACTCTCTCCATTGCTATTTAACTGCGTTCTAGAAAAAGTAATACAAGAGTGGCGCGAACGAAAATTGGAGTTCAAAATTGACCAACCAGTGAAATTAGGACGAACAAATATTCGAATAGACTGTTTGGCCTTTGCAGACGACTTGGTTATTCTAACGCAGGACATCCAAATTGCTCAGAAACAAATAGAAATTCTTAAAGAAACAGCAGAAAGAGTAGGTCTCCAAATCTCATTTAAAAAAACACAGTATATGACTAGCAACAAACTGGCACCCAAACTTTTGGAAACTAAGTATGGAAAAATCAAAAGAGTTTCGCAATTCAAATATTTAGGTGAAACAATCTCAGAGACTGGTCTAGAAAAAATTGGAAATGAAATTCGTTGTCAAAAGATGGAGACAGCTTTTAGACTTACAAAAGACATCTACAACAAAAAATGTCTCTCGAGGTACTCTAAATTGAGACATTACAACACGGTCATAAAACCAGAGTGCCTTTATGGGGCTGAAACGCCAATTTTAAACAGAAAAAAGGACATTCAAGAAATCCAAAAAAGAGAAAGAAAAGTAATCAGAAAAATTCTAGGTCCAAAATATACTGAAGAAGGAACATACAGGCTAAGAGCAAATAGTGAAATTCAACAATACACCAGCATATATTCGGATATGAAAAAACGCAGATTAAAATTTTATGGGCATATTAAAAGAATGGATGCTACCAGACTAACTAAACAAGTAGTGGAATTCTACGAAAATCGAAGTAAAGCTAAATTTGAGACAATAAAATGGATTGCTGCTATAAAAGAGGACATGAAAGAGGCAGATATAAAACAAGATGAAATTCAAGACAGAAAATTATTTGGGCAAAAAATTCATGACTGGGTAGTTGGTCAAGCTGAAAAACCAAAGAAAACTGGAACCACATGGTCTGATGAAAGCAAAAGAGCTCATTCCGAGAGAATGAAAACAATTTGGGCAGAGAGAAAGTCTAAAAGAAAATAACTGAATGCCCCGTGATTGTACTTCGCATGGTCCAGTAGGGCCCAAACGTGAATAATAATAATAATGATTTGCCATTCTATATTCATGAAGAGGCAAAGTTAGTTCTCTTTGCTGATGATACAAGTATAGTAATCACACCTGACAAACAAGAATTAACTGATGAAATTGTCAATACTGTCTTTCAGAAAATTACTAAGTGGTTCCTTGTAAACGGACTCTCACTGAATTTTGATAAGACACAGTACATACAGTTCCGTACAGTGAATGGTATGACGCCATTAATAAGTATAGACCTTAATCAGAAGCATACAGCTAAGGTAGAATATTCCAAATTTTTAGGTGTGTCCATTGATGAGAGATTAAATTGGAAGAAACACATTGATGATCTGCTGAAACGTTTGAGTTAAGCTACTTATGCAATAAAGGTCATTGCAAATTTTGGTGATAAACACCTTAGTAAATTAGCTTACTACGCCTATTTTCACTCATTGCTTTCATATGGCATCATATTTTGGGGTAATTCATCACTGAGGAATAAAGTATTTACTGCACAAAAGCGTGTAATCAGAATAATAGCTGGAGTCCACCCAAGATCATCCTGCAGACATTTATTTAAGGATCTAGGGATATTCACAGTAGCTTCTCAGTATATATACTCTCTTATGAAATTTGTTATTAACAACCAAACCCAATTCAAAAGTAATAGCAGTGTGCATAACTACAATACTAGGAGAAAGGATGATCTTCACTATTCAAGATTAAATCTAACTTTGGCACAGAAAGGGGTGAATTATACTGCCACTAAAGTCTTTGGTCACTTACCAAATAGTATCAAAAGTCTGACAGATAACCAACAAGTATTTAAGAAGAAATTAAAAGAATTTCTGAATGACAACTCCTTTTACTCCATAGAGGAATTTTTAGATATAAATTAAGAAAAAAAGAAAAAAACAAACAAAAAAATTATTAAAAAAATAAAAAACACAAAAATTAAAAAAGTTGTTACATTAACTTAAGTATGTTGTTAAACTAACTTAATTATGTCATGTATTGGAAAATTTGACTCGTTCTACATCATTACGAAATATCGTATTCATGATCCATGGAACTAGTATTATTCTAATCTAATTTAATCTAATCTAATCCACAGAGATTTAAATTTCGATAGGGCTCCTGCACTAACGACGTTTAATGCCTACGCCGACTTTTAACACGTGTTTTTGCCAACATATACAGGGTAGATTGAAGAAATGCACTGCGCAATCGCAACATCAGCTTTAGCACAGTTTCTAAAGTTATTCTTGAAGCACTAGACAAGGGTGAGAATGCAACAGGTTTTTTTTTTTTTTTTTTTATCTATCAAAGGCGTTCGACACATTTGACCACAGAATTTTACTACACAAATTAGACATATTAGGAATAAGGTGTACGTCACAGAGTTGGTTTAAGTCATACTTGGAAAACCGGGTGCAAAGAGTTGAAATATCACATATTACTGAAAGACTAGAAGTAAAACACCTATCAGTTCCAAAATATATTAATATAGGCATCCCCCAGGGAAATGTATTGGGGCTAGTCCTCTTCCTCTCTATATATAAATGATTTCCCACAGAGTGTCAGGTATGGAGAAAAAATATTAATTGCCGATGACAGTACCATAGTGATTGGAGACCAAAATTCAGTTCAGTTAGCAGAAAAAGCCAAAGAAGCTCTGAGAGACGTCCACAACTGGTCATTAAGGAATAGAGTAACTTTAAATGTGATTAAGACAAACTGTATAAACCTCTGACAAAAAAATCCAATGATACTATATTAAAAGAAAATAATGGTGTACTAGATTGTGCAACTGATACCAAATTCTTGGGGATGAATGTAGACTGTCAGTTGAAATGGACAGAACATATGGGAATTTTGGCAAAGACGCTATCCCCAGCATGATATGCTCTGCACTTGTGTGCAGCATTTCATGCCTCAAAGTAGCCTACTTTGGATATACGCTTTCAATCCTCAGTTATGAGATAATGTTTTGGGGAATAAGTGCTGGGAACGTACAGATTATTTTCAAGATACAGAAAAGAACTGCACGAATAGTAACAAATAGCTGTAACAGGGCGCACTGTGAAGATTCATTCAAACAGCTCGAAATTCTTACAGTTCCATGTGAATACATCCATCACAGTGTCGAGTATATAAGATAAAATCTTAATCTGTACACCACAAACAGCACAATACACGACCATGGAACGAAATGTAGACAGTGTGTACATCTACACAGAAGAAACAAGTCAAAACTGAAAATAGTGTATTATACTAGGGAATAAAATTCTGTAACAGACTGCCGCAAGGAATAAAAGATGCAAATGATCCCCACACCTTTAGCCAAAACCTAAAAATATTTACTAAATAATAGCTACTAAACTGTAAATGAATATTTAAAATAATTATAGATTGTTACTTAGTATTCGTAATCATTGCACTATGTAACAGTTTTGTGATTTGATTAAAAAAGAAGAACTAAGTAAAATATCGTAAGAGGAACTTTTATATTAATAAGGAATATTGTACAAACATTTGACGACATCCATACAACGTATATTGTTCTACGAATGAATAAATCAATCAAACAGTACTGCAGGCGTGCGCCACCCACGGATTTGCCATATGGCACGTTACAACGGCCTTCAAGGAATGTTGTGCGCACTCCACAATGCCATTTGTAGCTGCGTGATGTGGTGAAGACCTCGTCATGTGTATCCCGTGCAGCCGGGCGATTGTACGAAATAGTACTGCCCCCCCCCCCCCCCCTCATTGCCGACAGTGGTCTAAAGTTACTTGCTGGGGACAGCCGAAACGTGAAATCCAACCACTAATGAGCACGAGCGCCACATTCTTGCCACTTCGTGTTTGCAGTGGGAATACCTTTGGCAACCTGGTGCATCTATCGATAGTTACGTACGACCGGGAATGGTCATAACAAGTTCAAGTGGACGTGTGAAAATCGTGTCTCTGGGAGGCCAAAACTTCCGAGCGGAGTTACACGTGTCATGTCACTTTGGGCAGGAAATGCAGATCTTGGTCAACGTACGGTATTTATTCTATATACCGAGACACACAAAGAGCTGGGTTACTGGCACCATCGTAGGCCGGATTCCCAAATGGCTGATCCCGTGTTGAGAGTTGAAAACCCGTCGTCGTCAAAGGTCATGCACATACGGCCGCTGGCGGCTTGCTGATTCGTCGCGGTAGGTACGTCAGCTCCACAGATGTTGGCGAAATTGGTACTTATAATCGCCGACCGCGGGCTAGATTCCAGCCCACCACTGGCAATGGAGGGTGATTGTTCGACAATGCCAGACACTCGTGTTGCCGAAATGTAAGAAAAATCGTTAAACGAACGCCAGCTGTAGATCCCGAGTCAAAAACCGACAAACAGTACCTCAACAAATGGCCAAGAATATTCATAAGTCACATCAAGAACGAATACGAGACGTATCAACTAATACAGTACCAGAGATTGAAGAATAATGCAATCTTCACGACACGATATTTCTCTCTGGCCATGCATCAATGTAGTAGAAGCATTCCAAAATTGCTTCAGAAACCTGTTGACTTGGCTATAAAAGTACAGGGTGACTATTATTGAACTTTACGAAAAAAACCTAAATTAGTTCAAACTACGGCGTGCACACACTTTATTCAACATGTAAACGTCACTACAGATATTCGGATTTAGGTTATAACATTTTCGATATGCCTGCCATCACTGGCGATGGTGTGACGCAGCCGAATAGCAAAATCCTGCATGACCCGCTGAAGTGTCAAAGCATTGATGCTGTCGATGACCACCTGTATGGCTGTTTTCAGTTCAGCAATGGTTTTGTGGTTATTGCTGTACACCTTGTCTTCCATGACATCAAACACTCTCCTCTTTCGATGTGGTCGAGCTCCGTCTTGCATCAACCACACGTTGTCGAAATCAGGGTCACTTTGGATAATGGGCATGAAATCATCTTCCAAAACCTTCATGTACAGTTCGGTACAATCAAGAAATATGGCACCGATTATTTCGTGATTGGGCGTTGCACACCCCAGTCACCTGTTGAGGGTGAAAAGACTTCTCGATTGTGAAATGCGGACTCTTAGTCCCCCAAATGGACCAATTTTGCTTATTGGCGAACCCATCCAGGTGAAAGTGGGCTGATCACTAAACCAAACCATACTAATTCCCATCATGCCCCGCGGCCAATCGTGCAGTTTGAATGTCCTAACGACAACCGTTCAGAAGTTATGACGATTTTATTTCATATAGTTCAGTAATTGTCACCCTGTACATTGCCAAGTACACACTATGTTTTCACGATTCCTTATCATACGCCGATTATACCACGCCACGAATGTATCACTATAATTGAAGGGCTTATTTCAATAGTGGTACAAGTCCATTACCTGCACTTTTCTGCCTATAATGCATCTGAAATTAATGATTCAAACAAACAGAAGAAAGATTCATCTCTAGCAGGAAGCCATATGCTTGAATATTTCTGATATCTCAACTGCAGATTTTTCAGCGCTCATTTAACTTTAGGACTCTGTATCTCAAAATGAACAAAAATGGACTTGTATTGAAATAAGCCCTTCAATTGTCATTAGTATTATTGTTTGTTTCAACAGAAATGTGATTCGCTTTGAGGTGCAAGTTATTAGTGGAAGATTAAAAAAATTACCTGACTCGAACGCATTAGGCCCTAGGGCAGTTACGCTGCTGGCGGTATTGGCGCTGCTCGACGCTGGCGCCCTCGTGTTGTCTTCAACCCAGCCTCGAAAAAATTTAAACTGAGGTTTCTCGAAAACACTTGAGAAGCGCGTCGTGCTAGAGCAGCTTATGTTACATCTAACTTGTAAGTATGTACTACAACAGACCGAAGGATGAGAAGATCGGTGACCTAGTTCGGTGCATGCTCCCTTTGGTAGATACAAGGTGTTCCAGGAGGAATGGTCAATATTCATGTATAATACAGGAATGGTTATTTGTAACAAAAACTTCTACATCTCCATCTACATACATACTCCGCAGTCCACCATACGGTGCGTGGCGGAGGGTACCTCGTACCACAACTAGTATCTTCTCTCCCTGTTCCACTCCCAAACAGAACGAGGGAAAAATGACTGCCTATATGCCTCTGTACGAGCCCTAATCTCTCTTATCTTATCTTTGGAGTTCAAATGGCTCTGAGCACTATGCGACTTAACTTCTGAGGTCATCAGTCGCCTAGAACTTAGAACTAAGTAAACCTAACTAACCTAAGGACATCACACACATCCATGCCCGAGGCAGATTCGAACCTGCGACCGTAGCGATCACGCGGTTCCAGACTGAAGCGCCTTTAACCGCACGGCCACACCGGCCGGCTATCTTTGGAGTCTTTCCGCGAAATGTAAGTTGGCGGCAGTAAAATTGTACTGCAGTCAGCCTCAAATGCTGGTTCTCTAAATTTCCACAGTAGCGATTCACGAAAATAACGCCTCCTTTCCTCTAGAGACTCCCACCCGAGTTCCTGAAGCACTTCCGTAACACTCGCGTGATGATCAAACCTACCAGTAACAAATCTAGCAGCCCGCCTCTGAATTGCTTCTATGTCCTCCCTCAATCCGACCTGATAGGGATCCCAAACGCTCGAGTAGTACTCAAGAATAGGTCGTATTAGTGTTTTATAAGCGGGCTCCTTTACAGATGAACCACATCTTCCCAAAATTCTACCAATGAACCGAAGACGACTACCGCCTTCCCCACAGCTGCCATTACATGCTTGTCCCATTTCATATCGCTCTGCAGTGTTACGCCCAAATATTTAATCGACGTGACTGTGTCAAGCGCTACACTACTAATGGAGTATTAAAACATTACAGGATTTTCCTATTCATCTGCATTAATTTACCTTTATTTATATTTAGAGTTAGATGAAGAAGCTTGCACAGGATAGAGTAGCATGGAGATCTGCATCACACCAGTCTCAGGACAGAAGACCACAACAACAACAACAACATATTTAGAGTTAGCTGCCATTCTTTACACCAATCACAAATTCTGTCCAAGTCATCTTGTATCCTCCTACAGTCACTCAACGACGACACCTTACATTACACCACAGCATCATCAGCAAACAGCCGCACATTGCTATCCATCCTATCCAAAAGATCATTTATGTAGATAGAAAACAACAATGGACCTACCACACTTCCCTGGGGCACTCCACATGATACCCTCACTTCATATAGGCATATGTCCTATTCCGAATGGTTTCCGTGATAGAACACATTTAAAGTACTTTTGTTTTTGGGTTTGTGACGCGCTGGGATGTATCTTACCTACCAAGCATCTTTGACTTTCTTTTCTAGCCCAACCTACCTCATTGTTTTCAACTTCTTTCCTCGGAATGTCTTCCTACCATTAAAGCAGCCCGTTGAACGTGCAGTTGTCAGTGGTGAGTTGTGAGTGAAATAGTGCGAGGGACTGAGAGTGTATCAGACACAAACTTCGGTTAATTGTGTTTGTACAAGCGCCGGCTAAAATTCCACGTATCTATACTAATGAGGAATATTCGGGTATATGTTTACAGCTTCTGCAATAGTTAAAGAATACCGTCGGCTCATTTCGACAAATTGAATTCCTGATTGTAGAGTATTTGCCAGATTTTTCAGCTCAATTCGTGAAACAGGTACTCTTTCAAGTCCCCATTTTTCTCCTGAACGTGTAGTTCAACTACCTGTGCAACAACAGCAACACATTCTTGAAATTGTGCAGCGTAGTCCTACTACCAGTACACGGCCACTTTCTGCGCATATCAGTGTACCATGAACACATGTATGGTGAATATGACTTGGGAAAAACTTGTAACTTGAAACTTCCTGGCAGATTAAAACTGTGTGCCGGACCGAGACTCGAACTCGGGGCCTTTGCCTTGGAAGGTAGGAGACGAGGTACTGGCAGAAGTAAAGCTGTGAGGACGGGGCGTCAGTCGTACTTGGGTAGCTCAGTTGGTAGAGCACTTGCCCACGAAAGGCAAAGGTCCCGAGTTCGAGTCTCGGTCCGGCACACAGTTTTAATCTGCCAGGAAGTTTCATATCAGCGCACACTCCGCTGCAGAGTGAAAACCTCATTCTGGGAACTTGTAACTTATTTCACATACATCATGTCGACAATCTTCATACTGCCGACAATGTCATATGACTTGAATTTTGTCATTGGTTAAATGACAATCATCACATGCTTCTATTAATGCTATTCTCTGGTGAAGCCACGTTTACACGTTTTATTCTAGCCCAACCAACAAAATCCACGAGCTACAATGGGAAGCAATTTCCAGTTCGTTTTTCGATCAATGATTAGTGCGTTTTATCAGTAATATTTTAATTGATCGAGTCATTTTAGAGGAAAGATTTACTTTGCGCTTTTTGGAAAATAGGTTTGTTCAACACATTTGGACGTTCCTTTGGTCACTCTGACTGCAATGTACTTCCAGCATGATACAGCGCCTTCATATTTTGCCAGACGTGTGAGGGAACAACTCAACTGCACTAACCCTAATCGTTGGATTCGTCGTGGTAGTACAATTAATTGGCCACCATGATCGCCAGACCTTAGCCCTCAGAATTTTATCTATGGGGTTGGATGAAGTATGAGGTGTACAAATGAAATTGAATACGCGAGATGACTGGTCACGTCATAGACGCTGCTACACGCATTATTAAACGTACAAAGGCAATCAGACAAGCAACACATGTTCTCCCATGAGCGCACAATGCATCGAAGTTGACATGGGATATTCATATATTTATTGTGATCTGTACAACAGCTGTAGTGATACGTGTGCGATAATATTTAGAGGTAAATGGGTTAAATACGTATTTTTCAACTGATACTTTGTAAAACGCAGGTCGTCATGTTTTTCAACAGTCGTCCATGTGTAAACATGACAATGTATTAAATAATGTCAAAAATAAATAACAGTGTACATTAGATGTGTTCCATCTAGGAAACCATTCGAAATAGGGTATACGCTCATATGATCCCTTCTGCTTCAAAGGATCGAACCTGTCATATCCCTGGATATTGGCCATTCCTCCTGGGACACCCACTATACAAATTAACATGTAGAGAAGAATGCATCCCTGCGTTACTTACGCATCCACCCGAGCACATCTCTTGTGGTCTTACAATTGAGTTCTTAGCCCCACACTGTATAAGGGATGACGATAAATTTAAAAAACAAAGAGGCATTGTGCGTGACTGTGCCCTGGGCAGAAAAAGAAGGGATTTTGTCCCAGATCAAAATACAAAACTATTAGTTGAAGTCTAACTACACGAATAGAACATTTTAAGCGTTTTTTTTTTGTTTCAATTACGTTAATGCTCAGCCGTTCATATACACTGAGTTTTTAATACAACTCACACAGAGTGAGTGCAGGACGTGGATTGTGATTTATGTGCGCTCAACAACAGGTTATCACCGCCCTGACTAAAATAAGTAGAAACGAACGTGATTAAAATGTATAAAATATTACGTAAAGACAAAAGATAGTAATTACTTAAAGTTGCACTCAGACTCTCTCAGTCTCATTCACCTTCACCCGTACACTCAGACTATCACGTATACTTTAAAATAAATTTTGTCGAATTTTCTAAAACGTTCTATTAAAACACACATAACATGAGGTAGAGGTTAAAATAGCTACAAGCGGTTATGTGACCGGCTGAGCATTTACAAAATACATGCATACGTCAGTCCCCTGGAAACAGCACATTAAAAGTCCCTCCCTAATATTCAGGGAGCAAGTTGGACATTTTACAGAACCTTAAAAGTCGCACTATAATCGTCTCATTACTTACTCTTTTATACAGCGGTCACCGACCCTGTAGACCATGTGCTACATTAACAACCAGTGTCTCCTGCGTACTGTGTTTTGCTGTTTCCTCTCAATTGACTACATACATAGGCTCTGCATCTTTCTTTCAGTCGTCTTCCCATCCGTTTCTTGGCCAATCCAGTGTTCTTTCTGTTGTAATGTGTGCAATGAGAGCTTGCCTAGGAAGTCGGGTCTCTGTCATACGGAATACGTACCCTACTGTTGGAGTCGTCTGCTGCGTCGATTTTGTAAAGCTTCGGAATGGTTCATGGGATCATACATTTCATTACATTATTTCTTGCTTTCAAAGTATCTCCGTCTCTGCTGGCCCCAGAGTCTTCTCATCGTCTTTCTTTCAAATGCTAGAGGCTTTTACATCTCCTTTTTAGTTAACGTCCATCTTTCTGAACCACAAAGCAAAATGACGTAAATAACAGTATTGTATTTCTTCATTTTCGCGGCATCAGATATGGATATAGACTTGAATGATCTCTCAGGCCATATATAGTCTGGAGCCAACAGAAATTATTTCATTTCTGTATATGTGTATTTGGTTATTGTAGCAATTGCACCATTCTCCCAGATACTTGAACTTGTCAACAGTCTTGAACTTGTCTCCATCAACTGTGAATTTCTCTTGTACATGTATAGTCCTGTCTACTTCCACTCGTTATGCTTTTTGTTTATTAGTGAGCAGTCCTGCTTTACTTGCTTCTGTGGCAAACTTTTCGTTTATCTCCACAGGATCTTGTTCACTCTCGCTCACTAACGCTGTGTCGTCTGCACAATCAAATATTTGAAACCTGCCACATTCCATTGGAAGTCCATCACATTCTTCAATTTTGTTCTCGCTTATGCTTCCTCCAGGCTGAGATTAAACAATACACATGGCGGTGAATTTCCCTGCCTTAACCCAGTTCTTACGAGGAAAGATTATGAGTATGGTTCAAATGGCTCTGAGCACTGTGGGACTTTAACATCTGAGGTCATCAGTCCCCTAGAACTTGGAACTACTGAAACCTAACTAACCTCAGGACATCACACACATCCATGCCCGAGGCAGGATTCGAACCTGCGACCATACCAACCGCGCGTTTCCGGACTGAAGCGCCTAGAACCGCTTGGCCACAGCGGTCGGCGTTTATGAGCATGCTCCTCCATTTCGTACAATCGCTCTTGATTCACTCATAGATAGTCTAATCATTTCAGTTAGTTTATTTGGGATTCGGAGCTCCTTAAAGGTTTTATAGAAACTATCTCGATGAATATTGTCGAAGTATTGAAAATCTGTCAATTCATCTGAACTTTTCGGCATCTTTCCCAATATTTCTCAAGAATTTGCCTAATAGCAAACATTTTGTCAGTAACTGGACGGTTTGTCTGGAATCCAGTCTGTTATTCTCCAGTGGTACTTTATGCAAATGGTTTTCGCTTTTCTGAAACAACTGTAGAAAGTACGTTGTGTGTCACATAAAGTAGGCTGATCCTTCGATAGAGCAGTGGATCTTACGTCCTTTGTAATGTAATGGACAAATGACAGCCATCTTCCAGCTGCTGGGCAACGCCTCATCTTCCAGATGAGGTGAATGAGTTTGCACAGCTCGGTCTGTAGTTTGCTTTTCCGTACTTCACCATTTATGTGTAGACCGTTTTCTCTCCTGGCGATTTACTGCTTTTCGTCTTCTGTCGGGTTTCACTGTTTTTCTTCGTGATGTCAATCTCTGCCTCATTTGTTTCTTCTTGGTTTTCACGGAAATTAAGCTCTGGGTTAGGGCAGTTGAGCAGCTCGCTGAAATGTTCTTTCCATCGCTCTAAGACTGATTTAGTTTACAGAGCCACGTTTCCATTCTTGTCATTAATGCACTGACTTCTTTTCGATGAAACCTTTTCTTGTTTCAAAAAATGAAGAAAACCGCAAGACAGTTGCTTAATCCACAATCTTTTATTGGATACACGACCGGTTACGGAGCAGTTACAGTTCCATCATCTGATGTAAACAGCAATAGTAAAAATATTCTGTTACTCGCGAAAGGGAGGGGATCCTCAAGTCTGAAATACCAGATAAGGAACTATGCGGCTAAAATTTCAAAATTAAAACAAATTAAAACAGAGGGAACAGGATATTACTTATACATAAATTCATTTAATCAACTGAGGTCGTCCTCGCCCCAATTTTGTTGTGGAATCCAAGGTTCCGTGTCAAAAGAGTAGAAGGAATCTAAAGCAATTCGGAAAAACAGGCGTCATGACAGGATCCAAGAGTTACCAAAATAATGAAAAATGTGAAATGCAATAAAAATGGATGGGGGGACGGGGGGAGAAATCACATACCGCTTAGAATTACTTTAAAAAAATCCATTAACAGTCGTTCCCCTGTGGTGCGCAATTGGGAACATAAATCCTAGCCATGAGTGCTGAAGCTGCACACGACTCAAGCGCACGCATGGCGCGAAATAGACATGAGATGGGTGAATTATTTAAAGTGGAAAAGCAGAAAGTAACAGTAGAAAGGAGATAGAATCGTCACAACACTGAGAGAGAAGGAAACCTTCATATTTCAACAAACAAGGAATAATATTACATCACATGGACACCGTAATCTACCTGGGTAATTTCATAATTAACTAAAATATTTTTTTGATAGAGGTCTGTTGATTCATTAATTGTATCGAGAGGTTGGGAATGAAGACATCCTAAGATTTCAGTTTCTTCCAGAACATTCGGTAACCGTCCTTTCTATGCAGTGTGTAAGACAGGTAAGTTATCGAAGACCTGCTGCAGCTGATGGTTGTTGCCAAATACATCGTCACAGATGACCTGAAACTGGCCAGGTCTTCATGTTCTTTAAATCTCGCACAAAATTTCCAGCCTGTGTGGCCAATGTATCTGCTCTTACACAACTCGGTTTTAGTTAATTAGTTTAAATGTACAGGTCCCCTACTCTCTCAAAGTTCTGATGGTTTCGTCTCCTTTCTGCTATTAGTTCCCGCTTTTCCACTTTAAACAATTCACTCATCTAAAGTCTGTTTCGTACCACGCCTGCGCTTGGGTCGTGTGCGGCTTCAGTACTTTACGGCTAGTATTTACTATTACACAGTTTTCCTGTTTGTGTTCCCGGTCGCCCAGCACGGGGAAACGGCTGTTATGGAATTTTTGTAAGTAATTACAAGCAATATGTGATTTCTCCCTCTCCCCTCATTTTAATTGCATTTTACATGTTTCATTATTTTGGTAACTTTTGGAGTCCGCTCGTGATGTGTTTCTTCGGATTGTTTTAGGTCCCTTTTACTCTTTTGACATGGAAGCCTTGGCTCCAGGGCAACACTGGGGTGAGGATGACATCAGTTGATGAAAAGAATTTATGTGTAAGTAACGTCCTGTTCTCTCTGCTTTAATTTTGAGATTTTAGCCGCATAGTACCTTATCTGATATTTCAGGCTTGAGGATCCCCTCCCTTTCGCGAGTAACAGAATATTTTTACTATTGCAGTTTACACCAGATGATGGAACTGTAACTGCTCCGCAACCGGTCGTGCACCCAATAAAAGATTGTGGATTAACAAATTGTCCTCCGGCTTTCTTCATTTTTCAAAATGGACTTGTACAGTTGTGGCTGCCCCACAAGAAGAAGAACCGTTTTCTTGTTGTTTTCACACGTTGGAAGAATCTCCTTCTGTCCGAGTTTCGGCTATCAGTTCTACGTTTTTAAGAAGTTTTGTTAGGTATTTTATCTTTCCAGTTTTCAGTACTCTTGATTTATGCCTGTGTACTTCTAAATATTATATAAAAAATAAAAGTCACGGCTGCATGATTTTTCAAGACTGTGGTCCACCGCCTTAGTAAAATCCCATTAAGAAAAAGAGTCGTCTAATCTCAAGTACATTGTTGTTCGCAACGGTTATAACCTAATGATGGTTGACAGTCCTTACAGAAATAGGACGTGGCAAAATGGGTACAACTTCCCACTCTCTTCAGCGGCTACTAATCCTAATTTCGTAAGGATGCCCTTCGAAGGAAATCTTTCGTACAGGCTAGCCAAAGATTTTTTTTTTTTTTTTTAAAAAGGTGCAGACGTTATTTTTGCTTCGGCCAGCAGCCTACAGAAACGTTATATCCTTAATGAACAGATGTGTAGAGAGAAGGCCGGCCGCGGTGGCCGAGCGGTTCTAGGCGCTTCAGTCCGGAGCCGCGCGACTGCTACGGTCGCAGGTTCGAATCCTGCCTCGGGCATGGATGTGTGTGATGTCCTTAGGTTAGTTAGGTTTAAGTAGTTCTAAGTTCTAGCGGACTGATGACCACAGATGTTAAGTCCAATAGTGCTCAGAGCCATTTGAACCATTTTTGTAGAGAGAAATTTGCTGACTCGGGTGTGTACACGATTAATTGCGGTGAATGTGATGCTTCATATACGACAAACGAGTAAGATGTTTAAGATAAGATTGCGGAAGCATTTACTGAACAGAAAAGGGTAGAAAGAATAGGGTAAACACAACTCAGCGTTTGCGGAGTACCTAAAAACTAGTGGCCACAGCCGCTGACACTAAGAAATTTAAAAGGACTCCATTTGGCCAAAAAGGAAAAAAAGCTGAATTTATCAGAAGAGATGGAAACAGCTATAGACTCATGTGAACACAGTGGTACTCTTCTTAATGACCAGTTGGTTAGGAAGATTCAGATATTTTATGATTTAACGATACGTGTCATAAGGTCCCTCCATTGATTTAGCACTATTATTCCAATACTTTGTTTTATCGCAGTATTTTTGATTTGTATCCTGAGAGCTATCCGGTGTGTACCGCTCGTTCTGGACTTTCTATTTTTCGTCTTTTTGTCTGTTGTATATCGTGTTTTAATCCCATAATCACCATGTAGGTACTTAAATGTTTAGGTTTTTATTGCCCTGTGTAAACATTCACCATAATTGTGTGGTATGTGAGCGAATATTTAATAATGCAATGTCATAGCGTTCTGCCCCTCACACAGACATGTAAGTTTTTACCGTTTTTAAGATTTGTAGAAGTTTCATGGCAGTTTGACAGGTGGTTTATTTATTTAATTGTTAATGGACGCTGCTTTTGTATGCTTCACCTATGTCGTACTTGCTGGCTACCTTTTAATGTTACTGTCATTTACCACAGTACTGTTTACCTAGTATGTACAGTAAGCATCACTGTATTGAACACGATTTGGATGGCCCATACTACCTGCTCAATGATTTTTATTTTTATTACATTTTAAATTTAATTTTTATTAAGTTTATTTTTTCTTATTAAGTGTGGGTTAATCAGTCCCATATTAGCCTTCTCCACAGCTTAAGTTACAATTGCCATCTATTGTGCTTCTGTTGTATTAGCGCGGCTGTATGCGGCCATCCGCCATTTAGTAATTCAAGTGCCGCGGCCTGTTAGACCACTCAACTGTTTAGCATCTAGGCCAACTTGTACTCGAGGCTCTACCTGCTACTATAATAGTTCAAAGGTATTTGTAATACTTCGTTCGTTTCCTTTATCATTTAGTCAGATCACGTTTCCGTCGTGACTGTAGGTTGATTTCCCGAAATTTTCTGTCTAGGTTCCCACCGTTCCTTTTAGTTATTCTAACGACCAGTTTTTCATCTAAACGGATTTACGTGTTTGTGGCTGACGTAGATCTTTGGTAGCCGGCGCAATGAACTTCATTCGACTATTGTGTTGGCGGTTTTAGTTCGATTTTTGGCGCAGCTTAGAACCATGTCTTATAATACTTATAGGATAATTATTAATTAGCCTCCTTCTTTATTTTAAATAATCTGATGGTGTCTAACCACGGGGAAACGTGTTATTTTTAAATAAAAATAACTTTATAACGGTGACTGTTTTATGTTTAACACAACAATAAAAACCGGTTGCTGTAGCAATCAACCAACGATGGAGTGGAATGAACAGTACATTATTCTAAATGTATTTTCTTCAGTGTCTCCTGTAGCTATAACTCATGTGGTTTCTTCCTTCTCTTAACTACATCTCCGCATTCCTCATTAATCCATCTTCTGTTTCTCTGTTTTTTTCTTTCTACCGAACACTTCATTCGCAGCGTGTGTCATGGCTCACTTCAAAGTGTGCCACACTTTCTCCGAGTCTTCTGCGTTATCTGCTTTTTTTAATGCATCGAAACAGTTATTTACTTCTAACTCAAACTATTCATGTTTTTCCTTATTTTTATTTTCGTCACGTCAAACCCTGGGTTTCCATTCTACGCTATTTACCTGTGCTGCATGCCTCTCATTACATGATCTATATGATTGACGGTTCTTCCGCCCTGTGAGAACCATGTTCCTAGATAAGTTTTCTTATGTGGGAATGTCGTTGAGCTGATAACCATATTCTTTTTCTTTTCGTGGCAAACGTTATCATCCTGAAGCCGTTATTGTCGGTTTCTTTGTGCAAGCTGTACTGTCCTGTGGTCGGAGAAATAGTTTCATTCTCAACTAAAATAGATGAAATTGAGAGAAACTTTTGCAGCTGAATTAAATGCTGCCGTCGTGTCCGAACATAAAAGAGGCCAACTAATACGTGACACAGTGTGATCTTGGATGCTACAAACACCACACACTGCAGGGTCTTCCTGTCGGAACAAGAAGCCATTCGTCACATGGGTGTGTCGCTGTGGTAAGTGGGTCGGCCGGAGTGGCCGAGCGGTCTAGGCGCTACAGTCTGAAACCGCGCGACCGCTACGGTCGCAGGTTCAAATCCTGCCTCGGGCATGGATGTGTGTGTTGTCCTTAGGTTAGTTAGGCTTAAGTAGTTCTAAGTTCTAGGGGACTGATGACCTCAGAAGTTAAGTCCCATAGTGCTCAGAGCCATTTGAACCATTTGTGGTAAGTGGAGGGAGGTGCACAACAGCCGCGTTGTTGATCTAACTTAGAAAGTACCTACAGCGCAAGTACCTCGGTCATTTTGTTCATACAAATGACTACGGATGCTGCAGTCTACGAGTGAAGAGATCAAAACAGGCTGTGCGAATATTTCTGAAGGCCCGCACTGACCTTCAAGAGGGCGAATCTCGAAAATGATTTAGGAATGTGAAGCAGGCAATGCTACAATCGAGCAGTCAATGACATCGCATATTACGCTCTTAGTTGAGCAGCTGGGGATGAGGAACGAAACACGCAGGGAGGGAGCCACTGCATTGGTAGTACCATTCATTGCTTACATCAGAAGGCCGCCGCAATCGCCGAGAGGGCAAAGGCCATTCTGCGCAGTTTCCAGTGTAGAGTGACACTGCTGACGTTGTTATCTACTACCCGCTCCACACGAACGCTTCTGGAGTTTCCTGAACGAGCTGTCCGCGCTGCGAGCTGGTGATCTCTTCCGAGTCGCCCTGCTCCCAGCGTCACTCCATTCACGCACACAAAGTACTGAATTGCTTTGGTTTGTTTGACGTGCATTGCTCTGTTTTCATCGACGTGCTGCTACAGTATCTCTTCCAAGAACAAATTGTCCTCGATGCTGGCTTACAAAGAGACTGTAGGAAGTTCACGATCTAATTCATATTGACAGCTTATGTAGGGCACGAATAGGACTTCAACACATGCAATGGCAAGACGCAACTCTCGTACCATTTTAGAGAAAATAGAGTTCTTGAACATTTTACGCTTGCATACTTTTTATGGGCGGCAGTAGTCTAGGATACCACATCCAAGCGAGTAAGCGCTTAGTTTCATAAGCGCGAGGTCCGTGGTTCGAATCTCGTTTCAGCGACTCTTATTTCATTCCCACATAATTCTAAAAACAGATATGCGTGGTACTCCGCAGAATTACTAGGTGACCAAGCACCGTATATGAATGAATGTAATAGACACATTGAAAAAACTGCCCGTACAAAGATTCGGCGCTCACTGAAAGTGCTGTATGTCTCAATAATTATTGTTTCCCATGTTTCTATGATCAGTATCATCCTGATTCGTACAATGCTCCAAAAGTTACACATTATACTTGTCACACATGTAGATAAAATAATAGAGGATGTTCGGAAATTCCCGTTACAAACGCCTAGGATTTGTAGAGGGGAGTAAGTACATGATATTTTGAATAGGAAGCTATGTCTGGAAACGTATCATTTCCTTTCTACGAACTGTTCAGTTCAGATGTGTGACGCGTCCACGTCTGCTGAGGGAAAGGGAAAAGTCTGAGTTGCTTGTTCAGGTGTGCAATAGGGTAGGCAAGAAGACGTGTACTACGTCAGACGATCACCTCATGTCGCTTAGCATCATCCTTGCTGCGAGATGGTGCACCACCTCACATCTCACGTGCTGTTCGGAGACATTTCAACAGATTATATGGTGAAAGATGGACAGGCCGAGGTGGTCCAACCCTGTGACGCCGCGATCACCGGTTTTAACTCCTGCGGACTATTTCTTATGAGGTCGAATGCAAAGTTTGATTTACGAGATTCTTATCGAGACAGAGGAAGATCTGCTGGTTCGAGTTCTGGCAACTGCACTAGAAACTGTAGAGACACCAGGTGGGATGCCCAGCATGTACCAGGACATGCTTCATAGGTATAATGTCTCTAACAACGTTGGTGGTTTCCACATCGAGCCGCTGTTGTAATCCATCAGTAATGTTCTGCACGTACTGAAAGCTGGGTTCTTTCCAGAATGAGATTTTCACTCTGCAGCGGAGTGTGCGTTAATATGAAACTTTCTGGCAGATTAAAACTGTGTGCCGGACCGAGACTCGAACTCGGGACCTTTGCCTTACACGGGCAAGAGCTCTACCATCTGAGCAACCCAAGCACGACTCACACCCCGTCATCACAGCTTTGCTTCTGCCAGTACCTTGTCTCCTACCTTCCAAACTTTACAGAAGCTCTCCTGTGAACCTTGCAGAACTAGCACTCCTGAAAGAAAGGATATTGGAGACATGGCTTAGCCACAGCCTGGGGGATTTTTCATTCTGGAAACATTCCCCAGGCTGTGGCTAAGCCACGTCTCCAATATCCTTTCTTTCAGGAGTGCTAATTCTGAAAGGTTCGCAGGAGAGCTTCTGTAAAGTTTGGAAGGTAGGGGACGAGGTACTGGCAGAAGTAAAGCTGTGAGGACGAGGTGTGAGTCGTGCTTGGGCAGGTCAGATGGAAGAGCACTTGCCCGTGAAAGGCAAAGGTCCCGAGTTCGAGTCTCGGTCCGGCACACAGTTTTAATCTGCCAGGAAGTTTAAGCTGGGTTCTTTTTTATTTTAGAAAAATGTAAACACTTTATGATTAAGTGATAATACAAACAAATGTGCTTAAGTCATAAATGGATGTTATGTTCCCTTCCGAATTGTTACCTATAATAATTCCACTGCGTGACGCCTAATTCAGTTTCTGAAGTAGAAATGGCTGAGTTCAACATCTGAATTGGAACCGTCGTAGAATGGAAAGGGTACTTTTCCTATTCAAAATGTTATGTAATCAATACTCTCTAAAAGTCCTAGCAGTTTGTAACAGAAATTTCCGAACACGCTGTATAAATAAAATGATTATACTGATGTGACTGAAAGTTCTTGTGTATAAAGTTTTTTTCAGTCTCATTAGGATTTTTTTTCCTTTTCTTCAGGATGAAGATTATTAAAATAATAAGTGAATCACTCAGTAATGACAGTTTGTACAGTTATAATAATTACACAGAAAGAAAAAAAGGAAGTAAAGGGACGGATATTCGATTCATGGACCTCGCGCTATTAAAAGTAACGGCATAATACCCTCGGCTGCGGACTTCTTGAGTACTAGGCGTCGTACAGAATATATTAATACGCATACATTTTCAAACTCGATTTTCTCTAAAACGGTTGAGAGTTGCGTCTTACTGTTAACATATGTGGAAGTCGTAGTTGTGCCCTACACCCCCCGTCAGTGTGAACCAAATCAGTGAAGGGAAGTTAGTACAGTCTCCTTGTCAGCAAGAACTAGCTGCTGAGCCTTACGATCTAGTATTTTTTGTTGTACGTGTTTTTCCTGGTGGTAGGGGTAATACCGGTACGTTGCGCCAACAATGCTTGCTGTAAACAGCATGCGGAGCCTTACTCGTTTTGAAGTTTGAAGTTGAGAACGTAAGAGTCATTGGAAATGGACACATGAAAGTTAAGGTTGTAAGTATTTAAGCAGTTATATCCAGGGATATGTTATTTGACATATAAAAGTTAATTAAAAGATGTGAATTGAAGAATGTCTCGCATTGAATGTTGAAGACTAGATGGATAAAAGGAATAACTAGACAGGGGGTACTGAACTGAATCGTGGAAAAAAGAAATTTATGGTAGTTACTACTTGACTAAAAGAAGGGACTGGTTGACAGGACACAGCTTGGGCCATCAAACGATCTTCAGTTGGGTAGTGGTGGGAAGTGTGGCCCGCTAAAAATTGTAGAACGAAACCAAGGGATAAATGCAGCATGCATTTTCAAATGGCTGTAGGTTTCAGTAGCTATTCGGAAATGAAGAGGCTTGCACAGGATGGAGAAGAGAGAGTAGCATCAAGAGCTGTGTCAAACCAGTCTTTGGACTAAAGAACACAACTACCCCAACAGTAATCTACTTACAAAAAATAGGACGCCATTGTAACTTCCTTGGTATACAGTAACTTACGAATATCTATTGTAAAATTTAACTCTCGGGGCATGATGAGTTTTCTACTCACTCTTGAAAATACGACAGTTTTTGTTCCTGATCGTCCCCGACACTCTTTGTTAAATTTCTACTGGTGCATATAATTGCAGCCCAATTCAGTCTGGAGCTGGATTGCTTACTGTTAGTTACGTGCGCCAGTTTACTCGGCCAATCTCTCTGCGAAAAACAGAATTTCGTTTCATGTAGGGTGGTTTGTCGGAACAGACAAGATCATCACTTCGTTGCCCACGGTACCCGCATGATTTGGAGTTTCCCAAAAGAAGTCCGCATCATGTTGGAAGGTGGCCCAGTTTTCAGCCGTTCTGCGCATCCCCTTCCACTAGCCTCTGTCTCTTTCCGAGCGGCTAGCAGCGATTTACAGCTAGAGAGCGAGAATCTCCTTCCTGCATGATTCACTGTTCGCACTTCGCGGCAACCGAATTATTCATTCAACTGTCAGTTTTTTTTATTTTTTTGTATTTTTTTCTTGTAGCAGTATGGGTGTGAATGTGTATATGTAAATGTGTAAGTGCGATTTAAAAAAAACCAGGTGACAGCATAAATGTGAAGTACTTCACAAGCAGGCGAGGGGGATTATTTACAGCAATTATAACTTTTTCAAACGTGAATTTGAAAGCAGGTCTCTCACTGTTGACATTTGGAAAAACAAGAATGGTCTCCAGAATCATGTGGTGTCGGCAAGACAACTGTAAAGAGAATTGTAAACGAAAGTGTCAGAGCTACAGGAACATGTAACATTATGTGATTGCCTTATCATTTTAAATCATTCACTAATCGAGCAGTCGCTCGGCAACAGCTACAGTTAGCAAATAATGTTGCGAGAATGTAAAAGGTGAACGACCTGTGACGTAACTTGTTTATTGTCGAAGCGCCGTCAGAGATGCAGTGAGTTATTGACTTTGAAAACCGCGGCGCGAAAAACGGACAGAAGAAGAACACTTTTACACATTTTTTTATTACGAGATATTCTCGATGAACAGTTACTCATTCTTCTCTTGTCTCCTGTAACTTGTGTCGGACGCGCATGTCTTGCCGCCGTATTATTATGTTAAAAATAATATTGTTCTAGTGTAAAGTAAATGTGTAATACTAAAAGTGCCTAGCAGTAGATTTATTGTGCGACGTGTATGTGAAAACGTCAAAGGAATTGTTTTCATTACGAGAAGTGCCAGTCAAAACGGCATCCATGTTAAATCCTTCATTGCAGTGTAAGTTCGTCTATTAATTGCCATAAATTCAGAGTTAAATGGAACTGGTGTATGGACTATTCATTTACTATAGAATCTATGTCTCACTTCTTCATGAAATTATTTAATTTTCTATATGTTTCTGCCAAACAGAGAGTTCACAGTCACGAATTCTTTCGTCGAGTTCGGACGGAAGTTGCATGCGGCGAAATATTTTCTCCGCGCCATATTCTACTGGTAAATGCATGATAAACTACGGTCCCTTAGGAAATTCATGTTGAGCTATCCAAAAGAATTATATTTTGAATAGGCATTTACTCTCCTCTGCAATGCAACTTCCGACTGATCAGACGATCCAACAAGAAACAGCCGCACACGGTCGGCGTTCGCAAATATGTTTCCACCGCTGATTATAGCTATATGTTACAGCACAAAAGTAACATATTGTTATAATTAGCGAATACGAACGGGGACATTTATAACTGTATGTTTATGTATACACATTACGTAAACATATCGTTATAATTGGCGCCCGAACAGGGACCCGAATTAAAAAAAAACGTAAAGGAATAAAAATTTATGTAAGATACGCATTGTGGAAATATTCACAAATAATTGTAGCTAATCTTGTGCTTTTTATTTGTTACATGACATCAAACGCCATCCAATAAAATTTCCATTGAGCGAAAGAAACGAGATATTCAGAGAAAATTACGGAAGGGAGATTTTTTTTTTGAACAGAATTTGTGCGAAAATCTAGTTGCAACGCCCAAGGCAGTCATCAACAACGTAAGTTAAAATTTCGTTAGCCATAGCCAAGCTTCCTTAATTTTATCCGACATTAATCAATTTGTGACGATCTTTAATAGTTGCAGTAAAAATTTGCTTTGAATTCAGTAGATTGCATTTAGTAGAGTAGAAATTTCTTCAAGTATTGTTTAAATTACATTGTTGTGTATTGCATATCAATTGTTTTTAAATGTCCGCTGCCTGTTCACGGAGCTGACCAGCCTTAGTTTTCATTTATTTTGAACAGTGTGCAGCCATACTTTCTTTACGGTCCAGAATAGTCTCTTGTTCTCGTGACGTGCAACTCCCGACATTCCGAACTTGGACGTAGCAGTGACAACCGACTCGCAACCGACAAATTACATCTCTGTCGACAGCTGACGGCCGTAGCTCAAACGAACTTCATTGACTTACTGTTTGTAAATAAGTGAGCTATGGCAGACGATAAAATGTCATCACTAGATTCAAATGAACGGAATGAAACGAGTGAAGTGTCGCGTCGCTTACGGTCCCGCACGATAATTAGTAGGGCTGAGACACCAATTGAAACAATTGTAGAAAGTCAAGTGGGAAATCTTACGGACCTTGGTGCCTAACACCATAATGTTACCGGTACTGAACTAGACAATGCCAACATAGTTTCTGCCACTTGTAGTCGTAGCCATATACTGGTTACAAGGGAGGCAGGTGAAAGCAATTCAGGGGTAGTGACAGACGATGTATTCAAACAGCTACTGAGTCAAATAAGTCAAATGATGCAGGACGGAAATCGCCAATTGAAAGAGGAAAATCGCCAAATGGTGAATTCCATTAAAAATGATTTGAAAGACGAAAATAGACAAATCTAAGCCTCACTTGAAGATAAACTTTCTACAGTAATTGAAGATAAACTTTCTACAGTAAGCGAAGAAATAAAAACTGTTAGAGAAAACGTAGCCAAAGAAGTAGCAAAGCAAGTTAAGGATGCTGTTTCTCAAATGCGAAGTGGAATAATTTTCGAACTGAATGACACTTTAGCTACCATGCAAAGCGAGACAGCTGACATCCGAAACGCAACCAAGAATCTTGACTCCACCGTAACCACGGTTAATCACAGGTTAGACAGAGTAACTACGCAGGTAGAAAAACTAACCGAGGGAATGTCAAATTGGACTCTGGAAACGGAAACGAAAGTAAAGGCTAGATAAAATTAACAAAGACCTAGTAGAGACTGTGAAAGCAACCACTATTGGTATCTTGTCAGCTCCTAGAAGCTCCGGAGATACCGTAATGTCTGAACTTGGTAGCATTAGGCGTACCCTTCAGCAAGAATTACCAAATTGGAAGCAAGAGGTAACGGAACAGCTAAATAACCTGAAGGCACAAGTGAGTAGTAGTTCCCGAATACAGAGACCGAATTATCCTAACTCTTTAGCCTCAGAGGAAGAAGATGAATTATTTCGGCAATTCCGAATACCTGTTGTATCTAATGAACACACTTCACCACCACATATTCCAGTTAGTCACCGAAACCAAGAATCTGACTCAGTAGTAAAAATGATGAAGGAAGAAAGCATGATAAAGCATCGAGTTTTTCAAACCTTTAACCCGGAAAAACGAAATATCCACCCAATTGTTTTTCTTCGTGGATTCTCCGGCATTTTTCCAAATTCGTGGACTGATAGACAGCGTATCCAATTTGTTACCGGATATATAGGTGGCGAATCGGCAATATGGGGAACCGAAATGGTTGATAAGTGTCGAACATATGAGGAGTTTGAGCACTGTTTCGTCAGCAAATTATGGAGCGAAGGTGTTAGAAGCGCCTTCGTAAAGAAGTCTATAATGCAGAACAATTTGACCCCAGGAATAGTAGCCTGAGAAAGTACTTCGAAAAATATCTTGGCATAATTAGGTATTGGGATAACCCTATCAATAGTAAAGATGTAATTATGATTCTCAAGTCTAAATTACCCATTTCGATTCGTGAAAAGCTGATAGCCATACCAGATGATGATCCAGATACCTTTCTGTCAATATTAGATTCGCTAGACCTGATCTATGAGGACATGAGAGCTAACAAACTGCGGAATACTCCGCACAATTCTTGGCCACAACATTACGACAGTAACGGCTATGAAAAGCCAGGGAACGGTTCAAAAAATAGTACCGATTGGCAAAACGGAAATAAAGGCAGTGGGTATCCGCACAAAAGGAATAGACATAATCAACACAACCGATTCAATCCCGTGTATAACACGAGTGGTAACCAGTACGGCAATCAATCGTACAAGCAGAAGTTTGGAAACGGTTTCAGTCAAAAAGGTTGGCAACAGCAGAGCGGATCGCAATGGAATGCACCGTATTCGCGCAGCCAACACTCAGATTACGGGCAGCAACAAACAGCTGATAACGCCCACTCATACCAATACAACTCCGCGCCTAGTAAAAATCAAGCGCAGGGAATGTACAGAAACACAGTTTAACGGCAAACCACAGTGTGAAGGTGGATTTCACAGTAACAATTCCGGAAATCATAACAGTAATAAAAATCATCAGACCCCGCGAAGGCATTACAATCCCCCTGTATTTTTCGCAAACGCGGAAGACAGTAACACGTATTGGACACCAGAAGAAACGCAGCAACATTTTGACACAAGGTTTGTGCATAACAGTAATTTTGTTCCTCAGTGTTCTCATAATATCAGATTGGTCGAACTTTCTAATGATGAAGGCCAATCAAAACCACACAAACAGGAAAACTAAGTTCAGCATCTGAAAGCTCCATAAGTGATGCTGTGAGACAGAATGGGGGCGACAACTTCGACGGAGAGACTAAGCATGACGTACTTGTACTGAGATAAGGTGTTAACTTATAAAGTAGGCGAAAAGGTCTTGCTAAAAACACACTTTAAACCATCGTTGCTCTTACACAAAAATCGAAAATGGCAAAGTCTTTTTGAGGGACCTTACGAGATCCTTCGTATACCGCATACAGGTTGTTATCTGATTTCTGATCCCGCAAATGGAAAAATAAAAGGGTTATACCATCACTCTGATCTTAAAAAATATCATGCTACAGAATAAGTCAAAAGGAAAGCTTTATAATGACAAGAGAAGGTTAGCCGCTAGTGACTAAGTGACAACTGATTTGACTTCGTTAAAAAAAGGCTTAGAATATATTACACGACAGTGAGTCTATCTTGCTATACAGCAGACAATTTAAAATATGTTATCTTGAGCCGTAATTTAAGTACTGACAAGCTGATAAATGAAAAAAATTCTTGTTTAACAAAGAAAGTGATCAACTCCAAGAACTCTAGTTTTAAGATTTAGTTTTAAGGAGATAATATTTAAGAGTTGTTGTTGTGGTCTTCAGTCCTGAGACTGGTTTGATGCAGCTCTCCATGCTACTCTATCCTGTGCAAGCCTTTTCATCTCCCAGTACCTACTGCAACCTACATCCTTCTGAATCTGCTTAGCGTATTCATCTCTTGGTCTCCCCCTACGATTTTTACCCTCCACGCTGCCCTCCAATACTAAATTGGTGATCCCTTGATGCCTCAGAACATGTCCTACCAACCGATCCCTTCTTCTGGTCAAGTTGTGCCACAAACTTCTCTTCTCCCCAATCCTATTCAATACCTCCTCATTAGTTATGTGATCTACCCATCTAATCTTCAGCATTCTTCTGTAGCACCACATTTCGAAAGCTTCTATTCTCTTCTTGTCCAAACTATTTATCGTCCATGTTTCACTTCCATACATGGCTACACTCCATACGAATACTTTCAGAAATGACTTCCTGACACTTAAATCAATACTGGATGTTAACAAATTTCTCTTCTTCAGAAACGCTTTCCTTGCCATTGCCAGCCTACATTTTATATCCTCTCTACTTCGACCATCATCAGTTATTTTGCTCCCCAAATAGCAAAACTCCTTTACTACTTTAAGTGCCTCATTTCCTAATCTAATTCCCTCAGCATCACCCGACTTAATTAGACTACATTCCATTATCCTTGTTTTGCTTTTGTTGATGTTCATCTTATATCCTCCTTTCAAGACACTGTCCATTCCATTCAACTGCTCTTCCAAGTCCTTTGCTGTCTCTGACAGAATTACAATGTCATCGGCGAACCCCAAAGTTTTTATTTCTTCTCCATGAATTTTAATACCTACTCCGAATTTTTCTTTTGTTTCCTTTACTGCTTGCGCAATATACAGATTGAACAACATCGGGGAGAGGCTACAACCCTGTCTTACTCCCTTCCCAACCACTGCTTCCCTTTCATGTCCCTCGACTCTTATAACTGCCATCTGGTTTCTGTACAAATTGTAAATAGCCTTTCGCTCCCTGTATTTTACCCCTGCCACCTTTAGAATTTGAAAGAGAGTATTCCAGTCTACATTGTCAAAAGCTTTCTCTAAGTCTACAAATGCTAGAAACGTAGGTTTGCCTTTCCTTAATCTTTCTTCTAAGATAAGTCGTAAGGTCAGTATTGCCTCACGTGTTCCAGTGTTTCTACGGAATCCAAACTGATCTTCCCCGAGGTTGGCTTCTACTAGTTTTTCCATTCGTCTGTAAAGAATTCGTGTTAGTATTTTGCAGCTGTGACTTATTAAGCTTATAGTTCGGTAATTTTCACATCTGTCAACACCTGCTTTCTTTGGGATTGGAATTATTATATTCTTCTTGAAGTCTGAGGGTATTTCACCTGTTTCATACATCTTGCTCACCAGATGGTAGAGTTTTGTCAGGACTGGCTCTCCCACGGCCGTCAGTAGTTTCGATGGAATATTGTCTACTCCGGGGGCCTTGTTTCGACTCAGGTCTTTCAGTGCTCTGTCAAACTCTTCACGCAGTATCGTATCTCCCATTTCATCTTCATCTACATCCTCTTCCATTTCCATAATATTGTCCTCAAGTACATCGCCCTTGTATAGACCCTCTATATACTCCTTCCACCTTTCTGCTTTCCCTTCTTTGCTTAGAACTGGGTTTCCATCTGAGCTCTTGATATTCATACAAGTCGTTCTTTTATCTCCAAAGGTCTCTTTAATTTTCCTGTAGGTGGTATCTATCTTACCCCTAGTGAGATAGGCCTCTACATCCTTACATTTGTCCTCTAGCCATCCCTGCTTAGCCATTTTGCACTTCCTGTCGATCTCATTTTTGAGACGTTTGTATTCCTTTTTGAATATTTAAGAGAGAGAAATGAAATATAAAGCGAAGGATGTGCCTAAAAAGCCGGCTTCTGCGATATGAAATGCTAAAGAAGTAAAAATAAAACATAGTATGTAAGAATTTTTTTAAGTTCAAGGAGCAATGATCGAGAAATGAAATTTATTTTCGTCAAGGACAAGGGTCGCTTGACAATTATTGGTTCCTGATCCCACTAAAAAGGAAACAAGTAACTAGTTTATAAGTCAGCTATGTCTAGATTAAGTTCCAATGTACATAGAAATCTGGAACAGGTTCATCTCTGCATTAAAATAACGTAATGTTTACGAAGCATGTGAGTTACTTGTAAGTACCAACATGACCACGAAAGCGCTATCCTTCAGCTAGATAAACAAAGTAGCATTAATTGTAATTGCAATACGCAGGACAGATACATTCAAAGCCATAAGTGAAATAAATACCAAGTATAAGAGCGTAAGTGGCAAGGACAAAGCAATGATGACTTAAAGTCATATATAGAGGTCAATGCTGTGTGGCGCAAGCAGGCGTCAAGGCGAGAATAAAATGACAATGAAACAGCCGGCAAAACAACCCAACTAGTTCTTAATTGGAGCGCGTACGCAGACGTACGGCGCACAGGGAAATTAATTTCTAAGTCATAAGGAACAAGGAGTTGTTTGCTAGATTTCTTCTTCCATGTACTATTATATCTACGTCTTTCTTCTGAATTTGTGTAAATACCCTAACCCGCCTAAACCCGTCCCGTAGACTTGACGTCACAGATTGAGAAATGCGGTTGACGTGGAAGGCTGGTTTGGCATACGATTTTCAAAATGAAACGCGTGAACGAAATCGGGAAAAGCTAGTTTTGAAATGTCTTTATTTTTCCTTTTAAAGTTAATCCGAGACGGAAACCGAGATCGCGATAAGGAATTTGAATATTTTCTTGAATGGTGTTCTGTTCTCATGTGAGAGGGCGATCAAATGTGACTGATTGATCCTCACATCTAGTAAAAAGAGAATTTTTGTTGAAATGACAGTGATAACTTTAATGAATCTAATAAATAGAAAGAACGATTGAAATGAATTAAAATAATAATAACTGCTAACAGATCGGAGAAACTAATGTATTGTGACTGTGAACTAAAAGCATAATTAGTCTTAGAGAAAGATGAGGAACAATGTAAAGAGAAATGTTAAGGTAGTTACCAACAAAGCAACAGATATTGAAATGGACATGATAATCAAAGCTCTCACTTAGCAAGCTTCAAAGTGAGACAAACTATTTGATTATAAACTGTAAAAAAAATTGTGTACATAGTAGTGTATAAGTGAAGGCTTAAAATGGTGTGGAAGTCTACCACAGACACGAAGCAATGCATCGTTGTTATAAGTAAGTGATAATTTCATTCACGATGAAGATAAAAAGTGTTAAACGTGCAGATAGGCCGACGGACAATGATAGTCCGGTTGTGTAACCGAAGGCGGTGATGTGATTACGTGCAGTGCATCTGAGACCAAGTGTGTTAGCTGCTTTGCAAAGTGCGAGCGCTAGCCTACCTTAAAATCTTCAAAATCGGCTGGAAAATGTGGAGACAGGGATGGTTTCAATGGAGTCTCTGTCCCTGGTAATCGTCGTCCCTCCGCACCAGCTCAGCAAACCACAACACCATCGACGCAACGTGTTCGCTGAACCGACACCGGCTGAACCGTGCGCGGAAAAGCTGAAGTACCCGTGGAGGCTAGTGAGCGCCTCGAGTTGCGATTCAGCTCTAACAATCAGCCTGTGTCAACGTCCATCGACGCAACAAACGCGTTAAATTTAAAGTGATGTATTAGCACAGCACTCCCGCTGCAGTTCGACGAAACGGACTTTCCATGAAAGCCGCTCCCAAAATAAAAGACTCTTATATGAGTTCACAACATATCACATACTATGCTAATGTTATATCCCGTGGATGAAATGTGAACAGCCAAACCACACGCGAATAGTGACAAAGTCAAATTCCTATAAATCCCAAGTCGTAAAATAGATTTAAGCTTAGTTTTTAGACAAATGAGTATTTATATTTTTTTGTTACATGTAACGTGTGTACGTAACGTGCGAGTGAGACTCGCCCGCCAGAGCTGATGAAAAGTTTTCTACTCGGAGACCGCAAAGTAGCGATCCAACTTCTCAAGGCATAAGCTTCACCTGGAGAAGAATCAAATTTTAACTTACCTGTCAATATAAAAACAATGAAAGCGTAAAAATCATAACAATAGTGAGGAATGGAAAATGGACACCTGTGAGAAATTCCAAGTGTGAGAATTATATATGTATAAAAATGGACACGTGTGAGAAATTCCATGTGTGAGAAGTATATGTGAATAAAAATGGACACGTGTGAGAAATTCCATGTGTGAGAATTATGTGCGTATAAAAAGATGACTCCTATGTGTTTTCTTTCAGGAGCAAAGAGCCTATGAGCTCTGGACAATAACTTGAGGCCACAAAGATGGTCGGTATGAACTCTGTAAAAAAAGGACTGTAATGAGTATAATCTATAATGTCCATTGTAAACTTCGTAGATTTACTGTCTTAGTTTTTAAATTTTTTGTGTATCTTTACCTATGAATGAGAGATCTCACCATATTTGTGTAATCCTAATAATCAAATGACAGGAATACTGTGTTTGATCAATGTAAATTTGTAAAGTACTCAATCCCATAATGTTAACGGCGACATGTGAATCTTGGTAATCTCCTTGATTTCCAAGATTCCCATGAAAGGCAATGTAACATTATGTGATTGCCTTATCATTTTAAATCATTCACTAATCGAGCAGTCGCTCGGCAACAGCTACAGTTAGCAAATAATGTTGCGAGAATGTAAAAGGTGAACGACCTGTGACGTAACTTGTTTATTGTCGAAGCGCCGTCAGAGATGCAGTGAGTTATTGACTTTGAAAACCGCGGCGCGAAAAACGGACAGAAGAAGAACACTTTTACACATTTTTTTATTACGAGATATTCTCGATGAACAGTTACTCATTCTTCTCTTGTCTCCTGTAACTTGTGTCGGACGCGCATGTCTTGCCGCCGTATTATTATGTTAAAAATAATATTGTTCTAGTGTAAAGTAAATGTGTAATACTAAAAGTGCCTAGCAGTAGATTTATTGTGCGACGTGTATGTGAAAACGTCAAAGGAATTGTTTTCATTACGAGAAGTGCCAGTCAAAACGGCATCCATGTTAAATCCATCATTGCAGTGTAAGTTCGTCTATTAATTGCCATAAATTCAGAGTTAAATGGAACTGGTGTATGGACTATTCATTTACTATAGAATCTATGTCTCACTTCTTCATGAAATTATTTAATTTTCTATATGTTTCTGCCAAATAGAGAGTTCACAGTCACGAATTCTTTCGTCGAGTTCGGACGGAAGTTGCATGCGGCGAAATATTTTCTCCGCGCCATATTCTACTGGTAAATGCATGATAAACTACGGTCCCTTAGGAAATTCATGTTGAGCTATCCAAAAGAATTATATTTTGAATAGGCATTTACTCTCCTCTGCAATGCAACTTCCGACTGATCAGACGATCCAACAAGAAACAGCCGCACACGGTCGGCGTTCGCAAATATGTTTCCACCGCTGATTATAGCTATATGTTACAGCACAAAAGTAACATATTGTTATAATTAGCGACTACGAACGGGGACATTTATAACTGTATGTTTATGTATACACATTACGTAAACATATCGTTATAAAAAGTAGAAAAAGTTCGTTTCATGTCGCCTGGAAAGCATCGAAATCGCAAGGAAGCTGTAACACAAATGGATAGTTTTAACAATGTAAAGTGCTCCATGTGAGTGATGAATGCCCGACATCACAAAAATGTGTTACAGTTATGCAGGAGAAAATTAACTTCAATGGTAAGCGCTTCATCAATGTAAAGAATGTTAAAAGACGTTGGTTCCTGATATGTTAAGAAAAGAGCTTTTAGTTCAAAGAAGTGACATAGGTGCAGCACGAACTACACGAAATATAAAGATTCAAGAGAAGATACAAGAGAAGAGTTCAACTGTGTATTATCTTGATGAAACATGGATCAGCTAGAACCATTCCAAGAAGATCTGCTGGAAAATGAGTGATGGTACTGGTGGTTTTAAAGTTTTCATAGGAATAGAACCATGGACCTTGCCATTGGTGGGGAGGCTTGTGTGCCTCAGCGATACAGACAGCCATACTGTAGGTGCAACCACAACGGAGGGGTATCTGTTGAGAGGCCAGACAAAAGTGTGGTTCCTGAAGAGGGGCAGCAGCCTTTGCAGTACTTGCAGTGGCAACAGTCTGGATGATTAACTGATCTGGCCTTGTAACACTAACCAAAATGGCCTTGCTGTGCTGGTACTGCAAACAGCTGAAAGCAAGGGGAAACTACAGCCGTAATTTTTCCCGAGGGCATGCAGCTTTACTGTATGGTTAAATGATGTTGGCGTCCTCTTGGGTAAAATATCCCGGAGGTAAAATAGTCCCCCATTCGGATCTCCAGGCGGGGACTACTCAGGAGAACGTTGTTATCAGGAGAAAGAAAACTAGTGTTCTACGGGTCGGAGTGTGGAATGTTAGATCTCTTAATCGGGCAGGTAGGTTACAAAATTTAAAAAGAGAAATGGATAGGTTAAAGTTAGATATAGTGGGAATTAGTGAAGTTTGGCACGAGGAACAAAATTTCTGGTCAGGTGTCAGGTGTACTGATAATGTTGTGCGTAAAATAAGTTACTTTGATGGTTTTACGAGCTTCAGCTAAAGATATTATGGTGTGTGCATGTGGATTAGTAATTGTTCTCTGTGAGTAACTAAAAATACGGCGATCTGTTGAAAGAACAGTGACAAATTGTGTTTTGTTACTAACTCGTGCACAATGGCTGCGACCAGTTTGGAAAATTTGAATACTATTGACGAAATAAGCGAGGAAGCATGGAATAAACCATATGCCTGTAACAAAACAACAAGAAACGACGTGAGTTGTGCAAAGTGTAAGAGGAAATTCCATTACTCGTGTGTAAATGCAACGAATAGAGTGAAAAGCTGGAAATATAGTGACTGTTTTCGTACTGAATGTGAAGATATAGACGAAATCAAAATATACCTGTTAAAAACGTATGTGTGCAAAAAGTTAAAGAATGAACTCACAATAGTAAGAAAGGAGCTTAAGTAGTCGAAAAGAATTATACGTGTACTAACAAACAAACTACAGAAGCGAGAATCAGCCAAGAAAGAAATGTGTAAAAACTACAGATTTAAGGCATCCAACATAAGACACGATTCACAACACAGCGTGCATGCCACAACACAGAACGCAGTTCAAAAAGGAAAGCAATCTCAGGGTGCAGCAATGAAAATGCAAACCTGACAAATAAAGATTTTGCAGTTATTTGGGCAGGGGCTAATGACATAGCAAAGAATGAAGCTAACTTGGCAATTTGTTCACTACATAAAGCCTTGTCAGAATTACAGAATACAAATGTGATTGTAGTTGGTGTGCCACACAGGCATGACCTGCCTGAATGGTCTTGTGTAAACCGAGAAATTCAATCCGCAAACAGAACACTAAAAAAAATAGTGAAAGGCTTCCATAACACTTGTTTTGTTAATACTCCTAGTAACAAGGAGCTACATACAGCACATGGACCTAAATGCAACTGGTAAAGAACTAATTGCCACAAGGATTTATGAACCAGTGGAAACAAACAGAGAAGTGTACAAAACAGCAACAGAACTTAAATGGAAGAATACTGCAGCCTCAGATAAAGAATCAGTGAGAATTGTTACTGACACAACTCCAGCACAAATAACAGCAGAATCCTTAAAAGTGAATTCTGTATGTGTGGAGAGGGCAATTACTCAAGAAATAAATACACCCAAGAGATAAGTGCAAAAGTTAGAAGAAGCAGCAAATGATGTAGCAGGAAAAAAAGGCATCATATAAGAAGAGAGAACTACTTGCAAACAGAAGAATAGCGTCAAGCTCAAGGAATGAGAATACCAACAGGTGGAACATGGAAGTCAACCCGAAGAAAGAAACCACAACCAAGGGACCAGGATTTTTGGTGGAATCGGCAGTGGTTTCACAGAAGAAAGCAGTTAGATTAAAGACATTAACTGAACCTACAACTTCAAGTATGGAGTCAAATTGCTCTCAGAGGAATACAGACAGAGACAAACTACTTACTTTTCTACAAGTTAACATCTGTTGTATTAGAAATAAGATTTTCGAATTAGAACATTTATGTAACACTGAGCATGTAGATGTTATGTGTGTATCTGAGCACTGGTTAACCCAAGAACAAGTAAATATGTTTGTTCCCCAAGGGTATGTTGTGGGAGACATGATATGTAGAAAACAGAGAAAGAATGGTGGTGCTGGAATTTTTGTCAAAGAAGGAATAAAGTTTTCCAGAATTGATGTATCTATGTACTCCTCAGGATTGGATGGGGAGTTTAGTTGTGTAAAACTAATGAATGAAAATATAGTGGTAGTTAGTCTACATAGGTCACCAGATGGTGATGTAAATTTGTTTATTGAAAATGTGAATTAATAGTTAAACAGATGTTGAAGAGTAAAACAAGAATTGCTATATGTGGTGATTCGAACATAGAAATAGTGAACACACAGAATCCAGTTGCTAGGACATTTTTGAACATGCTAAGATCATTATGCCTCTATTGTACAAATAACCCTGCCACATGTAAGAATGCCTGCATAGACAATATTGTTGTGAATTTCCATAGCGAAGATTTAACAGTCAGACTTGCAGGAAGTGGACTTGCAGATCATAAGCCACTCCTCCTTACACTCTGTAAGAGGCAGCCAGTTAAAACTGAAGAACCTAAAGTAGTAATGGTAAGAGGACAAAAGGAAGAATGTGTAAGTATGTTCGTTGATAGATTAACAAGTGCAGATTGGGGCTTTATATATAACTGTCAATCTGGAAAAAGGGAAGCTGAAATAACCTTTGATAACTTCTTTAAAAAGTACACAGATTTATGGTATTCTTGTTCAACAGTAAAAAAAAATTAGATATCCAAGTGAATTGAAAAAGAAAAGTCTGAACTGGTTTACAGAAGAGCTAGCAGAAATTAGATGAAATATGCATATGCTGTACCAGATATATAAGCAAGCCACTAACCAAGGAGCAGAACAGAGTGTGAACATTCATAGCTCATATCTGAAACGCAAAAATACTACAAAGCTAAACTTCTTCTGGCAAAAAAGCAAGCAGTGGAAAATTATATAGAAAGGGTTCCCAATAAATTCGCAGCAGCATGGCAGATAATAAAACAAGAGAATACACTACAATGTACAGAAACAGCTCTGCTTGAACCTGAGGAATTAAATCAATACTTTTTAAACTCAGTTAAAGAAATAAGTAACAGTATTAAAGCAACAAATTCGTCTGCAATGGACCTCATTGCAACACCACTGCCCATTAACCTGGTATTTCAATGAAGGGCTGTCACACCTGCTGTTGTTATAAAAGCTGTAACCAAATTTTCAGGTTCTAAAAGTATGGACTGTTATTGGTTATCAAATAACGTAATTAAAGAGACAATACACTCAATCGCCAAACCATTAGCTTTTATTTTTAATAAATGCTGTGCGGGATTAGCCAAGCGGTCTCAGGCACTGCAGTCATGGACTGTGCGGCTGGTCCCGGCGGAGGTTCGATCCTCCCTCGGGCATGGGTGTATGTGTTTGCCCCTAGGATAATTTAGGTTAAGTAGTGTGTAAGCTTAGGGACTGATGACCTTCGCAGTTAAGTCCCATAAGATTTCACACACATTTGAACATTTTTTAATAAATGTGTAGAATTTGGAATTTTTCCAGATGCACTTAAGGTATCGAAAGTTGTCCCAGTTTTTAAAAAAGGGGGCAAACATCTTGTGATACACACAAATAAGCAGCTTCTTTGAAAAACACAATATCCTATGTAGCAATCAGTTTAGTTTTCACAAAGGGAAAAACACAACAGGGGCCATCTTGGAAATCATTGACCAAACCTTAACAGCTTTTGAAAACAATAACATGGTATCACTGGTATTATGTGACCTAAGCAAAGCTTTTGATTGCATTCCTGTTGATGTATTACTGGGGAAACTAGAGTTTTATGGGGTGCAAGGGAGCACTTTAGCTGTGATAAATTCTTATCTAAGTAACCAAAAACAATTTGTTTCAGTCAGAAATGTAAATTCCTGCGTAATGGAAATCAGCACAGGTGTACCAAAAGGGTCTATCCTTGGACTCTTCTTCTTCATTGTAGCTATTAATGATTTACCTAAAAACATAGCCCACCCTGTTGTGTGTTATGCTGACGATACAACACTACTTACCACACGTCAGAACATTTCAGATCTGAATAAACTAACCAAAGAAACACTTGATAAGGCCCTGGACTGGTTTGAAGCCAATAAGCTTCTGTGCAATCCTGATAAAGCCCAACAACTTTTAATGGGAACATCAAATGAAGTAGGCAATAAGTCAGTATAACTCTTAGGTATTCACATTGACTCTAAACTCTATTGGGAGGAACATGTCAATCACGTATGTATAAAAATATCTCAGGTGGCATACCTTATCTTGAAACAACGGGAGGTAGTGAGCTTAGAGTACCTTAGGGTGACATACTTTGTCCTATTCCAGTCACATATTTCGTATGGTCTGATTATATGGGGGCACTCACCTCACATCAAGAATATCTTGAAATTACAAAAAAAAGTCTTATGCATAATATGTACGAGGGCCGTTCAGAAAGTAACCTCCAGTTGATTTAAAAAAATACACCAATTTAAATAAAAATATTTTAATATATACATCTTACAACTACATCTTTGCACTATTTTTCTACATAGTCTCCATAGCAATTGAGGCACTTATCGTATCTCTTCACAAGCTTTGAAATTCCTTCTGCTTAAAAATCACCCGCTTGTGCCTGGAGCCAGCCTGTGACCACATCTTTGAGCTCTTCGTCGTCATCAAACCGCTGTGACCCGAGCCATTTCTTCAAATGCATGAAGAGGTGATAATCACTTGGCGCCGGGTCTGGGCTGTAAGGTGGCTGGTTGATAACGTCCCACTTGAAGGACTCAAGAAGGGCCGTTGTTCTGCGAGCAAAATGAGGACGGGCGTTATCGTGCAAAAAAACGATACCGGAAGTCAGCAAACCACGGCGTTTGTTCTGTATAGCCCGTCGTAACTTTTTTATTGTTTCACAGTACACGTCTTGATTAATGGTCGTACCACGTTCCATGAATTCAACCAACAACACCCCTTTGGCATCCCAAAACACTGTTGCCATCAGTTTTCTGGCAGAAAAATCTTGCGAGGCTTTTCTTGGTTTGGTAGGCGAATTTGAATGTGCCCACATCTTTGATTGTTCTTTTGTCTCAGGGTTCACGTACTTAATCCAGGTTTCGTCACCGGTCACGATTCTGTTTAACAATGGTTCTCCTTCGTCCTCATAACGTGACAGAAAGTCTAATGCAGAGGCCATTCTTTGAGTTTTGTGGTGGTCGGTAAGAATTTTGGGCACCCATCGTGCACAGAACTTACGGTAACCCAATCTTGCTGTCACTATCTCGTACAAGAGAGTCTTAGAAATCTGTGGAAAACCAGTAGACAACTCCGACATTGAGAAACGTCGATTTTCACGAACTTTTGCATCAACTGTCTGAACGAGTTCGTCAGTCACCAATGATGGTCTACCACTCCTCTCTTCATCATGAACGTTTTCTCGTCCACTTTTAAATAAACGTACCCATTCACGGACAACTCCTTCACTCATAACTCTTGTTCCGTACACGGCACAAAGCTCACGATGAATAGCTGCTGCAGAATATCCTTTGGCTGTAAAAAACCTTATGACAGCACGCACTTCACATTTGGCAGGGTTTTCTATTGCAGCACACATTTCAAACTGCCACAAAAACTAAACTAGCGCAGGTACGACGTTCACTCGACCACGGCTTGATGCCGACTGACCTGTTGAGTGCGTGAACGCACAGATGGCGTCGCTACTCCCCCCACAACCCGCACTGTGACCAATCGGAGGTTACTTTCTGGACCGCCCTCGTAAAACAGATCATAGGGAGCACTGTCGTCCTCTTTTTTCCAGACTCAGAATACTCACAATTATAAATTTATACATCTATGTGTCTGTACTCTATATTAAAAATAATATTTCGGAATTAATTGCCAGAGGGGAAATACATGAACACAACATCAGGGCTAAGGATAATTTAGACATACTGTGCCAAAGATTAGGAAGAACAGGAAATTCCCACAAAGTTAACCCACTCAAAATGTTCAATAAACTGCCAGTTCATGTTTAGGCTATGGATATAATTTTTTTAAAATTAGGTGGTACAGCTGGCTGTCAGATCATCCATTCTATGACATTAAAATATTCTTTGAGATGCCTGAGGAGGATAATAGCATTTAAAAGTTGTTTGTAGTTAAACATATTATTGTATGCTGTGATTAATCGTGTGTAATTACATAGTGTATACAATAAGTATAGTATATTAAGTTATAGTACAGCTTACTGCCTTAAGTTTTAGAAGCTATCCTGGTGTAATTTGGTACGCTGCCATGCTTGAAATGTATTCTATAATGTACTGACACTTGTTTATTTTATTATTCTGTATGTACTAGTACATCCTGTATGACGAAATCAATATCACTGTAAAATGATCTATGGTGAATAAAATTCTTGATCCTCTTGATTCTTGAACACAAGGTTATAACTAAAATTCAAATAGGGGTAATTCAGGAGTAGGTTTAATAATGAATAAAAACATAGGAATGCGGGTAAGCTACTACAAACAGCATATTGAACGAATTATTGTGGGTAAAATAGATGCGAAGCCCACGTCTACCACATTAGTACAGGTTTATATGCCAACTAGCTCCACAGATGACGAAGAGATTAATGGAATGTATGATGAGATAAAAGAAAAAATAATGAAGGGAGACGAAAATTTAATAGTCATGGGTGACTGGAATTTGATAGTAGGAAAAGGAAGAGAAGGAAACATTGTAGGTGAATATGGAATGGGGCTAAGGAGTGAAAGAGGAAGACACCTGGTAGAATTTTGCACAGAGCATAACTTAATCATAGCTAACACTTGGTTCAAGAATCATGAAAGAAGGTTGTATGCATGGAAGTAGCCTGAAGATACTGGAAGGTTTCAGATAGATTATATAATGGTAAGACAGAGACTTAGGAACCAGGTTTTAAATTTTAAGACATTTCCAGGGACAGATGTGGACTCTGACCACAGTCTGTTGGTTATGAACTGCAGATTAAAACTGAAAAAAAACTGCAAAAGGGAGGGTATTTAAGGAGATGGGTCCTAGATAAACTGACAGAACCAGAGATTGTACAGAGTTTCAGGGAGAGCATTAGGGAACGATTGACAAGAATGGGGGAAAGAAATATAGTAGAAGAAGAATGGGTACCTTTGAGAGGTGAAATAGTGAAGGTAGCAGAGGACTGTAGGTAAAAAGATGAGGGCTAATAGAAATCCTTAGGTAACAGAAGAGATATTGAATTTAATTGATGAAAGGAAAAAATATAAAAAAGCAGTAAATGAAGCAGGCAAAAAACAATATAAACATCTCAAAAATGAGATCGACAGGAAGTGCAAAATGGCTAAGCAGGGATGGCTAGAGGGCAAGTGTAAGGATGTAGAGGCATATATCACTAGCGGTAAGATAGATACTGCCTACAGGAATATTAAAAAGACCTTTGGAGAAAAGAGAACCAGATGGAAACCCAGTCCTAAGCAAAGAAGGGAAAACAGAGAGGTAGAAGGAGTATATAGAGGATCTATACAAGGGCGATGTTCTTGAGGACAATATTATGGAAATGGAAGAGGATGCAGATGAAGATGAAATGGGAAATATGATACTGCATGAAGAGTTTGACAGAGCACTGAAAGACGTAAGTCAAAACAAGGCCCCAGGAGTAGACAACTTTCCATTAGAACTACTGATAGCCTTGGGGGAGCCAGCCCTGACAAAACTCTACCATCTGGTGAGCAAGATGTATGAGAGAAGTGAAATACCCTCAGACTTCTAGAAGAATATAACAATTCCAATCCCAAAGAAAGCAGGTGTTGTTAGGTGTGAAAATTACTGAACTATCAGTTTAATAAGTGACGGCTGCAAAATACTAACACGAATTCTTTACAGATGAATGGAAAAACTGGTAGAGACCAGCCTCAGGGAAGATCAGTTTGGATTCTGTAGAAATGTTGGAACACGTGAGGCAATACTGACCCTATGACTTATCTTAGAAAATAGATTAAGGAAAGGCAAACCTACATTTCTAGCATTTGAAGACTTAGAGAAAGCTTTTGACAATGTTGACTGGAATACTCTCTTTCTAATTCTGAAGGTGGCAGGGGTCAAATACAGGAAGCAAAAGGCTATTTACAATTTGTACAGAAACCAGATGGCAGTTATAAGAGTCGAGGGGCATGAAAGGGAAGCAGTGGTTGGGAAGGGAGTGAGACAGGGTTGTAGCCTGTCCCTGATGCTATTCAATCTGTATATTGAGCAAGCAGTGAAGGAAACAAAAGAAAAATTCGGAGTAGGTTATAAAATCCATGGAGAAGAAATAAAAACTTTGAGGTTCACTGATGACATTGTAATTCTGTCAGAGACAGCAAAGGACCTGGAAGAGCAGCTGAGCGGATTGGACAGAGTCTTGAAAGGAGGATACAAGATGAACATCAACAAAAGCAAAATGAAGATAATGGAATTAGTCAAATTAAACAAGGTGATGCTGAGGGAATTAGATTAGGAAATGAGATGCATAAAGTAATAAATGAGTTTTGCCATTTGGGAAGCAAAATAACTGATGATGATCAAAGTAGAGAGGATATAAAATGTAGACTGGCAATGGCAAGGAAAGCGTTTCTGAAGAAGAGAAATTTGTTAACATTGAGTATAGATTTAAGTGTCAGGAAGTCGTTTCTGAAAGTATTGGTATGGAGTGTATCCATGTATGGAAGTGAAACGTGGACAATAAATTCACTCCTGGAAATGGAAAAAAGAACACATTGACACCGGTGTGTCAGACCCACCATACTTGCTCCGGACACTGCGAGAGGGCTGTACAAGCAATTATCACACGCACGGCACAGCGGACACACCAGGAACCGCGGTGTTGGCCGTCGAATGGCGCTAGCTGCGCAGCATTTGTGCACCGCCGCCGGCAGTGTCAGCCAGTTTGCCGTGGCATACGGAGCTCCATCGCAGTCTTTAACACTGGTAGCATGCCGCGACAGTGTGGACGTGAACCGTATGTGCAGTTGACGGACTTTGAGCGAGGTCGTATAGTGGGCATGCGGGAGGCCGGGTGGACGTACCGCCGAATTGCTCAACACGTGGGGCGTGAGGTCTCCACAGTACATCGATGTTGTCGCCAGTGGTCGGCGGAAGGTGCACGTGCCCGTTGACCTGGGACCGGACCGCAGCGACACACGGATGCACGCCAAGACCGTAGGATCCTACGCAGTGCCGTAGGGGACCGCACCGCCACTTCCCAGCAAATTAGGGACACTGTTGCTCCTGGGGTATCGGCGAGGACCATTCGCAACTGTCTCCATGAAGCTGGGCTACGGTCCCGCACACCGTTAGGCCGTCTTCCGCTCACGCCCCAACATCGTGCAGCCCGCCTCCAGTGGTGTCGCGACAGGCATGAATGGAGGGACGAATGGAGACGTGTCGTCTTCAGCGATGAGAATCGCTTCTGCCTTGGTGCCAATGATGGTCGTATGCGTGTTTGGCACCGTGCAGGTGAGCGCCACAATCAGGACTGCATACGACCGAGGCACACAGGGCCAACACCCGGCATCATGGTGTGGGGAGCGATCTCCTACACTGGCCGTACACCACTGGTGATCGTCGAGGGGACACTGAATAGTGCACGGTACATCCAAACCGTCATCGAACCCATCGTTCTACCATTCCTAGACCGGCAAGGGAACTTGCTGTTCCAACAGGACAATGCACGTCCGCATGTATCCCGTGCCACCCAACGTGCTCTAGAAGGTGTAAGTCAACTACCCTGGCCAGCAAGATCTCCGGATCTGTCCCCCATTGAGCATGTTTGGGACTGGATGAAGCGTCTCACGCGGTCTGCGCGTCCAGCACTAACGCTGGTCCAACTGAGGCGCCAGGTGGAAATGGCATGGCAAGCCGTTCCACAGGACTACATCCAGCATCTCTACGATCGTCTCCATGGGAGAAAAGCAGCCTGCATTGCTGCGAAAGGTGGATATACACTGTACTAGTGCCGACATTGTGCATGCTCTGTTGCCTGTGTCTATGTGCCTGTGGTTCTGTCAGTGTGATCATGTGATGTATCTGACCCCAGGAATGTGTCAATAAAGTTTCCCCTTCCTGGGACAATGAATTCACGGTGTTCTTATTTCAATTTCCAGGAGTGTAGTTTAGGCAAGAAGAGAATAGAAGCTTTCGAAATGTGGTGCTACAGAAGAATGCTGAAGATTCTATGAGTAGATCACATAACTAATGAGGAGGTACTGAATAGAATAGGGGAGAAGAGAAATTTGCAGCACAACTTGACTAGAAGAAGAGATTGCTTGGTAGGACACATTCTGAGGCATCAAAGGATCACCAATTTAGATCTGGAGGGCAGTGTGGAGGGTAAAAATCATAGAGGGAGACCAAGAGATGAATACACTAAACAGATTCAGAAAGATGTAGGTTGCAGTAGGTACTGGGAGATGAAGAAACTTGCACAGGATGGAGTAGCATGGAGAGCTGCATCAAACCAGTCTCTGGACTGAAGACCACAACAACAACATAGAAATATGTTCTCGTATAATTATTCAGCATGTTGACTCTTCTTCTGGTTTTGTTTCTGAGAGTAAACTTATATTTACAGTTAAGAAAAGCAGCAGTGACTACCATCTGGAAATGAACACTGTCAGTTTTGTGATGTGATTCACAATTCTTGTCATACCTTGCTTCGAAGTCGGTCACTGCCAGTTATAATTCAACTGTTACAGAGAAAAGACCAAGTATAAACACCAGAAGAGCAGATATTTTTCCCTAGCTTAAAAATAAAAATATTAAGCCCAGTATAAACCAGACTCTTGCCAATCTCCTGCAGTTTGTTTATTTATACAAACTTTACTTCATTGCACGTGAATGGGGTCACTTAGTGTTGCGTTTACCCATGAGTCACTGTCAGTTTAGTGCTATTTAATTAATTTGGGCAAAGGATAAGGCTATTTGGGAGGGGAAAAAACCCATTCATGATAACATTCACTGAATCACTTGTGCATGAGGCTATAGGCAACATCCCACCTATAGCATGGGAACAGTCTTGTGGTATACTATATTGATCAACATATTGCCCAAGGAGAAGTTCAGCTTCTCTCACCATGTTGTATGCTCGAATAACAAACGAGAATGCAGCTGGATAAATTCGTCAAAGGTCCTATATTTCCACATGTAAACAAACCCCTATCATTTTCAAGACACAAACTGGATAAGCCCCTAAAATGACAGCAACTGTTACTTGTTGAGATATCGGTGGTTTTTTGATGTCATCGGTCATCATTCCCTGGAGTTATTCGCAGATGATGGTTATTTGTTTGCTTGTTCAATGGATTATAAATGCAGTCTCTCACTGCAATGTCGAACGAGTTAGTTTACACTCATAATGCCCATTAACAGTGAAAAATATATTAACTTACTGACCATTTTTACAACAGTCTTTTCATTAGTCTTCTCTACCACTAATTCTTTTTTATGCACAGTGATTACAATTAACTACAGTCAAACATATCAGCATACACAACTTATACACATTTTTAAAAATCCTGTTGAGTAGAAGCAGTTGTCAAGCAAATATAATGATTTCAGTTTGTGCTTGAATTTAATTTTGTGGTGTATTAAATTTTTACTTATAATAGAGTTCAAATCGCAATAAATGATAATTATTGCAAGAAGTTCAATGATTTGTCGTTAGACAATTGTCATTTTGAGAAAAGTTGTATTTCACGTCTTCACAAAGCTGTGTCAGCTGTTCTTGCCTCGCCGGCTGGTGTGGCCGAGCGGTTCTAGGTGCTTCAGTCTGGAACCACGCGACCGCTATGGTCACAGGTTCGAATCCTGCCTTGGGCATGGATGTGTGTGATGTCCTTAGCTTAGTTAGCTTTAAGTAGTTCTAAGTTCTAGGGGACTAATGACCTCAGATGTTAGGCCCCATAGTGCTCAGAGTCATTTGAACCATTTGGTCTTGCCTCCCAACTTCACGCAGAGTAAATCTGTGGCACAGTGGATGCAACGTTGTCAAGACATGAATTAATATGTCTCTCATGACAACTGATGGAAATTGGTTTTAATATTTACAGTTCCCCTCATAGATTCGAATGTATAACATGATGTACCGTAAGCAAACCTGACTGTTGTCCACAGCAGCGCAGTTTGGCAAGGTGGACTTTGTTTGCTCGCTCTCTGCTGCCATGCATGCACAGTTCTCATCCCTTCACTGCTCCACCTCTATGCACGGAAGTGCCATCTTAAGTGACACGAGCTATAGCTACTTTCGAGTGTGCACTCATTCTCGTGTGCTCAGCAGATGTGATTACATCATCAACGTGAGCCATACAAAACAAAATCATATGCCATGCACAGCAGTTGCACATACATTGTCATCAATATACACCTTCGCTACTTACGATGACGATGTATCCACATTTATTGTGTCTTGAGAACGAGGACACTAACTAGTGCTGCTGAACAATGTACTCATTTAAAATAACTGCCTATGTAAACTATGTTGTTATTTAAATTTATTGAGGATATGACACCCATGCAGAAGAAGTCAGACAAATATTTTAATGTGTTAAATAAGTCAATATTTTGGGTATTAATTTTTAGGTAGATGAATATGGATGAAAGCTGTGGATCGTTTGTTCTATAATTATTACCAGGGTTTTGGAAGGATTTATCTTGAGGAGCCACAGGTTACACCAAAAGGTGAAGTCAATTCATGGAGCTGGAAGTCTGCTGGGATTTCTAGAATGTAGTGTAAACATCTAGCAAAGAGATAGCATCAGTGTACTACAGAAAATGAACAAGTGCGGGTGGTTTAGATGTTTTGCTAACGTAGAGGGTAGAGGAGAGAGAACAGAACCTTGGGGCACACCTCCAGTAGGACAGAAGGTGTGAGAATCGCTATTGTTAAAGGTGACAAAAGATGGTCAGTTAGTTGGTACGGATGCAACAAGGTGGACATAGTTCACTGAAAGTGATAATTTCTAGATCTCGAAAAGAAGACAGGAATGTTGTACGTAGCCATATGTTTTCATGGTATCAAGGAAAAATAGAGTATTTTCTGTTATTAAATTCATAGTACCAGAGATGGGTAAGATATATGAGTGGGCTATTAGAGAAGTTGAGGCAGAAGCTGCACTGGTTCAAAATGGTGAGTAGGGACAGGGTTAGGTGTTTCAGGATACATTGGGAGAGGGTGTATTCGAAGATCTTGCAGAGCAACCATGTGAGGCTGATGGATCCACAGAAAAGGGGGGGGGGAGGCAGAAGTGGGGTCATAAGGGGGGAGGGGGGAGCGTGCAGCATTCGAATCTTTAAGGCAAAATGATCTGGGAGGTTTCTTGAAGCTTAAGGTAGTGTCTTCTATGATGGGTGATGATATAGAGGATGGCAAAGATTTATAGGAAGCAGAGGGTGATCACTTCCTTACGCTGTACCTACTTACATAACGCCTGTCTTCTATACTCTTGGGTGGGTACTGTCAGTCCTACACATGTCCCTCCCCAGGACTGAATGTTCTCTGTTGGTTTCTCTAGTAACTGGGCATCATTTTCTTGTCAGATTTGCTAAGTAGAAATATTACATTATCTTCCACTACATTTCTTATACTGATTTTATAGTAGCCTCATGGTCACTGGTTCCTATCACTATGTTCATATCTTTCTGTTGCAGGAGATATATGACTTTACCATCATTGAGGTGTTATTTACCTGGGTGCTCAAGATATTTATCACAACAGACAATTACAATATCATCACACTAATGCCCTATGCATACCAAATGAGTATATACCACTGTCTAGCATTTGCAAAGTGAAACGTTGCAAGATCAAGGAGCAATGCATAATATTCTCTAAACTTTCTCGGAGGGGCTCAGCCACTTTGATACTTGATGGGAGTGGACAACAGACACACCTGGTTATTACGTTTAGTCCACTTTTTGGGGTTTTCTTCTCTTCTATTACTTCTTTCCAAATCAATGTTTATCTAACTAGGTGTGATGCAAACATGGTGTCAGTATTGTGGGATAGCCGCCTGACTGAAGACTGTGGAAGGCAACTAAAAGAAACCATTATGGAAATAAACCTACAACTACTGAAAACACCTTGCAATCTGCCAACCTACGAAGCGAGGGCTGCAGTAACATCAAATATAGCCATCATTCAAGTACATATGGCATTGGTGTGCCATGAGAAAAGCTGGAAGGTTGAGAGTGATATGACATTAAGTGATCAAAATATTATGTACTCTACCATCACCGGAAGGGACATCTAAGACACTACAGAGAATGTGTGTGTGATAGCCCCAAATGTGCTACGGAGGGGGAGGGGGGTTAAGAGCACTACAAAACAATTATCCAAATGGGATGGAATATGGATATCCTAGAGTGTTCATTATCAGGGAAGCTAACTGGGAAGAAACCAGAAGAGTGTTTCAATGTCCAGGAAATCTGTCTCTGGTGCTGATGCAGATGTTAAAGCACAAGAACTAATGGTGGCTATATAAAAGTTAATGAAGGTGACGATACCTATCAGGAGAAGTCCTTCCAGTGGTGTACCATGCATCTACCCTGAGGCACCGCATAAATTAAAATGTGAAACAAAAAGAGCCAGGAAACTATACCAGAAAAGCATTACCCAAGAAGAAAGAATGTGAAGGCTGCATAGATACAGGTATTTAAACAACGTTTTAAGGAAGAGGTACTGAAACCGAAAAGATAAGATCCCTGCCATGGTAGTACAAGCCTTAATGTGATGAATTAGATTTTAACTTGCGTGAAATATAAAATGAGTAGTGCGTGAAATATAAAATGAGTAGTAGGGTCTCTTCACCATGGAAGAATGCTGAGATGATGATTATTAGTAAAGAGCAAGACAATGATCTGATATTACCCAAATCCTACAGATCAATTTGTCTTCTGAACGTTCTCAGCAAGATGTCTGAAAAACTAGTTAATAGTTCATTGATTGCGATCTTGCTAGTGACAGATACTCATTTTAGGTACACTCTAGCAATGATGATCGATGTTACTGGTGCTTTCGATAACCTATGGTGGCTGACTATCTTTGGTCACCCAGGGGCTTGTGATGTCCACAGCTGCCGTGCAATTGCTTGAGAGACTACTGACATGGGAGGCATGCATCTTCAATATGTCCTAGAAAGAAAATAACAGAGACAATAACAAGAGGTCAGCCGTAAGTTATGGTGGAAGCATTTGGGCTCATAGATTGAAGCTTGTGAAACCAACTTCATTTGCCAGAAGAGTTCAACGAAGAGTGCTACCAATAAGAAAACCCTTGAGTGTGAGGTTTGAAGTTCAGTCTTCAGGAAGGCTCATTTGAAAGTGTTGTGTTAACAATTATGACAGGAAAAATATTAGCTGTTAGTGACACAACATGTTCACCAGTTGGGCGACAGAAAATGAGTATCCAGGAGGTGCAGAGACCAATCTTTTATGGAGTGTGTGTATTACACTTCACAAAATGCACAATGTCGACATTCAAGAAATATTTAAAACAAACCATTAACTTGCACCATAAACACTGAATTAAAAATGGCATGCCACAGTGATCACAAAGGTCTGCACCATCAAGAGTGAAGGCAAACTTCTTGGGAGCTACAAACCATGCAGGACATTCAATTAGATATCCGCTCTTAAAGAATGCATATAATCACATTAGTGTAATAGGGTGATGAGAACTGATGGAATGTCATGGCATGTAACTGAATTCAAAACAATCTGTTGTGGAGCTTATCATGAAACTGGCTATCCTTTAAGGCGTAGCTGCAGATAGTGTGATAATATGTTTTATAGGCAAGGAAAAAACCAACATTCAGAGTATGATTAGTCCAGTGGTTCCAAGTGGTATGAATTGCAGTGTCATGAACTTTTCAGGTAGGACAGTTTGCTCTAAAGGAGTGTTATTTTTATATATTTTTATATGTAGACCAGTAATCAAGCAAAAACAAGTTATTTTTACTACCTGTTGGCCAAAAGCAGTGTTTATACTGTAGTTGTCATTCTTGTACTCCCATTTCTCCACTCTTGCTTGCTGTTACATAAATATTCCATACTTCCCTTGCAAGATCGTGCACATGAGAAAGAATTATAGTTGGCAGAGTGCCTCCAATGTCTTTCAGGTCAATAAATACCTTTCCAGCCAATTTACCATCCAAATTAACAGTTGGCATAATTGTATATGAATGCTCTAAGGCATTGGTGTTTACTGATCTTGATATAACTCTCCTGGTACTTTTAATTTCCATGGTTTCCTTCATATGCATTCTCTCTTCAAATCCTGATTGCTTAGAGTTGAAAACAAATTCCTTACCAAACAATGGGATAAGTTTAGCTCATCTACAAATGCTTGGGTCGATTCCGGAGTTTGTTGTGCATCATCAAATTGACGCTTTCTTTGAAATTTTGTTATCTTACTTCTTGCAGTTCTGTAAAGTAGTAGGGCAACAGGAGTGCAAGCACATTTTGTTAGTGCAGGCTGCCTGCATCAGGGGCAAGCATACATTCAGGGGAAAACCTTTTGCTGTTCCATGTCAGCCCTTAACATATTGTTTTCTTTTGATTAACAGGTCATTAACCTATTGTTCTGAATCACTTTAGATAGCAAATTGATATATAAATTAAATTGTGAAAGCTGATAGATTTATGACCTTAACCTGTTGTTCTGCTAAGTGGACTTCCGACCCCTGGAGTTGATTTATGACCCCCTGGGAATAATCTGTCCTTCTGGGAAACCTCCCCACCCCAACCTTTCCTCCTCTGCAACCCGTCTGGAAATCTCCAACCCTCCCTCTACCCCTCAATGTTGAAAGTAAACTTTCAGGCCTGAATTACTGAAATAGCCCCATCCAACTCTATCAGTTTGATTAATTATTTAATGAAATTGATCAGTTAATTAACCCCTCCCCTGCTGGAAAATCCCACAGCCCTCCCCTCACCTCCCCTCCCCTCCCCCACCAGTAAATTGGCTGCTCTGTGTTGGAGGGGAAGGATATCATGACAGGAAACTCAGTTACATAGCAGGGGGTATATTTGTTCATCATTTCAGCATTCTCTGGTGTTTGGGAAGATGCAGGTCTTATAAAATACGTAAAAAAGAAGTAACTAAAATCAATCACTTTGTTTATTCTGATCATGTAAGGAATACTGTCAACATGTAATTACACTGTTAAAAATCTTTCACACTGACCGCAGAGCATTACACACCCACGCCAAGCCCACTTTGCTGGGCCAGCCACTTTACTTATTTCTGTGACTGCTGTCGACTGCCGCACAGCTAGCTGCCTTGTGCTCTGCACAGAGTGGAGGTCACATTAATCCCCCTAACAAAAATGTCAAGTGGTGGTAACACTTTGATATTTGATACCTGAGAAATTCCTGTTGAAACACATTCTGTGTCTCTCTCCCTCCCTCCCTCTCTCTCTCTCTCTCTCTCTCTCTCTCTCTCTCTCTCTCTCTCTCTCTCTCACACACACACACACACACACACACACACACACACACACACACACACACAAGTGACCACATCCTCTTGTGTGCCACTGCCAGGCCTGCACGTGCCATCAGTCATGGTCAGACCAAACAGCAAACAAAGCAGTGTTTGGTTGGAAAACCCCCAAGCCTTCCCTGTGGAATACCCATGTGAAAACTCCTACCAAGGCAAATGTCTGATTTAGAATCAACCCAGAAATAATGAGTCAATAAATTGATTGATTAATTAATTTCTGGTCATGTGTTCATGATGTAAGAGATATAATGCAGACATGATGGCTCACCAGTCTCAGTTGCAGTCAGTCTCAGGAAGAAGAAGAACCTTGAAATGCCAACAGCAGTAGTTGACATCCTCATTGGCCTCTCCATTGCAGAAGAAGAGTAAAAGTAAGAACTAATTACATGTCTTTGCTACTATTACTGCATGTAGAGGTTCCTCCATCTCCTCTTCATCAATTTCCCTTTATTTGGTTAACTCCACGTTATTGTGTGTGAATGATTATTGTTTCTTCTTCTTCTTCTGCTCTTTTTTCAGCAGGCTCTGGTGTGTCTGAACCAGTAAAGACATCCAGCATTTCCAGACCCACAGCAGCCACCATTGGCTCATTGAGACCTTCAGTGAACTCAGGCTTGTGAAGACCAGCAATGGTAGCAACACCGTGGAAAACTATATTGCACCTTACCAGCATGTTGGAGCGGGACACTGAGCTGTTATTATCCATCCAGCTTATTGGTTTAGACACTCAGCAATTCCTTGACTCTCAGGAGGACTGTACTGGGGCCCTTACACCAAATGATGCAGGTCAGTACTGGTGTCCAACATACGCATCATCCCAGAACATTCCAGTGTCACTGCAAGGACAGAGTGTTTATGTGGTGGATGAGAAGCCGCCAATTCCTCCCAGCACTCTACTGCTTTTCACTTCAACTTATAATACAACAGCTAGCGGTTCATAGGGCTTAAATATTGATATAGAAGCATCAGTGGGCAATGACTGGTGTGTTGTGTTAGAGATTGAATATGAATCAAGAAGTGTTGAAGTGCGGTTTACAGAGCTGGAATGAGATGAAGTCTGTGGTGCAGAATCCTACATCAATCAACATATTACCTCTGAGTATTCTCAATCTCTGGACATTTACTGTGCTGGTCTGATGCTATCTAAGTAAGTAAGTAAGTAAGTGCCCTGAAGCATAAAGGGCCCCTCTGAAGCAGCCAGTGTTCTGCCGATACCCAAGAAATCAGGTGGAATTATTTCCTTCATTGTTCCTGCCCTCACAGGTGTCACAGCAATGGGTTCTCTGGGTGGTGGTGCTGTGACTATTGCCAGAACAGTGAAGAATGCTCACAACTTGCAGAAGCAGCTAGAGGAAGCAGATTGATTTTAAGCAGCGGGGAGTGGAGTACTGCAATGATTGGACTTGAGACCTACAACAGCATTCTGAATATCACAGAGACTAACTATGAACTTCATCTGGAAATTAATGATGGAAAAGAAATTGTGAAAATAAAACCTGGTGCATATGATATTGATGATTTAAACTAAGTTTTGAAATGGTCTGAAAATGTTATTGTACTACATGTAAACATCAATACACTTAAATCTGAAATAAAGACAATGAGTGCAATTGACTTTAATCAGAAAGGATCAATAGGGTGGCTACTGGGTGCCAGTAAAGGACAGGTTTGGAAGAAGGAAGCTAACAAATTCTACAGAACTGACCAGTCAGTGGATATACTCCCTGTTAGTACAATTGGTGTTGAGTGTAACACTGCAATGAGCTCATATCTCGACAACAGTTTGATTCATACAATTTATGGATTCTTCCCATTAGTGGGAACAGGGTCCAAGATCACTGAGACCCACTATCAACACTGTTTACCTCCCAGTAACAGTTCAGACTTTCGCCTGCCTGGAGCTGTGTATTGTGGACCAGGATAATCAACTTGTTGATTATCATGGTAAGGAAATCATTGTATGACACTGAATCTAAAGCTTAACCAGCAGTGACCTTGAACGTGCAGGGACCCAGAGGCAGTGGTGGCCTTCAACCAGCTGGAACCTGTTGGAGGCAGAATTAAGGACCTTTAACTTGCCAGACTGGAAGATTTGGCAGCATGCTTCAACAAGTCAGGGATCGCAGCAGGTCCATATAGTCAATGAAGACATAAGGTCAGAAACCAAACCTTTATTTTGGTCATGGGGATGTTGTCACTGTAAAGCTTATCAACCTCCCATGAAACTTTTTTGAGCTCAGTGAGTAGACAAACTGGAGCATTATCCCTGACATAAGATTTGTAGCAGTTAAGACTTGAATTGTAGGACAATACAATTTGGTACACTGTGGCATAGAGTATGTGTTTTTCTGTGAAGGTAGCATGTGAGGCTGTAGGGTCACCATCACAGTGGGTGACAGGAGTGAGGAGGCATTCCAAGTCGGCATACACGACAAATGGTTATCGCTCCTGGTGTTGAGCATTTTTAAACTTTATGGATTTGTTTTGCTCAGTAGGCATAATAACACATTCTGGGTCCTTCTACTAGATGCTTTGCTAATAACTTGTCTGAGGAAAAATAATTCAGACACCTTAAACAAATATGCTTTCCACACTTGTAGTTACTAAGTCGAGAGAACAGAAGTTGGGACATGTCTTTGATCTGATCATAATGGTAAATGCCTTTCTCCTTATTTTTCTCATTGGTGATAGGAGTATGTTTACATGTATCTTACACTCACTGGCAAATTTTGAGAAATTGAGTGTACTGATAACAAATTCTCATTCTGTTGGTCTCACTTGCTTTTCTTCTCCAGGCTATAAATGTGAACTGATATTCCAGTATTGCACACCACAAATTTAGGTATAACCTGAATCTTGATGGGGAACTTGATACCATCAAAGTTATAACACTGATGAATGTCAATTTATCTACTCTACTGAGATGTATGCCATGGATTTTTCTCATAATTTCTTTCACAAGCCAGGACTGACCATGCAAAATGAGCCTGATCAGTTTTACTTTGCACATTGGATGCCTGCTTGGATGCTATATCTTTAGGAAACTCTATGTAGCTAGATCCTTCATTTACCAGATTTACAAGAGCACAGACTTGTGTATGGATGTCCAGATGTAGTATTCAGCTGTGTATCTTAGCTGAGCCTCTCACTTCTATCTCAGAAAACTGGGCCAGGATAGTTCTCAAGGTGGAATAACAAAACCATGTGCTTCACATTATCACACCATTATTCCCCCCCCCCCCAAAAAAAATGAAGAGTTGTCTCTTCAATGCCAAGAGGCAACTTCAATGGGGGGAGAGGACAGGGGGGGGGGGGGGGTGACAGTTCAATGCACAGCACTGCACTGCATTTAATGGTTGGTGGGACACCACGGATCATTGATGACCTTGAGGAGCTCAGTTTCCACGACAGGAAGGCCCACTCTAAGAATAGGGTAGTGCTACGCTTCTGTCGGATTCTCAATTCTTATGAATGAGTTTCATTCCTCAAATGTCGCTAGTAAGACCTGCACAGACTGTAAGTGATAATGGTAGTAACAGTTGTCGTGGAGAGTGTTCCACATGGTCATATGGCTTACCCTGTTCTGGTGGACCCACTGCCTGGTACTGACATGACAGTCACCTTCCACAGTGTTAATCACATTTTCCTCTAAGTTTGGTGTCTGAACATTTTGAGTATATTCTTCACATTTTTATGCTTCCTGAAACGACCCTGTCTCAGACAAATGGTGAAACACTGTTGTAAACATTGAATGCTATTGTTGTCGGTGGGGATAGGTCTCCTGGTACAACCTTGCTGTACACTGCCCATTGCCATTTGCCTTTCCCTAAGTAAACACAATACTGGCAAGCTCTCAATTTGAATACGGAACCATTGTGTGCAATGCTGAATCACATCCACTACAAGGTAAGTCAGCAAGAGAAGTGAACTGGACACAGCATTACCAATTACTATGGCAGGAGAGGGAGCTAGGGCATGATGTATGAGGAACAGTACCCACCTCTAGGAGGAAAACATGCATACTGTAATGTGGCTGCATGGTACAGCGTGCATTAGATGGCAGTCTCTGTAACAAAGTATGATTGAATAAATGGTCTCTAGCATGGAACCCATGCATTTCCAAACATAAATTCATTATACCTTTTTTGTTCTGTATCCTCTCATTGATCAATCCCTAGAGTATATATAATTCTTGCCTTCTCCCAGCCCCTATAATGGAAACACTTTTTGACACCAACACTACCAATCAGACTAAACCAAAGACCAATGTTGAAACCTGCCTGACTCAGTTCACTCCTCCAAATAATCATAATCCACCCCCACTGCCCCCATATAACCCCACATTAACTTTCCATTGTGGCTGGTTACAGAGCCCCCACTGAGAGAATATCTGCTCTCACAGACCAAAACCTTCAGCCCATTACCTGCAACCTAAACTTGTGTATAAAAGATACCAACCAGTGGAGTACCACTGACTCTCCACAGTTCCTATTCCTTTAACACATGGTGTTCTGCTCATCACTTTTGATGCCACCTCCCTTTACACTAACATCCCTAATACCCATGGCCTATTGGCCTGACAGATTCCAGACTAACAGTCTCCTTCCTAGTTGCCATGGCCAACTTTACTCTCACCCATAATTCCTTCTCCTTTGAAGGCATTACCTACAAACAAATCTGGGGTATGGCTATGGGCACCTGCAAGGCACCATCCTGTGTCAACCTATTCATGGGCCATCTAGAGGAATTCTTTCTAAACACCAAGAATCCCAAACCCCTCACCTGGTTCAGATTCATTGATGACATCTTCATGATTTGGATCAAGGATGAGGACATCCTCTCCACATTCTTCCAGACCCGCAACACCTTCTCCCTCCTTCACTTCACCTGGTCCTAGTCAGCCCAACAAGCCACCTTCCTCAGTGTTGACCTCCACCTCAAAGATGGCTCTACCAGTACCTCTGTCCATATGAAACCTACCAACCACCAGCAATACCTGCACTTCAACAGCTGCCACCCACTCCATACCAAGAAGTCCCTTTGATACAGCCTAGCCACATGTGGCCATTGCATCTGTAAAACTAGAATGAGTGTCTCATTGAGGCCTTTACAGACCTTAATTACCCTCCCAACTTTGTACAAAAACAGGTCTCCAGTGCCATATCTTTCCAGTCACCCACGACCTCCTAAAGTTCCTCCATCTGAACACAGAAGAGCATTCCCCCCATGACTCCATACCACACAGGACTGGGGCAACCGAATTACATTCTCCACCAGGGTTTCAACTATCTCTCATCATGCCATGAAATGAAAAATGTCCTACCCACTATCCTTCCCACCCTTCCCACAGTGGCATTGCACTGCCCACTGAATCTACACAGTATCCATGTCAATCCCTACATAACCTCTGCTCCCAACCACATGCCTCATGTCTCATATCCCTGTAGTAGACCTAGATGCCTGTACCACACATCATCCCACCTCTACCTACCCCAGTCTGGTCACAAACATCACCCATCTCATCAGAGGCAGGACTACCTGTGAAACCAGTCATCTGATCTACAAGCTAAGCTGTAACCACTGTACTGCATTCTATGTGGACACAACAATCTACAAGCTGTCTGTCCGTATGAATGGTCACCAATAAACTGTGGCCAAGGAACAGCTGGACCACCCTGTTGCTGAGTATGCTACCCAACATGTCATTCTTTGTTTCAATGACTGCTTCACAGCCTGTGCCACCTGGATCCTTCCCATCAGCATCAGCTTTTCTGAACTGAGCATGTGAGAACAACTCTCCTTGCAATATAGCCTATGTTCCTGTAACCCTCCTGACCTCAACCTTCATTAGTTGTTGTCCTTACCCATCTAGCCCCTTCCTTATTCCCATTCTAGCACTACACAGCCCTCTTGCCACCAATGCATACAGTCTTTTTACTTCTCTCCTTCTCTGCTACTCCACCCCCCCTCCCCCTCTCCCCTCCTCTCTTCGCCACCCTTCATCTAACCTCCCGACAGCATCTAGCTGCCCTACCCTGTCTCCACCTCATCCATACATGTTCCCACTAGCAGAATTTTACTGTCCCTCACCTTTACTCTGTCATCCCTCCCCCCTCCTTGCCCCAGCCTCCTCATTGCCCCCACCTGCTTGCCTCTCCCATCATACGCATGCAAGCCCGCACACAGACACACACACACACACACACACACACACACACACACACACATTCTCTCTCTCTCTCTCTCTCTCTCTCTCTCTCACCCCATTCCTCCCCCCCCCCCCCCCCCTCCTCCTTAAGATGATATTGCTGCAGTTGCTAGCACTGTTGCACTGTTGAACCTCTGCCTTCAACTCTTCCACAATTTGGTGGATGTGCACTTAAACAATAAGACAAAATGTATTCAGTAATATGTAACTCTTAGGCTGTAGGGACAAAGTTACAGCCGGCTGAAGTGGCCGAGCGGTTCTAGGTGCTTCAGTCTGGAACCGCGCAACCGCTATGGTCGCAGGTGCGAATCCTGTCTCAGGCATGGATGTGTGTGATGTCCCTAGGTTAGTTAGGTTTAAGTAGTTCTAAGTTCTAGGGGACTGATGACCTCAGATGTTAAGTCCCATAGTGCTCAGAGCCATTTGAACCATTTGACAAAGTTACAGTTGCCAATTTGAATCTTTGAATCTGTAATTCGCTTTCCTGTGACTGCCTTGAATGTTTGCTGCCACTGGCACTATCACTGCTGTTGCCTGATGCTGTTGTGGAATGCTTCATATTCCTACAGAGATCATGACAAAGCAAATAGACTAATAATGCATCCAAGTACAGGCAAGCTGACCCAACTGCAGATGATAGCAGAATAAGGCTAGGGGTGGAGGGGGTAGGTTTTATATAGACACACAAATTTTGCGAGAACCAATTAGAATGTAGTATTCAGGGAAACCTTGGGCAACAGGTTTGTTCCTACAAACAGGAAGTCTCCACTTGAGGTAGCTTGTGACAGGAAGTGTTATTTTGTTTGGGAGGAGGCGGTTAGCATGATTTTTGCTCTGCACAGCACATGAGGTGGCTGGCTGTGCAGCAGTCTACAGCGTAATATGTAAGTGTCAGCCAAGTGGAGTGAGTGAGGTGTGGGCACGCAATGCTCTGCAGTCATAGTGAAACATTTTTAACAACGTAATTATATGTGGTGAGTTATGTTGACAGATTTCTTGTGCAATAGGAATAAAAAAGTGATTAATTTAATTACTTCTTTTTATGTATTTTACAAGACCTGCATCTTCCCAAACAGCAGAGAATGATGAGCAAGAGAGATCAAATCCCCTGTAAATTGAATTTTATAAATAAACAATATATCCTCTGCTATGTAATTGAATTTCCTGTCACGGAATTATTCATCTCCAGCACAGAGCTGCCAATTTCCAGGTGGGGGGAAGGGGAGGGTTGTGGGATTTCCCAGTGGGGATGGGTTAATTAATTGATCAATTTAATTAATTAGTCAAATAAGTTGATAGAGTGGGAGGGGGCTATTTGACTTACTCAGGCCTAAGAGTATTTTTGAGGGGGAGGGGGAGGGTTGGAGGCTTCCAAGGGGTTGGGGAGAGGAGGAAGTGGGAGAGGAAGGAGTGGGGAGGTTTCTCAGAAGAACAGGGGGTCTCAAATCAACACAGGCTGTCAATCCACTTAGCAGAACAATAGGATAAGGTCATAAATCAATCAGCTGTCACAGTTTAATTAATTTACATATTAAATTGATATTAAAAGTGGTGTAGAACATTAGATTAAGGACCTGTCAATCAAAGAGAACAATAGATTAAGGGCTGACATGGAGCAGAACAATAGGTTTGCCGCTGATGTAGGAAACCCACACTAACAAAATGTGCTCACACCCCTGTTGCCCTACTACTCTGTAGCATTTTTTTAAAGCTATACAACCATCCACTGCTTCCCTTGCAATCACTGTAATCTATGTTGTGCGCAATTTTATGTGCATAATGGAGTATATCACTGTCACGCACATCCTGTATATTGCGCTGAGCATCCTTGAAACTCCAAACACCAGTTTTTGTAAAAAGTATGTGCTACACAGTTATGTTGTTGCAGACTTATTCAAAATCTGTTTGTAATTGTTTTTTACTATGCTGTGGATGATCTTCAATTTATGTAATTATGTTTGGTACACACTCCTTGGACAATGGTCATCCTTTGCTGTGTTTCACTGTAGACAGGATTTAAGGCTCCGTGTCTGACAGGTATGATGAACTACATGGCTGAACACATGTTTCAATATCACTTTCACTTATTAAGCATGTATCATCTTGATTGTATTCCTCATGTGCATTGTCTGGACAGCCGGGCATATATGACAGCACACATTCCACCAACTCACCTTGTAGAAACACTAATATTGCACCTGCCACTTCTTGCTCATTCTACAAAATTCGTTGAATTCCTTCCTGATGAAATGTCAACTTCAGCAACTGTTATCATAGATATAATGCAATGTTTGCTTTGTTTATCATTGCCATTGCTCTGCTGTGTATCAACACCACTAGCACTGTAGCACTGTTGTGAGTTACTCATCGACTAAGCAGTTCAAGTACACTCCGTTGCCTCATGCTGTGCTCATCACTGAATACCTCCAGTCTCATCCCCTGTTGCTGTTAACAGCCAATATTGTGGGTGCATTGTAGACAATATGTGGGGCATCAAATGCCATAAACATCATTGGCCTCTTTGTAATCTTGCACTCTAGGGATCCCTTGCAGGATTAATGAGCAACTCCTGCACTACTCCGAATGACACTTTGCTAGTAAATCTCAGTATATGCCCATTGGAGTTGGAAATAAGGAAAAGGGAAGCCCTTTATTGGTAAAAGAAAAGCAGTTAGTTGGAGGTAAGAAGGTTACTTAGAACTGAGGCCAATGCAATAAAGCTGACACAAGATTGCGCACTACAACTGTTGCAAAATGAGTGGGACCATTCAGGCACAGCCAGAATAAGAATTTATCACTAACATCAGGAAAAGATTAAAAAATAAATGCTTAAGCTCACTCAAGTGGACTGATACATTATTTGACCAGCCATGGCCATTATGCTACTTATCTATACAAAATCAAAATACAGATGAATGATAGTTGCAGGTATGGGTGTGGGCACTACAGATAACACATTGTGGAACTGTGCACTCTATGAAGATGCAGCAGGTGATGGTGGTCAGCATTCGGGTGTTGGATTCCTAAGCAGCAATGAGGAATGACCCAGTCTGGTGTACCTAGAATGATACAGCAACCATAGTGTCCAGGAAGGCCAAGGAAGACTTCATGAGGCGTTAAACCACATGACAGCGTGCTGCCTTTCTGGATAGACAACATACTGTTCAGATGGAGTAAGACAACTGAGGCTGGCAACTGCTGAATGAAATGGTTTTTAAAGAAGTGGCATTATGTGGGAGTGAGTGATCACAGAAATTGTGGATCCTAAGAGATTACAGTGAATCGTGAAATCATTTGTTATAGTGGGAACACCGCTGGTGTGCTGCCCTACATCTGAGGAATCCAACAGATAATGGCTGTTGATGGGAGTAGTATGAGAGGAGATCTAGTAGTGGAAACAACCATCTACAGTTTAAATGCACCCTAATAAATGAATAAAAACAGAACAAATTCTGTAGTATTAACAGTAGGATTAGTAGTTTAATAATTGCTTGAGTATTTTATTGTAGTTTGCAGTAATAGAAAGTAGTTGCAGCATTAGAATTTTTGCAGCATTACTGTTTCTTTTTTAATTAAGTGGCTAGAATAAATAACTTATGTATTTATTAATTATTTTTCATGTAAACTGCCACCACTGAGTGCATTCTATCTTTCTCATATAGACTGGTTCCCAAAAAGCAACAAATATTAAAAAAATAATGGAAAGCTCTGGAAGCTGGGTCATATGTGAAGAATGTTAGTATAGTAGGACAATATGTAAAGATCACATAATTAACAAGTTACCTGAAAATGTTAAAAATATTTGTAGAATGTATAGAATCTATCATCAGAATTTCATCCTGATTTTATTTAAAAAACAGTTGTTGAATCTTGAACAGCTTTGATATACCTCTTTTCGTTGGCCTTCTGTGTCTGAGCTTCCAACACAAGGTGCTCTCATATTTTTCTTTGTATTAGTTAGACTAATAATATTTATTATTGAAACCTGAAATTAATAGCAATGGGATTTTTGGGGAAAATTTAGTGTATATTGAAAGGTTAGGTAAATGGGAAATGGAGGTGGTGTATTTGTTGTGATGGACAAAAAACTCAAATTCACTGAGATACAAATTGAAACCGCATGTGAGACTGCGCAAGACTCAGTATCAAGGGTGGGCATAAAATGATAATTGATTCCTCTATTGGCCACCAGACTCATCTCCTGATGTAACCAAAAGCTTCAGAGAAAATCTCAGTTCATTTGTATGTAAGTTCCCCAATCATACTGTAATCATTGGTAGAGACCTTAACCATCCAACACTTAATTGGGAAAACCATGGTTTTGTTATTGCTGGACATGATAAGACATCCTGTGAAACTTTATTAAATGCCTTTTCTGAAGATTACCTAGAAAAAATAGTTTGGAACCCTACTCATGATGGAATTATATGGACCTAAATAGACCTGACTTCTTTGAGGAGATGTGGACACATCAAAACTGGTATCAGTGACCATGATGCAGTTGTGGAAACAATGATTACCAAAGTACAAAGGACAACTAAAACAAGCAGAAAGATATATATGTTTAGAGAACTACATAAAAATCCATAGTGTCATGTCTCAATGAGGAACTTGAAACTTTCAGCACAGGTCAGGAGCATGTACAGGAACTCTGGCTCAGGTTTAAAAGAGTAGTTGACTATGCACTGGATAGATATGTACCCAGTAGAACAATTCATAATGTTAGGGAACTTCCATGGTATACAGTCACTGCAAAGAAATTTCTAAAGAAACAGAGATTACTGCATAATAGGTGTAAGATGAAGCATAGGGCTATAGATAGAGAGATGCTGAATGAAACACATTTGGCTGTCAAGAGAGCAAATGCATGATGCCTTCAATGACTACTATAGCAGAATCTTGTCAAATGACATTTCATAAAATTCAAAGAAATTCTGGTTGTATGTAAAGCCTGTTAGTGGCACCAAAGTTAGTATCGAGTCCCTAGTGAATGAGACGACTGAAACTGAGGGTAACAAAGCAAAAGTTGAAATGCTTAACTCAATTTTCAAATGTTCCTTTACAAAGGAAAACCCAGGAGAATTGCCCCAATTTAATTCTTGTACCACTGAAAAGATGAATGAAAGAAGAATTAGTGTCAGTGGTGTTAAGAAACAGCTGAAATCACCAAAGCTGAACAGAGCTCCAGGCCCCGATGGAACCCCTGTCAGACTCTAAGCTGAATCTGTGGCTGAGATAGTGCCTCTTCTTACTATAATCTATTGTAGAGCCCTCGAACAAAAAACCACGCTCAGTTCTTTGAAAAAGACACAGGTCACATCTGTCTACAAGAAGGGTAGTGGAAGTGATCCACAAAACTACCATACAATATTGTTGACATCAATTTGCTGAAGAATCTTAGAACATATTCTGAGCTCAAACATAATGAGGTACCTTGAACAGAATGACCTCCTCAATGCAAACCAGCATGGTTTTCTGAAACACCAATGATGTGAAGTCCAACTTGCACTTTTCTCATGTGACATAGTGAAAGCTTTAGATCAAGGCAACCAGGTAGATGCATTGTTTCTTGATTTCCAAAAAAACATTTGATCAGTTCCATATATACGATTATTGTCAAAAATTCAATCATATGGAGTATAAAGTGAAATTTGTGACTGGATTGAGGACTTTTTTGTTGGGAGGGTACAGCACGATACAGAGTCATCATCAGATGCAGAAGTGACTTTGAGTGTACCCCAGGGAAGTGTGATGGGAGCCTTGCCATTCATGTTGTATATTATGACCTTGCAGACATTTTTAATAGTTCATGTGTTTTGCAGGTGATGCAGTTACCTGTAATGAAGTATTATCTGAGAGGAGCCGCATAAATATTCAGTCACATCTTGGTAAGATTTCAACATGGTGCAGAGATTGGCAACTTGCTCTAAATGTTCAAAAATGTAAAATTTTGCACTTCACACCCATAAATAAATAAATAAATAAATAAACCATAGTATACTATGACTGTAATATTTCTGAGTCTGTTGGAATTGGCCAACTCATACAAACAGCTGGGTATAGCACTTTGTAGGGATATGAAATGGAATGATCACATAGGTTCAGTTGTGGGTAAAGCAGATGGTAGGCTTTGATTTATTGCTAGAAAACTGGAAATGCAATGCATCTACAAAAGATACTATTTGTATGACTGGTTCTAGAATATTACTCAAATGTTTGGGCTCATACCAGATAGGACAAACAGGAGTTATTGAATGTATACAGGGAAGGCCAGCATGAATGGTCACACGTTTCTTTAATTCATGGGATAGTGTCATGGAGATATTGAAGGAACTGAAATTGCAGACTCTTAAAGACAGATATAAACTATACCGGGAAAGCCTGTTAACAATGTTTCAATAACCAGCTTTAAATTATTACTCTAGGGATTTAGTGCAGCCCCATATGTATAGCTCACACAGGATCATGAGGATAAAATTAGAATAATTACTGCACACACAGAGGTATTCAAACAATCATACTTTGCATGCTCCATACATGAATGGTACAGGAAAAAACCCTAATATTTGGTACAGTGGGATGTATCCTCTGCCATGCACATCATGGTGGTTTACAGAGTATAGATGTCAATGTAGATGAAGATACAATATTTCTAATTGGTATTATCATTACTCTTTGTCCTAACTTTGGTTTTTAAATGGTTTCGAAAGTGTAAGTGCAGAATTAAGCTGGACGTTGCTAATATTGTGATTCCATTGATTGACTGCTGTTGCTACAGTCTTGAATGCACATTGCATGATCAATAAAATCACCTGCATTTACTCTAATTTCAAGTTACAGAGTCCAATACTTTTTACAGAAATACTGCAATGCAAAGCAATCCCAGCATTGAAGTAATGATTTTTATTCTCACAGTTATGCATCCCATGTTAGAAATGAGCCAGCAACCAGTGAGTATGCCGGTTGCCACCTCAGTACCCAGATAATTCCCCTTTCACTTCTTGCTGGTAATCAGGTTCAGTCAACCTTTAATAATCAGTTCAAGAGAAAAGGGAATCCAAAGTGTATAACACATGATGTTACCTAAACAAAATTTGAAAACACAATCCAAGACAAAGTATTTAAGCAGGAACTGAAGGTTAGAAAAGGTTTCATAAATATATTATTTATATCACATTTAATATCAATATTACTTGTTGGAACACAGTAGCAAAGTGTCCCACTGATGTTCTTGGCATTGATGTTCGATAGTGTGCACTGGGCCACATCAGCACAGAAAGTGATTTACCCTGGCCATCCATAAAACTTTGATCATAGTTGATGATCTCCAATAATGCCCATGTTTTCTTGGCCGGACAAGATATTTCTTAATGTGTGGTTTTTCAATATACACCCGATTCTTGCTCTATGCCTTCATCCATCTCCACAGATTGTAGTGTACACAGCCCCCCAGGGGGCTCACAGTTCTTTCATGAGTTTGTGCATGGTGCACAAGGGGCCCCAAGCTATTGCAGTCCATTCTTCCTTCCTGGGCTGCATTTCCTTCACTGTACCCTTCCCTCCCTGTCCTCACTCCTTCCCCATTGCCTCCTCCTTACCTCCCGCTCGGTGTTCTGATTTATGTCAACTTGACTATCCACCTGGTTCCCTGTATTCCTTGCAATTTTGTTCCTCTTACCCATCCTCATTCATTCTGTTTGGAATTTTTGGTCTCCTTTGGGGTTTGACCTCCACTCCCAAGTTTTCTGTCTTTAGTGTTAAGCCATTTGGGGAAGAACTCTCTCCCTAGTGTCTACAGTGTGGATTCCTCCCTCCCCCTTCCTTCCCCTCTTCCTTCCTTGCTGTAACCCCCCTCTGCCCTGCTAGGTCACCAGCACATGTAGCCATGCTGTGTAGTGGGGCTGTTATGTACCCATCTGGATGAGACCCCAGACAACAGAGGGATCACACTGCTGATACCTGGGCTGTTGTCTCCCCATATATGCCAGAGAGTTGTTGCTTGTCATCCTGGAGCATTGGAACTCACAACAACAGCTGCTGTGCCAGATGGCCCTTGCTGTGGCTGGGTGGTGCCCATTGGGAGAACCCTTGATCAGAGTGAATGGTATCAGGACAGATGCTTGGCACATGAAGCGTATCAAGCTGCAAAAATCTGGCTGTTCTCAAATGGCTGCCACTTTGAGTGGTAAAGGATCAGTAAATGTTGCTTCGTATGACACTGCAGACTTCCCTCCCCTTGGAGGAAAGCCAGGCTTGCCATCTTGGGTTGAAACACTTTCCCCACTACCTGGTTTGTACTAGGACATTCACCACCACAGAACCATTGTATATTGTGAAGAATATCGAGGACAAGTTTGATGAAGTGGAGTCTTTCAGTAAGATGTGGTTGGGATCCCTGATCACTGTTGATCAAAGCTTCTTCTGCTGCCCATTCTGCCACTCTTCATGCTTGTTATCATCTTGGGGACATCCTGGTGTCTATTGCCCCTCACCAATCTCTGAATATGATCCAGATAGCGATTTTTCATAGGTACCTCATCCTGAAAACTGATGAGGAACTCTGGGCTAATCTGGAGTGACACAGCATTCATTTTGTTCGACGTATGTGGAAGAGTCTAAAGACAACCACACTGATACGGGCACCTTTATTCTGGCTTTTTGAGGAGATAACCTCCCAGAGAAGGTCAGAGTCATTTGTTACTGATGTGACATGAAGACGTACATCCCACCACAGATGAGGTGCTTTTGGTGTTTGTGTTTTGGGGATATGTCTTCTTGCTGTATGGCTGACCCTCTGTGTGGTGGCTGGGACACCCACTCCATGATGGAAGCCCCTGTATTCTGCCACCTGTGTGTATAAATTGTCATGACCACCACACCCCACACTCATTGGATTGCACAGCTTACAAGAGAGAAAAGAAGATCCAATAGTACAAGTCCCTGGATTGTTTATCTTATGCTGAGACTCACTAGAAAAATGACCGATTCCATCCAGTATTGATTTCTTCTACTTTTGCCCTTGTTACATCCTTTCCCCCTCCTACCTCCTCCATACCCCTGCCCCATCCTCTTCTCCCCCCCCCCCCCTCCCCTGTGGTTGCCACAACCTGTCCTCCAGGTACCTCTGGCCCTCCCCGACTGAAGCAGTCCCACCCTTCTTCAACGCCCGCTAATGATGGGGTTCACCCCTAGGATCCCTCCCCCCAGTCCCCCTCAGGCCAGAAGCCTGCTACCACACAATCTCTAAGCCTCAAAGTTGCCGGCTCTCTTTCGGTTCTGGATCTTGCCAAAGCCTGCTCTTCCTGCTCTCCTCACACAAGAGAAGAAGAAGAAACATAAGTCCCAGGGCAAGGCTCCTTGGTGCCCCAGAGTTGCTAAATCCCCCCTCATAACCTGAGTCTGATGTCTTATTTATGTATGTCATCCCATCTTCGTCAGTGATGACCACTGACAATGTGACACAACCTCCTGTCCCCTTCTTTATGTCTAACATGGTCTCTCACCACTCGATAATCCAGTGGAATTGCTACAGATATTACCATCACCAACCAGAAATACAACAACTTGTTTCCTCTTATTCTGCATTCTGTCTTGTTCTTCAAGAAATGCACTTCCATGATAACCACTCTGCAACATTTTGTGGTTATTGGGCATTCTATCAGAACCATGCCAGCCATCTGGAGGGGTCTGCATATTAGTTCTCACAAATGTTGCTTGTGTCTGGATCCCCCTTCATACCAACCTGGAATTAATAGTGGTACAGGTGCAAGTGACCCAAGCAATCACCATATGCAATGTCTGCCTCCCTCCAGGTAGGCCATTGCCTTATGTTGACCTGCCTACCTTAATACAGCAACTCCCACCCCCATACCTCCTCATCGGGGACTTCAATGCACAATAGCCCCTGTGAGGGAGTGCCACTTTGACAGGTAGGGGTCTTCTAACTGATCAACTTATTACAGACTCTGATTTGTCTCTCCTCAATGATGGTTCCCCTACCCACTTCAGTGCTGCTCATGTCACATTTTCTGCTATCAATCTCATGATCTCCTCCCCTGCTCAAGTTGCTTCCCTACACTGGTCACCCCATGATGAGCTTTGTGACAGTGACCACTTTCTGGTGATTCTATCATTCCCCTGCAGCTGCCACAGAGACAGGCCCCCATGTTGGGCATTCCACAGAGCCAATTGGCCTCGATATACATCTGCTGTGAACATCGACACCTCTGACTCGAATTGCATTGATGCGTTTGTGTAAGACGATTGTGCCACTATTCTTCATGCTGCTGGCACTGCTGTCCACCCAGTCCGTGGGTCCCCCTTGTCATTGACTGGTACCTTGGTGGAACAAAGATGTAGCAGTCACTATCCAGAACTGCCGATGAGTGCTGTGACAATTTAAACAACACTCTTTGTGGACTATCTTATTAAGCAGAGCAAAAAGGAATGTTGGGAGGTCTATGTTTCCTCTGTGGGGATGTATGCCTCTTCATCGTAGGTTTGGTCTAAGCTCAGTAGCCTCTTGGGCCTCCAGTGACAACCAACTGTCCAGGGTCCTATCCTGCAGGGTGCTCTGTGTACTGATCCTCAGGACACACTTTGTGACAACATTGGCACCCTCTTCCTATCCTGGTGCCTTTCTCCGCCAGAAAGGATGAGTTGAAGGAACCTCCTCTGCTTCAACCTCCACGAAGCTGAATCCCATAATGAACCCTCACTGAACAGGAATTCTTACAGGCTGTTACCTCTTCATATGACATGGCCCCAGGCCCAGATTCCATTCAGAACCAGATGATCCAACATTTCAATGTTTGGACATTACCCAGAGGCAGCATCTCCTTATAGTCTTCAGCCACATTTGGCTCATGGGTGCCTCTCCCATGCAAAAGCAAGACAGTATAGTTATCCCCGCCCTTAAGCTTGGGATGAACCCAACGTCTCTCAACAGTTACTGACCTAGTAGCCTGACCAGCTACTTTGTAAACTGCTCAAGAGGATGGTTAGCTTCTGATTATGTTGGGTACTCAAATCTCAGGACCTTTTGCCCCTGTATCCTTATGTCTTCCAGAAAAAAAAAACAGTCTACAACTTACCATTTCCTCAGAAAGGAAACAGCAACCTGACAGGCTTTTACTAACCGCTGACACCTTGTCACAGTCCTCTTTGGCCTACATAAGACATAAGGCATATGACACAGCTTGGCACCATAAAATTTTAGTTACCCCCCATGACTCAGGCTTCCGTGCCCCCCCCCCCCCCCCCCCCCCCCCCCCCATTTTTATCCATGAATTTTTACCCCATCGGCTCTTCTGGTTTCAAGTTGGCACTTCACTCAGACCCCTTGGATCCAGGAGAATGGTATCCCACAATGTTCTGTGTCAAGTGTCACAATCTTCCTCATCACCATGAATGGGCTTGTAATGTCTGTTGGATGTCTGATTACACTGGCATTGTATGTTTATGATTTTTGCATCTGGTGCAGCCCACACTCAGCAGCATCTGCTGAATGCCAGCTCCAAGGCAACATTCAACATGCTTCCATAAGGGCAATTTTCCATGGATTCCAGTTTCTCCCTCCAAAACATGGGTTATGCATGTTTCCGTTGACCCACAGTACACCACAATCTAGAACTTTATTTAGGCAACCAGCACATAGATGCTATAGCACAGTCTTTTTGATAAAAAGCTGATGTGGCTGTCCCATATTCACCACGTGAAGGCTACATGCATGCAGAAGCTTAATGCTCTCCATCTCCTGGCCCACACACCTTAGGATGAAGACCATGCTAGTCTTCTCCATCTTTACCATGCTCTGATTTTGTCCAGACTACATTATAATTGTGGGTTTATGGCTCAGTGGTTCCTTCCACTCAAAACTACTTGACCCTGTTCATCATTATGGGGTGCATCTGGGTGTCGGTGCCTTTTGCACTATTCCCACAGAAACAGGGATTCCCCCTGTACAATTATGGTTGAGCCATCTCCTGGTTGCTCGTGCAATTGCCAGTCAATGATTCCCTGAATGTCCTGTGTACCTTACCCTCTTTGCAAATGAGGGATGTCTCCCTCCTGATATCCACCCTTGGTTGGGATTGCCTGTTGGAATGCATCTCACTTACCTCTGTCATGATTTCCATTTCCACTGCCTGGAAAGTGCCCCAAGTATTTCCTCCTGCAATGCCCCTTAGATAGTGCCTCAACCACCAATTAGGACTAACCTATTCCAGGGTCCTAAGGCCTCTGTCACGACTATTACATTCCAGCATCTTGTACATTCCATTCTTCTACACTGATGGTCCTAAAATGATAGATAAGGTGGGATTAACCTTTATATCTCCTACTAGCTTGGAACACCATTTATTGCTGGGATCATGTAGTGTGACACTTTCCTCTGTTGGAGTTTCCATTTCCACTGTCTGGAAAATGTCCCAAGTATTTCCTCCTGCAACCCCCCTTAGATAGTGCCTCAACCACCAATTAGGACCAACCTATTCCAGGGTCCTAAGGTCTCTGTCATGACTATTACATTCCAGCATCTTGTACATTTCATTCTTGAAGAGTTCCAGGGTGCTACCATCTTCTACAAATATGGTTCTAAAATGATAGATAAGGTGGGATTCACCTTTATATCTCCTACTGGCATGGAACACCATTTATTGCTGGGATCATGTAGCAGAGCTGGTAGCCATTAACAGAGTCCTCTGTTTTGTTACTCAGGCCTCCATCCACAGTGTTTTGATATGTACCAACTGAATGAGCAGCTTGTTGGCTATAGACCAAAGCTACTATCATCACCCTTTGATCTCTGCTTGGCTAGAGTGGCAGATACTTACTCCCCATTCCCTTTCATGATTCCACGTGCAGATATGTGGATGCACATCATATCTTTCTTTTCTCAAAAGTGATATGATATCTGGTGCACTAGTGCTCTCAGTAATAAACTCTGCCCAACCAAGGAGGCTATTGCAGTTTGGTGCTCTTACTTTCCCTTCTCTCACAAGGAGTCCACTGTCTTTTTCCATCTACACATTGGTCACAGTAGGCTCACCCATTGCTTTCTCTTGTGTAGTCCCTACAATGTGGTTGTGGAGCCAGACTGTTGGTATCCCCTGTATTAGTGAATGTCTCCATCTTTTGGTCCTTTGTACTAAGTATAGCCTTCCAGATTCTTTGTCTTTAATGTTATCAGAAAATTCATGGATGATTGGTTTGCTCCTCAGTTTTCTTCATGAAAGTGACTTTTATTTTCAGTTATAAGGGTTTGCTTTTCTCTTGGAGAAGGGACAGGGTTGTTGTGGTTGGGGTGTCTCTTCATGCTTTCTGGGTCTGGAATCCATGACGACCCTGTGCAGAGATAGCTCTTTTTTACCTCTGTTTTTGCAGTTTTTAGATTTGCCCTACTCTTTTATGCCATCTACTGTATGTGTTTTTAGCTTCCTCATTTTACAGTTTGACCCCTCTCATTGGACCTGTCCACTTTTAATGCCTCTACCTTACAAATGTAACTTTTGAATTGTGAGACTGATGACCTCACCATTTAGTCCCATAACCTCCCTCAATCAATCAATTGTAACACATTTCTAGGGAAAGCTCTTTCCATCTGAGTTGGTGTGTGCCCTGTTTACCAGTGTTTTTAGTACCCCATTACTCCACGCAGGATGGTCTCGGCTGCCATGTGCAAGTACAGATTTGTCTGCATTTCCTTTTAATACACATTGCAGCCCAGGGTGCCATCAGTTCTCTTCTTGACCATGACCTCAAGGAATGGTAATCTCCTTCTGTCTGAGTCTCTGTAGTGAACTTAATGTTCTGATGAATGGAGTTCAGATGTGGGAGGAATTCATGGAGTTTATCACTACCATGCAGCCAGATAAACCTATCACCCGCATAACAGAAAAAAAACATACAGGTTTCCATTTGGATGATGTCAGGGCTACTTGCTCAAAGTGCTCCATATACAAATGGCGAGAATGGCCATGGGAATCTTAAAATGTCACCATCTCCATTTTGACCAGAAAACAGATTCCAACATGGTTATCATGCACTAACCTGATAATAAATTGAAGAAAGGGCTGCTTAGATCTGTCATTGTGAGACAGCTTGCCTCCGATTTGGCACATGAATGAGTTCCACTATCAGCAGATGTACTACAGTCTGAAGATGTTTTCATGTTCACGGTGCATATAACTAACCTGCATGATCAAGCTGACAGCATAATCATTCATGGAAGTCACAGGGAATGAAAAAATGAAGACACCTATAGTCTACAAACAAATATTGTGCACACTATGGAGTTAACTATAAGCGTGAAGAATATTTCTTTTGAAATGCACAATGTAGTGACCGTAGAAAGTCAGGTCACAAACCAGATGTGTACAACACAAAGCACACCAGGTAATATAATAAGACACTCAGGAACTCAAAAGTGATTCCTAATAAAAATTCATATTATATTCACAACAAACAGGAGCAGGTCAATAAAGTTCATGGAAAAGAAGCAAAGTGAATGGTACTTTTTCAGAAAATGACAAGGCTGTTATCTGTGACTAATAACGTGCCATTGTAAGTTCAAATTGGCACAGGACCATCAGTTTCTTTAAGTAATCTACAGTTATATAAGAAAATTTTATGGTCAAAATTTACTGAATTTCAGAGCTTCCCATTTAGCTTTAATGACCAAAAAATTTCAGTCATTGATCAGTTTCTAGTAGATGATGCATACAAGCAATGTACTAAACAGGCTAGGTTCACAGCTGTAAATTCACAGAAAGCAACGTACTCCTTGAGCCTTAAAAACACTAAACTTCATGAACCTTGAACAAGTCATTAACACTGGTTTTCCAAACGAAAAGTTGCCAAAAGCTGTTACAAAAACATGGCAATATTTTTCTGGAAGTAACAAGTGGCATTAAAAATAACAAGGCACACATCACATTGAAACTGAGCACTACACCAGAACTCTGCAAAACACTCAATATTAGCTTTTCATTAAAGTATGGGCCTAATGAAAACAGGAACTTGATCACCTATAACAGAAAGGCATCATGAAATCCTTTACCAGTAGTGAATGGGCAGTGCTAATTGTGATAGTACATAAACTGAATGGTACATCTGTGATGATTTCTGTGGTATCCTTACACAATTGATATCACACAGGGGGCCATCGTCATTGAAGACTCTGAAGTCGGCAGCACAAGTGCAGCATCTTTATACCAAATACATTAACAATCGATGGAGCTGACACTCCTTGGTACACAAAACGGGTTAGAAAACTGTTGCAGAAACAATGAAACAAACATGCCAAATTTAAACTGACACAAAATCCCCAAGACTGGTGATCTTTTACAGAAGCTCGAAATTTAATGTGGACTTTAATGCAAGATGCTTATAACAGTTTCCACAATGAAACTTTGTCTCGAAACCTGCCAGAAAATCCAAAGAGATTCTGGTTGTATGTGAAGTATGTTAATGGCAAGAAACAATCAATGCCTTCTGTGCATGATAGCAATGGAGATACTATCAAAGACAGTGCTGCCAAAGCAGAGTTACTAAACACAGCCTTACAAAATGCCTTCACAAAAGAAATCGAAGTAAATATTCCAGCATTAGAATCAAGAACAGCTGCCAACATGAGTAAGATAGAAGTAAATATCATCGGAGTAGTGAAGCAACTTAGATCACTTAATAAAAGCACGTTTTCTGGTCCAGATTGTATACCAATTAGGTTCCTTTCAGAGTATGCTGATGCATTAGCTCCATACTTAACAATCATATACAACCGTACACTCGACGAAAGATCCGTACCCAAAGACTGGAAAGTTGCACAGGTCACACCAATATTCAGGAAAAGTAATAGGAGTAATCCACTAAATTACAGGTCCATATCATTAACATTGATATGCAGCAGGATTTTGGGACATATATTGTGTTCGAACATTATGAATTACCTTGAAGAACATGGGTTTAGAAAACATTGTTCCTGTGAAGCACAACTAGATCTTTGTTCACATGAAGTTTTGAATGCTTTTGATAAGGGATTTCAAATCGATTCCATATTTCTGGATTTCCGGAAGGCTTTTGACATGGTACCACACAAGCGGCTCATAGTGAAATTGTGTGCTTATGGAATATCGTCTCAGTTTTGTGACTGGATTTGCGATTTCCTGTCAGAGAGGTCACAGTTTGTAGTAACTGACAGAAAGTCATTGAGTAAAACAGAAGTGATTTCTGGCATTCCCCAATGTAGTGTTATAGGCCCTTTTCTGTTTCTTATCTATATAAACAATTTGGGAGACAATCTGAGCAGCCATCTTCAGTTGTTTGCAGATGACACTGTCGTTTATTGAGTAAAAAAGTCATTAGAAGATCAAAACAAACTACAAAATGATTTATAAAAGATATCTGAATGGTGCAAAAAGTGGCATTTGACCTTAAATAATGAAAAGTGTGAGGTCATCCACATGAGTGCAAAAAGGAACTCATTAAACTTCGGTTACACAATAAATCATTCTAATCTAAAAGCCGTAAATTCAACTAAATACCTAGGTATTACAATTACAAACAACTTAAATTGGAAGGAACACATAGAAAATTTTGTGGGGAAGGCTAACCAAATACTGCGTTTTATTGGCAGGACACTTAGAAAATGTAACAGAACTACTAAGGAGACTGCCTACACTACGCTTGTCCGTCCTCTTTTAGAATACTGCTGTGCGGTGTCGTATCCTTACCAGAGAGGACTGGTGCAGTACATCAAAAACGTTCAAAGAAAGGCAGCACATTTTGTATTATCGCGAAATATGGGAGAGAGTGTTACAGAAATGATACAGCATTTGGGCTGGACATCATTAAATTCCAACCACCAACTTTCTCCTCCGAATGCAAAAATATTTTGTTGACACCAACCTACATAGGGAGGAACGATCACCATGATAAAATAAGGGAAATCAGAGCTTGTACAGAAAGATATATGTGTTCATTCTTTCCGCACGCTATACGAGACTGGAATAATAGAGAATTGTGAAGGTGGTTTGATGAACCTTCTGCCAGGCACTTAAATGTGATTTGCAGAATATCCATGTAGATGTAGATGTAGATCTAGATGTCTGTCCACCAGTGGTCATTCCAGCAATGGGCACCATTCAGTTCTGAGCGATGTAGTAGTAATACTTTATTCATCCAGAGACAATTTACATTGCATAGATTTCATCAGAAAATGCATACTATTGACTTTGACTATGGCATATGGTATCAACATAGTGTATGAACATAATTATTGCTTCTTGGTTGTTGAAGGTATTCTTTTTCACTCTAATGGCAGCTGGTCATTAAACACTCGAATATTGCTTCCTTAAATGAAGACAATTTTTTTAAATTTTTTTATATGTGCTTGAAGTTTGTTATATGATTTTGTACCTTGAATGTTTGTTTGTTTCTGTGCAATAGCCTTGTTTACTCTTCTTACATGGATATCACTGCACCTTCTTGTATTATATAAATGCAGATCTGAGTTAATCTTGAAATTTTCAGCACACGTTTTTATGTTAATTACACTTTATTGTATGTAGAGACATAGCAAAGGTAGAATATTTAGCTGTTGAAATAGCTGCTTGGAGGGCATTGGGCTTGAACTGTTTGTAATTATTCTGACAGCTCATTATTGTAGTGTAAAATGGGTTTTAAGTTTGTCACTTTATAACACCAAAAAGTAAGGCCATAGGTAATAGCAATGTGAATGTAAGCAGAGTCGACAGTTCTGCTACATTGTTTACTAGGTGCATTACTAATTATGCATAGTGCAAAGCAAGCAGAGCTTACGTTGCTAGCAAGATAGTGGATGCGGGATATCCAGTCTAAATTTTCATTTATATGAACATCTAAAAATTTTATGACAGTACTCTCTTAACATCTTTATTTTGTATTCTGAGATCCAGGTCATTTTGTGACTTTATTTTCCTGTAATGAATGTAATTAGTTTTTGAAATATTTAAAGTTAACTTGTTAAGTTCAAACCATTTTTGTAAATTTACCAAAACTCTAGTTGCAGATGTTGGCAATACTTGGTTTATATCAGTTACAAAAACATTTGTATCATCAGCAAACAGGGTTACATGAGTACCACTGATAGGAATTTCAAAGACATTTACATAAATTAGAATTAGAAATGAGAGAGGTCCTGGAACACTTCCCTGCAGCACCCCAATGGGCACAATCTGAAAATCAGATCTGTAAGCATTACTTCAGTTTTAATGTGGTGAAGATAATTTCTACTACCTGTCTTGTATTATGGAGATCAGACTGAAATGATTTTTTTGCAACTCCTCATATGCTAGTGTCTTCTAATTTGTCTAGAAAAGATATCATGTTAGAAAGTATCAAAAGCCTTTGATAAGGCCAAATTTATTCCTATTGTACTGTTGTGTGTGTCTAGTCCCATTGCAGTATTTTGTGTGAAATGGGAAATACCTGAGTCTGTATTCGATTCTTTGTTGGTTTATTGCCAAGAGATTGAATTTTTCAAGGAAATTTGTAATTCTATGTTTCAAGACTATCTCTGTTTTTTTTTTTTTTTTTTTAATGCAGATAACAAAGCGAGTGGTCTCTATTTTCCCACTTCTTATACAGGGTGAGTAACTAACTATTGCCACCAAGAATAACTCAGAAAGAATTATAGGCGCTGAAAAGTTTGTGGGACAAATGTTGCATGGGGCAATGGGCTCATAATATGACACTGGTTTCATGTTGCTAGGTGGGGTCACTTCAGAGATATGAAGATCAACTCTGCTTTTTAAAATGGTATGCTATAGTTTGGTACTTATTTTCTGATAGAGGCTGTCAAGATGAATCCAATGATGTGTAACAGTAAGGTCTTTGAAGGTCAACAAAGGTCATAAAGGTGGCATGAACGTCCATTTACAGAAGGTGTCCGAAGTGATTACCATTGGTATCAATGCAGTGCTGGAATCTTCTTATCATGGATTGAGGAATATTCCTTATCACATTGGCACTTATAGAAGCACATGCTCTGACAATTCTCTCTTGCATATCTTCATTTGTAATTTGAATGTCTTTAGATCAGATTAGATTAGATACTTGCTCCATAGATCATGAATACGACACTTCGTAATGATGTGGAACATGTCAGGTTAATAAAAGATGTCTGTACAAGATATTACATTACACAAAATATTGCATGATACTAATGTCTTTTACGAATCCCTCAAGAAAAAATCCAGAGGCGTCAAGTCTGGCAAATGAACAAGCCACAACACATCTCCTCCACCTCCCATCCAACAATTTGGGAATTGTCTGTGCCGGGCACCCTTCATGTTGATACCACATTCTGTTCCCTGTTCCTAAAGGTATTTCTTCCAATAACAGACCTAATGTTTCTTACAGGAATTTGGTGTACTTCCTCCCATTAAGATTTCCTTCAACGAAATAGGGGCCTATAATTCTGTCCTCCAGAATCCCCCACCATACATTCCCGACCATGGTTTTTGGTGTGCAACTTGCTGCAGCCAACATAGATTTTCAGTTGCCCAATAATACATGTGATGCAAATTAACATTTCCATGGTTTGTGAATGTAGCCTCATCGGTAAATAAAATCAAATTAATAAATGTGTCATCCCTCTGAATCTGAAGTTGAGCCCATCGTCTGAATTCAATGTGATGCATACAATCCATACCAGTTAATTTTTGGTGGAGACTGATATGGTAAGGATGATATTTATGGTGATGCAGAACACAAACAACAGTACTCTGGCTCATGCCAGATTTCCTTGCAATTTGACGCGAACTAACATAAGGATCTCGAACCACAGTGGCAAGAGTACCAATTTCCGTTTCCTCATTAGTAACTTTCCTTTGCTGGATATGTTTCCGATGCATTAAAGATCCAGTTGTTCTCAATTTATCATACACATATTTAAATGTATGACGTGTAGGGTGAGTACGTTGAGGATATCATTCAGCGTATAAGTCTCTAGCTCTCACTGAATTTTGTTGTCGTTCTCCATAAATGAGAAGCATATTGACTTTTTCTTCAAAGGAATACATCATTCACATTCACTTGATTTGACAATACTAGTCTTACCATTCCTATTAGTGTTGTGTTGCAAAACTGTCGAATGGTGTTTACATGTCAATGGCACGTTAGGTGGATATGCCGTATTTGGCGAATATTTACAATTTGCACAATATACGAGAGAGAATTGTCAGAGCACATGCTTCAGTAACTGGTGAAATGATAAGGAATACCACTCAATCCATGATAAGAAGATTGCAGCACTGCATTGATACCAATGGTCATCACTTCGAACACCTTCTGTAAATGGACGTTCATGCCACCTTCTTGACCTTCGTTGACCTTCAAAGACCTTACTGTTATACATAATTGGGTTCATCTTGATAGCCACTATCAGGAAATAAGTACAAAACTATAGCATCCCATTAAAACAAAAAAAAACAAAGTTGACCTTCATATCTCTGATGTGACCCCACCTAGCAACAAAAAACCGTCATATTATGGCCCTCATTGTCCCATGCAACATTTCTCCCACAAACTTTTCAGTTACTATAATACTTTCAGAGTTATTCTAGGTGGCAATAGTTAGTCTCACCCTGTATATTGCCCTTTTTATACAGTGTTTTTATTTTTGAAATTCTTAATCTTTGAGGAAACACTCCTTCTGACAATGATATATTTATGAAGTGTGAGAACAGTTCTGATTTGACACTAGCACATTTTCTTAAGTCTGAATCTGGTACTTCATAAATCCCTGAAGGCATTTTATTCCACATTGTTTTTATTATTCTCAGAACTTCTGATTTATTTGTGGGGCATAGCAATATTGAATTGAAACTAGAGTAGTTTTATCATGGCTAGCTCTCAGAAGGAGCTCGATACTTCTGAGGGTATATTTTCTTCTCCACTGGCTTGCTCAACTTTTATCTTTTAGTACTCTGCCACATTCTTTTGCAAATATTATACATATATCTCCCATCTCAGTTTCATTTATTTCCTCTTCTCCTTCTATAATGATGTCTTTGTGGTGTGCATACTGTAAGACCTTTGGTACACACACCATCAGATTATTTGACTTGTCTCTCTAACGAAGTAGGCGACTGTCAGCAATATGTCTCGTGGTCTTATCATGGCGTGTTTATCTTCTGCCGTTACGTCAAATGATAGAAATGCCACTTGCACGCTTAGAGTAGCAGATGGACGGTGACCAACTTTAAACAGAACTTGATTAATTTTCACACATGTTTATTAAAATAATAAAAAGCATACAAATTACTTAACTTGATTCTGGATGCTGTTTACAATTGACAATCTGAACTTCCTTTGGTCTTGGTACATTGATCTTATTCTCACATATCTCTGATACTTGACAAAGTGTCTATTCATTTATCTTCATGGCTATGTACAGGAATATGATAATCTTATTAGGCGCAGACTGAAACTTGGCTATAGACTAATGCAGACTGGTACAGACAGGTGCAGATAAATGCAGACTCGTACAGACTAATGCAGACTAAGTAATCGGAGGTCTGTACACTCGTTATAATACCTCGCGCGTTCAGGTATCACTGCGCGAGTGTGATCCGCGAGGATAAAAGGTTTTACGTTAGCAGCAATCTCATTGGCTGCGAAAAATATTAATATGCAGATCGGTGGAAGTAGAATTTGGTCTGTCTCTAAGACAGTGCCATCTCGTAGTGTGGAGATGGACGAGCACTGAGCCTGCGCTGTTGTGCTTAGCAGGGCGTGCTCTATTGGGAAAGTTGTGTACGCGCTGACTGCGCGGAACTATGTACACAGCAGTCTTCAAGTATGTCTCCCTTATATAGACATTTTTTATTCACCTTCCAATTTTCTGGGTTCCCTTCTTTACTTACTGCTGGGCTGCCATCTGAAATCTTATTATTCAAGCATATTACAAGTGTTCTCTTTTCTCCATAGATCTCTTTAACTTCCCTATAGGTAGCTTCTGTTGATGATATGGTCTCCACTCTGAAGAGGTGCAGCTTTCCATGCTGTCTGTCATGTGCAAGTTTCTTCATCTCTGAACAACTACCACAACCTGCTTCCATTTAAATCTATTTACTGCATGCAAGCCTTGATCTCCCTCTACATTTTTTTCTACTCACACTTTCATTACCAAGCTCACGGTTCCTTGATGTCTCAGGATGTGTCCTATCAATGAATTCCTTCTTATAATCAATTTCTGCCATAAATTTCTTTTTTTCGTGAATTCAGTTCAGTACCTCCTCATTTGTTATTCAACCTACACATAAAATCCTCATTGTTTGTCTGTAGTATCACATTTCAAAAGCTTCTAATCTCTTCTTTCTGAACTGTTTATTGTCCAAGTGTCACTTCCATACAAAGCTACACTCCACACAACTATCATCTGAAAGGAACTCCTGCCATTTAAAAATATTAACAAATTCCTCTTTTCCAGAAATGTTTTTCTTGCTATAGCCAGTCCACATTTTGTACCCTCTTTACTTCAGACATCATTAGTTATTTTGCTGTCCAAATAGTGAAACTCATCTAATTTTAGTGACTCTTTTCTAATCTATTTCTTTCAGCATCACCTGATTTAATTTGCTTCATTACATTACCCTTATTTTACTCTTGTTGATGCTCATCTCATCTCTTTTCAGGACACTATCCATTCTGTTCAAATACTCTTCCAAGCCCTTTGCCACCTCTGACAGAATTACAATTTCACCAGCAAATCAAAAAGTTTTTATTTTTTCTCTGTGAATTTTAGTCCCTTTCTGAATCCCTCTTTAGTTTTCTTTGCAGTTTCCCAAATGCACAAACTGAATAACATGGGGACAAGCTACAAACGTTTCACACTCCCTTCCCAACCACTGCATCGTTTTCACGCCCTTTGACTCTTATAACTGAAGTCTGGTTTCTACATACATTATAAATAGCCTTTTGTCCACTGTATTTTATCCCTGCTACCTTCAATATTTCAAAAAATGTATTCTAGTTGAAACACTCTCTTTCCTGTTAACCATCTACTTTCAATATTTTAAAAAATACATGCACAGAATTTGTTCATGGAACTTAAACATTGCATAAGTTGTTGAAAGTACTGTTCTAGCAGTTACAAAGACACTGTGGCAGCTGATATTTTCATTGGAAAGGAATGATGTAAAGAATAAAAAATTAATTTTTATAGTCATCTTCAGTCATGAAGATCTGTAGAACAGCAACATTATCTCACGGATCCAATTTTTCAGTTTCATGAATAAGACCATTTGTTGCCAAAAATTCATGTTCATTAATATTTATGCTTCTGGCAAATGTTTGCAATAAATGACACAAATTTAGTTTCCATTTCAAAGTCACATGTTGCAAAATTACTTGGTACACATTCCTTGAAATTTTATTTTTTAAACAAACAGTAATGAAGATTACTTCATAATAATCCTGATGATATAAATTGCATCCAAAGACATGTGTAACAAGAAATACAAACAAACACACAAAAAACTGAAACTACAAATTGTCTAATATTAAATGAATACAAAGAAACACGAAACTGTGTTCTGGCATGCTTTTGACAAGTACATACACTGAGCTGACAAAATTCGTGGGTTAGTGATATGCATATATATGTATGGTGGTAGAATCAAATACACAAGGTATAAATGGGCAGTGCATTGGTCAAGTAGTCATTTTTACTCAGGTGATTCATGTGAAATGGTTTCTGATCTGCTTATGACCACTCAGTGGGAATCAACAGACTTTGAATGTGGAATGGTAGTTGGAGCTAGATGCATGGGACATTCCATCTCAGAAATTGTTAGGGAAATCAATATTCTGAGATACATAGTGACAAGAATGTGCTAAGAACATCAAATTTCAGGCATTACCTTTCACCACAGACAACGCAGTGGTGTACAGGCTTCACTTAATACCTGAGAGCAGCAGCATTTGCATAGAGTTGTCAATGCAAACCGACAAGCAACAATGCATGAAATAACTGCAGAAATCAATGTGGGGAATATGACAAATGTATCTGTTAGGAAATTCCAGCAAAATTTGGCATTAGTGGGCTACGGCAACAGATGAGTAATGTGAGTACCTTTACTAACAGCATGACATCACCTTCAGTATCTTTTCTGGGCTTATGACCATATCAGCCAGACCATAGACAACTGGAAAACTGTGGCCTGGTCATATGAGTCCCAGATTCAGTTGATAAGAGCCGACACTAGGGTGCAAGTGTGGCAAAGATCCTATGAAGTCATGGACCTAGTTGTCTACAAGGCACTGTACAAAATGGTGGTGGCTCCATGATAGTGTGGGCTGTGTTTACATGGAATGGACTGGGTCCTCTGGTCCAACTGAACCAGTCATTGACTGGAAATGGCTATATTTGGCTACCTGGAGACTATCTGCAGCCATTCATGGACTTCATGTTCCCAAACAATGATGGAATTTTTATATGTGCCATGTCGCTGGGGTACAGTTGTTCATGATTTATATAAAGAACATTCTGGACAATTCGCGCAAATGATTTGGATACCCAGATCACCTGACATGAATCCCATTGAACATTTATGGGATATAATCAAGAGGTCAGTTCACTGGTAACACTTTCCAACAATTTGTTGAGTCCATGTCACATTGAAATGCTGCACTACACCAGATAAAATATTAAGAGATATCACACAACTTTTGTCACCTCAGTCTATAATTTTCCATTACACCTCAGAACATTCAAAAAACTCCTAGTACTAATGCAGTTGTGACGTTTGCCTGCTTTATTTCTTCCTTGATAGTCCTCAGTGTTGAAATACTGCATTGTTTTACTGGCTGAAAATTGGGGGGGGGGGGGGGGGGTTGGGGGGGGGGGTTGGGGTGGGGGGGGGGGGGAGAGGAGGTGGAAGTTTAACACTGACTACTGTAAATGATGTAGCCAATAGTTGCACAATTGCGTTTCACAGTTCTTTACTTTTACTGTTCACAATCCCCAAGTATTACACAATTAGATGGCCAGTTCACCGTTAGTAAATGTTGATAAGCCTCATTAATAGGTTGCAGGCAAACATCAGCATACTGCTACAATAGTTTGCTGGTGAACATCTATGAGCAATAAAAACCTAACCACACAGTTCACAGTTCTTGCAGAATAACATGGTACATGTGACACTATTTCTCAAATAATTTGAACAAGCAGTGTCATTAATTGTTTTAACACATGGCCTATTTATGTTACACTTATTCCACTGTTAAGTTGATACATTGTTGTTACTTTAACCACTACATTATTCCTGTCTGAAAATCGGCCATGCGCTGACTGTCTCGGGACCAAAAATAGGTCCTTTATATATCCTCATAATAATAATCACTGAAACTATACATTGTTTGATGTTTAAGTTGCAGGAATTACTATTAAAACATAGCTCATTCAATTAACTTGAGGTGGATGCTCAGGTGAGATCCACCAAACAACACCTTATAATCAGGAGTTCATTTATTCATATCTTTGCACAAGAAAGGCTTACACAGAACTGGATGGCACAACTACACACAGATAATGTTTTGCTTAGTCCAAAGATGATACTAAGATCGAAACTGGTGTCGATCTCATCGGCGCCATGTAGTCCCCCTCCCACAGTGCGGAGTACTTCTGAGAGGCTGGGGGGGAGGGTGGGGGATGACTAAGGTGTCGGCAGGGGTGGTCCGCGGGAGCCGGACCATGGTCAGCTCTACAGCATCGTTGGGGAGCTGTGTGGGTAGATGTCGTGAAGGAAGGTCTGGCCACTGAACCTGGAAGTCGTTGAAGTGCGCCGGGTGTCGTACTGGGCATGCTGGTCGTGCGGCGACAGGTAGGCCAGTGGTTTGCGGGAGGAACGGAACAACAACAACAATATCTCCGGTGGGCATGGCGAACACACGAAGCATGTCCAGGTCAACGTCGGGCAAGAGGGGAACACATTTCACCAGGTGGCAGGGAATGGCGGAGGTTGTGTCATGAGCACTGGATGAAGGGAAACACACGACAAACAGTGTGTCATTGCATAGTATTATAGAGATGTCATGGATTATGTCCGGGGGGACAGGCACAAACAACTTGAGCGAGGGCACATTCAAGGTGGGGGGGGGGGGGGGCGTGAGAAACCTTGACACAGCGAGGCAGGTGACGGGGGAGAGGTCGAAGTGACCAGAGAGGGCCTGGCGGCGAGGGCATGATTGTAGGGAAGCTCGAAGTGGGAAGCATGTGATCGCTCAATGGAGTGCATGAGACAGGAGTAGAGGGCGAGGTCAGAGAAGAGCTTGACGATTGGAGCTGGAAGTCACTCGACTGAGTGAGTAAGTCCAATGTGGAGGGAGTGGTTGGAGCATCGTGAGCTACGACAGTGAGTGGCATGGTCGTGGCCTGAAGGGAGGTAGAAGCGGGCTCAACATGAGCAGGCTTAAGTCTGTTGAGAGAGACTGTAACAGTTGCATCTTTTATCTGGATGTCATAGGTGTTGGCTGAGTGCCAGAGAACTCGGTACGGGCCAGTATATGGGGGTTGGAGGGGAGCACAGACAGTGTCATCTCGGAGCATGACATACTTGCAATTGTTCAGAGATTTTCGGACGTGAACCTTAGGATGGGAATGGTTGGCAGGCGGAGGGATGTGGAGGTTGATGAAGTGGCATCTGACGCAGTCCATGTAGGAAGATAAGTCAGACTGGGGGAGAGAAGCGGAAGGGCTCACAAGTTCGCCAGGGAGAACAATGTTCTGGCCGTATACGAACTCAGCTATTGTGCCTTTGAGGTCTTCCTTACAGATCACACGAATGCCGAGTAGCACAAGGGGAAGGGCCTCCGTCCAGAGAGAGTCATGGGATTGAAAAGCCGCCTTGAAAGTGCGGTGCCAGCGCTCAACTAGCCCGTTACTTTGAGGGTGATATGCTGTGGTATGGATGCGCCAGATGCCGCAAATGTTACAAATCTCGTTGAACAGGGCCGACTCAAATTGTCTGCCCTGGTCAGTCATGATGAAACCTGGACATCCGAAACGCGATACCCATGACTCGATGAATGCTCAAGCAACAGTTTCTGCCGTGATATTGGGGAGAGGGACAGCCTCTACCCAGCGAGTTGTTTGGTCGACAGACGAGAGAACATAACGAAAGCCATTAGAGGGGGGGAGAGGGCCGACAATGTCAATGTGAATATGCTGGAAATGCTCAGGAGGGATCAAAAAGGTGCCAAGGGGGGTGAAGTGTGCTTGTGTACTTTGCAGTGTTAGAACGCAATGCAGGAGTGTGCCCATTGTTGACAGTCCCTGTTGACATTTCTCCACACATAGTGCTCCGCTACGAGGCGGGCGGACTCATGAACACTGGGGTGGGCTAAATTATGCAGTGCATTGAAGACAGCTCGATGGAGCATGGTTGGGATGAGGGGGCGTAACGTTCCCGTACTGTCGTTGCACCAGATCTCACCAGAAATGCCAGGGAAGGTGGTGCGGACGAAGTGTAGTGAAGAAGTAGAGTCTGAAATCAGGTTTTGTGTGTCCTCGTCAGCGGGTTGGAGGTTAGGCAGTTCAGAGAGGTCTAACAGTGAATGAACGGCCTCAACTCATGAAAGGAAATCAGCAAATATATTCTTGGCACCCTTTATGTGTCTGACATCGGTGGTGAACAGAGATATGAAGTTCAAAATGGTTCAAATGGCTCTGAGCACTATGGAGCTCAACTGCTGAGGTCATAAGTCCCCCTAGAACTTAGAACTACTTAAACCTAATTAACCTAAGGACAGCACACACATCCATGCCCGAGGCAGGATTCAAACCTGCGACCGTAGCGGTCGCGCGGTTCCAGACTGTAGCGCCAGAACTACTCGGCCACCAGCGGCCGGCTGAGATATGAAGTCCATGTATCTGAAAAGGCGAGGAGGCGGGTCAGCTGGCGGGTTTGAAATGGCCGCAGCCAGGGGCTTATGGTCTGTTAAAACATAGAAAGGGCGTCCCTCAATGTCGGTCTTAAGATGCTTGATCGCTTTGTAGATCGTGAGCAACTCCCTGTCAAAAGCGGAATATTTCTGTTGTGCATTGGTGAGCTTGTGTGAGAAGAACTGCAGAGGCGAAGCTTGGCCATCTACTGTCTGGCTAAGGACAGCACCGATGGCAGTATCGCTCGCGTCTGTGGTGATAAAAAGCTGCGCATTGGGATGAGGATGCGCGATGTTGCAGGCCTCGGCAAGAAGATTGATGTAGCAGGTTGATGTAGCTGCAATTTGTCCTGGTTGGTCTCGATGCCTGCTGCTGCGAGAGTGTCCTTAACAGTTTGCACATGTCAAAGAGTCGGTCATATCAAGGGTCCATGGAACGGGCCGAGATCCAGAAGTCTTGGTGCCTGCCAAGGCATCCGTCAGTGGAGTCTGAATCTCCCCAGCCCGAGGTAGATGACGACGATAATAATTAACCATCCCCAGAAAGCACCAGACCTCTTTGAATGACAAAGGTCTGGGTAGGTTTAGTATTGTTTGTAATTTGTCAGGGAGTGGTAAATGCTGTCGGCAGAGACCCGAAAACCAAGACAAATGACAGCAGGTTGATGTAGCTGCAATTTGTCCTGGTTGGTCTCGATGCCTGCTGCCGCGAGAGTGTCCATAACAGTTTGCACATGTCAAATGTTGTCCTCGATGGAGGAGTTGAACACAAGAATGTCATCAAGATATGGAAAGCAGAATTTTAGTTCGAATAGCACTTCGTTGATGAAGTGTTGCCAGATCTGGGTTGCGTTTCTCAGACCGAAGGGCATGAATCAAAATTGAAATAACCCGATTGGGGTGGTGATTGCTGTCTTCTCGATGTCTTCAGGAGCCATGGGGATCTGCTGATAGGCCCATTTGCAATCAATGACAGAGAACATGGTCGCACCTGCGAGGGAACTGGTGAAGTCGGCAATGTTGGGTATGAGGTAGGTGTCCATTATTGTTTGTGCATTTAGTCGACAGTAGTCTCCGCACCTGCGCCAGGACCCATCTTTCTTGGGTGTCATTTGAATGGGTGTAGACCAGCTGCTGGCAGAGGGTTCGATGATGCCAGAGCTTAGAAGTTCAGAAATCTGCTTTTTAAGGTCGGAGAGGCACTCGGGACAAAGTCGACGTAGTTTACTGGAGATCAGGGGGCCTGGCGTGAGGCAAAGCTTGTGAACCATGCTGTTGGTGATGACAGAAATGTTGCCGGTGGCACAGGAGGCGGTTTGTTTACAATCTGCAGCAGGTGGGCCAGGCGAGGTGAGGTCGTGGTGTACGGAGCCACTCGGCGGATCCGATGGGAGGTAAGCACATGGAGGCTCGATTGCTGGCACTATAAGCAGATTCGGCACACTTACTGACCTTGCTTTACCCTTGCTGCAGTGTCTGTAATTCCTTTGCTGTGTCAGATAGCTGGAGCCAAGTTTCATGGAGCCAGAGGGAGAGCTCGAAATTTTCCTTGCATAGGCGAGCAACATTTTAAAGCTCGACAAGGCACTTGTGCGTTGTTTCTTGTAACGTCGTCAACAGAGCCAAGCATGTACAGATGAGATGAGCCCAGACTGACGTGTCATGGGGGGGTTTGCTCGACAGAGCACAGGGGAAGTGAGTTTTGGATGGGTGATGAAAAACGGTGTTTCGCACTAGGTCCGGTGTAAGTTTGTGGTGTTGCAAGAAGTCAGTGACTAGTGTAGGTTCCTCAATATTGCACACTAAAAAAGTCCACTTGAGTTTGCAGTTTGCGGAAAGTGAGATGACATGGGAGGTTGAACCTGAGCTCTGTAGTTTAGTAGAATTCACAGCTTGCAGTGAAGTATGATGACGACACTAAGGACATAGGCAGCAGCGAAACATCGGCGCCTGTGTCCACTAGGAAAAAGTGTCCCGATGAAATGTCTTTAATATAAAGTCATCTGTAATTTCCGATTGTTCCCAGACAGAATGGAGCACTGGGAGGTGCCTGTCATGTTGTGCGCAGGAGGCAGCACCCGGACCTACCAGCGATTGGCATTTGGGAAGCACCACAGTGGTCTGCAGTTCTGTGCCACCTCACCAAACTGTGTGTGGAAGTAACAGTATGGGTAGTGCGGTTGCATTTCCTGCAGAAAGTTCGTTGCCAGAGGTGGTGGTTGAGGTTCGGTGGCCGCAGCTGGTTCGGTTGCAGGAGGGGGCGTGACCGAGGGCAGAGATGGTGACGTCCCAGTTGGTTGTTTACTGCGTCCCGGAGTGAGCGGAACAGTCAGTACAGTGCGGCCCCAGCTGCGTCCAGCCATGGGACGAGGGGCCTGAACCTGAGACTTGCCAGGTAGGCAGTGGCTGGAGAAATAGAGCAGTGAAGCATCATGCAGTTTGTCAGCAATTGTCATTCGTTGCTCGACAGGTTCGGGAGACCTCTGAGCCAGAGCAGAGTGAATGTGAGGAGGTAGTTTATCTGACCAGATGGCGAGGAGAGCTGTGTCAGAGAGTACATCGTCGCTGACCAGGGTCCGTAGCCATCTCCAGAGTTGTGAAGGTTTGTCATTGCCTAGTTGCTTGACGTGGAGCACTTGCCATATTGCTGTCTCAGTTGAACGTGCAAGCCGATGTAGAATTGTCTTTTTGGCTAGAGTGTACCGGATAGCAGAGTCCGAGGCGTCGACCAGGTCAGCAATCAAGTCCTCCTGGTCGTGCAGGTTGGTGATAAGGCACAGAAATCTGGTTGATTCGTTGAGTTTGAAATGGTCGAACATTTCATCCACAATTTTGAACCAGGTTGTTGCCCTGTCAGGATTGAATGGCGGCAGCGTCGGTAAGCATTGTAGAACGGTCGGCAGAACAGGTTGAGTAGAATTTGTCGGGGCACTGTCTGAAACAAGCTGTTGTTGCTGCAGTATTCCAGGAGAGTGTGTCTCCAGGGTACATGGCGACGACGGCTGGTCAGTGGGCAGGGTGAAGGTGACACGTTGTGGTTGAGCATGATCCATCGCGATGCGGAAGGCTGACGCCGGTGAGATACCATAATGTGTCAATTGCAGTTGCGGAAGTTCAAATGGAGTCGGCACGGAGGCAACAGGTGAGAAAAAGTTCAAAGTTTGAAAACACGTGCCAGTCCACGGAAAACTCGATGTGCGATCAGAGTTGGAGCCACCTGTGTTGCAGGGAGGCTGTGGAGCTGCCGGCTGTCCAGAAGCACAGTGATGAAAATGATGTCGAACTTTGGGTGGAATGTGTGAATATTCACTGTTCATAGTCACTTCACTCAAAAAGGTGCGTGGATAAGGTGAATATCATGGCACAAAACACTGAGGTGTAGCAGTAGGACAGAGATGGAGGTCAGGCACATTTAACAAGTCATTGTTCCTGTTGCAGGCCGAGGTATTGAAGCAGGAAGGCATGTGCTGATGCTGAACCGAGGTGGGCGCGGGTGTGGTCGGGTGCTGAGGAGGTGGACCTGTGAACAAAGCAGTGCCGGCCACTTGGCAGGAATCTGCATGGTACCACACGGATTGCAGTGTGGCAAACCGTTGTCCTGGCGGTGGTAGGTTATCCAACAAAGCATTTGCAGAAATCGGCATTGATCCTGCACTGCACGGAGACCCGTAAAAGGTAGCTGCACCGTCGATGATGGAAGGCACATGTGGCGGGAACAAAGGCGTCTGATAGCCGGAGTCATGCACACTCCTAACCTCACTTATTGTTGCAGGCACAAAAACGTCCGGCGAAATCGGCATAATCGACTAGTGAGAGGCATCGTGTTGCAGTCCTGGCAGGTGTACATCGCCCGAAACATGGTGCATGTCGATCACAAAATCTGGCGTTAGGCATTGGGCTGAAGCCATTGTTTGAATGTTGTGTTGATGTAATACATGCATAAATAACCAACATAACTGACGCGGGGGCCACGGACACAGTAAAACGGCGAAAACAGAAGACGTTACAACTCGGGGTCACCAGTGAGGTGGATGGTTGGGTGAGATACACCAAACAACACCTTATAATCAGGAGTTCATTTATTCACATCTTCACACAACAAAAGCTTACACAGAACTGGATGGTGGAACTACACACAGATTATGTTTTGCTTAGTCCAAAGATGATATTAAGATCGATATTGGTGTCGATCTCATTGGCGCCACAAACTGAATGCATAAAAAAATTCCTTCCTTTTAACATTTTCTTCTACCACAAAAGTTAGGCCAAATTATTTGTTTGAATAATGAAATTAACAGATATAGTTTTATACAAACAATACTTTTGACAAGCCTGATAATTATTTTGGAATTAATTAACGGTGGGCTTTGCTAATATGTTTTCGAGTAGAGCCAAATAAATACTTTAAGAATCCTAGTAGTTCTTCTGCCAAATATTTATTATTAGTACAGAATTTATATTCTAATCTAAGTCACAAAACACTTAATGATTCCATCCTATAACAAAAGTATTAACTAGGAATGGTCAAAATACATTAGAAAATTAATTAAATACACAAAACTAAGCACAAAATTAGACCTGGTGCTATATTTCTTAAGACTGAGGGCCAATCTTTCTCTTTTATGGAAATGCAGATTATACTCAAGCATGTTAATGGTAATTAGGCGAGGTGAAAATAAAACGAATTTAAGGAGGTAGATGGCAAAACAAGAGAGGAAATAAAGAGATCCCAGCTTGCTTCATCACAGAGTTAATTTTATTACATCCAGTTTTCAAGTGAAGTGAAAATTTAAGCAAAAATATTGATTTTCTTGCAGAAAAAATTAAAAGAACTAAATCAGTGACATTAGTTATTTTGAGTGACAACAATTTTAGTTTAGAATGTACCAGAATAGGTAAACCTGTGAAGCTTTACTTATTCTTCTCTACTTTAAACAGAAAGGAATAGAATGACTAGCTTCGAGAAATATTATGTGTACATGTTGTGATTGATAAGAGTTTTCATATTAATTATTAACAGTAAATAAAATTATTGTTGCTGTATAAGCTAAAATGTATTCTATGCTTCAATAGATAACATGTATATGCATTAAAAAATTTAAATGATCTCAAGTGATGTGAAAGTAGAGGTCATATCTCTTAGTTTTGTATACTCATCCAAACTCTACTCAGCCAACATAGCTTTTTATACATCTAAAATGCTATAAACATGGAATATATGACTTTACAGTTTGGGAATCCACAGCTAGGTATGTAATCGAAATATTTAAAAAAAAAAAAAACTATTAAAATCTTCTGGTAACTGCATTAGATGTAAATACTTCCTTTATTACAGGATGGTACATGACTAGTTTCACAATGATTTAATCACATCCTCAGATGTATACATCTATGAAAAATATAGCGAGAATTAGGAAGTTAACAGGGGTAAAAAAATAAGGCAATTAATCCAGACAGATAGGGGAATAACTTTCACATAATTAATTTAACATGGTCTCCAAACATTTGGATGTCATTTGAATTGTCAGAACTGCTTAAGTTGGATGGTCACAAAATAAAAAAAAATCCAAAATTCAAATGGACAGCAGTTGCAGACAGCATATATCAGCAGTGGGAGCCACAGGTATGACCTGAAAAGAAGTTCAAATATGACCCCAGAAGAAAACTTTATGTAATTTACGTGTATTTGGAAAGAAAAAAATATAGGCTCACCAGAGATGAAAAATCAACAGATCACAAAAGCTGCATGGTGGAGACATGACTATGCATGAAGTAAGAAGGCCAGACCACAAAACAGCCCAGATGATATAGTGTTATTGAAACTACCAGTGCGTAGTGTACCCGAGAGAAGTGGCTTACTGGAAGTATGGAAATGTGCTGCTAGAGGGTGCAAAGATGGAGATGGAAGAAACATGATTACATATCAGTCAAGGGCTGGGAACTGTCACAATATAAATTAATGAAGAGAAAGATGGAGAGTAAAATTGTTACTATATTTTTCATAGATGTATAGCCTGAGGATGTGATTAACTCATCATGAAACTGGTTGTGTATGATCCTGTAATAATTTATATTTATAGCTAATGCAGCTACCATAAGTTTTTTAGAAGACTTCAATAGTTTTAAAAACGTTTTTAAATGTTTCTATAAATGTAAGTTTGCCTTTCTTCATCCTACCTTCTGTGTTAAGTTGAACAGACAGTATTGCATCACGTGTCCCTACATTTCTCAGAAACCCAAATTGATCTTCCTCAAGTTTGGCTTTACCAGTTTTTCCATCCTTCTGTAAATAATTCATGTTAATATTTTGCAACCAAGTCTTATTAAACTAACGAATCAATAGTATTCCCAGCCACATACCTTCTTTGCAACTGGAAGTATTACATTCTTCCTGAAGTCTGAGGAAATTTTGTATGTCTCATATGTGGCACAGCAGGAGGCTCTCCAAATAATCTCAATAAATCTAAGGGAACGTTGTCTTCTCCAGAGACCTGCTTTCCATTTAGGTATGTCAGTGTCTTGTCAAATTCTTCTTGCAGTATTATGTCTCCCACCTTAACTTTGTTGCGGAGTGTCGGGATGGTTGAACCTGGGACTCTAGATGGTCAAGCTGAAGCCGAGACCCACCTCCATCTTTCGTCAGGAGACCGAGCAAGTTCAAGAGTGTCAAGGGGCAGTGCAGAGTGATACAGCAGTATTTGGTGGCATTACTTTATTCTCATAATTTACAGTGCTTCAATGAGTGCAGCATGGTGTAGGCGGCCACCCGCACGCTGTGCCGCAGGTCCGGCTGGCTGAGCAAATCCTGGTATGTTGACACCACTGCTTCCATCTGCAAGGCTGCTCAGCTGGAACTCAGCTGTGCTCTCCCGGTCCCCCTCACCCACTGAGGCATAGTGGCTGGTGCCGTGCCGCTGACAACTATTTCGGAGACTGCTACAGTCCCTGGTCCTCGCCGCCCACTGCCCCGTTTGGCCTGCTCTGTCCGACCATGGGATGAAGGTGGATGTACTGTCACCTGTGGCCCTCAGCCATTGCTGCTCCCAGGACTGGACCAGCCTCAAACTCTTGCCCTCCTGGACACTGTGCCACAACTTGCCGCTAGCGGTGCTTGCTGGATGGCAACCCCCACTGCTGTCTCTGGCACTGCTCCAGCGCTGCCACTCCTCCCATAGCATACGCCTTGCCCAGACCCTGGTAAGCCAGGTGGGAAGCAAATGCGGCCCATCCTGGATGCTGCAGACCGCTGCCACTGCCCTCCTTCTGGCTGACCGTGTAATCTCCAAGTACCCGGCTTCCATTCCGTTACACCCTGGGGTTGCATCCCCAGAGGCAGAATACAGCCCAAACAAGAACATAGAAATAAAGTAAGATTTACATAGAATATTTACAACATTGCTGCCAGACTGGCCCCTATAAGTGTGGACCAGCACAGGTCCATCCCGATGCTCAACTGGCGTGGCACACCTTGTCCCAAGGTAAAAGTACCTCACTATTTAAACTGCCTTTCTCCTCGTCTCTGACGTAGTGGCAGAGAGAGACAGAAACTATGGCAGAGGTAAATTCCCAAATGTCAGCCATCTACAAGTCTCGATTTGGCTGTGGCCTAGTTTCTCGCCTCATATCGCAATAACTTCAAGCAACACTGCGGTTTGCTGCCTCGTTGTTGCTTCACACAAAGCAATTCATGAGCGCAATAGTGTCATTGCAGCACTGCACTTATGAATGCCATATTTGCATTTCCTGGCCTACTAGCTGTCGACTATTTCAACACTCTGCCGTAGGCAACTGATGTGTTGGCACATCCTCTACTGTTGCACGTTTCCACATTCTCCACAAAGCTATACTCAAGAAAAATAGAAAAAAGGCAGACCCTGTGGCTGAAATGCTCACTGTCATTATCCTGTTGCTCCGATGCTGTTGTAATGTTTGAATGTGTTCTAATACTCCGTTAACAGAGGAATGCAATGTTTCCAAAAACTCTGGATTTAATGTGGAGTTTAAATATGTCAGAATCTGCGTTGGTAATATCTCCAGAACCCCTTCCCACCACAAGTTACTACAACACCATACAACATCCTCAAAAATTCCCGATAGTTCACTCTGCCCCTATCGAAATCTCTGAAAATAGTGTCCTCTATACAATGACAAAACTAAAACAACAAACAAGAAAACACAACTGTTATCTGACCCACCTACACACACACACACACACACACACACACACACACACACACACAAAAAAAAGAAACGCAAATTATCCCTTGATACAAAACACAAAATGTAAACATGCCATACAATATTACACATACAATAATTTACTCCCTCCATGACCGTTACGGATGGAACATTATGCGTCCGTTGTTGTCCCTCCGCCACAACCTTTTTCTTCCATTTGCTTTCCCTAGTCTCTGCAGTTGGGTCACTTCCTTGTGATTGAGGTAATCCATCCATCATTACTACCTTGCCCTACTCACATGAATAATGGATGTTTTTGTTGGTAGCTGCACTTTAACATTTACAGGCGAAGTCATCTACACGACCTGGTATGGTCCGTGGTACTTCATCAAGAATTTTTTCGTCTTTCCCTTAGGTATATATGGATTCATGATCAGTACCCACTGACCTACCCTATACTGTGGTAAAGATCCCAACCACTTATTTGGTTCTTCCTGCCTTTTCAATGCCTTCATATTGGCCTTCTGTACCCTCTTCCAGACTTCCCACATTGTCCGTGCAAATTTCCTCACTGCGTCCCCTTTAGCTCCTGCTTTCGGACATAGAACATCAAATGGTGATGGCATCTTTCTTCCATAGACTACCTCAAATGGTGACATTCCGACCTCCAAATGTATTTTGGTGTTATAACTCGATGCCATACAATAATTTACTCCCTCCATGACCGTTACGGATGGAACATTATGCGTCCATTGTTGTCCCTCCGCCACAACCTTTTTCTTCCATTTGCTTTCCCTAGTCTCTGCAGTTGGGTCACTTCCTTGTGATTGAGGTAATCCATCCATCATTCCTACCTTGCCCTACTCACATGAATAATGGATGTTTTTGTTGGTAGCTGCACTTTAACATTTACAGGCGAAGTCATCTACACGACCTGGTATGGTCCGTGGTACTTCATCAAGAATTTTTTCTTCTTTCCCTTAGGTATATATGGATTCATGATCAGTACCCACTGACCTACCCTATACTGTGGTAAAGATCCCAACCACTTATTTGGTTCTTCCTGCCTTTTCAATGCCTTCATATTGGCCTTCTGTACCCTCTTCCAGACTTCCCGCATTGTCCGTGCAAATTTCCTCACTGCGTCCCCTTTAGCTCCTGCTTTCGGACATAGAACATCAAATGGTGATGGCATCTTTCTTCCATAGACTACCTCAAATGGTGACATTCCGACCTCCAAATGTATTTTGGTGTTATAACTCGATGCCATGTTTGGAAGGTAAACGTCCCAGTTATCATGGTTTCCATTCACATAATAACTTAGCATTTTTAAATTGTTTTACGTACTCGCTCCGTTCTCCCATTCGCCTGTGGATGAAATGGACTGGTCCATAATTTTTTAATTCTCAATAACTGACACAACTGTGACATTAATTCAGACATGAAGTTTGTTCCCTGATCCGTAATTATGGTATCAGGCACCCCAAACTTCAATAACCAGTTATTGACTAAAGCTTGTGCTACCATACTTGCCTGTTGGTCTGGTATTGCGATCATGGCTGGAAACCACAAAAAATGAACAATTATAGTTAAAATGTAATGATTCCCCACTGGTGTTTTGTTATATGGCCCGCAGATATCAAGTCCGATGAACTCGAAAGGTTTCGAAGCCTCTGGTAACCATTGCAATGGAATTCTTGCGCGCATCACATCCACTCATTGTGCACATGGTGCACAATTTTCTACGTATTGTTCCACATCCCTTCTCTGAGTGCACCACCAATATCATTCTGCTACTCGTCTTTCTGTTGCTCGACAACCCCCATGCTCTAAAAGCACATGATCATTGGCCTGCTTTAAGACTTCCTCTCTCAAACTTTTTGGTACCTCCACCCATGCACACCTGGTAACTCTACACAACAAATTTCTCTCCACAATGAAATGTGATTGAGTTATAAAGGCCTGGCACTCCTCATCCTCTGCTTGTGCTCTTTGACATTCTGCAACACTCTTACCCATTACTTCTAATGTGTCTAACTTGCGACTTAATGCATCTGCATTCCCGTGTTTCTTCCCTAGCTAATGAATTACTTCAAAGTCAAACTCACTTAATTTTAGAGCCCACCAAGTTAACTGACTAGAAGGATCCTTGAGTACCAGTAACCACCTCAACATTGCACAATTGGTCTCGACCTTAAACTTCCTACCATAAACGTAACAACAAAAATATGTTACTCCATATATTACAGCCAATATCTCCTTTTCCATTGTGGAATAATTATGCTCTGCCCTATTTAACTGTCTGGAAGCATACGTCACCGGATGTTCGTGTCCATTCACCATTTGTCCCAAAAAACATCCTACTGTGCCATTTGAAGTGTCACACAATAAGATGAAGTCTTCTTCAAAATTTGGAAACACCAACATCAGACCAGAAGCTAATCTCATTTTTAACTCATCAAAAGCTTGCTGGCATTCCACCGTCCATTGAAATTTAACCCCTTTCTTTAAAAGCTTTGTTAACGGCTTGGCTATTTTAGCAAAATCTTTTTCTAATTTATGATAATATTAACATAACCCAATATACGATTGTAACTGCTTTGTTGTACATGGTGTTGGGAAATTTTGAACTGCCTCTGTTAGCCACAGATCGGTTTGAACCCCTTGTTCACTAATTACGTGACCTAAATATTTGACCTGGTCTGCGCAAAATTACATTTTTCTAAACTTAATGTTAACCGTGCCGACCGCATTCTTCTAAAGACTTCTCTTAACTGTGATACATGTTCTGATATATCCTTTGAAAATACTATAATATCATCTAGGTAAACCATACATGTTTTTGGTTTCAATCCCCTTAAAATCCCATCTAATAATTGCTGAAAAGTTGCCGGTGCATTTTTCAAATCTAACGGCATACGTATATACTGATAGTGTCCCCCGGGAACAGTAAAAGCTGTCTTTGCCCTATCCTCTGGTGCTACTTCTAACTGATGGTATCCACTCCGTAAACCCATAGTCGTGAAATACTTACAGTGACCCAGATAATCCAATGTGTCCATGATATTCGGATTCGGATATGCGTTCGAAATGGTTTTCATATTCAGAAACCTATAATCACAACAAATCCTATATTTCCTTGTACCATCCACTGACTTCTTAGGTATGAGAACTACATTGATTGAATATGGACTATTGCTATGCTCTATGATTCCATCCCGTAGTTGTTCTATAAACTCCTCTAGTAGCGGTTGCACATGATGTGCTACCCTATATGGTTTTCTAAACAGTTGTATTATCCTCCATTGGTATGTGATGTTATGTAATCAGTGTTGCCGGTAACCTACCCTTTGTTCCGAATAAATTGTTAAATGACAGTAATAATTCCTCCCAATGTGTCCCTGTCGCCTCCATGCAAATGCTGTAATTTTCCCCTCAATTGTGCTGCATCGATGTTTTGCTTATGGCTTGCCTCTAAATCCTCCCTGTCAAGGTCATCTTTATCATAAACCCCCAATGTGGCCAATAACAACCCTTTCGACATACTAAAATCTGCTCTGCTGAGGTTATCTATACTTACTGGAACCCTATATCTCCTTCCACATAACTTGCATGAGCTAAACTCCTCTGCACAAACCAGTGCACATTATCCAACTCCTCATTACTCCAGAGTGGCTCCACCATGTACAAAGTCTCCCTTGGTAAGTCTATATTTATCGAAACCCAGACTGCCTTCCCTGTACGTGCCGGTATGTTATCCTGCTGATCGACCTTTAATGAATCCGTTCGCAGTTTAGCTGGCGTCACCTTCACCTTGAGTGTGCCTTGTGACATTTGTCCATTTGCAAGTGTTTACCCCATGCAAAACATTGTTCCACTGAGTTCCACTGTTTGTTGCCAAAGATCTATCTCCACCCGATGTTTGTTAAGGAAGTCCAGTCTGAGAATCACTGAATACCCCTCACCCACACATGGTAACACTTCTATCTGCTCACTAAACTTAGTTCCTGCAATCACAAATTGAAGTACTGTCATACCCAATGACTCCACTTTATTATCCCCAACCCATGTAACCTATAACGTTGTGGCTCAAGCCTTCTCCTGCTAACCAGGTCTAGACTAATAACAGACACGTGTGCCCCCGTGTCAGCCAGAAACCTTCAGTTCACCAAGCCTAATAAGTTGCATTCCATCTGTGCACCTACAAGCGCATTGCCTAATTTCGCAGAGACCGCCCTCTGATGGTTGAAGCAGTCTCATTCTCGTTTAATGGCTGCTGTCGCCGAGGTTCCGCCCTACTTTTACTCCTGCAGTTCACTGCCCAATGACCCATTTTCCCACATGAGTAACACCGCAACTGATGCTGATACTGCCTCCTAATATGCCCTAACTAGCCACAACCAAAACACTTAATTTCCGCTGCCAGAACTTTATGCTTCACCCTTTGCTTTGTCACATAATCTACCTCCTCTAAGTATGTGGTAATCCTTAGAGCAGCCGAAAGATCACTGGAATTCTCCATTCTCACCCAATGTAACATCTCCAGCGGTGCTCCTCGCAAAAACACATCTAATGCCGTGTTCTCGGCCTCTTGTAACAACACTTTATTAGTCTCCACATTCTGTGACAGTTCGTACATTTTTGTGCATTCAGCTTTCGAATCCTGTCTGAGAAAACTTCCACAGTCTCATTTCTTCTCATAACTAATGCACTTAATTTTTCCCTATAAAACCTGGCACTATTCTGTTTTTGGTACCTCTGACATAACCCAGCCTCAAGCTCTGCAAATCTCCCCACACTGTTCAATGTTTCATGGTACAGTACATACGACTTGGCATCCCCTATCAAGCGTAACTTCGCCACTCTTAACATTACAACATCCGACCACCCATTGGCCTCAGCCATTGTGATAGTGTCATTAAGGAATACCGACACATCCTCTGTTGTTTTACCTGAAAAGGGGTTAATCATTGTGGCGACTGCAGGCTAAAATGGTCTGTGACACTCCACGACCTACAATTTACTTTCACCCAATGTCCCTTCCCCTACTTGCAGTGTCTCAAATCTCCCTGCTAATTCGTCATATTTCTTTGTCACATATCCTCACCTCTGACATTACCTGAATTTGCTCTGTTAGAGCGGCTACAGCTTCCACTGTAGTCACTGCTACTGCTGACCATGTTTCCATTATTCTTGCTTATAGCTCCACTGTTGCCATTAATTTCACCCTGACACAATTTAAACTTAGTCCTTGCGGTGAATCATCGCCAATCTACATTCTGAACAATTGCGTGCCAAATGAGAAAATCTCTTACAAATAAAACAATTCCTTGGCTCCCACATTGTACTTGCGTAATCTATGGCCTGACAAGGTACAAAAATTATATCACTTAGAATCCAGATAAATCTACAGGCTCTTCTGGCCTTACAAAAGACACCTTCAAAAAGTCAATTAGGATGGACACTTAACCCCTTGAAACACAAAAAAATGACACATGAACAATAGATCAAATGTCACTCACCCGTCCCCATCGTGCTCATGCACAGGTGACAGTCCTGCTTTCCTCCCTATACTGGTATGGACGAACACTTCCCGAACGCCAAGACGTAACAAGAAGTGTACGACCACCCATCATGAACACAGCCAAACACCTCAAATACCCCTCTACACAGGCGCACCTCAATGCTACTTGCTTGACATAAAATGTGGGAGGGAAAATCCAGTACCAGTGTTGTAACCGGCACCACTTCTGGCACCACTGTTGTGGGATGTCAGGATGGTCGAATCCGGGACTCCAGAGGCCAAGCTGAAGCAGGAACCCACTGCCATCTTTTGTCAGGAGGCTGAGCAAGTTCAAGAGCATCAATGGGCAGTGCAGAGTGATACAGCGGTATTTTGTGGCATTACTTTATTCTCATAATTTACAGTGCTTCGATGAGTGCAGCATAGTGTCGGCAGCCGCCCATGTGCTGTGCCGTGGTTCCAGCCAGCTCAGCAACTCCTGGTATGCCGACACTGCTGCTGCCGTCTGCAAGGCCGCTCAGCTGGAACTCAAGCCACACTCGCCTGGTTGCCCTCACCTTCCGAGGCATAGCGCCTGGCACTGTGCTGCTACCTGCTATTTTGGAGGTTGCTACAGTCCCTGGTCCTCGCCGCCCTCCTCCTCGTTTGGCCTGCTCTGTCCGACCATGGGACGAAGGTGGGTGTACTGTTTGCCTGTGTCCCTTGGCCACTGCTGCTTCCAGGACAGGAGCAGACTCAAACCCACTCCTTCCTTGCACACCTTGTCCCAAGGTAAAAGTACCTCACTATTTAAACTGCCTTTCCCCTTACCTCTGACATAGTGTCAGAGAGAGACAGAAACTATGACAGAGATAAATTCCCAAACATCAGCCATCTACAAGTCTCAACTTGGCTCTGGCCTAGTTCCTCACATCATATCACAATAACTTCAAGCAACACTGCGGTTTGCTGCCTCGTTGTTGTTTCACTCAAAGCAATTTGTGAGCGCAACAGCGCCGTCGCAGCACTGCGCTCGTGAGTGCTGTGTTTGCATTTCCTGGCCTACTAGCTGTCGACTGTTTCAGCACTCTACCAGCAGCCCCAGATTCCATCCTCCAACCGTGCGTTCGTTGACTTTTGATAAAATTTCCTCTTTCCTATGACTAAGACTAATACTAGTGCAGCAACTTTATCTAATTTCTCTTCTCTTTCTGTAATATTGTGTTAAAGTTTGTTTCACTTATATACTGGTAGAGACCTGTATGTATTCTTTCCAACTTCTATTTTTTCCTTCTTTCCTTAGTACTGGCTTAGCATTGGAGCCCTTGTAATTCATACAGCCTGCTTCTCTGTTCTCTAAAGATATCTTTAATTTTCCTACAGGTAGCACCTTTGTTTCTCTTAGTTATGCATGCTTCTACTAGCATTGCATTTGTCCTATAGCAATCGCTGCTTATCCATTTTCCACTTTCTGACAATCTTATTTTTAATATATCTGTTATTCCCTACATCTGCTTCACTTACTGCATTTTCATGTTTTCTTCTATTATCAATTAAATCCCACATCTCCTATGTTATCCAGGAATTCTTATTGAGCTTTGTCTTTTTACCCCTTTGACCATCTGTTTCATCTCTCAAAGCTGGTGCTTTCTCTTCTATTGTATTTCTTTCCCCTGCTTCAATCAATTATTACCTAATGTTCACTTTCGTTCTTGCAGTTTATCTAGGTCCCATATCCTTCATTTCCTTCCATTTTGCAATTTCTTCAGCTTTAATCAGGAGTACATAACCAATAAATTATGTTCAGAGTTCACATCTCTTCCTGGATGTATCTTACATTTTTCAATCTGGTTCCCAAATCTGTCTTACCATCACATGCAGGGCTCTATTTAGGGTATGAGATGCCCATGTGCAGTAATTTATTTTATGTCCCCACCCTCCCCACTGCTGAACTTCAGCATGGCTATTCATTTATAGAGTACCAACAATAAAGATGTGTAATCATTAACTTAAATTCTAAAACTTTACTGAAGAATTTAAATAACACATACCAGTAACACAAGTTAAATATTAAAAAATAATAAAATAACTCTTACAATTCAACAACCCCTTTTACTGAAAAATTACTACAGAAGCATCAAACTTAAACACAATATACGGTAAAAAAATACCAAGAAAATTATGACAGTTTAATGCCCTATACCAAAATTACTTCACTTAAATGTGAAATTAAGCCTGTCTCAGATACATGATGAGATACCATTTTACTGACCTTTTCCAAAGCATAGCAAAATTGGAGAAATGGCTTCCTTCCCAATATTGTATTTGCAAATCCTTTTATCACTTCCAAAAAATCCAAACTGACTGTCAGGCCTGATTCTGTGGCTAGTATTTCAAGAATGACAATTCATTCTTGATTTTCTGTTGCCCTTAGATAGTTCTTGATGTGTTTTAAAAAGGAAAAGGACGTTTCAGCTGAACAGATTGTTGTTGGAGTACAGTTGTAAATCTTGAGCGCTGTGTAACACATTTGCATGGACATCACCAATTTCTTTGGAGCCAACATTCTACAGGGAAATGGAAGAGAGATAAACTCATCACCATCTTCTTTCTTCATAGTCAGCAGATACCTTTTGAGATGTATACATTCTTCCCCAAAGTAGTTCTCTGTTTCAGAATTATAGATTTCTCTAAGTTTCCCTGCAGCAGCATAAATTTCAGGAGCTTCTAGTTCATTGATATTTGAGAGGAATAAAAATCTTATTATATTCTCTGTATACATTAACTCTCTTCTGTAACTCATTCTGAACAGTTTGCATAATCTTAGAATATGACATTTTCATTCTTTTCCAGATCTCATATCTGATACTGTTTCTTCTTCAGGACACTTGTGTTCATGTTCTGAGTCAGATGAGTTGTCAACAAATCTCTTTTGTTTTGTATTATGTCTCCTTCTTTGATTTTCAGCAGCTGAACAAGATGGAACTGATTCTAAATTCCTGATCTCCTTAAGTTTCTTTACAGCTGAATTCTTGTGAACTGAAAAAGATATCCAAAGCTCAGCTAAAAACATTGCAAGAGTGTGATACATTTCAAGGGAAGTAGAAATGTCTAAATTCTCAGCTTGCAGTTTTTTCATTGCTTTGTCAAACTGCTGCAGAATACAACCCTACACTGATGTCATGAAAGCTAACTCAGTACTACTTAACTTTCTAAAAAGATTTTCAGCTTCACATCTAACTCTGCCACTTATTTTCTGAAATCGTTCTTAACATAGAAAACATAGCATTGTAGTTGGCATTCAAACTCCTACTACCATCCTCATATGCACACCATTATGTTGTATATGGTGACTTTAGAGTCATACTCACAGAATCAAAAAATATTTCCATGATGTTCTGTCTGCCTGTAGGATCTGCAAAGAAGTTGTATAAACCTTGAATTAACACAAAAAACCATATTGCAGCTGTGCAGAATTGTGCAACTTGTGAGCCAACTAGATTCAGCAAGTGAGCCGGACATGGAATCAAGATTAGAATAGAGTTGATGTGCTTTTCATTCCAACTGATCTATAGTGATGGAGAGCCTCTGTGATGTGCAACATGTCATAAAAGAAGAATACACAATAAAAATTTATAGCATAAGAACAGATATTCTAATGTACCTTTCACAGATCCCAAAAGAAATTGCCCTTGTGAGCGAGGAATCAGTAAGAAAACAAAAATCATAAGCAAATTAGTATTTCAAAGGATATAAAACTTGTCACCAAATATTAAATGTTCAATGCACTTAGCTGCATATGATAATTCTTAGGCTCTTGCAGACATGCATCATCAAGTAAACAAAATAAAATTAAAAGTATTTTATAGACCTTATTTATAATGATCACATTACTGCACAAAACGTCTACAGAAGTTAGATTGTGTACAATATTCACATTATATGATATTAATAATAACATGCATCCATCAATCAGTTCTGCTAAGAAATTCATCAATGGAGTAGAAGGAGTTGGCCATCAATAAATTCTTCAGACTCTTCTCAAACCGAACTCTATTATTTGTTGAACTTTTTATGGTTGCTTGCATGTTATTGAAAATGTGTATTGCTAAATACTGGACATATTTCTGAACCAAATTAAGTGACTAAATCTTTGTGAAAAAAGAAAATTAGAATGTTCCAGTCCTTGCTTGCAAGCCTGAATATGCACCGGACACATTGGCTGCATTATCATATGACTGACCTCTACAGTTGTCAAATTTCAGTTCATGTACATAGTTCTAAAGAATTCAAAACTAGTTCAGAAAGCTTCTCTCCTCTACAACCTGAATTTTTTGTAAAAGACAGGAATCTTTCACTGAGAGCCCATCTTCATTTATTTATCTAATTATTATAGTTAACTGGCCATTCTGGGATATATCTGATGTACAATCTTCTGTGAGTGAAAAATATTTGGAGGAAATTACTTCATTACATATTTTTTGTGTCACTGACCTCCCCATAAGACGTATTAAGTCTTCATAAATTGCTGATGACAAGTTATGAACTAAATCCTTTTCCACAGTTGCCAAACCTTGCTATATGGTCAGCTAAAAGGAATCATACTCTATAATTAATTCCAGATGCATAATGAAGTGTCCATTTTTCACAGAGCCAAACACCTCTTTGTCTCCACAAAATGCCAGATCCTTAAAAGCTAGCTTCTTAACTACAGAAACAACTCTTCTTAGCCCATTTCTCCAATATGTAATTTCATGTTCATGCTGGTCAAACAACTGTTTAATTCTATTCATCTCATTTCCTCTGTTTTTCAATTTTAACAAGCAATCTCTGTGAGAATCAGAATTTTCATTTTCAGCTACTTGATTCCAGCATGGCTTCAGTCACTGAAACCAGATGTTGCAAATTAATGTGCACCAATGAGTAACTTACAACATGCACAAAATGATGATCCTTGGCTAGGAGAATATACAAGATATTCATGGTTGATAATTTATCCATTCACCAAAACCCTCTGAAACAATTTTTTGCTGCAAAATCACTGGCCTCTGTCAGCGTATTGTCATAAGGACATAGAAAAATCAGCATTTTGGTTTTGGTTGAAACTGTTTTTAACAAAATAATCCAGTGTCTGGTCATTGTTTTCCCCATAAAATTAGTCATTACTGGGAACAGGAGAGTGTAGATTCTTGACATCCTACTAGCACTCCTTAACTTAAAATGTCTGCATTCTGTTTACTATTTAGAACTCTAATTTTGTCTGCACTTACAGAGCTACCCTGTTTATTGTTACTGTCTTCAGCCTCAACTTCACCTGAAAGTTCAGAGTCACACAGCTCTCTTTTGCTTTTACCACCAAAATTTGAGTCCTGTTGGAGTATTTTCTGTAAAAAGTTACTATCTCTCTGTCTTTTTTCTGCAGCTTTCTTTTGATATGCAGCACCACTTAACCTAGACTGTCCTCCATCCCATTACCATAAACTGAAGGAAAAAAATTGTGAGTTACAGTGTTGGAAATTGAACACACAGTAGACTCCTGACTTTACAGCTTAACATGGCAGATGGTCAAAGTGGACAACAAAAAACTGAATAGGCCAGCGATTTATAAATTATCTCTTCTGACCCCTGCAATACTATTAAAAACACCTTTTTATACCAAAGGTATACTGTCATAATCACTACAAGTTTTTTTATTTATCACCCATTTCAGACTCTTTAATTAAAACAGAAAGGAAGGACTGCACGAAATACAAATTTAACAATGCACATGCTTTGGCCACCTTGTACGTAACTGAACAAATAAAGAATACAGGTTTGCCAAGAGAGCTGCACTCTACATGTGTTCACTGTCGTGTGTGAGAACTTGTAAGTTTCATTTTGTGAAGTATGGTTCTTATAATTGATTCAGTATTATAATTGCGACTCCAGATTTGTTAGAAGTACAATAGATGTATAAAACATTTGAAAGCTCTACTTGCTAAGGCTTTGGAAAAGTGCAGTACATGCAATACATTAATCTTCGTTTTACCATGGAGGAATATTATTATGATATTAAGTAGGCTGGACAGTCCAAAGGCCGGACACACACACACACACACACACACACACACACACACACACACACACACACACACACACACAAAAGGGTTTAACTGTTACAAGCTTTTGGAGCCAGTGGCTCTTACTTGTGGCAGAAGAGTTGAGGGGAAAGGAAGAGGGGTGAAGGAAAGGACTGGAGGGGTTTACGGAAAAGGTTACAGTTCAAAAAAATCGCCCAGAACTGCGAGTCAGGGGAGACTTACCAGATGGGATGAGAAGGAAAGACTGATTGTTGGACATTGCACCAGAAGAGATTTGACAATCAGAGAGCTTAAAGGTGGAAGGCAAGGTAATATGCAAGACAGAGATAACTACTATAATGTCATACACAAATTAATCAGAGTGAAAAGCTAAGTGCATTGATGTCACAGAGGTGAGGGGGCAAAAAATCCTAATCCTAAAACCTTTCCAACAGCAAACCTGACATTGAACCCTACCTTGAACAGTTCTGACCATGATCCCAACTTGATCCACCACCAAAACCTCAGAACCATCCCTTACAAGTCTTCCAAGAATTCCTCACATCCACATTGGTTCACCATCCTTCCTCATGTCACTATAACATGGCCCTAACCTGTCCTCTGCAGAACTCCAGGCTCTACATTTCCTAAAAGCTGATGACTCCATTATCCTCCCAGCAGACAAAGGATCTACCACTGTGGTACTTGACTAAAGGGGTATGTTAGTGAAGGTCTACGCCAGCTGTCTGACACCTCTACATAGAGCATCTGCCATCAAGATCCCATCCCTGTGAGTCAAACCAACCTGCAGTCCCTCCTTAAAACCTGAGGCTCCTCACAAGGACTTACACCTCAATCCATAGAACTTCTTGCCCCACTCAAACCAGGCACCCCCACCTTTTACCTTCTTCCTAAGATCTACAAACCCAATCATCCTGGCCGTCCTATAGTAGCTGTCTTCAGACCACCCACCGAATGTGTATCTGCCTTAGTTAATCACTACCTGCAACCCATAGTACAAAGACTTCCCTCCTATATTAAAGATACTAACCACTTCCTAGATCTTCTGAAATCTGTGCCCATCCCATTACCACCACACACCTTGCTTGATACCACTGATGCCATCTCCCTCTATACCAACATTCCCCATGTACATGGTCTGTCTGGTGCTGAACATTTCCTCAGTCAACGCCCACCTGATTCTAAGCCTATGACGTCCTTCTTGCTCACCTTAATCAACTTTATACTTACCAACAATTACTTTGCCTTTGAGGGGCACACATACAAACAAATCAGAAGTATGGCCATGGGAACCAGGATGCCAACCTGTACATGGGTCACATGGAGGAGGCTTTCCTGGGATCCATAAACCTTCAGCCCCTGGTTTGATTTAGATACATTGATGACTTCTTTGTTGTATGGACTAATGGTGAGGCTGACCTGTTAAAATTCCTGGAATCTTCTCCCAATTAAATTTCACCTGGTGCTATTCCTAAGCCCATGCCACTTTCCTTGATGTTGATCTCATCCTCACCAAAGGCCAGCTACACACTTCCATCCACATTAAACCTACTGCAAACAACAATATTTACATTTTGACAGTTGCCATCATTTCCATGTCAAACATTCCCTTCCTTACAGCCTCGGCATTCAAGGCAAATATATTTGTTCAGTTGCAGACTCTTTACAACTATACACCACCACTCTCATCTCAGCCTTCACTGATCATAATTATCCTGACAGCCTAGTTCAAAAGCAGATTTTCTGAGCCATCATATCCAATCCTGGTACTGCTGATGCCTCCAAAAACAACTTTGGAGTACACCAATTATGACCTAGTATTATCCTGGTCTTGAATGTATTTATCAGCTACTTTAACAAGTCCATGACTTCCTAAAATATTGCCCTGAAATGAGATCCATTCTATCTGAGATTTGACCCACCACACCTAGAATAACTTTTCGTCGCCCTCCCACTCTCTGCAATATTCTTGTCAGACCCTATGCTCCTTCTGCACCCATCTTCCTACCCTGCAAGTCTTGCCCAATGCACCCTCTTGCCACCACCTATTCAAACCCTGTAACTGGCAAAACATATACTATCAAAGGGAGAGCTACTTGTGAAACAACACTTGTCATATACCAGCTGTTATGTAAACACTATTTGGCCTTTTACATAGGCATGACTATCACCCAGTCATCAGTCAGGATGAATAGGCATAGGCAGAGGGTGTATACAGGCAATACACAATATCCCGTTGCAGAGCATGCTCTACAACATGATAGTCAGGTCTCAGTGCCTGTTTCATCACATGCGCCAGCTGTATTCTTCCCCCAGACACCAGTTTCTCAGAACTCTGTAGGTGGGAACTAGCACTACAACATGTCCTTGGCTCTTGCCACCCACCTGGCTTTAATTTATATTAATTCCTTCTGTCTCAGTAATTGTTCTCAGTAACTATTCCTTTTTCCACTCCATTTTAGTTTTCTGCCTCTTTCATATTCTGACCTGTCTAACCCCTCCAGTCCTTTTCCTTCACCCCTCTTCCTTCCCCTTCAACTCCACTGCCAGAAAAAGAAGCCACTGCCTCTGAAAGCTTGTAACAGTTACCCCTTTTGTGTGTGTGTGTTCCCCTGTGGCCACTTGGTGAGTAAATTTTTTATCTACCCATTTACATTATACCTTAATGTTAAGTTGAGAACCACATGAAATATTGTATAGTGTTTGACAGCAACAAAACCATGATTGGATGAACTAAACAACATGTCACATGCAAGATCTCATATGTCACGTGATTGCACAAAGAGTAAAGCTCTATCAGACAGAGTGCAGGCTGCCAATGCACTCACTACCAAACTTCCAGATGTCAGACACTCAGATCAATACCAAATGTTGTATGTCTATAGAGTATTGGCCAAAACATTGATTTATTTTGAGCTATGTGCTGTCGTCCAGAACAACTTACATCAGTAGTAGTTAAAAGAAACACCAAAACTACAGAGAAGAGGCAAATTTTATCAGTGAGGGGTAGTTTTGTAGATCTTGTGTGAGTGAGTTGGTAGCATATGCGACCATTGTGCCAAAGGTCCCACATTCAAATCAAACTGATAACAATTTGTCTTAACTTTTCATGCATGGAACTGTCATAGGGGAGAACATTTTCATGACATGTAAAAAGGACTTTTCGGAGTTTGTAGCAATGTTCTTTTGGCAGTCTGCTTTCACTTCATTAGTTGAAAGTAACAAACCTATAGATTACACTTGCATAGATAGGTGTGGTGTTCTGTCAGACATGTGTGACAAAGCAGACACCACTTGTGATGAAGCAGCTAGTGTATTTATACTTTTACAGATTAAACATGAACAATTCGAACAGTGGAATAAAGAAACAATTGCATCACATGCACAAAAGTATTAAGAGTCCCATATAACAGTTTCAAGCATAATACAGTAAAAAATAATTATTATAATTGGGGTTTGAAACCAGGACTCTTGGTACGATGATCTAATGCTCTACCCAACTTCCCCATGGAAGCTACAAGTATGAGTCATTCACAGTTATGCTTTTCCTGTGCTCTGTAATTCTGGTGTTACTTTCAATTAACATTTACACCTGTTCTTCTGGACAACAGCACATAGTACGAACTAAACTGGTGTTTTGGTGGAGACTCTATTGACATACAAATTTTTGGTACTGACCAGAGTGGCTGATATCTGGAGGCTTGAGAATCAGAATACTCAGTTGCCCACTCCGGTCAACTGTGATCAAAGAGAGAGTGAGCAGGATGCATTGACCCAGTTGTCAAATTATGCTTGCTGAGAGCGAGTCAGCTGCTGCCGAATAAACATGAGTAGCAGTTCTCATGATGTTCAACTGTTGCATTTATTTGCACTTACTTCAAGGAAACAAAGAAAGTGGAAATATGAAATTAACACTGAATGACAAGATGATGGGAAAATTACCCATCTGTGCAAAGAACCACAGTTTTGTGAAGACTGTTTCTTCAGTTATTTTTGAATGTCTTGTGTACAACTGGAAACATTACACAAGCTCATTTAACAGAATATTTCAGAAACTGAATGAACCAGGGAAAGCCCATAGGTTTAGAGCAAAGCCTAGTAGAAAATTATTTGTAATAGAACATTATTTATGGTAGAAACCACTTACTTTATTTTATTATTTACTGTAACTATATATTTTTAAAATGTTAATAATCATAAAACATGGAACTACATAAACAAAATATAAACTGAAAAATATGGGCAA